>NC_066627.1:13937789-16337789 GCF_025201925.1 Gopherus flavomarginatus | reverse complement strand
GTACACAGGACTAAGCCCAGTCCTAGGTCAGGGCGCGGCAAAGAACGCTGAGTCAGGGTGCTCAGGCCCTTAGGCAAGGCTGAGCAGCAACAATAGTTTGAAGCCCTGGCCCTAGGTCAGGGCCGGGCAACAAACACTGAATCACTGTGCTCAGGCCCTCAGGCAGGGCTGAGCAGTAACAATAGTCTAAGGCCTGGCCCTAGGTCAGTGCGGGGCAACAAATGCTGAGTCAGGGAGCTCAGGACCTCAGATAGGGTTGAGCAGGAACAACAGGTTCCAGCCTCTTCAGGCTGGGGAGAGGGGAAGTCTGCCACCCCAGAGTTGGGTGACAGGGGGGCTGCAGGCCCTCCTACTCCATTGCGTCCCAGCCCAGGGCCCTAGCAACGACTGACGATCCACTACTTAGTCAGTGGGCATCCTGGCCACAACACACCGACATAGGCTCTGGTAGTGCTGCAACCAATTACTAGTTTAGAACCTGTAGCGCTGCCACCAACCAGGAATTCCAGTGCCTGGTACACTCTGCCCCCCCCAAAAAACCTTGCCTGGGGACCCCCAAGACCCAGACCCTCTGGATCTTAACACAAGGAAAGTAAACCCTTTCCCTCACCATTGCCTCTCCCAGGCTTCCCCTCCCTGGGTTATCCTGAAAGATCACTGTGATCCTTGAATCTTAAAACAGAGAGAAATGCACCTTCCCCCTTCCTTCTCTCTTCCCATCCCAGATTCTCCCTGAGAGAGACAGTAATCCTAACACAGAGAGAAATTAGCCTCTCTCTCCCCCTTCCCTCCTTTCTCCCCACCAATTCCCTGGTGAATCCAGACCCCGTCCCCTGGGGTCTCACACCAGAATAAAAAAAAAATCAGATTCTTAAACAAGAAACTTTTAATTAAAGAGAGAAAAACAGTAAAAATTATATTTGTAAATTTAAAATGGAATAGGTACAGGGTCTTTCAGCTATAGACACTGGGAATAACCTCCCAGCCTAAGTATACAAGTACAAATTAAAATCCTTCCAGCCAAATACACATTTGAACTCCTCCCAGCCAAATACACATTTGCAAATAAAGAAAACAAACATAAGCCTAACTTGCTTTATCTACCTGGTACTCACTATTCTGGACATATAAGAGACTGTATCAAAGAGATTGGAGAGAAATCTGGTTGCACGTCTGGTCCCTCTGAGCCCCCAGAGTGAACAACAACCAAAAATTAACGGCACACACACAAACTTCCCTCTCTCAAGATTTGAAAGTATCCTGTCCCCTGATTGGTCCTCTGGTCAGGTGACAGCCTGGCTCACTGTTCTTGTTAACCCTTTCCAGGCAAAAGAGATATATAAAGCACTTTTGTTCTATTAACTCTTATTTATTTGTTTATGACAGTCAGTATGTACTGCTTTCCTCTGGGTGTCTTCTCTGGAAAAGGGCTGAGAATATCCACAGCTACTCGCTGAAATGGGACCTCAATTATGGGGAGTGGTTGGAGAGGGGCTTTGACCTGGTCTTGGGGCTTTCCCACTCGTTGGCACACCTCACAAGACTGGACATAATTAGCAATTCCTTGCCCATTCCCTCCCAGTGGAAGGACTTCCCCAACCTGTCTTTGGTTCTGTTCATCCCAGAATGGCCACTAAGATGATCATGGGTTAAGCTTAAGAGCTTTACCCGGTACTTAGTTGGAATTACCAACTGTGTCCACCAGGAAGAGTCTCCTTGTATAAAAGTCCTTGTTCTACAGCAAACCGTGATCAGTTAGAAGAGTTGAGAGGTGGTGGGGTGCTCCGTACCGCCACTCAAGCTTTCTGAAGGCTGTCATCTGCTTCCTGCTCAGCCTGGAACTGTTCCCTTGATGCTGGAGACATCAGTTCCTCTTTAGACTGTGGACTTGGGCTTGGTCCCTGTAGAAGCGATGTAGGTGATGGGGTTGTTTTTGTTGATTGTGAACTGCTCTCCGCTGGTGCACTATGTGATATTACAGGCTCTGACTGAGCCTCTTGGGTAGGGTTGCTGCTGCTTCTGCCAGTTCAGGCCTGCTGGTGCCCTCTGGCGCTGGAGTTGTGGATGAGTTTGCAATCACTGGAGTCAGTGCTGGCAGTGGTTCTGATGCTGGTTGCTTTTTCAGTTCCGGTTCTGGGACTGGATTCACTACGACTGTAGCATTCATGGGTAGAAGATTCGGTTCCACCACCTCTGTCTGGGTCTCTGGTAACACAGACAGGGCCCTGGTGGATGGCTCAGGAACAGGGATGGGTATGGAAGCTTGCTTGGCCTGGCTGCGGGTGACCATTCCCACCCTCTTGGTTAGCTTCACATGGTTGGCCAAGTCTTCCCCCAGTAGCATGGGGATGGGATAATTGTCATAGACTGCAAAAGTCCACATTCCTGATCAGCCCTTGTACTGGACAGGCAACTCAGCTGTAGGCAAGTTTAAAGATTTTGACATGAATGGGGGAATTGTCACTTGGGCCTCTGGGTTGATGAATTTGGGGTCCACTAAGGACTGGTGGATAGCTGACACTTGTGCCCCAGTGTCCCTCCACACGATAACCTTCTTTCCGCCCACTCTCAAGGTTTCCTTTCGCTCCGAGGATATTTGAGAGGCATCTGGGCCTGGGGATCTTTGGTGTGATTGTGGTGTAATGAACTGTAATCCGTTGAGGTTCTTGGGGCTGTGGGCCTTTATATGTCCCAGTTATTACATTTAAAACATCGCTTAGCTGACTGGTCACTGGGCTGAGGTGGGTTGCTGGGGACTAGTGAGGTGGGACAATAAGGTGTCTAGGGCTTTCCTTGGGTTGTAGGTGGATCCTTGGGTTGCCCCTGGTGATAGGGTTTGGTTTCAGTTCGCCCTCTCTGATATTCACTCCAATTGATAGTAGTTTTTTTCTTTTCTGCCACTTCCACCCATTTGGCTCCAATCTCCCCTGTCTCGGTTACAGTTTTGGGCTTCCCATCTAGGATGTACCTTTCTATTTCCTCAGGAACACCCTCTAAGAACTGCTCCATTTGCATTAGGAAGGACAGCTCTTCCAGAGATTTAGCATTTGCTCCTGATATCCAGGCATCCCAATTCTTTCCAATGTGGTAGGCGTGTCGGGTAAATGACATCTGGTTGCCACCTTAGGGCTCGGAACCGCCAACGGGCATGCTCAGGTGTTAGCCCCATTCTGATTCTGGCCTTGGTTTGAAAAAGTTTATAATCGTTCATGCATTCCTTAGGCATTTCAGCCGCCACCTCTGCTAAGGGTCAACTGAGCTGTGGCCTCAGCTCTACCATGTACTGATCTGTAGAGATGCTGTACCCAAGGCAGGCCCTTCCGAAATGTTCTAAGAAGGCCTCAGTATCATCACCTGCCTTGTAGGTGGGGAATTTTCTGGGATGGGAAGCAGTACCTGGAGAAGGGTTGTTAGGATTGGCTGGTACATCCTGCTTAGTCCTTGCTAATTCCAGTTCATGCTTTCTCTCTCTTTCCCTCTCCTCCATCTCTTTTTGTCTCTCCTCCACCTCTTTTTCTCTCTCCTCCATCTCTTTTTGTTTCTCCTCCATAGCTCTTTTGTGGGCAGCCTCAGCCTGGCCATCTGTCTGTCATGTTCCTTTTGGCTCTCAGCCTGGAGTTTAGCTAATTCTAGCTGCTGTTGGATTTTTTTTTCCTTTGCCTGACATTTTCCTCCTGGTCTACCTTAGCTATCTGAGGGGGGAAAAAACAGCTTGGAATCTTTGGTTACTGTAATGTGACTCTTTAGGAAAAAAACAAGTAAAACAGGTTTTTGTTACTTGCCTTGGCAATGTTAATGACCCTCCAGTGATCACAGCTGGAGCTTCTCTTCTAAAAAAAAGCTCTCTGTTAGAATCTCTTATATGTTTGCCTTCAGGGTATCTTTCCTTCACTGCTTCCCCAGCATCTCAAAGGAGGAAAAATAATCTGGCTTTTGGTTCCCAAAAAATCCCTCACTGCTGCTCACCATGTCAAGGTTCCTTCCCCACTCTGAACTTTAGGGTACAGATGTGGGGACCTGCATGGACACTTCTAAGCTTAATTACCAGCTTAGATCTGGTATTGCTGCCACCACTCACAAGCACTACTTTCCTTCCCTGGGTAGTCTTGAGAGACTTCATCAATTTCCTGGTGAACACAGATCCAAACTCCATGGATCATAAAACAAGGAGAAATTAACCTTCCCCCCTCCTTTCTCCCACCAACTCCTGGTGGATCCAGATCCAACTCCCTTGGATCCAAAAACAAGGAAAAAAATCAATCAGGTATTAATAAAAAGGCTTTTAATTAAAGAAAAGAAAGATAATAGAAAACCCTCTGGTAAAGATTAGCATACCAGCTACTCTCACTGACAACAGATTCCAAGCACAGAGGATGTTCCCCTGGGCAAAAATCTTAATACACACAAGAATACCCAAATTTGATAATTCCCTTTATGGTACCAAGACAGATTACAAAGAAAATAAACATAAACCTATTTATCCCTTTCTAAAACTTACTACTCTGATAAGAGGCTGGTTCCTTGATCTTTTTCACTCTGGCTGAAACTGAAACTCTAAACAAAGGAAAATTTCCCTCCTTCCTTTTGAAACATCCTGTTCCCCCATTGGTTCCTCTGGTCGGGTGTCAGCCAGGCTAGGTGAACTTCTTAACCCTTTACAGGTAAAAGAGGCATTAACCCTTAACTATCTGTTTATGACAACATTCAGAATTCCTCAAGGGCTAGTCAGAGCTGTGTCAGGTGACCTCTGTGACACTGCACACCATCTTCATCATAGTTGTATGATTATGATATGATTATGACGTAATTATGATACACCTTACACAAGACATATCTTGTGAGGTGTCCATAGAAAAGTTATGATTTCCTGAATAAGAGTATCCTATTTGTGCATGAGTCATTTTAATATCTGGAGTTATGAGTATTGACTAGGTATCTGTATTTCAAATGTGTTTACTCTGGGTAACACACATAGCTACCCCTTCAGGCACAACAGTGAAGAAGCTAGACAGTGCTGATGGCTAAGCATTAAAGACAATGGACCATGGAAGAGCTTAGCCTTCCTGTAAATGTTTCAGCCAGCCTGTAAGTAATGGCTGCTACGAGCCAGCAAGGCATTCAAGGGCATGTGACCAAACCACATGACACTGAACTCCATTTTGGTACCTGTATTTTTCCACAAATTGGATTGGGAACTGATTTTGAAACAAAGGGTTCCTGTTTTATGGAAAAGCTATGGAAGGTGGGTTGTGACATCATCTCCTCATCTCACTCCCCACACAAGAGAACTCCTGGAAACATCTGAGGAACAAAGACTGAACTGGGGGAAGTGACAAAGGGATTTCTAAGCTGTGTATGGAAACTTGGTGGACTGCTTGTAACATCAGTCAGGGTAAGAAATTGGTAATACAAACTGTGTCCATGTAATATGTTAGGCTTAGTTTGTATTTTTGTTAATTTGCTAGGTAATCTGCTTTGATCTATCTTTCTGTAGGTAATAAACTTGTTTTATGCTTTATCTTTACCAGTGAGTTTCAAGTGAAGTGTCTGGGGAAAATCTCGCCTTGTTGTGCGTATCTTTCCCACATCCAGGGAAAAGCAAACTGTATTAATGAGCTTACATCGTACAGATCTCTGTGCAGTGTAAGATGGTATAATGCTGGGTTTATACTCCAGAAGGGTTGCAAGACTGGAAAGCTGGGAAATTGGCTGTTTGTCCTTGAGTGGCTCAGGTAAAGCACTCAGGTAGGTTTGTGGGTTTCTGCTTGAGAAACTTTTTTCAGAGTGGTAGCCGTGTTAGTCTGTATCAGCACCTTCATCATCTGGACCCATGGAAAAGAAGCCCTTGAGGAATTCCACCATAAGTTCAACAATTTCCATCACACCAACAACCTCAGTCTGGATCAGTCCACAAAAGAGATTCACTTCCTGAACACTACAGTGCTAATAAGTGATGGTCACATAAACACCACCATATACCGGAAACCTACTGACCACTATACTTACTTACATACCTCGAGCTTTCATCAAGACCACATCACACGATCCATTGTCTACAGCCAAGCTCTAAGATACTACTGCATTTGCTCCAATCCCTCCGATGGAGACAAATACCTACAAGATCTCTATCAAGCGTACTTAAAACTACGATACCCACCTGCTGAAGTGAAGAAACAGATTGACCGAGCTAGAAGAAAACCCAGAAGTCACCTACACATGACAGGCCCAATAAATAAAGTAACAGAACACCAGTAGCCGTCACCTTCAGCCCCCAACTAAATCCTCTCCAGTGCATCATCAAAGATCTACATCCTATCCTGAAGGACGATCTCTCACTCTCACAGATCTTGGGAGACAGACCTGTCCTCGCTTACAGATAGCCTCCCAGCCTGAAGCAAATACTCACCAGCAACCACACACCACACAACAAAAACTCTAACCCAGGAACCTACCCTTGCAACAAAGCCTGATGCCAATTCTGTCCACATATCTATTCAAGTGACACCATAATAGGACCTAATCACATCAGCCATGGCATTAAGGGCTCGTTCACCTGCACATCTACCAATGATATATATCCCATCATAAACCAGTTAGTTTAACTTCTGTGCCAGGGAAGATAATGGAGCAAGTAATTAAAGAAATCATCTGCAAACACTTGGAAGGTGGTAAGGTGATAGGGAATAGCCAGCATGGATTTGTAAAGAACAAATCATGTCCAACCAATCTGATAGCTTTCTTTGATAGGATAATGAGTCTTGTGGATAAGGGAGAAGCGGTGGATGTGGTATACCTAGACTTTAGTAAGGCATTTGATACTGTCTCGCATGATATCCTTATCGATAAACTAGGCAAATACAATTTAGATGGGGCTACTATAAGGTGGGTGCATAACTGGCTGGATAACCGTACTCAGAGAGTAGTTATTAATGGCTCCCAATCCTGCTGGAAAGGTATAACAAGTGGGGTTCCGCAGGGGTCTGTTTTGGGACCGGCTCTGTTTAATATCTTCATCAACGACTTAGATGTTGGCATAGAAAGTATGCTTATTAAGTTTGCAGATGATACCAAACTGGGAGGGATTGCAATTGCTTTGGAGGACAGGGTCAAAATTCAAAATGATCTAGACAAATTGGAGAAATGGTCTGAGGTAAACCGGATGAAGTTCAATAAAGACAAATGCAAAGTGCTCCACTTAGGAAGGAACAATCAGTTTCACACATACAGAATGGGATGAGACTGTCTAGGAAGGAGTATGACAGAAAGAGATCTAGGAGTCATAGTGGACCACAAGCTAAATATGAGTCAACAGTGTGATACTGTTGCAAAAAAAGCAAACGTGATTCTGGGATGCATTAACAGGTGTGTTGTAAACAAGACATGAGAAGTCATTCTTCTGCTCTACTCTGCGCTGGTTAGGCCTCAACTGGAGTATTGTGTCTAGTTCTGGGCACCGCATTTCAAGAAAGATGTGGAGAAATTGGAGAGGGTCCAGCGAAGAGCAACAAGAATGGTTAAAGGTCTTGAGAACATGACCTATGAAGGAAGGCTGAAAGAATTGGGTTTATTTAGTTTGGAAAAGAGAAGACTGAGAGGGGACATGATAGCAGTTTTCAGGTATCTAAAAGGGTGTCATCAGGAGGAGGGAGAAAACTTTGTTCACCTTAGCCTCTAATGATAGAACAAGAAGCAATGGGCTTAAACTGCAGCAAGGGAGATTTAAGGTTGGACATTAGGAAAAAGTTCCTAACTGTCAGGCTAGTTAAACACTGGAATAAATTGCCTAGGGAGGTTGTGGAATCTCCATCTGTGGAGATATTTAAGAGTAGGTTAGATAAATGTCTATCAGGGATGGTCTAGACAGTATTTGGTCCTGCCATGAGGGCAGGGGAATGGACTCGATGACCTCTCAAGGTCCCTTCCAATCCTAGAGTCTATGAATCTATGAATCTATGTGCCAGCAATGCCCCCCTCCCATGTACATTGGCCTACCGGACAGTCTCTAGGCAAAAGAATGATTGGAAAGAAATCTGACATCAGGAAACATAACATTCAAAAACCAGTAGGTGAACACTTCAACCTCTCTAGCCATTCAGTAACAGATTTAAAGGTAGCGATTTTGCAACAGAAAAGCTTCAAGAACAGACTCCAACGAGAAACTGCTGAACTTGAATTAATATGCAAACTAGATACAGTCAATTTAGGCTTAAATAGAGACTGGGAATGGCTGAGCTATTACACACATTGAATCTATTTCCCCATGTTAAGTATCCTCACACCTTCTTGTCAAACTCTCTTAAATGGGCCATCTTGATTATTACTACAAACTTATTTTTTTCTCCTGCTGACAACAGCTCATCTTAATTAATTAGACTCTTAGAGTTGGTTGGGCAACTCCCACCTTTTCGTGTTTTCTGTATGTGTATATTTATCTCCTCACTATATGTTCCATTCTATGCATCCGATGAAGTGGGCTGTAGCCCACGAAAGCTTATGATTAAATAAATTTGTTAGTCTCTAAGATGCCAGAAGTACTCCTGTTCTTTTTGTGGATACAGACTAACACAGCTGCTACTCTGAAATATGCCAATTTAATGACTGTTTGGAAATTTGAATTGAAATTGAAACATTAATACACACTTTAAAAGCATATACAGTGTATGATAAAATACATGTATCTGAAATAGTATAATAGATTTGAAAAGTATGAACATAGACTAGCTTCCTTATACAGCTGTTGTTTTTCATGACAATGTCAGTGCATTCATTTCAGTGATGTTGGCCAACCTAATAATTTCAAATGATGATTTGTAAGCAAAGTCTAAATGAGCTCTCCCTGAGAGCTAGTGATGAGCTGGTGGGAAAGGCTTCAGGACCAGATTGTATTTATATTTACACCTAATCTACCTACATATCCAGCAAACCGAGCTGTGTTGCCCAAGTGATAGATTTTGGCTGGGGCTGGGTTACAAATCACTTGAACGTGTGTGTGGGAGAATGAAATGTTGTTCTTATTGTATTAGTAAAGGTCAGTAGAACTGTAGTTAGCCTGTGCTGATTGAGGGCATCAAGAGAGAGGGTGGAGACCTGTCCCTCTCCACTGTTTAAAGACAAAGCTGATTAGGCTCCATAGATAGTCTTTTGTTCTGTTAAGAGACCACTGCAGCTGAAATCACTGATAATCAGGTCTAAGTGCATAGTCCTGCTGTGGGGACACTGTTCCTGTGGGGACAGTGTTTTTGTGGAAAAGACAGCCCAGACTGCACTAGCAGCGAGGTTCCCCCACTGAGAGCTCAGCTGAAATCACTGAGAGCTGGTGGAACCTCAAGAGACCAACTCGCAGAGGTCACAGTGGCGGGTGGCAGCAGAAGGTGACTGCGCAGGACCATTGGCAACTGAGTGGTGGAGTGAAGGGTGGCACAGTGAACAGCCGTGGCCAGAGGAAACAGTGAGCAGCTGGAGGAACAAGCAAGGTGCCTTCTTGCCTCCGACCTGGGAGGTGCACTCACGTGAAAGCACCTCTGAACTCCACTGACCAAGGACAAGTGGGGTGTGGTGAAGGTAAAAGTGAGGGGCACGTTAAATAAACATTTGTTTGTTGGACTATATTTTAGTGACTTTGTTCCCAGAATGCTAGATTTGTGACTGGGAATGGAAATATATAAATATGTTTCCTAGTAGTCCAAGATTTTTAAAATGCATTATTTGCCAATGTTATTATCTCACATCGTTGCTATCCTGAGAGGTCATTATGTTGGGGAGTTTCTGTACTAAGCATTTTTATTATTATAATTAATTTTTACATAAGAATGGTCATACTGGATTAGACCAATGGTCCATATAGCCCAGTATCCTGTCTTCCGACAGTGGTCAAGGCCAGGTGCTTCAGAGGGAATGAACAGAACAGGGAATCATCAAATGATCCATCCCCTGTTGCCCATTCCCCGCTTCTGGCAAACAGGTTAGGGACACTCAGAGCATGCCGCTGTATCCCTCCCCATCCTGGCTAATAGCCAGTGATGGATCTATTCTCCAGGAATTTATCTAGTTCTTTTTTCAATCCTGTTATAGTTTTGGTCTTCACAGCTTCCCCTGGCAAAGGGTTCCACGGGTTAACTTTATGTTGTGTGAATAAGTACTTCCTTTTGTTTTTTTGAAACCTGCTGCCTATTAATTTCATTGGGTGACTGCTAGTTCATGTGTTATGTGGAGGATTAAATAACATTTCCTTATTCACTTTCTTCACACCAGTAAAGATTTTATAGATCTCTATCGTATCCCCCCTTAGTCGTCTCTTTTCTAAGCTGAAAATTCCCAGTCATTTTAATTTCTCCTCCTTTTTCATACCCCTAATCATTTTAGTTGTCCATCTCTGAACCTTTTCCATTTCCAGTGTCTCTCTTTTGGGATGGGGTGACCAGATATGCACACTGTATTCAAGGTGTACACATACCATGGATTTATATAGAGGCAATAAAATATTTTCTGTCTTATTATCTATCCCTTTCTTAATGATTCCCAACATTCTGTTTGCTTTTTTGACTGCCGCTGCATTGAGTGGATGTTTTCAGAGAACTATTCATAATGACTCCAAGATCTCTTTCTTGAGTTTTAACAGCTAATTCAGACTCCTTCATTTTGTATGTATAGTTGAGATTGTTTTCCAATGTGCATTACTTTGCATTTATCACCATTGAATTTCATCTGTCATTTTGTTGCCCAGTCACCCAGCTTTGAGAGATCCTTTTGTAACTCTTCACAGTCTGGCTGGGATGTAACTATCTTGAATAGTTTTGTATCATCTGCAAATTTTGCCAGATCACTGTTTACCCATTTTTCCAGATCATTTATGAGTATGTTGAACAGCAATGGTCCCAGTATTGACCCCTGTGGGATACCACTATTTATCTCTCTCCATTCTGAAAACTGATAATTTATTCCTACCCTTTGTTTCCCATCTTTTAACCAGTTACTGATCCATGAGAGGACTTCCCTCTTATCCCATGATGGCTTACTTTTCAAAAGTCAATTTAAATTAAATACATTTTTCAAATATGTATGTATATATATATTTAGAAATCTAGACCTGTTATGTGTTTTGTTGTAACTTGCATTATCCTTATGTTAAATTTGCATTATCCTAACAAATCATTTATTTTATTCACACTTCTTTTATATATCTCATTGGCCCTGAACCTCCCCTCCTCCTCCCCCCTCCCGTAAATTCGAACACATACACCCATTTCAATTCCTGGGGAAACTACTCATAGACTTTAGGGTCAGAAGGGACCAATATGATCCCGCACAAAGCAGGCCACTGAACCCTACCCATCCACTTCTATAACAAACCCCTAGCCTATGTCTGAGTTACTGAAGTCTTCAAATTGTGGTTTGAAGACCTCAAGCTGCAGAGAATCCACCAGCAAGTGACCCAGGCCCCACGCTGCAGAGGAAGGCGAAAAACCTCCAGGGCCTCTGCCAATCTGCCCCCGGAGGAAAATTCCTTCCCGATCCCAAATATGGCAATCAGCTAAACCCTGAGCATGTGGGCAAGACTCACCAGCCAGCACTCAGGAAAGAATTCTCTGCAGTAACTCAGATCCCATCCCATCTAACATCCCATCACAGACCACTGGGCATACTTACCCGCTGATAATCAAAGATCAATTGCCAAAATTAAGCTATCCCATCATACCATCCCTTCCATAAACTTATCAAGCTTAGTCTTAAAGCCAGATATGTCTTTTGCCCCCACTACTCCCCTTGGAAGGCTGTTCCAGAACTTCACTCCTCTAATGGTTAGAAACCTTGGTCCAATTTCAAGTCTAAACTTCCTAGTGTCCAGTTTATACCCATTTGTTCTTGTGTCTACATTGGTACTAAGATTGAATAATTCCTCTCCTTCCCTAATATTAATCCCTCTGATATATTTATAAGAGCAAGCATATCCCCCCTTAGCCTTCTTTTGGCTAGACTAAACAAGCCAAGCTCTTTGAGTCTCCTTTCATATGACAGGTTTTCCATTCCTCGGATCATCCTAGTAGCCCGTCTCTGAACCTGTTCCAGTTTGAATTCATCCTTCTTAAACATGGGAGACCAAAACTACACACAGTATTCCAGGTGAGGTCTCCCCAGTGCCTTATATAACAGTACAAACACCTCCTTATCTTTGCTGGAAATACCTCGCCTGATGCATCCTAAAACCGCATTAGCTTTTTTTACGGCCAAATCACATTGGCGGCTCATAGTCATCCTGTGATCAACCAATACTTCAAGGTCCTTCTCTTCCTCTGTTGCTTCCAACTGATGTGTCCCCAGTTTATAACTAAAATTCTTATTATTAATCCCTAGATGCATGACCTTGCAGTTTTCACTATTACATTTCATCCTATTACTATTACTCCAGTTTACAAGGTCATCCAGATCTTCCTGTATGATATCCCGGTCCTTCTCTGTGTTAGCAATACCTCCCAGCTTTGTGTCATCCGCAAACTTTATTAGCACATTCCTGCTTTTTGTGCCAAGGTCAGTAATAAAAAGGTTAAATAAGATTGGTCCCGAAACCGATCCTTGAGGAACTCCACTAGTAACCTCCTTCCAGCCTGACAGTTCACCTTTCAGTACAACCCGTTGGAGTCTCCCCTTTAACCAGTTCCTTATACACCTTTCAATTTTCATATTGATCTCCATCTTTTCCAATTTAACTAATAATTCCCCATGTGGAACCGTGTCAAATGCCTTAGTGAAATCGAGGTAAATTAGATCTACTGCGTTTCCTTTGTCTAAATAATCTGTTACCTTCTCAAAGAAGGAGATCAGGTTGGTTTGGCACGATCTACCTTTTGTAAAACCATGTTGTAATTTGTCCCAATTACCATTGACCTCAATGTCCTTAACTACTTTCTCCTTCAAAATTTTTTCCAAGACCTTACGTACTACAGATGTCAAACTAACAGGCCTATAGTTACTCGGATCACTTTTTTTCCCTTTCTTAAAGATAGAAACTATGTTAGCAATTCTCCAGTCGTACGGTACAACCCCTGAATGTACTGAGTCATTAAAATTCTTGCTAATGGGCTTGCAATTTCATGTGCCAGTTCCTTTAATATTCTTGGATGAAGATTATCTGGGCCCTCCGATTTTGTCCCATTAAGCTGTTCAAGTTTGGCTTCTACCTCAGATGTGGTAATATCCACCTCCATATCCTCATTCCCATTTGTCATCCTTCCATTATCCCTAAGCTCCTCATTAGCCTTCTTAAAGACTGAGGCTAAGTATTTGTTTAGATATTGAGCCATGCCTAGTTTATCCTTAACCTCCATTCCATCCTCAGTGTTTAGTGGTCCCACTTCTTCTTTCTTTGTTTTCTTCTTATTTATATGGCTATAGAACCTTTTAATATTGGTTTTAATTCCCTTTGCAAGGTCCAACTCTACATGGCTTTTGGCCTTTCTCGCTTTATCCCTACATGTTCTGACCTCACTAAGGTAGCTTTCCTTGCTAATCCCACCCTTCTTCCACTCCTTGTAGACTTTCTGCTTTTTCTTAATCACCTCTCTGAGATGCTTGCTCATCCAGCTTGGTCTACAACTCCTGCCTATGTTTTTTTTCCCCTTTCTTGGGATGCAGGCTTCTGATAGTTTCTGCAGCTTCGACTTAAAGTAATTCCAGGCCTTCTCCACGTTTAGATCCACAAGTTCTTCAGTCCAATCCACTTCCCTAACTAATTTCCTTAATTCTTTAAAGTTAGCCCTTTTGAAATAAAAAACCCTAGTCCCAGATCTATTTTTGTTTATCCTTCCATCTAGTTTGAACTGAATTAGCTCATGATCACTTGAACCAAGGTTGTCCCCTACAACCATTTCTTCTATGAGGTCCTCACTACTCACCAAAACCAAATCTAAAATGGCACCCCCTCTTGTTGGTTCTTCAACTACTTGGTGAAGAAATCCATCAGCTATCACATCCAGAAAAATCTGAGCCCTATTATTCTTATTAGCACTTGTCCTCCAGTCTGTATCTGGGAAGTTAAAGTCTCCCATGATCACACAATTCCCATTAGTGTTTACTTCATTAAAAACATTAAAGAGGTCTCTATCCATATCCAAATCAGATCCCGGCGGTCTCTAGGACACCCCAAGCACTATCTCAGGGGAGGCTCTAATAGCTTTCTTTCCCAGTGTGATTTTTGCCCAGACAGACTCTGTCTTATCCATTCCATCACTTCTTATTTCTTTACAGTTAACCTCATCATTGATATACAATGCTACTCCACCACCTTTGTCTTTATTTCTGTCTTTCCTAAACAGCACATAGCCTTCAATACCTGTACTCCGGCTATGACTACTATTCCACCATGTTTCCGTTATCCCTATAATATAGGGTTTCACTTCCTGCACCAGTAGCTCTAGTTCCTCCATTTTGTTACCTAGGCTCCTCGCATTAGTGTACAGATACCTTAATTTTTGCCGTTTGGCTTCACTGACATTCTTTACCCTGTTAGGCACAGACATTCTACCACCAGCATCACCTGTTAGACTGGTATCTACTGCCCACAATGCCCCACATTGACAGTTAAATCAGTGCAAGCGCTCCTGCTGAGGGTGTGCTCCTGGTGCAGACATGCACTGCTGACACAAGGAACATAGTGTGGACATGAAAAAGTGATTTAATTATTGTGGTGGCTGTATGTTGCTATGTCTACATTGCAGCCTATGATGGCAAAGCTTATGTCACTCGGGGTGTGAATATTCCACACACACCCCCGAGCAATGTAAGTTACACTGACATAAGTGCTTGTGTGCAAAGCACTATGTTGGTGGGAGAGCTTCTCCCACTGATGTCAGGGGAGATTTCTTCATTACAACACAGCAAGGGAAAGGCTGTTTGCAGCAGAGAATAAACTTAGGGTTACAAACTGGCCCAATATTCCACTGGGCAATTACCAATCTGTTTTGAGTAGACCCAGTCCCTGGGCTGCCGGTGTTTCCATGCCAGCTGGGTCTGGGTAGAGTCCAGTCACTGCTGCCAGCACTGGGGCTTCAAGACACTCTCCTGGGATCGATCATCTTCTCTTCCTGTGAATGTGGGACCACGCCCAGCTGCCCTAACCCCCAAAACCTGTACCTGAGGCCTCCCAAGCCCCAAAGTCACTTACATGTGCTTCCCCAGAGCTCCAGCTAGGCTGTGGGCTCTCTGGGCCTTGAGTTTGATGCCTTTGGGCATAGTATGGCTGGAAAGAAAGGAACACAGGGTTAGCAGAGGAATCTCTTAGCCACAGCAGCTTTACCATAAAGCACTTGAGAGTTCCAGAGCTTTGAAAAATAACCTGATTCTTCAGACGATGCCTTCCTTAGTCTGATCTCACTCTTTCTGTGAGTCTCAGGCTCAACAGCACTTCGGCCCAGGCAGAGTGTACCCTCATCTTGCCCTCTTTCTCTCACAAGCCTGCCTTAAATATGTCCATGGTCAGCCCCCATGCACACAGAAGAGCATTAATTAGCATCTCTGACCTCTATGCCATGTGCTCAGCCCCATCTTTTTGTCATGCCTACCTCACAAATCAGTGTCCACACAAGGTTGATGGCACCTGATTGCAGATTTGGTGGTTTCTCAGTGAGTGACCTTCATTGAAATTTCAAGCACTTTTCCTGGAAGCGCATGGCAGGGATGTCCAGAGAGCAGCTGGAAAGGAAATACAATCCAGTAATCTAACTACTATGAAGCTTTCCTTTACTGGACCAAATCTGTCCCCAGTATCACTCTTGGGAAGACAATCAGTTACCTTGGGGTGAATCTGGCCCTGCTTGTTCCAGAATGAATAATTAAATCTGTTTAGTTGTTTATGTGAGTGACCCACAGAAATCATAGAATCATAGAGATGTAGGACTCAAAGGGGCTTCAACAGGTCATCTTGTCCAGTATCCTGCACTCAAGGCAGGACTAAGTATTATCTAGACTATTCCTGACAGGTGTTTTTTTAACCTGTTCTTATAACTCTCCCCTCAATGACGGAGATTCCACAGCACTTTGTTTCACTGCTCAACCACCCTGACAGGAAGTTTCTCCTAATGTCCAACGTAAACCACCCTTGCTGCAATTTAAGCCCATTGCTTTGTGTTCTATCCTCAGAGGTTAAGGAGAACAATTTTTCACCTTCCTTCTTGTAATAACCTTTTATGTACTTGAAAACTGTTATCATGTCCCCTCTCAGTCTTCTTTTCTCCAGACTAAACAAAACCATTTTTTTTCAACCTTCCCTCATAGGTCATGTTTTCTAGACCTTTAACCATTTTTGTTGCTCTCCTGTGGACTTTTTCCAATTTCTCCACATCTTACGGCCTTAAGAGAATGTAGCAGCTGCACAATGGTACTCAGAAGTAAAGAACTGCGAAAGATCATTTTCAAAGTTTACCCTTAACTCTGCCCTCATGTTTGTTATCATGGGACAATTTGTGATGAAATGACCCCCTTCTGTTTCTCAAATATTGTAATGGAACTGTGTGAATAGAGAAATCTGTGGTAGATTCACCAAGTGCTAGAGTCATGAAATGATTTAGTCACTTAACTGTCACTTTATGCATCTAAAGCCCAGAGTTAGTCCTCACCGATATTCATAAACCCCCCGCTGAGCTGCTCCTGAATGCTGTAGGTGTCTAAGTTCAGTTGGCACCTACTTTTTTGAACAAAATGAAAATAGAGTTGATTTGTAGAGTATGTATGATTCATTTGATCTGGCCAGTTGGCTAATCCTGGTGAAAATCAAGTAGCAGGGCTGAGTGAATAGTTTGTATTAATTTGTTTATTCAGTAGATGTCACCTCTTTTCTGTATGTGAATTGTTCATGAACAAATACTGACCTTTTCAATTATGTTTGCCATTTCATGTTCCTCTCTGTTGGGTTAAATTGTACATTTAGAGACAGACTTTCAAAAAGGCTCTGAATCCAAAAATGAGGCCTTTTATTCAGAAGTGCTCAGATCCCATTTAAACATCAGAAATGGTGACCAAAACTTTCAAAAGTTCTCAGGCTGTTCTCAGATAGTGCTTCTCAGAACTAGTGACCAAACTTTCAGAAGTTCTCAGGGTTAGAAAATCAGTGCTGCAGCGGCAGAGATGCCAACTCGTGTAACTTTATCATGCTTCTTTTGGTTTTTGTTGTTTATGGTAAAGCTGCAGCTCCTAGAGTCATACAACCAGGGAGGTGGGAGACAATCTATTCTTCTCCCCTCTCTGTGTGATATAGAGAAGGATCTTGAACAGGGGTCTCCCCCTGTTACTCATAAGTATGGTAACTAGTCTTTGTTTTACAGGCGTAAATTAATGGGGAAATAGCTCCTCCATCTCATAAATGATTGGTACACACAAGAATTCTTTTACTCAAAAATCCTTGTTTTTATTGGGTTTAAAGCACACATTTAAAATAATAATAGTCTAGAGCACCCCTGATGTAGTTACACAAAGTCTGCAATGGTGTCAAGTGATCATGAGCAGGTTTTTGGTGGCCACCCTTCCTCCTAGATGCTGAGGAGTTGGATGTCAGTCTCCTAGTGCGTCAAAGTCACTCCGAACATCTCTAACTAATCTCTTTATAGGTTATTCAAAACAAAGCATAAAACTCCCAGTGACTCCTAGTTAACAATTTTCCTAGCTTCAATAAGTAACTTATAATTTTACTTATCAGCAATGCATCTCCCAGCAATAAACTGACTATGTGACGTTCTCGCTTCTAGTTAATGGTGGCTGAGTGCACAGAATGGTTGTGGTTATGTCAAGTCCAGTTGTCTCATAACACTGAGTAATGGGGTTGGCATCCACCTCTAATGAGCACCCCCTCTGGTTGGACATATCTGCAGTCTTTAAACCAGTCCCAGCCCTGCCATTGAGCTGTTTTCCTAGGACTTCCTCCCTGGAGGCAATGTTTTGCCATCTTAGTCTGTTTTGGCCCCAGTTTTCAGTTGGGCCTCCTGACAATTCAGTACCCTTCTGGGGGTTTACTGAGGTCCAGTTGTAGGCCCTTCCCCAGTGGCCTATGGGGAGGAGGAACGGGGACACGGACACCTGGGCCTGTCCAGTACTCTGAGATCCAGACTTCACCGCTGCCTTACCCTTAGCCCAGGGATCTTCTAAGCTCAGTCCCAGTAGCCAGCCAGGAGCTCTTCCTTGCTCCCTTGGTCCCTACTAGCACTGGGCCATCTGTTGGGCTGCAGTTCCCTCAGCCAGCCACACCATCCATGCTCCTCCAGCTGCAGTGAGGAACTGCAGTGTCTCTGACTTTAAATAAGGCCCTTCTTGTACCTGACTGGCTACTTCCCCTGCAGACACTCTAGCCTGTTTGGAGGGCCTGTCCACTGCTCCTTACCTGGGATGAGTTTGGCAGGGCCCTGAGGCCTCTGGGCCTAGTCCACCCCATCACACACTGTCACTCAGGTGCATGCCCTAACCACTTGGCTGCAAAATCACTTTTGCTTTTGGTCTGGCCCAATTCATATTTAATTATGTATAAACATTAGAACAGATTCAACAGGAAAGACTGAGAGACATCCACTTCAGAATATCAATTTTGTATCTTTGCTTTTCTCTTGGAAAATATTGATTTTTTTAAAATTCCCTTCTGGGATCTGAATTAAAACATTTCAGCTTTTTTTTAAATCAAATTGAAATGTTTTGGGTCAGGACAGTGCAACATTCCTCTGCATTTCCCTGAGAAGCTGTGGCACTTCATGGAAGTTGTAGTTTGGTTGCCTCTTTCCTCTATTTTCCCCTGAGGACAGGGCTTTCTGGCCAGGCTACATTTCCCATGATGCATTACAATCTCCCTCTTGCTGAGCTGACAAGATGCATGATGGGATACCCTGACCATAGTTCATCATTGTGTGAAAAGTTTCCATTTTGACTTTTTTCTTTAGCCAGTATGAAAAAAAAATGTCTCACAGGATGTAAATTGCACTTTTTAATCAATCCTAATCCACAGAAAGCATTTATATAACCCTCAAGCCTTCCACCCTTACGATAATTAGGGTAAGACACCACCCATCAACGTGAAGGACTCTCATAATGCCAAGTAGCACAACATGGAAAACATGGTCACCAGGGACATATCAGTCTGGGAGATGGACACCAGCCAGAATGGAATGGTGTAAGCACTGGTTACTCAGTGCGGTTCAAATACTGCATGAAACACCTTTGAAAGCAGTGCCCTCTGGAAAACAAAATAAATGATGATAAGAAACTTACTACTTGTGTCTGAGCCCTGTTATTATTGGCTGGGACTGTCAGAACCTAAGGGAGTAAGGCACCCTGCTTAGATTGGGTTTAGGCACCTTATGCATAGATTCCAAGGCCAGAAGGGAACATTTTGATTATCCAGTCTGATCTCCTGTGTAGCACAGGCCAGAGAACTGCCCCCAAAAGAATTTTTAGAGCAGATTTTTTAGGAAAAAAACACCATCCAATCTTGATTTCAAAATTGTCAGTGAAGGATAATCCACCATGATGCTTGGTAAGTAGTTCCAATGGTTATATATAGTCACTGTTAAAAATTTAACCCTATTTCCAGTTTGAATTTGTCTAGCTTCAACCTCCAGCCATTAGATTGTGTTAAAACTTTCTCTGCTAGATCTGCTCCACTGAGCTCCTTTGAATATCCCAGCCAAAAAAAATTTTTTTTAAATTACAGTAGCACAGGAAGGTCTTAACCAATAATAGAGTCTCATTGTGCTGGGTGCTATACCTACACATGATTAGAGACAGTCCCTGCCCCAAAGAAAAGGCATTTAGTCAAGCATGTGCCTGGCTTTGTTTTGCTTCCAGATGCTGTCTAATATGGATGTAGGGAGAACATGATAAGGAGTACTGTTAGGCAGAGAGGATGGTCCAGTGGTTAGGGTTTGTGCTTTGAAGCTGGGGACCATTGCGGCATTCCCTGATCCGTTATGGACTTCTTGCGCAACCAAGGGTAAGTAACATAGGGTGATATTGTTAGGAACCCAGTAGGATTTTCAAAATTATCTCAGTGCATAAAACTCAGTGCAAAAAACACCTACATGCTTTTGAAAAATCTCCTAGGCAAGTACTTACATTTAAAAATCTGGCTTTTGTTGACCAATTTTTAAAATATTTTCCCATGTGAGTTAGGCACCTAAATACCTTTATAAATCTTGCCCATAGTCTCTCTGTGCCTCTGTTTCCCGTCCATAAAATGGAAGGAGTAGTGGATCCCAACATTGCAGGGGTGTTGGAGGGATAAATACATTAAAAATGATGAGGAACTCAAATGTTGCTGTAATGGGGTCATAAGTACTTAGTGCAGATAGATAGTTGTGCATTGCAAACTCAGTTGACATACCTTAGGTACCATTTGTGGAAATGTACTATCCATCTCCCTTTGAAATTAGATATTTCACTGCAGTACTAATTTCGTTCTTCTTGTCCCATATAAAAATAACTTCATTTTTTTTCCTTCTCAGTAATTAATATTCCCATCTGCAGAATTGTCAAAAGAGACTTTCCCTTCTCCCAGAAGGGATAAATAATGAACCAGGAGAGATGATCACTTTTTAGTGCTGCTGGACTCAATGTGGAGTGCATCACACAGAGCAGGGCAGGTCAACCAGAGGACATGCAGATGACGTTACTTTCAGGAGCAAAGCACAAGAAGAGAGATGGACAATGGTGTATGGAGCCCAGAACCCAGCCTCTGAAATGCTGAGTGAAGCAGTCATGTCAGAGAGTCCAGCTGGTAACTGAACTGCCTTAGAGGTAAAGCAGCTCCTTTGCAACCTTATTGTCATGATCAGAATTGGAGACAGGGAAGACCTGCCTGGTCACCTGGACCATCATCTCTGCTCCAAGCAGGATTTTATCCCTCAGTGTGGGAACCTACTTCAAAGCAGTGTGGGAAAGTTTAGTGAGATAACATTGGTGAAGTGCTTTGGTAATGACAACTGTGGGATTTTTAAGGAGCAGTATATTAGTATTTGTTAAATATGACTTTACTGTATTTGTCATAGTTATCTCAAATGTATCTTTAAATTATTTCAGAGGTCAGGCTTCTGTCTCTTTCCTTGGGACATTGTCATGTAGGATAGCTCATTGTTAATAAATGCATCCTCTCCCATCTGAGTAGCTCCACATGCAAGTGTCTGTCTAGGATAGGATGTATCCTCCCTTTCTAACCTCAATACATTTAAGATAAATATCTATGAAACAGACTTTTTTTTGAACCCAGATATACCCTCTAACTCAGTTTTCTCCATCATTTTCTCCATATTAAATACCATTTGTCAACAGATGTCAGCTTCTCTGTCACACAGGGTGAACGTTTGATCAATAAAAATATTTTCTGCTTTGGCAGTTGAGATAATGTAGGCTTTCACACTTCATTCCTTTTTGAATATGTGGATCACTGGGATGATTCTGTGATTGACTGAGAGTAAACAATAATTTGCCAGAGGTAATTGTACTTGTTTGCTATGTCTTTCCCCTAAAATCCCAAATACTGCAACTGTCTGTCAATAATAAAGTAGAAAGGTGTTGACTAGACCAGAATAGAATCTCACTGTTCTGATCTGGTATGTCAGAAAGTGTGATAGAAAATATATGAATGAAGAGTCATCTATCAGCTTAACTACCTACATAGAAGCCAAACAATACCCTCTCTCTCTCTCTCTCCATATATCTATCAATCTAACTGTCTATCTATCTGTGGCACCAAGATATTGATTAGTGATTTTGCTGCCTCAAGTTTTATACTGAAAATATAAGGCACTCAAAATCACGATTCACTTTTCACTATGTATTTATAAAACCATCATCACAGTGGTGTTTCGGGATCTCATCCAATCTCTTATGGCATTTGTAAGGTTTTCAGAGATTGACATTCTATTTAACCTGATGACAAATAAAATAAAATAAAATAAAAAAAATCAACAAATTTTGATATATCTCCTCAGGCTGCATTCTCCATCCAGTTTTTATTTGAATCACTCTACAGGGAAGACATTTAAACATTATGTTAAATATATACTGAGATTTTTAAAAGAGCCCATTGGGGACAAGCACCCAAATCCAATTCAGTTTGGGTGCCTCCATCACTAAAGCCAGTTTGAAACCCGATATTGAATTAATTGCTCATAATCTGTGAAAGTGTGATGATATTTGCTTTAGCTGTCTCCCCAAATACACCAACGCTTGTTTGATTTTCCCTAGATAAGTGACATGGCAGGCACAAAATGGAGAAATCAAACGTCTGTCACAAAATTTATCCTTCTGGGATTTGGGGATCTCCCTGAGCTGCAAATTCTTCTCTTCCTGCTGTTTCTAGTGATCTACATTGTAACCGTGGCTGGAAACATCCTCATTGTTGTGCTAGTTGTGACTGATCAGCACCTTCACACCTCCATGTACTTCTTCCTGGGGAACTTGTCCTGCTTGGAGACGTGCTACACCTCCACCATCCTGCCCAAGATGCTGTCCAGTTTCCTGACTGGGGACAGAACCATTTCTGTCAGGGGCTGCATTGCTCAATTTTATTTCTTTTGTTCTTTGGCAGCTACAGAATGTTACCTCCTAGCAGCAATGTCTTATGATCGGTATTTAGCAATATGTAAACCCCTGTATTATGCACCTGTTATTAACAGTAGGTTTATCCTCCAGCTAGCAGCTGTGTCTTGGATACTGGGCTCACTGGCTTGTAGCACAGTAATATATTTGATGTCACAGCTAATTTTCTGTGGTCCCAATGAAATTGACCATTTCTTTTGTGATTTCACTCCAATCATAAAACTCTCCTGCAGCGAAAACCACCTCGTAGTACTCCTGGATTCCATCCTGGCCTGTGTATTTACTCTGCCACCATTTCTGCTGACTGTGATATCATATATTTTTATCATCGTCACCATCCTGAGAATCCCTTCAATCACCGGGAGGCAAAAGGCCTTTTCCACCTGTTCCTCTCACCTCATCATCGTTACTATTTTCTATTTAACCCTAATGATTGTTTATATGTTGCCAAAAACCAACCAGCTGAGGGCCTTTCACACAGCGCTCTCTATTGGCTACACTGTTGTGACCCCCCTGGCCAACCCCCTCATCTACAGCCTGAGGAACAAAGAGGTGAAGGAGGCACTGAGGAAAGCGGCCAGTAAATTGGTGTCTTTCACGTGCCATCATACAAATTGAGCTAATTTTGTTTCACTGGCAGTGAAATGGAGATAATTTGACCTGATTTACTGAGACAGAATCCAGGTAGCCTGGAGCTAACGGGCGAACAAGAGAAGTAAAATGAACACAATACAAATGTTCTGACTGTTTAAACTCTTACACAGGTTTAGGACTGATTCTTGTTACTGCTGTTGGGGACCTGTTTGCAGCTTGTGTATACGTCTCTTAACATCCCCCTCCCATGCACTTTTTCTTTTCTTTATTCTTCGTTCTCATCAGGCATTGCACAATTCCTTCTTCTCTTGCTCCTTTCTTTCTGCACCACCTTCCCCTGCTCTGTCAGCATCCCTCCATCCCATTCCCTTTCTTTCCGTTCCTCTCTTTTTTTCTCATCCAATTTCTTCCACCCTTAGGTTATTTTCCCTTTTACCTTCCGCCTTGTCTTTCTCCTGTCCTTAAACCAGTTTGTGATTAGTTGTAGAAATTCATCCTACATTGCTCACTCCACAAACAAGACTTCAAACAAACCCAGGCTGTTCCCTCCAGCCATGGTTGCCTTAGTAGCCAGACACTGGATGTTCTAAGGTATTTAGATGCCTAAGATGCAGACAGGAGCCAAGTGGGGTTTTCTAAAGAGGTTAAGTGCCCAACTCCTATTGACGTCCATATAACCTGCATAGGAACTTTACAAGTCCAGCTAGGGACCTAACTGCACCTTTAGCTGCCTAGACACCTTGAAAGTCTGGCCCTTAGAACCCTCTTCCACACAAGCAGGAGGTAGGTTACATTCCCTTCCAAGGGTAAGTAAATGTGACCTTGGCTTATTTATGAATGGAACCTTCCTCTGCTTTAAACTTGTGCAGCATGGGTGAGATATTTAAAAGTGCCCAAGGCTTGGTATGCACTTCAAAGTTAGGTTGACATAGGTACGCGGGCTGGGATGTGAAAAAAACATGCCCCTGACTGACAGGACCATGCTGACCTAACCCCCAGTGTAGATACAGCTTTGCCCACTGAAAAAATGCTTCCATCAACATAGCTGACTTTGTTTTGGGACATGGTGTTCCTACAGCAATGGAAAAACCCCTTCCATCGGTATAGGCTGCATCTACACTATGCCATTATGTCATTTTAGCTATGCCAAAAAAGCTATGCTGGCATAATCTCTGTAGTGTAGACACAGCCTATGTGACTTTCAGTGGGAATTCTGCTTCCAGGATGTTCAGATTGTCCTAAATGTCTTCCAATGGAACTATTCACTGTGTGTTTAGGTTTCTTCTTTTTCTTTTCTTTTGTTCATTTGTTTATATTTTTTTTGTGCCCCTCAGCATGGTGTATGAGCTTGTCATGAAAAGAAGCAAGCAACAGTTCATTCAAATTTGTGCCTTAGAGATTAAAAAAATGTGAACTGCATAAATTACCTCCAAGATAGCAAGTCCTCCTTTGTCACTATCTATTTCATCATTGAAAAAAGATAAAGGAGAGATATTATGTTTCATGGGCTTCAAATTAAGTTTCAGTGTTTAATTTGCATTTTAATGGTTGCTTGCCTGCATTGCTGAGACATCCTGTATTTTTCTCTGAACTATCTGCTGTGCATTTTCTCCAGGTTCACATGTATTATGAAAATTATTCATAGAATGATTGCAAATGCCTTTTGCCTTCAGAAAAAATAAATTGAAGCAATATTATATTTTTATTGGTGAAAATGATGGTAATGATATGCCTGCAACTGTGTCCAATTCACTAACAACATGTGAGTTCAAAGAGTTAGGAACAGTTTAAAAATACAATTAGAATTAAATGAAATATAGGGAAATACTTGATGCTTTGGGAAGGCAGCTAACACAGGGGAAGATAAGAGCTAGGTAGTAGTAGTAGTAGTATATGTATAATAGCATTAGTCAGGATAAGAGACAATGGCATTGGAAGTGGTGACTACACAGTATAATGGGCACTGGGGGACAGCAGAGGGTGATGGATGGGGGAGGGTTGGCTATACTGTATAATGGGCAGTAGATGTTGGAAGAGGTTCATTTATGAATTTCCAGTTGTGCCCACTATATGGCTGCAAGAGATAACAACAGAAGAGAAAGCTGCAGATGTTTTCCAAAAAAACAGTAGACAGCAGCATATACTGACCTGATTGGGTCTCAGCTGATTCTGTCTTAGGCTCTGTTGTCCCTTTAACTCCTGCACCCAGCTTTGCTAATAGCTACTATTCCTTATTTTTCGACCTTGCCTCCACCTCGAACCTCATGCATGTTGCCCCAGTGAACATGCCAGAAATGTGGAGCTGGAAGGGCCCTTGAGAAGTTATCAAGTTCATCCCTGCATGGATGCAGGACCAAGTAACGCTAGACCAGGTGATTGTTCAACTTGGTCTTAATAACCTCCTCTGATGGGTATTCCATAACCTTCCTTGGAACCCGTTCCAGAATTTAGCTACCCTGAGAGTTAGAAAGTTTTCCCTAATATCTAACCTAAATCTTCCTTCAGATTAAGCCCATTGCTTCTTGTTCTACCTTCAGTGGGCATGGAGAACAATGGACCCCATTTCTCTTTATAACAGCCCTCAACATATTTGAAGACTGTGATCACTTCCCCCTTTAGCCTTCTTCTCTCAAAACTACATATGCCCTTTTTAAAAAACCTTTACTCAGAGGTCTGATTTGCTAACCTTTTATCATTTTTGTTGCTCTCCTCTGGACTCTCTCTAGTGTGTCTGCATCCTTCCTGTGCCCAGAGTTGGACATAGTATTCCAAGTGAGGCCTCACCAGTGACACGCAGAGTGGGAAAATTTCTCCTGTGTCTTACATACAACATTCCTGTCAATATCCCCCAGAATGCCATTAACCTTTTTCACAACTGCATCACATTCTTGACTCATATGCAATGTTGTAATAAGAACATAAGAATAGGCACACTGGGTTAGACCAATAGTCCATTGAGCCCAAAATCCTGTCTTCCAACAGTGGCCAGTGCCAGGTGCTTCAAAGGGAATGAACAAAATAGGTGATCATCAAGTGATCCATCCCCTGAGGCCCATTCCCAGATTCTGGCAAACAGAGGCTAGAGACACTCATAGTTTTGCATTCTTGCCCATCCTGGCTAATAGCCATTGATGGACTTATCCTCCATGAACTTTTGTTCTTTTTTGAATCCTGTTGCAGTCTCTCTTCCCCACCTTGTTCCTTTCCTCCCTATGACTGGAGGGGTGATAAAAGGCCACTTTACCAACACAGGAACAAATGTGGATAAATTGGCTGTGAATAAATTTAGTACTTGCATTGTCTACATAGGTTGAGGTGAGAATCTATCCCACTGATCACATAGAACCCGTTGATGTGCATTAACAGTTCATTGTTATGCTTTCATAGAATGTCAGGGTTGGAAGGGACCTCAGTAGGTCATCTAATCCAACGCCCTGCTCAAAGCAGGACTAAGCCCCAGACAGATTTTTGCACCAGATCTCTAAATGGCCCCCTCAAGGATTGAATTCACAACCCTGGGTTTAGCAGGCTAATGCTCAAACCACTAAGCTATCCCTGGCACCACACCAAAGTGAGTTAATGAACAGTTAGTGCATGTCAGGTGGACTTGCTGTGAACTGATTGTCCATGTAGACAGGCCCTCAGAAGAAGGTGTCTAACCATCAGAGGAGGGAGTTTCTGGAACAGCCTTCCAACAGGAGTGACAGGGTAAACAACTTAACTCATTTTGACATGGAGCTTGACAAATTTATGAATGGGATTATGGGACAGGGTTGCCACTGCTAGCAGGAGAATGGACTTGATCACTCCGGAGATCCGTTCGAGTCCTATGAGTGACAAGTTGTCACCCTTGTGGTGGAGCAGGCTTCCTGCCCTGGAGACAGTATGCTCAGAGAGGAGGCATGCTCCCCCAGAGTCCTGGCTAGCTTCGTACAGAGCAGTTCCAAAGCATTGCCCCAGTGACTCTGTGACAAAGACAAATCATGATGTCACTTCCCACCTTATATAGTCTTTCCATATGGCAGGAACACTTTGTTCCAAGCTGAGTTTCCAGCCCAATTTGTGGAAAAATACAGATACCAAAATAGAGTGCAGTATCATGTGGTCTGGTCACATGCCCTTGCATGCCTTGCTGAGTCATAGCAGCCATTACTTACAGACTGGCTGAAATGTTTACAGGCAGGCTAATCTCTTCCACTGTCTGTGCTGATTAGCCATCAGCACTGTCTAGCTTCTGCATTGTTGTAC
Source organism: Gopherus flavomarginatus (assembly GCF_025201925.1). Classification (NCBI taxonomy): domain Eukaryota; kingdom Metazoa; phylum Chordata; order Testudines; family Testudinidae; genus Gopherus; species Gopherus flavomarginatus. Next base: position 16,310,384 of record NC_066627.1, on the reverse strand, counting down.
CTGAAAGGCTATTTGTGGGTGCTACTCAGAGTAAGCATATTTGAAATACAGCTACATAGTCAATATTCATAACTCCAGATACAAAAATGATACATGCATACAAATAGAATAATTATATTCAGCAAATCATAACTTTTCTGTAGACACCTCACAAAGCATCTTGTGCAAGATGCATCATCATTATGTCATAATCATATCATAATCACACCACTATGATGAATATGGGCTGCAGTGTCACACTATGTTCCTAAGTCAGTGGCGAAGCTCCTGTTCCCTTCAATGGGGCCAGGATTTCATCAGATGATGAGAATAAGATATCGATCAGTCACCTGTGGGAAAGGCAGTTTGGCTGATCAGACGGGCATATGTAAGGAGCATAAGGGTGTGCGAAATTGACCAATCTAGCTGCATGTCTAGACTGGGAATATTGGTTTGTCATTTGATAGCACAGTGTTTAAATGTGGAGGTTAACACCACCTTTTAACATATTTGCTGGTAGTTAACCCTAGGGCATTGTTTCCCAAACTTGGGATGCTGCTTGTTCAGGGAAAGCCCCTGACGGGCCAGGCCGGTTTGTTTCCCTGCTGCATCTGCAGGTTCAGCCGATCTCAGCTCCCACTGGTCATTTCCCAGCATATTTCCCCTCCTAATAACTAGATTAAACCAGTTCTAATTTTTTGTTCTTCTTTCACTCCCATTTATTCATTTCCTTTAGCCCCAGTTTAAGGAAATTCATGCAAATGTGAAATAAAATTACTTAACACATAGGGCTGTCTTTTCCTGGAGTTTCTGCCTATAAATTTCACTTTGTGCTACTAAAAACACGTTTGAAAAAAAAAGACAATACTTGCAGTGGACCTCAGTGGTGTTCAGACAGTGACAGAGAAGTTGTGGGGAATGACTAGAAAAGTTTATTCCACCAAGCAGTATTCAAATAGAATCAGACTAGAAAAGAGATTCAAGTCTATTCCAGTTCAATCTGTAACCATAACTATAAGATGAAATATTAGCGTTTTACCCTAAGAGGTCCCTGTTTGTGATCCAACCTCACTAGCTTCAAGATGGAGAACACAGATATAGCCCCTTCCACTTTTTCCAATAAGTTTGGGAAAGCAATAGGCCAAAAGGGACAATTACAAGTAGGATTTACATATTGTGATAAAGTTCCTCCTCTACCTTGGTGGGTCCTGCACTTATTGGCGGATTTTGCTCGCCTCAGAGATTCAAAGTTTGGCCTCTTTCATGGCTCAAATCTGCCAGCATGAAGAAAAAAGAGTAAGAACAATCCCCACAGTTTCTGCTGATCCACCATGTGGGTCAGGGAACAGCCGAGGCATCTTCCCCTCTGATGGAACCTCCTGTGTTGGATCAGGAGTTGGGAGGTTTGGGGGGGAACCCGCGCCCGCCCTCTACCCCGGGTTCCAGCCCAGGGCCTTGTGGACTGCAGCTGTCTAGAATGCCTTCTGGAACTGCTGTGCAACAGCTACAATTCTCTGGGCTACTTCCTCATGGACTCCTCCCAACACCTTCTTGTCCTCAGCACAGGACCTTCCTCCTGATGTCTGTTAGCGCTTGTACTCCTCAGTCCTCCAGCGCATGTCCTCTCACTCCCAGCTCCTTACACACACCTCACTAACTAGAGTGAGAGCCTTTTTAAACCAGGTGTCCTGATTAGCCTTAATTAATTCTAGTAACGTCCCAATTGACTACAGGTTTCCTAATTAGCCTGCCTGCCTTAATTAGTTCTAGAAAGTTCCTGAGTGTTCAATAGTCCCTGTTATCTAACTCAGGGAAAAAAAGACCTGCTTAACCTGGAACTAATGTATCTACCTTTGACCACTGTCTTTTAGCCATCTGACCTGACCCTGTCACAGTTTATAACAGCTGTGATTTCATGCCCTGTCCAAGATCACAGCCTTATGGTGCTTGCCAGGGCTTGAACACACACTATGAGATGATCCTGACTCAGTGGTCTTACATTTTAAACAGACAAAGGTAAAAAAAGGCGGGGAGAGAAACCAAGACACAGAGAAGTGAGGTAATTTTTCCCAGACTTCACAGGGATACCTGCAGAGTGAGGACACTAATCCACATTTCCAATGTCTGATCCACCACACTCTGCTGCCTCTTGCTGGAAAGGAAAGAGAACAGAGCAGTGATACTGTGTAAATGCTGTTGCATGGCTGAATGGGGTCACAGATGAGAACTTTGCATGTACACTATACTGGATGGTTGATATGCAATGAGAAAGGAGCAGCTACTTTGCATAATGGGGACAAGATGTCAGCAGAACCTCTGGGGTTGCAAAAGGACAGCCATACTATATAAATGCTTCTAGGTGGCTGCAGAAAAGAAGGGATAAGAAAGGAGCAGCTACAGGGCTAGATTCTAAGTTCTAGTAAGTTGATACAGCTCTGTTAATTTCAGTGGGGCTGCACCAATTTCCCACAGCTGTGGATCTGGGCCATTGACTCCAGTGGAGCTATGGCTGATTCCCAGCAGCTGGGGTCTGTCCCACTGATCCAATGAAGCTACATTTTTTTACACCAGAGGACAACGTGATCCACTGAGTCCAATGGAGCTGCATCAATTAAAATCAGATGACAATCCGGTCCATTATCTTTAATGGAGCAAACTTATTTTACACTACTGGAAAATGTAGCTCATAATGTTTTAATGGGGAACAAAAGAGAAGGTTGATAAATAGGCTGTTGTACTTCAAAGTGACCACCCGGAGGAAACATACAGTATTGGCAATTAGATGTCAGCAGATAATACCTAATATGAAACAGAAACAGATTTATTCTGTGAGGCGACCACTAGATGGCAGTAAGTGTCAAGGATGAGTAATGGGCAGCTAGTCTGTGAAATAAAGGACGTCTATCCATAAAGGGCTGGGAGTTATAATGAACCATCATCTCATAGAAAGATAAACTAGACTTCATCGTGATGTGAATCATTCCCCCTCCCCAGAGACTCATTAGGCTGTTTCACCAAATGCAATTACATTTGGGAAAAACAACTTAAGTCACACCAGGTATTGCTAAGAGTAAAGCTTTGGAGACACAAAATTGTCCATAGTGGTAATGGGTTGAGTTAAAAGTTTCGGGATTTGATTGTACTTATCAAACTCTTTGAATTGGACAGGAAATAACAATATCCCACAAGGTTTTGCAATAAGAAGTGAATAGACTTATTCTTCGCCAAGAACACCAGTATAATTCAGATCGGTGTGGGACAGGTTCCTCAGAGAACTTACTGATGGGCATGCTTACTTCTGGGAACCAGACATGGACAATACATTGTGAAGAATAAACACTATGGTTACAGAGACTATGCCAGAACTTTTACATTAATTGATGTGTTTACACACACCCATGTGCATGTGTGTCCATTTACACAAACCACTGTCCTGCTCTGCCTAGTTTCAGATGTTCTGAAGTTTGCTCTTTCTTACACATTGCAGAACAGATTTTATTGAGCCCAAGTGATGGACTCAATAGTTTTGGTATCTGGCAACCAGGAAAGTTGGGATTCCCAACAGAAGTGAAGGGAACTAAGAACCTAAATCACAGTTGGATATAGGTGCCTAAGTCCCTTAGGCTCCTTGAAAATCTCAACCAGATTTCATATTTGGTCAAGGATTAGTTCCAATATAAGAGGCTACGCAGTGCAATGATATTTCAGATTGAGAAGAGTGGTTCAGTTCCAACACGTCTCCACACATGCTTTACTCTCCCTACAACCTTGCATATTTTTGGTCATGCACAATGCTTTTTCTGAGTATCCTGTTTTTCTGGAAGTGTCTCTGTGCAGATAAAGCTAGTCAGGAGGAGATGTTATTATGTGTGTGGAGGAAAGACTGAGAGGGAAATTGAAGATCTTAGAAACGTCTAAGGAACCAGCATTTAATGTCCACGTTTCATTTTGCAACCATGCCAAGAGACTTCCAACACAGCTGGACAATAAATGCCCATAAATAAAAGTCCCCTTTCAAAACTTCCTTCCTCTAACTTCACAGGATTTTTTTCAGGCTCAGTATTGTGAAATCCTGAGTGCTGCTGGGGAAGAAGAAAGGCACAGTCAAATAGATCATTAATAAGTGCAGTTAAGATTGTAGGTGATCTTCATAAGTCTGTTGAGATCTAGGCTAGGTTATTCAAAGTAGCCTAAAGAAATTAGCCACTGATCTGCCAATAGAAGTTGGGTACCAATCTTCCATAGACCATTCTGAAAATGACAGCCTAAATCATACCTAAATTCTGCAGCACGACTTTCCTGAAGGCCCCCTTCACCTCTTTGTTCCTCATACTGTAGATGATGGGGTTGAACATCTGAGTGATGACCGTATACATGAGAGACAGAACTTTATGTAACACTGGGGACCACTCTGCCAATGGCATCACATACATGATAATGATGGTCCCATAATACAGACTCACCACCAGCAGGTGAGAGGCACAGGTGGAAAAGGCCTTTTGCCTCCCTGTAGAGGAGGTGATTTGCAGGATGGCCAAGAGGATGAGAATGTAAGACACAACGATGAAGAGGAAAGGGGCCAGGGATACCAGAGAGCAGGAGACCAAAACAATCATTTCTACGAGGAGGCTTTTTGTGCAGGACAATTTGAGCAGCTCCTCCATGTCACAGAAGAAATTATTAATTTCATTGGGGCCACAGAAGCTTAGCTGTCGCACCATACCTACTACTAATGAATTAGCTGAGAAACCAGTTACCCAGGAGGCAGATACCAGCTGAAGGCAGACCCTGAGGTTCTTTATAACATTATAGTTGAGTGGGTTGCATATGGCTAAGTAACGGTCATAAGCCATGACTGCAAGGAGGAAGCATTCTATGCAAGCTAAAGCACCGAAGAAAAATAATTGTTTGATACAGTCGCTGAAGGAGATTGTTCTGTCCTTTGCCAGGAACCCAGCCAGCAATCTGGGGGCAGTGACTGAGGTGTAGCAAGTCTCCAGGAAGGACAAGTTCCCCAGGAAGAAGTACATCGGGGTGTGAAGCTGCTGATCAGCCACAACTAGAGCAACAATGAGAAGGTTCCCAGTTAGGGTCACAATTTAGATCACTAGAAACACCACAAAAAGCAGAATCTGAACTTCTTTTGGGTTCCCGAATCCCAGGAGCACGAACTTGATAATGGATGTTTGATTTGTCCATGGCATGTGTGCCACGTGTTCTCTGGAAAGGAAGCAAGAAAAGAAGATTAACCAAATCAGGAAGATCTCCTTTCCCCAAATCTGCAACTCTTTCCTTGTTATTCCATCCCCTTTCGCAGTCTCTGCTTAGGGTCAAATTGTCAAAAGCGTTTCAAGGTCTAAAGATTCAATTATTCTTCTAGAAGGATTTTACAAAAGAAACCCACAAACAAAAACACATTGATTTTTAAAGCATGTTGAGTGGCTAGATGCTTTTGAAAGTCTCATTTGACACCTAAAATACCTTTAAAAATCTGACCCAGAACCTGTTTATGTCCATTAGTAAATACAACTAGGGATCTATCTGTATCTTTAGGCACCTAAATACCTTTGAAAACCTGACCCTTAGTAAATAATGTTTTTTCACCTAACCTGAGGTAATATGGCAGCTTTTACAACAGCTACAAATACATCCATTGAAATGACCCCAGAATGTCACAGACGGGTACTTTTTGGTTAATTCTGTAGAGGGAAAAAAGACAATGGACACACATGTCCGCATTCCCCAAGTAATCTACCTATAACTTCAGCAACATGCAATAGTACATATGGGTAAGATTCTCAAGATTCTCGTTCCACACACCTTTAAAGCCCCCTGCCTTTGCATGGCTGTATTGGCATAACTGGGCCTTAGGAGAACTGGTGCAAAATATTCTTTCCATGGAAATTTGTAAGTTTTCATAAAAACACTTGAAAAGAGAGATTTTGGCCACAAGTGAGGGTTGCAGTGCCTTATAGAATATGCAGTTTGTTCTTAATGTCCCCATTCCTGTCTCCCATGATTTTCCAAAGATAATAGCTAGAGGCTCAGATACCTCCTCTATTAACTCCTTGAGTATTCTAGGATGCATTTCATCAAACCCTGGGGAATTGCAGGCATCTAACTTTTCTAAGTGATTTTTAACTTGTTCTTTATTTTATCTTCTAAACCTACCCCCTTCCCATTAGCATTCACTGTGTTAGGCATTCCTTCAGACTTCTCGGTGAAGACTGAAACAAAGAAGTCATTAAGCATCTCTGCCATTTCGAAGTTTCCTGTTACTGTTTCTCCCTCCTCACTGAGTAGTGGGCCTACCCTGTCCTTGGTCTTCCTCTTGCTTCTAATGTATTGATCGTTTTTTCGTTTCAATATAGTTTAGTTGTATTACTCAAAATGTTGCTTAAGGGACCTGTACTATATACATTTTCCATAACTGACCTAGAGACTCGTACCTGAAAACTAAGTTGGGTTTCATTGCATCCTTATTTTTAACTACCTAATATTAATTGGGAACATTTCAACATAAGGGCTATAACAGAACAACCTATCAAGGAATGTAGTGGATACTTCATCACTTGGAGTCTTTAAATCAAGATTGACTGTTTATTTCTAAAAGATAAGTACTAGTTCACCCATAAGGTATGGGCCTGATGCAGGAATTATTGGGTAGAACCCTCTGGACTGTATAATGCAGCAGTTTAGACTAAATGATCATAATGGTTGCTTCTAGATTAAAATCTACGATTATGTGACTTAATACATCTCTTGTATCCCTAACATCAATTATCCTATGATAGTTCCCTGAAAGTCAGTGTGATCCAGGAGGACTGATCACTGCTCTGAAATTCTGGCAGGCAGGGATCTATTCCTGGCCTTGATGTCACTGACCAGTTTCATGGTCTTGAGGATGTCACTGCCCATGCTATGCCTCAATTTCCCCAATTGTACAATGGAAGATCTTATTTTGTAACTTAGCAGGGAAGGCAGAGACTTTGAAAGGCACAAAAAAGGATATAGAATAAGTGCCTAATCCTGTTTTGTGCCTCTGAAACTCTTCCCCAAAGAGTTCTGTAGAAAGCTAAGTGTTATTTGCACACAGGAAAACCAATATTGCATGTAAGGATACTACCTATAACTAGCAACATTTGTCCACTCCTTATTGCGGTTAAGAGCTTAGATGCATCTTTGACATCTCTTGGTGTGGATGAGAGGCCTTGAGAGCCCTTATCTCTCAGAGGTGGAAACTCACAATTCTCTCACTCTTTTGATCCAGTCCCAGAGCCTTGCAGCACCTGTTTACCAGCTGTGAGTGCTTAGCAGGCCTGACTAGGCTACTCTGCCCTTGCAAGATTTCCCCACAGGGAGCTAGGACCAGTGAACACAGTGACCCAAACCAGGCTTTGGGACACCGAGCATCGCTTAATCTGAACAGCAGGCATCAAAGCATAACAAGACACAGGGGGGTTGTTTATAAAACAAAGCGTAGGTAGGCTTAGCTCATCCAGACTGCTGGTTCTAGGGGGAACAGTCTGGACCCCTGCAGCCTCTTTATCCCTCGTCTCCTAAGCTACAGCAGCTCAGATTTTCTACTACTCCCAAAGCCCCTTATTTCACTTTCCCACATTAGCCCCTCTGTCTGTGGTTACCAACCCCAGTTCCGAACCCAGTGTGGTAGAGGTAACACTTCAAGGTCACCTGCACTAATACTGTCCTTAAAGTACCAGAGAACAGGGAGATACCAGGTGTTGCTTCCCAGCCTATGTGGTTTCTGGTCCTATTGGAATTAATCTCCTGGCAGCCATCTAGCAAGTCACACAATAACAGTGAAACACATTGAACATATAATAGTCATAAGACAGCACCAGCAACTCACGTGTGCCTGACACTCCTGTCCAGACACTCCTTTGAATGTTGAGAAGCTGGGACGTGGCTGTCGCCTTGCAAAACCCTTAAAAAAGATATTGCTACCTAGTTATGTGCCTTTTGCCTATTCATTAATGATTACATCATTGCAATGGTTTTCTTCCTGACCCTTTTGTGGATTGCTTTGTCCCTCACTGAAAAGACATAACAACTCCCTCAGCTACCATTTTGACATGTGTGTTGCATAAACAAAATTAACAAGTTTCTCAAGAGAGTTAAAAGTTTGGTAAAGATTTAATGACAAAGAAAGCTCTGGAGGAAAGTTCCAATACATTGGAGGTCCTCATTCCTCTCTGACTCAGGTCACCTTATGGGAAATTGTGCTTCTTTAGGAAAGTTATCGCTTTGCTTCCACCCAGGGATCTTTGACCTTCTTGTCTCTCAGGCTACATGTAGATGAAGGGGGTTTAACGTGAGAGATATTGCTGTGTGGAGCAGGAAGAAGACCTTGTTTAAATCTGGTGACTGGGTTCCTACAGCGGTCCCAGAGACAATAATGATGGACCTAGAGGAAATACAAACAACCTGAAGATGTGAGAAGCAGGTGGAGAAGGCTTTTCTCTTCCCTGAGTTGGAAGGGATCCTTGGATGGTGGTCAAGATGACCTGACAGTAGGAGGCCAGGGTGAGTAGAAATGGGACCACAACCACAAAGGTAGACATTATGAAAGTCAGAAATTCAACCAGGTGGGCGTTAGCACAGGTGAGTTTTAACAAAGGTATAAAATCACAGAAGAAATGGCCAACCTCCTTGGTACAGTTGAAGGTCAAAACCATCATGACTACTGGAACCAATCATCCAAGAGCAGATGGCTAGCTGAAGGTCAATCACTGGGCCAGAGTGACAAGAGTGAGAATGACTCTGGCCCCCAGTAGCTAGGGGAACTCCTTGGGGAGGCAGTGGACCCCAGTTCCTGCTGCAATGATTCTTTTATTTCAGTATTTATAGAAAAATCTGCAGAATGTTTCTGGAAATCAACTAGAGCAGACCAAAGCTTGTTAAGATTGTAGATATAGACTTTGCAGATGCTTTTGACTCTGCATCAGTCAGTGCTGTGGATACTGCAACACCAGAACCTCCTGAGGGTTCAACCCTGTTCTGATAGCCTCTGTTTCTGAAGCTGGCAGGAGCAGTCTGGCCCGGGTATGGGGGCTCAGGCAGTGGGGGACTATGAGAAGACCGGCAGCCACGGGGGCTGGGGCAGGGCAGCCCAGAGGAGCAAGGGGCAGTTCCGCACTGTGTGCAGGGAGCACAGGGAGCGTGACTTGACTTGGCAATGGGCAGATGGTCTCCAGGTGGCAAATGAGGTATGACCAAGCTGCTGAGAGGCAGGTGCCTGAGGGAGCACCTCATGGCAACCAGGCTCCACGGGCAGGAACTAACTCCAGGGGGTGTTGCTTGCTGGCACTGGACTCCTTTGGGAAAGAGGCAAAGAGCAAGTAAGTCAGGGGTGCAAATTTTCCCCTGCCATGGAGGCCTGGGGAGCACCAAGCTGTGCAGAGGCAGCCCAGCTCAAGGAGCAGGGGCTTCCGGGTAAGCCAGCCAAGACCCCAGCTCCCACAGCATGGAGAGCCAGGGTCTTGAGCGGGCCAGGCCAGGTGGCTCGCTAGGGGGACATGCCCCACAATTTGAAAACCTCTGTGCATTTAGCAGAAGGCAGAAATCAGGGGGTGACTCTGCATGTTCCTCCAACTCATTAGCTGTAGCTCTAGGGGGGCACACATTTGCTCGCTTGGCCCAAGCACTAAAATGCTTAGTTATGGGCTCCTGGGTGGCTAGAGCTGTGAGGAGAGAGCTGGCTGGGTGGGTGGTCTGACTAGGGTATGTGTGTTGGGGTGAGGGGTGTCAGGAGCCTGGCGAGAGGGTCTGGCCAGAATATAAAAGAAATAGAAAGTAAATTAAAATAAAATATTTTTTAAAAGTTTAAAAATATCAAATACAATTTAAAACTTAAAGAGTAAATTATTATTATTATTATTTTTTAAAAAGTAAAATCTGAGATTGAACCAACCCCTGCGGGACGAGTATCCCTGGGACTGACCTGTGCATGCCTCCATCACAAGGCAGAAGTTTCGGAGGTCCCTGCCCTCTGTCCCTCATGGGGATGGGGGTAGGCAAGAGTCTCAGTCCGGCCCAACCTGGGAGTGAGGGGCAGCGCCCTCCCAGGCTTCTGGGCCCACAGACAAAGCCTGGGGGGAACAACTCCCATTTATACTTGCTAGACACAAGGCTCCTGCTCATGGTGTCCAGGAGGCCAGGTAACCCCCCCTATATACATGGAACAATGAGGGCTCCCTCTGTGTGGGGCAGAGGTGAGACCCTGCACTCCAGGGATGAGGTAGCTGGTGGAGAGATCCCCTGGGAGAGTGCGAGAGAGGCGGGGTGTCCCTCGGCTGGGCCCTCTGGGGCGAGATTCAGCCTAGCCACAGCGGGAGACACAAGGCACTAGGGGAGAGGGGAAGGAGAGAGAGAGCCAGGCTGGAGGCCTCTGGGCTCTGCTCCCCTTGCGGCACCAGCCTGAGTCCCCCCCACTCTGGGCTTTTCCCAGCGTGTCCCCAGCCCAGCAACCTTGTGTCACGGCTCTAGGCCGGGCCTTCGGAATGAGGGGAGAGAAAAGGGCAATGCGGCCTCTGCCTGGGCAGTGCATGAAATCACCCCACCCACCTGGAACTGCCTCTGGGAACACCGCTGGGATCGGAAGTAATTGAGACTTCCAGAGCCTGTCCCCATGGCAGTCACATCTGCACCCAAGAAGTTGTTACATGCAAGATAGCTTGTCCCATCAGCTTGAATTCTGGAAGAAGGAAATAAAGATGGCTGACATGAAAATTTTTCGTCGCTTTGCTGTTTGGATTCTCACAGGGCTGGAGCTAGGAAAGAAAAGTGGAGGTCCCCAGGATCAACCTGTGTAAGTCCTAAAACACATTCAGTCCTGACAGATTGCTACAAGTCTGTCACCTTTTGGAACCATAGACTGAAACTCATTTCTGTTTGTAAGTTAACTGCTTTAATCTGTAAATGACTCTCTCATGTCTGTTTCCTAGTTATAAACCCTTAGTTAGTTTACTATAGGATGAGCCACAAGTGTTGTCTTTGGTGTGAGATCTGAAGTACAAATTGAGTTAGTGTAAATCACTAGTCTCTTGGGACGGGGAGAAACTTCAATATTTTATGATCTTGGTGTAAGTGACTAGTTATCACTAAGTCCAGGTTCCCTGTGCAGAAAGATAGACGAGAGAGCCCAAGAGGACTGTCTGTGACTCCATGATAAAACTGTTATAGTACTTCAGGAGTTTGCATTTTTTATTGGGTTGCTGAAATGAAATTATAGAACATACCACCAGTTTGAGGTGTCTGACCTGCTTTTTGACAGTCTCCCTGAGGTTTATATTCTTGGTCATAATCCACTTCAGCTAGCATGCCGGTATTTACAAAATCCCCATTCAGCTGGTACTATGGGCTCCTTTAGTCTATCCTGTTGACGATGTTCACTGTGGTTAAATAATTAAAAAGGCATTGTAGCAGCAGGGTTGGATCTCCAGCATCAAGGGTGAGTGCTTGAACCAACAGGCTATAAAGTCACCATCTGTTTCTTTCCGGCCTAATCTCTTTTTCATCTGGCCCATTGTCTTCAGTGGAACTACAGCCGATTCACATCAGCTGGGGATCTGGCTGATTGTCTCCAATGGAGTTAGGGCAAATTTGCAGCAGCTGCTAATCTGGGCCATTGACTCCAATGGATTTATGGCTGATTCCCATCAGCTGGGAATCTGGACAATTTTGTGTGAGGTATCTCTTTGTCGATTACATTCTGTAATATTTTTATTTTGGTGAAATCCTGTTTAATATCTGTAGTATCTTATTTGATTCATTCCTATTAAAATGTGTAGAGTTTTAATAACAACAACAATAATAATTAATAACAACCCTTGAGGCCTAGAAATGCTGATTTGGCACCCTATGTGTTATAGCCTGCCAACCTAACCCGACATGGAGATTACAGGCAAATTAATAATTATTGTGAATGGCATAAAAGGGGTTTCAGAAGATATTAGGGGTGCCTCACCTGGCAGGATGTGTTGTGTGGAGGTGGGTAACCCCAGGTTGATATCACACAATGGTCCAAATAACCCAAGAAAACTGGAGATCATCGTCCCCAGAAGAGTGAAATGGACTAGTAGTGCAAAGCAAGAAGTGATCTGAGGTTGGATTTTGGCAAAATTGCAAGAGAGAGGCTGAAGAAAATGAATGTTACAGCACTGGACAGACAGAAACAATGACAACACAGAAAAAGAAATGACCAAACTGTCGCCGCCAGCAGGTATATGGGATCTTGGGGAGCAATTACCACACAGGTGGGGTGCCAATTAATTTCTTTATTAAAGGAAAAAGGAAGTGGTGGGAATTTAACAATGAAATACGATGGGATGGGGTGTATAGGGTGTTTACAATAGACAGTGTTGGGGGGGTTCTTATTGAACAGTGTAGGGAGTTCTAACAGTGGGGTACACTAAGTGGGGTTCAGCACAATGGGGTACAGTACAGTCAATAAGCGTATCAAAAAGAAATGCAAAATAAAATGGTAGCTTCTATATAAAATGGTCAACAATCTTAGATAGAATGTATTAAGTGGTTAGTGGCCTTATACACAATGTAACACAATGGTATCAATACAAATACAAAGTATATCAGAAAAGTGGAAGCAACCAATGGGGTGTTATAATTACAAGTAAAATGTGAATATAAGTGAACTTATGCAATGTAACGGTATAAAAGAAAGTTAATGACTTAATTTGTGCTGGGTCAAGAAACAGGAGGGGGGGGGAGTGAATGATTAGTGGCAACTGATGAGAGGAGAGTGCGGCTGAAAGCAGCAAGAGACTCTGAAGCCCTGCAAGGTAAGGACAACGGAGCAGTGTGATGGTGATCTTCGGTAGGGGAGGGGCAGCGGAGAAGTGTAGATGTAAGCAGAGTCAGGATAAGCTCTACCCTGACATCTGGTGGAAAGAATTTCAGAGAATGTATTTGCATAGGCACGCCTGAGTGTATTTGCATAGGCACGCCTACCCCATCCCAGGCTGCCGAGCTGTGGGACTGCTTTGTGACAAATGACTCAACCTCAGTTGAGTGGTACTTGCTAGACAAGGGACATGGGTTCCAAAACCCAGTGAATTGAGAGGCTGGGGACAGGTATCTGTGTTTGGTGGTGCAGTCTCCTTGTGGAGCCAGAAGCACCAGTTCCGCCCCCTCCTCTCTCCACTGTGGAATGTCAGAGTTGATTTTTTATTCCCTTAAGAATCCAGATACAGGTTACTGAGCTGAACTCACTTTTGGCTAATTGTGCACTAGCACTGGGGCTCCCCTACTATGAGCTGAAATCACTAAGAGCTGAAATCACTAAAGAGCTGAAATCACTGAGCTGAGAGCACTGAGTATGGTGCTAACTAGTGGGGAGCCCAAAGCTATACTGTGGAACAGAGCAGCTGGCGGAGTGGAGCAGTTTGTGGGGACGGCTGGAGCGGATCACGGGACAGCTGGTGGAGCAGAGCGGCTGGCAGAGCGGAGTAGCTGTGGGATGGGTGGAGCGGCCCACAGAGTGAGCGGAGCCAAGCAGTTTGCAGGGACAACTGGAGCAGCTCACGGGACAGCTGGTGGAGCAGAGCAGCTGGTGGAGCGGAGCAGTTTGTGAGGACGGCTGGAGGAGCAGAGTGGAGCGGCTGGTAAAGTGGAGCACTTCGTGGAGAAGGCGGGAGCAGAACCCACGGAGAGGCAGGGCAGTTGGCCCCGGACCACGTAAGGTGCCCCTTTCTACCCAGACTGTGGGGAGGGACCTCTGCAGATAGACTCTCGAACTTTGGGGCTGCACTGACCCAGGACAGAGACTTTTGGATTGTGGGACTTTTGGGACTGTGGGTGATTTGGGGGGTTGCTGGACTCAAGATCCCAGGAAAGAGGACACAGCCCAATTTCCTGGGGTGGGTCTTTGCTCACGGTTTGGTCTAGGAACTCTAGTTGAGGTATTTTCCCAATTTAGTGTTTGTTGTTTATCTCATGTATTAAACCTTTTCTGCTACACCGTGACTCTGTGCTTGCGAGAGGGGAAGCATTGCCTCTTTGAGGCACCTAGGGGTGTGTGTAAGATTTTCCCAGGTCACTGGGTGGGGGCTTGAGCTGGTTTGGCATTGGGTTATTGAAACGGAACCCCTGGATACTGAACCCGGCCCTTGTTGCTGCCAACTCGGAGGGGCAGAAGGGTTACATAAAGAAGGGCTGGAGAGAGGTTTAAGCAACAAGTGGACACCAAAAACAAAGGAAAAAAAACGGCAAAGGGTTTGGGAAGTTTCACAGGGGGAGAAGCAGCAAGGGGTTTGGGAGGTTCGGAGGGTGATGCAGACACGGGGGGTGGGAGCAGCAAGGAGTTGGGAGGTTCAGAGAGAGAGCAGATGTGGGGAAAAAAGCAGCAAAGGGTTTAGGAAGTTTATACAGGGGGAGAAGCAGCAAGGAGTTTGGGAGGTTCGGAGGTTCATGCAGACGCAGGGGGGGCAGCAAGGAGTTATAACGGAGACACGGAGGAGCACACAGAGGGGGAGATTGGAGCGGGGGAAAAACAGACACGAGAAAGTTCAGGGAGAGATCGGGACAGCGGGGAGACGAATTTAAGCAGCAAAAACTTTATCTATCTTAACCAATGACTAGGCAAAACAACAAATTTCACAATTCTAAGCAAAACGATAACAAGCAACTATACAGAGCAACAAAACAGTAAACTATAACAAGGCAGGTGAACTTACAAGCTCTACAATCTTAACAAACTATGGCTTCTTAAACTAAAAAAAACAAAACCTATGGTGCACCTTATGCTATGGGGAAGTCACAGAGGGCAGAGTGGTATGTGCCCAGGATACAGCTCCTAAGGAAGCCAAGGGATGGTGGCTGAAGCCAAGGAATACAGCTGAAAGCAGGGAGCCCCGAGGCAAAGCCCACAGGAGCAGAGCTTAGCAGCGGCACAAACTTATTTTTAGCAGCAAAGCGCCACGGAGTTTAAGAGAGGTTTTAAGACATAGACCAAGGTTTAGCTTGAGTCTGTGTGCTGGGGAAACGGAGCCAGCAGCTAAAGTAATAAAATAAAAGTAGGGAAAGTTTCACAGAGGGATTCTTACCAGTCCCCAAGGCAGCAGCAAAGGCAGAAGCAGCAAGGACATCAGAAGGCTCGGTACAGTCTCAATAATCAGGAGATATCTCAGGTAGCAATTCGTTCTTCGTGGGGGGGGGTTCAAAAAACGGAGGTACGCTCAAAAATAAAACGAGAGCGGAGAAAGGACCCCCCAAAATCCCTGGCTGATCAGGCAGCAATGCAGGAACCTTTCCAATGTTTGTTACAAAAATGTCTGTTTTTAAAGGCAAACTCAGGCAGTTTCCCGCCAGTAATCCTGATAGGCTCCCTCTGTCACAGAGGAGGAGGTACAGGGAAAAACTGCAGGTGAGCACAGAAACATGTCTGGGCAGAGTCCGGTGCAGTAGGTGACTCAAAAGCACATGAGGCCTATGACTCATGCCCAGGATCTTAAAAACACAATAGGTCTTGCAGCTCTGGACATTGCCTGCCCTACACCGAGCCCAGGTTCAATGAGGTGATAACAGGACCAACCCTTTGAACAGGGCAGTGGTCCCATTTAGCATGCAGCACAAGTGGCCATCCCTTTGAGAAGGGCAATGGCTCTTGTTAAAAAGCCCAAGGGGCCCTTTGAGAAGGGCAGTGGCCCTGGTAAACAACTTGACAGCCAGGGCAGGGCAGCCACAGGAGGAGAACAAAAATAAAATGGAGTATGGGGACAGCTGTAAGGGCTGGTCCAGACTGGGGGGGGGAAATCGATCTTAGATACGCAACTTCAGCTATGTGAATAACGTAGCTTGAAGTCGAATATCTAAGATCGGATTACTCACCCGTCCAGACGGCGCGGGATCGATGTCCGCGGCTCTCCGTGTCAATTCTGGAACTCCGTTCGGGTTGATGGAGTTCCGGAATCGATATAAGCGCACTCAGGGATCGATATATCGTGTCTAGATTAGACGCGATATATCGATCCCCGAGCAATCGATTTTAACCAGCCGATATGGCGGGTAGTCTGGACGTACCCTAAGAAACAAAATGGAATAGGGGGATAGCTGTAACAAACACAAACATAGACTTGTTGGACAATGGAGAGCTTTATTCCAAAGAGGAGAATTTTGCAAAAGGAAGAAATATCGAGGGCAAATATCAGTGAAACAGAGCACCCAAAGAAAGTACGGGAAATATGAATAATTTGTTAATTGAGATCATGCTGGATGTAAAAGACGTTGTGCACTGTCCAGCACTACCAAAAATGAAATTTGTAGAAAAGACTTGATGATTTAGTGCAAGCACTTAAAGAAGTGCTCAAGGAAACAGAACATCAACACAGGCAGATTGTGTGCACAGTGAATTCCAAAGCTAAGCCCCTTCTCCAGAGAATGCCCTATCCCTCACCTTGCCACCCCCTAACACCCTTCCCACCAACCCACTCGAAACTATAAACCACTGTCAACATGCCCCAGCTATCTCTGTTGTCTCAGCGCCCCCTTCAGAAATAGAGAGAGCAAGAGAGATGGGTGGTTCAAATAACTGGGTTTTGCCAACCAAGGGTCCTGTGCTGCAACTGAGTCTTGTCTGACAGACTGCTGCAGCCAGGCAGAAGTCAATGGGCATCTGCAGAGACACCTGCCCTCTGAGATAAGGGGGCAGAATCTGGTCCCTTCAAATTGAACAGGCAAACAGATTTTAAAAAAGGAATATGAATATGAATCAATTCACCTGCCTTTTAAACGTTGATCAGAAATATGTTGAGCTGGGATGCTGAGTCTTCTATCTCACAGGAAATATGGTGAGAACATTCTGATACATGATTTTCTCTTACTGGTTTCTTAGCCTACCAACCTCCGATTTGCCTGTCTGATCTTTCTATGTGCCTCTGGAATATAGCGCCCAAGGACATCAAATAGTTTATACTCGGAGCAGTAAAACCCCTTGAGGTGTGTAGGGATATCAGAGGGAGTGGGGCAAAGCACCTCTCCATAGCAGAGTCCAAGACTAAGAACTGATTCTTGAGAGTTGTTTAAATGCTCTCTTGTTCCCCCCGGACAAGATCCCTGAAGTTCACTCTCAGTGACATGTGCTCAGTAATACTGTGCTTGTTCAACCCTTAAGCAGCATTTTACCATGTAAAACAATGACAGCAAAGAGGTTTAGATTATCAGTGTGGCATAATGGATATAAGTGCCCAATCTCAAGGAGAGTCAGAGGCCTGTACAGAGAGGCTCACATTTTCAAAGCAGCCTAAGGAGTGAGAAACCCAAATAGCAAATAATTTAATCTTCTTTTCACTCCTTTGAAAACCCTAACCACAATGTCTAAGGACCACTAGGGGGAAGCAGAGGAGAACACATGGGATATGGCCTGTTCTCCTTAGACATCAGGAAGAGTTGGACACACTCGTTAAGGAATGAAAGAGGAGCAAACAGACCAGATAAGATGGCAGGACAGAGCAGGAGATGAGACAAAGGAGGTGCTATACTGTATAGAGCTGGGAGAAATTTGTCAGACAAATAATTTATTTGCCCCAAATTGGGGTTTTGTTTGACCCCCTGCTATTTGCAAATTTGACAGAAATTCCATAAACTGTTTCATCTGGGGTGGGGGATGAGGTGGCGGGGGGGAGGGAGGAGAAAGCCAGACTCAGGGGGACCATCCAGTGTGTGAGGGGCCTGCTGGTGGAATCTCTCAGGAAGCAAGTGAGAGAGCTACAGAAGGATGTGGCTAGGCTGAGGAGCATCCATGCTGATGAGGAATTCATTGACAGTATTCATATAGAGATTTCCAAGGCTGAGGATGCTATCCAGCTAAAGAGAACTGCTGTCATGCCACTGGGGGAGGAAGATATGGCTCTGGTACAGGGAGGACACTGGCTGCTGGTTACTTCTGGCAGCAGGCAGTGCTCCACCCCTACTCCCAACTTACCCACTGTGGTGATGGGGAACCATTATGCTGACCTGGCAACAAGTAATGAGGAATCACCCTCAAAAGTTGAAGAGGAAAAGCCATGTACCCCCGAGACTGGGAGGATCACAGCCACCACTCCCAGGAGGAAATGTAGGGCAGTGGTGGTTGGAGACTCTCTTCTGAGGGGGATGGAGGCACCCATCTGTCGCCCTGACATGGCATCCCAAGAGGTATGCTTCCTGCCAAGGGCCTGTATCCAAGATGTTATAGAGGGATTGTTGAGGATCATCCAGCTCTCTGACTACTACCCCATGCTACTCATCCATGTGGGCACTAATGATACTGCGGGGTATGACCCTCAGCTGATCAGAAGTGACTACAGGGATCTGGAAGTAAGGGTGAGGGAGTTGGGAGCACAGGTGGTATTCTCTTTGATCTTTCTGGTGTGTCTGTAACATCTGTCCTCACCCATCCTAGAGATGATTTGCTAGATGTGCCTTTGCAAAATCCTGATCTCCTTTATTTTGTGGATGGCTCGTGCTTGCGAGATTCTAAGGGTAAATTGGTTGCTGGTTATGCTGTATGTACTGCATATGCTGTTGTTGAAAATGCTTTCCTTCCTTCAGTGTTTTCCTCTCAAGTGGCTGAACTTGTGGCTTTAACTCGAGTTTGCATTCTAGCTCAAGATCAAACAGTTACTATCTATGCAGATTCTCGTTATGCTTTTGGAGTGGTACATGATTATGGTTTGCTTTGGAAATATAGAGGTTTCCTTACATCCCCTGGTTCTCCTATTAAGAATAGTTCTTATCTATCTGCTCTTTTGGATGCCCTTTTATTGCCTAAAGCTATTGCTGTTGTTAAATGTGCCGCTCACAAGACCCCTCATGATGAAGTTACCCATGGAAATGCTTTGGCAGACTCTGCAGCCAAAGCAGTGGCCCTTTCTGCACCTCAGGCTGAACATACTTGTGTTCTAATTGAGCAGCCTCCACTAGCCTCCCTTGAGGATCTAGCTAAGATCCAGGAGGCAGCATCAGGAAGTGAGAAACACTCTTGGAGTGCTGCTGGATGTATTTTACATACTGATCATCTTTGGCGTGCCCCAGATGGTCGCCTGGTGGCACCGAAGATGTTAATGCCCTATCTTGCTCACATATACCACGGAATGGCACACGTGAGCAAAGGGGGGATGGTTGCTGCAGCTAACCGAAATTGGTGTGCACCCAGTTTCCCATCTGTAGCACATTCCTTCTGTCAACATTATGTGATTTGTCAACAGCACAACATTGGTAAAGCTGTTAAAGCTAAGCGGGCAGCCCACCCTCCTCCTTGGGGACCTTTTGTAAATATTCAGATTGATTTTATTCAAATGTCTAAATGTTGTAGTTATGAATATGTGTTAGTTTTAGTTGATGTATTTACCAATCGGGTTGAAGCTTTTCCCTGCAGGAAAGCAGATGCCAGGACTGTTTTGAAACTTCTGCTTAAAGATTTTGTACCACGTTTTGGCATCCCTGTGAGTATCAACAGTGATCATGGAACTCATTTTCCTTGATAAATTGTAAAGGAGTTATGTGCAGCTTTGCAGATCCAGCACAACCTTCACTGCCCTCACCACCCACAGTCTGCTGGGACAGTGGAACGCCAGAACGGGATTTTAAAAAATAAACTGGCCAAGATTTGTGCTGAGACAAACTTAAAGTGGCCAGATGCCCTTCCTCTGGCACTGATGAGTATGAGAGCCATTCCCAATCAAAAGACTGGACTCAGCCCTCATCAGATTTTGACAGGGTGCCCGATGCGACTGCCAGCTGCTCCCCCACTGACCCTAACTCAGATGGACATTCATCTGATGGATGACATTATGCTTAAGTATTGTCAGGCACTAATGAAATGTGTTAAGTCTTTTTATACACAGGTGAAGGAAGCACTACCCAAGGATCCTGTGCAATCTTGCCACTCGTTGAAACTGAAAGACTGGGTCTACATAAAAGTCCATCAACGAAAGACTGCCCTGGCTCCACGCTGGAAAGGCCCTTTCCAAGTCCTGTTAACCACCAACACTGCTGTGAAGTGTCAAGGACTACCTGTCTGGACCCATGCGTCTCACTGCAAAAAGACCCCTCCATCTCGGGAGGACACTCCTACTTATGATCAGCATACTCCTTCTTCCAGCCCTGCTGTGTCTACTGGACAGCGAGGAAAGAGGACAAGGTGAAGTGCTAGTAACCTCTCCCTTGTCCACTGACAGACCTACTGTGCCTTTAGATTTTTCTAAAGGAATTCCAACATTACGGGGTGAAGTGCTAGTAACTTCTTCCCTGTATTATGCTAAACCATAATTGTCCTTGGAGAAGAAAAGAAGAAACATTCGTTCTGCAGAAACCTCCAGAGTCCAGGGATTCCTGACTACAAGAGACATTAAGAACTGGCCTTGGTGGAAGAAATGAAGCATTGTTAATTGGCAAGGAGGGAACTGTGGGGATCATGTTTGGGAATGTGGGGTTGAATGGTGGTTTGGGTTTCTTCCAGGGGCAGGGCTTTGTTCTTATGGACAAGTACCTCAGGGATGCACTGCCCTCCTAATTGGCTTTCAGATGATGAATACCGAAAGCGCCTTGCTACCACAAATGTTACCCCCACTAACCCCTCAACCCTTGCCATCACCTCTGTAATTTATCCAGATACAAACAAAATTGTATACCCTAATGAAATTCATTGGCCAAGGCCTTCCCATCTTAGTGACCTATTAGAATATTGCTCAGAAAGATTATTTTTTAAGGTTCAAAAGAATTCATATGAGCAAATAATTGAGTGGAAAACAAATGGATCAGTGGAAATAGAGATCCATAATATTACTGCAAATGAACCCCAAAAATTTATAATTTAAATTGATGGGTTCCACAGTGAAGTAGATATGATGGCTATTCCTGGAGTACTATGCTACCTGAAAGAGGCCCTTATTGTTATTTGGTTACCCAATTAGTGAATAATCAAACGAATACCCAGAGAGTTTGTTCTGCCACTGGAAATTTTACCTGTATTGAAATCATTCCAGTGACTGATAATGTAACCTGTACCTTATTGCAATACACACCCTCTTATGCTATTAACATTAATGTCTCCCGGAAATATATAAAGGTATACAACCAACAGATGTGGTATAGCCCTACACCAAAGAGAGATGTACCGGAATATCGATGGACTGTAATCAACACTACACTAGGGACTGTTAAGTTCACATTGCCCTTATCTAATTTTCAGATCACCTCTACATATCCAAATTGTTCACAAGGGGCTGTCATTAGATTAGCGCAACACAGGACCTGGGTTATTTCCTCTAGAAAGAAGAGGGACATGACCGGATCCTTATGGGATGGGGCCAATAGTGCAGCAGCAGTTTGGAATATTTTTAAGAACCAAGAACATGATGAGCAAGTGGGTCAACTAGAGAAGGCTACCGGCCTTATTTCTGGGGCACAGCTAACCCAAGTTCAGGCTGGAGTGGGTGAGTTACATGTCATTTCCGCCCTTAGTTCTATGACCCAGAAGTTACTGAGAGAGATGGTGTTGAATATCACTGAGGCTGGGAAGGCATTGCAGTGGGATCTAGCATGTTCGGAAATCCAGGATTTCCTGAATGACCAACTAATGGCCATTCGGAGTAATCTTGAGCACCAGGCTTGGCCCACTGCCCTTACAGACACATCAGGAGTACCATCTGATCTGTGGCCATGGAGACATATTTGGAGATTTTTTTGGGTGGAAATGTGGACATTCACAGTGCTCCTTCCAAGCATATGGACCGGTTAAGGGGGTGTGGACTCCCACGTACCGAATCCTACCAGGTCCATGGGGAGGATGCTTATGGGATTGGGTGATTCATCGAGATATCTGGGAAGTTAGACTGCCTGATTTGCCTAATCGATTTTTAGTTAGTGCTCCTGGGATTACAACTGATATTTGGATGGGGTTAGGGAATCAATGGACATTTTGGCCGTTAGAACCACCACAGCTTCAGTGTGTATGAAAACTGAAGCCAGGGGACGTTGTCACTGTTCATGACAATATTTTCTGGGAGGGTGGAGGACAAGGAACTACCCTGACAGAACACCCACTTTTTCAAACTAATGATAGTTGTGTGTATGTCAAAGCCACCACAGTGCAATCTATACACATTAATCTTACGACTGCTGCAGGCAATCATATCATTTACTGGCCTGCAGATAGAATGTTGCAAGTAGTTCTTAGATTTCAGGTATCTTTTAATTGGACTAAAGTAGTGCCTGATCGATTTCAAAATTTGCTTTCATTGTTACCAGAGGTTCAAAGAATCTCTGAATTGCAAGGGCAAATTCACATGCTTCAGAATATATATCAAGCTGAAAAGAATGCCTTTCATACAGCTTATAGAGTGTCTACTTTGTGTACTCAGTATGATGTATTATGCTTTGTAACCAAAACTGTACAACAACCTCATCATATTATTGCTATGGGAATGTTATTGCTTGCATTGTTGTTAGTTAGTTTAGGATTATGTTATTGTTGTTGTAAAATATGTAGTAATAGTAATACCTATCATGTCCATGCTAATCATGCATTGTCATTACATCCAATAAAAACCCCTAAGGTTGAAACATCTGATGTAGAATCATGTCAAACTAACCTAATAGCTTTCTTTGACAGAGTAACAAGCCTTATGGATGGGGGGAAGCAGTACACATGATGTAGCTTGACTTTAGTAAAGCCTTCGATACTGTTTTGCATGATCTCATAAACAAACCAGGGAAATGCAACCTTGATGTAGCTACTATAAATTGGGTGCATAACTGGTTGGAAAATCGTTCCCAGAGAGTGGTTATCAGTGGTTCACAGTCATGCTGGAAGGGCATAATGAGTGGGGTCCTGCAGGAATCAGTTCTGGATCTGGTTCTGTTCACTAGCTTCATCCATGATTTAGATAATGCAATAGAGAGTACACTTGCAAAGTTTGAAGACAATACCAAGCTGAGAGGGGTTGCTTTGGAGGATAGGATTATAATTCAAAATGATCTGGACAAACTGGAGAAATGGTCCTAAGTAAATAGGATGGCATTCAATAAAGACAAATGCAAAGTATTCCACTTAGGAAAATCAATCAGTTGCACACATACAGAATGGAAAATGACTACCTAGGAAGGAGTACTGCGGAAAGGGATCTGGGGGTCATAGTGGATCACAAGCTAAATACAAGTCAACAGTGTAACACTATTGCAAAAAAGCAAACATCATTCTGGGATGTTGTAGCAGAGTGCTTATCTGCCCCAGCCCTGACAAGGTAGAAGCCAGCTCTGAGAGAGGGCTAGGGGCTAGGAGAAAAAGCCCAAGCTGATTGGGGAAGGAGCTACGGCTGGGCCACTCCCCAATCAGGGCAACTGGGCCTCATAAGAAGGCCAGGACAGCCAGAAGCTGAGCAGTCTCTCCTCTAGCTGTGGAGGGAGACTGGCCTGGCTGCAGGGGAATAAGATGGTACCTGGGAGTGAGGCAGGGCTGGGGAAGAGTCAGAGGAGCAGGGAAGCTCCAGCCTGGTGACTCCCCAGGCTGCAGGGCCTGGTCCCAGGCTCACAGAGGTCCTGGGTGGTAGAAGAAGGCAGCCACTGGGAGACAATCATTATCACTCCAGTGCTATGGCCCAGTGGCTGTCCATCAGCTAGCCTCTGGCTATTGGATAATTGGCTCCATTAGTCATGATGGTTTTGACCTTCAAGGTGTCTTTCTGTGCCTCCAAGGATGTAGGCCATCTCTTCTGTGATTTTATGCCTCTGTTAAAACTCACCTGTACTGACACCCACCTGGTCGAATTTCTGTCTTTCATAGTGTCTGCCTTTGTGGGTGTGGTTCCATTTCTCCTTCACCCTGGCTTCCTACTATAGGATCCTCTTGATCATTCAAAGGATCCCTTCTAACCCAGGGAAGAGAAAAACACAGGGAGGTGCTCCTCACACCTCCAGGTTGTTTCTATTTCCTATGGGTCCATCCCTGTTGTCTCTGGGGCCTCTGTAGAAACCAGTCACTAAATGTAAACAAGGTTTTCTTCCTGCTCCACACAGCAATATCTCCCACATTTATCCCCCTCGTCTACAGCCTGAGGAACAAGGAAGTCAAAGATCCCTGGGAAGGGCCAGAAGCAAAGCAGTGACTTTCCTAAAGAAGAGCAGTTTCCTATAAAGTGACCCAAGTCAGAGGAGTCAGAGAGGAATGAGGACCTCGAATGTATTGAATGTTCAGTTCAATTGCTGTAGAGCTGATCAACCTGACCCAAACCCAATGGGACCTGACTACAAGTTTGTGTTGCTTGTGGGTACAGGACCCAGTTACAGATGTCAGGTTTGGTTGGGTATGAAAACTCACATCGTTAAGACAGTAAAAGCAGCAAAGAATCCTGTGGCACCTTATAGACTAACAGACGTTTTGGAGCATGAGCTTTCATGGTGAATACCCACTTTGTCAGATGCATCGTCAGATGCAGTGGGTATTCACCCACGAAAGCTCATGCTCCAAAACGTCTGTTAGTCTATAAGGTGCCACAGGATTCTTTGCTGCTTTTAGAGATCCAGACTAACACGGCTACCCCTCTGATCGTTAAGACAGTGTGACCCAGCTGCCACTCCTCCGCCAGCCCAGCCCCCTCAGAGCTGGGGAGAAGGGGGCACATGGAGGCAGGGGCTGGTGGGATTGGTGGGGAAGTGGACGCTGGGCAGCACCACATCATTTTGGGGGTAGGGAAGAAGCTGTTTCCCCTCCAGGGCAGGAGCTGCTGCCAGTTGTGCAAACACAATAGTAGGCAGGGGTAGCAGGGAGCTAGGCAGGCAGCTGTTGTTGGTGGTCAGGGCAAGGGAGTGGGGACAACCCACCTCCACAGCTTCCCGGACCCTACTGCTCCTTCAACCTGCTGTGTGTGTCTGAGGCCAAGGTAGGGGCCTGCTCCAATGCCCCCACCACATCCACCTCTACCAGAGACCCGGGCACTGCCAGAGCTTCCTCTGCACCCCAGACTCCTTGGCACGAACCATAGTGGCTGCTCAAGACAACCTGAACCCGATGGTATCCGACTATATGTGCTGGGCTTGGGTCATGTCAGGTCTGAAAACAACTCGACACTCACGAGCTGGGGTCAGGTTCAGACAGGCTGTGCTCTAGGCAAGTTGGACTTGGCTTTAAAATGAGGTTTGAGCAGATCTCTATATTGGAGACCCCATGTAGCATGCGGTATTTGGAAACATTTACAAGTTGTATGTCACAGTCACCTTTCTGCACTTTCACTATGTGTTTCTTTATGGAAATTACGAAAGAAAGGAAGAAAGAAATTGGAACTTTTCTCCAGAGTGTTTTATCATTAAAGCTCTACCAAACTATTAACCCTCTGGAGGGTCTTTTGTTTATGCAACTGGTATTTCAAAATGGCAGCCGGGGGAGTTATTATGTCTTTTCAGTGATGGAGTCAAAGCAATCCACAAAAGGGTCAGGAAGAAAACCATCACACTGACGTAATCATTAGTGAATGAGGAAAAGGCATATAACTAGGTAGCAATGTCTCTAAAATGTTGCAAGTTGACAGCCATGTCCCAGCTTCTCAGCATTCGAAGGTACGTCTGGAAAGGAGTGTCAGGGACACGTGAGTTGCCTGTGCTGTCTTATGACTATTATACATTCGATATGTTTGATTGTTATTGTGTGGCTTGCAATATGGCTGCCAGGAGGCTAATTCCAATAGGACCAGAGGCCACATGGGCTGGGAAGCAGACTATAGTGCCTGGTATCTCCCTGTTCTCTGATGCTTTAGGACAATACTGGTGTCGGTGACCTTGAAGTGTTACCTCCACCCTGCTGGGTTTATCCCTGGGGTTGGTAACTGCAGTCAGGAGGACCAATAGGTGGGAAAGTGAAACAAGGAGCTTTGAGAGTGGTAGAAAATCAGAGCTGCTGGAGATTAGGAGTGAGGAACACAGAGGCTGCAGGACTCCAGAACATTCCCCCCAGAACCAGCAGTCTGGAAGAGCTAAGCCTACCTACACTTTAGGTCAGACAGATGCATCTTTGCTGTTCATTTTATAAACAACCCCTCTGTGTCTTGTTACGCTTTGATGCTTGCTGTTCAGATGCTTGATGTCCCAAAGCCTGGTTTGGGTCACTATGTTCATCGGGTCACAGTTCCCATGGAAACATATTGCAAGGGCAGAGAAACCTAGTTAGGGCTGCTAAGCACTCACAGCTGGTAAACAGGTGCTGCAGCTCAGGACAGGATCTAAAGAGAGGGAGAACTGCACGTTTACACCCCAGAGAGGTAAAAGCTCAAGGCCTCTCATCCGCACTGATGTAAGTCTCTCCCTTCCTTCCTAAGTCACAAAATAAGAGCATCTATTGTAGAATTGAGGAAACTGAGGCAGAACATGAGCAGTGACATCCTCAAGACCATGAAGCTGATCAGGGAAAAAGCCAGGAACGGATCCCTGCCTGCCAGAATTTCAGAGCAGTGATCTATCCCCCTGGATCATACTGACTCTCAGGAAACTATCACAGGATAATTGATGTTAGGGATACAAAAGACATATTAGGCTACATAATCGTAGATTTCAAGCTAGAAGTAACCATCAGGATCATCTAGTCTGAGCTCCTGCCTAACACATGCTAGAGGAGTTCACCCAATAATTCTGGCATCAAGCCCATATCATGTGGTTGAGCTAGAACTTATTTTTTTTAGAAATAAACAGTCTTGATTTAAAGGCCCCAAGTGACGGAGTAGCCACTAGATTGCTTGTTGCTCTGATTGTTACACTCAGTGTTGTAGCCTTTATGCAGAAATGTTCCCAAATAATATTAAGTAGTTAAGGATAAGGGTTCAATAAAACCCCACTTAGTTTTCAGATTTAAGCATCTAGATTCAAGCCTTTGGATGTTAACTGCAGATCTCCACAATTTAGCAAGGCTACTCCTTTTATACTCCATTATAATCATATTTAACATTTAATTGTCCTTTACCATAATTATATTTCTGCCATCTTCTCATTGTCTCTTTACATTTCACATTACATAAATTAAGAACTTCACCAATGTCCTTCCCATACTATCAATATACACCTCTACCCCCATATAACGCTGTCCTCGGGAGCCAAAATATCTTACCATGTTATAGGTGAAACCGCGTTATATCAAACGTGCTTTGATCCACCGGAGCAAACAGCCCCGCCCCCCCTCAGAGTGCTGCTTTACTATGTTTTATCCGAATTTGTGTTATATTGAGTCATGTTATATCAGGGTAGAGGTGTATGTAATATTTTAATAAAACCTTCTCACTGCTCAAAATCACTGATTAAAAACTTGCTTAAACCAGTTATAATCAAACCATAATAGCAACATAGCCCTGGGCCATGTCATTGTTAACTCTTACTTTCCCATAACACTGTCTCCAACTTATCCCTAACATCCTTCAGTTTCCCATTCCCCTCTACACTTAGGTTGACTTAGACCCAAAATCTAACATCTACTTACTTCTTAATCTAACCACCCACTAGACTACACTGTTAAAAAAAAACTAATTTATTTCTAGCCTGAACTTCCAGCCATTTGATGTTTTTCTTTCTTTTTCAGTCAGACTAAAAAGTCCTCTTTGATTAGAAATTTTCTCCCTATGTAGGTACTTAAAAACCCTGATCAAGTCCCCTCTTAGCTTTCTCCTCGTTAAGGTCAATAGACTGAGCTACCCATCCAGTCCATCACTTTGGGGCCAAAGCAACATTGTACCTTATTGTTCATGTGGATCTATATACATTTTATTATGTTCAGACTATGTACGCTGTAACTTGCAATCCTTGTAAGTCCATTTACTTGAGTAGGGTGGATGATAGTTTGAGAAAGAGCAGATGTTTGTTCTCTGTATCTGCATACTCTCATCTGCAAAGCCCTGATCACAAGTTAATATCCCAGCTGCTCAGGTCTCAATGTCACAGCTTATTTTAGCAGGGACACTTCTGCAGCCAGATCAGAGGGTATGTGCTGTTTGGGGCTGGGGGTAAAGGTCTCTGAATGAAGAAATCGTTCTATAGATCCTGTTTCCTCTGAGCTAAACTGAGCCCAGGTCCTTGCACCTGCAGGGCAAAGGGATAGACTCATACTTCGATGCAGGCATTTTTCTAAATGCTCATGTTATGTAGTTAAGCTCATATGTTGTGTTCTGACCCACCAGACTGGAGCTAAAGCATCAAGTCCTATGGACCAAAATCTGAGTTATTTGAAAATCTAGGGCTGAAATTTTTCCTTCAATAGTGTTTTCCAATGGGATATTGGGGTTTTCACTATTTTTTTTTAATTTTCAAAAATCTCTCTCTTTTCAGTGGAAAATTTCAATTTTTTCGTCAAAATATTTTAAATCGGGTATAAAATAGTGCCTACTGGGAGTTGTAGTTTGCTTCTTGTGTCTCCAGCTCCTCTGTGGCTGGGATCTGCAGCTGGATTACACCTCCCATAATTCATCATGGTCTCTCATGCTGCATTATGGGAGATGTAGTCCAGATGAGGGATCCCAGCCCAATGAGGAGAATGGGGACATGAGGAGTAAACTACATATTCCACAAAGCACTTCAACTCCCATTTGTGTCCAGAATCTCTTTTCAAATGTCTTACTGAAAACTTACAGATTTCCATGAAAAATATTTCAGAGCAGTTCTGCTAAGGCCATATTATGCCCGTACAGCTGTGCAAAGGCAGGGGGCTTTAAGAGGATGTAGAGTGAGAATTTTACTCATATGCATTGTTCCTGTTGCTGAAAAAAATTATAAGTGGGTAACTCTGGATTTGCTGACACGTTGTCTTTGTTCCCTTTACAGAGTTAACTGAAAAGTGCCCTTCTGTGATGTTCTGGGGTCATTTCAATGGATGTATTTGTAGTTGTTGAGACGGCTGCCATATTACATCAGGTCAGGTGAAAAAGCATGATATACTAAGGCACAGGTTTTCAAAGGTATTTAGATGCCTAAAGATGCAGATAGGTGCCTAGCTGGATTCACTAATGAAATTAAAGGTCAAAGATTGGATTTTTAAAGGTATTTAGGTGACTAGTAGGACTTTTAAAAGCATCTCAGCACCCAACATCAATTGAAATCAATGTGACTTAGGTCATGTGATTTAGGGCCTCTAGAAGAATAACTGAATCTTTAGGCCCTTAAACACTTTTGACAATCTGGTCCTAAGTAGATACTGAATGCAGGAAAAAGGGATAGAATAACAAGGCTAATTTTACTTCCTTTCTTTCTTCCCTTCCAGGGAACAAATAGCACAAATGCCATGGACAAATCACACATCCATCACCAAGTTCATTCTCCTGGGATTTGGGAACCTGAACGAAGTTCAGATTCTGCTTTTTGTGCTGTTTCTAGTGATCTACATTGTGACCTTGGCTGGGAACCTTCTCATTGTTGCCCTAGTTGTGGCTGATCGGCAGCTTCACACCCCAATGTATTTCTTCCTGGGGAACTTGTCCTTCTTGGAGACCTGCTACACCTCAGCGAGTGTCCCCAGATTGCTGGCTGGGCTCCTTGTAGAAGACAGGATAATCTCAGTCAGGGACTGTATCACACAGTTATTTTTCCTCAGTGCTTTCGCTTGCATTGAGTGCTTCCTCCTTGCAGTCATGGCTTATGACCGTTACTTAGCCATATGCAACCCACTCAGCTATAACATTATGATGAACCTCAGGGTTTGCATTCATGTGGTATCTGCCTCCTGGATAACTGGTTTCTCAGCCACTGCTTTAGTAGTGGGGATGGTGCGCCAGCTAAGCTTCTGCAGTGCCAATGAAATAAATAATTTCTTCTGTGACATGGAGGAGCTGCTCAAATTGTCCTGCACAAGAAGCTCCCTGGTGGAAATGATTGTTCTGATCTCCTGCTCCCTGGTAACCCTGGCCCCTTTCCTCTTCATTGTTGTGTCTTATGTTAATATCCTCTCTGCCATTGCCTCCTCTGCTGAGAGGCAGAAGGCCTTTTCCACCTGTGCCTCTCACCTGCTGGTGGTGAGTCTGTATTACGGGACCATCATTATCATGTATGTGGTGCCATCAGCGGAACAATCCCCAGCCTTCCATAAAGTTCTGTCTCTCATGTACACGGTTATCACCCCAATGTTCAACCCCATCATCTACAGTCTGAGGAACAAAGAGGTGAAGGGGGCATTCAGGAAAGTTGTGTTGCAGAATTTAGGCATAGCTTAGGCTGTCATTTTCAGAACAACTTATGAAAATTTGGTAGCCAACTCCCATTGGCAGATCAGTGCCTAATTTCTTGAAGCCACTTTGAATAACCTAGCCCAGATCTCAACAGAATTATGAAGATGGCCTACCATCTTAACAATGTCATTGATTGGGCCTTTCTTCTTGCCCAGCATCACTCAGGATTTCACAACACTGGGCCTGAAAAAAGTTATAGGCAGGAAGTTTGAGAAGAGATTTTGAACACTGGGGCCTTTATCATATAGCTGTGTTGGAAGTCTCTTGGCATGGTTGCAAAATGAAATGTGGACACTAAACTTTGGTGCCTTAGATATTTCTAAGATCTTTGCTTTCCCTCTCAGTCTATCCTCCACACATACAATAACAACTACTTCCTCCTAGCTTTATCTTTACAGAGACACCACCAGAAAAGCAGAATACTCAGAAAAAGCATTGTGCTTGACCAAGTATAAAAGATTGGAGTGTGGGTAAAGAAGCTGTGAAGATATGTTTGAACTGAGTCCCTTTTCTCAGTCTGAAATAGCATTCCATCCCATAGTTCAGTCTCTAACTAATGCTTGACCAAATATGAAGTCTGGCTGATATTTTCAAATGAGCCTAAGGGAGTTAGATGCTCACATCCAACTTTAATTTGGGTGCTTAATTCCCCTTGCCTCTTTTGGAAATCCCAGCCGTCCTGGTTGCCAGATGTCAAGGCTATTGTGAATTTGGAAGCACTGGCCATCCCACAAGTTCAAGAAAATCTGTACTACAATGTGTATGAAAGAGTGTAGGGATATTAAAGAAGGTACTAACAGTGATTGCCCCAAGTGACAGTGCCTCCCCCGCATAATTTGTCCCCCACACTTTAAAAATCCAACAGTTTCACCAAGTACAAAAATCTCTTTGGTCTTCTGTTAAAATTTGTCAGCTACTGTCTGCAGAAACCATTGATTGTATCTGTACTGTGAAAGATACTCTATTACTATGTAAAATTTACAAACAAATTAATTGACTTTGTTCTTGAAGTGAACACTATGCTACCACCCCTGCTTTGAGTCTTAAGCTGTAATTGATACAATGTAAACAAATACTATAAGCCCTTACGTGACTTTCACTTCATTGTAACAGCAACGGCTCCTAGGAACAGACCCCCACGCTCTGTAATTAAAGGGCTGGGAGTCTCAAATGAATTAGCACACACTCCAAAAGTGGTGGAGAGAGTAAATTAAAATATGGTTGAGATATGGAATGTATGTTGATGAATGGTTAGGGAAGTGTCAGCCTAGAAAGGGAGTATCTATTGGCAGAAGAATGTGTCAAGTGGACCACCAGACAACTCCCAGAGGGTAAACTGGGATCCACCCCAACACCTGGAATTTTGGATGTGCACAGAACACAGACAGGATTGGTTCCCATATGGTTACAGAACTGCAGTAAAGTGGAACAATTTTCAGCTAGTGTGATTGGAGGATATCTGGATGCATATTATAAGACTGCCCTCCATAAATGAGGAAAAGTCAAGGTGCCTTTATTATTCTATTGTTCCACTCTTTCTTTCTATGGGGAATTTGCCAATGCGATATCACTGTCTTCCTTTTAAACAACTGAAAAAAATAAAAAAAAAGCAATGGCTGTTGAAAATAGCAATTCCAGTCCTAATAACCACTGGGAAGCATTTCTTGCTCAATTGTATCTACTTTTTCTACAGCAAATTACAGTGGATCAGTATATTTGAGTCGGGAAAAATGAAGTAACAGCTGCCCAAATTGAGTTTCGGCACTCCTGAATTTTGATGTGTTCAAATCTGGAAGGCAGGTGCTAGATTCCCTTTCTGAATATTAACTAAATCTGGAAAGGAAAAGTTAATTTCTGCTTCCATGGCTCAGAAGTGGAAATCCTCCTATGTGCCTGGTACTGTATCTAAAGCTGCCGAAGTCCTCTAGCAAAGCCTCCTCTCCTTTACTTTTCATTTTAAATTCTAGTGGGATCCACGTACCTCCCCTGCTAGGCATCCGATAAAGAGGGGCACTGTCTATTTAGTCCACCCAATTCCTTCTTTGGGGGCTGCAAGGTGAGGTCACACCAGTATCCCTAAGCCAGTTGGGGATGTCTTCTGAAGCGGATATCTGGGCCAAAGCCTTCTACTCCTTGGGCACACTTATTTCCCATTCACAGTGCCACCCTGCTCTAGCAGTGAGCTCAAGCTGCAGCATGTGGTTTCAGCTACCATACTCCCTCTCCCCCTTTCCTGTTGGTAGTGGCTATGGGAATGCTGGGAAATGTAGTTCTTTCCCTGCTCCAGGGCTGACTCTATAGGCAGGGAGTTAACCAAGGGACTCAGCTCCCAGGGCCCCCTGTGGTTCTCAGCTCCCAGGCTGGATCCCTGTGGGCTGCCGCCCCTGCAAATGGGCTGCCCCAAGCAGCTGCTTTTTTTGCTGGTGCCCAGAGCTGCCCCTGCTGGTCAGAGAGCCTGCATGTAACTGCAGCTGGGTGTGTCCCTACCTGTATGTATGGTGGTTAAAGTGCAGGCTGGAGGACTTGTCACAGCAGTATAGTGTGATACAGAGCCCAGGCTGGTGGGTCAGAGGGCTCAGTGGTACCCTAGTTCCATGTGGCACCCAGGGGGGTGGGGGGGACCCGCCACAGGTCCCATTCACTCTAATGGAGTCACACCTGATCTACACCAGGGTAAGTAAGAGGGAATCAGCCCCATCAACTCCATTGGAGTTACTTTAGGACACAAGGATGAGAGTAAATGGAGTGAAGATGACAAGTATAATAGCTGTAAACAACTGCATTTCATACTGAGATGTGTCCATGCAAGAAAGCTTAATCAATGGGGGACTGTCACAGAAGAGCTCCTATTATACACATTTAATTGCAACTTACAATAAATGCCTAGAAAAAAGTTTGTGATTCGTTATAAAAGTCATAGTCTTACTAAGAGCTTTTTTCAGGGCTTCCTTGACCTCTCTGTTGTTCAGATTGTAGCTGAGGGGGTCGGCCATGGGAGTCAGGACTGTATAGAAGAATGGAGAACACTTTGTTCAGTGTAGCAGTGTCTGGAAGCTTGTAGACAATGAACAGGGTCCCATAGAAAATTGTCACAATGATGAGGTGATAGGAGCAGGTAGAGAATCCTTTTCCCTCCCTGTGCTGGAAGGGATTCTCAGGACAGCGTGGATGATACACACGTACGATGTCAGGGTTAAGAGAAATGGAGGAAGAATGAATATGAAGGAGAGAAGGAAAATCACATGAACCATCCAGTTGGTGTCACTGCAGGACAGTTTTACCAAGGAGTGTAATCACAATGGAAATGGTCAGTTTCACTGGGGGCCATAGAAAATCAATTGTTATAAACAATATGTTATGATGG
This sequence comes from Gopherus flavomarginatus, assembly GCF_025201925.1. Classification (NCBI taxonomy): domain Eukaryota; kingdom Metazoa; phylum Chordata; order Testudines; family Testudinidae; genus Gopherus; species Gopherus flavomarginatus. Next base: position 16,276,841 of record NC_066627.1, on the reverse strand, counting down.
TGCTGACCGCAGATCCACTTAGCCAAGACCCAGCTGCTAGCTGGAAGGACAATCTACTATTCATGTGGGCTGCATAATGCAGAGGTTTGCATATGGCTAAATGCCGATCGTAAGACATCACTGATAAGAGACAACATTCTATAGCTAACAAAGAACCAAAGATTTCAAATTGTATGAGGCAGCCACTAACAGAGATGGTTCTGTCCCCAGTCAGGAGACTGGCCAGCACCCTGGGCAAGATGATGGAGTTGTTGCAGGTTTCCAGGCAGGACAAGTTCCCCAGGAAGAAATACATGGAGGTGTGAAGGTCCTGATCAGCCACAACTAGTACAACAATGAGGATATTCCCAGCCATGGTCACAATGTAGACCACTAGAGACAGTGGGAAGAGAAGAATTTGCTGTTCATGGAGATTGCCAAAGCCTGGGAGGATGAATCCCACAATGGATGTTTGATTTCCCTGTTCTGTGTCTGCCATGGGTTCTATCAAGAAAAGTAATTTTTAAAAAGCAGTAATAGTAGCCTGTGGAGAATGACATGAAACAGATACATATTGGGTGTGGGAGAGGTAGGTGTCACTTTATTTTTGTTGATGTTTAAATCTGGTCATAGAGGGAGAGACAGGCTGTCTGGGATTTCTGCGCTTAGACCTTTGCCCTACAAACATTATCAAAGTACCTGTAGATGCTTTAACATGAAACCCTTTAGCTAGGTTGGTACCTCAGTTATCCCCAGTTACACTGTGCAATTCAGCATTGTCTAACGTAGTGGCCAAGACAGGGAGTCAGGAGAGCTGGGCTCCAATCCTGACCCAGTGTGACCTTGAGCACATCATTCCATGCCTCAATTTCTGCATCTGAAAAATATCATAATAATATTGTATTCCCTTTATAAAGTGTAGTGGCATCTGCTGAAAAACATAATCACTAAAGTCTTCACAGTGCTATGAGACCACACAGCTTCCTGTACATACTAACAAGTAAAACCAAAGATATAAGAACATCCATACTGGATCAGACCAAAGTTCCAGATAGCCCAGTATCATGTCTGCTGACAATGGCTAACGCTAGGTGCCCCAGAGGGAATGAACAGAACAGGTAATCATTAAGTGATCCATCTCCCATTGACCATTCCCAGCATCTGGCAAACAGAGTTTAGGGACACCATCCCTGCCCATCCTGGCTAATAGCCATTGATGGATGTATTTTCCATGAATTTATCTAGTTCTTTTTGGAACCCTGTTATAATCTTGCCCATCACAACATCCGCTGGCAAAGAGTTCCACAGGTTGTGTGTTGTGTTGTATGTAAGACAAAGGAGGTAATTGTTCTACTCTACTCAGCACCCAGAAGGCCTCACCTGGAGGATTGTGTCCAGTTTTGGACATCACACTATAAGAAATATTTGGATTGGAGAGAATCCGGAAGAAAGCAACAAAATGAGAAAAGGTTTTTGAAAACCCAGCCTATGATGAAAGGTGGAAAGAACTTGGGAGATTTAGTTTAGAGAAGAGAAAATTGCGGGGGAGCCTGTTAAGTCTTGAAATATGTAAAAGGTTGTTATAAAGAGGACAACAATCAGTCATTCTTCATGCCCAATGAGCGTCTCACAACAAGGAATCAGCTTAATCTCCAGCTAGAGAGATTTAGTTTAGATAGTAGAAAAACATTCTAACTCTAAGGGTACGTCTTCACTACCGGCCATATTGGCGGGTAGCAATCGATTTCTCGGGGATCGATATATCGCATCTCATCTAGACACGATATATCGATCCCCGAAAGTGCTCCTGTCGACTCCAGAACTTCACTAACGAGAACGGCAGTAGCGGAGTCAACAGGGGGAGCCGCGGACGTCGGTCCTGCGCTGTGAGGACGGTAGGTAACTCTATCTAAGATACTTTGACTTCAGCTACGCTATTCACGTAGCTGAAGTTGCGTATCTTAGATTGATCCCTTCCCCTAGTGTAGAGCAGCCCTAAGGGTAATTAATCACTGAAAGAGGTTACCAAGGCAGGGTTTGGAATCCCTGTCATTGGACACTTTGAAAAGCAGCTTAGACAAACACCTGTCAGAGATGGTCTCAATGGTCAGCACAGGAGGGTGGACTAGGTCAGTGGTTCTCAACCTTTCCAGCCTACTGTACCCCTTGCAGAGTCTGAGTTGTCTTGAGTATAGCCAGTTTCACCTCGCTTAAAAACTACTTGCTTACAAAATCCAACATAAAAATACAAAAGTATCAAGGCACACTTACTTGCTCATTTTTATCATATAATTCTAAAATAAATCCATGGGAATGTAAGTATTGTACTTACATTTCAGTGTGATACTGAGCCTGTTTTTCACTTGTGAGCCTTGTCTGAAGCCCAAGCCCTGCTGTTCAGGGCTGAAGCATGTAACTTAGCTTCGTGGGGGGCTCCTATGGTGTGGGGGCCCTACCAATTGCCCTGTTTGCCACCTCCTAATGCCAGCCCTGCATTTGTGACCCCCCACCCCAAACAGTTTTTTACTGATGCCTTATTTAGTGATGAATTTGTATGTGAAGTTTTAGTAAAGCAGAACAATATTAGTTGTTTGTTTGTTATTCTATGCCTTTGTTTAAGGAGTTTTAACAGGTTTACAAATCCTAGCCATGTAAATATCAGATACAATACAATATTAATTTTAATCTTTGCCTTTTTTCCTCTTCATATCTGCTAGAAAATAAATTTTTCCTGTCTTAGCAAACTGTAAGATCATGTGTTATAAGGTCGCTTTTATCGTATGTAACCTAGAAAGCATTAGAAAATTAATGATAGATAGATAGATAAATATGTATGTCTAAAATTGTCTCTTCAGGGTGTGTCTCGCAGAAAGACAGTAATTCAGTTACACATTATTCATGACAGTATACTTCATCCTTTATCTACTGTAAATCTGATGAGAAACATTGTGCTTCCTCAAAAATGGGTATAACAAAAGCTGGACTCTCTGATGTGACCTCTTCACGCAGGCTTTCAGAGAGGACGATACAGGATCTAGAGTCTATCTCCATCTTCTTCATGGACCTCAGTAAAGAGACCTGAGAGTTCTGCAGAGGACCCACAGTTCCATTCTCCTACTTGGCATTGCTGGCTTTTACCTGATCCCAAAGGTGACTGCCTCCTCTTATTTGTTACATAAGAGAGTACAAACTCCCTGAAAACTTCTGCTAATGGGAATTTTCAACTGCCACAAAGGCAGAATTAATGCTGCATTTATTTTTAGATTTTACAAACAAGTGTAACAGGTGAACTTCTAACCTAAGTGAGAAAGTTGTGGAGATAGGAGAAGTTCTAGCTTCAAAGGAAATGTTAAGGAAATAGGAAAATTTCTAATGTCAAATAAGGTATTACCACCACCTAGAACCACAGTTATTTCCATCTTTGATACCATTGAAGAGATTGACAAACAAGGTGGACAGTAAAAACAACAGCAACAATGACAGCTCCAGCCAAACTCAGCTAACTTCTTCTCTTCTCTCCAAAAGGGTGGTTATTACCATCTCTGATACCTTTAAGAGACTGCCAAACAGCTGGGATTTTCCATCTAAAAACTGCCTCCAGCTAAAGGGAAAGAGAACAAAGGGTGTGGCTAAAATGAAAGCCTGACTTAATACTTTACATTTCAAATACTGTAACTGGTTTCCCTTCCTGTCTGGATTGTTACTAAAAGGTTAACAGGATTTTTAATGGTGTGTTTGCTATGGTGTGCAGCAGGCTGAGGTCTCTGGACACCAAGCTCCGGAACTTGTTTAACACTGTTTAGTGGTGGACAGTGACTGGGTTATATTAACACCTTCAGCCGATTTATTTCATCTAAAGGAATACATTAGAGTGTGGCTGGAGTTTTATTTTAGGTTTAAAATAATCAAAAGGCTTGAGGTCCCCAACATGTCATTACTAGTTTAATACAATCCCAGCACCATCCAAATAATCCTTTCAGCAGAAACTAAGCCACCCAGAAAGCTGCAGATGCTCCTTTTTAAGCCTTAGTCATTGTGGAAAGCAAACCTTCAGCTCACTCAGAAAAAAAAGAAACATCAAAGTGTTGACACATTGACTTCTCAAAGATGAGACCAAATATTTACACCTTCATGTAACAATCATTTCCCTCCCCCCACCCCGCAAAAATAAAAGAACTAAACCAAACTGACCAACTGATCAAATAAAACAAAACAAAAGGCAGCTAAGCCAGGTGTTGGAACGTGGCACTTAATCGAGCTGTCCAGTCACCTGTCTCTTGCAAGAGGGCCCAATCAATGAGAAACACGTACTTCCAAGGCAACTGCATCTGGGTGGAGTCTTATCAGTGTTTCTCACTCTGGGGCTCTAGGAAACACTCTGATCCCCTTCCATTGGCTGTGAGAGGCCATTGTCCAGCTTCCTTAGAGCTCAAAACCATTGTCTGAGTTCTCCCAAGCCTCCAGTCACTCACACACACTCCACCAGAGCTTCACCTAGCCTGTGGTACCTTTTGGCTTCTAGCTGAACCTCTTTAAGAAGAACAGGGCAGGAAGGCAAGGGACAAGGGTGTAGCAAAAGGAAACTTTATGCCATAAGCCCTCGACTGACAGATCTTTAGAACAAGACAGTTCTGAGACACCTCTTCCCCGAGTCTGAATCTGAAATCACTGATTCTGTGAGTCGAGGGTTCATCTGTGTTTCAAGCTGGGGAGATTCCCCTTCTGCCAGCTTGCTCCTGAAAGTCTTTATTACACATGGTCATGGACAGCATCATGCGGCCACAACAGGGGCATCGCACTGTTAAGTAGGCCCCAGTGTCTGGGCCAAGGGCTCAAACTCTGAAGTTTCATCTCTGACTTCCAAGCCTGTGGGCCCCCTGTATAGAAAAATCATTTTCTCTGGGGGCTGGCAAGTAGCGGAGACACAATAAAAATCAAAGGCCCCAGACTCTAGTCTTGATGGGCTCTCAATGATGGTCCTTCAGTGAGGTGTCAAAGACCTCTCCCAGGCAGGGCAGCTAACTGGAATGCAGCACAATAGGCTGCCATTGAGCCACGTCAGACTTGGCCTGTTACCATGACAATATTTCCACATATACTACAACCAAGTTCACAACGTGACACCATTATATCATACTCTGTCACACAAGCAAATAATTAACCAAAAGCCATGGTATAGCAGCAGCATTTATACCCACAAAAGGAAAAGGGTCAGAGACCTCATCAAGTCCATTGGGAACTTGATTATGGCTATTCATTTTAGATGGAAGATGCTCAGATAGTGTGATGGTGGGTGGAAGTACAGAAAAGATAGATAGATAGATAGATAGATTCTGATCTTATTTATACAGATGTAAATGGTACAGTTAATCCATTGTCTTGACTCTGCATTTTTACTGGTGTAAATGCCCCTTTATGCACAAGCAGATTTCAAATCATGATCTCAAGGAGATGATCATGCCTTCATTTGGTTATATTTGAAAAGAAACACCAAAAGAAATCATGATCAAAGATGAAAGATGGATATTTTGGTTTTGGTGAATAACCTCCCCACTATCAGTTTCTTCAGTGCAGCTTTGATCTCCTTGTTCCTCATGCTGTAGATGATCGGATTCATCATTTGAGGCACCACAGATAGAGAACAGCCACCATGAGATCCAGACCTGATGTTGAGCTGTAGATGGCTTTCAGGTAGGCAAAGGCTACAGTGAAAAAGAACAATGAGACCACAATGAGGTGAGGGAGGCACGCGGATAGAGCTTTATGCCGGCTCTGCTCAGAAGGGGTTTTCATTACTCTGGTGAAGATCTGAACATATGACACGACTATAAAAACAAAGAAACTTAAGCCTAAACACACACTAAAGGCAATAGCCCCAGCTTCACTGAGGTATGAGTCAGAGCAGGCGAGCTTGAGGAGCTGGGGGATTTCACAGAAAAACTGATCCACTGTGTTGCCTCCACAGAAGGATATTGCAAATGTGTTCCCAGTGTGCAGTACAGAGTAGACAAAAATACTCATCCACGCACTGGCTGCCATCTGGATGCAAGCTCTCCTGTTCATCACTCTTTCATAGTGCAAAAGTTGGCAGATGGCAACATATCGGTCGTATGCCATGATGGTGAGTAAGGCAAAACCTGTTGAAGTAAAGAATATAAAGAAAAAGACTTGTGCAACGCATCCAGAATAGGAAATTGACCTGGTGTTCATGAAGGAGTTGGCCAAAGATTTGGTGACTGGGACAGAAATGGAGCCAATGTAGAGAATGGGTAAATTCATCAAGAAGAAGTACATGGGGGTGTGAAGGTGGTGGTCAAAGGCTACAGCTGTGATAATGAGAAGATTCCCCACCAGGGCTGCCAGGTAAAGCACCAGAAACACCACAAAGTGCAAAATCTGCAGCTCCTGAACGTCAGAGAATCCCAGGAGAAGGAACTCGGTCACAGTGGTTTGGTTGGACATTTCCCTCTCCAAAAACTGTGTCCTGCCTGTGGATGGAAGGAAAAGGTCAATTGTCAAGATTAGATTGACAGAGAAAATGATCTAATTCTCTCTCCATAATATCTCATGATGGGAATGGCAAAGGTGCACAGTTCTTGTCACTTCCTAGGACTAGGAGTTGACAGTGCTCCTTTCCCCTGTGAGTCAGAGCACTAATGAGATGCATTATCACATCAGTGAATAGTGGATTATCACCTCTAAAGCTAAGGTAGGCAGGTAAGTTTACACCATCTGAGGATCTGGCCAAGTGGTATGAAAGCTGGAAAAAAATACAGCTCAAATCCAACATTTCTAGTCTGTATGGTACCCTATTATGAGAAACAGAAGGCTCTAAATTTGGGCATGAAATATAAATACTAACATGGCTAATACTGATAGCAATGCTGAAATAATGATTCCCACCTTCCAGAGAAATTCAACATTGATTCCTTTTGCCCCTTACGTGGCAGCTTGTCTGTAATGATTCTACCCCAACACCACATAAATAGTCAGCTACCTATTTACACATTGATTTGTGGCAAGAGAAGTGTAAAAGTAGAATTAGGCAGGAAAGAAAAGAATGTGAAAAGCAACTAACAAAAGACACAAAAACTAAGCGATTTTTCTTAAGTATTTTGGAAGCAGGAAGTTTGCCAAACAATGAGTGAGGTTGCTGGATGGTCAAGATGCAAAAGGAGCTCTCAGGGAAGACAAGGCCATTGGAGAGACACTAAATGAATTATTTGCATTCATCTTCACTGCAGAGGACATGAGGGAAATTCCCATACAAAAGCGATAATTTTTCGGCAACAAATTTGAGGAACTGTCCCAGACTGAGGTGTCAATAGAGGAGGTTTTGGAACAAACAGGAATGACTCTCCAGGTCCAGATTGTAGTCACCCAAGAATCTGAAGGAACTCAAATATGAAATTGCAAAAAACTACTAAATGTGGTAAACAAAGCAACATTTCAATCAGCCTCTGGAACAGATGACTGCAGGGTCGCTACTGTAACGTGATCCAGTTAATATAGGGTACTTGGACTTTCAGGAAGCTTTCGACAAAGTCCCAAACTTACAGCTCTTAAGCAAAGTAAGTAGTCATGAGATAAGAGGAAAGGTTCTCTCATGGATTAGTAACTTGCTAAAATATAGGGAACAAAGGATAGGAATAAATATTCAGTTTTCATAACAGAGAGAGGTAAATAGCTGGGCTCCCCAAGAATCTGCACTCCAGACGTGTGCTGTTAAACAAATTCATAAATGGAGCAAATAATGAGGTGGCAAAATTTGCAGACAATACAAAATTACTCAGGATTGTTAAGTCCAAAGCTGACAGAGAAGAGCCAAAAAGAGATCTCACAAAACTGGGTGAATGGGCAACCTAATGACAGATGGAATTCAATATTGATAAATGCATAGTAATGCATATTGGAAAACATAATCCTAACTATACAGATAAAATGATGGGGTCTAATTTAGCTAGTACTACTCAAGCAAGATGTTGGATTCATTGTGGCTCGTTCTTTGAAAACATCTGCTTGTTGTTCAGTGGCAGTGAAAAAAACTAACAAGATGTTAGGGAACCTGAGGAAAGGGATAGATAATAAAGCTGAAAATATACTGCCAGTATATAAATCTATTGTACACCTATACCTTGAATACTATGTACAGCTGTGTTTGACTAAAAAAAAAAGATATATTTGAATTTGAAAGATATATTTGTTGAGAAGAGCAACAAAAATGATTAGGGGCATTGAACAGCTTCCATATGAGGAGATATAAAGAGATTGGTACTGTTTAGGTTAGAAAAGAAATGAATAAGGGGGATATGATAAATGTCTATAAAATCATGCATGTTGTGGAAAGAGTGAATAGAGAAGTGGCATTTACCCCTTCACAGAACGGAAGGACCAAGGATCACCAAATGAAATTAATTGGCAGTAGGCTTAAAACAAACAAAATGAAAAATTTCTTCACATAATGCAGTCAACTTTTTGAACTCATTGTCAGGGGATTTTGTGAAGGCTGAAAGTATAACCAGGTTAAAAACAAGAATTAGATAGGTCCATCAATGGCTATTAGCCAAGATGGTCAGGATGCAATCCCATGCTTTGGGTGTCCCTAAACCTCTGTTTACCAGAAGCTGGGAATGGGCAACATAGGATGGATCATTTGATAATTTTTCCCTGTTCTGTTCATTCCCTCTAAAGCATCAGGCACCAGCCACTGTTACGTAGAGGATACTGGGCTAGATGGAGCATTGGTCTGAGCCAGTATGGCTGTTCTTATGTTCTTATTATTTATGGCTCCAAATCCCATTGTATTTCCATCTCTGGGTTATGATGGACTAGTAGTATCCCTCCATTACTGTGCTGTATCCTTTCCCTCTGTGACTTTTTGTCTGTACAGGCAGGAGACTTGGGTTCTGTTCTGGGCTCTGCCATTGACCTGCTGTGTGACCTTGGTCCAGTTACTTCCCCTCTCTGTACTACTGATTCCCCACACTCCTTTCTCTGGCTTGTCTTCTAAACTGGGAGCTGTTGGGTGGATGGCCAGTGTCTTTCTATGTGTATGTTCTGAGCACCTCTCGACAGCATTGCTGCTTAGCTGGCTGCACTGTGGGACAGAGAATACAGTGGATATGTCCTAGGGCATAGTCAAGATGGAAAGGTTTTGAATGGGAGCTTTGACTCTGTGTTTTTGCTTCAAGTCGTTAGTATGTTTAAAACATATTCTGGTTTTAACTTTGCATCTCACTCAGATTAACCATCCTGCAACTATCCCTTTGTAAATGAAATAATAGAGCAGGGTTTCTCAAACAGGAGTCGCTGCTTGTGTAGTGAAAGCCCTGGTGGGCTGTATGTTTATCTGTCCTGTCCGCATGTCCAGCCAATCACGGCTCCCATTGGCCGCAGTTCACTGCTCCGGGCCAATGGGAGCTGCTGGAAACAACGTGGGCCTAGGAACTTACTGGCCGCTGCTTCAGCAGCCCCCATTGGCCCGGAGCAGCAATCCGCGGCCAGTGGGAGCTGCGATCGGCCGGACCTGTGGACAGGGCAGGTGAACACACCAACCCGGCCTGCCAGGGGCTTTCCCTACACAAGTGGCGATCCCTGTTTGAGAAACCCTGTAATAGAGGATGGGACAGATGAAAATGAGAGTGAAATTTTAATCTGAATAGACAATATTAATGTTCTGCATCCTAGCACGTATCTAAGTTTTCAATTAAGGACAATCAGACTTTTTTGGCTTTAGTTATCTCAAAGGAAAATTGGGTTTTGAACTGAACACATGTTCATGGAAAATCTCTTTTATCTTCCATACGGATTTTGTTTTTCAAGGATAACACAGGCTAAAACTTATCAGTTTTCAACAGCTCTTACCTAAAATTGCCTTGTTCTCACTTCCCAGAATGACAAACAATGTTTGGGTTTTCCCAGTTTCGATGAAAAGTCTATTTTTGCTGCTACAAAATATACAAATAAATAAGTCTGACTGGTGCCAGATTAAAATAATAGTAAAAGTCTTCAAGAGTTCTGACTTCCATGCATATTTATATTCTTAAATCTGCACTATATATTAATACACCAACATATTTAGTTGAAAAGCAAACTTATGATGCAGATTTTTGTGGAATTTCTCACAGCTAGCGAAGCATTTGATCCTCCAGGGTTCTGATTATTTTGACATTATTGATCTGTCTGTCTCTCATGCTCCCATCACTGTTTTAGCCCACAGCCCTTTCCATGTCCTTCCACTGGAGTTGCGGGGTCTCTCTGCAGTTCCCAGCAAACAGGGATCCACTCCACAGATGAATGCTCCCTGCTCTCCTTCTGGCCGAGAAGTGATGGACTAAATAGGATGAGGAACTGAAAGCCCCTCCTATCTCTAGAGCTGACCGCAGTTTGTGCAGGCTCCAGAGATGGTCACAGCACAGGATGTCCCTGCTCTGAGGCTAAATGTCTGAATATGGTCCCGACGCCTGTGAACCCAGCTCTGCTCTCACCTCTGGAGCAAACCACCCTGACTACGGGCCCTAGCTGAGCCCAATCCCTGGGAGGGGAAGAGCACCTGCCCTGGATCTCACACAGTGGCTAAAAACAAGGCAGGGCTGAAGCACAAATGGTGTCCCAAGGGGTTGGCAGAATAAAAAAATATATTTATGGTACCATCACGTGACCTGGAATAGCTCGGAGCCCAGTGGCACCAGAAACACAGCTGTCCTGGAATAGCCTGTTCCTTCATTAATGCCACATCATTACTGCTGCCGGATCAGAGATGTTGTTCCCTTGCATTGTATCAACAGCTCTTGAGATGCAGCCATCAGAGGAACCGAGCCATCAACTCAGCCTGCCCTGGCTGGTTGAATTAGGTTATTAAGATAAACTCATAAGCACATACTAAAAACTAAGGACCAGATCCTCAGCTGGTGTGTATTGATAAAGTTCCACTGTCTTTCACAACTGGGGATCTTCCCTTTTGTTTCTGATGGAGCAATGGCTGATTTAAACCAACTGAGAAACTCGCCCATTGCACAGTTTTAAATCCATATTCTTTGCCTGTGAGTTTAAACCAAAGTTGAGTCACAAGTACTGAACCCATTTGTGCATTCTTAGTTCTTTGTCCCACGGGATCAATTACAAGAACATAACTTTTAAAGGTTATGCTGTGATTCATTTCCACCAGGGCAGAAATTTGGAGGAATTCAGTGTTGCTAAGATTTTCTCTGGCTGATCGTCAGTTTGTCTGGGGATGAATGATCCAACTTCTCTTTCTTGTTTGCTTCCTTAGTCAGCAATTGCCTTTTTTTCTTACCTCAAACAACCCTGAGAGCTCATTAGGCTGCAGGTGCAATGTTGCATGACATTTTAAAATGTTAAATTCATACCAGTTGCTGGTATGTCAGAGATGCTAAACAAACATAAAAGTCCTGTCAAGGTGTCACCCCCACTCTAAACTTTAGGGTACAGATGTGGGGACCTGCATGAAATAACCCCTAAGCTTATTTACCAACCTAGATCTAGCAGCTGTCACCACCAAATAGTTTAAACAACCATTTATGGGAAAGTCATTTGGAAACTCTGCCTTCCCCCCAAATATTTCCCCAGTCTTTCTCCCCCTTTACTTGGCAGGATTGAGACTGATTTACCTTCCACCAATTCCTGGTGAGCTCAGATCCAAAAAACCCTTGGATCTTAAAACAAGGAAATATCGATCAGGTTCTTAAAAGAAGACTTCTAATTAAAGAAAAATGGTGAAAGGAAAACCTGTGTGAGATTAGCATGCAAGCTACTCTCACAGACAACAGATGCAAAACACAAAGGACGTCCCTCTGGGCAAAAACCTTAAAGTTACACAAAGAAACCCAATTTGATTTTCCCTTTTATGCAAAACAAAGTCGCAAAAGAAAATAAACCTAATCTAATACATTCCTTCTCTAAACACTTACTACTTTTAAGAAATGTTAGATGGCTGATTGCTGGATCCTTCACTCTGGCACAAAATTTTCTGAACAGACAAAAGACTGATTTCCCTCCTCCCTCTTTGAAAACATCTTGTCCCCCCATTGGTTCCTCTGGTCAGGTGTCAGCTAGGCTAGGTGAACTTCATAACCCTTTATAGGTAAAAGAGGAATTAACCCTTAGCTGTTTGTTTAGGACAAGCCCAGATCCCCAGATAGCATAAAATGGCATACTGTTGTGGAGATGGACCAATTTACATGAGCTGAATATCTGAACTGTGAAACCTAGTTTGATGTTTATTCCTCTATCTGAGTTCTCATTCTTTAACACTAAAATCCTGTTTTAATATTCCAAGATTATGGATAACAAGCAGAAATCTGCGAGCTGTGTACCCAGCTGGTAAATGAACTGATTAATATGGTGGTGCAGCAGTGCCAGTATGTATCAAGTTTAAAAGTTGACCTTTCTAAGAACACTATCATTGACATGCTTTGTTTTAACTTGGTGCTTTCACATTTGGTGGTCTTCAGCTGGGTTCAAGGTAGGCTGAGTGACCCAAATTTAGGGTCATTTGAGCTAGAGTCACACAGATAAAAGTCCCAGGGGAAAAAGCATTTTAAAAAAAGTTATTTAAGCTAAGGGTGTAATAACCTTAGTCCCAGATTTGGACCTTAGCGTCCAAAATATGGGGGTTAGCATGAAAACCTCCAAGCTTAGTTACCAGCTTGGACCTGGTACCTGCTGCCACCACCCAAAAAATTAGAGTGTTTTGGGGCACTCTGGTCCCCCTGAAAAACCTTTCCTGGGGACCCCAAGACCCAAATCCCTTGAGTCTCACAACAAAGGGAAATAATCCTTTTTCCCTTCCCCCCTCCAGGTGCTCCTGGAGAGATACACAGACACAAGCTCTGTGAATCCAAACAGAGTGAATCTCCCTCTCTGTTCCCAATCCTGGAAACAAAAAGTACTTTCCTCTTCACCCAGAGGGAATGCAAAATCAGGCTAGCCACTTCAACACACAGATCTCCCCGATTCCTTCCTCCCACCAATTCCCTGGTGAGTACAGACTCAATTTCCCTGAAGTAAAGAAAAACTCCAACAGGTCTTAAAAGAAAGCTTTATATAAAAAGAAAGAAAAATAAGTACAAATGTTCTCTCTGTATTAAGATGATACAACACAGGGCCAATTGCTTAAAAGAATATTGAATAAACAGCCTTATTCCAAAAGAATACAAATTAAAGCACTCCAGCACTTATATTCATGCAAATACCAAAGAAAAGAAACCATAGAACTTACTATCTGATCTCTTTGTCCTTACACTTAGAAACAGAAGACTAGAAAAAAGAAACTACTTCTCCAAAGCTCAGAGCAAGCAGGCAGGCAGACAAAGACAAAAAACACTCAATTCCCTCCACCCAAAGTTGAAAAAATCCGGTTTCCTGATTGGTCCTCTGGTCAGGTGCTTCAGGTGAAAGAGACATTAACCCTTAGCTATCTGTTTATGACACGCCCCCCAAATTGCAGACAGTGGGGAAACTCACTGGCGGCGATTTCCTTCTAGAACTTGAAAATAAACAGATTAATACAACACATACACCTTTACATATACTCCTAAGTATATAACTAACAGACTTCTACATTTTAAGAACACTTTTTAACTACTGAATTCTGGGAAACTCTCACGGGAGAGTGCATCAGCAACTTTATTAGAAGCTCCTGTGATGTGTTGAATTTCAAAATCAAAATCTTGGAGAGCTAAACTCCAACGAAGAAGTTTCTTGTTGTTCCCCTTGGCAGTATGAAGCCACTTTAGTGCAGCATGGTCAGTTTGTAGTTGGAACCGCCGTCCCCAAACATATGGGCGTAGCTTTTCCAGGGCGTACACAATGGCATAGCATTCCTTTTCACTGACTGACCAGTGACTTTCCCTCTCAGACAGTTTCTTGCTGAGAAACACGACAGGATGGAAGTTGTGATCTGTTGCTTCCTGCATGAGCACTGCTCCTATACCACGCTCAGATGCATCTGTGGTTACTAGGAATGGCTTGTCAAAATCCGGGGCCCTGAGCACAGGGTCAGACATGAGCGTTGCCTTAAGTTGGGTAAAGGCCTTTTGACACTCATCAGTCCACTTAACTGCATTTGGCTGGGTCTTTTTGGTCAGGTCGGTCAGTGGGGCAGCGATTTGGCTGTAGTGTGGTACAAATCGCCTGTAGTATCCGGCCAAGCCTAAGAAGGATTGGACCTGTTTCTTTGACCTTGGGACAGGCCACTTTTGGATAGCATCCACCTTGGCCTGTAGGGGGTTTATGGTTCCTCGACCCACCTGGTGCCCCAGGTAAGTCACTCTGTTTTGGCCTATTTGACACTTTTTGGCCTTAACAGTTAGTCCTGCCTGCCTGATGCGCTCAAAGACCTTTTCCAGGTGTAGTAGGTGTTCGGGCCAGGAGTCTGAAAAAATGGCCACATCATCGAGGTAGGCAACTGCAAATTCTCCCAGTCCAGCTAGTAGACCATCTACCAGCCTCTGGAAGGTGGCGGGTGCATTTCGAAGGCCGAAAGGAAGGACATTGAATTCATACACCCCCGCATGGGTGACGAATGCTGACCTCTCCTTGGCAGGTTCATCTAGCGGTACTTGCCAGTACCCCTTGGTTAAGTCTATTGTAGAGATGAACTGGGCACGTCCCAACTTCTCCAATAGCTCATCGGTACGTGGCATTGGATAGTTGTCCGGACGAGTTACAGCATTTAGCTTACGGTAGTCCACGCAAAAGCGTATTTCCCCATCTGGTTTGGGTACCAGAACCACTGGAGATGCCCATGCACTGGTAGATGAGCGGATTATACCCATCTGTAGCATGTTCTGGATCTCCCGTTCTATAGCAGCTTGGGCATGAGGAGACACTCGGTAGGGTGGGGTTCTGATTGGGTGAGCATTACCTGTATCAATGGAGTGGTATGCCCGTTCAGTCCGTCCTGGGGTGGCTGAGAACAGTGGGGCGAAGCTAGTGCACAGCTCCTTGATTTGTTGCCGCTGCAGACGTTCCAGGGTGGTTGAGAGGTTGACCTCTTCCACGCCACCGTCTTTTTTCCCGTCGTAGTAGACACCGTCAGGCCACTCAGCATCCTCTCCCTGGACTGTAAACTGACAAACCTGTAAGTCTCTGGAATAGAAAGGCTTGAGAGAATTAACATGGTACACTTTAGGCTTTAGTGAGGAATTGGGAAATGCTATGAGGTAGTTTACAGCTCCCAGGCGCTCTTGGACCGTGAATGGCCCTTCCCATGATGCTTCCATCTTATGGGCCTGTTGCGCCTTCAAGACCATAACCTGGTCTCCTACCTTGAAGGAACGTTCTCTGGCATGTCTGTCATACCAGGCCTTTTGCTCTTCCTGAGCATCCTTTAGGTTCTCTCTAGCAAGGGCTAAAGAGTGTCGGAGGGTGCTTTGTAGGTTGCTTACAAAGTCCAGAATGTTAGTTCCTGGAGAAGGCGTAAACCCCTCCCATTGCTGCTTCACCAACTGTAATGGTCCCTTAACCTCGTGACCATACACAAGTTCAAATGGTGAAAACCCTAAACTGGGATGTGGTACAGCCCTGTAGGCAAACAGCAACTGCTGCAACACTAGGTCCCAATTATTGGAGAATTCGTTGATGAATTTTCGTATCATGGCCCCCAAAGTTCCATTGAACCTTTCCACCAGGCCATTGGTTTGATGGTGGTATGGGGTGGCAACCAAGTGATTCACCCCATGAGTTTCCCACAGTTTTTCCATGGTCCCTGCCAGGAAATTAGACCCTGAATCTGTAAGGATGTCGCAGGGCCAACCTACCCTGGCAAAGATGTCTGTTAGGGCCAGGCACACAGTGTTAGCCCTGGTGTTGCCTAGAGCTACTGCTTCCGGCCATCGGGTAGCAAAGTCCACTAAAGTCAGTACGTACTGCTTTCCTCTGGGCGTCTTTTTTGGGAAAGGGCCCAGAATATCCACAGCTACTCGCTGAAATGGGACCTCAATTATGGGGAGTGGCTGGAGAGGGGCCTTGACCTGGTCTTGAGGCTTACCCACTCTTTGGCATACCTCACAAGACCGGACATACTTGGCAACGTCCTTGCCCATCCCCTCCCAGTGGAAGGACTTCCCCAACCGGTCCTTGGTTCGGTTCACCCCAGCATGGCCACTGGGATGATCATGGGCTAAGCTTAAGAGCTTCTCCCGGTACTTAGTTGGAACCACCAACTGTTTTTGCGGCTGCCATTCTTCCCGGTGTCCACCAGAAAGAATTTCCTTGTATAAAAGTCCTTGGTCTATAACAAACCGGGATCGATTAGAAGAGCTGAGAGGCGGTGGGGTGCTCCGTGCCGCCGCCCACGCTTTCTGAAGGCTGTCATCCGCTTCCTGCTCAGTCTGGAACTGTTCCCTTGAGGCTGGGGTCACCAGTTCTTCCTCAGACTGTGGACTGGGGCTTGGTCCCTCTGGAAGCGATGTAGGTGATGGGGTTGTTTCCGTTGCTGGTGAACCGCTCTCCGCTGGTGCACCTGAGGGTATTTCAGGCTCTGGCTGAGCCTTTTGGGTATGGTTGTCTTTTGCTTCTGCCAGTTCTGGCTCGCTGGCGCCCTCTGGCGTTGAGTTTGAAGATGGGGTTGCACTTGCTGGTGTTGGTTGCTGTTCCAGTTCCGGGCCTGGGACTGGAGGTGCTGTGGCTGTTTCAGTGGTAGGCATGGAATCTGGGTCCACTACCTCTGTCTGGGTCTCTGGTAACACAGACGGGGCCTCTGTGGACGGTTCAGGAACAGGAATGGGTCTGGAAGCTTGCCTGGTTTGGCTACGTGTAACCATTCCCACTCTCTTGGCCCGCCTCACCTGGTTGGCCAAGTCTTCCCACAGTAGCATGGGGATAGGATAATTGTCATAGACTGCAAACGTCCACATTCCTGACCAGCCTTTGTACTGGACAGGCAGTTGAGCTGTAGGCAAGTCTACAGCTTGTGACATGAAGGGGTAAATTGTAACTTTGGCCTTTGGGTTGATGAATTTGGGGTCAACGAAGGATTGGTGGATAGCTGACACTTGTGCCCCCGTGTCTCTCCACGCAGTAACCTTCTTTCCGCCCACTCTCAAATTTTCCCTTCGCTCCAAGGGTATTTGAGAGGCATCCGGGCCTGGGGATCTTTGGTGTGATGGTGGTGTAATGAATTGCACTCGCATGGTGTTCTTGGGACACTTGGCCTTGATATGTCCCAGTTCATTACACTTAAAGCATCTTCCATCTGATGGGTCACTGGGCCGAGGTGAGTTACTGGAGACTGGTGAGGTTGAAGGGTAGGGTATCTGTGGCTTTACTTGGGTGGTATGTGGGGTCTTTGGCTGTCCTCGGTTGTAGGGTTTATGGTCTGTGTGCCCCCTGGGGTAATCGTTCCCCTTGACAGTAGCTTTCTTGCCTTTTGCCAGTTCCATCCATTTGGCTCCAATCTCCCCCGCCTCAGCGATATTTTTGGGGTTTCCATCTTGTATGTACCGCGTGATGTCTTCAGGAACACCATCCAAGAACTGCTCCATTTGTATGAGGAGGTTCAGTTCTTCCAAGGTTTGAATGTTGTTTCCTGTTAGCCAGGCCTCATAGTTTTTTGCAATGTAGTAGGCGTGTTTGGGAAATGACACCTCTGGTTTCCACTTTTGGGTTCTGAAGCGCCGACGGGCATGATCTGGGGTTATCCCCATCCTGTATCTGGCCTTGGTTAGAAAAAGTTTATAGTCATTCATTTGGTGCTTAGGCATTTCAGCTGCCACCTCTGCTAAAGGTCCGCTGAGCTGTGACCTCAATTCTACCATGTACTGGTCTTCGGGAATGCTGTACCCAAGACAGGCTCTTTCAAAATTTTCCAAGAAGGCCTCGGTGTCATCACCTGCCTTGTAGGTGGGAAATTTCCTGTGCTGTGGAGCAATATTTGGCGCCGGGTTGTTAGGGTTGGCTGGCACATGCAGCCCAGCTTTTGCCAACTCCAGTTCATGTTTTCTCTGTTTTTCCTTCTCTTCATTCTCTTTTTGTTGTTTTTCCATTTCTTTTTGTTGTTTTTCCATTTCTCGGTGGTGGGCCAACTCTTCTTCTGCTTGTTTCCTTCGGTAGGCTATCTCTTCTTCTTCTAGTTTTCTTTTGTGTGCTGCCTCTTGGGCTGCCTGTTCTCTTTGGAAGGCTGCCAGTTTGATGCTTTCTTCCTTTTCTTTCATCTCCATCTCTTTTTGTTTTATTTCCAGTTGTCGCCTGTGTTCAGCTTCTTTGATTTGCTCTTCGGCGTCAATTTTTGCCTTAGAAGTCATGATTCCTGTTTTCTTGTGTTGGGGTGCCCTCCGGTGTTTATCTTCTGCACTGCAGGTTCTCTGTTGCCTCCTGAAGTCTGCCTAGCAACAGTGCCTTTTTTCCTTTTCTCTCTCTAGCTAATCTTCAATGTCAAGTAAACCTGAAAAACCACTTTATTTGAATTCATATAGTGCTGGTATGACTCTCAATGGGAGTGCTATTGTGTGACAAAAGACTGTTAATAGTCCTTAACGACTTCTGCTTAACATGCAAGCCACAAACTGCCAGAGAGAGCAGAAAAAAAAAATTTCTCTCTGGTTCCCTTTTAAAACCAACTGCTTCTCTCTGCTAAAAAGCCCTTAGCAGAGAAAAGAAAAATACAATATTTCTACTGGCTTCTGGATTCTGTCTATCTCCCACCGCTGCTACTCATGTAATAACCTTAGTCCCAGATTTGGACCTTAGCGTCCAAAATATGGGGGTTAGCATGAAAACCTCCAAGCTTAGTTACCAGCTTGGACCTGGTACCTGCTGCCACCACCCAAAAAATTAGAGTGTTTTGGGGCACTCTGGTCCCCCTGAAAAACCTTTCCTGGGGACCCCAAGACCCAAATCCCTTGAGTCTCACAACAAAGGGAAATAATCCTTTTTCCCTTCCCCCCTCCAGGTGCTCCTGGAGAGATACACAGACACAAGCTCTGTGAATCCAAACAGAGTGAATCTCCCTCTCTGTTCCCAATCCTGGAAACAAAAAGTACTTTCCTCTTCACCCAGAGGGAATGCAAAATCAGGCTAGCCACTTCAACACACAGATCTCCCCGATTCCTTCCTCCCACCAATTCCCTGGTGAGTACAGACTCAATTTCCCTGAAGTAAAGAAAAACTCCAACAGGTCTTAAAAGAAAGCTTTATATAAAAAGAAAGAAAAATAAGTACAAATGTTCTCTCTGTATTAAGATGATACAACACAGGGCCAATTGCTTAAAAGAATATTGAATAAACAGCCTTATTCCAAAAGAATACAAATTAAAGCACTCCAGCACTTATATTCATGCAAATACCAAAGAAAAGAAACCATAGAACTTACTATCTGATCTCTTTGTCCTTACACTTAGAAACAGAAGACTAGAAAAAAGAAACTACTTCTCCAAAGCTCAGAGCAAGCAGGCAGGCAGACAAAGACAAAAAACACTCAATTCCCTCCACCCAAAGTTGAAAAAATCCGGTTTCCTGATTGGTCCTCTGGTCAGGTGCTTCAGGTGAAAGAGACATTAACCCTTAGCTATCTGTTTATGACAAAGGGGTTTGCAGAGACAAAAAGTTTCTAGGGCATTTTTTGTGCACAGTGCTGGAGCTCAGACCATTAATGTGATACTAGTCAAAAAAGCCTCAGTCTTCCCAGATTATTCACTCAGGCTTTGGATCCTCATTGTATTTAAGGAAAGGTACACTTTGAGCCATCCATGTTCACCAGCACAGAGAAAGGGCCACGGCTTTCCATTCCAGCGATGTTGTGTGCTTTAAAGCTTAACTCTTGTAAGTGCTCTAAAATCCAAATGGTCACTCAGATTGTTTTCAAGTTTGATATACCTCATGGTGGGATAGGGGAGTGCTAGTGATTTAAATCTCGAGTCATTGCACCACGGGGTTCCTGAGCTGTAGCTCTCTACCCCACTTTCCTTTTGCTGCCCTGTACCATGCAATGGAGAGGTCCTGATAAGTGGATGAATTACAGACATTGCTGAGAATGACAGCTATGAATTCACCACTCATACGTTTGGGGATGGCATTTCCAACTACAAACCAACCATGTTGCGCTAAAGTGGCTTCATATCGCCAAGGGAAATAACAAAAAACTTCGGTGGAGTTTAGCTCTCCAAGATTTTGATTTTGAAATACAACGCATTTCAGGAGTTTCTAACCAAGTGGCTGATGCACTCTCCCATGAAAGTTTCCCAGAATCAACTGGTTTAAATAGTCCTTGAAATGTGAAAAATATTGTTAGTTTTTACGTAATCAGTAGTATATGTAAAGGTGCATGTGTTTTATTAATCTGTTTTCTCCTAAAGTTCTAGGAAGAAATCACAACCAGTATGGTCCAGCACTGTCTATGATTTGGGGGGCATGTCATAAACAGACAGTTAAGGGTTAATTCCTCTTTTACCTATAAAGGGTGAAGGAGCTCGCATAACCTAGCTGACACCTGACCAGAAGGACCAATAAGAAGATAAGATACTTTCAAAGAGGGAGGAGGGGAAAAGTCTTGGTCTGTGCTGTGTGGGCTTTTGCAAAACAGGGAGAAGGAACCATCACACTCCTAACAGGGTAGTGAGTAATTAGAGAAGGAATGTATTAAATTACTTTTATTTCTATTTGTAATTTCTTTTGCAAAATAGAGAGAGAATCAAACTGGGTTTCTGTGTAACTTTAAAGTTTTGCCCAGAGGGAAATCCTCTGTGTTTCGAATCTGTTGTCTGTGCAATTATCTGGCTTTCTTATCTCATAGAGGTATTCCTTTCACCTTGTTTTTTCTTTAATTACAAGTCTTCTTTTAAGAACCTGATTGATTTTTCCTTGTTTTAAGATATAAGGATTTTGGATCTGGGCTCGCCAGGAATTGGTGGGGGGAATTTTCTTGAGTCTACCCAGGAAAAAGGGTATAGAGACTTAGAGGAGGGACATTAGTCAAATCCTGCCAGGAAAAGGGGGATAAGACCAGGGGAAATATTTGGGGGAAATCAGAGTTCCCAAATAGCTCTCCCTCAAATGTTTTTTTAAAATATTTGGTGGTGGCAGTGACTGTTTTGCCTAAGCTGGTAAAAATAAGCTGAGGGGTTATTCATAATAATAAAAAAAATAATAGTAATTGGAGATACACCACTCTCCTAGAACTGGAAGGGAACCTTGAAAAGTCATTGAGTCCAGCCCCCTGCCTTCATTAGCAGGACCAATTTTTTGCCCCAGATCCCTAAGTGGTCCCCTCAAGAATTGAACTCACAACCCTGAGTTTAGCAGGCCAATGCTCAAACCACCGAGCTATCCCTCCTCCCCCAGCTGTACCCTAAAGTTCAGAGTGAGGGGCACGCCTTGACAGGGCTGAACCCCAGACCCTCCCCCATTTTGGGTTGTTTAACTGCAGTGTAGACAGATCCCCATGGGACTGTATCTACACCGTAAAGAAGGCAGGCCTGAACCCTGGGTCCTGGCTTGACTCAGACTTGGACCCTCCACCCCTATGGGATCCTATGGTCCCAAGTTCAGAAGGGACCATTGTTATTATCTAGTCTGACCTGCACATTGCAGGCCACAGAACCTCACCCACCCACTCCTGTAACAGATCCCTAATCTCTGTCTGAGCTACTGAAGTACTCAGAATCATGATTTACAGACTTCAAGTTACAGAGAATTCACCATTTACACTAGTTTAAAGCTGCACCTGCTCTGTGCTGCAGAGGAAGGCGAAAAACCACAGTGTCTCTGTCAATAAAACCCAGGAGAAAATTCCTTTCTCACTCCAGATATGGTGATCAGTTAGACCCTGAGCAAAACCCACCAGGCAGACATCTGGGAAAGAATTATCTGTAGTAACTCAGAGCCCTCTCCATCTAGAGTCCCATCACCAGACATTGGAGATATTTGCTGCTAGCAGTCACAGATCAGCTACGTACCATTATAGGCAGTCTCACATTCCCACCCCCTCCACAAACTTATCAAGTTCATCTTGAAGCCGGTTAGGTTTTTTGCCCCCACAGCTTTCCTTGGGAGACAGTTCCAGAACTTCACTCTTCTGATGGTAAGAAACCTTCACCTAATTTCAAGCCTAGGCTTGTTGATGGCCAATTTATATCCATGTGTTCTTCTGTTCATATTGGCCCTTAACCTAAATAATTCCTTTCCCTCCCTGGTATTTATCCCTCTGATGTATTAACAGAGAACAATAATATCACCCCTCAGCCTTCTTTTGGTGAGGCTAAATAAGCAAAGCTCTTTCAGTTGCCTCTCATAAGGCAGGCTTTCCATTTCTTGGATTATCCTAGTAGCCCTTCTCAGTACCTGTTCCATTCCATTCCCATTCTTAAACATGGGAAACCAGAACTGCACACAGTATTCTAGATGATGTCTCACCAGTGCCTTGTATAATGTTACTAACACTTCCCTCTTATAAAGAGAACAAACACAGATTCTGAATAAAATTTGTTAACACTATACAAGTTTATGAATCTTGATAATAACAAATTGAAGTAATAATTTTAAAAAATTATGTCTTTCTTTTCCTCCCTGAGAAGAGCATTCTGCTTACCAGTCTCCTTATGGCCTTCTTCATCCTGGCATTCCTCAGTGTGTAGATCATCGAGTTCAGCATCGGAGTGATTACAGTGTAAAGGACTGAGACCAGCTTGTCCATGGGAATTTCAGGAACGGCTGAGCATGGATGAAGATGGAGAGGATGAACATTAAACACAGAACGATGATCTGGGTTCCACAGGTGAACAGAGACTTGCGCTTCCCTTCCGTGAGTTGTGTCCTGATCTTAACCAATATAATGGTCTACAAAATGAGCAGGAGAATGAAGATAATTATGGCAAGCATCCCACTTTGGGAGACCATCATCAGATCAAAGAGGTAGGTGTCAGTGCAGATCAGTTTGATGACTTGTTGGACGTCACAGTAGAAGTTTTTCAGGATGTTTGGCCCACGGAATGGTAAATGGAGGATCAGTTCAAGTTGAAGTACCTACGAGAGGGGATGCCATTTTAGATTTGGTGTTGGTGAGCAGTGAGGACCTCGTAGAAGAAATGGTGGTAGGGGACAACCTTGGTTCGAGTGATCATGAGCTGATTCAGTTCAAACTAGATGGAAGGATAAACAAATGTAGATCTGGGATTAGGGTTTTCGACTTCTTGAGGGCTAATTTTAAAGAGTTAAGGAAATTAGTTAGGGAAGTGGATTGGACGGAGGAACTAGTGGATTTAAATGCGGAGGAGGCCTGGAATTACTTTAAGTCGCAGCTGCGGAGACTGTCGGAAGCCTGCATCCCAAGAAAGGGGAAAAAAACCATGGGCAGGAGTTGTAGGCCAAACTGGATGAACAAGCAACTCAGAGAGGGGATTAGACAAAAGCAGAAAGCTTACAGGGAGTGGAAGAAAGGCAGGATCAGTAAGGGAAGCTACCTTGGTGAGGTCAGAACATGTAGGGATAAAGTGAGGAAGGCCAAAAGCCGCATTGAACTGGACCTTGCAAAGGGAATCAAAACCAATAGTAAAATGTTCTACAGCCACATAAATAAGAAGAAAACAAAGAAAGAAGAAGTGGGGCCGCTATACACTGAGGATGGAATGGAGGTTAAGGATAACCTAGGCATGGCCCAATATCTAAACAAGTACTTTGCCTCAGTTTTTAATAAGACTAGTGAGGAGTCTAGCGATGATGGAGGGATGATAAACGGGAATGTGGATATGGAAGTGGATATTACCGCAACTGAGGTAGAGGCCGTACTTGAACAGCTCAATGGGACGAAGTCGGAGGGCCCGGACAATCTCCATCCGAGGATATTAAAGGAACTGGCGCGTGAAATTGCGAGCCCATTAGCGAGAATTTTTAAGCAATCGATAAACTCGGGGGTTGTGCCATATGACTGGAGGATTGCTAATGTAGTTCCTATTTTTAAGAAAGGGAATAAAAGTGATCTGGGTAATTATAGGCCTGTTAGCTTGACGTCTGTAGTATGTAAGGTCTTGGAAAAAATTTTAAGGGAGAAAGTAGTTAAGGACATAGAGGTCAATGGTAATTGGGACGAATTGCAACACGGATTTACTAAAGGTAGATCGTGTCAAACCAATCTGATCTCCTTCTTTGAGAAGGTGACGGATTACTTAGATAAAGGAAATGCGGTAGATATAATTTACCTAGATTTTAGTAAGGCGTTTGACACGGTTCCGCATGGGGAACTGTTAATTAAATTGGAAAAGATGGGGATGAATATGAAAGTTGTAAGGTGGATAAGGAACTGGTTAAAGGGGAGACTCCAGCGGGTCATATTGAAAGGTGAACTGTCAGGCTGGAAGGAGGTCACTAGTGGAGTCCCTCAAGGATCGGTTTTGGGACCGATCTTATTTAACCTTTTTATTACTGACCTTGGCACAAAGAGCGGGAATGTGCTAATAAAGTTTGCGGATGACACAAAGCTGGGGGGTATTGCTAACACGGAGAAGGACAGGGATACTATTCAGGAAGATCTGAACCACCTTGTAAACTGGAGTAATAGAAATAGGATGAAATACAATAGTGAAAATTGCAAGGTCATGCACTTACGAATTAATAATAAGAATTTTAGATATACGTTGGGGGCGCATCAGTTGGAAGCGACAGAGGAGGAGAAGGACCTTGGGGTATTGGTGGATAGCAGGATGACTATGAGTCGCCAATGTGATACGGCTGTTAAAAAAGCAAATGCAATTTTGGGATGCATCAGGCGGGGTATTTCCAGCAAGGATAAGGAGGTGTTAGTACCGTTATATAAGGCGTTGGTGAGACTGGAATACTGTGTGCAGTTCTGGTGTCCCATGTTCAAGAAGGATGAATTCAAACTGGAACAGGTTCAGAGACGGGCTACTAGGATGATCCGAGGAATGGAAAAACTGCCTTATGAAAGGAGACTCAAAGAGCTTGGCTTGTTTAGCCTGGCCAAAAGAAGGCTGCGGGGGGATATGCTTGTTCTATATAAATATATCAGGGGGGTTAACGTTAGGGAGGGAGAGGAATTATTTAAGTTTAGTACTAATGTAGGCACGAGGACGAATGGGTATAAACTGGATATTAGGAAGTTTAGACTTGAAATTAGACAAAGGTTTCTAACCATTAGGGGAGTGAAGTTCTGGAACAGCCTTCCGAGGGAAGTAGTAGGGGCAAAAGACTTTTTTGGCTTTAAGACAAAGCTTGATAAGTATATGGAGGGGATGTTATGATAGGATCGTTAATTTGGGCAGTTGATCTTGGATTACCACCAGATAGGTCTGCTCAATGGTCTGCGGGGAGATGTTGGATGGGATGAGAACTGAGTTACTGCAGAGAATTCCTTCTTGGGTGCTGGCTGGTGAGTCTTGCCCACATGCTCAGGGTTTAGCTGATCGCCATATTTGGGGTCGGGAAGGAATTTTCCTCCAGGGTGGATTGGCAGGGGCCCCGGAGGTTTTTCGCCTTCCCCTGCAGCGTGGGGCACGGGTCGCTTGCTGGTGGATTCTCTGCAGCTTGAGGTCTTCAAACCAATTTTGAGGATTTCAATAACTCAGTCCTGGGTTAGAGGTTGTTATAAAATTGGATGGGTGGGGTTCTGTGGCCTGCCTTGTGCAGGAGGTCAGACTAGATGATCATATTGGTCCCTTCTGACCTATGAGTCTATGAGTCTATGAGTCTATAACCCACCCAGCCATGTGTCTGCCACTAGCCCCATGCACACACCCCCGTTCATGATAATCAAGTATCCAATGGTTTATGAATGGCCACGAACCTATTGGCAGCCACCACTACAAGTAAAAAGACCAGAGTGCCAGCAATGAAGTGGAAGAAGAACATCTGGAGGATGCACTCATTGAAGGAGATGGTTTTGTGCTGGGAGAGGAGACTTGACAACATCTTCAGCACATTAAGTGTAGAGTCACTAATATCGATCAAAGCCAGGTTGGCCAAAAGAAAGTACATGGGGATGTGGAGTTTGTGATTGGAGATCATGGTGGTGATCATGGTGAAGTTTCCCAAACAGGTTGTCAGGTAGACTATGGAGAAGACAATGAAGTGAAATCGCTGCAGCTCAGGACAGATTCTGTCACTGTGGTGGTGAGTTCTGCTGTTCCATTTTGTGGCCATAAAGTATACCTGCACACTGAATAATAATAACAGTTAATAAAAGGTTCTTATATTTTTTCCACCTTTAAATTACTGCTGTTGAATCAGTTTTAACTCTTCATTAAGAAAGACATTGGATTTGGTTAGTTCCTTGTTTTCCTAAATTAAACACTCTCTCCTCAGCCCCATTGCAGGGGAACCCTGCTTCAGCAGACCCTAAAAGCTAGCCCCTTGTGGATCTGCATGGGGCACTTGGGAGTGAAGAGGAGTGGTTTGCTCACCAAACAATCACTAGCTAACCGCAGTCTGCATTAATCTTCCTGCAGCCCTCATGGTGTAGTGCTCACAAGGTGCGCAGAGTCTTCTTGGGGCCTAGAGGCTCTGCATTGGGAAGGATGTAGGTTGCAAGGGGTGGCACTTAATCAGAGATTCTCAGAGTCCAGGGGTTCTCCACTTGACCGTCACAAACAAATGTCAGATCACTGTGAGCAGATTGACCTATACATATGGCTAAATGGAAGTAAGTTCCTACCTAGATGAGAGGGTAACTGGAACAGAAATACTTGAGAACCACCCTTAAATTAAGGGAAGGAGATGCTGACTGGATGGCCTCAAAATCAGTGATGCTGAACACTTTTCCCTCTCATAGTAGTAGCTCATTAACCAAAGAGGTTCTATCTCACTGACTGATCTCGCAAAAGCAGGGGGTCACCTCGGTAAAGTTGGGTCGCAGTGTTTCAGTGCTTATGGATTCTGCTGCTGAACGTTAAATACCAGCATTTAAAAATTGTGAATGCATAATGATTTCCATGGATGTGCTTAGCACCCAGAGGATATGGACACCCAATTTCCATTAAAATTTCAGAAAATCTTTAGAGTTGCTTGAAAAAAGACATTATTTCCAGGAAAATCTTTCAAAGGGAAAAACTGATATTTTTGTTTCAAACTTTTTTCACCGGGATTTTTTTTTAAATGAGAAAAAATGTTAATGTTTATTTCATTGCTATTCAAGTCCCAATTTTTATTTATTACTGGCTGAACTAAGTGACTGCAGTTGTTAGGTCAGCTGCTGTAGGAGACCCATAAATCTCTGTCCATGCTGAAGTCAATCAAAGGGACAAAGATGCACACTGCGATAGCATGGGATGCATCTTGATCCCTGATAGACAAGTGGCTTTTGAACATGTCAGGCACTTTTAGGCTGGGAGTTTCCAAGCAGATGAAAGGAGTTAGGTGCCCAGCTCCTACTGAAATTTTGGGAGCTTTGAAATGCCAGCTACTAGACAGATCAAAAAGTGTAAGCTGTTCTAAAGACAAGAAGCCCACGGTGAGAATCTCATTCTGGTTTTATCTGGACATTTTCCTGGGTCCTTTCTCAGTTTCATTCACACCTCCACCCTGCCCCTGTGACATCTCTCTTAGATTTGAGCCTCTTAAAGCTCTGCTATGGAAGAAACCTGGTCTGAGAGAGCCAGGCATAGGAAGACCTCAGATCACCCTGGTAGCAATGTGTCTGTGATCTGTTCTTCCTCCTAACTCACTCAGACTCCTCTGGAATCTCAGATAACATCTGCAGACCCCTTTAGAGGAGTATTCACTCAGTGAGTGCTAAATACTGTCCCCCTGACCAGGTTGTTCTTTCTTTATCAGTGGGGTCTCTGAGCATCTGCCCTCCTTATAATAACAATATCTCTCCCTGCTATCACATTGCACACCATTTGAATCAAAAGTCCATACCCTTACATGACCTGCCATGTCTGTGACCTCAGAGCCGGCTGCCTCCAAAGGATGACATGGGGAAGTCAAACCTCAGAGCTCATCACTGCAGTCCTGGGCAGGGGGAGAAGAATATTCGATGCAAAGAAGAAGATAGCCCCAGAAATCTTCCCCTTATATGCTTATTGACCCCAACTAAGGCTGGTGCTAGGAGAAAAGAGTCACTGAAATCCTCTTGAATTTTAGTAGGCACAATTAAGGAAGTTGCCACTTCGGAGATTTGGGGATTCTTCCACAAGAGGAATCATTAATAAGTTCACAGCGCATTTCAGTCTCTACGTGTGTTTACATGAGCCAGGTCAACATTAGATCCTTTGCAAATTCGCTTCTGTGCTGCGATGGCACAAGGAGGCTGATTGGGACTGAAGGGTATGGTTGTGTTTATTTTAAATAAAATGTGGTTTATAGCGTGCTTATGCATAGGGAAGCATGCTGTGGCTCACCAGCCTAGCAACATTCTGGAGAAGGCCATGGGGAGGGGTGTGAGCTTGGCATGTGGACTGGAGCACAATGAGCATGTAAGTTGTTATATAACTTGTTATATAAGCACCATGTGCTATAAAGTAGCTAGGAGAGGGGCTCCTTGCTGGAAGGATTCTGCCTGATTCTTTGTACCAGGGGCTCTCTTTGTGCACATGTTGAATAAAGCTTTATTGAATTGAATTGCATTGGATCGAAGTCCCATGATTTCTAACCAGCATCAGACTCACTGGGAACCACCAAATCCCAACAGTTTCTTGGCGCAGCGAGCAGAGTTTGAAATATCCTTCAGGATCACAACCTACAATCAAATTAGAGGGTGAGATTGTTCATTTTTTATTTGGTTTTGTGTCTCTGACCTGACTAAGTGCTATTGAAGTGGGAAATCAAAGAGGCTGTAAGGACCAACAGTTAGTGTAGGGGCAGGTATAGCCGTAAGTACCTCTAGCTGATGTGCTGGCAGGCCCAGATCTCCTAATTGGAATTTGTTGCAGTCTTAAGGCATTGTACTTAGTGTGGGGGCTGGCCAAGCTGTAAGTTCCTCTGACTAAGTGCTGTTGAAGTGGGAAATCATAGAGGCTGTAAGGACCAACAGTTAGTGTAGGGGCAGGTATAGCCATAAGTACCTCTAGCTGATGTGTTGGCAGGCCCAGATCTCCTAACTGGACATTGTAATTGTGCAGATCAAATAAATTGGAGAAAGGATTAATCTGCTGATTGAGCATTTCAGTCTGGTGTGTTTTATTGGAATAA
The DNA here is from genome assembly GCF_025201925.1 of Gopherus flavomarginatus. Lineage (NCBI taxonomy): Eukaryota > Metazoa > Chordata > Testudines > Testudinidae > Gopherus > Gopherus flavomarginatus. The sequence continues at coordinate 16,247,765 of NC_066627.1, read as the reverse complement.
ATTGTTGTTAGTCTGTAAACAGAATTGTAGTTATAAATTTGGAAAGATGAGGGGATATAATGATCCACAATATGAAGAGTATATGGTTAGTGCTTTTATAACTATTGTAGTTGTAAGTTTATTAGCTTTCTTGTGGAGATATTTTGGCTGTATGATTAAAATAAAGGATGACCACCCCCCATTACAGGCGGGCAACATTGATTTTGTGCATAAACCACAATATTTATCTGAGGAAGAAGATGTCCTCAGTGTAGATGTAAGGTTGCTGGCTGTGAAATCTGTCCTGTCTCAGTTTGACAAGGCATTGAAACAAGGATATCCAACACATGATGATTATCCAACTAAATATCCCTATTATGTTGCTTGTTGGTGTACAAGGTTAAAAAACAGCAAAGAGAAGGATGAAATGGCTGGTATGTATTTAATTGTTGATTACGAACAGCTGGTTAGAAAGAGTAATATGCTAAAAGGAAGGGTAGAAGAGTTAGAAGCAGAGGTAGAAAAACTGCAAGGAGAAACAAAAAAGTATAAAGAAGCAGACTTGCAGGGAAAGAGATCTTGTCCCTCAGCACCTTTGGACCCTACATATGGAACATGGGGCTATCAGTCTAGTGTCATGGCTCCAGTGAGAGTGCACACTGTCCCTAATCTTAATCAAGGGGAAGGGAACCCTGCTATTGTTAGTCGTCTAGAGCATACTCCTATAAGCCCATCTGATTTGCGGAGCATATTAAAAGAATTGTCATCTTTGCAGCTTAATAACCCAAACCTACCCTTCTGGGGGAAGGTACAGGAGTGGATGGTAGTGGGAGGCTTATATGCTTTTGATGATCACATAGTGTTTTCAGCCTTGGACATTAGCAGTGGCTTTTGGTCTGTTCCTGTGCACCCTGACAGTCAATTTTGGTTTGCATTCACTGTTAAAAGGAAGCAATATACCTTTACTCGCCTAAGCCCGGGTTTTCATAACTCACCTAATTTGTTTCATAGAGTGTTAGCTGAAGTGCTGGCAAAGCTGCCAGACATGACTTTTTATGTTGTACAGTATGTTGATGATCTTCTTGTCTCCTCACCAGATGGCCAAATGCCCATGAAAGACTTAGAAGTGATCCTGCAGCACTTGGCAGACAGTGGGGTAAAATGTAATGCTAAAAAGGCTCAGATCGCAAAGGAGGAAGTATCATACCTGGGGTATCTAATATCCAAGGGGTACAAGTGTTTAACTGTTGACCTCATTGAGGCTATTAATGCATGCCCACAACCAATTACGGTCAGGGGAGTTAGGAAAGAGTTGGGGCTATTCAATTTCTGCCAAACTCAAATCCCAAGTTATTCAAGGATTGTCCATCCCCTTAATAATCTCCTAAAGGGTGCTGATGGACCACATGATGCAATTGAATGGACATTTGAATGTGAACAGGCATTTACCATATTGAAACAGAGGCTAAGTACTGCCCCAGGGTTGGGACTTCCTAATCCATTAATGCCTTTTACATTGTACACGCATGTCAGTGAGGGACATATGGCAGCAGTGTTAACACAAAAACATGGTGATAAACAGTGCCCAGTAGCATACTACTCTTCTAAACTAGATGCTGTCGCTCAAGCAATGCCACCGTGCCTCCAGGCAGTGGAAGGAGCTTCTATGGCCCTAAATCAGGCCTTACCACTTATTGGTACACAGGATGTAAATATTGTTGTGCCTCACGCTGTCTTTGCTATTTTATCAGGAAAGAAATCTTCGGCAGTCCATGTGGCAAGATGGACTCGATGGGAAATGAGTTTGCTAATGCTTTCAGTACATCTGCAACGAGCATCATCGCTAAACCCTGCCACCCTCATTCCTAGCCCAGATGAGGGACACCCGCATCATGGTTGCCTTAAGGTAGAGCCCATGGACCTTTCATTGGTAAAAGAAACTGAAATACCTGATGCCCCTTGCCTATACGTGGATGGTTCTTCCTTCTATGTCAACGGCAAGCGACACACAGGATGGGCTGTTTGTACTCAAGATGGGCAGCTGGTGGTGCATGGCAGTTTACCTGGAGCATCGGCCCAAGTAGCAGAACTAGAGGCATTAATTGCAGCATGTGAAGCTGTGGAAGGTCATGCTATAAACATATATACTGATTCTAGATACGCGTTTGGGGTTGTACATGATTACCTTAACTTGTGGGTAAATCGAGGATTCCTGACAAGTACAGGATCCCCAATACAAAATGGGGGGATAGTGCAAAAACTTCATGCAGCCATGAAGAAACCTACTGAAGTAGCAGTAATAAAAGTAAAGGCCCATACAAAAGGGACATATCCTCATAGCAAGGGGAACTGAAGGGCAGATGAACTAGCTAAACAAGCAGCAGTGGAAAGAAAAGAGACCCAATTAATAGCTGCAACACAGCCTCTCATAAAAACCCCAAACTTTTTTGAATTACAGGACATTCATCACGCTGCACCGAGGGCAGAGAAGTGATTATGGATGGATAATGGGGGCAAACTGTGTGATGATATCACTTGGAGAGGTCCAGGGAATACATTAGTGTTACCAAATGTGCTAATGGGAACTATGATACAAGTGTATCACATGTTGGGACATGATGGAGCACGGAGGGTGATTCACCGTATGTCAAACACTTGGTGGCACCCTAAGCTTAATGCAAATGTGCATGATTATGTGAGAAGGCGTGTAACGTGTGCTCAATGTAATTCTGCTCCCACAGTAAAAGTGAGAATGCGACATCAGCCAAGATCAACACAGCCCTTCGAGCAGTTACCAATAGATTTCATTGGTCCCCTGCCAAGGTGCAGAGGGAAAGAATATGTTCTGGTGATCATGGATCACTTTACTAAATGGGTAGAAGCTTTCCTAGTGGCCAAGGCCACTGCAGCTGATGTAGCTAAAATATTAATGTAATTACCTGGGGAGGAGTCACTGGATCAGTTGTAAATGCCATCACTCAAATCTAATACTAGGGACTGGTTTAAAATTTGTTAGTAGCAGAAATAACAGTTTACTGTGGTAAAAGTGGGGTTCACGTCTAATCAAGTTAGATACTACCTTAACTCAGCAACAGTTGGTCCGGTCCTCACTGCTGTACTCAGCCATCTATTAAGAACTTCTAAAATGTATGAGCAAGCATTGGTCTAGGCATGTGGAAAAATTGTGTTATCATCCTGGCATGGTAACATCCTGGTGTTCAACATGACAGTTGCAGCCCTGCTAGGAGACTCACTCGTGCCACAAGTGCCATGTTGGGTAAGAGCTGTGGTTCTCGAGAACTGAATGTCTTCACCTTGGATGGTGGCAGGGGAGTGGTCCCTATTGATAACAGGGGTATGTTGAGATGGTCATTGCATCCTTGACGGGATTTTAATTACTGAACTGGAGACTCAGCCAGGGCAGCCACTTCCTTTTGCATGTCACAGACACCTGTGTAACATAAGGGCCGGAGATATCTACATGGCTTTCCCACGGGACCAATGTTCCATCCTAGGAGGATGGATTTTGTGTATGGGAAACCTGAAGTCAGGACAAGCCTTATCTCAGATGTTGGGACCTGACTTAATGATGCATGTAATGTAAGTTAATGGATGATATAGCAGTGAGGAAGGACTCCACTATTTGGTGTGAATGTAAGTGGTTAACTTTGGCAGGCAAGCCTTGCTTAAATATCTAGTTCTTCCTATTGTGTTAAGCCTTTTAAAAGAAATATTGAAAGAAGTGGTAGGGCAGTTACACTGATTCAGTGAATAAAAGGGTTTGCCATTGTAAAAACAAAAACAAATGGAAATGGATTTGGGTTGTGTTCTCGCAATGGCATAAGGACTTATTATTTTATTGTAAATATTACATATTAGTTTATTTGTTCCTAAAATTATAGTTAAGTGTTAATAAAGCTAATTATTACTCCTAATAAATACAAGGAAGTGGTGTTAGTGGGGTCTAAGAATTGTTCTTAGCCCCAAAACCAAATGGGGGAGCTGAAGGGTATGGTTGTGTTTATTTTAGATAAAATGTGGTTTACAGGGTGCTTATGCATAGGGAAGCATGCTGTGGCTCACTGGCCTAGCAACATTCTGGAGAAGGCCATGGGGAGGGGTGTGAGCTTGGCATGTGGACTAAAGCACAATGAGCATGTGATAAACAAACCCATATATTGGTTTGTTTAACTCTGATTGGTTAAGGTTCATGTTATGTAAGTTGTTATATAACTTGTTATATAAGCATCATGTGCTATAAAGTAGCTAGGGGAGGGGCTCCTTGCTGGAGGGATTCTGCCTGATTCTTTGTACCAGGGGCTCTCTTTGTGCACATGTTGAATAAAGCTTTATTGAATTGAATTGCATTGGATCGAAGTCCCATGATTTCTACCCAGCATCAGACTCACTGGGAACCACCAAATCCCAACAGGACACTGTGGAAAAATTGAACCTTTGACTGGCCTCCAAAGAAGAGGCAATCCCATGGCTGGTGAGTTTTGTTCTTGGCACTGAGATGGAGAAAGCCAAGCAATGAGTTAGAGCGGGGGAGAAAAAATTCAGGGCTTCTCGGTTCCATGCCAATTCTACATGAGAAGCGGTCCCAACGATTAGAGGGGGGGGAATTGTATTTTGGGGTATTTTGGGTTCTCCTTCCCTATACACACACTTTAGAACAATGCAACTTTAGTGGAATGACTCCTAATTTACATCAGTGTGAATGAGGGGGGAATCATGCCCACTGACTCCAGTGACATTACTCTTGATTTATGTCAGGATCAATGAGAGGAGAATCAGATCTACTAGTGACTTACATCTGGATGGATGAATGCTTTACACAAATAAGAGTGAGATTTACACAAATAAGAGTGAGATTTGAAAGAAGACCACTTGCTTTACTGAGCTGTGTTGCACACATGACATAGGAGGATTGTATATAGGTGATCCAGTTTTATCATGGACTCTATCAGTTTCCATTATCTGATACGGATGTCACATTGTTCACCATTTCCAGTCAGCTACCTCAACAGAGAATCAGTGATAATTCAAGGACCAGAACTTGAGGTGATGTAAATCAATGTAGATACAGAGAAGTAAAGATTAGCTAAACCAATTTACATTACCTATAGATTTGTAATGAGGTCATTCCTATTCAAAGTATGGAGAAATATATAGAAATTCTTTATTGCTTGAAATATATTTTATGATTGGTGTTCTGGAATGTTATAAGAACAAATGAATTGCCATGCAGCACCATCCTTCTCCAATGATAGCCAGAAATAGCTGTTTCAAAGACAGGAGAATTGTATGATAAATCATAGAAAAAGTGTATTCCTAACTCAGACAGGCTGTAGCTGACTGGTATCCCTAAGCATGAAGTCACTATACATGTCAATATATTTTAGAATTTTGAGAATATTCATGTGACTAAATAATATCCAAAGATAATGAGTTCCACAGGTCAGTTGGACAGGTAAGTGGAGAGAGACAGAAAGTGTAGGAGAGATGGACACACAGAAAAAAGATAGATAGATAGATAGATAGATAGATAGATAGATAGATAGATACTGTGGATTGCAATGGTTAATTTGTTTGTACCTGCACAAAAACTATGCCCAATAAAAAATAAATATGTGGTCAGAATTTGTCATTGCTGTGCACGATACCTTGACCCACCGTGTTTCATCTCTATCTTCAAAGACTGTTCATTTTTTCAAACATTTCTTGCCCACGATCCTTCTTAAAGAATCTTTCACTTCCTTGTTTCTAAGGCTGTAGATGAAGGGATTCAACATGGGAACAAAAAGGGTATAAAACACAGACATCGCTTTCCTTGGGAACAGAGAAGCTAGCCTAGTGGGCTGGGCATACATCAAAGCAGTGGACCCATAAAATAAAGTCACAACCATCATATGGGAGGTGCAGGTGGAGAAGGCTCTGTGTCTGCCTTCAGCAGAGCGAATCCTGAGGATGGTGGAGATGACATAGACATAGGAGATGAGCACAATCAGGGCAGTGCTCACTATGATGAGGCCACAGAAGGTAAACATCACAAGATAATTGACATACTTGTCACTGCAGGAGAGACTAACCAGGGGAGGGCCGTCACAGAAGAAATTATCAATCTCATTAGACCCACAATGGTTCAGTGTAAAGGTGAAACCTGTTTGCACCATTGAATTCACACAGCCGCAGAGATACGACCCTGCAACCAGTTGAACGCAAACCCACTTGGACATGGTGATGGGATACAAGAGTGGGTTGCAGATGGCGGAGTATCGATCATACGCCATCACTGCAAGCAGAAATGCTTCGGTGGTGAGGAAGACAGTGATGAAGAAGAATTGGGTGGCACATCCATTGTAAGAAATGGCTTTACTCCCTGCTAGGAAGCTCACCATGGCTCTGGGGGCAACAGAGGAAGAGCAGCAGAAGTCTAAGAAGGACAGATTCTTGAGGAAGAAGTACATGGGGGTATGAAGGTGAGAGTCAGCTCTAATGATGAGGACCAGGATGGTGTTTCCCAGCACGGTTATGATATAAATCACCAGGAACATGACAAAGGGGACAATCTGGAACCACAGACCTCTTCCAAACCCCAGCAGGATGAATTCTTTCACTCCTGTGTGGTTTACTTTTCTTATTGGCTCCATGGCTGACATTTCCTTTAGAACATAGAACAAGGTAAAAATTAAAAATGTCAAATACAGAAGATATATTGAAGCTTTTTCTAAATGTTCTTCAACTCAGTTGGGGTTAGTCACTTAGATGGTTTGGAAATTCCCAGTAGGTTCCTAAATATCTTTAAAAATCTGGCCTCTATTTGTTTGTTTGTTTGTTTGTTTTAGAAAAAAATTACTATGAAGTCCAGATTAATCAACTTTCTCCTACAATTGTGATTCATGACTCTTCTTGGCTGATTAAGATGTGGGCAAAATCCTCCATGAGTAACACCATTGATTTATAAAAGGGTTGTAGAAATAGGACTATCTATCTATCTATCTATGATTTTGTTAATTATCATTTCTGCTCCTGACAGATTGCAATGGTTCTAGTGGAGAGCTTTAACCTCTGTACAAAATATCCTTACTCAGGAACATCCAATGGGAGTTTTGCATGAGTATTGATGAGGAAAGTCTGAGTATGAATGTAAGGACTCAGTATTTGCTTTTAACTACAAGTTACTTCTACTTTGGCTGGTTTGTGTGTGAACTGTCTGATTCTGCCACCCTTAGTCACATTGAGTAGTACCTTCTTTCCCACTTAACCTTCTTGATAACAACGAATTGTTCTTTTCAACTGTTTGATAATTAACTTTACAAGTACGTGTATTCATGGCTAATCACCCTAGATTTGAGTCTTTTCCATCAGAGGGAGGGCCGTTGGCGTCTGGTCCCTGGAAGCTAGGTCAACAACCTACAGATATCCAGACAATTCTCTCAAGATGGGTCTGGAACCCGACAAAGCATTTCCCAATTTTCTAATGTCTGGGTGAGGGATAGAGTAGGTTTGAAAACAACAAACGAAAAAACAATTCACACCATACTTTTAGAAGTATATACCCCGAAATTTTCAATATTTTTACTAAAGCCTGGCAAGCAAAACCAATTGAACCATTTGGTATCTGACCCTCTCTGCCAGATGGTGTCAGCAGCCCAAAGGAATGGCTTCAATTTTGTTATGGGTTTCCTGAAAGACTTCATTCACACCAGCTTCAATCATCACTCAGAAAACTAGGAAATGATATACATCGCCTGGACCCTCTTGATGGGCAAGTCTTCCACCTGACAAGTCCCAAATACAGGGGTTACAACAGAGAGAACTTTATTTGGGGTGGATAGGTGGAAGGAAGGCAACAGACTGGATTTGGGGAAACCAGCAATTCATAAATTAAAAAGTTCTATAATGTGAAACTCCCCCTGGGCATCTCAAAAGTAGATCCAACCTCAATCCTCCTTTAGCTTGTGTTCTGGCCAATTCCCTATTCCCTAGCTCTGCCCTCACAATTTGTTGTCCAGGATTGGAGAAGTCCCAGGATTGTAGCTGGTCAAGGATGCGTGGGATGTTCTGTTTCCTAACCCAGCTGGAGTGATGTCAGCTTTCCTTGCTGGACAAGGAGGCCTTCACCAGTGTCCCTTGGGCTGGCTGCTGTTTTTTCTCTGTGGCTTCAGTGCAAGCTGACCAGCTCTGCTGCCGTTTGTCCACTTAAAGCTACTACCTTTGCCATCCATTGCCTGAGCCATCCACTGCCTCCAAGAAGCTGCTGGCGCAGCCTCTCTGCCCCACCCTTCCCTTTGGAGCTGCTGCCATTGCTGATTTGTTCCTCCTATGACCATCAACTCACCTGCCACTGTTCTGCGCTGCCCAACAGTCTCACCTTGGCTCTTGGGAAGAGATCAGTGGTGCTTAGGGCTCTTGAGAAAGGCCTCACAACTCAACAGGCACAAGTAGCTGCCTTTAAACTCTTTTTTTCCTTCTTCTAGCTCTGTCCAGACTCTCTTGCTGCACCGTGCCTGACAGATATCTTTGTGAGGGCAACCTCAGGCATGTTAGATGCTGATGTCCTGTCCTTCTAGCTCCCAACAAGGTCAATTGCACTTTATCCCCTCCAACTCAAAACTGAACTCCACTTTAAACAAAATGCTCCACACTGTCATGTAAGTGAAGTGCAAATGAGGCCAGGTCTATCTAGTCAATTCCCTTTGCTCTCCAATAGACAGTGGCAGAGAGCTCCCTCAGCAATGGAGTCCTTCTACAGCTGCAGGCTCCCTCTTCCTCCATTTCATCCACAGGTGACAGTGCTGGGCTCCCTTTTAAAGAGATTTTTCCTCAAGGGACTGCAACATCTAAACAAACTTCTGTCTGAAATTTATTTTGCCTACTATTATCACAATTATCACCTGAAATGGCTGTTAGTAAAACAGCTTAGACAGCAAATATTATTCAAGGTTATCCAATGAGATCACTGCATGTTTTAGACAGAAACTACCTGTGCACAGTCATTTTTTCTGTTTCCATCCATAGCTGGTCAGTTGTCCCTGTTGTTCATGATATTGTTTAATGCCGCAGCAGGGGAAAGAAAGCATTTTAAAATAAATCATAGATCCCCAGCAGATGGCAAGAGCACTCAGAGTCATATGCCACACCTTGAAGTCTTTAAATTCTATCTGTCTATCTATCTATCTATCTATCTTCATCCTCATATTAAGGGCATTACTCTTCATTTACACCATAAAAGTGAGAGTCTGATCTGATGACCTTTTCAAACAATGGAAAGAAACTGTTTGCCTTCAGTGGGCTTTGGATCAGGCCAAGAGATCAGAATCAGACCCACTATCTCTTTTACAGATTCATGGATTCCAAGGCTGGATGGAACCATTGTGGTGATCACCTAGTCTAACCTCTGTAAAACCCAGGCCAGAAAACCACCCTGAAATAATTCCTAGAGCAGATTATTTTTTTCTTCAAAAAACATCACATCTTGATTTAAAATGGTCAGTGATGGAGACTCCACCATTAACTTTATTAAGTTGAACTTTATTAAGTGATTGATTACTGTCAACTGTTCACATTGTATGCCTTATTTGTAGTCTTCATTTTTCTAACTTCAACTTCAAGCTATTGGAACATGCTATACCTTTTTCTGCTGGACTGAAGAGCCATTATTAAATATTTGTTCCCCGTGCAGGTACTTATTGACTGTAATCCAGTCATCCTTCTGCCTTCTCTCCGTTAAGCTAGATTGATTGAGCTCCTGGACTCTGTCACCATAGGGACAGGTTTTCTAATCCTTTAATCATTCTCCTGGCTCTTCTCTGAACCCTCTCCAATTTATCAACTTCCTTCTTGAATTGTGGACACCAGAACTGGACACAGGATTCCAACAGTGATCACTCTGCCAAATACACAGGTAAAATAAACTCTCTACTCTTACTCAAGATTCCCCTGTTTCTGCAGCCAAGGATCGCATTGCACAGTGTCACACCAAGAATTCATGTTGAGCTAATTATCCATTATATCCATTTTTCATAGTTACTACTTCTCAGGATAGAGCCCCCTACAGTCTAAGTGTGGCCTACATTCTTTGTTCCTACATGTATACATTTAGCCACATTAAAATTCGTATTGTTTGCCTGCACCCAGCTTATCAAGTGATCCCTTTGTATCAGTGTCCTCTTCATTATTTACCACTCCCCCAATTTCTGTGTTATCTGCAAACTTTATCAGTGATGATTTGACATTTTCTTCCAGGTCATTAATACAAATGTTAAATACCATAGGGCCATGAACCAGTCCCTGCAGGACTCCACTAGAAATGCACCAATTTGATGACGATTGTTATGGCTGATAGAATGAAGTTCAGGAAGTGGAACAGACATGGATGCCAGCATGTTGTTTTCAAGGGGCAGTAGATGTTCTCCTATTATAATCAGTGGTAAACATTGTGACTGTAACAGAAGCATGATTGTTCTCAATCTTAATTAGAAAATTAAAACCATAGAAACATAAAAAGAGCCCACTGAACTAAAGGCCAGATTGTGAACCCCAATGCACAACAATCACTTAATGAAAAGCTCCACTGCAGTCAATAATGCTAATGAATGGAGTGAGGTCCAGATCTCCAAACATACTTAGGTATCTACTACTCATTGAAATCCTTGGGAATTTGATTCCAAAGTACTTTTGAGGATCTGGCCCTAGGTGCTTCTAATTATGAGTAGCCTTATATTTTTGCATTCTGGAATCAGAGAGAATATATGTCGCTTCGTAATTAGATCTTTATTTAAAAGTGTGGTGCATTCTGAGTTTCATTATCCAGGTTTGCAAGGGAAAGGAACTCAGTAATTACTGTCTTGGGACCTCCCAGTTAAATCATAGAATCCTAGAATCATGTTCCATTCTATACATCTGATGAAGTGGGCTGTGGCCCATGAAAGCTTATGCTCAAATAAATTTGTTAGTCTCTAAGGTGCCACAAGTACTCCTGTTCTTTTTGCAGACACTGACTAACACGGCTGCTACTTTGAAACTTGTCAATAAAATCATAGAATATCAGGGTTGGAAGGGATCTCAGGAGGTCATCTAGTCCAACCCCCTGCTCAAAGCAGGACCAATTCCCAACTAAATCATTCCAGCCAGGACTTTGTCAAACTGGGCCTTAGAAACGTCTAAGGAAGGAGATTCCACCACCTCCCTGGGTAACCCATTCCAGTGCTTCACCACCCTCCTAGTGAAAAGGTTTTTCCTGATATCCAACCTAAACCTCCCCAATGCAACTAGAGACCATTACTCCTTGTTCTGTCATCTGCTACTACTGAGAGCAGTCTAGATCCATCATCTTTGGAATCCTCTTTCAGGTAGTTGAAAGCAGCTATCAAACCTCCACCTCATTCTTATCTTCTGCAGACTAAATAATCCCAGTTCCCTCAGCCTCTCCTCATAAATCATGTGCTCCAGCCCCCTGATCATTTTTGTTGCCCTCCAGTGGACTGTCTCTAATTTGTCCACATTCTTTCAGTACTGGGGGCCCAAAAGTGGACTCAATACTCCAGATGTGGCCTTACCAGTGCTGAATAGAGGGGAATAATCACTTCCCTCTATCTGCTGGCAATGCTCCTACTAATGCAGCCCAATAAGCCATTAGCCTTCTTTGCAACAAGGGCACACTGTTGAATCATATCTATCTTCTCATCCACTGTAATCCCCTGGTCCTTTTCCTCAGAGCTGCTGATTAACCGCTCAGTCCCTAGTCAGTAGCAGTGCATGGGATTCTTCTGTCCTAAGTGCAGGACTCTGAACTTGTCCTTGTTGAACCTCATCAGATTTCTTTTGGCCCAATCCTCTAATTCATCTAGGTCCCTCTATATCCTATCCCTAACCTCCAGTGTATCTACCACTCTTCCCAGTTTATTGTCTTCTGCAAACTTGCTGAGGGTGCAATCCATGCTATCCTCCAGATCATTAATGAAGATATTGAACAAAAACAGTCCCAAGATCAACCCTTGGGGCATTCCGCTTGATACTGGCTGCCAACTGGACATGGAGCTGTTGACCACTATCTGTTGAGCCCGATGATCTAGCCAGCTTTCTATCCACCCTATAGTCCATTCATCCAGCTCATACTCCTTTAACTTGCTGGCAAGAATACTGGGGGAGACCATACCAAAAGCTTTGCTAAAGTCCAGGAATAACACATCCACTGCTTTTCCCTCATTCACAGAGCCAGTTATCTCATTATAGAAGGCAAATGGGTTAGTCAGGCATGACTTGCCCTTGGTGAATCCTTGCTGGCTTGTTCCTGATCACTTTCCAGATGGTGAGCATTCACCAAACCTACAAGCCTTATGCCACCAAAATCCCTATTGAAGATAATTGGAGATTTGCGTCAGAGAAACATACAGGATGGGGCCCAAAATGTTTTCATTTCATGACCAGATCAAAAAACACAATTTTTTTCATATGCTCCAATCACTAAGTTCATGGCCTCTTGCAAATGCAGAGAACGGGCCTTGTTCTTCTGTCACTGACACAAGCTTTACAAAAGTACAGCTACATTTACTTCAGTAGAGTTACTCTTGAGTTACACCAGAGCAGAGTGTCTCCCTCTGGCGCAATCTAAGATTAAGTTGCCTTTCTAGATCCTACCCCCAGTAGCCACAACCTGATATAAGTATCATCTTGTTTATTGTTTTCCAGCAGTTGCAAAGGCATCTGATATACTGCAAAAAACAGATTCTCAGCTGGTATAAAATAATGTAGTTCTATGGCATTCATTTGGAGCTAGCTGGGTGTCTCCTTGCCTAAGCTAGCCAATAGGGATTGGGGGGTGCAAGGAAAAAGGGGTGTGTTAAGCCCCACTCCTTTAAGGGAGTTCTGCACCTATCTCTGTTTGGGATTCTCAGCTGTGAGCCCTCCCCTGGTGTCTGGCACCTAAGGTATTTCTTTCAAGAGATGGTGGGAAGGGGAAGAATTTCCCTCTTTCATTGCTCTTAGCCAAGTGGGCTGGGTATATCACTTCGGATGTGGGAGACCACTGGTTCAAATTCCCCATCCACCTGAGGGGAAGAAGTGATCTGAACAGAGCTCTACCACCTCCCATGTAAGGCTCTAACTGCCAGATTATGGGATGTTCTCATGTCGGCTCCCTCAATCTCTCTCATTGATGCAGTTCCACTCTGAATAAATAATTAAAGCATCACTGGATGGATGGATGAATGTTTATTTTTGTAGATTTTTTTCTGTCTTCTTCCTTCTTTCTCCAACTTCTATTTTTTCCTTTTGCAATGGCAGTGAAAAAGAGAGAGAAAACCAGAGAAAAGGAGTATAAAAAACCCCAAAGCAATAAATAAGAATATGGTGCAATTAATTCCAAATGAATGAAGAAATATTTCCTGCTTAAAACCTATAGAATAAAAATGATTTCTTTCTGTTTTGCAATTTTTCATGAAAAGGATTCCATCCAGGTCTAATACAAGCATAAGGATCCCTGGATACATTTCAGACAGTGAGAAATTCACTAGTTTAGATAGATAGATAGATAGATAGATAGATAGATAGATAGATAGATAGATAGATGAAGGAGCTCTAAGAGCTAACCCTATTGTTAACTAAACATATTCAGGAAAGAAGCCAAGACTATAGATGGTAAGGAAGCAGACACATTGATACAGGATTGCACAGGACAGCAAGCTACGGGTGCATCTTCATTGATACAGTCTATTTCAACCTCTCTGAGCTAGATAAGCTATACAGTTGATGATTGTTTGCTACGACACCTTGTAAGAGCAACCACCGCATACAGGCAGCATTTCCCAGGGAACACTGTCCCTACCATGAATTGTCCACCCGGTACCAGCAATAGAGCCACCGCATGAAAGCAACATCTGTGATGTTGTGATGTCACACCCAGGTGAGGAGATGGGGGGCATGTAGAGGCATTGCCCCTGCCCCCCAACTGCATCTTTTCACTCCACTCCCAACCCAGGCCCTTCAGCACAGCTCGAGGGCACCAAGTCCACTCCACTTAACCTGCCCGATGGAGCCTGCATGGACAGCATGTGTAGGGAGGAGTTTGACGGGAGGGCCTGTGTTAGGGTTCCCCTGCCCTTCTCTGATTCTTGCCCTGCAGGCAGAAAGCAAAAAGCCAGAATCCAAAGTGCAGGCAATGCAATGCTTATTGGGGTTACCAAGCACAACCACAGCTCTGTACACGAGTAGCACTTTTTCCTTGCTTCCTCTTTCCTAATAGGCTGAATTATACCTGTACTGTTCACCCCTGGTCCCACCCCTTACAATTTATGGTCATGCTCCATTTTGGAGGGTCTTGAGTCTGGGGGTTTTGGTACCACCTCTTTTGTACCCCATGTGGGGGGTAGGTAGTTTGTATTTTGGCCAGGTTCACCGTTTCTGTGGATTTTAGTGTTTCTTATACCTCCCCCCATCCCTTTTGCCCCCCTGTCCGCAACTGGTTACATGACCTTAGCTTGGGAGAGGCATCGGGCAGCCTTCATGTGTTCATTAAACACCCTCCATACCCAGCAACACTTTAATTCTTTTCCTTATCTTTTCTCATTGTGCTATAAACCCCATCTGGCTGCAGACTGATGCAACCCACAGTGTCTTTGTTCTTTTTTCACCCACGTTAGTAAGGATATAAGAGTGTCAATGGCAAACAACCCCCCAAATTCTATCTCAAGACAATAAACAGGCCTAAATTCTACATTACTGTCACTAATAGTCTGGAAGAGGTGGATTTTTCAGGGGGTCGGAATGGTGGGGAGCAGCAGAGGCACAGCTAGAAGGTTTTCTACTCCTTACCTGCTTCAGCATCTGGCTTACAGGTGACAGGGGTAGGGGGTTGCTATTTTGCAGTGGGGAGTATCAAGTATCACCCCCACCCTGGTGTACTGAGCTGTCCCCTCCATCTCAGTTGCCAATGGCAGGGAGTGGTTGTGATGTTTTGCAATGGGAGATGGGGGACCCTCCTGCTCAGGGCACTGACCTGTCCCCTTTCCCCACTCCCATCTCCACTGTCCATTCTAGGAGTCACCCCCCTCCATTGCAGGGTGTGCACAGTGCTCTCCCCAGCCATGAATTTCTCGCCAGAGTGGGGCATGAAGCTGTCAGTGGGAGCATCCTCATCCTGGCCCTGGCAGGCAGGCTCACCCAGCTGCTTTGCTGACAGGGGCCTCTCCTGCAAAACCCAGGATTCCTCTGCCTCCCCAAAAAATCTTGGGGTCCTGCTCCACCCCACCCTAACTCCACACACACAATATGGCTGTCCCAGCCCTTCTGAACACCCTTAACTCTTCATATACCTTTGATCAGATGACACTCCCCATAACAACAGCTGCTTAGGAACAATATAGCAAAAGGGCAATGTTGCTACTAACCAGCATCTACCGGAACAGCAAAAGTGCAGTGTTGCCAGTATAACTGCATCTAACTAGGGACTTTCCCCAGAGCAGCTGTGTCCATTAATGATTTCACTTCTTCACACCCCTGAATAGCTAAGCCATGCGGGCAGAAGTCAGGAGTCAAGACCTAGTCACAAGGTTATAGGATGGATACACGGTGGGGTGCTGAAATGTAGCCATCTGGAGAAGTATGAAAATGTTGGCTTTACCTTGATCTCCACTGTGCAATCAGCTAGAAACTGTGTGATGGTTTTTTCTCTCTATCTTCCACTGAGCTAGCTGCTGAGCTAGCTAGCTAGCTCCAAGATCCAGCCTCTTGGATCCACCAACTCCGAGAATTGCTGGAAATGTCTTCACACCAAGATGCTGCTAGTTACAAAAGGCATCATGGACTCAGGTCTGCATCCTCTGCTTATAACATTTTCCCAGTTGCTGCTGATCACTTCGAATGAACGGAAGAGGTGGAATTTGTCAACTGCATGTTTTACACACTTAATAAAGTGCTCTGTGAAGGGGAATCAAACCTTCACCCTCAAAGGAAATCTCTCATTTAGCTTGCCACATTAGATGTGGGCTGTAACAGGGGACACAATTTACCACACTAGTTAAACTGTATAGTTCATTGTCCATCTAAATAAATGGAGATGAAGAAAGAAATAATTAGGTTGGGGTATTCAAAAAGCATAAGGTAGATTTGATTAGAAAATGAATTTTTCTATTTCACTTTTTATAAAAATTTTAATCTGCATTTTTCTTTTAAATTTTTCGGGGAGGGACGAGGGTTGTTGTTGCTGAAAACAAAAGGGATTTTTTTTTATTTTCACCAACCAAAAGCTAAATATTTTCAATTTTTAATTTAAAATATTAGGGTTTTTAGGCCAAAGAATTTAAATGAAAACTGATTTTTTTTGTGTAAAAATTTCTGAAAAGTCATTTTCCAAACAAAAAAAAAGAGTTGGATAAAAAATTCCAAGCAGTACAGGAAGTTCGAACCTTATAGGTGCTACCATAATACTAATGAGCTGTTAGGAGGTTTGCCAGCACCCACAAACACTGCCCTCCATAGCTCCCATTGCCCGGGAACTAGCCAATGGGAGCTGCGGTGATGATGCTGGGGATAGGGGTAGCACGCGGAGCTGCATCCCCCACCACCAGAGACCACAGAGTCCCGCCAGCAGCCACCCGCTTTTGATACTTTACCTAAAACAGTGTGTTTTCCTTGAAGTGCTTGGAAAACATCAGCTCAGGTGACAAAAGCCGGTGTGTGTCCTCTCCACACTGAGGGCGGAGTGGACTGCATAATAAATTTACACTGCTCAGATTTCTGACAAGGGCAAGACGGTGCAGCTTTGGGATATGAGGCTGGGGAGCTGGGGGAATTGTCTGATGTTTTTCTCTGTGTGATTCATGGGAGGCTTTGGGTGTCTTCATGCAGTCTAGCTGGGTGTGGGGCTCAATTTCCTGTTGTGCTGAGTGATAAGAGGTCCCAGAGGGGTTTGCTGCATGTCATCACAAAGCATTGTAAGAGACAGCCCCAGTTGGAGAGTTAAGGGGGCAGAGTGGTACCCCAGTTCCAGGTTGCACCTCATCACAGGGGGCTCAACCTCCCATGTCAAAATATACAAAGTAAATATCTTTAAAATGAACGCTAGTAAGTTCTCAAGCATCATTATGAGATAAGAGGCAAGGTCGTCTTGTGGTTAAAAGACAGGAAACAAAAGGTAGGAATAAATGATCAGTTTTCAGAATGGAGAGAGATAATTAGTGGTGTCCCTCAGGGGTCTGTCTTGGGACTAGTATTATTCAAAATATTCAGAAAAGATCTGGAAAAATGGGTAAACAGTGAGGAGGGAAATTTTGCAGATGATACAAAACTACTCAAGATAGTAAAGCCCAAAGCAGACTGTGATGAGTTACAAAGGGATGTCACAAAACTGGGTGACTGGGCAAGAAAATGGCAGATGAAATCCAGTGTTGATAAATGCAAAGTAATGCACATTGGACAACAAACTCCAAGCTATTGATATAGAATGATGGGTTCTATTTTAGCTGCTACCACTCAACAAAGAGATCTTAAGATAAAGCACTGTTGGGAATCACTGAGAAAGGGATAGATCACGAGAAAATATAATTTTCCTCTATATAAATCCAAAGTATACCCATATTTTGAATACTGTGTGCAGATGTGGTCACCCCATCTAAAAAAAAAGATATATCGGAATTGGAAAAGTTTCAGGAAAGGACAACAAAAATGATTAGGGGAATGGAACAGCTTCCATATGAGGAGAGATTAATAAGCCTGGGGCTTTTCAGCTTGGAAAAGAGATGATTAAGGGGAGATATGATTAAGGTCTACAAAATCACAACTGGTGTGGAGGAAGTAAATCAGGAAGCATTATTTACTCCTCATAACACAAGGACTAGGGTTCACCAAATGACATTAATTGGCAGCAGGTTTAAAACAAAGTAAATGAAGTATTTCTTTGCACAATGCACAGTCAACCTGTGGAACTCTTTACCAGAGGATGTTGTGAAGGCCAAGACTATTAAAAGGTTCAAAAAAGAACTAGATAAATTCATGGAGGATAGGTCCATCAATGGCTATTAGCCAGGATGGGCAGGGACATGTCCCTAACCTCTGTTTGCCAGAAGCTGGGAATGGACGAGAGGGGAAGGATCACTTGATGATTACCTGTTCTGTTCATTCTCTCTGAGGCATCTGGCATTGGTCACTGTTGGAAGACAGGATACTGGACTCAATGGACCTTTGGTCTGACCCAGTACAAGCATTCTTATCTTCTTATTGCAAGGGAAGCTACAGATTGACGGTCTGATTGTCTTTGCATTCATCCTGGTATAAACTAGGAGTAACTCCACTGGATTCAGTGAAGCAGATTCTGACTACAGTGTAAATCCGAAGATTGGTCATGAATAGCTCAATGTCTAGTTGGCAGCAGGTATCAAGCAGAGTGCTCCAGGGGTCAGTCCTGGGGCTGGTTTTGTTCAACATCTTCATTAATATCTGGTTGATGGGATGATGGGAGGGATTGCACTCTCAGCAAGTTCACAGATGACACTAAGCTAGGGGAAGAGGTAGATACAATGGAGGGTAGGGATAGGGTCCAGAGCAGGGGTGGGAAAACTATGGTCCAGGGCCCACATCTGTCCCTTCAGACATTTATATACAGCCCCTGAGATCCTACTGGAGAGCAGGGTATGGGGCTTTCCCTGCTCTGGTGGTCCAGCCAGGAAGTGGGGTCAGGGGGTTCCCCCACTCCACATGTGACATGGCTTCTGGAAGCAGCAGCATATCCTGCCTCCGGCTCCTACATGTAGGGGTAGTCAGGAGGCTCTGCATGTTGCTCCTGCCCAAAGCACAGCCCCTGCAGCTTCCATTGGCTGGGAACCATGGGTGGCGTCTGCAGATGGGGCAGCGTGCAGAGCCACCTGCCCCTGCCTCCATGTCCCCTTCCACTCCCCAACCTCCTGCCACAGCTCTGATCCCCCTCCTGCCCTCCAAACCCCTTGGTCCCAGCTCAGAGCATCCTCCTGCACCCCAACCCTTCATCCCCAGCCCCACCCAGTCCACAAAAGGTTGAAAACTACTGTAAGGAGTCTGCCAAAGTTTGCTCTTGCCATAGGCTATGGTTTTCAGTCTGTGGTCTGCAGACACCTGGAGGTTTGCAAACTATGTCAAAGATTTCCAAAGAGGTCTGCACCGCCATTCAAATTGTTTCCAAATTTAAAAAAAACGGTAGAAAATCACTGGATTTGTAGATTCATAGATTATATTACTATTAGATAATCCAGCCTGACCTTCTGTAATACCAGCCATAGAATTTCATCCATTTACCCCTCTACTGATCCCAATAATTTGTGTTTGACTATGGTGTATCTTCCAGAAGGAAATCCAATCTTGATTTGACAACATTGGGAAACAGAGAATCCAACACTTAATTTGTTAATTTACTCCAGTAGTTAATCTCCCTCACTGTTAAAAATCTGTGCCTGATTTATAATTTCAGTTTGCCTACTTTTGATGTGCAGCCATTGGTTCTTGGTATGCCTTTCTCTGATAGAGTAAAGATCTCTTATTACTCTGTATTTGTCTCCTTATACACCATGATACTACCATGGCATTGCAGAGACTTGGTGGGATAAATCTCAGGAATGGAATATTGGTACAGAGGGCTACAGCTGGATCTGGAAGGACAGGAAAGGAAAAAGAGGAGGAGGTGTTGGAGTATACATCAAGAATATGTATATTTGTTCTGAGGTCCAGAAGTAGGTGAGAGAAGACCAGTTGAAAGTCTCTGGGTGAACATAAAAGTGTGAAAAAAAGGAGCAATGCCATGGTAGGAGTCTGCTATAGACCCCCAAATTAGGAAAAGTCAGTAGATGAGGCATTTCTAGCACAAATAAACAAATATCAAAATAAAAACAAAACCCACACCTGATAATAATGGGAGACATTAACTACCAAGACATCCGTTAGAAAAGGAATATGGCAAAACACAAAATATTCAGTACAGTTCTTGGAATGTTTGGGGGACAACTTTTGTTTAAAAAATGGAGGAAGTAATCATGGGGAATCCATTTCAGACTTGATTCAGATGAACAGGAAGGAAGTGGTTGAGAATTTGAAGACTAAAGGTAACTGGAATGAAAGTGATCAAGAACTTATAAAGTTAATAACTTTAAGGAAAGGAAGGAGTGAGAGCAGCAGAATAAGGGCAATGCATCTCAAAATTGCAGAGTAACAAACTCAGAACACTGGTCAGTAAAGTCCCATGAAAAGAAAATCTAAGGGAAAAAGGAGTTGATGAGAGCTGGCAGTTTCTCAAAGATACATTATTAAAGGTGCAAGAGCAAATTATCCTAATTAGAAGGAAAGACAGGAAGAATAGTAAGAGTCTGATATGGCTCCTTCGGGAGCATTTTAATGTTATGAAAATGAAAAAAAGAATCCAAAAAATATAGATAGATTACTAAGGATGAGTACGAAAGCATAGCACAAGCATGAAGGACAAAATCAGAAAGTCTAAAGTACAAAATGAATCACACCTTACAAGGGACATAGAAGGCTCTAAGAAGAGGTTCTCTAATAGTACATGAGGAGTAAGAGAAGGAGAAAGGAAAGTGTAGGTCCTCTGCTTACCAGGAAAAGAGAGACAATGACTGATACTATAGAGAACGTTGAGATATTTATCAACTGTTTTTCTTCAGTTTTCCCTAAAAAGCTTAATGGTGACCAGATGGTTAATACTAAAAGCAAGGGAGAAGGAAAACAAGCCAAAATAGGGAAAGAACAGGTCAAAGAATACTTAGATAAGATAAAAGTATTCAAGTCAACAGGGCCTGATGATATCATATAATCAAAGAATCATAGAAGAATAGGGTTGGAAGAGACCTCAGGAGGTCATCTAGTCCAACCCTCTGCTCAAAGCAGGACCAACACCAATTAAATCACCCCAGCCAGGGTTTTGTCAAGTTGGGCCTTAAAAACCTCTAGGGATGGGGATTTCACCACCTCCCTATGTAACGCATTCCAGTTCTTCACCACCCTTCTAGTGAAATAGTGTTTCCTAATATCCAGCCTAAACCTCCCCCACTGCAATTTGAGACCATTACTCCTTGTTCTGTCATCTGCCACCACTGAGAACAGCCAAGCTCTATCCTCTTTGGAACCCCCCTTCAGGTAGTTGAAGGCTGATACCAAATCCCCCCTCACTCTTCTCTTTTGCAGAATGAACAAGCTGGGCTCCCTCAGCGTCTCCTCGTAAGTCATGTGCCCCAGGCCCCTGCTAATTTTTGTTGCCCTCCAGTGGACTCTCTCTAATTTGTCCACATCCTTTCTGTAGTGGGGGGCCCAAAAGTGGACACAATAATCCAGATGTGCCCTCATCAGTGCCGTATAGAAGGGAATGATCACATCTGTCTGCTGGCAATGCTCCTAATGCAGCCCAGTAAGCCGTTAGCCTTCTTTGCAATAATGGCACACTGTTGAATCATATCTAGCTTCTCATCCACTGTAATTCCCAGGTCCTTTTCTGCAGAACTGCTGTTTAGATAGCCTGTCCCCAGCCTGTAGCAGTGCATCAGATTCTTCTGTCCTAAGGGCAGGATTCTGCACTTGTTGAACCTCATCAGATTTCTTTTTGCCCAATCCTCCAATTTGTCTTGGTCACTCTGGACCCTATCTCTACCCTCCAGCACATCTACCTCTCCCCCCAGCTTAGTGTCATCCTTGAACTTGCTGATGGTGCAATTCATCCCATCATCCAGATCATTAATAAAGATGTTGAGCAAAACCAGCCCCAGGACATACCCCGTGGCACTCCACTTGATACCGGCTGCCAACTAGACATTTAGCCATTGATAGCTACCTGTTGAGCCTGACAATCGAGCCAGCTTTCTATCCATCTCATAGTTACTTCATCCAGCCCATATATCTTTAACTTTCTAGGTTTGCCTTCAGCTGGTGGTGGGGTCATATATCAGCGGCTGCGTGCATGCCATCATGCAAACAGGCTTCATTTTACACTGAACTTTTGTGGCTCTAATGAGATGGATCTTATCTTCGTGAACAGGCCTCCACTGATTAGTCTCTCCTGCAGTGACAAGTGCGTCAATTACCTTGTGTTGTTTACCTTCTGCGGCCTCATCATAGTGACCACTGCCATGATTGTGCTCATCTCTTATGTCTATGTCATCTCCGCCATCCTCAGGATTCATTCTTCCACTGGCAGGTGCAGAGCCTTCTCCATCTGCAGCTCCCACATGATGGTTATGACTTTATTTTATGGGTCCACTGCTTTGATGTACACCCAACCCAGTAGGCTGTCTTCTCTGTACCGAAGGAAAGCGATGTCCTTGTTTTACACCTTTGTCACCCCCATGTTGAATCCCTTCATCTACAGCCTTAGGAACAAGGATGTAAAAGAAGCCTTGAGAAGGACTATGGGCCACAAACTCTTGACAAAATGAGCCTTACACATTTCAACATGGAGCCAGAACATAATGTGTCAGGGTTGTTCTTAATTTGCACAAACAACAGGAGCAACAACAAAAACTACAGAATTACAACAAGATATTTCTTTGTTTTTATTTTTTATTTTTTTTTATCCAGCTATAAAACTAGGAGTTTTTGAGATATTTGGTTGGACATCTAGTCGAATAGGTAATTTGTCTGTCCATCTCTCTCTTTCTCTACCTATTACTATCACCACTCTCTCTCTCTAGCTGGCACTGTAATCATACCTGTTCATATCAGTAGCTTGGGAGATTATTTAGTCATAGAGACTTACAAAACTTTATGATATCTCTATCATGTATAGAGACTGTCATTCTTTAGGACATGAGACACCCACTGACTTCCTGGACTAGGATGAAATTTTCCTCTTAGTTTAGCCTATAATTGTCTCTGCTTTCTCTGAAGCAGCTGATTTTGGCCACATTTTGTTCTAATTCATAATGAACAAAAATTTGGAAATGCCAAAATTTCTTATTGAATGGTAATTAATTTTAAATCCCCTAACATCCTTACATTTAACACTCCCCCTCAACCTCTGCTGCCTCCTAGTATCCATTATACAGTATTGCCACCCCTTCACCACCCCACTCTCTGCTGCCCCTAGTGCTCATTATACATTAAAGCTGCCCCTTCCCACACCTCACCATCTGCTGTCCCTAGTGCCCATTACACAGTATAGCCGCCCCTTCCCCACCCCCACCCTCTGCTGTCCCTAGTGCCCATTATACAGTATAGCCGCCCCTTCCTCCCGCCCACCCTCTGCTGTCCCTAGTGCCCATTACACAGTATAGCTGCCCCTTCCCCACCCTTACCCTCTGCTGCCCCCTAGTGCCCATTATACAGTGTAGCTGGGTCTGTCTGAATTTATTGTCTGTGAAAGGAGCTAGATTGATAGCCTTGGAGAATGAATCCCTTTCTTCACCACGGAACATATACACCATGAGCAGGGGCAATGTAAAATTCTTTATGCTACTCTATCAATATATGCTGGCTGTGACCAATAAGGATGACCTAGAGAAGGGAAAGAAAAGCTCACTCTCCATACCCCATTCAATCCATTGCTGCTCTGCTGAGTATTCCAGCAAGGGAGACAATTTGTGCCATTTGTTGCTGGTGGCATTTTATGTTGTGAGGGGAGTTAGAGTGTGACTGGAGCTAGTAGGGGAAAAAACTAAATGTATTTAAAAAAAAATCCATGTTTTTGTTTAAATGTTCCAATTTTCAGGAAATTATTTTAAAACTGAAAGCTTTCCACCAGCTCTAGCTGTGATCCTATTCCTTTCCCACAGGCTACAAAACACAGTGTCTGGTTTTATATGAATGAAATATCCTCTTT
Source organism: Gopherus flavomarginatus (assembly GCF_025201925.1). Taxonomy (NCBI): domain Eukaryota; kingdom Metazoa; phylum Chordata; order Testudines; family Testudinidae; genus Gopherus; species Gopherus flavomarginatus. Next base: position 16,224,001 of record NC_066627.1, on the reverse strand, counting down.
TTAGTCATCACAGTTAAACCCTCGATCATCTCTTCCACTAGGGACATTACAATCACAACTGGTTGGAAGATACCAATTATTTTACAGGATTTTTTTAAAATATGTTTTGAAATATATTTTTTTTAAATTTCCCCAAATCATAGTTCAATTTTTCCCTAAACCAAAGCCTTTTGTGAGGAATTTTGAAAGAAATAAAATGTTATCCAAATTTCCTGGGCCAAATCTTTGGCATTTTTCAATGGAGAAAGAAAAGTGAAAGCTGTTTCCTCCTCCCCTGAGTTTTTCGGTATACAAATATCATATTGGGCAACAAATAAGAATCAGTTTTATGAAAATCAACAATTCGTACTGGAAAGTAAAACAAAAACTGAAGTTGTTTTTTTTAACTGAAAACCAAAAGAAGTTACAAAAAATGGATTATCGTTTGTTCAACATAAATTTAAACGATTTTTATAAAAGCATAGAATCATAGAAGATTAGGGTTGGAAGAGACCTCAGGAGGTTTTCTAGTTGAACCCCCTGCTCAAAGCATGACCAAGCCCATCTAAATCATCCCAGCTATGGCTTTGTCCGGCTGGGCCTTAAAAACCTCTATGGATGGAGATTCCACCACCTCCACCACATTTTTGTTTTGGCTAAAAAGCTATTTTCCATCACACAGACACATACAAACTTGTAGAGACAAAAATATCAGCCAGCACCAGTTACATCAGTGAGAAATGAATCACTCGACTTTATCAAGGATTTTAAATGATGGCACCCGGAACCATATGTCGAGACTCAGATTTTAAAGAAAAGAAGGGGATATGGGCAGCCAAATCTCTTTAATTTTCTTGTGAACTGGGCACCCAAATGCCGTAAACTGTGTTGAAAATCTGAACCACATCCTTCATTTGAGTCTCTGAGATCTTACAAGTTAAATAGGGTTTGTCTGCTTGGTTTTTTGGATGGGAAGCCACCAAGAATACTTCAGAGAGCAGGCTAGGTAGCTCAGGTTGTGTGTGTGTGTGTGTGTGTGTGTGAGAGAGAGAGAGAGAGAGATCCCCTTGGCCTTAGTGCTGGCTCCGATGCTCCAGCACAGAAGTAGGGGGCACTGCGTTGCAAGGTGGGGACTCATTAGATGTACCTTCCCTTAACGTCTTAACTGAGCCCAGTGGTTTGGCATGATTCTAAGGGAAAGTTCTATGGCCTTTTGCAGAGTCACGGCTTCCCAGGATTGCATCCCCCATCCTGTAAGCATTCTTTGCTCTGAGATGTATACCTTTCCATTTAGCCCTCTTAAAACACAAAACTTCTTCATTGGTTTCTTGAAAGATATTTGCATCTATTTTGAAAACTAACAAGCTGAGAATAATTGTCTATGTCTGGGATTTTCAGTGGAGCCCAAGGCAGATGAGTGCCCAAATGCGACTGAAATTCTCTGATCCTGATTTTTAATCATCTCTGTGCTGCAGCCCGTTGGGAATGAGACCTTGGGAGTAGGGTGTCTAGGTATTCTATATTATAGATCTGCTGATAGGTCACTTCATCCAAACTCTGCTTTGAGCAAAGATGGGCTTGGTGTGTGTTTGGGGGTTGGGTTTTTCCATCCTTTAGCAGATGTGTAGAGCACACCCTGTGTCACTTCTTAAAAGCAATGTGGGGATGAGAAGCAAGTGGAAACAGTACTTATGACCAAGGTAAATGCTTCTCTATGAGTATTGAAGATGTTATCTTATTACAGCAGAGCAGAGAGTTAGATAGGGTCTTAAAGGGCCAGCATCCAGAGTTTCCAAAGGTATTTCAGCACCTAAAGATGCAGCTACTTACCCAATGGGCATTTCAAAAGCAATTGTTTTCAAGAAGGGAGATTTACCCAGTGCTTACGGCATGGTTGGGGTTATGAGTGACCTGTCTTCAATTCTCTGTTCTGCTGCAGATTTCCTTTGTGATTGTGGCTAAGCCAAGTACATAATGGTTTAATTTACACTGAAACCAAAAAGGATTTAGGCATCTGCTTCCATGCCCTTGAAAATCCTACTACTTGTCTAGCTGAATTTTTAGGTGCCTAAATACCTTTGGAAAATTGGCCTTTGTTTCTCCAGATGTAAATATGGAATTCTTCCAGGCCTCACAAGGATCAATACATTTTAGATTGTGAGGTTTTCAAGTGCTAGGGTTATGGGGCTCAGGTAAGTACCTACGATAGGTAAATAGCTTTGAAAAGTTGGCTCCATGTTCTGATTTCAGTAGCTCTGAAGAGACCCTTCAGATTCAAACCAGGGTCACTGAGATCAAAATCTTGCTTTCCAGGATCTGAGATAATGGCCTGACTTCTGCAATCTTTTCTCAGGCAAAAATCTCACTGGCATCAGAACGAGTTTTGCCTAAATATTTGTGATAACTGGCCCTGCACTTCTTACTTATGTGCATAGCTACATTGAAGAGAATTCCATATTTCTTGTGGCGTTAAGAGCTGGTTTATCACAGACTTTCTACCAGTATAACTATTTTAGTTATGACCGTGTTTTTTTATCAATATAGGTATACCGTACCAACTCCTTGTGTAGGCATAGTTATAACTTATTCCCAGAATTGGTTTGAAACAATACTCTGTTTTGCCAAGACATATCAGTCTCCATGAAACATTCATCTGGAAGTTTTTTGGGTGTAGGGTACAAAGAAAGAGAGATTCAGTAGCTGTGTGCTTAGGGTAGGAGCTGGGGATTTGGAAAAATGATATTCAGTCTGTCCTCTGTCTGAACTGGAATCCCTGGCTGGAAAAAAATTCTGCTGTGATTCATGCAGAATAGGAACTCAAAGCTGGGTTTCTCCCAACCCAGACTGCTTACTAACCACCAGGTGATACCCACCACTCCCTCAACACAGTTCCGTTTTCATGAAAATGTTCCGAAGGTTTTGTTTTCTTAGTATTATAGAAATGAGGCAGGAGTAAATATACTTAGACCATTCCTGACGGGTGTTTGTCTAATCTGTTCTTAAAACCTCCAATGATGGGGATTCCACAACCTATTTAGATAACTTATTACAGAACTTAACTACTCTTAGAGTTAGAAAATATTTCCTAATATATAACCTACATCTTCATTCTGCAGCATAAAATGATTCCTTCTTGTCCTAGCTTTAGTGGATGTGAACAACTGATCACCAGGAGATGGGAGAAAGCCAACTGCTGCAGAGGAGCATGTGGATAGAACAAAGACTTCTCTTAGGGGAGAGTCTAATGATAGAGAATCTCCAGGTTATAGTCAGGAGCAGAGGATGGAAGAGGATAATGTAAGGGCCAGATCACATGATAAACAGTCACATTAAAAAAAGAATCTGGCACATCAGAAAAGGGCAGACAAATACAGGGACAAGTTTTTAAAGTGTTTGTACACAAATGCTAGAAGTCTAAATAATAAGATGGGTGAACTAGAGTGCCTTGTGATAAAGGAGGTTTTTGATGTAATAGGCATCACAGAAACCTGGTGGACTGAGGACAATGAATGGGACACAATCATTCCAGGGTACAAAATATATCAGAAGGACAGAACAGATCATGCTGGTGGGGGAGTGGCACTATATGTGAAAGAAAATGTAGAATCAAATGAAGTAAAAATCTTAAGTGAATCCACATGTTCCATAGAATCTCTATGGATAGAAATTTCATGCTCTAATAAGAATATATCAGGATCTATTATCTATTGTCTATTATCGACCACCTGACCAGGACAGTGATAGTGATGATGAAATGCTAAGGGAAATTAGAGAGGCTATCAGAATTAAGAATTCAATAATAGTGGAGAATTTCAATTATCCCCATATTGATTGGGAACATTTCACTTCAGGACGAAATGCAGAGATAAAATTTCTCAATACTTTAAATGACTGCTTCATGGAGCAGCTGGTACAGGAACCCACAAGGGGAGTTCCTGTACCAGCTGCTCTCGATTTAGTCCTGGGTGGAGCGCAGGAGCTGGTCCAAGAGGTAACTATAACAGGACCGCTTGGAAATAGTGACCATAACACAATAGCATTCAACAGCCCAACACTGTGGCATTTAATTTCAAAAGGGGGAAATATGCAAAAATGAGGGGGTTAGTTAAACAGAAATTAAAAGGTACAGTGACTAAAGTGAAATTCCTGCAAGCTGCATGGGCACTTTTTAAAGACACCATAATAGAGGCCAAGCTTCAATGTATACCCCAAATTAAGAAACACAGTAAAAGAACTAAAAAAGAGCCAATGTGGCTTAACAATCATGTAAAAGAAGCAGTGAGAGATAAAAAGACTTCCTTTAAAAAGTGGAAGTCAAATCCTAGTGAGGCAAATAGAAAGGAGCATAAACACTGCCAAATTAAGTGCAAGAGTGTAATAAGAAAAGCCAAAGAGGAGTTTGAAAAACGGCTAGCCAAAAACTCCAAAGGTAATAACAAAATATTTTTAAGTATATCAGAAGCAGGAAGCCTGCTAAACAACCAGTGGGGCCCTTTGATGATCGAGATACAAAAGGAGCACTTAAAGACGATAAAGACATTGCAGAGAAACTAAATGGATTCTTTGCTTCAGTCTTCATGGCTGAGGATGTTAGGGAGATTCCCAAACCTGAGTCAGCTTTTGTAGGTGACAAATCTGAGGAACTGTCACAGATTGAAGTGTCACTAGAGGAGGTTTTGGAATTAATTGATAAACTCAACATTAACAAGTCACCAGGGCCAGATGGCATTCACCCAAGAGTTCTGAAAAAACTCAAATGTGAAGTTGCGGAACTATTAACTAAGGTTTGTAACCTGTCCTTTAAATCGGCTTCTGTACCCAATGACTGGAAGTTAGCTAATATAACCCCAATATTTAAAAAGGGATCTAGAGGTGATCCCAGCAATTACAGACCGGTAAGTCTAACATCGATACCGGGCAAATTAGTTGAAACAATAGTTAAGAATAAAATTGGCAGACACATAGAAAACCATAAACTGTTGCGCAATAGTCAACATGGTTTCTGTAAAGGGAAATCGTATCTTACTAATCTATTAGAGTTCTTTGAAGAGGTCAAAAACATGTGGACAAGGGGGATCCAGTGGACATAGAGTACTTAGATTTCCAGAAAGCCTTTGACAAGGTCCCTCACCAAAGGCTCTTATGTAAATTAAGCTGTCATGGGATAAAAGGGAAGGTCCTTTCATGGATTGAGAACTGGTTAAAAGACAGGGAACAAAGGGTAGGAATTAATGGTAAATTCTCAGAATAGAGAGGTGTAACTAGTGGTGTGCCCCAAGGGTCAGTCCTTGGACCAATCTTATTCAACTTATTCATAAATGATCTGGAGGAAGGGGTAAAAGGTGAGATGGCAAAGTTTGCAGATGATAGTAAATTGCTCAAGATAGTTAAGACCAAAGCAGACTGTGAAGAACTTCAAAAAGATCTCACAAAACTAAGTGATTGGGCAACAAAATGGCAAATGAAATTTAATGTGGATAAATGTAAAGTAATGCATATTGGGAAAAATAATCCCAACTATACATACAATATGATGGGGGCTAATTTAGCTACAAGAGGTCAGGAAAAAGATCTTGGAGTCATCATGGACAGATCTCTGAAGATGTCCATGTGGCGTGCAGAGGAAGTCAAAAAAGCAAATAGGATGTTAGAATAAGACTGAGAATAGATTATTGCCCTTATATAAATCAATGGTACGCCCACATCTTGAATACTGCATACAAATGTGGTCTCCTCATCTCAAAAAAGATATACTGGCACTAGAAAAGGTTCAGAAAAGGGCAATTAAAATGATTAGGAATTTGGAGAGGGTCCCATATGAGGAAAGATTAAAGAGGCTAGGACTTTTCAGCTTGGGAAAGAGGAGACTAAGGGGGGATATGATAGAGGTATATAAAATCATGAGTGATGTGGAGAAAGTGGATAAGGAAAAGTTTTTTACTTATTCCCATAATACAAGAACTAGGGGTCACCAAATGAAATGAATAGGCAGCAGATTTAAAACAAATAAAAGGAAGTTCTTCTTCACACAGTGCACAGTCAACTTGTGGAACTCCTCACCTGAGGAGGTTGTGAAGGCTAGGACTATAACAGCGTATAAAAGAGAACTGGATAAATTCATGGTGTTTAAGTCCATAAATGACTTTTAGCCAGGATGGGTAAGGAATGGTGTCCCTAGCCTCTGTTTGTCAGAGGATGGAGATGGATGGCCGGAGAGAGATCACTTGATCATTGCCTGTTAGGTTCACTCCCTGTGGGGCACCTGGCATTGGCCACTGTCGGTAGACAGGATACTGGAATAGATGGACCTTTGGTCTGACCCGGTACGGCCGTTCTTATGTTCTTGTTCTTGTTCACTGTCCTCTTTATAACAGTCCATAGCTGCAATGATATATTGCATCTTTGTTTTGGTATAGCTGTGTCCACACAAGAAAGAATTATAATCCCTACATAGTACAACTGGGCATAACTGATTTTTTCCCCATCAACCATGTATTTTTCAATGGAAAATGGCTTTTCAATTAAATGGATTTTTTTGTTGCAGAAAAAATTGTTTTTGTCATAATGTTGAAAAAAAATAAAACTGTTTTTGTTTTGTTTTGTTTTTGGCAAACCAAAAAGTGTCCAGTGACAAATTCCAGCAGAAAAGAAAAATGTTCATTTTTGTCAAAACTGTCACAGATTTTTTTTTTCATGATTCACATCCAAAATCAAGACCTAGAGGATAATCTGCATGAATAAGGGTTGTAGCAGTTTGTAGTAAGAACTTCAGGGATTTCTTTGATTGTGATGCTGATTCTCATCTGCAGTGTGCTGCAGGGGGCAGAGAAAATGTAAAGTGTTATATAAACTGAACAGATTATGTTATTGATTATCAATTGCTAATCACTAGTATGTAAATGATATTCTTAATAACTACTGTTAATGATATTGAGCCATGTAAGTCTAATTTTTGGAGGGCTGATTTCCTTTCTGTGCTGGAAATGCAGGCTGGACTTCTGAAAAACAGCAAAGGAGGTCAAGTGCCCTATTCTCATTTCTATTCTTTTTTATTGTGATGCCTAAATCCCTTAAGTTCTTTGGCTCCTGCCAGTCTCTGTTTCCACCTCAGCACTAGAGCTGGTCACGATTTTCCATCTAACACAATTTGGACCAGAAATGTCCTTTTTTTTTCCTTTCAGGAACATTTTATTTTCTGCAAAAACTTGTCAGTCAAAGCTTTTCTGGTTTAGGTAACATTCTGTTTCTGAAACACGTCTTTTCAACAGAAAGCTGAAATTTTTCACTTAAAACAGGTTTCTACAACCAATGTATTTTCAACAAAGGTAGTTTTTGGAAAGAATTTTTTCAGGTTTTTATTTTTTTTTAAAACAAGGGGGAAGAAAATAATTATTTCACAGCAAATGTCAACAAAAATGAAAATTGTCAACATTTCCAGTAAAATATAATCAACCATTTTGAACTAGCTTCACTCAACATGGAGCAGCCTGACCCCGTTGCTTAACGCAAGAACATCTTGGCTGGGAAGGGAATCAGCGCAGCTGCATTCACATATTATAAAGCACTTTAGCTAGATGGGACAGCACTATTACCTTAATTCTTCTACAGGGAAACTGAGGCACAGATAGGGGAAATGACTTGTCCATGGTCACACAGCAGGGCAGTGGAAGAACCAAGAATAGAACCCAAGGATCCTGACTTCTTGCCTTATTGAAGGCCAAGGGATCAGCTTCTCAAAAGAGTTTCAGACTTAGGAGCAAAATCCCATTGAAAGTCAGTGGGATTTGTGCAACTACATCTGCTAAGGGCTTTTGCAAACTGCACCCAAGATTATTCCCCTCTTGATACTATTGCTAAGTGCTGCCAAAAACTGTCATAACAATCACTAACAGACTCATCTCCTGCAGCTTTGCATAGTGAGCGGCAGCCCCTGGGGCAAATCTCAGAGCCAAATCGCCTCCCTCCCTCATCAGGTTTCAGACCCCAAGCTCCTGTCTGAGCTGCAGCATGCCCATGGCTAATTTTAGCACCCTAGCACAAGCCCCGCCAGACCAAGTCTGTCAACTGGGAGCTGAGACGTGCTACCACTCACAGTGTAGATGTACCAGGGAATGCCCTTTCATATAATGGTGCAGTGCCAGGGAAATAGATAATCTATCTACAAGAACATAAGAACAACCACATTGAGTCACAACAATGGTCCATCTAGCCCTGTATCTTCTCTTCCAACAGTCACTGGTGCCCTATGTTTGAGAGGGAATGAACAGAACATGGCAATTTAATGTGATCCTGTGGTCCTGTTCCCTCTTCTGGAAGTTGGCAGTTTAGGGACACCCAGAGCATAGGGGTGCATTCCTGACTAATATCCATTGAATTTATCCTAATTCTTTTTTTAACCCAGTTATACTTTTGGCCTTCATAACATCCCCTGGCAATGAGTTCCACAGGTTGACTTGTGAGTTGTGTTAAGAAATACTTTCTTAAGATTTTTTTAAACCTGCTGCCTACTAATTTCGTTGGGTGACCCAAGCTCCTGTGTTGTGTGAAGGGGAAAATAACCCTTCTTTCTCTCTCTCTCCCTCTCTGTCTAGGTAAAGGCTAGAAGGGATCAATAGATTATGTAATTTGACTTTCTGTGTATCACAGGCCCTTACATCCCACCCAGTTATGCCCCTGCATTGAGCTGTGTGGCTAAAGGATATCTTCCAGAAAGGCATCCAGTCTGGATCCGAAGTCATCCAGAGATGGAGACTCCACTACTTCCTTTAGTAGTTTGTTACAATGGCTACTCAACAACCCCTATCTTCCTTTTACAGGGATCTTAAAGCTCTGAACTCACATTGAAATAAAGTAGTACTTACACATCTCACTTCCTTAGATTCTTTTGAAGAGATGACTCTTTTTAGACAAAAGGACATGTATGTCCAGCCCAGGACACCTATCAATATTATTGCATAGAAACAGGCACCAGAATGCGAAATTATATTATAGAATCTTGCTATTCACTTATAAAATCCTATAATATTGTATAACAGTAGGGAGAAATGTCAGTGCATTGAATTTTACAGCCAGCTCAGAGATGTGTTTTGTAGAAATTCTACACTCCAATGAGGGACAACAAATTATTTAATACTAAGGATTCTGATTTTAGTTCTACAGGAAAAGGAACCATGCAGTGAACTAAGGTATGCTTATGTGGATCCAACTGTGTTTATTGGCAATATCCGGATGGAAATTACATCCTTGGAATTTCCAAAAAAGGACTTCCATTGGCAGAAATCAATCACTCACTCAAGCCAATTGGCCAGCCTTGTAGGATCTCAATTATCAGGATGGCAGATGCAAGGAACCAAACAGGCGTGTCCGAGTTTATTCTGCTGGGTTTTTCTGACCACCCTCAGGTGCAGCTGATACTATTTGTTGCCTTTGCATCTGCATATGCTGTGGCCCTGCTTGGGAACGTCTCCATCATCACAGTCATCTGTTCACAGCCTGGACTCCACACTCCCATGTACTTCTTCCTAGTCAACCTCTCCCTGCTGGACATTGGCTGCGTGACCTCAACCGTGCCACAAATGCTGAAGAACTTGCTGGCCCAAAAGAAGGCCATCTCCTTCCAAGGCTGTCTAGCACAGATGTACTTCTTCACCGCCTTTCTAGCAACGGAGCTGTTGCTGCTGACTGGCATGGCTTTCGACCGCTATGTGGCCATTTGCCACCCCTTGCGCTACTCCCTTGTCATGAGCTGGAGGACCTGCTGCCGCCTGGCAGTAGGTGTATGGGCATCAGGCTTCCTAATCTCTCTGCCACATACTCTCTCCTTGCTCCGCTTGTCCTTCTGTGGGCCCAACATTATCAACCACTTCTTCTGCGAGCTACCACCACTGCTTCAGCTGTCTTGCAGCAACACAAACTACAACCAAACCTTGGCCCTGGTGACGGATGTGTTCCTGGGCATAGGCTGCTTCCTCCTCACCCTCCTCTCCTATGTCTACATCGTCTCTTCTGTCCTGAAAATCCGGTCTGCTGCAGGGAAGCGCAAGGCCTTCTCTACCTGCTCCTCTCATGTGATGGTGGTGACGCTTTTTTATAGCACCGTGATCTACACTTACGTCCGGCCCCCCTCTGCTTACCTGGACAGAGACAAAGCTGTGGCTGCTCTGTACACTATGGTCACTCCCCTTGTCAATCCCCTCATCTACAGCTTGCGGAACAAGGAGGTGAAAGAGGCCTTTAAAAAACTTATGGGTGGAAACAGAGGCTGAGATTTTCCACTTCTTCAAGGGCAGCATTTCCAGGCATGTCCCTTCTCCTTTAGAAACAGTAATAGAGGGCAGGGAAAGCATGGCCTATTGGGTGGGGTACTGGCAGGCTCATTGCAGTTCTTGACACCACCACAGCCTTCATGTGTGACATTGAGTGAGTCAATCAGGATGATGTTTCCAAAGACATTTAAGCACCTAATGGGATTTTCAGAAGTGATTTGATTCCAAAGGGATTTAGGGACCAGATTTTAAAAGATTATATTAATTCCACGAATATGATCACCACAGGCACTTCCTCCCAAGAGTCACTTACATAGATATAAGTGATCAAATTCAAAATATGTAAATAACAGAGTACACTCACCACTAGGCCACCTACTTGTGGCTGGGTCTGGGGATTAGCTCTCACCTGGACAGGCATTTCTTCTCGGTGGATGCTTACACCTTGGCCTTTCTCTCTTTCTCTCTGGGAGTTCCCTCTTCATAACATGGACCTCTGTCATGATAGTCAGGTCACTGTTTAGTTTTCCCCTTCCAAGATGTCAAAGACGCACTGGACAAGCTGTCTGTATGCCATGTCAGGAAGTCTTCTAGTCCACGTCTATGTCTGGAACCGCTTTCCTAGTTGATGGTAGGGAAACCTGGGCCCACCACTACTCTGGGACACAGCCCAGGGGGACCCTATGACCTGCAACCACAGTCTGCTCAATCTCAGATCCTGTTGCTGTTAGCCTGGGATTGATCCTACTTCATCTCTCTATCTCCTGGCCCACCTCTGGGTTCACCAGTCTGAGCTTCCTCCACTCACAGTGGCTACTTCACACCTCTCAGCTTCTCACCAAACTACATAGTCCAGGACAGGATCCTGGGGGCTCACTCTCCCCCTAGAACTCCTCCTTGTCCCTAGACAACTTCCTTTCTCTATGGGGAATGGCTGCAGAGCTCCTCCCACAGCCTCCTTTTGCTCTCAACTTCATGGATTTGTACATGTCCAGCCTGGCCCTAACCTGCTGGGCTTCATCATCAATTAAATTTTATCTGGCCATGACTCTCCTCCAGGTACAGCCTATAAGCTCAATTGGACATTGTCAGCCTGCTCAGATCTTGTCTAGGGTGGATACCCCATCACAATGCAGGAGCACAAAAATCAATCATAATTAAGGCTATGTTTTAGTCATAGGTATTTTTAGTAAGAGTAATGGATAGGTCACGGGCAGTAAACAAAAATTCATGGCCCGTCCTGTCCATGACTTTTACTATATACCCCTAAATAAAACTTGGTCCAGGGGTTCGGGGTACTGGAGAGAGGATAATGGGGGTGCTCCTGGGAAGCAGCGACCTCCCTACTTGGCTCCTGGGAAGTGGCGACCTCCAGCTCCTAGGTTCACATGCTGCCTTTGCTTCATCCCAAGCCCCAAGTCTGCAGCTCCCATTGACTGGGAAACACAGGCAGACACAGCACGTGGAGCTAAAAGCTGAGTTCCTGTTGCCCTTCCAGGGAGCCTCCCCCTAGATACTGCCACCCCCCCCACACACCACCCCCCAGCCCTGAGCCCCTCCCCTACCCAAACTCCTGCTGCTCGGGGATGGGAGGGCCAAAGATTGCCTCAGCAGCAGCTGATGTGACTGGCCCAGGGGCTGCCCGAGCTGCTCAGAGAACTCCAGGGTCAACCACACAGGCCACTGCAGAAGTCATGGAGGTCACAGAAGTCACAGAATCCGTGACCTCCATGACAGACACAGAGCCTTGATCATCATTAATATCAATAAGTGTTCACAAGTGCATTGTGCTGACAAACCCAACAGTGATACTACATTGAGACTTCCTCAAATAAGACATCTTGTCTTTTCTGGGTCTGTGTTATCAATTGGGAGCTCTTGTGGGGCAGGGGCTGACTTCATGGCTCTGATTTCTCACCCATGAAATCAGTAAGTCTTTGTCATTGAGCTCAGTAGGATTAAACTCCAAGTCTGTGTTTCAGGGAAGAGGGAACATGTATTCAGTGCTAAGGAAATAAGAAAATGCAATCAGTACATAAATCATAATGGCACAAACCTAATCATATTAATGACTTTGCATGATATTATATTAATATAGATTTAATAGTAATACCACTAATAATACTTAACGGGTTGCCAATATTTTTGTCTAGCTAATATTATTTTTTATCTTTTTTTTTCTTTCAATTTATAATGTTGTTTAATAATTGATTGGGAAAGAGATGACAAGTTTCTGCAATATCCTTGAAAACATCTTGAAGTAAGTTTAAGTATCTCTGGAGTCCATTGTATTAAATGTAAAGGTGATGTATTATTGTGAGCCTGGGTGATCTAAGGACTTTATTGAATGATGTGACAGGAAAGCATAGTCCTTTGGGACAATACGGGTGAAGTGAATTTCCTGGGAAATACTTCAGCAGAGGTGAATACAAATTCCTCCTCAACCCAGTTATGCCAACACCAACCTCCTGGAGCTATGACCTGAGGAAAGGACATTGTCTAGTTCTTACATGTTCCATGAATTTAAAGATCAAAGGCCTCCGATGTAGGCTCAGATCCCACTTCTTATACCATCTATGTCATAGCACAAAATATACCTCTTTTTCCCTGCCATGATTCTACAAGAGCTCCCAGCTCCTCAGCTGTCCCCTCTTAGAGGCACAGGCCTGCATTTCTGTCCGTCCTGACCAGTGTTTCTCGAGAATAAATACATATATTCAAGGATTATGAGGAACACAGATGCTTCAGTAATGGGGTTTAACTGATCACCATGTCTGGGGTCTGGAAGCAATTTTCACCAGGTCAGATTACCAGAAACCCTGGGAATTTTTTGCCTTCCTCTGTAGCATGCATCACTTGCTGGTCTGAACCAGACATCTATCTCACATTGAATTTCAATAAAATGTGGGGACTTAATTGCCTTTCCTTTGACAGCCCCAGACTGTGGGAGAATAACCCCTGTGTTTGGTTCACTCAGATTTGGGAAATCAGATATTTTGCTATTGATCAAAGTGCTGGGACTAGGTCTGACCTATTTTGTGATGAGCAGTTGAAGAACCATGAAGCTTGCAATCTCATCCTAGCTCTGACTCTTAGGGTGAGATTTTTGTAAGCTGTCTAGTGCAATAACAATTAAATTAATGATACTTGTTTTCAGAAGATCTAGGCATCAGTGAAAAATCTGAGCCTGGCTTGGTTTGCTAAGAGCTCAGGCTCTATGACACCAGGATGATGGGTGGGATATATAAGATATTCAGCTTAGTCACACAAGCTGTTAGGCCTGAAACAGTTTGCCATGATCTGTGGTCCAAAAGATAACCCTGTAATTATGAACTGTAAGATTACAGTGAAAGATGTTAAATCATAGATTCACAGAAGATTAGGGTTGGAAGAGACCTCAGGAGGTCTTCTAGTCCAACCCCCTGCTCAAAGCAGGACCAACGCCAACTAAATCATCCCAGCCAGGGATTTGTCAAGCCTGACCCTAAAAACCTCTAAGGAGGGAGATTCCACCACCTCCCTAGGTAACCAATTCCAGCCTAGCTCCATCCTTTTTGGAACCCCCCTTCAGGTAGTTGAAGACTGCTATCAAATCCTTCCTCACTCTTCTCTTCTGCAAACTAAATAACCCCAGTTCCCTCAGCCACTCCTCGTAAGTCATGTGCTCCAGCCCCCTCATCATTTTTATTGCCCTCCAGTGGACTCTCTCCAATTTGTCCACATCCCTTCTGAAGTGGAGGGACCAAAACTGGACACAGTATTCCAGGTATGGTCTCACCAATGCTGAATAGATGAGAATAATCACATCTCTTGATCTGCTGGCAATGCTCCTACTAATACAGCCCCATATGCCATTGGCCTTCTTGGCAACAAGGGTACACTGCTGACTCATATCCAGCTTCTTATCCACTGTAATCCCCAGGTCCTTTTCTGCAGAACTGCTGCTTAGCCAGTCATTTCCCAGCCTGTGCATGGGATTCTTCCTTCCTAAGTTCGGGACTCTGCACTTGTCCTTGTTGAACCTCATTAGATATGCTGAAGTTCTGGAAACTATGCAGATATTGACTGAAAAATATGCTGCAATGTGCCAGTTAATACCACAAGATGCCCATAAGTTACATTTTGTGGGATTCTGTAATAACCTCAAGTTGCTATGGGAACTCATTGACATAGATGTTAGTGAGAAGAAGAGGAACGAAGTGGAATAGTCATTGAGAACTGGGGAACCTTTAAATTAATGAGGTATGAAAGTATAAGGAAGGATAAGGAAAAAGAGGTTGGATCCCTTATACATTGTGTGAGCCTTAGCAGGAGTAAGCATAACACAGGATCAAAAGGTATTGCCCAGCCCATGTATTGGGGAGAAATGAAAGACACCAGCATAACAATCACAATGATGGTGATTACAATGAAGATGATGATGGGGAAAATAATGACTGACACTCCAGGGTCTCCCAGAAGGAGAGGTGAGAAGTGAGTGATTCTGGTCCTGGGGCTAACTGCTTTGGACTATCTATCTATCTTCTGTTGTATGTTTGGTGTTTGGTGTTTGTGCGATTGTTTATCTGCTTAATGGATTTGCTAATAAAGGGACTTCTGGCAAGCTGCAGTTTTTTCTTGTGTGTACTTAAAGTCTCTCATTCTAATTATACTGATAACAACATTCCTGATACTGTAGCCCTCAGGAGACTGAAACTTTCTTGACCGCTGTGCTCTAAGAAATTAATCTATAATCAATATTAATTAATTAATTAATCAATCATCTGTCATCAATCATCAATAAGGCTACAGAGTGTAATTCAAGAAGAATGTGTATCAAAAACATGTTCAAACTATGTAACTAGGCAGGGTTGATGAACAAGGTTTGCCCAGACAAAGAAATGTTGGGTTACCTGTCTGCCTAGGCTCGGGATGCAGCGAGAGGAGGATAAATCAGATGGAATGGGCATTCGTCTGCATCTGAAGTCAACAGGAAAAGCAAATTAAGAAGAGGATGAGAAAAGCAAAATAGCAGCAGCACTTTGGAGAGCAAACAAGAATAGGTGTCAATGGTTGACTGGACTATAAGGAGGAAAAAGGACATTTTTTGGTCCCACACTGAAGAACAAAAAACACAATACTTTTTGCATCCATGAGAGCTGAATCCTGGCCCTGGAGGCTGGTGATGCTGAGATGTTGCTTTAGGAGAACTACTTAATTTTAGGCAGATTTTTAACCTGCTCAAATCATGTTTAGTCACTTAGAAGCGTGTTATACTTCTATTGAATTTGTAATCATAGCTGCTTCCACTATTCTTATTCAGCATCCCTTCAATCTCTACCTTAGTTAATAAACTTCCATTTGTAACGGTAAGCAAATTGTGAATGCATAGCTGGGCCAAACAACCTTTGGAGGCAGCAGACTTAGTAATTACTGTGTGGCCAGTGACAGGGGCTGAACACTGCAGGGAGCACTCCAAAGTGGTTGGTGTGCAGTGGTTGGTGTGTACAAAGCACTACTCTGCACAGAGAGGGTGAGATCTCAGAGGCTGTTGGTTTCAAGGAGCTGAACCACAGTAGTCATAGACAAGATTGCTTCATGTTAAGGGCAGGCAGTGATAAGGTACCTCACAACCTAGAGTCCCCCTGGAAAGTGTTACCCCCTCCCCTCACACAAAGTACAAGTGGGGGCGAAACTTTTTTGGAAGGATGTCCCATTAAACTCAATGTCTCAGTGGTCAGAGCACTCAGGACCACAGCCCTGCCTGACTTGGAGCAGGGGCTGGAGCCCATGTCTCCTGTCTACCAGCAGAGTGCCCTAACCACAAGCATCTTGGCTAAAATTGAGTGGGATAGGGTCTCTTTCTAGTTTTGGTTTTGTATATCTGAGGAAAGGCTGACTTGGTGTAGCCCAGCCAACTTGGATTTCACAAATACCCACAATAATTCCATTTTAGTCCTGTTTTGACCATGGAACACCCACCTGTGGACAATAATACATCAGGTATATATGAAAATTGGGACAGTTGTAGATGCCAGTACTTGGAGTTGCTCTAGTTTGGAATAAAGATACCACAATGTATAAAGCTGTTCAGACTAAAAACAAACCTTCAAGTTTATTAAAAGGACAATTTGAGAGTTAATAAAGATTCCTCATAAATATACACATAATCTTTTCATTATAGCAATACAGCAAGCATTATGCAAACAAAACAATAATAGTATGTAACCTACAGATTTTTTCAGTACCAAGAGGTACACAAGCCACAAGTCCTATGTATTTAAAACATACACCACAGATTTCACATTAACATCCCCACACTGTCCTGAGCTGAACAAGCAGCAAGCACCCAATTCTTTGAATTGGCTGGTATCATTCTCCTTGGGGTATCTTCTTGCTGCAATAAGTAAAAGCAGGCCTGTGAGATTCAGCCCTCAGGGCAGAGATCTTCACCTCCCCTATGGTCTATCTGTCTCCCTCTTTTGGGAGCTAATTGAAGAGATTGGCACTTTTGTTCTTTATTCTTGGGAGTTAAATTCACCCCCATCCCTGCACCGTTGACTCTAGTGTCTGCTCAGGGACTCTCAAATCTGACTGCTTCTTTGATGGTCACAGAGAAGTCTCTCCTGATCACTGCAGGTCAACAGTACAGCTCTCACTTTTGCTTGAGCATGAAGACCCTCCCCCAGCTCCAGTGCAGCCCCTTAGATCATCTGCACCTGGTTGCTTGACCATGGCACCATCTGCCTCTGACTCAGTACCTCCCCCTTCCATGGACCAATGCCAAATTCCCACTATCACATGTTACAGGCACTCAGGAAGATGTCCATGCTTTCCCCAGTACAGTGTTCCTGATATAAGTCTTGTTCGAGGTCTCTAGGGACCCCTTCCAGCACTGCATGATCCAACTGATCATCTTACTCTGAAGTTGGCTTTCAGGTTTCCCGATACCAAGAGGTTAGAGCTAACTCATAGAATCTTAGAATCATAGGACTGGAAGGGACCTTGAGAGGTCATCTAGTCCAGTCCCCTGCATTCATGGCAGGACTATACAAGGCATTGGTGAGACCCCATCTGGAATACTTTGTGCAGTTCTGGTCTCCCATGTTTAAGAAGGATGAATTCAAACTGGAACAAGTACAGAGCAGGGCTACTGGGATGATTCGAGGAATGGAAAACCTGTCTTAGGAAAGGAGACTCAAAGAGCTTGGCTTGTTTAGCCTAACCAAAAGAAGGCTGAGGGGAGACATGATTGCTCACTATAAATATATAAGAGGAATAAATACCAGCGAGGGAGAGGAATTATTTAAGCTTAGTACAAATGTGGACACAAGAACAAATGGATATAAACTGGACACTAGGAAGTTTAGACTAGAAATTAGACGAAGGTTTCTAACCATTAGAGGGGTGAAGTTCTGGAACAGCCTTCCAAGGGGAGTAGTGGGGGCAAAAGACATATCTGGCTTCAAGACTAAGCTTGATATATTAATGGAAGGGATGGTATGATGGGATAGCCTAATTTTGGCAATTAATTGATTTTTGATTATTAGCAAGTAAATATGCCCAGTGGCCTGTGATGGGATATTAGATGGTGTGGATCTGAGCTACTACAGAGAATTCTTTCCTGGGTGCTGGTTGGTGAGTCTTGCCCACATGCTTAGGGTTTAACTGACGGCCACATTTGGGGTCCAGAAGGAATTTTCCTCCCGGGATGATTGGCAGAGGCCCTGGAGGTTTTTCGCCTTCCTCTGCAGCGTGAGGCATGGGTCACTTGCTGGAGGATTCTCTGCACCTTGAGGTCATTAAACCATGATTTGAGGACTTCAGTAACTTAGACATAGGTTAGAGGTATGTTGCAGGAGTGGGTGGGTGAGATTCTGTGGCCTGCGTTGTGCAGGAGATCAGACTAGATGACCATAATGGTCCCTTCTGACCTTAAGTCTATGAGTCTATGATTAAGAATTATCTAGACCATCCATGACAGGTGTTTCTATAACCTGCTCTTAAAAACCTCCAAAGAAAGAGATTCTACAACCTTCCTAGGCAATTTATTCCAGTTTTTCTTAATGTCTAGCGTAAACTACCCTTGCAGCAATTTAAGCCCCTTGCTTCTTTTCCTGTACTCAGTGGTTACAGAGAATCATTCATCACCTTCCACTTTATAATAACCTTTTACATATTTGAAAATTGTTAACATGTTGCCCCTCAGTCTTCTCTTGTCTAGATTAAACTAACCTATTTTTTTTCAATCTTTACTTGTAGATCATGGTTTTTTTTAGACCTTTTAATCAGTGTTGTTGCTCTCCTATGAACTTTATCCAATATCATGGTTGAAATGTCTCCATGCCTTTATTTATCTAGCCCAAAGCCTTCTGAGTGAGAAGTCCTCAGTTGTAGAATGAGCTCCCCACATCTCTCTTCCTTTAGATCCAAAATAGCCCTGTTTGGTTGACCCTCATGGCACATTCCAAGGAACATCTATTTGCATGGACTGAAGTAGAGTGTCATGGGTGGGGGACTACAAGGGATTGATATAGATTAGATGTTTGTGGGAGCTAGATGCTTTACAGGGTTGAGTTCTGCAGTCTGTTGGGTGGTAGATTTATTATTTAGCTATGCATGGAGACTGAAATTTTCAAATGGACTTATGGGTTCCCAATTCTTATCAAGGTCCCATGGGATTTAAGTGCCTAACTCCATCTGATGCCTTTGAAAATATCAGACTCAGACCATTGTTAGAAATAAAGAATGGCTGGGATTCTTAATAGGGACGCATGGAAGTTTTCCATAAAAACTTTCTGATGAAAAATGGATATTTCAACATAATTTTTTCACACAAAACTATTTTTGTCTTTTTTTTTATTTCATTGGCAACCAAAACCCTGAAACTAAAACATCCTGGTTCTAGATGGCAGATTTCTGAGTTTTGGCAATTTCCACATCTTCCATGAAAAACCAACATCTCATGCAAATGTTGGCAACTGATTTTTTGTTTGTTTGTTTGTTTCTTTCTTTCTTTTGGTCAAATAAAAGGATTCCTCATCAGTTCTCCACTGATAGATTATTTCCACCCATTTTTCTTATTCCCTGCAATCAAATATCCTCTGTCCAATACACAACTATCCTTTACTATAAATCACTATTCAGTTTATTCATGTCCTTCCAGGGAACAGTTTCCTTTCTAATATTTTCTTCAGGGCAGATTTCACCTCCCAGTTCCTCAGGGTGCAGACCAGGGGGTTCAGGACTGAGGTGATGATGCTGTACATGAGGATGACTATCATGTCCTGCTCTGGGGTATCCTCCAGAGATGGAAATACTAAGTTAAAGATACCAGGCATGTAAAATAAAGTCACCACCATGAGGTAGGAGGTGTTGGCGGAGAAGGCCTTCCTCCTGCTCTCCCATTACTGTACCTTCAGGAATGGGAAGGAGACAATGTAGAGGTAGGAGAGAAGCGTGAGGATAAAGGGGATGACTATGATGCCCCCGGTGATGATGTTGAAAAGGGTCAGGTTGAGGCGGATGCTGCCACAGGCCAGGCTCAGCGGGGGTTTGATGTCACAGAAGAAGTGGTGGATGCAGAAGTGCAGCTGGGAGTTCATGACTGTGTGCATCAGAGCATTCAGGAAGCCACTGGACCAGGGGCCGCTGCCATGAGCAGGCACATCGATGGGCTCATGACCACTGTAGCACAGTGGGTTGCAGATGGCCACATAGCAGTCATAGCTCATGATGGCCAGAAGCACAGCTCCAGTGCTGCTCAGGAAGTGGAATAAATGGAGCTGTTCCAGGCAGCTGGTGAAGGAGATAGCCTGGTGCCCTGAGAGGAAGCCAGCCAAAATCTTGGGCATGGTGACCATGGAGAAGAAGATGTGCCTGGAATCCTAGAACATTTACAGGAAGCTGCAATGAATAAACCTAATAACAATCCAGTTGGGTATTTCCCATTACATCTGCTATGATTTGTAATACTGTAGCAATTAGTGGTGCCAACTGAGTTACAGCCCCATTTACACTGTATAGACACAGGGTGAGAAATAGTCCTGCCCGAGTCCAGGCCTCTCCAACCTAAGAAAACAGGAGAGACAACGGGTGTGTGGGGAAGAAAAGAGAGGAAACAACAGTTGAGTGGCTGAGCTGGAGTAAAATCCAGGTCCTTTGAGTCCTAATTTGGCAGCTTGTCTTAAACTGAAATGCTATATGCTATATCTCACATACAATTTATGCAGGAATCATTTGATGGGATTCTTTGGCATATGTTATACATATGCTTGGAAGCATTAGTTTTTTTGTCAGTAAATGTTGGTGAACAGCTATTTCAATGTACATACACAAACTGATGGAAAAATATTTCCATAGACAATAGATTTTTAACACAGTAGAAGTTAGGAAAATGCTGCTTGAAAACTTATTAGAGTCTCACGTTAATGTGTATAAAAAGCGTTGTAATGAATGCTGCATAATCAGCTTTTTTTCAGTAGATGTCGATTTCACCATACAACACACAAACCAATGAATTTTTTTTTCGATTATTAATAGTAAGAAAAATGCTGCTTGAGAACTTATTAGAGTGTGATTTAAAGCTAGTGCTGTTGTATATTTTGATGTGTGATGTTGACAAATTTGTGTTTTAATGGTTATAAAGCTTAAACTGTTCATCGTCAATTGAAAATTTAAATTGATAAAAATGTTTACAAATAAACATTGATATTATCCATCAAAATATATATTTAAAAAATTGAAATCTGTCGAGCCTAGTTATATGGGATATCAGACTAGATGATAATAATTGTCCCTTCTGGCCTTGAAATTCACAGATCTATGCAATTTACGACCTTCTTAACTATGCTGTGCTTCGAAACTCCTAGTTTAGAAGCCTACCTTAATTTTCAGGGTAATACCCAAGTTTCCCAAGCACTTGACTTTGTGGAATCAGAAGCTTTACAAAAGGAATCTGAGGCAGTTTGAAAATCTTATCCTTGGTGACTCTAGCATGCTGCTCCCTCACAGCTCAGCCATAGGGCGCTCTGTCCTTCCTTGTAACTGGAACAATAACACTCACTGGAGTCAAAGGGTGCTGAAGAGAAAAAGCAGGAACATCTGTTCAGAATACAAAAGAGATGCAGGATCCTACTGACTTGAACTTCTGGATGTCTGTATTGAATCTGTGCAGCAGGTCCAGCTTCTAGGCAGGGAGGGGAGGGCAAGGGGCACTCCAAGTACTGGCTGTGCACTCCCATTGTGCAGGAACCTGCCAATGGGAATTGGAGGGGCAGTGCCTGCAGGCGAGAGTCATGTGGAGCCACTTGTGTGCCTCCACCTAGGAGTCAGACCTGCTGCTGGCTGCTTCTGTGTCGCAGCGCTGTCCCCGGTGCACTGGCTGTGCCACTGACTGGGAGCTGCTAGAGGTAATTCCACACCCCAACCCCGTGCCCAAATCCCCTCTCTCATCCCTGGCCCCATCCCAGAGCCTGCATCTCTAGCCCAGAGCCCTGATCCCTTCCTGCACCCCAACCACCTGTTCCAGCCCAGAGCCCCTCTCCCACATCCTGAACCCTCATCCCCAGCAGCTTTGGGTTGTGGGCATCAACAATTTTCTTCAAATGAGTCCCCAGAAAAAAAGTTTGAAAACCACTGCACTAGAGCTACCACCTCTCTGGAAGTTGGGTTAACTAAGCTGACAGAAGAACTCTCTCTCATTGGCTTAGGGAGTCTTCATTAAAGTGCGATCGAGGTGCAGCCTCAAACAAAGTGTTTCTGTCCTTTACACTGTCTTGATGCCTTGATCAATCCCCTCATTAAGAGCCTGAGAAAAAAAAGAGGTCAAGGAAGCCCTGGGGAGAGCTCTGCAGAAATGTCGGGCATTCAGAGAGATTGATTTATATGCTAATAAATCAATTTGCTGGTCAGAAAGGAGCAGTCTAAGCTCTTGTCAGTCAAAACATCCTGAGTTATAGGGAGAAGATACTGAGGACTTTTTAGTGTTGCATGTTCCTTTGAGTTGCATTTATTTAGATGAATAAAAGCAGTGCTTGAGCTGGTGTAAGTTGCTACAGCTGAATTGACTTTTATTCCCAATATTATTTCATTGTCTCTAACCCTGGCTGCCAGGGGTTCTCCTATTGCAATGAGAACTAGGAAAAGTGGAGAAACTGGGTAGCCTTGATGTGAATGGTGAGATTTTTTAACGGCATGTTTATTGGTTTTATATAAAATATAAGTGCACAATGAAACAAAATTTATATAAACACATGCACAAGCCCCTTTTCCCCTACCAGGTGGAGCAGCATGCACCCTCCCTCCCCTTGAGGTGGCAAAATACCAGGTTTTGGTCAGAACCTGCTTTGAGCATTGTATTAGCCACTCCTTTCTGGGAGGCCTGGGAAGGAATTTTTCCCTCGCCACCAGATAAGCCTAAATGGAGTGAGGATCTTTCTCCTTCCCCACAGCAGGTTCAGGGAGGACTTTGTTATGGTGAGTAGCGACAGGCATCAGGACGTAAGTGTGCAGAGGACATACAGTGCAGGTACTCCATTGGGAAAGGAGGTGACCAGATAGTAAGTATGAAAAACCAGATAGTAAGTATGGGGTGGGCGGGTAATTGGCACCTATATAAGATGAAGCCCTGAATATAGGGACTAGCCCTATAAAATCTGAACATCTGATCACCCTACCTGCACTATGCGCTTTTATCTGCCAGGTAGTCCCACACATCTAGTAATAAAGTTGTGGCCTGATTAAACCCATATAAAGTGTCACCTGTCCTTCAGGCTAGAGATAAGATTTTGTAGGTATTGGTCTCTGTCTGAGGGGTTGGAGCAGATGCGGTTGTACCTCAGTGCTTGGCTGTAGACAATGGATTGTGTGATGTGCCTGGGATTAAACAAAGACTGTGAATAGCTAGCCAACTACGAAACCAGTTTCTCCTCCCTTGGTTTTCACACCTCAACTGCTTGAAGAGGGCCTCATCCTCCCTGATTGAACTAACCTCATTATCTCTAGCCTGCTTCTTGCTTGATTATATATACCTGCCCCTGGAAATTTCCACTACATGCATCCAACGAAGTGGGTATTCACCCACGAAAGCTCATGCTCCTATACATCTGTTAGTCTATAAGGTGCCATAGGACTCTTTGCTGATTTTACAGGTTCTGAGGAGTATGTGCTTAGGAGTTTCTGCATGTTGGTGATGGCCCATCTGTAGCTTGATCACTTCTTCTCTAAACGGACAAGTCTAGTATCAATTGATCTGTTGTATTAGCGATGGTTGAGTGAAATTGGTAACAGTGATGCATTATTCATCCAAATGTATTACTTATTAATCCCTTTCTTTGTGCAACTTTATAATATATAGTTTTTTATAAAGTATTTTAGGGTGCATTATTTTAGGTCTGATAATGTGTTAAATACGGCTGTTGAAGATTGTCCATCAAAACTGCTTTACATGGAAAATGCCACATTTTCATCAGAATATTCATCAGAATATTTTTCAGCCAAAAATTCGGGAAACAGTGCTCTAGTGGGAGAAGGAGTGTGGCCCTGAGTGACATAGTTATACCAATAAAGCTCTGTAGCATAGACCACTCCTAAGTAGAGCACTAGAAACAGCAGGAAGAAAAGAATTTGCCATTCAGGGAGCTTCTCAAATCCCATCAGGATGAATTGCGTGGTAGACATTTGGCTGTCCCCTTCTCTTTTCTCCATGAGTTGCATGAAGGTTTCCATTTCCACCGTTCTGTGTGTGATGTACCTGGTGATTGAGAAAAAGCAATACTCATTTGGGGAGCTTGCTGTATTATTAAACTCAGTTGATTTCCACCCATTTCATTCCATAAAAATTGAGATTGCAAGCTCTTTTCTCAGCTAAGGAACTGCTTCACTCCCAGGTGTTGCAGAGGGTATTGGGATAGAGGTTCCCTACCAGCCTAGCCAAGTGCAGCAACACCATTAATATATCTTTCTTCTACCCCTGCCCCCATCTTTATTCATTTATAGATTCATAGATTTAACAGCCAGAAGGGACTATTTGATCTTGTGGTCTGACCTCCTCTACAACACATGCCATAGAATTTCCTTAGTTACCACAGCACTGAATTCAATAAATAGTGTTTGGCTAAAATGTAATTTCAAGAAAAGGTCTAATGGCCAGATTTTTAAAATGTATTTAGGCACCTGGTTGAATTTTCAAGGTAATTAAAACTCATTGATTTAAATAAGTGTCAAGCACCAAAATCATTTTAAAATCCAACTAGGCAACTATATACTTTTGACAATTTGGCTCAGAATGACTCACAAGGCTATAAAGAAAGGCTGTGGTAGAGCAGAGAATAGAAACCAAATCTCCTTAATGACAGGCTAGTGGCGTAAACATCAGAGTATCCTTCCTCTTCAAAACTAAAATGGAGCAATAAATAGCCAGGCAAAATTTGTCTCACAAGTGCCACTATTTTCAAATTGGTAAGGATTTCCAGTGTCTACTCAATGCATTTCTAATGTACACGCTAGCCCATAAAAATGACAATTACTTATGTTCCAGAGAAATATGTTGAAATATAAGTAGGCCCAAAACATCCCTTTCCTAAAAATATGCTTGACAATTCTCAAGTGAGGTTTGATAAAATATAAGAAAAGTGAAGGAAGACCATTCAGAGGCAAGCTAGAGATAGTTTAGGGCATAACTACAGGTCATGTTTTGGTCCTAACTGGTTTAGACAAGAATTTTAAATAAAATGTGTATGTTTAGGAAAATGCTATCTATATTGCCAGCTCTTGCTATTGAAGAGACAAGATGAGGGAGGTCATATCTTTTCTTGGAACAACTTTTGTTGGTGAGTGAGACATGCTTTTGAGCTACACAGAGCTCAGCTTCAGGTCTAGAAAAGGTATTTGGAGCTTCACAGCTAAAGGCAAGGAAGAACAGATTGTTTTGCATAAGTAGCTTGCACATATTGTATGGAACCCTTCAAGGTAGAGTGGCCTGTTAACATCTCTGCAGTCATAAAACAAAAAGAAGGGTTAGTGGGTTAAAGACTGTTGTAATAATCCATAAATCCAGTGTCTCTGTTCAGCCCACTAGAAATCATGGAGACAAGATGCCTGATAGTAGACCTGGAGCATCTCAGGAGATTAGGCAAAGAAGGTCTCCAAGAATCTGTTCCATAGAAAGATCTGGAAAGGCATCTGAGAAAACATTCCCTGAGAAAGTGATGAGATGCCAGAGAGGAGAAGAGACAAGCAAAGGAGTGTGAGAAGCAGAGAGATGTTTAAGATGATGCATAGATAGACAGAGGGGTGTTTATGGGATAGATAGGTAGGTGTGTAACAGGGTAGATAGAAAGATTCTGAGGGATTTGAGAAAGGGATAGATAGAAGGATTGTTTAAGATGGTGAATAGAGGGATGAGTTTATTGGGAATAGCTAAAAGAAGGATGTGGATGGGGCTAAATAGATAGTGGTTGTATAAGGGGCTCTATAAAGAGATAGAAAAGTACATATGTGTAGATAGATACATCTCATTTATGCTTCATCAGCTTCCCTGGTGATGCATCACATTCCGATTCTTAAGTCCTTATTCAGGGCAAAGCTTCCAGGGGGTGAGAACACTGTCCAAGAGGAGTGTCTTTCACATTAAGGGCTGTGTCTGAGAAAGAGACAGAGATTTTGCTCTGAGACTGTTAACACTAATCTTTAATCCTCACCATGAAGCAGAAACCTCTCCTTCGACGGTGACCAGGTCTGGCCTCACAGTCAGTCTTGTCCTTTCAGTAACTCTGTAGAAACCTATATATTGCTGTTGGGATTGGTCTCTCTCTTTTGCTGCTAGTCATGATTGTTTGTGTCACACAAACCCCTGTCTGACTCCTTGCAGGGTTTATCAGGGACAGCTGCCGCCACCTGGCCCTTCAAGCTGCTGGGATCTCCCGTGGGCTCTGCTGTCACTGAGCACTCAGAGTTACCTTCCCAAGGGAATTAACGTGGTGGTATTTGTTAAAACAGTGTCACACCAAAGATGATGCTACTGGCATTCTAATTCCAAAGGAAACCTCCCTTTCCCCCCATATGCTGTATGTGTGCCAAGAGCCCAAGAGAATGGGAAATATGTTTCCATGCCTTTAATAATGATATCTAGCTCTACCAGATCATTCTTCATGTGTTGATCTCAAATTACATTACACAGGAGACTGATAGCATTTTCCCTGTGTCAAGGTTCCTCCCCCACTCTGAACTTAAGGGTACAGATGTGGGGACCTGCATAAACACCTCCAAGCTTAATTACCAGCTTAGACCTGGTCTTGCTGCCACCACTCTCAAATACTAGCTCCCTTTTGGATAGTCTTGAGAGATTCCTCACCAAGTCCTTGGTGAACAACGATCCAACCTCTTGGATCTTAACGCAAGGAGAATTTAACCATCCCCCTTTCTTTCCTCCACCAATTCCTGGTGAGTCCAGATCCAATCCCATTGGATCTTAAAACAAGGAAAAATCATTCAGGTCCTTAAAAAGAAGGCTTTTAATTAAAGAAAGAAAGGTAAAAATCCTCTCTGTAAAATTAGGATGGCAAATAACTTTACAGGGTAATCAGATTCATAGAGCCCAGAGGAACCCCCTCTAGCCTTAGGTTCAAAGTTACAGCAAACAGAGGTAAAATCCTCTCAGCAAAAAGGAACATTTACAAGTTGAGAAAACAAAAATAAAACTAACACACCTTGCCTGGCTATTACTTACAAGTTTGAAATATGAGAGACTGGTTCAGAAAGATTTGGAGAGCCTGGATTGATGTTTGGTTCCTCTTAGTCTCAAGAGCAAACAACCCCCAAAACAAAGAGCACAAACAAAAGCCTTCCCCCTCCCCAAGATTTGAAAGTATCTTGTCCCCTTATTGGTCCTTTGGGTCAGGTGTCAGCCAGGTTTCCTGAGCTTTTTAACCCTTTACGGGTAAAAGGATTCTGGTGTCTCTGGCCATGAGGGAATTTACAGTATTGTACACAGGAGGGCTGTTCCATTCCCTTCATAGTTATGACACCCTATTTGACTGATGAGGAAACTGAGGTAGAAAGAAGGAAAGTGAGTCCCAAATGGTCATGAAGCAAGCATTCACATATCTGGGAATAGCTCCCGGGCATCCTCAGTCAAAGCGTATTACCATGGCTGCTGGAACACACAAACTGAGAGACTTTGTCTATTACCTTTCAAAGATTTGAAAGGTTAGACAAATATCTGTCAGGGACAGTCTAAGTAATACTTAATCCTGCCATGAATGCAGGGGATTGCACTAGATGACCTCTCAAGGTCCTTTCCAGTCCTACAATTCTCTGATTCCAGTATCTACCTGATTACTGCCCATCACTTTTATATTTGGGAAGCTTCAACATAAAATCAACATGGGAATAGCAAAGTCCCTTGTACATTTAATGAAGTCTCTGGTTCTTCTCCCTTTTGGAGGTTAAAAAAAAAATCCGCTCTGGGGTAGAATTTGGGGTTTTTTTGTTTTTTTTAGATTTTATTCATTTCATTTTTTCAGGGTGGGGTTGGAGTTCTGAGATAGAAGGGGGAGTCATTTTACACTGTTAAATAATATCCAGAAATAAAAAATATCCAGATGGTTGAAGGCCTAGCTTCTCTACTCCATCTTTGAACATTTCTCCTACTCAGACTAGGGTTGTATATTTTCCCCACTCTTCCTGTTTCTCCTAGTATAGAAGAACCCCTACCAGCCAAGGTAAGAGAGACTGAAATAATTCTGGGAACAGTAAAGAATGTTTTCATTCCCCATCTTGCACTTAGCTGTGCTTTTCATTTTGGCCAAGATGACAGGAGTTCAGGATGGAATTTTTGAAAACATATTTGGGGGAGATCATTGTCTGGTTCCAATCTGAACTGAAATAAATGAATCTACTGAAATGTATACTAGCTGAGGATCTACCATTATTTATCTAAATAAATACAACTGAATGGGAGATACAGCTCTAAAAATATCCTCAGTATTTTCTTCCTATACCACAGGATGCTTTAACTGATAAGAACTTTGACTATGTAGATGGGTTCTTTCTGACTAGTGTACTGATTTATTACCATTTCTATCAATTTCTCTGACTTCCTGGGAATACTCTACATTTCTGTAGCACTCTCTTCAGGGCCTCCTTGACCTTTTTGTTTCTCAGGCTGTAGATGAGAGGATTAATCAGCGGTGTCAAGACCGTGTAGAAGACAGAAAACACTTTGTTTGGGACTTTCAGGGCACCAGTGCTTGGTAGCATGTAGACAGTTATTAGTGTCCCATAGAAAAGTGTAACCACAATAAGATGGGAGGAGCAGGTGGAAAATGCCTTTTGCTTCCCGCTGGTGGAAGGGATCCTCAGGATAGTGGAGATGATACAAACATAAGATATCAAGGTCAACAGAAATGGGGGAACAGTGTCTATGGAGGAGAATATGAGAGTCACCAGGGTAACCAGACTGGTGTTACTGCAGGAGAGTTTAATCACTGGGGTGAGATCACAAAAAAAATGATCAATTTCATTAGGGCCACAGAAGGTTAATTGTGACATAAAAGATATTAATGTGGTAAGAATTATGAATGAACTTAGCCAAGATCCAGCTACTAGCTGCATACAGAACCTGCCACTCATATGGATTGCATAGTGCAAGGGCTTACATATTGCTAAGTATCGATCGTATGACATCACAGCTAGCAGAGAGCACTCAGCAGTCACTAGGAAACCAAACCAATAAAATTGCACAATGCAGCCGGTTACAGAAATGGTTCTGTCCCCACTCAAGAGGCTGGACAGCATCCTGGGAAGAATGGCTGAGGTGCAACAGATCTCCAAGCAGGACAAATTCCCCAGGAAGAAATACATAGGGGTGTGCAGGTGTGGATCAGCCACAGCTAGCGCTACAATGAGCATGTTTACAGTCATGGTGACAATGTAGATAACTAGAAAAAGGAGGAAGAAAATAATTTGCAGTTCAGGGAGGTTCCCAAATCCCAGCAGGATGAATTCTGTGATAGATGTTTGATTTTCTGCTTTTCCTTCCTCCATGGAGTACATGTAGGTTTCCACCTTCACAATTCCCTGTGTGATGCAGCTGGTGATTGAGAAAAAGGAATAATCATATAGTTAAAGGGAGTGGATTGCCATCCATTGGATTCCCTAAACATTGACATTGAAAACTTTGATTAGAGTTTGTATCCTTTCTCCAGCGACGAACTGCTTCACACGCAGACATTGCATAGTGTATTGAGAAAGAGATTTCCTACAACCTCACCCAAAAAGCTGCAACACAGTTAATTTATGTTGTAGCCACACCCGTTCCCATTTTTTTTTTCAATTGGAGATTCATCTATTTAAAGGGAAAAAGTGACCAAAAGGTTGTTACAAGGCGTTAACGGGGAAATTGTTCCCCTTAAACTTTGAAGTTAGGACAAGAAGTAATGGGCTTAAATTGCAGCGATGATAGTTTAGGTTGAATATTTGGAAAAACGTCCTAACTGTGAGGGTGGTTAAGCACTGGAATAAATTGCCTAGAGAGGTTTTGGAATCTCTCTCATTGGAGATGTTTAAGAGCAGGATAGACATACACCTATCAGTAGACAATACTTAGTCCTGCCTCAATTGGAGGAGACTAGGTTAGATGACCTCTCGAGGGCTCTTCCAGTTCTACGATTCTATGATTCTACGATTATCTTATCTGATCTATTCTGCAACACGCACCAAAGAAGTTCCCCAGTTACCCCTGCACTGAGCTCAATTAACTGTATTGGGCTAAAACAGATTTTCCAAAGAAGCATCCAGAGCCAGTTTTTTAAAGATATTTAGGCTCCTAGTGGGATTTTCAGAATCATCTGGGTAATTAAAATTAATTGATTTAGATGGCTTTTAGGCAGCTGGATGCTTTTTAAAATCCCACCAGGCACCTAAATACCTTCAGAACATCTGGCCCAGGATGACTAGCTCAAGGCTATACAGGAAGGCTGTGGAACAGCAGAGAACAGAAACCGAGAGAAATATAGAGCAGGATTGTTTAAAATGCTCAATATAGAGATATATAGTTCTGTAGGAAATAGCTAAGTAGAGTGATGTATAGTGAGATCTCCTTTATGTTTCACCAGTTTCCCTGGCAGAACATCGTGATGAGGTAATAGAGCCCTTATTTAGTCAAATAAGTGAGGACACTGCTAAAGAGGAGTGTCTTTCAGATTAGGGTCTGAATCTGAGAAAGAGATTGAGGGTTTGCCCTGAGATTGTTAACACTGACCTTTAATCCTCATCTCGAAGCAGCCCATTGGCAGTGCCAGGGTCTGGCCTCACAGTCAGTCTTGTCCTCCCAGTTCCTCCAGAGACACCTACAAGCTGCTGTTGGGATGGGTGTCTCCTGCAGCTCATCATGATTGTCTGCATCACACAAACCCTTATCTGCCTCCTGCTCCGGATTCTTGCAGGGTTTATCAGGGAAAGCAGCCTCCCCCAGCCCATTCTGCTGCTGGGATCTCCCATGAGTTCTGCTGCCAATGAGCACTGAGAATTACCTTCACAAGGGAATTAATGCTGTGATGTTTGTTAAAACAATGTCACACCAAAACTGATGCCACAGACATTTGAATCTCAAAGAAAATCTCCCTTTCTCCACGTGCGTTGTGTGTATGTCAAAAGCCCAAGAGAATGGGCAGTAAGTTTCCATGCATTTAATAATGATATCTGTCTCTCCAGGCCAATTTACAGCCATAGATCTCAAAGCACATGACACAGCATGGCAAGGGTCATTATCCCCATTTTACAGATGAGGAAACTGAGGTACAGAGAAGGGAAGTGACTACCAAAGTGTCATGAAATAGGCATTGGCATCGAGGCTTTCTGAATCAAAACACAGCACCCTGGCAGCTGGATCACGCAGTCTGAGACACTTTGTCTATTAACTTTAAAAGATTTCAGTAGATATCATGGGGATTTATAATAAATCTCTGTAGTATCGGAGCAGTTGCAACATAAAACCAACAGGAATAGCAAAATCCCTTATAGAGTTAATGGAATCTCTGACTCTTCTCCCTTTTGGAGGTAGAAAAACCCTTCTATGTTGGTGTAAGGATATTGTTTTTGACTTTTTAGATCTGATTCATTGCTTTTTGGGTTGTGGTTTTGATTGGGGGACTTGGGAGAGAAGGGGGAATCATTTCATATTGTTAAATAATAACCAGCAGGAATGGCAGAAAGCAGAAAGGCTGTTATTATCTGATGATGTTGACTCCTTAAAGTTGCAAATTCTTTAGGAATTATTTTGAGAAATGTTTATGTCCTGTGCTATATAGAAGGTCAGAGGAGATTATAACAATTGTCCCTTTTGGCCTTGGAATTTACAATCTATTATTAAGAGAATAATTGGCGGAGCTGCTAGGACGAGCTAGATCTCAAATCACATATTTATTCCTCCTGCTTGCCTCTGCCTCTGCTCAGAACATACGAAACTCTTCTATAGCTGCAGTTTACATGCCAATCAAACTGCTGCTGTCTGAGGACAGAAGTAATTCCTGTCTCTTTCTCTAGTAGCGCTCTTCATAGTACCCATCATAGCAGTGTCAATGTCATTTTAATGTCTGATACTGGGTGCATCCAAATTATGGACTCTACTTGCATGCCAAGGGGAGGGGATGGATGATCTGATAGGGTCTTCCTTCCCAATCCACATTATTGTCATCCTATTTTCATATCTCAGGCTCCCTCAAGGCCTCCTATCAAGCATTATCTCTCAAGGTAAGAGACGAATGATACCCCAATAGAAGAAACATCATCTCAGCCCTCTCCTCTCAATGTTCCTCAAAGAGATGACTAAACAAATGTGAACTCTAGAAGTTTATTTACCATTGGGCTAGTTGAGATTAGGAGTGGAGGACATTCCACAGCCCCCAGGCTCTTGTGGAGAACCCCTTCCTCCGACCTCCATCCTTCTATACTCAAAGATATCCAGCATGCAAATTTCTGTGGGTCATATCTATTGCAGCAGGTCACTGGGAAAGAGGTGGTCTCTCCGATAAGCATATCTCAGGGCACACAGTGCTGAAGAGGTCAAAAGCAGACCTTGCAACGCAGTCAGGTGCTGTGCAATGCAACAGGGTACATTGATTTTTGGCTTGGCAGTCGCCTTCTGCATCAGTTCCAGCTTCCAACAGGCTTTAAGATGTGTCTGTATGTGGAGAGCATTGCAATAGTCTGGTCTAGGATTTTAAGAGACACAAAGCGCCAAAATACCACTGAATTTCAATGCTTTTTCTTAAAAAAAAAAAAAAATCCAGTAGGGACTAGCAGAGGGTGATGGGGGGAGGGGAGTTTATAGTAGTGTGTTAATATCTGGCAGTGGGAGTGGAGGAAGGGAGATAGGGACAGGTTTTAAACTCTTTCCATTGACTTCACTGTTGAACTTGTTGGAGGAAAAATATGTTTCCACAAAAAATTTTGAGTTGCACCACAGGTCCCCTCCTGGTGGAGGAAGGTGCATCATGACAGTTGCACGGTGTTAGTTCATCAGGGGAAATGGCATCCAGCCCGTGAACCTGGCACATACAGGGGTATGGGAACATCAGGCTCCAGAACTACAACTCCCATGAGGCACTGCAGTTGCCTTTCAGCATCAAAATATTTCAGTTTTTGGCCAAAAAATGGAATTTTTTTTATTTGTTGTGTTTCCAAGTGTTTAGATTTTTTATGTTAAATCTAAATTTTCCTTGGAAACCAGCCATTTTTCATGAACACATTTTTATTCAGCCAAAACCCAATTTTGTATTAAAAAAAAAAAGCTTTAGGGGCTGCAGCCCAGGGTCTCAGGCTAAGGGCAGGGATGGCAGGTTATATGGGCTGGTGGTGCCCGAGAACCAGGAATATTCAAGGCTGGGGGCTGTGCTCCACCAATATTTGGAGCTAGGTTTCTCCCTTGGCCCTGCCTGGAGTAGGCCCTGCCCCCCCGCCCCCCGCCTCGGAGCTTCCCTGCCTGAAAAAAACCAGCCGGTGCCTCTCTCCCTTGCTTGTGCTGCCGGCTGCCTGCCGCTGCTTCTGCCTAAGCCTATCGAGAGCAGCGGCAGGCAGACTGTTGGAGCATCTCCAGAGGGGGAGGGGGAAGAGGCAGAGAGGAGGGGGCACGTATGTGCTTGGGAGCCCTCTCTCCCATCCCCTGGCACCCACCTGGAGGAGACACCAAGGGGGGTTCCAGCCAGGAGATGGACATCTAGAGTGGACCTCACTCACCTGAGCAGCTGCTGGGGCTTCGGTGAGGTTTGACCCTGTGATCCACCCCCTGCCCCCCACAACCCCCACTCCTGCCCCACGCTGGGCAAGGGGTAGCTCCATCCCCAGTGAGGCTAGGGTGAGGGGGCAGCAGGGGAGGAAGGAAGCCACACGCGATGGCAGTTCCATCCCCCCCAGCACCCACCCACCCACCACAGGAGAGAGAGGGGACGGGGGCTTCTTAGATCTGAGCAGCTGGGGCTTGGGTGAATTTTGTGACACTCTCCCCTCCCCTCAGCCACGACCCTGCAGTCCCCACTCCTGCCCTATGCTGGGCAAGGGGCAGCCCCATCCCCAGTGAGGCTATGGTGAGGGGCAGCAGCAGGGGAGGCCACATGTGATGGCACACCCCCCCCCCCAGTACCCACCACAGGGGAGGCGAGTGGGCTTTCTGGACCTAAGAGAGGCCCTAGGAGCATGTGCAGTGACTGTGGTGCAGAGTGAATGTGCTGTGGGGGGGGAGAGAAGAGGAGGGGGGAATGTGTGTGCGGGTGGAATCCTCTCTGGCCCTAGCCCTGGGGCAGCCTGTCTGCACCCCAAGTTCCTTATCCTGAGCTCTGCCCCACCCCAGAGCCTGTGAACCCCTCATCCCCAGCCAGGACCGGCGCTAGGGCTTTCAGCGCCCTAGGCGCACGGCCATTTCGCTGCCCCACGCGCTGGTCCCCCGGCTCCACAGTCCTGCCTGCGGATGGTTGGCTGCTCCCGCGACTCCGCTGGAGCTGCCACAGTGGTGCCTGCGGAGGGTCCGGTGGTCCGCAGCTCTGGTGGAGCTGCTGCAGTCGTGCCTGCGGGCGGTCCACCGCAGCTGCGTGAGCAGCTGACTGTCCGCAGACACAACTGAGGCAGCTCCACCGGAACCGAAGACCACCGGACCCTCCGCAGGCACCACTGCGGCAACTCCACCAGAGCCACCTGCCGCCCCCTCTGGCAAAATGCCGCCCCTAATAATGCTGGTGCCCTAGGCGATTGCCTAAGCTGCCTAAATGCAAGCACTGGCCCTGTCCCCAGCCACACCCCAGAGCCCTAACCTTAGGGGAAAAACATGCAACTTAAATTTGGTGGAGT
Organism: Gopherus flavomarginatus; assembly: GCF_025201925.1. NCBI lineage: Eukaryota > Metazoa > Chordata > Testudines > Testudinidae > Gopherus > Gopherus flavomarginatus. The sequence goes on along the minus strand of NC_066627.1, from coordinate 16,189,436 downwards.
ACATTTTGGAGTATCATTGTGTTTAACACAATACTTGATTATTTTACACCCTTTAAAATATATAACTATTCGTATACAGGTGTTATGAAGTGAGAATGTACTTAATGTTTTCTCTGAATACTGTGTGGGTGCCTCAGTTTCCCCTATGCATTTCTCAAGGTTCTAGATGGTGGGATAAGGATGTGTGACTGTTGTAGAGCCCTAGAGGGCCAGTGTGGTGTCGTCTGCACAGAGAATGGCTGAAACCCTGTCTCCGGGCAACTGATGGCCTGGGCTGCTCTCGTGCAAGGTGCCCACTGAAGGTGTTGGAGAACACAGAGGTCAGGTGGCCTCCTAATGCCTGGAAAAGAGACAGAGGCCAGAGGAGGGAGGGTCAGTGCCTGTGTGGACTTCCGGGAAGTGCATGGTGTGGAAGAGGATGCTGGGATACTTTGAAACTACTCCATACAAAGCCAGTCAGGACTCTGGGGGAGCTTCCTCTCTCGGAGCATACTGTCTCCAGGGCAAGAACCTTCCTGGATCTGACCTCAGAGCATTCAGCATCCCCTTCCATACTGTGCGCTTTCTGCAGCGAGTCTGTCAGGCAGGTCCTGTGGCAACCAGAGGTCCCTGCACACCAACTCTGCAGTCAGCCAGCCGGTAAAACAGAAACCAGCCAGCCGGGAAAACAGAAGGTTTATTAGACGACAGGAACACAGTCTAAAACAGAGCTTGTAGGTACAGAAAACAGGACCCCTCAGTCAGGTCCATCTTGGGGAGTAGGGAGCCCAGACCCAAGTTCCGGGCCTCTCCCCATTTCCCCAGCCAGCTCCAGACTGACACTCCCTCCTCTAGCCTTTGTGTTTCTTCTGGACAAGGAGGCTACCTGAGCTCTTTGTCCCCAACACCTTCAGTTGGCACCTTGCAGGTGAAACTGCGGCACCCATAAAGTATTCAGAGAAAACATTAAGAACATTCCCATTTTGTCACAACAGGTGCAACAAAATATAATAAAATATATTGAAGCAGGAAAGTGCTGCTTCTGACTTTCCACTTTTAATTGACCCTTGTAATCTTGTGGTGCCGACGCATTGTAGCTTCATTTTATATCGACTTACAGGGCGGGAGCAGGGGGCACCACCATTTTGGGCACCACTAAAAATTATACAAACCTGCCGCCTATGCGCGCGTGTGCATGCACACACACACACATATATCACGACAAAATTAGTGAGTTAAATGGTGAACTTTCATCAAATGGGAAGAAGTTCATAATTCTAGTGTCCCAGATTTGGATTTCCTAACTAGCTGCTCCCTAGTGTTCAGTTCAGGCCTCAGTACAATGATGTAGCACTTGGGGATGAAGATGCAGCCCAGTAGCCCAGTGCTAGAGGCCAAGATAGAGAAGATCTCTACAGCCACCATGTATTTCCCCTTGGTGCTCAGGTAAGTGGGGATGAAGGAGACCCACACGCTGCAAAGCACCAGAATGCTGAAGGTGAACTTGGCTTCATTGAAAGTATCAGGCAGCTTCCTGGCTAGGAAAACAATCGTGAAGCTGACAATGGCCAGGAAGCCCATGTAGCTCAGGACACAGTAGAAGGCGGTGTTTGACCCCTTTGCACTAAGATGTCTCCAGCCTCTGATTTCATGTCCAGGTCTGGGAATGGGGGAGCAGTTCCCAGCCAGACAGCGCAGATCCCAACTTGGATAAGGGAACAGGAAAAGACGATGGAGCCGGACAGTCTGCTCCCCAGCCATTTCCTCATGCTGGATCCTGGCTTGGTGGCCTTGAAGGCCAGAACCACAGTGATGTGTTTGCCAGCACGGAAGAAACAGAGACCGAGGAGATGACACCAAAAGCCATTTGTCGGAGACGGCAGGTCACCCGGCCAGGCCGGCCAGTGAATACCAAGCTGCAGAGAAAGCAGAGCAGGAGGGAGAGGAGAAGAACATAGCTGAGCTCCTGGTTGTTGGCCCTCACTATGGGAGTGTCCCAGTGCTTAATAAACATTCCTAGCACCAGCACTGTGAGAAGAGAAAATAAAAGAGCAAAAGAAGCCAAAACAAATCCCAAAGGTTCTTCATAGGAAAGGAAATTCATAAACTTGGGGATGCATTTATCTTGGTCCTTGTTTGGGTACTGATCTTCTGGGCACCTATCACAATGATCCGCATCTGAAAGAAACAAAATGAAACAAAACAAAATGTAACTCAACTTAAACCAGTGCAATTACATTAGGGATACATTTCACCCAGTCAACTCTTACAGCAAAGATGAAACACAGGCACTGAAGAAAATTATTTATGTCTGATATTACGTACATACATTCAAACTGCAACATGCATACATTCAGGGTGCAATTCTATGATATCAGAAATCCAGTCTCTTTCGACTGCAAGATATCACAGGTTGCACCATGTTGTTTCTGTCTGTTGAGGGGATGAGCAGAACTCCTAGGATTAGGTTTATGTTTTAAATATTCAGGATTATCTATTTGAAATTCCCTTTTAGCGGTGATTCTAAAATATTTGCTTAACATTTGTTGTTTCTATGAACACTCCTGCCAGTAAATTCATATTTAGGGAAACAGATACTGAAGTGGGCTGAATAGAGTCACAGCAAAATTTATTAACAGGTAAAGCTAGTCAGACATTTTCCATCAAAATCATTTTTTCAGTAGAAAATCTGATTTCTGAAAAATTGAAATATCCCACAGGAAAATGGTAATTTTAACTAAATTTTCAATTTAACATCAATTTTCTGGTTCCAGACTTCATCTCCCATGATGCACCATGGCCTTGTAACTCCTATGGTGACTGAGTCAGAGGGAATGACTATAGTGCATCATGGGAAATATAGTCCAGCCAAGGTTTCTGGCCCCTGTAATAGAGTGGGGATATAAATCATCTTAACTACAACTCCTGTGAGGCACCAGGAGGATGGAGAGTAATATAGATTCAAAGAAAAATGAAACATTTTCATTTCAGGTCATTTTGACTTTATTTTTAATGAAATTTTCATTCTGTTTTGATATTTCAAATTTATTGTCCAAATTTTGGATGAAAACAAATGTCACAATACTGGAATTTTCCACAGGAGAGAAATTAAAATGTTTCAATCAGCTCTGGTCACAGCTAATTCTGTGCACAATTCCCCCAGCTCTGCCCTTTTACGGAGGGGATAATTCTGTTATGTTCACATCATACACACAGCATAGTTAGATACCAAGCTAAAATACGTTTTCAGGAAGGTTGCAATGTCACACAACCTTATTTCTTAAATTCTGGAACTTTAACAACACAAGAACCAAAAGTAGGGAGAGACAGAGCAGGCTGCTCCTTAAAGCAGAGAGGAATAACCCACTACCCTTGCTGCAGAGCAGCTCCTAGAAGACTGACTCAGATCACACACTTTCTTACCGTGCCCAGAGCCCCCTAGCCTGCAAGAGGAGGACCAGGACTGACTCTCTTATAACACACACAAACTTAAAATGATAGCTTGAAATTCCAACATAGTCCTCAATACTCTGCAAATTCCTCTGGAGACATCTACCTGTCTGGTTGGAAATTGTCCCTTCTGGGCATGGAGCACGGTTATAGCAACAAAGCAGCTCCCCCTCCCGAACTGTCCTAACATATCCAGGATGGCAGCTGTCAATGCACATGGACCTTGGCACTGTCTGAACAAAAATAATAGGAGTAAGTTAACAACAGTAGGACATTATTGTGTCTTCTTTTGTCCCTTCTCTGGAAGGAAGTGTGAAAACCAGGGAAAAATGTATTTTATTAGAAACCCAATTTCTCATAAAAATGGTTTTTCCAGTATTTTTTGTTACCAGCTTTAATTCTCAATATATTTCCAACCATTTTGAGTGTGATCAGGGAATGCTGACCCTATATTGAAGATGGAGGCAAGGGTTGCCTTATATTCTTGGTGCTTTAAATTCTTCCTGCACAGGTCATGTGTCTCTGTTACAGGCACTCAGTGTTACGCAGTGGGACTCCCCCATGTCTGGCAGGAGAGATCTCCAAGGGCCAGGACTGTAACACTCCCCGTCACTCTGAAAGCTGCAATGATTCCCCACCTGATTGAACCTGCTGTTCCAAACGATCGCTGCTTCGTTAATGGTGAACTCTTGGCCGACAGGAGCCCGTGGGTCCACGTGACCCACTTTGACTCTGATGAAGGAATCGTTGGGGAAAACGATCCAGTTTAAAATGTCGTATCGAGCTGATGATTCACCATTTTCATCGAAAAACACTTCGTCCCTCGCACTGTTGTTAAATCGGATATTTTTCAAAAAAGGATGGAGCTAGATTAAAACAGAAATTGACAGGTGTTATAAAATGCATGAAATGGCTGCCAATGTCCTGAATCCATCAGAATACAACTTACAAACTCCTGCCTTTGGAAGCTTATGTTTTCTGTTTTCTCTGGGAGAGGGTGACTTAGTAAATGAAGTGATTCTGGAGCTAAAATACTCTGAAACTTGAGAGATTCCACATTTTTGAAAAGTAATCTGTCAGAGTTCCATCCTGACGCTGAACTCTGGGGTAAAGATATGGGGACCTGCATGAAAGACCCCCCAAGCTTATTTCTACCAGCTTAGGTTAAAAACTTTCCCAAGGCACAAATCCTTCCTTGTCCTTGGACAGTATTGCTGCCACCACCAAGTGAGTTAGACAAAGATTCAGGAAAAGGACCACTTGGGGTTCCTGTTTCCCCAAAATATCTCCCCAAGTCCCTTCACCCACTTTCCTGGGGAAGGTTGAGAATAATATACCAACCAAGTAGGTAAACAAGGTGAGCACAGACTAGACCCTTGGGTTTTTAGGACACTAAAAACAAATCAGGTTCTTAAAAGCAGAACTTTATTATAAAGAAAAAAGAGGGGAAGCACCTCTGTAAAATCAGGATGGAAGGTAATTTTACAGGGTAATAAAATTTAAAACACAGATGATTCCCCTCTAGGCAAAACTTTAAAGTTACAAAAACCGGAATAAACCTCTCTCTTAGCATAGGGAAAATTCACAAGCTAAAACAAGAGATAATCTAATGCAATTCCTTGCTTACTTACAATTTTTGTAATCACAGATGTTCATTTCATGTAGGGGTTTAGGAGATTTTTTTTTCCTGCCCTAGTCCCTCTCTGGCTGGGAGAGAACAACAAAGAGAGCACAAACAAAAACCTCCCCCCTACAGATTTGAAAGGATCTTCTTCCCTTATTGGTCCTTTTATTCAGGTGCCAACCAGGTTATCTGAGCTTCTTAACCCCTTACCAGTAAAGGAGAGATTTTATGCTGCCCTTAGCTGTATGTTTATGACAGGATCACTGTGCCTTTCGAGTTCTCCGGTGAACTAAAAATCTCCTTGCTTTTAAGAGTCCAAGTATATTATGGCACCTTAGAGACTAACAAATTTATGTCAGCATAAACTTTCATGGACTAGAACCCACTTCATCAGATGCATAAACTCCATGCATCTGATGAAGTGGGTTCTAGCCCATGAAAGCTTGTGCCCAAATACATGTGTTAGTCTCTAAGGTGCCACAAGGACTTCTCATTGTCTTTGCTGATACAGACTAACATGGCTACCACTCTGAAACCAAGTATATTATGTGGATCTAGTCAGGAAATGCATTTTTTCCCCATGGATAATTTAGATACTTTGTTAAAAATCTCCAAGTTGTAAATTTTTTGGCCAAAAATCACCTAAAACTGAATGTATTCCATTCAAAACTGCCAAAAACTGATTTGATTTTTTCCTGGGGTTTTAGTGGACATTTTTCAATTACAGAATTTTGATTTTCCAACAAAATATGGGAAATTTTTGACAAAATCTGGCACTTTGCACAAAAAAAAAGTTATTTGATCAAAAACAACAATTTTAGGCTGAAAAGAATTGCAAATGAAAAATTTTGATTACCCTATTATTATATAGAGAGGGCCAGATTTTTAAAAGTATTTAGATGCATAGTAGGATATTCAAAATCTTTTAGGTGCCTTACATGGAGTGGCACATCAGTGCTGGTAAAAGGCATCCATTTAATTTTCAAAAATCCTGTAGGCACCTAAATAGATAGAAGAATCTAGCTCTATGAACTGAATTGAGAAGCAATGCACAGAGAACATTCAGAATGATTTCTTAAGAGTTTGGGAAGCTCCCGGCACACAGTGAGCAGTGAGCACTTCAGCAAATAAATCATCATAAATATTTGTTTAAAAATATAAGTTATTCAGCTGCATTCAACTCCTACTTTCAATAGTTTCTCCCCAGTGTTTGTGATAAAATTATTAATGATCATTATTATTATACATGTGAGAAAAAGTCCTACTGAAAATTTTGACACACATTAAATAGAAAATCTTGGTGCAACATTAATGCTGAAGCTCTTATTGGTGCTTCCATGAGTAGAGACATTACCTCCCATGGCTGGATGTTCTGAAGTTCCAGCAGATGTCCTTTCCCCGTGGCTTCCTTTTTGGATTTGGATGAGTATATGGCATGTAGAGTATGTGTCATAGCACAGACAAAATTATAGATACTGTAGCTCTGGCCTGACATTTTCATTTCAAAATCAGAACCCGGCAAGCTTTCCAGTTCCTCCTTCCCTGAGCAATTTCTCCCACCCTTTATTGTCAAGCTACTATATAGAACCGAACAATTAAATACAGTGTGCCAAAACCGCTGAATAAAAATATCTCCTTTGGATTGGTAAGGGTTGAGGGTCCGGAGGAAATCTCGGAATCCTGGCATATCCTCTGTATGTACTGCGAAGGACAAGGCACCATGGAAGGGCTTTAAAGTCCATCTATTCAAAGCGATATTCAATGTGAAATCCCACTGAGCTGTCGTGATCCAAACCTTCCCTATGGGTATCAGTGCTGTTTGATAGCTTGCATGTAAAAACAATTTTAAACCTAATAGGGAGTCTGTATCACCATGTACAATAATCACCTCAGCCTTTGTCTGGGTGATGCTGGAATATAGCTTAAAATGTTGCTCCCTAAATGAGTGGTCCATCAAAGAGGAAGGCACATGAGGGGCCCGTTCGGTGAAGGCAATACAGATGCTGTTCCTAGTAAGCATTGGCTTCAAAGTCTGCATGAACTTTTCTCCACTATCATCACTGAGGCGATGAGGCCAATCCAGGTCCATTTGAAATGCTGCATTAACCGAACTAGTCCCAGCAACTGAGGTATCTCATTTGGGATCATCCGGTAGAAAGAAGGGAACTGAAATTTATCACTCAGCATGGCATGGAATGAGCCATAGCTGATCTAAAAGAGAAAATATGTTGATTTGTAGATTTGGGCAAAATCTAGAATTGTTAGAAAATGTTTTCTTCTCTCAACAGAAAAAAAGTTCTCTGAAAATAACAGGTTTTTTTTAACTATCTAAAACTCAACTTTTTTAGTAATGAAAAACTGAAAATTTCAGCCAAAACCAAACACAAACAATTCAGCCAGAAAACTCATATATTTGATTTCCCGGTTTCTGTGTTCCTAATGAAAACTTGAATATTTTCAAGGAAAGTAGTCACTTTCTTTGAAAGTTTTCTTTTAACTCAACCCCGGTTTTCTGTACAAAACCACCAATCTAAGCAAACAACCATTTCAACAGAAAATTTCCAGCTAGCTCTTCTGAAAATTTCAAATTACAAATCTGAATTTGCTTCATGTCTGCCTGAGCTTCTTCTGCATTGGTTTCCCATGAATATTCTAGGAGAGAAGATCACTGGATGCAATGTTCCCCAAAACAATATATTGGGGCACATTCAGAAAAGATGACTTTTTAACCTGTAAATGTGATTGTTTGCACAAGAAACTTGTTTCTCAGAGTAACACTCATGCAATCACTGAAGGTATGGGTCCAAAACCAAGTAATGTATCTCAAATTTTAATACTATAGCCCATAGAGCTAACTTAAAAGTATTTTATGTAGCATTAATGCAAGAAACCTACAGGCCTATATCCTGTAAGACATTAGTTTAAGCAGTCAGAACACAGCTTCTGAAGCCTATGAGCTTTAGCACAAGTAAGTTGTCCCAGAGAAAGGATCTAGATGACAACTGGCAGTAGCCACTGAGGCAAACTGGGCACAGGAGGAGGGGATTCCCAGAGCATGGGAGGACTGCTTGAGTGGTAGCACCCCAAGGAAAGAGGCAGTGGGGTCCAGAAGGAACATGTAGCAGGTGAGACACCAGCTATCAGGGGGCACTCTGAGGATGAGGAGCTAATTCCTGAGATAACCAGCATAAGGCACCATGACAGCAAGTGCTCCATCTGTTTATGGAGATATTATATCGCCTAGAGCTGGAAGGGACCTTGAAAGGTCACCAAGTCTAACCCCCTGCTTTCACTAGCAGGACCAAGAACTGACTTTTACCCCAATCCCTAACTGACCCCCTCAAGGATTGAACTCACAGTCTTAGATTTAGCAGGCCAATGCTCAAACCACTGAGCTATCCCAGAGGCAGGGTTGAAATCTGGGGGAACACCAGCTGTCTTCCACCAGCAGGTCTCCATGAGAAAGGAGTGCGTATGTGTAAGGTAATGTGCAGGACACCATCTTAATTCCCCATTATGGCTACCTTCTCATTTGGTTTGGAATATTTTGGTTTTCACTAATTATGTTAATAAAAGTACTTAAAGCTTTGCTTTGCCTTCAGTGTGAGTGTTGTCATTGTGCAGGGGTTCCCAGCCAGACACTGAACTTAATTATGTAGTGAATGATTCTGGGCCTAGAACCTATTAAACCTCAGAAATTTAATCAGTGACTAATTGGAAATTCTCAATAATCAGAGAATATCAGGGTTGGAAGGGACCTGAGGAGGTCATCTAGTCCAACTCCTTGCTCAAAACAGGACCAATCACCAACTAACTCATCCCAGCCAGGGCCTTAAAAACCTCTAAGGAAGGAGATTCCACCACCTCCCTAGGTAACCCATTTCAGTGCTTCACCACCCTGCTAGTGAAAAAGTTTTTTCTAATATCCAACCTAAACCTCCCCCACTGCAACATGAGACCATTACTCCTTCTTCGGTCATATGCTACCACTGAGAACAGTCTAGATCCATCCTCTTTGGACCCCAAGCAGCTATCAAATCCCCCTTCATTCTTCTCTTCTGTGGACTAAACAATCTCAGGTCTTTCAGCCTCTCTTCATAAGTCATGTGCTCCAGCCCCCTAATCTTTTTTGTTGCCCTCTGCTGGACTTTTTCCAATTTTTTCCACAATATCATCAATAACATCAGTAACTACTCAGCGAACCAGGCAACAAGACTGAGTAACTACCCCCTTTCTGATAACAACCGTAAGTCTGTCTCACAAGATTCACATATGATTTTTTGTCAACATCAGGGCCAGTTTCATCCTTGGTTAGAGATGCAGCCACATAAAGAAAGCTGTAGCAATGGGACCTGATGTGAGTTCTGGAGCTGCCTTGAAAGGGGAGTTCACAGAAGCTAAATAGCAAGTGGGACATTATGGAGAATGTGAGTTTTTTTAAAACTCTCATGAACAATATGCATGAATCAGTTTACCCACTCACACTATATTGCTGCCCATTTGGGGTTAATTTCTCCACTGACAGAGGCACTTGGGAATGTGATATATGCCCTTTTGGTTGTAATCAGCACAGAAGAATGGAGTACCCTTGAGAGACACAGAAGACCAAATGATCAAACATTAATTTTAAAACACTGAATATCAGCATTGGAAGGGACCTCAGGAGGTCATCTAGTCTAACCCCCTGCTCAAAGGAGGCCAAATCCCCAGACAGTTTTTTTTTTTTTAAACCTTGTCCTCTAAATGCCCCCTCAAGGATTGAGCTCATAACCCTGGGTTTACTAGACTAATGCTCAAACTATTGAACTATCCTTCTGTCCCAAGGGAGTCTGAGTATAGGGACACATAATGACTGGATCTGGAGACAAATGAACCAAATGTGAAGAGATTGGTTGTTAAGATTTGCTGCTGCCCAGGGCAGGAGGCCACAGGATCAGAGAGAACCAGATATTAAGATAGACTCAAGTAAAGTATGGAAAGTTGGGGCAATTGCTTCTGTCAATACAAATTCAAGCAAGCTTGGTTTTTCCATGCTGATTTAAGGACTCTCAAAGGTTGTGTTCCAGTGGACTACTAAATGCTGGCTTTTTACAAAAAGGCTGTCCTGGGTCACTGCACATAGCACTGTTTGCATTGCTTCCTGAAGGAGTAGATATCTCTAAGAGGAGTCTGAACTCATTTGGACTCACTGGAAAGCCACAGAGAGAAACAGGGTCCTGGAGCCTGGAGGTCCAAGCCTTGGAGTTGTAGAACTGTGGGGGCTTACCTTTAAACAAAGCTATGCCTAGGCTTGTGTAGGATCTGGGGCACTGAACTCCCTCTAAATCCATGACAGATGTGTCTTCCTGTTCCTCAACTCTGTCTCTGATGCCATTCCTCTGAGGTTAATAAAGTTACACCAGTGGGAACTTTGCCCCTGTCTCACTGAGCTGTGAAACCCTTCTATACCTCCCCCACTCTTTACCTGTGGGATCTTGTAGATGCCTAAGATGGTTGCCATCTGGATGGACGTTTCAGACTCGAGCCCCTCGATGACAGCTGACAACTTGTCCTGGGTGTCACAGCTGTAATTCGGGATCATTAGGTACCTGGTGGAGAGCAAGGTAAAAGAGCTCTCGTAGGTCTTCCTGGGGCTGAAAAAGCTCTTATAGATGCGGAAGCCCAGTGTGATGTTGGGTAACAGCTCAGGATCTTGGTTGATCTTGTTAACAGCAAACACTAAGGCCAAGACATGCTGGTAGTTCTTCGGCACCAGTATGCAATGAGATTTAAATGGTGCAGAACATGCCTGTTAGGTGAGAGGAATGATACAGAGCTTTACACTCCAGGTGTTTCTTAGCAAGGACAGCTATTTCCAGTCTCCAGTCTGAGTCATACTTGTGCCCAGTACACTTCCACAATGTTAGAACATATAAGAATGGCCAGACTGGGTCAGACAAATGGTTCATCTAGCCCAGTATCCTGTCTGCCAACAGTGGCCAATGCCAGAGGGAATGGACAGAACAGGTAATCATCAAGTGATCCACCCCGTCACCCATTCCCAGCTTCTGGCAAATGTTGCCAACTTTTGAGGTGTTATTGTGAGCCGTACAATACTGAGAATTTTCCTTAAAAGTCCCAGCTGCAGAAATCACGTGACATGCACAGGTGACATGCACAGGTTTCTTTCTTTCTTTCTTTCTTTCTTGAATTAAAGGCTAGATTTTTAAAGGCATTTAGATGCCTAGTGGGATTTTCAAAAGCACCTAGGTAACCAAATTCCATCAGTGGAGACAGGGGCCTAGATGCTTTTCAAAATCCCATGAGACACCTAAACACCTTTAAAAATTTGGCCCAAAGTGTGTAGCCCTCATAGATGCAGAGAAACGCATTAAACCCCGTCCCAAGTGAAAACAAAAAGCTCAGAAACCAGAGGACAAATAAAATTTAATCTAATGATTTTCCAGCAAATTTCAGGATTTTTTTTGAGGCCTAACTCATGATATTTGAAGGTGTGGGGTTGGCAGTAATTCTCCCATTCCCTTAAGGGGAGCGTTGCATGGGTGAATACAGCCACGGCACCAACAATTCACCAATACAATATCGTATCCAGCCTGATCCTGGGAGCATTGCTCTGACCTCTAAAGGGAGCATCTTTTCTTACAAGTGATTTGGGTCTGTCCCCTGTGTTATATCCTTGAGGGCAGCCGGTTTAGGAAGAAATTACTTGAGGCCAGAGAGCAGACAGCTAACAAAACTACCACTTATTTAGACACACAGAGCTCACCTAACAGGCCAAAGCTGGCTGGGCTATCCCCTAATAATCTAACTCAGTTGCTATAGGAACAAAAACCATGACAACCAAATACACAACACCCTGCTGGGGCATTGGCACCCTGACCTTGTCTGCCAACAGAAAACTCACTCAGGCCGGGGTACATATGCAAGCAGAGTCAGGATGAGCTCTACCCTGACATCTGGTGGTGAATTATGGGAAGTGTGGAAAGAATGTCAGGAAGGTGAAGTCTCAAATATTTGCATGGGCACGCCCAGCAAGGCAGCCTGGTATGGTTATTTTAACAGCTCTGGGATCCTCAATTTCTTCATTATTGGGGCAGGATAAATAAAGTGTTGCCAGCTGATTATGTGAATGAGGAACTATGAGACTGCTTTATAACAGAAATGTCTCAATATAACTTAAATGACACTTGCTAGATAAGGGGCATGGGTTCCAACCCTCCCCTGTGAATGGAGAAAGGGTGGGGGTTGGTGTGTATACCTGATGGTATGGGTCTCTTTTGAGGGTCTAGAACACCAATTGCACATTCTCTTCTCTCTGCTGTTAAAGAGTAGAGCTAATTTTGATACCATTAGAAGTCTATCTAGAGACTGCTGAGCTGAATTCATGTTGGGCTAATAGTGTACCAGCACCAGGCCTCCCCTACTAAAAGCTGAAATCACTGAGTGCTGTGTTAACTAGTGGGGAACCCTGAAGACTGATTGTTAAGTGGTGGGCAGGGCAGAGCAGTTTGCAGTGTGTTGGAGCAGCACATGGAACAGTGAGCAGAGTGAAGCAGTTTGTAGGAACAGCTGGAGAAGCGGCACAGCTGGTGAAGTGGAGCTGGTTGTGGTGAAGGCTGCAGCAGAACTTCACGGAGAGGCAGAGCAGTTGACCCTGGCCCACGTAAGGTGCCCCTTAACACCCTGTGTGGACTTCCCCCCATTTCCACCCCGGCTGGAGGGGTAAAACTCTGCAGATGAACTCCTGAATTCTGGGGTGGCACTGACCAGAGACTTTTGGGTTGTTGGACTTTGGGACGATTGAACTTAAGACCCTAAGGGGAAAAGGACATTGCCAAATGTACTTAGAGGTGGGTTTTGTTTATGGTTTGTGTTATAATTCTGTTTGTGGTGTTTCTCCAATGGGATGCCACATTGATTCCTTCCTTTATTAAAGAGATTTTGCTACACTCAGACTCCGTGCTTGTGAGACGGGAAGTATTGCCTCCTAGAGGCGCCCAGGGGGGTGTGGTATGGAAGTGTCCCAGGTCACTGGGTTGGGGCTCGAGCCGGTTATGCATTGTGTTACTGAAACGGAACCCCTGGATACTGAACCCAGTCCTTGTTGCTGCCAACTCAGAGGGGCAGAAGGGTTACACATATAAGATTTAGTCCTCCAGTGGCTTAGAAGAACTGGAAAGAGACACTAACCAATCAGGAGCCAGCAGGTATGTTAGGAACCTTTGCTTGCTTCATGCAGGGGTGGAGCTGGAGCAAGAGAGGAGTTTCAGAGGCCTCACCCATTTGATTCTGATTCTCTATTTACAATTCTTTTTTGAGATCTGTCAGTTAGCCAGTTTTAATTCCATTCTATATGGGCTACCTTGATTTTGTAAAATGCATTTTTAAACCAAAATGTTGCATCAAATGCATATAGATAAGTCTGAGTATATTATCACAATTCTTAAATTCATAGCTCTGTAGAAATCATAAACCCAATAGAGACTCTGGCTTTAAGACTTATTACAACAATATATAACCTATTAACTTGGGAGGAGGGATGGCTCAGTGGTTTGAGCACTAGCCTGCTTCAACCCAGCACTGTGAGTTCAATCCTTGAGGGGGCCATTTGGGGAACTGGGGTAAAAAACTAGGAACTGGTCTTGCTTTGAGCAAGGGGTTGGACTAGATGACCTCCAAAGGTCCCTTCTAACCCTAATATTCTATGATACTTTGCTCTATGGTTGCAGAGGTGTTAATTGCCCACTGCACTTTGAATGCTTTTTTGCAACATGTGTTTGTTCCACCTTGTATTTAGCTGTGACATTGATTACCTTTCCCAGACCTGAAGAAGAGCTCTGTGGAGCTGAAAGGCTCCAGAAGTCAAGCTGTCATGGTATAATTCCCCACCCTGAACCTTAGCGTCCAAAAGATGGGGTACCAGCATGAATTCCTCTAAGCTCAATTACCAGCTTATTACTTGTAGCGCTGCCACCAACCAGGAATTCCAGTGCCTGGTACACTCTGGTCCCCTCAAAACCTTGCCCAGGGACCCCCAAGACCAGACCCTCTGGATCTTAACACAAGGAAAGTAAACCCTTTCCCTCACCGTTGCCTCTCCCAGGCTTCCCCTCCCTGGGTTTCCCTGGAAGATCACTGTGATTCAAACTCCTTGAATCTTAAAACAGAGAGGAAAATCCACCTCCCCCCCTCCTTCTCTCTCCCCCTCCCAGTCTCTCCCTGAGAGAGAAAGTAATCCTAACACAGAGAGAAATTAACCTTTCTCTCCCCCATCCCTCCTTCCTCCCCACCAATTCCCTGGTGAATCCAGACCCAGTCCCCTGGGGTCTCACCAGAATAAAAAAACAATCAGGTTCTTAAACAAGAAAAGCTTTTAATTAAGGAAAGAAAAAACAGTAAAAATTATCTTTGTAAATTTAAGATGGAATATGTTACAGGGTCTTTCAGCTATAGACACTGGGAACACCCTCCCAACCTAAGTATACAAGTACAAAATAAAATCCTTTCAGCAAAATACAAATTTGAACTCCTCCCAGCCAAATACACATTTGCAAATACAGAAAACAAACATAAGCCTAACTTGCCTTATCACCTAGTACTTACTATTCTGGACATATAAGAGACTGTATCAGAGAGATTGGAGAGAAACTTGGTTGCACATCTGGTCCCTCTGAGCCCCTAGAGTGAACAACAACCAAACACTAACGGCACACACAAAAACTTCCCTCCCTCAAGATTTGAAAGTATCCTGTCCCCTGATTGGTCCTCTGGTCAGGTGACAACCAGGCTCACTGAACTTGTTAACTCTTTACAGTCAAAAGAGACATGAAGTACTCCTGTTCTATTAACCCTTAACTATTTGTTTATGACGCCCCCCAAATCGCTGACGGTGTGGAACCACACTGGCAGTGATTTCTCCCTAGAACTTTAGAATAAACAGATTAATAAACACATACACCTTTACATATACTACTAATTATGTAAAACTACAAGATTCTTTACATCGTAAGGACAATTTTTAACCAGTTGATTCTAGGAAACTTTCACGAGAGAGTGCATCAACTCCTTGATCTGTTGCCGCTGCAGACTTTCCAGGGTTGTGGAAAGGGTCACCTCTCCCACGCCACCATCACTTTTCCCTTCGTAGTAGACACCTTTAGGCCACTCAGCGTCATCTCCTCCCTGGGTTGTAAACTGACAACCCTGTAAGTCTTTGGAATAAAAGGGCTTGAGAGAATTAACATGGTACACTTTGGGCTTTAGGGAGGAATTGGGAAATGCTATGAGGTAGTTAACAGCTCCCAAGCACTCTTGGACTGTGATTGGCCCTTCCCATGATGCTTCCATCTTATGGGCCTGTTGCACCTTCAAAGACCATAACCTGGTCTCCTACCTTGAAGGAACGCTCTCTGGTATGTCTATCATACTAGGCCTTTTGCTCTTTTTGAACATCCTTCAGGTTTTCTTTAGCGAGGGCTAAAGAGTGTCGGAGGGTGTTTTGTAGGTTGCTTACAAAGTCCAGGATGTTAGTTCCTGGAGAGGGTGTCAACCCCTCCCATTGCTGCTTCACCAACTGTAATGGCCCCTTAACCTCATGGCTATACACAAGCTCAAATGGTGAAAACCCTAAACTGGGATGTGGTACAGCCTTGTAGGCAAAGAGCAACTACTGCAACAGTAGGTCCCAGTCATTGGAGTGTTCATTCACGAATTTATGTATCATGGCCCCCAAAGTTCCATTAAGCCTTTCCACCAGGCCATTGGTTTGATGGTGGTAAGGGGTGGCAAACAAGTGATTCACCCCATGAGTTTCCCACAGTTCTTTCATGGTCCCTGCCAGGAAATTTGTTCCTGAATCCGTAAGGATATCGGAGGGCCAACTTACCCTGGCAAAAATGTTTATTAGGGCCTGGCACACAGTTTTAGCCCTGGTGTTGCCTAGAGCTACTGCTTCCAGCCATCGGGTAGCAAAGTCCACGAAAGTCAGTACGTACTGCTTTCCTCTGGGGGTCTTTTTTGGGAAAGGACCCAGAATATCCACAGCTACTCACTGAAATGGGACCTCAATTATGGGTAGTGGCTGGAGAGGGTCCTTGACCTGGTCTTGGGGCTTTCCCACTTTTTGGCACACTTCACAAGACCGGACATACTTGGCAACATCCTTGCCCATCCCCTCCCAGTGGAGGACTTCCCCAACCTGTCTTTGGTTCTGTTCACTCCAGCATGGCCGCTGGGATGATCATGGGCTAAGCTTAAGAGCATCCCCCGGTATTTAGTTGGAACCACCAACTGTTTTTGTGGATGCCAGTCTTCCTGGTGTCCACCAGAAAGAGTCTCCTTATATAAAATCCCTTGTTCTATAACAAACTGGAATCGGTTAGAAGAGCTGGGAGGTGGTTAGGTGCTCTGTGCTGCCGCCCAAGCTTTCTGAAGGCTGTCATCTGCTTCCTGCTCAGTCTGGAACTGTTTCCTGGAGGTTGGAGACTCCAGTTCTTCCTTAGACTGTGGACTTGGGCTTGGTCCTTCAGGAAGTGAAGTAGGTGATGGGGTTGTTTTCGTGGCTGGTGAACCGCTCTCCGCTGGTGCACCAGATGGTATTTCAGGCTCTGGCTGAGCCTCTTGGGTATGGTTGTCTGCTGCTTCTGCCAGTTCAGGTTCGCTGGCGCCCTCTGGCGTTGGGGTTGAAGATGTGTTTGCAAGCGCTGACGTCAGTGCTGGCAATGGTTCTGGTGCTGGCTGCATTTCCAGGTCCGGGTCTGGGATTGGAAGCACTGTGGCTGTTGCAGTTGTAGGCAGGGGATCTGGGTCCACTACCTCTGTCAGGGTCTTTGGTAACACAGACAGGGCCCCTATGGACGGCTCAGGAACAGGGATGGGTCTGGAAGCTTACCTGGTTTGGCTGCGTGTAACCATTCCCATCCTCTTGGCCCACTTCACTTGGTTGGCCACATCTTCCCCCAGTAGCATGGGGATGGAATAATTGTCATAGACTGCAAAAGTCCACATTCCTGACCAGCCTTTGTACTGGACAGGCAGTTCAGCTGTAGGCAAGTCTACAGCTTGTGACATGAAGGGGTAAATTGTTACTTGGACCTTTGTGTTGATGAATTTGGGGTCCACTAAGGATTGGTGGATAGCTGACACTTGTGCCCCCGTGTCTCTCCACATGATAACCTTCTTTCCGCCCACTCTCAAAATTTCCCTTCGCTCTGAAGGTATCTGAGAGGCATCTGGGCCTGGGAATCTTTGGTGTGATGGTGGTGTAATGAACTGCACTCGGTTGGGGTTCTTCGGGCAGTTTGCCTTTATATGTCCCAGTTCATTACACTTAAAGCATCACCCAGCTGACTGGTCACTGGGCTGAGGAGGGTTACTGGAGATTGGTGAGGTGAGAGAATAGGACATCGGCGGCTTTCCTTGGGTTGTAGGTGGGGTCTTGGGTTGCCCTTGGGTATAGGGTTTATTGTCGGTGTGACCCCTGTGATATTCACTCCCCTTGATAGTAGCTTTTTTCTTTTCTGCCACTTCCACCCATCTGGCTCCAATCTCCCCCGCCTCAGTTACAGTTTTGGGCTTCCCATCTAGGATGTACCTTTCTATTTCCTCAGGAATACCCTCTAAGAACTGTTCCAATTGTATGAGGAGGTGCATGTCATTCAGAGATTTAACATTGGCTCCTGATATCCAGGCATTATAATTCTTTCCAATGTGGTAGGCGTGTCAGGTGAATGACACATCTGGTTTCCACCTTAGGGCTCTGAACCTCCGACGGGCATGCTCAGGTGTTAGCTTCATTCTGATTCTGCCCTTAGTTTGAAAAAGTTTATAATTGTTCATGTATCAGAGGGGTAGCCGTGTTAGTCTGGATCTGTAAAAGCAGCAAAGAATCCTGTGGCACCTTATAGACTAACAGACGTTTTGGAGCATGAGCTTTCGTGGGTGAATACCCACTTCCATAAAACCATGCCGACTGGTACCATTTATGGGCCATCATTTAATCTTTCATTGGTATCCTCTCGTATCACCCTTTCCATCATTTTGGCCAGCATCAGGCTAACAAACTGGGTTTACCTCTTTTAAATTCAATGCACAGCCCACCTGTGGAACTCGTTGCCAGGGGATGTGGTGAAGGCCAAGATTGCAACAGGGTTAAAAAAAGAAATACATAAGTTCATGGAGGATAGGTTCAACAATGGCTATTAGCCAAGATGGTCAAGGATGCAATCCCATACTTTGGGTGTCCCTAGCCTCTGTTTGCCAGAACCTGGGAGTGGATGAGAGAGGATGGATCATTCACTCAATAATTGCCCTGTTCTGTTCATTCCCTCTGAAGCACCTGGCATTGGCCACTTTCATAAGGCAGGATAATGGGCTAGATGGACCATTGGTACATTAACTACTTGTACATTTGGGTTTTTTGTTTGTTTTATTTTGTCTCATTTTCCCCATTTCTCTGGGCATTCCCCACCGTAACCAGATTCAATAAAAAATCAAACCAAAAATCAATCCCTCAAGAATTCCTTAACCAATTCTTTTAAAACTATTTGGTACAGGTAACATAGTTCTGCAGAGTTAAGAATATTTAACTTTAGCAGTCTCTTTAAAATCCTGCCTAGTTTCTGCCCTATAAAAAGACAATCCGCTCCCAAATATACCAGTTTAGATCTGTAATATGACCTCACTTACTCCCTAATACTCAATGCATGAGATCTCACCCCTTTAGCCTCATAAAAAATAAAGCAATACTTACATGAAGTACTTAATGTACTAAGGATGGGGAGGCTGCTCGAAGGACTCCAGGTCAAGCATAGAAATAACCTGAGAAAAGATTGCACCAATAATATGGTCTCCCTGCCCATAATAGTCCGAGTGAGTCGGAAAGTGTTTCTTCATTAAGCACATGGGCATTCGGATCTTGCCGATGGCTCGAGGCAGCAGCAGCAGAAAGATGCGAAAAATCATTGTGAAACTCACAAAAATGTCAGGCCAAGTTAAAGCTAAAACGCTGAGTTCTCTGAACTCTCCTCTGTTAAAGTGTTAGCTGCGGCATCAGCCTTATTAGAAACAGACACAGACTGTAAGCACCGTACTTAGCTAAATCTGCAGGCCCACAGATTCCAGCCTCAGCTTTAAATCTAAGGGGAAACATTAAAGCATCAGCATGAGGCTACGACAGTGACTGAGCCCTGCCTGACCCTAGCCCAGACCTGAACACTAAGTGGCCCAGGGGTGTATTTGTAGTGGTCTTCAGTGATGGGTGCAAGGCATTCCCAGCTCTTGCATTAGACTCTGGTGTTTGTGTTATTGATTTTCCATGTGGCCTCTGGACTCCACCAGGCCTGGGCAAGGAGGGGAATCGATCATAGTAATTTGCTAATTACAGGGTGGATAATCCCCTCCCCAAAGGTCTGTGTCTCAGCACACAGCAGCTCAGCTGGAGAAAACATGCTGGGGAGACCTCAGGGGCACTGCTCTCCAGTTCTCAGAGGGGGAGAGGTGCAACTAGGCTGACCCATAGTGAGGAAATACTCACAGGAGATTCAGGGCCAATTGACTCCTTTTGACAGGAGCCTTTTTTTTGTCTATTCAGAGAGGTCAGATTGGATCAGTGCTCTGGCCACCTCGGGCTCCCCACATATCATTGTGCTGTACGTCAGAGCTTCCCGGAAGAGAGAGAGCCCACAGCCCCCTTTTCCAATAGCCAAGGCCTGGCCACTGGGGCTAACACGGGGTTTCCATCAGCTTGTGGGGCTTGTGGCACAAGGACAGGCAGCTCTGATCCCATGAGCAGGACACACACACACATTTAGCTGGTCTGTTACAATATCAGACATTAGGCTTTCAAAGAGACACCCTCAGGGCAAACTGGGTCCCAAATTTAGTTTTGTTTTGGTTTTTTGTTTGTTCGTTTTTTCCCTGAAGCAACCTCAATAGAAATGGGGCTGGAGCTGGGTTGGTGCAGGACTGGTGGCTCCCTGGCCTGGGGCTCCTACTGTGTGCTGGGCTCCAGCTGTTAGTCTTGGCTGGGCTCGGGAGGGAAAGGACTTTCTCTTCCCTTGAATTGCCATTTCCAGAGCAGGATGGGAACTTCCTCCAGCCACAGGAAGCTCTGCATTCCCCCCATGCTTCCTGTCCCCCTCAATCCCCAGTCACGGAGGGACGGGAGTTGCCCCCTCTCCCCAACCACCATTCATCCAAACTCAAAGAAAGGACACCAAAAGTTCGCCCAGGACACCATTTTCCCTAAAGCCAGCCCTGATTTCCAGTAGACCTGTTCCAAAATAAAAAACAAAACCAAAAACAACAGTTTGCCAAATTTGAACAACTTCAAAATTGTGCATTTGTTGCTCAGAGTTCAAAAATATATTTGACAAAATATTTTTGCAAAAAAAAAAGTCTCCTTGAAATTGTCTTTTTGATTTTTCTTTTTGATTTCTCCTCCTCCCTTTCCCCTTTTTTGCAATAAAATGAATGATGTAAAGACTTTTTTCAAAGTCATTGGAGCAGAGAAACTGGACTCTCAGTTACTTACCCAGCTTTGGGATCTAACCACCAGGCTAGAAAACCTCTCATGCTTTTTCCCCTAACCCCTAATGATTTTTTAAATGACTCATCCAAAGTGGAACAGTTTCAACAGGAGAGACTGAGGGACACCTCACTACCACCATCTCCAGATCAGATTATCTCATAGGCCAGTGGTTCTCAACTAGGAGTCTGGGGCCCCCTAGGGATTGTAAGCAGGTTTCAGGAGTTCCTCCAAGCATGGTCAGCATCAGACTCGCTGGTGCCCAGGGCAGAAAGCTGAAGCTCCTCCATACTGTGCTGAAGCCCAGGATTCTAAGCCCTGTCCCCCAGGTCTGAAGCCTAAGCTTGAGCAGTGTAGCTTCGCGGAGACCCCTGTGGCATGGGGCCTCTGGCAATTGCCCTGCTTGCTACCCCTAATGCTGGCCCTGGCATTTATATGCAGAAAACCAGGTGGGCCATGGAGTTTTATAGCATGTTGGTGGGGCATCAGAAAGAAAGAAAAGTTTGAGAACCATTGCCATAGGCTGGTCGTGAGGATACTCAAATAACAAGTAGAAGGTCCCTATTCAAATCCTTTCTCCCTGTCAGATGAAGGGAATGCTTGGACTGGGCCACGTCTCAGGTAACCACTGGAATAACAGTTATGAAGGAGCCCCTCTCCAACTGCTCTGTTTATGAGTTTGTGTTTGGATCCGGATCTGGGAGGTGACCTCTGAGCATGAAGATAGGGACATCTGTTTTCCACCAGTCTGTGAATCGCTCTAGACCTCCAGGTGCCTAGAATGGGACAGCAGTCAGTGTGACTGTGCACAGGCAGAAACATCAGCATGTACGGAACAGCTAGGTGCAAAAATTTACGCAACAACAGGGTTCGGCAGCAGCTGAGTGGGCTTCCTGTGAATCCCAGTGGGCCTGCTCCAATCATTCCACTGTCATTAAAAGATGATTAAGCAGCATCATTAACTAAATAAAAAATAGTCCCCAGATGAGATTGCTCTAATTGGGATTGGGAAGGGCAGAGGAACTTTTTGAAAAGTAACAAAAAAGAACTAAAATGTCTGACTGTTCCTGAGGTAGAACCAAGTAAACCTACATCATTCCTGGCTGGCATTTGTCCAAAACCTCCAATGGCACGGATTCCGTAACCTCCACTGGAAGACTATTCCAGCGCTTAACTACCCTGACAGTTAGAAAGTTTATCCTAATATCTACCCTAAATCTCCCTTGCTGCAGATAAGCCCATTACTAGTTGCTCTACCTTCAGTGGCCATGGAGAACAATTGTTCCCATCCTCTTTATAACAGCCCATAACATATTAGAAGACTCTTATCTTCTTAGTCTTTTTCCCTCAAGACTAAACATGCCCATTTGTTAACCTTTCTTCTCAGGTTTTCCTAAATCTTTATCATTTGTATCGCTCTCCTGTACGCTCCCAGGATGCCCATTCCATGTCTTCTTGTGGCCTCATGGTCTCCTGGAAGGAGCTTGGACATTGGAGTGAGGAGTGTATTATAAGATACTATATAGAATCCCATAAACTTCAATAGTATGATTTGCAATACATGACTGAGGAATTTGTGCTATCATTGATATCTTGCTTCATGAGTTATTTTTAATATCAATGAGGCTGTTATGATATTTGTAAGGGGGAAGTGGGAGATGACAAGGGGAGGTGATCAGGTTTTCAATATTTAAACAAGATTTTTTTATGAAAAAATTATGACTTTTTTTCCCCACCACATTCTTTCAACTGCCTCTGCTCAGCAATGTTAATCAAAGGTTAGGATCTAAAATGGTTGTGGGGAATTTTCAAAAGTTCCCAAGCAACAGATTCAGGACCAGATTTTTAAAGGTGTCCAACTAGTGCAATTTGCGGAAGCATCAAAAACTCATTGATTTCAATGGACATTAGGCACTTAGATATGTTGGCAAACAGGCCCAGAGGCAATTAACGCCTGCTGAAAATCTCACTAGGTGCCTATTGTTCATCCTTAGATGTCTAAATACTTTGCTAATTTACCCCTTAGCCACTTAGCACCAGATTTTAAAGAATCTGAGTGACTAAAGATGCAGTGGGTGCACTGTGGGATTATCAGAATTGCCTAACTTTCAGTTATTTCATGGAATATCAGGGTTGGACGAGACCTCAGGAGAGGATCTAGTCGGACCCCCTGCTCAAAGGAGGGCAAATTCCCAGACAGCATTGTTGTATTTTTGGTTTTTTAAACCCCCATCTCCTAAATGGCTCCCTCATGTTTGAGCTCACAATCCTAGGTTTAGCAGGCCCATGCTCAAACCACTGATCTATCCCTCCCTGCCTCTCTCTTTCCAGTTCAATGGAAGTTAGCCACTTTAGGCCAGATTTTTAAAGGTATTTAGGCATCTTGTGAGATTTTCAGAAGCATTTTGGCACCTAAAACCCATGGCGTTTTATGAATACTCACTTGTGCCCAATCTGCAGAGTTTATGAGCCTCAGCTAGAAATCCCTGGCTCTTTCACTCAAACTATGGGCGCTTATGTTTTACATTATGGAGGTCCTTGGTTCAGTCCCTGGAGTGAGCCAAGATGACAGCTGTAACAGATGTCTGGTCAATTTTCAACTTTAGAAGGTCCTGCAGGTCCTATAAATTGAAGAACAATAGATATCTGGGGCCCAGTGCCTTAGGCTTCTTTGAAATTCCCAATCCTTAGAAACAGGCTAGGAGTAGCATGCATTAAAGCAGACAGCAATACTGAGTAGCTCTGTGTACACATGTCCAGTTCTTCTGGAGATATAAAAATCAGGCAGGTCTTACAAGCTGCTGAACAATCCAGATGAAAGTCTGCTTCTCTGGCAGTAAAGACTGCTCATTGTAGACTCCAGCCACCGACCATCTCATTTCATCACAGTATTTCTTTGGCTATAAATTAGATGCTAGTTGTGTTTTCAAATGGAGTGTCTGTCCACAAACTGGCACTGGAAAGGTGTGCAAAGTTTCTGTGAGAGAGACAGTTGCCCAGGGTTCTTTTACACAAAAACACCCACTTGGCATTATGCATGGGCATTTGCAAAAGCCTTGTCATCACTGAACTTGTTGACACTCCTTTGACATTTTTGCCACCAAATGTTTTATCCAGGTTTACAACTGCAGCAAGGACATGAGAAAAACCTAGACATTATGGCTCTTCCCTGCTCTAACCATTAGGCAACATTCCCTGATGACAGCAAGACTCTTCTCTAACTAATGAAGAGGGTAACAAATTGGTAGTCAGACTGAGAGCTGAGTGAATAACTGACGGTTCAATTCAGTAGCCAAAATGACGAATCCAAAAAAAGGAAAAATTCATTTCAGGTCAATCTCAAATGTGTTTTGTTTTTTTCTCTAGTTTCTCACTGAGATTAAGAACTGAAAATAAAATAATTACAGGTCTCACAAAATGTCTTGAATAGCCAGAAACATTTCATTTTATTCTGTTTAATCCTTGGGTTCTTTTTTTAATACTGTTTAATTGTTTTTCAATAAATCTAGCTAAATCTCTAAAGAAAATGCCATGTAATAGAAAAAATGAAAACTTTTCATGTGAAAATGTCAAAACAAAAAGTTTTAACTTTTTCTAATTTTTTTCCTCCAAAATAATTTGAGAATTCAACTCAAATTGAGGAATAATTTTGATCAAGTCAAAACTTCATTTTTGTGTGTGAATAAATAATTCATCCCCCCCAAAAATTCCAACCAGTTCTCAACAGAACCTCAGCTGGCATCAGTCAATTTCGCTCCATTGGAATCAATGGGCCAGATACACAACTTGTATCAATCACTGTAGCTAAACTGATGTCAAAGTAGCAATGCTGGCTTACATTAAATGAAAATT
The DNA here is from genome assembly GCF_025201925.1 of Gopherus flavomarginatus. NCBI lineage: Eukaryota > Metazoa > Chordata > Testudines > Testudinidae > Gopherus > Gopherus flavomarginatus. Next base: position 16,165,005 of record NC_066627.1, on the reverse strand, counting down.
GAGCCTCATATTGTCACACTCTGATTTCAGAGATATCGTTAACTTCCAGATCTGCTACCTTGCAGTTGCTATTTGGAATGCAGAACTCATATTGACATCAGTGGACGGTCACTATGGTCAGATGTTTGGCTGTGTGTGTGTGTGTGTGTGTGTGTTCTCCCTGTGTGCTGTCCCAGCTCTGCGCAGACAGCCAGGACAGAAGACCTTGAGCAAACTGCCCAATGACCACAAGATCCATTAAGGTACAAAGGCACCAAGCCAGTTTATTGTTGACAAAGCACAGTAATAGCACCTGGCAGACTTTACAAGGATATTAAGATATGTATGCCCATGACAATGGAGGCAGCTCAGTCAGTGGTGGGACTTTCCATTCACCCCACCCCACCCCACCCCACCCCTCCTATCAGCTGGCCAGAGATACTCCCTCTGAGATATATCTTTATACTCTGATACAAACAAGTTTCATACTGTCATCCTGGCCTTATTTTTTAGGAAGAATCAGTGTGTTTCTGTTATTCTTGGGGAATGTTTTTATATCATCCTTGATATTGGGGATGTTCTGGTACCACTTCATATTGGAATGTGTTTGCATCAGTACTCTGTACTTAGCACTTCTTAAAAATGTGTATTTATGCAATATCTACCAAGTTCTTGCCAAATTCTGTGAGCAGGTCATGCGTCATATCAGGCATCTATACAAAGGCTTATGTCTACTACAGTTAGTACCCGTACAGAGAGGTCCAGTTCAGTTGATTGCACTGAGAAGTAACACCAGCAAGGATTTTTTAAATCATTTCCCCTCATCATTTGATTTCTTTATGCTAGTGGAAATCCAGAAGAACTCTATTAAACCTTGGGAAGACAGCCAGGTATCTTAGAAAAAATACTCACTTTGTGGTGATTTTGGAGAGCCTGGCTAACAAGCTGAACTGAAAAGTCATTTGATTGGAAAGGAATCGACGAAGAACATCTATCTATCTATGATGTTTCTCTGCTGGTTAGGGTATGCACTCTTCCTACTTTAACAAAGTTAAGATCAGATTCTGACCTCCTTCAAAATGCAAGTGTTTAAATGAGGGAAGATTATTTCATTGGTGCACACAATGCCATTAGGCCTTGATTTCCACAGATGTTTGCTATCGTTCTTGATTGTGGTGTCATTAAAATCTTCATACAACAGCTAGTTCTTGAGAAACATTTCAGAGAGGTTTGCTTGTTATCCCATGAGGTGACAGTCTCCAGGGGATCTCTGTGATTGAACCTGTCACAACTCGATTAGAAAAGAGGGTATTATAATTAATGCTAATCAATATAGGTTTATGGAATATAGACCCTGTCAAACTAATTAGATATCTTTTTTTGATAAGCTTACAAGTTTGTTGCTAAATGTAATAGTGTTGACGTAATAGACTCCTGTAAGACATTTTTCTGTTTTTTGTGATATTTTGATTTAAAACTTAGTAAGATATTAAGTGAACATACCAGACATAATTGGATTAAAATATGGCTAACTGATAAGTCTCAAAATATAACTGCAAACAGAGAAGACTTATCAAATGGATGTAATGCTAGAGGGATGCAATGGGAACAGATTCTTTGCCTTATGCTAGTCAACATTTTTATTAATGATCTGGAAGAACAAATAAAATCATTCACTGATAAAGTTTGACGAGGACACAAAATTTGAGAAGGTGTTAAACAATGAAGAGGACATGTCACTGACACAGCATGACCTGGATCACTTGATAAACTGGGAGCAAGCAAACGATATGTGTTTTAATATGGCTAAATGTAAGTGTATACGTCTAAGAACAAAGAATGCAGGCCACCCTTACAAGATGGGGGACTCTATCCTTGGAAGCAGGAACTTGGGAAAAGATTTGGGGATGATGGTGGAGAATCAGCTGAATGTGAGCTTCCAGTGTGATGCTGTGGCCAAAAGGGATAATGTGACCCTTGGATGCATAAACAGGGGAATCTCAAGCATACAGAGAGAAGTGATTGTCCTTCTCTATTTAGCACTGGTGCAACTGCTGCTGAAATCCTGTGCCCAATTCTGATGTCCACTATTAAGGAAGAATGTAGGTAAATTGGAGAGGGTTCAGGGCAGAGCCATGAGAATGATTAAAGGACAAGAAAACATCAATTGTACTGATAGAATCAAGGAAATCAAGCTATCTATCTTAAGAAAGAGAAGGTACAGTCTAGAACAGGGGTCAACAATCTTTGGCACATGGTCCATCAGGGTAATCTGCTGGCGAGCTGTGAGACATTTTGTTTATGTTCACCATCCACAGGCCCCTGCACCTCCCAGTGGTCAAGAAATACCTACATGGGGAACAAATATTTGATAATTGGTTCTTCAGTCTAGCAGAAAATTGTTGCTCTTGATCCAATGGAACAACTTACCAAGAGTTATGGTGGATTGTCCAACACTGGAATTTTTAACATAAGATATGATTTTTTTTTATCAAAGATATTCTCTAGGAATTGTTTACAGGAATTCTATGGTGGTGTTATACAGGAGGTCAGACTAGATGATCGCAATGGTCCCTTATGTCCTCAGAGTCTATTAATATGTCAATGACTCTATGATTAGAACCATAATTACAGGCCCGTGACCATGACTCCATAGCAATGTATAGGCCAAGCATGGACTCTTTAAAGTAAAGATAAAGAAAAGGCTTCAGTTCCTCTTCAAAATTACTCCGAAGGGTGCCCTGATTTATTACAGATGATATCCTGCCTGATCCCACTGATCATCTGTGACATCTAATAGTCCAATCAATAGGCCAAACAGCCCGCATGATTGAGTTTGAAAAAAAATATTAGATAGAAGTGTATGTCATTGTGATATTCCCCTCTGGTGTTATCTAGATCTGCTAGGCCTCTCCAGTCCTTGAATCTGGGAGCTTTACCCTGCTCTGCTGTGGGAATCCCCACTCCTGGGCTGTTCACACACAGCCTCTGGCATGTAAGCTTCTTCCAGTTACTGATCAAGGGTTGTGGGGGATTCTGCAATATGGAAAATTTTTAATTTGAGATTTTATATTTTTTTCTGAAAAAGATGTGCTGCAAATTATTTAGAGAAAGTTATCTGACCTATACTATACAGGAGGTCAGACTACATGATCACCATGGTCCCTTCTGGCCTTGAAATCTTTTAATTTGTCTATAAATCTATTATTAGAAGCATAATGATAGCCTGGGACCATGATTCACAGCAATGTGTGAGCCAAGCATGGACTCTTTGTAAAGTAGGGATGAAGAAAACACTTCTGTACTAATTCAAAATGATTCTGAATGGTACCCCAATTTATTGCAGCCCTTATTAGAGATGATATACTACCTTTTAAGAGGTTTCAGATTAGCAGCTGTGTTAGTCTGTATCCGCAAAAAGAACAGGAGGACTTGTGGAACCTTAGAGACTAACAAATTTATTTGAGCATAAGCTTTCATAGGCTACAGCCCCACATCATCGGATGCATGTAGTGGAAAATACAGTAGGAAGATATCTATATCTATATATAGATATATATAGTTATATATATATATACACACACAGAGAACGTGAAACAATGGGTGTTACCATACGAACTCTAATGAGAGTGATCAGTTAAGGTGAGCTATTGTCAGCAGGAGAGAAAAAGAACTGTTCGTAGTGGTAATGAAAATGGCCCATTTCCAGCAATTGACAAGGAGATGTAAGGAAATGGGTGGGGGTGGGGGTGGGGAATAAGCATGGGGAAATAGTTTTACTTTGTGTAATGGCCCATCCACTCCCAGTTTTTATTCAAGCCTAGTTTGATGGTGTCCAATCTGCAAATTAATTCCAATTCAGCAGTCTCTCGTTGGAGTCTGTTTTTGAATTTTTTTTGTTGTAATATTGCAACTTTTAGGTCTGTAATTGAGTGGCCAGGGAGATTGAAGTGTTCTCCAACTGGTTTTTGGATGTTATAATTCTTGACGTCTGATTTGTGTCCATTTATTGTTCTGTGTAGAGACTGCCAATGTACATGGCAGAGGGGCATTGCTGGCACATGATGGCATATATCACATTGGTAGATGTGCAGGTGAACGAGCCCCTGATAGCATGGCTGATGTGATTAGGTCCTATGCTGGTATCTCCTGAATAGATATGTGGACAGAGTTGGCAATGGGCCTTGTTTCAAGGATAGGTTCCTGGGTTAGTGTTTTTGTTGTGTGATGTGTGGTTGCTGGTGAGTATTTGCTTCAGGGTTGGGGGTTGTCTGTAAGCAAGGACTGGCCTGTCTCCCAGGATCTGTGAGAGTGTTGGATTATCCTTCAGGATAGATTGTAGATCCTTCATAATGCAGTGGAGAGGTTTTAGCTGGGGGCTGAAGGTGATGGCTAGTGGTGTTCTGTTACGTTCTTTGTTGGGCCTGTCCTGTAGTAGGTGACTTCTGGGTACTCTTCTGGCTCTGTCAATCTGTTTCTTCACTTCCCCAGGTGGATATTGTAGATGTAAGAATGCTTGATAGAGATCTTGTAGGTGTTTGTCTCTGTCTGAGGAGTTGGAGCAAATGCGATTGTATTGCAGAGCTTGGCTGTAGACAATGGATCGCATGGTGTGGTTTGGATGAAAACTGGAGGCATGTAGGTAAGTATAGCAGTCAGTAGGTTTCCAGTATAGGGTGGTGTTTATGTGGCCATCATTTACTAGTACTGTAGTGTCCAGGAAGTGGATCTCTTGTGTTGACTGGTCCAGGTTGAAGTTGATGGTGGGATGGAAATTGTTGAAATCATGATGGAATTCCTCAGGGCTTCTTTTCAATGGGTCCAGATGATGAAGATGTCATCAATGTAGCGCAAGTAGAGTAGCGGTGTTAGGGGTCAAGAGCTGAGAAAGCGTTGTTCTAAGTCAGCCATAAAAATGTTGGCATAGTGTGGGGCCATGTGGGTACCCATAGCATGGCCCCTTTTAAGAGTGATCAGCTGTGACATCAATAAGTCAAATAGACAGTATGATCCAGGGCACCATCAGAGGACTTAGGTTTCAAAGAAAATAGTAAAGAAAGTCTGTCATTTTTTACTAAAGATCCATTTTGCTTAGGAGAAATATGAGGCCTATTATAAGAGGCCTGTACAAGGCCTGAGACTTGAACTAAAGTAACAGTCAGGCCCTGCTCATATAAAGAAAAGTTAGCAAAAGTGAGACTGTGAAGAGAAGTCAGGCCCTGATATAAAACATGCCTGCTTGCAAGTTCACAGAACCTGGCAAGAACAGGGCTGATATTGCAAAAACATACACATTCCTAAGAAGTGTGAAGCACAGGACACTCACACAAACACATTGCAGAAGGTTGGTACCCCAAAGATAACAGGGACATATTGACCTCTCCTAAAGATAAGGTCAGGATGACAGCGTGATTTTTTGATTGAACCAACATGTAAAAGGCAAAGTGTGATAACTACATAGCTCAGAGGGGCAAGACATGTCACAAACAGATAGTTAAGGGTTAATGTCTCTTTTACCTGTAAAGGGTTACAAGCAGTGAACCTGGAACACCTGACCAGAGGACCAATCAGAAGACAAGATACTTTCAAATCTTGGTGGAGGGAAGTCTTTGTTTTGTGTTGTTTGTTTGTCCGTTGTTCTTTCTGGGTTCTGAGAGTGACCAGATGTACCTACAGGCTCTCTAATTTTCTGTTCAAGTAGTAAGTACAAGTAGAAAGGTGGTTTAGTCTTTTTGATTGTTTTCTTTATTTGCAAATGTGTATTTTGCTGGAAGGATTTTAATTTGTATTTGTGCTGGGGGGAAGGCTTCTCTCTAGTGTCTATAAGCTGAAAGACCCTGTAACATTTACCATCTTGATTACAGAGACAACTTTTACTTTTTTCTTTCTTTTATTAAAAGCTTTTCTTTTTTTAAGACCAGATTGATTTTTTCCCCTTGTTGAGGCTCAAGGGAATTGAGTCTGTAGTCACCAGGGAATTGGTGGGAGAAAGGGAGAGAGAAGGGAGGGGGGAAGGTGGAATTCCTCTGTTTTAGATTCACGGAGCTTGATTCTGTATTACCTCTTGGGGAGGGGTAAAGAGGAGGGGGGAAGGTGCATTCCTCTCTGTTTTAAGATTCAAGGAGTTTGAATCACAGTGATCTTCCAGGGTAACCCAGGGAGGGGAAGCCTGGGAGAGGCAACGGTGGGGGAAAGGGTTTACTTTCCTTGTGTAAGATCCAGGGGGTCTGGGTCTTGGGGCCCTCTGGGAAGGTTTTGAGGAGACCAGAGTTTACCAGGCACTGCAAGTCCTGGTTGGTGGCAGCACAACAAGACCTAAGCTGGTAATTAAGCTTAGGGGGATTCATGCTGGTACCTCACCTTTTGGACGCTAAGGTTCAGAGTGGGGGTTATACCATGACAAGACATAACTTGTTTCTATCAATGTATAATAGGAGAGTGACAGAGGGTATGTCTCTGTCCAGCCGAGTGGTGAAAGAAAGGTCCTGCCATTCACTGAGCTGAGTCCATTGTAACGGTCATACATGTCTTAGTATCCCCGCAGCGTCTGCTAGGTGCTATTACCATGCTTCCTTGATAATAAATCTGGCTGAGTGCCTTTCCTGTGGAACCAAATCTGTGTTCTTTTGGCCAGATTGATCAAAGTCTGCTGTATAGTGCAGCACACTAAGCGAACACACATGCAGCCAACAACTGACTACAGACACAATGGGTTTCCAGAAGTATGATGACACGATAACTATGGATGACATTTATGGCCCTAATATAAGAGCTTATCTGCTTCTCTTTAAGCATATGAGTGGTCCAGAGAAGTCCAGGAGATGACTCATGCACTGAATCAAGCATCTTCTTAAGTGCTTGGATGTAATGGGGTCTTTACAAGTTAAAAGATTTTCCCCTTTATCACTGCCACCCCTGAAAAAACTCTGTCTGATCTGAAACTCAGGATGGGTTTTCTTTCCTACATAGGATTATCCTGTAAAGCAGATTTGGCTCTCATGAACATCTCAACAGCTGCACTATCTTAAGGCTTTGCATACAGTAACACCGATGTAGCTCCATTGAATCCCTAACTGTTATGCAACAGAGCCAAACCAGTGGAGCTTTGCAGGGTTTATCTATTGATTTCAAAGGTGTTGTGTGGATTTACACCAGTTGGAAATCTGGCCTGTTGACTTTGTGGGAATGAAGCAGATTGACATAAACTTAATATCTGTCCTACTGACTTCACAGGACTAACGGAGAAGTAAGACAATACTCAGTGTTATCAGAAGTTGGTCTATTCACTGTATTAGTGAAGATGTTGGAGGCCTTTACTATGGAGAATCAGCTCTGATCATTCTATGTGGACTAACGATCATTGATAGTAGAAGTCTAAGGGTGACATCCAGGCCCCATTGAAACCAAGGTCAAACTTCCCGCTGAATCCCATGAATGGGACCAGGACTTTCTCCTGAGAATTTATTTACTCAACATGGCTGATGAATACAGAATCTATCTCTACTGGTAGCACTACGTTCAGAAAGAAATACCTTGGTGATAACAATGTTTTCTCCTGGAAAATTCAGATCTTAACATCAACAGGAATTTTGTCAACTTAATCTAGAAACTTGATTTGTGGTGACTGAGATAACTGCCATTTTCCTTCTCCTTGGAGGCCTTGTTTGAGAATGAACTCTTGCACAGATTCACAAGGGATGGATGATCTCTCTACAGAAGGCTACTATATATGAAGAATAATTATCTTTAGTAAGTCATAACTCACTCGGAGCCTGTATTGAAACTCCAGCTTTGTTCAGTGTATTGGAAGATAGAATGAGAGGTAAGAATATTCCTCTTGCTTGCTTCCTCAAAATCCTAAATGGAATTTTCTGACTCTTTTAGGCTGGTATTTCAAATTTTCTGAGACAGTCAGGCATCAACACCCAGTGAAATCTGATGAGAATTGAGTGATTAATTCCTTTTTACTCTTTTCAAAATTGAGCTGAATTTCATTCATGTGGTTTGTTGTATTTTTTTTCGTTTGGCTAAATATGCTTTGAAGGAATACTCATTTCCACCACTGTTTTTATTAATCTTAGACCATATTTTGATCTGAATTTGACCAATACAAATCTAATGTAAATTCACATACATCAGTGGAGTTCCTGTAGCTGAGTCTAAAGTCAATGGAGATATAATGTTGTAACATTAATAGAAACAGTGGAAGATTCCCCACCTATTGTCTGTGCCCTGAAAATTTTGCAATCACATTGGAAATGTGATGCAAAGAGTGAAAATTTCTTTAAAAAGTATTTTAATATGAAATAAAATAAATTAGTTTAATAGGATCTCATGATAAGTTTGATTTATTTACCCTGATGGTCTTCTCATTTTCATAATTTCTACAATTCAATAAATCCCTTAACTTCAAAGGAGATACTCCTGATTTCCTACAGTAGGAGCAAGAGGAAAATCATCAGAAGCCATAAAATAGTAATAAGATTAGAGACGTCTGGAGACAGTAAAGGGAGACCTAATTGTAATACAATATAGAGTACTTGTCAAATCATGTGAATGATACTCCTAATAATGAGGCAACTTATTGCCATGTGGCTTATCATAAAAGTCAAATTCTGGATGTATGATTCCCCTCTCATTTACGCTAGTTGTATAACAGAGAAATCCAGTGAGTGGGGAATCATCCATACTCACTGCAATGGAGCTCTTTCTGATTTACACAAGGGCCCCTTAAAGGTGATTCTAGTCCATTTTTAGTGCACCTTGATTGTACAGAAATAAACATATTATTATGTTTTGTATTAGATATGTGGTATAAGTCACACACACTAACAGCATCCTATATTGCAACAGATTGATTTTGATAAATTCATTTAGAAAGTAGAATCTTAGTTAATAAGATTACTGGTGTTTGAATGATTTTAAGATTATATTATGAACTCCTAACTCATGCCATTGATATAAACATTCCCAATGACTTTGCACACCTCTGTCTGAGAATATCAATAGTGTTATTTTTCCCTTCTTGAATGAAATATCAGGAGAATGTAGATTTAGTAGCTGAGACAGATTATTGTGCTAACATATTTTAATATAGCTAAATTTGTTCATGTTGTGTGAAATGTCTAGAGTAAAACAAGATTTCTATCTGTCTCTCTCTCTCTCTCAGTCATTCTAGATGCTTCAGACAACATATTGCCATAATTTCTGATACAACACCAGAGAGCAGTTTTAATCTTTGTTCCTACAGAAGGTACATTCAAGCAATGGACCCCAGTAACCACACCAGAGTGACCGAGTTCATCATGCTGGGCCTCTTTGACCATCCTCACCACCAGGTCTTGTTTTATGCACTATTCCTATGCATTTATATAGTTTCATCATGGGCAATTCCCTGATTATTGTGGCTGTTGTCCTCCACCCACCTCTCCACACCTCCATGCACTTCCTCATTGCCAATTTGGGCATAGTCGACATTCTGTGCACTTCCTCAGTTCTGCCCAAAATGCTGGAAAACCTGATACAAGAGAAGAAAAACATCTCCTTTGATGGCTGCATGACCCAGCTCTTTTTCTTCACTTTCACAGCTGGGACAGAGCTTATGCTCCTCACTATCATGTCATATGACCGGTATGTAGCCATCTGCCACCCCTTGCGCTATGTCAACTTGATGAGCTGGAGAATTAGTATCAGTTTAGCAGCTGTGTCTGGGGTGTGGGTTTTTTCAATTCATTGGTGAACACATTGCTCGTGCTGCGCTTAGATTTTTGTGGACCCAACCTCATCCAGCACTTTTTTTGTGAATTCCCAACCACGCTGGCACTTTCCTGCAGCTCCACCTACCTCAACGAAATTATGGTCTACATGGCAGACATTTGCCTGGTCATGGGGAACTTCCTGCTGACCCTCATGTCCTACAGCTTCATCATTATCACCATCCTGAAAATCCAGAGCTCCAAAGGGAAGCAGAAAGCCTTCTCCACCTGTTCCTCCCACCTGCTTGTGGTCACCTTGTACTACTCCTCTATCTTTTACACCTACATCCGGCCAACCTCCAGTAACACTCTGGATAACAACAGGATGGCAGCCATAATGTATACGCTAGTGACTTCCACTCTGAACCCTCTCATCTACAGTTTGCGCAATAAGGAGGTCAAAGTGGCTGTCCTGAAAATATTTTCTTTCACCACAAAATAGGATCATAAAAAAAGGACCATAACAGGGTTCAAAAAAGAACTAGATGAATTCATGGAGGATAAGTCCATCAATGGCTATTAGCCAGGATGGGCAGGAACAGGGCCGGCTTTAGGAAGTGCAGGGCCCAATTCGAACATTTTCGGTGGGGCCCTGGCAGAGATGACTTAAAAAAAAAAAGTGAAAAAAAAAGACCTTCATTTCTGTCATGTATTATTTACTTTCCATAACTATATGAATAATAAAATTATATATTATATACATTGCATCATATATGCTGTTGATTTGCTATTAATGACTGCCGTTTCACATGTGTGGGTCCCTGCCACTCCCTGGGGGTGTGCACATGTGTTGGTCCCAGCTGCTCCCTGCCCCCCTCATTGAAGAGGTGTGCAGGGTTACTGCCCTGGAAACTGCAGGGCAGCAGTGGACATGGGGCTGGCTGGAGGCAGGGCAGGGGCTGACTGGAGGTAGGGTCTGACTGCAGGCAGGGCAAGGGGTGTGGGGCTGGTTGGAGACAGGGGGTATGGGGCAGGCTAGCTTCAGGCAGGGCCGCAGGGGGGTGCAGCAGGGGTTTGCACGGCTGAAGACAGAGGAGTGCGGGACTGGCTGGCTTCAGGCAATGGGGTGCAGCAGGAGTTGACTGGAGACAGGGCAGGGGGTGCGGGCTGGGCAGGGTGTGCAAGGCTGGTGTAGGCAGCAGTGTGTGTGAGGCTGGCTGGCTTTGGGCAGGGCTGCAGGGGTGTGTGGCAGGGGTTGGCTGGAGACAGGACAGGGGGGTTGGAAGGGGCTGGCTGTGGGCACGGGGTGCAGAGCTGGCTGCAGGCGGGGGGGCTGGACTGGTGTGGGCAGGTCAGGGGGTGCAGCAGAGGCAGCTGGAACCCCAGCCCTTTAAGTAGCCCCCAAACCCCCTTTTTACCCCGTCCCGGACCTTTTAAATAGCCGCGGGAGCGCTGGGGAATGCATGGGGGAGGCGGGGCTCCAGTGGCTATTTAAAGGACCGGGGTGGCAGAGGCAGCTGGAGCCCAGGGCCCTTTAAATAGCCCCCGGAGCCCCTCACTGCCCCAGGGCTCTGGGGGCTATTTAAAGGGCCTAGAGCTCCAGCCGGGGTCGTGGGGCTTGCCACGCTCTGGCTGGAGCTGCCAGGATTGCCACACTCCGGCCGGAGCGCGGCAAGCCCCGCGGCCTCGCTCTCCTGGCCAGAGAGCGGCAAAGCCCTGCCGCCCCGCTCTCCCGGCTGGAGCCCAGGCCGGAGTGCAGCAAGCCCCGCCGCCCCGGCTGGAGCTCTAGCTGGGAGATCGGGGCCACGCCGCGCTCCCGCCGGTGCTTCGCTCAAAGGAGCGGGACCATGGAAGACCCCGGAGCAGACCGCAGCCAGGGACCGGGGTAAGTGGAAAAAAAAAATTAAAAAGGTGCCTAAGGTGCGGGACCCTCTTAGGCGCTGGGCCCGATTCCCCGGAATCGGCCGAATCGGCCTAAAGCCGGCCCTGGGCAGGAATGGTGTCCCTAGCCTCTGTTTGCCAGAAGCTGGGAGTGAGAGACAGGGGATGGATCACTTGATGATTACCTGTTCTGTTCATTCCCTCTCGGGCACCTGGCACTGGCCACTGTTGGAAGAGAGGATATTGGGCTAGATGGAACCTTTGGTCTGACCCATTATGGCTGTTCTTATGTTCTAAAATAGGAATTTTTCACAGAGTTAACCTTATTCTTACCTCCATTGCTCCTTCTAAGCCAGGTCCACAGTTGGTATAAATTGGGACAGATCTAAGGACGTCAATAGAAATAAATTTACATTATGTTACATTAAATTCAATGGAACTACTACATTTTACAGTTGCAGGAATGCATCACATTGACACTGCTGATTTACATATCTGGGGATCAGGTCCCATTGACAGCAGTTGTGACATGTTGAGTTATGCTAGCTGGACTACGATACATTGGGTCAGAATTTTAAAGATATTTAGGTACCTAGTCGGATTTTTTAAAGCACATATGCAACTAAAACTCATTGGTTTCAAAGGATGTTAAATGTCCTGATGCTTTTGAAAATCACACTAGATGCTTCAATATACACAGAAAAATGGCCCATTGTTCAGCAAGTTAGTCTGTATGCAATATCACTGAATCAGAATATTCTGTTCTATTCCTCAGCGAGTAAGTAGGATAGCAAAATAAAACTGACTTTCTCTCTCTTCTCTAATTTCTTGTGAGACATAAAAACCCACAATTTTTTCAAACATATATCTGTTGAGATCTACAGGTTTCCTGGCCATATGTCATAGATTCAGGTAAGAGATTTTAATAAAATATTTTTTATCGAATTCATTTTTATCTAACTGTAAAGATTCACTTTCAAAATGAGAAATTTGATTTCAGTACAAGGTAGCATTTTGCATCTTAATATTGAGTGCCTGAGGCTTTGGTGTTAGAGATCACAGACGCAGGTCAGGGCAACAGAATTCGGCTGCATGCGGCCATAGTATGCCATTGTCTTTCGGCTTCTGCAGCCTTCATAAAACCAGTGCCCTCCTGTCCCAAATACCAAGCAAAGCCTGTTGAGTGCTGCGGCTTTTCTGTTAACTTGCAACAGCAGAAACCAAACTAACCCCGCCCCTCCATCCAATTCTCTGGGATGATCACTTTACTCCTCCCACCACTGCGTGGCTGGTATCAGGGAAGATCCCTGCTAGCCAAATGCGAAAAGCTCAGCACCAATTCCCACCTCCCACTTGGCTAACTGCAGGGAAGGATTTCTTTTCCTCCACAGGCAAACAGCCCAGTAGGAACGGCCACCTCTGAATGTCCCCTTAATTAAATTTGCATATTTCAATCAGGTTACCATGAACGATATCACTCTCCTGAGGATAACACAGTGAGATAAAGAACGGATGTTGCTTGAATGCCAGCAGTCACCGGGACCATACGCTAGGCTTTGTCATGCAATGATACCAGATTACTTGCTACATGCATAGCATGGTCAGGTGTCCTACCATGGAGGATGGAATAAGGCTGCACTGCCCAGAAACCTTCTGGAAAGGCTCTTGGAGTACCTTCAGGAGAACTTCCTGGAGATACCCCTGGAGGCTTTCCGCTCCATCCCCAGACACGTTAACAGACTTTTCCAGTAGCTGTACTGGCCGTGAATGCATCCCAAGTCCACAGGGCAAATTAATTATTAAAAAAAGCTTGCTTTTAAACCATATTTACATAGGTACACTCACCAGAGGTCCCTTCCATGGCTTCATGCGTCTGGGATAATGCCAGGGGTGGGTTGGGTGGGTACTTCAGTCAGGCTGAGAAAAAGAGCCTAGCTGTTGGGGAGAATGGAGAGCTGTGTGCTCTCCGCAAGCTTGTCATCCTTCTCCTCCTCATCTTCCCCATCTGCAGAATCCTCAGGCATGGCTGAGATTACCCGCTCCTCGGAATCCATGGTCAGGGGTGGGGTAGTGGTGGTGGCCCCCCCTAGAATTGCATGCAGCTCAGCATAGAAGTGGCATGTCTGCGGCTTTGCTCTGGACCTTCCGTTTGCTTCTTTGGTTTTCTGGTAGGCTTGTCTGAGCTCCTTAACTTTCATGTGACACTGTAGTGAGTCCCTATTGTGGCCTCTCTTCATCATGCCCTTGGAGATTTTTTCAAATGTTTTGGCATTTCATCTTTTGGAATGTAGTTCTGCTAGCACGGAATCCTCTCCCCATATAGCAGTCAGATCCAGTACCTTCTGTACAGTCCATGCTGGTACTCTTTTTCGATTCTCGGACTGCATGGTTACCTATGCTGATGAGCTCTGCGTGGTCACCTGTGCTCTCCACGGGGCTTTTCTTGTCTACCTGGCCAGTGCATCCGAGTTCAGATTGCTGTTCAGAGCGGTCACAATGGTGCACTGTGGGATAGCTTCCGGAGGCCAATACCGTCGAATTGCGGCCACACTAACTCTAATTTGAAATGGTAATACTGATTTCAGCGCTACTCCTCTTGTCAGGGAGGAGTACAGATATCGATATTAAGATCCCTTTATATCAAAGTAAAGGGCTTCATTGTGTGGACGGGTGCAAGGTTAATTTGGTTTAACACTGCTAAATTCGAGATGAACTTGTAGTGTAGACCAGGCCTATGTGTCATTAGAGGGGACAAAGCACCACACCCAGCAGGTGTGTGGATTACACTTGGGCTTCCTAGGGCTCCTGGATCACTACAATGGCCTACGACCACTATTTAGCCATCTGCCACCCACTGGGTTACCCAGGTCTCATAAATCATAGAGCCCTCAATATGCTAAGCCTGGGCTTCTGGGTCACTGGTTTCCTGTCTTCATTCCAGTCCATGTCCAAGATTACCAGGCTGCAGTTTTGTAGTGCTAACACCATCCGACACTTCTTCTGTGACCTCTTGTACCTCGTGAAGCTGTCGTGTATGGATAACCTCTGAAATCACGACACTGGACTTTGTGGCAGCACTGCCCATTCTTGTGATATCCCTGCTGGTGAGAGGAACCTCCGTTTTCTGCATCTTCTTTTGGTGGCCACGATCCCATCTGCAGCTGGAAAGCATAAATCTTTTTCCACTTTCCCCTCCCAACTGGTGGTGGTCCCCATCTCTTATGACACTTCCATCTGCATTTTCCCCTGCCTCAGGGCCATTGGCACCTTCCTCCTCCACAAGCTGGTGTCTGTTCAGTGCATGGCCCCATTCCCGAACCCCATCATCTATAGCCTAAGGAACAGGGAAGAGAGGGAGATCCTGGGCAAAGGCAGCTCCTGGGTCTTCAAGGTCAGAGCCAAATGGGGATAAAGTCATAGTTGTTAAAGCCACAAAGGACCACAAGATTTTGTCTGACCTCTTATAGATCACAGGCCACCAACACCACCCAGCACCCACACACTAAACCCCGCTACCAAATTTCAACCAAAGTATCACCCACAAGAAATAGACCAAATTTGGATGTAATCAATATAAATGAGACTGAGGCCTGGTTTACACTACGCATTTAAACCGATTTTAGTAGCGTTAAACCGATTTAACCCTGCACCTGTCCACACAATGAGGCCCTTTATATCGCTATAAAGGGCTCTTTAAACCGGTTTCTGTACTCCTCCCCGACGAGAGAAGTAGCGCTGAAATCAGTATTGCAATGTCGGATTAGGGTTAGTGTGGCCGCAAATAGACGGTATTGGTCTCCAGGCGGTATCCCACAGTGCACCACTCTGATTGCTCTGGAAAGCAATCTGAACTCAGATGCACTGGCCAGGTAGACAGGAAAAGCCCCGTGAACTTTTGAATTTCATTTCCTTATTCCGTCCAACATGGTAAGACACTTGACCACGCCATGCATGTAGCAAGTAATCTGGTATCATTGCATGACAAAGCCTAGCTGCTTATGGTCCCGGTGATTGCTGGCATTCAAGCAATATCCGTTCTTTATCTCGCTGTGTTATGCTCAGGAGAGTGATATCGTTCATGGTAACCTGGTTGAAATTCAGGAATTTAATTAAGGGGACAGAGATGGCCATTCCTACTGGGCTGTTTGCCTGTTGCTTAAAAGAAATCCTTCCTTGCAGGTAGCCGAGCAGGGGGAGGGGAGGGAAGTGGGGGGGAATGGCGCTGACCTTTTTCGCATTTGGCTAGCAGGGATCTTCCCTGCTACCAGCCACGTGGTGCGGGAGGAAGGGAGGTGTTTAGCAGTGATCTTCCATGATACCAGCCACACGGTGGGGGCAGGGGTAAAGCGATTATCCCAGAGAATTGGATGAGGGGCGTGGTTTCTGCTGCTGCATGTTAACAGGAAAGAAGCAGCACTGAACGGGATTTGCTTGGTATTTGGGAAAGGAGGGCACTGTGTATATGAAGGCTGCAGAAGCCGAAAGACAGTGGCTTACCATGGACGCATGCAAGCTGGATTCTGCTGCCCGGACCTGCGTCTGTGAGATCTCTAACACCAGAGCCGCAGGCACTCAATATTAAGATGTAAAATGCGACCTTGTAGTGAAATCACATGTGCTATGTAAGGTGAATAGTGTTGTTCACCGTGAAAGAGTATAAGCATTTGTTGTCAGATGTGTTGTCAGATGCTACCGGTGTGGTGCTCTGTTCTCTCCTTGTTAGTATCACAGCTGCGTACGTGTGTTCCCTCTTGTGCTGCCCCAGTCTGCAGGTAGCTGACACAGCAGACCCAAAGGGAATTCCCAATGACCACAGAGTCTAGTAAGGTACGAAGGCACATTGGCCAGGTTTATTGCCTTATGGACACACTAGTAGTTCCCCGTAGATTACTTAGTCTACCGGGCATGCTACGAGAGCATGCCTCTTGACAATGGACTTGGCTCAGTCAGTGGCAGGACTTTCCACTGTCCCCATGGCCGGACAAAGACACCGCCCCAAGGAAGCATTCTTATACACAGGTACAAACAAGTTACACATCACTCCTGATGTATTGAGGTGCAACCCCTCTACGTAGTGAGTGCTGGCTCTCACCTTGTACATGTTGGTTTGAACAAAACAACTCTATCCATCATATTACCCTTTTGCCCCTGTCATTGGGATGGGTCGGCCTGTTCCTTGTTATCTGTGGAATGTTCAAGTATGTGAATGTTCTGATCTCTAGTGTTCAGTATCTTTTAGGTACGTATCTTCTTGCAGCATCAGCCCTTTCCTTGCCAGCTTCTGTGAGCAGGGCCTGCCTCTGGCTCACAGCTTCACTTTGCTTTATGTTAGCAAAGTCTTGACCATTACTTTAGTTCAGGCATTAGGCCTCATACCAGGCCTCTGATACCAAGGTTATATCTCAGGGCCTCCTCTTACTACAGCATTGTTCTGTAAAATGTATCTTTTCAAATACTTCTCTCCCTTTTTTCCCTCCCTCATGCAGCTGCAAACTTTTCAAGCCTCCCTACTCCATCCTGAACGCTATCTCAGATAAGGCGGAGGAAGAAAAAGACTCGAGATGAAATGTTCTCGGAAATCATGGAAGTGACCAGCAATGAAAGAGCTCATCTGAATGAGTGGAAGGACGTGGTATCAAATTACAGGAAAGATGCCAGTGAACGTGAGGACATGAGGGACGCTCGAGATGAGAGGTGGTGGCAGGAAGACCACAGGTGTAGGCAGGAAGATCAGCGGTGGCAGGATGAAATGCTGGAGCTGCTGCGTGATCAAACTGACATCCTCTGAAGTCTGGTGGAGCTTCAGGAACAGCAGCAGGGTCACTGAATGCCGCTGCAGTCCCTGTGTAACCACCCTCACCCCTCACCATGTTCCATATCTTCCTCACCCAGACATGTAAGAACGCGTGGGTGAAGGCTTCCTGCACCCGCCCACTCCACCCCCGTGGACAGCCCAACCAAAAGGCTGTCATTACTTTGAAATTTTTTTAGTGGCCTTTTCCTTCCCTCCTATCCTCCTCCCAAACCTCACCCCGGCTACCTTGTCAGTTCTCTCCCTCTTTTTATAATTACTTAATAAAGAATACATGATTTTTAAATGATAGTGACTTTATTTCCTTAAGCAAGCTGTAATCGAAGGGGGAGGGTGGTTTGCTTACAGGTAATGAATCAATCAAGGTGGGGGAGTTCATCAAGGGGAAACAAACACAGCAGTCAGACCGTACCCTGGCCCGTGATGAAACTCATTTTCAAAACTTCTCTGTTGAGCACCACTTCCTGGTGTGCTCTTCTAATCACCCTGGTGTCTGGCTGCGCGTAATCAGCAGCCAGGTGATTTGCCTCAGCCTCCCACTCCGCCATAAACGTCTCCCCCTTACTTTCACAGAGATTGTGGAGCACACAGCAAGTAGCAATAACAAAGGGGACATTGGTTTGGCTGAGGTCTGAGCGAGTAATGTGCACCAGTGCGCCTTTAAATGGCCAAATGCACATTCTACCACCATTCTGCACTTGCTGAGCCTGTAGTTGAATATGTCTTGACTACTGTCCAGGCTGCCTGTGTATGGCTTCATGAGCCATGGCATCAAGGGGTAGGCTGGGTTCCCCAGGATAACTACAGGCATTTCAACATCCCCAATTGATATTTTCTGGTCTGGGAACTAATTCCCTTGCTGTAGCCGTTTAAACAGAGTAGTGATCCTGAAGACATGAGCTTCATGAACCCTTCCCAGCCATCCCACGTGGATGTTGGTGAAACGTCCCTTGTGATCCACCAGTGCTTGAAAAGTACCCCTTACGGTTTACGTAATGGGTGCCCTGGTGCTCTGGTGCTAAGATAGGGATATGGGTTCCATCTATCACCCCACCACAGTTAGGGAATCCCATTGCAGCAAAGCCATCCACTATGACCTGCACGTTTCCCAGAGTCACAACCTTTCGTAGCAGCAGCTTAGTGATTGCTTTGGCTACTTGCAGCACAGCAGCCCCCACAGTAGATTGGGTCACTCCAAATTGATTCCTGACTGACCGGTAGCTGTCTGGCATTGCAAGCTTCCAGAGGGCTATTGCCACTCGCTTCTCCACTGTGAGGGCTGCTCTCATCTTGGTATTCTGGCACTTCAGGGCAGGGGAAAGCAAGTCACAAAGTTCCATGAAAGTCCCCTTACGCATGTGAAAGTTTCACAGCCACTGCGAATTGTCCCAAACCTGCAAAACTATGCAGTCCCACCAGTCTTGTGCTTGTTTCCCGGGCTCAAAATCAGCGTTCAATGGGTAGAACCTGCCCCATTACCAGCAGGATCTCCAAAGCGCAGGGGCCCACAGTTTGAGAGAATTCTGTGTCTATGTCCTCATCAGTCTTGTCGCCGCGCTGCCGTAGTCGCCTCCTCCTCGCCTGGCTTTGCAGGTCCTGGTTCAGCATTGACTGCATGAGAATGCGCGAGGTGTTTACAACATCCACGATTGCGGTCTTGATCTGAGCAGGGTCCATGCTTGCTGTGCTATGGCGTTTGCACAGTTCACCCAGGAAAAAAGGCGTGAAACGGTTGTCTGCTGCTTTCACGGAGGGAGGGGTGAAGCTGTACCCAGAACCACCCGCGACAATGATTTTTGCCCCATCAGGCACTGGGATCTCAATCCAGAATTCCAAGGGGCGGGGGAGACTGCGGGAACTATGGGATAGCTACGGGATAGCTACCCATAATGCAACACTCTGGAAATCGACACTAGCCTCGGTACATGGACACATACCTCCGAATTAATGTGCTTAGTGTGGCCGCGTGCACTTGACTTTATACAATCTGTTTTACAAAACCGGTTTATGTAAAATCGGAATAATCCTGTAGTGTAGACATACCCTCAGTGTAGAGGCTGCCAGATGTCTTTGAAGCCTCTGGTGCTTGCTGGTGCTGGAGACAGCCCAGGCTTGACAATCCCAGTGCTTGGAGATCCAGGGTCCTACAAACAGGTTGGGGACTGGTACAGCACAGCATTATAGCAAGAGTGTAAGCCTCTTAAGGCAGAGACCATCTTTTTGTACATTGCCTGGGATCCTGGTCTATGGCCGGGTGCTCCAGGGATACAAATAAATACACAGTAATACAGCTCCCGAAAGTGTAGTCAGTACAAGTCCCAACTCCTACTGACTGCACTACCTGATCTGCCACCCCACTTCTCTACTGCAGACCAGAATTGGAATCCTGCATCAGTCCAGGGACAACAAGATTGGGGGGAAGCCAGTACAAATTACTGGGGCCCAGTGGTCCAGAAGGGGGCCCAGGGCTTGACTATGTTGCATATGTTTTTGTCTTTCTCAGATATGCATATGTTTTCACCGGGGCCTGAATCTGCTCTCGGTGGCCCTGCATCAGTCTTGCAGGCTTTTAATTGCTCGGATAAAATGGACCCTGGATTCAAGAATTCCATGGAATGGTGCTTTCCTTTAGCCAAACTCAAATCTGCTGGATGAGGTTTGGTGAATAGTAAAATGTTAATGTGTTCTCTTAGGAGTAATCCGGAATGCTCTGTCACTAACACCAGTTTAACATACTTGTAAACTCAATTGAGGCAGTGTTGCCTAGCGGAGAGTGCTGTGGATGGGAACTAAAGAGATCTGGGCTCTGTTCCTGCTGGGTGGCCCTGAGCAAGTCACTTCCCTGTTATGTGCCTCAGTTTCCCCATGGGTATAAGCAGGATCATGATAAAGCACTTGGAGATCTATTGGAGAAAATGCTAACTAAGGGCAAGAGGTTTTTATTTTTTTTTTGATTTACAATTTTTGATTTATTTTTGATTTACAATTTTGATTTACAATTTTACATACTCTTACAAAGTATGAAGAGATTCAGTTCTACTGACCAGAGCAGAGTTAATCCTGATTTACACATAGAAATGAGAGAAGAATCAGACTAATATTTAAACTTTCCAAAGTTTAGCATCCATGTTCTTAAAGGTGTTCACTAAGAAATAACACACAATAAAATAGTAATTGAATTTATTTTTCAATAATAGAT
Source organism: Gopherus flavomarginatus (assembly GCF_025201925.1). Classification (NCBI taxonomy): domain Eukaryota; kingdom Metazoa; phylum Chordata; order Testudines; family Testudinidae; genus Gopherus; species Gopherus flavomarginatus. The sequence goes on along the minus strand of NC_066627.1, from coordinate 16,144,439 downwards.
TAATTCTTTTTATAAAAAATGTCTCTTTGGATGGGATTTGCAAAAGTGCATAAAAGAGTTAGGCACCCAAATTCTACTGACTACCAGTAGGATTTGGGAACCAAACACCTTCAGTTCTTTTGAAAATCTGATCTCAGCTTCAAATCACCCTGTGAAGGTGACAAATATTGTTTTTCTCATCTGCAAATGTGACTACTGAGACATAAGCTGATTCAATGCCAGATCTGAGAATAAATCCCACTTTGACTTACCACCAGACATTCACCCAATCTATAGTTGGAATAAGGACCTTCAAATATAAATGACAATCATCTCTAATGACTAAAAGGTGTGTCAATTGTTTGACTACACTTGGGGTTCAGTCTTAAAAGGACCAAGAGACCAAATAACCAAACCTAGCCAAATGTATTGTCTAAAGACAAAGCAATACAATACAAAAAGAAGACATTCCTACCCTTCCGGGAAGCAAATTCTCCCAGAATATTCATGTTACTCAAAAAGTGTGCTTCAAAAATATGCATTTCAGCTACCAGTATTTATGGTATGACTTTACAATTTACAAAGCCATTTACTTGTCACTAGAAATCCAACCTACCAGTGTGTAACAGTCCCTGAACTTGCAGTTTTGTTCTGTACTTTGCTTATCTCTGCTTTTGGGTAACTACGTGCCAAAAAATTGGGCATAGAGGTTCATCCCAATCTGTGTTAGGACACACCATTCGTGCATCATGTCTTTGACAGGCATCCTATTTCTTAATGCCAAAGCTGGCTTCAGATTTGCAAAATATTGTGGGATCCTCCACGGGTGAACCAAATTGAGGGGAGACCATAATGTATTCACTTAACATAACTTCCCAACACATATATATAGACATCAGTCAAAGTTCCCCTGAGCCAATGGTTCACAGATATAAAGTATTGTGACAGACCCAGGCCAGTGGGGTACAGAAGTCTGGTAGAGGGCAAATATACTGGTCCTATTGGCATCCAGCGGGGGTGGGCGGGCGAAGCCCGCCCACTTCTAAAGGGCCTCCCCCCAGCCTAAGGGGAGGACCCACAGGTCTGGGACACCAAATAATTACGGGGGACAACTAATGAAAAAAAAACAGGATCGGGAGTGAGGTCATAGGGCTAAACGAAGGGAACCCGATGGGGACACCGAGCAGAGAACCCCGGACAACGCCCACTGCTCCTCGAAGGCGTCAAGGGAGCCAGTGGACGCCGCCCAGAGGAACTCTGCCCGGATGCGAGAGCAGACGGAGGAACGGAAATAGGCCCCACAGTCGCAGGAAATCCCGTCGGCCAACCTCCTCTCCCTGGTGTTGTAGATGGTCAGTTTGGCCAGGGCCAAGAGGAGGTTGAGAAGGAGATCCCGCGACTTCGTGGGGCCACGGATGGGGAGCGTGTAGATAAAAAGGTGAGGGGAAAAGTGCAACCAAAAACGCAGGAAAATATTCAGGAGGAGCCGGAACAGGGGCTGCAACCTGGCGCACTCCAAATAAACGTGCGCCAAGGTCTCCTTCTCACCACAGAAAGGGCAGGTGCTAGGGACAGATGTGAACCGCGCCAAGTACACGCCCGTGCTCACGGCTCCGTGAAGGAGCCGCCAACTGATATCCCCGGCGGGCCTCGGGACCAGGGCAGAGTACAAGCTGGCCCACCGGGGCTCCTCACCCTCGAGAGGCGGCAGGAGGTCCCGCCATTTGGTATCGGGGCGGGACGCGAGGGTGAGGTAGTGAAGGGTATGGAGCACGAGCGAGTACAGATGTTTCCGTGGCGCGGTCTGGAACAAAACCGGCTGCAGATCATGCAGCCGGCTGGCAGTGAAAGGGTGAGGGGGCCGATTGGGTCCACGGGGCAGGGGCCCGATAAAAATGTCCACGGGGCCTGGGGTGGAGGGTGGGCGGGGCGTGCCCTCTCTCAGGACCCGGTCGAGGTAAGCCCGAGCAGCGGGCAGTAAAGCGGCCTTCACCTCCTGAAGTACGCGCTGGGGAGTACGAGGTCTGGAGAGCCCCATGCGCTGAGCGAGCGTCAGGGGATCCAGCCAGTCTCCCCGGTCGTAGTCCAGGAGGTCTCCGACCCTGGTGACTCCTGCCGAGACCAACCTCTGGCACACCGTGGGGGACTCCGCCACCTGCACATGAAGCTGGGGATTGCGTAGCAGGGGCTCCGCGAGGAGGTCAACCCCCACGGTGGCCGCCACGGACCTGGTCATTAAAAAGAGCTTCCAAGTCCGGAGGAGGTCTTGGTAGAAGACCGGCAGCCCGGAGAGGTCTCGCGGAAGACCTCTCGGGTGGAGGTAAAAGAGCTGCCGGTCGTATCGGAGCCCTCGGAAGCGGCGGAGGAAGGCGTGCGCCAATACGCTCCACGCCGGACTACCCGCACCAAACAGGAGCCTCTGCAGGGCCTGGAGGCGGAAGACATGGACCTGAGCGCATAAGCACTTCAGGCCCTGCCCCCCCTCCTCCAGGGGCAGGTGGAGGACCCCTGCAGAGACCCAGAGCGTCCCCGGCCAAAAGAACTCCAGAATCACCGTCCGGAGGTTGGCCAGGAAACCCGGGGCCGGGACCAGGGTGTTGAGTCGGTACCAGAGCATGGACAGGACCAGTTGATTAAGCACCAGTGCCCTCCCCCGAAGGGAGAGGCACCGGAGTAGTCCTGTCCATTTCCGGAGCCGCTCCGTCACCCTGCCCTGCAAATCCTGCCAGTTCTCCGGCGGAGACGGATGCGTGGCAGAAAGGTAAACGCCGAGATAGAGCAGCGGACCCGCGCTCCACCGGATGGCCTGAAGCGCAGGTGGGAGGGAGCTCGCCTGCCACCCGTCCCCGACCACCAGGCCAGAGCTCTTGACCCAGTTGACCCGGGCGGAGGAGGCCGCCGAGTACACAGCCTGGCAAGCCTCCACCCGCGCCAAGTTGCCCGGGTCCTGGACCACGAGGAGCACATCGTCAGCGTATGCCGACAGGACCAGCCGCAGCCCCAGCTCCTGAAGCACCAACCCCGTCAACCTCTTGCGGAGGAGACAGAGGAAGGGCTCGATCGCCAGAGCGTACAGCTGGCCCGAGAGGGGGCACCCCTGCCGCACTCCCCGCCCGAAGCTGACCGGCTCAGTCAGGGTCCAGTTGAGCCTGACCAGACACTCCGCAGAAGCGTACAGCACCTGCAGAAAACCCACAAACAGGGGTCCGAAGCCGAACGCTCGCAGAGTGCCCAGGAGATACCCGTGATCCATCCGGTCGAACGCCTTCTCCTGATCCAGGGACAGGAGGGCGAACGACAGACCATCCCTACACCCCAATTCCAGAAGGTCCCGGACCAGATACAAGTTATCAAAGATGGTGCGGCCCGGGACGGTGTAGGTCTGGTCTGGAAGGACCACGTCCGCCAGCACGGACCCTAGCCGCATTGAGATGGCCTTCGCAACAATTTTGTAGTCCGTGCTGAGGAGCGAGACGGGACGCCAATTCCGTAAGTCGCGGAGGTCCCCCCTCTTCGGCAATAAGGCCAGCACGGCTCGCCTGCACGAGAGAGGGAGGACCCCGCTATGCAAAGCCTCAGCCCAGACAGTGACCAGGTCTGGGCCGAGGACGTCCCAGAACACGCGGTAGAACTCCACGGTCAGCCCGTCCAAGCCCGGAGATTTATTGGTGGGCATGTGACGGAGGGCCTCCGAGAACTCGGCCAGAGTGAGAGGCAGCTCTAGCCGGTCCCGGTCGCCCGTGCTGACCGTCGGGAGCCCGTCCCAGAGCACTCTGCAAGCGTTAGGATCGGTCGGATCCGGGGAGAAAAGAGTGGCGTAGAAGGCCCTGGCCCTCTGGCACATCTCCGCCGGATCCGTGAGGGGGGTGCCGTCCTCCGCCAGGAGGCAGGTGACGTGCTTTTTGGCCCCCCTCCTTTTCTCTAGGGTGTAGAAGAAGCGGGAGCCGCGATCCATCTCCCGAAGGAGGTGGATGCGGGATCGAACAAAAGCACCCCGGGCCCGATGGTCTTCGAGGGCCCGGAGCTCCTCCCGCTTCTCCCGGCACGCTCCGCAGAGGGATGGATCCGCGGGGTTGACGGCCAGACGCCTCTCCAGCTCCAAGACCTCCCGCTCCAACTGCCCTATCGCCGCATCCCTCCGTCGGCTGGCACCCCGAGTGTAGTCACGGCAGAAGAGCCGGGCGCGCACCTTCCCCAGATCCCACCACCGCCGCGCCGAGGAAAAGGCACGCCTCTGCCCTCGCCAGGCCAGCCAGAACTCCCGGAAGGACGCCACGAAGCCCGCATCCTCCAGCAAACTATTATTAAAGTGCCAATAGGCCGGCCCCGGCCTCTCCGCGCAGAGAGAGGCCGTCACGGTGGCAAGGTGGTGATCCGAAAAGGGGGCCGGCCGAACGCTGGAGGAATGGGCCCGTGAAAGGTGGAAACGTGACAGGTAAATACGGTCCAGCCGGGAGTGGCACGACTGATGGGCCTCCACCCAGACGAGGGTGAACGTCGAGACGTCGTCTGGGTGGTGGTCGCGCCAGACGTCCACCAGGGAGTGGCGGTCGACAATCTCCCGGAGGACGTCCGCAGCTGCCGGGCACTGCTCGGTCCCCGAGCGGTCCCGTTCCTCGAGGGTGGTGTTAAAATCCCCTCCCAGGACCAGGCACTCACGAGGGTCCAGGGAGCCAAGGAAGGCGGATGCCTGCTGATAAAAACGTAGCCTCTCCGGGGCCGATGTCGGGGCGTAAACGTTGACGAGATGAACCACAAGCCCCTCCATGCGGACCCGGAGGTGCAGCAGGCGACCCGGCACAGCCTCGGCGACCCCTAGCACCTCGTGCCGTAGGTCGGGGGAGAACAGGGTCGCCACTCCAGCCGCGCAGACAGAGAAGTGGCTAAAGTAGGCCCCATCCCCCCACTCCAGCCGCCAGCTAGCTTCAGCAGCCGGATCCGTATGGGTCTCCTGCAGGAAAACCACAGAGTACCCCCCCTCCCGGAGGAAGGAGAGCACCTGGCTCCTGCGGAGACCCATCCTACAGCCTCGGGTGTTTAAGGTGGCAAGGATGATCGGCGCCATGAGGAGGGCTGGGGGGGATCCTCGCTGGCAGACACGCCCACGGCCTCTGGCAGGCCGCGCAGCAATCCGTGACCAACCCCGAAGGTGAGTAAGGAGTCACGGAAGACACGGACCCGCCGGTAGGCCGCGGCGGCCTGCTTCCCGGTCCTCCTACCCTCCCCCATGAGGGCCCTCGCGGCCCGGAGGACCTGATGGAAATCCCCCCACCGCTGGAGCGCAAGATGGACTTTGTTCCGGGAGCCACGGACGTCCTCAAGGAACTCCCGCAGCTCCTCCCTCAGCGCATGGGGGGGTGGGGTCACTGATCGATGACTGGCCCCCAGTGGGGCCCCCGTCACAGCCCCGCGGCCCACCAAGGCGGGTAGGCAGGGGGCAGATCCCCAACGTGGCAGCAGATGGACCGACGCCACACGACCCGCCCCGCTCTCAGATTCAAGAAGGGGCGGTGGAAGGAGAACAGCAGCCCTTGGGGGGTCGGGACAGGAAAGAACTAGTGAACCCGCTCCCTGGGAGGTATTGCCAGGGGCAGCACTGGCATCACAGGAAGTGGGGGGGACAAGGACAGAGCCAACAGGAGTAGGGCGGGGATCAGGGAGAGAATCCGGGAAGGAGGTAGAGGCAGGATCCGGAGCCTCCATAGGTGAGACGCCAGAAGGTGGCTCCTCCTGGCCAGGCTCAAGGATCTGGGAAGTGGGCAGGGGAACCCTAACGATGCCGGGCTCAGCCACTGTGGCACGTGCGGCAGCCTCGGCACCCAGTGAGAGATGGTGGTCGATGGGGTCCCCGCTGAGGAAGGAGGGCGGGTCCTCCACACCCAAGAGGGACAGCCCCTGGGAAGCGGGTCTCGGCAGCGGGGCACTGGCCGTCGCCCCAAGGGGCTCGGCAGCTGCCAACAGAGTGCCACCCACAGCCGAGTCGAGGGAAGATTCCAGGGGACCCTCAGAGGTGGGAGCAGAAACAGCAGGTAGGGGAAGGGAACCCAGGGACAGGGGGGATGTAGTGAGGTCACCCAGATCGAGGCCCGCCGGCAGAGGGTCATCCTCCCCCTGCGTGACCGGGGTCAAACCCAGGGCCTCGATTTCTGCGTAGATGGGAGGGAGATCACAGTCCACCACCCCAGGGCCCTCCCCGCCAGCACCCAAGGCGATACCCACCACGGCGCTCTCAGAGACGCCAAGTGGGAAGGGGGTGAGAGAGGCTCCCTCGGGGGCATCCACGGGAAGGGACCCCGGAGGAGGGGCGGTGTCACCTTCCGGTGCTGCCACGGCATCCCCAGCCGGCACCACAAACTGGGAGTCATCAGGGGACAAGGCGGAAGACTCGACATCGGCGCCCCCCTTCCTGCTCTTCCGGGGGGCCTCCGAATCCGAAGTATGTAAAGAAACTCGAGCCTTCCGCTTGCCTCGCTTCCCCTGCACTAAGGACCAGCCCTCCATGGCATCATCCGGGGGCTGGCTAACAGGGGTCGGCTCGGGGGGCAAGGGCAATGGCTCAGGGACTCGAGGAGGCAGTGGTGGGACAGCAGAAACCGGGGAGGATTCCCCCTGGGACGAGCCCTCTCCCACGGCCGGCGGTAGCCCCGCCACACCCTCCTCCACAGAGGTGGACCGAGAAGGAGGAGGAGGGGCAGCTTCGGGTGCCGGGCAGCTAGGGGGACCGGCGATGACAGGGCCGGCGCCTTGCCGGGGCTCGGGGGTCCCGGACGCTCCTCCGTGCTGGGCCAAGGGACAGTCCCTCCGGACGTGCCCCATCGCCCGGCAGAGGTAGCACCGGGCCTCCCCCGTTGAGTAATGCACCCAGTAGTGGGCTCCCTGGTAAGGGACCAGAAAGGACCCCTCGAGCGCCTCTCCGCCACGCGCCGCCGGCGGCAGTTGAAGCTGCACTTGCCGGCGGAACGAGAGAACATGACGGAGGGCGGGGTCCTTGCAGCCCAAGGGGAGAGGGCTGATGACAGAGATGGGGCGTCCCAGGGCAGAAAGGGCGGGCAGCAGGGCGGCATTGGGCAGGAAGGGAGGGACGGAGGTCAAGATCAAGCGGACCCCCAGGTCTTCTAACGGCTCCAGGGGGACGAACACGCCCCCCACCGCCAGGCCCGTCTCTACCGCCTCCTGGGCGGCAGCCTCCGATGCCAGGAAGAAGACCACCTTCCCGTACATTTTGGAGGCCGCCACGATGGCTGTGCGCCCCACTACCCTGGCCAACGCCCGCACGTAGGTCTCCACGTGGGGCGAGGCGGGCACCAGGAGGCAACGGACGCCGTGCTTCCTGGTCAAAGTGGGAAAGGGGCCCCGGCTGCTGTAGATGTTGGCGGAAGCAGCGGGCGGAGGAGCAGCGGCAGGCGGGGGGGGCCGCCGCCACCTGGGCGTACGCCCTGGGGGCCGGGGGAGGGACACCTGCAGAGCTGGTGGAGGGAACAGCGGGGAGGGACGCCGCAGCCAGTAGCGGGGCTGCGGCAACGGGGGCAGTCTCCGCCATGGAGGGCCTGGCCTTTCTAGCGGGGCCCTTACCCTTCTTCCCACCCCGACCCTTCCCACCGGCTGGGGGGGCTCCCCCCGAATCAGAAGGGGCGAGAGACGTGGTAGCAACGGAGGTCTCCCCAGTACTCACTGCTGCCAGTGCCCCAGCAGGGGCGGTGGTAGGTGGATCAGCAGCGGCGGTCGAGGTAGAGGCTTGGGCAGTGGACACGGGGGCAGGTGGAGGAGGGGTAGTGGGAGCATCGCGAGGGGTCTCCCCCGCCGCATCCCCCACCATAACGAGAGCGGGGAGGGGGACAAACAGCGAGGGGAGGGGAAGGAGAGGAGGCGGCCACCCTTCCCCGCTAGGCTGCAGGCAGGGGAGGAGGGCGCCAGAAGGGGAAGGCTAAAGGGGCGTAGGGAGCAACCAAGGACTACGGGTGGGATTGGTGCAGGGCACCAACGCAGAGGGGGGTTCCGGCTCCTCCAGTTGCACTAGGGGAGCAGGGGGGCAACGGCAGAGGGGGGAGTGCAGTGAACAAGGGGAAACCAAATGGGGAAGGGCACAAGCGCCTGAGAGGGGGCGTGGGCGCATGAGGGGGAACCGATCAGGGCTGGCGGAGCACAGGGTGGGGGGAAAGGGCGAGCTGAGATTGGGGTAGAGGGACCACGGGGACAGCTACAGGGCTGGGGCAGAACTATCAGGCAACAGAGGGAAATAGGTGGGGTGGACAAATGTGGCAGAGGGGACGGGGTCAGTCCAGTATGAGGGGGGAGGTGGTGCACCCACAGGCACTTGTGCCAAAAAGTCAATGGTTGGCTGCTGCTGCTGCAGGCCCAAATGGTGGAAGTGGGCGTGGTGAGCCAGGCGAGCAGCTCAGACCCAGAGGCAGGAGTCCAAAGCAGAAGGAAAACAGCCAGCGGGGGTGGTGGAGGGGGCAACGATGGTGGTGGGGGCGAAGGGGGACACGGATGGACCGGGGGCAGGCTCCACGCCACACCCCCGGTGCCCCAGCAGACACAGTCCAAACCCCCACCACAAGAGCACAGTTTGAAAAAGACTCAGTCCAGAAAAGCCCCCTCCACAGTGGTCTTCATACTGTCTCCAGCAGCAGGCGGTCCTCTTCTCCTTCCTCTCCTTCTCCGGGCACCAACAGCTCCCCAGCAACAGCCACAGTAGGCCCAGCAGCTCCAGGTGGTGGTGGTCTGGCGTCCAGGCAGGAGGGACCCCGCTCAGAGGGTGGTGGTCTCAGCAACAAGAGCTGGGGTCCCTCACTCCCCTCCTCTCAGGGAAGCAGGCCAGCAGCCCCCCCCCACAAGGGGTTGTAGGTGGAATAACAGCAGTAACTGAGGTGGGGGGGAACCACCAGCCAGCCAGCAAACAGACAGCAGAGAGAGGGGTAGGTGGTGGTGTCAAGCCCAGCCAGGGAAGCAGCAGGAGCAGGAACAGCAGCAGAAACAGCAGCAGCGAGGGCCCAGCGCCTAGCAGGAACAGCAGCAGCAGCAGCAGCCCTCTCCCTCCTTCCTCTACAGCAGAGTGGCAGAAGAGAGATCTCTGGCCCCAGGAGAAGCAGGCTTCTGCTCCCTGAGTGACCAGAGCAGGGGCTGCACTAGAGTAATCAGGAACCTGCTAGAACCAATTCAGGCAGACAGGCTGGTTAGAACACCTGCAACCAATCAAGGCAGGCTAATCAGGGCACCTGGGTTTAAAAAGGAGCTCACTCCAGTCAGGGAGAGGGGAGCCAGAGGAGAGGAAGTGTGTATGAGGAGCTGGGAGCAAGAGGCACAAGGAGCTGAGACTGAGAGGGTGTGCTGCTGGAGGACTCAGGAGTACAAGCGTTATCAAACACCAGGAGGAAGATCCTGTGGTGAGGATAAAGAAGGTGTTTGGAGGAGGCCATGGGGAAGTAGCCCAGGGAGGTGTAGCTGTCATGCTGCTGTTACAGGAGGTACTATAGACAGCTGCGATCCACAGGGCCCTGGGCTGGAACCCGGAGTAGAGGGCGGGCCCGGGTTCCCCCCAAACCTCCCAACTCCTGATCAGACACAAAAAGAGTTGACCCAGACTGTGGGGAAGATCACTGAGGTGAGCAAATCTGCCAATAAGCGCAGGACCCACCAGAGTAGAGAAGGAGCTTTGTCACAGTATATTATAGCAATATCATCAGCATAATGCTCATTGATGTGATGAATTCTTCACCCAATATGTATGTATTGGCTAACACCTCTGTTGGGACCTACTCCCACTGAAGTCATTGGAAAGATGCCCTTTCAGTGGCCATTGGATGAAGGCTTTGGCCTGAGATTTTCAATGATATCTAAGGCAGTTAGGGCCAGATTTTCAAAGGTATTTAGGCACCTAAAAATGTAGATAGATGACTATTAGATTTACCACTAGTTTGGGCCTAGTCGAAGAGATAAACCTACAGGTATCTGACTCCAGGCCACTGTGCTATCACGCTATTAGATGTTCCAGGAGATGCAGCCAGTTCTGGAAGCCACAGCATTGTTTTTTTTTTAATATAAACTAGTTGATATTGCATAGAATAGAATCCACCCCAAAGCTTTGCCCAGGAAATGACAGTGCACTCTGCAATATAGGTGGAATGCAAGTGGCCTTGATTTTACCAAGACAATGTATGACTAATAGGCTTCCTGGCCCTGAACTCTCTGACAGCTGTGTCTGTGTGACCAGTGATACTTGTACCATGGATGCTGCTGGTCTGTAAAGGGACATGCTCGTGGTCCAGTGCAGAGGGCCTAGGGTACCGGTGAGGTACCTTGGGTTTTAGTGCCACGTTCAACTGTTTTGTGACTGTGGGAAAGTCTGTTTAACTTGTCTGTCTAAATCAGGAGTAGGCAACCTATGGCACGGTGCTGAAGGCAGCACATGAGCTGATTTTCAGTGGCACTCACACTGCCCGGTTCCAGGCCATCAGTCTGGGGGGCTCTCCCTTTTAATTTCATTTTAAATGAAGCTTCTTAAACATTTTCAAAACCGTATTTATTTTACACACAACAATAGTTTAATTATCTATTCTAGAAAGAGACCTTCTAAAAAGGTTAAAATGTATTACTGGCACGTGAAACCTTAAATTAGAGTGAATAAATGAAGACTCGGCACAGCACTTCTGAAAGGTTGCTGACCCCTGATCTAAATACAGCCTTCAGGACAAGTGTGCCTGCCTTGCACACTGCAGCCCCTAGGTGGTGATGTTGCAATCTTGATAATAAACCCACCAAGACAAATGGAGGCTTTACAGCCTGTCAGGTCTTGTGTCACGTGGGCTCCCCTTCACTGAGGCCTGGTCCACACTACAGCGTTAAATCGATTTAAACAGCGTTAAATCGATTTAACGCTGTACCCGTCCACACTACAAGGCACTTTAAATCGATTTTAAGGGCTCTTAAAATCGATTTCTGTACTCCTCCCCAATGAGAGTAGTAACCCTAAAATTGATATTACTATATCGATTTAGGGTTAGTGTGGACTGAAATCGAAGTTATTGGTCTCATTCTTTTACTGAGCTACCCAGAGTGCACAGCTCCGGAAATCGATGGTAGCCTAGGACCATGGACGCACACCACCGAATTAATGTGCCCTAGTGTGGACGCGTAAAATCGATTTTATAAAACCAGTTTTATAAAACCGGTTTTAATAATTTCGATTTTATGCTGTAGTGTAGACGTGGCCTGAGTGTACATATAGTTGGTCTGGCAACTTTTTCATGCTACTGCACAATAAATCTGAGGATTAAAGCTGGAGCGACTTGCAGAAAACTGCATTGCTCCAAGGAAGGAAAGAGAATTACAGCCATTGACTCACCACCATTCCTTAATGCCAGGTGTCCGCTGAGTTCAAGGCAGCCACACAGATCTATGGCTCGCCAAGCCATGCCCTTTCTGGAACTAAACTAACAGAGCTCCATGGGCTTGTGCATATTTAAATGGCATGGAGTTAGCTAGCGTGCTGGCCCAGATCCTCTGCTAGAGGTAATGGTTTGATTAATAAGGCTTAAAACAGGAGCAATTTCATTGCTATGACTACCACTTTGGCGCCGCACAATAATTTGAATGGAGAATGAAATAATAAGGATGGAATTATGAATGAATCTGACTGTGTGGTTGGGAAAATGACTTACTGTACATGTTTGAGTGAAAGGATGTACATACCTTGAAGTGATGGATTTATTTAATTTATGTGTTAGAGTAGTTTTGTATGTGTGAGTATGTGCGCTTATGCCTTAATATGGGTGTGTATTCATGTCTGAGTTTGTGTGTGAGCGCATCTCTGTGTGTGGATCTAGATGTGTGTCCCTCCAGATGTGTGTCTGCAGTGTGTGATTTCTCCCCTGTACCACTTGTGTCCAAGCAGACGTGTGCTCCCCAGTGTAGTCACTGCAGCTGACTGATGCTAAATGTACCACTGCCTGATAGATCAGTGGAAGCATATGCATCACTGGCAGCAACTGGATATTGTGTCTCACCTTCCAGCTCTGTTCTGGCCTCTCTTCGTGCCACCAATCTAATTCATAACAGCAATGGGCCTGTCATAACTATAAAGGGAAGGGAACAGCCCTCCTGTGTACAATACTATAAAATCACTCCTGGCCAGGGACACCAAAGTCCTTTTACCTGTAACGGTTTAAGAAGCTCAGGTAACCTGGCTGACACCTGACCCAAAGGACCAAAAGGGGACAAGATACTTTCAAATCTTGGTGGGGGGAAGGCTTTTGTTTTGAGGTTGTTTGCTCTTGGGACTAAGAGGGACCAGACATAGAATCATAGATTATTAGGGTTGGAAGGGACCTCAGGAGATCATCTAGTCCAGCCCCCTGCTCAAAGCAGGACCAATCCCCAAATTGCCCCCTCAAGGATTGAATTTACAACCCTGGGGCCTGGTCCACACTACGCAGTTAAACCGATTTTAAAAGTGTTAAATCGATTTAATGCTGTACCCGTCCACACTACAATGCACTTTATATCGATTTAAAGGGCTCTTTAAATCGATTTCTGTACTCCTCCCCAACGAGAGGAGTAACGCTAAAATCGATATTAACATATCGGTTTAGGGTTAGTGTGGCCGCAAATCAAAGTTATTGGCCTCTGGGCGGTATCCCACAGTGCACCACTGACCGCTCTGGACAGGTATCTGAACTCTGATGCACTGGCCAGGTATACAGGAAAAGCCCCGTGAACTTTTGAATTGCATTTCCTGTTTGGCCAGCGTGGAGCTCTCATCAGCACAGGTAACAATGCAGTCTCCTGAGAATAGAAAAAGAGCACCAGCATGGACCGCACGAGAGGTACTGGATCTTATCGCTATATGGGGAGAGGATTCAGTGCTAACAGAACTCCGTTCCAAAAGACGAAATGAAAAAATATTTGAAAAAATTTCCAAGGCCATGATGGGAAAAGGCCACACCAGGGACTCAGTGCAGTGCAGAGTGAAAGTTAAGGAGCTCAGACAAGCATACCAGAAAACCAAATGGAAGATCCGGGTCAGGGCCAAAAACATGCCACTTCTACACTGAGCTGCATGCAATTTTAGGGGGCTGTGCCACCACTACCCTCCCCCTTTGTCCGTGGATTCTGAGGTGGGGGTTATAATCTCAACCATGGCTGAGGATTCAGCGGAGGGGGAAGATGAGGAGGAGGATGAGGAAGAGGAGGATGACCTTGCAGCGAGCACACAGCACTCTGTTAGCCCCAACAGCCAGGAGCTTTTTGTGACCCAGACGGAATTACCCTCCCAGCCCTCCCAAGCCACTAGCCCAGACAGTGAAGCCATGGAAGTGACCTCTGGTGAGTGTACCTTTGTAAATATAAAACATGGTTTAAAAGCAAGCTTTTTTTAATGATTGATTTGCTGTGAGGGCTTGGGATGCATTCACAGCCAGTAAAGTTACTGTAAAAGTTTGTTAACACGTCTGGGGACGGAGCGGAAATCCTCCAGGAACATCTCCATGAAGCGCTCCTGGAGGTACTCCAAAAGCCTTTGCAGAAGGTTTCTGGCCAAGGCAGCCTTGTTCCGTCCACCATGGTAGGACAGTTTACCACACCATGCATGTAGCAAGTAATCGGGTATCATTGCATGACAAAGCATAGCTGCGTATGGTCCCGGTGACAACTGGCATTCAAGAAACATCCGTTCTTTATCTCGCTCTGTTATCCTCAGCAGCGTGATATCATTCATGGTAACCTGGTTGAAATTCAGGAATTTAATTAAAGGGGGACAGAGATGGCCATTTTCCTACTGGGCTGTTGCTTAAAAGAAAGCCTTCCTTGCACGTAGCAAAGCGGGGGGAGGGGTGGCGTAATGGCGCTGAGCTTTTTAGCATTTGGCTAGCAGGAATCTTCCCAGCTACCAGCCACGCGGTGGGGGGGGGGGAAAAGGGGGGTGATTAGCAGTGATCTTCCATGATACCAGCCATGCGGTGGGGGGAGGGGTAAAGCAATCTTAGAGAATTGGATTGGGGAGGGGAGGGGTTGGCATCTGCTGCTGCTTGTTAACACGAAAGAAGCATCAGAGGGCACTGTGTATATGAAGGCTGGAGAAGCTGAAAGACAGTGGCTTACCATGACCGCATGCAAGCTGAATTGTGATGCCCGGACCTGCGTCTGTGAGATCTGTAACACCAGAGCCGCAGGCACTCAATATTAAAAGTTTCCAAATGCGACCTTGTACTGAAATCACATGTGCTATGTAATGTGAATAGTGTTGTTCATTGTGAAAGAGTATAACCATTGTTCTGTAAAATGTATCTTTTTAAATCCTTCTCTCCCTATTTTCCCTCCCTCATGCAGCTGCACATTTTTCAAGCCTCCCTACTCCATCCCGAAGGCTAGCTCAGATAAGGCGGAGGAAGAAGAGGACGTGAGATGAAATGTTCTCTGAAATCATGGCAGTAACCCGCAATGAAAGAGCTCATCTGAAGGAGTGGAAGGACGTGGTAGCAAAGTACAGGAAAGATGCCAGTGAACGTGAGGATAGGAGGGACGAACGTGAGGATAGGAGAGATGCTCGAGATGAGAGGTGGCGGCAGGAAGATCAGAGGTGTAGGCAGGAATATCAGCGGTGGCGGGATGCAATGCTGGAGCTGCTGCGTGATCAACTGACATCCTCTGATGTCTGGTGGATCTTCAGGAAGAGCAGCGGGGTCACAGAGTGCCGTTGCAGCCCATGTTTAACCACCCTCAGTACTCACCATGTTCCATATCTTCCTCACCCAGACGTGTAAGAACGCGTGGGGGAAGGCTTCCTGCACCCGCCCATTCCACCCTGTGGACAGTCCAACCAAAAGGCTGTCATTACATTGAAATGTGCTTAATGGCCTTTTCCTTCCCTCCTATCCTCCTCCCAAACCACACCCGGGATACCTTGTTAATTCTCTTCCTTTTTTTATAATTACATGCTTTTTAAACGATAGTGACTTTATTTCCTTAAGCAAGCTGTAATCGAAGGGGGAGGGTGGGTTGCTTACGGGCAAGGAGTCAATAAAGGGCGGGAGGTTCATGAAGGGGAAACAAACACAGCAGTTACACCATACCCTGGCCCGTGATGAAACTCATTTTCAAGGCTTCTCTGATGCACACCGCTTCCTGGTGAGCTCTTCTAATCGCCCTGGTGTCTGGCTGCACGTAATCAGCGGCCAGGTGATTTGCCTCAGCCTCCCACCCCACCATAAACGTCTCCCCCTTACTTTCACAGAGATTGTGGAGCACACAACAAGCAGCAATAACAAAGGGGACATTGGTTTGGCTGAGGTCTGAGCGAGTGAGTAATGTGGGCCAGCGCGCCTTTAAATGGCCAAATGCACAATCTACAACCATCCTGCACTTGCTCAGCCTGTAGTTGAACAGCTCCTGACCACTGTCCAGGCTGCCTGTGTATGGCTTCGTAAGCCATGGCATCAAGGGGTAGGTTGGGTCACCCAGGATAATGACAGGCATTTCAACATCCCCAACTGTTATTTTCTGGTCCGGGAAGTAAGTCCCTTGCTGCAGCCGTTTAAACAGAGTAGTGCTTCTGAAGATGCGAGCGTCATGAACCCTTCCTGGCCATCCCACGTGGATGTTGGTGAAACGTCCCTTGTGATCCACCAGTGCTTGCAGCACCATTGAAAAGTACCCCTTGCAGTTTATGTACTGGGTGCCCTGGTGCTCCGGTGCCAAGATAGAGATATGGGTTCCATCTATGCCCCCCCCACAGTTAGGGAATCCCATTGCAGCAAAGCCATCCACTATGACCTGCACGTTTCCCGGAGTCACAACCTTTCGTAATAGCAGCTTAATGATTGCTTTGGCTACTTGCAGCACAGCAGCCCCCACAGTAGATTTTCCCACTCCAAATTGATTCCTTACTGACCGGTAGCTGTCTGGCGTTGCAAGCTTCCAGAGGGCTATTGCCACTCACTTCTCCACTGTGAGGGCTGCTCTCATCCTGGTACTATGGTGTTTCAAGGCAGGGGAAAGCAAGTTACAAAGTTCAGAGAAAATGCTCTTACGCATACGAAAGTTCCGCAGTCACTGCGAATCGTCCCACACCTGCAAAACTATGCGGTCCCACCAGTCTGTGCTTGTTTCCTGGGCCCAAAATCGGCGTTCAATGGGTAGAACCTCCCCCATTACCAGCAGGAGCTCCAAAGCGCAGGGGCCCGTAGTTAGGGAGAATTCAGTGTCCATGTCCTCATCACTCTCGTCGCCACGCTGCCGTAGCTGCCTCCTCCTCGCCTGCCTTTGCAGTTCATGGTTCAGCATTGACTGCATGAGAATGCGCGAGGTGTTTACAACATCCACGATTGCGCTATTGATCTGAGCAGGGTCCATGCTTGCTGTGCTATGGCGTTTGCTCAGTTCACCCAGGAAAAAGGCGCGAAATGGTTGTCTGCTGCTTTCAGGAAGGGAGGGGTGAGGCTGTACCCAGAACCACCCGCAACAATGATTTTTGCCCCATCAGGCACTGGGATATCAACCCAGAATTCCAAGGGGAAGAGGAGACTGCAGAAACTATGGAATAGCTACGGAATAGCTACCCACAGTGCAACGCTCCGGAAATCGATGCTAGCCTCGGACCATGGACGCACATCGCCGAATTAATGTGCCTAGTGTGGCCGCGTGCAATCGACTTTATAATATCTGTTTTATAAAACCAGTTTATGTTAATTCGAAATTATCCTGTAGTGTAGACATAGCCTGTGTTTAGCAGGCCAGTGCTCAAACCACTGAGTTATCCCTCCCCCGCTGTCAATCCATGCTTTCCAAATCTTTCTGAACCAGTCTCTTATATTTCAAACTTGTAAGTAACAGCCAGGCAAGATGTGTTAGTTTTATCTTTGTTTTCTCAACTTGTAAATGTTCCTTTTTGCTAAGAGGATTTACCTCTGTTTGCTGTAACTTTGAACCTAAGGCTAGAGGGGGTTCCTCTGGGCTCTATGAATCTGATTACCCTGTAAAGTTATTTTCCATCCTGATTTTACAGAGATGATTTTTACCTTTCTTTCTTTAATTAAAAAGCCTTCTTTTTAAGAACCTGATTGATTTTTCCTCGTTTTAAGATCCAAGGGTGTTGGATCTGGACTCATCAGGAATTGGTGGAGGGAAAGGAGGGGGAATGGTTAATTTCTCCTTGTTTTAAGATCCAAGGGTTTGGATCTGTGTTCACTAGGAACTTGGTGGAGAAGTTTCTCAAAGCTGCTGGCAGGGAAATAGTCTGGGGGGAAGATAGACAGAGTTTCCCAAATAACTCTTAAAGGCTTTGGGTAGTGGCAGTAAAACCAGATCTAAGCTGGTAGTTAAGCTTAGAGGTTCTCATGCAGGTCCCTACATCTGTACCCTAGAGTTCAGAGTGGGGAAGGAACCTTAACAGGGCCTGAACCAAGCTACCTAGACTGAGACAGAAACCTCAGATTTGAACACCCCCAATTATCTTTCAGAGGGGTAGCTGTGTTAGCCTGGATCTGTAAAAGCAGCAGAGTCCTGTGGCACCATATAGACTAACAGATGTATTAGAACATGAGCTTTCATGGGTGAATCCATGATGCATCTGATGAAGTGGGTATTCGCCCACGAAAGCTCATGCTCCAATACATCTGTTAGTCTATAAGATGCCACAGGACTCTGCCAATTATCTTTGTGATACTCAAGATCCATATGTGAATTTCACAGGCTGGGGCAGTCATTAGTCATAAGTGGATCTGTAGCCACATGAAAATCACAGCACTGGGTAGGACGCCAATTGGCCTCTTTACTGACAGGCTCAGAAGATAGGTAAAGAGAAGACAGTCACAGTGTAGGTACCAACTTCTGAGTTCTGACCTAGAGAAATCACCTCCTTCTGTCAGGTTTGAAGCATATTGTCTGACTGAACAGTGGGGTTTGTGTGTGTTCACTAACTTGTATTCCCACTGCTCTAACCATCTATTTAACTATCCATCTCCTAATGGTCCATCTGGCCATTATCTAATTGTCTACCGTGCCCTCTATCTGCGGATCGAGATGTTTGTCCATTTTCTTCCTTTTATCCATCTCATTGATCCAGCCATCTGTATTTCCAATTGCCCATCTACACCTCTATCAATCTGCCATGTCATCTGTTAATCTGTCTAATCAGCTTTCTGTCCACCTGCCTAATGGTGTTTACATTCACCTGCCTCTTTCTTTCTTTCTTTCTTTCTTTATCTTTCTATCTATCTATCACTAAGGGGCCCATCCCTGTGGAAAGTGGACTTCAGTGGGCAAGGGCTGCTAAGTGGGTGTATTTCACAGTCATGGGCACTAAAATCTCTTTAAAAATACATCATGATGTTTAGTAATTAAAGGATATTCCTTCTGACTCTGAGGGCAGTTAAATTCACAGGCAAAGCAGGTGGGAATTGGAGCTGACAAGCGGCTTGCTGTAACACTCTGCTAATGGCAGCAGCAGCAGCAGCAAAGGGATAGACAAGAGCTGTCTCTGGTGGCTGATTAGAGAAGAGGCAATAAACAGTTTGTCCATAGTATGTAAAGTGCTTGACCTTAAGGATGCTTCTGTTTCTATAGGTCTGATCACAGATTTGCTGTGACAAATCGCCAGTGTGAAGGAACCCTGATCAATTTCATTTGAAACATGTTAATTTCATTGACTCTTGCTTAAGATAAAAATAATAATCAGTTAAAACACCCTGCTTCATTGTGTGCTCATTAAAATCATCCCTGCTAGCAACACAGCTACTAAAAAGAAAACTCTCCAATTAGCCATGAAACACTTGTGGCTCTATAGGGATTTAGTGGAGGACACACAGGTTGTTATAATTTCACGTGTCTTAATCTGCACTCTGCGGAATGTTAAACCCAGATGAGACCTGGGCACTGCCTGGAGGTTTAACAAATCTCTTAAGGAATTAAGAGCCATCAGCAGAAACAAAGTTACTTCTTGTTTTAATGAGTCCCCTCGAGGGCCATTACAATGAAAACATTATTGGGAAATGCAGGTTGCGGCAGCAGTCCCATTGGGGCTGATTAGCAAGGAAAATCAGAGGCATTGATTAATGTTAGACAAACGAAGGGGAGGGTTTGTTCCTATGTCCAGTAGCCCCCTGATGTGTAATGTAAAAGTGGTCAAGCCAGTTATGCCAGTTTCTGTGAAAGGTGATCCCTTCATTCAGACATTCCACCATCTAGAGAGGGGATGTAATGGGATGTGTGGAATGTGTGGATTGCAAGGAAATTGACGTAAACAAACCGGAGATTTCCACTGGGGTTAGCAGAGGCAGCAGGACCCAGGAGAAGTGAATGAAAAGCAATTCCAGGATTCTAGGCCTGGGTGACAGAGATCAGCCAACATACCTGGATTGTGATGGACTTTGCTGTCCTGCCCACAACCCCCAGTTCTGCCAGTGTTATTCATAGACCCCTACCCACAATGCTGCTCCATGTCTGGGTTCACACCCAGTCACAGACACACAGGTGTGGTGCTCTTGACAGAGTTGTCTCATAAATCAAGAGAAAAACTTAAAAACCAAGTGATTTGTTATATAAATCGAGAGTTGCTATTTTTTCAAACATAGACCAATATAGATATAGTACAGCTTGTAAACCTTATTAGAAGCCTGTTTAATTTTTGACAGGTCAGAGCTCTTTACAAAAACTCTATTGCTGCATCTGAAAACACTTTATAGCAGACTTTTAGAAACTCCTCCCTGTTAGCACCAAGTTGCTGTGCAGTTCAGTTTAAGGTGATGGTGACAGATTCTCAATTAACAATGATGCTACATTCTAATTAGTCAGAGCCCAAGCATTGGAGGTCACTGGACACCTTAAGTAAAGGTGATATAGTGATATCTTGGGCAAGCAAACCTTGGTTACCTGACGGTGTAGGGGGTGAGGGAAGGGGTTAGGCCCTGAGGTGTGGGGGGGCAAACCCAGTCTGGGGTTGGAGGGTGAGGTTAGACCCCTGAGTGTGTATGTATGTGGAGTGGGGGAGATAAGTCCTGGCCCTGGAGGGAAGGGGGAGGTGGAAAGGCCCTGGTTTGTGGGTGTGAGGGGCAGACCAGACCTTGGGGTTTGGGGGTTAGGCCCTGCAGAAGCGGTGAAGGGGGCAGACCTGCAGTGTTGGGGGGCCGAGTTCAGGACCAGGTTGGGGGGTGGTCGGAAGCAGGCCTGGCCCATAGAGGAAGCTAGGGCACACAGCCTGGTCGACTAGGCCCAGTGAGGCCTGCTGGCCGGCAGGGAGCAGTGGTGGTGGCGGGGCCTGGAGTCTCCTCCCTGGGCTGGGCTGGGGGAGGTGGCACAGACCCACCCAGAGCAAGCCAAATGGCAGTAGCGGGCAGGATGCTGACGCTGTTCACCAAGCTGCTGGACTGATTCCGGGCGCTGTACTGGAGGGAGGAGATTGAGCTCTCCCCAGTTGGTCTGCTGTATTCAGGAAAAATGAGAAACTTCATGCAAATCACACCAGCAGGAAAAAATTCCTGAGATTTGAGAGTTCTGTCATGAGTGATGCTTAATTTGACTTAGCAATCGTGTCTATCAACAGTAAATTCATGAGAATGGCATGTCTGTCTTTAACAGCTCTATAACAGTTTGTAGGAGGATTCCTTCAGTGTGCCAGCCCCCTGAGGGTCACGCTCTCACTAGGGTAAGCCACTTGGCTTCACCATCCCCTGGGACCGAACCTCAAAGCCTTCAGCATCCCTGCGTCACACCATGAGCTCCCTGCAGCGAGTCCACCTGAGTTGGACACCTAAGGGGGACTTCCACACCCAAAGGGAGCCATGCACTCCAACCTTCCTAAATCTGCAGTGACTCTCAGCCAGCCTTGTAAAATGTCTGGAATACAGCATAGAATGTCCTTAGTTAATATGGAGTACATGCAGCATAGACCATCTGTGTCAGCCCCAGAGCCCAGACCCCTCTGACCCTCCTTTAGTCTTAGTCCAGAAGCATCTCCCCAACTCCATTAGCCCACAGTTAACAACACCTCCTGCCCCCCGGCTCCTCCTCAGTCCTTTGTTCTCCACTGATTACACCAGGCTGGACTCCTAAGGAGTGATCAACGGCTCCATGGCTAGTTGGCAGCTGGTTTCAAGCAGAGTGCCACAAGAGTCAGTCCTGGGGCCGGTTTTGTTCAATATCTTCATTAATGATCTGGAGGATGGCGTGGATTGCACCCTCAACAGGTTTGCAGATGACACTAAACTGGGAGGAGTGGTAGATACGCTGGAGGGTAGGGATAGGATACAGAGGGATGTAGACAAATTAGAGGACTGGGCCAAAAGAAACCTGATGAGGTTCAACAAGGACAAGTGCAGAGTCCTGCACTTAGGATGGAAGAATCCTATTCACTGTTACAGACTAGGGACCGAATGGCTAGGAAGCATTCTACAGAAAAGGACCTAGGGGTTACAGTGGATGAGAAGCTGGATATGAGTCAACAGTGTGCCCTTGTTGCCAAGAACGCTAATAGCATTTTGGGCTGTATAAGTAGGGGCATTGCCAGCAGATCGAGGGATGTGATCATTACTCTGTATTAGAGATTGGTGAGGCCTCACCTGGAGTACTGTGTCCAGTTTTGGGTCCCACACTACAAGAAGGATGTGGAAAAATTGGAAAGAGTCCAGCGGAGGGCAACAAAAAATGATTAGGGGGCTGGAACACATGACTTATGAGGAGAGGCTGAGGGAACTGGGATTGTTTAGTCTGCAGAAGAGAAGAATGAGGGGGGATTTGATAGCTGCTTTCAACTACCTGAAAGGGGGTTCCAAAGAGGATGGATCTGGACTGTTCTCAGTAGTACCTGATGACAGAACAAGGAGTAATGATCTCAAGTTGCAGTGGAAGAGGTTTAGACTAGATATTAAGAAAAACTTTTTCACTAGGAGGGTGGTGAAGCACTGGAATGGTAAAAGCAGCAAAGAATCCTGTGGCACCTTATAGACTAACAGACGTTTTGGAGCATGAGCTTTCATGGGTGAATACCCACCTCGTCAGTCACCCACGAAAGCTCATGCTCCAAAACGTCTGTTAGTCTATAAGGTGCCACAGGATTCTTTGCTGCTTTTACAGATCCAGACTAACACGGCTACCCCTCTGATACTTGATACTGGAATGGGTTTCGTAGGGAGGTGGTGGAATCTGCTTCCTTAGAGGTTTTTAAGGTCAGGTTTGACAAAGCCCTGGCTGGGATGATTTAGTTGGGAATTGGTCCTGCTTTGAGCAGGGGGTTGGACTAGATGACCCCCCGAGGTCCCTTCCAACCCTGATATTCTATGATTGTATGAGGGTGGGACATCTATGTCATTTGTTGATAGGTGCCAAATGTTCAGGCAATTGGAGTGGCCATTGTCTTCTTCATGGGCATAGGGGCCCAGGCCACACACCTGTGTCTCTGCAAAAAGTAAACAACCCTTTCCCACCACCTAGTTAACGATGCACCATATACGGGAAACTGAGGCACACAAACTATTAATCCAAAATATGAAAAATTCCTGCTCCATCACACATATGTGTGCACGCACATTCACTCACAGACATATAGAGGTCTGCCGGTGCCCTTCAATCCTGAGCTGCAGTCCCTTTCTATCCTAGTCCTGGGCTCTCCCTCCACAGCTCTGCCAATATTCCCTAGTCCTGCCCCGCAGACCCCTGCTGTTCCGTTTGTAGACTTGATCATACACACAGTTCTGCTGATGACCTCAAAGCCAAACATAGACTCCCCCTGCTACTCCGGCCCTGGGCTCCCCCAACCCTCACCTCTGCCAATGCCTGTTAATCCTAACCTGCAGCCACTTGTTATTTCACGTCTGGGATCTCACATACACAGCTCTGCAGATGCACTGCAGTCCAGATCCATGACCTCTGGTGTCCCAACCTTGTTCCCCTCACAGCTATACCCATGTCCCTTAATCCCAACCTGCAACCCCCTACTATTCCAGCCCTGGCTCCCTTCACAGCTCTGCTGATGTACCTCAGTCCTGACCCACAATACCCTACTATTCCTGACCCCAAATACTTCCCCACTTTGCCAGTGCATGACAATAATGAGTTACAACCTGCTTTGTCATGGCTGTCCAGCCCCAAACAAACAACGCTGATGATTCCCCTGGATTCTGACACTCTGCTTGTCAAGTTTAGCCCTGCTCTCTCCCCACACAATGCCCCACTGCTGTGCCCCATTGCTGTGACCTGCAGCTCCGCCCGCACCAGTGTTCCAGTCATGTGTGCGCATGCACATGCATGGTCCTGACAGCGAACCAGTCTGCAGCACAGGCCGAGGAGGGTACATCGCGTTGCGTTTTAACACACGCGGCAGCCAGTCTCCAAGCCTGGTTTGCAAACTCGGCTCATGGGGCTTGTGTTACATGTGGTTGCCAATTTTGGTTGGACCTGTTACTGGAAGTTTCATCCCATGATGCAACCTTTAATTAAAAATTAATCCTTAATTCCTGGAGACTTGAGGACAAGCCAGGAGGGTTGGCAACCCTAGTGCTATGGCACTAAAAACAGCTCAGCAGACGTTGCGTCTCAGGCTGGAAATCGGGCTCTGAAGCCAGGGGAGGGGGTGGGCTTCAGATCCTGAGTTCAAATGTCTGTATGGCTGTTTTCAGCTCCATAGCACGAGTCCAAGTCTGTATATCTGGGCTCTGAAACTAGATGCTGAGGGTTTCAGTCAGGGACAACAGCGAAACATGTACACACACACACATACTAGGATGACCAGACAGCAAATGTGAAAAATCAGGACAGGGGGTGGGGGGCAATAGGAACCTATACAAGAAAAAGACCCAAAAATCGGGACTGTCCCTATAAAATCAGGACAACTGGTCACCCTAACACACACACATACATTCCTTCCTTCCGGCCGCAGCAGTCACACGTATGGTAAGCAGGTCTCATTTCTTTCAGCAGAGGCCGGCAGTGAAACACAGACACATACTGAGAAGGTCTCATTCCCTACAGCAGGACACAGCAGAGAAACACACACACACACACACAGAGTGCTTTGAGATCTGTGGAAGTGCCACAGAAGAGCTAAGTCTGGCATTTCAAAAGGAGATTATAGAAGTTAGAGGCTCAAACTCCCTTGACATTCAGTAGGATTCAAGTGTCTAATTCCCTTTGGCTACATTGAAAATCCCAGCCTCATAATTATTTTAGCTTTAATCACCCAAGTTTGGAAATGTTGGCCATAAATCCCAACTGAATTAGCATGTATAAAAACCTTTCCTAAATCTGGTTATTTAGGGGAAAGGAGGATTCCAATTTTCATTTAGGTGCAGGGTGCTTAATGATGAAGAATGGTTGAACAACTATTTATCGCAATTTCTCTAAGGCCTGGTCTTCAGCGAACACACCCCTAACCAAAATAGCTACACTGACAAAACCCTCAGTCTGGGACATCTGTTTGCAAAGGCTCTGTGGTGTAGACCTATGGCCAGATTTGTAAAGGTGTTTAGGAACCTAATGGGATTTTCAAAGTGCCTAGGCCCAGGTGCTTTAGAAATTCTCCCAGGCCCCTAAATACCTTTAAAATCTGGCCCTGTATGTACAGAGGGCATAGTACAGGCTAGAGACCCTCACCCAGCAGTTCCGGCATGGAGATGAAGCCGATCTCATGTTCCAGGCACTAGGCTCGCACTCTGAAGTCTCAGCTCAGTGCCTGGCTTTGCCTCAGACTCCCTGCACGACAATGTGCAGACCACACAGGCTAATGATTTCAAACAAAAATTAATGAGCATAGTGTGTCTAAATCCCCTAGGCAAATCTCAACAACCTTCATTTCTGTAGGCCATATCCCCAGCCAGTGTAAATCAGCCTTTGTTCCACTGGAGTCGGCGAGGTCAGAGCCCCAGCTAGTGTAAACTGGTGGTTGCTACATTGGAATGAATGGGCTGGATGCCAGCTGGTATAAATCAGTCATAGCATCACGGCAGCCAACGGGCCAGATCCTCAGCTGGTATAAATTAGCCATTGCTACATTGGAGTCAATGGGCCAGAATCTCAGGTAGTGTAAATAGGCCACAGCTTCACTGAGGGTCAGGTACTCAGCTGCTGTCAATCTGCCATAGCTCCGTTGGAGTCAATGGGCCAGATCCCCACGGGCTGTCTGTGTGACTACACAAGTCCCCTAAACTGCCCTTTACCTCAGTTTCCCCAGGTGTAAAATAAGCATAATGGCACTTCCCTTCCTTCCAGGGGTGCTGTGACAGTAAATTGTTAATATTAATGACTGCAAGGCACTGAGATACTCCGTGCAGAGGCCTACCTAAATGCCTAGGAAGGTAGATTTGCAGCATCTGAGGATACAGCCATCTGTGCCTTAATTCTCGTCCTTTTGGAATTAGGATAAAGCTCCTTCCCTACCTCATGTGAATTCTAGAGATGACATTTTTCATTGGTAGTGGAGTGTTCAGACACTGCAGTGTTCGGACGTCTTTAGCTACCTGCACAGACATTGTAATCCCAAAAAATGGGTCCCAAACTTGACCCCACAACGATCAAAGCCAATCTTCCATTGGTCTCAGGGTTACCAGATTTGGGGCTCACAAACCATGCTTGCTGATGAATTAACAATAAAAAGGCCAATCTCTGTGGGGGTCTGCGACACCACTATCCAGTCAGAGTGCTCCAAGGAGATTTGAAATTCGGATTGACCAATGCAGTATCATAATATAATGGTAAAGAGAAAAGATGAAGCATGCAGGTGATAGCAAAGAAATTTGGTTTGCATTATGTGATCACTAGATAGCAGCAGAGGAGAAGGAATGAGACAAGAGAGGAACTGGATAGGAGATAATCATTCCAAGATCTATGGATTTTTAAGCCCAGAAATGACCACAGTGATCACTATCACACAGTCCTGATTTAATTTGTGCTTTAAGTCCAATAACTGTGTCCAACTCATGCAGACCAGTTAGAGAAACAAATTCAGATGGGGCAGCTACTCTGTGAAATAAGAATGATGAATATGAATAAAATATATGGACATTATTAATTATTATTATTACTACTACTACTAATAATAATATAGCACCTAACTACAATACCCGCATGAGGAAATAAGGAAACAGATCAACAGAGCCAGACGTGTACCCAGAAGCCTCCTACTGCAAGATAAACCCAAGAAAGAAACCAACAGGACTCCACTGGCCATCACATACAGCCCCCAGCTAAAACCCCTCCAACGCATCATCAAGGATCTACAACCCATCCCGGACAATGATCCCACACTTTCACAGGCCTTGGGTGGCAGGCCAGTCCTTGCCCACAGACAACCTGCCAACCTGAAACATATTCTCACCAGTAACTGCACACCGCACCATAATAACTCTAGCTCAGGAACCAATCCATGCAACAAACCTCGATGCCAACTCTGCCCACATATCTACACCAGCGACACCATCACAGGACCTAACCAGATCAGCCACACCATCACTGGTTCATTCACCTGCACATCCACCAATGTAATATACGCCATCATATGCCAGCAATGCCCCTCTGCTATGTACATCGGCCAAACTGGACAGTCTCTAAGGAAAAGGATAAATGGACATAAATCAGACATTAGGAATGGCAATATACAAAAACCTGTAGGAGAGCACTTCAACCTCCCTGGCCACACTATAGCAGACCTTAAGGTGGCCATCCTGCAGCAAAAAAACTTCAGGACCAGACTTCAAAGAGAAACTGCTGAGCTTCAGTTCATCTGCAAATTTGACACCATCAGCTCAGGATTGAACAAAGACTGTGAATGGCTTGCCAACTACAGAACCAGTTTCTCCTCTCTTGGTTTTCACACTTCAACTGCTAGAATAGGGCCTCATCCTCCCTGATTGAACTGATCTCGTTATCTCTAGCTTGCTTGCTAGCATATATAAACCTGCCCCTGGAAATTTCAACTACATGCATGTGAGGAAGTGGGTATTCACCCACGAAAGCTCATGCTCCAAAACGTCTGTTAGTCTATAAGGTGCCACAGGATTCTTTGCTGCTAATATAGCACCTAGAGGCTCTACCCAAGATCACGCTTCTTTTGTACTATACACAGTACAGAAACAGAATAAGAGACAGCCCCTGCAGCAAAGACCTTACAATCAAAATAGAGAAAACAGTCAAAGGGTAGGAGGGGAAACTTAGGCACCAAGCAGGAAAATGACTCAGTCATGTTCACACAGCAGGTCAAGGGCAGAGCCAGGAACAGAACCCAGGGCTCCTTGTCTATAGTTTGTATCTTCCCCAAAAAATTGTGTCCGTTTCTGTGTCTGATAATTCTATTCTTTACTATAGTTTCCACCAATTAGTCTGGTACTGAAGTTAGGCTCACAGACCTGTAATTGCTGGGATTGCCTCTGGAGCCTATTTTAAAAATTGGCATCACATTAGCTATCCTCCAGTAATCTGGTACAGAAGCTGATTTAAATGACAGGTCACAAACCACATTTAGTAGTTCTGTAATTTCACATCTGAGTTTCTTCAGAACTCCTGTGTGAATCCATCTGGTCCTGGTGACTTCTTACTGTTTTATGTATCAATTTGCTCCAAAACCTCCTCTGTCGACACCTCAGGGACATTTCCTCAGATTTGTCACCAAAAGAGAATAGCTCAGATGTGGGAATCCCCTGCACATCCTCTGCAGTGAAGACCAGTACCAAATTTACCATGGTGCCAGTGGTGCCATAGTGCCAGGCCCAGGCTCAGAAGAGGGCCCGTAACACTCACTTCCTCCCCTCTGCAGAAATGGAGCCTCAGAGCAGCCCAGATACAGCATAGGAACTGAGATCCCACGGGGCCCTGGGCGGTGTAGTTCCTTGGCTAGCTCCCTGCCTAGAGAGCCTGCCCTGGCGCAGGGAAGGAACATTTCCCAGCATTGCCTTGGTCGCTATCAACAGGAAAGGGAAGGGGGAAGCTGAGAGACTCCATGCATTGCACGTTTCTATGAATGGGGAGCTGGCTGCTAGAAGGGGGTGGAAGTGTGAATGGGGAGCAAGTGTTCCCAAGGAGTAGAAGGCTTTGACCCAGATAGCACCCTCAGAAGACTTCCCAAGACTAAGGATGCTGGTATGATTTTGCCTGGCAGCCCCCAAAGAAGGAACTGGGTGGACTAAATGGACAGTGCCCCTCTCTACCTGAAGCCTAGCAAGGGAGGTATGTGGATCCCACCAGAAGTTAAAATGAAAAGTAATGGAGGGGAGGCTCTACTAGAGGACCTGGGCAGCTTCAGATATAGTACAGGAGGATTTCCACTTCTGAGTCATGAAAATAGAAATTAACTTTTTCCTTTCCAGATTTATCTAATATTCAGAAAGGGAATCTAGCACCTGCCTTCCAGATCTGAACACCCTCAAAATTCAGGAGTGCTCAAGCTCAGTTTGGGCAGCTGTTACTTCATTTCTCCCAAATCAAATATGCTGATTCTCTGTAACTGGCTGTAGAAAAAGTAGGAAAAAATTGAGCAACAGATGCTGGTGTCTTCCAAGTGCTAACTAGGACTGGAATTGCACTTTTCAACAGCCATTACCATTTTTTTTTTACTTTTGTTTGTTTAAAAGGAAGACAGTAATAGTGCATTGGCAAATTTCCCATAGAAACAAAGAATGGAACAAAAGAATAATAAGGGCACTTCAGTTTTTCCTTATTTATGTTGGACAGTCTTATAATATGGATCCAGATATCTTTCAATCACACAAGCTGAAAATTGTTCCACTTTACTGCAGTTCTGTAACCATGCGGGAATCAGTCCTGTCTGTGTTCTGTGCATATCCAAAATTCTAATTGAACTCAGAAGTGCCCTGCTTTTGTGACCATAATACCTGATATTTTCAGCCCTTGTAAGCAAAACAGGTTAACATTTAGTAATTGGGTGGGAAGCCCCTTAGAAAAAGTTAGGTGCTGTAGGAAGTGTTGCTTATTCACTAGGTGGTGTGAGACCTTCCTGTTACAATAGTAAACCAGTGTCACATAGAATGCACTTTGCTCCTAGAATCTAGAAAGGGGTCCTTTGCTTTTATACACAGCCCATTAAAGACAATGAAAAGACTCCCACTCACTTCAACAGGCTTGGGATAGAACTGATTATACTTACGGTAACTTCACTGTCTTCACAGGGTCCTGGTCTCACAGCAGAGGGGGGGCATGTGAGCTTGTTGCAGAGCTGCTGCTCAGGGATGGGAATCTCCTGACACTCCAGCCTCCAAAATCATTCAGGCTGTACTTTCTGCATGAC
Source organism: Gopherus flavomarginatus (assembly GCF_025201925.1). Lineage (NCBI taxonomy): Eukaryota > Metazoa > Chordata > Testudines > Testudinidae > Gopherus > Gopherus flavomarginatus. Next base: position 16,115,242 of record NC_066627.1, on the reverse strand, counting down.
TATGTGCTAGCTGAGGAGTGCATGGGTATTGGTGGCCTCTGCTGCAGGTGATGGGAATCTCAGGTACTTAAAGTCATGGCCTAGAGGAGGGAAGTGCCTAACTCCTGAGTCTGCACCTGCCTAGGGCCAGCGCTGAGGATTTAGAGTCCCTAGTGCTGCAGCTGCAAGGTTCAAGCATGTTAAGCCTTGGCATTGCCACCCCTCCTGCGGATAGTAGCTGCAGCTGTCTAAGGCCGGTCTCTGGCAATTGGCCCCATGGCTATAGCCAGAGAAGCTTCAAGTGGCTCTGTGACTACTGGGGGCCATAAAGAAACTGGAGTTAACCTCAAGGAACAGAGATCACCAAGAGGAAAGGAATGTCAAGGGGAGCAGGGAAGGAGGAAGCAGGTCAGGCTTGCACAGGGAGATTCCAGCTGGTTGGGGAGCATGTCCAAAGTAGAAAGGAAATAAGTATGAGGAGAGGTAGTGGTGATCAGGCAGCAGACTAGCATGTAGATGGGAGCAGAGGGAGAAAGGCTGGTGTCTTCAGATTCCCAAGGGCTAAGTCCTCACATTGGGGAAATGGTGTTTGCAGGTGGCGTGCTCAAATGGCAGGATGGTTGCTGAGGGAGGGATTTGTCAGAATTGATCAGGTATCTGCTGGCTTTAGAACTTTGAGGTGAGACTAGGACCACATACAGTGACTGGTGATATAGTGGGGTACTGGAGACATGGCTATAGAAAGTCTGAATGAGGAAGGAGACAAATCTGTGGGGAGTTTCCTTGATCACTATGAAAGTTCTACTCACTGTGGACACTTGTAAACCCACACGGGTGTACAGCTCAATAAGAAAAACTGGGGGCTGAGGGAGCTGTGTATGGCAATGCATACAGTCATGTAGAGGTGTGTGATCAAAATGAAAAATATCTCAGAAATTAAGTACCGGATATACTATGGCACCAATGGAACTACCAAACCAGGCCCATACTCCGAGCCCACAGTCACTACGCAGGGGCCCACAAATATGTTTGGTGCCACGGCCCACAAAAGGTTAATCCGGCTCTGGTGAAGACCAATGCAAAGAACTCATTTAGCTTCTGTAACAGCTTCATCTTCCCAAAATGGACATAGTTTTCCAGTAGTGGTCTCAAAATGCTACGTATAGAGTCAAGTTTACCTTCCTACATGATATTCCACTTTTTATACATCCAAGGATCATGTTAGCCCTTTTTGCCAAAGCATCACACAAACCTCATGGTGGGGCAATTGCATGCGTTAATCTCTAATTTTTTTTTCTGAGTCACTCCTTTCAAAGAAAGCATCTCCCAACCTGCATTCTCTGTTCCCAGATGTATTACAGGTGTATCCAAGTTATTATCAACAGTAACAAACATGTTTTATTCTATCTGAAAAGTAAGTACAATTGCAAGAACATTCAAGAACAAATCTTTTTCAGTGCATAAATACTATACTGATAAGTATGATAGATACATAGATAGATAATGTTATTCTCTTTGATATGGCCCAAGTCTTCTTATCAGTTTCCTGAGGGCTTCTTTGACCTCTTTGTTTCTCAGGGAGTATATGATCGGGTTGAGCGCTGGAGTTATAACGGAATATAGGACAGTGATCACTTTGTCTCTGTCTGGAGAGTAGGCCGACGAGGGGTGTATGTAGGTGTAAATGGCTGTTGAGTAGTACAAGATGACGACTATGAGGTGGGAGGAGCAGGTGGAGAAGGCTTTCTTCTTGCCTTCTGTGGAGCGAATCTTCAAGATAATTCTCAGGATGAAGTAATAGGATGTTAAAGTTACCACACAGCTCCCCATCCCAAAGACTATGTCAGCCAGAAAAGCCAAGGTTTCATTGAGGCTGATGTCTGAGCAGGAGAGTTTTAGCACTGATGGTAATTCGCAAAAGAAATGATTGATGATGTTCGAGTTGCAGAAAGAAAGCTGGAGCACAAATCCAGTGTTGACAGCAGAATTGATCACCCCTGCTATCCATACGCCAGCGATTAACTCAACACAAACCTCCTTCCTCATGATGATGGTGTAATGCAAAGGGTGGCAGACAGCAACATAACGGTCAAAAGCCATGGCAGCAAGGACCAGAGCTTCACTTCCCAGAGTCCAAGTGAAGAGATATATCTGTGTAATGCAGTCTAAGAAGGCAATGGTCTTCTTGTGCTCCAGAAGGTTGTGTAGCATTTTGGGAATGGAAACTGAGATGGACAAAAGGTTTATCAAGGACAAGTTGATAAGCAAGAAATACATGGGGGTGTGGAGTCTGGTGCTGGTAGTAATAGTGATGATGAGGAGGAGGTTTCCAGTGAGGGCTGCCATGTAGATTAAGGTGAATAACATAAAGAAGAACATCTGGTATTCAGGGAGGCTGGACAGACCCACTAAGATGAACTCTGTGACTGAGGATTGATTCTTCATTTCCCAAATCTCCTCTACTCCTCACCTGCTGACATAAAACAGCTCACTGGACCAGACACTCGGCTGATGTAAATTAGAGTCATTGTAAAGAAGACCAGAAACCAAAGGAAAGAGATTGATTTGCACCAGCCATGGACTCCAATGAAGCTATGTCAGTTCATGCCAGCAGGGCTTCTGGCTAATTGATTTCAATACTGTATACCAATTCATAACAGCTGGACAGCTGGCCCATTGACTTTGAAGGACCTAGTATAAATCTTCTAGTGAAATTAATGTGAAATTAGCCTAGAGGAGATAAGAACAAGGCACATTACACCACACCTTTTAAAAGTATCCTCACCACAATGAAGGGACTAGAGCGAGTTTCAAGTTGCACTTTGTGGAAGAAAGGCCAGAAGAAACCAGTGAGATCATTTAGTCCTATCTCTCGTGTACCAACGGCCACAGAACTCCCCCAAAATAATTCGTAGAGCAGAACTTTTAGGGAAAAGAAAATCTTGATTTAAAATTTGCCAGTTATGGAGAATCCACTTCAACCCTTGGCAAATCGTCTCTATGGTTATTATCCTCGTTGCTAAAAAAATTACTCCTTTTTTCCATTTTAAATCAGTCATCTCCATACACTTCAGTGTGGAGTAATTAATCATATACCCCAGGGCGAGTTTGAAGAAAATCAGACTCCATGTCATTGCGAATGATGAACAGCAATATTGCGTCTAGATACGTCAATTATTAGAACTAGAGTTACAAGCGAGGATTTTTGAGGAAGTCTAAAAAGTTAGGCACCAAACCCCTTTGACAGGAAATCCCAATCTATACAAATTGACTCCATCTATTAGCTGAGTCTTTCTACTCCTCTGATCAATCAATCTATCTATCTAGAATATATATAGTATTCATTTTTTAAAAAAGAAATCTGTATAAATAGCATGATTTAGTCTATATATGTAAAGTTGAGTTAGTAATTTAACAGAAAAACTTTACATATAATTATCTAAATAACATGTCCAAACATGCAAAAGCAAGCCAATATAGTCTTTCGATATAACAGCAACATAGATATTACATGATACCCATGTAGAGATAGATAGATAGATAGATAGATAGAAAAAGTTCAAATTCTGCTGTAATTAGAAGAAAGAAAGAAAGAAAGAAAGAAAGAAAGAAAGAAAGAAAGAAAGAAACCTCTATTCCAGTTCATGTATAGCTGCCCCTTGAATTAGATAATTCAGTCTCCTTAGTTCTACCAGTTTCTCAAGCTGTTTGAAATCACCACAGCTGGGAAGAGCGTTCTTGTTCTTCTATTAGGCTGATGGCTGGAAATATATATTTGTTTTTAATGCTGTCACAGCCCTTTCACAGATTCAAAGATTCCAAGGCCAGAGGAACCATTACAATCATCTAGTCTGACTTCCTGCATAACCCGGGCCAGAGAACATCTCCAAAATTACCATGGTCACTCCATGAGTTTCATCAATGAATTATCAGCATCACAATCCTTCTTAAATAGCCTCTTAGTGCTACTGGGGAAGAACAACTTATATCTCCTTTAGAAGTTAATTATCTAAAGGAGGCACTGATCAAGTATTTTAATTGCTTACGTTACCTTTGGTGTCATGAACAAAATACCAAAGTCCTTGGAGAGATACTGCTCTAAAGACAGATAGATAGATTAGATTAGATAGATATGAGGGTGTATAGGGATAGTAATATCAAGTGTAATAAGACCTCCAAGGCCTTATCCAGTTGTTACTCCTGGTCTCCCCACTACAGAAGGGATGTGGACAAATTGGAGAGAGTTCAGCAGAGGGCAATGAAAATGGTTAGGGGGCTGTGACACATGACTTAGGAGCAGAGGCTGAGGGAACTGGGGTTATTTAGTCTGCAGAAGAGAAGAGTGAGGGGGGATTTGATAGCAGACTTCAACTACCTGAAGGGGGGTTCTGAAGAGGATGGAGCTAGGCTGCTCTCAGTGGTGGCAGATGACAGAAGAAGAAGCAATGGTCTAAAGTTGCAGTGGGGGAGGACTAGGCTGGATATTAGGAAACACTATTTCACTAGGAGGGTTGTGAAGCAGTGGAATGGGTTACCTAGGGAGGTGGTGGAATCTCCATCCTTAGATGTTTTTAAGGCCCAGCTTGACAAAGCCCTGGCTGGGATGATTTAGTTGGTGTTGGTCCTGCTTTGAGCAGGGGGTTTTTCTAGATGACCTCCTGAGGTCTCTTCCAACTCTAATATTGTGATAGATCAGTGGCAGGCAACCTGCTTCCCATGTGCCACGTGCAGCCCGTTGGAGTAATCTGCTGATGGGCCACCAGACAATTTGTTTACATTTGCATGGGCTCCCACAGGTCCCAGTGGCCAGGGTTTGCTATTCTCAATCAATGAGAGCTGCAAGAAGCAGCACAATCTACCAGACTGTCAGCCAGTCTGGACTGGGAGACATCAAGAAGTAGAATCCACCGCTTTCCTGGTTTGTTTGTTTAAATGGTTAATTGCCGTCCCTGTGATCAGTGCCTGAGGAAGTCATAGGAGATGTTCTGATTTGCTTAAAGATATGGATCTGCCACTATGCCTGGAAGCTCATAGACATCGTCTGCAGCGATCCCAGTGTGGTGCCAGTGCAGGGTAAGGCAGCTGCAATCCCATATGGGAACCCTGTGCATGGGACAATGAGCCAGCAACTCACTGGGTTAGGATGGAGAAATAGGGTGACCCCAATGGTACCATTTGATATTCCAGTCGTCACCTGCTTTAACACTCCTGACTCTGTGAATATTCCAAGAAGGCAGCCTGGCAACTCAAGCTTGGAGCTGGGAATGGAGTTGCAAAAGGCAGAGTTTTAAAATGGGCCTCTAAATTTGGGTGACTCCTTTTTTGGGCTTCCTAACCTGAGAAACATCAAAAGCCAATTTCCAACATCTCCCACCGGCTTGAATCCTAAAAGATCCGTAATATGTAATGAGACCTCTAAGTCCCTACCCAGTTCTTACTCCTGGACTTCTCCAACTGAGGTTGGTGGGAAAACTCTGAGGACCTTCCTCGGGTCTCATGCAACCCTTCATGAGAGTCTACTTGGTCAAACCCTTGTGCAGAGGTTTCACACTGATGATTTTTTATCCAAGTTAAAGCACTTGTGCAACCCAAAAATAATAATTATATGTATCTTTGTGGTTTCCATTCTAATGAATGTGTGGTTACATTATAAGTATGCAGTCAACTTCTGTGGAAGAAATCATAGAAGTGTAAGATTGGAAGGGGCCTAGAAAAGTAATGGAGTCCAGTTCTCTGCCTTCATTAGCAGGACCAAGTACTGTCCCTGACAGGTTATTGTTTGTTTTTCCCCTGATCCCTATGGACCCCTCAGGGATTTAATTCATAACCCTAGGTTCAGCAGGCCAATGCTCAAACCACTGAGCTATCCCACCCCCCTACTGCATACTAATCTAGCAAAGGCAAAATAAGCGGCAACAGCTGGAAGCTGATGCTGAATAAATTCCAGTTAGAAAGGAAGCATGGATTGTTAACAGTCACGGTGATTGACCTTTGCAACAAATTACCAAAGGAAGTGATGGATTCTCCATCTCTTGATGCCTTCAAATCAAGGATTGGTCTTCACTACCAAGAGATTGACGCTACTGCAATCAGTGAAATGGGGATAAATTTAGCAGGTCTAGTGAAGACCCAGTAAATCAGGAGAGGGCAAACTACGGCCCATGGTCTGGATACGGCCCATCAGGGCTTTCAGGCTGGCCTGCAGGATTGCCAGCCCCGTGGTGCAGCGGGGCTAAGTCAGGCTTCTTGCCTGTCCTGTCTCTGCACTGTTCCTGGAAGCAGACAGCACCACGTTCCTGCCACCCTTGGGGGAGGGCTCTGTGCACTGCCTTTGACTGCAGGCACCATCCCTGACAGCTCCCATTGGCCGGGAAATGGGGAACCTCAGCCAATGGGAGCTTCGAGCATGCTACCTGCAGGCAATGGCATCGTGTGGTGGAGCCACCTGCCCCACACCACCCCCAGGAGCCAGTGCCAGACGTGCTGGCCACTTCCAGGAATGGTGCAGGACCAAGGAAGGCAGGGAACTTCCCTTAGCCCCGCTGTGTGCCGGAGCCACTCAAGGTAAGTGGTGCCGGGCAAGAGCCCGTACCCTGAACCGCTCCTGTACCACAAACCACTGCCCTGACCCCCTTAACCCGCTGCCTTGAGCTCCTGCTGCACCACTACTGCACCCCAACCCCTTGCACTGAGACCTTTCCTGCACACCGCACCCCATCCCACACCCCGCACACTCCCACACAACAATCCCCTGCCTCAGCTCTACATTCATGTCCCTGCATACAATTTCCCCACCTAGATGTGGCCCTTGGGTCAAAAACATTTTCCCATCCCTGAGCTAAATAGATGGCAAAGCGCTCTTCCGTCGACCCCAGTACTCTCCAAAAAGTGTAGGGGAAATCACCTGGAGACCATCTCCCGTCAATATTACACAGTTATTCACATATTTGATTTATCCCATAGTGAAGACAAGCCCCAAGACTAATTCCTTTCTGAAGAATATGTTTTAGCCAATCACAGGCTATGTTTTAGTGAAAGAAATGTTACTGGGCCTGCCTGGATGAAATTTAATGGACCATGATAAACAGGAGGTCAAAGTCGATATTCTGATGGTCCCTTCTGGCCTTAAATTCTATGAGTCTATGAAAACTTTAAAAGTATCATGTTTTGTATGCAGTTTTAGGGATGAGGTCTGTAACATATTGTTCACTTAGTGGCCCAGTGGACAGCGTATAATACTGTGGTTCAGAGCCCCTGGCTTTCTTTCTGAGATCTGCCACTGGCCTGCTGGTCACCTTAGATAAGTTGTTTCACTTCTCCGTGCTTCAATGTCCTGATCTGTAAAATGGGGTTAGATGCTTTGTCAAGTGAGATCTACTGATGCAAAGGGCTACACCAGAGGGAGGCTGTCATAAACAGACAGTTAAGGGTTAATTCCTCTTTGACCTGTAAAGGGTTAAGAAGTTCACATAACCTAGTTGACACCTGACCAGAGAAACTAATGGGGGGACAAGTTGTTTTCAAAGAGGGAGGAGAGAAATCAGTCTTTTGTCTGTTCAGAAAAGTTTTGTACCAGAATGAAGGATCCAGGAATCAGCCATCTAACATTTCTTAAAGGTATTAAGTGTTTAGAGAAGGAATGTATTAAATTATGTTTATTTTCTTCTGTGACTTTGTTTTGCATAAGAGGGAGAATCAAATTGGGTTTCTTTTGAGTAACTTTAAGTTTTTGCCCAGTGGGACATCCTCTGTTTTGAATCTGTTGTCTGTGAGAGTAGCTTGCATGCTAATCTCACAGAGGTATTTCTTTCACCCTTTTTCTTTAATTAAAATTCTTCTTTTAAGAACCTGATTGATTTTTCCTTGTTTTTAAGATCCAAGGGTTTTTTGGATCTGAGATCACCAGGAATTGGTGGAAGGTGAATCAGTTTCAGTCTTGCCAGGAAAAGGGGGATAAAAGAATGGGGAAAGATTTGAGGGGAAGACAGAGTTTCCAAATGACTCTCCCATAAACGTTTGTTTAAACTAGTTGGTGGTGGCAGCTACTAGATCTAAGCTGGTAAATAAGCTTAGGGGTTATCTCATGCAGGTCCCCACATCTGTACCCTAAAGTTCAGAGTGGGAGTGACACCTTGACACAGACATTACTATTAATGAGAAGACACACCTGGAACAGAGCATTCAGGAGCTGGAGTCCATCATCTTTAAGATTGGAAAACCATCACAAAGTGTGAAAAGTTGGGGTGGAGGGGGAATTTCCCACAATGTTACCTTTGCCAGTTGTAAAACAGCAACAAACTGTTGCATGTGCTATTTTCCAAGTAGAAAAGTTAGCCCTGAACAGTGTTGAAGTGCAGAAAGTGTTACTTTATTTTCGTGCTGATCAAAAATTGGAATTTACATCCGATGGAAAATTCCATTATTTTAAAATTGGTTTTCATGCAAAATTCGGATGAAGGTAAGAATCGTCATACTGGGTCAGCCCAATGGTCCATTTAGCTCAGTATCCCATCTTCAGAAAGTGGCCAATGCCAGGTGCTTCAGAGGGAATGAAGAGAATAGGTAATTGTTAAGTGATCCATCCCCTGTCATCCACACCCAGCCTCAGACACACAAAGTCTAGGGAAACTCAGAACATGGGGTTGCATGCTTACCTATCTTGGCTAGCAGCCATTGATGGACCTATCCTCCATGAAATCATTTAGTTCTTTTTTCAATCCTGTTATTGGTTTGGCCTTCACAACATCCTCTGGCAAAGAGTTCCACAGGTTGACTGTGCATTGTGTGAAGGAGTACTTTGTTTTGTTTGCTTTAAACCTGCTGCCTATTAATTTCATTGGGTGACCCTTAGTTCTTATGTGAAGGAATAAATAACACTTTCGTATTCACTTTCTCCGCAATATCAAGATTTTATAGATCTCTATCATATCCCTCCTTAGTCATCTTTTTTCCAAGCTGAAAAGTCCCAGTCTTTTTCATCTCTCCTAATACGGAAGCTGTTCCATACCCCTAATAATTTTTGTTTCTCTTTATGAACCTTTTTCTATTCCAATATATCTTCTTTTGAGATGCGGTGACCAGATCTGCATGCAGTATTCAAGATGAGGGGATATCATGGATCTATATATATAAGCATTATCATATTTTCTGTCTTATTATCCATCCCTTTCCTAATGATTCCAAAATTCTTTTCACTTTTTTGACTGTTGCTGCACTATAAGCAGATGTTTTCAGATGAAAAGTTGAAATATTGAAATTTGATGCAGAAATAAAAGTTTCAGAAATTTTTTGTTTGGAAATTTCATTCCCAAACGAAATGTTTCATTTGGGTTTGGTGAACCATGTTCATCCTGGGACATTTTGTCTAGCCAAGGTGCCTGGGCCAAAAGGGTATTTGGGGCGTGAAGTACCTGAACTGCAACTCTCATGAGACAAAAATGAAATGCTTCTTTTCTGTTCAGCATACTGAAACATTTTGATTCAGGCCAGCCCAACTCAGAATAAATATTATGTTTCAGTTTTCTGGCTAGAAAATCAAAACCTTTACGAAGTTTCATATGGATTTTTTTTCCTTCAGAAAATGCATTTTCTGTTTCAAAAAAGCATTTCTACAGAAAATTCTTGAACAGCTCAAGTTAGTTTAAAAAATGAAAGTTTTTCCCCTCACTTTATACTATTTTCCAACTCTTTCCACTTGGGAAACAAAGGCCTGGTTTAGACCAAGAACGTAGGTTACTTTGCTCAGTTCGATAGTAATATATATGGATGAGATGCTAGGAACTGTAGAAAACTGATAAGGGAAGCAAAGAGACACAAGGAGAAATCTATGCCCAGCAGAGTAAAGGCATCATAAAAAAAAGTTTTTAAAGTATAATAGCAACAGAAAGAATTCTGACAATGGTATCGGTCCATTACTAGTTGGAGATAGTATAATTATCAATAATAATGCAAAAAATGAAGAAGATTTCAATAAATATTTCTGATCTGTATGGGGGGGACAGATGACGTATTGTCATCATATCGTGATGATAAGAATCTTGTCATTCCACTAGTATCTCAGGAGGATATTAAAGTTAGAACAGTAACTAAATTTAATTTAAAAAGAGGTGACCTAGTAGCTTGCTGGACTGTTGATGCTGTTTTTCAATAAGTCTTGGAACACAGAGGAAGTTCCAAAAGACTGGAAGACAGCCAATATTGTCTCAATATTTTAAAAGAAAAGGGTAAACAGGATGACCCAATTAGTTATAAGCCTCTTGGTCTGACATCGATCATGGCCAAAATACTCTAACAGCTAATACGGGACTCTTTTAGAAAAGAGGATATTATAATTAATGCCAATCAACATGGGTTTATGAAAAATAGATCCTGCCAAACTAACTAGATATCCCTTTCTGATGAGCTTACAACTTTGTTGCTCAATGTAATTATGTTGATGTAATAGACTTCAATAAGGCATTTTCCTTGATACTACATGATATTTTTATGAAAAAATTAGAAAGATATTAAATGAACATACCAGACATTAAATGGATTAAAAGATGACTAACTGGTATGTCTCAAAATATAATTGTAAACAGAGAAGACTTATCAAATGGCCATAAGGCCAGGCCCAAGCTCAGAAGAGGGCTTGTAACATTTGCTTCCTCCTTTGCGCAGAAATAGAGCCTGAGAGCAGCCCAGATCCAGCATAGGAGCTGAGATCCCATGGGGCCCTGGGAGATGTAGTTCCTTGGCTAGCTACCTGACTAGAGAGCTGGCCCTGGAGCAGGGAAGGAACTACATTTCCCAGTATTCCCTTGGTCGCTATCAATAGGAAAGGGAGGGGGGAAGCTGAGAGACCCCATTCGCTGCAGCTTCCTGTGCATGGGGAGCTGGCTGCTAGAAGGGGGTGGCAGTGTGAATGGAGAACAAGTGTTCCCAAGGAGTAGAAGGCTTTGACCCAGATAGCACCCTCGGAGGACTTCTCCAGACTGGGGAAGCTGGTATGACTTTGCCTGGCAGCCCCCAAAGAAGTGTCGGGGTTATCTTTATCCCAGACTTTTCAGGTTCGTTGTCTGATCGCAAGAGAGACAGGCAAACCAGTAAAATCCAAAACCAAGTTCTCTATTGCAGCATGTATGCAGACAACAAAGAACAAGCCCCTTCTCCACAGAGAACCAGAACCAGCCCCCCTTTTCTCTTCAAGAAAGCACAAATTTATATAGCAAGATTACATCACAGTTAAATGATTTAATTGCCTGCGGTTAATTAACAGCACCTGGTGAAGCATTTGATTACAAAATTCATGGCCTTGAGCAGTTCCTGGTGTACAAGCAGCTTCCTTATCAGTACTGAGAACTTTTTTATTGGCACTTCACAAGCTTGAGTGCAAGGGGGAGGTTATCCACCCAGCTCCTGCTTGCTGACTTCATTCACCCACCTTCTGAGCCCCCCTTGTTCATGCATCAAGCGTGTGATAGCCTGCTCAGCGTATCTTGTGGATTCGGACCCACTCTAAAGCATCCTATCTATCAGAAGGAACTGGGTGGAGTAAATGGACAGTGCACCTCTCTATCTGAAACCTAGCAAGGGAGGTATGTGGATTCCACCAGAAGTTAAAATGAAAAGTAAGGGAGGGGAGACTCTACTAGAGAACCTGGGCAGCTTCAGATATAGTACAGGAGGATTTCCACTTCTGAGCCATGAAAATAGAAATTGACTTTTTCTTTTCCAGATTTATCTAATATTCAGAAAGGGAATCTAGCACCTGCCTTCCAGATTTGAACACCCTCAAAATTAAAGAGTGCTCAAGCTCAATTTGGGCAGCATTTACTTCATTTCTCCCAAATCAAATATGCTGATCCTCTGTAATTTGCTGTAGAAAAAGTAGGAAAAAATTGAGCAACAGATGCTGGGGTCTTCTGAGTGCTAACTAGGACTGGAATTGCTATTTTCAATAGCCATTACCATTTTTTTTTAAATTTTGTTTGTTTAAAAGGAAGAGAGTAATATTGCACTGGCAAATTCCCCATCGAAACAAAGAATGGAACAAAAGAATAATAAAGGCACCTCAATTTTTCCATATTTATGTAGGACAGTCTTATAATATGGATCCAGATATCTTCCAATCACAGAAGCTGAAATTTATTCCACTTTACTGCAGTCTGTAACCATGCGGGAATCAGTCCTGTCTGTGTTCTGTGCACATCCAAAATTCTAATTGAACTCAGAAGTGCCCTGCTTTTGTGACCATACTACCTGATATTTTCAGCCCTTGTAAGCAAAGCATTTACATTTAGTAATTGGGTCGGAAGCCCCTTAGAAAAAGTTAGGTACTGTAGGAGGTGTTGCTTATTCACTAGGTAATGTGAGGCATTCCTGTTACAACAGTAAACCAGTGCCTCATAGAATGCACTTTGCTTCTTGACTTTAGAATGGGGTCCTTTGCTTCTATACACAGCCCATTAAAGACAATGAAAAGACTCCCACTCACTTCAACAGGCTTTGGATAGAACTGATTATACTCAGGGTATCTCCACTGTCTTCACAGGGTCCTGGTCCCACAGAAAAGAGGACCATGTGAGCTTGTTGCAGAGCTGCTGCTCAGGGATTGGAACCTCCTGGCACCCCTGTCTCCAAAATCATTTAGGACGCACTTTCTGCATGACTATGTGCTAGCTGAGGGCTGTGTGGGAATTGGCAGCCTCTGCTGCAGGTGATGGGAATCTCAGGTACTTAAAGTCATGGCCTAGAGGAGGGAAGTGCCTAACTCCAGAGTCTGCACCTGCCTAGGGCCAGCGCTGAGGATTTAGAGTCCCTAGTGCTGCCGCTGCAAGGTTCAAGCATGTTAAGCCTGGGAATTGCCACCCCTCCTGCAGCTAGTAGCTGCAGCTGTTTAAGGCTGGTCTCTGGCAAATGGCCCCATGGCTATAGCCAGAGAAGCTACAAGTGGCTCTGTGACTACTGGGGACCATTAAGCTAGAGCAGATAAAGAAACTGGAGTTAACCTCAAGGAACAGAGGTCACCAGGAGAAAAGGAATGCCAAGAGGAGCAAGGAAAGAGGAATCAGGTCAGTCTTGCAGAGGGAGCTTCCAGCTGGTTAGGAGCATGTCCAAAGTAGAAAGGAAACAAGTATGGGTAGAGGTGAGGGTGATCAGGTAGCATACTAGCATGTAGATGGGAGCAGAGGGAGAAAGGCTGGTGTCTTCAGATTCCCAAGGGCTAAGTCCTCACTTTGGGGAAATGGTGTTTGCAGGTGGCTTGCTCAAATTGCGGGATTGGTGCTAGGGAGGGATTTGTCAGAAATGATTAGGTATCTGCTGGCTTTAGAACCTTGAGCTGAGACTAGGACCACATGCAGTGACTGGTGACATAGGGGGGTATTGGAGAAATGGCTACAGAAGGTCTGAATGAGGAAGGAGACAAATCTGTGGGGAGTTTCCTTGATCACTGTGAAAGTTCTACTTACTGTGGACACTTGTAAACCCACAGGGGTGTACAGCTCAATAAGAAAAACTGGGGGCTGAGGGAGCTGTGTATGGCAATGCATATAGTCATGTAGAGGTGTGTGATCAAAATGAAAAATATCTCAGAAATTCAGTACCGGATATACTATGGCACCAATGGCACTGCCACACCAGGCCCACACTTGGAGCCCACAGTCACTACGCAGGGGCCCACAAATATGTTTGGTGCCACGGCCCACAAAAGGTTAATCCGGCTCTGGTGGAGACCAATGCAAAGAATTCATTTAGCTTCTGTAACAGCTTCATCTTCCCAAAATGGACACAATATTCCAGTAGTCATCTAAAAAATGCTCATATAGAGTCAAGTTTACTTTCTTACATGATATTCCACTTTTTTACATCCAAGGATCATGTTAGCCCTTTTTGCCAAAGCATCACAGAAACCTCATGTTGAGGCAATTGCATGTGTTAATCCCTAATTTTTTGTCTGAGTCACTCCTTTCAAAGAAAGCATCTCCCAACCTGCATTCTCTGTTCTCAGATGTATTACAGGTATATCCAAGTTATTATCAACAGTAACAAACATGTTTCATTCTATCTGAAAAGTAAGTACAATTGCAAGAACTTTCAAGAACAAATCTTTTTCAGCGCGTAAATACTAAACTGATAAATACGATAGATACATAGCTAGATAATGTTATTCTCTTTGATATGGCCCAAGTCTTCTTATCAGTTTCCTGAGGGCTTCTTTGACCTCTTTGTTTCTCAGGGAGTATATGATCGGGTTGAGCGCTGGAGTTATAACGGAATATAGGACAGTGATCACTTTGTCTCTGTCTGGAGAGTAGGCCGACGAGGGGTGTATGTAGGTGTAAATGGCTGTTGAGTAGTACAAGATGACGACTATGAGGTGGGAGGAGCAGGTGGAGAAGGCTTTCTTCTTGCCTTCTGTGGAGCGAATCTTCAAGATAGTTCTCAGGATGAAGTAATAGGATGTTAAAGTTACCACGCAACTCCCCATCCCAAAGACTATGTCAGCCAGAAAAGCCAAGGTTTCATTGAGGCTGATGTCTGAGCAGGAGAGTTTTAGCACTGATGGTAATTCGCAAAAGAAATGATTGATGATGTTCGAGTTGCAGAAAGAAAGCTGGAGCACAAATCCAGTGTTGACTGCAGAATTGATCACCCCTGCTATCCATATGCCAGCGATTAACTCAACACAAACCTCCTTCCTCATGATGATGGTGTAATGCAAAGGGTGGCAGACAGCAACATAACGGTCAAAAGCCATGGCAGCAAGGACCAGAACTTCACTTCCCAGAGTCCAAGTGAAGAGATATATCTGTGTAATGCAGCCTAAGAAGGCAATGGTCTTCTTGTGCTCCAGAAGGTTGCATAGCATTTTGGGAATGGACACTGAGATGGATAAAAGGTTTATCAAGGACAAGTTGATAAGCAAGAAATACATGGGGGTGTGGAGTCTGGTGCTGGTAGTAATAGTGATGACGATGAGGAGGTTTCCAGTGAGGGCTGCCATGTAGATGAAGGTGAATAACACAAAGAGGAACATCTGGTATTCAGGGAGGCTGGACAGACCCACCAAGATGAACTCTGTGACTGAGGATTGGTTCTTCATTTCCAAATCTCCTCTACTCCTCACCTGCTGACATAAATCAGCTCACTGGACCAGACACTCAGCTGATGTAAATTAGTGTCATTCTAAAGAAGACCAGAAACCAAAGGAAAGAGACTGATTTGCACCAAGTGTGGATCTGGTCCATGGACTCCAATGAAGCTATGTCAGTTTATGCCAGCAGGGCTTCTGGCTAATTGATTTCAATACTGTACACCAATTCATAACAGCTGGACAACTGGCCCATTGACTTTGAAGTACCTAGTATAAATCTTCTAGTGAAATTAATGTGAAATTAGCCTAGGGGAGATAAGAACAAGGCACATTACACCACACATTTTAAAAGTATCCTCATCACAATGAAGGGACTAGAGCGAGTTTCAAGTAGCACTTTGTGGAAGAAAGGCCAGAAGAAACCAGTGAGATTATTTAGTCCGATCTCTTGTGTACCACAGGCCACAGAACTCCCCCAAAATAATTCGTAGAGCAGAACTTTTAGGGAAAAGAAAATCTTGATTTAAAATTTGCCAGTTATGGAGAATCTACTTCAACCCTTGGCAAATCGTCTCTATGGTTATTACTAATTACTATGGTTATTGCTAAAAAAATTACTACTTTTTTCCATTTTAAATCAGTCATCTCCATCCACTTCAGTGTGGAGTGAATTCATCATTTACATCAGAGTGAGTGTCTTTGACTCCATGTCATTGTGAATGATGAACAGCAATATTTTGTCTAGATAGGTCAATTAGTAGAGCTAACGTTACAAGCTAGGATTTTTGAGAGAGTCTAAGCAGTTAGGCACCAACCCCCTTTGACAGGAAATCCCAATCCATACAAATTGACTCCACCTGTTAGCTGAGTCTTTCTACTCTTCTGATCAATCTATCTGTCTATCCATCTATCTAGAATATATATAGTATTCATTTTTTAAAAAAAGAAATCTGAATAAATAGCGTGATTCTGTCTATATATTTAAAGATTAGTTAATAATTTAACAAAAAAAACTTTACAATTAATTAAGTCCCGCATCATCTAAATAACATGTCCAGACATGCAAAATCAAACTAGTATAGATAATTATAAAGTCTTTCGATATAACAGCAACATAGATATTACATGATAGCAATGCAGAGAGAAAGAGAGAGAGAGAGAGAAAAAAAAAGTTCAAATTCTGGTGCAATTAAAATAAATAAAGAAAGAAAGAGAAAAACCTCTATTCCAGTTCACGTATAGCTGCCCCTTGAATTATATAATTCAGTCTCCTAGTTCTACTAGTTTCTCAAGCTGTTTGAAATCACCACAGCTGGGAAGAGCGTTCTTGTTCTTCTATTAGGCTGATGGCTGGAAATAAATATTTGTCTTTAATGCTGTCACAGCCCTTTCATAGATTCAAAGATTCCAAGCCAGAGGAACCATTACAATCATCTAGTCTGACTTGCTGCATAACACATGCCAGAGATCATCTCCAAAATTACCATGGTCACTCCATGAGTTTCATCAGTGAATTATCAGCGTCACAATGCTCCTTAAATAGCCTCTTAGTGCTACTGGGGAAGAACAGCTTATATCTCCTTTAGGTGTTAAACTAAAGGAGGCACTGATCAAGTATTTTAATTGCTTACGTTACCTTTGGTGTCATGAACAAAATACCAAAGTCCTTGGAGAGATACTGCTCTAAAGATAGATAGATAGATTAGATTAGATAGATATGGAGGAGTATGGGGATAGTAATATGTAATAAGACCTCCAAGGCCTTATCCAGTTGTTACACCTGGTCCCCCAACTACAGAAAGCATGTGGACAAATTGGGGAGAGTTCAGCAGAGAGCAATGAAAATGGTTAGGGGGCTGTGACACATGACTTAGGAGGAGAGGCTGAGGGAACTGGGGTTATTTAGTCTGCAGCAGAGAAAAGTGAGGGGGGATTTGATAGCAGACTTCAACTACCTGAACGGGGATTCTGAAGAGGATGTAACTCAACTATTCTCAGTGGTTGTAGATGACAGAAAAAGGAGCAACTGTCTCAAGTTGCAGTGGGGGAGGTCTAGGTTGGATATTAGGAGACACTGTTTCACTAGGAGGCTGGTGAAGATGTTGAATGGGTTACCTAGGGAGGTGGTGGAATCTCCATCCTTAGATGTTTTTAAGGCCGGGCTTGATAAAGCCCTGGCTGGGATGATTTAGTTGATGTAGGTCCTGCTTTGAGCAGGGGATTGGACTAGATGACCTTCTGAGGTCTCTTCTAACCCTAATATTCTAATATTCTGATAGACCAGTGGTGGGCAACCTGCCGCCCATGGGCCACATGTGACTCTTTGGGATAATCTGCTGCCGGGCCACCAGACAGTTTGTTTACATTTGCATGGCCTCTTGCAGGTCCCAGTGGCCGGGGTTTGCCATTCCCCGCCAATGGGAGCTGCAAGAAGCAGCACAATCTACCAGACTGTCAGCCAGTCTGGACTGGAAGACATCAAGAAGTAGAATCCACCACTTTCCTGGTTTGTTTGTTTAAATGGTTAATTGCCATCCCTGTGATCAGTGCCTGAGGAAGTCGTAGGAGCTGTTCTGATTTACTTAAAGGTACGGATCTGCCACTGTGCCTGGAAGCTCATAGCAGTCATCTGCAGTGATCCCAGTGTGGTGCCAGTGCAGGGTGAGGCAGCTGCAATCCCATATGGGAACCCTGTGCATGGGACAATGAGCCAGCAACTCACTGGGTTAGGATGGAGAAATAGGGTGACCCCAACGGTACCATTTGATATTCCAGCTATCACCTACTTTAACACTCCTGGCTCTGTGAATATTCCAAGAAGGCAGCCTGGCAACTCAAGCTTGGAGCTGGGAATGGAGTTATAAAAGGCAGAGTTTTAAAAGGGGCCTCTAAATTTGGGTGACTCCCTTTTGGGCTTTCTAACTTGAGAAACATCAAAAGCCAATTTTCAACATCTCCCACCGGCTTGAATCCTAAAAGGTCAGTAATATGTAATGAGACCTCCAAGGCCTTACCCAGTTGTTACTCCTGGACTTCTCCAACTGAGGTTGGTGGGAAAACTTTAAGGACGTTCCTCAGGTCTCATAAAAGCAGCAGAGAATCCTGTGGCACCTTATAGACTAACAGACGTTTTAGAGCACGAGCTTTCATGGGTGAATACCCACTTCGTCAGATGCATGTAGTGGAAATTTCCAGGGGCAGGTATATATATGCAAGCAAGCTAGAGATAACGATGTTAGTTCAATCAGGGAGGATGAGACCCTTTTCTAGCAGTTGAGATGTGAAAACCAAGGGAGGAGAAACTCGTTTTGTAGTTGGCCTGAGCTGATGGTGTCAAATTTGCAGATGAACTGAAGCTCAGCAGTTTCTCTTTGAAGTCTGGTCCTGAAGGTTTTTTGCTGCAGGATGGCCACCTTAAGGTCTGCTATAGTGTGGCCAGGGAGGTTGAAGTGTTCACCTACAAGCTTTTGTATATTGCCATTCCTAATATCTGATTTGTGTCCATTTATCCTTTTCTGTAGAGAAAGGTCTCATGCAACCCTTCATCTGGGTCCACTTGGTCAAACCCTTGTGGAGAGGCTTCACATTGATGATTTTTTATCCAAGTTAAAGCAGATGTGCAACTGAAAATAATGATTATACGTATCTTTGTGGTTTCCATTCTATTCAATGTGTGGTTACATTATAAGTATGCAGACAACTTCTATGGAGAAAATCATAGAAGTGTAAGACTGGAAGGGGCCTTGAAAAGTCATGGAGTCTAGTCCTCTGCCTTCATTAGCAAGACCAAGTACTGTCCCAGACAGTTTTTTGTTTGTTTTTCCTCTGATCCTTAAACGGCTCCCTCAGGGATTGAATTCATAACCCCTAGGTTTAGCAGGCCAATGCTCAAACCACTGAGCTATCCCTCCCTGCTACTGCATATTAATCTAGCAAAGTCAAAATAAGAGGTAACAGCTAGAAGCTGATGCTGGATAAATTCCAGTTAGAAAGGAAGCATGAATTGTTAACAGTCAGGGTGATTGACCTTTGCAACAAACTACCAAGGGAAGTGATGGATTCTCCATCTCTTGATGCCTTCAGATCAAGGACTGGTATTCACTAGCAGGAGATTGACACTGCTGCAATCAGTGAAGCAGGGATCAATTTAGCAGGTCTAGTGAAGACCCACTAAATCAGGGGAGGGCAAACTACGACCCATGGGCTGGATACAGCCCATCAGGGCTTTCAGTCTGGCCCGCAGGATTGCCAGCCCCGTGGTGCAGCGGGGCTAAGTCAGGCTTCTTGCCTGCCCTGTCTCCGCACTGCTCCTGGAAGCAGACAGCACCACGTCCCTGTTACCCTTGCTTGCAGGCATCGTCCCTGACAGCTCCCATTGGCTGTGAATGGGGAACCTCAGCCAATGGGAGCTTTGGGCGTGGTACCTGCAGGCAAGGGCAGCGTGTGGTGGAGCCACCTGCCCCACCCCACTCCCAGGAGCCGCTGCCAGATGTGCTGGCCACTTCCAGGAATGGTGCAGGTCCAGGGCAGGCAGGGAGCCTCCCTTAGCCCCGCTGTGCGCCGGAGCCACTCAGGGCAAGTGGTGCCGGGCCAGAGTCTGTACCCTGAACGAGTCCTGCACCCCAAACACCTGCCCTGAGCCTCTTAGCCCCCTGTCTTGATCCCCTGCTGCACCCCTACTGCACCCAGCACTTTGCCCTGAGACCCTTCCTGCACGCTGTATCCCATCCCATACCCTGCACACTCCCACACCGCAATCGCCTACCCCAGCGCTACATTCATGTCCTTGCATACAATTTCCCCACCCAGATGTGGCCCTTGGGCCAAAAATGTTTTACCATCCCTGAGCTAAATGGATGGCAAAGCGCTCTTCCGTTTGATAGTAATATATATAGATGAGATGCTAGGAACTGTAGAAAACTGATAAGAGACAAGAGACACAAGGAGAAATCTATACCCAGCAGAGTTAAGGCATCATAAAAAAAAGTTTTTAAAGTATAATAGCAACAGAAAGAATTCTGACAATGGTATCGGTCCATTACTAGTTGGAGATAGTATAATTATCAATAATAATGCAAAAAATGAAGAAGATTTCAATAAATATTTCTGATCTGTATGGGAGGGACAGATGATGTATTGTCATCATATCGTGATGATAAGAATCTTGTCATTCCACTAGTATCTCAGGAGGATATTAAAGTTAGAACAGTTACTAAATTTAATTTTAAAAGAGGTTACCTAGTAGCTTACTGGACTGTTGATGCTGTTTTTCAATAAGTCTTGGAACATAGAGGAAGTTCTAAAAGACTGGAAGACAGCCAATATTGTCTCAATATTTTAAAAGAAAAGGGTAAACAGGAAGACCCAATTAGTTATAAGCCTCTTGGTCTGACATCGATCATGGCCAAAATACTGTAATAGCTAATACAGGACTTGTTTAGAAAAGAGGACATTATAATTAATGCCAATCAACATGGGTTTATGGAAAATAGATCCTGCCAAACTAACTAGATTTCCCTTTCTGATGAGCTTATAACTTTGTTGCTCAATGTAATAATGTTGATGTAATAGACTTCAATAAGGCATTTTCCTGGATACTACATGATATTTTTATGAAAAAATCAGAAAGATATTAAATGAACATACCAGACATTAAATGGATTGAAAGAAGGCTAACTGGTATGTCTCAAAATATAATTGTAAACAGAGAAGACTTACCAAATGGCCATAAGGCCGGCCCAAGCTCAGAAGAGGGCCTGTGACATCCACTTCCTCCTTTGTGCAGAAATGGAGCCTCAGAGCAACCCAGATCCAGCACAGGAGCTGAGATCCCATGGGGCCCTGGGAGATGTAGATCCTTGGCTAGCTACCTGACTATAGAACTGGCCCTGGAGCAGGGAAGGAACTACATTTCCCAGCATTCCCTTGGTCGCTATCAATAGGAAAGGGAGGGGGGAAGCTGAGAGACTCCATGCGCTGCAGCTTCCTGTGCATGGGGAGCTGGCTGCTAGAAGTGGGTGGCAGTGTGAATGGGGAACAAGTGTTCCAAAGGAGTAGAAGGTTTTGACCCAGATAGCACCCTCAGAAGACTTCTCCAGACTGGGGAAATTGGTATGACTTTGCCTGGCAGCCCCCAAGAAGTTTTGGGGTTATCTTTATCCCAGACTTTTCAGGTTCGTTGTCTGACCGCAAGAGAGACAGGCAAACCAGCAAAATCCAAAACCAAGTTCTTTATTGGAGCATGAACGCAGATGACAAAGAACAAGCCCCTTCTCCACAGAGAACCAGAACCAGCCCCACTTTTCTCTTCAATAAAGCACAAATTTGTATAAGCAACTTTACATCACAGTTAAATGATTTAATTGCCTGCGGTTAATTAACAGCACCTGGTGAAGCATTTGATTACAAAATTCATGGCCTTGAGCAGATCCTGGTGTACAAGCAGCTTCCTTATCAGTACTGAGAACTTTTTTATTGGCACTTCACAAGCTTGAGTGCAAGGGGGAGGTTGTCCACCCAGCTCTTGCTTGCTGACTTCATTCACCCACCTTCTGAGCCCCCCTTGTTCATGCATCAAGCGTGTGATCACCTGCTCAGCGTACATTGTGGATTCGGGCCCACTCTAAAGCATCCTATCTATCAGAAGGAACTGGGTGGAGTAAATGGACACTGCACCTCTCTATCTGAAGCCTAGCAAGGGAGGTATGTGGATCACACCAGAAGTTAAAATGAAAAGTAAGGGAGGGGAGGCTCTACTAGAGAACCTGGGCAACTTCAGATATAGTACAGGAGGATTTCCACTTCTGAGCTATGAAAATAGAAATTTGACTTTTTCCTTTCCAATTTTATCTAATATTCAGAAAGGAAATCTAGCACTTGCCTTCCCGATTTGAACACCCTCAAAATTCAGGAGTGCTCAAGCGCAATTTGGGCAGCAGTTACTTCATTTCTCCCAAATCAAATATGCTGATCCTCTGTAATTTGCTGTAGAAAAAGTAGGAAAAAATTGAGCAACAGATGCTGGGGTCTTCTGAGTGCTAACTAGGACTGGAATTGCTATTTTCAATAGCCATTACCATTTTTTAAAAATTTTGTTTGTTTAAAAGGAAGAGAGTAATATTGCACTGGCAAATTCCCCATCGAAACAAAGAATGGAACAAAAGAATAATAAAGGCACCTCAATTTTTCCGTATTTATGTTGGACAGTCTTATAATATGGATCCAGATATCTTCCAATCACAGAAGCTGAAAATTGTTCCACTTTACTGCAGTCTGTAACCATGCGGGAATCAGTCCTGTCTGTGTTCTGTGCACATCCAAAATTCTAATTGAACTCAGAAGTGCCCTGCTTTTGTGACCATAGCTAAGGGTTAATGTCTCTTTCACCTGAAGCACCTGACCAGAGGACCAATCAGGAAACCGGATTTTTTCAACTCTGGGTGGAGGGAATTGTGTGTCTGGTCTTTTGTCTGTCTGCCTGCTTTCTCTGAGCTTTGGAGAAGTAGTTTCTACTTTCTAGTCTTCTGTTTCTAAGTGTAAGGACAAAGAGATCAGATAGTAAGTTATATGGTTTCTTTTCTTTGGTATTTGCATGAATATAAGTGCTGGAGTGCTTTGATTTGTATTCTTTTTGAATAAGGCTGTTTATTCAATATTCTTTTAAGCAATTGACCCTGTATTGTATCATCTTAATACAGAGAGAACATTTGTATGTATTTTTCTTTCTTTTTATATAAAGCTTTCTTTTAAGACCTGTTGAAGTTTTTCTTTACTTCAGGGAAATTGAGTCTGTACTCACCAGGGAATTGGTGGGAGGAAGAAATCAAGGGGAGATCTGTGTGTTGGATTGCTAGCCTGATTTTGCATTCCCTCTGGGGGAATAGGAAAGTACTATTTGTTTCCAGGATTGGAAACAGAGAGGGGGAATCCCTCTGTGTAGTTTCACAGAGCTTGTGTCTGTGTATCTCTTCAGGAGCACCTGGAGGGGGGAAGGGAAAAAGGATTATTTCCCTTTGTTGTGAGACTCAAGGGATTTGGGTCTTGGGGTCCCAGGGAAGGTTTTTCAGGGGGACCAGAGTGCCCCAAAACACTCTAATTTTTTGGGTGGTGGCAGCAAGTACCAGGTCCAAGCTGGTAACTAAGCTTGGAGGTTTTCATGCTAACCCCCATATTTTGGACGCTAAGGTCCAAATCTGGGACTAAGGTTATGATATGGTGTAGCAGCGGGTGGGATATAGACAGAATCCAGAAGCCAGTAGGAATATTATATTTTTCTTTTCTCTGCTAAGGGCTTTTTAGCAGAGAGAAACAGTTGGTTTTAAAAGGGAACCAGAGAGAATTTTTTTTTCTGCTCTCTCTGGCAGTTTGTGGCTTGCATGTTAAGCAAGAAGCCATTACCAGACTGTTAAGGGTCTTTTGTCATGCAATAGCCCTCCCATTAGGAGGCAAGTTCCAGCACTATATAAATGCAAATAAAGTGGTTTTTCAGGTTTACTTAACATTGAAGATTAGCTAAAGGCACTGTTGCTAGGCAGACTTCAGGAGGCAACAGAACCTGCAGTTCAGAAGATAAACACCGGAGGGCACCCCAACACAAGAAAACAGGAACCATGACTTCTAAGGCAAAAATTGAGGCCGAAGAACAAATCAAAGAAGCTGAACACAGGCGACAGATGGAGATGAAAGAAAAGGAAGAAAGCATCAAACTGGCAGCCTTCCAAAGAGAACAGGCAACCCAAGAGGCAGCACACAAAAGAAAACTAGAAGAAGAAGAGGTAGCCTACCGAAGGAAACAAGCAGAAGAAGAGTTGGCCCACAGAAGGAAGCAAGAAGAAGAGGAGGCGGCCCACCACCGAGAAATGGAAAAACAACAAAAAGAAATGGAAAAACAACAAAAAGAGAATGAAGAGAAGGAAAAACAGAGAAAACATGAACTGGAGTTGGCAAAAGCTGGGCTGCATGTGCCAGCCAACCCTAACAACCCAGCGCCCATTATTGCTCCACAGCACAGGAAATTTCCCACCTACAAGGCAGGGGATGACACCGAGGCCTTCTTGGAAAATTTTGAAAGAGCCTGTCTTGGGTACAGCATTCCCGAAGACCAGTACATGGTAGAATTGAGGTCACAGCTCAGTGGACCTTTAGCAGAGGTGGCAGCTGAAATGCCTAAGCAGCAAATGAATGACTATAAACTTTTTCAAACCAAGGCCAGATACAGAATGGGGATAACCCCAGATCATGCCCGTCGGCGTTTCAGAACCCAAAAGTGGAAACCAGAGGTGTCATTTCCCAAACACGCCCACTACATTGCAAAAAACTGTGAGGCCTGGATAACAGGAAACAACGTTCAAACCTTGGAAGAACTGCACCTCCTCATACAAATGGAGCAGTTCTTGGATGGTGTTCCTGAAGACATCACACGGTACATACAAGATGGAAATCCCAAAGATATCGCTGAGGCGGGGGAGATTGGAGCCAAATGGATGGAACTGGCAGAAAGCAAGAAAGCTACTGTCAAGGGGAACGATTACCCCAGGGGGCACACAGACCATAAACCCTACAACCGAGGACAGCCAAAGACCCCACATACCACCCAAGTAAAGCCACAGATACCCTACCCTTCAACCTCACCAGTCTCCAGTAACTCACCTCGGCCCAGTGACCCATCAGATGGAAGATGCTTTAAGTGTAATGAACTGGGACATATCAAGGCCAACTGTCCAAAGAACACCATGCGAGTGCAATTCATTACACCACCATCACACCAAAGATCCCCAGGCCCAGATGCCTCTCAAATACCCTTGGAGCGAAGGGAAAATTTGAGAGTGGGCGGAAAGAAGGTTACTGCGTGGAGAGACACGGGGGCACAAGTGTCAGCTATCCACCAATCCTTCGTTGACCCCAAATTCATCAACCCAAAGGCCAAAGTTACAATTTACCCCTTCATGTCACAAGCTGTAGACTTGCCTACAGCTCAACTGCCTGTCCAGTACAAAGGCTGGTCAGGAATGTGGACTTTTGCAGTCTATGACAATTATCCTATCCCCATGCTACTGGGGGAAGACTTGGCCAACCAGGTGAGGCGGGCCAAGAGAGTGGGAATGGTTACACGTAGCCAAACCAGGCAAGCTTCCAGACCCATTCCTGTTCCTGAGCCGTCCACAGAGGCCCCGTCTGTGTTACCAGAGACCCAGACAGAGGTAGTGGACCCGGATTCCATGCCTACCACTGAAACAGCCACAGCATCTCCAGTCCCAGGCCCGGAACTGGAACAACAACCAGCACCAGCAAGTGCAACTACATCTTCAAACTCAACGCCAGTGGGCGCCAGCGAGCCAAAACTGGCAGAAGCAACAGACAGCCATACCCAAAAGACTCAGCCAGAGCCTGAAATACCCTCAGGTGCACCAGCGGAGACCGGTTCACCAGCAACGGAAACAACCCCATCACCTACATCGCTTCCAGAGGGACCAAGCCCAAGTCCACAGTCTGAGGAAGAACTGGTGACCTCAGCCTCCAGGGAACAGTTCCAGACTGAACAGGAAGCAGATGACAGCCTTCAGAAAGCTTGGGCGGCGGCACGGAGCACCCCACCGCCTCTCAGCTCTTCTAATCGATCCCAGTTTTTTATAGACCAAGGACTTTTATACAAGGAAATTCTTTCTGGTGGACACCGGGAAGAATGGCAGCCGCAAAAACAGTTGGTGGTTCCAACTAAGTACCGGGGGAAGCTCTTAAGCTTAGCCCATGATCATCCCAGTGGCCATGCTGGGGTAAACAGAACCAAAGACCGGTTGGGGAAGTCCTTCCACTGGGAGGGGATGGGCAAGGACGTTGCCAAGTATGTCCGGTCTTGTGAGGTATGCCAAAGAGTGGGAAAGCCTCAAGACCAGGTCAAGGCCCCTCTCCAGCCACTCCCCATAATTGAGGTCCCATTTCAGCGAGTAGCTGTGGATATTCTGGGCCCTTTCCCAAAAAAGACGCCCAGAGGAAAGCAGTACGTACTGACTTTAGTGGACTTTGCTACCCGATGGCCAGAAGCAGTCGCTCTAGGCAACACCAGGGCTAACACTGTGTGCCTGGCCCTAACAGACATCTTTGCCAGGGTAGGTTGGCCCTCTGACATCCTTACAGATTCAGGGTCTAATTTCCTGGCAGGGACCATGGAAAAACTGTGGGAAACTCATGGGGTGAATCACTTGGTTGCCACCCCGTACCACCATCAAACCAATGGCCTGGTGGAAAGGTTCAATGGAACTTTGGGGGCCATGATACGAAAATTCATCAACGAATTCTCCAATAATTGGGACCTAGTGTTACAGCAGTTGCTGTTTGCCTACAGGGCTGTACCACATCCCAGTTTAGTGTTTTCACCATTTGAACTTGTGTATGGTCACGAGGTTAAGGGGCCATTACAGTTGGTGAAGCAGCAATGGGAGAGGTTTACGCCTTCTCCAGGAACTAACATTCTGGACTTTGTAAGCAACCTACAAAGCACCCTCCGACACTCTTTAGCCCTTGCTAGAGAGAACCTAAAGGATGCTCAAGAAGAGCAAAAGGCCTGGTATGACAGACATGCCAGAGAACGTTCCTTCAAGGTAGGAGACCAGGTTATGGTCTTGAAGGCGCAACAGGCCCATAAGATGGAAGCATCATGGGAAGGGCCCTTCACGGTCCAAGAGCGCCTGGGAGCTGTAAAATACCTCATAGCATTTCCCAATTCCTCACTAAAGCCTAAAGTGTACCATGTTAATTCTCTCAAGCCTTTCTATTCCAGAGACTTACAGGTTTGTCAGTTTACAGTCCAGGGAGATGATGCTGAGTGGCCTGACGGTGTCTACTACGACGGGAAAAAAAGACGGTGGCGTGGAAGAGGTGAACCTCTCAACCACCCTGGAACGTCTGCAGCGGCAACAAATCAAGGAGCTGTGCACTAGCTTCGCCCCATTGTTCTCAGCCACCCCAGGACGGACTGAACGGGCATACCACTCCATTGATACAGGTAATGCTCACCCAATCAGAACCCCACCCTACCGGGTGTCTCCTCATGCCCAAGCTGCTATAGAACGGGAGATCCAGAACATGCTACAGATGGGTATAATCCGCCCATCTACCAGTGCATGGGCATCTCCAGTGGTTCTGGTACCCAAACCAGATGGGGAAATACTCTTTTGCGTGGACTACCGTAAGCTAAATGCGGTAACTCGTCCGGACAACTATCCAATGCCACGCACCGATGAGCTATTGGAGAAGTTGGGACGTGCCCAGTTCATCTCTACAATAGACTTAACCAAGGGGTACTGGCAAGTACCGCTAGATGAACCTGCCAAGAAGAGGTCAGCATTCGTCACCCATGCGGGGGTGTATGAATTCAATGTCTTTCCTTTCGGCCTTCGAAATGCACCCGCCACCTTCCAGAGGCTGGTAGATGGTCTACTAGCTGGACTGGGAGAATTTGCAGTTGCCTACCTCGATGATGTGGCCATTTTTTCAGACTCCTGGCCCGAACACCTACTACACCTGGAAAAGGTCTTTGAGCGCATCAGGCAGGCAGGACTAACTGTTAAGGCCAAAAAGTGTCAAATAGGCCTAAACAGAGTGACTTACCTGGGGCACCAGGTGGGTCGAGGAACCATAAACCCCCTACAGGCCAAGGTGGATGCTATCCAAAAGTGGCCTGTCCCACGGTCCAAGAAGCAGGTCCAATCCTTCTTAGGCTTGGCCGGCTACTACAGGCGATTTGTACCACACTACAGCCAAATCACTGCCCCATTGACCGACCTGACCAAAAAGACCCAGCCAAATGCCGTTAAGTGGACTGACGAGTGTCAAAAGGCCTTTACCCAGCTTAAGGCGATGCTCATGTCTGACCCTGTGCTCAGGGCCCCGGACTTTGACAAGCCATTCCTAGTAACCACAGATGCATCTGAGCGTGGTATAGGAGCAGTGCTCATGCAGGAAGCAACAGATCACAACTTCCATCCTGTCGTGTTTCTCAGCAAGAAACTGTCTGAGAGGGAAAGTCACTGGTCAGTCAGTGAAAAGGAATGCTATGCCATTGTGTACGCCCTGGAAAAGCTACGCCCATATGTTTGGGGACGGCGGTTCCAACTACAAACTGACCATGCTGCACTAAAGTGGCTTCATACTGCCAAGGGGAACAACAAGAAACTTCTTCGTTGGAGTTTAGCTCTCCAAGATTTTGATTTTGAAATTCAACACATCACAGGAGCTTCTAACAAAGTAGCTGATGCACTCTCCCGTGAGAGTTTCCCAGAATTCAGTAGTTAAAAAGTGTTCTTAAAATGTAGAAGTCTGTTAGTTATATACTTAGTAGTATATGTAAAGGTGCATGTGTTGTAGTAATCTGTTTATTTTAAAGTTCTAGAAGGAAATCGCCGCCAGTGAGCTTCCCCACTGTCTGCAATTTGGGGGGCGTGTCATAAACAGATAGCTAAGGGTTAATGTCTCTTTCACCTGAAGCACCTGACCAGAGGACCAATCAGGAAACCGGATTTTTTCAACTCTGGGTGGAGGGAATTGTGTGTCTGGTCTTTTGTCTGTCTGCCTGCTTTCTCTGAGCTTTGGAGAAGTAGTTTCTACTTTCTAGTCTTCTGTTTCTAAGTGTAAGGACAAAGAGATCAGATAGTAAGTTATATGGTTTCTTTTCTTTGGTATTTGCATGAATATAAGTGCTGGAGTGCTTTGATTTGTATTCTTTTTGAATAAGGCTGTTTATTCAATATTCTTTTAAGCAATTGACCCTGTATTGTATCATCTTAATACAGAGAGAACATTTGTATGTATTTTTCTTTCTTTTTATATAAAGCTTTCTTTTAAGACCTGTTGAAGTTTTTCTTTACTTCAGGGAAATTGAGTCTGTACTCACCAGGGAATTGGTGGGAGGAAGAAATCAAGGGGAGATCTGTGTGTTGGATTGCTAGCCTGATTTTGCATTCCCTCTGGGGGAATAGGAAAGTACTATTTGTTTCCAGGATTGGAAACAGAGAGGGGGAGTCCCTCTGTGTAGTTTCACAGAGCTTGTGTCTGTGTATCTCTTCAGGAGCACCTGGAGGGGGGAAGGGAAAAAGGATTATTTCCCTTTGTTGTGAGACTCAAGGGATTTGGGACTTGGGGTCCCAGGGAAGGTTTTTCAGGGGGACCAGAGTGCCCCAAAACACTCTAATTTTTTGGGTGGTGGCAGCAAGTACCAGGTCCAAGCTGGTAACTAAGCTTGGAGGTTTTCATGCTAACCCCCATATTTTGGACGCTAAGGTCCAAATCTGGGACTAAGGTTATGATAGTAACCATGCGGGAATCAGTCCTGTCTGTGTTCTGTGCACATCCAAAATTCTAATTGAACTCAGAAGTGCCCTGCTTTTGTGACCATACTACCTGATATTTTCAGCCCTTGTAAGCAAAGCATTTATATTTAGTAATTGGGTCGGAAGCCCCTTAGAAAAAGTTAGGTGCTGTAGGAGGTGTTGCTTATTCACTAGGTAATGTGAGGCATTCCTGTTACAACAGTAAACCAGTGCCTCATAGAATGCACTTTGCTTCTTGAGTTTAGAATGGGGTCCTTTGCTTCTATACACAGCCCATTAAAGACAATGAAAAGACTCCCACTCACTTCAACAGGCTTTGGATAGAACTGATTATACTCAGGGTATCTCCACTGTCTTCACAGGGTCCTGGTCTCACAGAAAAGAGGACCATGTGAGCTTGTTGCAGAGCTGCTGCTCAGGGATTGGAACCTCCTGGCACCCCTGTCTCCAAAATCATTTAGGCTGCACTTTCTGCATGACTATGTGCTAGCTGAGGGTTGTGTGGAAACTGGTGGCCTCTGCTGCAGATGATGGGCATCTCAGGTACTTAAAGTCATGGCCTAGAGGAGGGAAGTGCCTAACTCCAGAGTCTGCAGCTGCCTAGGGCCAGCATTGAGGATTTAGAGTCCCTAGTGCTGCCATTGCAAGGTTCAAGCATGTTAAGCCTGGGAATTGCCACTCCTACTACGGCTAGTAGCTGCAGCTGTTTAAGGCTGGTCTCTGGCAATTGGCCCCATGGCTATAGACAGAAAAGCTACAGGTTGCTCTGTGACTACTGGGAGCCATTAAGCTAGAGCAGATAAAGATACTGGAGTTAACCTCAAGGAACAGAGGTCACCAGGAGCAAAGGAATGCCAAGAGGAGGAAGGAAAGAGGAATAAGGTCAGGCTTGCAGAGGGAGCTTCCAGCTGGTTAGGAGCATGTCCAAAGTAGAAAGGAAACAAGTATGGGGAGAGGTGATGGTGGTCAGGTAGCAGACTAGCATGTAGATGGGAGCAGAGGGAGAAAGGCTGGTGTCTTCAGATTCCCAAGGGCTAAGTCCTCACTTTGGGGAAATGGTGTTTGCAGGTGGCTTGCTCAAATGGCAGGATGGTTGCTAGGGAGGGAGGGATTTGTCAGAATTGATTAGGTATCTGCTGGCTTTAGAACTTTGTGCTGAAACTAGGACCACATACAGTGACAGGTGATATAGTGGGATACTGGAGACATGGCTATAGAAGGTCTGAATGAGGAAGGAGATAAATCGATGGGGAGTTTCCTTGATCACTATGAAAGTTCTACTCACTGTGGACACTTGTAAACCCGCATGGGTGTACAGCTCAATAAGAAAAACTGGGGGCTGAGGGAGCTGTGTATGGCAATGCATATAGTCATGTAGAGGTGTGTGATCATAATGAAAAATGTCTCTGAAATTTAGTACCGGATATACTATGGCACCAATGGCACTGCCACACCATGCCCACACTTGGAGCCCACAGTCACTACGCAGGGGCCCACAAATATGTTTGGTGCTGCGGCCCACAAAAGGTTAATCCGACCCCTGGTGAAGACCGATGCCAAGAATTAATTTAGCTTGTGTAACAGCTTCATCTTCCCGAAATGAACACAGTATTCCATTAGTGGTCTCAAAAATACTCATATAGAGTCAAGTTTACTTTCCTACATGATATTCCACATTTTATACATCCAAGGATCACGTTAGCCCTGTCATAGCATTCTTTCTCAAATCTGAACCTTAGAGTCCAGGATTGAGATACTAGCATGAATTTCCCTAAGCTTAATTACCAGCTTAGATCTGATAGGTTGCCACCACCCAAAAATATAGTGTTTTGGGGCACTCTGACCTCCCCAACCTTCCCTGGGGACCCCAAGAACCCAGATTCCTTGGGTTCTTAAAACAAGGAGAAATAAACCATTCCCCCACCTTCCCCCTCTCAGAACTTCCCTCCCTGGGCTATCCTGAGATACTGATCTAACCTCTTAAATCACCATACAGAGATGCATCTCCCTTCCCTTCCAAGAGGCAAACAGATTCAAGGAAAACAGAGAGAGATTTTATCACTCCCTCCTCCCGTCTCCACCATCCGTCCTGGTGAGTTATCCCAATCCCCTGGAATAACACAAGGGAAAGACAAAAAAAAATCAATCAGGTTCTCTAAAAAGAAATTTTTTAATAAAAGAAAGAAAAAGTAAAGAATTATCTCTGTATCTTCAAGATGTAAATATACAGGGTCCTATAGCTTACAGATACCAGAAAGAGACTTTCACCTCAGTACCAATACAAATCAAAATATTCCCAGCAACTACACATATAAAAGTTAACCAGCTAGATCCACAATTGCAAATAGAGTAAAACAAATAAAAAGCCTAAACTGCCTGGTTTTTACCTTCTATTTGAAAAGAAACTTAGAGAGCCTGTAGTAATGTCTGGTCTCTCTCAGACCCCCTGAAAGAAGAACAAAGAACTCACATCCAAACTTCCCTCCACCCGAATTTAAAAGTATCTTGTCTTCTGATTGGTCTTCTGGTCAGGTGTCCAGTTTCCTGCTTGTAACCCTTTACAGGTATAAGAGACATTAACCCTTAACACTCTGTTTATGACAAGCCCTTTTTGCCAAAGCATCACACAAACCTCATGTTGGGGCAATTGCATGTGTTAATCCCTATTTTTTTGTCTGAGTCACTCCTTTCAAAGAAAGCATCTCCCAACCTGCATTCTCTGTTCTCAGATGTATTACAGGTGTATCCAAGTTATTATCAACAGTAACAAACATGTTTTATTCTATCTGAAAAGGAAGTACAATTGCAAGAACTTTCAAGAACAAATCTTTTTCAGTGCATAAATACTATACTGATAAGTACGATAGATACATAGATAGATAATGTTATTCTCCTTGATATGGCCCAAGTCTTCTTATCAGTTTCCTGAGGGCTTCTTTGACCTCTTTGTTTCTCAGGGAGTATATGATCGGGTTGAGCGCTGGAGTTATAACGGAATATAGGACAGTGATCACTTTGTCTCTGTCTGGAGAGTAGGCCGACGAGGGGTGTATGTAGGTGTAAATGGCTGTTGAGTAGTACAAGATGACGACTATGAGGTGGGAGGAGCAGGTGGAGAAGGCTTTCTTCTTGCCTTCTGTGGAGCGAATCTTCAAGATAGTTCTCAGGATGAAGTAATAGGATGTTAAAGTTACCATGCAACTCCCCATCCCAAAGACTATGTCAGCCAGAAAAGCCAAGGTTTCATTGAGGCTGATGTCTGAGCAGGAGAGTTTTAGCACTGATGGTAATTCACAAAAGAAATGATTGATGATGTTCGAGTTGCAGAAAGAAAGCTGGAACACAAATCCAGTGTTGACTGCAGAACTGATCACCCCTGCTATCCAAATGCCAGCGATTAACTCAACACAAACCTCCTTCCTCATGATGGTGGTGTAATGCAAAGGGTGGCAGACAGCAACATAACGGTCAAAAGCCATGGCAGCAAGGACCAGAACTTCACTTCCCAGAGTCCAAGTGAAGAGATATATCTGTGTAATGCAGCCTAAGAAGGCAATGGTCTTCTTGTGCTCCAGAAGGTTGCGCAGCATTTTGGGAATGGACACTGAGATGGATAAAAGGTTTATCAAGGACAAGTTGATAAGCAAGAAATACATGGGGGTGTGGAGTCTGGTGCTGGTAGTAATAGTGATGACGATGAGGAGGTTTCCAGTGAGGGCTGCCATGTAGATGAAGGTGAATAACACAAAGAGGAACATCTGGTATTCAGGGAGGCTGGACAGACCCACCAAGATGAACTCTGTGACTGAGGAGTGGTTCTTCATTTCCAAATCTCCTCTACTCCTCACCTATTGACATAAATCAGCTCACTGGACCAGACACTCAGCTGATGTAAATTAGTGTCATTCTAAAGAAGACTACAAACCAAAAGAAAGAGACTGATTTGCACGAACTGTGGATCTAGTCCATGGACTCCAATGAAGCTATGTCAGTTTATGCCAGCAGGGCTTCTGTCTAATTTATTTCAATACTGTACACCAATTCATAACAGCTGGACAGCTGGCACATTGATTTTGAAGGACCTAGTATAAATCTTCTAGTGAAATTAATGTGAAATTAGCCTAGTGGAGATAAGAACAAGGCACATTACATCCCACATTTTAGAAGTATCCTCATCACAATGAAGGGACTAGAGCGAGTTTCAAGTAGCACTTTGTGGAACAAATGCCAGAAGAAACCAGTGAGAGCATTTAGTCCGATCTCCTGTGTAACACAGGCCACAGAACTCCCCCAAAATAATTTGTAGAGTAAAGCTTTTGGGGAAAAAAAAATCTTGATTTAAAATTTGCCAGTTATGGAGAATACACTTCGACCAGTGGCATATCGTCTCTGTGGTTATTACCCTCGTTGCTAAAAAAATTACTCCTTTTTTCCATTTTAAATCAGTCATCTCCATCCACTTCAGTGTGGAGTAAATTCATCATTTACACCAGGGTGAGTGTCATTGACTCCATGTCATTGTGAATGTTGTACAGCAATATTTTGTCTAGATAGGTCAATTACTAGAGCTAACGTTACAAGCTAGGATTTTTGAGGGAGTCTAAGCAGTTAGGCACCAACCCGGTTTGACAGGAAATCCCAATCTATACAAATTGACTCCACCTGTTAGCTGAGTCTTTCTAGTCCTCTGATCAATCTATCTGTCTGTCCATCTATCTATAATATATATAGTATTCAATTTTTTTTAAAAAGAAATCTGTATAAATAGCATGATTTTGTCTATATATTTAAAGTTTAGTTAATAATTTAACAAAAAAAACTTTACAATTAATTAAGTCCCACATCACCTAAATAACATGTCCAGACATGCAAAAGCAAACCAGTATAGGTAATTATAAAGTCTTTCGATATAACAGCAACATAGATGTTACATGATAGCCATGCAGAGAAAGAGAGAGAGAAAAAAAAAGTTCAAATTCTGCTGTAATTAAAATAAAGAAAGAAAGAAAGAAAAAGAAAGAAAGAAACCTCTATTCCAGTTCATGTATAGCTGCCCTTTGAATTAGATAATTCAGTCTCCTAACTCTATTAGTTTTTCAAGCCATTTGAAATCACCACAGCTGGGAAGAGCGTTCTTGTTCTTCTATTAGGCTGATGGCTGGAAATATATATTTGTCTTTAATGCTGTCACAGCCCTTTCATAGATTCAAAGATTCCAAGGCCAGAGGAACCATTACAATAATCTAGTCTGACTTCCTGCATAACACAGGCCAGAGATCATCTCCAAAATTACCATTGCCACTCCATGAGTTTCATCAGTGAATTATCAGCATCACAATGCTTCTTAAATAGCCTCTTAGAGCTACTGGGGAAGAACAACTTATATCTCCTTTAGAATTTAATTATCTAAAGGAGGCACTGATCAAGTATTTTAATTGCTTACGTTACTTTTGGTGTTATGAACAAAATACCAAAGTCCTTGGAGAGATACTGCTCTAATGATAGATAGATAGATTAGATTAGAAAGATATGGGGGTGTATAGGGATAGTAATATGTAATAAGACCTCCAAGGCCTTATCCAGTTGTTACTCCTGGTCCCCCCACTACAAAAAGCATGTGGACAGATTGGAGAGAGTTCAACAGAGAGCAATGAAAATGATTAGGGTGCTGTGACACATGACTTAGGAGGAGAGGCTGAGGGAAGTGAGGTTATTTAGTCTGCAGAAGAGAAGAGTGAGGGGGGATTTGATAGCAGACTTCAACTACCTGAAGGGGGATTCCAAAAAGGATGTAACTCGACTATTCTCAGTGGTTCTAGATGACAGAAAAAGGAGCAACTGTCTCAAGTTGCAGTGGGGGAGGTCTAGGTTGGATATTAGGAAACACTGTTTCACTAGGAGGATGGTGAAGCACTGGAATGGGTTACCTAGGGAGGTGGTGGAATCTCCTTCTTTAGAGGTTTTTAAGGTCAGGCTTGACAAAGCCCTGGCTGGGATGATTTAGTTGGGGTTGGTCCTTCTTTGAGCAGGGGGTTGGACTTGATGATCTTCTGAGGTCTCTTCTAACCCTCATATTCTAATATTGTGATAGACCAGTTGTGGGCAACCTGCCGCCCATGGGCCACACGTGACCCTTTGGGATAATCTGCTGCCGGGCCACCAGACAGTTTGTTTACATTTGCATGGCCTCTTGCAGGTCCCAGTGGCCGGGGTTTGCCATTCCCGACCAATGGGAGCTGCAGAAAGCAGCACACAATCTTCCAGACTGTCAGCCAGTCTGGACTGAGAGACATCAAGACGTGGAATCCACCACTTTCCTGGCTAGTTTGTTAAATGGTTAATTGCCGTCCCCTGTGATCAGTGCCTGAAGAAGTCGTAGGAGCTGTTCTGATTTACTTAAAGATATGGATCTGCCACTGTGCCTGGAAGCTCATAGCAGTGATCCCAGTGTGGTGCCAGTGCAGGGTAAGGCAGCTGCAATCCCATATGGGAACCCTGTGCATGGGACAATGCTCCAGCAACTCACTGGCTTAGAATGGAGATATAGGTTGACCCCAAAGGTACCATTTAATATTCCAGCTATCACCTACTTTAACACTCCTGACTCTGTGAATATTCCAAGAAGGCAGCCTGGCAACTCAAGCTTGGAGCTGGGAATTGAGTTATAAATTTGGGTGACTCCCTTTTGAGCTTCCTAACTTCAGAAACATCAAAAGCCAATTTCCAACAACTCCCACCGGCTTGAATCCTAAAAGATCAGTAATATGTAATGAGACCTCCAAGGCCTTACCCAGTTGTTACTCCTGGACTTCTCCAACTGAGGTCAGTGGGAAAACTTTGAGGACCTTCCTCAGGTCTCATAAAAGCAGCAAAGAATCCTGTGGCACCTTATAGACTAACAGACATTTTAGAGCATGAGCTTTCATGGGTGAATACCCACTTCGTCAGATGCATGTAGTGGAAATTTCCAGGGGCAGGTATATATATGCAAGCAAGCTAGAGATAACGAGGTTAGTTCAATCAGGGAGGATGAGACCCTATTCTAGCAGTTGAGGTGTGAAAACCAAGGGAGGAGAAACTGGTTTTGTAGTTGGCCTGAACGGATGGTGTCAAATTTGCAGATGAACTGAAGCTCAGCAGTTTCTCTTTGAAGTCTGGTCCAGAATTTTTTTTGCTGCAGGATGGCTACCTTAAGGTCTGCTATAGTGTGGCCAGGGAGGTTGAAGTGTTCTCCTATAAGTTTTTGTATATTGCCATTCCTAATATCTGATTTGTGTCCATTTATCCTTTTCCGTAGAGACAGGACTCATGCAATCCTTCATCTGGGTCCACTTGGTCAAACCCTTGTGGAGAGGCCTCACATTGATGAGTTTTTATCCAAGTTAAAGCACTTGTACAACTGAAAATAATGATTATACGTATCTTTGTGGTTTCCATTCTATTCAGTGTGTGGTTACATTATAAGTATGCAGTGAACTTCTGTGGAGAAAATCATAGAAGTGTAAGACTGGAAGGGGCCTTGAAAGGTAATGGGGTCCAGTCCTCTGCCTTCATTAGCAAGACCAAGTACTGTCCCAGACAGTTTTTTGTTTTTTTTTTCCTCTGATCCTTAAACGGCTCCCTCAGGGATTGAATTCATAACCCCTAGGTTTAGCAGGCCAATGTTCAAACCACTGAGCTATCCCTCCCTACTACTGCATACTAATCTAGCAAAGTCAAAATAAGAGGTAACAGCTGGAAGCTGATGCTGGGTAAATTCCAGTTAGAAAGGAAGCATGAATTGTTAACAGTCAGCGTGATTGACTTTTGCAACAAACTACCAAGGGAAGTGATGGATTCTCCATCTCTTGATGTCTTCAAATCAAGGACTGATCTTCACTAGCAGGAGATTGACACTGCTGCAATCAGTGAAGCAGGGATCAATTTAGCAGGTCTAGTGAAGAACCACTAAATCAGGGGAGGGCAAACTATGACCCACGGGCTGGATACGGCCCATCAGGGCTTTCAGTCTGGCCCGCAGGATGGCCAGCCCCGCGGTGCAGTGGGGCTAAGTCAGGCTTCTTGCCTGCCCTGTCTCCGCACTGCTCCTGGAAGCAGACAGCACCACGTCCCTGTTACCCTTGCTTGCAGGCATCGTCCCTGACAGCTCCCATTGGCTGTGAATGGGGAACCTCAGCCAATGGGAGCTTCGGGCGTGGTACCTGCAGGCAAGGGCAGCGTGTGGTGGAGCCACATGCCCCAGCCCACTCCCAGGAGCCACTGCCAGATGTGCTGGCCACTTCCAGGAATGGTGCAGGTCCAGGGAGGCAGGGAGCCTCCCTTAGCCCCGCTGTGTGCCGGAGCCACTCAGGGCAAGTGGTGCCGGGCCAGAGCCTGTACCCTGAACCACTCCTGCACCCCAAACCCCTGCACTGAGCCTCTTAGCCCCCTGTCTTGATACCCTGCTGCACCCCTACTGCACTCAACACTTTGCCCTGAGACCCTTCCTGCACGCTGTATCCCATCCCATACCCTGCACACTCCTACACCGCAATCCCCTACCTCAGCCCTACATTCATGTCCCTGCATACAATTTCCCCACCCAGATGTGGCCCTTGGGCCAAAAATGTTTTACCATCCCTGAGCTAAATGGATGGCAAAGCGCTCTTCCGTCAACCCCAGTACTTTCCAAGAAGCGTAAAGGATGTCACCTGGAGACCATCTCCCGTCAATACTACACAATGAATACCCCAGGGTAAGTCAACTCGAACTACGTTGTTCACATATTTGATTTACCCCATAGTGAAGACAAGCCCCAAGACTAATGCCTTTCTGAAGGATATGTTTTAGCCAATCACAGGCTATGCTTCAGTGAAAGAAATGTTACTGGGCCTGCCTGGGTGAAATTTAATGGACCGTGATAAACAGGAGGTCAAAGTCGATATTCTGATGATCCCTTCTTGTCTTAAACTCTATGAGTCTATGAAAACGTTAAAAGTATCATGTTTTGCATGCAGTTTTAGGGATGAGATCTGTAACGTTATTCAGATTGTTGCCCAGTGGACAGCATATTAGACTGTGGTTCAGAGCCTCTGTCTTTCTTTCTGAGATCTACCACTGGCCTACTGGTTACCTTAGATAAGTTGTTTCACTTCTCTGTGCCTCAGTTTCCTGATCTGTAAAATGAGGTTAGCTGCTTTGACAAGTGCTTTGAGATCTACTCATGCAAAAGCTACACCAGAGGGAGGCTGTCATAAACAGACAGTTAAGAGTCTCTTTTACCTGTAAAGAGTTAAGAACTTCACATAACTTAGCTGACACCTGACCAGAGGAACCCATTGGGGAACAAGATGTTTTCAAAGAGGGAGGAGGGAAATCAATCTTTTGTCTGTTCAGAAAAGTTTTGTGCCGGAATGAAAGATCCAGGAATCAGCCATCTAACATTTCTTAAAAGCAGTAAGTGTTTAGAGAAGGAATGTATACGATTATGTTTATTTTCTTTTGTGACTTCGTTTTGCATATGAGGGAGAATCAAATTGGGCTTCTTTTGTGTAACTTTAAGTTTGTGCCTAGAGGGACATCCTCTGTTTTGAATCTGTTGTCTGTGAGAATAGCTTGCATGCTAATCTCACAGAGGTATTCCTTTCACCCTTTTTCTTTAATTAAAAGTCTTCTCTTAGGAACCTGATTGATTTTTCCTTGTTTTAAGATCCAAGGGTTTTTTGGATCTGGGCTCACCAGGAATTGGTGGGAGGTGAATCAGTCTCAATCTTGCCAGGAAAAGGGGGATAAAAGAATGGGGAAATAGTTTCCAAATGACTCTCCCATAAACGTTTGTTTAAAATATTTGGTGGTGGCAGCTACTAGATCTAAGCTGGTAAATAAGCTTAGGGGTTATTTCATGCAGGTCCCCACATCTGTACCCTAAAGTTCAGAGTGGGGGTGACACCTTGACACAGGCATTACTATTAATGAGAAGACACACCTGGAACAGAGCATTCAGGAGGTGGAATGCATCATCTTTAAGGTTGGAAAACCATCACAAAGTGTGAAAAGTTGGGGGGAGGGGAACTTTCCCATACTGTTACTTTTGCCAGTTGCAAAACAGCAACAAACTGTTGCAAGTGCTATTTTCTAAGTAAAAAAGTTAGCCCTGAACAGTGTTGAAGTGCAGAAAGTGTTACTTTATTTTCGTGCTGATTAAAAATTGGAATTTACATCCAATGGAAAATTCCATTATTTTAAAATTGGATTTCATGCAAAATTCGGATGAAGGTAAGAATGCTCATACTGGGTCAGCCCAATGGTCCATTTAGCTCAGTATCCCATCTTCAGAAAGTGGCCAATGCCTGGTGCTTCAGAGGGAATGAAGAGAATAGGTAATCATCAAGTGATCCATCCCCTGTCGTTCACTCCCAGCTTCAGGCAAACAGAGACTAGGGACACTCAGAGCATGGGGTTACATCCTTACCTATCCTGTGTAGTAGCCATTGATGGATCTAGCCTCCATGA
This sequence comes from Gopherus flavomarginatus, assembly GCF_025201925.1. Taxonomy (NCBI): domain Eukaryota; kingdom Metazoa; phylum Chordata; order Testudines; family Testudinidae; genus Gopherus; species Gopherus flavomarginatus. The sequence goes on along the minus strand of NC_066627.1, from coordinate 16,075,372 downwards.
AATTATATAGTTCTTTTTTGAATCCTGTTATTGGTTTGGCCTTCACAACATCCTGTGGCAAACAGTTCCACAGGTTGACTGTGCATTGTGTGAAGGAGTACTTTGTTTTGTTTGCTTTAAACCTGCTGCCTATTAATTTCATTGGGTGACCCTTAGTTCTTATGTGAAGGAATAAATAACACTTTCGTATTCACTTTCTCCGCAATATCCAGATTTTATAGATCTCTATCATATACCTCCTTAGTCATCTTTTTTCCAAGATGAAAAGTCCTAGTCTTTTTCATCTCTCCTAATACGGAAGCTGTTCCATACCCCTAATAATTTTTATTTATCTTTATGAACCTTTTTCTATTCCAATATATCTTCTTTTGAGATGCGGTGACCATATCTGCATGCAGTATTCAAGATGAGGGGAAATCATGGATTTATATAAAAGCATTATCATATTTTCTGTCTTATTATCCATCCCTTTCCTAATGATTCCAAAATTCTTTTCACTTTTTTGACTGTTGCTGCACTGTGAGCAGATGTTTTCAGATGAAAAGTTGAAATATTGAAATTTGATGCAGAAATAAAAGTTTCAGAAATTTTTATTTGGAAATTTCATTCCCAAACCAAATGTTTCATTTGGGTTGGGTTAACCATGTTCACCATGGGACATTTTGTCTAGCCAAGGTGCCTGGGCCATAAGGTTATTTGGGGTGTGACGTACCTGAACTGCAAGTCTCATGAGGCAAAAATGAAATGCTTCTTTTCAGTTCAGCATACTGAAACATTTTGCTTCAGGCCAACCCAACTCAGAACAAATACTATGTTTCAGTTTTCTGGCTGGAAAATCAAAACTTTTTTGAAGTTTCATATGGGGATTTATAGATGAGATGATAGGAACTGTAGAAAACTGATAAGGAAGCAAAGGGACACAAGGAGAAATCTATTCTCAGGAGAGTTAAGGCATCATAAAAAAGTTTTTAAAGTATAATAGCAACAGAAAGAATTCTGACAATGGTATCAGTCCATTACTAATTGGAGATAGTAGAATTATCAATAATAATGCAAAAAATGAAGAAGATTTCAATAAATATTTCTGATCTGTATGGGGAGCGGGGAAACAGATGATCTATTGTCATCATATCATGATGATAATTAGCTTGCCATTCCACTAGTATCTCAGGGCAATATTAAATTTAGAACAGTTACTAATATGAGCTTTAAATGAACTGACCTAGGAGCTTGCTGGACTGTTAATGCTGTTTTTCAATAAGTCTTGGAACATAGAGGAAGTTCCAGAAGACTGGAAGACAGCTAATGTTGTGGCAATATTTTAAAAGGGTAAACAGAACGACCCAATTAGTTATAGGCCTATTAGTCTGACATCGATCATGGGAAAAATACTGTAATAGCTAATACGGGACTCGATTAGAAAAGAGGGTAATATAATTAATGCCAATCAACATGGGTTTATGGAAAATAGATCCTTTCAAACTAAGTAGATATCCCTTTTTGATGAGCTTACAACTTTGTTGCTAAATGTAATAATGTTGATATAATAGACTTCAATAAGGCGTTTTCCTTGATACTACATGATATTTTTATGAAAAAATTAGAAAGATATTAAATGGACCTACCAGACATTAAATGGATTAAGAGATGGCTAACTGATATGTCTCAAAATATAATTGCAAAAGAGAAGACTTATCAGATGGGTGTATTGCTAGAGGGATGCAATGGGAATAGTTTCTTTGCCTAAGGCCTTAGGCAAAGAAACTATTCCCATTGCATCCCTCTAGCAATACACCCATCTGATAAGTCTTCTCTTTTTCTTTTTCTTTTTATTTTTATTTTTTATTATTATTTTTATTTTTATTTTTATTTTTTACATTTTTATTACTGATCTGGAAGAAGAAATAAAATAATTTACGGATAAAGTTTGACGAGGACACAAAATTTGATGGGGTGTTAAACAATGAAGAGGACGGGTCACTGATACAGCATGACCTGAATCACTTGATAAACTGGGAGCAAGTAAACAATTTGTGTTTTAATATGACTAAATGTAAGTGTATATGTCTAAGAACAAAGTATGCAGGCCACCCTTACAGGATGGGTGACTCTATTCTGGGAAGCAGGGACTTGGGAATAGATTTGGGGATGATAGTGGAGAATCAGCTGAACATGAGCTTCCAGTGTGATGATGTGGCCAAAAGGGCTAATGTGACCCTTGGATGCATAAACAGGGGAATCTCAAGCAGACATAGAGAAGTGATTTTACTTCTGTATTTGGCACTGGTGCAACTGCTGCTGGAATCCTGTGCCCAGTTCTGGTGTCCACTATTAAAGAAGAATGTTGGTAAATTGGAGAGGGTTCAGGGCAGAGCCGTGAAAATGATTAAAGGACAAGAAAACATCAATTGTACTGATAGATTGATTTCCTTGAATCTATATATCTTAAGAAAAAGAAGGTACCATCTAGAACAGGCATCGGCAACTTTTGGCACATGGCCCATCAAGCTAATCTGGTGGCGAACCGTGAGACATTTTGTGTACTTTGACCGTCCGCAAGCATGGCCCTCCGCAGCTCCCAGTGTTATAGAAGTGCCTACATAGGGAACAAATATTTAATAACGGGTTCTTCAGTCTAGCAGAAAATTGTTTATCTTGATCCAATGGTTGAAAGTTAAAGATAGACAAATTCAAACTGCAGATATGGTGAAATTTAAAATATATATATATTATAATTAACCTTTGGAACAACTTACCAAGGGTTGTGGTGGATTGTCCAACACTGGAATTTTTAACTCAAGATATGATTTTTTTTTCTCAAAGATATTCTCTAGGAATTGTTTACAGGAATTCAATGGCCGGAGGTCAGACTAGATGATCACAGTGGTCCCTTATGTCTTTGGAATCAATTAATCTGTCAATGACTCTATAATTAGAACCATAATTACAGGCCTGTGACCATGACTCCATAGCAATGTATAGGCCAAGCATGGACTCTTTGTAAAGTAAAGATAAAGAAAAGGCTTCTGTTCCTCTTCGAAATAACTCTGAAGGGTGTCCTGATTTATTACAGATGATATTCTACCTGATTGCACTGATCACTGTGACATCTACTAGTGCAATCAATAAGCCAAACAGCCAGTATGATCCAGAGGACTTGGGTTTGAAAGAAAATATTAGAGAAAGTCTGTGTCATTTTTTGCTAAAGATCCATTTTGCTTAATTGACACAATGGGTTTCCATCAGTATGATGACACCATAACTCTGGATCGCATTATGGCCCTTTTTCAACAGTTTATCTGCTTCTCTTTATGCATGTGAGTGGCCCACTGAAGTCCAAGAGATGACTCATACACTCAGAGTCAAGTATGTGCTTAGGTGCTTGGCGGTAATGGGGTCTATACGAGCAAAAAGATTTTCCCCTTTGTAATTTTCATCCCTGAAATATCTCTCTCTGATCTGAAACTCAGTATGGGTTCTCTTTCCTACATAGCATTATTCTGTGAACCAAATTTAGTCTCATTATCATCTCAACAGCTGCACTAACTTCAGAGTTCGCATGCAGTAACATCTATGTAGTGCCATAAAATCCTCATCTGTTATGAAACAGCAAAATCAATGGAGCAGAGAAAATACATTGATGGAAATGATGTTTTCTTCTGGAAAATTCAGCACAATGTACATAACATCAAGAGGAATTTTGTCCACTCAATGGAGAAAATTTATTTGTAGTCTTGTAGGTGACTCCAATTTACCTTCTAATAGGTGACTCCTTTGGGTCCTTTTTTGAGAGTTAACTCTTGTCCAGATTCACAAGAGCTGCAAGATCTCCCTGTAGAAGGCTACTATATATGAAGAACAGTCATCTTCAGCAAGTCATAACTCACTCAGAATCTGGATTAAAGTTACAGCTTGGTTCATTGTACTGAAGACTGAATAAAAGGTGAGAATGTTCCATTTGTTTTCTTGCTTTCTTGTTGCTTTCTTGTTTTCTCACAAATTGTATTTCTAACTTAAGTTTTCTGATTTTTAGGCTGCTGTCATAGGTTTCACCCCCACTCTGAACTTTAGGGTACAGACGTGGGGACCTGCATGAACACTTCTAAATTTAATTACCAGCTTACAGCTGGTTTTGCTGCCACCATCCAGATGTCTGAGTTATCTGGAAAACTCTGTCTTCCCCTCAAAAAACCTTCCCCTCCCTGGGTAGCCTTGAGAGACTCTTCCACCAGTTCCGTGGAGAGTCCAGATCCAATTCTCTTGGATCTAAAAAAGAAGGAAGAATGTAACCATCCCCCCACCTTTCCCCCACCAATTCCTGGTGAGTCCAGATCCAATCCCCTTGGATCTTAAAACAAGGAAAAATCAATCAGGTTCTTAAAAGAAGACTTTTTAAAAAGAAAGCTTTTAATTAAAGAAAACAAAGGTAAAAGAAAAAAAAAACCTCTGGGAGACAGCATACAAGCTAATCTCACAGACAACAGATTTAAAACACAGGATGTTCCCCTTATCAAAAACCTTAGTACACACAAGAATACCCAAATTTGATTATTCCCTTAATTGCACAAAGACAAGTTACAAAAGAAAATAAACATCAACCTATTTATTCTTTTCTAAAATTTACTACTCTGATAAGAGGCTGATTCCTTGATCTTTTCCACTCTGGCTGAAACTGAAACTGACTCTAAACAAAGGAAACTTCTCTCTTTCCTTTTGAAACATCTTGCTCTCACATTGGTCCCTCTGATCAGGTGTCGGCTAGACTGGGTGAACTTCTTAATCCTTTACAGGTAAAAGAGACATTAACCCTTAACTATCTGTTTATGACAGCTGGTATTTTTGAAGTTTGCTAAGTGTGTTAGGCACCAGGAGAATGGAGTAATTAATTCTTTTATTCTCTTTTGAAAGTTGAACACATTTAATTTATGAGTTACTGTATTTTTTGAAATTTCGCTAAATGTGTTTTGCAGGAATATACATTTCCACAACTGTGTTTGTGAGTCTTGGACTATATTGTCATCTGAATAGGATCAATACAATCTGGTTACATTCTCAGGCATCAGTGGAGTGCTTTTGAATTTAATTGCAGTTGAGTCTAAAGTTGAGTTACAATGTTGTAACATTGATTTGAGGGATAGAAGATTCATGACCTATTATCTGTGCCCTTAATAATTTGCAATCAAATTTAAAATGTTATGTAAAGGTTGACCAATTTTTTTAAAAACTCTCTAATATGAAATACGAAAAAATTACTCTAATATGATCTCGTGGTTAATTAGATTTGTTGGCCCTGATGCTCTTCTCATTTTCATCATTTTTACAATACAGTAACTCCATTGACTTCAAAGGAGATACTCCTGATTTCTTCCAGGAAGAGTCGGAGGAAAGTTAGATGAAGCAATAATGTAGTAATAAGATTAGAGACGTCTGAAGACAATAGAGGGAAATCCAGGAGGGAGTGCTTGTCAAATCATGTTGCTGCTATTCCTAATAAATAAGCAACATGTATATACTGCCTTGTGGCTTATCATAACAATGAAATTTTGGCACACATGATTCCCCTTTTGTTTACACTAGTTTTGTGCCAGTGCAACTTCAGTGTGTATCAAATCAGCTACATTGATTGCAATGCAGTTATGCCTGATTTACACTGGCATGCCTTGAAGAGGAATCATGTCATTTATTTTGTGTATCTTGATACCACCTAACGCTACATATCATTCTGTTATGTCTTGTCTTGTATATATTGTATGAGTTAGTTATTTATACTGAAGGTGTCCTATATTGCGATAAACCTCTTTTGTGAAATTAGTTTGGAAAGTGGAATCTTGGTTATTAATAAGGCTGCTGGTCTATGAATGATCTTTGAGATCATATTGCAACTCCTAACTGATGTGGTTTATGTAAACAGGACAACTAACATCTATCATCGAATCATAGAAATATAGGCTTGGAAGGGACCTTGATAAGTTAAAAAAAGAACTAGATAAATTCATGGAGCATAGGTCCATCAGTGGCTATTATCCAGGAAGGACAGGGATGGTGTCCCTAGCCTCTGTTTGCCAGAAGCTGGGAATGAGCAACAGGGAAAGGCTCACTTGTTGATTACCCTGTTCTGTTCATTCCCTCTGGGGCACCTGCCATTGGCTGCTGTCAGAAGACAAGGTACTGGGCTAGATGGGTGTTTGGTTTTACCCAGTATGGCCGATTTTATGTTCTTATTTAATCCAGTCTCCTCCCTGCACTGAGGAAGTACTAAGTATTATCTAGACCACCTCTGACAGGTGTTTGTCTAACCTGTTCCTAAAAACCTCCTATTTAGTTTGTGATCCACTACAACTGCCAGATCCTTTTCTGCAGTATTCCTTCCTAGTCATTTCCCATTTTGTATTTGTGTGATTGAGTATTCCTTCCTAAGTGCAGTACTTTGCATTTGTCCACATTGAATTTCATCCTATTTAATTCAGATGATTTCTCCAGTTTATGAAGATCATTTTAATTTCAAATCCTGTCCTCCAAAGGCCTTGCAATCCCTCTCAGGCTGGTACCATTGGCATCTTTATAAGTGTACTCCCTATGCAATTATACAAATCATTTATAAAGATCTTGAGTAGAACCTGACTCAGAACAAATCCCTGAGGGACCCCCCTCAATATGCCCTTCCAGATCTATTTTGAACCATTGATAACTATTCTCAGAGTACTATTCTCCAGTCAGTTGTGCACCCACCTTATAATAGGTACATCTCAACCATATTTCTCTATTTTGTTTATGAGAAGGTCATATGAGACAATAACAAAAGTCAATATGTATCACATCTACTGCCTTCCCCCTTTCACAAGGCTTGTTAGCCTGTCAAAGAACATATCTTGACAGATTGGAGAACTGGGCTGTAGACAACAAAAGGAAATTTAACAAAGACAAATGTGAGATGCTGCACTTGGGATAGAAAAACCAAATGTACAAATATAGAATGGGGGATAACTGGCTTGGCAGCAGCATTGCTGAGAAGGATCTGGGAGTTACAATGGATCACAAGCTCAACATTCGTCAACAATACAATACTATTTCAAAAAAAAATCATGCAATTTTGAGTTGCATTAAAAGAGGCATAGCGTGCAAATCAGAGGAGGTGATAGTATTATTCTACTCAATGCTGGTTAGGTCTCAGCTGGAGTACTGTGTCCAGTTTTGGGCCCCACACTACAAGAAGGATGTGGAAAAATTGGAAAGAGTCCAGCAGAGGGCAACAAAAATGATTAGGGGGCTGGAGCACCTGATTTATGAGGAGAGGCTGAGGGAACTGAGATTGTTTAGTCTGCAGAAGAGAAGAGTGAGGGGGGATTTGATAGCTACTTTCAACTACTTGAAAAGGGGTTCCAAAGAGGATTGATCTAGACTGTTCACAGTGGTAGCAGATGACAGAACAAGGACTAATGGTCTCAAGTTGCATTGGGGGAGGTTTAGGTTAGATATTAAGAAAAACTTTTTCACTAGGAGGGTGGTGAAGCACTGGAATGGGTTACCTAGGGAGATGGTAGAATCTCCTTCCTTAGAGATTTTTAAAATCAGGCTTGACAAAGCCCTGGCTGGGATGATTAGTTGGGGATTGGTCCTACTTTGAGCAGGGGGTTGGACTAGATGACCTCCTGAGTTCCCTTCTAACCCTCATATTCTATGATTATGACTGGGAGTTTGGTGATTGGATCTGAATATTTGTGAAAAGAAGCTGCTCAAGAAGGGTTTCATCTAAAATATGAGTAGTTACACTATTGGTTATACTGTTTCTAGTAGGATTTTCAGAAGTGCCTAAGCAGATTAGGCAGCTGGGTCCAGATTTTGAAACATGCATTAAACACTTAGTGTGAGATATTGAAGGTATTTAGGCATCTAGTAGGATTTTTAAAAACTTATAGGGACTAAATTTACAAGTGGACTTAGGTACCTAGCTCCAACTTTAGGCACCTAAGTCCCAGAATCAGGGCTCCTGGGATTCACAAAACCCCTGCTGAGTTGTTTCCAAACACTATGGGCACCTAAGACCACTTGGCGCCCAAGTTTTGGCAGTAAAATTTCCCCAGAACCTCTATTGCTGCATCTGAACATGCACACTCCTACTCCATTCTCAGTGTCCAGTTGCCTAAGCCCCAGATCCATGCAGAAGATAAGTGTTCCCCTGCCTAACTCACCTGCAGGGCCCAATCTGGTAAACATGCTCAGAGGCTGCTTCCTGGATCTGGCCCTGCACATAGGCTCACCCAAAATAGTCTGTCATCTGCATAACTTCCAGCTCCATGGTTAGAGCATTCACATAGGATACACTAGCCAATGGGTTAAGGGATACTCTGTAATGGGACAGGTCTCTCAGTCTCTGCTGTTGAAGCCATTCTACTGTGGATAAACAATTAAAGATTGAATGGACTGTGGGATTTGCGAGTCTCCCACATGTCAGGTCCAGGCACTAACCACCAAGCTATAGAGTCATTCTCATGCTGGTGCTTCCTCTCCACTGTGGCCCAGTGACACTTTAATTATTGAATCCAAAGTGGAGCTACTGATGAGCTCTGAAAGCAGGGTCTCCTCTAGCCCAGAGGTTGGGGCACTCATCTGATTGTTCAAGTACATCTTCAGCCAGGGGTATCCCATACCCCAAGTGGCCATACTAACCACTGGGCTAAAAAGTATATGAGGAAGCTGTTCTTCCTTCTTCTGGGAGGAGGTGGGGGCTAAAGACACACCTGTCTCCTTGTCCTTTCCATTAACGAGCTTAGTCAGGGAGCCACCTACCTTAGTGGAATGACTGAGAGGCCCATTGGCTTATGCCCAAATACATTTGTTAGTCTCTAAGGTGCCACAATGACTCCTCATTGTTTTTTCTGATACAGACTAACATGGCTACCACTCTGAAACCTATCCTCAGTCAATCACTCTTGTTAGACCTGACACATTCACTGCACCTACCACATTCACTGCACCTACCACATTGTTGTCATAACGTGTATTGAAGAGGTGCCATGTAATATATAATGGGAAAGGTAATGACACACTGGTGGTTAATATCATTGTGAAATGTTTGTGTGAACAGAATGTGAGGAACTATGGCTACTCACTGATGTTATGCTTTAAAGTCTGTGACCAAACAAAGAGAGAAAGACAGGCTACTCCCAAACTGGAAGGAAGGCACCTATCTACCTGTCTCCAACGTCAATTAAGCAAGCTGTGACCAAAGACAAAGAGGAGCACATTTATATGGAAGGTAAACAAAGCCCCAGGAAAGTGAATGGGGAAAGAAGGCTACTTAACTATCTCAACTGTCAGTGGGGACTGCAGGCCCAGGAAGCCTTCCCACTTCTTGAGGCAGGCTCTATGAACTTTGAAAAGATGTAACTAAAAAGGAAAGTGTTATGTAGTCATCCTCCACCTGGAGGGACAAAGGAAACAAGCACTTTGAGATCTGTGAAGGTCTTGGCCAGAAAGTCTGTTCAGCCATTCCAGTGAACTGACTTTGAAAGGAACCCTTCTTTGAACAAGAAAGTCCAAGTTGTTAATTCACACGTTAGCATTTAGAATCATAGTTTTTCTTTGGTTTGCTTGTAACTCTTTCTATCTTTATTCCTTATCCTTGGTATTACTTAATCCTATGTCCATTTGTTAAGTAAATTTGTTTAACTTTTACTATAAACCAGTTCAGCGTGCTCACCCTAGTTATGCCAACAAGCTGCAGAATATTGTGTCTTTAAAGGGGCAACAAACTTAGTAACCTCTGGGAGTGTTTCATGAGATGGCTGTACATGGCAAAGAGACATCTCCAAGGAACTCAGGAGCTGGGGTTCACTGATTGTTAGTTTCTGGGCAAGGTTTGGACTGGCAGAGTCCTGGAGAGTTTGCTGTCACACAGCTTAGCAGCAGCTTACTTGCTGTGACTGAGAGGGGTAATACAGCGACTCACAGTTTGGGGAATACCAACTGGATGTCACATTTTGTGCATGTTTTGGGGTAAATCTGGGACTGGGAAAGTGTTAGGTTCACTCTTTGAAAAGCAATGAGGTGGTGGAAGCCAGGGCAGGACATGCATGCTTGTCTGTAACTTGTGAGTGTCCAGTCTGTGAGCCACAGCAGCATAGCACTGAAGGCATGCAGAGTTGCAGGGCAGGTAGTGATACTGTCCCTTGCTAGTCTGGGTTGAACCTCAGAGCACCAGCACTGGCTTTCGTGAATCATGTTCTTAGGCACCCATCTCTCTCATTCATCGCATGGGGAGCCTGAGTGCCTAGCTCAAGCTTCGTGAATCCCAGTTCAAATTACCACACCTAAGTTCCTAGGTGAGTCGAGCCCTAATATATCAGTGACAAGAACACCATGTAAAAGTGTTATTTATTGGTTAAATAATTAAGAATGCCTGGGGCTGCACTTTGAAGGAGGCAGTTAAAAGGAAATATTGAATAGCTGAACATTCATGAGCACCATCTATCATGTGCCAAAGGTGTCAGAACTGGGAGAGGGGGTAGAAGGCTATGCCCACCTCACACACTTTTTAACATGCTCATGGTTTGGGAGGCATAAGTGTGCCATCGTCCCCCCCAAACTGCAAGCCTCGAGGAGGCATGGAGCAGCCACCAGCTGCCCGAATTATGCCCATGTTAAAAAGTGTGGGGCATGGCCTCCTAGATCCCTCAGTTCTGGCACCAGTGCCCCCCCCCACACACACTTCTACAAAGTTTGCAATGGTCCATTTAGCCCAGTACCCTGTTTTCTGACAGTGAAGAGATACTTCAGAGGGAATGAACAAAATAGCACAATTATCGAGTGATCCATCTCCTATCATCCACTTCTAGCTTCTGGCAGTCAGAGGTTTAGGGACACCCAGAGCATGGGGTTGCATCCCTGACCATCTTGGCTAATAACCATTGATGGGCCTATCCTCCATGAACTTATCTAGTTGTTTTTTCTAACCCATTTATACTTTTGGCCTTCACAACATCCCCTGGCAATGCATCCCACAGATTGACTTTGCATTGCGTGATGAAGTAACAACCTTAAAAAAATCAAGTTGTGCAGTCAAGCTTAAGCCTGGCATTTCTTAACTTTGAGGTTTTTGACTTTGCAACCATTACAGTCATGGCAGAGGTGATATTGATGATGGTGCAGAGGAGAAATACTGAAGCTATGTCCCCAACCCCAAGCTGTAGTCCTGGTCCTAAAAGAGATTGCTTTTCTTACTAAAATTGATTCTTGGTAAAATCATCATCCTCACTGGTATTTAAACCATCAAGTTTCAAAGTGAACACAAAATTGAGATGAAAAGGGCAGCTCACTGTGTGTCCTAAACTGTCTACAGATTTATTCAGACAGCATTCACGGGGCTTCTTTGGGAGAGTTTCCTTTAAACAAAAGGGAGAGATGTTAATTATTCTAATTAATAATCATCATGACAACCTTCACGCTGCAGAACATAAATCTGCCATCCACACTGTTTTAGCACCATTCCTTAGGACATGTGCAACGTCCTTCTTCCTCAGATCTCTAGAGACGTTGGGTGTACCCTGTCATCTTGTCCACTTTACGAATAGAATCACTGAGACACAAAGAAGTCTAGATCAATATTTTGCTGAGTGTACACTATGGCACACAGCATAACACAGAATCAAGTTTCTACCTAGGGCCTGTGTTTCAGCAGTGCTAAGTACCTACAACTTGAAATCTGTGGGAGCAGTAGGGTTTGTGGATAGGGTGACCAGATGCCCCGATTTTATAGGGACAGTCCCAATTTTGGGGTCTTTTTCTTATATAGGCTCCTTTTACCCCCACCCTCATCCCAATTGTTCACATTTGCTGTCTGGTCATCCTAGTTGTGGCTCTTGGAACAATCTGGCCCTATGAGTGTGTCAGTTCTTCACTCTAAATAGAAACACCTAATATTAGTAGGTGATTTTGAATAATTGAGATTTTGGCCCAGCACTGGAAGGCAGCATGATCCAGTGAATAGAGCACTAACCCCTGACCTAATAATCATCAGATCTTGTTCTAGGTCTCATTCCTTCACTTGCCTTTCGAGTCTCTGTGTGCATTAGTTTCCCTATCAATAAAATTGGCATAATGACACTGACCATCCTTAATAACGCTGTTGGAGATCTATGGATGAAAAGGCCTCTCTAAAGGCCAATGATTATTAACAGATATAATTTTAAAGAATGAAATCACAAAGCAAAATGCATGCTGAATATTAAAGTAACATTGGATCATCTTTTTACCATCACCCAATCAAAACAGACACATATTTATTTATACATGTATTTGTTTTTCCTACAGGGCCTGCATTGGAGTGATTATTCTGAATTGCTTTGGGGAAACATATCCCCACGTCGATCTATATATTAGTCTGGAAAGTCATCTGAGCCTAACCACTCCTATGCACCCTGTAGATGAATTACAGTTGGCATAAGGGATACGTTAGAGATGTGCAGACTGTGCTAGAACTGGAATTACTCCTATTATTATTATTAATCTAATCAACAGTTTCCCGGGATTGCTATATAGAATCTTCCTCTAACAACACAGTTGACATTGGAGAAGAGGAGCAGCAACCAGAACTAGTATGTGAGCGTTTGCATGATTGTCAAATGTCTTAGCTACTTAATCTGTAGATAAGCAAGGAATTGAACCAAATGTGCTACTTATATTGATGTCAATGAAAATTTTGCCATTAAGTTCCATTAGAAAACATTTTGCCCATAATGGTATAGAACAAAATTAATTCAGACTGCCTCCTTTTTCTTTCTTTGATTCCACTCAAAAATTGACTGAGATCAGGGCCCTCCGCTTTGCCAGGTACTGTACTGAGACAGCCAGGCTGCTATGTAGAAGAATATTTCTGCTTTACATTTGAAAATTATATTTTCCCATTGGTGAGTTTCAATGTAGATAGATAGACAGACAGATAGATAGACAGATAGATAGACGTAACACTGAAGTTCCAAATGTCTTAAATCTGAAATGAAATCAAATTGTCTTCGTTGCACATAGTGCATGCGGTAAAATGGACACACACACACAGTATTGATTCCAGTTGTAGAGATTTATCATTTCCACAGATATTCTATGTGCTTAGAATGAAGAATTCTGCAAGAACATTTTACATGTGCCCCATGTATGATGAATGTCTGAAGAAGGAAATACAAACAGCAGAAATCTTTAGAATTTTGAAAGACAGGAGTGGAAAATATCCCATTTGATTTGGTATGGTTGAAGAATTTTTGGCTCAGATCCTCATGTTGTGTACAATTCAGTAGCTTCAATTATTTAAATAGAGATATTTTAATTTACGTTAATTTTGGATCTGTCCCCTAACTTTTTACTGTAATGACTGGCACTATTACCAAATCATTTTCCAGAACAGAACTACACTTTAAAAACCCTTTAAGGGATTATGCAGCCTGCTGTTCGTTGTGTGTTATGGATTCTCCTAAAGTGGCTGATCCCCAGAAGATGAATCTACTCCAAGTAGCAGTTGAAGAAACCATCCTGTCAGTTCAGGTTCTAATTGGCGCTCACTGAAAAAGTCAAGAGTTTGGCTCCCACTGACCACCAATTAAGGTGATGGAGTTTGACACTTTCTATGGGGAAAAAGCAAATGTTTGGGTGGAGATTTTGCTTTTGATTTGACAAAGAATAATTTTTGATCCCCATTTTTCTCTATGGAAAATAGGGGAGGATGGGGGGGGAACAAACCCAGTCTCTCCAAAAATCAATAATTTATTCTTTTCCCCCCCAAAAATCAATACAAAATTGTGAGTTTTTTCCCCAAACCCTACAGAACAAAAAATATTTCAACATTAGAGAGAGAGACAGAGATCAACTCTAATCATTGCAGTTAGAAGAAATTGTGAGCACTTTTAACCGCAATTTCAGTTAATGGGAAATGAGGGTACTTAGGGCTAGAGATATGCAAATAACTGATATATACATAATATTTTGGTTGACCCAAATCTGCATTTTCAGTCCAAAAAAAAAAAGTTTTAGTCAAAAAATTCCACCCAGCTCTATTCAGGATTTGGATGCATGGTAACTCATTGATCTGTGTGTGTCATGTATCATGCTCACTAACTGATCCATAAAAGATAAGGTGCAGAGATTCAAAGTCCTCTCAGTTGAGCTATTTGAAATTTTTCAGCTGAAAATTTTTCCTGTTGGAAAATGTACAAGTACTGTAGTACAATTTCTTAATTGTCAAAGTGCAACCTACAAATACAATTATATATTATACAATATATATTATTATTTTTTACATAACTGCACTCAAAAGTAAAATAATGTAAAACTTTAGAGTCTACAAGTCCACTCAATTCTACTTCTTGTTCAGCCAGTCACTCAGACAAACAAGTTTGTCTGACTTTAGTAAGGCATTTGATATGGTCTCGCATGATATTCTTATCGATAAACTAGGCAAATACAACTTAGATGGGGCTACTATAAGGTGGGTGCATAACTGGCTGGATAACCATATTCAGAGAATAGTTATTAATGGTTCCCAATCCTGCTGGAAAGATATAACGAGTGGGATTCTGCAGGGGTCTGTTATGGGACTGGCTCTGTTCAACATCTTCATCAACGACTTAGATATTGGCATAGAAAGTATGCTTATTAAGTTTGCAGATGATACCAAACTCGGAGGGATTGCAACTGCTTTGGAAGACAGGGTCATAATTCAAAATGATCTGGACAAATTGGAGAAATGGTCTGAGGTAAACAGGATGAAGTTTAACAAAGACAAATGCAAAGTGCTCCACTTAAGAAGGAAGAATCAGTTTCACACATACAGAATGGGAAGAGACTGTCTAGGAAGGAGTATGGCAGAAAGGGATCTAGGGATTATAGTGGATCACAAGCTCAATATGAGTCAACAGTGTGATGCTGTTGCAAAAAAAGCAAACATGATTCTGAGATGCATTAACAGGCATGTTGTGAGCAAGACATGAGAAGTCATTCTTCCACTGTACTCTGCGCTGGTCAGGCCTCAGCTGGAATATAGTGTCCAGTTCTGGGCACCTCATTTCAAGAAAGATGTGGAGAAATTGGAGAGGGTCCAAAGAAGAGCAACAAAAATGATTAAAGGTCTTTAGAACATGACCTATGAAGGAAGGCTGAAAGAATTGGGTTTGTTTAGTTTGGAAAAGAGAAGACTGAGAGGGGACATGATAGCAGTTTTCAAGTATCTAAAAGAGTGTCATAAGGAGGTGGGAGAAAACTTGTTCATCTTAGCCTCTAAGGATAGAACAAGAAGCAATGGGCTTAAACTGCAGCAAGGGAGGTTTAGGCTCGATATTAGGAAAAAGTTCCTAACTGTCAGGGTGGTTTAACATTGGAATAAACTGCCTAGGGAGGTTGTGGAATCTCCATCTCTGGAGATATTTAAGAGTAGGTTAGATAAATGTCTATCAGGGATGGTCTAGACAGTATTTGGTCCTGCCATGAGGGCAAGGGACTGGACTCGATGACCTCTTGAGGTCCCTTCCAGTCCTAGAGTCTATAAATCTATGAATAAGTTTGTTTACATTTATGCTGCCCCCATCTTATTTACAATGTCACCTGAAAATGAGAACAGGTGTTCACATGACAATGTTTTAGCCAATGTTGCAAGGTATTTTACATGACAGATATGCAAAACTTTCATATGCCCCTTCATACTTTGACCACCTTTCTAGAGGACATACTTCCATGCTGATTACAGGTTCTGCTCCATAACAGTTCAAAGCAGTGCAGACTGATGAATGTTCATTTTAATCAGCTGAGTCAGATACCATCAGCAGAAGACTGATTTTATTTTTTGGTGGTTTGGGTTCTGTAGTTTCCGAATTGGAGTGTTGCTCTTTTAAGACTTCTGACAGCATGTTCCATACCTCATCCTGCTCTGATTTTGGAAGGCACTTCAGATTCTTAAACCTTGGGTCAAGTGCTGTAGCTATCTTTAGAAATCTCACATTGGTACCTTCTTTGCATTTTGTTAAATCTGCAATGAAAGTGTTCTAAAATCGAACAACATATGCTGGATCATCATCCAAGATTGCCATAACAAGAAATATGTGGCAGAATGCAGGTAAAACTACAGAGCAGGAGACATACAATTCTTCCCCAAGGAATTCAGTCACAAAATTAATTTAGTGCATTATTTATTTTAACAAGTGTCATCAGCGCAGAAGCATGTCCTCTGGAATGGTGGTCAAATCATGAAGGAGCATATGAATGTTTAGCATATCTGGCACTTAAATACCTTGCAATGCAAACTACAAAAGTGCTATGGGAACGCATATTCTCACGTTCAGGTGACACTGTAAATAAGAAACAGGCAGCATTATCTCCTGTAAATGTGAACAAACCTGTTTCTCTTTGCAATTGTCTGAACAAGCAGTAGGGCTGAGTGGACTTGTAGGCTCTAAAGTTTTACATTGTTTTGGTTTTAAGTGCAGTTATATACAAAAAAATTTGCATTTGTAAGTTGCACTTTCACAATAAAGAGATTGCACTACAGTCCTTGTATGAGGTGAATTGAAAAATACTGTTTCTTTTGTTTCTTTTTATAGTGCAAATATTTGTAATAAAAATAATATAAAGTGAGCACCGTACACTTTGTATTCTGTGTTGTAATTGAAATCAATATATCTGAAAATGTAAAACATCAAAAATATTTATCATCAATGTAAATCGGTATACTATTATTGTTTAACAGTGCAATTAAAACTCAAATAGGCAAGATTAATTTTTAAACAACTTAATTTGTTTTTGAGTTAATCACATGATTTAACTGTGATTAGTTGGCATTCCTAATTAAAATAGAACATTTTGATTGGATTTTCAATAAATTTTCCATGAAATATGAAATTTAATTTAGAATTTTTGAAACAAAATTAAACTTTTATTTTGGAATATTGATTCAAAATCAAAACTCTGAATCAACATGCTGATTTATGAACAAAATTTTATTTTGTGTGTCATCTTAATGTCGTTTGAGAAAAAAAGGTTAATTCAGAATAAAATTTGATATATCAATAGTTTTTTTTCAGTCATATATATGGAGCGGTTAAAATTGACAATTTTCAGAACTTTTCACAAAATAAATAAAGAAAAATGATATTTCAATTTTTCATCCCAATTCAGCATGAAAAACAATGCCAAAATATTGGTATTTCCCATGGAATGGAAATTCTGTTTTCCAACAAACTCTGCATCTCGGGATTTAGATGAAAATTGGGCATCTAAACCCCATAGGAAGTTTTGAATATCTCAGCCTGAGTTGCCCATGCAAGTCCTAGAGAAGTTTCAGAAGCTAGTGCCTTCACCAACAACAATTTTCGGAGCTCCAGAAATGAAGAACCAAAGCATCGTGACCACATTCATCATGCTGGGACTCTCCAGTAAACCCCAACTCCAGGTCCTACTCTTCATCCTATTCCTCTCCATCTACATCGTTGCCCTTCTGGGCAACTTACTCATCATTGCTGCCATCCTTTCCAGTTTCAAGCTCCACAGGCCCATGTACTTTTTCCTCTTCCACTTGGCTGTGGTGGACATTATCTGCACCACCACCATCATCCCCAATATGCTGGGAAATCTAGTGGCTGTGACTAAATCTCTCTCGTATAGTGGGTGCATGGTCCAGCTCTACTTTTTCACATGGTCTTTGGGGGCTGAGATGGTGCTCTTCACCATCATGGCTTATGATCGCTATGTGGCCATTTGCCACCCTTTGCGTTACAGCATCATGATGAACAAGACCGTATGTGTGGGCCTGTCTGCCCTAATGATAGTCATTGCTGTGGTCAACTCGTGGGTGCACACTGGCCTCGTGCTGCAGCTGAGCTTCTGTGGGCTCAACGTTATCAACCACTTTTTCTGTGAAATCCCATCACTACTGGCTCTCTCCTGCACCTCAGTGCATTTAAACGAGGTTATGGTCTTCACGGCGGACATTTTCCTAGCTATGGGGGACTTCCTGTTGACATGTGTCTCTTACTGCTTCATTGTCAGGGCAATCCTGAGGATCAAAACGGTTGAAGGGAAGAGAAAAGCCTTCTCCATCTGCTCCTCCCACCTCATTGTAGTATCTCTTTATTACTCCACTGTCATCTACACCTACATTCGGCCAGCCTCTAGCTACTCCTTCAACAGGGACAAGATTATAGCCACCTTGTATACTCTGGTGACTCCAACTCTCAATCCTATAGTCTACACGCTAAGGAATAAAGATGTCAAGATGGCCATCAAGAAAATGCTTCTATACCCTGGGAAATAGGTCATGATGGTGTAAGTAGAGTCAGGATGAGCTCTATCCTGACATCTGGTGGTGAATTATGGGGAATGTGAAAAGAATTTCAGAGAAGGTGGAAAGGAATTTCAGGTATTTGCACTGGCACACCCACTCCACCTAGTATAGCCCCCGGCAGCCTGGGATAATTATTTTGACAGCTCTGGGATCCCCAATTTCTTTGTTATTGGGGCAAGAGGAATAAAGTGTTGTCACCCTGATTATGTGAATGAGGAACTATGAAACTGCTTTATGACAGAGATGACTCAACCTCAGTTAAGTAGTACTTGCTAGACAAGGGACATGGGTTCCAAAACCTAGTGAATGGAGAGAGGTTGGAGAGTGGTGTGTGTACCTGATGGTATGGGCCCCTTTTGAGGGCCTGGAACACCAATTGCACAGCCTCCTCTCTCCACTGTTAAAGAGTAGAGCTAATTTTGATTCCATTAGGAATCCATCTAGAGGCAGCTGAGCTGAATTCACGTTGGGCCAGTGGTGCACCAGCACCAGGGCTCCCCTACTACAAGCTGAAAACACTAAAAGAGCTGAGCTGAGATCACTGAGTGCTGTGTTAACTAGTGGGGGAGCCTGAAGATCTATCGCTAAGTGGCTGGCAGAGTGGAGCAGTTTGCAGCATGTTGGAGCAGTCCATGGAACAGTGAGCGGAGTGGAGCAGTTTGCGGGGATGGCTGGCGTGGCTCACAGGTCGGCTGGAGGCGCGGCACAGCTGGTGGAGTGGAGCTGGTCATGGTGAAGGCTGCAGCATAACTCCATGGAGAGGCGGAGCTGTTGGCTCTGGCCCACGTAAGGTGCCTCTTAACACCCTGTGTGGGCCCCGCCCCATTTCCACCCAGGCTGGGAGTGGTAAAACTCTGCAGATAAACTTTTGAACTCTGAGGCGGCACTGAGCAGAGACTTTCAAGTTGTTGGACTTTGGGGTGATTGGACTTAAGACCCTAAGGGGGAAAGGACATTGCCAAACATATTTGGAGGTGGGTTTTTGCTTATGGTTTGTGTTATAATCCTGTTTGTGGTGTTTTTCCAATGTGATGCCACATTGTTTCCCTCCTTTATTAAAAGGATTTTGCTACACTCAGAATCCGTGCTTACGAGAGGGGAAGTATTGCCTCCTAGAGGCGCCCGGGGGGGTGGTATGTAAGTGTCCCAGGTCACTGGGTGGGGGCTCAAGCTGGTTATGCATTGTGTTATTGAAACGTAACCCCTGGATACTGAACCCGGCCCTTGTTGCTGCTAACTCAGAGGGGCAGAAGGGTTACATTTTTGTCCTCCCCCCAGCCGAGAATTTGTCATCTCGACAAATCACATTCCCTACTATAGCAACTCACTGGTCCCCTCCAAAGGGCCTCAGATAGCCCACCTTAGCTTCCACAAACCTGTGTGCTAAATGTATAGGCTTCTCACTAGTCACCCCAGGTGCATCGTAAGTTTACTATTTCACTGGTCTTATTATCCTGTCTCGCCTATTGAGAATCTCTGTTGCTGTGGTAGAGGGGACATCCTCCTGAGTGACAGATGGGGAGGTTTTCTGTGAGTTCCCTTCGGATACTGGCATAGGCCCCTGCATTTCTAGGTCGAAGGTGCTCAGGTTATCTTCCATCTGTATGTCGCTACTGTCCAATAACCTGTGTATGTCATCACATGGGGGTCCCACCAGTGGCTCGGGAGTGTCAGGAATGGGCCTAAATACTTCTGCCATAGGGTTTAGGACAGAAGAGGAGGTGCTCTCTTTTGATTCAGCCAATCGAGACTGAACTCTTGTCTTCATCCCAGTATACACCATGGTTGTGTCTTCCTCCTGAGACTCACTCTCAGATGTGCTGACTAGGGGTAGGTTAGCTGCAGGGGGCTGGCTGTCCACGTTGGAAGGCGGCTTTGATACAGCACCTTCTTTCTGCCCAGTTGCCCTGTTGTGGCCCATCTCTTAAGCAGTACCTACCAATTCCCCCCCAGGGAGCAAAAGGTTTCTATGCATGGTCTTTGTCTGCCCTGGACCCTCTTCAGGTTTGATCTTATAGACCGGCAGGTCTCCTAGCTTTTCCATCACCAAGTAAAGTATTGCCTTTAATCTGTCAGCTATCTTATGTTTGCCAGCAATACCCAAATTTCGCAGCAGGACTCTGTTCCCTGGCTGGAGCTCTTGCAGATGTACCCTAGCATCATATCGATGTTTGTTGCCTGCATTCTTCTGAGCTGCTGATGTAGCTAAGTGATAAGCAGCCCACAGCTTTTCTCATAGTCGGGATACATATTGCTGGTGAGTTTCATAACTATCTCCATCCTCGGATACACCAAAGCACAGGCCTATGGGTAATCTTGGTTCTCGCCCAAACATCAAGAGATATGGGGTGACTCCCGTAGCGTCATTCTTTGTGGCGTTGTAGGCGTGCACCAGAAATGCGACATGTTGGCTCCAGGTTGCCTTCTGCTCTGGCTGCAAAGTCCCTAACATATCTAACAGGATTCAGCTGAACCTCTCTGGCTGAGGATCACCTTGTGGGTGATAAGGCGTTGTCCTCGACTTTTTAATTCCTGCTATCCTTAGCACCTCCTTCAGAAGATGACTCTCAAAGTCTCGTCCCTGATCTGAGTGTATCCGGGCTGGGAATCCATAAACTGAGAAATATTTTTCCCACAGTGCTCGAGCAACAGTAGTGGCCTTCTGATCATGTGTGGGATATGCCTGCGCATATCGCGTATAATGGTCGGTCGCTACTAGAATGTTCCCAATATTCCTTTTGTCCACCTCTAAAGAAAAGAAATCAATGCAAA
Source organism: Gopherus flavomarginatus (assembly GCF_025201925.1). Taxonomy (NCBI): domain Eukaryota; kingdom Metazoa; phylum Chordata; order Testudines; family Testudinidae; genus Gopherus; species Gopherus flavomarginatus. The sequence continues at coordinate 16,054,284 of NC_066627.1, read as the reverse complement.
CCAGCTCCAGAGGTTTGTTGCTGGTGATGTTCTTCAGATATGTGGCCCTCGTGGGCAGAGTTTTCCTTTGAACACATCGAGCGCAGGTCTCACATTTCCTGTGAACATCTTCAGCCATCCGGGGCCAATAGAACCCACTGCGAATAAGTTCCAGGGTCCTCTCCATCCCGAAATGTCCAAAGTCATCATGCAGGACCCTCATGGCCAGGGCTCTGTACTCTTTCTGCAGCACTAGTTGATTCTGTTGCTTTTGTAGAGGGTCTGTGGTCATGCAGTGAAGCACTACCTGAATCAGTTTTAGTTTGGTCCGTTCCCTCAATAGTAGTTTGCCCTCTAGGGTAGGTGGGACAACCGCAGCTGAGCCTCACCCCTCCCTTTTGGCAAGTAATGTATCATGAATGTCAATATCTTGCAGCTGAGCTTCCTGCCAGTCAGCTGCATTGAGCATGAGCAAGAGAGATTGGTCCAAAGCAATATAGTTCACTGAAGCAGAAGGCACGCATTCAGGGGGTAGGCCCAAAGCTTCAGCAACACATCCATGAAGGCTCTCATGGGCCTCTGGCTCTCGGCGACTCACACTGCAAATAGCTCTCACTCCATCCATGGATATCACAGCAACTCCTGGTGCCTGTGGACGACTGGACAGTGCATCTGCATCTACATTGCTTCTCCCTGATCAGTATTGAATGCTGAAGTCATAGCTAGCCAAAGCGGCCACGCATCTTTGCCCTGTAGCATCCAGTTTAGCACTTGTTAACACATAAGTCAGTGGGTTGTTTTCCGTCCACACCTGGAACTGAGCACCATACAAGTAGTCTAGAAATTTCTCAGTGATGGCCCATTTCAAGGCCAAGAACTCCAGCTTGTGGGTGGGATAGCGGGTTTCACTACCAGACAGTCCTCGGCTGGCAAAGGCTACAGGTTTACACTTGCCTTCCACCTCCTGGTACAGTACTGCTCCCAGACCCTCCAAACTTGCATCAGTATGCAGGATAAATGGCTTGCTTGGGTCAGCAAAGACTAGGACTGGGGCATGAGTTAGGCAAGTAGTGATTTCTCGAAAAGCTCTTTCACATCTCTCATCCCACTGTGGCCCAAAGGGTTTGAAGGGGCCATAGTGTCTCTGCACGGAAGACCTCTTATTCTTGGTCTTAGATTTGTTCTTGCTGGACTGATATCTCCTGGTAAGATTGTAGCATAGTTTTTCACAAATCTGCGGTAGCAGCCACTAAACCCAAGGAAGGTCTTGATTTCTCTGTAGTTGCTTGGACGTGGCCATGTAGTGAGTTCTTCCATTTTATCAGGATCAGTACTCACACTCTCTTGGGAGACGATGTGACCCGCATACTTCACCGAGGTCCTGCAGAACTAGCATTTGTCAATTGAAAGCTTCAAACCATAATCCTCCAACCTATCAAACACTTTAAGAAATCTTTCTTCATGCTCCTCCAAAGTTCTTCCAAACACAGTCAGGTCATCCAAATAAACTAACATTTGGAGTAAATTCATATCTCCCACAACTTTCTCCATAAGATGCTGAAATGTGGCAGCTGCTCCAGAAATCCCTTGGGGCATGCGTTCAAACTGATAAAACCCTAATGGGCAGATGAAGGCTGTCTTCTCCTTATCTTCTTCACCCAGAGGGATCTGGTAGTATCCACTCTGAAGATCCAACACAGAGAACCACTGACTCCCCAGCAAACAGTCTAAGGCATCTTGGACTCAAGGGATTGTGTACTGGTCAACCACAGTAAGGCGGTTTAGGGTGCAGTAGTCAATACACATCTGGACTTTCCCATTCTTTTTATGGACCACCACAATGGGTGAGGCGTATGAGCTGTGGGACTTTGTAATGATGCCATTTGCAGCCAGCTCTTGAAGATGTTGTCGCACATCTTCCATCTTGGAGAGAGCAAGCCTCCTAGTTCTCTCTCTGAAAGGTCGAGAGTCATGTAGTCTGATGTTGTGCTCTAGTCCTTTTGCACATCCCACATCCCACTCATGCAATGAGAACACCTTGGATCTTTCACTAAGTTTCCTCCTCAGGTGATCTTTCCACTCCTCGGACAATGGTGAATCTCCAAAGTCAAACTTTGCTGGTTCAATTGTTGAAACTTGAGTCTCGCACTGGGATTTTACAATTGATTCAGGCTTGAAGAGTTCGGCTATCTTTTGTCCTTGCCTCACAACAACATCTCGACTTGTTTAATTAGCAATCAGTATAGTCACCTTTTCCTGGGCTTCAGCAGGTAGAGTTATGACTCCACTGGGGACCAGCACTCCTTCCGGGAGCTCTCCTTCAACCAGCTGCTCTATCATTGCTAATGCCCCTTTACTGCCTTTCAGCCTGGTACTCATGACAAGCACTTCTTGTTCCATCCTTGCAGGCACTATAAGGAGGTTGTGCCCATGTACTTCAGTGCCCCAATCGGTAGCTCAGTTGTCTCCTTTTTAGCGCTCTCAATCTTCCTATGGGCTCCAGCACAAAGTGTATGGGTCATCATGGTACTCGGGTACTGGTCCCCAGCCCGTCGTCTGCAGTAATCTGCGAGCACCTTGAAGAGACTGGAGTTGGTCCCTATCAGCACAGACACATCAGAGGTCCCATTTAGGGTCAAGGCATATTAAGGCAGCTGTTTCTACCTCTTCCCTTACCCCAGCAGCCTCCTCTGGGAATTCCAGGTGCACTATGACATGCCCTTGATAGGGTATTCATCCATGCTGAGGCCACACAGACCAATGCCAGTCAGTGGCTGTATAGGCAGGTGCCTAAGCATCTGTTGGTAGAATACTGAAATATAATAGACACTTGAGATCCAGTGTCAAGCGCGGCTTTACACTCCGCCCCTTCAATCCTCACCATGACCTCTGCTCGAGGCCCTATCAGTCTTGCAGGGATCTCAGCTGGACGGTCTCTTCTGGGGGAATCTTCAAATCCTGTAGGCTTAGGTGGTCTCCGTCCCCAGACCTTCTGGCAGCTACTGGATCTCTCCCAACTGATCCTCAGCTTTTCATACACTAAGGAGGGGTTCTCTTCTTTATGGCACTTAGCAGCACTGTGCCCATCCTGACCACACCGGTAGCAAAAGAATTGTCCTTTCCCCCTTCGCCAAGGTGGGACGTTGGCTCTAGATACTGACTTCTCCATTGTAACAGTCTGAGGCTCCTTATTCTTGGAAATCTTAGCTTGGTCAATGGTGCTTTGCAGCTCAGCTATCAGTTCCATCAGGACCTGCATTTGTTGGGCAAGTTCCTCTGTGGTGCTCACCATCAGTACGCTGGCCATTTGCAGTGGCGTTGTGCTGGCTGGTTCCAATGTTTGGGCTTCCCAACACTCGCTGGCCGCCTGCCTTTCTTCCTCTTCCCTGACCTCCTTTATCAGCTGGGAGTAACTTGGGGGATGTTCCTGCCATTCTCTTAGTTGGAGATGAAGTAGGATCGGGTTCTGATACTGAGTCCCTCTTACAACTTGAGCCAGTCTGGTCTGATCCATCTGCTCAGCAGTCACTGCTCTCCTCATAAAAGCTCTCTGAAGCAGTCTCTCCAGCATCTGTATATAGGCTGAAATATTCTCACTCCTTTGCTGTTGGGAATTAAGGAATTTACAGTAACTGTCTTCAGTGCCCTCTATGCTCCCAAAGGTATTATCAAGGGCCTCTAGGCAGTCCTTCACACTGACCCCGGGGTCAATGAGCTTCAGAGTGCGAATTACACCTAATGCTGGGCCACTGAGGCTCTCTGTTAGACATCTTTGCTTTTCTACATCGGGTACGGCCCACTCCCGCAGCATTTCAGTGGTATGCTCCTGTTATAAACAGATGGTTAAGGGTTAATGTCTCTTTTTCCTGTAAAGTGTTAACTAGCAGTAAACCTGGAACACCTGACCAAAGGACCAATCAGGAGACAAGATACTTTCAAATCTCGGTGGAGGGCAGCCTTTGTTTGTGCTTTCTGGGTTTTTTCTTTGTTCTCTCTGGGTTCTGAGAGGGACCAGATATGTAAGCAGATATCTCCAAGTTTCTGAAAGAGCCTGTTCTGTTCAATTTAGTAAGTACCAGTTAGAAAGGCAGTTTAGTCTTTTAATTGTTTTCTTATTTTGCAACGGTGTATTTTGCTGGAAGGATTGTATCTCTGTTTGCTGCAACTTGTATTTGTGCTGGGGGGAGGATTCTCTCTAGTGTCTATAAGCTGAAAGACCCTGTAACATTTTCCATCTTGATTTTACAGAGACAATTTTTACTTTTTTCTTTCTTTATTAAAAGTTTTCCTTTTTAAAAACCTGATTGTTTTTTTTATTCTGGTGTGAGACCCAAGGGGAGGGAGTCTGCACTCACCAGGGAATTGGTGGGAGAAAGGAGAGACGGGGTGAGGGGGAGGAAAAACCTGATTTCTCTCTGTGTTAGTATCACTGTCTCTCTCAGGAAGAGTCTGGGAGGGGGAGTGAAGAAGAGGGTGAAGGTGGATTTCCTCTCTGTTGTAAGATTCAAGGAGTTGAGTCACAGCGATCTTCTAATGTAACCCAGGGAAGGGAGGATCTGGGAGGAAGAGCAGAGAGGAATGGGTTATTCCCCTTTGTTTTGAGACCCAAGGAGCTTTGGGTCTTGGGGTCCCCAGGGAAGGGTTTGGGGGCCAAAAAAGTGCCCCAAAACACTATATTTTTGGGTGGTGGCAGCTCTACCATTTCTAAGCTAGTAATTAAGCTTAGGGGGGTTCATGCAGGTACCCCATCTTTTGGATGCTAAGGTTCAGAGTGGGGGTTCATACCTTGACATGGTGTGCAGTGGTGGGATAGAGTTTAAAAGCAAAAGCCAGTAGGATTATTATTTTTCTTCTTTTCTCTCTGCTAGCTATTTATAAGCAAGAGAAGGGGTTTTAAAAGCAAAGCTGAAAGCAGGCTAGAGGAGATTGTTTTTAAAAGCAAAAGTCTGCAGGTTTTTTTTCTCTCTTCCTTCTGAGTACTCTGAAGGCAGAAGCGTTAAGTTTAACGAGGGTCTTTTGTTAAACAAAGCAGGCTTAAGCTGTCAGCAGCAGAAACCAGCAAAAGACATTTGCAAATCAATTGGTTTTTTTTCTTTCTAAGAAGTGTTAGAGGGACCCTGTTGCTAAGCAACCCTGAGCTGCAGCATTCCAGGCACTGAGCAGCAGAGAGCGCAGCCAACCCAAGAAAGCAGGAACCAGGAGTTCAAAGGAAACCATTAAGCAGAAACGGGCAAGGCTACAAGCCATAAAGAAAGACAATGAACATAGGAAATGGATAGAACCAATTAATGCAGAAATAGCCAAGGAAGAGGCGGCCCACAAAAGAGAACAAGAAAACAAAGAGGCTGCCCACAGGAGAGAGCTGGAGATAAAAGAAAAAGAGTTGGAACTCCAGAGGGAGGCCCACCGGCAGGCCTTGAAATTAGAACAGGCTAAGCAGAAGGACACAGCCAATCCTAACAACCAGTTATTGTTCCCCATCCCAAGAAATTTCCCACGTACAAGACAGGTGATGACACTAAGGCCTTCTTTGAAAATTTTGAAAGGACCTACCATGGATACAGCATCTCTGAAGACCAGTACATGATGGAGCTGAGGCCACTGCTCAGTGGACCCTTACCAGAGGTGGCGGCTGAAATGCCTAAGGAACACATGAACAATTATAAACTTTTTCAAACCAAGGCCAGAATCAAAATGGGGATAACCCCTAAGCATGCCCGTCAGCGGTTCAGAGCCCTAAGGTGGAAACCAGATGTGTCATTCACGCGACACGCTTACCACATTGGCAAGAATTATGATGCCTGAATATCAGGAACCAATGTTAAATTGCTGGACGAGCTGCACCTCCTAATACAAATGGAGCAGTTCTTAGAGCGTGTTCCTGAGGAAATAGAAAGGTACATCCTAGATGGGAAGCCCAAAACTGTAACCGAGGCGGGGGAGATTGGAGCCAGATGGGTGGAAGTGGCGGAAAAGAAAAAAGCTACTGTCAAGGGGAGCGAATATCACAGAGGGCACACCGACAATAAACCCTATAACCGAGGGCAACTCAAGACCCCACCTGCAACCCAAGGAAATCCCCAGACTCCCTATTGTCCCACCTCACCAGTCTCCAGTAACCCACCTCGGCCCAGTGACCAGTCATCTGGGTGATGCTTTAAATGTAATGAACTGGGACGTATAAAGGCCAACTGTCCCAAGAACCCCAACTGAGTGCAGTTCATTACACCACCATCACACCAAAGATCCCCAGGCCCAGATGCCTCTCAAATACCCTTGAAGCGAAGGGAAATTTTGAGAGTGGGCGGAAAGAAGGTTATCGCGTGGAAAGACACAGGGGCACAAGTGTCAGCTATCCACCAATCCTTAGTGGACTCCAAATTCATCAACCCAAAGGCCCAAGTGACAATTTACCCTTTCATGTCAAAAGCTGTAGACTTGCCTACAGCTGAACTGCCTGTCCAGTAGAAAGGCTGGTCAGGAATGTGGACTTTTGCAGTCTATGACAATTATCCCATCCCCATGTTACTGGGGGAAGACTTGGCCAACCAGGTAAAGCGGGCCAAAAGGGTGGGAATGGTTACACGCAGCCAAGCCAGGCAAGCTTCCAGACCCATTCCTGTTCCTGAACCATCCACAGAGGCCCTGTCTGTGTTACCAGAGACTCAGAAGGAGGTAGTGGACCCGGATCCCCTGCCAACGACTGCAACAGCCACAGTGCTTCCAGTCCCAGACCAGGAACTGAAAAAGCAACGAGCACCAGAACCGTTGCCAGCACTGATGCCAGCGCTTGCAAACCCATCTTCAACCCCAAAGCTAGAGGGCGCCAGCAAATCTGAACTGGCAGAAGCAGCAGACAGTCACACCCAAGAGGCTCAGCCAGAGCCTGAAATGCCACCTGGTGCACCATCGGAGAGTGGTTCACCAGCAATGAATACAACTCCATCACCTACATCGCTTCCAGAGGGACCAAGCTCAAGTCCCCAGTCTAAGGAAGAACTGGTGTCTCCAGCCTCCAGGAAACAGTTCCAGACTGAGCAGGAAGCAGATGACAGCCTTCAGAAAGCTTGGGCGGCAGCAAGGAGCACCCGACCGCCTCTCAGCTCTTCTAACCGATCCTGGTTTGTTGTAGAACAAAGACTATTATACAAAGAGACTCTTTCTGGTGGACACCAGGAAGACTAGCATCCGCAAAAACAGTTGGTGGTTCCAGCTAAGTACCAGGGGAAGCTCTTAAGCTTAACCCATGATCATCCCAGTGGCCATGCTGGGGTGAATAGAACCAAAGAGAGGTTGGGGAAGTCCTTCCACTGGGAGGGTATGGGCAAGGACGTTTCCAAGTATGTCTGGTCTTGTAAGATGTGCCAAAGAGTGGGAAAGCCCCAAGACCAGGTCAAGGACCCTCTCCAGCCACTCCCCATAATTGAGGTCCCATTTCAGCGAGTAGCTGTGGATATTCTGGGTCCTTTCTCAAAAAAGACCCCCAGAGGACAGCAGTACATACTGACTTTTGTGGAGTTTGCTACCCGATGGCCGGAAGCAGTAGCTCTAAGCAACACCAGGGCTAACACTGTGTGCCGGGCCCTAACAGACATTTTTGCCAGGGTAAGTTGGCCCTCCGACATCCTTACAGATTCAGGATCTAATTTCCTGGCAGAAACCATGAAAGATCTGTGGGAAACTCATGGGGTGAATCACTTGTTTGCCACCCCTTACCACCATCAAACCAATGGCCTGGTGGAGAGGTTTAATGGAACTTTGGGGGCCATGATACGTAAATTCCTGAATGAACACTCCAATGACTGGGACCTAGTGTTGCAGCAGTTGCTCTTTGCCTACAGGGCTGTACCACATCCCAGTTTAGGGTTTTCACCGTTGGAGCTTGTGTATGGCCATGAGGTTAAGGGGCCATTACAGTTGGTGAAGCAGCAATGGGAGGGGTTTACGCCTTCTCCAGGAACTAACATTCTGGACTTTGTAAGCAACCTACAAAGCACCCTCTGACACCCTTTAGCCCTTGCTAAAGAAAACCTAAAGGATTCTCAGAAAGAGCAAAAGGCCTGGTATGATAGACATACCAGAGAGCGTTCCTTCAAGGTAGACCTGGTTATGGTCTTGAAGACGCAACAGGCCCATAAGATGGAAGCATCATGGGAAGGGCCATTCACAGTCCAAGAGCGCCTGGGAGCTGTTAACTACCTCATAGCATTTCCCAATTCCTCCCTAAAGCCCAGAGTGTACCATGTTAATTCTCTCAAGCCCTTTTATTCCAGAGACTTACAGGTTTGTCAGTTTACAGCCCAGGGAGGAGATGACGCTATGTGACCTGAAGATGTCTACTATGAAGGAAAAAGTGACGGTGGCGTGGAACAGATGAACCTCTCCAGAACCCTGGAATGTCTGCAATGGCAACAGATCAAGGAGCTGTGCACTAGCTTCGCCCCACTGTTCTCAGCCACCCCAGAACGGATTGAATGGGCATACCACTCCATTGACACAGGTGATGCTCACCTAATTAAAACCCCACCCTATTGGGTGTCTCCTCATGCCCAAGCTGCTATAGAACGGGAGATCCAAAACATGCTACAGATGGGTATAATCCACTCATTTACCAGTGCATGGGCATCTCCAGTGGTTCTGGTACCCAAACCAGATGGGGAAATACACTTTTGCGTGGACTACCGTAAACTAAATGCGGTAACTCGTCCGGACAACTATCCAATGCCACGCACCGATGAGCTATTGAAGAAATTGGAACGTGCCCAGTTCATATCTACAATAAGCTTATCCAAGGTGTACTGGCAAGTACCGCTAAATGAACCTGCCAAAGAAAGGTCTGCATTCATCACCCATGCTGGGGTATATGAATTTAATGTGCTTCCTTTCGGGCTGCGAAATGCACCCGCCACCTTCCAAAGACTTGTAGATGGTCTCCTAGCAGGATTGGGAAAAAATGCAGTTGCCTACTTCGATGATGTGGCCATTTTTTCTGATTCATGGCCCGAACACCTAGAACACCTGGAATAAGTCTTTGAGCGTATCAGGCAGGCAGGACTAACTGTTAAGGCCAAAAAGTGTCAAATAGGCCAAAACAGAGTGACTTACCTGGAACACCAGGTGGGTAGAGGAACCATAAACCCTCTACAGGCCAAGGGGCATGCTATCCAAAAGTGTCCTGTCCCAAAGTCAAAAAAACAGGTCCAATCCTTCTTAGGCTTGGCCGGGTATTACAGGCGATTTGTACCACACTACAGCCAAATCACTGCCCCACTAACCGATCTGACCAAAAAGACCCAGCCCAGCTCCAACCAGGGTTCAAACTCCTCTTCCCCAGCAAATAACCTTAACTTACAACAAGAGTTTGATGTAGCATAGGCCAACACAATCTTTTCCAATATATGCCTGTCAAAGTTCCTTCCTTCTCTGAACTTTAGTGTACAAATGTGAGGACCTGCATGGACACTTCTAAGCTTAATTACTAGCTTAGATCTGGTACACTGCCACCATCCAGAAGTCAGTGTCTGGAGCACTTCCTGTCCCCCCAAAACTCTCCTCTCCCTGGGTGGCCTTGAGGGACTTCACCAATTCTCTGGTGAACACAGATCCAAACCCCTTGGCTCTTAAAACAAGGAGAAATTAACCATCCCCCCTCCTTTCCCCCACCAATCCCTATTGAGTCCAGATCCAATCCCCTGGGATCTTAAAATAAGGAAAAATAAATCAGGTTCTTAAAAAGAAAACTTTTAATTAAAGAAGAAAGGTAAAAATCATCTCTGTAAAATCAGGACGGAAAATGCTTTACAGGGTAATCAAATTCGTATAGCCCAGAGGAACCCCCTCTAGCCTTAGGTTCAAAGTTACAGCAAACAGAGGTAAAAATCTTCTCAGCGAAAAAGGACATTTACAAGTTGAGAAAACAAAAATAAAACTAATCCGCCATGCCTGGCTGTTACTTACAATTTTGAAACATGAGAGACTAGTTTAGAGAGATTTGAAGAGCCTGGATTGACGTCTGGTCCCTCTTAGTCCCAAGAGCAAACAACCCCCACAACAAAGAGCACAAACAAAGACTTCCATTCACCGATTTGAAAGTATCTTGTCCCCCTATTGGTCCTCTGGTCAGGTGTCAGCCAGGTTTACTGAGCTTCTTAACCCTTTACAGGTAAAAGAGACATTAACCCTAAACTAAATGTTTATCACAATGACCCAGTGCTTTTGCCCAATCATACACTGCGGCTGCCGCCCCTGACCTAGAGGTTGCAGAACTGAGGCCCAACAAACCCGACATATTAGCCATTATACAAACAGTAATTTCCTCAAAATATAAACAATTATTTCCCAATACAGTGGAACACTCAACAGGTGCTTGTGAGGGGTACTGACCCAGGAATCCCGGATGAGCCCCCAAAAATGTAACCCTTCTGCCCCTCTGAGTTGGCAGCAACAAGGACCAGGTTCAGTATCCAGGGGTTCCGTTTCAATAACACAATGCGTAACCGGCTCGAGCCCCCACCCAGTGACCTGGGACACTTACATACCACCCCCCCCGGGTGCCTCTAGGAGGCAATACTTCCCCTCTTGCAAGCACATAGTCTGAGTGTAGCAAAATCCTTTTAATAAAGAAGGGAAACAATGCGGCATCACATTGAAAAAATACCAAAACAGGATTATAACACAAACCATAAGCAAAAGCCAACCTCCAAGTATGTTTGGCAATGTCCTTTCCCCCTTAGGGTCTTAAGTCCAATCAGCCCAAAGTCCAGGAACCCGAAAGTCTCTGGTCAGTGCCACCTCAGAGTTCAAAAGTTTATCTGCAGAGTTTTACCCCCCAGTCTGGGTGGAAATGGGGGGGCCCGCACAGGGTGTTAAGGGGCACTTTACATGGGCCAGGGCCAGCTGCTCCGCCTTTCCGTGGAGTTCTACTGCAGCCTTCACCATGACCAGCTCCACTCCACCAGCTGTGCCGCTTCTCCAGCCGACCCGTGAGCCACGCCAGCCGTCTCCGCAAACCGCTCTACTCCGCTCACTGTTCCATGGGCTGCTCCAACATGCTGCAAACTGCTCCACTCTGCCAGCTGCTTAGCGATAGATCTTCAGGCTCCCCCACTAGTTAACACAGCACTCAGTGATCTCAGCTCTTTTAGTGATTTCAGCCTGTAGTAGGGGAGCGCCTGTGCTGGTGCATCATTGGCCCAACATGAATTCAGCTCAGCCGCCTCTAGATGGACTCCTAATGGAATCAAAATTAGCTCTACTCTTTAACAGTGGAGAGAGGAGGCTGTGCAATTGGTGTTCCAGGCCCTCAAAAGGGGCCCATACCATCAGGTACACACACCAGTCTCCAACCTTTCTCCATTCACTCGGAGTTGGAACCCATGTCCCTTGTCTAGCAAGTACTACTTAATTGAGGTTGAGTCACGTCTGTCATAAAGCAGTTTCATAGTTCCTCATTCACATAATCAGGGTGACAACACTTTATTCCTCTTGCCCCAATAACAAAGAAATTGGGGATCCCAGAGCTGTCAAAATAATTATCCCAGGCTGCCATGGGCTATGCTAGGTGGGGTGGGAGTACCAATGCAAATACCTGAAATTCCTTTCCACCTTCCCCAAAATTCTTTCCACACTCCCCATAATTCACCACCAGATGTCAGGGTAGAGCTCATCCTGATTCTGCTTACAATGGGACAAACCTAGACTGGTTCCATAGCAAACCTGGAGCTCTAGTGTTTGCTTTCCTGTGGAAATGGGACTCAGAACGAACCTTAGAAAAAGATGCAAGGTGCATGTCTTCATGCAGGACTTTCCCACTGGTCAAATGTTGATTTCCTGAATGACTGAAATTTTTCGAACCAGTTGAAACTATGTTTCAAAAGAAAGAAAGAAAGAAAGAACGGTTATCAACTATCTCAGATGTTTCAGACTTGTGATATAAATCCATTAAATACAATCTCTTGTTTTGTAGCTTTGCTCAAGTCACTTTCCTTCTTTGTCAATAAATTTTCCCAGCTGTAAAATAGGGAAAAGGACACTTACCTATAATTCTGAAGTCTTATAATTTCAAGTTCCTTCTCATCCAAAGACTTCCTGTGTGACCCTGGACAAGTAACTTAGCATCTCTAGCCTCAGCTTCCCATCTGTGGAAGGTAGGATAATAGTATTTCCCTATCTCACCGGGGCGTTTTGAGAATGAATACATAAAAGATTGTGAGATGCTCATATCAGATGGTAATGGGGTCCATGTAAGTACATAATGTAAACAGGTGACTCTTGCAGGCAGAGAGTTTTGTTTTTATTTTTGTGACCTATGTCCATGTGCTTTAACAAATGATAAATAATGTTTTCACCCCTACTCCAGCCCCTGGAAAGAACATAATAGCTCTTATTACTAATTGGGATAAAGTCATTAGTATTAGACATAAGCTATAGCATATCCGCATCTGATCATATCTAAAAGGTATTCTGCAAGCCTAGCATTGTTTCACACATTTGCAATTCTGGGATCACCCACATTTCACAAGGAAAGGATTATTGGGAAGCTTTGGGGCAACTTTGTTCCAGGTAATAGAGCAGATAAGCTTGGCTATTACACTGGATTTCATTGGGCCAAGGGAATGAAGCATTCCACTTGGTCGGCATATTTTGCCTCTACCTAAGAAGAGGGCTCCGGTTGGGAAAAGGAATTTTAACACATTGTGCCCAGTGCTTCCTTTAATGGTAGAATAGTCAGAGGCTTCTGCTTGTGCAGGACAACAACAGCAAAATGAACAAGGCTGGGAAAACGCTCCGCAAATCAAAGAAATGCAGAGAGTCACAGCTACAGTAAGTTTTATGCTTTGTGTAAAAACAAAACAAAAACAAACAACAGAAAACAGGCAAGAAAGAGGAAAAATGGTGGGTAGGAGGTACTTACATATGTATCGCTTTTGTAGAGAAGTTTCCCAAAAGACTAGTACTGAGATGGAATTGATCAAATCCCAATGGAGAAACCATAGCGTACTGGAGTTTCCCCACCCGACATCCATAAGGATTAGATCAAAGGACTGAAGAAATGTCAGTGAAAGACATACTGTAACATACTGTACTGGAGTTGGAGAGCAAAAGCTTCTTTGAAAAAGGAAACTACAATGAAAAAAAAATCCACTACATTCTATGATTATTTTAAATCTAGCAGTGATTTGTGATCTCTGGTAGGGTGTGATGTTATTGACATAAACTGTGACCGTATCGATTATTTTTGCAACCACTGTTATATATTTGCAGCAAATATTGTACAAAGATTGTTGTGTGAGGTGTCTGTGACAAGGTTATGATTTGCTGGTTATGATTATGCTATCTGTATGTGTGTATCATTTTTGTATTTCAGTTTATAAGTATTGGCTTGATACTGTCTGTATTTCAAACTTGTGCTATGCTTCTGGGTGACACCCCAGACAATGTGGCAACAGCACTGCCTAGCCTGCTTGATCGCCCATTAAGGACCATCAGCTATACAACTGACCCATTGAGAGAAGGCAGACACACCTTGTGACTCAGCAAGGCATGCAGGGATGTGCCTATGGACAGAACTCTAAGGTTTTCCCATGCCATGTGCTGGATAGCTTGTCTTTGGAAAAAAGAAAGCAGAGGCCATATGGCAAGAGTCTATAAAAGGCTGCTGCACCTCCTCCATCTTGTCTTCAATCCTGCTTCTTACTTCTGGAGGAACCTTGCTACAAACTGAAGCTCTGAACAAAGGACTGAATGACCCTTCCCAGCTGGGGATGTGTTCCAGAGACTTGATTTGAACCTACAGTTTATTCCATCACTGCTGCAAGCCTGAACCAAGAACTTTGCCATTACTGTATGTACTTGATTCCATTTAACCAATTTTATCTCTCACATATATTTATTTCTTTTTATGAATAACCTTTAGATTTTAGATTCTAAAGGATTGGCAACAGTGTGATTTGTGGGTAAGATCTAACTTGTACATTGACCTGGGTCTGGGGCTTGGTCCTTTGGATCAGGAGAACCTTTTTTCTTTTACTGGGGTATTGGTTTTCATAACCATTTGTCCCCATAACAAGTGGCACTGCTGGTGATTCTGGGGAACTGGAGTAAGGGAATTGCTTGTATGACTTATGGTTAGTCAGTGGGGTAAAACTAAAGTCCTCTCTGTTTGGCTGGTTTGGTGTGCCTTAAAAGTGGAGAAACCCCAGCCTTGGGCTGTAACTGCCCTGCTCTAAGCAATTTGTCCTGAATTGATATTCTCAGAAGTGTCCCACCAAAGGCAGCATCATTACAGAACTACAGTGACAAAAAAATCCCAGTACATTCTATGATTATTTTGAATCTAGCAGTAATGCATGATCTCTGGTAGGGTACTGTGGTCTCCACTGAATGTTACATGATCTAAACAAAAACCATGTGCTGTAATAGCTAGAAACAACAAGCCATGTGAGGGTCTGAATTCAGTCTTAACTTTGAATTGGCTCTCCTTTGCTGAGATTAAGATAGACTCTAAAGATAAGAATCATAGAAGATTAGGGTTGGAAGAATCCACGGTATGAATCATTATACTTTATAATATTAGTGCACAAGGGCTGCAACCGAGTTCAAAACAGTGAGAACAGTGGCCGCTTGACTTCAAGGGATTATGGGACATTTCCGGAGGCCAATCACAGCGCAGTATTTGTAATTGCCAATCACACTGACACCTGGGCATTTCAGATGGGATGCAGCAAGCTTTATGCTTCTCATGGAGGTGGATTACTAGGAGCACTCCGGCTGCAGAGTCCAGGTGCTTCATGTGCCTTGCCAATATGGACACCTCAGGAGTTAAGGTGCTCGGGGCTGATTTAATGTGCTCTAACTTGCAAGTGTAGCCAAGGCCTAATTCTCTTGGATTCTTTTGAAAATGCCAGCCACAGCCTTTTTTGATTAATACAATTCTATGAATCATTTCAATATTTTGTCTCCTCTTTCTTCCACTCAGAGTGAATCTGTAGGTTTTGATTTTTTCATCATTCACTAACACCCAGAAAATAGACTCCCTGAATATGAACCAGTGTTTTACTGTTATGCTTATAAATCCCGTTCCCCATTTTAGCTCATTCACCTAACTACAAGCACATCCCCTGCCCTTAATTAATCATCAGGACCAAAGAGCACATTTGCCTGCTCTAATGAGAACTTCTCTGAAGGACCCGTAATCACATATTTCAAGGAAGTCACCAATTGCAGGACCAGAGTAGCACCTCCTTACTCATGTTGTATGGCATGTTACCTCTTTCCCATGCCCCTGAAATTCTATTTCTTCATTAATTTCCAGGTATGTATCAGTTTATATGATGAAAGGATCCCTGACCTTCTACTCATATTCACAATGTGTGGCACCTAACTCCATGCATTGTCCATGAGGTGAAACCTGTGCACTAAAGTACCATTAACTGCAGTCAAGGATGGCAGAACTGTATAATAAAGTAGCCCCAGGAGCAGTAGCTAGTAGGAGAATCGTATTAATTCCAGGATTCATCAGGGGCTGATTGGGAGTCAACTGCAGCACACTCTGCTGTCAATTTAGCAGGATTTCACTAAACAGTATAGATCTCCCTGTAGTGAAGACCAGCCTTGAGACTCAGGACTTTCATCTTTACTGGGGGAGACAAAATCCTTGTTCAAGAGGGGGGAGATTTGAACCTGGGTTTTCACATTGCAAGAGAGTGGCCTAACTATTGAGCTCTTGGTTACACGAGAGAGGGCCAGCAGAACCTTCTAACTGGTTTTGTGAATCTAGCTCTCATTTCCAAAAAAATTACCCCAAACAATTTCCTAAAATCAACCCAAAATAGCCAACCCCAAACTGCATTTTAAGTGGGAAAAAAAGGTTCAGTCAAAAAATGCCATTCAGCTCTAGTGAGATTAAGTGTGAGTTTATTTCTCTGAGAAAATAGGTTACTAATAAACCCTAAAAAATAGAGCAATGGTACTTGATGTGACGTTATCTGATTAAAATATGACCATATAGATTATTGCTGCAACCACTGTTACATATTTGCAGAAAATATTGTACAAAGGTTGTCAACTGAGGTGTCTATGAAAAGGTTATGTTTTGCTGGTTATCATTATGCTATCTGTGTGCATGCATCATTTTTGTATGTGAAGTTATAAGTATTGGCTTTATACTTGGATTTCAAATGTTTACTCCTGGGGTAACACCCGCAAAATAACAAGTGAGCACGTCTTGGAGGGACTGTTCAAATTGCGTGGCCCATTGAAAGAACATTTTACTGACAATGGACTATGGGAGACGCCCATCTACACTTCATGGAAAGTCCTGCTGTGACTAGGTGAAATGCATGGATATGGGACTTGCCCACGTGACTCCAAACTCCATCTTGTTACTGTAATTTTCCACAGTAAGGATAATGAAATGCCCTCCACATGAAAAAAGACTATAAAAGACAGCTGCATCTTCTCTATTTTGTCTTCAGTCCTGCTTCTTACCGCTGGAGGAACTTTGCTACAAACTGAAGCTCTGACCAATGGACTGAATGACCCATCCAAGCTGTGGGTGTACTCCAGAGACTTGACTTAAGCCAGCAGTTTATTCCATCACTGCTACAAGTGTAAACCAAGAACTTTGCCATTACTGTATGTAATGGATTCCTTTAACCAATTTTAAGTCTCACCTTTCTTTCTTTTTATGAATAAACCTTTAGATTTTAGATACTAAAGGATTGGCATCAGCATGATTTTTGGGTAAGATCTAAGTTACATGTTGATCTGGGTGTGTGGCTGGTCCTTTGGGATAAGAAGAACTTATTATTTGATGAGACTGGTCGTAAAGAACCACTGAATCCAGTGTTTTTGGTGGTGATATAGGAACTGAAATGCCAGAGGAAACTGCCTTTATGTTTTCTTGTGAGCCAATGTGGTGAAACGGGAGTTTACTTTTGTGGCTGCTGTGGTACATTTTATAAAAAAATAGCCACCAGTTTTGGGTTGTGTTTGTCCTATTTCTCAGCAGTTCGTTCTGAACTTGGCATCCTCAGTTATGTCCCACTAAGGTATGGTTACACTCGGAAATGGGACTTTTCAAAAATGTCTAACCAGTGGCTTTCCACATGTACATGGAGCCTATGAGAGGACAAAGAAGGCAACCAAAAAAGCACAGCATGTGAATAAAGACCAAAGGGGTTAGGGGGAATAACAAGAATGTTTAGAATTCATGAAGGAATAACTATCTATTAAGGAGACACTAGTCACAGGTGGTGGGCACAGTGTAATAACCCAGAAAGATGTTGTAGAACCACACAAACAGGCGCTGGTCTATCTGTTCTATTCACCTTCTATTTCTCATCTTACACTTAGATTGTAAACTCTTTGGGGCATGAACTGCCTTTTGGTTCTGTGTTTGTATAGCGCCTAGCACAACGAGCTCCATTGTATTCATTATGGCCCCAAAAAGTCAAAGGTGTTAACATCCCAGGGCTCTGGGAGTATGGGTTAAGGAGTTTGGAGCGCAGGTGGTATTCTCTTCGATTCTTCCTGTTGAAGGTAGGGGCCCGGGCAGAGACAGATGCATTGTGGAGGTGAATGCCTGGCTGCAAAGATGGTGTCGCCAGGAGGGCTTTGGCTTCCTCGACCATGGGATGCTATTCGAGGAAGGACTGCTAGGAACAGATGGTGTTCACCTTTCGAAGAGGGGAAAGGTCTTATTTGCGCACAGACTGGCTAACCTAGTAAGGAGGGCTTTAAACTAGGTTCGACGGGGACAGGTGAGCAAACCCCACAGGTAGGTGGGGAACAAGACCTGAGAGATGGGTTGGAAACAGGAGGGAGCACGGGCTATAATGGCAGTGAGGAAGGAGGGTCAGGGCAAACCTGAGAGGCAAGATCAAACCAGTATCTTAGATGCCTATATACAAATGCAAGAAGTATGGGTAATAAGCAGGAAGAACTGGAAGTGCTAATAAATAAATACAACTATGACATTGTTGGCATTACTGAAACTTGGTGGGATAATACACACGACTGGAATGTTGGTGTGGATGGGTATAGTTTGCTCAGGAAGGATAGACAGGGGAAAAAGGGAGGAGGTGTTGCCTTATATATTAAAAATGTACACACTTGGACTGAGGTGGAGATGGACATAGGAGACGGAAGTGTGGAGAGTCTCTGAGTTAGGCTAAAAGGGGTAAAGAACACGGGTGATGTCGTGCTGGGAGTCTACTACAGGCCACCTAATCAGGTGGAAGAGGTGGATGAGGCTTTTTTCAAACAACTAAGAAAATCATCCAAAGCCCAAGATTTGGTGGTGATGGGGGACTTCAACTATCCAGATATATGTTGGGAAAATAACACTGCGGGGCACAGACTCTCCAATAAGTTCCTGGACTGCTTTGCAGACAACTTTTTATTTCAGAAAGTTGAAAAAGCTACTGGGGGGAAGCTGTTCTAGACTTGATTTTAACAAATAGGGAGGAACTTGTTGAGAATTTGAAAGTAGAAGGAAGCTTGGGTGAAAGTATCATGAAATCATAGAGTTTGCAATTCTAAGGAAGGGTAGAAGGGAGTACAGCAGAATAGAGACAATGGATTTCAGGAAGGCAGATTTTGGTAAGCTCAGAGAGCTGATAGGTAAGGTCCCATGGGAATCAAGACTCAGGGGAAAAGCAACTGAGGAGAGTTGGCAGTTTTTCAAAGGAACACTATTAAGGGCCCAAAAGCAAGCTATTCCGATGGTTAGGAAAGATAGAAAATGTGGCAAAAGACCACCTTGGCTTAACCACGAGATCTTGCGTGACCTACAAAATAAAAAGGCGTCATATAAAAAATGGAAACTAGGTCAGATTACAAAGGATGAATATAGGCAAATAACACAGGAATGCAGAGGCAAGATTAGAAAGGCAAAGGCACAAAATGAACTCAAACTAGCTATGGGAATAAAGGGAAACAAGAAGACTTTTTATCAATACATTAGAAGCAAGAGGAAGACCAAGGACAGGGTAGGCCCACTGCTCAGTGAGGAGGGGGAAACAGTAACGGGAGACTTGGAAATGGCAGAGATGCTTAATGACTTCTTTGTTTCGGTCTTCACTGAGAAGTCTGAAGGAATGTCTAATATAGTGAATGCTTACGGGAAGAGGGTAGATTTAGAAGATAAAATAAAAAAAGAGCAAGTAAAAAATCACTTAGAAAAGTTAGATGCCTGCAAGTCACCAGGGCCTGATGAAATGCATGCTAGAATACTCAAGGAGTTAATAGAAGAGGTATCTGAGCCTCTAGCTATTATCTTTGGGAAATCATGGGAGACGGGGGAGATTCCAGAAGACTGGAAGGGGGCAAACATAGTGCCCATCTATAAAAAGGGAAATAAAAACAACCCAGGAAACTACAGACCAGTTACTCTAACTTCTGTGCCAGGGAAGATAATGGAGCAGGTAATTAAAGAAATCATCTGCAAACACTTGGAAGGTGGTAAGGTGATAGGGAATAGCCAGCATGGATTTGTAAAGAACAAATCGTGTCAAACTATTCTGATAGCGTTCTTTGATAGGATAACGAGCCTTGTGGATAAGGGAGAAGCAGTGGATGTGATATACCTAGACTTTAGTAAGGCATTTGATATGGTCTCCCATGATATTCTTATAGATAAACTAGGAAAGTACAATTTAGATGGGGCTACTATAAGGTGGGTGCATAACTGGCTGGATAACCGTACTCAGAGAGTGGTTGTTAATGGCTCCCAATCCTGCTGGAAAGGTATAACAAGTGGGGTTCCGCAGGGGTCTGTTTTGGGACCGGCTCTGTTCAATATCTTTATGAACTATTTAGATGTTGGCATAGAAAGTATGCTTATTAAGTTTGCGGACGATACCAAACTGGGAGGGATTGCAACTGCTTTGGAGGACAGGGTCAAAATTGAAAATGATCTGGACAAATTGGAGAAATGGTCTGAGGTAAACAGGATGAAGTTCAATAAAGATAAATGCAAAGTGCTCCACTTAGGAAGGAACAATCAGTTTCACACATACAGAATGGGAAGAGACTGTCTAGGAAGGAGTATGGCAGAAAGCGATCTAGGGGTCATAGTGGACCACAAGCTTAATATGAGTCAACAATGTGATACTGTTGCAAAAAAAGCAAACGTGATTCTGGGATGCATTAACAGGTGTGTTGTAAACAAGACACGAGAAGTCATTCTTCCGCTTTACTCTGCGCTGGTCAGGCCTCAACTGGAGTATTGTGTCCAGTTCTGGGCACCGCATTTCAAGAAAGATGTGGAAATTGGAGAGGGTCCAGAGAAGAGCAATGAGAATGATTAAAGGTCTTGAGAACATGACCTATGAAGGAAGGCTGAAGGAATTGGGTTTGTTTAGTTTGGAAAAGAGAAGACTGGGACATGATAGCAGTTTTCAGGTATCTAAAAGGGTGTCATCAGGAGGAGGGAGAAAACTTGTTCACCTTAGCCTCCAATGATAGAACAAGAAGCAATGGGCTTAAACCGCAGCAAGGGAGATTTAGGTTGGACATTAGGAAAAAGTTCCTAACTGTCAAGGTAGTTAAACACTGGAATAGATTGCCTAGGGAAGTTGTGGAATCTCCATCTCTGGAGATATTTAAGAGTAGGTTAGATAAAAGTCTATGAGGGATGGTCTAGACAGTATTTGGTCCTGCCATGAGGGCAGGGGACTGGACTCGATGACCTCTCGAGGTCCGTTCCAGTCCTAGAGTCTATGAGTCTATGAGAGTGATGAATTTAATCTCCCAGGTTCATCTTTTGAAAGTGCTGTGCAGGTTTCCTATGAGGATGAGGACTGATAGGTCAGACAGAGTGACCAAACTGTGAAAAGTGTTCACCCACAGATGACAGGGTGTTTTTGTCTTCTATCATTTTTCTGTGTGAGTACATTTGAGAACATAGTGATTGTCTGGTTTCACCCACATTGTTGTTATTACACTGGATGTGGTATATCACATTTTAGGGAACAAGTGGTGTTTTTTGTGCTGAAACCTATGAGGCAGTTTGAACCATCTGTTCAGAGGATGAAAATATCAACGTATCTCAGGTATTTAATTGGTTTTATGGTCCACTTGTCTAGAAATTTTTGTTCAACATGTAAAAGCAGCAAAGAGTCCTGTGGCACCTTATAGACTAACAGACGTTTTGGAGCATGAGCTTTCGTGGGTGAATACCCACTTTGTCAGATGCATGTGACATGCATCTGACGAAGTGGGTATTCACCCACGAAAGCTCATGCTTCAAAACGTCTGTTAGTCTATAAGATGCCACAGGACTCTTTGCTGCTTTTACAGATCCAGACGAACACGGCTACCCCTCTGATACTTGTTCAACATGGTTTATGAAGAGGGTGGCATACTGCACCATCCTAGTACCCAAGGCCGTTCACTTGGTTTGGACAACTGTTGTTGAATGTAAAATTGTTATGGGTGAGGATGAAATGAATGAATGAGTTTGGCCATGAGAAAATTCAGTGGGAGATGGGCAAATCCTTTAGCTTCTTTTGAAAATCCAAGCCTCATCCTTTCATGGAAGTAGGTAATAAGTAATGTTCCACTCACTCATCATTTTTATACAGTTTCAAGGCTGTAGTTAAAAGTATGTGTTCATCCATGTATGCAAAAATGTGCCCAGCCATTTAATGGTGTCGTCAGCCAGGTAGAGAACCAATAGCCTGCTATCGAAATCAGTCAGTGGGCATTAGACAAAGATAAATGAAATACTCTGAAGTTGAGTGTAATTAAAGAGATTGGCCACACAATTTCCCTGTCCTGTTCAAAACCGGTTCAGACATGACCATAGGTGCCTTGGCAGATCAAAACCTAGTGGATAGATGGTTGGGTCAGTGACAAAAGAGTGATTACTGACTGTTGTCCTTGACCACTCGTTGTGACAAGCAGAATCCACCATCATGTCCAATGTATATTTTAAAGGCCACACACTGCCTGCTGTTAAGGTTATATAATTAATATTTAATTTAACTGTAATGGTGTATGCTTGAGTTCTCTCTCAAACTTGCCTAGTGATTGACCTCCATATTTAATAACAATGCTTTCCACCAATATAAAAGCTTTCATCTGCAGATATCAAAACTTTTTATAGCAGTGGGTAAATATCATTAGCTCTAGTTTCTGCATGCAGAAAATAAGGCATAAAATATTTTCCTAATATCACACAATACATTACTAGCAGAACTAAGAATAGAACTCATCACTTCTTAGGCTACAGTCCTCTGCTCTAACCACTAGATCGTCTCCCTTAATAGAATTCAGAAAGCCTGACTCCTACCCCCCTACCTTTACCATTCAGCCTCATTCCCCTTCAAGAGTCATTGAATACAACCCCCAGCAGCCCCTACTTCAATCACTAGACCTCAAGCCCCTCCTCGAGCTAGGAACAGAACTCAGGATTCCTGCCCCAGTGTACCTATTTTCTAACGCCCAGACATTACTATCTACTCAGGAAGAGGCTAGAATGTGGGCTGTGTCTTGGCTACCAGTTCCCATGTGTTCTAATTCACTACATCCCACTCCCTTCCCAGCATTGGGGGTAGATGCCAGTAATCTTGACTCCCTTAGAAAAACATTTTCCTATGAAAGACCTTTTTCATAGCCCCCTTCACATCCTTGTTCCTCAGAGTGTAGATGATTGGATTTAACATAGGAGTGACAAGGCTGTACAGCAGGGAGATCAGCCTGTCCTTGTCCAGAGAGTAGCTGGAGATAGGTCTGATGTAGGTGAAGATGCAGCTGCCATAGTAGAGCAGGACTACTGTGAGGTGCGATGCACAGGTAGAGAAGGCCTTTCTCCTCCCCTGGGATGATTGCATCTTCAGTATCCTGAACACAATGTGCACGTATGAAAGGATGATGCACAGGGAAGGACCCCAGCCCAAGAAGAGGCTGGAGACCACTGTAACGATGACATTGAGGGAGACGTCTCCGCAGGACAGAGCCAACAGGGGTGGGATGTCACAGTAGAAGTAGCGGAGTCTGTTGACACCACAGAAGGACAGGCGGATTGTGAGAACTGTATGAACAGCTGCATTGAAAGAGCCAATGAGCCAAGAGGCAGCCACTAATGTGGAACAAAGCTTGGTACTCATGAGCACTGTGTAGAGCAGTGGGCTGCATATGGCCACATAACGGTCATATGCCATGGTGGCCAGGAGAATGCCCTCTGCCCCCACAAACAAGAGGAAGAAGTAAAGCTGTGCCATGCAGCTTCCATAGGAGATGCTGCTCCTACCTGAGAGAAGGTGCTGCAGCATCTGGGGGATGGTGGTGGTGGTCTGGAAGATATCTAGGAGGGAGAGATTCCGCAGGAAGAGGTACATGGGGGTTCGGAGACACGGGTCCACCAAGGAAAGGAGGAGGATGAGCATGTTCCCCAGCAGGGTGAAAATGTAGATGATGGAGATGACGCCCAAGAGGAGGAAACGCAAGCCCCGCAGTTTGGAAAATCCCGAGAGGATGAATTCAGTTGGTGTGGTTTGATTCTCCATGGCCACTTCTTCACTTAACTTCAGGGGAGAAGAGCAGGGACTATAAACAAGAAGAACAAATATGCAACATGTCAGAAGTTTCATATTGATCAGTGGTTGAATCTGGAGTTTCTTTTTTCTCCTTCCCACTCCTCTGTCCAACTAACAGATCTCATTTCTCTCCACAGCCAGGGAGAGAACCCAGTAGTCCTGACTTCCATCCCCCACACTCTAACCACTTAACTCCTCTCCCAGAAATGGGATAGAATCTAGGAGCTCTGACTCTCTGACCTTCATTAACCTCCAGAAACTCCTTCCCTTCCAGAGCTCAAAACAGACCCAGGGTGTCTCATCGTCAGAGCACAATCTATTTCAAGGTTGCACCTCACTCCTAGTACCCATTGGTCTAATTATTGAACCACACTCCCTGCCTGAACCCAAATGAGAAAAGTGCCCACCCAGCCTAGCCTATAGTCCTGTGGTTTGGGTGCTTACCTAGAAAAAGGGGGGATGATTGTGGTTCAAAGCCCTGCTTTAAAAGAGACATTCACACTGATACGTCCCAGCTGAGTGTCTGGACAAGGAGGCTAAAAATCTTAAAGGGTACTCCTTCTCCTCTAGCTGACTGAAACTTCCTTTCTCAACAACTAAACTCTTTGTCCAAAAAATTCACCCAGCTTTACCCAGGAGTCCCATGAACTTCTAAACCCTACAACCCACTCCTCTTTTCCAGCTTGGAATAGAGCTCAGAAATTCTCTATAGGCCTATCACACACGCGTCTGAGTACCTGAAGGAGAGGATTGGCGAGTTCCTGACTCCTCATCTTTGCTGTCACACTTGGATATGAGTCTTTCCCTTAGCCAAGGCTAAAGCCAGGATTTTGGAAACAGCTTGTCCTTCCATGGACCGTGGAGTACCTATCCAAGTGATAAATAAAGGATGTTGGTCTTTGTGGACGGTAAGTTTAATATTACAGTCAGAAGCACAGTAGTATGACAACACTAAATAGATGATTTTCTCAAAGTGGAAGAACATATAGAAATGCTCTAGTCTTAATTTACTTAGTGGCTACACATTTCCAGATTTCATGCAAAGTACCTTTCGTCTTTTTTTTTTTCCGACTCAGCTGCCCATTTGGAAAAAGGTGCAATATTCTAACAAAAATTTTCTATGGGAGAGTCTTCAGTGTACTTCAGAAACATGGTAGCGTTAGGGAATAAATGACCAAGTTCTGTTCTCCACAACCTCACTGTAAGTGCTGAGTATAACAGTGAGACAGACAGAGAAGAAGGAGGCCAAGAGAGGCTTCCACACAGAGGGAGAAAGAGAGAGATGATGATGGTTATTGCTTTTATTTGCTAGCAAAATAAAGACTCACCCTAGGCTTCATTCTTAGTTTGTTTACATTCCCACAATTCTACCAGGCAAAGTATCGCAGTCCTCTTTACATTGGGATCCACTGTCAACTTTCAGCTTAGCTGAATTAGAAAGACAACACAATGTTGGCAATCAGTCAGATGTTCAAAGAGAAAGAATAATACCCTAAAGAAAGTGCTGAAGTATGGAATGTCTGGGCCATCCAATGCATGACAGGTTATAACACCTCTCTTCTGACGAGCCAAATTCTATGCCAACAACCAGAATTTTCAACTAATTCAATGGACACTCAAAGAGTTAGATTGATAGATAAAGAAAGAGACATAAATATAGATGGATAGATAATAATTTGGTGATTGATAGATAGATAACAATAACTTATTTTAATTAAAACATTTAGAATCATTGTATTCCTTATATTTCACACTTTATATTTTAAGATTCCTGACTGCATTTGATATTGAGATTCATTAATTTTCAGCACAGCAAAAGCAGAAAGATTACATTATCTGATGGTTATATGAATGAAATTTATGTGCCCTTGAAAGGAATGATAATTTTTTTTAAAAAGACTACAGATTCTGATTTCCACAACACCTGAAAGTTATGAACATTCCAATAGGAAAAAAAATGGTCACACAGATAGAAAGAGAAAGATGCAGAAAGGAACACACATACAGAAATGGGGAAATAGAAATATAGCAGTAGATAGATAGATAGATACAAACATGCATGAAAGATTTTTCAATCAGATCCATTATAATAGCTATAGCAATACATGAAATATATCTCACCTACTAGTTCAAATAAATAAATGGTGTTGGCTCTTTATTACTAACAATAGGGAACTTGAAGGAGAACTTAAGTATAAGTACTTTAAAAAGGGCTCTTGAGAAGATATCCCCAGAGCTTCTGGTGTGTTTTCAAGGATGATGATGCTATAGATGGGAAAAAAAGTCAGTATCTTGTTCTTTGGTGAAGTACATTTAATTGCAGTGTACAGCCTTGATGTAGATTGTATCTGGAAACAGTGGTGTTCACGGTTGATGTACCTTTCTATGCCAGTTTACATCCAAAGCCAGAGCGTGTCTTTCTGGAGTGGTGTTGATCACTCCCACTTCTCTGGCTTTGACAATTTTACAGAAAGAAATGTCTAAGCCTTGTGGGTGGGAAATAAATTCACCAGACGTGACCCCGGTAAAGGATTCTGTGTGGAAAATCTGTGTTTAAGATTTGAAACAGGATCTACAGAAGTTTGGTGTCTGAATTCCACTGAGGTTTAGTCGGAATCGAGCATCTAAAATTTGTAGCTGTCATTTGGAATCTCCAGAGAAATATTTGCTCTAGCTTCATTTAAATCAATGTATTTATGCCAGGGATAAATTTGACCCAAGATGTCCGTGGAACATGGTGATGGATCTCTCGCTTCTCAATTCGGGTCTCAACTCTGAAGCCTAATGATAATATTTGGGCCAGCTTTGTAAAGTTGATTTACCTAATCCTAGGCACTGAGACTGGTGTTTTCAAAGGGATGTAAGGCTGTAAGGCCCCTAGCTAACCTCGCATGAGGGCCAATGGAAGTTGGATGCCTAACTCCCTGACAGTCTTCTGAAAATCCCAGCCCTAAAGCTTTATTTCAACACTGTCATTTTCAAATCCCATTTGGCCCCATCTATGCATACCATTATAGCTGTTTCATTGTTGACTAGTTCAACAGAAATAGAATAGAACAAGGGTTGGCAACCTTTCAGAAGTGGTGTGCCGAGTCTTCATTTATTCACTGTAATTTAAGGTTTCATGTGCCAGTAATACATTTTAACATTTTTAGAAGGTCTCTTTCTATAAGTCTATAATATATAACTAAACGATTGTTGTATGTAAAGTAAATAAGGTTTTTCAAATGTTTAAGAAGCTTAATTTAAAATTAAATGAAAATGCAGAGTTCCCCAGACAGGTAGCCAGGACCCGGGTAGTGTGAGTGCCACTGAAAATCAGCTCGAGTGCCACCTTCAGCACACGTGCCACAGGTTGCCTACCTCTGGAATAGAATCATAGAAACACAAGACTGGAAGGGACCTTGAGAGGTCATCTAGTCCAGCCCCCTGCACTCTCATGGCAGGACTACATATTATATAGATCATTCCTGACAGGTGTTTGTCTAACCTGCTCTTAAAAATCTCCAATGAGGGAGATTCCACAACCTCCCTAGGTAATTTATTCCAGTGCTTATGCACCCTCCTCCTTGAAACATTTTATGTACTTCAAAACTGTTATCAAAATCTCACTCAGTCTTCTCTTTTCCAGACTAAACAAACCCAATTTTTTTTCAATCTTCCCTTAAGGTCATGTTTATAGACTGTGACGGTCCACGCCCCTAGGGTCAGGGCCACGTGGTCTTTCCGTCAGAGTCTATGAAGCAGCCCTTCAGTGCAGGGCATGGTGGCCTAGCGGCCAGAGTCTATAGCACCACCCTTGGGTGCAGGACAGCATGGCCTAGCGGTCAGAGTCTACAGAGCATACCTTTGGCACAGGGCAGTGTGGCCTAGTGGCCAGAGTCTACAGAGCAGCCCTTGGGTGTAGGGCAGTGTGGCCTAATGGCCATGGTCTGCAAAGCATTGAGGCGCCCCTTATGAGATGGGGCCGCCCTGGAAGGGGGGGCCCAGACCCACCTGACTCCACCAAGCCCCGACCCAGGGCCCTAACAGTGGCATAGCGGCTAGCCACTGACTCAGCTGGAGGTGGGGGGATACTACCAAAATACACTGAGTTTCTCCAGGTGGGAGGTACCACTCCGTCACCCTCCCTGGGTCACTTCCTACCAGAGTCTGTGTTGGGGTTTCCCATGAGATGTCGGGTCCTCTGTGTTCGGCAAGGCCAGTTGTCTTCAGGGGTTTCTCTAGTCGCTGGGGTATAGGCGGGCCATGGATAGTTTCGATTCCCAGTGCAGTCAGAAGCTCTGGCTGGCCCTCTGCAGGAGCTTCCCAGGCAGGTCCTCTCCCTGTGACCTCCAGCCCAGAATGAGATGGTCTCCCTCCCTTTATACTACTAGATGAATATAGGCAAATAACACAGGAATGCAGAGGCAAGATTAGAAAGGCAAAGGCACAAAATGAACTCAAACTAGCTAAGGGAATAAAGGGAAACAAGAAGACTTTTTATCAATACATTAGAAGCAAGAGGAAGACCAAGGACAGGGTAGGCCCACTGCTCAGTGAGGAGGGGGAAACAGTAACGGGAGACTTGGAAATGGCAGAGATGCTTAATGACTTCTTTGTTTCGGTCTTCACTGAGAAGTCTGAAGGAATGTCTAATATAGTGAATGCTTACGGGAAGAGGGTAGGTTTAGAAGATAAAATAAGAAAAGAGCAAGTAAAAAATCACTTAGAAAAGTTAGATGCCTGCAAGTCACCAGGGCCTGATGAAATGCATGCTAGAATACTCAAGGAGTTAATAGAAGAGGTATCTGAGCCTCTAGCTATTATCTTTGGGAAATCATGGGAGACGGGGGAGATTCCAGAAGACTGGAAGGGGGCAAACATAGTGCCCATCTATAAAAAGGGAAATAAAAACAACCCAGGAAACCACAGACCAGTTACTTTAACTTCTGTGCCAGGGAAGATAATGGAGCAGGTAATTAAAGAAATCATCTGCAAACACTTGGAAGGTGGTAAGGTGATAGGGAATAGCCAGCATGGATTTGTAAAGAACAAATCGTGTCAAACTATTCTGATAGCGTTCTTTGATAGGATAACGAGCCTTGTGGATAAGGGAGAAGCGGTGGATGTGATATACCTAGACTTTAGTAAGGCATTTGATACGGTCTCGCATGATATTCTTATAGATAAACTAGGAAAGTACAATTTAGATGGGGCTACTATAAGGTGGGTGCATAACTGGCTGGATAACCATACTCAGAGAGTAGTTGTTAATGGCTCCCAATCCTGCTGGAAAGGTATAACAAGTGGGATTCCGCAGGGGTCTGTTTTGGGACCTGTTCTGTTCAATATCTTCATCAACGGTTTAGATGTTGGCATAGAAAGTACGCTTATTAAGTTTGCGGACGATACCAAACTGGGAGGGATTGCAACTGCTTTGGAGGACAGGGTCAAAATTGAAAATGATCTGGACAAATTGGAGAAATGGTCTGAGGTAAACAGGATGAAGTTCAATAAAGATAAATGCAAAGTGCTCCACTTAGGAAGGAATAATCAGTTTCACACATACAGAATGGGAAGAGACTGTCTAGGAAGGAGTATGGCAGAAAGAGATCTAGGGGTCATAATAGACCACAAGCTTAATATGAGTCAACAGTGTGATACTGTTGCAAAAAAAGCAAACGTGATTCTGGGATGCATTAACAGGTGTGTTGTAAACAAGACACGAGAAGTCATTCTTCCGCTTTACTCTGCGCTGGTCAGGCCTCAACTGGAGTATTGTGTCCAGTTCTGGGCACCGCATTTCAAGAAAGATGTGGAGAAACTGGAGAGCGTCCAGACAAGAGCAACAAGAATGATTAAAGGTCTTGAGAACATGACCTATGAAGGAAGGCTGAAGGAATTGAGTTTGTTTAGTTTGGAAAAGAGAAGACTGAAAGGGGACATGATAGCAGTTTTCAGGTATCTAAAAGGGTGTCATCAGGAGGAGGGAGAAAACTTGTTCACCTTAGCCTCCAATGATAGAACAAGAAGCAATGGGCTTAAACCGCAGCAAGGGAGATTTAGGTTGGACATTAGGAAAAAGTTCCTAACTGTCAGGGTAGTTAAACACTGGAATAAATTGCCTAGGGAGGTTGTGGAATCTCCATCTCTGGAGATATTTAAGAGTAGATTAGATAAATGTCTATTAGGGATGGTCTAGACAATATTTGGTCCTGCCATGAATGCAGGGGACTGGACTCGATGACCTCTCGAGATCCCTTCCAGTCCTGGAGTCTATGAGTCTATGAGTCTAGAGCACTTGGAGCATGCCCAGTCTTGCCAGGGAGGTGGGACTTCCGCTGTCAATACCATTGGCTTAACCCTGTCTGGGCTAGTGCTGGTTAAGCAGACCTCGACACATAGACCTTTAATCATTTTTGTTGCT
Source organism: Gopherus flavomarginatus (assembly GCF_025201925.1). Taxonomy (NCBI): domain Eukaryota; kingdom Metazoa; phylum Chordata; order Testudines; family Testudinidae; genus Gopherus; species Gopherus flavomarginatus. The sequence continues at coordinate 16,024,353 of NC_066627.1, read as the reverse complement.
CTTCTCTGGACTCTCTCCAAATTTGTCTACATCCTTCCTGAAATGTGGCACCCAAAACTGAACATAGTATTCCAGCTGAGGCCATATCAGAGTGGAGTAAAGCAGAAGAATTACTTTTCATGTTCTCGCATACAACATTTCTGCTAATACATCCCAGAATGATGTTCACTTTCTTTGCAACAGTGTTACACCTTTGACTCAAAATTTAGCTTGTGATCCACTATGACCCCCAGATCCCTTTCCACAATACTCCTTTCTAGGCAGTCATTTCCAATTTTGTATGTGTGCAACTGATTGTTCCTTTCTAAATGAAGTACTTTGCATTTGTCCTTACCGTAGATCTTTTTGGTGGTTGGGCTGGGAGTATGGGATTTTAGATGGATATTGGGAGGTGAGTGTAATGTGAACTGATAGTGTGGTGTGGACAGAGACACCAGACTCCATTTGCCTTAACAGAGAACTGCTACCATAAAAGCCACATGTGATTAATTTCCCCCTGAAATCTTTCATGTTCTTCTCTGGAAACTGAGGACCAAGAACTCTGTGAATTCAACTCAATTTCACAGTTGGTCAAGATTCAGGAGAGTACCACCATTTTTCCACACACTAATTTCACCCCTTCTGGACATTGTGAGAATGGGGAGGGAAGAGCCTTGGGAGTGTGGTGCCTGGAAGCCCTAGTAGGGGGCAGCAGCCCACCAGGCAGGCAGGGCTCCTGAGAGCCCCAGGAGCCAGCCAGAAGGGCAATCTCATGGGAGGTGGGAGACCCGGGTCCAACTTTCATTGAAGCCTGGCTCGCTCAGGAAAATGCATTAGCCACATTAGCCACTAGGCTATAGAGTAATTCTCATTCTCTCTTTAGCCTAGTCACTTAGTATCTTGCTCCTGGGAGACCCTGGCTCCAAGTCCCTGCTCCAGGGAAGTTTTCACTATGTACACAGGGTGAAACAGCTCAGCAGGAAAGATTGAGAGAGAGAAATCTGAGCACACCCACGGGATCAGGCACATCAGGCGAGATAGGTGGGGGAACACCTAGTTCATAAATCCCAGTGAGGTTTAGGCCTGAGTTAGGTGCTGAGCTACTCAGCAGTGTCAGTGCTCAGGGGGCTTTGCGTATGCCCACTGGCAAAAAATGGCATTTTGGGGGCTTTACAGATGGAAACTTAGACACCTGAGGTTTGTAGGCACCTATAGGGCTAGGGAGCAGCTGAGCAGGGTTTCTATGAATGCCAGCGGTTTCTAAATGTTGGCACCTAGTGCGGCAGTTAGACACTTAAATCCACCTTGTGAATCTGGCCCTAAAAGTCTCTGTTACAGTTGCAAAGATAGGAAAACAAGGAGACACAAACTCTCCCCTCCTCACAAAGCAACACCAGAGTTACAGAGCTTAGTGCTCTCAATCTGATCTTACTGCCCTGCGAGACCTGGCTCAGGTTAGCAACCTTAGGTGAGGCAAGGTCTCTCTCCTGCCTTCACTGTCTTGAGCAATTCTGGGTTCCTTGTGAAAGGCAGCACAATACCAGTTTCATGTAAGAAATTAAATGGAAGGGGAAAATATCTCTAGTGCTTGTTTTAATGTTCTGAATAAAGGTCTTAAGGTTCAATTTGTTTTGGGAGTAAAACACCCAGAATTAAAGTGTGTGTATAAGAAGGATCTGCCACTAGATGGAGCTGTGGAGACAGCTGTGTTTGACTCCACAAAGGAAAATGTGCCAGTAATTTGAAACTAAGCTGGTCCTGGTTTGCTTGTTAGGGGTCTTTTTCTTTACCTTTTTATTTTTTCTGGTTCTTCTTGTGCACACAGAAAGCAGAAGACTGGACGATCAAAGTAGAGGCAATCAGATGTTTATCGGACTTAGTTTTCAGCAAGCGTGTGTTCTATAACACAGCCTTGGTTTTCAGTGTTTCGATTTTCCCTTTTCAGTAGCCATAATTATACCTGAAATGCACGCCGACAGTTTCATCCCTTACAAACGTATGGTTATGTTTTGTTTTGGGGGGTCATGAGTCTAGAGTTTTTATTTCACCCCTTTTGTACCCCCATGGAAGGGTTAAGGGAGTGAGGTTGTGCTACGGTCAGGGGCAGGTATTTTTTGGTCTTTTTAGTGTTTTATCTCTCCTCACACACAAATCCCCCATTTGCTGTTCCTGACTGTCTGCTTGTTTGACCTTGGCTTTGAGATAAGGAGTTGAGGCAGTTTTTAAGTGTGCACACGTATATTATACTTGTACCATGCCCAGGAACACTTTAACTGCTTGTATTTGTTTTTATTCTCACAAACCCATTTGGCTTGGGCAAAAGCAACATATACACAGTGTTGTTGTTGTTATTGTTGTTTTAGTAAGGATCGCTTTTGTTCATGGAGCATTGGTAAGAATATATATGTATCAAAAATTAAACAGGGAAGCAAAACTTAAAATACTATATTTTAGGCAAAAATACAGGCCTGCTTCCTAACATTGACATTAGCACTCCCTAACACCATCATGCCAGGTTGGAAAAAGGGTCTCAAGGAGCGGGTGAAAATGACGACACAGGTTGACACCTCTCATGGGACCCAAACAAAACATAGTGAGCCATTAGGGACTTCACACAGACAGGAGAGGCTGGGTTTCTTTAATGAGCTGCAGTGCACACAAGTTGCCCAGAGCACTACAGCACATGGGGAGGATGAGAGGAACCCATCACTACACCTGCAAACAGGAGGCCTTCAAACAAGGTGGCTGTGCTTCCTGGAGGATAGGATTTGTGAGATGGACCATTTCGTGGAGCTGTATGTGGTGGAAAAATGAACAGCCAAGATCTCATCCCCTTCATTATATGAAAGTAAAGGTGAATGAAGTGATATTAGAAACAGAAATAGATACATGAACGACGGCTGGCTATATATGTCTATGATCTCCAAGGGGCTTACAAAATCCTTAAAAAAACCCATGCTCACCCCCCAATTTTTAACATGGGTGTAATAATTTGGGAAGCAAGAGGCCATGCTGCAGTCCTAATGTGGGTGTGGAGCAGTGCTGGCAGGGGCTGATCTTCATTGGTGGGGGAGCTGAGCAGATAAGGTGATCAGATCAGTTCCATAGTGAAGGATACTGCTCCTCGTAGGAATGTGCTACCGGTAGCACTTTCCGATACATATAGATTGTTAGACACTGCTATTGTATTAAACTGCTACTTGATGTAGCAAATACCTACAGGTAGCAGTTTCTTGCACTATCATCTGTGTAAAATTGCTACATCTAGAAATGTGCTATCTGTAGCAGTTAGTAATACGTATAGATTGTAAGAAACAGCTTCTGTAAAAAGATCCTACTCTATTTGTACATGTTTGAAAACTGTTATCATATTTCTATGCCATTATCTCAATCATTACAATTTTGAATAGAAACATATCCAGAACTGATCCCTGGAGAACCCCACTTCTTATGCTCATCTTATTTATTGTTATGCCCATCTAGATTTCATTTCCATAGTTTGTTTATAAGAAGGTCATGGAAGACAGTATCAAAAGCCTTACTCTAAAGACAAGATATACCACATGTACTGCTTGTAGGCTCGTTACACTGTTAAAGAAAGCTTTCAGGTTGGTTTTAGATGTGAGACTGTTTGAAATACCTTTTTTAGCAAAGTTGAACCTTTTGCTGCTGCGGGTAGCACGGTCCTACAGGTAGCATTTTCATACACACGTATATGAAAATGCAAAGTATAGAGATATGCTGCTTACCTGTAACACTGCAATATGACAGGTTTCAGAGTAGCAGCTGTGTTAGTCTGTATCCGCAAAAACAACAGGAGTACTTGTGGCACCTTAAAGACTAACAAATTTATTTGAGCATAAGCTTTCGTGGGCTATAGCCCACTTCACTGGATGCATAGAATGGAACATATAGTGAGGAGATTTATATACATACAGAGAACATGAAAAGGTGGGAGTTGCCCAACCAACTCTAAGAGGCTAATTAATTACAATGAACTGTTGTCAGCAGAAGAAAAAACACTTTTGTAGTGATAATCAAGATAGCCCATTTAAGACAGTTTGACAAGATACTTAACATGGGGGTAATAGATTCAATGTGTGTAATGGCTCATGTTCTCTGTTTGTATGTATATATCTCGTCACCATATATTCCATTCTATGTGTCCGATGAAGTGGACTGCAATGTGATGAAGCTAAATCCTACAGGCAGCAGTTTCTCACACCACCGGTATGTGAGACTGCTTTCTGTAGGAATCAGCTACAATGGCAGTAGGTCTTAACCCCTTGCCAATGATGAGTGGTCATTACACTGCAGTCTGCCTCATTGAGCAGGGGCTAAGATGATGACTGGCAGTAGCCACTGAGACAAGGTGGGTTTAGAGGGTTAGGGGTTCCCCTGGGAGGGGAAACCCAGTATAAGGGGTTACTGTGGGGACAGCACCCCAAGGTAAAGGGCACCAGGGTCCTACAGGGACCCAGGTGCCAGCAGCAGGCGAGACATTGGCCAGTAGGAGGTGCTCTGTACACTGAAGAGCTAATTCCCGAGATGACCAGCAGGAGGAGCTGCGCTAGTGAGTCTCAACATCACTACAGTGCCATTGGATTAAAGGAGCTTTTGTGGCAAGAACCACCAGTAAAGCAATGTATGTCTAATATAACTGTTAAAAACTCCCACTTTAACCTATTACTTCCAACTCATGAGGATAAAAGAACTAACGCTCTGGATACCAGTAATATTCTAAACTTTAACTTTTCTTTGTCAATCAACTGGACAAGTCTGTACAAACTAATGAAGAAAAATAACCAAGTTATTCAACTGATTGAAATCACACAGGGCCAGGTTCAGACACACAGTCTGGCTTATTTTACATCTATGATCTTATTTTACTTGGATGCACTGGCCAGGCAGACAAGAAAAGCCCTGCAAACTTTTGAATTTCATTTCCTGTTTGCCCAGCGTGGAGCGCCAATCAGCACAGATGACCATGCAGTCCCAGAATCAAAAAAGAGCTCCAGCACGGACCGTATGGGAGATACTGAAGCTGATCTCTGTATGGGGAAAAGACGTTCCAAAAGACGAAATGCCAAAGAATTTGAAAAAATCTCCTAGGCTATGATAGAGGCCACAAGAGGGACTCAACACAGTGCTGTGTGAAGGAGCTGAGACAAGCGTAATGGAAAGCCAAAGAATCGAATGGACTCTCACGGAGGGAGGGAGGGGGGACTGAGGACTCTAGCTATCCCACAGTTCCCGCACTCCAGAAAAAACATTTGTATTCTTGTCTGAGCTCCCAAAGCCTGAAGGGTCAAAAATATTGTCATGGGTGGTTCATAGAATCATAGAATATCAGGGTTGGAAGGGACATCAGGAGGTCATCTAGTCCAACCCCCTGCTCAAAGCAAGACCAATTCCCAACTAATCATCCCAGCCAGGGCTTTGTCAAGCCTGACCTTAAAAACCTCTATGGAAGAAGATTCCACCACCTCCCTAGGTAATCCATTCCAGTGCTTCACCACTCTGAGTGAAAAAGTTTTTCCTAATATCCAACCTAAACCTCCCCCCACTGCAACTTGAGACTATTACTCCTTGTTCTGTTGTCAGGTACCACTGAGAACAGTCTAGTTCCATCCTCTTTGGAACCCCCTTTCAGGTAGTTGAAAGCAGCTATCAAATCCCCCCTCATTCTTCTGTTCTGCAGACTAAACAATCCCAGTTCCCTCAGCCTCTCCTCATAAGTCATGTGTTCCAGCCCCCTAATCATTTTTGTAGTCCTCTGCTGGACTCTTTCCAATTTTTCCACATCCTTCTTGTAGTGTGGGGCCCAAAACTGGACACAGTACTCCAGATGAGGCCTCTCCAATGTCGAATAGAGGGGAATGATCACATCCCTTGATCTGCTGGCAATGCCCTTATTTATACAGCCCTAAATGCCATTAGTCTTCTTGGCAACAAGGGCACACTGTTGATTCATATCCAGCTTCTTGTCCACTGTTAACCTCTAGGTCCTTTTCTGCAGAACTGCTTCCTAGCCATTCGGTCCCTAGTCTGTAACAGTGAATGGAATTCTTCCATCCTAAGTGGAGGACTCTACACTTGTCCTTGTTGAACCTCATCAGGTTTCTTTAGGCCCAATCCTCTAAATTGTCTCGGTCCCTCTCTATCCTAGACCCTCCAGTGTATCTACCACTCCTCCAAGTTTAGTGTCATCTGCAAACTTACTGAGAGTGCAGTCCATGCTATCCTCGAGATCATTAGTGAAGATATTGAACAAAACTGTCCCCAGGACTGATCCTTGGGGCACTTTGCTTGACACCGGCTGCCAACAACACATGGAGCCGTTGATCACTACCCATTGAGCCCGACGATCTAGCCATCTTTCTATCCACCTTATAGTCCATTCATCCAGTCCATAGTTCTTTAACTTGCCGGCAAGAATACTGTGGGAGACTGTATCAAAAGCGTTGCTAAAGTCAAGAAATAACACATCCACTGCTTTCCCCTCATCCACAGACCCAGTTATCTCTTCATAGAAGGCAATTAGGTTAGTCAGGCATGACTTGCTCTTGTTGAATCCATGCTGACTGTTCCTGATCACATTCCTCTCCTCGAAGTGCTTCAAAATTGATTCCTTGAGGACCTGCTCCATGATATTTCCAGGGACTGAGGTGAGTCTGACTCCCCTGTAGTTCCCAGAATCCTCCTTCTTTCTTCTTTTAAAGAGGCACACTACATTAGCCTTTTTCCACTTATCCGGGACCTCCCCCGATCGCCATGAGTTTTCAAAAATAATGGCCAATGAGTCTGCAATCACATCCGCCAACTCCTTTAGCACCCTCGGATGCAGCGCTCCAGTTTTTCTAAATAGTCCTGAACCACTTCTTTCTCCACAGAGGGCTGGTCACCTTCTCCTCATACTGTGCTGTCCAGTGCAGCAGTCTGGGAGCTGACCTTGTTTGTAAAGACAGAGGCAAAACAATCATTGAGTACATTAACTTTTTCCACATCCTCTGTTGCTAGGTTGCCTCCTCATTCAGTAAGGGGTCCACACTTTCCTTGAGCACCTTCTTGTTGCTAACATACCTGAAGAAACCCTTCTTGTTACTCTTAACATTTCTTGCTAGCTGCAACTCCAAGTGTGATTTGGCCTTCCTGATTTCACTCCTGCATGCCTGAGCAATATTTTTATACTCCTCCCTGGTCATTTGTCCAATCTCCCACTTCTTGTAAGCTTCTTTTCTGTGTTTAAGATCAGCAAGGATTTCACTGTTAAGCCAAACTGGTCGCCTGCCATATTTTCTATTCTTCCTACACATCGGGATGGGTGTCGACATTCCTTCCTGCCCCCTGCCGATGGCTGGCTGAAACCCTGAAGCATGAGCACTGTCCCCAACCCTCACAAGCAGCCCCATTGTATAATCACACTCAAACATTTCTCTAACTCTCTCTGAAAATTAAGTTGCTCTCCAAACAACGCCTACTGGGAGGTTGCTGCAGAACCTCCTGCCTCTGATGGTTAGAAACCTCCTGTTAATTTGCAGCCTGAATTTGTACATGTCCAGGTTAGTGCTTGGAGCAGGGAAGGGGGGGTGGCGGAACGGTGCAGCAGCCACAGAAGAATGAGGAAAAACATATGAGGAAATCTGTTTTCCACAGAAAAATGAGGAAAAGCACATTTGCATTTTTACAGAGATTTTTTAGTTTTTATATTTTGTGAAAAAAATAAAAACATATACAGCTGATGAAATTCAATGTTGATAAATGCAAAGTAATGCACATTGAAAAACATGCTCCCAACTATATATATATAAATGATGGGGTCTCAATTAGTTGCTACCACTCAAGAAAGAGATTTTCGGGGTCATTGTAGATAGTTCTCTGAAATATCCATCCAATGTGCAGCGGCAGTCAAAAAAGCAAACAGAATGTTGGGAATCATTAAGAAAGGGATAGAAAATATCATATTGCCTCTATATAAATCCATGATATGGCCACATCTTGAATTCTACATGCAGATGTGATTGCCTCATCTCAAAAAAGATATATTGGAATTGGAAAAGGTACAGAAAAGGGCAACAAAAATGATTCGGGGTATGGAACAGCTTCCATATGAGGAGAAATTAATAAGATTGGGAATTTTCAGCTTGGAAAAGAGACAATTAAGGGGGGACATGATAGAAGTCTATAAAATCATGACTGGTGTGGAGAAAGTAAATAAGGAAGGGTTATTTATGTCTTCTCATAACAAGAACTAGGAGTCACCAAACGAAATTAGCAGGCAGCAGGTTTAAAACAAACACAAGGAAGTATTTCTTCACACAACGCACAGTCACTCAATTTGCCAGAGGATGTTGTGGTGGCCGAGACTATGACAGGGTTCCAAAAAGAACTAGATAAGTTCATGGAGCATATGTCCATCAATGGCTATTAGCTAGGATGGGCAGGGATGGTGTCCCTAGCCTCTGTTTGCCAGAAGCTGGGAATGGGTAACAGGGGATGGATCACTTGATGATTAGCTGTTCTGTTCATTTCCTCTGGGGCACCTGGCATTGGCCACTGTCAGAAGACAGGTTGCTGGGCTAGATGGACCTTTGGGCTGAACCAGAATGATTGTTCTTATGTTTTTAGAATCCTCTTTACCAGAGTATCCATTATCCGGCTCTGTTTATTAACTGAACCAGGGATGAAGCTCTACAGATTATTGGAATTTTTGATGATCCAATCTGGCCCCGGTCCCTATTAGATTGGATAAGCGGGGTTCTATTTTACTGGGGATAGGGAAACTAAAATTCAGTGTTTCATTTTAATCATGGAAAAGCACAGATTTTTATGTTTTTTTTTTAAATCACAGAATTTGGGGTTTTTTATCAAGGAAAACCAGGATTCCTGGTGAAAACCCACCTGTCAGTAACAACTTATTCTCCCCTTTCTCTCTGCCTCTTCTGTGAAAGATGCAGGGTGAGATGGGTCTGATATCTGCTCTCTGAGTCACTGGGTCCCTGGGAGTTGGTCTCTGGAGTGGTTAGGAGCATCCAGATCTGGATTTGATCCCTGAAAGATCTGTGGACCCAGGGAAGTGCTAGGGAGAGCCCACCCAGTTTTCCACACACACATGCTACAGATTTCTCCACACACATACACATAGCCCCGCCATCCCCACAAACTGGTTTTTGGGGTTTCAAGATGAGGCCACATTGAAAGACCCAGCACCACCCTCTTGGTTACATGTTGAATCTTGGCCAGGGCCTGGCATTACTAAGGCATTCCTCTGTCTTCTACCAAGTGCTGGGTTCTCTCACTCTCTCCACACACTGATCAGGGTTCATTCCCTCCCTTAGACAGCATCAGGGACACACCCTACCCTTCAACGCCAAGCAAGCCACTCCCTTGCAGTGCCCTTTTGTGGTGGCTCCCAAGCCATCTTTCCCCAGAGCTGGCTACATCTCAGCACCAGGCAAAACATCTCTATGCAATGTCATTGCATGGCTGTTATGAAGCTACCTTACACCAGAGTTGGCTGCATCTCAGCACTGGGCAAAACATCTTCATGCAGTGTCACTCTGTGGCCGTCACTCAGCTGCCCCACCTCAGAGCTGGCTGCATCTCACCTGTGCTGTGTACATTGAGTCAAATGGGGCAAAGATGTTCTATGAACGCAGGCCAAGGGCAGATCTCATGCTGCAGGAGGATGACGTGTTTCTCCTTTGCCAGACCAAGGGAAAAGCATAACCCACTATGGGATCCACATTCTGTGGGCCCTATACTCAGCCAGCACCTTGTTGAACATTCTTATTAATTAACTAGAAGGTCTCAAAAGTCTCTGTTTCTCTAGGCCAAACTATTCACCCAGCTGGGCCCTGTCCCCATTATGGCTGGCCTCTAGCCCAGACTCTGGTCAAAGCCCAGTGGATGAGGGTGGAAACTGGAAAGCTAGAAAAACTTGCTCCTTAAAATCCGACTTTTCCAATTTTTGCAAAAAAATAAACAGGGTGATCTCCTGGAGGTGGCTGGAGTGGTGGAGAGGGACCTGGTGGGGGTGGGGAAAATTGAATGGAGTGGGAGTAACAGGCCAGGCTAGGAGGCTGGATAAAGTTGGGATGATCAGTTGGGATGATGAGCCAGGCTGAGGGGATGGAGGGAGCAGAGTGAGGGTCCTGACTGTGGGGGTGAATGTTATAGAGGTGGGGCACCTTGTTGTTGGGGCTGGACAGACTGAGGTTCAGGGACGGAGGTGCTGGACAAAGTGGAGGTGATAGGCCTGAGTGGAATGGGGGTGAGGGGTCTGGTTGTGGTGGCTGGACAGAGTGGGGTTCAGGGGACTTGGTGGGTGGGGCTGGATGAACTGGGGCTGAGGTGCCTGTCTGGGTTAGGGGGCTGGATGAAGAATGGTGAGGGGTCCAGCTAGTGGGGGCTGGATGAGTGTGATGAGAGATGTGGCTGGATGGTGATGGATTGAATGAGGGGTGACGGGTGGCTGGAGGGGCTGTATGGAATGTGGGACAGGGGCCTGGCTAAGGTGTCTGGCTGAAGTGGGGGACAGGGCCATGGTTGGTGTGGCTGGATTAGTGCGGTGAGAGGTGGGGCTGGGGGGGAAGTGATGCATGGAATGGGGGTGAAGGCTGTGGTTTGTGTAGTCGTGCTGGGGTATATAGCTAGGGGGACCCAGAACATGGAGATTCCCCCTATGGAGAGGAACTTGGGCACCTGGGGTGGGAGGCATATATGGGGAGGTCAGAACAGGGCTGTTCCCCCTAGATAGAGTGACTGGTGTGGTCAGGGTGAAAGGCATAGACATGGTACCTTAGAATGGGGCAATCCCTACCATGGAGAGGGACAGAGATGCCCCTTTACCTATGCTCTCTCTGTTTAAGATGGTTCCCACCTCCCTTTGCACTCATCTAGACCCAGGCTTTACCCCATGGTGCCCCAATAAACCAACTCCATGGGCTGATCCTGAGTGGGAATAAATCTGACTAGGACTAGGAGACCCCTACCGAGCCCATCAAGACCCCTCCATTTGCACCTCTTCTCTACCACCTCAAGGCACTAGTGACACCCGCCTGCTCTGTGCAGTGGGTCCTATGTGTAATGAGTGTGTTGGTTTCCAACCAAGCAGGGGTCCATGTGAATCTGAGTCTCAGTAGCTCTGCTCATTGCCAGATCCTGAAGAATCAAGTGTCCTCTCTGCCCATGCCCCTCAGTCCTGACCCACAACCTCCACCCCACTCCTAGCACTGGGATCTGTGCTGAGCTCTCTGTGGAGATGAGACAACTTTTGCTTTGAATTGCCTGATTCCAACTTTTCAAGCAGGAACCAGTGGCAAAACTCAGCTCAGCTCTGTAATTAGCTTTACCAGTGGTCCAAATCATCAATATCCAGAGTGAGAAATGTTCAGACACCAAAACAAGCTAATTCTGCCAAATGATTTGCAGTCTGGTCTGTGTGATTTATTAGGTGTCTCTAACTCCCATGAAAGATACTGGGCAGACAGTCCTCTGAGATGGACAGCCTCTGTTAATGCCAAGAGCCGACACAGCACAGGCAGTGGGTGTGCATTCAGTGGTCAGAAGACTGGACTGGAAGCCAGGACTCCTGGGTTCTTTTTCCAGCTCTCAAAGGGTGGTTGGGTCTAGTGGGTAAGAGAAATGAGGGAAGTACATAGTCAGTGCTCCTGGGTTGTATCCATAGGTCTGGGAGGGGAGCGGGAAAGTGAGTCCAGTGAGTTAGACTGGTGTGGTTGGGTGTCTGGCCACAAGAGTTAGAATTGAAAGCCAAAAGGGACCCATACATCACCTAGTTTCAATATCTGTAGATCTCAGGCCAGCAACACCACCCTGCAACTGAAACTGGCCCAAGATATTACAAACCTAAGGAGGCTAACTTGTTATGTGCCATGGGCAGAGAATAGCAGCTACTGTTGTGCACCAGTCCCTAAAGCCCTCGCAATGGCAGGGAAATGATTAAAGGAGACACTCCCAGCTAGTCCCAGCAACTGAGCCACAACCTGACCCGCATACTGCAGAGGAAGGTGGAAAAACCCAAGGTCACTGCCAATTTGAGCTGGGGGCAAATTCCTGCCTCAGCCCACATATGGAGACCAGTTAGACCCTGAGCATCTGAGCAAGAACTGTCAACCAAGCACCTGAGAGAGAGTTTGGCCCTATGCTACCTCAGAACCCTGGCCCACCCCACCCAGTGTCCCATCTCCAACTGTGGCAATCCCAATGCTTCAGACCAAGAAGACAACAACATAAACAACCTCCCAAAATAGATTGGGGGGGTATCCCTCAGCTCTGCAAGTGACGAGCTGAAACCCTGAAGTTTTTAGGAACATCAGACATGAAACACAAGGGACCTTCAGGGCAACCAACCATTGGGAGGCCGTTCCAGGAACTGACACCTCTGTTAGCTACAGATCTTTTCATTTCTGTCTCTGGCTATTGGAGGATAATGGAGTCTATTGGGTTAGACTGGGGAAGGGCTGGGACTCCTGGCTTCTATCCCTGGCTGTGGGAAAGGAGTGTGGTTTGTAACATACAAATATAATGTTGCCATGATTTTGGTCCCAGCTGCGTAGGAGTCAGTCTCATGTATCCAGGTAACAATTATAAAATACAGCTGCACAAAAAGGGTAGAGATATGAGCTAACATCTCTGCACATGTGCTTGATTCACTCTCCTACCCCCTGCACACACACACTAAGCAGGGCTCATTTCCTATGGCGAGGACACATACACCCCCACACCTTCCCCATTTCCCCTTGTGTTCTGGGTGTATCATCAAACAGACATTTTTTAATATTACAAGTGACCCGTGCAGGTCACATAAAATGCTTTATGTGTTCCCCCTGCAGGATTGGACCCAGCATCCCCTGGAAGGGGAAGACATCATACCCCATTGGCCAATGCCTGACAGGGGCCAGACAAAACCCCCTATCCCTTCCTCAACAGCGTCTCCTCAGAGCTTCCTTCATTTTTTTGTTTCTCAGGCTGTAGATCAGCAGCTTGAGCCTGCTGCTCCCCGAGGCTGCCGGGTTGACATCGATGGAGCTGTAGAATAGTACCATGATCACCAGCTGCATATGGAGAAGCCCTTGTGCTGCTCAGTCCCTGAGGGCAGCACTGTCCTTTCAACTAACCCATAGGAAGCCAGGATGAAGATGATGATGGTGAAGATGATGGGGGTTCTCAGGGCATAGCAGGCCTGTTCAGTCCAAGAAGTTGTCTTGCAAGAAGCAGCCACCTATGAGGCCAGGTCACACAGACAAAATGATCCAGAGTGTTGGGGCCTGTGAGGGGGTGTACATACTCCACACTAGGCAGGAAAGGGTTAATCCCACACTGTTGGTGGAGAAAGTCCTGCCCCTCAGGCCATGCTGGGCATGCTCCAAGTGCCATGCTAGTATAAAGGAGAACAGCCTAGCTCAGTCTGGCCTGACTGACAAGGAGAAAGGATGCTTGGTGGAGGTTCAAACCCGAGATCCAGACCGTAGACTTGTTGCCCATAGCAGACCAGCTGGAGTCAGAGTCCCAGGGAGTACTTGCACCAAGCAGCCCGGAGACCCTGACATCATATGAGCTGAAGCTTCAGGAAACCCAGTAGGAAGTGACCCAAGGAGATGGGGTGTGTAGTATCTCCTACCTGTGTAAGGTCAGCATGTTGTGGATGGATTCTTCACTGACCCAGTGGCAGACCATTCCACTGCTGTTATGGTCCTAGATCAGAACCCAGTGGAGCTGGATGGACCCAGGTCCCCCTACCCCGGCTGCCCCCTTTTGGTGACAGCCCCCACGTTTGGCTATTAGGACATGCTGCCCTGCATTTGAGGGCAGCTATATTTACTCTAGCCATTAGGCCACTCTGCCTTACACTCAAGGGCCACTTTATTGACTCTGGTCACTAGGCCACATAGCCCTGCACCCAAGTGCAGCTGTATTGACTCTGGCCACTAGGTCATGCTGCCCTGTGCTTGAGGGATGCTATATTGACTCTGGCAGCTAGATCATGCTGCTCTGCACTCAAAGACTGCTATATTGACTCCGGACACTAGGCCCCACCACTCTGTGCTCATGGGCAGCCATATTGTCTTGTGCCATTAGGCAACACAGCCCACAACCCAAGGACTGCCTCTTTGATTCTGGCCATTGGGCCACACTTTTGAGAGGCCCAGGACAGTCTGGCAGACTGTAACCGTGGTATCAGCGCACCGACGATCCACTCCGAAGTGGGACAGGGTGTGCATACACCACCATAGGGCCACAGAAGGAGAGCTGGGAGACAAGGACCATGGGCATCATGAACCACAGAAATCTGGAGAGCCAGCAGGAGACCATTAAGGCCCAGCAGAGCTGGTGGGACATGAATATAGGGCAGCACAAGGGATAGCAGATGGCCAGGAACCTATCCAAGGCCATGTCCTAGACAAAGAAGCATTCAGTGGCCCTGCGGAAAGGAAGAAGTAGAATTGCATGAAGCAGGCATGGAAGGAAATGGAGATAGTGTGGGACACCAGGTCAGAGAGCATCTGTGGCATTGTGTTTATGACATAGCAGATCTCCAGCCAGGAGGATTTCCCCAGAAGGATGAATATGGGCAAGCATCAGTGGCAGGATCCTGCAGGATAGCCCATACAATGAAGAGGTTGCCGGCCAGTGTCCCAGCGTAGGTGGAGCAGAGCACAGTGGAGAGTGCAGCCATGCTGACCTAGAGATTGGAAACCCAGTAGGATGCCCTTGTTCACTGGGTTGTTGTCATTCACTGGATTCATCAGAGGGCCCTGGAGCTGAAAGGAAATGATCAACAGGATTCCAAAGTTCTATCCAGAGCACTGGAAGTGGAAAGGGGTCTAGTGTTTACAGCCATGGGGAATAGCAGACTCACAACCACCCACACACACACATTGTCTCTCTCTCATACATAACACATTTCAAACTCCACCTGGGACCTGATACTCAAGATGGGTTACTTCTTCCTTTGGAAACTCTCAGTGTTGGATAAAGATGGATGAGGGTGAAAACTGGAAACTGGAAAAACTCTCCAAGGATTGGGGATGAAGGGCCTCACTACTGGAGTTTGGACAGAGCAAGGCCACTTGTAAAGTTTTACACCAGACTACTTTTTTTGGCTGCTTTGTCCCCCATCCAGCTGGGGTGGGGCAGTACACTGTTGAAAATGACATCACTCATGCAGCATGAAAAGGTCACTCTGGGAAGAGCAGCCGCACACCATTCCCAGAAGTGCTGGAATGTCCAATATTCCATGGACGTGGGCATGGCCACTCTAGTCCCTCACTAAAGGCTCTTAAGCAAACTAAGCAACCATGGGATAAGAGGGAAGGTCCTCTCATGGATATGTACCTGGTTGAAAGATAGGAAACAAAGAATTTGAATGAATGGTCAGTTTTCTCAACAGAGAGAGGTAATTAGTGGATCCAGTGCTATACCCCATATTCCTAAATGATCTGGAAAGAAGGGTGAAAAATGTATTCGCAAGATTTGCAGACAATACAAAATTACTCAAGATAGTTCAATCCAAATCTGATGGTGGAGAGTTACAAAAGAATCTCACTAAACTGAGTGACTGGGATTGAAATCCAGTGCTGGTGATTGCATAGTAATGCACGTTCGGAAACATAATCCCAAATTATGGGATCTAAATTATCTATTACCACTCAAGAAAAAGATCATCATTGATAACTCTCTGAAAACTTCTGCTCAATGTGCAGCGGCAGTCGAAAAAGCTAATGGATTATTAGGAACCATTAGGAAAGGGATAGCTATGTAAACAGAAAAATATCATAATACCACCATAGAAATCCATGGTGCATCCACACTTTGAATATTGTGCGCAGTTCTGGTCACACCATCTCAAAATAAGATATGTTAGAATTGGACAAAGTGAGGAGAATAGCAATGAAATGATTAAGGGGATGGAAAAAGACAAGGACTGTTCTTCTTAGAAAAGAGATGACAAAGGGGGATATGATAGAGGTCTATAAAATCATGAATGGTGTGAGAAAAGTGAATAAGGTAGTGTTATTTACCCCTTCTCATAAAACAATAACCAAGGGTCAAACAAATTAGAAGAGATTTAAAACAATCATAAGAAAGTACTTCTTCACACAACTCACAGTCAATCTCTCCAACTCATTGCCAGGGAATGTTATGAAGGCCAAAAGTATAACCAAGTTCCTAAAAAAGAATTATATACGTTCATGGAGAATAGGTCCATCAACGCCTATGAGCCAAGAGGATCAGGGATAAAACAACATACCCTGGGTCTCCCTAAACCAGTAATTCCCTGAGCTGGGACTCAGCAATAGAGGATGGATCACTCAATAATTGCCCTGTTCTGTTCATTCCCTCTGAAGCTTCTGGTACTGGCTACTGTCAGAAGACTGGATACTGGGCTAGATGCACCATTGGCCTAACCCAGTATGGCCATGCTTATATTATGTTCTTATGTTCACACTCCTGGATTCAGACAACTAACCCAGGTCAGCCCTTTCTTGCACAAAAAGAAGGGACGTATGTGCACCATTTTACTCAGAAGCCCAGTGTTTAAGATCCCCCACTTTCACAGGCCTTGGGTGGCAGGCCAGTCCTCGCCCACAGACAACTTGCCAACCTGAAGCATATTCTCACCAGTAACTGCACATTGCATCATAGTAACTCTAGCTCAGGAACCAATCCATGCAACAAACCTCGATGCCAACTCTGCCCACATATCTACACCAGCGACACCATCACAGGACCTAACTATATCAGCCACACCATCACCGGTTCATTCACCTGCATGTCCACCAATGTAATATATGCCATCATATGCCAGCAATGCCCCTCTGCTATGTACATCGGCCAAACTGGACAATCTCTACGGAAAAGGATAAATGGACACAAATCAGATATTAGGAATGGCAATATACAAAAACCTGTAGGAGAGCACTTCAACCTCCCTGGCCACACTATAGCAGACCTTAAGGTGGCCATCCTGCAGCAAAAAAACTTCAGGACCACACTTCAAAGAGAAACTGCTGAAGTTCAGTTCATCTGCAAATTTGACACCATCAGCTCAGGATTAAACAAAGACTGTGAATGGTTTACCAACTGCAAAATCAGTTTCTCCTCCCTTAGTTTTCACACTTCAACTGCTAGAACAGGGCCTCATCCTCCCTGATTGAACTAACCTCCTTATCTCTAGCTTGCTTCTTGCTTGCATATATATACCTGCCCCTGGAAAATTCCACTACATGCATCCGAAGAAGTGGGTATTCACTCACGAAAGCTCATGCTCCAAAATGTTTGTTAGTCTATAAGGTGCCACAGGATTCTTTGTTGCTTTTACAGTGTTTAAAGAAGTCACCAAGCATGTTAGAGACCCCTATTTAAACCTTGAATCTGCCTCATTCAGAGCAACAAATTGAACCCAGGTAACCTACCTCCCATGTGACTGTCCTAAGTGCTGGGTTATAGGGTATACTGAGGTAGGTTTCTTTCCATCCGTCCTATTGAAGTTGCTCCACTTCTTGTAAAATATGCCAGAAGAAGAGGCAGTGCACACCTCTGCAAGCTAAGCAGAGATTTTGAGGAGCGTAGTACTGGATTTAGGCATCAAAAGTGTCAGTTAGGTTCCTAAACCTCTTTGTGGATCTAGTCCTTAGTCTTTTGTAAGATGTTTGACTTAGTGCTACACAACCTTCTAATTAAAAAAAATCACTTTATAATGTCAATACAGCAC
Source organism: Gopherus flavomarginatus (assembly GCF_025201925.1). Classification (NCBI taxonomy): domain Eukaryota; kingdom Metazoa; phylum Chordata; order Testudines; family Testudinidae; genus Gopherus; species Gopherus flavomarginatus. Next base: position 16,006,637 of record NC_066627.1, on the reverse strand, counting down.
ATATTAAACAGATTAAGAACTTATTAATTGATTGAGCTAAAAAAAATAGAGAGACAAAGTGGGTGAGGTGATATATTTTATTGGACCAACTTCTGTTGGTGAGAGAGGCCCCAAGCCATACAGAGCTTCATACAGACCAGAAGAAAAGTTCTGTGTGACTCAAAAATTTGTCTCTCTCACCCACTGAAGTTGGTCCAATAACACATATTACCTCACCACCTTGTTTCTCTAACATCCTGGGACTGATACAACTGCAACTACACTGCATACTTTTCTTTAAAAAAATCATTAATGAGGACTAATCCTCTAGTGAAATTCTTCAGTTCCAATGACATTCAGCATTTTAATCAATGATCTGGAAGTAAATATGTCTGCTGATATAACCTGCAGATGACACAAAGATTGATGGAATGGTAAATAATGATGGGGACAGGGAAATGACACAGAATGCTCTGAATGGCTTAATAAGTAGGGCCAACTCAAATGAAATGTGCTTAAACACAGCCAAATGCAAAGGTATTCATTGAGGAACAAGAAAGGAAGGTACTTAAAGACTCTTTGATCTAGGAGAAGAAGGCAGAAGAGGAACTAGTGGCTGGAAGCTGAATCCAGACAAATTTAATTTAGAGACAATTTTTTAACATTAACCATTGCAACAAGTTACCAATGCAAGTGGTATATTCTCCATTTCTCCATGCCTTCAATCCAGATGGAATGCCCTTCTAGAAGATACTGTGGGCTATAGGGCTCACTGAGTCCCCACCAGACCACAGTTTGGGTTGCTTCCCTTTTCTAGCACTCACCAACTCCTTCTCCTGCTTGGGGCATATCAGAGTCTCTCAAAACAAAATCAGTGCAGGGATGATCAAAGTAAATAAAGGAAAAAGGGGGCTTAGTCTCTTGGTCACCCCTTTGGGGCCCAGCTTGTCTGTAGGTTTTTTCATGTTCTGCTAAGGATTAGAGTCCATCCTTAGACCTCCACCCAGCCTTTCTGTAACCTTCATTCTGTATCGGGAGGGACAGTGTCAAGGGCAGCTGGGTCCATGACTCACTCTCACTTTGCTGATCTACCCCTATAGCCAGCTTTCTCCCAGCTATCTTCTGCTAGTTGCCATTTCTTCTCGTGGCAGACTTTCCCTTTTTGAATCCAGTCCTCTCCACCCATCTAGCCCACTGGACCCCACTCTCCTCCCAGATTTGGGGATATAGCCCAGGAATCTGGACTGATAGACTTCTCTTGTTATAACTCACTAGACCCACTCCCCACCTGAAGCCACGGGAAAGAAACAGGAGCCTTCCTACTAATAACTACACAAGTCTATCAAAGTTTTGATTTACTTTCTGAGAGCAGGATCCTTCCTATTAACCTCCTGACGGGCTTTTCATCTCAGTGCTCCTCAAGGTGTGGATCTTCAGGTTCAGCTTTGGAATAATCACTATACAGCATAGACACTGCCTTGTCAGCCATGAACTTCTGGAAAGGCCAGTCATAGATAAAGGTCCAGGGCCTAAATGCAATCTCAGCACTGTGGTCTGAGTGGCAGAGGTGGTCAGGGCTTTGTGCTTCCCTTCTATGACTTGTGCCTTTATCTGGACCAAGATGATGGTATAGGATATGAGTAATGCAATGAAGACTCCTGTGGTGACCAGCCCACTGCTGGAGACCAGCAGCACCTCCATCATATAAGTGTCAGTGCAGGCCAGTCTGATGACCAGGGGGATGTCAAAAAAGAAACTGTGTAACATATTGGGTCCACAGAAGGGGAGCTGGATGAGCAGTGCAACCTGGAGAATGGAATAGTCAAAGACACCTGTGAGCCATGGTGGAACCCTCAGCAAAACTAGCAGCGTGAACCAAAGGCCATGAACCAGAGTAGACCTGGACTTGACAAAGTAGTAGCACACACTGGGTGTCATCAAACCAAGTAAGCACATTCCTGACCAGAGAGGATGGTACTAAAATACCCATATCTCTCAGGTAACTAATAAATGCATTCCTAACAGATGGCACAGGAACACATGGGCACTTCAAATGATAAGAAGGGGATAACAGGATAATGGATAAGGATATCTTATTCAAACTGGCACATATGCGAATGAGGATGGTGTCAAGGTATCACCCCCACTCTGAACTTTAAGGTACAGCTGTGGGGACCTGCATGAGATAACCCCTAAGCTTATTTACCAGCTTAGATCTAGTAGCTGCCACCACCAAATAGTTTAAACAAACTTTTATGGGAGAGTCATTTGGAAACTCTGTCTTCCCCTCAAATATTTCCCCAGTTTTTATCCCCCTTTTCCTGGCAGGATTGAGAATGATTCACCTCTCGCCAATTCCTGCTGAGTCCAGATCCAAAAAAACCCCTTGGATCTTAAAACAAGGAAAAATCAATCAGGTTCCTAAGAGAAGACTTTTAATGCATGAAAAAGGGTGAAAGGAATACCTCTGTGAGATTAGCATGCAAGCTACTCTCATAGACAACAGATGCATAATACAGAGGATGTCCCTCTTGGCAAAACCTCAGTTACACAAAGAAACCCAATTTGATTCTTCCTCTATACAAAACAAAGTCACAAAAGAAAATAAACATAATCTAATACATTCCTTCTTTAAACACTTACTACTTTTAAGAAATGTTAGATGGCTGATTCCTGGATCCTTTACTCCGGCACAAACTTTTCTGAACAGACCAAAGACTGATTTCCCTCCTCCTGCTTCGAAAACATCTTGTTCCCCCATTGGTCCTCTGATCACTTGTCAGCTAGGCTATGTGAACTTCTTAACCCTTTACAGGTAAAAGAGAAATTAACCCTTAACTGTCTGTTTATTACAGATGGTAAGTAACAACATCTGGAGTGTGATACATAGCTTGTTTGTATCAAGGAGGGAGGTTGTGGAATCTCCGTCACTGGAGGTTTTTAAGAGTAGGTTAGACAAACACCTATCACCGATGCTCTAAATAATACTTAGTCCTGCCAGGAATGCAGGGGACGGGACTAGATGACCTCCTGAGGTCCCTTCCAGTCCTATGATTCTAAGTATAAAAAGAGAAGTCATAGGAGGGGCATCTTTGGGCAGGTGCAAGGAAACACAATTCTGGTGTCCTGATTGTACCAGTATCATTCTCATGGGCATACATGTGTTAAGTGTATCTATAAGGCCCTCATACTGTGCTTTGTCAATAATAAATCTGGCAAAGTGCCCTCCCCATTGTACAGAGCCTGTGGTCTTTCTTTATGTATAACATGGAGGTCTGCTGAATCAGTATGCTTCACTCTCTGTGCAGCTAACACCAGAGCTCCAAGAACAGTAGCACCAGCATCACTGCCAATTTAGCAGCCTTAAAAAAGCTCAGTGAATTCAAAGTGCAAATCTCTCTCACCATATGTCCTGGTAGCCTTACTGGCAGAATCTTTCCACCAGTCCCAATCTGTTTCCTTTGTTCTTCATGTGTTCTCACTGACGTGAGTAGAGATGAAGGGAGAGAACATTTGGGGTGTCTGTTCCCCATTTTTGTATTTTTTCCTCCTCTTTGAGAATCATCTCTGGTGGGGGTTCAGGAGACAGAAGGTCTGTGGGACGGGAACCTGCACCTGTTTCTTTGTCGATATGTAAATTCCTCGCTCACATCCTCTTTCCTGCCAAAGAATGGCTGCTTAACCACCTGATAGTTCATTTGATTTCATTGACACCTGGCTGAGGCATCAGTTTGCCTTCTGTCTTTGAAGGACTGGTTTGTGCCTGCTTGGAATATGCCTCAATAATGTTATACAGTAGAATCTTATAACTTTACCTATAATGTTGCTACACATATTTTACCATGAAAATAATGATCAGCACATTATGACTTTTCACAAGGTTTACTGTGTACAAAATCCATTATAGTTTTGTAAAAACGATGAACATAGGGATACAGACTGTTCCACTAGGCTGAAAGAGGAAATTAGCCCCATAAGTCATCTCATTATATCATTTCTGACCCTTCCACTAACACTGCTATTAAGATGAAAAATTCCCTGTAATCAACCAGAATTTCACTAGACATGGCCCCAAAAGATGCTACACTGAGAACTTGGGCATTATGCACATGTCATTTTGATTCTAAGTGGGATTATGAAAAATTTCACAGAAGTTTCAGGTTTTGGATTTAAATTTTGCAGGTGTTTTGTTTGTGTGGAGTTAACTGAGCATTGAGTTGCTGGAAAGCATCTGAGACTCAGAGAAAAGTTGGATGTTTGCTTGACTCCTGAGAGAGAGAAAAACCCAGGAGCCCTGGGTTATTTTTCTCTACCTGGGAGAGGAACATGATGAAGTGTTTTGAGAAGGAGAGTGGTAGTCAGAACCCTTTCTTTCCTTGGCTCTGAGAGGGAAGGGGGAGTGAGTGATCTGAATATTTGGGTAATGTTTTCCAAAGTGCCTAAGTTCCATTAAAAGTCAATGGGACTTAGATCCTGTCAGGGTTCCCTCCCCACTCTGAACTTTAGGGTACAGACGTGAGGACCTGTATGAAGACCCTCTAAGCTTGTTTCTACCAGCTTAGGTTAAAAACTTCCCAATGCACAAATCCTTCCTTGGACTTAGAATTAGGTAATGCTGCCACCACCAAGTGATTTAAAGAAACATTTAGGGAGCCCTACCTTCCCCAAATACCGCCCCAAACTCTACACTCCTTTTCCTGGGCAGGCTTGAGAATAATATCCTCAACAACTGGTACAGGTAAACACAGACTCAAACCCTTGGATCTTAAAACAATGAAAAATCAATCTTCTTAAGAGAAGAATTTTAATTAAAGAAAAAATAAAAGAATTACCTCTGTAAAATTGGGATGGTAAGTACTTTACAGAATAACAAAAGATTCAAGAACACAGAGGATCCCCCCTATAGGCAAAACCTTAAAGTTACAAAACCAGGTATGAACCTCCCTCTTAGACAAAAGAAATCACAAACCAAAATAAAAGTAAGCTAACGCATTCCTTCGCTAGTACTTACAAATACTGATAGAGTTGGATTGCTTGCTTCCTTGATATGTCTCTGGCAAGCACGCAGAACAGACGGACAAAGAACAGACAAAACAAAGCCCTCCTCCCCCCATCCTGATTTGAAAGTATTTTGTCCCCTTATTCGTCCTTTTGATCAGATGCCAGCCATGTTCCCTGAACTTCTTAACCCTTTACAGGTAAAAGGATTTTTTTGCCCCTGGCCAGTAGGGATTTTATAGTATTGTACACAGGAAGGTGGTTACTCTTCCCTTTATATTTATGACAGATCCCTTTGTCACTTAGGTGCTTGTTTTAAAAATGTACAGAGGATGATTAGTAGAAAGTCTCCTGCTTCTTTCTCTGGTAAGTGGGTCCAGTGAGTTATAACAAGAGAAGTCTATGTCCAGATTCCTGGACTAGATCCCCAAATCTGGGAGGAGAATCAGGTACAGTGGGTTAGACGGAGCATGGGAGACTGGATTAAGAAAGCGAAAGCCTGCCACAGGAAGGGATGGCAAGTAGGAGAAGATAGCTGGGAGAAATCTAGCTACAGGGGCAAATCAACAAAGAGAGAATGAGTCATGGACCCAGCTGCCCTTGACACCGTCTGCCCCTGACACAGAATGAAGGTTACAGAAAGGCTGGGTGGGGGTCTAAGGATGGACTGTAATCCTTAGCAGGACACTAAAAAGCCTACAGACAAGCTGGGCCCCAAAGGGGTAACCAAGAAACTAAGCCCCCTTTCCCCTTTATTTACTCTGATCTTCTCTGCACTGTTTTTGTTTTGAGAGAATCTGATATGTCCCAAGCAGAGGAAGGAGTTGGTGAGTGCTAGAAAAGGGAAGCAACCCAAACTGTGGTCTGATGGGGACTCAATGGGCCCCCAGTCTTCTAGAAGGACATCCCATCTGGATTGAAGGAATCAAGAGATGGAGACCCCACCACTTGCCTTGGTAGCTTGTTGCGATGGCTAATGTTAAAAATTTGTGTCTAAATTACATTTGTCTGACTTTAGTTGCCAGCCACTGGTTACTGTTCTGCCTTCCTCCCCTAGATTAAGGACCCTTTTAGCTCTTCATTCCTTGTTCCTTGATGAACACCTTTGCATTTGGCTGCCTTCAAACACATTTTGTTTGCTATATCATCTAGTCTGACCCCCTGTCTAGCACAGGCTGCTAACATCACTCAGCACCCTCACATTAAACCCAGCAACAGAAATTGGACCTAAGTACTAAGGCCCACAGGAGACTAGGCTGTTATGTGCCACAGGCAGAGAATAGGAGGGACGGGTTGCACCAGTGCCTGAGGTCTCCGCAATGTCAGGACAATGACTGAGATACACCCAGATAATCCTGGTGAGTGACCATCACCCAATGTTACAGAGGAAGGCGAAAAATCCCCAACTCCCATTGCCAATCTCAACTGGGGGAAAACTCCTTTCTGACCACACATATGGCCATCTGTTAGACCCCAAGAATATTCGTACCTACCCGCCAATCACCTAAGAGGGAGAATGCTCAGTGCAACCCCAGAGCCCATCTCATGCCCTCAAATGTCCCATCTCCAGCCATGGGCATCCCTGAGGAATCAATGGTTTTTCACAAGTTTCATAGGCTGGAAGTTTGTTAATAATGCTTTTGTTATTTCAGCTGGAAATAGCAGCCAGCCACCATCCCAGGACTCTGTTGGCTCTGCAGAGCTAGCAGGGGTCAAAGTTCAAAATTATTTTCACTCTGACAATCCAACTCTGACACCCCTGGATTGCAGAACTGTGGATTACAAAGGGCTCTTTTGTTATTTAATTAGATTTTAATGTGGAGCTGTATTTTAACTACTTAAAGTTCTGCATTTTAAGCTGATTGAAAAAGAAAAAAATCAGACAATTACTGAACAATTTCAAAAACATTTCATTGCAAACGTTTTAGAAAGTAGTTATTTGTGGTAGTAGTATTAATGACACTTCTATCTAAAACTATTATTTTTTTGTTTCTGTCAGTTTTCCTTTTTTCTCCTACTTCTCTCCCTATTTTCTCTTTTTTACTTTCTCCTCTTTTTCTAAGGAACAAAGCAGTACAGAAGGAGAAAAATGAGGGGGAAATAAAACCGAAAGAACAAGTAAATGAGAGGGTTTTTTTCATTTTTTTTCTCTGAAAATCTGGAAAAGTATGAACATTTTTATTTACCAATTGTCAATTAAAAGAAAAACACATTAACAAAAACCTTTTCAACTAAAAAAAGAAAGATTGCCCTGCTTTATTTATAAATACACCTTTACATCAGGATTAGATAAACAAACACAACTTTAGGTGAACCTGTAAAGATAGAAATAGAAATGGAAGCTTTGTGTTAAAACAAACAAACACTCCAATCCCACTAATTCTTGGTAAAAGTAACAATGAATTTTGTGAAATCAGACTCTTGACTTGTCCATGGGAAATATAAATAAGCTTTATAATTGTATAAGAGAGAAAAGGATAAGCCATAAAGTAGTAGAATATTTTGGTTAATTTAGTGGAACATTTTATAATAAAATACTCCTACCAGTTAAGAATTATTTAAATTACATTTTTTTCCATTTATTTGAATTTTTTTTCTCCTGAGAAAACTATGATTTTATTATTTTATTTTCAGTATTTGAAATATTCATAGAATATTTTTTTACCAAAACTTCTCAGGGTCAAATCCTCCATTGTTGGAAAACATTCAGAGAGCACACTGAATTGCATCATCTGGGGATCTGACCCATTGATGCCAGTGGAACTATGCAGGTTTACAGCTGGGGATATGGTCTACTGGCTCCAATTCATCTGTCATGGAGTCACCGGTCCGATGTTCTGGAACTACTATATCAGCTATGATATACGGAAGGTTTATTAGTCAAGAGAACAGAACTTGTTAGCACAGAAATCAGTGATTTTCAGACAAGTCCATCTTGGGGAGTCTCAGGCCAGATGCCCTGGGCTCCCCCACTTCCAGTCCCACACTGCAGACTGCCCTGGACCCCACTGCCTGGACTCCAGCATGCTTGTTGCTTCTCCCCTGGGCTTTGTCCTGATTCCTGGGGAAAATGTCACCTAGTCTCATCCCCCTCCTAGATTTCAGGTTATGAAGGGCACCGGCCATCGCCTACATGCAGACAGATGGAAAGAGTCACCTGCCCTGAGGGTCTCAGCAAAATTCACATATCCAATTCCCACCACCCAGACATTGGTGCAATACACAGGCAAACTGAAGTACACACAGTATTAGTGTAGGACAGTATGACTTACATGCAACATAATAAGATGAAAAAAACCCACTTCGTCACAGCAACTACTGTACATTGATTTACACCAGCTGGGGTTATGATCTATTTACTCCAATGGAACTATGCTAATTTGCACCAACTGGCTCCACGGATTTCAATGGAGATTATTGCCCTTGTTCCATAACTTATTTATGCACATATTTCACAAGTGTGCATGATGTGATCCCTTTCAATAGGATACACAATTCATGTGTCATATCCATTCCCTCTCTGATATGGTCTAGTTTCTAAGATTAATGATCATTCAAAAATAAATTATGTTTTTAGTTTCCTGCAGGAGAACAGGAATCTGCTCATCAGTCTCCTGATGGCCTTTTTCATCTCAGCATTTCTCAGCGTGTAGATCATTGAGTTCAGCATTGGGGTGATTACTGTGTAAATGACAGACACCACTTTGTCCAGGGCAAACTTCGTGAAGGGCCGAGCATAGATGAAGATGGTGGGTATGAATATTAAACACACCACGGTAATCTGGGTTCCACAGGTTGACAGAGCCTTGCGCTTCCCATCTGTGACATGTGACCTGATCTGGACTAAGATGATGGTATAGGAAATTAGCAGAATTGTGAATACAATTAGAAGGAGCACTCCACTATTGAAGACCATCTGCAGCTCGATCACATGGGTGTCAGTGCAGGCCAGTTTGATGACCTGTGGGACATCACAGTAAAAATTGTCCAGGACGTTCGGCCCACAGAACGGTAGCTGGAGCAGCAGTCCAATCTGAACAGCAGAGTGAGCAAATCCACCCAACCATGCCAGTACCACTATCCCCACGCACGCACGCTGATTCATGATAATCAAGTATCTCAGTGGTTTATAGATGGCCACATACCGATCGACTGCCATCCCCACAAGGAAAAATACCATTGCACCCCCTATGAAGTGGAAGAAGAAGATCTGGAGGAGACAGTCATTGAATGAGATGGTTTTACACTTGGAAAGGAGACACAACAGCAATCTGGGAGTATTGACCGATGAGTCATTGACATCTAGGAAAGCCAGGTTGGCCAGCAGGAAGTACATAGGGGTGTGGAGTCTGTGGTCAGATATCACTGTGATGATGATAGTTAAATTTCCCAACCAAGTGGTCACATATACTATGAAGAAGGCAATGAAGAAAAAATGCTCTAGCTCAGGACTCTGGGTGAGACCCAGGAGCACAAATTCAGTCACTGTAGTAGTGAGATTCTGCTGGTCCATTTCGTGGACTTAAAATATATCTGCAATTAAACAGAAATAACAATAATAATTATGTCCTTTTTGTAATTCTCCCCATGTCTCCCTCTAAGGCTAGGTCTACTCTACTGCAGTAAGTTGACCTACATTATGCAACTCCAGGTACGTGAATAATGTAGCTAGAGTCAACATAGCTTAGGTAGACACTCTCCCATCAACTTATCTTAATTTTCTCGTGTGGGGTGGAGTAGCAGAGTCGACTGGAAAGCAGTCTGCAGTCGATTTGGCAGTAGACCCACTAAATTGACCTCTGTGCATTGATCTCTGGAGCGTCTATCCAGGAGGTAATGTAGACATAGCTTAAATGACTGATATTACATTATTCTTAAATTCATGTTAGCAAACAAACTTTGTTTGGGAATTTTCTTATTTTTGCTCAATTAAACACCGTGTACTCAGCTGAATTCAGGAGAATCCTGATTCATCAGACCCTCTTCACTCCCTCAGAGGTGATCTTGTCCTGAGAGTGACAGGGAGTGGTTTGCTCCACAAAAGTATCCCTGTTCCTTACAGTGTCTATTCATCCATCTGCAACTTTGATGCTCTAGACCTCCCAATTTTTTTTTTTTTTTATGTTTAGGCTTTGGATTTTCAGTCTCATTTTTTTAACCTCTTTTTTAAAAAAAAAAAAAAAACTTTATCCCACTTTTCCAGCCTAAAATTGTGGAAAGGAAAGTACGAAAAGTGGGAGAAAGTTTGCTTTTCTCTCACAATTTACCATGCAAAGAGTAAGAAGTGAAAATTTTATATCCAAGTGAAATGAAAAGCTTCATTTTCTTTTGAAAATTTCTCATGAAAAAGTGAAAAGACATAATTGAAAAAAACAATTTTCCCATTAAATATTTTGATTCTAATCAACCATTTTATTTTATAGTGATATTCTTTTCAAAAGAAAATGTTGCTTTAAATGAAAGGAAAAACTTAATTTTGATTGACATTTTCAGATAAAAAATTGAAACACTGTGTTAAAAAGCCCCCCAAAACAGATTTTCCCATTTGCAATCTGTTGATATGTCTTGCAAAAGGATGTCAATCGACTCTAAAAACCTTGACCATAAAGTATGGTTTCAGGTTGGAGTGTGAGTAGTTGGAGAGGATGGCTTTGAAGGTAGAGCACTAGATGCTTGGGAGCTGGGTTAAATTTCTGCTCTGCAACAGACAACTTCTGTGACTACAGATAACTGATACCTCTTCTCAGTCTGGGATTTTCAAGGCAGAAGAAGGTTAGGTGTTCACCTCTGCTGATCATTGTTGGGAGCTGGATGCTTAAACTCCTCAGGTCCTTTGACAATTCCTGCCTCTGCTCCTCCTCTTGGGATCTTGGGATTAGCAATAGTTTTCCTACATTGCAGGAGTCTGGGGAGGTTAATCTATTAAGGATTTTCAGGCACATGGGCACCGTGATGATTGGGGCCATGGCAAGTAATTACGTGAAGAACTTGGGTGGAAACGAATGAAGGTAGGGGCATCGTCCATCACTCCCTCATCTAGACTTCAGAGACTCCAGAGGCTGCTGCATCTCTTAGGCTGTTGCGGAAGTTTCAATAGAAACATATCAGTGTCTACTGACTGAGATGAAAGACCAGAGCCATTAGTTAAAAGCCTGTAGCAGATGTACTCAGTATGTGCTCTAGCCAGTAGAGAGGCGCCTCATTAGCTCAGCGTGGGCTACACCTTAATCTGTTGTGAAGTAAGTCACCTTTAAGCATTTTAGGATCTTAGTGTAAATGGGAACTGCTCTCAACTTTCAGGAAATTAGGTGCCCAACTGCACTGGAACAACTTACCAAGGTTGTGGTGGATTCTCCATCACTAACAGTTTTTAAATCAAGATAGATTTTTTAGAAAAAGAAAAGCCTACTTTAGAAATTATTTTGAGGGAATTATCTGGCCTCTTCTGGTCTTAGAATGTATGACTCCATGTAAAATTCTGAAATGGGCCTTCTGAGAAAATTCCAGTCTAATGTTATTCAAAAGCTTAAAAGGATAAAAGATTCTAATTGAAAGAAATCCATGGTGGGAATTTCACTCTGGTTTTATCCGTAGATCTGGAAAATTCTCTGGTCCACTTCCTATCTCCAATCTGCCCCAGAGAAAAATGCATTTTAGGTTAGTCACGTGAAGGTCTCAGACAGTGATGACAGTAGTGGGTCTGTGGGCTGTTATCTTCCTAACTGACTTAAGCTCTTCTGAAATCCCCAGCAAATACCTATAAACCCCTTTAGAATAGAAAAAAAGATCTATCATTAAAAAATGTTATCTCTGCAAGTACATCTCGCCTTCCTTGTCAGCATGGTCCCTATGCATCTTCCCCTACAATAATGATGCATATCCTGGTGTTACCTCCTATAAGCTGCTATGTCTGTCATCCCAGAGTCGGCCACCTGCATACGATCGCTTGTGATCTCAAAGCTGATCTTTGCTTTCCCTACAGGCAGGGGAAGGGGATCTGGAGCCATAGAGTAACAGCAGCAGAAAACATCCGCTTATATTATATTTTCCCCCTGTGCCAAGGCTGGAGCTGGGATCAAAGAATCTGTGAAATCTGCTTTAGCTCTATTGAGCAGAATCAAGAGAGTTTGTGCTTTGGAGATCAGGGGATTCTGTCTGAAGGGGAGTCAGTTTAGTGTCATCTGTGAACATGCTGAAGGTGCAATCCAGCCCATCAATCAGATTATTAATGAAGATGTTGAAGAAAATCATCCCTAGGACCTACCCCTGTGGCACTTCACTTGATACCAGCTGCCAACTAGACATGGAGCCATTGATCAGTACCCATTGAGCTTGATGATCTAGCCAGCTTTCTATCCACCTTATAGTCCATTCATCCAATCCATACTTCTTTATCTTGCTGTCAATAATACTGTGGGAGACTGTATCAAAAGATTTGCTAAAGTCAAGGTATATCAGGTCCACCACTTTCCCCATATCCACAGAACCATTTATCTCAACACAGAAGGCAATCAGGTTGGTCAGACATGACTTGCTCTTAGTGAATCCATGTTGACTGTTCCTGATCACCTTCCTCTCCTCCAAGTAGTTCAAAATGGATTCCTTGAGGACTTGGTCCATGATTTTTCTGGGGACTGAGGTGAGGCTGAGCTGAGGCTATAGGTCCCCGGATTCTAGTTCTTTCCTTTTTTAAAGATGGAAACTATATTTGCCTTTTTCCAAGACCTTCCCTGATTGCCATGAGTTTTCAGAGATAATGGCCAATGGCTCTGCAATCACATCAGCCAACTCCCTCTTACACCATTTTCCCTCTTACACAGCTCTGGAGAAGAAAGAAGTTAATTGGCTTGCCCAAAGTCACAGAAGAAGTCCCTGGAGGATGAGGGAAGTGAACCCAGTTCTTGATACTGCGAAGCTATGACCTTAGACACTGGATGATCCACCCGATCTCCATGAAGTCAATTTTATCCCTGCAAGAGTGATTTGTGATTTTGGATGCCTCTGTTCTTGGGAGACCAGCTTCCGACCCCTTAAACAGCTCTGATTTTCAGAAAGTGCTGAGCACTAGCCTTCTGAAAATCAGGCCCCTAGAAGATGTCTCAAATTGAGCATCTCACAGTCACTAATCATGTTTGAAAATGTTGGCCATTATTCTTATGAATTCTTTGCCCACCTGCAATTAGCATATTACAGAATATTTGAATAGATCAATGAAAATAGGCTAATATTTCATGGGTCCTTTCCTCCTCCTTATGTACATACATGGCTTTTATGTCTTCCTTAAATAATCTACCATCAACCTGTCTTAATAAAGTTCAGACATTGCTTTTGTAGAGGACTGGATATAGGGTGACCAGACAGCAAGTGTGAAAAATCAGGACATGGGGTGGGGGGTAATAAGAACCTATATAAGAAAAAGACCCAAAAATCGGGACTGTCCTTAGAAAATTGGGACATCTGGTCACCCTAACTGGATATACTAGCATTGACATATTATTTATATTTCTACCTTAACATGTAAAACAAAGCTTCCCTTTAGTTGACTTTTCCCCCTCATTTGATATAAAACTGGGTGCCTAAAGATGTAAATAGATGCCTAGTGGGGGTTTCAAAAACACATAGGTGCCTAAACCTTAACAAATCTCATTTTAGGAATTTAAAAAAGATGGGCAAACATAACTATTTTATATTCATGGATAGATCATTTTATAGACTGGGAAACTGAGACACAGGGTGGTGTGGTCACATGATAAAGACGATGTAGTGGGACAGACATGGAGCTGAAAATAACCCAGACCCCCAGATCTCTGAATTCCTCCCAGAGCCAATAGTATCCAAGAGTCCTGACTCCAAACACCACCTCTTCTAAATATGACATCCACTCCACAGCCAAGAACTCAACAACCCAGGACTCATGACTCCCAGACCCCTTTCTCTAGCCACTAGAATCCCCTCCCCTCCTAGAGCCTGGGAGAGAACATAGGAATCATGATGCCTAGCATCCTGTTTTAACCATAGTATGAACTGCACTTCCAGAGGCAAGAACTGAACAACCTCAAAATAATTTCTGGTCCCCTTCTCTAACCACTAGATCCCACTCCACTTCTAGAACTTTAGGCAGAACCTAGGCCGCTACTCTAAACACTAACCTGAAACCATTTCTGCTTTATCCCCTACAGAATATATTCATTAACTTGATACGTATGAGATACAGAAAGCCTCGTGAGGTTTCAAAATTTATTTTTAGTCTGAACTGGGATGAAGGCAAGACCTTGCAAAATGAATAAATAATTAAATATAAGAGCCCTACCATAGAATAGGAAATATCTCACCCTCCCACATTACACTATCCCCTCCGCTTGCAGAAACCAGAATTAACTACAGGAGTACATGAGCTTCTGACAGTAACCCCAAAGAATGCTCACATTCAGGCTTTAATAAATTATTTGTAGAGTTCTGATTTCATAGCCACTAGATCCCACTCATTCCTGGAAATGGCATGGAACCCAGAAGTCCTGACTAATTTTCTCAGGCTTTAGCTTCTTCTTCAGCTTTCTCCCCCAGTGCCATGAACCCGACCCAGGAGTCCTAAGACTTCCTTTGCTTCACAGGCCAGTGAAATAGCCACTTCTTTCTAAGTACGTCAAATACCCTCCTTGTACCACCCTCAAAATAGTTGGCACAGGAGGGTATTTCCAAAGCCAGTTGAGTTTCCATGCCTCAAAGAAACACATAAAGAATGGAAACGCTCCATGAATTTTTTAATGACTCCCCTTCAGATGGAATCCCCTGATCTCCAAAGCACAAACTCTTTTGCTCCTGCCCAATAAAGCTAAAGGGGATTTCAGAGATTGTTTGATTCTAGCTCCAGCATTAGCACAGAGGTGAGATAAAACTTTAGACTGAATGTTCTAAGAAGGCCCATTTCTGAATTTAACATGGTTTCATGGACTATAGGACCAGAAGGGGCCTGAGAACTTCCCCCAGAACAATTCTTTTAGAAAAAAAAAAAAACAACAGCCTATCTTGATTTGAAAATGGCCAGGGATAGAAAATCCACCATGATCTTGGGAAATTGTTCCAACAGGAGATGGGCAGCTAACTCCCTGGGAGCACCTTAAACACTCTCCATTTACAATAAGATCCTAAAATGTTGCCACTTCACACAGATGAAGATGTAGCCCAGGCTAAAATAATGAAACTCTTTCTTCCTCTCTATTGGCCAGAGGACATGGAGAGCACATCTGCTACAGCCTTTGAGCTGATGGTTTGGGTTTTTTTATCTCAGCCAGTAAATATTCGTGTTTATTTTGAGAGGTTCTGAGTTCAACCCTTGTAGATGTCCCTCTCAAAATTCCATAGCAGCTGTGGCAAATTGCCAGCACTATTATGATGGGTCCTACGCTTTCTCTTCTTTGGGGGGGGGGGGTCAGGGCATCATTTTTTGCCCCTGAATTGGAATATTAATTGCCCCACTAGTGTCCTAGAGGAGGGGAGTGGAGAAGGAGGGACCTGGGCCCACCCTCTACTCCAGATCCCAGCCCAGGGCTCTGACGATAGTGGTGAATCACTTGAACTGGCCGTTCCTTCCCCTGGGCTACTTCCCTCTCCTGCCCTACAGCTTGTGGGGGCGGGAGGCTTCCTGCCTGCCCTCTGCACAAGCCAGGTGCCCCTTACCTAGGGTCTTGGACTTCTGAACCCAATGCACTTCTTTCATCTGCTTCCCTTCAAACTGTTCTCTGCTCCAACACCAATCCTCTCTGCTCCAACTCCTCCAAACTGTTCTCTGCTCCAGCACCAATCGTTTCTGCTCTAACTCCTCCCCTGTCTGGTTGAAGCAGGGGTTTTTATCAGGTAACTGACTGCAGGTGCTCTAATTGGCTTCAGGTGCTCTAATTAATCTATAGCAAACTTTCTTCCCTCTACAGGGAATAAGGCTTCCTTCTAAACCTCTTCTGCTGCCCTCTGGCCATGCTGTATCATACAGCCTAAGAGCTGCACAGTCCTTGGGAGTGACCATCACCCAATGTTACAGAGGAAGGCGAAAAATCCCCAACTCCCATTGCCAATCTCAACTGGGGGAAAACTCCTTTCTGACCACACCTATGGCCATCTGTTAGACCCCAAGAATATTCGTACCTACCCGCCAATCACCTAAGAGGGAGAATGCTCAGTGCAACCCCAGAGCCCATCTAAGTTATATATACTAAGTGTATAGTTAATTGTTCTTTACAAAGTGGACCAACTCTGTCAGGTCAGACAGAGAGAGCCATTGCCCAGGGGTTAATGCATTCAGCTAGACTGAGACACTGAGCTGCAGCTCCCGTGAGATGCTGCAGAAGGACGTCTGACTCCCAATGTTTCAGTTTTGGGGTGTTTGGTTTATCAGTGAAAAAAAATGGAAAGGTTCCATGAAAAGCAGCCCCCTTTCATATGTCTGTGTGAAAAACAGTTTGGATGGGAAAATTGTTGGCCAGACGTATTTGTTGACAGTTAAGTAGCTGGTATGCTGTGGCCACTCTTTCTATACTGATCTGCATTGCCTCTGTTTCTTTTTGATCCTTCTGTCTATTTGGTGTGTCCTCTTGCTGTCTTATGTCTTGCACTTACACTGAAAGGTCTTTGTGGAAGGAACTGTCCCTTGTTATGTGTTTGCACCTTGACTTCTCAAGTTATGACTGGGCCTCTAGACTTAGCAGTGCTGTGCTGACCATGTCCACCCAGGCAGCTCTTTGCCTGTCCTAGTTGGTGTTAAGTCCCATAAATTTTCCCTTCTCTGAGTCATGCTTGACAGTGGGATTCTTTATACCACAGCCTTGTGCGTGTCCCTCCTGCTACCCAACGACACACCAACCCTAGCAGACACCATGGCTTCATTCTGGATAGTCCCATCTGCTCTTCTGGCTAACTTCAGAGATAATGGGTTTGCTGATCTCGCTGATAAATCTTGGTATTTGTTACAAATCTGTTCTGTGTAACACCTAGTATTTTTCAAAGACATGTAGACAGCTGTGTCTTGGTGGAATCCCAAGTGACATTAAAAAGAACCCAGGCCCCAAGATATTGCTGCTGTATACCAAAGTAAATCATAGAATATCAGGGTTGGCAGGGACCTCAGGAGATCATCTAGTCCAATCCCCTGCTCCAAGCAAGACCAATCCCCACAGAGATTTTTGCCCAAGATCCCTAAATGCCACCCCCTATTATCAAATAATTACTAATAGCAAATTAATAAGCATTACCTAGAAGCTAGGTCAGTGGTGGGCAACTTGCAGCCCACAAGTGACCCATCAGAGTAATCTGATTGCAGGTTGTGAGGCATTTTGCTGATGGTGACCTTATGCAGGCATGGCCCCCTGCAGCTCCCAGTGGCCAGGATTCACCATTCCTGGCCTATGATGATGATGATGAGCATGGCATATCATAGAATATCAGGGTTGGAAGGGACCTCAGGAGGTCATCTTGTTCAACTCCCTGCTTAAAGCAGGACCAATGCCCAACTTCCTCCCCAATCCCTAAATGATACCCTCAAGGATTGAACTCATAATGCTGGGTTTAGCAGGCTAATGCTGAAACAACTGAGCTATCTCTCCTTCCCCACCATAGATTTGATATGAATCTATATAGAATTAAACTATATTATTAGTAGTAGGTATTGTCCCATCACCGAGACATCTGTTCAACCATTCCCAGCTATGATGATGAGCACAGCATATGAATCTATATAGACTCAAACTATATTATTATTAAAAGCAGCAAAGAGTCCTGTGGCACCTTATAGACTAACAGACGTGTTGGAGCATGAGTTTTCGTGGGTGAATACCCACTTTGTCGGATGCGGATTATTATTATTAGTTATTGTCCTATCTCCATGACATCTGTTCAACAGACATTCAAGTTCTCAATAGATGGAATCAAACCCTTCTGCTCTGTGCTTCACAGGCCAGCAAGAAAGGAAATCTAGACACACTGGTCTGCACAAACTGTTGAGACGGTTCCAAATTTTTATGAATTGCTGTCATTGATATGAATTAATGTGAGAAGCATGGGCTTGGTATGTCTGACTTTGCTAGACGATTCTGGGAGCAGAACTCTCTTAGCATTAGATAAATGATGTGAAAAATTATTGGAGGTGCTGAAACTGCATTTGAATGGTTAATAATGGCTTGATTTGCATGTATGTTTCAACATCGAACTTTAGAATATCAGCCGGGGTCCAGTTCACAAAATAAAGAAGATGTAAAATCACGTGATCAGTGGGCTTGGTACAGGGTAACCTGGATCAAAATGACAACTCTGAATGGTATCATGCTAAGAGCATAAGTCAGGGGTTGGCAACATTTCAGAAGTGGTGTGTCGAGTCTTCATTTATTCATTTTAATTTAAGGTTTCGCATGCCAGTAATACATTTTAATGTTTTTTAGAAGTCTCTATAAGTCTATATATTATTTACTAAACTATTGTTGTACTGTAAAATAAACAAGGTTTTCAAATGTTTAAGAAGCTTCATTTAAAATTAAATTAAAATGTTGATCTTACACAGCTGGCTTGCTCAGCCCGCTGCTGATCTGAGGTTCTGTTCACTGAGGCTGCAGAGGGCTGAGTGGGGCCTGCGGCCGGGACCCCAGCAGGGAAAGGTCTGGCAGCCAGAACCCCAGACCAGCAGCAGGCTGTGCGGGGCTGGTGGCCGGGACCCCAGACCGCCAGTGGACTGAACAGCTCAGCCCACTGCTGCTCAGGGGTTCCATTTGCTGGCTCCTGCCAGCTGGGATCCTGGCTGCTGGATCTGCTCAGCCCACTGCCGGTCTGGGGTCCCAGCCCTGCCCACATACAGTGGGTACCTATCTTCTCCCTGGTTGTGTCCTACTGTCTTCCTCTCTCTGCATTGAGCTGAGGGTGGGGGTGCACAGAGCATAGGGCTAGGGGTGAAGGGTCTGGCCAGGAGCTAGAATGATGGAGGGGGCTCAGGATTGGAGCACTTACCTGGGCAGCTCCCATTTGGTGTGAGAGGTGTAGGTGGGAATGTGGTGTGTGTGTGTGTGCAGGAGCTTTCGTTTTGTGCTCAGGATGAGGGTGGGGATTGGAGAGTGCAAGAATCAGGAAGTGGGGGGTGCATCGGGGTGGGGGGACTGGGTATGTGTGGGCAGGTGCAAGAGTCAGGACAGAGGGCTGGGGGCATGTGATGTGAGTGCAGATGTCAAGGCAGAGGGGGATGGGTATTTGTGGTGGTGCCAGAGTCAGGGCTGCGGTCTTGGGGGGGAGGGCAGTGAAGGAGTCAGGCAGAGGGCTGGTTGTGTATGAGGGGTGTACAAGGCTCAGGGCAGGGACCTAGGAGGTGGGTTGGACACAGGGCTCAGGGCACGGGCCTGGGGTGTGTGCAGGGCTGTGGGGCTTAGGGCAAAGGGCTGGATGTGTGTGGGGGGGTCAGGGCAGGGGGCTGGAGGGGATTTGCCCCTATTCCACCTCCCCAAGGCCCCACCTCCACTTCTTCTCTGCCTCTGCCAGGAGCAGCGAGCCACTGACTCTGCTTCTTCTCAACCCCCTCCCTCGCAAGGGACATCAGCTGATTGGCCAACAAGGAGGGAGGGATGGAGAGGTGGAGGAGGGACAGGAACCCAGCACACTGCAGGAAGAGGCAGGGGATCCAGCAGTACCAAGCTTCTGCCACCTGCCCCTTGCCCCCACAGGTGGGGCGGGAGGAGCGGAGGGCCCCCACAGGCCAGGCTGGGAAGGATTTTTAATAGCACACTGCTGCCTGCTGGCTCCGGCAGACAGCAGCATGCCATTTAAAATCAGCTTGCGTGCCGTCTTTGGCACGCGTGCCATAGGTTGCCGACCCATGGCATAAGTGAATGATTGATGAGAGGGTAAACATTGATTGAGCTTTGGTCTGTGTTTGTTATATAACCCCCTGTTCCAAAATATGAGAAAAAAACTGTGATGAATGCCCACAGGGCATATTTCTGGAACATTTGACTCCTTTGAGAACAAAAGGTATAAATGCTAAGCAAAGTAAATTATTTAAGTTAAGGTAAGTTCCCCAGTTAACATCTGAAGACGCTGTGAGATAGAGGGCCCAGGGTGAGCTAGGCCCCACTTTGAGGGACTAGTGTGGGATCCCAGAACCAGAAGGGCTCAAGGTGACCTAAACTTTCCTTCAGGGGACACTTGACAGACCAAGTACCTGAGAGGGAAAAGAAGAGAAGAGAAAAGGTCTCCATCTAGAATTGGTAGATATAACTGCTCTGTTTGCCAGTCAGGATACTGTTTCAGACCAGGGTTTATGATTGGGGAATTGAGGCTTATTGAGGCATATTGCTTTCTGAATTCTCACTGGTACCAGTAACATCTGCCTAGCTGTGGGTCATTAAAGATCCATTTCAACATAGGCTTGGGACACAGAGCTGCTAGTGAGAAACCCTTGCTCCGGCCCCCTGTGGTCTCCTGTCCTTCAGTACAGTGCTCCAAATATTGTATTAATAATAACACTACTGAACTCTTTTATAGCACTTTAATCAGTAGATCTCAAAGTGCTTTATAAAGGAAGTCTGTCATCACCTCCATTTTAAAGGTGGAAAAATTGAGGGACAGAGAGAGAAAGTGGTTTGCTCATCCTTATACAGCAGGCCAGTGGCAGAGTTGAGAACAGGACTGAGATCTCTTGAATGCTAGACAAGTGCTCTAGATACTATGCCAAATTCCCTTACTTAGCAACAATGGCATTATGAGGAAGTCTGGGATAAGAAGTGAGTCTTGTGGTGTGCCCTGGAGTTGGTCAAACCTAGATACTAATGGACCAGGAGCACCAGGCAACGGTAGGTTGACTGGCTCTGTAAATCACTGGTGCACCTCCAAAGCTGCTTCTTCTACCTCTGGATTGACTCTAGCCGTAGTGTCACAGCCAAAATGGAATGGGATGAGGTGGTCGAGGCTTTCTTCCGGCAAGTAGCAGAAGTGAATAGATTGCAGGCCCTGATTCTCAGGGGACACTGTAATCACCCTGATATCTTCTGTGAGAGCAATACGGCGGTGCACAGACAATCCAGGAAGTTTTTGGAAAGTGTAGGGGACAATTTGCAAGTGCAAGTGCAGAAGGAACCAACTAGGGGCAGAGCTCTTCTAGACCTGCTGCTCACAAAGTAGGAATATTTACTAGGGAAAGCAAAAGTGGATGGGAGGCAGTGACCATGAGATGGTCAAGTTCAGGATCCTGACACAAGGAAAAAAGGAGAGCAGCAGAATATGGACCCTGGACTTCAGAAAAGCAGACTTTGACTCCCTCAGGGAACTGATGGGCAGGATCCCCTAGGAAAATAACATGAGGGGGAATGAAATCCAGGAAGCTGGCTGTATTTTAAAGAATCTTTATTGAGGTTGCAGGAAAAAATATCTCGATGTGTAGAAAGATTAGTAAATATGGCAGGTGACCACCTTAACAGTGAAATCCTTGCTGATCTTAAACACAAAAAAGAAGCTTACAAGAAGCAGAAGATTGAACAAATGACCTGGGAGGAGTATAGAAATATTGCTCAGGCATGCAGGAGTGAAATCATGAAGGCCAAATCTCACTTGGAGTTGCAGCTAGCAAGAGATGTTAAGAGTAACAAGAAGGTTTTCTTCAGGTGTGTTAGCAACAAGAAGGTGGTCAAGGAAAGTGTGGGCCCTTTACTGAATGAGGGAGGCAACCTAGTGACAGAGGATGTGGAAAAAGCTAATGTACTCAATGACGTTTTTTGCCTCTGTCGTCTCAAACAAGGTCAGCTCCCAGACTGTTGCAGTGGGCTGCACAGTATGGGGAGAAGGCGACCAGCCCGCTGTGGAGAAAGAAGAGGTTCGGGACTATTTAGAAAAACTGGATGAGCACAAGTCCATCGGGCCGGATGCGCTGCATCCGAGGGTGCTAAAGGAATTGGCAGCTGTGGATTGCAGACTCATTGGCCATTATCTTTGAAAACTCATAGCGATCAGAGGAAGTCCTGGATGACTGGAAAAAGGCTAATGTAGTGCCCATCTTTAAAAAGGGGAAGGAGGAGGATGCGGGGAACTACAGGCCAGTCAGCCTCACCTCAGTCCCTGGAAAAATCATGAAGCAGGTTCTAAAGGAATCAATTCTGAAGCACATCTAGGAGAGGAAAGTGATCAGGAACAGTCAGCATGGATTCATCAAGGGCAAGTCATGTCTGACTAACCTAATTGCCTTCTGTGAGGAGATAACTGGGTCTGTGGATGAGGGGAAAGCAGTGGACATGTTATTCCTTGACTTTAGCAAAGCTTTTGATACAGTCTCCTACCGTACTCTTGCCAGCAAGTTAAAGAATATGGGATGGATGAATGGACGATAAGGTGGATAGAAAGCTGGCTAGATCATCGGGCTCAGCGGGTAGCTATCAATGGCTCCATGTCTAGCTGGCAGCTGGTTTCAAGCGGAGTGCCCCAAGGGTCTGTCCTGGGGCTGGTTTTCTTCAGTATCTTCATTAATGATCTGGAGGATGGTGTGGACTGCAAGCTCAGCAAGTTTACAGATGACAATAAAGTGGGAGGAGTGGTAGATATGCTGGAGGGTAGGGATAAGATACACAGGGACCTAGACAAATTAGAAAATTAGTCCAAAAGAAATCTAATGAGGTTCAACAAGGGGAAGTGCAGAATCCTGCATACCATACTCTGCTATAGACTAGGGACTGAATGGCTAGGCAGCAGTTCTGTAGAAAAGGACCTAGAGGTTACAGTGGACGAGAAGTTGGATGTGAGTCAACAGTGTGCCCTTGTTGCCAAGAAGCCTAAAGGCATTTTGGGCTGTATAAGTAGGAGCATTGCCAGCACATTGAGGGACGTGATCATTCCCCTCTATTCGACATTGGTGAGGCTCATCTGGAGTACTGTGTCCAGTTTTGAGCCCCACACTACAAGGATGTGGAAAAATTGGAAAGAGTCCAGCGGAGGGTAACAAAAATGATCAGGGGGGCTAGTGCACATGACCTTTGAGGAGAGGCTGAGGGAACTGGGATTGTTTAGTCTGCAGAAGAGAAGAAAGAGGGGGGATTTGATAGCTGCTTTCAACTACCTGAAAGAGGGTTCCAAAGAGAATGGATCTAGACTGTTCTCAGAGGTAGCAGATGACAGAACAAGGAGTAATGGTCTCAAGTTGCAGTGCTAGAGGTTTAAGTTAGATATTAGGAAAAACTTTTTCACTTGGAGAGTGGTGAAATACTGGAATGGGTTCCCTTGGGAGGTGGTGGAATCTCCTTCCTTAGAGGTTTTTAAGGTCAGGCTTGAGAAAGCCCTGTCTGGGATGATTTAGTTGGGAATTGGTTCTGCTTTGAGCTGGGGGTTGGACTAGGTGACCTTCTGAGGTCCCTTCCAACTCTGATATTCTATGATTCTATGAATTTAGTGGGGGGGCATTCTGTCTGGTACCTGGGGTGTTAGTTACATTTATGAGAGCAGTGCAAGAATCTGAGGGTTTTTTTACATGGGAAATTCTGCATTTTGCAAATGTTTCCATTCCAAAATGAAATAGAAAATAAAATTTGACATTTTCCAAGCAACAAAATTCTGAAAAATTATTAATTTTTGGTCAATCAAAATGTTTCATTTGGATGAAGTGGAAACATTTCATTCTGATTTCAACTATATCCTATCAAGTTGTATCAGATACTAAAACTGAAATGAAAAGTCATTCTGCAAAGGAGAATTGCAACATTCTATTTTTCCCATATCACAGTGCTCTGTTTTGATTAAGAAACAAAAAACTAGAAATATCACTGAAATTGATGCCTTTCACATAACATTTCAGTTCAGATGAAATAGCATTTACAATCAGGTCTAATGTTTGTTTATTTTATTGAGTTTCAAATAGGGGAACAAACTACCCATAAATAAGATCTAAAGTCAAGTTTTTTAAAAGTGGTTAGATACCTAAAAAGCTAATGAAATCAAGAGGAGTGAGGAAACTAGGTGTTCTAGAAAATGCCACTGGGTGCCTAAATACCTTTAAAAATCTGGACCTAGGTGCCCTGACACTGAACTCACAAGTCACATAGAAGGAATTGCCCAGCAGTACAGAGATAAATCCATGCAGCCCACGAACACAAAATATCTCTTCACAAGTCCCCTCCCTTCAGCTTTTCCCCAACTTCCTATTTCATAGATCTTCTTTGCAGCATGCTCTAAAATTCAGCGGGGCTGCTTTGAAGACTTCTCTACTAAATAGATCTTCTGTGGATGTTAAGACCAGAAGGGACCGCTGTGACCACCCAGCCTGACCTCTGGCATAACACAGGCCAGCTCATTGCATCCATGATAACATGAGGCTGAGCTACTATTATTATTTATAGTAGCATGAAGTAACCCAAGTCATGGAACAGGACCCCGCTGTGCGAGGTGTAGAAAATATCTTTTAGAAAGATGTCAGATCTTGATGTAAAGACTTCAAAAAAAGAAGAATTTACTACATGCCTTGGTGAACTGCTCTAATATTTAATTACACGCACTAATTACAGAGGAGGTTTAGGTTGGATATTAGGAAAAACTTTTTCACTAGGAGGGTGGTGAAGCACTGGAATGGATTACCTAGGGAGGTGGTGGAATCTCCTTCCTTAGAGGTTTTTAAGGTCAGTCTTGACAAAGCCCTGGCTGGGATGATTTAGCTGGGGATTGGTTCTGCTTTGAGAGGAGGTTGGACTAGATGACCTCCTGAGGTCCCTTCCAACCCTGAGATTCTATGATTTAAACTTGTGCCTTATTTCTATCCTGAATGTATCTAGCTTCAACTTATAGCCATTGGATCTTATTATTCCTTTATCTGCTGAAGAGCCCTCTACTATCAGAAACTATCTTCCCATCAGCCCATGAACATGTCACCTCTTACCCTTCTCTAGGATAAGCTAAACAGGTTATGTTTCCTGGCTCTTCTCTGACCCCTATTCATGTATCACTGTCCTTTTTGAGGTATGAAGGCCACAAATGTACATAATATCCCAGTAAAGTCTTTCCAATGAACTATTTACATTGAACCCAGTAGCTTCATCATCATCAAAAGAAGAAAAAGAGAAGGAGGAAGATGATGAAATGGTAGCAGAGGGGAAAGAAGAAGTATCATGTCCCTTGGATTAATATAACTCAGCTATACGGTGGGCAGGATAGCTCAGTGTTTTGAGCATTGGCCTGCTAAACACAGGGGTTGTGAGTTCAATCCTTGAACGGGCCATTTGGGGAACTGGGGTAAAAATCTGGAGATTGGTCCTGCTTTAAGCAGGGTGTTGGACTAGATGATCTCCTGAGGTCCCTTCCAACCCTATGATTCTATGAGTGATTCCTGATTGAGAAGAAGCCAAATGCAAGCTTCAGGTTTAAGACTAGTTCCAGCATTAGGGACTGTCCCTGCTAGTCAAAAGTAGTGCCACAAATTCTGCCCTGCTTTTCACCCCATGCCATGCCAAAGAAGTTTCACTTTAAATGGAGTGAGAGCCATCCCTTTCTACTCCTAGTTCTTCCTTAGTTCCATTTGTTTAGAAGGCAAGCCAGCTCAGATTCTGGGGCCTACCTCTGAGAAAGGGACCATTGCCTCAGTTGGCTAAGGACTTCTTTGTGTCTCAAACTGGAGTTTTTCAGCTGTCTTCCCCCTGCCCAGGAAGACTCATCGGTGGAAGCTCACAGATGCTTCCTCTGAGGACTAAGGTATTAGATCAGAGTGGCCCTTTTGGCAGGTATCAGGCTCTAGGCAGAGCCCTGACAGGAAGCAGTCCTTGTAGTGAAGATAAACAAGGGCCATTATTCTTAGAGCTGGGTGGGAACTGGAATGTCCATCCCTTGGGAGAGATATTTCCACAAAATTCCATTGAAGAAGAACCAAAATAGATTTTCCTTAAAGTTTCAAGCCACACTGTCCAAGGCTCCCTAGTTCTGAAGCAGCCCATCTCCAGGATGCCAAGATGTTGGAAAACTTAGAAGTCCAGAGAGCTTGGGAGCCTGGGCTCCTCTGAAGCCCACCAGACATCCTGCCAAGGAGGCTGGAAGCCTAGGGAGGAGTGTGGGGACAAGCTGGCAGGAACCCAGACTGGCCATCCAGACTTCCTGTTTTCCAGTGAAAACTTCTGTGGAATCACCATGTTTCTGTGGAAGGTTTCAATTGCTGTCGAATCAGCGCTTTACAATTGAAAACTCTTCCCTGAGAAAATCTGCAACCAGCTCTCATCCTTCTATCTTGGCTCTTCAGGGTGGGTGAGAAACAGAAGGGGGTGGGTGTGAGACTCTCACTTTTAGAGAAACTGGGCGTGAGCACCAGAAGCTCCCACAAAGTTGAGGGCCATTCCCCCTGCTTTGCCCTGAGGCCC
The DNA here is from genome assembly GCF_025201925.1 of Gopherus flavomarginatus. Lineage (NCBI taxonomy): Eukaryota > Metazoa > Chordata > Testudines > Testudinidae > Gopherus > Gopherus flavomarginatus. The sequence goes on along the minus strand of NC_066627.1, from coordinate 15,980,325 downwards.
ACCCCCACTTGGCCTCCTCCCGCGGAGGCTCCATGCATGTATGCTGTACAGGAGATCAGACCAGATGATCAGAATCATCCCTTCTGGTCTTTGAATCTATGTACTATCTCTGGGAATGTGATATCTCTCTGAAAAGTATCCTCATGTTCAGCTGAACTTTCTGGGTTTTATTGAGAAACCACCAGCTGAGATTCTACAGATTGGATTGCCCTAAAGGTCCCGACTGGCCTTAAAATGTTTCATTCTATGAAAAATTCACTCAATTCAATAGTCCAGCTTCTCCTGTAACTTAAACCAATGTAAAACAAAAGTCATTGAGATGAGGTAAAGATTCAAGCTCATGTGAATCTCATCTAGGTTAGCAATGTCCAGCATTTTTATCACTTATGTATATCATGGAATTGCTTCAGATACAAGAAGGACACAAACATATACATTAGTTAATCAGAATCAGTAAGTAATAACCTTTCCAATGATATCTCACAAGACCCATATTGCATAAAACATGTCTTAGTTATGTCAAATTCATATTATAACAATATCTCCATGAAGAATATGGGGTGTAGTGTCACACACCCCACATGGCCTTTCATCAGGGGACAGCAGGAGGGTGGGGTTGGTGGTCAGGAGAGCAATGGGTACCTAACCAGTTACAAGGAGAACAGGGGAATGACAATATTTTTTGGTAAAAAACAGGCCCCAAAAATTTGGAGGAAGATCAAAAATAACATGGAGACTCAGTAAAATTTGGTTCTTTAATTCATTTTTTGGGTCAGATTTTGGTGGTAAATATTTTTATGTGTAAGTGTATTTCTGTCCGGGACGAGGGAGGCCCGTGTGACAATATCTAGGCTGAGATTTGCAAAGTTGCCTAGTGTTTTTTGGTGCTCATTTCCTATTCATATTAATTCATTCCTTTCTTTTTATTTGGGTGGGGGAGGAAAATCAGATCTTATGAGCTATGAACATTTTGGCCATACATCTTATGTTTGTATTTCATATATCTGTATTGATATCTATGCCACTATTGATATAAATATAGACATTTTAATGTTGCCTTGACCCTGCAAAGATGTATAAACAGGGAGGACATTTCACATGGCAGGACACTGAGACTCCCAAACCTCCACAGACTTTCACTTTTTGTTTACCCAGTTACAAATCTGCAGATAATACTGCTCAATCAAAGTTCTCTACTCACTGTGGCGGCAACATTTTTCACCTACTATTTGGAGGCATAAATGAAAATGAAGGATCCTAAAAAAATGGAGAATGAATGTCACTGGCTACAGTAGGAGTGGAAGAGACCCAGAACCACTCAGAAGATGGTAAGCTCCTTGCAGAATTTGGACATTAGTGTTCATGTACGGATGAATGAACCAGAGTGCTTTACTGAAACGTGAGTTTGGAAAAAAGCCCAATTTTCATCAAGAATGTTTCTTACAGTATGAAGTTTTGTATAAAAGAAATGTGTATTAAATGTATGAAAGATGAATGCTCAAAAGGTAGCAGAGTAACAAGAAGAGAAAGAGAGAGAGAAAGAAAGAAAAAAATATGAAGTAAGGTTAAAAAGAGGTAACCCTGTTCTCACGGACTTGGACTCAAATAAGAAACTATGTCAGTTCATCTCTATTTTATTATATGCTAAAACGTATACTTTCACATTCTATGCCTGTTTTTCTAAGCTACTAGTTTAAGAATAATGTTTCTCTAAGCTACTAGTTTAAGAATAGATTTTCTTAGGGACTCATTGACCTCCTTGTTTCTCAGGCTGTAGATGACAGGGTTGATCATGGGAGTCAGGACTGTGTAGAAGACAGAGAAGATTTTGTGTAGGACCTTGGGTACATTGGCGGTTGGAATTACATAGACAGTTAATACGGTCACATACAAAACTGCAAGCACAATGAGATGAGAGGAGCAGGTGGAAAAGGTCTTTTGCCTCCCGATGCTGGAAGGGATTCTCAGGATGGTGATTATGATACAAATGTAGGATGTCAGAGTCAGAAGAAAGGGCACAAATGTCCCTATTACAGAGATAATAAATGTCAACAGTTCCAGAGTCTGAGTGTCGACACAGGACAGCTTTATCATGGGTGAAAAATCGCAAAAGAAATGGTCAATTTCTTTAGAATCACAGAACGTTAATTGGAAAAAGAAAATGTTTACTATGGTGCAGAGCAGAAAGCTACTTATCCAGGACCCTGCCACAAGCTGCCAACAAACCCTGGCATTCACTAGAGTACCATAACGGAGTGGATTGCATATCGCTAAATACCGATCATAAGACATTGCCGTGAGCAGCAGATTTTCTGTATTTGACAGGATACCAAAGAAATATAATTGCACGATGCAGCCCTTAACAGAAATGGTTCTGTCCCCAGTCAGGAGACTGGCCAGCAGCCTGGGCAGGATGGCAGAGGTGTAGCAGATCTCCAGGCAGGACAAGTTCCCCAGTAAAAAGTACATGGGGATGTGAAGGTGCTGATTAGTCACAACTAGCACAACGAAGAGGATGTTTGCGGTGACGGTCACAATGTAGATCACTAGAAACAGCAGGAAAAGAAGGGGCTGCAGTTCAGGGTCATTCCCAAATCCTAAGAGGATGAATTGCACGATGGGCGTTTGGTTTCTTACTTCTGCTTTCTCCATAATATGTATCTAGAATCAGAAAACCATTAAATATTGATGGAGTACACAGAGTCAGGCTGTGCTGTTGGTTATACTGGCAGAAACCTGGAGTAGGTAACCTCATACCACTGCACCTCTCCACTGGAAAAATGAAGTTGCCAAAAAAACAGAGGAAGACTCCTATCCTTAAGAGGTTGAGCTTCCAATATAGGTGAAACAAGAGCATGGAACCCTACTGAATTATGGAAATGTCCCATCTAACTCCCTTAAGCTCTCTTCAAGTTTAAATACTTTTCAGCTGGGATTTTGAAATATCTTTATCATATCAGTGTCACATCAACAAATCTAGAAGACATAACAAAAAATCAATAGACTAGAAATGAAAGACATTTAGAGTTCTACCACTAGTATGTCTCCCCTGCAGCTGGGAGGTGTAATTCCCAGCTTGGGTAGATGTACATGCACTAGCTTTGATCAAACTAGCAAAATAAAATAAGCAGTGAGAAAACAGCAACACACGCAGCCATTTGGGAAGGCCACCTGTGTACGTACCTAGGAACTCAGATGGGATTAGGCTCTGGCAGCTAGTCTGTGCTGTCGAGGCTACACTGCTATTTTTAGCACAATAACTCAATCAAAGATTGTGTGTGGTGGGTTTACAAGAACAGGGAATTACACCGTCCAGATGCAGTATAGACATCCCCCATAAGACAGACACTGAAACACTAATGAGGCTGTGGTTTGTATGAAGGTCTAGCCTGCTGTCTTCTATCCTAGCAGATTCAAATTAAAATTTGCACTATTTGATAAGATGCAGCTGAGAAACAGACAATGACATAAACAAACCCTAAACACAGACCACGGGCTGTTTCCTGATCTCAGGTGCACCAGGGTAAATTGCATCAGCTTCATGCAGATGTATGCAAGTGCAACTGAGATCGGAATCCAACAGCATATAAAGAAATGAAAGTTAGATAAAAATGAAAACTCATTAAGGGACAAATAAGAGAGTCATTTTTATCCAGAAGGGAGAGTGTGCCTGGAGAAAAATGAAAAACTGGAGAAAAAAAGGAAGATATATATAGACAGAATGCTTTACGTTTCACACTGACAGTCTATTGCCAGCTTCCTCCTAAACATAACCCTTCCTTCAGATTTTCTGAGATAAGATTATAGTCTTCGCACTACATTTTCTAATCTCTTCTACTCTTGATAATCTTCAATTATCTCAGTAATTACTGGATCTTACAGCGCTCCTTGGTGTATTTTGTTGTTATTCCCTTTCATAGAAATTAATGTCTCTCCTGGTTGGTAATTTCTCATTCTTATGAGGTGATGTAATCTCCCTTGATAGTTCTGCTCGTGGGTATTTGAAAGGATTGCATAGAGGAAAGATAAAGTGTTCCCTCTAAGCTGTGTGGCTATGCAATTGCGCAGGAGTGAATCAAGTGCCATGCACTGAGTAGCAGAGCCTCCCAGGGTGGCATGTGTTCAGGTAGCCATTCCCCCACTGCTTTGCAGCCGCAGTGCTCCTGCTCTTTGCCTTGGAGCCCCTTGCAAGTGGCTCCTGGGACCCTGATGCTTCCTGTGCAGAGCAGGGAGGGCGGGGGGGATGCTGATGTCAGGATGTCCCTCTCCTCCACTCCTCCCTGCCCATGTGCTCCATCTCCAGAGAGCAGGAGAGTGGGGACAGGGCTCAGGAGCAGAGAGCTTCTGGTAGCTGCTTCAGTCTCAGCTTTCTGGTGGGAGTGCCTTAAAAAGACAAAGCATGGTCTCCCATAGGCTTCCCCAGCAGCCAGCACACTCACACTCTGTCTCTGTGTCTCTTGCTCACTCACACACACACACACACGCTGTCTCTGTGTCTCTGACATACACACACACAGACATTCTGTCTCTGACACACACACATAGTCTCTCTCTTTTTCTCTCTCTCACACACACACTGTGTCTCTCACACATACACACTGTCTCACACACCCACAGTCTGTTTCACACACACATAAATACACTCTGACACACACACACACACACACACATTCTCTGTGTCTCTCACACATACACTCAGTGTCTTTCTCTCTCTCTCTCACACACACACACACACTGTCTCTTATACACTTACCTCTAAACACATATTTGTGTTGTTGTGTTATTGCAGTTTTATGACCGGTCTACGCATTGTATAATTTTATTTCTCTCTTACACTTACATTTAATTCTTTGAGTAGTTAGTATTAAAATGCTTAACGTGTCCTGGATGGAGTTATTATCCCTCTGGTAACTTTTCAAAAATATATATCTACATTTTTGTTTTAGTTTTTACAGGTGGCACACATCACCTCTTTATTGGTGCACATAACAAAATTCACTCTGCACATGGATAGAAAAAATTAAAGGGAACATTGATGTGAGGGAATATGCTGTGCATGTGGGATGGGAAAGGTGGAGGTGGATTGTTCTATTGTAAAATGCGAATATAGTCTGCAATAGTTTATTTTGAATGGGCAGGGGAGACAGGGATCCTAGCCCATATCAGACATGAGGAAAATATCTCTGCCTTTTCCCTGTAAGGGGCCTGACACAAAACCTCGTGTACTCAATGACTGAGAGTCTTTCCCTTAACTAGAAAGAACTTTGGATCTGGTTCATGCTTTTAATACAAGCTGCAAGATGTTGGAGCATGTGAGCCATAGTGAGATAATGAATGGTTTGGCCCCTAGTTTGTATCTACTAACAGGATGACAACTCATAGAGTAGGAGCTGGTCGGTGATGGGAAGTTGACTCGTGGGGAAGTATTGATCTGATGACGTGAACAAACCAGGCCAACAGATATCATTCTTTCTTTGTATTGATTGCAATATAGTTATTGTAGCTTAGTGTTGCCGAATTGAATAGTAAATTGCTTCACTCACTGTGGTTCACTATAAAATATAGTCAAAAGACTAAATAACCAGTAATTATATGGTAGAGGAAAAAGGGAATGGGTGACAGGGGATGGATCACTTGCTGATTACCTCTTCCATTCATTCCCTCTGAAGCACCTTGCATTGGCCACTGTTAAAAGACAAGATAATGGGCTAGATGGAACTTTGGTCTGCCGCAGTATGGCCATTCTCATGTTCTAAATCTGAGAGCTATTCTCTGCTCTTTCTTAAGCTTGCTTTGCTATAACCCATTTTTGATGGCTTACCCCTGGGGTGCTACATGGGACTGTAGTTCCACTGAGCCCTCTGACCCACCAGTCTGGGCTCCCTCTGACACTGTGCTGCTGTGGCAATTTGCAGACCTACTCCTGGTCCTACACTTCCTCCAGCTTTTACACAGGTAGGGACACACCCAGCTGCATTTGTATGCAGGCTCTCTGACCAACCACTGCATGAGCCAACAGTATGGAAGCCACAAAATCCCCAGGCTAGGACCCCACAGCTGTACCACCCTGGCCTGGTCAAAACACTGACCAGTAGGAATTTGTTACCCAGTTTTCCCCTCTCCCTCAGTATGAAGAGGAATATGCACACACATGCTAAACAAGCTGAGATTTTTCCCAAGATATTTCACTTAAAGGCACACTGCTTTATGTTAAACTACAAACAAGTTTAACAACAAAACACAGATTTTAAGTGACTATAAGGGATAGGAAACAGATCAAAGCAGATTACCAGCAAATAAACAAAAACACAAATTAAGAATAACACAGTGGTTAGATTGACTATGAATGAGCAGTTGCTAACCCTGACTGATGATACCAGCGGTCTTGCAGATTCTCAAAGCACAGGCTGCATTTGCTTTGCAGTTAAGATTTCTCAGGTCTCCATACACAGGCTAAAATCCCTCTAGCCTGGTTCAAGCACTTCCCCCACTTCAGTGTTTGTTTGTTTCTTAGGTTTTTCCAGGAGTCCTCTTGTGAGATGAGTGAAGAACTGGTGATATCACTCCCTGCCTTTTATAGCCTTGGCATAGGGCGGGAACCTTTTGTTTCAAAACTTGATGCCTGGATCAATGAGTGGAAAAGTACAGACATCCCAAGATGGAGTTCAGAGTCATGTGGTCTGGTCACCTGCCCTTGTAGAGTCACAGCAACAATTACTTACAGGCTCTCTGGAGTGCTCTCAGGAAGGCTTATCAGGTGGGGGATAAGCTTCTCCTAAAGTCTATTGTTTTCCCTAATGGCTCATTACACTGAATAGGCCCTTCCCTACCAGGCATGTAGACTGAAAGCATCTTGCCTAGTGGAAATTACCAAGGTGTAACTACATTTGAAATACAGATACATAGTCCATATTCATAACTTCATATACAAAAATGACACATGCATAGAAATAGGATAATCATATTAAGCAAATCACAACTTTTCCAATGACACCTTACATGACCCGTCTTGCACAAAATACATCATAATTATGCTCTAATCATAACCTAATACTATCACTATGAAGAATATAGTGTGCAGTGTCACCCCGTCACAGTTTATTTACTTTCCCTCCTGGACTGAACATGCAGTTATAATGTTTCTGACATGGTGGATGCCTGAGTAGGCATTTCTTTTTTTCTAAATCAAATTACTTCATTTTTACTGTGTTGATTTACCTTTCATACTGATGATCTATTGCATCTTAACCCTTTCTTCAGATTTCCTGAGATAAGTTTACAGTTTTTGCACTACATTGTCCACTCGTCTGCTATTGATAGTCTCACATTATCTCAGTAACCTGAACTTTGGGTTCCTATCTCAATGTCAGGGTCCTACAGCGCTTCTAGGTGTATTTTGTTGATATTTCCTGTCACAGAAATTATGGTCTCTCCTGGTCGGTAATTTCTCCTTCGTATGAGATGATGTAATCTCCCTTGATACTTCTGCTGGTGGGAATTTGAAATTATTGCCTAGAGAAAAGTTAATCTTTGTTTTTGGAAAGGAAAAACAATGGTACAAGAACAGTCCTATGACTAACCTCAACGGGGAAGTCATGGAAAACAACCTATTCCAAAGGGAAAATAACAGACAGCAGAACTGTTGACCCAAAAGACAAAGCACTAAAAAAATAGGGAATGTCATTTCAAAGAAAATTAATGCAGACAGAACTTCTGATCTCAATGGAAATCTCTGTTCACCTGATGTATTTGATGAGTAGGTCTGCTAGAATAATAGCAAAAGAGGAACAAATGTCAATTCTATTTCATAGTAATAAGAAAATTAAATGCTCCCAAGTTAAAAAATTCTTGGCTAAAGTTCCAGGGTCAGTTTGATCTCTGGACCTGGAATTCCAAACACAGGCCTAGTAGACCCTAAAGCTGCCACATGAAAAATAGTTCAAATCTCCTTTTTGACACTGGCTGTGATTTTTTAAGAAATCTAAGGGAGTTAGGCACCCAACTGCATCTGAATATCAAAGGGAGTTGGGCAGCTAACCATTCTATGCTCCTTTGAAAATCTCTACTTAGATGCTTGATGACATAATTGTCTCCCATCCTTCTGGTCCTTGCTGAAACAGTGAGAGGCTCCCTCTCCCAAAGTGTGAGGAAATATTCTGTGTATGTGGGATGGGAAAGGTGGATTGCTGTATTGTAAAACGTGAATGTAATCTGTGAGTGTTTGTTTTGAGAGTGGGCAGGGAAGACAAAGATCCTAGCCGATATCAAATGTGGAGAAAATACCTGTTGCCTCTGTCCCATATGTGTCCTTACACAAAACCCCTTGTAGTCAATGACAGAGGACTTATCTACACTGGCACTTTACAGCGCTGCAACTTTCTTGCTTGGGGTGTGAAAAAACACACCCCTGAGCACAGAAAGTTTCAATGCTGTAACATGGCAGTGTAGACAGTGTACCAGTGCTGAAAGCTGGGCTCCCAGTGCTGGTAGCTATTACCCTCGTGGAGGTGAGTTTTTTACAGCACTGAGATAGCTCTCTCCCAGTGCTGGTGCTGTGACTACAAGGCCATGTTAAAGTGTTGTCGTAGCAGTGCTGCCACGGCAGTGCTTTAACGTTGCCAGTGTAGACATGTCTTGAGAGTCTTTTTGTTAACTACAAAGACTTTGGCTCTGGCTCATCATTATAAGATGCAAGATATTAGAGTGTAAGCGAAGTGGGACTCACCCCTGCGGCACCTCCTGCTAGTCTCTGCCAGAAATAGCTCACCCAGTTTCCAGAGCGCCCTCTGCAGGCCTTTGATCCACCTTACCGCTGGCCCCCATGTCTCTCCCAGGATTCCGGTGCCCCTTTTTCTGGGGTGCTGCCCCTCTGGCAGTATAACAGCCACAGGCATGGTTCTCTGGCATCACACCTTATCTTTTCCTGATGCATGAACTCCTCATTCACACAAACAGTCTTTTACAGAGACCTTATACAAGCAGCAGTGTTTTATATTGAGCAAGAAAGGCAGTAGAAATTAAACCTCATTAAATCTTGTAATCAAAACAGTTCACACTGTGGCTCGGGCCTTCAGCATTCCTCTAATCTAATTAACATAGACACAATACATGATCCTGCCTTTTACTCACTAAACCTGAAAACAAAGAAATGATTAGAAGGAAGTTTATAATACATATAGGAAACAAGACCCCATCTTCTATAATACAACTTATCCTAAAACAAAGGGTGACGATAATCAGTCTGGTCCGTCCCTGCCTTAACATCAGTACAGACACCGGCCGTCTGTCAGATCCGTTGCTACCAGTTCCCCAGAGGGTCAGTCCTTTCTGCTATTCAGAAAGGGTAGCTGGCAGGATAAACTATGGCCTTTAATACAAATATAAAATCCTACCCCTACACCGCTACTGCAGACGTGTGTATTAAGCTTTCATGGATCTCAGCAGGCTGCAGCATGGTTTCTTCTTTCTAACCCTTCATGGCAATGGAATGACATGGCCCCCGGGACGAGTGCTGATGTTGCCGGCAGATAACTGCCTGAGGCCAAGCAACAGCGGGGGGGTCCGTCGCCTGGTGTGCCGCGCCAATAAACACACCAGGGTGGAGAAGCAAACCAAGTTTATTTGAGATCTCAAAGCGGTGCAGGGAGATTGACTCAGATCAAGCACACCTAAAACAAGCAGTCTGTTCCTTTATATCCATGAGAACTTTTCTCACTGACTAGCAATCCCCCGTTTCCCCTCCCTCCTCCTCCTTCCTCCCCCTGTAGCAATTACGTAAGCGCAGGTGCATTAAGTAATCTTGGCCGCGGCAGCTCGTTAGTAAGTTTTCCTTCTGCAAGTTATCTTGTCCTTCTGCTAAAGGTGCACAGGCCTCATTATTTCTGCTTTAGACCAGTTAGAACTGTTGCAACTGATAACGGCTGTTACACCTGGCCTTTTAGGTCGATTAAAGTTCAAACATGGAGGGACTCTTGTCTGCTGAGGCCTAAAACCAGGAAGGCTCCATACTCTTGTGGCCTTCCACCCTCCTGAGTTACGTAGGGTTATGCTTAGTGACACCAACAACTCCCTCCTTTGAGAATACTCAACAAACTTTTGGCTGAGTGTTCTCACATTTAAAGGATAACATGTGATTTAGCTCTAGGGAGCTGAAGTGCTTTACAGCAAGCAAGCAAGAGAAGAGTAACAATACACAACACCACACCAGTGAGCAGGAGGTGAACAATGCCTTCCCCTATTTTTCCCAGGTTAAGTAACCAGCCCCAGAGGGAATCAGAAATAGTGGGTTTCCTTTCCTGGGCCTTCCACTGTTTAAAAGCCTGTTTGGCTGACAGAATGTACTTTTTAATATCCTGTGCGTCTTCTGGGACATAAGTACAGCATTCATCCCCTATAAGGGCGCACATCCTGCCCTGGGAAGCCACACTTCCACCCAGGAAGTGTCCAAGTATGTCTCCATGATCACAGATCAGATGGTATTTCTGATGCATCTGTAAGGGCAGTGGGCCAAGTTTGGTACTCAAGATCACTTCAAATGGCCATCATCTGGTAATTCAGGAAATCCCGAATTCCTAAACATACTAGATCCCACTGCAATGCCTTCCCAGCCTCAGTGATATTCAATACCATCTTTCCTTGGTGTAGTACTATATTACACCTGTTATTTAACTATTCTCAGGTACTTTCAAAAGGCATCGACATTAATAGCATAGGAGGGGGGTTACATTATTAGTCACTCTCCAGGACACAGGGCGCAGCCTGTAGAATAAACCCCAAAATCCAATTAATACCACATTCCCAAACATGGGTCCCACAAATGTCCTCCCACCAGTGTATAATTCTTTGTTTCTTCACCAGGGTCAGTTCTTAATGTTCTTTCTAGTCAGGAATTCCTGGACTTTGGCAATTTCAGTGGAGCGAGTGTTCCTTCTTCTTTCCCAAAACAGTCGTGGTGCAGCATCCTTGTACTTTTTCCCTACTGTCCAGAAGGCACAGTGGAGCTAGAAGGTGAAATAGGCTAATCATCAGTAGGAGAATTCTCCCGATGTGGAGGGGTCTTTTTGCAGTGAGAATCTTGGGTCCATGCAGTCAGTCTTTGACATTTTACAGCGACGGTGGTAGTCACCGGGACTTAAGGGCCTTTCCAGGGTGGAGCCAGAGCAGACTTTCGTCGGTGGACCTTTACATCAATCCCGTCTCCTGGTTCCAAAGAGTGGTAGGGCTGCTAGGGTCTTTGGGTAGCGCTTCTTTACCTGTGAGAAAAGAAACTTAACACATTTCATTAGTGCCTGGCAATGTTTTGCAAATCTCATAGCTGTTTGGGCAAATTCAAGCCCTCCTTTTCCTGGTTGTTAGCCAAGTCTTAACTGTGAGCAGTGTTCTTGAATGGAGTCAGTATCTTATCTATAGCCTGAGCTTGCTATTTTATTTTATTTTTTTTCAGTTAATTCATTCTGTTCTTTGTCCTTCTTCCCTTCTTGGCTTCTTTTAACCTGCAAAGGAAACTTCCACTTTTTACTTATACACCTTCTTCCCAACAATGAAGACATAAACATTGTCATTATACAGTACATTAGTCTTATTATTTAATATATGCCACACACACCCTTTTGCTAAAATAACCTTATTACAGAGCTTTGGAGCAACAAGCCAGGACAAGCACACCCACTTTGAGGAGTTCACTCAATACAACCTCTAGTCCAATAGCCTTTCACCATCCCCAGCCCTCTGGCTAGAAATCTGAGGTAGCCAAAAAGATCCCATGTACAATATGGGGAGTGGGTTAACTTTTCATGTCTTTGCTTTCAAAGACTGTTGGGATGCAAATTTTAACAACAATTTTTGCAATTAACAGTTTGGCCAATGAAATTTCTTTTCTTTACTTAAGGAAATGCATTAGACTTTAGTATATTACATTCTCCTGATTTATCCAAACACTTTGTATTCCAAGTTGAACAAAACAAATATCTGCATTTTAATTTAATCTTTTTGTTTGATTTTAAACTAGACTATTTTATAAAAATATTAAACACAAAAATTCCGGCCACAAGACAAACACCACAGGACAGAACATAGAACACAAAACATGATTCCTATTGTGCCAGTAAATGCATGGTACGTTGAATGCTGTTCAGCTGGCATCAGTTTTCTCTGATTATCTGAAAGACAAAAAAAAGAGAGGTCTACCCACGCCTTCTGGGCAGACAATCATCGCTTGAAATATACAAATACTCTTGTTGGCTTCAGGCAAAACAGAGGAATTACCCCATAGTTTCTTGTATTTGTTTCATAGGCAGCCCAGGTTTTCAATTACATAACACTGTATACATTCTTCAGCTAATTCAACTAAATTGTTCATAGCCAAACCAAATGATTGCAATCCAATAACTTCTTTTCCTGAATTTATTTACAAACATTTCACAGACACCAAAAACTTTTTTTTCTTTAGCATTTTTACAAAGTTCAACTGCTGTTTCGTTCAGCAACTACAGAGTTAACTTCTCACTCTCCCTTAAATCACTTGCTTGTCTCCCAACAGCCACTTTTATCAACTTAAATCACCATTCCAAGTAAGTCCTGGGTATTTGAAATCTCCATGCTTACACTTACTGACTCCTTCCTTCCACTACACCCTTAAAGTTTTCCAACCTGTTTTCCAATCTCTCTGTCTGTTGCCTGCCCGCCTGGGCCCGATCCTGCTTTTCTTGCTGAACCGTCCCTTCCATGGGCACCAACTTGTTCCACTACCAGTTTAGCTAGGAGGGTGGGCTTCTCATCTAGCCCCCACCCCTCCTGGTCTCTTCCCTTAAACATTCTTACTCACAAGACTACCCGAGTCGTCCTTCATGAGGCTTGCCACCTGGACAAAAACACATGGCCCATTGGGCAAAGGCCATTTACTTAACATATAATTTAAAGGACTATTCTTAGAGGGTTTACCCAGAGACTCATTCATCTCTTTGACACTTAAACAGAAAAGAGAATTACACAGAGAGCAGAGGGAATTACAGTCTAAGCCAGACTTTCCCACTTCTATACACTGACCGCTACAGGGGACGGGACAGAAGGATCTCAATTCAACCTCAGAACTTTCTTGCACACATGGCTTCCACTCCGAGGAATTACGAACAAGAGGTTCAGTTCTGCCCACACTCCTAACGCCCAAATGAACAGAGCAGAAAAACAACAGTAACCGGTTAAACAGAACAGAACCAGAACCAGATAGCGTTTTCTTATCCTATTAGGACTCACTTTTACTCATGCAGTTCTCAACATATAACACCAACAGTACCAAGCAAAGCAAACACAAAATAACAAGGGTAAAACAAATAGATGGTGTAAATTCTGCAGGGCTCCCCCCTTCTTAATTGCTCACCAAACTGTGACAAATTTCTGTTACCAATCTATCCCTCGTGTCAGGTGATCAGGCTGACACTACAGGATCGTTGGGGGAAGATAAAGAAAACACACCATATAACTGTATTTTAAAGCTCCATTAATAAAATAATAAAACAACAACGGAGAGTGTTGGGAACGCTCCCTCATCACTCAGGAATACATTAATGCCCCAAGCCCCTTTCATACCCACACACGTACGTCCAGACTGGCCACTTCTGTGTATAATGTTCAGAGAAGGGGGGAGAGGTGGACTGGAGATTATCCTGTATACAGCTTGTCCAGAATTTCTAACATGCTTCTGCTCTTTGGAGGGCTGTTCTCTTGCACCCTGGAATCTTCTGCAGCATCTCTTTCAGAGATTCCAGTCCAGGTCAGCTGCCTGCGGCTTCTTCAGTGTCACCAAGCCACACCGGCTCCGGGGTCACAAAGGCACACTGTTGGATCTTACTGGACAGTTAAGCTTTGCAAATGTATTCTCAATTCTGTAACTTGTATTTCCTTTGCTTCGCCTCTGTCTATATTTTTTTCCTTCACAGCCAGCTGGGGCCGAAAGCAGCCCCTCCCTGCACCAAGCACAGTCCGCGCCGATTCCTGACCCTGAACGCAGAGCAATCCCCCCCTTCCATCCCTGGGCCAAGATGATTTTTAAATTAACCCGTTCCTTTCCTCAATAGACAAATTTGCTCACCCTGTGTCAGGGCTTTTTGGTGATTAAACGCTCCTCTTAGATGTATGATCTTATCTAGATTGAAGTACCTTCTAGTGGGCATTATTTAGATGGATTTTCACGGTGTAAATATTCCAATTCTCTAAATACCTGCAGGTTGTTGAACTATAATGTACGTACATGTAATATGCTGGGGTACCCTTAGGGGGTGAGATGGAATGTTTAGACTGTCCCCCACCCATTTTCCACTTACACACACACGGAGGGTGCCCTGTCCGCGCTAGCGGCTCATAAACTAAGGATTTTTCCCTACAGGGTACTCACACAGGAGAGGCTAACGAGGATGGCCACGACCCTCCTACACCTCCCTTCAGCAAAGAGCGTCGGCTAGTCTCTGGGAGACGGCGCCGCTTACTCTGATTGCATCCAGTGAGATGATCAGACTGTCAGTAGCCCACACAGAAAGGAAAGGGGAAGGGAAGATGGGTACACACACTCCTAGACCCAGGCAGCTTCCTCACCGGACGATGCCAGGCCAAGTCAGCCCACCATGGGTTGGACCTCCTAAAGATCCACTAGTTACCGGGCTTGCGTTAGAGTAGTCCTGGTCACGAGCTTTTGCTTCACAGGGTACTCTGGGCGTCTTCCGGTAACAGTCATTCACACTGGCCCCCAGTACCATTCTGCATTTGATCTTGCTTTTTAGCTACAACAGGGAGAGAGTGCACTAGGACATGGGGTCTCCCCTTTCTAAACAGGTCCCTCCTTTGTCCCTGCACTATCCCTAACCTGCTTTTGGATCCCTGCACTCTGCCAGACAGAGGGAAGAACTGGAGCTACAGTGGGGTATTTTTACAAGAGCTCTCCATACAAACAGCTTCAGAAGCTACCCATTTACTGACAAAACAGGAGTAATTGGAGGATCGTGTTATAATTAAGTGATCCTTCCGGTGGCCACCTTTCTGGTCCTCTAGTTGATATTGAGGCCAGTCTACTATACAGAACTTTTTAGTTTGCTTTTAGTTAGTGGATCTGATCCAAGCACTTCCCAATTCGCTAGAATGCATTCTAAGGGTGTACACCGTGCCCTGCCTGTACTCTGTCCCTGCCCCATATCCTAGGGTGACACTGGGCATCCCCAGGTCATAACAGGCAAAAATCCAGACCACTGGACTGTTCCTACCTTATCCAAGGGACCGGTTCCTCACCGTCGCCCTCAACTGCTTCTCCACTACTCGAGCGCGTTGCACCGTTGTGCCCTCTGAGGTCAGTTGAACTGCGTCTCCGCCGAGGCCCCCGGTGAAGTCACCGGTGCGCGCTGGGCGTCGGTCGTCGCCGCAATCCGTCGACCACCAGAAGGGATCCAGGCAAGGCTAATTTTAGCCTCAATGCCCCACGTTGGGCGCCAAGAACTGTTGCCGGCAGATAACTGCCTGAGGCCAAGCAACAGCGGGGGGGTCCGTCGCCTGGTGTGCCGCGCCAATAAACACACCAGGGTGGAGAAGCAAACCAAGTTTATTTGAGATCTCAAAGCGGTGCAGGGAGATTGACTCAGATCAAGCACACCTAAAACAAGCAGTCTGTTCCTTTATATCCATGAGAACTTTTCTCACTGACTAGCAATCCCCCGTTTCCCCTCCCTCCTCCTCCTTCCTCCCCCTGTAGCAATTACGTAAGCGCAGGTGCATTAAGTAATCTTGGCCGCGGCAGCTCGTTAGTAAGTTTTCCTTCTGCAAGTTATCTTGTCCTTCTGCTAAAGGTGCACAGGCCTCATTATTTCTGCTTTAGACCAGTTAGAACTGTTGCAACTGATAACGGCTGTTACACCTGGCCTTTTAGGTCGATTAAAGTTCAAACATGGAGGGACTCTTGTCTGCTGAGGCCTAAAACCAGGAAGGCTCCATACTCTTGTGGCCTTCCACCCTCCTGAGTTACGTAGGGTTATGCTTAGTGACACCAACACTGATGTCCCAGATGCCCTAGTATGTCAAGTACACTCCATCCCAGAGATGGACGCATGTAGGTGCTCTGAGTTTATGGTTCACTTCTCCATGGGCAGGTGACAGGTGAAGCAAACAGATTCACAGGCTTTGCAAAGATCTCAAAACACAAGATCACATGAGAAATACAGTGATCTGGATAGGGCAATAGAAAACCTCCCTCAGTTCCCTCAACCATCTGGGACATTCATAGAGCTTGGGCCACAGTGTGCCGAGGATTCCCATTCCTACAGCTCACGGCTCCTTCCCTGAATCATGGAGGCTCTATCTTTGACCCCTGGAGTTAGTGTGTTTCCAGTCTTTTTTTCAAATAACTGGTGAGAGACTCTCTAACCTCCCATCCCCTTTGTCAGGTGACCCCTTCCAAAGTCAGACTGATCATGTGATCAAAGCCTTGCTCTACACTTAACCACACACCCAAGTAATATTGCTATGCCAACAAAGCCTTTGGTAAGACATAGCTATGTGGACAGATGAGAACTTCTGTCTGCATAACTAACGTCGCTCAGGAGGTGCTCTTCCTACACCAGCAGAAAAACTCCTTCTGTCAGCATACGCTGTATGTAGACACAGGAGCTCAGCCATGATGGCTATGGCATAGCTGTAGCACCATAATGTAGACACTTCCTCCAGTCGCAAGCTTAATGGAATAATTCTTCTGTTGATCTAGCTGCATCTACACTGGGGGCAGGGGTTATGTTCAGCTATCTATGGCACTCAGTGCATGACATTTTTCACAGCCCTGAAAGACATAACTAGGTCAATCTAACTTCCAAGTGTAGACAGGCCTCAGTAGTGCAGACACAGTCTATGCCCCCTACCAGATGATTCATTGTTAGACACCACCGCACCTCTGGAGTTCAGATTTGCAGTGTGGGTTTGCCCCAGATGGCAGGGCTGTTGTGCCAGAGGGATTATGGCAGGGTGTCTCACCAGCATGCATTCCCCCTTACAGCTGTGAATTTTATTGCAGAGCTCTTTCCTCATTTGCCTCCACCAGGCATCATTCAGGCCTGTTAGTGGTCAATTCATTCTGTGAATTGCCCACCAGCCAGGACACTTTCTTCCCACTCCTCAAAGGGTGAAACAAAGAGTCCAGCAAAATACAAAGAAACATAAATTCTTCCATCCTCACTGGACCCAATCCTTGGCAAAATCTTCACTGGTCCTCCAAGACTGTGGAAAATTATTTGCTGATCTACCACAGAGCGCTTCCTCACAGGTCTTTTTTTCAAGAGGTCCAGCTCCTCCCAAGTTGCTGACCCTCAGGGCTGTTTCCTAGAATCCTTCTCCCAGGCATGTTTCAGGAGTCTCTTCACCCATGCTGCTCTTCCACCTTCAGGGCCAGTACCAGGGTACAAACTTTGTCTGTAGACTTTACTGCTTCTGTCCTCTCTGACAGAGCCCCCATTTCAGAAGAGAATGCAAAGCCCTAAACTTCCTCTCAGTCTCCTTACCTAGGAGAGACAATCAGGAACCCTAGACCCTCATTCTCTTCCCTCTTACTCCCCGGAAGGGCTTCCTATATGTTAGCCACCCCTCACTGGGTCTCATCTTTAATTAAGTCTGCTACACTCTTCTGATACCAACAGGTGCATTAATTGTTCTCCAGTGCTCCTTAAGCTAGTGTGGAATTGATTCATCCCATCGCAGCAAGTGCTCCATTGAATGCATGATCATCAAAGTTTAATGACCCTTTGTTGTGAGCCCTTCACTGCCTCCACTTGGAATGTTAGTCCAGGTGGAGGCAAAAAGACAGCAGGAAGGCCAAGATCGGCCTTACAATCAAAGAGAAGTTTGCAATGCAACACAGACAAGCATGGAGAATCGCCATTATCCATAAGGTTTCATAAGAGGTACATAGTAAGATTTCCCCTAAATGGTCACACATCTTTTGTCCTTTTTCCATTTTGCCATTGAAAAAGGGAGAAAGGGGCAAAATGGAAGGGGAGGAGGGAAAAAAGCTATTTTTATAAAAAAAAGTTAAATTTCATTTAAAAAAAATTTAAAAAAACTTTTATTGTAAAATAAGTGCTTTTTAAATTAAATTATTTTTGTAAACAAAACAATTTTCTTTTTTAATAGGGGTGAATTCAACTTTGATGAGTTTTGTGTAACTTAGGATATGTTAAATATATTTAGTCCAGAATGTTAAAGCTATCTAGGCACTTAATGGAACTTTCAGTAGTCTCTAGTTGCCTCACTGCCATTGGTTGCAATGAGATCATAGAGTCTCTCAGCTTCATTTTATCCTAAATAAATAGCTCAGAGTGTCTGCATTCTCTGCAGAGCACAAATTTACTTTATCCTTTTCATAGGCCTCTTTTACCTCCCAGTGTCTCAGGTTGTAGATGAGGGATGTCATAAACATACAGTTATGGGTAGCATAAAATCCCTCTTTACCCTGCAAAGGGTTAATTCCTCTTTTACCTGTAAAGAATTAAGAATCTCAGATAACCTGGTTGGCACCGGACCAAAAGGACCAATAAGGGGAGAAGATATTTTCAGATCTGGGGGAAGGGAGGGAGAGGTTTTTGGTGGGTCTTTTCTTTTGGCTCTCTTCGAGTCAGCAAAGGAATCAGGGCAGGGTAAATTCATCTCCCTAAGCTATATCTAGACTAAGCATCTAGTATTGCAGATATAGTCAGTAATAGCAAAGAAATGTGTTAGATTATCTTTTGTTTTAGCTTCTGAATTTTCCCTGTGCTAAGAGGGAGGTTTATCTCTAGTTTTGTAACTTTAAAGTTTTGTCTAAAGGAGAAATCCTCTGTGTTTGGAATCTTTTTGTTACCCTGTAAAGTTGTCTTCCATCCTGATTTTACAGAGGTGATTCTTTTATCTTTTTTTAAAATAAAATTATTTTAAGAAGACCCAGGGGGATTGATCTGTGCTCATTTTGTAACCAATTGGTCAGGATATTATTTTCAAGCCTCCCCAGGAAATGGGGTTGTCATAGCATTCCCTCTCAGATCTGAACCTTAGAGTTCAGAAAATGAGATACTAGCACCTGAATCCTCTAAGCTTAATTACCAGCTTAGATCTGATAGCACTGCCACCACCCAAAAATATAGTGTTTTGGGGCACTCTGACCTCCCCAACCTTTCCTGGGGACCCCAAGAACCCAGATCCTTTGGGTTCTTAACCATTCCCCCCACCTTTCCCCCTCCCAGAATTTCCCTCCCTGGGTTATCCTGAGAGATACTGATCCAACCTCTTAAATCACCATACACAGAAGCATCTCCCTTCCCTTCCACAAAGAGGCAAACAGATTCAAGGAAAACAGAGAGAGATTCTATCTCTCCCCCCTCCGGTCTCACCCGTCCTGGTGAGTTATCCCAATCCCCTGGAATAAAACAAGGGAAACAAGAAAAAAAAATCAATCAGGTTCTCTAAAAAGAAATCTTTTAATAAAAGAAAGGAAAAAGTAAACAATTATCTCTGTAACTTCAAGATGTAAATATTACAGGGCCCTATAGCTTACAGACACCAGAAAGAGACTTTCCCCCCAGTACCAATACAAATCAAAACATTCCCAGCAACTACACATATAAAGGTTAACCATCCAGATCCACAATTGCAAATAGAGTAAAACAATCAAAAAGCCTGAGCCACCTGTTTTTACTTACTATTTGAAAAGAAACTTAGAGAGCCCGTAGTGATGTCTGGTCTCTCTCAGACTTTCCAAGAGAAGAACACACAGCGGACAAAGAACACACACAAAAGCTTCCCTTCACCAAAATTTAAAAGTATCTTGCCTTCTGACTGGTCTTCTGGTCAGGTGTCCAGTTCCCTGCTTGTAACCCTTTACAGGTAGAAGAGACATTAACCCTTAACAATCTGTTTATGACAGGGGTGTAGGGGCTTGAGGGGATATTTTGGGGGAGGTAGGGCTCCAAGTGGCCTCCCTGAATGTTTGTTTAAATCTCTTGGTGGTGGCAGCAATCAAGGACAAGGTGGAGCTTGTGCCTTGGAAAAGTTTTAACCCAAGCTGGTAAAATAAGGTTAGGGGTTCTTTCATGCGGGTCCCCACATCTGTACCCCAGAGTTCAGAGTGGGGAAGGGACCCTGACAAGGGGACTGAGCAGGGGAGTCATGACCATGTAGAAGATAGAGAATACATTGTTCTGGTCCCTCAGGGTATAATTTCTGGGTAAGACATACAAAATCATCAGAGTCCCATAGAAAGCTGTAACAACCATAAAGCGAAAGAAGTGGGTAGAAAAGACATTTTATTTCCATCTGGCAGATGAGATTCTCAGGACAGTGCCTATAATAGTAACATAGAATATAACATTTAACAGAAATGGGGCTGAGTGAATGAAAGCTGTACGTTCCATCAGGCAGGAGTCAGTTCTGGAGAACTGAACACATGGGTGAGATCACAGAAGAAATGGTTAATTTCATTGGGGCCACAGAAAGTAAATTGTGACACCAACAATACTATTATACTAATAGCCAGAAATGCACTTATCCAAAAGTCAGCTGCTAGCAGGAGACAGAACCTGCTATTCATAAGGTTTGCATAGTGCAGGGGTTTACATATTGCTAAATACCAATCATATGACATAGCTGCTGGGAAGAAACATTCTGTAGCTCCCAGACAATCAAAGAAATACGTTTGTACAATGCAGCCCTGAAAAGAAATAGTTCTGAGCCCAGTCAGGAGACTGGGCAGCATCCTGAGCAGGATGGTGGAGCTGTAGCAGGTCTCCAAGCAGGATAAGTTCCCGAGTAAGAAGTACATGAGAGTGTGAAGTTGTTGATCACCCACAACTAGAGCAACAGTGAGGATGTTCCCAGACATCATCACAAGGTAGCTAACTGAAAATGGCGGGAAGAGAAAGATCTATAGTTGATGGAGATTTAAGAATCCAAGGAGGATGAATTTGGTGGCTTGATTTCCCCACTCCATGTTTTCTATTGATTGTATCTAAGGCACAGAAAACTTGGCAAATTTTACTGAGGAAGATAAATTAAATTTTAACTAATATTTTCCATTTAATTCCAGAGGTACTGAGATTCCCCTCTCTCCGTTATTTAGTTGCTCAACAGCTCAGTCAAGAATCTTGAGCAGGAAAATTATTTCCCTGGCATTTCAGCTGTGTAGACAACAATTTTTTCTATATTTCTGTAGTCTTTTATTTAGCCCTCATCTATTTGAATGTCTGATTTCCCTATTACACAAAATCATTTTTATCCTGATAACCCAGCTCCTCTTATGAGTGTTGACACAAGCGTCCTATCGCCTGCTGCTCAGTGGTATACATAGGTGCCAACTTCTGCTCCTGCCGCTGGGTGCTTGATCCCCCTCTGCTCGGCCTTGCCCTGACTCCAACCCTTTCCCCAAAGTCTTTGCCCCCTCCCTGCCCCTATTCTGATTCCTTCCCCAAATCCCCATCCCGGCCCTGCTTCTTCCCCTGAGTGCATCACGCTCCTGCTCCTCCCCCCGCCCCCCCCCCGGAGCGGCCAAAAAGCTGTTTGGCGGTGGCCAGGCGGGAAGCACTGGGAGGTAGGTGGAGGAACAGGGACACAGCATGCTCAGGGGAGGAGACAGAGTTGGGATGAGGGGAGGGGAGCTTGGCTGCCACTGAGTGCAGAGCACCCACTAATTTTTCCCTGTGGGTGTTCCAGCTCAGGACCACCCATGGAGTCAGGACCTATGGTGGTATATGGGCACCCACCTTACTGCCTTCAACACTTTTAAAATAGAGACATAGATTCCAAAGCCCCAAGGGAACACTGTGATCTAACACTCTGTCCTGTATACCCCAGGCATAGGATTTCCCCAAAATAATTCTTATAGCAGATTTTTAGAAAAACGTCCAATCTTCATTTTAAAATTCTAAGTGATGGAGAATCCACCATGACATTTGGTAAACTGTTCTAATGGTTAATTACACTTACAGTTAAAAACGTACACTTTATTTCAATCTTAATTAGACTATCTTCAACTACCAGCCATTGGACGGTGTTAGTCCTTTGTCTGCTAGGTTGAAGAGCCCATTATTATATATTACATATTTCTTCTCTGTGTAGATTGTTATAAACTGTAATCAAGTCACCCCTTCACCTTGTCTTTCTTGATGATTGAACTCCTTGAATCTGTCACTATAAGGCATGTTTTCTAATCCTTTAATCATTCTTCTGGCTCTTCTCTGAACCCTCTCCAATTTATCAATATTCTTCTTCAACTGTGGGAATCAAAACTGGACACAATATTCTGGCAGTGGTCACACCAGTACCAAATACGAAGGTAAATTAACCTCTCTACTATACTTGGCATTCCCTTGTTCATGCATCCCAGGATCACATTAGCTCCTGGGATGCATAAATAACCTCACCTTCACTGTTCAATATGCATTTCTCTCTGACTGTACCATTGGTCGTCTTATGCCATAGATCATGAAGGTTGACACATCCCCAACAGTGGCCAGAGCTAGATGCTTCCGATGAAGGAACACAAGACTCTGATTTACATCAAGGTGGGTGAGTGGTTTCTGTCTCGTTGATATTCTCAGTGTCACAACTGAACCTCTGTGGTCTCAATGAAATCAACCATTTCTTCTGTGATCTAACACCCTTGATAAAACTCTCCTGCAGTGACACCCGCCTGATCACAAAGGTAATTGTTATACTCTCTTCCATTGGAACACTACCACTCTTTCTTTTAACCCTGGCTTCCTACATCTATATCATAGGTACCATCTTGATAATCCTGTCCACCATTGGGAGGAAAAAGGCCTTTTCCACCTGCTCCTGTTACCTTACTGTTGGCACCATTTTCTATGGGACTCTAATAATTTTTTACATCATACCATCTGTCAACCCTTTAATCAATATCAACAAAGCATTCTCTCTTTTCTATGTGGTCTTAACCCCAATGGTCAATCCCCTCTTTTATACCCTAAGAAACAATGATATGCCTGAGGCCATAAGGAAATCTGTTAGCAAACTGGCTTCTTTGAAGTGAAGGCTGGTGTTTCCAAGTTATTTATTTTGGGATAAAATACTTGGGAGATAAAATGATCATTTGAAATATACTAACATTGCAATAGTCAGATCCTCACTTAGAATAAATCAGCGTAACTCCACTGACTGATGATTGATCTCATCTGGAAATCTGGCCAATGAAGCTACCCTGAATTACCCCAGTTGAGGATCTGGCCTATTGACACCAATGAAGCTACACTGATTTACACCAGCTGGAGATTAGATTGCATTGTCCTCAGTGAAACAACATTGATTTACATCAGTGATTTACATCGGTGAGAGATCTGGCCCATTGACCAGCTGGTGATGTGGTCTCAAAATGGTTTTATGTTTTCACCAATGTTCAGCCCTGTCTTTTTTTTCCCCAAGTCATCCCTCCTGATTGTTCCATAATGTCAACACCTAGATATTACTGCAATGGCATCTATATGATAGATAAGTAGATAGATAGATTTCATTGTATCTTCCTCTGAAATATCTGGCAATAACCTTTGCTGGAGACAGGACACTGGGACAAAGGGACTCATATCTAATTTGATATGTCAATGTTCCAGTGAACCTATGATCCCACACCAGATATACAATGTGATTGGTATCACTTAGAGAATATAAATCAATGGCTACATTGCTCTCAATTAAATAGGTTTACATGTAATCTCAGCAAGAGGTAACTGGAAAAGAAGATAATGGTTCAATCTGGTTGAATTATTTACAGTGAATAACTTATACAAAATTAGCTAAGATCTTCTGAGGCGACTGCTTCAAAAGATTAGATTTTTTAAAATGAATGTGCTCATCTTTCTTAATTGTTCAACAAATATTCTGAACAAATAAATGTTATACTATGGATTTCTTTTGGATTGTGAATTGTGAGTATTTATTTGAATGTGTTGATTGGGCAGCTTGGCACTATATCACATTGGTTTTCTTCCTTAATGAGGTGACTTATACAATTACATTAAAATTAAACAGGTGATACTATATTTTGCTTCTATTTTATAATCTCCCCCTTGGTTCTCACTTATTTCATTTATCTAGATATTCAGTGAAGGAAGAGGAAACCAAACATCTTTCATCTCTTTCACCTGGATGGGATCTGAGCACCTCTATTAGGTGCACATCCTGCTCTTTCTGGTGTTTCTCATCATCTACCTTTCCTCCATAGTTGTCATTCATCACCACCTTCACGTCCCTATGTTCCTGGCAAACTTGTTCTGCTTGGAGACCTGTTAAACATCCTCTATATTTCCCCAGATGCTGGTGTATTGCCTGACAGAGGATAACAATATTTTCTGTTAGAGCCTATATCACAGAATCATATTTCCTTGGGTACGTGGCAACTACAGAGCATTTTGTCTAGGGAATCCATCACACTGTGCACCTCTCATGGACTTCAAGGCCTGTACCCATTTAACAGTTGGGTCCAGGCTTAGCAGCTCCATGATTAGTATCATAATCCTCCTCTTCATCATCTTGTCCTTCTATTTTCCTTGTCCCAGGGAAATTATCCATTTCTTCTGTGATTTGACGTCCACAATAAAACTCTCCTATGCAGGTTAGTATTTGTTCTGAGATAACAAAGACAAAATCTATGCTTTAAATGCAAAATGGATCTCAGCCTTAAGGACTGGTCTGTAACCCTGGCCTCCATATACTTAGATATAATTTCATTTATTTTAATTTTAAGGCCTGATTCCCTGGTAATCTCTAGCAGTTTTCAGCTACTCCTGTGAAATGGAAAGGATCAAGAGCAAACTGTCCAATTAAACTGGGATTAGATAGATTATAAAATCTTTGGGTCAGTCACTGGATTTTAGTTCTCTGTTTTTATAGCACCTAGTGCAATGTTGCACCAAGGTACTGTCGGGGAAATGACCACCACCTTGTTAATTGATTAGACAGCCTGAGGCTCCTTTTATTGAGAAATTATTAATACATGCACGCACACACGGAGAGACAGCGTATCCCCTAGCAAGGGTTAAGCCGCTTTTTTGAACTGATTTTTGCCACAGCTTATAAAGCGTAAAACCACAAATTAGCATATTTGCTTACACATAAATTATAACCTTATTTGGCAATTATATGACATACATTTTTGAAGAGCAATTAACATTATTCTTATATGGTAGGTATAACATATGTAAAATTGCAAGCTCGTATCTTTTACTTCCTTAAGGATGTTTTTATGACTGTCAGAAGACCCTGCTATCAGTTACCCTACTTGCGGTCTAGCTGACCTGCCTGGTAAGGCCCCTTAGGACTCAGTGTCCGGTGTTCAGTTCCCAATTCGGGCCAGCTGTTGCTATGCTGATACTTGGATTATTTATGCTAACGCAGGCCTTTTAATATGTTACTGTAAGGCAGTGGTAAGCTGGTTCTTAGGGGAATTTTTTTTTATGCTAGCAGCACGATCATGGTGTGTGTATAATGAAACTGCCTTTTGGGAGTGCAGTTCTGCAGTGGTTATGTTAGCAACTTATTTTTTATGTGTTAGTACTTTAGGCCTATGATTTTATTGATTTAGTATAAGCAGATTAGATCTGTTATAAGAGGAGGGGTAAAGTTCCCTGTCAGTACTAGACTAGTAATAGTAATATGGCTGAATAGCACTGACTGAGAGGTGGGAAGCACCTGCAAGATACTCTTGAATCTGTTTCTTCATTTGTAGTTGACTATTGGGTTTAGTTATCTGTGTTACTGCATAATTAAATAATAAGAGCAATTAAATTAGTTTGTAAAGGTGGGATTTGCAAAAGTTCTTAAATAACATCAAAGAGTTAGGTCAGCACTGGGAACCTGTGAGGTGGGGAGGTCCTAGAGCTTGGGCTGCAGCCCAAACCGCAATGTCTACACAAAGAGGAAACATCCCCGCAGCCCAAGTTAGCTGGCATGGGCCAGCTATGGGATTTCATTTGCAATTAAGACATATCCTAAGTGATTTAAGTGCATAGTTCCAATGGACTTTAATTGGGACTTACATTCCTAAGTCACTCAGACACTTTGAAAAACCAATTCTTGTTCACATTAGGAGTGTCAATATTTTTTCATCAATTTTTCTTTGAAAGAAAATAGATTTTCAGTAAAATGAACATTTTTGTGTTGGGTTTCCTCAAGCATTTTAGATTTTTTTGGTCAGAAATAGACAACCTCCAATTAAAAAAATAATAATAAAAAAATCAGATACAAGAGATACAAACTAAATCAGTTTTCAGCAGCAAAGTGTTTGGTTTGCTTAAGGTAAACCGTAAAGTAAAAAAGCCTGCAAAAGTTTTTATGTCCTTCAGCACCGAAACCCCTGATTAGAGGAGCCTAAAGACAGTTGGGTTAGTCATACCATTAATCAGAAGAAGAAAATTTTAGCAACAGTTAATTCCTCCAAAGTTCTGTCCCCAGGAGAAATGAGTTGCTCCGTCATCTCTAGAAGTTACACTCTTGTAATTAATCCCAGTGGACAAAGAGCTATGAAAGTGCAGACTGATTAGGAACTTTGACTCTTCTTTGGTTCAAAGTCACCAGCAAAAATTGGATTGGAAACTGTGTAATGGGCCAGATCTGCAGCTGTTGTAAATGGATGTAGTGCCATGGAAGTCAATGGGCAGATCCCCAGCTGGTGTAAATCAGAATAGCTCTATTGATATCAAAGGGCCAGACTCCTCTTTGGCATGAATAGTTCTAGCTACTATTAACTCAATTGTACTGATTTACATCAGCTCATGACTTGGGTAATAACTTCTATTGTTTGCCTCAGAGTAACTTAATGACCAACATCAAACACCCAGGGCAGCCTGGATCCCTCTAGTGGCCACATCGCAAGAGTTGCTGATGTAAAGCTGGAAAAGAAAAAAGCCTGCTCAACCCAGAGATAATCATATTGAGTTAATGAAGGAACAAACTATTCCAGGCCAGCTGGGGCTGTGGTACCACTAGGTTCTTAGCTATTGTCGGTCACGTCTGTGCTACAAATATATTTTTTTACTGCAAACACAATTTTTGTTGTTGTTGTTGTTTTTAGATTGCAAACACCATAGGACACCTCTGGATCTCAGACCTGCTTGTTTTTAGCCTAGGATCCTTCTAAGGATGCTGCCGTCATGTAAGATCCAGGGTAGGTCGGATCTCCCTTCTGTGAGGGTAGGCTCGGCTAGGGCTGGTTGTCAGGATGGTTTGGTCCTGAAGTGAGACCAGAGCTGGTCTCACAGCCCTGGTGATGAGATTCAGTGATTTAACCCCAGAGCAGGGACATCCTGGGCTGTGACTGTGTCTCAACCCTGCAGAAGCCAGGATTATCTCCATAGCTGGGAGGGGCTTTCAGTCCCCCATCCCATTTAGTCCATCACCTCTCTGCCAAGTCTGGTCAAGGAGAGGAGCAAGCAGCACCCATCTGTGGAGTGTTTGCTAGGAACTGCAGAGAGATTTAGCAACTCAGGAAATCCAGTTAAGAGACATGGAAATAACTGCTGGATGATATAGTGAGGGATGCATGATAACTAGCTAAATAATCCTGCTGCTTGAGACCGGAAAGCGTCTCAAGTTGGGACAAGTTATACAAAGTCCAGAACAGTAAGTTTGCTATTTCAGTTAAATGTATTTGGATATTAATAAACTGAGTATGTTTAGTTTCAAAAAAAGGAAGACTGCGGGGGGACCTGATCAAAATCTTCAAATATGTTAAAGGTTGATATAAAGAGGACGGTGATCAATTGTTCTCCACATCTACTAAAGGTAGAACAGAAAGCAATGGGCTTCATCTTCCGCAAGCGAGATTTAGGCTAGGTAGTATGAAAAATTTTCTATCTCTAAGGGTCGTCCAAATCAGGGCTTTGGAGCAGAGCCCAGAGCTGGAGCACGGAGAAGCTCTGGAGCAATGGAGCTGCAGATTTTTGCCTGGAGCTGGAGTGGAGCCGGAGCACAGCTCCAAAGACCTGGTTTGAACAGGCTGCCAAGGGAAGTTGGACAAACCTCTGTCAGGGATGGTCTAGGTTTACTTGGTCCTGTCTTGAAGCTGGGGGCTGGACCAGGTGAACTCTCTATGATTTTACATTGGGGATTTAAGAACATAAATGTGAATTACAATTTGAAGAGTTTAATTAATTCTATTAATTAATTCAATATCAATGGCTGCTCAGATTTTTATTTCTTCCTTGGAAAATTTTGGATTTTTACCAAAAAAAACCTAAACCCAGTTTTTTTTCTTTTTTCCACCAGCATTTGGGAAATCAAAAAATTTCAGCTGAAAATTGCAATTTTGAAGTTGAAAAACAAATGATTTTTTTTTCAGATTTCAGTGTTCAAAACATAACTGACTAAAGCAACAGCCCCCCAGAATATGTTTTATAAACATTAGCACTTTTGAAAGAGGAGTCAGGGCTAGCAGCCAAAGCATGTCTATTTTGATCAATGTCAAAGACATAGGCTACGTCAGTGGGACTAGACTCCAAATCTCTTAGTCAAGCACTACACCTTTTGTCACATGCTGCTGCCAGCCAAAAAGGGGAAAAGAAAAAAAAAACTGCTGTAAACAGTTATGCAAAACATATCCAATACTAAGATGGAGGTCTGACTGCACAACATAGACATAAAGTCACAGAGGTAAAAGATCAACACAGCAGTAATTGAGCAATGTTACTAGCCCATCACGTCATAGAAATGGACATGCAGCTGGGATTGGTGGCATAAATAAATGTGTAACAAGGCAACTAGCCGTCTATGTGGCCCTTGGGTGGAATCATCACAGATGAGCTACCATTTTGAAGGCTGGGTGTGTCTATGTTGTATTTCCAGGGAAAGGAGGAATCAGGCTGTTTTAAAATGTTAGTTTCATGCCCATATTTTAAGCTGAGCACAATAGGGGAAGCATCCTGGCTGGAATTGTTGGATTTGGGTTCTATTTTGCTCCAGTTCTTCATACTGCATTGTATCAGGCCACATCTTGGGCAAGATCCTCAGATGGTGTAAACTGACCCAACTCCCTTGATTTAAAGGTAGCTAATCCAAGTTATAAGCAGCAAAGAGTCCTGTGGCACCTTATAGACTAATAGATGTATTGGAGCATGAGCTTTTGTGGGTGAATACCCACTTCATCAGACACATGTAATGGAAATTTCCAGAAGCAGGTATAAATATACAGGCAAGAATCAGTCTGGAGATAACAAGGTTAGTTCAGTCATGGAGGATGAGGCCCTTTTCTAGCAGTTGAGGTGTGAACACCAAGGGAGGAAAAACTGCTTTTGTAGTTGGCGAGCCATTCACAGTCTTTGTTTAAGCCTGAGCTGATGGTGTCAAATCTGAAAATCAACTGAAGCTCAGCGGTTTCTCTTTGAAGTCTGGTCTTGAAGTTATTTTGCAGTAGGATGGCTACCTTTAATTTTGCTATTTTGTGTCCAGGGAGATTGAAGTGTTCTTCTATAGGTTTTTGTATATTGCCATTCCTAATATCTGACTTATGTCCATTTATCCTTTTACGTAGAGACTGTCCAGTTTGGCCGATGGACATAGCAGAGGGGCATTGCTGGAACATGATGGCATATATAACATTGGTGGATGTGCAGGTGAATGAACTGATGATGTTGTAGCTGATCTGGTTAGGTTCTGTGATGGTGTCGCTGGTGTAGATATGTGGGCAGAGTTGGCATTGGCGTGGTGCGGGGAAATAAGGAAACAAATTAACAGAGCAAGATGTCTCCTGCTGCAAGACAAGCCCAAGAAATAAACCAACAGGACTCCACTGGCTATCACCTAGAGGGCAGGGCAAGAGGGGCAATTTGCCCCAGGCCCTGGCCCCACAGGGGCCCCCACGAGAGTTTTTTCGGGGCCCCTGGAGTGGGGTCCTTCACTCACTCCGGTGGGCCCGGAATACTCTTGCGAGGCCCGGGCCCCCGGAACTTCCTACACTCCTGGTCTTCGCCGGCAGGGGGTCCTTCCTCTCCGGGGCAGAAAGACCCCCCACCGGAGAATTACCACCGAAGCACAGCCGGGTCTTCGACAGTAATTCGGTGGCAGGGGGACCCTTCTGTTCCAGGACCCGCTGCAGAAGTGCCCAGGAGACCCGCAGCGGGGGCCCCCCGCCACCGAAGACCCGGCTGCACTTTGACGTCGGCTCCCGCTTCGGCAGTAATTCGGTGGGAGGGGGGGCCCTGCCGCAGGTCTCCAGGACACCTCGGCGGCAGGTCCTGGAAGAGAAGGGCCCCCAACCACCGAATTACTGCTGAAGCGGGGCCCCCCGCCGCCGAAGACCCCAGGCCCCCGGAATCCTCTGGGCAGCCCTGCCCACAGTCCTCAGCTAAAACTTCTCCAATGCATCATCAGTGATCTACAACCCATCCTGGACAATGATCCCTCACTTTCACAGACCTTGGGAGGCAGGCCAGTCCTTGCCCACAGACAACTCACCAACTGTAAGCAAGCACACACCACACCATAGTAACTCTAACTCAGGAACCAATCCATGCAACAAACCTCGATGCCAACTCTGCCCAAATATCTACACCAGCGACACCATCACAAGGCCTAACCAGATCAACCACACTATCACCGGTTCATTCACCTGCACGTCCACCAATGTTATACATGCCATCATGTGCCAGCAATGCCCCTCTGCTATATACATTGGCCAAACTGGACAATCTCTGTGTAAAAGGATAAATGGACGCAATTCAGATATTAGGAATGGCAAAAATCTGTAGGAGAACACTTCAACCTCCCTGGACACAAAATAGCAGATTTAAAGGTAGCCATACTACAGCAAATAAAATGTCCAGACCAGACTTCAAAGAGAAACTGCTGAGCTTCAGTTCATCTGCAAATTTGACACTATCAGCTCAGGATTAAACAAAGACTGTGAATGGCTAGCCAACTACAAAAGCAGTTTCTCCTCCCTGGTGTTCACACCTCAACTGCTAGAAGAGGGCCTCATCCTCCATGACTAAACTAACCTTGTTATCTCTAGACTGGTTCTTGCCTGCATATTTATACCTGCCTCTGGAAATTTCCATTACATGCGTCTGATGAAGTGGGTATTCACCCATTAAAACTTATGCTCCAATACATCTGTTAGTCTATAAGCTGCCGCATTCTTTGTTGCTTTTTAGGGATCCAGACTAACATGGTATCATAACCTTAGTCCCAGATTTGGACCTTAGCGTCCAAAATATGGGGGTTAGCATGAAAACCTCCAAGCTTAGTTACCAGCTTGGACCTGGTACTTGCTGCCACCACCCAAAAAATTAGAGTGTTTTGGGGCACTCTGGTCCCCCTGAAAAACCTTCCCTGGGGACCCCAAGACCCAAATCCCTTGAGTCTCACAACAAAGGGAAATAATCCTTTTTCCCTTCCCCCCCTCCAGGTGCTCCTGGAGAGATACAAAGACACAAGCTCTGTGAATCCAAACAGAGTGACTCCCCCTCTCCGTTCCCAGTCCTGGAAACAAAAAGCACTTTCCTCTTCACCCAGAGGGAATGCAAAATCAGGCTAGCAAATCCAACACACACAGATTTCCCCCTGATTTCTTCCTCCCACCAATTCCCTGGTGAGTACAGACTCAATTTCCCTGAAGTAAAGAAAAACTCCAACAGGTTTTAAAAAGAAAGCTTTATATAAAAAAGAAAGAAAAATACATACAAATGGTCTCTCTGTATTAAGGTGATAAAATACAGGGTCGATTGCTTAAAAGAATATTGAATAAACAGCCTTATTCAAAAAGAATACAAATCAAAGCACTCCAGCACTTATATTCATGCAAATACCAAAGAAAAGAAACCATATAACTTACTATCTGATCTCTTTGTCCATACACTTAGAAACAGAAGATTAGAAAACAGAAACTACTTCTCCAAAGCTCAGAGAAAGCAGGCAGACAGAAAACAAAGACCTCAGACACAAAATTCCCTCCACCCAAAGTTGAAAAAATCCGGTTTCCTGATTGGTCCTCTGGTCAGGTGCTTCAGGTGAAAGAGACATTAACCCTTAGCTATCTGTTTATGACACATGGCTACCCCTCTGATACTTGAATCCAAATTATGTTAGTGTGATAATGCACTTGACTAGTGGTCTGGATGAGAGTGGTGAGGAGCACTCACCACATCTAGCCAATTCACATGATGAGTGTTGTGCGACTCTCACATTCATATCAGGAGATCTTAATGAGAGAGGAATCAGGGTAATTCCTTCTGTTGTTCTAATCATGAGCCTTTTCTTTGTTCTTCCCTACACAGGACATGAGGACAGTCAGGACATGATGTACTGAGAAGGAAAATGTTCAACCAAACCACAGTGACTGAGTTCCTTCTCCTGGGCTTCTCTGAGGGTCGAGAGCTGCAAATTTTACAGTTTGTGGTGTTCCTAGTGATTTACCTGGTAGCCCTGACAGGGAACCTCTTTGTTATCACTGCTGTAATCCTTGACCTCCATCTTCACACCCTCATGTACTTCTTACTGATAAATTTATCCATCCTGGACCTCAGCTTTATCTCTGTCATTATCCCCAAATCCATGGTCAACTGCATCATGAACACCAGGTCAATTTCTTATTTTGGATGGTTTGTCCAAGTCTTTTTTTTCATATTATTCTCTTCAGCAGATGTTTTCTTACTCACCATCATGGCATATGACCGATACATCGCTATCTGCAAACCACTGCACTATGAGAGGGTGATGAACAGGAGAGCTTGTGTCCAAATGGCAGCCAGTGCCTGGATCTGTGGTCTTCTCAATTCTGCACTGCACACTGGGAGCACATTTTCCATAACCTTCTGTGGAGTCAACATGGCGGATCAGTTCTTTTGTGAAATTCCCCAGCTACTCAAGCTTACTTGCCCTGACTCAAACCGCAGTGAAGTGCGAGCTATTGTAATTGTTATCTTTTTAGGCTTAAGCTGCTTTGGTTTAATAATTGTGTCATATGTCCAGATCTTCAACACAGTGCTGAGAATCCCCTCTGAGAAGGGCCAGCATAAAGCTCTGTCCACCTGCCTCCCTCACTTCATTGTGTTCTCCTTGTTTGTTTCCACTGGCACCATTGCCTACTTGAAACTCACCTCAAGCACTCCAGCAGGTGTGGATCTCGTGGCGATTGTTCTCTATTCTCTGGTGCCTCCAGTGATGAATCCGGTCATCTACAGCATGTGGAACAAGGATATCAAAGCTGCCCTATGGAGAATAATTGGATCAAGGTTGTTCTCCAAGAATAAAATGCCCATATTTCTTCCATGACCATAGTTTCATTCAGCATTTCGTCATAAATGTAACCAACTGATGATACAATTGGTCCCATGTGAACATAGAATGCAATCTGATTATGCGGTAGAAAAAATCCAGACTAGCTCCGTTGAACTCAATGGAGTTACTGTAGGGTGTGACTGGTGTAAATAAACCTGTCTAATCAGTAGCCATAAGAAAGTCTTAAGCTTGTGTCTTTTTTATGTTCTGTTTGTTGGGTGTTTGGTTGATTAGTTGCTTTGTTATAGATATTTTGGGTGGTCTGCTTTTGGGGAGGGTGGGATATGTTTGACTTGATGCCAGTGTCTTTTCATTGTCATCTATGGGGAAGCTCAATGTCATCAGCTCTGTGATGGGGTTTGCTGAAAGAGCTGACATTTTGCTTCCTGCAAAGCTGAGAAGGTCAGAAAGAGTCTGCACCGCTGTCTGGATGGCTGAGTTCCCATTGAAATCATGATTGTAATGTTGCTGGGTTTTTATTCTTTTATTAATGGTGTGTTAGTCACTAGGAGTTGCTCTGTAATATTTTCTAATAAGTTATGCTTTGCTCCAGCTATGCTAGATAAATCATTGGAGAAGGCTTAATGTACTACTGGTCACAAATCCTGGCAGAAGAACTGCAGGTACCAAACACACTCAGATCTGCTGGGAAATCACAGCTGTTTAAGCCTAAATTGATAGTATCTAGTTTGCATATCAATTCAAGTTTAGCAGTTTCTCATTGGAGTCTGTTTTTGAAGATCTACAACCTATCCTGAAGGATGATCCCTCACTCTCACAGATCTTGGAAGACAGACCTGTCCTCGCTTACAGACAGCCCCCCAAACTGAAGCAAATATGATATGCAAACTAGTTATACTATCAGTTTAGGCTTAAATAGTGACTGGGAATGGCTGAGCCATTACACACATTGAATCTATTTTCCCCATGTTAAATATCTTGTCAAACTGTCTTAAATGGGCCATCTTGATTATCACTACAAAAGTTTTTTTTTCTCCTGCTGACAACAGTTCATCTTAATTAATTAGCCTCGTAGAGTTGGTTGGGCAACTCTCACCTTTTCATGTTCTCTGTATGTATATATATTTCCTCACTATATGCATCTGATGAAGTGGGCTGTAGCAAGAAAGCTTATGCGCAAATAAATTTGTTAGTCTCTAAGGTGCCACCAGTACTCCTGTGCTTTTTGCGGATACAGACTAACATGGCTGCTACTCTGAAACCTGTACTTTCACTTTGTGCTGATAGGGAGAGCAAAGCGGAAGGGAGGTGGGGCCCAGCCAGAGGGGTATCAGGTTTCAGCCTGTCCAAGACCCTCTCTTGTCTGAGATAGTTGCTATACCAGAAGGCTGTGAAGCTGGCCCGTTTTATAGTCTCTGGATGTCCTGGTTTTTTAATTGTAACTCACAGGTAGTAACCTTAGAAGGGCAGGGTGCAGGGAGGGGAAAGGAGCGTGACACAGGCTGGGAGCTGCTGCATGGCAGTGCTGGCTTAGGGTACATTTTAACTGACCCCTTTTCCAGATTATTTTATTTCCCTGCTGGTCAAAGAATTCTTTCTCTGACTGTTTGCAGTCAGAGCTCAATCTGCTGTGTGTCTGCTGTGTGTCTGCTGTCAAAAGGCAATTTTTGCCAAGGAGTTATGCAGAGGGTAAAGATGAAAGAGGAAGTCAGCTCACAACATAAGGAGAGAGATTGTGATTAACCTGGTTAGCTATTGCAGTTACACCCTCAAAAACAGGGCTGAGAAAGGAAGAAACAGCATCTGCTGCTGACCTGCACCTTTTAAATGCTGAGTCCTAAATTCTGCCAGGGAATCTGGATGAGGCTGTGGAAAACATTATTATTAATAATTCTGTTCTTTTCTGTGCTCTCATTACATTACATCAACATCATGCGAATCAGAAAAATACACCTGCTCGTTGTGATGCTGATGGCTGGGATCATTGTATACTTCAGGTAAGTGTTTCAGTAAATACTCAGGTCTGACCTCCGGTGGCATAAATCCATTTACACCAATCAATAAGCTAGACTTTCATTTTTCTTGGGGTTTGAATAGGCACAGGGAGAGAATAGATTCAGTAAAGCAGATTGAAAGGTTTTTTTCAAATTATTATTTTATTTTATCCAAAATCTTTTCATACAAAACCACTTATTCAAAATGGAAAATTTCCACAGAAAATATTGATTAAAATAAATAAACACTATTTTTTTGTTTATCCCATTTTTACAGTGAAGATATTTGTAATAAAAATAATAATATAAAGTGAGCACTGTACTCTTTGTATTCTGTGTTGTAATTGAAATAAATATAGTTGAAAATATAGAAAAGCATCCAAAATATGTAATAAATTTCAGTTGGTATTCTATTATTTAACCGCAATTAAAACTGTGATTAATTGCAATTAATTTTTTGAGTTAATCACGTGAGTTAGATATGATTAATCAACAGCCCTACGGAAAATTGTTTCTTTTAAAAAACCTGCAAAATTAAAATGACTCTAAAATGTTATTTATTTTCCCACACAGAATTTGTTTTCCTTCATTTTTATGATCAGTTCTACTCAGAAAATTGCTGCATGTACAGATTGTTCTCAGTTAAATCTGAGCATACACAAAGTAACTCTGGTGAAGACAATATGAGCCAGAGAAGAGGTTAAAGTTAAGGATAAAGTTAGAAAGTAGAGTTCAGCTAAGGGAGAATACAGAATTAATGGCAGCATTCATGCTAAGGTTTTAATTTTACCTAAAAATATTCAGAGCCAAATCCCCAGCTGGTGTTCACCAATGTATGCTGGCTAGTGTATATTTATGTTATTAATGTGTGTGTGTATACATACACTTTAGTAGGATTTGGTCCTATTGGAGCTATTGATCCTTCACTCCACACCTGTTGACGCAATCTCAATACTTCACAGTCTTCTATATATACACACACGCATACACACACATTAATAACATATATATGTTATTAATGTGTGTGTGTGCATTATATATATATATGTTATTAATGTGTGTGTGTGTGTGTGTGTGTGTGTGTGTGTGTGTATATATATTCTCACCATATACATATTAGTATGCATTAAGCAGAAAGGAGTTATATATCCTAAATTGCCCTGTACCTTTCTTATAATCCTGATCACTTATGCTAACTATCCCACAACACCCTGTATTCACTGAAGTAAATTTTGGCTTAATTGAATAGGGAAACCTACTGGATTAGAACATTTGAGTGTTTTACTGTGGGAAGCAGTGGTAGTTACTCGCACAGACCAGTACCTGGAATGGTCCAGAAAAAACAGATAATGTATGAGTGCTCTACCCTTGGACAAATGTAGGAAGTGCCTTCATGTACCTTGGTATCAGGAATGCATCTGTTCAGGACAAAAAGATAAAGTGTGTACAGTTGTACCAGAGAAGCAAGGTAGAAAGCTGGTTGGTTAAATTTAGTTTGAGCTGGTGCACACAGTATCCTTCTTCTTGTAAACAGGTTGGGTAAAAAGAGGGTTTTGCAGATGTTACTTTTGGAGCACACCTTCTGTGTTAGGTGAATGTAACAATGCTGAATGAGACACCTTCCTGTAGACTGGGAGGTGACTCCTGGGAGAGCATAGGGAGGGAACAAATTAACAAAAAAACTCCAACAACACTGTGAAGTATCTGGAGTGCATCAACAAGGAAGTGCCTCAATAATATAGGGTCACATCCTCAGGTGCTGTGAATTGACAGACTTCAAACTACTTTTCTCAACACCAGCTACGGACCTGGCCCTATTGGAACTATGGATCCTTCACTCCACACTTGTTGACACAATCCCAATACTTCTTCGTCTTCTTTTTGTTTTGTTAATTTGTTCCCTCCTGAAAAACTCTTCAGCACATGCTTAACTTTAACCATGTGACTAGTCCCACTGAAGATTTAGAATTAAACTCATGCTGAAGAGATTTGCTGGATTACGGTTAGGTTAGAGCCAGATTCACCAGGCCATTATGCCCATCCCCTGTTTCCTCTGACAGGTTCTGTTCGAGCCCTGCAGGGCAGGTAGCTCCAGCCAGACCCTCATTCTGGCCGCTGTGGAGAGCTTCTTCCCAAATCCTCCCTGACTCTGGGTCCCCTCTAGATCCACTGCAGGAGTCTCCTGATCCCTTGAATTCTTCTACTTTTTTCTCTTGAATCAGGACATCAGGCCCAGCTCTCTGCTCCTCAGATCTCAGAGTGGTGCTCCGTGAAGGCCCACTCCAGACTCTGGGCCTCTGAAGAGACCTTCACTGGATCTATCCTACCCCCTTGGCCCCTTTCTTTTGACGGATCAGGCTCCCTCACATGATGTCTAGTCACCTGACCCAACCACAGCCTGAAGCCCAAACTTTCACTTGGAAGCAGATGACAAAGTACAAGTGTGGATGAGCCCATCTCCTCTGAAAGGGCCAGCCCACCCTGAGCCACTGTGAACTTTAACTGGACCTAAGGTATTTAGGCATGCAACTGCTATTGACTTATGTCACAGAGTCACCAGATCAATGCTCTGAAACTACTCCATATGAAGCCAGTCAGGACTCTGGGGGAGCCTCCTCTCTCTGACCATACTGTCTCCAGGGCAAGAAGCTCACACACCTTCAACCTTCCTGGGTCTTGCCTCAGAACATTCAGCATCCTCTTCCACACCGTGTGCTTCCCGCAGAGAGTCTGCCTGGACAGAGTTCCCGGGGAAGCCAGAGGGCCCTGCACCCCAACTCTGCAGTCAGACATGACTCTCAGCCAGCCGGTAAAACAGAAGTTTTATTAGTCGACGGGAACACAGCATACAACAGAGCTTGTTAGCGCAGAAATTAGTGACTTTCAGCCAAGTCCATCTTGGGAGTCCTGGGCTAGATGTCCTGGACTCCCCCTCTTCCAGTCCCCCCACGTAGACTGCCAGCTTCCAGTGACCCAACCTCCAACATCCCTGTGTTGCTCCTCCTCCTCCCCTTTGTCTCACTTCCTGGGCACAAGCTTTCACCTGGTTGTATCCTCCTGCTGGGTTCTAGGTTACATAGGTGCAAACAGATGGACAGTCTCACCTGCCCTGAGGGCCTCAGCAAAAATTACACTCCCAATTCCCACCACCGAAGTATTGGTGCGGTACACTGAGAAACTAAGGTACACACAGTATAAGTCTCATATGCAACATAATGAGATGAATAAAACCCCACTTTGTCACATCTCTCCCCCTTCCAAGACCGAATTGAGCGGGGCACTTTAGCCAGTGGCCTAGGGAAGTTCTGACCCCCCTCTCCAGGACAAAGCATTGACTATAACTCCCCTTAAGATGAACCACCTCCATGTTATAATCCTGAAGCTGAAGACTCGACCTCAGGAGCTTGGCATTGGCCCCTTTCATCTGGTGCACCCGTGACAGGGCAAGTGGTCCAGATACACAGTGAAGCGCCGCCCAAATAGAGCTGGCTGCAAGCCTTTTAAGAACCCACTCCATGGCTAGGTATTCCTTCACTATGGGTTGCATAGTTCTGCTCCCAGGCAGCAGCTTCCTGCTCAAGTTCATGATGGGGTTTCACTCCCCATTTCTATCAACCTGCATTAACACTGCAGTCAGCCCTGTGTTTGAGGCATCGGTGAACACCATAAAGGGCTTGTCAAAGTCTGGGTTTACCAGAAGCGAGCTCTTGACCAGAGCCTCCTTCATAGCACAGAGAGCCTTCTGGAACTGCTCTGTCCAGACCACCTTATCTTGCTTACCTTTCTTACATAGCTCAGTGATGGGGGCAGCAATGGAGCTAAAGTGGGGTATGAACCTCCAGTAGTAGCCCACCATCCCAATGAAAGCCTGGACCTGCTTCTTAGTCTGGGGAGCAGGTCAGTCTCTGATCACCTCCACATTGGCTGGCTCTGGCTTTAGGCAGCCACTCCCTACTTTGTGACCCAGGTACGACACCTCTGACATCCCCACCTTGCACTTTCCAGCTTTTATAGTCAGTTCTGCATCCAGTCCAGCACTTGTTTAACCTGGGACACATAGTTCTCCCAGGTCTGGCTAAAAACACAGATATCATCAGTATATATCAGGGGAAAATTCTCCATCCTCTTGAGTGACTGAGGTGCAAGATGGCAGGTGCCCCCTTTAGGCAAAAACATAGAACCGGGAACTTGTATAACCCCAGAGGGGTGGTAAAAGAAGATTTCAGCCAGGCAACTGGATCCAAAGGTACTTGCCAGTAGCCCTTGGTGAGATCCATAATAGTGAGATAATGAGCCCACTCCTAGCTGGTCCAGGAGCTTGTCAGGTCTAGGCATGGGGTAGGCATCGTACTTGGTGATGGCATTAAGACTCCGGTAATCCACACAAAACCAGATTGACCCATCCTTCTTGGGGCCCAACACCATGGGTAAGGCCCAAGGGCTGGAGGATGGAGCCAGCATGTCCTTGACCTCTCTTTCCAGGTCCTGGGCATTTTTAGCTCCACCTAATCCAAAATGGAACCAGATGGCTGGCATGTCAAATAAAAAGGTTAAGGAGGAGTGTTTAAATTAAGGGCAGGATGAAAGATGACGGATGCATGCTATTTGCATAGAGACTTTCCTTAGGGGAGGATTTATTAAATGGTATTCTCTATATCGAGGTAGGCAACCTATGGCACGAGTGTCGAAGGCAGCACGCGAGCTGATTTTCAGTGGCACTCACATTGTCCAGGTCCTGGCCACTGGTCTGGGGGGAATCTGCACTTTAATTTAATTTTAAATTAAGCTTCTTAAACATTTTTAAATATCTTATTTACTTTACATGCAACAATAGTTTAGTTAGATATTATAGACTTATAGAAGGAGACCTTCTAAGAATGTTAAAATGTATTACTGGCATGTGAAGTCTTAAATTAGAGTGACTAAATGAAGACTCGGAACACCACTTTTGAAAGGTTGCCAATTCTGCTCTATATCCTAATAAACAGAAAAGGATAGAAAGTTGATAAGGTACAGGCAGTAACTGAAAAGAAACAGAGAAATAAAAAGTCTCTTTCAAAAACACCACCTGATGAAAGACAACTAAATATCGACCAATTTGATAAGTGCTTGTATGCAAATTATAGAAATCTAAATACTAAGATGGGTGAATTTGAGTACCTGGTATTAAATGAGACTATTTATATAATAGGCATCACAGAAACTTGGCAGAATGATGAAAATCAATGGAACAGGGTTCAAAAAAAGAAATAGATAAATTAATGGCGGATCAGTGACTCTTAGCCAGGATGGGCAGGGATGGTGTTCCTAGCTTCTGTTTGCTAGAAGCTGGGAATGGGTGGCAGGGGATGGATCAGTTGATGATTACCTGTTCTGTTCATTCCCTCTGAAGCATCTGGCATTGGTCACTGCCAGATGACAGGATACTGGACTAGATGTAACTTGGTCTGACACACTATGGCTCTTCTTATGGTAATAGTGGGTTACAAAATAGATAGTAATGGCAGTGTAGGTCATTCTGGTGGGTGTGTGGCACTACAATTGAAAGGATTAAATGTCTCAAACTGTACCATAGAATCTCTAAGAACCTGTCCCCTAGTATAAAATAGCCACATCGAGGTGGAGGCTGCAGGTGGAGGAGGATTTATGTGTGTCCTATGGAGCTGGTGGATATGATGTGACTGTAAGAGACCAGGAGGGAGCTTAATCCTAATACAGCAACAGAGCAAAGAAGCACTATTTCATTGGTGAATGTCTCAGTGCAGGATAAGGGAAAGGAGCGGAAATGGTTAATTAAACTGTGACCACAGAAGTGTAATTTTAGTAGCAGAGAAACAGTGTTTACTAAAGTCTATATAGCTCCCATGATTCATTGTGATGGGACACACTCAGCTCTCATGAATACCTTCTGTTATAG
This sequence comes from Gopherus flavomarginatus, assembly GCF_025201925.1. NCBI lineage: Eukaryota > Metazoa > Chordata > Testudines > Testudinidae > Gopherus > Gopherus flavomarginatus. The sequence continues at coordinate 15,939,186 of NC_066627.1, read as the reverse complement.
AATCATAGAATATCAGGGTTGGAAGAGACCTCAGGAGGTCATCTAGTCCAACCCCCTGCTCAAAGCAGGACCAACAATTAAATCATCCCAGCCAGGGCTTTGTCAAGGGGATATGAACCTGCACTCTCTCTGCTTGTGGGACCCCTATTGGCTGTTGCCCCCAAGCTGAGTCATGCACATGACCCCTTTTGGAGTAATGAAGGTCTAAGTGTCACAGTGCTGTTGTTGGTATCTGTACTGTCCCCCATCTCTCCAGTCAGGACACTACCTTGAGTTCAGTCCCTTGCCAGGGCTTTGGCCACTCTATGAGTGGCCAGTAGGGGACCTGTGCCTGCCCACTACATGTGGTCCTGATCCCAGGACCCTATAAATAGAAGCCATGTGCTGCTTCCTATAACTCTGTTGCTGCTGCTATTTCCTGGCCTACTTCCCATTATACACTTTCTCTTCCCCCATTTACCTCAGGGCTGAAGTTCTTCCTCATGGACAGACAGTGTCACCAACACCCAACTTCTGGCACACCCTTGAGCTCCAGACACCAGCAAGGAGCACCTTTCTTGCTCATCTGTTCCCTGCCAGGGACTGACTCAGGCTCTGCAGCTCCTTTTATCTGAGCCTGCTGAACGTTGATTGGTTGCTTCCCTGCAGTCTTTCTAGACAGGCCTGGAAGACCCACCTTCACTGCTCCTTTTCTGGGGCAGGGTATAGCAGGACTGCGAGACTTCCAGCAGGGGGCCTCAAAAGGCCTGGTATACCCCATCACAGCCATTCACCAAACATAAGCTGCCTGCAGAATTATTTCTTCATAGAATGCAGTGGGTCACATATGGCAGTGTGGTGGTCATAAGCCACCTCTGCAAGTATGAAAACTTTGTTGCAAAAGAATAAAGAACATCTGGATGTCACCGTGCCTCAATGGGTCACAGCTGAGAATACCAGATTCAGGACAAACTGCTAAGGAATAGGGCATACACACCCCAAATTGGTGGTTATTCTATCATTAGATATATCAAACCGGTAACATAAGTAAACTCCTGTCTCACCACATTGGTTAACAAGAAGTCAAAAATGCCATCTCCTTAGGCATTCCAGCCCTTTTTTCACCACCCATACACTAGACATTATGAAGAGTGGTTACTGAAAACCAATTTAATCAAACAAAGGTTTCTCCTGATCTCAAGAGATCAGCCACATAGCAAGGCCAATATAGAACTCCGATCTTACCCAATAACCATGCTGCTGCCAATCCATTAGTAACAAAAATTTAAGGTTAAGAAAAGAAAAGTAGAATAGAGTTAATGGTGTTAATATATTATATATATATATATACAATAATGGCAATGTTCTTATATCAGGTTTGTAGCAGTGTTGTTATAGACTGCTGGGTTGTAAAGTCTCTGATAACTTCTAAAAGATGGGAAGGTCCTCAGTCCATAGTCCAAGATACTCCTTTGAATTGTAAATCAACAGTCCAGAGACTTGCATCAGGAAAGAGGCAAAATAGAGTCATTCCATTTTATACTCTTTGCCATGTGCCTGGAAATTTTCCATTTCAAACAAAGTTCACAGCTTCAGCTGTTGTAAAATTACGTGCCTAAGATGGAGTCCAGCATGGTACATGTCCTTACATGCTTTGATGACTCACAGGGGCAGCCATTACCCATATACTTGCTAAGGAGTCCACAGGAAAGGCTCTGCAAACGGGCTTGCTGGGCAGGATGAATTTCTTCAATGGTCCATTGTTAAAAGGAAGTATCCTTAAGGGGCCATGCAGCTTGAATAGTCCATTCACAATGGGCTGGTGAAACTGGATGTAAACTACCTTGTGGTGGTTACCCCAGAACAAGCACATTTGAGATACAGACACATAGCCAATCTTCATAACTTCAGATATCGGGATGATACATGGATTTAAACGGGATCATCTTATTTAGAAAATTATAACTTTTCCATTGACACTTTACATCAGGTCTGCACAACATACGGGTCGCGGGCCGCATTTGGCCCGTGGAGGCTCGCTGTGCGGCCCGCGGCAGGAAATCAAAGGGCTATTGGCTGCCCGCAGCCGCAGGGAGCCCAGAGCCCTTTAAATTCCAGCCACGGACGTGATTCAAAAGGCTCTGGGCTGCCCGCAACCATGGGGAGCCCAGAGCCATTTAAATTCCAGCCGCGGCTGGGATTCAAAGGGCTCTGAGCTGCCCGCAGCGGCAAGGAGCCCAGAGTCCTTTAAATCTCAGCCGCGGCCGGGATTCAAAAGTCTCTGAGCTGTCCGCAGTGGCGGGGAGTCCAGAGCCTTTTAAATCTCAGCCACTGCCAGGAAACAAAGGGCTCTAGGCTGCTGGCAAGAGCTCTGGGCCCTTTAAATCCCTGCTCCAGCCCCGCAAAGCTCCAGGTTTCCCCAGCTGCAGGAGCCCTGGGGCCCTTTAATTTGCCCCTGACAGCTCCAGTCACCTTTTCAGCTGGGAGCCCCTGGTTGATTTAAAATCAAGTATCACCTCCCCACCCCCAACCTTCCTTTTTGGCCCACAGCTGTTTTGGTGGGCCAGTGCTGGGGAAGGAGGGTTTCTTTCCGCAGGGCTGAGCAGTGCTGGGGCGGGGTGTTTCCGCAGGGCCCGGAGGTTCTGGGGGGTTGTTTCCGCGGGGCTGGGGAGTTTCGGCCCTCAGCTGCTTTCTTTGGAGTAATGTGGCCCTTGTCGCTTTACGAGTTGTGCAGGCCTGCCTTACATGATATACTGTGTACAAGATTTGTTGCAATTGTATAACAGTAGCAACATCAGTGATGTAAATGCTCATATTCAATAATACAGCATCACACGGCATTTCTTTTTTTAAAAAGATCTATCATTTGCACAGCATACACACCATGACAAATTCAACCTCATTAACATGCTTACACACATGAGTAAATGACATAAAATGCATATTTAATATAGTGTGTATATGCACATTACATTACTGTATATAGAGCAATATAAACAAGACATTGTCTATACAAAATTTTAGTTTGTACTGACTTCACTAGTGCTTTTTTATGTAGTCTATTGTAAAACTAGACAAATATCTAGATGAATTGATGTGCCCCCTGGAATACCTCTGCGTACCTCCGGGTTATGTGTACCACTGGTTGACAACCACTGCTCTATACCACTTACCTAGACAGCAGTTCACTTCTAGAAACATTTTCTTCCTATATTTCTTCAATCATGGGACAGAAAGGATCTCAGAAATTATTACTTACACATTTTTCTTTCTCATCACACTTCCCAGTTCCTTGAACTCACCTGCTATCTGTGAGATATCTTGAGATGCAGTGTCATTGGTGCTTTTATGGATCCTTGACCATTGACTTCAGCAACCTATTCAAACTTACAGTCATGTCTTGTGCGTTGGTTCCAGGAGGGCAGTACACCATATTCTGTTTTCCACATGTATCTTGCAAAATATTCTTTCCATTCTTCTGTGTATTGAATCCCAACAAAGATTGTCTGTCTTAGAGTACTGGAGATCTCTTTGTAGGCAGATTTGATTTGTTTATGGATTGGGCCAAGCTGCCATCCACAGGTGTGTTCTGTACATCTAGGAATTATTCAGGGTAGTTCTATTGCCTGTGCTATGCAGGATGTCAGACTAGATAGAATCATAGACTATCAGGATTGGAAGGGACCTCAGGAGGTATCTAGTCCAACACCCTGCTGAAAGCAAGACCAATCTCCAACTAAATCATCCCAGCCAGGGCTTTGTCAAGCCTGACCTTAAAAACTGATAAGGATGGAGATTCCACCACCTCCCTAGGTAACCCATTCCAGTGCTTCACCACCCTCCTAGTGAAAAAGTTTTTTCTTAATATCCAACCTAAACCTCCCCCACTGAACTTGAGACCTTGTTCTGTCTGGCTTTGAAATCTGTGAATTTTTGGCTATGAATCGCTCTCTTCCCTTGGAAGAGCTGGATCTTGAGAGGTCTCTTCCACAGTTTCCACACTGAGGTTCTGGTTTCTACTGGAAACATGTAGTTGTGCAGAATTCCTCCTGATCATCTTCTCTCTGGTGGCCATAACCTGTCCGTCCACATCTATCTCCAGCTCCGCAGAATGACACTGTGATGTCTTGACCGTGGTGGTTAAGAACTGCCAGGTGTCCTCTATGACATCCTCTATCTCTGACTCTGTGGTGACCAGCTCCATTTTTCTTTGAACCTAGGCTACTGGTGTTTCCAAAATCTAGTTGCCTAGGAACATCTCCACTTCTCTGATTCGCAGTAATATCTGTACTTGCTCCTCCAATTCCCATTGAAAGGAATAGAAATCCCCATCCAAAGGCCTTGGCAATCTGAAAACCTAAACCTTAATGTTTCTAATTAATCCTGATATTTTAAGGATTTCAGGACAATTGTAAGTCCCAGACCTGTCAATGAGCAATGCAGATGCTTCCCCTGTTGAAGAGAAGGCTACTCTGATTAATATGAATTTTTGCTAGTTGCCTTTAGGTGCCTGCATTTGCAACCATTTTTCTTAAGTGATCTCCCTAAACTCATGGAGGAAGTCTGGGGCATCACTGATATTAAAACACAGGGTTCAGCATAACCTGTGAATCTGGATTAGCTCCAGTTAAAGAAAAGAAAATACTTCAGATTTACACTATGAAGGATCAGAACAATAGCTTAATATTAAGTAGTTTTCTGGTATTTTGAGTGAGTGTGTGCGCACACACGTGCATGCGTAAAGGGAATGAGGCCTGCTAGATGTACGTGATAGTGTTATGCTGTCTTGGTTTATTGGCCCATTGTGTGTGTAAACTAGTGTTTTTACCCGTGTGTCTCTGTTGCACTTAATGAGCATCTCTCTCTCTCTCTGAGGTTGTTGTTGCCTTATAGACTGTGTGTATAATTGTGTGTGAGACTGCTGTCCCTTGTTGAAGGGAATGTCATGTGCTAAACTTATGTGTTTGTCTGTATTTGTGTATTGGTTTCAATGTCTCGGCTACCTCATGCTGGAGGACACAGAATCACAGAATCATAGCGATTAGGGTTAGAAGAGACCACAGGAGGTCATCTAGTCCAACTCCCTGCTCAAAGCAGGACCAACACCAACTAAATCATCCCATCCCATCCCAAGGAGGGAGATTCCACCACCTCCGTAGGTAACACATTCCAGTGCTTCACCCCCTCTTAATGAAATAGTGTTTCCTAATCTCCATTGGGATGGGGAAGAAACCAAAGGGACAAGGGATTCCTTCCTTATGCAAAAGATATATACATGGGTGGAACAGAACAAAGAGGCAACTATCATGAGAAATCCCCTAGCTACCACCTGAGCTGGAACAAGGGCTAAGTATTCCATAACCCCTTGCACTCACTGAAGTAAGATGTGGCTTGTGCAATTTTGGAAGTTGTCAAGATCAGGACACATAGTGCTTTGTCAGAGCAGGAGATAGGGAGTTGTTCTGACAGCCTGGACTGAAATGCCTCAAAGGAAGAGGCTTATCTAGGCCTTGTACAAACCTAAGACATGCCTTTATACTCTTTGGTGCCTGAAATACATGCTGTCAAAACAAAGAGATATGGGATACACCATGGTGCCAGAAGAACAAGGTAGAAAACTGATTGGTTAAATGTAATATCAGATGACTTACGTAGTACCTTGTACTTGCAGATAGGTTGGGTATAAACAGATGACTTTAAAGATCCAACTTTGACAGCACAGCTTCTGCATAAGGTGAATGTAACAGTGCTGTGTGATACGGCTTCCTGGAGACCGGTATTGTACTGAACCTTTGTCCTGTACTTTATTATTATTGGTTTAGAGCAATCAGCCTGACTGGTGTTGCTGCGTTGGTCTCTTGAATATATTGCATACCAAACTAAAGTGTGGTCAAGCAACTGAGTCAACAATTTATTCCCAGGCATTTATTTCTATGCATTAAGAGTTGGAGGGCATGGAATAGGGGGTAGGGCTGGGACAGCAGGGTGTCTGTGGGTTGGGATTGAGGTGCAGCAGCAGACCTGTGTGTTAGCCCAAAAATTGGATAGAAGGCAGGGGCTTCAAGTTAGGATTAATGGGCATCGTCAGAGCTTTTGGAGGCATCAAGGAGCACAGGACAAGGAGAACAAGAGCCTGTGGGTCAGGATTGAGGGGAACTGGCAGAGCTGTTGAGTGGGGTCTTTGCAGGGCTGCATCAGCTAGGGGACTATAGGGTTAGGATTATGGAGCGTGTGTGTGTGCATGTGTGCCACTCAGTGAAGAATAGCATGAGGTGGAATGGGGCTGTGGGTTAGGACTGAGGGCAGAACTGGGGTTCATGGTGGGCAGAACAGCAAGGCTTGTCACAGTCCAGGTAGGTTTACTGATCTCTGTCACTGAGGCCTAGAATACTGGAATTGCCTTTCACCCAGTGCACCTGGACCTTTCTGCCTTGGCTAACCCAGTGGGAATCTCCGGTTTGTTTACATGTCATTTTCACAGCGCTCCCTCCTCCCCTTCCATCGCCTCACTAGGTGAGACTCTGGTAGAATTTATGAAGGAAGGGATCACCTTTCTCAGGAGCTGGCTTGACCCCTTTCACTTTACACATCAGGGGGCTACTTGACATAGGAACAAACCCTCCCCTTCCTTTGTCTAACATTAATCAGTGGCTCTGATTTTCCTTGCTAATCAAAGCTGCTGGGACTACCACTGCGACCTGCATTTTCCAAGAGCATTTCCAGTCTAATGGCCTTCACGGAACCCCTTAAAATAGCTAGCAACTTTGCTTCTGCCACTGTCCCTTAATTCCTTAAGAGGACTGAAAAATCTCCAGGCAGTGCCCAGGTCTCAGCTGAGAAATTCTCAGAGTGCAGATTAAGGCATGTGAAATTATAACAACCTGTGTGTTCTCTTGTAAATCTCTACAGAGTCATGGCTGCTGCATGGCTGATTGGACAGATTTCTTTTTGGTGGCTGTGTTACTAACAGGGATGGTTTTAATGAGCACACAATGAAGCAAGGATGTAAAAAAAATGTCCTAAATAAGAGTCAGTGAAATTAACATGTTTCAAATGAAAATGATCAGGGTTCCTTCATAGTGTCAGCTGTCACTCCAGATCTGGGATCAGACATATAGAAACAGTGCATCCTTAAGGACAAGAACCTTACACTCTATGGACAGATTCTTCATTGCCATGATCAGCCAGCAGGGACCGAAATAACTGTTGTTATAGTTTATCCCTTTGCCACGGTTGCCCTTAGTAGAATGTTATAGTCATACTGAAAGCCTCTTGTAAGCCCCAATTCCCATATACTTTGACTATGATATTAGCTGCAAATGGAGTGCGAAGGAATATATTTCACTTATCAAAAATCATGATAGATTTTTTCAATTGAATTTCATGTTTCTGAGACTGTGAAATGTACCCACTCAGTAGCCTCTGCCAGCAGTGCCAGATGGGTCAGAGGGACTTGAACAGAACAGAGACATCCAGAGTATGAGGTTGCATCCCTGATCATCTTGGATAATAGCCATAATGATCTTATCCTCCGTGAACTTATCTAACTATTTTTTCAACCCAATTATACTTTTGGCCTTCATCACATTCCATGCAACAAGTTCCATGGGTTGATTGTGCATTGTGTGAAGTACTTCCTTTGTTTGTTGTAAATCTGCTGCCTATTAATTTCATTGGATGATCCCTGATTTTTGTGTTATGTGCAGGGGTAAATAAAACTTCCTGATTCACTTTCTTCTCATCATTCACAATTTTATAGATGTCTATGATATCCCCCCCCCATAGTAAGCTCTTTTCCAGTCTGGAAAGGTCCAATCTTTTTAATTTCTCCTCATATGGAAGCTCTTTCATACTCCTAATCATTTTTGTTTCCCATCTCTGTACCTTTTCCTATTATAATATAGATTTTTTTGATATGGGTGTGACACTGGCAGACCAGGTGCCAGCTCATGTCCAAGCCTCAGGTCAATTCACTTGTGTGTTAGTGTAGATCAAAGTAATTGTTAAATGTATCAGAGTATATTTGATGTTTAAATTTGATGAAAACTAATGGGATGTTACATGCATTGTTTTCACTTATCTGAATCCTGTTATAATGTAGTAATGTTGTGGAAAATTGCCTACATGGTTGATTTTGGATCAGACAGCCTGAGGCTCCTTTATTGATCACGCGAACATGCATGCATGACGGAGTCAGCCAAGGCAGCCGCACTCCCTCCCTCCCCCAACAGATAAAATGAGAGAGCATCTATAGGATAAAAATCACAAAAATTACATATGCTTTCTTAAAGTTTTACATCCTTATAAGGAATAAACCAAAGCAAGCCTTTTCTGTTTTTCCTTACTTTTGCCCTTTGTGGTTTCTTGCTCTGTCACCTGGCAGCTATTAATCATAAACTGTTACAAAAGGTTAATTCTACTTTTATAATTTCTACAGTTAGTTCTGCTTTAGTAGTTTTTGTCTACCCTTCTCCTTTTACCCCCTTCCTCCTTCCTGAAGGCCACACACATACAGGTCACCTGATCATACATACAGTTCACTTGACCAAAGTTTAGGCCTTAGGCCATTTTCCTCCACGGTAGCAAACTTTTATACTGTGTTGACCCCTGTAACTAAATAACCTATCAAGCAAGAAAGAAGCCTTGCGGAATGCAAATGATGACCTTTAATAGAAAAGTGCTTATTTCCACTGTGGTCATTGTATGTAAAGATCAGAGATCAAAGATTCAAAATGCATTCCTCACTCTCTGTTATCAGAGGAAAAGCCCACACTGTCAGCTTCTTTTCTGTGGAAAGAAACTATAAGAATGGATTAAAGGAAAGAGACTTCATCTCTGACCTATTTGGATTCTAAGATGGTGGAATAACAGAACGAGAAGACAGAGATCATTCTGAGTAGCCCCAAGAACCTTTTTGGAAACTTGCAGATTACTACATCTCTGCTACAATTTGGAATTACAAACTGTGACTCACCTGTGCCTATATTTTTACCTGCTTTAACCTCTCAATAATTCTCATTCTTCTTTCTTAGCTAGTAAATCTTTAGTTGGCTACCAGCATTGTCTTTGGTGTGATCTCTAGAAAACTAACTGATGTGGGCTAAGTGACTGGTCTCTTGGGACTGGGAGCAACCTGAATATTTTGTGAGTTTTGATTTAAGTGACCATTTATCACTAAGTCCAGTTTGTTTGGACGGCAAAATAGACTGGGGGAGGGATAGCTCCGTGGTTTAAGCATTGGCCTGCTTAAACTCAGGATTGTGAGCTCACCCCCTGAGGGGGACATTTAGGGATTTAATTGGGGATTGGTTCTGCATTGAGCAGGGGGTTGGACTAGATGACCTCCTGAGGTCCCTTTCAACCCTGGTAGTCTAAGTCTATGACTGGAGCATCTAAAGAGACTATCTGTGACTCCATGGTAAGACTGGCATAATGATCAAGGTGTTCATATTTGTTAAAGGCTTGGTGAAATCTAATTATAGATCACACCACCAATTTGGGGCCTCTGACCTGTTTTCTGATAGTCTGCCCAGTGGTAGGCACCCGCACTTGTGAGCCAGTCCAGACATTGTGACAATGGGGAAACAAGAACTGAACATAGTATGCAAGGTAATGGGATATCATTAATTTGTATAGTGACACTATAATATTTACTGTCTTATCCCTTTCCCAATTGTTATTAACATCATTTTCAATTGTTTTTTACTGTTTTTGCACATTGGGCAGATGTTTTCACCAAACTATCCACAATGACTCCAAGTTCTCTTTCTTGACTGCCAGCCTAGCAACTGGCAGGCAAGCTGCCAGGCACAATATCTGTCCGGGTCCCAGGAATCTTGCTGGAAATTAAGCCTCAGTGGCTGCATAGCACCCCACTTTTTGGGCAGACACTTCTCAACTCTCTGGATAGCCACCTCCTTGACTACCTGGGTAGCCATCAATTTGACTTCTTGGACTACCTGGACAGCTCAGTGAGCCAGTGGGAAATTTCCCCTTAGTTTTCCTGAAGAGGAATTTTTTTGATACTTTCCCTCCTGTGAACACTTTTTGTTCCTGGTCCCTGTTGACTTGGGATGCAAATTTGTTCAAACAACCACAGGAGGAAAATTCCGCTTTCAGGCAGCTCTAATTCCTGCGTTGTTCAGTGCAGAAGCCGGAAAGAATATAGTCAATGGTGCATAGGCCTAATGGAAGAGAGGGGATGGTTTGGTGGTGTTAGGCCAAGGAAAATTGGCTTCTAGTCCTGGTTCTGCTACAGATTTCAGAATGTCTGCTGAGTCACTTACATCAGAATTTTCCTGGGTGACCACTAACTGTGTGCACCTCCTTTCCTAGGTACCCCACATGAAAAACAGAAGGGCTGAGTACTGATAACAACAGCAGAGATCACTGGTAGTACCAGGGCACCCTCAGAAATCAAGTCCTCTGAGCTTCAGCTCAATTACTAAGGCAGCCAAAACTAATGGGTACTTCTGCAAATTCTCCCCCCCCCCACAACAGTGTGATTATTCAAAAGTCACATTCTCAGAGGCAGAAGAGGCTGGAAAAACTGTTTGCCACTCAGCGATAGCAAGGAAACAATTTGTTCCACATACGTCTCCTCAAGGCTGTTTGGATTTCCCTGTTCCTTAGGCTGTAGATAAAAGGATTCAACATGGCAGGCAAAACAGTGTAAAACAGGGAGAGAAGTTTACCACTGTCTGGAAACTCACTGGACCTGGGTTGTAAATAAAGGATAATGCCAGAACCATAGAATAAAGCCACAACAATGAGGTGGGAGGAGCAGGTGGAGAAGATTTTCCTCTTGCCCTCAACTGATGTCATCTTAATGATGGTGGCGATGATTCGGATGTAGGACAACAGGATCAGGGCAAAGGGCACCATTCCAAAGAAAGCGACCACCATGTAAGTCAAGGTTTCATTCATGGAGGTGTCAGCACAGGCCAGCAATAGCAGAGGGGCTGAGTCACAGAAGAAATGGTTTATCTTTTTGGAGCTACAGAAGGGTAAGGTGAACACCAAACTGGTCTGGACTGCCTGGGCCGGGATGCCAATAGTCCAGGAAGTGGCTGCCAGCAGGACACACACCTTCTTGTTCATAATCATAGGATAACACAGGGGGTTGCATATTGCCACGTAGCGGTCATATGCCATGGTGGCCAGAAAAGAAGATTCTGTGATCCCAAAGCAAAGGAAGAAGAACATTTGCACAGCACAGCTAGTGAAGGAAATGCGTTTGTCCCCTGAGATGAGGCTCAGCAGCATTTTTGGGACTGTGACTGAGGTGTAACCAACCTCTAAGGCAGATAAATTAGAAAGGAAAAAGTACATGGAGGTATGAAGGGTGGAATCCAGCAGTGTTACAAGGATAATGAAGAGGTTTCCCATCACAGTAACCATATAAACGGCTAACACTGCAACAAAGAGTAAAATCTGCCTCTCTGGAGATGTAGAAAATCCTAAGAGAAGGAACTCAGTCACCACTGTTCGATTCAAGCTCATTGTTTCTTCGTAGGTTTTCAACTGGAAGACAAACAGAGACAAGCATAACATAGTGTATCACTAGCTCTTATGTCAATAAAGACTGGATGTCTTTCTGGAAGATAGGTGGGCTGATGGGAAACTAGATTGGGCTGTCACTCTAGGGCAGCCCAATGAGGCATGCTGCCCTAAAAATGGGGCTCCATTCCCTTCTACAGAAAATGTCAAAAATGGTGGTTTTCATTCCGAATAAAACCCGCTTTTGAAATATTGAACTCTTTAATGAAACAGGATCATGTTTCTCCGGCATAACTAGAGCTGGCCAAAGTATTTGTTTTAAATCACACTTGTTTCAAATGGGTATGAATGAAGAGGGGGGGAAAAGGACCAACTATCAGTTTCTACCGCTCTTGTCAATGGTACCTTAGTCATGAGGAGTGCCACTGATTTCAAAAGAGAGATTCCATTACACTTTCGCTCAGGCTGGGATTTTCAACAGAACCTAAGAGGATTATGCTTCTAAATTTCAATGAGATTTGGGCACCTCATTCCTTTATACACTTGAAAATTCCAGTCTCATGCTGATTTAAATGAGACCATTCAAACATGGAAGCACCAACTCAACGTGTATAAGAATGCTGGCCTTTGCAATCAAGATTACTTGAGACAAAAAACTCATTGATTTGAATCATTATTTTCTTGAGTCTCATACTAGAAAAATCATAAATATTTCATACTAAACATACGTAGACTCCATTTCTTAGGCCCTGATTTTATAATCAGATTCATGTGGATTTTCCTGTATGCCCATGTTGAGATCACTGAAGTCAATGTTTTCTCCCATTCCCCTGCATTTTATCTGTCTTGTCCAGTTAGAGTAGAAGTTCTTTGGGGCAAGGACTTTCTTTTATTCTATCTTTATACAGTATCTAGCACTACAGGGCCTGTTCTAGGTTGTTTCCCAGGTAGTAGTATAACAGATACGGTAATTGCTACTAACAATAATGTTACTCTGCACAGGCACAAGAGAGTGTCTGCATGAATCCTGTTGCAGAAGTAGGGTCATAGCTTCAGCTAGATGGTTTGATTAATAGAACCCATTCAGAAAAAATGACCTATTAATAATGATTATCACAGTTCAGGGATAGCTGTAGTTGGCAGACCTCTCAACATCTCCCTGAGTGCAACCCATTTCAGAGACAGGCCTCTTGCCTTCACCTCCCTGGTGTGGAATCCTACAATTCTCTCACTCTCAAATGAGACTACAGCCTGCTGGGTATGAACTGTGTTTGCTCCACAGGCCCAGATGGATTTGGCTGCGAGGCTTCCCTTTAGGATCTGGGACTAGTAGTGAACACAGTGAACACAAAGCAGCCGTTTGAAAACAAAGTATTGTTTAATCTCAGCAGTAGGAATCAAAACATAACAAGAGCAGAAGGTTAAACAATAGAATGCTGGCATGCACCTATTTTACCTAAAGCTTATCCAGACACCCATACTTCTGAAACAGGGGGTCAATCTGCTTCCTCCTTCTTCCTGCTCTGAGCTCAGAGGCTCTGTATTTCATCAACTGCAGAAGTTGCTTGATTCAGTTTTCCCATTTAAAACTCTTCCCACCCACTCCCCCGTACCAAGCTGAGAATTCTGACTCAGTATGGTCAGAGGTAAATTTCAAAGGAATTGACACCTGAATTGGCCTAAGTATTGGTGAATGATGCCATATGAAACTTGTACCTCCCTTCCTGTCTACCTGCTGTCCACTTGTGTGAGAGTTAAACTCTTCATAACAATATAGCAACCAAGAAATACACAAGCAAACAAATAGATGAAGGAAGAATATTCATAAAATAATACAGGCATCTTCCATATCCTGCACAATGATAATAACTTTATTTACCAGTATCAGCTTTGGCAATGATCAGCAATGGGAACTCTTACTTTTACATATAAAAAGAAACAAAAAAATACCAAGAAATACTGGTAGCTTTTATTGAAATGACAGCAATAGATTAATATTTACAGTACTCCACAGTTTGCCACTTGTTTCTTTTAATTATTAGACATCAGAGGGGTAGCCAATACTTCTGTTAGTCTATAAGATGCCACAAGATTCTGTTGCTTAATTATTAGATAGATAGATAGATAGATAGATAGATAGACAGACATAGTCATTATGTCTTAAGCTTTTTTTTCTTTTTTCATGGTATTTCTCTTCTTTTTTTTATATTGATTATAAAGAATAAAGGCAAAAATACCATTTTTTTATTCTGCTATATAATTTTACAGTAATTATCCAGAACACTTCAGCTTCATTATAGGGATAGTGCAATATTTTTGGATATTGCTCTTGAACAGAATATTTAACCCTAGTTCCTAATATTATATGTTTAGCTTCCCATACCTCCTACTCACCTTTCCCTTGTTATTGATGCTGATATATATATCATGACCACAGCAGTCTCTGAAATCTCTGCTGTGGAGGAGACCACTGTGGAGTAGAGCTGATTGAAAGTTTTTCAACATAACAGTTTTCCATCAGAAAATGAGGGCTAATAAAAAATATGAAACTGTAGCAATTTTGTCAAATTTTTGACTGAAAAGTATTAAAATGTTTAAATATAATATAATATAATATAAATGTTGATGTGATAAAATCAGAATAAAGGGCTTCAAACTTAAAAATGAAATGCATTAACTTAATTGAAATATTTTGGTAAAGTTGTTTCAATTTTTCCAAAATGAGGGGATTTTTAGAATGTTAGTTTCATGCGACATTTCAAAATTATGAGTTTTTCTTCCAGTTCAGGATGAATGAAAGTTACAAAATGTCAGAATTTCTAATTTGACAGGCTCTGCTGTCAACTCTATACGGTCTACAAACAGACCCATTCTCCATATTAAATTAAACAACAAGCCATTTGACCTATACGTAGCATTTTCTGTACATTTATCTGGCACCAGATAAAAACATTCCCAAGGAAGAGTGGGTTACAAAACATATGTTTACTCAGTCTTCCCAGCCCCCTAGTTGGCTATACACAATACAAGCAGTAATAGCTGTAGCACTGTAGCATATAGTGTCCTAATCAGCAATCAGTTCCCTGTTATGCTGAGTGTTTCACACATATGTAGTAAAGGCACAGCACCTGCCCAGATAACTTACTGGCAGGATGCAACAAGTAGACCAAAAAAAAAAAGTTTAGGTATCAATGAGTAAAGAAAGGAAGAAGTCCCCATGTCCCTTACCCTTTTCTTTTGCAACTCCTCCAGATACACCAGGTTAACCACCAGCTAACCAAAAAAATCTTCTCCCAGGCTGCAAGGCTGAAATTTTCAAAACTGGATGGAAGTTTGGGCACCCCTTTCATGTTACATTTTCACTGGAAGTGGCACTAAATTCCATGAGCTGCATTACCTGAACCAGTTCTGCACAAAACATCTCTCTCCCCCTTCATTTCAGTCTTCAGAACAATGTTTTATTTTAGAATCCCTCCAACAATACTTCCAGTCAAGAAAGAAAGAAAGAAACTAGGATGTCTGTGCTGCTAGCAAAGCGACACTCATTGCCCAGCTGAGTGCATTCCATCCATTGCCTGTTGTTATCTCCCCTAGCATCTTGAGTTTCCAGGATCATCTGAGACAATAAAATCTTAAGAGCAAGGACCATGTTTTACTCCCATTGTGCACTCCAAATAGCTCTCAATACACAGCTTAAAGAACAAAGTGAAATAATGTTATCAGTTCTGTAATAAAATCAAGGAAGTCTCTCACCTGCCTTGAGAACAAAGGGCTGTTTCTTTGGTGACTCATCAGGCTGCTATAAGCGTGAGCCAGTGAACATGTCTAGGGATACTAGGCCCTATGGGTGATCTCACTGATCTCCAAAAACAGCTTCAGCCTCCCCATGGCATTGTGTACCTTGAACACCAATGTGAACAGGTGGGAATCTGTGAAGTTTAACATAACCATCTAATGTTTCAGCACTCAAGTGAATAACTCTTCTTCTAACAGTTAGTCTCAGAGTTCTCCTGGCCTCATCAGCAAGGATTACGCATTGCCCAAAAGAATAAAGGTTTCAGGATTGGGTCCTTAAGGGAATGTCTATATCTTAGATAGGTGATAGCTTGTGTCCAGCTAGCGCACTAAACTAGCAGTGTGGACATTGCAGACACTCAGAGGGTCAGTTGAGTTTGAGAGCCATAGTTGCTGCTTGAGCCACAATGTCCACATTGCTAGTTTTAGTTTGTGTCTGGTTAGTGCAAGTCTGCCTGCCCAGGCTGGGGAAGGATCAGGCCCAGCTGCAGTGTAGACCTAGTCCTAAGGATCTTCAATCTACCAGGTTCTCTACTGAATTTTCGTTGCAAAATTGGCCTCCTCCTGAAGCCCTTACTCACACAGGTATTAGTTACTCATGCAAGTGCTCATAGCAAAATCAGCATGGTCACGTGTGTGAGTCATGGCTACTCATGTAAAGATGGCTGGGTCAGGCCCACACTGTGCAGGATTGAGCCCATGTCAATTACATGGACTGACCTGGGAGCTGAACATGCCTTGTGATGCCAGCAGGAGCTGAGCGTGCTCTGCACCTCTCCAGAATGGGCCAACACAGCTTGCATTGATTCTATGAACAAATTAACTCTTGGATTAGTGTAATGCAGAGCTGTGTACAGGACTAACTTGTCACCCACAAAGGCGCATATTAAATAGTTTGAAAACTGTGATTCATGCAAACCATATGTACCCAAATGGTCAAGTTCTCATGTCTTTTAAAGTCTTCAGATCCAGACTGGTTGCCTTTCTGGAAGATGCTTTAGTCAAACCCAAGTTATTGGGCTCAGTACAGGGGTAATTTTCTGGTCTGCACTATGAAAGAAGTAATACTAGAAAATCTAATCAGTTTTCCTGGCCATTGAATCTATTAATCTATGAAAAAAGCAGGAACAACAAAAATCCTAGGCCATTATTTCCAAGTTGTTTCTGGCTTCGGGTCTAAATTCCAGCATTGCTGATGATTCCAAGATCATACTGAAGCCAATGGAAATTTAAACTTCTCAGAACTGAAAATAAATCCAGCCTGATGATCAAAATTTTCCTACTTGTCCTCTAATTTTGGAAGCCTCCATTTTTTTAGTGCACAATTTGGGAGAACTGAGTCTTGGGTTTTCAGATTTGCTGAGAAATTTCAGCTTGCATAGATTTCAGCTGGGATTATGAGTGCACAGCAATTTTGGAGAAAAGGTCCAGATTGGCTGACCTTAAATGGAGACATCCAAAGTTAGTGGCTATTTTGCAAATTTTGCCTTGCATACATCCATAACCTGTAGGGTACAGTTTTTTTGTAAAATCAGACCTTTAGCACGCCATCCTTATGTTGTTATTTAGGACCCCGGTCCTCCCTTCATCTTAGCTTTATCATGTGAGTTGTACCATTGGTGCCAATAAATAAAGGCCTGCAAAATCCATAAATTAATAGATTTTATGGGCAGGAAGGCCCATTGTGGTCATCTGGTCTGAACTCCTGCATAACAAAAGGCAGGAGTTTCCTGCATCCAGCCCAGCAAATTATGGTTGAACTTGAATGCATTGTGCATCTCTTCTTTGGATAGGCTCAAAAGATCCCAAGGGATCCTAAGTGCCCAATTCCAATTGAATATCAATGGGATTTGGTCATCTAACTAATTTAGATTACAAGACTCCAAGATATGGAGAATGCAGCACATTTCTTGTCAAGTCCTTACTCAGGAAAAGGTCCCAAAATAGTTCTATTGTATATGGTTTTGTAACTGAATGAAGGACTGAATGACTGCAGGATCCTGGACCACTTCTGTCATAAATATAAAGAAAAGGATAGCATAACATCCCTCCTTGGCAACTGTACTGAATCGCTTTAGCTGTAAGGTGTTAAGTAGCTGAAATCACCTAGTTGGCACCTGACCAGAAGGATCAGTGAGGAAAGAAGACACTTTCAAATCTCGGGTGGAGGGGGATTTGTTTGTGGATCTCTTTGTTTGTTCCCTCATATGTATCCCAGCATTCACAGTGGGCGGGGTGGGGACCCTAACAACTCCCAAGGCTAGAAGATTGTTCATGGACCTATGGAGGTTGCCTCCTCCCTGAGAGTATTGGGATCCGCTATGGGGACAACACTGGCAGATCACAGAGCTAGCAGTATCATAAGTATTTTGCTGAGTTGATGGTCCTGTGGCTGGATTGAATCCAGGCCTTGATCTTCTGCATGCCACCAGTGAATTTGCTTTATGTGTCCTGTTCTTTAGAGACCCAATTCAGCATGGTTCCTAAACATGGGCCTAGGTTTTAAACATGTTCATAGTCCCATGGGACTCTGGGAATTCTCTTGTGCTTAAAGTTAAGTGTGTCCTCAAGTACCCTGTTACATTCTTGCCTAACCTGCTCAGAATCTACTGGGGGTAGCTACCTTTTTGGATTCACTTCTGAAACAAACTGTTACTGAGGAGAGACACACCCACTGTGCTCTCACTCATGGAAACCCTATTTTTGTTCCTTCTCTTGCTATTTATAGTTAATATGAAATAAAATCTCATTTAGACTGAGGCAGAGATTTTCATAGCTGCGTTAAGGATATTGTCTCCCAATTTCCATTAAAAGCAATGGGAATTGGGTGTCCAAATCCCCTAGAAAGTTTTGAACTGCTCACCTGGAGTATAGCCCTGCTCTTTTTGTATGGCAAACAGAATTGAGCAAGATAGCTATAATGGACTTCAAGATCACAGTTCAAGGCTGGAGAATTTGGGCCTGACCCACTAGTGGGCTTTGGGAATATAGTTTTTATATTGCTCTATAGTGTAATATAAATCAGCTCCGCTGATCATGAGCTCCCTGCATGATGCTGTGGCCAAAGGGGCTAATTCCAGAGTGAGAATAGAGAGATTATTTTACCTCTTTATGTGACCACTACTGAAATTCTGTCCCCAGTTCAGGTGTCACAAATCAAGAAGATGTTGATAAATTGGCTAAGGCTCAGAGAAGAGACACAAGAACAATTAAAGGATTGGGAAACATGCCTTATGGTGATAGATTCAAGGAACTTAATCTCTTTAGTTTAACAAAGAGAAGGCTAAGGAGTGACTTGGTCACAGTTTCTAAATACCTACATAGGGACCAAAAGTTTGAGCTTGCACTCTGCAGTCCAGCAAACAAAGGCGTGACTTGATCCTACAGCTGGAATTTGAAGCTAGACACATTCAGACTGGAAAAAGGTGCACATTTTTGACAGTGTTGATAGTTAACCACTGAAACAACTCATAATCATAGGGTTAGATGAGATAACAAGGGTCATCTAATCTAACCCCCTGGAAAGATGCAGGTTTGTTCTGTCTAAACCATTCAAGACAGATGACTATGCAGCCTCCAGTGAAGGAGCTTCCATGACCTCCCTAGGCAGTCTGCTCCGTTGTCCTCCTGTTCTTATCATTAGGAAGTTTTTCCTGATATTTAATCTTGATCTGCTTTGCTGTAGTTTGAGCCCATTGCCTCTTGTCCTGTCCTCTGTGAACAACTTTTCTCCACCTTTTTTATGGCAGCCTTTCAAGCATCTGAAGACCGCTATCATGTTCCCCCATAATATCCTTTTTTTTCCAGACTAAACACACCCAGTTCCTTCAGCCTTTGCTCATAAGGCTTGCATTCCATCCCTTTGATCATGTTTGTCACTCACCTTCGTATCCTTTCCAGTTTCTCTACATCCTTTCTATATAGTGGTGGCTAAATTTGGACAAAGAACTCCAGCTGAGGCCTAATCAGTGCCTAGAAGAGCAGTACTATCACCTTCTGTGACTTGCATGCTATTCCTCTGTTAATGAAACCTAAAACTGCATTTTTTTTGCAACAATATCGTATTGCTGATTCATGTGGAGGTTGTGATCCACCAAAACTTCCAGATCCTTCTCGCCGGTGCTGCTGCCAAGTCAGTTTCCTCCCATTCCATATTTGTGCATTTGGTTTTTCTTCCCTAAGGGACACACCTTAGGTATGTCTTTGTTGAATTTCATTTTGTACTCTATTGCCCAGTTCTCCAATTTCTCAAGATCCCTCTGAATTTTAGCTCTAGCCACTTAGAAAGGGGTGTGGAGAATCCTCCATCGCTGGTTATTTTAACATCAAGGTTGGATGTTTTTCTAAAAGATCTGCTGTAGCCTAAACATGAATTAATTCAGGACAGTCATATGGCCTGTGTTACACAGACAGTCACACTAGATGACCACAGCAGACCCTTCCAGCCTTAGAATCTACAAATAGTTGACTAATGTACAGTAGCTTTGTGGGACAGTGGAAAGCTTTGGCTTGTGTGTAGAAGTGGTTGCAAGTTCAACTCCCATGTAATCTATAAATAGTATTTGGACAGTGTCTCAAAGCTTACTCATACATACAGCTCCCATTCCCTATCTGTGTATGTTTCAAATTAATCCATAAGCTTCTCTTTTCTGGAAACTATGATCAGATCTGTCACGATAGGGTGAGCAGCTAGCAAGTGTGAAAAATCGGGACAAGCAGCATTAGGCACTTATATAAGCTAAAGCCCCAAATATTGGGTCTGTTCCTGTAAAATCTGGATATCTGGTCACACTAAGGTAAAACTTAGGCTGCAGCTTTCTGGAGAAGAGATTTCTTCACTGTGTGAGCCTCAGATTCCCCTCTCCAGATGAAACTTCTTATTCTGGGACCATCTGCAAGCCAATGAAGGCTTAGGCTGGGATTTTAAAAACTACCCACGGAAACTGATCATAGAAATCCATTAAGCAGTTTTATGTCATCTCAGCCTCAGTATGTCCATGCATCCATAATGAAGTACTTCATACCCCAAAAGGAGTATGTTCAGGTGGGCAGGAGGTATGGCTAGGATTCCCCCAGCTCTGCATACTAGCAAACAATGGAAAGGAGGGACCATGCAGGGTAGACAGATTTTTCTCTGTAAGTGTAGCAATTATGGCTGCACATGATTATTTATCTTTATGTCCTTGTAGGCATTCATCCTAGAACAACACTCATGCTTCACCTCCCCGAAGGGGTAGGTGAGAGAGACAAGTATCGGGATGGTGCTGAATTATTATGACTTACTGTGATTGACATGAATGTAGTAAGGCTGGTCTATCTGAATTTGCTAAAGGATTCCGGGAGCAGGGTTCTCTTAGCATCAGACCATTTGCATGGAAATTTGCACTATGGATTATGAAAGGTTAGCCAGAGGCTCTGTGTGTGTTTGTGTATTTTAGCTGAAACTTTGCTTATGGTCAGTCGATGGCCAGCTCACTAAGTAAATGCATAGAAAACACGTGAACAGTGAGCTTCATACTAACTGAACTGGTTTAAGATGACACCTCAGGATGGCACCACTCTAACAGTTCAGGTGAATGATTGCTGAGTAAGTTTGCATCAACTGATCTTTGATTTGTCCCTTCTTGTCCCGTCCAAAGATATTAACTGGGAAAACTAGTAATGAAATGCCCGCAGGGCATATTTCAGGGGCATGTAACTTCTTTGAAAGAAAGAGATATAAGCACTGGGACTATCGTATGTGCTGAGAGGAAGACCCCTCAATTAATATCCAAAAAGGCCTGTGATGCTGTAGATAAGTCAGGGTACCCAAAACTCTTTTGTGAGGGACATTTGTGGGACTTTTGGACTAGAGGCCTTAGGGTAGCCAACACTCTGCCTCCGGGGACATTTGGCAGAGGAAGAAAAGAAGTCTCCATCACAGGGTTAGTAGCTATACCTGCTTTGTTTGCCAATCAGGATACTGTGTAAGGCCAACCTAATTACTGAGAGTTTATGCTTGCGGAATTGAGGCTTATTAAGAAGATACATTGTATAACCTTTTACAGCATGTGTGATTCTCTCTCCAATAAATTGCTTTGCATTGAGGAAATTGTATCTGAATTTTCACTGGTACTGGTAACAATCTGCCCAGTATGGGCCATTAAAGAGCTGTTTTAACAACAAGCTATTGGTGCTCCCTCTGCAAACCAATGGCCTCAAGATGTCACCTCAGCCCACTGCAAAATCCCGGGATTCCTTGCCCCACAGACACACACACAAGGGAGAAGTAGAAGAGTGAATGGGGGTCAACGGGTGCACAGAACAGGCCATCATGATGATCCTCCACAAACAAGACAAGTTCCCCGAACGAGACATTCTGGAGCATCGGACCTGAGCTTAGAGGGATAAAGGCAGAGGAGATCCCAGAGCTACTTTTCCCTAAGGTAGGAACGTGGGGGCCCAGATGGACCCCAGTGGCTGCTAAACCACCTGCTATGCCCCTGATACAGCAGGGAGGCGAGTTTTATTTCAGCATAAAACTTTGTCTCATGGGCAACATGGGGGCAAATGATCTTCAAATGATGCTCAGACGGGACATAGCACTAGGATGAATCCAGGGCAGCAAATGCATTTGAAGTGTTGATGATCAATGTATCCTGCAATTCACTGTAATCCTCAGGTCCTTTTCTGCAGAACGGCTGCTTAGCCAGTTGATCCCCAGCCTCTAGCGGTGCATGGGATTCTTCCGTCCTAAGTGCAGGACTCTGCACTTGTCCTTGTTGAACCTCATCAGATTTCTTTTGGCCCAATCCTTCAATTTGTCTAGGTCACTCTGGACTCTGTCCCTACCCTCCAGCATATCTACCTCTCTCCACAGCTTAGTGTCATCTGTGAACTTGCTGAGAGTTCAGCCCATCCATTATCCAGATCATTAATGAAGATATTGAACAAAACCCGGTCCCAGGACCGACCCTTTGGGCACTCCGCTTGAAACTAGCTGCTAACTAGACATGGAGCCATTGATCACTACCTGCTGAGCCCGACAATCTAGCCAGCTTTCTATCCGCCTTATAGTCCATTCCTCCAGCCCATACTTTAACTTGCTGGCAAGAATACTGTGGGAGACAGTATCAATAGCTTTGCTAAAGTCAAGATATATCATGTCCACTGCTTTCTCCATAGATACAGAGCCAGTTATCTCATCATAGAAGGTGATCAGGTTGGTCAGGCATGACTTGCCCTTGGTAAATCTGTGATGAATGTTCCTGATCACCTTCCTGTCCTCCAAGTGCTTCAAAATAGTTTCCTTGAGGACCTGCTCCATGATTTTTCCAGGGACTGATGGGAGGCTGTAGTTCCCAGGGTTCTCTTTTTTCCCCTTTTTAAAGATGGCACTATAATTGCCTTTTTCCAATCGTCCGGGATCTCCCCCGATTATCATGAGTTTTCAGAGATAATGGCCAATAGCTCTGCAATCACATCAGCCAATTCCATAGCATCCTCGGATGCATTAGATCTGGAGCCATGGACTTGTGCATATCCAGCTTTTTTAAATAGTCCTTAACAAGTTATTTTACCATTGAGGGCTGCTCACCCCCTCCCCAGACTGTGTTGCCCAGAACAACAGTGTGGAGCTGACCTTGTCTGTGAATACCAAGGCAAAAAAATCACTACTTCAGCTTTTTCCACATCATGTGTAACTAGGATGCCTCCCCCATTCATTAAAGGTCCCACATTTTCCCTGACCTACTTCTTGTTGCTAACATACTTGTAGAAACCCTTCTTGTTACCCTTCACTTCCCTTACTAGCTGTAACTACTAATGCAGCTCAATATGCCATTAGGCTTCTTGGCAACAAGGGCACACTGTTGACTCATATCCAGCTTCTCATTCACTGTAATCCCCAGTCACCATGCAATTCTCCTGGTCATCACAAACCCAGTTATCTATGTTTCTAATGATCGATTCTCCCATTACAATTACCTGTCTCTTCCTAGTAACTGGAGTTCCCTCCCTTGCAGAGGATCCTCAGTGCGAGAGGATACCACAACATCATCTGGAAGAAGGGTCCCAACTATGGGATCATTTCCCTCTACTCCAGTTGGATGTTCTCCTTCCCTGAGACTTTCATCTTCTTCAACAGTACAGGCAGTCAGACTGGGGGTGGGACAGTTCTACTGTGTCCTAGAAAGTCTTATCTATATGCTTCTGTTCTCTTATCTCCTCCAGTTTAGCCTCTCTGTCCTCCAAATCCCATACACAGTATTTAAGGGCCAGGAGCTCCTTGCACCGAATGCACAGATATGCCACGTGCCCATAGGGCAGGTAATCATACATGTTGCACTGAGTGCAATAAACTGTTGAGTTTTATCCAAGGTATTGCATGCCCCCATTAATTCTGTGATGGTGCCAAATTTAGCACCAATAGAGTAAAAAAAAAAACATCTGGAGCGTTTTCATTTCCACCATTTTTTATATTTTCAAGCTCTACTCATATGTGGCCTAAAATCTGAATAGTTACGTGGATTGCTTTGAAATTTGGTGTGCCTTATGGAGGTATGCTAGCTTTAGTTATCCAAATTTGGGGGTCAAAGCATCACAGGGTGGCCCCCAAAATGATTTATTTCTTCTTCCTAGTACTGTTCAAGTAATGATTGGGCTAATCACAGGCACTGTAGAGACTGATGGCTGTGAATTCACCCTTTCAGTAACATAACTAAGTAAAAGTTAATGACAAATGCCCACCTAAAACAAAATGTATTTTGGGCTGAGCTGCAGGGACATAACCAGTGTGGAGCAAGTGGGGCAGCCACCTGGTGCACAGAGCCAGGGCTAGGGACAGAAAAATGGGGTGTAAAAATGGTGCTCTCGAGCCACCCAGCTCTGGAGGCATCACCTCTGTCAGCAAAAGCACAGAAGTGAAGGTGTATACACCATACCATGCCACCCTTTCTTCTGCACCGCTGGTGATGGCAGCGATGCCTTCAGAGCTGAATGGCCAGAGAGTGGCAGTTGCTGCCAATGGCATTCATGCTGTTTGCAGGGCAGGAGGATTATTTTTTAAATCTCACTCCAGTCCCACCCCAAAATACCCACTCCCACTCACTCCCGCATTGTTTGTGGAATTTTTATCCCACTCCCTCTAGTATGACAGTGGGAATGGGATCCAGTCAGTTCAGCTGCCATAATAGCAGGAAGGGAATAAAAATTCAACAAACATGGGAGCAGGTGGAGGTGGATATTGTGAGGTGGGATAGGGGCAAGATTAAAAAAAATATTCTCACACAAGGCTCTAGTAGGGGGTGGAAATATGCTTGCTCACCCTGGGCACAAATAACATTGTCACTGCTAAATCATTTTAGGTTGCTACAATTTGTGAGTCCTGGGTAGCAATTTTATTTGGGAGAGTATAGAAACAAATCAAATCAAAGTTTTTTAGAGAAAAGTTAGATATCTGAGAGCTTCCTGAGTGGGGAGGGGTAATTATGGGGCAGAAAATTGGGGGAAGAAGGATAAGGGACTGCAGCAAAGGGAGGGAGGAATGGGGAGGGGAATAAGTAGGGATGGTCAGTAGGGGAGGAGAGAGAGGTTGGGCGGGAGGAGAGAGAGGTTGGGGGTCAGATGAAAAAAGTGTATGGGTAAGGGGCCAAGGAGAAATGCAACACTGGTCAGGAGGATGTGGGGTGTGGAGGAGGGGGAAAATAGGGGCAGGAGCACATGTAAGCCCTACATGCTCCCTTCCCATATGTGTGCCAAAATCTAGGGTCTCTTGCCTCACTAGGAGATGTCTTTGCCCTCATCCTCCCCACTCAGGGCTGGCTTTAGGCCGATTCAGCAGATTCCCTGGAATGGGGCCCATGCATAAGAGGGTACCGTGCCTTAGGTGCCTTTTTAATTTCCTTTACTTAACCTGGGTGCAGTCCACTCCGGGGTCTTCCGTGGCCCCGCTCCCTTGGCCAGAGCGCTGGTGGGAGTGTGGCAGCCCCGCAGCCCAGCTCGGGGTCCTGCCGGAGCAGCAAGCCCTGCAGCTGCAGCCAGCCCTGCGGTCCCAGCCAGAGCGCGGCAAGCCCTGTCCCGCAGCCCCACTCCCCCAGCTGTAGCTCCAGGCCCTTTAAATAGCCCCCAGAGCCCTGGGGTGGGGGGGGCTCCGGGGATTATCTAAAGGGCTGGGGCTCCAGCTCCCTCTGCCACTCCGTCCTTTAAATAGCTGCCAGAGCCCTGCCGCTTCCCCAAGGCTCCTCCGGCTATTTAAAAGGTCCCAGGTGGGATAGAAGCAGAGGAGCCCTGGGCCCTTTAAATAGCCCCCAGAGCCCTGGGATAGCGGGGGGCTTGGGGGCTATTTAAAGGGCCAGGGCTCCAGTTGCCTCTGCTGCACCCTTTGCCCTGCCTGCACGAGCTCCCACCGCCTGCAGCCAGCCCTGCACCCTCTACCATGCCTGCAGCCAGCCTCGCACCCCCTGCCCTGTCTCCAGCCAACCCCTGACGCACCCCCCTGCAACCCTGCCTGAAGCCAGCCCGCTCCACACCCCTCTGTCTCCAGTCAACCCCGCGCTCCTTGCTCAGCCTGCAGCCAAATCCTACCTCCAGTCAGCCCCTGCCCTGCCTCCAGCCAGCCCTATGTCCACTGCTGCCCTGCAGTTCCCAAGGCAGTAACCCTGCATACTTGCTTTAATGAAAGGAGCAGGGAGCAGCTTGGACCCACACATCTGCCCACCCACAGGGAGTGGCGAGGACTCACACATGTGAAAAGGAGGTCATTAATAACCAATCAAAAGCATATATGATGCAATGTACATAATATATAATTTTATTATTTATATAGTTTTTGGAAAGTAAATAATACATGGAAGAAATTAAAGGCTTTTTTTTTACATTTTTCTTTTTTTTTTAGTCATCCCTGCCAGGGCCCTGCCGAAAATGTTCGAATTTGACCCCGCACTTCCTAAAGCCGGTCCCACTGATAGGAGTTGGTGTATGGGGGGCCTTTCCACTCTGTGGTATCTTTGCCCATCCTGCTGCCCCACATGTGTGCCAGTAAGTGGGAGGGGGGCTTTTCCCATCTTAAGGGGTAGATCCCTCTCCATACCTCCCCTTGTGCAATCAAGGTTTATGGAAGGGTTGCCATGTTGGGATCTTCTAAAACCCCTTCTCTGCCCTCCATGTGAGCCAGGATCTGGGGAATTCTGGCCCTTGGGATGGGGAGCTGAGAACGGGCAAACTTCCTGCCTAACGATGCTCTGAAGATCCAAGGAGGGGGCGGGTAACACCCATGGAGAGGAATACAGCTGTTCCCACATCTCAGAGCTACTGTCCCAGACTGTGTCATTGTAGTGTTCAAGAACTAGGGCCAATAAATGATATTACTGCACATACTTCATCTCTCTTGCACCTCAACCTGGTACAGTTCCTCAAATTCGTCCCCTAAAATGAATGGCTCAGGTGAAGGAATCTCCCTGATATGCTGTGCAGTGAAGCGTGATGCAAAGAATTCCTTTAGCTTCTCTGCAATGACCATGTCTTCCCTGAATGCTTCTTTACATGTTTCAGGGGGTAGCTGTGTTAGTCTGTATCCACAAAACCAACAAGGAGTCTGGTGGCATCTTAAAGACTAACAGATTTATTTGGGCATAAGCTTTCGTGGGTAAAAACCCTCACTTCTTCAGATGCAACATCTTTACACATTGATCGTCCAGTAGTCTCATTCATCAGGTTATTTAACAGGGTCACTTGGGATTGTTTGTCTGGGGACTGTTAGAGCCGTTCCCAGGATTATCCTTAATCATCTTTGATCAGTCTCAATCAGCCTTGTGATCACCCTCCCCCTTTGTGATTAATGAGGGGAAGGGCTGACCTAGGAGAGAAGGCTTTAAAAGACTGAGGCTAAATGACCAAGGGGAGCTAGGGAACAGGGGACTGCAAATGGCAGCTTGAGAGGGAGTTTGCAAAAGGGAGAGGCATAGCCAGTGCCAGTTTCACTCCTGTCTCCTCCACCTGCATCTTCACCAGGCAGAGAAACTAACCATGGATGCCTCTACCCAGATCCTGGTATGGATTTGCAGAGACTGTGGCCTTCATTTCCCACTCACAGAAAGCCAGGCTAGGGGGACCATCCAATGTGAATGGCGTCTGCTGGTGGAATCTCTCAGGAAGCAGGTGCGAGAGCTGCAGGAGGATGTGGTTAGGCTGAGGAGCATCCATGTACACAAAGAATTCATTGACAGTATTCACATGGAGATATCCAAGGCTGTGGAAGCTATTGAGCTAGAGAAGACTGCTGTCACACCACTGGGGGAGGAGGATATGCCTCTGTCACAGGGAGGACACTGGCTGCTAGTTACTTCTGGCAGCAGGCTGTTCTCCACCCCAACTTCCAACTCACCCTCCATGGTGATGGTGAACCATTGTGCTGCCCTGGCAATGAGCGATGAGAAACAACCCCAAAGGTGGAGGAAGAGAAGCCATGTACTCCCAAGGCTGGGAGGATCACAACCACCACTCCCAGGAGGAAACGTAGGGTAATGGTGGTTGGTGACTGTCTTCTGAGTGGGACGGAGGCACTCATCTGTTGCCCTGACATGGCATCTCTGGAGGTATGCTGCCTGCCGGGACCGGTATCCAAGATATTATGGAGGGATTGTCAAGGATCAGCTGGCCCTCTGACTAATACCCCATGCTACTCATCTATGTGGGCACTAATGATACTGTGGGGTATAGCCCTCAGCAGATGAGAAGTGCTACATGGCTCTGGGAGTAAGGGCTAAGGAGCTGAGAGTGCAGGAGGTGTTCTTTTCAATCCTTCCAGTCAAGGGTAGGGCACAGGCAGAGACAGATGCATCCTGAGGGTGAATGGCTAGCTGCAAGGATGGTGTCACCAGGAGGGCTTCAGCTTCCTTGACCACAGGATGCTGTCCCAGGAAGAAGGACTGCTAAGCAGAGATGGGGTCCACCTATCAAGGAAGGGGAAGAGCACATTTGGATACAGACTGGCTAACCTAGTGAGGAGGGTTTTAAACTATGGCTTCGAAGGTGGCAAGTGACCAAATCCCACATGTAAGTCAGAGACATGGACACTTGGGAGAAGGGTCAGAATCTGTGGGGAGCATGAGCTGTTATAGCAGGGGTAAGAGAGAGACAAGACAAAACTAGGAGGAAGGGAATAAAATCAATATCTTAGATGTCTGTATATTAATGGGAGAAGTTTGAGAAATAAACAGGAAGAACTTGAAATGCTAGTAAATAAACATAAGTAAGTAAGTAAACAATGACATAGTTGGCATCAGAGACTTGGTGGGACAATATGCATGACTGGAATATTGGTATAGAAGGGTACAGCTTGTTCAGGAAGGACAGGAAGGGAAAAAAGGGAGAAAGTGTTGCCTTCTATATAAAAATGTATATGCTTGGACTGAGTTTGAGATAGAAATAAGAGACAGACTTGTTGAAAGTCTCTGGGTAAGGATAAAAAGAGTAAAAAACAAGGGTGATGCCATGGTAGGGGTCTACTACAGACCACTAAACCAGGAAGAAGAGGTGGGTCAGGCTTTAAACAATTAACAAAATCCACCAAAGCACAGGACTTCAGCTATTCAAACGTCTGTTGATAAAAATAACACAGCAGGGCACAGATTATCCAACAAGTTCTTGGAATGTATTGGACAGATTCTCCGCCAAAGGGTGGAGAAAGCTGCTATGGGAGAGGCTGTTCTAGATCTGATTTTGACAAATAGGGAGGAACTGGTTGAGAATTTGAAAGTGGAAGGCAGTTTGGGTGGAAGTCATCATAAAATGGTAAAACTCATGATTCTAAGGAATGGTAGGAGGGAGAACAGCACAATAAAGACAAAGGATTTAAAGAAGGCAGAATTTAGCAAACTCAGGGAATTGTTAGGGAAGCAAGTCTAAGGGGAAAAACACTTGAAGACAGTTGGCAGTTTTTAAAAGAGATATTATTAAGGGCATAAGAACAAACTATCCCACTGCATAGGAAAGATAGGAAGTATGTCAAGAGACCACCCTGGCTTAATCAGGAGATCTTCAAAGATCCAAAAAAAAAAAAAAGTACTACAAAAAGTGGAAACTATGTAAAATTACAAAGGGTCAATATAAACAAATAACAGAGGTATGTAGGGACAAAATTAAAAAGGCCAAAGCTCAAAAGAAGATCAAACTAGTTAGAGACATAAAGAATAACATGAAAACATTCTACAAATACATTAGTAGCAAGATGAAGACCAAGGACAGGGTAGGCCTGTTACTCAACATGGGTGGAAAATCAATAATGACAAGCCAGGGAATTGCAGACCAGTCAGCAGAACTTCTGTGCCCATAAAGCTAATGGAGCAAATAATTAAGCAATCAATTTGTTAACATATAAAAGAGAATAAGATGATAAGTAGCAATCAGTATGGATTTGTCAATAACAAATCATGTCAAACCAACCTGATAGCTTTCTTTGACAGGGTAAAAAGACTTGTGGATAGTGGGGAAGTGGCTGAGGTAGTATTTCTTGACTTTGGTAACACTTTTGATACTGTCTTACATGACCTTCTCATAAACAAACTAGGGAAATATAACCTAGATGAAGCTACCATGTGGTGGGCGCACAACTGGTTGGAAAATAGTTCCCAGAGAGTAGTTATCAGTGGTTCACAATCATGCTGAAAGGGTGTAACGAGTGGGATCCCACAGGGATCAGTTCTGGATTCTGTTCTGTTCAATATTTTCATCACTGATTTAGATAATGGCACTTATAAAGTTTGCGGGTGATACCAATCTGGGAGAGATTGCAGGTAAAACTGGAGAAATGGTCTGAAGTAAATAGGGTGAAATTCAATAAGGATAAATGCAAGGTACTCCACTCAGGGTATGTCTACACTATGAAATTAAATCAATTTTATAGAAGTCGATTTTTAGATATCGATTATATACAATCGATTATGTATGTCTCCACTAAGCGCACTAAGCTGACGGAGTGT
The DNA here is from genome assembly GCF_025201925.1 of Gopherus flavomarginatus. NCBI lineage: Eukaryota > Metazoa > Chordata > Testudines > Testudinidae > Gopherus > Gopherus flavomarginatus. Next base: position 15,908,956 of record NC_066627.1, on the reverse strand, counting down.
GTCCTCACTACCGTGGCTAGCATCGACTTACGGAGCTGTGCACAGCGGGTAGCTATCCCACAGTTCCTGCAGTCTCCGCTGCCCATTGGAATTCTGGGTTAAGCTCCCAATGCCTGATGGGGCAAAAACATTTTCAATGGTGGGTTTGAGTACATGTTGTCAGTCACCCCTCCCTCCGTGAAAGCAAAGGCTGTCAATAGTTTTGCACCTTTTTTCCTGGGTTACCCATGCAGATGCCATACCCAGGCAAGTATGGAGCCCACTCAGCTCACTGTCACACACTTTAAAAGCTCGCTGGCGCTGTTTGCTGACTAGGTCACACCTCAGCACGACCAACATTGCCATCGTTATTGCTGCTTGCTGTGTGGTCCATAATACCTGTGAGAATAAGGGGTCGATGTTTATGATGGGGTGCGAGGTTGAGGCAAATCACCTGGCATCCAATTTTGAGCAGCCAGATACCAGAGTGATTAGAAGAGCAAAGCAAGGTGCTCTGTGCATCAGAGAGGCTTTGAAAACCAGTTTAATGACTGGCCAGGCTATGGTGTGACTGTTGTGTGTGTTTCTCCTTGATGCAAACCCGCCCCCTTTGATGATTTTAATTCCCTGCAAGCCAACCACCCTCCCCCCTTCGAAATAAAGTAACTATTGTTTTGAAACCATGCATTCTTTCTTTATTAATTTAAACAAAAGAAGACATAACGGACAAGGTAGCCTGGGTGAGATGGGAGAGGAGGGAAGAACAAGGCCATATTGCTTACTGTAGCTACAATAAAAATCAAATTGTTTGAATGACAGCCTTCTGTTGCTTGCGCCATTCTGTGGAGTGGAGTTGCTGGGTGTCCCGGAGCCTTCCCCCTGCGTTCTTGGGCATCTGGGTGAGGAGGCTATGGAACATGAGGAAGAGGGTAGGCGGTTATACAGTGGATGCAGCAGGGGTCTGTGCTCTTGCTGGCTTTCCTGAAGCTCCAACAGACACATCATCATGTTCGTTTTCTCCCTCATTAGCCTCAGCATCGCGACCTGCCTCTGCTCTTTGTGCTCACTTAATTCTTTTCTGGCCTCTGCCACTGACTGCTTCCGTGCATTAAGCTGTGCCCTATCAGTGCAGGAGGACTGTATGAGCTCAGAAAACATGTCATCGCGAGTGCGTTTTTTTCACCTTCTAATCCGCGATAACCTCAGAGACAGAGATGATAGGGGGAGCATAGAAACATTCTACTCTCTATGATTCTGGGGAGACTGCATGGCCACCTGTGCTGCTGAGTGCGGCTGAGTTCACCAGGCTGACCAAACAGGAAATTAAATTCAAAAGTTCCTGGAGCTTTTCCTGTGGCTAGTGCATCGGAGTTCAAAGTGCTGTCCAGAGCGGTCACATTGGAGCACTCTGGGATAGCTACCGGAGGCCAGTACTATCGATCTGCGTTCAATATGGGGATGGTTGAAGTCCTCCATTATTATTAAGTTTTCTATTTTTATAGTCTCTCTATTCTCCCTGAGTGTTTCACAGTTACCATCACCATCCTGGGCAGATGGTCTGTGGTATATTCTTACTGCTATACTCTTATTATTCAAGCATGGAATTTCTATCCATATACATTCTATAGTTCAGTTTGATTCATTTAAGATTTTTACTATATTTGACTCTGTTCTTTCTTTCATCTATAGTGCCACTTCCGCATCAACATGACCTCTCTGTCATTCCCAGATATTTTATACCCTGGTATTGCCATGTCCCATAGATTATCATTATTCCACCAAGTTTCTGTGACACCAATTATTTCAATGTACTCTTTTAATAACAGATCCTCAAGTTCACCTATCTTAGTATTTAGACTTCTTGCATTGGTACACAAGCATTTATAAAATGTGCCAATAGATAGTTGTCTGCCTTCCTGTGATGTAATTGAATAGGGCTTTTTTTCATTTGATTGTCTCCTTCAGCTCTTACCTGTATTTTATCAACTTCTAGCCTCTCCTCCTGACTAATATAGAGAATCCCTGTTAATATATTAAGGGATATCTCTATCCAAACCATATGCTCTTTTGCACCTGTCGGCATTCTCCTAGCCATTAGTTAATAGAGATGACATCTTGGCCTAAAGAATCTGGTCTTTCAGTAGTAACTTGAGCACTGGTGTAAGTTACTTGTCAGGAGTCATTTTGTTCTAAGCTTGGTGTAAATGGAAATGCACACTTACATTCTCTGACCTGGCATTTCACGTACCATCCAGTGCTAATTGAGTCACATCCAACATGAAAAAGAGTCCAGCATTTGCCTGCTGCTGTGAATAATATTTATTTCAGTACCATCTTTGTGCATCACTGTGTACAGTATGTATACAATAAAGAAAAGCAGAGTGGTTTTTTTAAATAGAGTGATGGAAAAGACCGAACACACATTGTTGTGTCATAATGACAGATTTCTATTTGATTGTGAATTATGGTAGACATATAGATGTTTAACATATTTATGCTGCTGTAAATATATATTAACTCCATTGACTACTGTGGTTTGTGTGTAAATAACCATAAGAACATAAGAATGGCCTTACTGGCTCAGACCAAAGGTCCATCTAGCCCAGTATCCTGTCTACTGACAGTGGCCAATGCCAGGTGCCCCAGAGGGAGTGAACCTAACAGATAATGATCAAGTGATCTCTCTCCTGCCATCCATATCCACCCTCTGACAAACAGAGTCTAGGGACACCATTCCTTACTCATCCTGGCTAATAGCCATTAATGGACTTAACCTCCATGAATTTATCCAGTTCTCTTTTAGCCCAGTCTTTATAATCAGATTACATTCTATGTTTTCACGGAGAAAATACTGTCATCAGTTGATTAAATTTACAAAGAAACACAGAATGGGGGCTTGGCTACACTGGAGAGTTGCAGCACTGGTGGTGGCTTTACAGCGCTGCAACTTACTCACCGTCCACACTTGCAAGGCACATCCGGTGCTGTATTCTGGGAGATACAGAGCTGGCTGTATTCCACTTCTGCCTGGGGAATAACTACTGCAGCACTGGTGATACAGCACTGCACCGCCAGTGTGGCCACCAAAAGCGCTGTTATTGGCCTCCAGAGATATTCGGAGGTATCCCAGAATGCCTGCTCAGCCACTTTGCTCATCAGTTCAAACTCTACTGCCCTGGCCTCAGGTGACCCGCCCTTTAAATGCCCCAGGAATTTTAAAAATCCCCTTCCTGTTTGCTCAGCCAGGTGTGGAGTGCAATCAGTGAATCTTTCCAGGTGACCCTGCCTCCACGCGCCAAACGAGCCCCAGCATGGAGCAATGGCAAGTTACTGGACCTCATCAGTGTTTGGGGGGAGGAAGCTGTGCAGTCACAGCTGCACTCCAGTCGTAGGAATTACAATACCTATGGGCAGATATCAAGGGCCATGCTGGAAAGGGGCCATGACCGGTACGCGGTGCAGTGCAGGATTAAAGTGAAGGAGCTGCGGAGTGGCTGTTGCAAAGCCTGTGAGGGAAACTGCCACCCTGGTGCTGCCCCCACGACCTGCCGTTTTTACAAAGAGCTGGACGCGATACTTGGGGGTGACCTCACCACCAATCTGAGGACTACGATGGACACTTCAGAGCAGGGGGAGAGGGGGAGGTGGAGGCAGAGGAGGAGGAAACCAAGAGTGAGGGTTCCGGGGTGGGGGGAGACACCCCGGAGTCCCAGGAGGCATGCAGCCAGGAGCTCTTCTCAAGCCAGGAGGAAGGTAGCCAGTTGCAGCAGCAGGTACGTGGTGAAGGACAAGCAGAGGAGCGGCTTCAGCTGTTTGCTTTCCCCAGTGCACAGAAACCCCTGCACAGCCCTGAAGCAATCATTCCCCCTTCCCAGGTGACTCGCAGCAGCAAGATATCTTCCAGGATTAACTCCTGTGGAAAATGTTGGGAAAGTGTTCAGTGTAGGTGCCCCCTTCTGCTCTTTGCTTTCCCCAATGCACAGAAACCCCTGCACAGCCCTGAAGCAATCAGTCCCCCTTACTCATCATTTCGGGGCTCCTGTGGGTTATGTGCGCTCTCTTTGGTATGGGAAAATTATGCTAACGTGAAGTAAACTCCTTCTCTGTGTGGGAATGTCCTTCTCTATCTGTCTGAGATAAACAATGCTGCCTCTGTTAACGGTTGCCTTTTTGCCTTTCCACAAGCGACCCTGAGTTCTCAGCTGCCTGTGTTATCAACATCTGAAAGACTCCAAAACCTCCGGAAGAAGCCGCAAAAAAGCAAAGACGACCTGCTGCAAACAGTTATGGATCACTCTGCCAGAGAGAATAAAAAACTGGAGGACTGGAGGGAAAGGGAAAGCAGGATCCGCCAGAGAAACGCAGCAGCCAGGAAGAAAAGCACAAAGGAGCTGATAAGCACCTTGGCGCACCAAACGGACTCTATCCAGGTGCTCGTAGCCATGCAGGCAGAGCACTACCATGCCGCACTCCCCCATCCCAAAGCTCTTTCCCTTGTGCCCCAATGTCAGCTCCAAACCCCCTTCCCCAGCATCCAGGTTCTTACTTCCACAGCTGCCTCCAACATCTGTACGTTCACCAGCCAGCCCTGAGAACTACAACCCTTACCCTCTGCACTCAACCCCCAACACCATGCAGTATAGCCATCCTGAAGTGCAGCACTCATTGCACAGCACTCCAGTCAGGACATATTCAAACCTGTGACTGTACAGTTTACCACCCCACCTCCCTGCCCTTTTAGGTTCCCAAAATGTTGTGTGTCTGTCAATAAAGTTATTTTCTTTTCAATACATGAATTCTTGGCTTTGAAAACAATCTTTATTATTGCAGAAGGTCAAAGATGCCTTAGTCTAGGAAAGAAACAGACACTGCAAATCAGCTTAGGAAAAACAGATTCCTACTAACATTGTAACCACTGCACTTCACTCCCGTGCAAGGCACCAAACATTACTGTTGGTTTTCAGCCTCAAATTCCTCTCTCAAGGCATCCCTAATCCTTGAAGCCCTGTGTTGGGCCTCTCTAGTAGCCCTGCTCTCTGGCTGTGCAAAGTCAGCCTCCAGGCGTTGAACCTCGGAGGTCCATGCCTGACTGAATGTTTCACCCTTCCCTTCACAAATATTATGGAGGGTACAGCATGTGGATATAACCACGGGGATGCTGCTTTCCCCCAAGTCCAGCTTCCAATACAGAGAACTCCAGCGCCCTTTTAAACAGCCAAAAGCACACTCCGCAGTCATTCAGCACCGGCTCAGCCTGTATTTAAACCGGTCCTTGCTCCTGTCAAGCTTTCCTGTATACGGTTTCATGAGCCAAGGCATTAACGGGTAAGCGGAGTCTCCAAGGATCACAGTGGGCATTTCAATGTCCCGTACTGTGATCTTCCAGTCTGGGAAAAAAGTCCCTGCCTGCAGCTTCCGGAACAGGCCAGTGTTCCGAAAGATGCATGCATCATGCACCTTTCCAGGCCAGCCTGTGTCAATGTCAATGAAACGCCCACAGTGATCCACAAGTGCCTGGAGAACCATAGAGAAATACCCCTTCCAATTAACGTAGTCGGATGCTAGGTGGGGTGGTGCCAGAACAGGAATATGCATCCCATCTATCGCCCTTCCACAGTTAGGGAAACCAATTTGTGTAAACCCATCCAGAATGTCCTGCACAGTCCCCAGAGTCACGGTTCTTCTTAGCAGGATGCGATTAATGGCCCTGCAAACTTGCATTAACACGATTTCAACGGTTGACTTTCCCACTCCAAACTGGTTCGCGACCAATCGGTAGCTGTCTGGAGTTGCCAGCTTCCAGATTGCAACAGCCACTCACTTCTCCACCATCAGGGCAGCTCTCAATCTCGTGTCCTTGCACTGCAGGGTGGGGGCGAGCTCAGCACACAGTCCCATGAAAGTGGCTTTTCTCATCCGAAAGTTCTGCAGCCACTGCTCGTCATCCCAGACTTCCATGACGATGTGATCCCAAAACTCACTACTTGTTTCCCAAGCCCAAAAGCAGCATTCCACGGTGCTGAGCATTTCCGTAAATGCCACAAGCAATGTCGTGTATTATGTGTCAGGTGACTCGCTATCATCGTCAGACTCCTCATCACTTTGGAGCTTAAGGAATAGCTCCACTGCCAAACGTGATGTGCTGGCGAGACTCATCAGCATAGTCCTCAGCAGTTTGGGCTCCATTTCCCACATGCGCTGCACAGAAACTGTTGGGAGAGTTACAATGGCGCCAAACATGGACGGAAAAACAGTGATTGCTAGGATGTGAAGCGATGCATCACGGGGCGTTGGGACAGGAAGCAGAATGACCCGCCCCCTCCGCCCCCTTCCCACAACCCATGATGCCAAAATGGGACGAGGTGCTCTGTGGGATAACTGCCCAAAATGCACCACTCCCAACAGCGCTGCAAATGCTGCAAATGTGGCCACACTGCAGCACTGGTAGCTGTCAGTGTGGCCACACTCCAGCGCTTTCCCTACACAGCTATGCGAAGACAGCTGTAATTCCTAGCGCTGCACACCTGCAAGTGTAGCCAAGTCCTGAGATAGTAGCAATTGGAGAACGGGAGACATTTTATTTTTGATGAATAGTCTCAAGCCAATCATTTTCCACAGGGCAGCTTTGAGGTCCTTGTTCCTCATGCTGTAGATGATGGGATTCATCACTGGAGGCAACATGTAATAGAGAACAGACACCGTGACATCCAGTCCTGAGGCTGAGCTGGAGGAGGGTTTCAGGTAAGCAAAGCTGCCAGTGCAAATGAAAAAGAAAACAACAATGAGGTGAGAGAGGCAGGTGATGAAGGTTTTATGCCGGCCCTGCTCAGAGGGGATTCTTGGCACCATTTTGAAGGTCTGAACATATGACACAATTATTAAAAAAAAGCAACCTAGGCTAAACACACATCAAATACAAGAACCACAACTTTACTGCGGTGTGAGTCAGAGCAGGCGAGCTTAAGTAGCTGGGAGATTTCACAGAACAAATGATCCACCATGTTGCCTCCACAGAAGTTTAATGAAAAGGTGTTCCTAGTGTTCACTGCAGAATTGAAAAGACCACTGATCCGGGTACTGGCTGCCATTCGGACAGATCTCCTGTTCATCACAGTCTAATAGTGCATTGACTGGCAGATGGAGATAAATCGGTCATACACCATGACAGTCAGTAAGAAGATATCTGCTGAAGCGAAGAAGAAAAACAGAAACACTTGAGCAATACATCCATAGTAAGGAATCAACTTGGTGTTCATGAGAGAATTTTCCATGGATTTGGGAACAGAGACAGTGATGGAGCTGGGGTCTAGGATGGACAGGTTCATTAGGAAGAAGTACATGGGGGTGTAGATATGGTGGTCAAGGGCTACAACCGTGGTGATGAGAAAGTTCTCCACAAGGTCTGTCAGGTAAATCACTAGTAACACCATAAAATGAAAAATCTGCACCTCCCAAACATCAGAGAATCCCAGGAGAAGGAACTCAGTCACAGTGGTTTGGTTGTGCATTATTCCTTTTCTTAATACCATTCTAAATTTGTATCCGTCAAAGAGTTAATAGGGACATGCATGACTTGGGAAAAAGTCAACAGGTTGGGACCATTTTGACCAGCACCATATCAATGGCTTGATCTCTAGCACGGTGCAAAAATAAATAAATAAACATCAAAAAAATAAATTCTGTTTTGGGGAAATGGCTATTTTATTCCAGGGTTTATATCCCTGATAGCCCCTGCACAAATGACTCCAAATTTGGATCACTAACCTTACCCTGAACCCTCTTAGGGCACACTATATTTCAAAGGAATCTGACTAAACATGTTGATGTTAGACATACACCCAGTTAGCCATGTTCTCTCCTCATTTACACTAATGTCTAACTCACCTGAACATCAGAGCTCTGGTTGCCATTTTATAAAGAAATAATGGGTGTGTACTGATACATACAATCATCCCTATCAACAGAAGAGATCAAATCCAGAATCATCTGCAGTAAAAACACTTCAACTATAGGAGAACCTCCATTGGCTGAGTGAGTGGTAGTCATTGGATCCAGACACAAGAAGGAAATTAATAGATTCTAAGGCTTGAAGGGACCATTGTGTTCATCTGGTTCAATCTCTTGTATAATGCAGGCCATAGAACTTCCCCAAAATAATTCCTAGAACATTTCTGAAAAAAGAAATCTAATCTTGATTTAAAAATTGTCAGTGATTGAGAATACACCATGACCCTGGGTAAAAATCCAAGCTTTTCACAGGGTAATTACTTTCAGAGTTAAAAGTGTATCCATTATTTCCAGTCTGAATTTGCCTAGCTTCAGCTTCCAGTAACTGGCTCATGTTATATCTTTCTCTACTAGATTGAAGAGCCCATTATTAAATAGCTGTTCCCCATGTAGATACTTGTGAACTAAACCTTCTCTTTGTTAAGCTAAATTGACTGAACTCCTTGAGTGTATTACTATAAGCCAGGGTTTCTCAAACAGGGGTTTCAAGTAATAGTGGACAGAATAAAGTAAATTACCAAACAAAATAAAATAAAACACACAAACCTATGCCTAATACAGTAAGAAAACAGAATACAGATAAAACCTCACCCTCAGAAGTGTTCCAGTAAGCTTCCTTTTACAGACTAGTCTTCTTCTAGTCTGGGTCCAGCAATCACTCACACCCCCTGTGTCATGCCACCATGTCATAGCTTTAGTCCCAGATTTGGACCTTAGCGTCCAAAATATGGGGGTTAGCATGAAAACCTCCAAGCTTAGTTACCAGCTTGGACCTGGTACTTGCTGCCACCACCTAAAAAATTAGAGTGTTTTGGGGCACTCTGGTCCCCCTGAAAAACCTTCCCTGGGGACCTCAAGACACAAATTCCTTGAGTCTCACAACAAAGGGAAGTAATCCTTTTTCCCTTCCCCCCTCCAGGTGCTCCTGGAGAGATACACAGACACAAGCTCTGTGAATCCAAACAGAGTGACTCCCCCTCTCCGTTCCCAGTCCTGGAAACAAAGGCTCTTTCCTCTTCACCCAGAGGGAATGCAAAATCAGGCTAGCAAATCCAACACACACAGATCTCCCCCTGATTTCTTCCTCCCACCAATTCCCTGGTGAATACAGACTCAATTTCCCTGAAATTTCCCAGTAAAGAAAACTCCAACAGGTTTTAAAAAGAAAGCTTTATATAAAAAAGAAAGAAAAATACATACAAATGGTCTCTCTGTATTAAGGTGACAAAATACAGGGTTAATTGCTTAAAAGAAATATGAATAAACAGCCTTATTCAAAAAGAATACAAATTAAAGCACTCCAGCACTTATATTCATGCAAATACCAAAGAAAAGAAACCATATAACTTACTATCTGATCTCTTTGTCCTTACACTTAGAAACAGAAGATTAGAAAGCAGAAACTACTTCTCCAAAGCTCAGAGAAAGCAGGCAGACAGAAAACAAAGACCTCAGACACAAAATTCCCTCCACCCAAAGTTGAAAAAATCCGGTTTCCTGATTGGTCCTCTGGTCAACTGCTTCAGGTGAAAGAGACATTAACCCTTAGCTATCTGTTTATGACACCCTGTAGTTACTGTCCTTTGTTCCAGTTTCTTTCAGGTAGAGAGACTCTCTCTTTAGCCAGCTGAAGACAAAATGGAGGGGTCTCCCGTGGGCTTAAATAGACTTTCTTTTGTGTGTGGAGACCATTTCCTCTCTCCTATGCAAGTCCAGCTCCAAGAAGGAATTTTGGAGTCACATGGGCAAGACACATATCCATGTATGACTCAGGGTTTTACAGGCAGCAGCCATTGCTATCTTGACTGTCTCCAGGAAGACGTCTTCTGTGGATTGGAGCCTTCTATAATCCACTATTCATTAAGTGTTTCTTGATTGGGCACTTTATTTGCACATTCTTTTCTCAGCATTATGTCCCAAACCAGACCTCTCCTTCCTTCTCACCAAGGTCTCTGAGCATCCCGCCTGAAATAACAATGCTCATCCCCAGTGGTACATAGTACATTTTATGAACCAAGACTCAATAACTCACGGAGCATAATCACAGAGCCAGCGGCCTCCAAATGAGTGAGGAAGCCCTAGGGAAGTCACATCTCAGAACTGATCACGGTTCACCTGACAGGCAGGGAAAACAGACCTGGTTCCAAAAATACAATATCTGGCCCCTGCACTAAGAGTGGTGCTAGGATCAGAGACTCTCTGAAATCTCCCTCAGCTTTTTCTGTGCAGGATCAAAAGAGCTGCCTCTTTAGAGACTAAGGAAGTCTGCCATGGGGAGAATCATTAAGAAATTACTGGAGTGGTTCAGTTTGGTTACGTGTTCATTTTAGCCACCCAAACTTAGCTTGTGCTGAAGTTTCCCTACCAGCCTGGGTAGACTCAAAGGGGATATTGGAGATGCATGGAAATAAATGGACATTAGAGGGGACTGTGAAGCAGCAGAAATCCCAGTGATTTTTATTGCTGGCCCTTGGAGAGAAATGTGATCAAGGGGTTAGTGCAGGGGAAAAGCACACAAGTGCACTGGGTTCCAGGCTAGTTTCTGGAGGGCAGTGAGATTAAACTCCTTGGGGTTGAGGTATGGACCATATTTTTGTTCTATTTCTACAGCATCACTTGGCACAATGGGGTTCTGGTCTATGAATGGGGCTCATAGCCACTAGAGCATTGACACAAGAAAAACAACAACAATAATAATAGTAGTAACAATTATTGGCTTTTGTAGGGAAAATATTGAAATCCATCAGATGTCTTTGGAAATCTTAACTATTAAGGACATTTTCTGTTCTCCACTGAACAATTTTTTGAAATGTGTCTGTAAAAATGACAATGTGCGGGCTCTTTGGAAACTGTCTCAGTTTACAAATTAGACTTTATTTCCCTGCCTACTGTGGAAGCAGAATTAAAAGCAGGGTAAACGTTTTAGTCAATTTAGGGATAGAATGAAAGGTAGGCCTAACCCTAACCCTAACAACGCGAGCGTTGCTGTCTCTTGCCTCGCTTCTTGCCTTGCTTTTAGTTGATAAGAATGGAATGCTGATTTCAGCAGAAACCTTGTGTCATAAACAGATAGTTAAGGGTTAATGCCTCTTTTACCTGCAAAGGGTTAAGAAGTTCACCTAGCCTAGCTGACACCTGACCAGAGGAACCAATGGGGGAACAAGATGTTTCAAAAGGAAGGAGGGAAGTTTCCTTTGTTTAGTCAGTTTCAGTTTCAGCCCGAGTGAAAAAGATCAAGGAACCAGCCTCTTAGCAGAGTAGTAAGTTTTAGAAAGGAATAAACAGGTTAATGTTTATTTTCTTTTGTAACCTGACTTTGTGCAATTAGGGGAGTAATTAAATTTGAGTATTCTTGTGTGTACTAAGGTTTTTGCCCAGGGAAACATCTTGTGTTTTAAATCTGCTGTGTGTGAGATCAGCTTGTATGCTGTCTCCCAGAGGTTTTTTTCTTTTACCTTTCTTTTCTTTAATTAAAAGCCTTCTTTGTAAGAACCTGATTGATTTTTTCCCTGTTTTTTAGATCCAAGGGAATTGAATCTGGACTCACCAGGGATTGGTGGGGGGGAAAAGGGAGGGGGAAGGACTAATTCTTCCTTGTTTTTGAGATCCAAGGAAATTGGATCTGGACTCACCAGGGAATTGGTGGAGGAGTCTCTCAAGGCTACCCAAGGGGGGAAGGCTTGGGGGGGGGAAGAGAGTTTTTCAAATAACTCAAAAATCTGGATAGTGGCAGCAAAACCAAATCTAAGCTGGTAATTAAGCTTAGAGGTGTTCATGCAGGTCCCCACATCTGCACCCTAAAATTCAGAATAGAAGTGAGACCTATGACACCTTGAGATAAGGTAGTGTCTGAAGGGAATTTGTATAAACAAAGAATAACCGTTAGCCATTGATGTATGTAATGGAAAGGTATAAATATTTGTCTTATACTGCTTGTAGGGGGAAGATCTGCCCAAGTTCAGGGGGGGCCCCTGTCCGACCAGTCTTCCCTTGCAATTGCTCGTAATAAACTGTCTTTGACTAGTTGCTAACAAACGCAGAGTGAGGACTTGTTTTCTTCCACACTACTTATCCTGTGAGCTCAGCTGGGGACCTTAGCGTGAAGCTGTATCTCATCTTACGTTTTTCAACTTTAACTGAAAAGATGTTTTTCAAAGAAAAAAATCATTCAAAGAATTTGACCAGCTAAATACACTGTATGAGAGAGCCAAGGTATGCAATACATTTTATTGGATGAGCTAATGTTTGTGGAAGGGACAGATTTTCAAGACCTCCTACCTTGTCTTTCTCATGTCCTGGGAGCAACATGTCTACAATACATTTTATGTCAGGGTTAGGGGAAAAGGCAACTAAAGCTTTCCATTCCAATGTGGGAAGTCCAGGTTTTAACAGACTGTTAACAATGACGGAACCAGTAATTAAGGGAAAGGACACCTCAAAGAGCCTGGTTTGGCCTCGGTTACCTAGCTTAGCTTAAACTCATAAACTTAAACTGTCTGTCTGTAATGCGACAATATATGAATACTGCTTGTGATCAATTCCAAAACTTCAGGGCCTTCTCTCATAACAACACTCTATCTCATCTCTGCCCATCCACCGAATAGAGTTTAACATCTTGATACCCTGCCTGGCTTATTAGCCATAGAGAAAGGAGACAAATAACTAGGAGGAGGTACAATGTAGGAGTAAGGTAGGAATGGGGGTTTGCACATGGTGGGAATGGGAGAGAGGATAGGGTGTGGGGAGCAGAAAGACCACTTGGTGGAAAAGGACTGGGGGAAGCTGCAGAGAGACCTGAAACAGAGTGAGATGGAAGGGCTGCACACAGGGAACTTGGGAGAATGCATGGAGCCCCTGGCTTATGCAATGACCTCAGCCTGCAGAAGCTATGAAATGTGTGACCCCAGTACAATGAATTATTACCAATGCACCAAGAAAAGGAGGTCTCATTTATGGAAAAAGGGAAAGTAATCTAAAAGCAGATATCAGTTGGAACAATGGGGAAACATCTGGAGGAAGGATAAAAACACATCTATTTGTGTAACCATTAAGGAAAATTATTAACAAAAATACTTCATTCCGGGAAGAAGAATTTCTAGGAAGAGATGGGATCCACCGAACGAAGAGAAGGAAGAGCATCTTTGCAGGCAGGCTTGCTAACCTAGTGAGAAGGGCTTTAAACCAGGTTCACATGGGGTGGTGAACCAAGCCCAGAAGTAAGTGGGGAAATGGGATACTGGAAGGAAACACAAGGAGGAGGGTACAAGATAGGAAGCCTCCAGATTCATACTGAGAAAGTAGGGCACTTGGCTAGTTATCTTAGATGCATATACACAAATGCAAGAAGCCTGGGAAACAAGCAGGACGAATTGGAAGTCCTGGTACAATCAAGGAACTATGATGTGACTATAATACAGTAACAGAAACTCTGTGGGGCAGTTCACATGACTGGATTACTGTGATGGATGGGTATAAACTGTTCAGGAAGGACAGGTACAGGAGGAAAGGTGGAGGAGTTGCTCTGTATGTAAGAGAGTGGTATGATTGCTCTGAGATCCAGTATGAAAAGCCTGGTGAGAGTCTTTGGGTTAAGTTTAAAGGCGAGAGCAACAAGGGTGATGTCATGGTGGGAGTCTGCTATAGACCACCAGATCATAAGGATGAGGTGGATGTGGTTTTCTTCAGACAACTAACTGAAGTTTCCAGATCACAGGCTCTCGTTCTAATGGGGGACTTCAATCACCCTGACATCTGCTGGGAGAGCAATATAGCAATGCACAGACAATCCAAGAAGTTTTTGAAGAGTATTGGGGACAACTTCCTGGTGCAAGTGCTGGAGGAACCAACTTGGGGCCGTTCTCCTCTTCATCTGCTGTTTGCAAACAGGGAAGAATTGGTAGAGAAAGTAGAAGTGGGTGGCAACCTGGGCATCAGTGACCAAGAGATGATTGAGTTCAGGATCCTCACAGAAAGGAGAAAGGAGAGTAGCAAAATATGGGCCCTGGACTTCAGAAAAGCAGACTTAGACTCCCTTAGGGAACTGATGGGCAGGATTGTCACACCCCAATAGCCCACTCCCTCAGGGAGTCTCTGGGGAAGGCAGATAAGCATTGTATGTGGCTAACACTGTTGCAAGCATCGCAAAGCATTTTGAGGAGAGTCAAAGGTATGTGAGTGGGGAATGGAAGATTCCTTTGCAGGAGTACGAGAGGCCAAGAAGAAAGAAGAAAGCAGAGAACGGGTTAACTCAACACTTCACCTAGCAAGCTCAGTCCGAAAATAAGACACTGGCCCCCATCCAAGGCCACTGCTCACAGTCAAGACTTGGCTGACAGCTGAGAAAGAAGGGGACTTGAATGTGCCTGAGTGGCCATGAAAAGAGAAGAACTAAGGGAGACACAGAGTTGCAAAGATAACAGAGAAAACAGTGAAAGCAACTAAGACACAGAGCTGCACAGATAAACAGTGAGACCAGTGGAGTCCAAAACAGAAAAGAAAACAGTCTCCGGAGCTGGGATGTTTTGGGAAAGGGAAAGAGACCACAGAAAGCAGTTTGGACTGGCACGAGGAGCACCAGAAAGAGGGATCGTGAAATGGAACACACCCAAAGGAGCCCAGGACTTAAATCCTCCTGAGAGCTGGAGCAATTCGGAGATTACAGCAGATCCCCCAGACAACCTGGGCCCAGGGCAAGACCTCCAGTCCATCCCTCCCCGTCGTCTTCTTATGTTACACCCGGGCCTGGCCAGCTTTGGGTTCTGTGTGTGTGAGTATGAAAGTAGGTTAGGGCTTGGGGCTCTAACACTTTCTTTCTTCCCCTGAGTGATGTGGGAACATTCCCAGCACTCTCTGGTGTATTTTATTGTTTTATTAATAAAGCTTTAAATTGTAAACTCTCTGTGTGTTACGTCATCCCCTCCCCAAACAATCCTGCAGTGTCAGCCTGATTACCTGATGCTCCAGGCAGACTGGTAACAAAAATCTGTCACAGGAGCCCCTGGGAAGCTAATATGAGGGGGCAAGGAGTGCAGAAGAGCTGGCTGTATTTTAAGGAAACCTTATTGAGGGTGCAGGAACAAATCATCCCAAAGTGCAGAAAGAATAGCAAATATGGCAGGCGACCAGCTTGGCTTAACAGTGAAATCTTTGGTGAGCTTAAACTCAAAAAGGAAGCTTACAAGAACTGGAAATTAGGACAGATGACTAGGGAGGAGTATAAAAATATTGCTCAAGCATACAGCTGTGTAATTAGGAAGGCCAAGACACAGCTGGAGTTTGATGTAGCAAAGGATGTAAAGGGTAACAAGAAGGGTTTCTACACGTATGTTAGCAACAAGAAGGTCAGAGAAAGTGTGGGACCCCTATTGAATGGAGGAGGCAACATAGTGACAAATGATGTGGAAAAAGCTGAAGTACTCAATGCTTTTTTTGCCTCAGTCTTCAAAGACAAGAGCAGCTCCCAGACTGCTGCATTGGGGTATGGGGAGGAGGTGAGCAGCCCTCAGTGGTGAAAGAACAGAATAAGAACTATTTAGAAAAGCTGGATGTGCACAGGTCCACGGGGTCCAGATCTAATGAATCTGAGAGTGCTGAGGCACATGGCTGATGTGATTGCAAAACCATTGGTCATTATCATTGAAAATGTGTGGCAGTCGGGGGAGGTCCCAGCCGATTGGAGAACGGCAAATATAGTTCCCATATTTTAAAAAGAGAAGAAAAGGAACCCGGGGAACTACAGACCGGTCAGTCTCACTTCAGTCTCCAACAAAATCATGGAGCAGATCCTCAAGAAATCCATTTTGAAGCACTTGGAGGAGAGGAAGGTGATCAGATACAGTCAACAAGGATTCACCAAGGGCAAATTGTGCCTGACCAACCTGATTGCCTTCTATGATGAGATAAGTGGCTCTGTGGATATGTGGAAAGTGGTGGATTTGATCTACCTTGACTTTAGCAAAACTTTTGATACGGTCTCCCACAGAATTCTTGCCAGCAAGTTAAAGAAGTATGGACTGGATGAATGGACTATAGGGTGGATAGAAAGCTGGCTAGATTATGGGGCTCAATGGGTAGTGATCAACAGCTCGATGTCTAGTTGGCAGGGTTGGTTCTGTGGACGGTTTTGTCCAACATCTTTATCAATGGTCTACATGATGGGATTAATTGCACCCTCAGCAAGTTTGCAGATGACACTAAACTGGGGGGAAAGGTAGATACGCTAGAGTGTAGGGATAGGGTCCAGAGTGACCTCGACAAATTGGAGGATTGAGCCAAAAGAAATCTGATGAGGTTCAACAAGGACAAGTGCCGAGTCCTACACTTAGGAAGGAAGAATCCCATGCACTTCTACAGGCTGGGGACCAACTGGCTAACCAGAAGTTCTGAAGAAAAGGACCTGGGGATTACAGTGGATGAGAAGCTGGATATGACTCAGCAGTGTGCCCTCGTTGCCAAGAAGGCCAACGACATATTGGGCTGTATTAGTAGAAGCACTGCAAGCAGATCGAGGGAAGTAATTATTACCCTCTGTATGGCACTGATGAGGCCATACTTGGAGTACTGCATCCAGTTTTGCTCCCCACTTCAGAAGGGATGTGAACAAATTGGAGAGAGTCCAGCATAGGACAATAAAACTGATTAAGGGGCTGGGGCACATGACTTATGAGGAGAGGCTGAGGGAACTGGGGTTTAGTCTGCAGAAGAGAAGAGTGAGGGAGGATCTGATAGCAGCCTTCAACTACCTGAAGAGGGGTTACAAAGAGGATGGAGCTTGGCTATTCTCAGTGGTGGTAAATGACAGAACAAGAAGCTATGGTCTCAAATTACAATGGGGGAGTGTAGTGGGGTGGCTGCCCCACCCCTAGGTAAACAGGGCTGTGGTCGGGTGAGCTAATCAGCTAGGCTGATTGGCCTAGCAGCCTCAGTTGTGGCCATGCCCCAATCAGGGCCCAGCTGGCTCTTATAAGAGGGCAGTGATCCAGGAGCAGTCTCTCTCTAGCTGAAGAGAGGGAAAGAGATTGGCTGCCTGGGAAGCCTAAGGGTACTGGAGTAAAGCAGGGCTGGGAAAAGGCCAGAGGAGCTGGGGAGCTCTTGGCTGGTAATTCTCCAGGCTGCAAGGCCTTGTGCAAGGCCCCTGGAGGTACTGGGTTGCAGGGAAAGGCAGCAGGTCAAAACCTCCCTTGCCTATGATGATTGGCTTATACAGACTGCCCTCGGCCCCAGTGAAAGGTGGCTAGATGGTGACTAGCAGTACCCCATAGGCTGAGGCAAGGTGGTGATAGGGAGGGGAGGGGAGACCCAGCGAGACTGCGGGGTACTGCAGGGGGCAGACCGCAAGAGAAAGCGTACTTTGGTGTGGGAGGGACACCGGGACCAGCGACAAGGCGAGACTCCGTCCTACAGAGGGTGCTCTGGAGGCTGGTGAGTTAATTCCCTGGATGACCAGCAGGAGGCGCTACAGGGGTGAGTCGTCGCACTGCTCCTGGGAGGTTTAAGTTGGATATTAGGAAACACTATTTCACTAGGAGCGTGGTAAAGCGCTGGAATGAGTTACCTAGGGAGGTGGTGGAATCTCCATCCTTAGAGGTTTTTTAGGATTTTAGGATTTAGGTGGTGTTTGTCCTGCTTTGAGCAGGGGATTGGACTAGTTGACCTCCTGAGGACTCTTCAAACCCTAATCTTCTATGAAAATATAATCCCAACTATACATACAAAATGTTGGTGTATAAATTAGCTGTTACCACTCAAGAAAGAGATCTTGGAATCTTTATGGATAAAAAAGATATATTAGAACTGAAAAAGGTACAGAGAAGGGCAACAGAAATTATTAAAGTTATGGAACAGTTTCTCTATCAGAAAAGATTTAAAAGACTGGTACTTTTTAGCTGGGAAAACAGACGACTAAGAGGGAATATGATAGAGGTCAATAAAATCTTGACTGGTGTGTAGAAAGTGAATAAGGATGTGTTATTTACTCCTTCTCATAACACAAGAACTAGGGATCACCCAATGAAATTAACAGGCAGCAGGTTTAAAACAAAAAAAAAGGAAGTAGTTCTTCACACAACCCATAGTGAACCTGTGGAACTCGTTGCCAGAGCATGTTGTGAAGGCCAAAATTAGAATTGGCTTCAAAAAAGAATTAGATAAGATCATGCAGGAAAGGTCCATAAATGGCTATTATCCAGGATGGGTAGGGAGGGTGTCCCTAGCCTCTGTTTGCAAGAAGCCGGGAATGGTCAACAAGGGATGGATCACTGATGCTAACCTGTTCTGTTCATTCCCTCTGGGGCATCTGGCATTGTCCACTGTTGGAAGACAGGATGCTGGGCTAGATGGACTTGTGGTCTGACCCAGTATGGCCATTCTTATGTTCTAACTCATGTTCAGCACAGCCAAAGCCCAGGAAGGCAACAGAACCAAAGGACTGGAGGAGTTTCAAAAGGGTCCTTCCCTCAGGACACAGGTTTGGGGGAACCAGATTGACACACAGAGACCCTCTGGGGGTATCTGAACAAGCTTGGCCTGCTTAGGTGCCCACAATGGGATGGGATGGCTTTGGCTGAGATGCTTTGTTCCTGCTGTTAAAATAAATCAGAGTGGGATAAGGAGGCTGAATGTATGAGTCTTTGAATTCACTGGTCTTCCAAAGGGCAGAGCAGCACTTATTAAACACAGTCCATATGGTTAAGCAGGATGAATACACAGTCTCAGCCCAGACCTAAAGCTCTCTGTGCTTGTCTCTTTCACCAGCTGAAGTTGGTCCAATGCAAGATGTTACCCCACCCACCTTGTCTCTCTCATTTTTTCATGAACATTTTCATCTTTGATGAACTTCCTTATTGTCACAAAAAAACAGCTTACTAGGGAGAAAGTTTTGTTTTGTTGAATGGGCCTTAAATAGACAGGCTGAGATTTTTCAGAGTTGCTTAAACCAATTCCCATTGGTTTAATTTAAATGACATTGATTTCACCAGTGGAAGATCTGACCCTATGAATTATTAACTGCCCTAAAACTTGATTAAGGGAGAAGTCAGGTTGTCCAGTGCTGCTTTGTGCCCTTAAGCAATGTAGAAAATGGTGAAACATAAACCCCTGGAATCTAGATTTACACCAGCTGAGGATCCAACCACAGCCAATTTTTCTAAGTGCTCTAAAATCCACCTGCTGAATCACATTGTCTTGGAAAATTCCTGTCTGTCTTTGTTGCCTGAGCTAGGGTAAGTGGTGCAAATTTGGAGTCACTTGGCCCAGGGATTCCTGAAATAGAACTCTCCTAAATAGGGGCCCTGAGAATGGAACAT
Organism: Gopherus flavomarginatus; assembly: GCF_025201925.1. NCBI lineage: Eukaryota > Metazoa > Chordata > Testudines > Testudinidae > Gopherus > Gopherus flavomarginatus. The sequence continues at coordinate 15,889,667 of NC_066627.1, read as the reverse complement.
TGCAGTTCGTTTTGGCTTGGCTCCTGTTTTGATTTCAGATTTGGCTTTCGCTTTCTTTCTTGCTCAAGGATGCAGGTTGTAAAAGGAAAATTGATACACTTGGGACAGACCTGAGGCAGTGTTTACAGAGTATAAACAATGATTCTCTTGGGAGATGGCTCTGCAATAACTTCTGAGCCCAGAGTCTCTCTGAATGGAATTTGCCTGTCAGCTGGGCACAGAGCTGGGGCTGTGGATGTTGGTGGGAGAGGGGCAGGGAAATGCTTGCTTTCCAAAGCTCTCTTCAGGGCAGGATGGCAGAAGAGCTCTGAAGAGAGACAGTGAGGCAGGCAGCCAGGGCAAGAGAAGACAATTCCTGCAACAAATGGGCTAAGGATTTCAAGTTTGAATCTCAAATCAATTTCCTTCCACAGGAACATACTTACCAGACTGGATCATCAATCCATCTAGCTCGGTACTCCCTGCTCCCTGCTATGCTGGATCAAACTCCTGTGTGCATCTAGCCTGCTGTCTCCTCACCCCTTTACCTTTGACCCCAGAACAGACCTATGTGACCATCCAGCCCATTTACCCCAGCTAGCAACCCCCTGATATATGCTTCACCAAAACAGACCCACAGTCCATATATTGCAGCCATTAATCATGACCCTGTCTCTGCTGGGACAATTTGTCCATTGAGCCTAGTTTCACCTCTGCAGCCACGGAGGATGAGGATTGAGAGCTACGGAGATGGTGAACTCAGGCCCAGGACAGGAAAGGGCAGCGGGTTAGGATTGAGGGGCAAAGGGAGAGCTCCAGAGTGTGGGGGGGTCCCTGGGATGGGAGAGCAGAGAATGTAGGCTGGGATTGATAGGAAGCATCAGAGCAGTGAAGGGGGAGCCCTGGGGTATGATAGCAGGGGTTGCTGGTCAGGGTTAATGGGCAGAGGCAGAACAGAAGGAGCCCAGAGCCAATAGCGGATCTTATTCCATCCTCAGACTCTCTCACTAGAGCTTTTCCAATGCCCCAGAATCCTTAAGGAGCAGTGAAGGGAGCAACTGGCTGTTCTCCAACCTCCCCTTCCAGAGCTGGGATAGAACTCAGGAGTCCAGGTTCCCATCAGCCCCTCCCACTCTAACCACTAGACCCCACTCCCCTTTGAATCCAATCTATATTATGGTAATGTTGGTGTCACTAGGCATAAATCTAGGTAGCTCAGGAGGGTGGACTATCACGAGTGCCGATGAAACCCTCCTGCTCAGGCCGCAATGAACCATTGTTCCTCCATATTAAACACTTTGTGTAACCTCGTGTAACCTAATGTACTAATAGCTGCAAAAATGTAGTGTTAGCAGTTAGTTTTTGCTTGTAACAGCCAGTTTTCTGCTGTAACACGCTGAAGCGAGCTCAAGGTCGTTTCTGAATACTGTATACATGTCTCAGCGGAGAGGGGGGAGGAAGTGGGAAGACAAAAGATTGAATGAGAAAAGATACTGCAGCTGGATGGGAAAGGAGAGGGGAGTGAGAGATCAGCTAGTTAGCAAGAAAAAGTTTTGTAGTAAACAACTGGGATATAAAAGGAAGAAACTGCTTGTTTTAGGGTGGCAGGATTTGAGATTGTTATTTCTCCTTTGCACCTTATTTGAGCTCAAATAAACTTGGTTTGCTTCTCCACCCTGGTGTGTTTATTGGCGCTACGCACTCTGGGTGATGAACCTCGCTGCTGCTTGCCTTGGGCACCCTGTGCAGGCAACAGTAATTATAACAGAGAACAGCATTGATGCCAGCTGTCCATCTTGGAGATGATATTTCCCTTTTGTTTTTATGTTGGCTTGTTCCCCAATAAATACCTAGTCAGGACCAATGTCTTTCACCTCCCCGCACTGTGTCTACAGTTCCAATATTAAGCCACTGCTCAGCTGGCAATCCAGTTTTGGGGAAAATGACAAAAATTGTTTGATGTGAGGTCTCCCTCTTAGTCTGAGAGGATGGGTGCTAGAACACTGGGGGCTATGAATCAGGATTCCTTGGTTGTGTGTCTGGGAAGGGAGTGGGGACTAGTGGGTTAGAGTTGGGGAGGGAGGGCTGGGAGACAGATAGAGCAGGGACTTGTACCTGTGTCTCCTACACCCCAGGAAAGCACTCCGGCTACCTTGCTATTCTGGTACCTGCTTGTCATCTGAAACTGCATCCTGGATAGGAGAATCATTCTCAATCACTTTTTGTGTTGAAACTGTTCCATGGCCGGGAAACTGTGGTTTTGACAAAATAACTTCTTTTTTTATAGAAAAAATTTTGCCAACTTAATTAATATATTTATTTATTTATTTTTGTTGGGAGGGGGGAGGGTTTGACCTGCTATCACTAAGGTCTTAAGGTCAGATATTGTAAAGAATTTAGGTTCCTCCTGAAATCTTCAAACACATCTTGGTGTCTAACTCTTTGCTGTCAGTGGCTGTTTTTGAAAATCCCAGTAGATGCCCAAAAAGCTTTTAAATCTGGCCCTTAAACATATTTGAAAAGCTGGTCCTAAGTCACTCTGTAGCAGCACAAGTAACTCAACTTGAGTTATCTATACACCCACCAGCTTCCTCACTGTTTGACTATATTGTATTAATACAGATGCAATAAATGGGCAAAATCTGTTAACAGAACCCAGCCACTGTCCAACATTAGACAGTGTTAAACAAAGTTCAGTGTTTGGTAAAGATACCTCAGACACCTTAGTGCTATAGCAGACAGTCCATTAAACATCCTTTTATTAAAGATACAGAAAAGAAGGAAAAACAGTCAAAGAAGCAAGGTGGATGAGATAGAACTCTGCATGGGTTGAAAGCTTGTCTCTCTCCCCAACAACAGTTGGTCCAGTAAAAGATATCACATCTCCCCATTTGTCTTGCCAATATCCTGGGACTAGCACAGCATACAGAAAACAGTTAAAGAATTTTAAATATAAAATATTAAATAAGTCCTTTATTGTAAGAACAGCCCTTGCTCCCTGGAGAGAGTTTCAGAAGAAACAAACTCCCTTGTTTGGCTATCTCTTAGATGGCATCAAAGATGATAATTCTTGTTGGAGAAAAGAAAAGCAGTCAGTTGAGATGGGCTGAAATTGTTGTTGTTGCTGCTGTCTTATCTATTTTCATCTCAGGTGGTGGTTGGGATTCAGCCGGAGATGTTAGAGGTGGTGATGTCACCTTGATCCATATCTCTGGCCCAGTCTGGTCAGGGCATCGCCCTGAATCAGGATGACAAAGGTCTGGGGTCCCAGGAATTGGTCAGGGTGGCAGTCATGTTGGTGAACCTCATTCCAGTAGCCTCTATCTGTTCTTCCAACAAATCTCTTTCTTGAAGAACCCCAAAAGGAGATGATGAGGGAATAGCCCATACCCTCATTATTTTGTCCACCAATCAGGCCTACTTTCCCACACTCCACTGATTTCCCACCCCATGCGTTCCTTGTTTAACAAGGATGATCTGAACACTGTCCTTGAATTCTACCAGGAGACCTTTTTGTTTGGACTAACTCAGTCTCTGTCTCCTGTTCATACCTTTTCCCATCACCATTTGTTACTGTAGGTTATGATATCTTTTTAACTTTCACATACTTTTTACAGTTAAGCTCATAATAAGGCTAAATGTTTCAGCTCAACTATCACACTACTGCCCTTCCTCTGCTTGTAGGGGATGGACCTCCTCCAGCTGATGGGGAGGGAAAACAGCACCTCGGTGACCAAATTCATCCTCCTAGGTCTCACCAACAACCCAGAGGAGCAGCTCGCACTCTTTGGGGTCTTCACAGTCATTTACCTGGTGGCTCTGCTGGGCAATATGCTCATCTTACTGCTGGTCAGCCTGGACTCTTGACTCCACACACCCATGTACTTCTTTCTTGGCAACCTCTCGGTGGTGGACATTGCTTACATCAGCTCCACCGTGCCCAAGATGCTGGCCAATTACCTGTCGCAGGACATGTCCATCTCATGGGCTGTTTGTCTCTCCCAGATGTTCTTTTTCATCTCCTTTGGGAGGATTGAGTGCCTGATTCTAGGGGTCATGGCCTACGACTGCTATGTAGCCATCTGCCACCTGCTGCACTACTGTACGTTCATGAGATGGCAGGTGTGAGCCTTGCTGGCTGCAGCTGCCTGGGCCATAGGTTTGGCCAACTCATGCTTGGTGTCCATCCTGTTCTTCTGCTGGTTCAACATCCTCCGCCACTTCTTTTGTGATATCCCCCCACTCTTACAGCTCTCCTGCTCTGACACGCAGGTCGACCAGGCTGCCACCTTTGCCTTGGGTGGTGGCCTTGTCTCAGGCTCTTTGCTGGGGACACTGGTGTCCTATGTGTACATCGCGCTGGCCATCCTTAGGATACACACAAGGGAAGGGCGCCTCAAGGCCTTTTCCACCTGCACCTCCCACCTGACCGTGGTCAGCCTCTACTTTGGCACTATCCTCTTCACCTACCTACGCCCCAACTCCATCTACTTGCAGGAGCAGGACCGGGCACTGCCCGTGCTCTATGGCATCATAATCCCCATGCTCAACCCCATCATCTACAGCCTGAGGAATAAGGAGGTGAAAGGCTCACTCCGAAAAGTTTTGGGCAGGAGATAGGCAGGTGAAGGGGAGGCATTGTCTTCTAATTTATAGTGAACTGGCTTAGGAGCCACCTGGGTTCTATATGCAGCTCTAGGATGGGAGTGATGTCTAGTGGGTAGAACGTGGGGGTGGGAGTTAGGACTCATGGGTTCCATACTCATTTGAATGAAAGGCTCTGCGTGTGTGTACACAGGGATTGTTATTCCAGGTGTCAAAGATTTCTCTGTTTTTGTCTGAATGTTTTTTAGTTTTCAGCAGTATTAGGTGTAACATTTGGGGAATATAAAAGTTTGGTTTTTCTTTGCTGAAAAGCTTAAAACAATTCAGAAGTCAATTTTCAGTTTCTTAACATAACATCAGCAATTTCTGAGGAGTAATTTTCCCACTGAGCGAAAGAAATTGGTAGAACAGAGCTTTGAAACACCTTGTTTCTTGTTCCTGCCTTAGTTGCTGGAATTTATAGGTAGGAAACATCAAACAACATGCTCCCCAAGGACCCCATGGTGATAAATCCATAGCTTGTGTGCCTCGTATACTCTAGTGCATCTGTTTTGCTAACTGTAGAAACCTGTATCATTAGCTAAAAAAAGGCCCATTATTTTCACAGGAAGTAAATAAATACATAAAGTTTTGTTTTGTAAGAAAATTTCCCACAAGAATCTTTTGGGTCTTTTTGTTCATTTGTTTGTTTTGATTTTTGCAATAAAAAACAAAACAAAACTCCAAAAATTCTTTTTCAAAAACATACAAACATTTTTGTAGAAATGTTGAGTTATCAAGAAAATCATGCAATGTTTGTATACATGTTCAGTGTCAAAAGGCATTTTGGGTAAAATGTTTCAGGTTTCTGTGAAAATGTCCAGTTTTCAGTAAAAAATGTTTGTTTTTGAAAACCTTTTAATGCTTTTTAAAAAAAGTATGTTTCTGATAATGGAATTATTTAAATAGACTTTTTCTTTTAAATTTTTTTCCGTTTCTTCATTTAGAATGAAAAACTGGACACATTTCTGATTTGATCAAAAATCCATTTTTCCATTGAACTATTAGGAAAGATAGATAATAAGACAGAAAATATCATAATTCCACTATATAAATCCATGTTATTTCCATATGTTGATTTTTGCATGCATTTCTGAGCATCCCGTCTAAAAAAAAAGATTTATTAGAAATGGAAAAAGTACAGAAAAGAACAACAAAAAAGTTTAGGGGAATGGAACAGCTTCCAAAAGAGGAGAGATTAAAAGGTCTGAAACTTTTCAGCTTGAAAAAGTCACAACTAGGAATTGATATGATAGAGGTCTGGGTCAGACCAAAGATCCGTCTAGCCCACTATCCTGTCTTCTGACAATGTCCAAAGCCAGGTGCTTTGGAGGGAATGATCAGAACAGGCAACTATTGTGTGATCCATCCCCTGTCATCCAGTCCCAGCTTCTTGCAAACAGAGGCTAAGGCCACCAACTGTTCCCATCCTGGCTAATAGCCATTGATGGACCTCTCCTCCATGGATTTATCTAGTTCTTTTTTGAACCCTGTTATAGACTTGGCCTTTATCACATCCTCTGGCAAGGAATTCCACAGTTTGGCTATGTGTTGTATGAAGAAATATTTTCTTTAGTTTGTTTGAAATTTGTTGCCTATTAATTTCATTTGGTGACCCCTAGTTCCTGTGTTATGAGAAGGAGTAAATAACACTTCCTGATTTACTTTCTTCATGTCGGTCATGATTTTATAGACCTCATTCATATCCTCCCTTAGTCATCTCATTTCCAACCTGAAAAGTCCCAGTCTTATTAATCTCTCCTCATATGACAGCCGTTCCATACCCCTAATCATTTTTTTGCCCTTTTCTGAACCTTTTCCAAATCCAATATATCTTTTTTGAAAAGGGGAGACCACATCTGTACGCAGTATTGAAGATGTGGGCATACCCTGGTTTTCTATAGAGGCAATATGATATTTTCTGTCTTATTTTCTATCCCTTTCTGAATGATTTCCCACATTCTGTTCTTCTTTTTGTCCGCTGCTGCACATTGAGTGGATGTTTTTAGATGTTGTGGAAAAACTGACCACACATTGAGTTTGGATCAGTTCATCCTGAGGCTCCTTTACTGATACAAGTGCAGGGGAGTTAACAGATCTCAGTAGCTGCCCCCTGATTCAAGGAACACACAAGCTTTTTAAAGCTTAAAACCACAGACAAATTACACACACTTCCATATTAATGTTGTCCTCTACAAGCATACAGATGTCATTTGCTGGGGAAAGTAGATGTCCTGTTAGGGTAGTTTTTTTGTCCTATACCCTCCCAACAAATGCTGTCATAAGCTGTGACAACTTTTCCTGGCTTCAGTTTACGTACATACTGAAGCTGTGTGGCTCTAATGAAATGCATCCGATAAAGTGGGTATTCACCCACCAAAGCTCATGCTCCAAAATGTCTGTTAGTCTATAAGGTGCCACAAGACTCTTTGTTGCTTTTACAGATCCAGACTAACATGGCCACCCCCCTGATAATGGCCAGAGTGTTCATTGATTTCCTATCCAGATATCGGACGTTATTTCAGGAGCACTGACTATAAATTGGTTTGGCCTACCAGCTGGTTTAATTTTCCAAATGTCTTGGTGAATTATCCAATTCCACATGCATCCTCCCCACGGACCCGGCAGGATTTGGTATGTGGAAGCCAACATCCCTCCGACCAGCCCATATACTTCGAAGGATCACTGCGAACATTTGCATTCCCACCCAGAAAATTTGCTTGATGTAAATAAGAACAGGAACTCTGTGTTTCCATACACATTTTGTTATTTTAAGGATTTATACTGCCACTATCACCATGCTAGCTGAGCATCTTTCATACAAAATCAATAGCTACAGTTGAATCCCTAGTGAACATCATGTTGTGTCTGCCTCTCCTCCTACTTCAAGGTAAAATTTTTACTTGGGGTATGAATGATTTTGTTTCTTTGCTTGATTGTTTCTTCTTTTGTTTATGTTTTGTTTATTGGTTTGTTGATTTGCTTCCTTTTTTCTAAATTTGGTTTGTTTTTTGAAAGGAGAGATATGATTAGATGGCTGAGTGTTGGTTCTTTTTGGCCATGTATTTGGGGAATCAATGTCACAATTTCTTTGAAAGGTTTTTCCTTAGAGAGCTGCAATTTTGTTTCCCATAATGATGATAGGCAGAAAAGAGTTTCTGTAAGTGTCATAATGCCTGGGTTCCTGTTCTGATGATTATTTTAATGAAATTGGGATTTCAGTGTGATATTAATAATGTGTTAGGGCATCTAGAGCTGTGCATTGGCATATTTTAAAATATTTTTATCTAAATAAATTAAAAAGTGTAATTCTTGCTATTGTCAAAAGGGTTTTGTGAAGTAAATTGCATTGCCATGTTTCATAAAATAATCTGAGCCTGGAGTACGAGGCAAATGTTTTATTCCATTGGGATTTTTGGTGTGATGGACATGGAGTTGTGCTGTAATCATTTATCTTTTCAGTAGGTTTTGTTTTGTTGTGGGCTATTTTGGTCCTTCTGTGGTAAAGGAACAATTTGTTGAGAGAAGGCTCGGTGTGGTGGGGGCATGGATCAGTGTTCACATCTCGTTCCCCATCCGTACCTGGCCTGGGATGGGGAAGTTAGTGCCCAACCAGTGAACCAAACTTATTGATGAATGTTAGTTAGATGCCACCTGATGCACATTGCACATACACTAAGAAGAAGAATAGTTTTTGGGAAATTACAGCCAGTCCACAAAGTGCTGTGGTTGGGACTTATTTTCAGAGGGGGATAATTGCAAGATTCTACATGAAGAGTGGGACAGGCACAAGGACAAAACCTGAAAGGTGCACTCAGAGAGACCAGAGAAGGGGGTAGAAGTGCAGCTAACTCTATACTATAACAGTTGGGATTTGGACATTCACATCAATGGGATCTGGATTTGGCCAATGGCCTCTTACCTGCACAAGGTTCCAGTGTGTCTGGACCCTAGAGGTTGGTTATTATTATTGTTATTATAAGAAGGCCATATTTGTGCATGGGAGTAAATTCTAAATATATGAGAGAGAAAAGCACTGCTTTTTGACTGGTTATATTTTAACAGGCTCTGTTTCTCTTTCCTGGTTGGATACACTGATAAATTATAAACAAGTTTCTTATAAATGAAGGGGCAGCTTCTCATCTGATCTAGATTATCATAGCTTCTGGTCCAAATACAGTGATTATTAATTTAAAACTCAACACCTTTGAATATTGGGAACTAAGGCACTGATCTGGACAATCACTTCAGCAAGTCCTTAAATTTAATAAAGGGAGCTGTCCCCTGAAAGGCTCTAAACATGCTAAAGAGTTTGTTTGTTTGTTTGTTTGTTGGATTAGGGTGTATGAATGAGATTTTCATCTGGGCCAGTAGTAATTAGGCATCCAACTGCTATCCATATTCAGAGGAATTCAGCAACTCCTCTTGAGCCCCTTTGAAAATCCCAGACCAGCTGCTTCAAGTTCACTGTTTCCATGAACATGAATATCTTCTTTGCTGGAGTATTCAGAGAATCTAAACACATCCATTCAGCTGATAGAAATGTAATTAAAAAATAAAATGACTATTCACAGAAATTTGTTTTTCCTGTATTCTTTCAGTTCTTCAGTGGACAGCAGGTAGGAGGTCACTCAGGCTTCTGGGAGACTTAAATAAAGATGCAGATCACCAGTTTTGTATATTGCAAATTTATGCTGTATATTTCATTAAACACCAATGTCCAGTCACCAATTAGGGCAAAATCCTGCCTACACAACAGTAACACTTCCAAAAATTAGGCCTTGTTAAAACCACCAAGGTACTGAGTGTCTTATCTCATCTAGTAATCTATACCTCAATACAACCATAATCTGCAGATACAACTGAGCAAACAACTCACTGTTCATTGACAGTGGAATGGTCTTCTCATGTGACAGCCAAAGTCTGCTGACTTGCAAGTTGTGTCCAGTGGCTTACCTGTTCTCCCAAGCTGTCCTCAAAGAGGTGGATTGAGGATATGAAATGACTAAGTTGATGGGGAAAAAAAAGATATGGAACTTCTCATTGGAGGGCGAATGTTTTGGTCAAGCAATGGTCCATGTTCTGATGATAAATGAAAAGGGGAGAGGCCTACAGTAGGGTTGTGCTCTTGTACACGAGAGCTGGATTTGACACTCCAAGGACTACAGCACCTATACTACAACACTTTGGTAGAGGGGGAGAGCTGTTCAGCTGTTTTCTCTGCCACCATTCAACAATTAGGATTTGGGGACCTGGATGTGTCCCTTACTTTACACACCATGCTGATGAGTGGAATAGAGAGCGAGATGAACATTGACAAGGGCCTTCATGGAGAGCATGTAGTGCCACTGCCCATGTCATAGCTTCTCATTAGATCACTAAGGCTAAGATTTTTCATAGACTTCAAAGCCATTTTGATCCTCTAGTTGGACTTCCTGCAGGACACAGGCCACAGAACCTCTCCAAATATTGCTAGAACAGATCTTTATAGCAAATAGCTTGATTTATAAATCATCAGTGATGGAGAATCCTCCAGGACTTCTGGTAAATTGTTCTAATGGTTAATTACTCTCACCACTAAAGATGACCACATTATTTCCAATCTGTATTTGTGTAGCTTCAACTTCCAGCCATTGGATCATGTTATACCTTTCTCTGCTTGATAGAAGAGTCCATAATTGAATATTTCTTCTCTATATATAGACTGTAATTAGCTTTAACCTTCTCTTTGTTAAGCTAAATACATTAAGCTCTTTGAGTATATCAGTGTAAGGCAGGTTTTATAATCCTTTATTCAGTCTTGTGGGTCTTCTCTGAACCGTCTCCAATTAAACAACTACCTTCTTCAATTGTGGGTGCCAGGAAAGGACATGGTATTCCAGCAGCATGTCCAGCTTCCTAGGTAATTTCAAAGCTGTCAGGCAACTCAGGTTCCTTGTTCCCATTTATTGAATTGAGAACCAAATGTCCATAATCCCCTAAATGGTTTTGAAAATTTCAGCCAAAAACATTAGAGAAAGGTCCCCCCAGAAAACCTCCAAAACTATTGCTGAGCCCTCCCAGACATTAAGGATTTTCTAAACTGCAATCATGGTCAGCTAGGAGTTCCAAGGATGGCCCAGTCTGTTTAAAATGGGACAAATCCAGAGCCCAGTACCAACACCTCATAAGCTTTACAAAATGTCTGGCTGTTCCCAGCTCAGCTCCGATACTGCCTATTTCACCACTAGATCACACAGTACGATCTGATTGCAGGTTGATAGAGGACAATAGATTACTCCATTTACTGGATTTTTGTGTTTCAGTAGTAGCTGGGCCCCTTTGAAAACAAGGCCCCTTTGAAAATGCCAGATGAGCACTTTCTCCAGCCTCTGATTTTACAAATGTCCCCTCTCTTTAACATTGGACAAACAAGACCAACAAATAAAAACATCACAGAACTTTGGGGTGCTCATGATCCAGGCTTGCATCCACCTCTGCAGTCATTCCCCTTCTAGGTCTCTAGCAGTAGTGTTAACACAAGCAGCAAAGCTCAGTTAGTACCTTCTGATGACTTTATGATGACCTCTGTGCAATGGCCTGGGGATCTTTGCGCAGTTCCCATAGAACGTGCGTCCCCATCACCAAACAGCAATGTTACTGGCAATACTTTGTTTCCTTGCAGTCTGTCCAGGGACATGGAGAAGGAAATCCTCTGTCACTATGGTAAGTGGCCCTCTTGGGAAGCATGAAGGCACATGTCCAGGGAATGGTACATGGGGGAAGATTGTACAGCCACTGCTTGGGCTTCTGTGTGTTTCACTGAAAAATATCAGATTTCAGACTCTTGGGGCAATCATCTGGCCACTCAGAATTCAGATTAGCATGAAGCAAACCAAAAAGGGACTGTAAGGTAGTTCGGCCAGGCCCTCAGCCTGGGATGAAGATCTGAGATAGCCACATGCAACCAGATCCTGTCAGGTAACTTCTGTTTACAGGGCAAGAGTGTCAGATGGGGCTTCCCCTTTTAAACTCAGTGGGAATGCTTCCTTCTCCCCTCCTCAACCGTTTTACCCACACTAAGCACCAAATCCTCATCTATGTGATAGGGATCTCCATGGAGGCTTACAGGAGGCACTGAATCATTTCCACCTCACCCAGTTTAGAGTTGTGGCTCCAGGCACCCGACACAGGTGAGCCAGGGGTGCTGTGTCAGCCCCAATGCCGTTCTGTTTCCTCGTGGCTTGAGGTCAGTGGAGCTATACTGTGCACATGTTAACTGCTGGTCAATGTGTGTGATGCGCCCCCCTTTACCTAAACTATGCGAGGCAAATGTCTGAGGCAGCTGTCGGAGCGCAAGCTGTCACAGTGTATGCTCATTAGCTCTGGAAGCCCCTAGTCCAATCCCTGGTGTGTCAGCCAAAATGGCATTTATCACCCAAGGGGGATTTAAACTGCTGTTGTCTTCAGGTGCTCGGTTGAGATTCCTCTTCTCAGAAGAAGCATGTAAGGTCCTCAGCAGTCCACATTACCTGTCCCCCCAATGTGTCCAGTCCACAGAGGATGAAAAGTTGTATATGTTTTGGCTAGAAACTAGTGGCTTGTTAGCTCAAGAAGCCAGGAATGACTCAGACTCTGTGGAAGTCTCAGGTTCCATCTCTGATGGTGGAAAAAAATGAGGGCTGAATGACCAGAGTGCAGGGTGCAGGCAGGTGAATCTGCACACTAATCACAGATGTTAATTAGCTCCCCTTGAGAAAGCCAACACGGATAATCAGACAGTTGGGCCAGCTTGCTGGGATAAGGAGCCCATTATCCCATCAGTCCAAGTCTGTTAAAACGTCAGAAGGACAGTCTCAAAGAAGACGAGAGTAAGGAACCAGGGCCTGCTCAGCTCAGTTACACTGAACTCTCAAGGGAGAAAGACCTTGATTCCCCTCAAGTCCTGGGAAGAGGGCCAAAAAGTGCCATAGATGCTGTAAATATATTGTTGCAAGGGATGGTTGTGGAAATGGTGGCGGGAACTTTAAAATAACAGTGAAGGCACAGCCCGTGGAGTCCATACAGTTTCTGCAGGGAAGAGGGGAAAGAAGCCATTCATTGTTACAGGCTGACACACACAGACATACCAACAATACTGTTTTGAATGGAGAGATGCTGTGGTGACATGATCGACTGGTGTCCCTATACAACACAGGTAGGAGACAGTACAAATCTATGAGTTTTGTCAGCAGATAATATAACAGCATTCAACAGCATGGCATCCATCTCCGCTGAACATCCATGGAGAAGAGTAGCTATAATCTTAAATAGAAAACCTAGAGTGTCAAGGATGTGCTGTCACACCAAAATCACAGAGATCCCACCCCAAACACTGCAATAAAATATACACGGTGTAACCAAGAGCTGGTTAAAGCTACCTAGGAAATGGAGGGCAGACGGGGAAGAATAACTTGGGAGGAGACTGCAGTGGTGAAAACAAAGTCAATGGAACTACACTAGTTTTTCTCCCTCTGAGGATCTGAGTCTTGAGATCTATGTATAAATAAGTTAAAATCATGTCTGTCCTAGGATTTTACTTAAGGCTGCAAAATGTAGGAGTTAAAACATTTTGATTAGTTATTGAGCGAAAATAAGTGTGGCACACGAGAAACTTCAGGGACCAATTCCAAAGGGAACCTGAGGATTACCTTAGCCATTAACCTTAGCCATTATTCTGGTATAATTTGTACGTCTTTCACTGAGAGGAAGGGAGCCTCTTAATCTCTTAGCCAGGGTATATAAGGGCTTTGTAAATGAAGTCTACCATCAGTGATGTCCCTTCAGTGATTCGCTGGTTCTGGGTTATGCTCGTTTCATATCCTTTAACAATCGATTTGCAAGACAGAGAATGCATTTATTTATATGAGTCCAAAAGCTGCAGGTCAGAGTGAAAACTTCTCATTAGTATCAATCCTCATATGGAGTCCAGGTGAGTCTGAGACTTTTTAATAGGCTGAATGCTTTTTCTGTTTCAAAGACATTTTGCTAATGAGCTACTGGTGTCTGGGACAGGTGTGTGGATTCTGTACCTGATTGTCATTGGCCTGTGCTTTTTAGTCACAGGCATCTGGTTTAGAACAGTATATATATTTCTTACATGGTAGCCTGCAGTTGGGCTTCTCCTAGGTGATAAAGAAGGAAAACATAGGAATTGTTTCTTTTTAATATTATGTATAATTTTGTTTCCTGGTCAGTTTAGTATTATCTACCTGAATGCATGAATTCCTATGGAAGAAGGCTGTAATAGAGAGGACGGGGTGCCAAGGGAGGGTACAACAATGGCAAAGAAAGAAAATGTCTCCTCAAACTCAACTGCCAGGTTTATACCTATTTAGAGGGACCCACTCAGCCTGTACCCTCGGGAGAGGGCTGTTTGACCAAGGATGAGAAGAGAGAGGTCAAAAGGCACTGAAGTTCTAGAAAGTGTCCTTTTTGGTGGGGGGCAGAAACGTGGGAATGCTCAACATGCTGGAGGCTGACAGATGAACAAACAGATTGACTGCGAGTCTGGAACTGCAGCGAGCAAGCCTGGTGCCCAGAAAGAACAGGAGACAGCCAGGCTGGGTTATGTCTAGCTAGTAGCCAAGGGGAATGCCAAGCACAGGGAAGACAATATGAAAAGAGGTCTCTGTTATTTTCAGATCTGCTTCTCTAGGCACTATTGACAAATGGGGCAAAATTCCGCAAACCAAGGTACCATTATTGATATTGATGGAGTTACTCCTGATTTACATCATTGCACACAATACCTCAGCATAGCTATTAGAGGTGAACACCAGCAGTCATTTGGGGGGGGGTGGAGTAAAGGGTTGACTTTGACTATCTACATGATGATCTACCTGTGCCTTGTCTCTTTAAAAGGCAATAGCTATGTCAAGTTATCTATCTCAATGAAAAACATGCTCCTTTGTTCAGCAAAGACAAAATGTGTGTGAAAGGTAGGTATCTAAAACATGTGGGTGCTGTAGCTCCGAGAAGTGAGTGCAGGGCAAGGGTTCTTCCCAATTCATGGAATCTCTGGGATCAGGGATTGTGACCATTACTTGGGAAGTGTCCAAAGTGAAAGCTGCATCTTAGGAAGTGATGCATAATATAGAAAGGTCTGAGAACTACCCAGCTGAACTGTGTCGCTATAAATGATTACCATCTGTGTTAAAATGCCTGATTCCCTTTGATAGAATGCATACAGGTTGTCACATTTTCTGGTTTCTTATAGCTCAGATCACCTCTTTCAGGATATCAATTAATTTAATTTAATTTTTTCTCCATTCTCTCAGCTCATCGCTTCATGTGTAACAGTCAATGGAAAGTCAAAACAATGTGACTGAGTTTATTCTTTTGGGACTTTCCAATGACCCATGGCTCAAGCTTTTCCTCTTCCTGGTATTTTTAGTTATTTACTTATTTACCCTGGTGGGGAATATGGTGATCATGCTGGCAATAAGGACTGATCCTCAGCTTAATTCACCCATGTATTTCTTCCTCTTCTGCCTATCCTTCCTTGATGTCTTCTACTCCTCTGTCACCATCCCCAAGATGCTGGACAACTTACTATCAAAGAGGAAAACCATTTCTGTCTATGGCTGCTTTGCACAGATTTTCCTTATTATATTGTCAGGGTGTACTGAAGGTTTCATGCTTTCAGTGATGGCTTATGACCGACACGCTGCCATATGTAACCCACTGCACTATGTGAACATTATGAACAAGCGAGTCTGCCATCAGCTGGTGGCTAGTGCATGGACAGTGAGTTTTTTCTTTGCACTTGTCAACACTCTTTTTCTATTAAAAGTAAATTTTTGCGGACCCAATGAAGTCAGTCATTTCATCTGTGAGCTCCCTTCACTGCTAGCTCTGTCCTGCACCACGACTTTCACTAATGAAACGGTACTTCTTACATCCGTTGTGATGTTTGGATTGAGCTCCTTCATCCCCATTTTGGTGTCTTATATTCACATCATCTCCACCATCCTGAGGATACGCTCCGCAGAAGGCAGGAGTAAAGCCTTCTCCACCTGCAGTTCCCACCTCACCGTGGTGTGTTTATTGTACCTGACAGTTCTCTTACAATATATGAAACCCAACGCAGCACCCTCTGTGATTCTAAATAAACTCTTCTCCATCCACTACAGCATCTTAACTCCTATGTTAAACCCCATTATTTATAGCCTTAAAAATAAAGAAGTGAAAATGGCTCTGTGGAAAATATACTCAAATCATGTTAGTGATGTTCATTAGCTAGCTAATAAAGATGCACAGAAGAACTGAGTGTTTCAATAGCCTGAGCTCATGCAATGGACTGAGAATGTGTATTTATGTAGTTTCATTGATAAGTACTTTATTTTTCTCTTTAATGATATCTGTGATATCTGTGCAATTTCCTGCAATACCTTTGGGAGATTGTATTGTAGTAAGTTGATGCATCATTGTGGGCCAGGCACTGTCTGTAATTCCATGTGGGAGGGTGACATCAGCCCTGCAGGAACTAAGAATGAGGTGGGGTTGTGATTAGGGCAAATTCACTCATGGTGTAACACCTCCAGAGAGGTAACCCCACCTGGAAAGGCTCATGTATACTGGATCAAATTGGATTCTCCACCAACTAACAGACCAAGAAAGGACTTTTGGACAAATAGCCTAAGTTTTAATCGATTCAGGGCTTTTCTGGGGGGTCCTAAATCCTTCCTAATGTGGAGTGGAAGGACTTTGGCCTACTGAGGCCCCTTAAGATTGAAGGGTGACCACTGGTAAACTAACATACATATCGGGAATTTAATTTATGTATGTGTTTTCTCTGTAAGAATAAATGTACGTGCTTAGAAAGGGATGTGCTGCCTTACAACTGCAGTCAATTATTTTCTTCGTAAGCCTTTGGAGAGAAAGCAAAATACAAAGGCAGGCCAGCTTGCTAGGGATATCACAGTGTAGGCAGGGAACAATGCAATCTGGAAAACCCCTTGTCAAGTAGGATTGGGACCTCTGCTGCTGCCCAAGAGAGCTGGAAGCCTAGAGTGGGTGCCCGCAAGGGGCCATGGAAGGGGAACACAAGTGCATTTGTCCTGAACTGTATCAAAAACCTTAGAGTTGGAAAGGACTTGGTAGTACCAAGCCTGCATATTAAGGCATGAGCTAGTATCTCTAAAGAGAAATGTGGTGGTAGGAAAGTCTGTCAGACTTTCATCTTCACTCTCCTCAGTTTTTACACATGCACTTTATGGTGAATGGGTGAGAAAGGAGCTGAATACAAACTGACCCTGTCCCCTCTCTTGATATACCCCCAGATGTCCCCTGAGATCCCTTCTGCGGAACAGAATTTGCAAAAACCTGCTACGTTCCACCCAAACTTATGAAACTGATGTGGCCCTATGTGCACAAATGCATTTGGACTAACATGATATTTTAAGTGAAATGCTGGCTCAAAGGGAGTTTGCTTTGCAGGCAAAAGGAGGCAAAAGATGGAAATCTGACTCAACCTGCTCTAGCCACTAGACAGTCCTTACCCACTCTTTCCTCATAATGTAGAGTGAATTTGTATCTGATGTTGTAAAGCAGGAAGGATGGTTGGGGCATTACAGAGCTAGCTAGATGCCTGGGAGACTTACAGACCATTCACGGCTTTGCCATATGACTCCTATGTGATGTTCAGCAATTCACATGGGGGCAGATTTTCAAAGGTATTTAGGTGACAGAAGTTGCAGATAGCCACCTGGTTTTCTAAAGCTTAATTTGAAAGCAATGAAATTTAAGCATCTAGGGCCTACTGGAATTTTTTGAAGTACATGGCACCTAAATACCTTTAAAGATCTGGTCACCAGGCACTTTTGAAAACCTTGCCAGTCACCTACCTGCACCAATAGGCCAAACACCTCTATACATTTTTACAAATCTGGCCCTTCGTCTCTTTCCATGCATCAGGTTATAACAGTAACTACCTATCTCACAAAAGCATGATGAGGACAAAGACACTGAAGACTGGGAAGTGCTCAGATAATACCATAAGGAAGGTTATGTAAGTATAGACTATAGACAGATAAGTGTGCATAGGATATTATGAGTATGTCAACACTGCATAGTTACCCCAGGTTCAGATTCAGGGTTAAGCCCAAGGCTCATTACCATCCACACACAAATCAGTTTGGCTTCAGTCAGCAAGCCCTCAGGACTCAATCCTGCAGCGTCTGGAATGGGGGTGAATCTGCACCTGAGTATCACTGCAATATGGGCCCAACCCCTATCACTTTGCAGCATTGATGCAGCTCAAGCCACAAACCCAAATCAGAAGGTCTGCATAAAGTAGTATGGAAGCATTATTCTGGTTGTGAGACCCAGGTAAACCCAGGTTTACAATGCAGTATGGATGCTTAAGTATGGGCCCGGAAACATTAAATCTACAAGCCCAGATCCCAGAGACCTGGGTTTACAATGCAGTGTAGACATGCCCTAGGAGTCCAGATTTCCATTATTGTGTCAGAGAGAAAATATTTCCTAGGGACAAGAGTTGGGAACTGGGAGCTAATATCCTTCTGGACCAATTTTTTAAATTACACCAGAAGCAGAAAACCTGTTAAACAAGCAGTGGGACCTCCAAAACCACAGTGCTAAAGTAGCATTCTAGGAGGATAAGGCCACTGCGGAGAAACCAAATGAATTCTTTGTATCGATCTTCACGGATGAGGATGTCAGGGAGATTCCCCAACCTGAGCCATTCTTTTTAGGTGACAAATCTGAGGAACTGTCCCAGATGGAGGTGTCCTTATAGGAGGTTTTGGAACAAATTGATAAACTGAACAGTAATAAGTCACTAGGACCAGATGATACTCACCAAAGAGTTCAGAAGGTACTCAGATATGAAATTGCAGAACTACTAACTGTGTTATGTAACGTATCATTTAAATCAGCTTCTGTACCAAATGATTGGAGTATAGGTAATGTGATGCCATTTTTTAAAAAAAGAGGTATGAGTTATTCTCAGCTCCATGACTGTCTCACTACATCATCTCATTACTGGAGTAGGGAAAGTAGATCATAGAATATTAGGGTTAGAAAGGACCTCAGAAGATCATGCAATCCAACTCTCTGCTCAAAGCAGGACCAATCCCCAGATTTTTACCCCAGTTCTCCAAATGGCCCCTTAAGAAATGTACTCACAAGCCTGGGTTTAACAGGCCAATGCTCAAACCACTGAGCTATCCCTCTGCCCAGCTAAGGAAGTGTTGTTTACTACTTCTCATAACACAAGAACTAATGGTCACCAAATGAAATTAATAGGCAGCATGTGTAAATATTTCTTCATACAACACACTGTCAACCTGTGGAACACCTTTCCAGAGGATATCATGAAGGCCACAACCATAACAGGGGTCAACAAAGAACTTGATTAATTCATGTAGGATAATTTCATCAATGGCTATTAGCCAGGATGGACAGGAACGGTGTCCCTAACCTCTGTTTGCCAGAAGCTGGGAATGAACAACAGGGATGGATCACTTGATGATTACCTCCACTGTTCATTCCCACTGAGGCACCTGGCACTGGCCACTGGATATTGGGCTAGACAGGATACTGGGTTAGAAGGACATTTGAGGTGCTCTAGTAGGGCCATTCTTATGTTCTTATTTTCTTATGAAATATTTCTTCACACAACCCACAGTCAACCTGGGAAATTCTTTGCCAGAGAATGTTGTGAAGGCCAAGACTATAATAGGGTTAAAAAAAATAGATAAATTCATGGAGAATAAGTCCATTCATGGTTATTAGCTAGTATGGGAGGGATGGTGTCCCTAGCCTCTGTTTGCCAGAAGCTGGGAATGGGCGACGGGATGGATCGCTCAATGATTACATGTTCTGTTCATTTCCTTTGAAGCAGATGGCATTGGCCAGTGTCAGAAGACAGGATGCTGGGCTAGGTGGACTTCTGGTCTGACCCAGCATGGCTGTTTTTATGGATTAAAATTGCTATTTATTTATGATTTCTATTGCAGGAATAACTAGAGACACCGAACAAGAGTGGGGGTCCCATTTTGGTAGGTACTTTTTAAGCACATAAGCCATATTTCCAAAGGTGTTTAGATGCTCAAAGAAGCAGATAACTGCTTGGTGGTCTTTTCTAACATGTCTATGTGGCTTGATTTTAATGGGAGGTAGACATCTAGGCACTTTTTATAAAAACACTAAGTACCTATCTATATCTTTAGGCACCTAAATATCTTGTAAAATCTGGGACTGGATGTGTTTCTAAGCATGATTATAGTTCAGCTGGATGTTATAGCCTGTGTTATGCAGGAGGTCAGACTAAATGATCAAGATTGTCTACTCTGGCCCAGAGAATTGATATGACTTGCAGCAGGTCAAACAGAAAGTCAGTGTCAGAGTTAAAAATGGAAGAAAGGAGTCCTGATTCCATGATCAGGTCTCAATGCACTTAATCACTAATGATAGACCAAGAGATCTCTTCCATGTTAATGTCCATCCCTCTGATCCTCCTTTTACCTGTTCAATTACTTTGCCTGCCAAGAGAAGAGCAGAGAGGGTGTGTCATGGTATAATCCCCCACTCTGAACCTTAGTGTCCAAAAGATGGGGTACCAGCATGAATTCCTCTAAGCTCAATTACCAGTTTAGTACTTGTAGCGCTGCCACCAACCAGGAATTCCAGTGCCTGGTACACTCCGGTCCCCGCCTAAAACTTTGCCCGGGGACCCCCAAGACCCAGTCCCTCTGGATCTTAACACAAGGAAAGTAAACCCTTTCCCTCACTGTTGCCTCTCCCAGGCTTTCCCTCCCTGGGTTACCCTGGAAGATCACTGTGATTCAAACCCCTTGAATCTTAAAATAGAGAGGAAAATTCACCTTCCACCCTCCTTCTTTCTCCCCCTCCCAGACTCTCCCTGAGAGAGAAAGTAATCCTAACACAGAGAGAAAATTAACCTTTCTCTCCCCCTTCCCTCCTTTCTCCCCACCAATTCCCTGGTGAAGCCAGACCCAGTCCCCTGGGGTCTCACCAGAATAAAAAAACAATCAGGTTCTTAAACAAGAAAAGCTTTTAATTAAAGAAAAAAAACAGTAAAAATTATCTTTGTAAATTTAAGATGGAATATGTTACAGGGTCTTTCAGCTATAGACACTGGGAATACCCTCCCAGCCTAAGTATACAAGTACAAATTAAAATCCTTTCAGCAAATACACATTTGAACTCCTCCCAGCCAAATACACATTTGCAAATAAAGAAAACAAACATAAGCCTAACTCGCCTTATCTACCTAGTACTTACTATTCTGAACTTACAAGAGCCTGTATCAGAGAGATTGGAGAGAAACCTGGTTGCACGTCTGGTCCCTCTGAGCCCCCAGAGTGAACAACCACCAAACACTAACAGCACACACAAACTTCCCTCCCTCAAGATTTGAAAGTATCCTGTCCCCTGATTGGTCCTCTGGTCAGGTGACAGCCAGGCTCACTGATCTTGTTAACCCTTTCGAGGCAAAAGAGATATGAAGTACTCCTGTTCCATTAACTCTTACTTATCTGTTTATGACACACTCCCTGCCCGCAGCCACCTCCTGCCCACAGCTGCCCCCGGCCCAAAGCCACCAGCAGGCAGCCCCTGCCACAGCCCCTGCCCACAGCCAGCCCCTGTCTGCATCACCTCCCCACAGCCAGCCCCTGTTGCAGCCAGCCCATGTCACACTCCCTGCCTCCAGCTAGCCCTGCCCCATGCCCCTGTCTGCAGCCAGCCCATGTCCACTGGTGCCCTGCAGTTCTCAGGGCAGTAACCCTGCACATCTGCTTCAATGAGAGGGGGCAGGGAGCAGCTGGTCCCCACACATGTGCACAGCCTAGGGTGACAAGACAGCAAGTGTGAAAAATCGGGATGGGGGTGAGAGGTAATAAGAGCCTATATAAAAAAAAGACCCAAAAATTGAGACTGTCTCTATAAAATTGGGACATCTGGTCACTCTAGCACACCCCAAGGGCGTGGTGGGGACCCACACATGTGAAACAGAGCTCATTTCTAGTTCAGGCCCATCTTTTTTAAAAATAACTTTAGATTGAGTTAGCATAAATCTGTATTTTCCTGGACATGTCAGGCTTTTCAGTTCTTAAATCGCTGTCTGGGCGGAATTTTTAAAATTTAAAAATTCCTCTCGGGAAAATATAGATGTACGGTAACCCTATTGGTACAAAAAATACATGCTATGGCACATCCCTTAAATCAGAACTTTTTATAGGGAACCGGTTGTTAAGATTTTAGCAGCTCATCACTGATCCTATTACTATTACTCCAGTTTACAAGGTCATCCAGATCTTCCTGTATGATATACTGGTCCTTCTCTGTATTGGCAATACCTCCCAGCTTTGTGTCATCTGCAAAATTTATTAGCACATTCTCACTTTTTGTGCCAAAGTCAGTAATAAAAAGATTAATAAGATCGGTCCCAAAACTTATCCCTGAGGAACTCCACTAGTAACCTCCTTCCAGCCTGACACTTCACCTGTCAGTACAACCCATTGTAGTCTCCCCTTTCTCCTTATCCACCTTTCAATTTTCATAATGCTCTCCATATTTTCCAATTTAGCTAATAATTCCCCATGTGGAACTGTATCAAATGCCTTACTGAAATTGAAGTAAATTAGATCCACTGTGTTTCCTTTGGCTAAAAAATCTGTTATCTGCTTAAAGAAAGAGATCGGGTTGGTTTGGCATGATATACCTCTTGTAAAACCATGTTGTATTTTGTCCCAATTACCATTGACCCCAATGTCCTTAACTACTTTCTCCTTCAAAAAATTTTCCAAGACCTTGCACACTGCAGATGTCAAACTAACAGGCCTGTAGTTGCCTGGATCCCCTTTTTCCCCCTTTTTAAAGATAGGAACTATGTTAGCAATTCTCCAGTCATACGGTACAACTCCTCAGTTTATAGATTCATTAAAAATTCCTGCTAATGGGCTTCCAATTTCATGTGCCAGTTCCTTTAATATTCTTGGATGAAGATTATCTGGGCACCCCGATTTAGTCCCATTAAGCTGTTTGAGTTTGGCTTCTACCTCAGATGTGGTAATATCTTCCTCCCATTTGTCATCCTACCATTATTCCTAAACTCCTCATTAGCCTCATTAAAGACTGATGCAAAGTATTTGTTTAGATACTGGGCAATGCCTAGATTATCCTTAACCTCCATTCCATCCTCAGTGTTTAGCAGTCCTACTTCTTTCTTTGTTTTCTTCTTATTTATATGGCTATAGAACCTTTTACTATTGATTTTAATTCCCTTTGCGAGGTCCAACTCTACATGACTTTTGGCCTTTCTCACTTTATCCCTACATGTTCTGACCTCAGTAAGGTAGTTTTCCTTGCTGATCACTCCCATCTTCTACCCCTTGTAGGCTTTCTGTGTTTTCTTAATCGTCTCT
The DNA here is from genome assembly GCF_025201925.1 of Gopherus flavomarginatus. Lineage (NCBI taxonomy): Eukaryota > Metazoa > Chordata > Testudines > Testudinidae > Gopherus > Gopherus flavomarginatus. The sequence continues at coordinate 15,866,610 of NC_066627.1, read as the reverse complement.
CTGCCGCAAGTTCTTCAGTCCAATCCACTTCCCTAACTGATTTCCGTAATTTTTTTAGGTTAGCCCTTTTGAAACCAGGAATCCTAGTCACAGACCTATTTTTGTTTATCCTTCCATTTAGTTTAGAATAAGGCATGATATTATCATAAGGTTTGTTGTACAAATGACATCCTATGCTGCTAAAGACACAATGGAGAATCCAACTGGAGCTCAAGTCTGTGTCGTCCAACTGAGGAGAAGGATCAGGGTGGGAGGTAGGCTTACTTTTTTCCCATTATGGAGGTTTAACTAGGAGTCAATTGCAATAAAGACAAGGTTTCCATGTTCATTCCATGTTTATTTCTATGAAATAAAAAAAGTCATTTTAATTCAAAATTAATATTTGGTCCAAAACTGACTCCAGGTTCAACATAATCTGCCACACTTGAAATAATGCTATTTGCATCCCCATTATGTAGGCACTGCAAAGTAATACTGTTCACTACAATCCCATGAGCCAAATGCAAACTAATAGACCCTAGCAGTGACCTCTGGACACATCAACAGGAAGATCTTTATTGCTGTTATCTGGACCAAGCCCTGCTGTGACTGTTACCGAGGGTTCCCTTACTTGGTAACTTTACTCTCTGTGAGGCGGTATCAGGAAATAAACCAAGGGAGATGCAGCACCTCACTCTGCTATATGACTGGCATAAATCATATAAAATCAAATACTGTACTTAAAGACTTCACTTTATTAGTCGAAAGCAGTCTCACCGGAATGCCTTTATTCAAAGTCTCTGCTTTATTTAGTCTCAAACTTGTACAAACACAGTAGATTATACAGCATACCCAGACAATAGTTACCCATGGTCTGCAGGGGTCTCAAGTTCTCAAACAACAAGATTCCAGAGGCCAGCTATTCTCCTGTGACTGGGGACTCCAAGAAATGTCCATAAGATCAAATCTAAATTCCTCAGTCCTGTCTACCCCATTTATGCTACTAACTGCTACAGTTACTCCAGATGTGGCCGAATAGTGGGAAATAATCATTTCCCTGGTCTGCTGGCAATGATCCTACTAATGCAGCCCAATATGCTGTTAGCTTTCTTGGCAACAAGGGCACACTTGACTCATATCCAGCTTCTCATCCACTGTAATCACCAGGTCCTTTTCTGCAGAACTACTGCTTAGCCGGTTGTTCCCCAGACTGTAGCGGTGAATGAGAATCTTCCGTCCTAAGAGCAGGATTCTGCACTTGTCCTTCTTGAACCCCATCAGCTTTCTGAGGTCAGACTAAATGATCATAATGGTCCCTTCTGACCCTCCTGACCTTAAAGTCTATGAGTCTTTTGTCCCAATCCTCCAATATGTCTAGATCACTCTGGAGCCTATCTCTACTCTCCAGCATATCTACCTCTCCCCCCAGTTTAGTGTCATCTGTGAACTTGCTGAGGGTGCAGTCTATCCCATCATCCAGATCTTTAATAAAGATGTTGAAAAAAAACCCGTCCCAGGACCAGTCCCTGGGGCACTCTGCATGATACTGGCTGCCAACTATACATTGAGCCATTGATCACTAGTGGTTGAGCCTGACAATCTAGCCAGATTTCTATCCACCTTATAGTTCATTCATCCAATCCACATTTTTTTAACTTGCTGGCAAGATCACTGTAGGAGACCATATCAAAACCTGTGCTAAAGTCAAGATTTATCACGTCCACCAGTTTCCCCACATCCACAGAACCTTATCTCATCACAGAAGGGAATCAGGGAAGTCTTACTGTCCATCATACCTGACCCAGTTGGACAACAGTTATGGGGGCATGTTGTCTCATTCAAGGGGATGAGACTGCTCTCATAAGAAAGGATTATTGATCTGCTTTGAGATAGCAGGATCAGGACCTTGCTAGGTACATCAGAACCTTTCAGTAATGCAGTTAAGTCATCCCACAGTGAGGAAAGAACTCCTTTGAGCTAAGCAGGCTGATTTCATCATGACAGGTGTTTCTGCCAATTCTGTGTCGTGAAAACAGCAGGAACTCCCCAGAGTCAGCCAATAGAAAACCCACTCAGAAGTGGCATCATGGGACACACAGCCTTCTCCAGCAAAGAATACAAATATGGAAGAGAAGGAAGGAATTGGTTCATACTGCATCAAGCAGATATTAGGAAAAGTCTTCTAACTCTACGGATAGTTAAGCACTGGAACTGACTAGCAAGAGACGGTGTGGAATCTTCACCTTCGCAGGTTTTGAAGAGCAGGTTAGACAAACCCTCTCAGGGATGACCTCTTGTGCTCCCTTCCAGCCCTACATTTCTATGATTCTATGAGGAGGCAACCACACCCTATCAACAGAGGGACGAGGGCATGGCCCAAACGAGAGAGAAGAACATAATCCTGGTCACCCTACCCAGAGAGATCCAAGCTAAACTGGAGGCTGAATATCATGGAGTTGAAGGTGACTGTTATCCCTTGTACTGCTGCTGCCACACGCTCAGACAAAACCTGCTCATCAAAGGCCTGTGCAGTCAGTTGATTCAGTCTTGCCTTCCCCCCAATATGTCCATCAGTGATAATATCACCATGTAATCAATGGGGAGACTGAAGCAGAGAGAGGGCAAATGTCATGCTATTTCTTACCATCATTGGCAGAACCTAGAACAGAATGATAGAATCTAGAGTCAAGAAAGGAAAACTCTGTCCCCTCCAATCCATCTCTTTGCTAGGACCATCCCCAAGAGTACATTTATTAGTGTCTGCTCCACTTTACTTTTAAATAGCCCAATAAGAGGATCAGGGCTTTCCAGACTGGACCAGTCCCAGGTCTGTTCAGCCGAGTCTCCTCTCTGACAGTTTCAGCCCCAGAGGCTGCAGAGAAATGTGTAAGAACTTTGCAGCAACACTTGTGGAATGATCTGCCTCCCCCCTCCCACCAATCAGGTTTCATCCTGATCTTTAATAGTTAGAGATGGACGTACACCCTTAACTCCAAGGTGTAAGATCCCTTCCAGAACTGTGTTAAACTCCAGAGAGAATAATAAACGCTTACTCATGGCAGATAAAGCTCTAATTTCTTATCCTTCTTTCAGTGAACATCGAGAAAAATTAATTACCATCCTCTTTATAATAACCCTTCACATATTTGAAGACTATCAGCTATCCTGTAGCCTTTTTTCAAGAAAAGAAAACATTCCTATTTTTCATATAAAAGTTAAGCTCTTTTTTGAAACATATTAAGTTCTTGTCCCCAAAATTTCTTGTGGCAATGAGTTCCACTGTCTAATTATTGGCTTCCAAGCAAGGCAGTTTCACAGCCTGAAGCTTCTCACTGTCAGGATATACTACCTAATGTTAACCCTAAATTTTCCCTTTATTTTTTCCCTTTATTCTATCTTTGTTTTGTTAATCATGACAACTAGTTTCTATTTACATATTTCAAATAGTCATTAGAATTAGTTGAAAAGTAGAAATTCAATTTAATGAAAAACGTTTCCTTTGTAATTTTTTTCCATTTATCAAGAAGCAGTTTACATTTTTTCAAACTTTTGCTTACTTAAAAAAATGAATACATGACATTAATTTTTTTGCATTTTGCTTCTCTCTTTTTTTTCCTGTTTACTAGTGGGTGCAGTAAAATGAACAGTGACATTTCTCCCCGATCTTCCTCTGAGCTTATTCTTTTTTTTGTTTTTGCCATACAGTATATTTAAAAAGAAATCCTCATTTTTTTTTGGAAAAATTACCACATGGCAAGGGGAAAGACATTCATTTTTCCTTTTACCTCTCAGTAACTTTTTCAAAGTTGTGGAAATTCAGAAAGGGGAATGTGAGTGGGGGATAAAAAGGAATTGTGGTCAAAAATAAAATTCCTCAGACATGAAGGATGGCATATTTTCTGAATCATGTTAGTTTAGATCTCTAGTAAATGTACAGATTTACTAGCATAGACGTCAATAGAAATTTTTACCATTCAATTATCACAATGTCTCTGTGCAGTTTGAATCAACAATATCCCTTGGTAGAGAAATCCAAAAGTTGTGATGGACTGATCACAAAGCAGCATAAAAACTGGTCCACGTGATACAGTACAAATGAAATCAAATGACTACCTAAAAAGGTGTAGGGCACAACCATATTCATGGAACCTTGGTTTCTGTTGGGGACAAGGGAAACTCCTGAAGTTTAAACCAAGCCAATTCTCAGCCAGCTAAATTGTGGGGTGTTTTATCAGCCCAAACGAGGCTTGCTGAATTCAGGGAATCCAGTCAGGGCTGCCCAGAGGATTCAGGGGGCCTGGGGCAAGGCAATTTTGGGGGCTCCTTCCATCAAAAAAAGGTGCAATACTGTAGTAACATGTATTTAGAAATGTAAAAAATAACCAGTGAAATACATTCAAAAAATAATTTTTAATAATTTGAAAATACACAAAATACATTATTTAAAAACATTAAATGCTTTAATATATTTGCAATTACATAATGGGCGGTTGCTGGGTGATGGTGATGGTTGGTGCCAATGGGCTGTCGCTGCCTGGGAGTGGCGCTGCTGTTACCCAGGGCTGGGTGGGGAGCTGGGCTCTAGGTCAGGGGGTGCCTGGCTCAGAGGGGCTGTGCTCAGAGCTGGGGGTCAGGAGGGGATGGGGTCAGGGGGTGCCTGGCTCAGAAAGGCTGTGCTCAGACCTTGGGGTCAGGAGGGGATGGGGTCAGGGGATGCCTAGCTCAGAGGGGCTGTGCTCAGAGCTGGGGGTCAGGGCTGTGAGGGGATGGGGTGGGGGGGGATGTCTGGCTCAGAGGGGCTGTGCTCAGAGCTGGGGTCAGGAGGGGATGGGGTCGGGATGCCCGCCTCAGAGGGGCTGTGCTCAGAGCTGGAGGTCAGGGCTGTGAGGGGATGGGGTGGGGGGAGATGTCCGGCTCAGAGGGGCTGTGCTCAGAGCTGGGGGTCAGGAGGGGATGGGGTCGGGGTGCCTGGCTCAGAGGGGTTGTTCTCAGAGCTGGGGGTCAGGAGGGGATGGGGTCAGGAGGTGCCTGGCTCAGAGGGGCTGTGCTCAGAGCTGGGGGTCAGGAGGGGATGGGGTCGGGGTGCCTGGCTCAGAGGGGCTGTGCTCAGAGCTGGGGGTCAGGAGGGGATGGGGTCAGGAGGTGCCTGGCTCAGAGGGGCTGTGCTCAGACCTAGGGGTCAGGAGGGGATGGGGTCGGGGTGCCTGGCTCAGAGGGGCTGTGCTCAGAGCTGGGGGTCAGGAGGGGATGGGGTCGGGGTGCCTGGCTCAGAGGGGCTGTGCTCAGAGCTGGGGGTCAGGAGGGGATGGGGTCGGGGTGCCTGGCTCAGAGGGGTTGTGCTCAGAACTAGGGGTCAGGAGGGGATGGGGTCGGGGTGCCTGGCTCAGAGGGGCTGTGCTCAGACATAGGGGTCAGGAGGGGATGAGGTCGGGGTGCCTGGCTCAGAGGGGCTGTGCTCAGAGCTGGGGGTCAGGAGGGGATGGGGTCGGGGTGCCTGGCTCAGAGGGGCTGTGCTCAGAGCTGGGGGTCAGGGCTGTGAGGGGATGGGCTGGGGGGGATGTCCGGCTCAGAGGGGCTGTGCTCAGACCTAGGGGTCAGGAGGGGATGGGGTCGGGGTGCCTGGCTCAGAGGGGCTGTGCTCAGACCTAGGGGTCAGGAGGGGATGGGGTCGGAGTGCCTGGCTCAGAGAGGCTGTGCTCAGACCTAGGGGTCAGGAGGGGATGGGGTCGGGGGTGCCTGGCTCAGAGGGGCTGTGCTCAGACCTAGGGGTCAGGAGGGGATGTGGTCAGGGTGCCTGGCTCAGAGGGGTTGTGCTCAGAGCCGGGGGTCAAGAGGGGATGGGGTCGGGGTGCCTGGCTCAGACGGGCTGTGCTCAGACCTAGGGGTCAGGAGGGGATGGGGTCGGGGTGCCTGGCTCAGAGGGGCTGTGCTCAGAGCTGGGGGTCAGGAGGGGATGGGGTCAGGAGGTGCCTGGCTCAGAGGGGCTGTGCTCAGAGCTGGGGGTCAGGAGGGGATGGGGTCGGGGTGCCTGGCTCAGAGGGGCTGTGCTCACAGCTGGGGGTCAGGAGGGGATGGGGTCGGGGTGCCTGGCTCAGAGGGGCTGTGCTCAGAGCTGGGGGTTAGGAGGGGATGGGGTCAGGAGGTGCCTGGCTCAGAGGGGCTGTGCTCAGACCTAGGGGTCAGGAGGGGATGGGGTCGGGGTGCCTGGCTCAGAGGGGCTGTGCTCAGAGCTGGGGGTCAGGAGGGGATGGGGTCGGGGTGCCTGGCTCAGAGGGGCTGTGCTCAGAGCTGGGGGTCAGGAGGGGATGGGGTCGGGGTGCCTGGCTCAGAGGGGTTGTGCTCAGAACTAGGGGTCAGGAGGGGATGGGGTCGGGGTGCCTGGCTCAGAGGGGCTGTGCTCAGACATAGGGGTCAGGAGGGGATGAGGTCGGGGTGCCTGGCTCAGAGGGGCTGTGCTCAGAGCTGGGGGTCAGGAGGGGATGGGGTCGGGGTGCCTGGCTCAGAGGGGCTGTGCTCAGAGCTGGGGGTCAGGGCTGTGAGGGGATGGGCTGGGGGGGGATGTCCGGCTCAGAGGGGCTGTGCTCAGACCTAGGGGTCAGGAGGGGATGGGGTCGGGGTGCCTGGCTCAGAGGGGCTGTGCTCAGACCTAGGGGTCAGGAGGGGATGGGGTCGGAGTGCCTGGCTCAGAGAGGCTGTGCTCAGACCTAGGGGTCAGGAGGGGATGGGGTCGGGGGTGCCTGGCTCAGAGGGGCTGTGCTCAGACCTAGGGGTCAGGAGGGGATGTGGTCAGGGTGCCTGGCTCAGAGGGGTTGTGCTCAGAGCCGGGGGTCAAGGAGGGGATGGGGTCGGGGTGCCTGGCTCAGACGGGCTGTGCTCAGACCTAGGGGTCAAGGAGGGGATGGGGTCGGGGTGCCTGGCTCAGAGGGGCTGTGCTCAGAGCTGGGGGTCAGGAGGGGATGGGGTCAGGAGGTGCCTGGCTCAGAGGGGCTGTGCTCAGAGCTGGGGGTCAGGAGGGGATGGGGTCGGGGTGCCTGGCTCAGAGGGGCTGTGCTCAGAGCTGGGGGTCAGGAGGGGATGGGGTCAGGAGGTGCCTGGCTCAGAGGGGCTGTGCTCAGAGCTGGGGGTCAGGAGGGGATGGGGTCGGGGTGCCTGGCTCAGAGGGGCTGTGCTCAGAGCTGGGGGTCAGGAGGGGATGGGGTCCGGGTGCCTGGCTCAGAGGGGCTGTGCTCAGAGCTGGGGGTCAGGAGGGGATGGGGTCAGGTGGTGCCTGGCTCACAGGGGCTGTGCTCAGAGCTGGGGGTCAGGAGGGGATGGGGTCGGGGTGCCTGGCTCAGAGGGGCTGTGCTCAGAGCTGGGGGTCAGGAGGGGATGGGGTCAGGGTGCCTGGCTCAGTGGGCTGTGCACAGAGCTGGGGGTCAGGAGGGGATGGAGAAAGGGGGTGCCTGGCTCAGAGGGGCTGTGCTCAGAGCTGGGGGTCAGGAGGGGATGGGGTCGGGGTGCCTGGCTCAGAGGGGTTGTTCTCAGAGCTGGGGGTCAGGAGGGGATGGGGTCGGGGTGCCTGGCTCAGAGGGGTTATGCTCAGAACTAGGGGTCAGGAGGGGATGGGGTCGGGGTGCCTGGCTCAGAGGGGCTGTGCTCAGACATAGGGGTCAGGAGGGGATGAGGTCGGGGTGCCTGGCTCAGAGGGGCTGTGCTCAGAGCTGGGGGTCAGGAGGGGATGGGGTCGGGGTGCCTGGCTCAGAGGGGCTGTGCTCAGAGCTGGGGGTCAGGGCTGTGAGGGGATGGGCTGGGGGGGGATGTCCGGCTCAGAGGGGCTGTGCTCAGACCTAGGGGTCAGGAGGGGATGGGGTCGGGGTGCCTGGCTCAGAGGGGCTGTGCTCAGACCTAGGGGTCAGGAGGGGATGGGGTCGGGGTGCCTGGCTCAGAGAGGCTGTGCTCAGACCTAGGGGTCAGGAGGGGATGGGGTCGGGGGTGCCTGGCTCAGAGGGGCTGTGCTCAGACCTAGGGGTCAGGAGGGGATGGGGTTGGGGTGCCTGGCTCAGAGGGGCTGTGCTCAGAGCTGGGGGTCAGGAGGGGATGTGGTCAGGGTGCCTGGCTCAGAGGGGTTGTGCTCAGAGCCGGGGGTCAAGAGGGGATGGGGTCGGGGTGCCTGGCTCAGAGGGGCTGTGCTCAGACCTAGGGGTCAGGAGGGGATGGGGTAGGGGTGCATGGCTCAGAGGGGCTGTGCTCAGAGCTGGGGGTCAGGAGGGGATGGGGTCAGGAGGTGCCTGGCTCAGAGGGGCTGTGCTCAGAGCTGGGGGTCAGGAGGGGATGGGGTCGGGGTGCCTGGCTCAGAGGGGCTGTGCTCAGAGCTGGGGGTCAGGAGGGGATGGGGTCAGGAGGTGCCTGGCTCAGAGGGGCTGTGCTCAGAGCTGGGGGTCAGGAGGGGATGGGGTCGGGGTGCCTGGCTCAGAGGGGCTGTGCTCAGAGCTGGGGGTCAGGAGGGGATGGGGTCGGGGTGCCTGGCTCAGAGGGGCTGTGCTCAGAGCTGGGGGTCAGGAGGGGATGGGGTCGGGGTGCCTGGCTCAGAGGGGCTGTGCTCAGAGCTGGGGGTCAGGAGGGGATGGGGTCGGGGTGCCTGGCTCAGAGGGGCTGTGCTCAGACCTGGGGGTCAGGAGGGGATGGGGTCGGGGTGCCTGGCTCAGAGGGGCTGTGCTCAGAGCTGGGGGTCAGGAGGGGATGGGGTCAGGGGTGCCTGGCTCAGAGGGGCGGTGCTCAGAGCTGGGGGTCAGGAGGGGATGGGGTCGGGGTGCCTGGCTCAGAGGGGCTGTGCTCAGAGCTGGGGGTCAGGAGGGGATGGGGTGGGGGTGCCTGGCTCAGAGGGGCTGTGCTCAGAGCTGGGGGTCAGGTGGGGATGGGGTCGGGGTGCCTGGCTCAGAGGGGCTGTGCTCAGAGCTGGGGGTCAGGAGGGGATGGGGTCAGGGGGTGCCTGGCTCAGAGGGGCTGTGCTCAGAGCTGGGGGTCAGGAGGGGATGGGGTCAGGAGGTGCCTGGCTCAGAGGGGCTGTGCTCAGACCTAGGGGTCAGGAGGGGATGGGGTCAGGGGTGCCTGGCTCAGAGGGGCTGTGCTCAGACCTAGGGGTCAGGAGGGGATGGGGTCGGGGTGCCTGGCTCAGAGGGGCTGTGCTCAGAGCTGGGGGTCAGGAGGGGATGGGGTCGGGGTGCCTGGCTCAGAGGGGCTGTGCTCAGAGCTGGGGGTCAGGAGGGGATAGGGTCGGGGTGCCTGGCTCAGAGGGGCTGTGCTCAGAGCTGGGGGTCAGGAGGGGATGGGGTCGGGGTGCCTGGCTCAGAGGGGCTGTGCTCAGAGCTGGGGGTCAGGAGGGGATGGGGTCAGGGGTGCCTGGCTCAGAGGGGCTGTGCTCAGAGCTGGGGGTCAGGAGGGGATGGGGTCAGGGGTGCCTGGCTCAGAGGGGCTGTGCTCAGAGCTGGGGGTCAGGAGGGGATGGGGTCGGGGTGCCTGGCTCAGAGGGGATGTGCTCAGAGCTGGGGGTCAGGAGGGGATGGGGTCAGGGGTGCCTGGCTCAGAGGGGCTGTGCTCAGAGCTGGGGGTCAGGAGGGGATGGGGTCAGGGGTGCCTGGCTCAGAGGGGCTGTGCTCAGAGCTGGGGGTCAGGAGGGGATGGGGTCAGGGGTGCCTGGCTCAGAGGGGCTGTGCTCAGAGCTGGGGGTCAGGAGGGGATGGGGTCAGGGGTGCCTGGCTCAGAGGGGCTGTGCTCAGAGCTGGGGGTCAGGAGGGGATGGGGTCTGGGTGCCTGGCTCAGAGGGGCTGTGCTCAGAGCTGGGGGTCAGGAGGGGATGGGGTCGGGGTGCCTGGCTCAGAGGGGCTGTGCTCAGAGCTGGGGGTCAGGAGGGGATGGGGTCGGGGTGCCTGGCTCAGAGGGGCTGTGCTCACAGCTGGGGGTCAGGAGGGGATGGGGTCGGGGTGCCTGGCTCAGAGGGGCTGTGCTCAGAGCTGGGGGTCAGGAGGGGATGGGGTCGGGGTGCCTGGCTCAGAGGGGCTGTGCTCAGAGCTGGGGGTCAGGAGGGGATGGGGTCGGGGGTGCCTGGCTCAGAGGGGCTGTGCTCAGAGCTGGGGGTCAGGAGGGGTGGGGGTCAGGGGTGCCTGGCTCAGAGGGGCTGTGCTCAGAGCTGGGGGTCAGGAGGGGATGGGGTCGGGGTGCCTGGCTCAGAGGGGCTGTGCTCAGAGCTGGGGGTCAGGAGGGGATTGGGGTCGGGGTGCCTGGCTCAGAGGGGCTGTGCTCAGCAGCTGGGGGGCAGGAGGGGATGGGGTCGGGGTGCCTGGCTCAGAGGGGCTGTGCTCAGAGCTGGGGGTCAGGAGGGGATGGGGTCAGGGGGTGCCTGGCTCAGAGGGGCTGTGCTCAGACCTGGGGGTCAGGAGGGGATGGGGTCAGGAGGTGCCTGGCTCAGAGGGGCTGTGCTCAGAGCTGGGGTCAGGAGGGGATGGGGTTCGGGGTGCCTGGCTCAGAGGGGCTGTGCTCAGAGCTGGGGTCAGGAGGGGATGGGGTCAGGGGTGCCTGGCTCAGAGGGGCTGTGCTCAGAGCTGGGGGTCAGGAGGGGATGGGGTCGGGGGTGCCTGGCTCAGAGGGGCTGTGCTCAGAGCTGGGGGTCAGGAGGGGATGGGGTCGGGGTGCCTGGCTCAGAGGGGCTGTGCTCAGCAGCTGGGGGTCAGGAGGGGATGGGGTCGGGGTGCCTGGCTCAGAGGGGCTGTGCTCAGAGCTGGGGGTCAGGAGGGGATGGGGTCGGGGTGCCTGGCTCAGAGGGGCTGTGCTCAGAGCTGGGGGTCAGGAGGGGATGGGGTCGGGGTGCCTGGCTCAGAGGGGCTGTGCTCAGAGCTGGGGGTCAGGAGGGGATGGGGTCAGGGGGTGCCTGGCTCAGAGGGGCTGTGCTCAGAGCTGGGGGTCAGGAGGGGATGGGGTCAGGTGGTGCCTGGCTCAGAGGGGCTGTGCTCAGAGCTGGGGGTCAGGAGGGGATGGGGTCGGGGTGCCTGGCTCAGAGGGGCTGTGCTCAGAGCTGGGGGTCAGGAGGGGATGGGGTCGGGGTGCCTGGCTCAGAGGGGCTGTGCTCAGAGCTGGGGGTCAGGAGGGGATGGGGTCGGGGTGCCTGGCTCAGAGGGGCTGTGCTCAGAGCTGGGGGTCAGGAGGGGATGGGGTCGGGGTGCCTGGCTCAGAGGGGCTGTGCTCAGAGCTGGGGGTCAGGAGGGGATGGGGGTCGGGGTGCCTGGCTCAGAGGGGCTGTGCTCAGAGCTGGGGGTCAGGAGGGGATGGGGTCGGGGTGCCTGGCTCAGAGGGGCTGTGCTCAGAGCTGGGGGTCAGGAGGGGATGGGGTCGGGGTGCCTGGCTCAGAGGGGCTTGTGCTCAGAGCTGGGGGTCAGGAGGGGATGGGGTCGGGGTGCCTGGCTCAGAGGGGCTGTGCTCAGAGCTGGGGGTCAGGAGGGGATGGGGTCAGGGGTGCCTGGCTCAGAGGGGCTGTGCTCAGAGCTGGGGGTCAGGAGGGGATGGGGTCAGGGGGTGCCTGGCTCAGAGGGGCTGTGCTCAGAGCTGGGGGTCAGGAGGGGATGGGGTCGGGGTGCCTGGCTCAGAGGGGCTGTGCTCAGACCTAGGGGTCAGGAGGGGATGGGGTCGGGGTGCCTGGCTCAGAGGGGCTGTGCTCAGAGCTGGGGGTCAGGAGGGGATGGGGTCAGGAGGTGCCTGGCTCAGAGGGGCTGTGCTCAGAGCTGGGGGTCAGGAGGGGAGGGGGTCGGGGTGCCTGGCTCAGAGGGGCTGTGCTCAGAGCTGGGGGTCAGGAGGGGATGGGGTCGGGGTGCCTGGCTCAGAGGGGCTGTGCTCAGAGCTGGGGGTCAGGAGGGGATGGGGTCGGGGTGCCTGGCTCAGAGGGGCTGTGCTCAGAGCTGGGGGTCAGGAGGGGATGGGGTCAGGGGGTGCCTGGCTCAGAGGGGCTGTGCTCAGAGCTGGGGGTCAGGAGGGGATGGGGTCAGGGGGTGCCTGGCTCAGAGGGGCTGTGCTCAGAGCTGGGGGTCTGGTGGGGATGGGGTCGGGGTGCCTGGCTCAGAGGGGCTGTGCTCAGAGCTGGGGGTCAGGAGGGGATGGGGTCGGGGTGCCTGGCTCAGAGGGGCTGTGCTCAGAGCTGGGGGTCAGGAGGGGATGGGGTCGGGGTGCCTGGCTCAGAGGGGCTGTGCTCAGAGCTGGGGGTCAGGAGGGGATGGGGTCGGGGTGCCTGGCTCAGAGGGGCTGTGCTCAGAGCTGGGGGTCAGGAGGGGATGGGGTCGGGGTGCCTGGCTCAGAGGGGCTGTGCTCAGAGCTGGGGGTCAGGAGGGGATGGGGTCGGGGTGCCTGGCTCAGAGGGGCTGTGCTCAGAGCTGGGGGTCAGGAGGGGATGGGGTCAGGGGTGCCTGGCTCAGAGGGGCTGTGCTCAGAGCTGGGGGTCAGGAGGGGATGGGGTCGGGGTGCCTGGCTCAGAGGGGCTGTGCTCAGAGCTGGGGGTCAGGAGGGGATGGGGTCGGGGTGCCTGGCTCAGAGGGGCTGTGCTCAGAGCTGGGGGTCAGGAGGGGATGGGGTCGGGGTGCCTGGCTCAGAGGGGCTGTGCTCAGAGCTGGGGGTCAGGAGGGGATGGGGTCGGGGTGCCTGGCTCAGAGGGGCTGTGCTCAGAGCTGGGGGTCAGGAGGGGATGGGGTCGGGGTGCCTGGCTCAGAGGGGCTGTGCTCACAGCTGGGGGTCAGGAGGGGATGGGGTCGGGGTGCCTGGCTCAGAGGGGCTGTGCACAGAGCTGGGGGTCAGGAGGGGATGGAGTCAGGGGGTGCCTGGCTCAGAGGGGCTGTGCTCAGAGCTGGGGGTCAGGAGGGGATGGGGTCGGGGGTGCCTGGCTCAGAGGGGCTGTGCACAGAGCTGGGGGTCAGGAGGGGATGGGGTCGGGGTGCCTGGCTCAGAGGGGCTGTGCTCAGAGCTGGGGGTCAGGAGGGGATGGGGTCGGGGTGCCTGGCTCAGAGGGGCTGTGCTCAGAGCTGGGGGTCAGGAGGGGATGGGGTCGGGGTGCCTGGCTCAGAGGGGCTGTGCTCAGAGCTGGGGGTCAGGAGGGGATGGGGTCGGGGTGCCTGGCTCAGAGGGGCTGTGCTCAGAGCTGGGGGTCAGGAGGGGATGGGGTCGGGGTGCCTGGCTCAGAGGGGCTGTGCTCAGAGCTGGGGGTCAGGAGGGGATGGGGTCGGGGTGCCTGGCTCAGAGGGGCTGTGCTCAGAGCTGGGGGTCAGGAGGGGATGGGGTCGGGGGTGCCTGGCTCAGAGGGGCTGTGCTCAGAGCTGGGGGTCTGGTGGGGATGGGGTCGGGGTGCCTGGCTCAGAGGGGCTGTGCTCAGAGCTGGGGGTCAGGAGGGGATGGGGTCGGGGGTGCCTGGCTCAGAGGGGCTGTGCTCAGAGCTGGGGGTCAGGAGGGGATGGGGTCGGGGTGCCTGGCTCAGAGGGGCTGTGCTCAGAGCTGGGGGTCAGGAGGGGATGGGGTCGGGGTGCCTGGCTCAGAGGGGCTGTGCTCAGAGCTGGGGGTCAGGAGGGGATGGGGTCGGGGTGCCTGGCTCAGAGGGGCTGTGCTCAGAGCTGGGGGTCAGGAGGGGATGGGGTCGGGGTGCCTGGCTCAGAGGGGCTGTGCTCAGAGCTGGGGGTCAGGAGGGGATGGGGTCGGGGTGCCTGGCTCAGAGGGGCTGTGCTCAGAGCTGGGGGTCAGGAGGGGATGGGGTCGGGGGTGCCTGGCTCAGAGGGGCTGTGCTCAGAGCTGGGGGTCAGGAGGGGATGGGGTCAGGGGGTGCCTGGCTCAGAGGGGCTGTGCTCAGAGCTGGGGGTCAGGAGGGGATGGGGTCAGGGGGTGCCTGGCTCAGAGGGGCTGTGCTCAGAGCTGGGGGTCAGGAGGGGATGGGGTCAGGGGGTGCCTGGCTCAGAGGGGCTGTGCTCAGAGCCTAGGGGGTCAGGAGGGGATGGGGTCGGGGTGCCTGGCTCAGAGGGGCTGTGCTCAGAGCTGGGGGTCAGGAGGGGATGGGGTCGGGGTGCCTGGCTCAGAGGGGCTGTGCTCAGAGCTGGGGGTCAGGAGGGGATGGGGTCGGGGTGCCTGGCTCAGAGGGGCTGTGCTCAGAGCTGGGGGTCAGGAGGGGATGGGGTCGGGGTGCCTGGCTCAGAGGGGCTGTGCTCAGAGCTGGGGGTCAGGAGGGGATGGGGTCGGGGGTGCCTGGCTCAGAGGGGCTGTGCTCAGAGCTGGGGGTCAGGAGGGGATGGGGTCAGGGGGTGCCTGGCTCAGAGGGGCTGTGCTCAGAGCTGGGGGTCAGGAGGGGATGGGGTCGGGGTGCCTGGCTCAGAGGGGCTGTGCTCAGAGCTGGGGGTCAGGAGGGGATGGGGTCAGGGGGTGCCTGGCTCAGAGGGGCTGTGCTCAGAGCTGGGGGTCAGGAGGGGATGGGGTCGGGGGTGCCTGGCTCAGAGGGGCTGTGCTCAGAGCTGGGGGGTCAGGAGGGGATTGGGGTCAGGGGTGCCTGGCTCAGAGGGGCTGTGCTCAGAGCTAGGGGGTCAGGAGGGGGATGGGGTCGGGGGTGCCTGGCTCAGAGGGGCTGTGCTCAGAGCTGGGGGTCAGGAGGGGATGGGGTCAGGGGTGCCTGGCTCAGAGGGGCTGTGCTCAGAGCTGGGGGTCAGGAGGGGATGGGGTCGGGGGTGCCTGGCTCAGAGGGGCTGTGCTCAGACATAGGGGTCAGGAGGGGATGAGGTCGGGGTGCCTGGCTCAGAGGGGCTGTGCTCAGAGCTGGGGGTCAGGAGGGGATGGGGTCGGGGTGCCTGGCTCAGAGGGGCTGTGCTCAGAGCTGGGGGTCAGGGCTGTGAGGGGATGGGCTGGGGGGGGGATGTCCGGCTCAGAGGGGCTGTGCTCAGACCTAGGGGTCAGGAGGGGATGGGGTCGGGGTGCCTGGCTCAGAGGGGCTGTGCTCAGACCTAGGGGTCAGGAGGGGATGGGGTCGGGGTGCCTGGCTCAGAGGGGCTGTGCTCAGACCTAGGGGTCAGGAGGGGATGGGGTCGGGGTGCCTGGCTCAGAGGGGCTGTGCTCAGAGCTGGGGTCAGGAGGGGATGTGGTCAGGGGTGCCTGGCTCAGAGGGGTTGTGCTCAGAGCTGGGGGTCAAGAGGGGATGGGGTCGGGGTGCCTGGCTCAGAGGGGCTGTGCTCAGACCTAGGGGTCAGGAGGGGATGGGGTCGGGGTGCCTGGCTCAGAGGGACTGTGCTCAGAGATGGGGGTCAGGGCTGTGAGGGGATGGGGTGGGGGGGGATGTCTGGCTCAGAGGGGCTGTGCTCAGAGCTGGGGTCAGGAGGGGATGGGGTCAGGGAGTGCCCTGGCTCAGAGGGGCTGTGCTCAGAGCTGGAGGTCAGGAGGGGATGGGGTGGGGGGAGATGTCCTGGCTCAGAGGGGCTGTGCTCAGAGCTGGGGGTCAGGAGGGGATGGGGTCGGGGGTGCCTGGCTCAGAGGGGCTGTGCTCAGACCTAGGGGTCAGGAGGGGATGGGGTCAGGAGGTGCCTGGCTCAGAGGGGCTGTGCTCAGAGCTGGGGGTCAGGAGGGGATGGGGTCGGGGTGCCTGGCTCAGAGGGGCTGTGCTCAGAGCTGGGGGTCAGGAGGGGATGGGGTCAGGAGGTGCCTGGCTCAGAGGGGCTGTGCTCAGAGCTGGGGGTCAGGAGGGGATGGGGTCAGGGGTGCCTGGCTCAGAGGGGCTGTGCTCAGAGCTGGGGGTCAGGAGGGGATGGGGTCGGGGTGCCTGGCTCAGAGGGGCTGTGCTCAGAGCTGGGGGTCAGGAGGGGATGGGGGTGGGGGTGCCTGGCTCAGAGGGGCTGTGCTCAGAGCTGGGGGTCAGGAGGGGATGGGGGTCGGGGTGCCTGGCTCAGAGGGGCTGTGCTCAGAGCTGGGGTCAGGAGGGGATGGGGTCGGGGTGCCTGGCTCAGAGGGGCTGTGCTCAGAGCTGGGGGGCAGGAGGGGATGGGGTCGGGGTGCCTGGCTCAGAGGGGCTGTGCTCAGAGCTGGGGGTCAGGAGGGGATGGGGTCGGGGGTGCCTGGCTCAGAGGGGCTGTGCTCAGAGCTGGGGGTCAGGAGGGGATGGGGTCGGGGGTGCCTGGCTCAGAGGGGCTGTGCTCAGAGCTAGGGGTCAGGAGGGGATGGGGTCGGGGTGCCTGGCTCAGAGGGGCTGTGCTCAGAGCTAGGGGGTCAGGAGGGGATGGGGTCAGGGGGTGCCTGGCTCAGAGGGGCTGTGCTCAGAGCTAGGGGGTCAGGAGGGGATGGGGTCGGGGTGCCTTGGCTCAGAGGGCTGTGCTCAGAGCCTAGGGGGTCAGGAGGGGATGGGGTCAGGGGTGCCTGGCTCAGAGGGGCTGTGCTCAGAGCTGGGGGTCAGGAGGGATGGGGTCGGGGTGCCTGGCTCAGAGGGGCTGTGCTCAGAGCTGGGGTCAGGAGGGGATGGGGTCGGGGTGCCTGGCTCAGAGGGGCTGTGCTACAGAGCTGGGGGTCAGGAGGGGATGGGGTCAGGGGTGCCTGGCTCAGAGGGGCTGTGCTCAGAGCTGGGGGTCAGGAGGGGATGGGGTCAGGGGTGCCTGGCTCAGAGGGGCTGTGCTCAGAGCTGGGGGTTCAAGGAGGGGATGGGGTCGGGGGTGCCTGGCTCAGAGGGGCTGTGCTCAGAGCTGGGGGTCAGGAGGGGATGGGGTCGGGGTGCCTGGCTCAGAGGGGCTGTGCTCAGAGCTGGGGGTCAGGAGGGGATGGGGTCGGGGTGCCTGGCTCAGAGGGGCTGTGCTCAGAGCTGGGGGTCAGGAGGGGATGGGGTCGGGGTGCCTGGCTCAGAGGGGCTGTGCTCAGAGCTGGGGGTCAGGAGGGGATGGGGTCGGGGTGCCTGGCTCAGAGGGGCTGTGCTCAGAGCTGGGGGTCAGGAGGGGATGGGGTCGGGGTGCCTGGCTCAGAGGGGCTGTGCTCAGAGCTGGGGGTCAGGAGGGGATGGGGTCGGGGTGCCTGGCTCAGAGGGGCTGTGCTCAGAGCTGGGGGTCAGGAGGGGATGGGGTCGGGGTGCCTGGCTCAGAGGGGCTGTGCTCAGAGCTGGGGGTCAGGAGGGGATGGGGTCGGGGTGCCTGGCTCAGAGGGGCTGTGCTCAGAGCTGGGGGTCAGGAGGGGATGGGGTCGGGGTGCCTGGCTCAGAGGGGCTGTGCTCAGAGCTGGGGGTCAGGAGGGGATGGGGTCGGGGTGCCTGGCTCAGAGGGGCTGTGCTCAGAGCTGGGGGTCAGGAGGGGATGGGGTCGGGGTGCCTGGCTCAGAGGGGCTGTGCTCAGAGCTGGGGGTCAGGAGGGGATGGGGTCGGGGTGCCTGGCTCAGAGGGGCTGTGCTCAGAGCTGGGGGTCAGGAGGGGATGGGGTCGGGGTGCCTGGCTCAGAGGGGCTGTGCTCAGAGCTGGGGGTCAGGAGGGGATGGGGTCGGGGTGCCTGGCTCAGAGGGGCTGTGCTCAGAGCTGGGGGTCAGGAGGGGATGGGGTCGGGGTGCCTGGCTCAGAGGGGCTGTGCTCAGAGCTGGGGGTCAGGAGGGGATGGGGTCGGGGTGCCTGGCTCAGAGGGGCTGTGCTCAGAGCTGGGGGTCAGGAGGGGATGGGGTCGGGGTGCCTGGCTCAGAGGGGCTGTGCTCAGAGCTGGGGGTCAGGAGGGGATGGGGTCGGGGTGCCTGGCTCAGAGGGGCTGTGCTCAGAGCTGGGGGTCAGGAGGGGATGGGGTCGGGGTGCCTGGCTCAGAGGGGCTGTGCTCAGAGCTGGGGGTCAGGAGGGGATGGGGTCGGGGTGCCTGGCTCAGAGGGGCTGTGCTCAGAGCTGGGGGTCAGGAGGGGATGGGGTCGGGGTGCCTGGCTCAGAGGGGCTGTGCTCAGAGCTGGGGGTCAGGAGGGGATGGGGTCGGGGTGCCTGGCTCAGAGGGGCTGTGCTCAGAGCTGGGGGTCAGGAGGGGATGGGGTCGGGGTGCCTGGCTCAGAGGGGCTGTGCTCAGAGCTGGGGGTCAGGAGGGGATGGGGTCGGGGTGCCTGGCTCAGAGGGGCTGTGCTCAGAGCTGGGGGTCAGGAGGGGATGGGGTCGGGGTGCCTGGCTCAGAGGGGCTGTGCTCAGAGCTGGGGGTCAGGAGGGGATGGGGTCGGGGTGCCTGGCTCAGAGGGGCTGTGCTCAGAGCTGGGGGTCAGGAGGGGATGGGGTCGGGGTGCCTGGCTCAGAGGGGCTGTGCTCAGAGCTGGGGGTCAGGAGGGGATGGGGTCGGGGTGCCTGGCTCAGAGGGGCTGTGCTCAGAGCTGGGGGTCAGGAGGGGATGGGGTCGGGGTGCCTGGCTCAGAGGGGCTGTGCTCAGAGCTGGGGGTCAGGAGGGGATGGGGTCGGGGTGCCTGGCTCAGAGGGGCTGTGCTCAGAGCTGGGGGTCAGGAGGGGATGGGGTCGGGGTGCCTGGCTCAGAGGGGCTGTGCTCAGAGCTGGGGGTCAGGAGGGGATGGGGTCGGGGTGCCTGGCTCAGAGGGGCTGTGCTCAGAGCTGGGGGTCAGGAGGGGATGGGGTCGGGGTGCCTGGCTCAGAGGGGCTGTGCTCAGAGCTGGGGGTCAGGAGGGGATGGGGTCGGGGTGCCTGGCTCAGAGGGGCTGTGCTCAGAGCTGGGGGTCAGGAGGGGATGGGGTCGGGGTGCCTGGCTCAGAGGGGCTGTGCTCAGAGCTGGGGGTCAGGAGGGGATGGGGTCGGGGTGCCTGGCTCAGAGGGGCTGTGCTCAGAGCTGGGGGTCAGGAGGGGATGGGGTCGGGGTGCCTGGCTCAGAGGGGCTGTGCTCAGAGCTGGGGGTCAGGAGGGGATGGGGTCGGGGTGCCTGGCTCAGAGGGGCTGTGCTCAGAGCTGGGGGTCAGGAGGGGATGGGGTCGGGGTGCCTGGCTCAGAGGGGCTGTGCTCAGAGCTGGGGGTCAGGAGGGGATGGGGTCGGGGTGCCTGGCTCAGAGGGGCTGTGCTCAGAGCTGGGGGTCAGGAGGGGATGGGGTCGGGGTGCCTGGCTCAGAGGGGCTGTGCTCAGAGCTGGGGGTCAGGAGGGGATGGGGTCGGGGTGCCTGGCTCAGAGGGGCTGTGCTCAGAGCTGGGGGTCAGGAGGGGATGGGGTCGGGGTGCCTGGCTCAGAGGGGCTGTGCTCAGAGCTGGGGGTCAGGAGGGGATGGGGTCGGGGTGCCTGGCTCAGAGGGGCTGTGCTCAGAGCTGGGGGTCAGGAGGGGATGGGGTCGGGGTGCCTGGCTCAGAGGGGCTGTGCTCAGAGCTGGGGGTCAGGAGGGGATGGGGTCGGGGTGCCTGGCTCAGAGGGGCTGTGCTCAGAGCTGGGGGTCAGGAGGGGATGGGGTCGGGGTGCCTGGCTCAGAGGGGCTGTGCTCAGAGCTGGGGGTCAGGAGGGGATGGGGTCGGGGTGCCTGGCTCAGAGGGGCTGTGCTCAGAGCTGGGGGTCAGGAGGGGATGGGGTCGGGGTGCCTGGCTCAGAGGGGCTGTGCTCAGAGCTGGGGGTCAGGAGGGGATGGGGTCGGGGTGCCTGGCTCAGAGGGGCTGTGCTCAGAGCTGGGGGTCAGGAGGGGATGGGGTCGGGGTGCCTGGCTCAGAGGGGCTGTGCTCAGAGCTGGGGGTCAGGAGGGGATGGGGTCGGGGTGCCTGGCTCAGAGGGGCTGTGCTCAGAGCTGGGGGTCAGGAGGGGATGGGGTCGGGGTGCCTGGCTCAGAGGGGCTGTGCTCAGAGCTGGGGGTCAGGAGGGGATGGGGTCGGGGTGCCTGGCTCAGAGGGGCTGTGCTCAGAGCTGGGGGTCAGGAGGGGATGGGGTCGGGGTGCCTGGCTCAGAGGGGCTGTGCTCAGAGCTGGGGGTCAGGAGGGGATGGGGTCGGGGTGCCTGGCTCAGAGGGGCTGTGCTCAGAGCTGGGGGTCAGGAGGGGATGGGGTCGGGGTGCCTGGCTCAGAGGGGCTGTGCTCAGAGCTGGGGGTCAGGAGGGGATGGGGTCGGGGTGCCTGGCTCAGAGGGGCTGTGCTCAGAGCTGGGGGTCAGGAGGGGATGGGGTCGGGGTGCCTGGCTCAGAGGGGCTGTGCTCAGAGCTGGGGGTCAGGAGGGGATGGGGTCGGGGTGCCTGGCTCAGAGGGGCTGTGCTCAGAGCTGGGGGTCAGGAGGGGATGGGGTCGGGGTGCCTGGCTCAGAGGGGCTGTGCTCAGAGCTGGGGGTCAGGAGGGGATGGGGTCGGGGTGCCTGGCTCAGAGGGGCTGTGCTCAGAGCTGGGGGTCAGGAGGGGATGGGGTCGGGGTGCCTGGCTCAGAGGGGCTGTGCTCAGAGCTGGGGGTCAGGAGGGGATGGGGTCGGGGTGCCTGGCTCAGAGGGGCTGTGCTCAGAGCTGGGGGTCAGGAGGGGATGGGGTCGGGGTGCCTGGCTCAGAGGGGCTGTGCTCAGAGCTGGGGGTCAGGAGGGGATGGGGTCGGGGTGCCTGGCTCAGAGGGGCTGTGCTCAGAGCTGGGGGTCAGGAGGGGATGGGGTCGGGGTGCCTGGCTCAGAGGGGCTGTGCTCAGAGCTGGGGGTCAGGAGGGGATGGGGTCGGGGTGCCTGGCTCAGAGGGGCTGTGCTCAGAGCTGGGGGTCAGGAGGGGATGGGGTCGGGGTGCCTGGCTCAGAGGGGCTGTGCTCAGAGCTGGGGGTCAGGAGGGGATGGGGTCGGGGTGCCTGGCTCAGAGGGGCTGTGCTCAGAGCTGGGGGTCAGGAGGGGATGGGGTCGGGGTGCCTGGCTCAGAGGGGCTGTGCTCAGAGCTGGGGGTCAGGAGGGGATGGGGTCGGGGTGCCTGGCTCAGAGGGGCTGTGCTCAGAGCTGGGGGTCAGGAGGGGATGGGGTCGGGGTGCCTGGCTCAGAGGGGCTGTGCTCAGAGCTGGGGGTCAGGAGGGGATGGGGTCGGGGTGCCTGGCTCAGAGGGGCTGTGCTCAGAGCTGGGGGTCAGGAGGGGATGGGGTCGGGGTGCCTGGCTCAGAGGGGCTGTGCTCAGAGCTGGGGGTCAGGAGGGGATGGGGTCGGGGTGCCTGGCTCAGAGGGGCTGTGCTCAGAGCTGGGGGTCAGGAGGGGATGGGGTCGGGGTGCCTGGCTCAGAGGGGCTGTGCTCAGAGCTGGGGGTCAGGAGGGGATGGGGTCGGGGTGCCTGGCTCAGAGGGGCTGTGCTCAGAGCTGGGGGTCAGGAGGGGATGGGGTCGGGGTGCCTGGCTCAGAGGGGCTGTGCTCAGAGCTGGGGGTCAGGAGGGGATGGGGTCGGGGTGCCTGGCTCAGAGGGGCTGTGCTCAGAGCTGGGGGTCAGGAGGGGATGGGGTCGGGGTGCCTGGCTCAGAGGGGCTGTGCTCAGAGCTGGGGGTCAGGAGGGGATGGGGTCGGGGTGCCTGGCTCAGAGGGGCTGTGCTCAGAGCTGGGGGTCAGGAGGGGATGGGGTCGGGGTGCCTGGCTCAGAGGGGCTGTGCTCAGAGCTGGGGGTCAGGAGGGGATGGGGTCGGGGTGCCTGGCTCAGAGGGGCTGTGCTCAGAGCTGGGGGTCAGGAGGGGATGGGGTCGGGGTGCCTGGCTCAGAGGGGCTGTGCTCAGAGCTGGGGGTCAGGAGGGGATGGGGTCGGGGTGCCTGGCTCAGAGGGGCTGTGCTCAGAGCTGGGGGTCAGGAGGGGATGGGGTCGGGGTGCCTGGCTCAGAGGGGCTGTGCTCAGAGCTGGGGGTCAGGAGGGGATGGGGTCGGGGTGCCTGGCTCAGAGGGGCTGTGCTCAGAGCTGGGGGTCAGGAGGGGATGGGGTCGGGGTGCCTGGCTCAGAGGGGCTGTGCTCAGAGCTGGGGGTCAGGAGGGGATGGGGTCGGGGTGCCTGGCTCAGAGGGGCTGTGCTCAGAGCTGGGGGTCAGGAGGGGATGGGGTCGGGGTGCCTGGCTCAGAGGGGCTGTGCTCAGAGCTGGGGGTCAGGAGGGGATGGGGTCGGGGTGCCTGGCTCAGAGGGGCTGTGCTCAGAGCTGGGGGTCAGGAGGGGATGGGGTCGGGGTGCCTGGCTCAGAGGGGCTGTGCTCAGAGCTGGGGGTCAGGAGGGGATGGGGTCGGGGTGCCTGGCTCAGAGGGGCTGTGCTCAGAGCTGGGGGTCAGGAGGGGATGGGGTCGGGGTGCCTGGCTCAGAGGGGCTGTGCTCAGAGCTGGGGGTCAGGAGGGGATGGGGTCGGGGTGCCTGGCTCAGAGGGGCTGTGCTCAGAGCTGGGGGTCAGGAGGGGATGGGGTCGGGGTGCCTGGCTCAGAGGGGCTGTGCTCAGAGCTGGGGGTCAGGAGGGGATGGGGTCGGGGTGCCTGGCTCAGAGGGGCTGTGCTCAGAGCTGGGGGTCAGGAGGGGATGGGGTCGGGGTGCCTGGCTCAGAGGGGCTGTGCTCAGAGCTGGGGGTCAGGAGGGGATGGGGTCGGGGTGCCTGGCTCAGAGGGGCTGTGCTCAGAGCTGGGGGTCAGGAGGGGATGGGGTCGGGGTGCCTGGCTCAGAGGGGCTGTGCTCAGAGCTGGGGGTCAGGAGGGGATGGGGTCGGGGTGCCTGGCTCAGAGGGGCTGTGCTCAGAGCTGGGGGTCAGGAGGGGATGGGGTCGGGGTGCCTGGCTCAGAGGGGCTGTGCTCAGAGCTGGGGGTCAGGAGGGGATGGGGTCGGGGTGCCTGGCTCAGAGGGGCTGTGCTCAGAGCTGGGGGTCAGGAGGGGATGGGGTCGGGGTGCCTGGCTCAGAGGGGCTGTGCTCAGAGCTGGGGGTCAGGAGGGGATGGGGTCGGGGTGCCTGGCTCAGAGGGGCTGTGCTCAGAGCTGGGGGTCAGGAGGGGATGGGGTCGGGGTGCCTGGCTCAGAGGGGCTGTGCTCAGAGCTGGGGGTCAGGAGGGGATGGGGTCGGGGTGCCTGGCTCAGAGGGGCTGTGCTCAGAGCTGGGGGTCAGGAGGGGATGGGGTCGGGGTGCCTGGCTCAGAGGGGCTGTGCTCAGAGCTGGGGGTCAGGAGGGGATGGGGTCGGGGTGCCTGGCTCAGAGGGGCTGTGCTCAGAGCTGGGGGTCAGGAGGGGATGGGGTCGGGGTGCCTGGCTCAGAGGGGCTGTGCTCAGAGCTGGGGGTCAGGAGGGGATGGGGTCGGGGTGCCTGGCTCAGAGGGGCTGTGCTCAGAGCTGGGGGTCAGGAGGGGATGGGGTCGGGGTGCCTGGCTCAGAGGGGCTGTGCTCAGAGCTGGGGGTCAGGAGGGGATGGGGTCGGGGTGCCTGGCTCAGAGGGGCTGTGCTCAGAGCTGGGGGTCAGGAGGGGATGGGGTCGGGGTGCCTGGCTCAGAGGGGCTGTGCTCAGAGCTGGGGGTCAGGAGGGGATGGGGTCGGGGTGCCTGGCTCAGAGGGGCTGTGCTCAGAGCTGGGGGTCAGGAGGGGATGGGGTCGGGGTGCCTGGCTCAGAGGGGCTGTGCTCAGAGCTGGGGGTCAGGAGGGGATGGGGTCGGGGTGCCTGGCTCAGAGGGGCTGTGCTCAGAGCTGGGGGTCAGGAGGGGATGGGGTCGGGGTGCCTGGCTCAGAGGGGCTGTGCTCAGAGCTGGGGGTCAGGAGGGGATGGGGTCGGGGTGCCTGGCTCAGAGGGGCTGTGCTCAGAGCTGGGGGTCAGGAGGGGATGGGGTCGGGGTGCCTGGCTCAGAGGGGCTGTGCTCAGAGCTGGGGGTCAGGAGGGGATGGGGTCGGGGTGCCTGGCTCAGAGGGGCTGTGCTCAGAGCTGGGGGTCAGGAGGGGATGGGGTCGGGGTGCCTGGCTCAGAGGGGCTGTGCTCAGAGCTGGGGGTCAGGAGGGGATGGGGTCGGGGTGCCTGGCTCAGAGGGGCTGTGCTCAGAGCTGGGGGTCAGGAGGGGATGGGGTCGGGGTGCCTGGCTCAGAGGGGCTGTGCTCAGAGCTGGGGGTCAGGAGGGGATGGGGTCGGGGTGCCTGGCTCAGAGGGGCTGTGCTCAGAGCTGGGGGTCAGGAGGGGATGGGGTCGGGGTGCCTGGCTCAGAGGGGCTGTGCTCAGAGCTGGGGGTCAGGAGGGGATGGGGTCGGGGTGCCTGGCTCAGAGGGGCTGTGCTCAGAGCTGGGGGTCAGGAGGGGATGGGGTCGGGGTGCCTGGCTCAGAGGGGCTGTGCTCAGAGCTGGGGGTCAGGAGGGGATGGGGTCGGGGTGCCTGGCTCAGAGGGGCTGTGCTCAGAGCTGGGGGTCAGGAGGGGATGGGGTCGGGGTGCCTGGCTCAGAGGGGCTGTGCTCAGAGCTGGGGGTCAGGAGGGGATGGGGTCGGGGTGCCTGGCTCAGAGGGGCTGTGCTCAGAGCTGGGGGTCAGGAGGGGATGGGGTCGGGGTGCCTGGCTCAGAGGGGCTGTGCTCAGAGCTGGGGGTCAGGAGGGGATGGGGTCGGGGTGCCTGGCTCAGAGGGGCTGTGCTCAGAGCTGGGGGTCAGGAGGGGATGGGGTCGGGGTGCCTGGCTCAGAGGGGCTGTGCTCAGAGCTGGGGGTCAGGAGGGGATGGGGTCGGGGTGCCTGGCTCAGAGGGGCTGTGCTCAGAGCTGGGGGTCAGGAGGGGATGGGGTCGGGGTGCCTGGCTCAGAGGGGCTGTGCTCAGAGCTGGGGGTCAGGAGGGGATGGGGTCGGGGTGCCTGGCTCAGAGGGGCTGTGCTCAGAGCTGGGGGTCAGGAGGGGATGGGGTCGGGGTGCCTGGCTCAGAGGGGCTGTGCTCAGAGCTGGGGGTCAGGAGGGGATGGGGTCGGGGTGCCTGGCTCAGAGGGGCTGTGCTCAGAGCTGGGGGTCAGGAGGGGATGGGGTCGGGGTGCCTGGCTCAGAGGGGCTGTGCTCAGAGCTGGGGGTCAGGAGGGGATGGGGTCGGGGTGCCTGGCTCAGAGGGGCTGTGCTCAGAGCTGGGGGTCAGGAGGGGATGGGGTCGGGGTGCCTGGCTCAGAGGGGCTGTGCTCAGAGCTGGGGGTCAGGAGGGGATGGGGTCGGGGTGCCTGGCTCAGAGGGGCTGTGCTCAGAGCTGGGGGTCAGGAGGGGATGGGGTCGGGGTGCCTGGCTCAGAGGGGCTGTGCTCAGAGCTGGGGGTCAGGAGGGGATGGGGTCGGGGTGCCTGGCTCAGAGGGGCTGTGCTCAGAGCTGGGGGTCAGGAGGGGATGGGGTCGGGGTGCCTGGCTCAGAGGGGCTGTGCTCAGAGCTGGGGGTCAGGAGGGGATGGGGTCGGGGTGCCTGGCTCAGAGGGGCTGTGCTCAGAGCTGGGGGTCAGGAGGGGATGGGGTCGGGGTGCCTGGCTCAGAGGGGCTGTGCTCAGAGCTGGGGGTCAGGAGGGGATGGGGTCGGGGTGCCTGGCTCAGAGGGGCTGTGCTCAGAGCTGGGGGTCAGGAGGGGATGGGGTCGGGGTGCCTGGCTCAGAGGGGCTGTGCTCAGAGCTGGGGGTCAGGAGGGGATGGGGTCGGGGTGCCTGGCTCAGAGGGGCTGTGCTCAGAGCTGGGGGTCAGGAGGGGATGGGGTCGGGGTGCCTGGCTCAGAGGGGCTGTGCTCAGAGCTGGGGGTCAGGAGGGGATGGGGTCGGGGTGCCTGGCTCAGAGGGGCTGTGCTCAGAGCTGGGGGTCAGGAGGGGATGGGGTCGGGGTGCCTGGCTCAGAGGGGCTGTGCTCAGAGCTGGGGGTCAGGAGGGGATGGGGTCGGGGTGCCTGGCTCAGAGGGGCTGTGCTCAGAGCTGGGGGTCAGGAGGGGATGGGGTCGGGGTGCCTGGCTCAGAGGGGCTGTGCTCAGAGCTGGGGGTCAGGAGGGGATGGGGTCGGGGTGCCTGGCTCAGAGGGGCTGTGCTCAGAGCTGGGGGTCAGGAGGGGATGGGGTCGGGGTGCCTGGCTCAGAGGGGCTGTGCTCAGAGCTGGGGGTCAGGAGGGGATGGGGTCGGGGTGCCTGGCTCAGAGGGGCTGTGCTCAGAGCTGGGGGTCAGGAGGGGATGGGGTCGGGGTGCCTGGCTCAGAGGGGCTGTGCTCAGAGCTGGGGGTCAGGAGGGGATGGGGTCGGGGTGCCTGGCTCAGAGGGGCTGTGCTCAGAGCTGGGGGTCAGGAGGGGATGGGGTCGGGGTGCCTGGCTCAGAGGGGCTGTGCTCAGAGCTGGGGGTCAGGAGGGGATGGGGTCGGGGTGCCTGGCTCAGAGGGGCTGTGCTCAGAGCTGGGGGTCAGGAGGGGATGGGGTCGGGGTGCCTGGCTCAGAGGGGCTGTGCTCAGAGCTGGGGGTCAGGAGGGGATGGGGTCGGGGTGCCTGGCTCAGAGGGGCTGTGCTCAGAGCTGGGGGTCAGGAGGGGATGGGGTCGGGGTGCCTGGCTCAGAGGGGCTGTGCTCAGAGCTGGGGGTCAGGAGGGGATGGGGTCGGGGTGCCTGGCTCAGAGGGGCTGTGCTCAGAGCTGGGGGTCAGGAGGGGATGGGGTCGGGGTGCCTGGCTCAGAGGGGCTGTGCTCAGAGCTGGGGGTCAGGAGGGGATGGGGTCGGGGTGCCTGGCTCAGAGGGGCTGTGCTCAGAGCTGGGGGTCAGGAGGGGATGGGGTCGGGGTGCCTGGCTCAGAGGGGCTGTGCTCAGAGCTGGGGGTCAGGAGGGGATGGGGTCGGGGTGCCTGGCTCAGAGGGGCTGTGCTCAGAGCTGGGGGTCAGGAGGGGATGGGGTCGGGGTGCCTGGCTCAGAGGGGCTGTGCTCAGAGCTGGGGGTCAGGAGGGGATGGGGTCGGGGTGCCTGGCTCAGAGGGGCTGTGCTCAGAGCTGGGGGTCAGGAGGGGATGGGGTCGGGGTGCCTGGCTCAGAGGGGCTGTGCTCAGAGCTGGGGGTCAGGAGGGGATGGGGTCGGGGTGCCTGGCTCAGAGGGGCTGTGCTCAGAGCTGGGGGTCAGGAGGGGATGGGGTCGGGGTGCCTGGCTCAGAGGGGCTGTGCTCAGAGCTGGGGGTCAGGAGGGGATGGGGTCGGGGTGCCTGGCTCAGAGGGGCTGTGCTCAGAGCTGGGGGTCAGGAGGGGATGGGGTCGGGGTGCCTGGCTCAGAGGGGCTGTGCTCAGAGCTGGGGGTCAGGAGGGGATGGGGTCGGGGTGCCTGGCTCAGAGGGGCTGTGCTCAGAGCTGGGGGTCAGGAGGGGATGGGGTCGGGGTGCCTGGCTCAGAGGGGCTGTGCTCAGAGCTGGGGGTCAGGAGGGGATGGGGTCGGGGTGCCTGGCTCAGAGGGGCTGTGCTCAGAGCTGGGGGTCAGGAGGGGATGGGGTCGGGGTGCCTGGCTCAGAGTGGGCTGTGCTCAGAGCTGGGGTCAGGAGGGGATGGGGTCGGGGTGCCTGGCTCAGAGGGGCTGTGCTCAGAGCTGGGGGTCAGGAGGGGATGGGGTCAGGGGGTGCCTGGCTCAGAGGGGCTGTGCTCAGAGCTGGGGGTCAGGAGGGGATGGGGTCGGGGTGCCTGGCTCAGAGGGGCTGTGCTCAGAGCTGGGGGTCAGGAGGGGATTGGGTCAGGGGGTGCCTGGCTCAGAGGGGCTGTGCTCAGAGCTGGGGGTCAGGAGGGGATGGGGTCAGGGGTGCCTGGCTCAGAGGGGCTGTGCTCAGAGCTGGGGGTCAGGAGGGGATGGGGTCGGGGTGCCTGGCTCAGAGGGGCTGTGCTCAGAGCTGGGGGTCAGGAGGGGATGGGGTCAGGGGTGCCTGGCTCAGAGGGGCTGTGCTCAGAGCTGGGGGTCAGGAGGGGATGGGGTCGGGGTGCCTGGCTCAGAGGGGCTGTGCTCAGAGCTGGGGGTCAGGAGGGGATGGGGTCGGGGGTGCCTGGCTCAGAGGGGCTGTGCTCAGAGCTGGGGGTCAGGAGGGGATGGGGTCAGGGGTGCCTGGCTCAGAGGGGCTGTGCTCAGAGCTGGGGGTCAGGAGGGGATGGGGTCAGGGGTGCCTGGCTCAGAGGGGCTGTGCTCAGAGCTGGGGGTCAGGAGGGGATGGGGTCGGGGTGCCTGGCTCAGAGGGGCTGTGCTCAGAGCTGGGGGTCAGGAGGGGATGGGGTCAGGGGGTGCCTGGCTCAGAGGGGCTGTGCTCAGAGCTGGGGGTCTGGAGGGGATGGGGTCGGGGTGCCTGGCTCAGAGGGGCTGTGCTCAGAGCTGGGGGTCAGGAGGGGATGGGGTCGGGGTGCCTGGCTCAGAGGGGCTGTGCTCAGAGCTGGGGGTCAGGAGGGGATGGGGTCGGGGTGCCTGGCTCAGAGGGGCTGTGCTCAGAGCTGGGGGTCAGGAGGGATGGGGTCGGGGTGCCTGGCTCAGAGGGGCTGTGCTCAGAGCTGGGGGTCAGGAGGGGATGGGGTCAGGGGTGCCTGGCTCAGAGGGGCTGTGCTCAGAGCTGGGGGTCAGGAGGGGATGGGGTCAGGGGGTGCCTGGCTCAGAGGGGCTGTGCTCAGAGCTGGGGGTCAGGAGGGGATGGGGTCGGGGTGCCTGGCTCAGAGGGGCTGTGCTCAGAGCTGGGGGTCAGGAGGGAATGGGGTCGGGGTGCCTGGCTCAGAGGGGCTGTGCTCAGAGCTGGGGGTCAGGAGGGGATGGGGTCAGGGGTGCCTGGCTCAGAGGGGCTGTGCTCAGAGCTGGGGGTCAGGAGGGGATGGGGTCAGGGGTGCCTGGCTCAGAGGGGCTGTGCTCAGAGCTGGGGGTCAGGAGGGGATGGGGTCAGGGGTGCCTGGCTCAGAGGGGCTGTGCTCAGAGCTGGGGGTCAGGAGGGGATGGGGTCAGGGGTGCCTGGCTCAGAGGGGCTGTGCTCAGAGCTGGGGGTCAGGAGGGGATGGGGTCGGGGTGCCTGGCTCAGAGGGGCTGTGCTCAGAGCTGGGGGTCAGGAGGGGATGGGGTCGGGGTGCCTGGCTCAGAGGGGCTGTGCTCAGAGCTGGGGGTCAGGAGGGGATGGGGTCGGGGTGCCTGGCTCAGAGGGGCTGTGCTCAGAGCTGGGGGTCAGGAGGGGATGGGGTCAGGGGTGCCTGGCTCAGAGGGGCTGTGCTCAGAGCTGGGGGTCAGGAGGGGATGGGGTCAGGGGGTGCCTGGCTCAGAGGGGCTGTGCTCAGAGCTGGGGGTCAGGAGGGGATGGGGTCGGGGTGCCTGGCTCAGAGGGGCTGTGCTCAGAGCTGGGGGTCAGGAGGGGATGGGGTCGGGGGTGCCTGGCTCAGAGGGGCTGTGCTCAGAGCTGGGGGTCAGGTGGGGATGGGGTCGGGGTGCCTGGCTCAGAGGGGCTGTGCTCAGAGCTGGGGGTCAGGAGGGGATGGGGTCGGGGGTGCCTGGCTCAGAGGGGCTGTGCTCAGAGCTGGGGGTCAGGAGGGGATGGGGTCGGGGTGCCTGGCTCAGAGGGGCTGTGCTCAGAGCTGGGGGTCAGGAGGGGATGGGGTCGGGGGTGCCTGGCTCAGAGGGGCTGTGCTCAGAGCTGGGGGTCAGGAGGGGATGGGGTCGGGGGTGCCTGGCTCAGAGGGGCTGTGCTCAGAGCTGGGGGTCAGGAGGGGATGG
Source organism: Gopherus flavomarginatus (assembly GCF_025201925.1). Taxonomy (NCBI): domain Eukaryota; kingdom Metazoa; phylum Chordata; order Testudines; family Testudinidae; genus Gopherus; species Gopherus flavomarginatus. Next base: position 15,837,123 of record NC_066627.1, on the reverse strand, counting down.
GGTCGGGGTGCCTGGCTCAGAGGGGCTGTGCTCAGAGCTGGGGGTCAGGAGGGGATGGGGTCGGGGTGCCTGGCTCAGAGGGGCTGTGCTCAGAGCTGGGGTCAGGAGGGGATGGGGTCGGGGTGCCTGGCTCAGAGGGGCTGTGCTCAGAGCTGGGGGTCAGGAGGGGATGGGGTCGGGGTGCCTGGCTCAGAGGGGCTGTGCTCAGAGCTGGGGGTCAGGAGGGGATGGGGTCGGGGTGCCTGGCTCAGAGGGGCTGTGCTCAGAGCTGGGGGTCAGGAGGGGATGGGGTCGGGGTGCCTGGCTCAGAGGGGCTGTGCTCAGAGCTGGGGGTCAGGAGGGGATGGGGTCGGGGTGCCTGGCTCAGAGGGGCTGTGCTCAGAGCTGGGGGTCAGGAGGGGATGGGGTCGGGGTGCCTGGCTCAGAGGGGCTGTGCTCAGAGCTGGGGGTCAGGAGGGGATGGGGTCGGGGTGCCTGGCTCAGAGGGGCTGTGCTCAGAGCTGGGGGTCAGGAGGGGATGGGGTCGGGGTGCCTGGCTCAGAGGGGCTGTGCTCAGAGCTGGGGGTCAGGAGGGGATGGGGTCGGGGTGCCTGGCTCAGAGGGGCTGTGCTCAGAGCTGGGGGTCAGGAGGGGATGGGGTCGGGGTGCCTGGCTCAGAGGGGCTGTGCTCAGAGCTGGGGGTCAGGAGGGGATGGGGTCGGGGTGCCTGGCTCAGAGGGGCTGTGCTCAGAGCTGGGGGTCAGGAGGGGATGGGGTCGGGGTGCCTGGCTCAGAGGGGCTGTGCTCAGAGCTGGGGGTCAGGAGGGGATGGGGTCGGGGTGCCTGGCTCAGAGGGGCTGTGCTCAGAGCTGGGGGTCAGGAGGGGATGGGGTCGGGGTGCCTGGCTCAGAGGGGCTGTGCTCAGAGCTGGGGGTCAGGAGGGGATGGGGTCAGGGGTGCCTGGCTCAGAGGGGCTGTGCTCAGAGCTAGGGGTCAGGAGGGGATGGGGTCGGGGTGCCTGGCTCAGAGGGGCTGTGCTCAGAGCTGGGGGTCAGGAGGGGATGGGGTCGGGGTGCCTGGCTCAGAGGGGCTGTGCTCAGAGCTGGGGGTCAGGAAGGATGGGGTCAGGGGGTGCCTGGCTCAGAGGGGCTGTGCTCAGAGCTAGGGGGTCAGGAGGGGATGGGGTGGGGGTGCCTGGCTCAGAGGGGCTGTGCTCAGAGCTGGGGGTCAGGAGGGGATGGGGTCGGGGTGCCTGGCTCAGAGGGGCTGTGCTCAGACCTGGGGGTCAGGAGGGGATGGGGTCAGGAGGTGCCGGGCTCATGAGGGGACTGTGCTCAAGAGCATGGGGATCCGGAGGGAGAATGGGGTCGGGGTGCAAAAGACCTACAGAACTGCTCAAGGGGGGCTGTGCTCAGAGCTGGGGGTCCAGGAGGGGATGGGGGTTCGGGGGTGCCTGGGCTCAGAGGGGCTGTGGGCTCACAGAGCTGGGGGTCCAGGAGGGGATGGGGGTGCGGGGATGCCATTGGCTCAGATATGGGCTGTGCTCAAGAGCTGGGGGTCAGGAGGGGAATGGGGTCGGGGTGCCTTGGCTCAAAGAGGGGTACTGTGCTCAGAGCTGGTGGTCAGGAGGTGATGGGGTCGGGGGTGCCTGGCTCAGAGGGGCTGTGCTCAGAGCTGGGGGTCAGGAGGGGATGGGGTCGGGGTGCATGGCTCAGAGGGGCTGTGCTCAGAGCTGGGGGTCAGGAGGGGGATGGGGTCGGGGTGCCTGGCTCTAGAGGGGCTGTGCTCAGAGCTGGGGGTCAGGAGGGGATGGGGTCGGGGTGCCTGGCTCAGAGGGGCTGTGCTCAGAGCTGGGGGTCAGGAGGGGATGGGGTCGGGGTGCCTGGCTCAGAGGGGCTGTGCTCAGAGCTGGGGGTCAGGAGGGGATGGGGTCGGGGTGCCTGGCTCAGAGGGGCTGTGCTCAGAGCTGGGGGTCAGGAGGGGATGGGGTCAGGGGGTGCCTGGCTCAGAGGGGCTGTGCTCACAGCTGGGGGTCAGGAGGGGATGGGGTCGGGGGTGCCTGGCTCAGAGGGGCTGTGCTCAGAGCTGGGGGTCAGGAGGGGATGGGGTCGGGGTGCCTGGCTCAGAGGGGCTGTGCTCAGAGCTGGGGGTCAGGAGGGGATGGGGTCGGGGTGCCTGGCTCAGAGGGGCTGTGCTCAGAGCTGGGGGTCAGGAGGGGATGGGGTCGGGGTGCCTGGCTCAGAGGGGCTGTGCTCAGAGCTGGGGGTCAGGAGGGGATGGGGTCGGGGTGCCTGGCTCAGAGGGGCTGTGCTCAGAGCTGGGGGTCAGGAGGGGATGGGGTCAGGGGGTGCCTGGCTCAGAGGGGCTGTGCTCAGAGCTGGGGGTCAGGAGGGGATGGGGTGGGGGTGCCTGGCTCAGAGGGGCTGTGCTCAGAGCTGGGGGTCAGGAGGGGATGGGGTCAGGGGGTGCCTGGCTCAGAGGGGCTGTGCTCAGAGCTGGGGGTCAGGAGGGGATGGGGTCGGGGTGCCTGGCTCAGAGGGGCTGTGCTCAGAGCTGGGGGTCAGGAGGGGATGGGGTCGGGGTGCCTGGCTCAGAGGGGCTGTGCTCAGAGCTGGGGGTCAGGAGGGGATGGGGTCAGGGGTGCCTGGCTCAGAGGGGCTGTGCTCAGAGCTGGGGGTCAGGAGGGGATGGGGTGGGGGTGCCTGGCTCAGAGGGGCTGTGCTCAGAGCTGGGGGTCAGGAGGGGATGGGGTCGGGGTGCCTGGCTCAGAGGGGCTGTGCTCAGAGCTGGGGGTCAGGAGGGGATGGGGTCAGGGGGTGCCTGGCTCAGAGGGGCTGTGGCTCAGAGCTAGGGGTCAGGAGGGGATGGGGTCGGGGTGCCTGGCTCAGAGGGGCTGTGCTCAGAGCTGGGGGTCAGGAGGGGATGGGGTCGGGGTGCCTGGCTCAGAGGGGCTGTGCTCAGAGCTGGGGGTCAGGAGGGGATGGGGTCGGGGTGCCTGGCTCAGAGGGGCTGTGCTCAGAGCTGGGGGTCAGGAGGGGATGGGGTCAGGGTGCCTGGCTCAGAGGGGCTGTGGCTCAGAGCTGGGGGTCAGGAGGGGATTGGGTCAGGGGTGCCTGGCTCAGAGGGGCTGTGCTCAGAGCTGGGGTCAGGAGGGGATGGGGTCAGGGGGTGCCTGGCTCTAGAGGGGCTGTGCTCAGAGCTGGGGGTCAGGAGGGGATGGGGTCGGGGTGCCTGGCTCAGAGGGGCTGTGCTCAGAGCTGGGGGTCAGGAGGGGATGGGGTCGGGGTGCCTGGCTCAGAGGGGCTGTGCTCAGAGCTGGGGGTCAGGAGGGGATGGGGTCGGGGTGCCTGGCTCAGAGGGGCTGTGCTCAGAGCTGGGGGTCAGGAGGGGATGGGGTCGGGGTGCCTGGCTCAGAGGGGCTGTGCTCAGAGCTGGGGGTCAGGAGGGGATGGGGTCAGGGGTGCCTGGCTCAGAGGGGCTGTGCTCAGAGCTGGGGGTCAGGAGGGGATGGGGTCGGGGTGCCTGGCTCAGAGGGGCTGTGCTCAGAGCTGGGGGTCAGGAGGGGATGGGGTCGGGGTGCCTGGCTCAGAGGGCTGTGCTCAGAGCTGGGGGTCAGGAGGGGATGGGGTCAGGGGTGCCTGGCTCAGAGGGGCTGTGCTCAGAGCTGGGGGTCAGGAGGGGATGGGGTCGGGGTGCCTGGCTCAGAGGGGCTGTGCTCAGACCTGGGGGTCAGGAGGGGATGGGGTCAGGGGTGCCTGGCTCAGAGGGGCTGTGCTCAGAGCCTAGGGGTCAGGAGGGGATGGGGTCGGGGTGCCTGGCTCAGAGGGGCTGTGCTCAGAGCTGGGGGTCAGGAGGGGATGGGGTCGGGGGTGCCTGGCTCAGAGGGGCTGTGCTCAGAGCTGGGGGTCAGGAGGGGATGGGGTCAGGGGGTGCCTGGCTCAGAGGGGCTGTGCTCAGAGCTGGGGTCAGGAGGGGATGGGGTCGGGGGTGCCTGGCTCAGAGGGGCTGTGCTCAGAGCTGGGGGTCAGGAGGGGATGGGGTCCGGGGTGCCTGGCTCAGAGGGCTGTGCTCAGAGCTGGGGGTCAGGAGGGGATGGGGTCGGGGTGCCTGGCTCAGAGGGGCTGTGCTCAGAGCTGGGGGTCAGGAGGGGATGGGGTCGGGGGTGCCTGGCTCAGAGGGGCTGTGCTCAGAGCTGGGGGTCAGGAGGGGATGGGGTCGGGGTGCCTGGCTCAGAGGGGCTGTGCTCAGAGCTGGGGTCAGGAGGGGATGGGGTCAGGGGGTGCCTGGCTCAGAGGGGCTGTGCTCAGACCTAGGGGTCAGGAGGGGATGGGGTCCGGGGTGCCTGGCTCAGAGGGGCTGTGCTCAGAGCTGGGGGTCAGGAGGGGATGGGGTCGGGGTGCCTGGCTCAGAGGGGCTGTGCTCAGAGCTGGGGGTCAGGAGGGGATGGGGTCAGGGGGTGCCTGGCTCAGAGGGGCTGTGCTCAGAGCTGGGGGTCAGGAGGGGATGGGGTCGGGGTGCCTGGCTCAGAGGGGCTGTGCTCAGAGCTGGGGGTCAGGAGGGGATGGGGTCGGGGTGCCTGGCTCAGAGGGGCTGTGCTCAGAGCTGGGGGTCAGGAGGGGATGGGGTCGGGGTGCCTGGCTCAGAGGGGCTGTGCTCACAGCTGGGGGTCAGGAGGGGATGGGGTCGGGGTGCCTGGCTCAGAGGGGCTGTGCTCAGAGCTGGGGGTCAGGAGGGGATGGGGTCAGGGGGTGCCTGGCTCAGAGGGGCTGTGCTCAGAGCTGGGGGTCAGGAAGGGATGGGGTTCAGGGGTGCTGGCTCTGAGGGCTGTGCTCAGAGATAGGGGGTCAGAGGATGGTCGGGGTGCCTGCTCAGAGGGGCTGTGCTCAGAGCTGGGGGTCAGGAGGGGGATGGGGTCGGGGTGCCTGGCTCAGAGGGGCTGTGCTCAGACATCGGGGGTCAGGAGGGATGGGGTCAGGGAGTGCCTGGCTCAGAGGGGCTGTGCTCAGAGCTGGGGGTCAGGAGGGGATGGGGTCGGTAGTGCCTGGCTCAGAGGGGCTGTGCTCAGAGCTGGGGTCAGGAGGGGGATGGGGTCGGGGTGCCTGGCTCAGAGGGGGCTGTGCTCAGAGCTGGGGGTCAGGAGGGATGGGGTCGGGGTGCCTGGCTCAGAGGGGCTGTGCTCAAGCTGGGGGTCAGGAGGGATGGGGTCGGGTGGTGCCTGGCTCAGAGGGGCTGTGCTCAGAGCTGGGGGTCAGGAGGGGATGGGGTCAAGGGGTGCCTGGCTCAGAGGGGCTGTGCTCAGAGCTGGGGTCAGGAGGGGATGGGGTCCGGGGGTGCCTGGCTCAGAGGGGCTGTGCTCAGAGCTGGGGGTCAGGAGGGGATGGGGTCGGGGTGCCTGGCTCAGAGGGGCTGTGCTCAGAGCTGGGGGTCAGGAGGGGATGGGGTCAGGGGGTGCCTGGCTCAGAGGGGCTGTGCTCAGAGCTGGGGGTCAGGAGGGGATGGGGTCAGGGGGTGCCTGGCTCAGAGGGGCTGTGCTCAGAGCTGGGGGTCAGGAGGGGATGGGGTCGGGGTGCCTGGCTCAGAGGGGCTGTGCTCAGAGCTGGGGGTCAGGAGGGGATGGGGTCAGGGGGTGCCTGGCTCAGAGGGGCTGTGCTCAGAGCTGGGGGTCAGGAGGGGATGGGGTCGGGGGTGCCTGGCTCAGAGGGGCTGTGCTCAGAGCTGGGGGTCAGGAGGGGATGGGGTCAGGGGTGCCTGGCTCAGAGGGGCTGTGCTCAGAGCTGGGGGTCAGGAGGGGATGGGGTCGGGGGTGCCTGGCTCAGAGGGGCTGTGCTCAGAGCTGGGGGTCAGGAGGGGATGGGGTCAGCGGGTGCCTGGCTCTGAGGGACTGTGCTCAGACCTAGGGGTCAGGAGGGGATGGGGTCGGGGGTGCCTGGCTCAGAGGGGCTGTGCTCAGAGCTGGGGGTCAGGAGGGGATGGGGTCGGGGTGCCTGGCTCAGAGGGGCTGTGCTCAGAGCTGGGGGTCAGGAGGGGATGGGGTCAGGGGGTGCCTGGCTCAGAGGGGCTGTGCTCAGACATAGGGGTCAGGAGGGGATGGGGTCGGGGTGCCTGGCTCAGAGGGGCTGTGCTCAGAGCTGGGGGTCAGGAGGGGATGGGGTCGGGGTGCCTGGCTCAGAGGGGCTGTGCTCACAGCTGGGGGTCAGGAGGGGATGGGGTCAGGGAGTGCCTGGCTCAGAGGGGCTGTGCTCAGAGCTGGGGGTCAGGAGGGGATGGGGTCGGGGTGCCTGGCTCAGAGGGGCTGTGCTCAGAGCTGGGGGTCAGGAGGGGATGGGGTCGGGGTGCCTGGCTCAGAGGGGCTGTGCTCAGAAGCTGGTGGTCAGGAGGGGATGGGGTCAGGGGGGTGCCTGGCTCAGAGGGGCCTGTGCTCAGAGCTGGGGGTCAGGAGGGGATGGGGTCAAGGAAGGTGCCTGTCTCAGAGGGGCTGTGCTCAGAGCCTGAGGGGTCAGGAGGGGATTGGGTCAGGAGGTGCCTTGCTCAGAGGGGCTGTGCTTCATAGCCTGGGGGTCCAGGAGGGATGGGGTCAGGGCGGTGCCTGGCTCAAGATGGGGCTGTGCTCAGAGCCTAGGGGCTTCAGGAGGGGATGGGGTCAGGAGGTGCCGGCTCATAGGGGCCTGTGCTCAGAGCTGGGGGTCAGGAGGGGATGGGGTCGGGGTGCCTGGCTCAGAGGGGCTGTGCTCAGAGCTGTGGGCAGGAGGGATGGGGTCGGGGTGCCTGGCTCAGAGGGCCCTAGTGCTCACAGCGGGGGTCAGGAGGGGATGGGGTCGGGGTGCCTGGCTCAGAGGGCTGTGCTCAGCGATGGGGGTCAGGAGGGGGAGGGGTAGGGGGCCTGGCTCAGAGGGGCTGTTGCTCACAGCTGGGGGCAGGAGGGGATGGGGTCAGGGGTGCCTGGCTCAGAGGGGCTGTGCTCAGAGCTGGGGGTCAGGAGGGGATGGGGTCGGGGTGCCTGGCTCAGAGGGGCTGTGCTCAGAGCTGGGGGTCAGGAGGGGATGGGGTCAGGGGTGCCTGGCTCAGAGGGGCTGTGCACAGAGCTGGGGGTCAGGAGGGGATGGGGTCAGGGGGTGCCTGGCTCAGAGGGGCTGTGCTCAGAGCTGGGGGTCAGGAGGGGATGGGGTCGGGGTGCCTGGCTCAGAGGGGCTGTGCTCAGAGCTAGGGGGTCAGGAGGGGATGGGGTCAGGGGTGCCTGGCTCAGAGGGGCTGTGCTCAGAGCTGGGGGTCAGGAGGGGATGGGGTCGGGGTGCCTGGCTCAGAGGGGCTGTGCTCAGAGCTGGGGGTCAGGAGGGGATGGGGTCGGGGTGCCTGGCTCAGAGGGGCTGTGCTCAGAGCTGGGGGTCAGGAGGGGATGGGGTCGGGGGTGCCTGGCTCAGAGGGGCTGTGCTCAGAGCTGGGGGTCAGGAGGGGATGGGGTCGGGGTGCCTGGCTCAGAGGGGCTGTGCTCAGAGCTGGGGGTCAGGAGGGGATGGGGTCAGGGGGTGCCTGGCTCTGAGGGGCTGTGCTCAGAGCTGGGGGTCAGGAGGGGATGGGGTCGGGGTGCCTGGCTCAGAGGGGCTGTGCTCAGAGCTGGGGGTCAGGAGGGGATGGGGTCAGGGGGTGCCTGGCTCAGAGGGGCTGTGCTCAGAGCTGGGGGTCAGGAGGGGATGGGGTCGGGGTGCCTGGCTCAGAGGGGCTGTGCTCAGAGCTGGGGGTCAGGAGGGGATGGGGTCGGGGTGCCTGGCTCAGAGGGGCTGTGCTCAGAGCTGGGGGTCAGGAGGGGATGGGGTCGGGGTGCCTGGCTCAGAGGGGCTGTGCTCAGAGCTGGGGGTCAGGAGGGGATGGGGTCGGGGTGCCTGGCTCAGAGGGGCTGTGCTCAGAGCTGGGGGTCAGGAGGGGATGGGGTCGGGGTGCCTGGCTCAGAGGGGCTGTGCTCAGAGCTGGGGGTCAGGAGGGGATGGGGTCGGGGTGCCTGGCTCAGAGGGGCTGTGCTCAGAGCTGGGGGTCAGGAGGGGATGGGGTCGGGGTGCCTGGCTCAGAGGGGCTGTGCTCACAGCTGGGGGTCAGGAGGGGATGGGGTCGGGGGTGCCTGGCTCAGAGGGGCTGTGCTCAGAGCTGGGGGTCAGGAGGGGATGGGGTCGGGGGTGCCTGGCTCAGAGGGGCTGTGCTCAGAGCTGGGGGTCAGGAGGGGATGGGGTCGGGGGTGCCTGGCTCAGAGGGGCTGTGCTCAGAGCTGGGGGTCAGGAGGGGATGGGGTCAGGGGGTGCCTGGCTCAGAGGGGCTGTGCTCAGAGCTGGGGGTCAGGAGGGATGGGGTCGGGGTGCCTGGCTCAGAGGGGCTGTGCTCAGAGCTGGGGGTCAGGAGGGGATGGGGTCGGGGTGCCTGGCTCAGAGGGGCTGTGCTCAGAGCTGGGGGTCAGGAGGGGATGGGGTCAGGGGGTGCCTGGCTCAGAGGGGCTGTGCTCAGAGCTAGGGGGTCAGGAGGGGATGGGGTCGGGGTGCCTGGCTCAGAGGGGCTGTGCTCAGACCTAGGGGTCAGGAGGGGATGGGGTCGGGGTGCCTGGCTCAGAGGGGCTGTGCTCAGAGCTGGGGGTCAGGAGGGGATGGGGTCAGGGGGTGCCTGGCTCAGAGGGGCTGTGCTCAGAGCTGGGGGTCAGGAGGGGATGGGGTCGGGGTGCCTGGCTCAGAGGGGCTGTGCTCACAGCTGGGGGTCAGGAGGGGATGGGGTCGGGGTGCCTGGCTCAGAGGGGCTGTGCTCACAGCTGGGGGTCAGGAGGGGATGGGGTCGGGGTGCCTGGCTCAGAGGGGCTGTGCTCAGAGCTGGGGGTCAGGAGGGGATGGGGTCGGGGTGCCTGGCTCAGAGGGGCTGTGCTCAGAGCTGGGGGTCTGGTGGGGATGGGGTCTGGGGGTGCCTGGCTCAGAGGGGCTGTGCTCAGAGCTGGGGGTCAGGAGGGGATGGGGTCGGGGTGCCTGGCTCAGAGGGGCTGTGCTCAGAGCTGGGGGTCAGGAGGGGATGGGGTCAGGGGTGCCTGGCTCAGAGGGGCTGTGCTCAGAGCTGGGGGTCAGGAGGGGATGGGGTCGGGGGGGCCTGGCTCAGAGGGGCTGTGCTCAGAGCTGGGGGTCAGGAGGGGATGGGGTCGGGGTGCCTGGCTCAGAGGGGCTGTGCTCAGAGCTGGGGGTCAGGAGGGGATGGGGTCGGGGTGCCTGGCTCAGAGGGGCTGTGCTCAGAGCTGGGGGTCAGGAGGGGATGGGGTCGGGGTGCCTGGCTCAGAGGGGCTGTGCTCAGAGCTGGGGGTCAGGAGGGGATGGGGTCGGGGTGCCTGGCTCAGAGGGGCTGTGCTCAGAGCTGGGGGTCAGGAGGGGATGGGGTCAGGGGGTGCCTGGCTCAGAGGGGCTGTGCTCAGAGCTGGGGGTCAGGAGGGGATGGGGTCGGGGTGGCCTGGCTCAGAGGGGCTGTGCTCAGAGCTGGGGGTCAGGAGGGGATGGGGTCGGGGTGCCTGGCTCAGAGGGGCTCTGCTCAGAGCTGGGGGTCAGGAGGGGATGGGGTCGGGGTGCCTGGCTCAGAGGGGCTGTGCTCAGAGCTGGGGGTCAGGAAGGGATGGGGTCGGGGTGCCTGGCTCAGAGGGGCTGTGCTCAGAGCTGGGGGTCAGGAGGGGATGGGGTCGGGGTGCCTGGCTCAGAGGGGCTGTGCTCAGAGCTGGGGGTCAGGAGGGGATGGGGTCGGGGTGCCTGGCTCAGAGGGGCTGTGCTCAGAGCTGGGGGTCAGGAGGGGATGGGGTCGGGGTGCCTGGCTCAGAGGGGCTGTGCTCAGAGCTGGGGGTCAGGAGGGGATGGGGTCGGGGTGCCTGGCTCAGAGGGGCTGTGATCACAGCTGGGGGTCAGGAGGGGATGGGGTCGGGGGTGCCTGGCTCAGAGGGGCTGTGCTCAGAGCTGGGGGTCAGGAGGGGATGGGGTCGGGGGTGCCTGGCTCAGAGGGGCTGTGCTCAGAGCTGGGGGTCAGGAGGGGATGGGGTCAGGGGGTGCCTGGCTCAGAGGGGCTGTGCTCAGAGCTGGGGGTCAGGAGGGGATGGGGTCAGGGGGTGCCTGGCTCTGAGGGACTGTGCTCAGACCTAGGGGTCAGGAGGGGATGGGGTCCGGGGGTGCCTGGCTCAGAGGGGCTGTGCTCAGAGCTGGGGGTCAGGAGGGGATGGGGTCAGGGGGTGCCTGGCTCAGAGGGGCTGTGCTCAGACATAGAGGGTCAGGAGGGGATGGGGTCGGGGTGCCTGGCTCAGAGGGGCTGTGCTCAGAGCTGGGGGTCAGGAGGGGATGGGGTCGGGGTGCCTGGCTCAGAGGGGCTGTGCTCAGAGCTGGGGGTCAGGAGGGGATGGGGTCGGGGGTGCCTGGCTCAGAGGGGCTGTGCTCAGAGCTGGGGGTCAGGAGGGATAGTGGCCATGGCCAGGGGTGCCTGGCTCAGAGGGGCTGTGCTCAGAGCTGGGGGTCAGGAGGGGATGGGGTCGGGGGGGGCCTGGCTCAGAGGGGCTGTGCTCAGAGCTGGGGGTCAGGAGGGGATGGGGTCGGGGTGCCTGGCTCAGAGGGGCTTGTGCTCAGAGCTGGGGGTCAGGAGGGGATGGGGTCGGGGGTGCCTGGCTCAGAGGGGGCTGTGCTCAGAGCTGGGGGTCAGGAGGGGATGGGGTCAGGAGGTGCCTGGCTCAGAGGGGCTGTGCTCAGAGCTGGGGGTCAGGAGGGGATGGGGTCAGGGTGCCTGGCTCAGAGGGGCTGTGCTCACAGCTGGGGGTCAGGAAGGGATGGGGTCGGGGTGCCTGGCTCAGAGGGGCTGTGCTCAGAGCTGGGGGTCAGGAAGGGATGGGGTCGGGGTGCCTGGCTCAGAGGGGCTGTGCTCAGAGCTGGGGGTCAGGGCTGTGAGGGGATGGGCTGGGGGGGGGTGTCCGGCTCAGAGGGGCTTCCCATGCTCCGACGTCTCCTGGAGCCTTAGCGCGCCACGCCCAGGAGCGGCCCTGGACAGCGCTGGGTTCTGAGCTCCTACTCAGAGCTGCGTGGTATGGGGGTGGGGCTCGGGCAGGGCCTGAGCTCGCAGCCCCGCCCCCTTACACGCGTCTGAGCGGGAGCAGTTCAGGTCCCGCCACTGCAGTGCTGTCCGGGGCTGCTCCTGGACACAGCGCGCTGAGGCGCCGGGGGGATTGGGGAAGGTGGAGGTGGAAGCTGGGGGGGGGTGCCTCGTGGGGGCCTCTGTGGGGCTCGAGGCCTGGGGCAAATTGCTCCATTTCCCCCCCTGCCGGGCAGCCCTGAATCCAGTGCCTACAACTTCATCTGCCAGGCTCCACCTGGTGAACTCGTTTACTCACTGCAAACCACTAGTGTCAGTTCTTTGGAGCAGAATAAATGAAGCAAGGCTTAATGTGTTGTGAGTCAGATAAATTAGGGTCTTTACGCAAATCTGAGCTTGCTTCAGCAGTTCATTTGTGTGTCGGTTTTTCCCACTCAGTCTCCAATACTGTTAACCTCCATTGTATGTGTGTATGTCTGCCTGTGTGCTGAGCTCAGTATTTGGGTTGGTGGCCTGAAGGAGAGGGAGCTTTTGAACATTAATGCATTTAAATTACTAATGTAATATTGATGTTTAATAAATGTTCTCGTTCTATTTGCAGGGTTTGGTTCATTTCCCTCATGGCAAACACGGGACAGGGAAATCAAACCTCCTTCACAGAGTTCATCCCCCTGGGATTTGGGTCTATCCCCAAACTGCAGACCCTTCCCTTCCTGTTGCTCCTTGGGATTTACATTGTGACTATGGCTGGGAACATCCTCGTAATTGCTCTAGTTGTGGCTGATCAAGACCTTCACACCTCCATGTACTTCTTTTTGGGGAACTTGTCCTGCTTAGAGACCTGCTACACCTCAACCATCCTGCCAAGGATGCTCGCCGGTCTCCTTACTGAGGACAAAACCATTTCCATTGGTGGCTGCATCACACAATGTTACTTTGTTGGTTTCTTTGCAGCCACTGAGTGTTATCTCCTAGCAGTGATGTCTTATGACTGATATCTAGCAATATGCAAACCACTGAATTATGCAGCCCTTATGAATGGCAGTTTCTGCCTCCAGCTAGCAGCTGGGTCTTAGGTAAGTGGGTTATTGGCTAGTTCCATAGTAACAGGTATGTTATTACAATTAACTTTCTGCGGTCCCAATGAAATTAATCATTTCTTCTGTGAAGTTACACAAATAATAAATCACTGCTGCATTGATATCTACCATTTGGAACTTGTACTTACCATTATGTCTCCTTTATTCACATTGCCCCCATTTGCTTTAACTGTGATGTCCTATATTTGTATCATCTCCACCATCCTGCGAATACCTTCCAACACTGGAAGGCAGAAGGCCTAATCCACCTGCTCCTCTCACCTGATTGTGGTGACAATTTTCTATGGGACTCTGATCATTGTGTATCTGCTACCAAAAAACAATACACTCAGAGACCTCAACAAAGTGTTCTCTGTCTGCTACACAATTCTGACTCCTCTGGCCAATCCCTTCATATACAGCCTGAGAAACACAGAGGTGAAAGAGGCACAGAGAAAAATTTTCAATAAATGTGTAGATTTTAGAAGACTTCAGAATTGCTACTGTAGTTTTTGCAAGACAAAACAATAATGAGTGCAGCTGATTTACAGTTTAATGCTTAAATCTTGTGTAGCCCATTATTTCATGCTAGGTGTTTGGAACTGTGAGTTTATAACATATGAAGGGTGTGCAAAGATTTATCTGTAAGATCAATCAGAATGAGGATCTTTGTGTTTGGAATAAAACTGTGTTGTATTTTCCTTGCTGAAGGTGGGTAGATACTATTTTAATGAATTCCATAGACTAAAACAAAGTCTGCATGTAAAATAGTGACTTAAAGCTGGATCTACAAAGGGACTTAGACATTTCAATGCCTTGCTTCTAGCGCCATTCTAGCCAATGGAACCCACATCCAGACTTGGGCAGTCAGGGGGAACATCTACATGGAAATAAAAGACACAAGGCAAAGCCGTGGCTGGCCCAAGTTATCTGACTTGAACTTGGGGGGATTTAGGCCACAGGGGTAAAAATGGCAGGATAGACATTTGGGTGAAGCCCAGGCTCTGTAACCCTGCAGTGAGGGTGCATCTCAGAGCCCAGGCTGCAGTCCAAGCCCAGACCTCTACATGGCTATATTGAGCCTCTTAGCCTGAGCCCTGCTGGCACTAGTCTATTGCCTCAGGTTCTGAGACTCGGTGTTGTCAAGACTAAATCCTCATGCTGCCTCTGCGTGCAGAAAGTCAGCGCCCGCAAGGATTCTAAAAATGAACACTTGCCACTCCAGGTTTGTAATAAACTCCCAAGGTTACAAGTTTTCTCTGATCTTGGCTTGGTAAATGCTGCCACCACCCAAATGCAAAAAAAACAAAAAAACAAAAAAACAAAACAACCTTTGAACCCAGGAAGGAGCACTTGGGAATCCCTCCCTATGGGGTACCCTCAAGCCCTTTTACCACCCCTCCAAGGAAGAGCTGATAAAGAAAACAAAGGAAATTAGCTGTAGCTACCAGCTAATCAGACAACATGCACAAACCTCTTACAACACCAAAAATCCAATCCTGTTCTTAAAAAAGGTAAATTTTATTAAAAACAAAAAGAGAAAAAATACTTAGGGTTTTTGCTAGATTTAAAAAAAAAATTACAAAAATTAAGCACCCCAAATAGCTTTCTTGGGGGTTCAGCTAAAAGATTACAAGGAAACAAAAGCATCAGGGGTTAGCACAGAGGAGATGCAAAAGCCAAAATAAAATATAAACCTGATAGCGTCTAACTCAACATTCCCAATCCAAATTATTTCTTCTAAGTTTGGAAAATACTTTTTCATACCTGGTTCAAACCTTACACAGCATTTCTGCTTATAGCATTTCTATTCAGTGCCGGTGCAGCCCAGAGAACAATAGACACAGGGAAAGTTACTTTCCCAATTTTAAAAAGTTCTGCCTTCCCATCGGCTTTTTTGGTCAGGTGCAGACTTCCTTTTCTTTACCTCTGATAATAATTACATGAAGAACTAAATGGTACTTTTTACATTTCAAGGACTACAATGACTTAGAATGCAGGAGTACCTGTGGCACCTTAGAGACTAACACATTTATTTAAGCATAAGATTTTGTGGGCTACAGCCCATTTCATCAGATGCATAGAATGGAACATATAGTAAGACTATATATATACAGACAGAACATGAAAAGATGGGAGTAGCCATACCACCTCTAAAGGCTAATTAATAAAGATGAGTTATAATCAGTTATAATAACCATCATAGGACCTAATCACATCAGCCACACCATCAGGGGTTCGTTCACCTGCACATCTACCAATGTGATATATGCTTACGGGTACATTAACACATGTATGCCTGCGACAATGGACATGACTTGGTGAATGGTGGGACTTTCTGTTTCTCCCTAAGCTGGGCAAAAAACATTCCTTTAGAGGCTCCTTTTTATACCTCAAGGTGGGTGGCGGGTGGTGGTGGATACTCTCTCCTCAGGTCGACTGAGTCATCTATCTGCCGAGAGGTCTTCTGCTTGCCAGGAGCTAGAATTCATGATGTGAGGGAAAGACTACCAAGACCCAACAAGCTCTCAGATTGCTACCCCTTCCTGCCATGTGGGCACCAATGATAATGCCAAGAGTGACCTTGAGCAGATCACTGCAGACTACATGACTCTAGGAAGAAGGATAAAGGAGCTTGAGGCGCAAGTGGTGTTCTCGTCCATCCTCCCTTTGCAGGGAAAAGGCCTGGGTAGAGACCGTCGAAATGTGGAAGTCAATGAATGGCTATGCAGGTGGTGTTGAAGAGGCAGCCTTGGATTCTTCGACCATGGGATGGTGTTCCAAGAAGGAGGAGTGCTAGGCAGAGATGGGCTTGACCTAATGAAGAAACGGAAGAACATCTTCGCAAGCAGACTGGCTAACCTAGTGAGGAGGGCTTTAAACTAGGTTCACTAGGGGAAGGAGACCAAAGCCCTGAGGTAAGTGGGGAAATGGGATACTGGGAGGAAGCACGAGCAGGAGAGTGCAAGAGGGGAGGACTCCTGTCTCAGACTGAGAAAGCAGGACAATCAGCGAGCTATCTTAAGTGCCTATACACAAATGCAAGAAGCCTGGGAAACAAGCAGGGAGAACTGGAAGTCCTGGCTCAGTCAAGGAACTATGACATGATTGGAATAACAGAGACTTGGTGGGATAACTCACATGACTGGAGTACTGTCATGGATGGATGTAAACTGTTCAGGAAGGACAGGCAGGGCAGAAAAGGTGGGGGAGTTGCATTGTATGTAAGAGAGCAGTATGACTGCTCAGAGCTCCGGTATGAAATTGCAGAAAAACCTGAGAGTCTGTGGATTAAGTTTAGAAGTGTGAGCAACAAGGGTGATGTCGTAGTGGGAATCTGCTATAGACCACCAGAGCAGGGGAATGAGGTGGACGAGGCTTTCTTCTGGCAACTAGCAGAAGTTAATAGATCGCAGACCCTGGTTCTCATGGAAGACTTTAATCACCCTGATACCTGCTAAGAGAGCAATACAGTGGTGCACGGATATTCCAAGAAGTTTTTGGAAAGTGTAGGGGACAATTTCCAAGTGCAAGTGCTGGAGGAACCAACTAGGGGCAGAGCTATTCTTGACCTGCTGCTCACAAACTGGGAAGAATTAATAGGGGAAGCAAAAGTGGATGGGAACCTGGGAGGCAGTGACCATGAGATGGTTGAGTTCAGGATCCTGATGCAAGGAAGAAAGGAGAGCTGCAGAATACAGACCCTGAACTTCAGAAAAGCAGACTTTGACTCCCTCAAGGAACTGATGGCCAGGATCTCCTGGGAGAATAACATGAGGGGGAAAGGAGTCCAGGAGAGCTGGCTGTATTTTAAAAAATCCTTATTGAAGTTGCAGGAACAAACCATCCCGATGTATAGAAAGAACAGTAAATACAGCAGGCGACCAGCTTGGCTTAACAGTGAAATCCTTGCTAATCTTAAATGCAAAAAAGAAGTTTACAAGAAGTGGAAGATTGGACAAATGACCAGGGAGGAGTATAAAGATGTTCAGGCATACAGGAGTGAAATCAGGAAGGTCAAATCACACTTGGAGTTGCAGCTAGCAAGAGATGTTAACAGTAACAATTAGGGTTTCTTCAGGTATGTTAGCAACAAGAAAAAATTCAAGGAAAGTGTGAGTCCCTTACTGAATGAGGGAGGCAACCTAGTGAGAGAGCATGTGGAAAAAGCTAATGTACTTAATGATTTTTTTTGCCTCTGTCGTCACAAACAAGGTCAGCACCCAGACTGCTGCACTTGGAAGCACAATATGGGGAGAAGGTGACCATCCCTTTTTTGGAGAAAGAATTGGATTGGGACTATTTAGAAAAACTGGATGAGCAGAAGGACTGCATCCAAGGGTGCTAAAGGAGTTAGCGGACGTGATTGCAGAGCCATTGACCATTATCTCTGAAAACTCATAGTGATTGGGGGAGGTCCCGGATGACTGGAAAAAGGCTAATGTAGTGCCCATCTCTAAAAAAGGGAAGAGGGAGGATCTGGGGAACTACAGGCCAGTCATCTTCATCTCAGTCCCTGGAAAAATCATGGAGCAGGTCCTCAAGGAATCAATTCTGAAGCACTTGGAGGAGAGAAAAGTGATCAGGAACAGTCAGCATGGATTCACCAAGGGCAAGTCATGCCTGACTAACCTAATTGCCTTCTATGAGGAGATAACTGGGTCTGTGGATGAGGGGAAAGCAGTGGATGTGATATATCTTGACTTTAGCAAAGCTTTTGATACGGTCTCCCACAGTATTCTTGCCAGCAAGTTAAAGAAGTATGGGCTGGATGAATGGACAATAAGTTGGATAGAAAGCTGGCTAGATCATTGGGCTCAACGGGTACTGATCAATGGTTCTATGTCTAGTTGGCAGCCAGTTTCAAGCGGAGCACCCCAAGGGTCGGTCCTTGGGCCGGTTTTGTTCAATATCTTCATTAATGATCTGGAGGATGGCGTGGACTGCACTCTCACCAAGTTTGCAGATGACACTAAACTGGCAGGAGTGATAGGTATGCTGGAGGGTAGGAATAGGATACAGAGGTACCTAAACAAATTTGAGGATTGGGCCAAAAGAAACCTGATGAGGTTTAACAAGGACAAGTGCAGAGTCCTGCACTTAGGATGGAAGAATCCCATTCACTGTTACAGACTAGGGAAAGAATGGTTAGGAAGCAGTTCTACAGAAAAGGACCTAGGGGTTATAGTGGATGAGAAGCTGGATATGAGTCAACAGTGTGCCCCGGTTGCCAAGAAGGCTAATGGTATTTTGGGCTTTATAAGTAGGGGCATTGCCAGCAAATCGAGGGACGTGATCATTCCCCTCTATTCGACATTGGTGAGACCTCATCTGGAGTACTGTGTCCAGTTTTGAGCCCCACATTAGAAGAATGATGTGGAAAAATTGGAAAGAGTCCAGTGGAGGGCAACAAAAATGATTAGAGGTCTGGAGCACATGACTTATGAGGAGAGGCTGAGGGAATTGGGATTGTTTAGTCTGTAGAAGAGAAGAATGAGGGGGGATTTGATAGCTGCTTTCAACTACCTGAAAGGGGTTTCCAAAGAGGATGGATGTAGACTGTTTTCAGTGGTAGGAGATGACAGAACAAGGAGTAATGGTCTCAAGTTGCAGTGGAGGAGGTTTAGGTTGGATATTAGGGAAAAAAATTCACTAGGAGGGTGGTGAAGCACTGGAATGGGTTACCTAGGGAGGTGGTGGAACCTCCTTCCTTGGAGGTTTTTAAGGTCAGATTTGACAAAGCCCTGGCTGCTATGATTTAGTTGGGGATTGGTCCTGCTTTGAGCAGGGGGTTGTACAAGATGACCTCCTGAGGTCCCTTCTAACCCTGATATTTTATGATTCTATGAACAGCAATGGCAGTAGGCACCTAACCCCCTTGGGATCCTTTGAAAATCCCAGCCTAATAATAATAATTAGAAGAAAAAGAAATCCTCAAGGGATTTGAATAAGGATCTGTTATCTCTGTGGTGACTGCCCTGACCAGTGTTGGGGTCTCTCTCAGAGCATCTCATTGAGGCAGGTCCATTTTGTATTAAATAAATAATTCAATATGCATAGGGCTATAGAAAGAATGAAACCCACTCTACATTCCACTGCTTAGGGCACTCACCTGAGGGGCTCTACCCTGGCTGCCTAGTAATGTCAGTGTGGGAATTCAGGTGCTGTGCTTGACCTATTAGGCATTGAAAGAGCCATCCCCTGTTGTCCAGTCCCAGCACCTGACAGACAGAGGTTTAGAGACACCTGGACCATGCGGTTGTATATCTGCCCAACTGGGCTAAGAGCCATTGATGGCCCTATCCTCCATGAATGTTGTGATGGGATCCCCTAGGTGCAACTTGGAGACTGCTGTGCCTCCTTAACTCCTTAATCTGGTTTGTGTCTCACAATGCCTTCCTGGTAACAAGCAGCAAAATGCTCCAGGTGCTTCTAACACTCCATATTGCCGCACGAGGAACCCCACACCCAGCTAGATTATGTGAATGCTTTCAGAGTCTCTCAGGAATCATACACAGAAAGGCACCAACCAAATCCCCCCAGCTCCCAGCCTTGTACCACAGGAATATATTGTCTGGCACAGCTCAAGACCCTTTCTTGAGCAATATAAGTTTATAAATTGGTTCACCACTTCATCAGTGGAAAGTAGGCATACATAAGAGTTTGTGACCTGAGCAGATTTACCACTTCAGGCAAACTCACTGATGAACAGTAAAACAAGTTTATTGATTACAAAAGATAGAGTTGAGTGATTATAAGTGATAGGCAAAAAGTCAGAGTGGTTACTGAAAGAATATATAATATGAGCACACAGTCTAAATTCTCAACCATATTAGACTGGACAACGTCTATATTAAACAATGTTTCTCATCCCACTGGATACTGCAGATTGGTCACTGTCTTTTATATGCAGGCTTTTCCCTCCTAACCTCGGGACCTGTCTCTTCAGCTCCAGCATTCTCGTTGCCTTCAGTGTAGATCGGAGAAAAGAGAAAGGATGTAGTGTGAGGCCACTGTGTTCTGTTTTATACCCTTAGTCCATGTGCTTAGAGAACATAAGTCCAGACATATCTGGTGGGCATTGCAGGCAAGATTGAGCAATTCCCCTGGTCTGGCCTTGTTCAGGTGAGTCATTAAATTGTAATGCCTTTGCTGGACAATGGCAGTTGATGGTTGTTGGACACCCGCCTGGGTGTTGGTTATCTCTCTTATTCTCTTCTCTGGGTATCTAATATCTGGGTGCGTTTCCCAACTCGCAACTTATTTTAATGACAACTATGATAGCCCCAGGCCAGTTGGGAACAGCAGAGTAGTAAAGGGGAGATATACTGGCCACTGGAGAAGCAAGCATCTGTTCCCTGCGTGACCAGAGCAGGGGCTGCTCCAGGCTAATGAGAACACCTGACTCCAATTAACCTGCTAAGAGTCAGGTGAGACAGTTAATGATCTATATGGTCACAGTTGATGTCAATAATGTCACACTCAGTAATTAGGGGAAAGTACAGCACCCGTGTTGCTGAGTTCTGGTCCCAGCTCTTGGAGAGTAGTGGGGTCTACTGGGATAGAGAAGTGTGAAAGCACTCAGAATCCTGGGAAACTTTTATTCTGTTTTTTTATTGTGAGTGATTGGTCATGACTAGAACAGCCAACTGGGATTTGGGACTCCTCCTAGGTTGTGTTCCCAACTCTGTAGCTGGGTCATTGTGTAACCATGAGTGAGCCCTTTCACCTTTGAGGTAGATGCTACTTCCATGTACAACAATGTAAATGCAGAGTAATTCCACTGCTTTCAATGAAATTACTTCACATTTACATTTACTTGACAGACGATTCTAGCTTTAGAGAAGTTGGGGTTATTGCCTTTAGTGGGTGTTTAACTGTAAGCTGCTTTGTTTTTATAATTGTGTCATATGTTCAATTCTTCAAAAACTGTACTAAGAATCCCCTCGGAGCAAGGATGCCATAAAGCCTTCTTCACCTGCATCCCTCATCTCACTGTGGCCTCTTTGTTTATTTTCACTTGCCTTTTTGCCTACCTGAAACCCATATGCAAGGTCTTGGGGAAAAAATTGAAGGAGAAAGTAGTTAAGGACATTCAGGTCAATGGTAATTGGGACAAAATACAACATATTTTTACAAAAGGTAGATCGTGCCAAACCAACCCGATCTCTTTCTTTGAGAAGGTAACAGATTTTTTAGACAAAGGAAATGTAGTAGATCTAATTTGCCTTGATTTCAGTAAGGCATTTGATACAATTCCACATGGGGAATTATTAGCTAATTGGAAAAGATGGGGATCAATATGAAAATTGAAAGGTGGATAAGGAACTGGTTAAAGGGGAATCTACAATTTGTCATGCTGAAAGGTGAACTCTTAGGCTGGAAGGAGGTTACTAGTGGAATTCCCCAGGGATAAGTTTTGGGAGCAATCTTGTTTAATCTTTTTGTTACTGACCTTGGCACAAAAAGTGAGAATGTGCTAATAAACTTTGCAGATGACACAAAGCTGGGAGGTATTGCTAATACAGAGAAGGACCATATATCATACAGGAAGATCTGGATGACCTTGTAAACTGGAATAGTAGTAACAGGATGAAATTTAATAGTGAAAAGTGGATCTCAAAGTCCTTAACTACTTTCTCCTTCAAACATTTTTCCAAGATCTTGCACACTACAGATGTCAAACTAACAGGCCAGTAGTTGCCCGGATCCCCTTTTTCCCCCTTTCTTAAATATAGGAACTATGTTAGCAATTCTCCAGTCATACAGCACAACTCCTGAGTTTACAGATTCTTTAAAAATTCTTGCTAATGGGCTTGCAATTTCATGTGCCAGTTCCTTTAATATTCTTGGATGAAGATTATCTGGGCCCCCTGATTTAGTCCCATTAAGCTGTTTGAATTTGGCTTCTATCTCAGATGTGGTAATATCTTCCTCCCATTTGTCATCCTACCATTATTCAGGATTACTCATCCAGCTTGGTCTACAAGTCCTGCCTATCAATTTTTTCCCCTTTCTTGGGATCCAGGCTTCTGATAGTTTCTGCAACCTTGACTTGAAATAATTCCAGGCCTCCTCTACCTTTAGATCTACAAGTTCTTCAGTCCAATCCACTTCCCTAACTAATTTTCTTCATTCTTTAAAGTTAGCCCTTTTGAAATAAAAAACCCTAGTCCCAGATCTATTTTTGTTTATCCTTCCATCTAGTTTGAACTGAATTAGCTCATGATCACTCAAACCAAGGTTGTTCCCTACAACTATTTCTTCTATGAGGTCCTCACTACCCACCAAAACCAAATTTAAAATGACATCCCCTCTTGTTGGTTCTTCAACTACTTGGTGAAGGAATCCATCAGCTATCGCATCCAGGAAAATCTGAGCCCTATTATTATTACTAGCACTTGTCCTCCAGTGTATATCTGGGAAGTTAAAGTCTCCCATGATCACACAATTCCCATTAGTGTTTACTTCATTAAAAACATTAAAGAGCTCTCTATCCATATCCAGTTCGGATCCCAGCGGTCTGTAGCATACCCCAAGCACTGTTCCAGGGGAGGCTCTAGTAGTTTTCTTTCCCAATGTGATTTTTGCCCAGACAGACTCTGTCTTATCCATTCCACCACTTCTTATTTCTTTACATTCTACCTCTTCATTGATATATAATGCTATACCACCACCTTTCCCTTTATTTCTATCTTTCCTAAAGAGCACATAGCCTTCAATATCTGTACTGCAGTCATGACTACTATTCCACCATGTTTCTGTTATCCCTATAATATCTGGTTACACTTCCTGCACCAGTAGCTCTAGTTCCTCCATTTTGTGACCTAGGCTCCTTGCATTAGTGTACAAACATCTTAATTTTTGCTGTTTGGCTTCTCTCACATTCTTTACCCGATTAGGCACAGACATTCTACCACCAGTATCACCTATTAGACTGGTATCTACACTACCCTTCCTCCTTATGTCCATTCTCATATCCACGGCTGTATCCTTTGTTACTTTGTTTTCTTCCCTCTCAATGTTAAATTCCGGCATGGAGATCACCTGGACATCTCCCAACCATCTCCCCCAAATTCCTAGTTTAAAGCTCTCTTAATCAGTTGTGCCAGCCTCCATCCTAGAAGCCCATTTCCCTCCTTACTCAGGTGAAGTCCATCCCAAGAGAACAGTCCTCTGTCCATGAATGCTTCCCAGTGGCCCTACATCCCAAAGCCCTCCTTATAGCACCACTGCTTGAGCCATCTGTTGAGCGCCATAATCTTGTCACACCTTTGTTGCCCTTCTCTAGGAACAGGTGGAATCCTACTGTAGATCACCTGAGTTTCGATTTCCTTAAGTATCTTCCCCAGTCTGGCATAGTCTCCCTTGATACATTTTAGTGAGAATCTAGCTGTATCATATGTTCCCACATGAAGGACAGTCAGCAGATTCTTTCCTGCTCCCGTTAAGATCCTTTTCAGCCTCAAGTCCACATCCCATATCTTAGCAACCAGCACACCTTTCTGTTCTCCGGATCAGCTCTAGTTACAGGTCTGTCTATTTTTCTCAGTAAGGAGTCCCCAGTCACATAGACCTGCCTTGTCCTGGTGATGGTGCGATTCTCTGGTCTATCCCCTGTTCCCTCTGGCTGCAAGTCCTCTGGATTTCTATTGTCCCTCTTGGGGTCCATGTTTGGTGTTCTTATCTCCGTTGACTCTTCCCCTCTTCCTATAGTACTAGCTGCTCTTCTCTTCTTCCTTGCCCTCTCACCTTCAGTGACCACCTGCTGTGCCCCGTCTTCATTTTCCAACTCCGCAAACCTGTTCCTGAGCTCTATTTCTCCTTCACTAGCTTGTCTTTTCCTCTGCCTGGTTCTCTTAGTCACATGCTTCCACCATCAACTTTCCTCACCCAGCAGACTCTCCTCAGAATTCTTTGGTCCTGCTTCCATCTGCAAGTCTGAGCTTTTCCCTTCAGACTCCTCATGTCTTTGCTCCATCATCTGCTTGAACTCACTTCTAAACTCAACCAGAGTTTCCACCTGCATCTCCAGTCCTCGGATCTTTTCTTCCATCAGGTCTATCAGGTGGCACTTCATGCAAACAAAACTCTTGTCAGGTACCTGCTATATCCTTGGAGGCAGCTGGTTTAGGAAGAAATCACTTGAGGCCAGACAGCAGATAGCTAACAAAACTACCATTTATTTACACACATAGAGCTCGCCTAACCGGCCGAAGCTGGCTGGGCTATCCCCTAATAATCTAACTCCGTTGCCATGGGAACAAAAACCATGACAACCAAATACACAACATATTCCTCCTCCACTAATAAGAACATCCCCTAAACATAACACACACTAAACTAGGGAAGGAGGGTAGACTGCCTCCATTCTTGGCTAAACCCTGGGGATTATTTTGCCCCATAACCATGGGTTCGCCCTAGCTAAAGATCCAGCCGATGAGGAGGCCTGAGGAGGCCTTCTGTCTCTAGGTGGATTACGGCGAACTTCTAGTGTTGTTGCACCCGAAAGTACCATGGGCTCAGGGTCCGCAGCACGAACAGGTGAGGAGGTGGTATCAGCTCGAGTTGGGCAAAGGGGTATCTCAGCCACCGGCAGTAGTGGAGGAGAACAGTCAGGAACAGGTGATTCGTGAGTCGGTGTCTCATCAGAAGAGGTGAAGTCAGACCACTCAACTGCAGATGTGTACTAAGGACTGGCCTGACCTGGCAACAGCTGATCTACATGTCGCCACCAGGTAAGATTCTCTGCAGTCCAGACTGTGTAGGAAACAGGTCCTGTTTGAGTGATGATCGTGGCAGGGACCCATTTAGCTCTGGAAGTATAATTCTGAGCCAAAACTGGCTGTCCTGGGCTAAAGGTTCGGTCTTTTGCTCTGGGTGCCCGTCTGATGATTAGATATTGCTGCTGGTGTTGCACAATTTGTCGGGGTTCAGAAGGTTTCAGCAGATCAAAGCAAGTGCACAGCTGTCGTCCCATCATTAGAAAGGCTGGGGATGCCTGGGTTGTAGAATGAGGTGTGTTTCTGTAGGAAAGTAAGAAGGTATCCAGACGCTTTTGAATGGAGTGTTGTCCCCTTGCTGATTTCAAAGCGTGTTTCATTGTCTGCACAAATCTTTCAGCTAATCCGTTGGTGGATGGATGACATGGTGCTGATGTGATGTGATGTGTCCCATTTGCCTTCATAAAATTTTGAAACTCGTGAGAGACAAACTGCGGTCCGTTGTCGCTCACAAGTTGTTCTGGCAGACCGAAATGACTAAAGAGTCCCCGTAGTTTTTGGATAGTACTCTCTGCAGTAGTGGAATGCATTATAGAGACTTCTGGCCATTTAGAATGGGCATCTACTGCCACCAAGAACATGCTTCCTTCAAGGGGGCCAGCAAAGTCAATGTGAATACGTTGCCACGGGTTTTCAGACCAGTCCCATGGGTGTAGGGGCGCCCACTGGGGTGCATTCCTCACACCCTGACATGACATACAAGCTTTTGCCTTCTCTTCAATAGCACTGTCCAATCCAGGTCACCAAAAATAGCTTTGTGCAATTTCCGTCATGCGCACTATTCCACAGTGACTGGAATGTAGCTGTTCTAACATCTGTGATCTCAGTGATGGTGGAATAATGACATACCTCCCCACAAAAATAACCAGATTTGACCGATAACTCCATCCTCCTAGACATGTAGGTAACAAGGTCGGGTGAGACCGGAGAGATTTGTCGAGATTTTCCATGCATCACCAGGTCCATAACTTGGGACAATACTGGGTCAACGAGAGTTGCCTTCTTTATCTGAGTAGCAGTGATTGGTGTATTCTCTACCTGTTCAAAGTAGAAGATTTCCTTTTGGGCACTGTCTTGATGTTTGACTGGCAAAGGCAACCTTGAGAGGCCATCTGCATTGCCGTGCAGAGTGGATTTCCGATATTTGATTTCATATGTGTGTGCTGAAAGTAACAATGCCCAGCGTTGCATACTACTAGCAGCTAATGGGGGAATGCCTGTGTAGGATCCAAAAATTGACATCAGAGGTCGATGGTCTGTGAAAAGAGTAAACTTTCACCCAAACAGGTACTGATGAAACTTCTGAATTCCAAAAACAATTCCTAATGCCTCACGTTCGATTTGGGCGTAGTTAGTTTCTGCTTTGCTTAGAGTGCATGAAGCAAAAGCAATAGGTCTCTCTTCTCCCAAAGGCATAATGTGTGACACGACTGCTCCCACTCCATAAGGGGAGGCATTGCAGGCCAATTGTAGGGGTAAAAATGGATCAAAGTGCTTTAGAACTTCAGAATTTAGCAATGCATCCTTAGCTTTGTTAAATGCAACATCACAGCCTTCAGTCCACTTCCAGGCCTTGTTCTGCCCAAGGTGCTCATGAAGTGGTTTTAGCAGTGTGGCTAATTGTGAGATGAACTTTCCATAATAGTTCAGTAGTCCTAGAAAAGAGCTCAGCTGGCTTACATTTCGAGGTGGGGGAGCCTCCACAATAGCTTTAACTTTTGCAGGGGCCTTATGAAGACCTGCAGAATCAATGATGTGATCCAAATATTCAACAGAGGGCTTGAAGAATTCACACTTGTCTTTGAGAATTCGTAGGCCATACTCTTCCAGTCTTTGTAGGGTAGCCTCTAAATTCTTTAAGTGATCCTCTTCATTCCTTCCAGTGACCAGGATATCATCCAGATAGCACTGAACTCCTGACAAGCCACACAAGATCTGGTCCATAGCCCTCTGGAACAGGGCGAGAGCAGACGTTATTCCAAAGGGTAGGTGATAGTATCGATAAAGCCCCTTATGAGTCACAATAGTCAACAGCTCTTGGGACTTTTCATCGACGTGCATCTGTAAATATGCTTGACTCAGATCAATCTTACTGAACTTTTGTTCCCCAGCCAGGCCTGCAAAGAGGTCATCGATGAGGGGAAGCAGGTATTGCTCTGTACACAACACTGGGTTGACAGTGACTTTAAAATCACTGCAAATCCGGAGAGAGCCATCTTTCTTCACTATTGGAATGATAGGAGTGGCCCATGAGCTATGGGTAACTGGTATTAGGACTCCATTGGTGACCAGTTGCTCCAGGTCTGCTTCAACTTTTGGCCTGATGGCATATGGCACAGTTCGGGCTTTCAGATATATTGGTGGACTGTCAGGTTTAATGTTCAATGTCACAGTGATTCCCTTCATACTTCCCAAATCATCTCCAAAAACAGCAGCATGTTTCCTTAGTATAGGAGTTAGACTGGTTTCTTCTTTAGTCATCCAGTGCACTTCTGCCCAGTTCAGCTGAATCTTCCCAAGCCAAGACCTACCCATTAAGGCTGGGTAGTTACCTCTCACCACAAATAGTGGCAATTTAGCAACCTGTCCATTGAGCTCCACCTTAACATTTTATCATCAATAGTGCCCAACATGAGCACAGCTTCTCCCGTATACGTCTTCAAAACAGTTTTTGTTGCCTTAAGTGGAAGATGCTGTAGCTTTTCTTTATACACAGACTTGGGGACCAGCAAGACGGCTGCACCGGTGTCCAGTTCCATGCGTATAGGTTTCCCATCCAACAACGGGGTTACCCAGTATTCATGTGAGCCCACGGCCAAAGACAAAACATGCAGTGGCACTTCCCCTTGCAATGAGGTGTCACCTTGATCATCCTGGGTCTGCTCTAGGGTATGCAGGGTTCCTCTTTTTGTCGGCCAGACCACAGGCCTCTTTTTCTTTTGTTTACAGGCACACTCAATGTGTCTCTTTTTGCCTCAGTGTCAACACACCAGGTCCTTACACCAGCATTCTGATGCCTGGTGACCCGGCTTACCACAGCGGTAACATTCTTGACTCTGCACAGTTTTGTGGGTAGGTTCTTGTGACACCTTTTGCACCCTTGGGGATGCACCAATGTATTGCACCTCCCTCGTAGCCAGTTCCATGGATACAGCAATATCAACAGCCTTCTGTAATGTAAGCTGAGCCTCTGTCAGTAGGCGCTTCCGTATAGCTTCACTGTAGAGGCCACACACTAACCTGTCACGCAGGGTATCATTTAACATCTCTTTAAATTCACAGAGTTCTGCTAGCTTTTTTAAAATTACTACAAATTGTACAACTGTTTCATCTTCATTTTGGTCTCTTTTGTAGAACCGATATCTTTCAGCAATTACCAGTGGTTGTGGGGAAAAATGGGACCCCAGGATTTCCACAATGTCACTGTAAGATTTAGTCTCAGGCTTAACAGGATGTAGTAAGTTGCGTAGCAGGAAGTAGGTTTTAGCCCCTACAGCACTTAAGAATATTGGCAAAAAGCTCAAAACGCTCAGTATACACATGTCACTGCACTATATTCTCATGAAAATGTTCCAGCGGCCTGGTCAGAGTAGCCATGATTTTTAGTTTCACTTTCACAGTCACTGCAAACAAGCAGTTTTTTTGTTTGTTTGTTCTTTACCTTGACTTCTACTTCCTTCTGTTATTGGAGCAGCACCGGAATCCCATCCATCATCACCACTCATTATATCCTTGGGGGCAACCGGTTTAGGAAGAAATAACTTGAGGCCAGACAGTTAACAAAACTACCATTTATTTACAGACACAGAGCTCTCCTAACTGGCCGAAGCTGACTGGGCTATCCCCTAATAATCTAACTCCATTGCCATAGGAACAAAAACCATGACAACCAAATACACAACAGTACCCCCTCCAGGATCATGTACATGCCGCAGCTTCCACATCCAGTCATCTTCATTGTGTCTTCCACTGCTGCTTATGTATCAGTCATAGCCTTCCCACCGAAAACCTGTTAGTCCAGAAACCACAAACCAAACCATCACCACCCACAGCAAAACAAACCCCCAATGGGCACCAAAACAGCAGCAGAACACCACCAACTCCCTTCACTAGCCTATCTATTCCTCTGCCTTGCTCTCTTAGTCTCCCCTGCAAACTCCCACTGAAACTCCCCTGTTTACAGCTCTGTTTGCTGGCTCCTGTGCCGCTGCAACTGTCTATGCCATTCCCTGACTCTCTGGCTACTTTTATAGGACCCCTAAGCAGAGAAGCCCAGCCCTCCAATCAGGGCTCAGCTTCTCTCCCAGCGCACTGCCCCTACCAACCTCCACACATATAACTACAAAATACAATAGACAAAATACAAAAACCTTCTCCTCCAACACAATTCCCACTGAAATTCCCTTGTTTACATCTCTTTTTGCTGGCTTCTGTGATGCTGCAGTGGTCCATATTCAGATCTGGTTTGTAATAGAAATTATCATTCAAAAATTACGTCTTTAATTTCCTCTGTGAGAACAGGATTCTACTCATCAGTCTCCTGATGGCCTTTTTCATCTCTGCATTTCTCAGGGTGTAGATCATTGGGTTCAGCATTTGGGGAATGACAGTGAAAAAGACAGAGGCCACCTTGTCCAAGGTGACCTTCTTGAATGGTTGAGCATAGATGAAGATGCTGGGTATGAATAGTACACACACTACAATAATCTGAGTTCCACAGGTAGAGAGAGCCTTACGTTTTGCATCTGTAACATGTGTCCTGATCTTGACTAAGATGATGATGTATGAAATTAACAGACTGATGAATAGGATTATGAGCAGTACTCCATCATTGAAGACCATCTGCAGTTCGACTACATGGGTGTCAGCACAGGCCAGTTTGATGACCTGTGGGAAATCACAGTAGAAATTGTCCAGGATGTTTGGCCCACAGAACGGAAACTGGAGGAGCAGTCCCATCTGAACAGCAGAGTGAACCAATCCACCCACCCATGCCAGTACAACGAGCCCCACACACATATCTCGGTTCATAATAATCAAGTATCTCAGTGGTTTATATATGGCCACGTATCGATCGATGGCCATCCCCACAAGAAAAAAAACCATTGCACCCCCAATGAAGTGGAAGAAGAACATCTGGAGGATGCACTCATTGAAGGAGATGGTTTTACGCTGAGAGAGGAGACCGGACAGCAAGTTGGGAGCATTAACCGATGAGTCGCTGACATCCATAAAAGCCAAGTTGGCCAGCAGGAAGTACATGGGTGTGTGGAGCCGGTGGTCGGTGATCACAGTGATGATGATAGTGAAGTTCCCCACCCAGGTGATCATGTAAACTATGAAGAAGACCATAAAGAGAAAATACTTCAGCTGATGATTTTGAGTGAGGCCCAAGAAAATAAATTCAGTCACTGTGGTGGTGAGGTTCTGCTGATCCATTTAATCTCCTTAAAATAAACCTGCAAATTTGAACTGAGAAAAGAAAAATTATGACATTTTTCTAGCCCACTTCCCCTTTAATATATTGATATGAAATCTATTTTCAGTCCAAAATAGGAAACACACTTTGCTTGGAACTTTTCTTTTCTTATCTCAATTAACAGTGTGCCACTGTGTCCCACTTCAGGAAAACCCTGATTGAGCAATTCCGAGTCATCCCTCCCATGTCCTGGAAGGGAAGTGGAGTAGTCTGCTCATGAACAGAGCCCTCTGCTCAACACAGTGTCATTTCACTCTTCTATAGCCCTGGCTCAGCAGACCTACCAAATTTTGGCATTCACTGTTCAAGTTTTGGATTTTCAGTCTCTCTCCTCCTTGTCTCTCATTTTTTTACTTTACCCCACTTTTTCCACTGTATAACTGTGGAAGTGAAATTTTTAAAGTGAGAGAAAGTTTGAAAAAACAAACAAACCATCTTTCTCCCACAATTCATCATATGAAGATAAAGAAACAAATCCAAATAAAATGAGAGACACTAGGTGAGTGAGGTAATAAATTTTATTGCACCAACTTCAGTTGGTAACACATAAGCTTTTGCAGCTTATCTCTTTCACTAACAAAAGTTGGTCCAATAAAAGATATTACCTCACCTGCATTCTGATATCCTGGGATAAACACACCTACAACAAGACAGACTAAAAGAAAAGGAAAAGTTTTGTATTAATTTGATATTTTCTCCTGGAAAATCACAAATTTTCATCAAAGAAGATATTTTCACATCAAATATTTCAATTAAAAAGAACTCTTTTCTGATAGCAACATTTCTTGTAACAGAATAAAGTTTTGTTTCAAAATAAAAAAAAATCAGTTTTATTGAATTTTTCTGATATATTTTTTAAAAAAGTGTTAAAAAAACAGATTTTCCCAAACCCCAAGCTGTTGACATTTATTGGCAAAGACAGTGGGGTGATGGGATCCACTTCTGTCTTGCCTTGGACAATATCTGTGACCAAGGGTAACTCACAGCCTCACTCAGTCTAAAACAGTGGTAGGCAACCTGCGGCCCATCAGGGTAACCTGCTGGCAGGCCGCCAGACCATTTGGTTACATTTGCATGGCTGCCCACAGCTCCCAGTGGCTGTGCTTCACCATTCCTGGCCAATGGGAGCTGCGGGAAGCGGTGGCCAGGCCCACACCACTTCCCACAGCTCCCGTTGGCAGGGAATGGTGAACTGCAGCCACTGGGAGCTGTGTGCGGCTGTGCAAATGTAAACAAATAGTCTGGCGGCCTGCCAGCAGGTTACTCTGATGGGCCACGTGTGGCCCGCAGGCCTCAGGTTGCCCGCCGCTGGTCTTAAATGTTCAAGAGACAGGAAGATAGGTGTCCAGTTCACACAGAACTTCACTGGGAATTTGATGTCTTGAGCCCCCAGCCTTGTTGCCTCTGTTTTATGTGACAGTAGTTTCCCTACTTTGCAAGAGTGTGGTATGGTTAAATGCTTTAAGGAGCATGAAGTACTCAGGTACCACGGTGATGGGGCATTGCCCACCACTGCAACATTGATGCCACCTCAGATATTCCATAGTCTCCTGGACAGTTCAAGGCACAGATGTTTTAGTGGGATGTCTGTGAGGGTTGTCCTCATGACCTTGTAATGTAAAAGCCCTGGTCATGCTAAAGGAACAGAGCCCTTAGTTTAAAGACCTGTGGCAGACCCTTAAAAGCCTACACTGGGTTCAGCCAATAGAAGGGAGCAAAGACCCACATTATGTTACCTTTGATCTGAGGATCTGAGGACTAGATTCACAACACCACTTTGGCTTTTAGACACTTAGAAAAAACCAGATATTCACAGAGCCTGAGTTTGGTGCCAGGCTCCCTATCAAACAGGGAGAGGTAGGTGCCTAAGAATGGGATTCACTAAAGCCAACAGGCTGAAGGGCTCCCTCCCTCCATTTGTGATGGGAGACACAAAGGAGTGGGGTGCATTATAAACTCTACCCTTCTCACAGAGCTTGGCACTTACGTCTGGGCTACAGGGATCCACAGCCAGAACCCCTCTCCTGGAGTTAGATGTCTATGCCAAATTTTGGCATGATATGGCAGAGAAGGAGAAGTCAACCCAGCCACATCATAACATTTAGCCTAGTGTTTTCACTTGAGCTGTGGGAAACCCCTGTTCAAATCCTTTCTCCCCCTCTCCCTTAGACAGGAATTGAACCTGTCATCTCCACTGGCTGAAACTGGAATGGGCCCCAATCCAGCAGATGAGCTCTCAGCTTAGCTGACAGACCAGGCCCTTCCAGGGGGATAGCCATTCCTCCATCCACCTTCCCCATTTGTGGGTCACACTGGGGGTGAATGCCTAGGGGAAGGTTGTATCGCTTCTGCCCAGAGCCATAAATTTAGGAGCCAAGGGAATTTTCACAACAGAAATCTAGATGCTGAGTAAGTTCAGGAGCCCATAGGGCCAGGTGGCAGCTAAGTGGAGAGTTGTGAATACCAGTGGTACAAAACTTTGGACATGGGCACCAAAAATATCAGTGAGGTTCCTATGGTCCTTTGTGAATCCAGCCCTTAGTGGGAATCTTTGGTGTTTTGGGGACTCCTAGACTGGAATTCTTAAAGGAATATGTCTTCACTACCCCCCAGATTGGCTGATAGCGATCGATCCAGCAGGGATCGATTTATCACATCTAGTCTAGATGTGATAATTTGACCCGTGAGCACTCTCCCATCGACTTCTGTACTCCACCGCCGCGAGAAGTCAACACCGCAGTAAGTCAATCTAAGTACGTCGAACTTGCGTAACTTAGATCAATTCCCCACCCACCCCTGTGAACAACATGACTGAAGTCTACTTACTTAGATTGACTTACTATGATGTTTTCACCACAGTGAGTCGACTGCTGCAGCTCCCTCATCTACACCTCCTGCACCTCTTATGACGCTGGAGTACAGGAGTTGACAGGAGAGGGCTTGGGGGTTGATTGCTGCCCACTGATCCTGCGGGTAGTGTAGACATATCCCAACTCCATCATCAGTTGTGATATAGGTCTCCTTTGATGACTCCAGTCTAAAGCTGCTGGAAAGCTGCAGAACATGGGCTATACAAAGAAAAAGCAAATAATGAAATCCTTTCTTGAAATCTCACTATAGTTTTATCCACCAATGTGTGTCCTTCCCTGGGCTCTTTCTGTAGTTTGTTTTCCTGCTCTAAGCTGCTCTGGAGCTTTGAGCCTCTCAGACCTCCTGCTGTGGGAGAGCCTGGGATAACAGAAAATGATGAGCTGCCAAAATCTTAAGAACTGGTTCCCTACTAGTTCTCCAGTGGTGGATCCTTCACTCTCTCCAGGTCTTCGGTGGCACGTTGGCGGCAGGTGCTTCAGTGCTGCCGAAGACCCGGTAGGGAACCGCCTGGTGAGTACAAGCCCCATGTGCCTCCCAAAACAGCCTGTCCCCCGCATCCGACCTCCACCTACGTCCTGCCCCCAACTGTCCCCCTCAGAACCCATCAAGCCTCCCACTCCTTGTCCCCTGACCACCCCCTCCCGAGACCCTCCAACCTAACTGCCATCCAGGACAACACTCCTTACCCAGGGCCGGCTCCAGCCTTTTTGGCCCTCCAAGTGGCAAAAAAAAACCCGGCTCCAGCTCACCACTGGTAACAGGGCTAGTCACAGGAAGGCTTCAGATGGTCATAGCAAGAATGGGTCTATTATAATCCAAACTCCTTTTATCTCCTCTGTCAGCTCCAGCCAATAGCTGTCAAACACTTTTGAACAGGAAACAGGACAAGTGCCTAGTGTGATCTTTCCAACCAGACCTCTCCTTCCTTCCCACCAGGAGCTCTGAGCATCCCCCCATGCAATGGCTATTCCCACTATCTCATGGCATAGTTTAGGAATCAAAAGTCAATACCTTGCACAACTGCTGTGTGCATGGTCTCAAAGCCAGCTGCCTCCAAACACGCAAGAAAGTCCTGGGGAAGACACATCTCAGAGGTGATCACTGCTGTGCTGACACGCAGGAGAAGTGGACCAGGTTCCAAAAATGAGACAGCCCCAGAAATCTTCCTCTTATATAGTATATGATTCATGAACTAAGGCTGGCTCTAGATTCAAAGACCTCCTGAAATCTCCCTCAGCTTTGCTGGACAGGATCAAGACAGATGTCTCTTTTGAGATTGCAGGAGTCCGCCACAAAGGGAATCATTAATAAATTCCTGGAGTGGTTCACTTTGGTTTGTTTTAGCCACTCAAACCCAACCAGCTCTGGAATTCCCCTGCCAGGCCAGGGTCACAAGAGAGGGATATTGGGGATGCATGGAGAGAAATGGACATTTGAGTGGCCTGTGAAGCAGAGGGAATTCCAGTGAGTTTTATTCCTCACACTGAGAGAAATATGTGATAAAGTAGTTAGAGCAGGACAAAAGGAGTCAATTCTACTGAATTCCAGGAGGGCAGTAAAACAAAGTCCTCGGGGCAGGGACTATCTTTTTGTTCTGTGTTTAGACAGCACCTTGGGCAATGGGATTTTGGTCCAGGACTGGGGCTCATAGTCACCAAAGCACCAACACAACAAAAACAACAATAATAAAAAAAGATTGGCTATTATAGGGAAGATATTCAAACCTACCAGATGCCTTTGAATGTCCCACCACCTGTGAACTGAGTACAGTTTCTGGGCTCTTTTGCACAACTTTCTGAAATGTGTCTATAAAAAGCTATTCTTGGGACTCCTTGGACATTACACGAGTTTACAAAATAAAATTTATTTCTCTGTCTATGTGTTCTTGTGAGCTCAGCCTGAGATCTGAAAGTGAAGCTGTGTCTCATCTTCTGTCTCATCGTAACAGCATCAAACGTTCTGCAGAGAACACCAAGCGTTAAGTAACCCCTGTGTAGACCAATCCCCTTCACGCTCTGTCCCCGCACACTGCAGTTGAATACCATTCCTTTATAAAAAAAATAAATTCCTGTTGACTTCATTAATTATATAGAGGTACAATAGCTTTGAAATTCATTGACAATGTTTTAAAGATATTACTGCCTGAAAAAGTTTAGCTGGTCTCTCACTTTTGTTCAGGAATTCTTAAGGGGTATGAATAGTTATAATTCATTTTGAATCTGAAAATCCAATTCTGATATACCTGGCGTCTACTCTCCAGTATATCAGAATTGGATTTTCAGACCCAAAAGTGCATTGTAACTATTCATTGTCTCTCTCTTCGGGAAGAAGTGCTCATTTTTACCTAAATATTTCTCAGTGTAGAGCTCCCTTTTTACTGCTTATACTTTGAAAATATACATCTTGTTGGGAAATTAAAAGGGAATCACAATATTGTTAGAAAATGCACATTTTTAATTTTTTTTCAAAAAGACCCGTTTTTCTTTTTTGGGGGGAAAATTTCAAAAGTGTTTCTTTTTTACTTAAATTTTCTTTCTTTCTTTCTTCCTTTCTTCCTTCCTTCCTTCCAAGGGAGAAAAAAGGAGTAAATATGGAAAAATCCAAATATTTTATTCTAGTTTTTATATTTTCTCTTGAAAATAATAATTCAAAAATGTATAAAACCCCTTTCGTTTAATGAGATTTTAGATTATC
Source organism: Gopherus flavomarginatus (assembly GCF_025201925.1). Classification (NCBI taxonomy): domain Eukaryota; kingdom Metazoa; phylum Chordata; order Testudines; family Testudinidae; genus Gopherus; species Gopherus flavomarginatus. The sequence continues at coordinate 15,802,174 of NC_066627.1, read as the reverse complement.
AATGAAAAGGCTAAGCTGAAAATCAATCAAAAACATATTTCCCATCTATATCTTTCATTGCAATTTTGTATCAGGATTAACAGAAAAAGCAAACCAAAGAGAACTTCAGTTTAACCTGTGAGGTTAGGGATAAAAATAGAAATATCATGAAGAGAAAACTAAAACCAATTCTTTTTTAAAGGAAGTTCTGAGTATTATGAAATGAGTAGAGATATCCTATTTGCTAGAACTGGAAGGGACCTTGAAAGGTCATTGGATCCAGCTCCCTGCCTTCACTAGCAGGACCAAGTACTGATTTTGCCCCAGATCCTTAAGTGGCCCTCTTAAGGATTGAACTCTTAACCCTGGGTTTAGCAAGCCAATGCACAAATCACTGAGCTATCCCTCCTTATTAAACTATTCTCATGAGAATTTACATGATATATTTACATACGTGGCGTATATGTTGTCAGGTTGTCTGGAGTGGCTCACGTATATGAACACCAAACTCAGGGCACACTGTTACAAACCAGGGCACAAACTTCAAACTGGTTATGTGTTCTACATTTAAATTTCACCAACCAAGTATCAAGTTTGAACTCTTCAAGCAGTATAACAGCCTTAGCTTGGAGTCACAGATAGTTCCCTTGGGCACTCCAATCTATCTTGCCACCCAGACAACCTTGCCTTTGTGATAAAGAGTCCTTAACCCCCCAAATCACACCAATATTTGGGTTATTCCCAGCCCCAAAGGAACAGGCAGCTACCCCAGATCCATTGCACCTTAGACCTCACACCAAAGACACAACTTCTAGCCAATCCTATAATAAAATAACTAGAGATGAATTAACTATGAAAAAGAAATCAGAGAGTTATTTGCAACGTTAAAGCAGGTAACCATACACACACAAAGGAATTACAGAATTTGGTTTCAAAAGGTGATAGAAACTGCTGTGATATGCAAGCTTTCTATGTCTACTCCAGCTAAACAGCTTGGGGGTCCCTGGCTTAGAAATATTTCCCTCTCCAAATACCAAACAGCATTGTGATGTAGTTACTTTTGGGCAGGCACTTTTATTGCCTCCCCCAAGAGTTCAAGCTGATGGAACAAGTGTTGATGCCTCTTTTCTCTTCCTGGGTGTGTGGGCGGGGGAGTGAGGGTCAATCAACAAAGTCTTTGTCCTTTGATGTTTCACAATGGCTCATTTGGATTCAGTGAGCCTTCCCGTGTCCAGCATGTTACCTTAATCAATGATTCTTTACTGAATTACACAGTTACAGCCTTTTACAATGCAAACATTCAATATAACTTTATACCATGGGCTGCAGATGTAATGTCAGAACCATGCAGCCTCCTAAAAACACATCATTCGTCTAAACATTAAACACATTCTTATCAACTTAACATCTGTTTTAACAATGCTAATGCACAGGTGAGCCAGTCTGGTTTCCAGCTATTTATTTGCTGTATTCAGTGAAACCTGGGGGCTTTTGCAATAGCTGGGGCCTGTCTGCCAGTGTCATAGATGGGATTCCATGACGATAAATTCCCTAGATCTCCTCTGTCATTCTAAAAACATGGAAGGGATGGATGCATGTTCAGACAAGATACTAGAGCCTCAGTTCTGCAAACATGCATAATCAATAAGTTCTGCATAAGCAACATGCTTACATTTACATATAAGGGTTTGCAGGATTAGGGCCTTACCTAATAGGTAAAAATACTGTTTGGTTACACTGGTGTAAATCTGGAATATAGTCCTTTGATTTAAATTTCCACCACTGGAGCTGAAAGCAGGATCTGTCCCCAGTCGTCCAACAGACTTTTCCTGCTAATACTATTTGCCATGTGATAATTCTGGGGGCAGATCCATACAAATGCCAAACTCTGAGTGGCCAGTTCAGAGATGGATTAGGGTCCCTTGGAAAGCTGGCACTAAAGATGGAGATTACCTCTGCCTCCCACTTCCAAAGCAGGATTGTTTAAAGAGGGGATATCCAGAATATATGGATTGTCTGGATATCTAGCATATCCAGAATTGTTATAGTTAATGCTAAAAATAAGAGTTTGGGGAAGAATGTAACCCTTCATACCTTCCGGCACCATCCAACCTCTAACTGTAGAGATAAGATGATTTCCTCATGGAAACCAGATTATCACACATCTGCCTTCCACAAGCTCCTTGCGCCTTCCTCTGAAGCATTTGGTACTGGCTACTGTTGGAGACAGAATACTTGGCTAAATGGACCAGGAGAGTGATTCAGTGTGGCAACTCCAAGCTACGTATGTTCTGATGTTCTTTGATTTACAAAATATTCTTGACTCTTGTCCAGATGATTTTTTAAATGAAAGCAAAGTAAATATTTGCATCAGATCTTCAGACGGAGTAAAATGAATTCAATGGAGCTAGGCTGGTTTATACAAACTGGAGATCTGGCTCATTGACTCCAGTGGGGCTATGGATAATTTTCACCAGTTCAGGACTGGATCCTTTGTGTTATGCTGAAAATAAAAACCTGGTATCTCTTTTACACAAGTGCAAGTGCACTGATTTCAGTAGCTTTACTCCTGATTCATGCCTGTGTAAATGGGAGTAGAATCAGCCTTTTGATTTCCATTTAGATGTAGGTTCAAGAAATTAAACATATCTAAAAAATTTGGATGGGGAGGGAAATATTCCAGGCTCATTTACATCCGTATAAATCCAGAGTAACACCATTAAAACCAGTGAAGCCACCACAGCAGATTTGCACTGAAAGAAACTAGGACATACTTAGAATGTAAAGAATGTGGCACTCCTGACCGGATTCTGATTTAAAGCTGGTTGGTAAATTATTATTAATTTTTCCCATGTAAATTATTGATGAATATGAATTTATTTTCATTTTTGCAAAAAAAAATAGGGTCATCAAATAGCTAAAACCCCAAACTAATCTGTAAAAACAGATATTTTTTCATAACAAAAATCTTTTTCCCATAGAAAAGTTTCAACTAGGTCTAAACTCAACCAATGGGAAAGGTATTACACTAGTCAAAACACTGATTACCAAGGAAACTTATGCTTCTAGGTTTCCAAGTCAATGTGGAAAATGGAACATAAGCACGCAAGCCATTTAGGTTTTTGAAATTTTGAAAATTTTATAAAGGATGAGTGTTTGACTCATTGCATAACTGTTTCTCAGCATTATTCTCATTACCAATTTTAAGCTGCTTAGGAAAATGAAAAAGAAATCTCTCATAAAAATACACCAATATCTCAGATGGTATAAATTGCAATCACTGGCAAAGAATCTATGTCAATTTGCATCACTTGAGAATCTTTCTTATAAAACACATCCTGTTCACATCTAACTTTAAGGAAATGGTTCTGGTCTCACACCAAAGGAGTTACTCTTGATTTGCACTTGGTTAAAGTCTGTAAAACATGGTGCATGGAATGAAATGATACAAAGATGCTTAAACCTACCTCAGTCTGCAAGAAATGCTTGTCCAATGAGTGCAAGATGTCAAAGAAGGGTTCGATAGCACTAAAGCACTGATGATTTTCAAAGCAGAGTGAACCAATTATAGACTCTATGGCCTTAGAGACATGTGAGTTGGGGATTTTCAAAGTTAAGATGGTCGCACACACTTAAGTTGGAAAATTCACATCACAGTTATAATTAATAACTCCACTGGGTTTCACCAGCTTTACTAGTATGTTTAGCTGAGATTAGAATCTAATTGCATTTCCTACTCTTTGATTTGATTCATTTTGGTTGTGGGTTTCAAAAGAGAGAGAGTTAAACCCTCAACTCCCGTAAAACTATCTATGTATGGCCTTCAGCACCACAGTATCTGAGTACCTCACAATTGTTAAATTTTTGGAGTTAGGTGTTCATCTGCAATAAAAGGCAACAGGATTAGGGCATCAAACTTCCTTAGACTCCTTTGAAATAATATACTTCCTTATAGTCTGATGTAATATATTTAGTCTTCTCTAAAATGTTTGACTGGTTATCACATGACATTTTGTTTAAAAAAACTAGAGCAACATAAAACGAACATGGCAAAACATTAAATGGATTAAATATTGGCTAAAAGATAGGTCAGTCAGTAGCTGTAAATGGCAATTGTTATCAAGTGAATGTGCTTTCACTGGGGAGCAGGGATCGGTTCTTTGCCCTATGCTATTTAACATTTTTATCACTGACTGGAAGAGAACATAAAATCATCACTGATAAAGTTTGCAAATAATACAAAAACTGGAGGAGTGGTAAATAATTAAGAGGCCAGATCACTGATACAGAGCAGTCTGTAAACTGAGTGCAAGCAAACAATGTTCCATTGCACTAGCACATTGAACAGAAGCTGTTAAAGTTAGACATTTTAAAATCAGAAGGTCCAGATAACTTGCAGGCAAGAGCCTTAAAAGAACTAGCTGAGGAGCTCATTGCACCGTAATATTCATTTTCAATAAATCTTGGAGCACTGGGGAAGTTCTCAAAGACTAGAAGACATCTAATGTGCCATTTTAAAAAAAGAAGAAATGGGATGACTGGGGCAATTATAGGCCTCTCAGCCTAAAATCAATCTTGGGCAAGATAATGGAGTAACTGATTCAGGACCTGATTAATAAAGAACTGAAGGAGGGTAATATAATTAATGCAAATCAACATGGGATTGCAGAAAATAGATCCTATCAATCCAACTTGCAATCTTTTTGGATGAGATTACAAGTTTGGTTGTTAAACTTAATAGTGAAGATGTAACAGACTTCTGTAAGATGTATGATTGGCAGCACATGACATTTTGATTAAGAAACTATATATATAGAATATAAATATAACATGGCACACATTAAATGGATTAAATATTGGCTAACTGTCAGGTCTATGATAGTAATAGTGATAGTTAGGTCTGTGATAACTGCAAATGGGGAATTGTCATTGAGTGTGTATGTTTCTAGTGGGATCCTACAGGGATCTATTATGAGCCCTACTGTATTTAAAGTTTCCATCAATGACCTGGAAGAAAACATTAAATCATCACTGTAAAATTTGCAGATGACACTAAAATTGGGAAGTGGTAAATAATGAAGGAGTCAGGTCACATATTCAATACAATCTAGATCACTTGGTAAACTGGGGGCAAGCAAACAATATGTGTTTTAATATGTAAATGTAAATGTATACATATGAGAACACAAATGCAGCCCATGCGTATAGAATGGGGGACTCTATCCTGAAAAGCAATGACTGAACAAGATTTGTGGATTGTGGTGGCTAAATATCTGTATATGAGCTCTCAATGTAATGCAGTGGCCTAGGATGTATACATAGGGGAATCTTGAGTTGGAGATGAGACTTATTTTCCCTCTGTTTTCGACACAGGTGTAATCACTGCTGGAATACTGTGTGCAGTTCTATTGCCCTCAGTTCAAGAAGAATATTGATAAATTGGAGAAAGTTCAGAGAAAGGCAACGGGAATGATTAAAGGATTAGAAAACATGCCTTTTAGTGATAAATTCAAAGAACTGTATCTTCTTAGCTTAACAAAGAGACAATTAAGAATGATTTGATTACAGGCTATGAGTGCCTACGAGGGGAACAAATATTTAATATTGGGGTGCTTAGTCTAACAGAGGAAGATTTAACATGATCCAATGGCTGGAAGTTGTAGCTTGACAAATTTAGATTGGAAATAAGGCATATATTTTTAACAGAGTAATTAACTACTGGGAAAATTTACCAAGAGTCATGGTGGAGTCTATATCACTGACAGTTTTTAAATCAAGATTGGATGTTTTTTCTGAAGTATATTCTGTTAGAATTATTTGGGTGAATTTCTATGACCTTTGTTATACAGGCGGTCATGCTGGATGATCACAGTAGTCCCTTCTGGCCTTGGAATCTGTGGAGCTGTGAAAATCCCAGCCATTACTGATTCAACACTTCTGGGCAGTAGTGTAATATTATGGGTAAGGTTCTTTGGCCTAGGTTAGATTACCATAATGATCCAGTCTGGCCTTTAAATCCATTGCCCCCATTTGTAAACTATCCTTGTCATAAACATACAGCTAAGGGTAGCATAAAATCCCTCCTTTACCTGTAATAGGTTTGTCATAACCTTAGTCCCAGATCTGGACCTTAGCGTCCAAAATATGGGGGTTAGCATGAAAACCTCCAAGCTTAGTTACCAGCTTGGACCTGGTACTTGCTGCCACCACCCAAAAAATTAGAGTGTTTTGGGGCACTCTGGTCCCTCTGAAAAACCTTCCCTGGGGACCCCAAGACCCAAATCCCTTGAGTCTCACAACAAAGGGAAATAATCCTTTTTCTCTTCCCCCCTCCAGGTGCTCCTGGAGAGATACACAGACACAAGCTCTGTGAAACTACACAGAGTGACTCCCCCTCTCCGTTCCCAATCCTGGAAACCAAAAGCACTTTCCTATTCCCCCAGAGGGAATGCAAAATCAGGCTAGCAAATCCAACACACAGATCTCCCCTGATTTTTTCCTCCCACCAATTCCCTGGTGAGTACAGACTCAATTTCCCTGAAGTAAAGAAAAAACTCCAACAGGTCTTAAAAGAAAGCTTTATATAAAAAGAAAGAAAAATACATACAAATGGTCTCTCTGTATTAAGATGATACAATACAGGGTCAATTGCTTAAAAGAATATTGAATAAACAGCCTTAGTCAAAAAGAATACAAATCAAAGCACTCCAGCACTTATATTCATGCAAATACCAAAGAAAAGAAACCATATAACTTACTATCTGATCTCTTTGTCCTTACACTTAGAAACAGAAGACTAGAAAGTAGAAACTACTTCTTCAAAGCTCAGAGAAAGCAGGCAGACAGACAAAAGACTCAGACACTAAATTCCCTCCACCCAAAGTTGAAAAAATCCGGTTTCCTGATTGGTCCTCTGGTCAGGTGCTTCAGGTGAAAGAGACATTAACCCTTAGCTATCTGTTTATGACACGTCCCCCAAATTGCAGACAGTGGGGAAGCTCATTGGCGGCGATTTCCTTCTAGAACTTGAAAATAAACAGATTAATACAACACATACACCTTTACATATACTCCTAAGTATATAACTAACAGACTTCTACATTTTAAGAACACTTTTTAACTACTGAATTGTGGGAAACTCTCACGGGAGAGTGCATCAGCTACTTTGTTAGAAGCTCCTGTGATGTGTTGAATTTCAAAATCAAAATCTTGGAGAGCTAAACTCCAACGAAGAAGTTTCTTGTTGTTCCCCTTGGCAGTATGAAGCCACTTTAGTGCAGCATGGTCAGTTTGTAGTTGGAACCGCCGTCCCCAAACATATGGGCGTAGCTTTTCCAGGGCGTACACAATGGCATAGCATTCCTTTTCACTGACTGACCAGTGACTTTCCCTCTCAGACAGTTTCTTGCTGAGAAACACGACAGGATGGAAGTTGTGATCTGTTGCTTCCTGCATGAGCACCGCTCCTATAACACGCTCAGATGCATCTGTGGTTACTAGGAATGGCTTGTCAAAATCCGGGGCTCTGAGCACAGGGTCAGACATGAGCGTTGCCTTAAGTTGGGTAAAGGCCTTTTGACACTCATCAGTCCACTTAACTGCATTTGGCTGGGTCTTTTTGGTCAGGTCGGTCAGTGGGGCAGCGATTTGGCTGTAGTGGGGTACAAATCGCCTGTAGTATCCGGCCAAGCCTAAGAAGGATTGGACCTGCTTCTTGGACCGTGGGACAGGCCACTTTTGGATAGCATTCACCTTGGCCTGTAGGGGGTTTATGGTTCCTCGACCCACCTGGTGCCCCAGGTAAGTCACTCTGTTTTGGCCTATTTGACACTTTTTGGCCTTAACAGTTAGTCCTGCCTGCCTGATGCGCTCAAAGACCTTTTCCAGGTGTAGTAGGTGTTCGGGTCAGGAGTCTGAAAAAATGGCCACATCATCGAGGTAGGCAACTGCAAATTCTCCCAGTCCAGCTAGTAGACCATCTACCAGCCTCTGGAAGGTGGCGGGTGCATTTCGAAGGCCGAAAGGAAGGACATTGAATTCATACACCCCCGCATGGGTGACGAATGCTGACCTCTCCTTGGCAGGTTCATCTAGCGGTACTTGCCAGTACCCCTTGGTTAAGTCTATTGTAGAGATGAACTGGGCACGTCCCAACTTTTCCAATAGCTGATCGGTACGTGGCATTGGATAGTTGTCCGGACGAGTTACAGCATTTAGCTTACGGTAGTCCACGCAAAAGCGTATTTCCCCATCTGGTTTGGGTACCAGAACCACTGGAGATGCCCATGCACTGGTAGATGGGCGGATTATACCCATCTGTAGCATGTTCTGGATCTCCCGTTCTATAGCAGCTTGGGCATGAGGAGACACCCGGTAGGGTGGGGTTCTGATTGGGTGAGCATTACCTGTATCAATGGAGTGGTATGCCCGTTCAGTCCGTCCTGGGGTGTCTGAGAACAATGGGGCGAAGCTAGTGCACAGCTCCTTGATTTGTTGCCGCTGCAGACGTTCAAGGGTGGTTGAGAGGTTCACCTCTTCCACGCCACCGTCTTTTTTCCCGTCGTAGTAGACACCGTCAGGCCACTCAGCATCATCTCCCTGGACTGTAAACTGACAAACCTGTAAGTCTCTGGAATAGAAAGGCTTGAGAGAATTAACATGGTACACTTTAGGCTTTAGTGAGGAATTGGGAAATGCTATGAGGTAGTTTACAGCTCCCAGGCGCTCTTGGACCCTGAAGGGCCCTTCCCATGATGCTTCCATTTTATGGGCCTGTTTCGCCTTCAAGACCATAACCTGGTCTCCTACCTTGAAGGAACGTTCTCTGGCATGTCTGTCATACCAGGCCTTTTGCTCTTCTTGAGCATCCTTTAGGTTTTCTCTAGCAAGGGCTAAAGAGTGTCGGAGGGTGCTTTGTAGGTTGCTTACAAAGTCCAGAATGTTAGTTCCTGGAGAAGGCGTAAACCCCTCCCATTGCTGTTTCACCAACTGTAATGGCCCCTTAACCTCGTGACCATACACAAGTTTAAATGGTGAAAACCCTAAACTGGGATGTGGTACAGCCCTGTAGGCAAACAGCAACTGCTGCAACACTAGGTCCCAATTATTGGAGAATTTGTTGATGAATTTTCGTATCATGGCCCCCAAAGTTCCATTGAACCTTTCCACCAGGCCATTGGTTTGATGGTGGTACGGGGTGGCAACCAAGTGATTCACCCCATGAGTTTCCCACAGTTTTTCCATGGTCCCTGCCAGGAAATTAGACCCTGAATCTGTAAGGATGTCAGAGGGCCAACCTACCCTGGCAAAGATGTCTGTTAAGGCCAGGCACACAGTGTTAGCCCGGGTGTTGCCTAGAGCTACTGCTTACGGCCATCGGGTAGCAAAGTCCACTAAAGTCAGTACGTACTGCTTTCCTCTGGGCGTCTTTTTTGGGAAAGGGCCCAGAATATCCACAGCTACTCGCTGAAATGGGACCTCAATTATGGGGAGTGGCTGGAGAGGGGCCTTGACCTGGTCTTGAGGCTTTCCCACTCTTTGGCATACCTCACAAGACCGGACATACTTGGCAACGTCCTTGCCCATCCCCTCCCAGTGGAAGGACTTCCCCAACCGGTCCTTGGTTCTGTTCACCCCAGCATGGCCACTGGGATGATCATGGGCTAAGCTTAAGAGCTTCCCCCGGTACTTAGTTGGAACCACCAACTGTTTTTGCGGCTGCCATTCTTCCCGGTGTCCACCAGAAAGAATTTCCTTGTATAAAAGTCCTTGGTCTATAACAAACCGGGATCGATTAGAAGCGCTGAGAGGCGGTGGGGTGCTCCGTGCCGCCGCCCAAGCTTTCTGAAGGCTGTCATCCGCTTCCTGCTCAGTCTGGAACTGTTCCCTTGAGGCTGGGGTCACCAGTTCTTCCTCAGACTGTGGACTTGGGCTTGGTCCCTCTGGAAGTGATGTAGGTGATGGGGTTGTTTCCGTTGCTGGTGAACCGCTCTCCGCTGGTGCACCTGAGGGTATTTCAGGCTCTGGCTGAGCCTTTTGGGTATGGATGTTTTTTGCTTCTGCCAGTTCTGGCTCGCTGGCGCCCTCTGGCGTTGAGTTTGAAGATGTGGTTGCACTTGCTGGTGCTGGTTGCTGTTCCAGTTCCAGGCCTGGGACTGGAAATGCTGTGGCTGTTTCAGTGGTAGGCATGGAATCCGGGTCCACTACCTCTGTCTGGGTCTCTGGTAACACAGACAAGGCGTCTGTGGACGGCTCAGGAACAGGAATGGGTCTGGAAGCTTGCCTGGTTTGGCTACGTGTAACCATTCCCACTCTCTTGGCCTGCTTCACCTGGTTGGCCAAGTCTTCCCCCAGTAGCATGGGGATAGGATAATTGTCATAGACTGCAAAAGTCCACATTCCTGACCAGCCTTTGTACTGGACAGGCAGTTGAGCTGTAGGCAAGTCTACAGCTTGTGACATGAAGGGGTAAATTGTAACTTTGGCCTTTGGGTTGATGAATTTGGGGTCAACGAAGGATTGGTGGATAGCTGACACTTGTGCCCCCGTGTCTCTTCACGCAGTAACCTTCTTTCCGCCCACTCTCAAATTTTTCCTTCGCTCCAAGGGTATTTGAGAGGCATCCGGGCCTGGGGATCTTTGGTGTGATGGTGGTGTAATGAATTGCACTCGCATGGTGTTCTTTGGACAGTTGGCCTTGATATGTCCCAGTTCATTACACTTAAAGCATCTTCCATCTGATGGGTCACTGGGCCGAGGTGAGTTACTGGAGACTGGTGAGGTGGAAGGGTAGGGTGTCTGTGGCTTTACTTGGGTTGTATGTGGGGTCTTTGGCTGTCCTCGGTTGTAGGGTTTATGGTCGGTGTGCCCTCTGGGGTATTCGTTCCCCTTGACAGTAGCTTTCTTGCTTTCTGCCAGTTCCATCCATTTGGCTCCAATCTCCCCCGCCTCAGCGATATCTTTGGGATTTCCATCTTGTATGTACCGTGTGATGTCTTCAGGAACACCATCCAAGAACTGCTCCATTTGTATGAGAAGGTGCAGTTCTTCCAAGGTTTGAACGTTGTTTCCTGTTATCCAGGCCTCATAGTTTTTTGCAATGTAGTAGGCGTGTTTGGGAAATGACACCTCTGGTTTCCACTTTTGGGTTCTGAAGCGCCGACGAGCATGATCTGGGGTTATCCCCATTCTGTATCTGGCCTTGGTTTGAAAAAGTTTATAGTCATTCATTTGCTGCTTAGGCATTTCAGCTGCCACCTCTTCTAAGGGTCCACTGAGCTGTGACCTCAATTCTACCATGTACTGGTCTTCGGGGATGCTGTACCCAAGACAGGCTTTTTCAAAGTTTTCCAAGAAGACCTCGGTGTCATCACCTGCCTTGTAGGTGGGAAATTTCCTGTGCTGTGGAGCAATAATTGGCGCCGGGTTGTTAGGGTTGGCTGGCACATGCAGCCCAGCTTTTGCCAAGTCCAGTTCATGTTTTCTCTGTTTTTCCTTCTCTTCATTCTCTTTTTGTTGTTATTCCATTTCTTTTTGGTGTTTTTCCATTTCTTTTTGGTGTTTTTCCATTTCTCGATGGTGGGCCGCCTCCTCTTCTTCTTGCTTCCTTCTGTGGGCCAACTCTTCTTCTGCTTGTTTCCTTCAGTAGGCTACCTCTTCTTCTTCTAGTTTTCTTTTGTGTGCTGCCTCTTGGGCTGCCTGTTCTCTTTGGAAGGCTGCCAGTTTGATGCTTTCTTCCTTTTCTTTCATCTCCATCTCTTTTTGTTTTATTTCCAGTTGTCGCCTGTGTTCAGCTTCTCTGAATTGCTCTTTGGCCTCAATTTTTGCCTTAGAAGTCATGATTCCTATTTTCTTGTGTTGGGGTGCCCTCCGGTGTTTATCTTCTGAACTGCAGGTTCTCTGTTGCCTCCTGAAGTCTGCCTAGCAACAGTGCCTTTAGCTAATCTTCAATGTTAAGTAAACCTGAAAAACCACTTTATTTGCATTTATATAGTGCCGGTAATGACTCTCAATGGGAGTGCTATTGTGTGACAAAAGACCCTTAACAGTCTCTTAATGGCTTCTCGCTTAACATGCAAGCCACAAACTGCCAGAGAGAGCAGAGAAAAAAAAATTCTCTTTGGTTCCCTTTTTAAAACCAACCTGTTTCTCTCTGCTAAAAAGCCCTTAGCAGAGAAGAGAAAAATATAATATTCCTACTGGCTTCTGGATTCTGTCTATATCCCACCACTGCTACACCATGTCATAACCTTAGTCCCAGATTTGGACCTTAGCGTCCAAAATATGGGGGTTAGCATGAAAACCTCCAAGCTTAGTTACCAGCTTGGACCTGGTACTTGCTGCCACCACCCAAAAAATTAGAGTGTTTTGGGGCACTCTGGTCCCTCTGAAAAACCTTCCCTGGGGACCCCAAGACCCAAATCCCTTGAGTCTCACAACAAAGGGAAATAATCCTTTTTCCCTTCCCCCCTCCAGGTGCTCCTGGAGAGATACACAGACACAAGCTCTGTGAAACTACACAGAGTGACTCCCCCTCTCCGTTCCCAATCCTGGAAACCAAAAGCACTTTCCTATTCCCCCAGAGGGAATGCAAAATCAGGCTAGCAAATCCAACACACAGATCTCCCCTGATTTTTTCCTCCCACCAATTCCCTGGTGAGTACAGACTCAATTTCCCTGAAGTAAAGAAAAAACTCCAACAGGTCTTAAAAGAAAGCTTTATATAAAAAGAAAGAAAAATACATACAAATGGTCTCTCTGTATTAAGATGATACAATACAGGGTCAATTGCTTAAAAGAATATTGAATAAACAGCCTTAGTCAAAAAGAATACAAATCAAAGCACTCCAGCACTTATATTCATGCAAATACCAAAGAAAAGAAACCATATAACTTACTATCTGATCTCTTTGTCCTTACACTTAGAAACAGAAGACTAGAAAGTAGAAACTACTTCTTTAAAGCTCAGAGAAAGCAGGCAGACAGACAAAAGACTCAGACACTAAATTCCCTCCACCCAAAGTTGAAAAAATCCGGTTTCCTGATTGGTCCTCTGGTCAGGTGCTTCAGGTGAAAGAGACATTAACCCTTAGCTATCTGTTTATGACAAGGTTAAGAAGCTCAGATAACCTGATTGGCACCTGACCAAAAGGACTAATAAGGAGAGAAGATGCCTTCAGATCTGTGGGGGAAGGTTTTTTCTTTGTTTTCTCTCCGGAGACAAAGAGAGAGACCAAGCAAGTAATCTAACTTCTATTGAATGATACAGCTAAACTTAAAGAAATAGTAAGTAATAGCAAGGAAGTGCATTAGAGTATCTTTTGTTTTAGCTTGTTAATTTTCCCTGTGCTAAGAGGGAGGTTTAGCCCTGTTTTTGTACCTTTAAAGTTTTGCCTAGAGGGAATCCTCTGTGTTTTGAATCTGACTGCCCTGTAAAATTACCTTCCATCTTGATTTTACAGAGGTGCTTCTTTTATTCTTTTCTTTATAATAAAGTTTTGTTTTTAAAGAATCTGATTGAGTTTTTAGTGTCCAAAAAACCCAAGAGTCTGGTCCGTGCTCACCTTGGTTACCTATTTGATTGGTGTATTATTCTCAAGCCTCTCCAAGAAAGGGGATGAAGGGACTTGGGGGGATGTTTTGGAAAAACAGGAACTCCAAGTGGTCCTTTTCCTAAATCTTTGTGTAACTCACTTGGTGGTGGCAGTATAATATCCAAGGACAAGGAAGAATTTGTGCCTAGGGGAATTTTTTAACCTAAGCTGATAGAAATAAGCTTAAGGGGTCTTTCATGCTGCTCCCTGTCACGGAGTGTGGGGGAGTCCGGCCGTGCACCCCTCTTCCTGGGACCCACAGTGACTCTCAGCCAGCCAGTAAAACAGAAGGTTTATTGGACAACAGGAACACAGGTTACAGCAGAGCTTGCAGGCACAGTCAGGACCCCTCCACCGAGTCCTTCTGGGCTTTCAGGGTGCTTGGATCCTAGCTAGGATACCCTGAATTCTGCCCACACAGCCCCAAGCCCAAACTCAAACTGCTTCCCTCCTGCCACTCCCTTCCTTTGTCCCCCTTCCCAGGCAAAGGTGTTGACCTTTCCCCTCCCTTACCTAGCTCAGGTTACAGGCCCTGGCATTGTCCATCCCCTAAAGTCCTCCCCTGCTCTCCCGCTCCCCACACAGACAGTCCCTACTGCATCACATCTCTCCCCCCTTCGAGACTGAACTGAGCGGGGTCACTCTGCCCAGTGACCTGGGGAAGTTCAGGGTCCCCTCTCCGGGACAACGCATCCGCTGTCAAGTTGGCACTTCCCTTCACGTGGACCACGTCCATGTCATAGTCCTGCAGGAGCAGGCTCCACCTCAGGAGCTTGGCGTTGGCTCCTTTCATCTGGTGCAGCCAGGTCAGGGGAGAGTGGTCGGTGTACACGGTGAAGTGTCGCCCAAAGAGATATGGCTCTAGCTTCTTAAGGGCCCACACCATGGCCAGGCATTCCTTCTCGATGGCCGCGTAGCTTTGTTCCCGGGGTAGCAGCTTCTTACTCAGGTACACGATGGGGTGTCTCTCCCCCTTTTCATCCTCCTGCATTAACACCGCCCCCAGTCCCGTGTCTGAGGCATCGGTGAACACCATAAAGGGTTTGTCAAAATCTGGGTTTGCCAGAACTGGGTCACTAACCAGAGCCTCCTTCAGCGCCCGGAAAGCCTCCTGGCACTGCTCAGTCCAGATCACCTTGTCTGGCTTCCCCTTTTTGCACAGTTCAGTGATGGGGCCGGCTATGGCACTGAAGTGGGGCACGAACCTTCGATAGTACCCCGCCATCCCAATAAAGGCCTGGACCTGTTTTTTGGTTTGGGGAGCAGGCCAGTCTCTGATCACCTCCACCTTGGCTGGTTCCGGCTTCAGGCAGCCGCTCCCCACCCGATGGCCCAGGTAAGATACTTCAGCCATCCCCACCTTGCCCTTCTCAGCCTTTACTGTTAACCCAGCCTTTTGGAGTCGGTCCAGGACTTGTTTAACCTGGGACACGTGGTCCTCCCAGGTCTGGCTGAAGACGCAGATGTCGTCAATATACGCCACGGCAAAACTCTCCATCCCCCTCAGTAGCTGATCCACCAGGCGCTGGAAGGTGGCCGGCGCTCCCTTGAGGCCGAAGGGCAGGGTCAAAAACTCATAGAGCCCCAGAGGGGTGATAAAGGCCGATTTCAGCCTGGCATCTGCGTCCAGCGGCACTTGCCAGTAGCCTTTGGTAAGATCCATAGTGGTGAGGTACCGAGCACCTCCCAGCTTGTCTAGGAGCTCGTCAGGCCTGGGCATAGGGTAGGCATCAGATACGGTGATGGCATTGAGCTTTCGATAGTCCACACAGAACCAGATTGACCCATCCTTCTTGGGAACCAGCACTACTGGCGAGGCCCAAGGGCTGGAAGACGGCTGGATCACCCCCAAAGCCAGCATGTCCCTGACCTCTCTTTCAAGATCCTGGGCAGTTTTACCAGTGACCCGAAAAGGGGAGCATCTTATAGGGGGGTGTGACCCGGTCTCCACCTGGTGGACAGTCAAATTAGTGTGTCCAGGCTGGTTGGAAAACAGCTGTCGGTACAGATGCAGCACCCCTCTGATCTCAGCGTGCTGGCCTGGGGTCAGTTGCTCAGAGAGGGGAATTGCCTCCAGGGGGGAACCAGCTTTTGTCCCAGGGAATAGATCCACTAAGGGGTCATCTCCCTGCCCCTCCCAATGTCCACACACGGCCAACACCACATTCCCCCTGTCATAGTATGGTTTCATCATGTTCACATGGTACACCCGACGGTGATGTGCCCGGTTTGACAGCTCCACCACATAGTTTACCTCATTCAGTTGCTTGATAACCTTGAAGGGCCCTTCACAGGCGGCCTGGAGTTTGTTTCTCCTCACGGGGATGAGAACCATCACCTGATCCCCGGTGGCGAAGGCACGGGCTCGTGCTGTGCGGTCATACCAGACCTTCTGCCTCCTCTGGGCTCGGGCCAGATTCTCCCTGGCCAGGCCCATGAGCTCGGCCAGTCTTTCCCGGAAGGTCAGGACATACTCCACCACTGACTCTCCCTCGGGAGCGGCCTTCCCCTCCCATTCGTCCCTCATCAGGTCTAGGGGCCCCCTCACCCGCCTTCCATACAACAGTTCGAAAGGTGAAAACCCGGTAGATTCCTGGGGTACCTCCCTGTACGCAAACAGCAGGTGAGGTAAGTACTTGTCCCAATCTTGCGGATGCTGGTTCATAAATGTTTTTAGCATCATCTTCAGCGTCCCGTTGAACCTTTCTACCAGCCCGTTGGACTGGGGGTGATAGGCTGAGGCCCAGTTGTGCTGGACCCCACATTTCTGCCATAAGGACCGGAGCAGGGCCGACATGAAGTTGGACCCCTGGTCCGTTAAGACCTCCTTGGGGAACCCCACCCGGCTGAAAATTGTCAGCAGCGCATCTGCCACTGTGTCTGCTTCGATAGAGGACAAGGCCACCGCCTCGGGGTAGCGAGTGGCAAAATCCACCACCACCAGGATGTATTTCTTCCCTGACCAGGTCGTCTTGCTGAGGGGTCCCACTATGTCCATGGCCACCTTCTGGAAAGGTTCTTCTATGATGGGTAAAGGCCTCAAAGCCGCTTTCCCCTTGTCCCGGGCCTTCCCCACCCTCTGGCAGGGGTCACAGGATTGGCAGTACTGTCGGACATGGGTAAAGACCCCAGGCCAGTAAAAGTTCTGTAGCAGCCTCTGCCTGGTGCGCCGGATTCCCTGGTGCCCTGCGAGAGGGATGTCATGGGCCAGGTACAACAGCTTGTGACGGAACTTCTGGGGAACCACCAGCTGCCTCCTGATCCCCCATGACTCTACTTCCCCTGGGGGAGCCCATTCTCGGTACAGGAACCCCTTCTCCCACAGGAACCTCTCCTTGCAACCTCTCCTCATGGTCTGTACCGCACTAAGGTCAGCCCGGTCCCTGTGCTTCCGCAAGGAGGGATCTTTCTGCAACTCGGCCTGGAACTCAGCAGCTGGGACAGGAATGGGGACCGGCTCTCTCTTGCTGGCTGGGTCTGAGGCCGCAGCCTCTCTGCACCGTGCCCCTGGGCGTTCCCCGCTCCCTGAGTTAGGGTCCTGCACCTCAGGTCGAGTACCTTCCCCGTTGTCGGGGAGCAGTGCCATTTGCCGACTCTAACTACGAGTCACGACCAGGGCACTCTGGGTGTTACTAGGCCAGTCTTCAAGGTCCCCTCCCATTAACACGTCAGTGGGCAAATATTGGTGTACCCCCACATCCTTGGGGCCCTCCTTGGCCCCCCATTTCAGGTGTACCCTTGCCACGGGTACCTTGAATGGGGTCCCGCCCACGCCCATCAGGGTCAGGTAGGTGTCGGGCACCATCCGATCTGAGGCCACCACCTCGGGCCGGGCCAGCGTCACCTCTGCACCCGTGTCCCAGTACCCAGTGACCTTCCTCCCATCCACTTCCAGGGAAACAATGCACTCTTTCCAGAGGGGCAGCCCCGCGCCCACCCGGTAAACCAAAAACCCGGAACCGGGAGCATCCATAGGTGGTATGTTGCCAACCCCCCTTTCCTGGGAATGTAGCCCCTCCTCCGATTGGGTTTTTACCCAGTCCACCCTCTGCGGGTTGGGTCTGCTTGGTCTGTCCCTGAGCTTGGGGCACTGGGCCCATATGTGACCTTGTTGGCCACAGCGATAGCAGCCCATATCTCGTGGGTCCCCTTGAGTGGGTAGGAGGGACCTGCCGCTGGATGTTCCCCTTTTGGGGGGGTTCTCCATAGGCCCCCTTTGGGAGGTCCCATGTTGACTCTCTCTCTGCGTTGAGGCAGGCCTGCTCCTTAAAGACTCCTCCCTGCCATCCCCTGCCCGACTGTCCACAAATTGATCGGCCAGCTGGCCTGCATGCTGCGGGTTCTCCGGCTTCTGGTCCATCAACCACAGCCTCAGGTCGGACGGGCACTGCTCGTACAGGTGCTCCAGTATGAATAGGTCAAGCAGGTCCTCTTTAGTTTGGGCCCCAGCTGTCCACTTGCGGGCATACCCCTGCGCCCGGTTGACCAGTTGTAGGTATGTGACCTCACGGGTTTTACGCTGGCTCCGGAACTTTTTCCGGTACATCTCAGGAATCAGCCCAAACTCGCGGAGCAGAGCCTGTTTGAACAGTTCGTAGTCCCCTGCCTCCGCCCCTTTCAGTCGGCTGTACACCTCCACGGCTGTGGAGTCCAGTAAGGGGGTGAGAACTGCGATCCTGTCTGCAGGGTCAACCCTGTGCAGCTCGCAGGCATTCTCAAAGGCCGTCAGGAAGGTATCTATGTCCTCCCCCTCCTTACGCCGGGGCAGCAAGTGCTTATCAAAGCTCTTTGTAGGCTTGGGTCCCCCCTCACTCACCGCAGCCGGAGCCTCACTGCTCCTCAGCCGGGCCAGGTCCAGCTCATGTTTACGCTGTTTCTCCTTCTCCTCCCACTCACGCTGGCGCTGGTTCTCCTCATGTTTACGCTGGTTCTCCTCATGTTCACGCCGTTTCGCCTTCTCCTCCAGCTCTCGCCTCTTTAACTCGAGCTCTTCCTGTCTCAGCTCCCTTTCATATTCCAGCCGCCTCCGCTCCACGGATGCCGAGCATTGCCGGGAGGATCCCCTGCTGGGGGGTGAGCTTCGCCGTGAGGCTCCCCTGCTGGCCGGGGGTGTCACGGTGCCCTCTGTATACACTGGGCTCCTCCCCGCCCTTCCCCTACGCCTAGGAAGGGGGGGTCTCAGGAAGCCCTCGTCCACCGGCTGACCACTCCCAGCGGGGACAGACATTGGTGCCTGCACTGCATCTGCCCGGCTGCTTCCCTCAGAGACAGGGCTCCGTTCATTCATGCGGTCTCCCTGCTCCAGCTGGGCAATCAGCTGGTCCTTGCTGAGCCTCCCTGGGTGCAGCCCCCTCTGCTTACACAGCTCCAGCAGGTCACACTTGCGCCGCTTGGCATACATCTTCCTGCTGGCTACTCACAGGCCGGGGTGCTCGCCGCTCCCCACGGTTTCCAGGGGGAACCCTAGTGCACCAGCCCTTCTTGAGGTCACCACCTCTCTGCCAGGGTCGAGCTGTAGACTCCTCCGCCCCTGGGACCGCTCACTGCAATCCCCTGGGGGACCCTGTTACTGCAAAGTCCTTCTCACTGGGCACACACTCCCAGGGGTTAACCACCCCTTCGTTTTACTGCTCCCCAGTCACTTACTGCAGGAAGCGCCGTCCACGGGGTGCAGTATCTCCCGCCGCTGCCACCAGTTGTCACGGAGTGTGGGGGAGTCCGGCCCTGCACCCCTCTTCCTGGGACCCACAGTGACTCTCAGCCAGCCAGTAAAACAGAAGGTTTATTGGACAACAGGAACACAGGTTACAGCAGAGCTTGCAGGCACAGTCAGGACCCCTCCACCGAGTCCTTCTGGGCTTTCAGGGTGCTTGGATCCTAGCTAGGATACCCTGAATTCCGCCCACACAGCCCCAAGCCCAAACTCAAACTGCTTCCCTCCTGCCACTCCCTTCCTTTGTCCCCCTTCCCGGGCAAAGGTGTTGACCTTTCCCCTCCCTTACCTAGCTCAGGTTACAGGCCCTGGCATCATCCATCCCCTAAAGTCCTCCCCTGCTCTCCCGCTCCCCACACAGACAGTCCCTACTGCATCACACTCCCCACATCTGTACCCCAGAGTTCAGAGTGGGGAGGGAACCCTGACAATCCTGATGCAGAAAGTTGATTGGGACCAGATTTTCAAGTATAATGAGGAACCCAGTGGGATTTTTAAAAGCCTCAAGGCACCTAATACTCATTGAAATCAATGTATGGTAGTTGCCCAGGTGTATCTGAAAATTTCACAAGGCACCTAAAAGCGGCAAAGAGTTCTGTGGCACCTTAGAGACTAACAAATGTATTGGAGCATGAGCTTTCATGGATGAATACCCACAAGGTACCTAAATAATTTAAAAATCTGGCCTTAAGTGACTTCCTAAATGTAACACAGGAAAATCTATGACTGAGGCAGATATCTATGTCCCAAACCTTAGTAGTATCCACCAGACCACCTTTGCTGTCCCAACAGTAATGGGATTTGGGCGCATAACTCCCTGAAGCTCCCTTGAAACCCTTCAGAAAGAACATAGTAACTGTTATTTATGCAGAGCAATGAGTCAATAGGGCCATTTGCATCAGTGTTCAACAGGCTTTGGATCTACTCTTCTCATACAGGCTCATGGGTTAAGAATGGAAGAAGGGAGAAAGTACTGAGTAGAGCTGGTAAAAAATGTTTTTGATGGAACAGTTTTCCTTGAGAAATACTATTTCATCAAAATCAAAACATTTAGTCACACTGTGTTAATGTATATGAATATTTTGACTGGAAAGGGTCAAAAGGAATTATTTTAATTTTCTCATTTCTTTTTGATAATGTCAGAATATATTGTTTTGATAAGGTAAGATTGTGCATATTGTGTGGACTTTCAGCAAGAGTTGGATACTCATCTCCAGTAGGCCCCTTTTAAAATCACAGCCAAGAACCGTTACAAAAAATGCTATGCCTTCTTTATGCATCTTTAATAAAATGACCTTCTCTTAACCATTTTCAGATCACATTTAAGGCATTAACAAAAACAGTGAGGAAAAATAAAGAATTTGAGACAAAGAAAGACATTGTTTAACAGTCTCACATGTAAATTTCACTCCTAACTTTTCCTCCCTTAAAATTTCATTCAAACAAAAAGGAATTTAGCAAAAGCTACATTTTGATGGAATACCACATTTTAATGAGAGATCTGCTCAAGGCATCTTTCACCTCCTGGTTCCTTAAACTGTAGACAATGGGGTTGAGCATAGGAGTCACCACTATGTAGAGCAGTGAGAACGCCTTGTTGAAATCCAGAGACTGGTTTCCGGATGGGACCACATACATGATGATTAGCGCCCCATAGAAAGTTGACACAACAATGAGGTGAGAGGAGCAGGTGGAAAAGGCCTTTTTCCTCCCATTGTTGGATGGGAGTCTCAGGATGGTCAGGATGATATAGACGTAGGACATGATGGTCAGGGCAAACGGGATCACTAATACTGTGGAAGATGAGATTAGAGCTGTCATCTCTATCAGGCTGGTGTCAGTACATGGAAGCTTCAACACAGCTGTTAAATCACAGAAAAAGTGATTGATCTCATGAGGACCACAGAAAGGCAACATGGATGCCATAATTATTGTGAAGAAAGGAGCCACAAAGCCTAATGTCCAGGATGCAAAAGCCATCCAAAAGGAAGCTCTAGGGCTCATATTACTTGCATAATGCAGTGGATCACATATTGCCAAGTATCGGTCATAGGACATCCCAGTCAGGAGGAAACACTCAGTAGCACCAAGAAAGCTAAAAACAAACAACTGAAGGAAACAGCCCAAGAGAGAAATGGTCTTGTCACCTGTTGCAAGACTCACCAGGAGCCTGGGGATGATATTGGAGATGTAGCCAGTTTCCAGGAAAGATAAATTGCTGAGGAAGAAATACATGGGCATGTGCAGGTGACAGTCAGTCCACAGAGTAAGAATGAGGAGAAGGTTCCCAGCAACGGTTCCTAGGTAGATGATGAAGAATACCACAAAGAGCGTTATCTGCAGCTCTGGAAAAGTTTCAAATCCTACAAGTAGGAACTCTGTGATTTCCGTGTGGTTTCTCTTTTCTAGTCCAGCCATTGGTTATCTAAAGGGAAATAAAATAGGGTTGATCTAAAGTCACAGAATTTAAGGCAAAAAGAGACCAGTGTGATCATCTAATCTGTCCTTTAGCATAAGACAGGCTAGAGAACTTCACCTAGTGATTCTTGCATCACACCCATATCTTGTGGTTGAACTATAGCACATCTCTTAGAGAAAGATTCCAATTTTTATTTGGAGACTTCAAACTTGATGCTTTTTTGAGAGGGGGGGATGAATTTACAAGCTCAGTTGATAAAGGCAACTATGTTGATATAATAAAGTTCTATAAGGTATTTCACTTAGTACTGCAAGGCAGTCTGATTAATGGACAATGTCATATACATCTAGAAATAAAAAGGAAGGTCACATACAGGATTGAGGACTGAACAGTTACTCTGGAAAGGGCTTGGGTGCTGTGGTGGATAGCCAACTGAATTTGTGATTGCAGTGTGATGGTGTGGCTCAGAGAATTAAGTCAATCTCTGGATGTTTTAAAAAAGGGAATATTGAGTAGGAATAGAGAGGTAGTATTATAAAGATATAAAGAAGTGAGACAGTGACTGGGATACTGTTTCCAGTTCTGGCACCCACACATCAAAAAGGATGTTAAAAAATTGGAAAATGCTGAAAAAAAGAGTGGTGAGAACGATGAGAGGTTTGGAAAATCTGCCTTACAGAGAGGGACTCAAGAAGCTCAGTCGATTTAGCTTCTGCAAGAGAATGTTCAAAAGTGACTTGATCACAGCTGTATGTATCTAAACAGGGAGAAAATTTCCAGCGGTAGAAAGCTGTTTGATCTAGCAGAAAAAGGCATAACAGAATTCCATGGCTGGAAGCTGAAGCTAGACAACTTCCGATTTGAAATAAAGCACACGCTTTTTTTTTAAAGTGAGAGCAATTATCATAGGAACAATTTACCAAGGGATGTGGTGGATTTTAGCCTTTAAATTAAGATTGGATGTCTCATTCTAATGTTCAAATTCGATGAGAAATTATGTGTTTGATGCAGGAATCATGTTTAAAATTCTCTGGCCTGTATTATACAGGAGGTCTGTCATAAACATACAGAAAAAGATAGAATAAAATCTCTCCATTACCTCTAAGGGGTTAAGAAGCTCAAATAACCTGGTTGGCACCTGATCAGAAGGACCAATAAGGAAAGAAAATACTTTCAAATCTCTGTGGGGAGGTTTTGTTTGTGCTCTCTTTGTTTTTTTCCTTCCAGACAGAGAGGGACCAGGGCAGAAAGCAAACATTTACTAAAACCCTACCTAAAATAAGCTTACGAAAATTGTAATAGCAAGAAAATGC
This sequence comes from Gopherus flavomarginatus, assembly GCF_025201925.1. Classification (NCBI taxonomy): domain Eukaryota; kingdom Metazoa; phylum Chordata; order Testudines; family Testudinidae; genus Gopherus; species Gopherus flavomarginatus. The sequence goes on along the minus strand of NC_066627.1, from coordinate 15,779,158 downwards.
ACTAGATCATCCTTTGTTTTAGCTTGTGAATTTTCCCTATGCTAAGAGGGAGGTTTATTCCTGTTTTTTGTAACTTTCAAGTTAAGCCTATAGGTGACTCCTCTGAGTTTTAAATCTTATATCCTGTAAAATTACCTTCCATCCTGATTTTACAGAGGTGTTTCTTTTCCTTTTTCTTTATAATAAAGTTCTTTTTCTAAGAACCTGATTGTTTTTCAGTGTCCTAAAAACCCAAGAGGCTGGTCTGTGCTGACTTGGTTAATCTATTGGTTGGTATATTATTCTCAACCCTCCCCAGGAAAGGAGGTGAAGGGGTTTGAGGGGGTATTGGGGAAATAGGAACTCTAAGTGGTCCTTTCCCTAAATCTTTGTTTAACTCACTTGGTAGTGGTAGCAATACCCTCCAAGGACAAGGAAAGAAATTGTGCCTTGGGGAAGTTTTTAATCTAAGCTGGTAGAAATAAGCTCAGGGGGTCTTTCATGTGGGTCCCCTCATCTGTACCGCAGAGTTCAGAGTCGGGAGAAAACCCTAACAAGGTCAGACTAAATAATCAGAATTATCCCTTCTGGCATTAAAATCTATCTACACAAATGCATCCTATAACTTAGTAGAATCATAGAGTCATAGAATATCAGGGTTGGAAAGGACCTCCAACCCTGTTATCTTGTACAAGGAGGTTATCTTGTACAATCCCCTGCTCAAATCAGGGCCAATTACCAACTAAATCATCCCAGCCAGGGCTTTGTCAAGCCTGACCTTAAAAACCTCTAAAGAAAGAGATTCCACCACTTCTCTAGGTAACCCATTCCAGTGCTTCACCACCCTCCTAGTGAAAATGTTTTTCCTAATATCCAACCTAAACCTCTCCCACTGCAATTTGAGACCATTACTCTTTGTTCTGTCATCTCCTACCACTGAAAACAGTCTACATCCATACTCTTTGGAAACCTCTTTCAGGTTAAAGAAGCAAAGAATCCTGTGGCACCTTATAGACTAACAGATGTTTTGGAGCATGAGCTTTCGTGGGTGAATATCCACTTCATCAGATGCTGCTTTTACAGATCCAGACTAACACGGCTACCCCTCTGATACTCGACCCCTTTCAAGTAGTTGAAAGCAGCTAACAAATCCCCCCTCATTCTTCTCTTCTGCAGACTAAACAATCCCAGTTCCCTCAGCATCTCCTCATAAGTCACGTGATCCAGCCCCCTAATAATTTTTGCTGCCTTCCACTGGACTTCTTCCAATTTTTCCACATCCTTCTTGTAGTGTGGGGCCCAAAACTGGACACAGTACTCCAGATGAGGCCTCTCCAATGTCGAATAGAGGGGAAGGATCACATCCCTTGATCTGCTGGCAATGCTCCGACTTATACAGCCCAAAATGCCTTTAGGCTTCTTGGCAACAAGGGCACACTGTTGTCTCATATCCAGCTTCTTGTCCACTGTGACACCTAGATCCTTTTCTGCAGAACTGCTTCCTAGCCATTCGGTCCCTAGTCTGTAAGAGTGAATGGGATTCTTCCGTCCTAAGTGTAGGACTCTGCACTTGTACTTTTTGAATCTCATCAGGTTACTTTAGGCCCAATCCTCTAATTTGTCTAGGTCTCTTTGTAGCCTATCCCTAACCTCCAGAGTATCTACCACTCCTGCCAGTTTAGTGTCATCTGCAAACTTGCTGAGAGTGCAGTCCACGACATCCTCCAGATCATTAATGAAGATATTGAAGAAAACCAACCCCAGGTCCGACCCTTTGGGTACTCCACTTGAAACCGGCTGCAAACTAGACATGGAGACGTTGATTACTACCCATTGAGCTCTATGATCTAGCCAGCTTTCTATCCAACTTATAGTCCATTCATCCAGTCCATACTTCTTTAACTTGCCAGCAAGAATACTGTGGGAGATCGTATCAAAAGCTTTGCTAAAGTCAAGGAATAATAGATCCACTGCTTTCCCCTCATCCACAGACCCAGTTATCTCCTCATAGAAGGCTATTAGGTTAGTCAGGCATGACTTGCCCTTGGTGAATCCATACTGACTGTTCCTGATCACTTTCCTTTCCTCTAAGTGCTTCAGAATTGATTACTTGAGGACCTGCTCCATGATTTTTCCAGGGACTGAGATTAGGCTGACTGGCCTGTAGTTCCCTGGATCCTCCTTCTTCCCTTTTTTAAAGATGGACACTACATTAACCTGGTCACCTGCTATATTACCTATTGTTTCTACACATCGGGATGTTTTTTTTCCTGCAACCTCAATAAGGATTCTTTAAAATACAGCCAGCTCTCCTGGACTCCTTTCCCCCTCATGTTATTTTCCCAGGGGATCCTGCCCATCAGTTCTCTGAGGGAGTCAAAGCCTGCTTTTCTGAAGCCCAGGGTCTGTATTCTGCTGCTTTCCTTTCTTCCTTGTGTCAGGATCCTGAACTCGACTATCTCATGGTCACTACCTACCAGATTCCCATCCACTTTTGCTTCCCCTACTAACTCTTCTCTGTTTGTGAGCAGCAAGTCAAGAAGAGCTCTGTCTTTAGTTGGTTCCTCCAGCACTTGCACCAGGAAATTGTATTTCCAAAAGCTTCCTGGATTGTCTGTGCACCACTCTATTGCTCTCCCAGCAGATATCAGGGTGATTAAAGTCTCCCATGACAACCATAGCCTGCGATCTATTAACTTCTGCTAGTTGCCAGAAGAATGCCTCGTCTACCTCTTCCCCCTGGTCTGGTGGTCTATAGCAGACTCCCACTACGACATCACCCTAGTAAGTTATTCAGATGCTTCATTTCCCTCTGAGTTTAGAAAAATCACCTAAATTTCAATGTAAATTAGTTTAGTTTTGCCTTTGTAATTATTGGATACAAACAAAATTAATATACAAGCCACATATGCACAAATACACACACCTGGAGAAGAGAACCTGGAACCTTATTTCCTCAGCTAAGAAAAGAAAAACCAATGAGATTCTTCCAAGTTGGGTTTGCCATTCATGGGTTTCCTTATTTAATGCTTCACCTGTTCTAAAGAATTGTTTTTGTGATAATTCTATACTCACCCACAGGCTAGATGCAACCTATATAGGAAATAAGTGTGAGATGAACATATTCAGAACATATATTCATATGGCACTCTTTGAGAAGCAAGAAGGCTGGTTCCCTGTGATGGATGTGGAAGGGAGCTCTCCAAAAATTATTGATCCTGTATCCCAAAATGTGATTTATGAGCTATACATGTTAGTCTGTGGATCAGTGATTGCATGCCATGAAGTCTGAATGGATCTAACTATGCAAACAACACAGCAACCAAAGCAAATGTATTGTCCTAGATGGCTGGCTGGATGCCCCCACCAACTGGGAAAAAAGAATACAGACACAGAAGGAAGTTTTTGCTCCTGGGCCCTGTAACAAACACAAAACTGTGCAATATGTAATCTAGTCCCAACATACACAGGGAGGGTGGGAGCTTTAAAAAGCTCAGTTTTCCCTGCAAGAGTGGAGACAGACTGGGTCCTAGGAGCTGTTTGGCTTTCTGAAAGCATGTCACTTTGTTTACATCTTATCCTTTAACTAAAAAAGGAAGGGGTAAATTTAGTTAAGACTAAATATGTGCATAGGCAGTTTGTTAGTTTAAACTCCTTTTCCCTTAGTGTTTTATTTCAACCATTAAACAATAACACTTTTCGTTAAGAATGTTGGTTGTCTCCATCTTAAAATGGGATACAACAGAAACAGAGGGAGTTCAGATTCAGATGAGGGAAAAAGGATTGATTGGATAAAAAATATTCACTGAGAAGGTAGAAATAAAAGGGACTTTTAAGTAGGGCTAGCAGGGAAGACATTTTCTACCTTATAAACAATTTTGCTGAAAATCAAAATAAAATGAAAATATTATTTCAATGCTTGGAATTTTCACTGAAAAAATAATCCCCCAATTTTGGTGGGAGGGAAAGGTTCTTTGTCAAAACCAAACAAACCTACCATTTTTTGGATTTCCTTTTTTTGGGTGAGAACACTTTTTTTTATTGAAGCAATTTACTCTGGTGAAATTTCTGTTTCCTCAAAAAGCCATTTCCCATGAAAATACATTTTTGAAAAGAAAAAAAATAAAAGAGTATCAATTTAGACAACAAAAATAAAACAACAGCAAAGAAAAAAATTACCTGTTGTGGATACTGATAACTCATCTATTCTGCACTGAGCAGTAATCAGACATTTTCCATTGACAATAACTCTCTCATAAATCACACAGCATCTATCCATCCATTATCTACTCAGACATGTTCAAGACAAACACCATTATATCAGACAGAATGATGTAAATCCTCAGAATGGCCCACTGAAAATATTCATTCAGGAAAGAATCTTTGGCTTTGAGGTCCAGTGGCTTTTCATTGCTTATTTCAGATCACTAAGACCCAAGAGATTCTACTTCTCTCTCTCTCTCTCTCTCTCTCTCTCTCTCCCTCCCACTTCTCACTCCCTCCTGGCATGTGCTATCAAAGGGATCTATTAATATGTTTCTGTAGCTGTGGCCACAGGCAATTTTACCCATTTCACTGTGACCTCTGAGGAGACAAACTGGTTATTTATTTCAGATGGTAAATGAGATCCCTTCTGATCAAGCTGCCTTTGTCTTTCTTTGAAACTTTCAAACATATTCACCCAGAAACTGGGCTATTTTTAAAGTTTATGGCCAAATTGTCTAGACATATCTGAAGTCTGCCTTTAGTTTTACGAAGTTAGTGACATGATCTATCTTTTTAAAAAAATCCAATAAGATGAATAAGAACCTGTAGGCATGATATTCTGGGAAACAGGCTGGAAATCTGTTCCAAAGCAATAAAAGTTATTCTTGACTTAGTCCTGGGAGTGCTGGTCTCCCTCACCCCATCTATCTAGTTCTCTGGGAGATGAGACCTCACATGGTATGGGCCTTATAAAGTAACTAGTTCTCTTCCTATACACTCTGGCTTACTCTGTTGGGGTAACAAGCGAAACAGCCACATGCCAGGGCCCTCACCAAACTCACAGTCTGGCCTTGCACAGTTCAAATGCCTGATGTTGCTAATCCATTTGTTTGTGAAGATGTACCAAGTCTTGTGGTCATCCCTCAGAACACAACCAAACTCTCATTGAGCTCATAGCAAGAAATCATTGCTTTGCACCTATCAATTCCATGCTAAGCTATTGCTCATTCTTCATTCACGTTCCCTTTGAAATCAACATTTTAAATAGTCGTTGGGCACATGCATCTTTTGTAGGGACCAAATCCTGATATTCTTTCTCAGGCTTTACTCAGGAAATGCTCCTAGGGATGCCAGTTGAAATTTCCTCTGAGTAAGAAGTGAGTAAAAGCTGAATGAAAATGGCAAATTAATTCCAAGGAATCTTGCCTGAATGATTGTTAAGGCAGAAGTTCAAGTTCTGGCCCAAGCCAATTTAAAAAAAAAATGCTCCGTACTTTGTCAACACTTCTTGAGTATTACAAGGGGCCTGGAAGTTTCTTTCCAGTAACTCTGTAGAGTCTGCACAGATCAACACTAATGTCATGAGCATGACAAGAACAGGGCACATGAACCTGAAATATTTGCAGAGCTGCAGGAGGAACCGTGGGATATACAAAGAAACCATTCAACATTGTTGGTAGCATTCATGGAGCATTTGGCTTTGTCAGCCATATTGATAGATTTTGCTCAAGTTTCTTCTTCTTAAAACCATGTAAAGGAATTTGGGGGAAAAAGTAGTTAGTTTGAAAATCTCAGCAATTACATTCTAATTCTAAGTCCTTATGCAGATTGATTCCTTGTTTAGTGATACAGATTCCTACAGAAGTTTACTTGGCAATACAGAGGGCCTCATTCAGATTTTCCTCTCATCTTACTCAAAGCTCTTGGTTGTGATTTTCTGCATAGCACCAAGATTTTCATAAGTGAATGATGATGTTGATTGCCTCATTTTTGGAGTGCCCAACTTGATATGTGAGCATGGCACCTGATCTTCAGAAAGTCCTAACCCCCTGGAAATTAAGACCCTTAAAGGAGTCTCAGGTTGGTAGTGAAAAACTACCCCCTAGACAATTATGAGTCTGAGGCCTGGTCTACACTACAAATGTAGGTCAACAACACCTGCCTTAAGTTGACCTAATAATTAATGCATCTACACTACCCGGTCCCTTCTGGCAACCTTAGTTGCTTGTAATGTCAACTTTTGTATTCCATCTCTGAGAGCGGCATAGCACTTAATTCAATGTTGATGGGCTGAATGAGAGGTAGTGTAGATGCAACTGTGACACTGCACCCCATATTCTTCACAGTGATATTATTATCATATGATTATGTTATGCAATATAAGTCATGTGAGATATCTTTGGAAAGGTTATGATTTACTGAATATGATTATTCTATTTGTATGTATGTATCATTTTTGTATCCAAAATTAGGAATATGATTATGTATTTCTATTACAAATGTGATTAAATCATTAAAAAGAGGATAGAGAATAAGACTGAGAATATATTATTGCCCTTATCGAAATCCATGGTACACCCACATCTCGAATACTGTGTACAGATGTGGTCTCTTCACCTCAAAAAAGATATTCTAGCACTAGAAAAGGTTCAGAAAAGGGCAATTAAAATGATTAGGGGGTTGGAGAGGGTCCTATACGAGGAAAGATTAAAGAGGCTAGGCCTCTTCAGCTTGGAAAAGAGGAGACTAAGGGGGGGATATGATAGAGGTATATAAAATCATGAGTGATGTTGAGAAAGTGGATAAGGAAAAGTTATTTACTTATTCCCATAATACAAGAACTAGCGGTCACCAAATGAAATTAATAGGTAGAAGGTTTAAAAGACATAAAAGGAAGTTCTTCTTCACACAGCGCACAGTCAACTTGTGGAATTCCTTACCTGAGGAGGTTGTGAAGGCTGGGACTATAACAATGTTTAAAAGGGAACTGGGTAAATTCATGGTAGCTAAGTCCATAAATGGCTATTAGTCAGGAAGGGTAAAGAATGGTGTCCCTAGCCTCTGTTCATCAGAGGATGGAGATGGATGGCAGGAGAAAGATCACTTGATCATTGCCTGTTAGCTTCACTCCCTCTGGGGCACCCGACATTGGCCACTCTCGGTAAACAGATACAGGGCTAGATGGACCTTTGATCTGATCCAGTACGGCCGTTCTTATGTTCTTATGTTCTTATTACACCTGGTGAATGCCCACTAGGCAAAAGACTGTCAGTCTAGATGGCAAGCTGGAAAGGGCCCATTCATGTTAAGGAACCATTAGGGAGACCAACAGGCCTTAAAAGAAGCTTATTCTCCACCTGCGCATGTTCCTGAGGATGCTACAAACAGCCTTCGAGCAATGGCTGCTATTGCACTACAGGGATATGTAATCAGGTCACCTGGTACTGGACTCCATCTTACCACTGACTGGCATGGGAACAATGTTTAGAAACAAAGGATTCCTGCCATATGCAAAAGCTGTTGAAGGCAGGTATGACATCACCGTGGTTCTTCACTGACTCCCTGCCCCAAAGAGACTCTTTGAAAGACTCGAAGAACGAGGACTGAACTGGGGAGAAATGCTGGACCCAGGCTAAAGGGAATTTTAGCCTGTGAAAGGAACACCTGGGGTTTTTAAACTGTAAGCAAGTGCAACTGGCCCTTTAATAATTTCTGTAGCCTGCTTGAATCATCATTTAGGGTGAGAATGTGCTACTCATGTCCAGTCTCTTTAGTATATTAAGCTTAGTTTGCATGTTTTGTTTGTTTGCTAGGTAATCTGCTTTGACCTGTTTGCTGTACCTTATAATCACTTTAAATCTATCTTTTGTAGTTAATAAACTTATTTTTGCTTTGTCTAAAACCAGCGTGTGGGAATCATAACTTGCAGCAGAAAGCTATTGCATATTCCTCTCCCCATTGAGGGAGGGGATAATTTTCATGAGTTTATGCTGCACAGATCTCTGTGCAGTGCAAGACACAGAGGGGTGTGTGCATTGAGCAGCTAGGCAGTTCCTTATCTTTAGCCTCCCAATGCAAAACGCAGCACTGTATGTACTGCAGCTGGGTATGTCCCTACCTATATGTGTGCTGGAGCCTGGAAGAGGGCTTGGCAGGATGGTCACAGCAGTAGAGTGTAAAAGGAGCCCAAGCCTGGTGGATCGGGGGGGCTCAGTGGTACAGCAGTTCCAGGTGGCACCCCAGGAGAAACCCCTCATAGCAACATTGTGTAATTCAATTTCATTGGCCTCCAGTAGGTGTCTCACAATGCTCGGCTGCAGCTGCTTTGAGACTGTTTCAAATTCCACTGCATGTCATCCAGGTACACAGGAAACATTCTGTCCCCCAGTAAAGCCCCAGGAACTTTTGAATTCCCATTTCCTGTTTGATCAGTGTGGAGAGCTCACCAGCACAGCTGATCATGGACAGTCAATGCCTCAAATGTGGTCCAGCTGGAGTATACAGGAGATGGTGGATCTGATTGCTATGTGGGGAGCAGAGTTTGTCCAAGCACAACTCCAATCCAGCAGAAGAAACAGCGACATCTTTGCAAAGATTGTTTGGTACATGGGAGACAAGGAGTACAGCAGGGATACACATCAGTGCTGCATGAAAATCAAAGAACTTCAGCTGGCATACCAGAAGACCAGGGAGGCAAACAGTCATTCTGGTTCTGCACCACAGACGTTGCTTTTACGAGCTGCCTGTGATTGTCAGCAAGGACCTCACCACTGTTCTCTAACACAGCATGGATACCTTTCAGGAGTCTGAGTTCCAGGACACATCAGGCAACAATAGTGAGGGCACTGTGGACAAGGAAGAGGAAAATGAGGAGAATGGGAGACAGGCAAGCAGTGGATCCATTCTTCCCTAAAGTCAGGAGCTGTTTTCAACCCTTAAGCCCAGCCAGTCACAAGACACCATGGAGCCGTGCGCGATGTCAGGGAACGCACCTCTGGTGAGTATACATTTCTTAGCTTACTGTAGGGTGTGACAAAGTTCCTCCTCTATCTTGGTGAGTCCTGCATTTATTAGCAGACTTGTTTGCCTCAGAGATTCCCTCTGTGGGTCAGGGAACAGCCCAGAGACCTCCCGCTCTGGTAGAACCCCCAGTCTAGATCAAGTATCAGAGGGGTAGCCGTGTTAGTCTGGATCTTTAAAAGCAGTAAAGAGTCCTGTGGCACCTTATAGACTAACAGACGTTTTGGAGCATGAGCTTTCGTGGGTGAATACCCACTTCGTCAGATGCATGTAGTGGAAATTTCCAGGGGTAGGTATATATATGCAAGCAAGATAGAGATCATGAGGTTAGTTCAATCAGGGAGGATAAGGCCCTGTTCTAGCAGCTGAAGTGTGAAAACCAAGGGAGGAGAAACTGGTTTTGTAGTTGGCAAGCCATCCACAGTCTTTGTTTAATCCTGAGCTGATGGTGTCAAATTTGCAGATGAACTGAAGCTCAGCAGTTTCTCTTTGAAGTCTGGTCCTGAAGTTTTTTTGCTGCAGGATGGCCACCTTAAGGTCTGCTATTCTGTGGCCAGGGAGGTTGAAGTGTTCTCCTACAGGTTTTTGTATATTGCCATTCCTAATATCTGATTTGTGTCCGTTTATCCTTTTCCGTAGCGACTGTCCAGTTTGGCCGATGTACATAGCAGAGGGGCATTGCTGGCATATGATGGCGTATATTACATTGGTGGATGTGCAGGTGAATGAACCGGTAATGGTGTAGCTGATCTGGTTAGGTCCTGTGATGGTGTCGCTGGTGTAGATATGTGGGCAGAGTTGGCATCTAGGTTTGTTGCATGGATTGGTTCCTGAGCTAGAGTTACTATGGTGCGGTGTGCAGTTACTGGTGAGAATATGTTTCAGGTTGGCAGGTTGCCTGTGGGTAAGGACTGGCCTGCCACCCAAGGCCTGTGAGAGTGTGGGATCATTGTCCAGGATGGGTTGTAGGTCCCTGATGATGCGTTGGAGAGGTTTTAGCTGGGGACTGTATGTGATGGCCAGTGGAGTCCTGTTGGTTTCTTTCTTGGTTTTGTTTTGCAGTAGAAGGCTTCTGGGTACACATCTGGCTCTGTTGATCTGTTTTCTTATTTCCTCATGTGGGTATTGTAGATTTGAGAATGCTTGGTGGAGATTTTGTAGGTGTTGGTCTCTGTCTGAGGGGTTAGAGCAGATGCGGTTGTACCTCAGTGCTTGGCTGTAGACAATGGATCGTGTGATGTGCCCGGGATGGAAGCTGGAGGCATGAAGGTAGGCATAGCGGTCGATAGGTTTTCAGTATAGGGTGGTGGTAATGTGACCATCACTTATTTGCACCGTGGTGTCTAGGAAGTGGACCTCCTGTGTAGATTGGTCCAGGCTTAGGTTGATGGTGGGTGGAAGCTGTTGAAATCATGGTGGAATTTTTCCAGAGACTCCTTCCCATGGGTCCAGATGATGAAGATGTCATCAATGTAGTGTAGGTAGAGAAGGGGCGTGAGTGGACACGCCCCTTCTCTACCTACCATGCAACAAACCTCGATGCCAACTCTGCCCACATATCTACACCAGCGACACCATCACAGGACCTAACCAGATCAGCTACACCATCACCGGTTCATTCACCTGCACATCCACCAATGTAATATACGCCATCATATGCCAGCAATGCCCCTTTGCTATGTACATCGGCCAAACTGGACAGCCGCTATGGAAAAGGATAAACGGACACAAATCAGATATTAGGAATGGCAATATACAAAAACCTGTAGGAGAACACTTCAACCTCCCTGCTATTCTGTGGCTGCAGGATGGCCACAGAATAGCAGACCTTAAGGTGGCCATCCTGCAGCAAAAAAACTTCAGGACCAGACTTCAAAGAGAAACTGCTGAGCTTCAGTTCATCTGCAAATTTGACACCATCAGCTCAGGATTAAACAAAGACTGTGAATGGCTTGCCAACTACAAAACTAGTTTCTCCTCCCTTGGTTTTCACACTTCAGCTGCTAGAACAGGGCGTCATCCTCCCTGATTGAACTAACCTCATGATCTCTAGCTTGCTTGCATATATATATCTACCCCTGGAAATTTCCACTACATACATCTGACGAAGTGGGTATTCACCCATGAAAGCTCATGCTCCAAAACATCTATTAGTCTATAAGGTGCCACAGGACTCTTTGCTGCTTTTACAGTCTAAATCAATTCCTCCTCTGTCTAAACAGGAGTTGGGAGGTTTGTGTGGAACCTGGGCCCGCTCTCTACTCCAGGTTCCAACCCAGGGCCCTGTGAACTGCAGCTGTCTAGAGTGCCTCCTGGAACAGCTGCGCAACAGCTACAATTCCCTGGGCTACTTCCCCATGGCTTCCTCTCCACACTTTCTTTATCCTCATCACAGGACCTTTCTCCTGCTGTCTGATAATGCTTGTACTCCTCAATCCTCCAGCAATACACCTTCCCACTCCTAGTGCCTCTTGCTCCCAGCTCCTCGCTTGCACACTACAAAGTGAAGTGAGGTCCTTTTTAAATTCAAGTGCCCTGATTAGCCAGCCTGCCCTAATTGATTCTAGCAATTTCTTCTCAATTGGCTCCAGGTATCTTAATTAACCTGCCTGCCTTAATTGGTTCCAGTAAGTTCCTGCTTGTTCTGGAACTACCCCTGTTACCTTACTCAGGGAAAAGGGATCTACTTAATCTGGGACTAGTAGATCTCTCTTTTTTAACACTCCTGCTGCCCTCTGGCCTGGAGGGTGGAGGAAAGCAGGGGGATGTTCCTGCTGCTGCTGGCCCTGGGCCCTTGCTGTTACTGCTCCAGCAGCTCCCTTGGCTGGATCAGACACCACCACCACCAACCCTTTCTCCTACCCAGTTGCTGGCTGGCTGCTGAACCTCCCTCCCCTCAGTTGCTGCTGTTACTCCAGCTACAGCCTCTTGGGGGGGGCAGCCTACTAGCCTGCTCCCCAGAGGAGGGGATTGAGGGACCCCAGCCCAAACTATTGCTGCTGTGGACATTACCACCATCATCACCATCTGAGTGGGGTCCCTCCTGCCTGGCCACCAGACTACCACCTGGAGCTGCTGTGTTTGCTGCTGGGGAGTTGATGGAGCCCTGAGGAGGAGAAAAAGAGGACCACCTGCTGCTGGGGTAGCAGTCAGTGACTCTGAAGACCACCATGGAAGGGGCACTTAAGACCTGAGTAATTTTCAAACTGTGCTCTTGTGGTGGGGGTGTGGACTGTGTTTGTCAGGACACTGGGGGTGTGGAGTGGAACCTGCCCCCGGTCCATCTGTGTCCCCCTTCAGCCCCGCCACCACCACTGCCACCGCTGCCCTTAGCCTGGGGGAGGGGGTCATTTAGCAGTAAGTGGGCTCCGCCTCTCCACTTCCTGGTTCCCAAGAGGAACACACTCCGGCAGCCATCTGGCCTGACCTTGTCACAAGGGGTAACATTCTCTTTTATTTTATGCTTAATCTGAACAAAAGAGGAGGGGATGTGGGTATCTGCTTCCCAATGGCTGCTCCAGCTATGCAGAGGGCACATAGGGATGGCCTGTGAATCCTACATTGAGATCTCTAAGAAACTTTCATTGAGGTACTCTCAAATCCTTTGCAGAAGGTTTCTGGGTAGGGCTGCCTTATTTATTCCACCCCGGTAGGACACTTTCCAATGCGACTACAGTATTAGCTCTGCTGGCATCATTACGGTACACAGCATAGCAGCATAAAGACCAGGTTGATACCAGATTCTTGGAGCATCTGCTCCCTTGCTGCCCCTGTTATCCTCAGGATAACAACATAGGGTGGCCTAGGGGAAACAGGAAGTTTTCATTATAAGTGCTCATGTTGCAAACAATACAGTATGTGCTGTATCCACCCACCTTGAATTCCTGATCCCTCCATGGTTTTCCTAATTTGCCATTCCTTTGGTTGGCCTGGATTGGTGACTACTATGAACAGTGTGAAGGAATGGGTGGAGGGCTTCCTGTGTCTTCCCCCTCCACAGAGCTAGAATGTTAATGGATTGGTGAGGCCTGAATTTCCTTTACAAATCCATCTTAACTCTTCGCCAACAAATAGTGTTCATCTATGTGTTCGATTATTCTCTTCTTTACCATAGTATCAGAGGGATAGCTGTGTTAGTCTGGAGCTGTAAAAGCAAAGCATCTGACAAAGTGGGTATTCACCAACAAAAGCTCATGCTCCAAAACGTCTGTTAGTCTATAAGGTGCCACAGGTTTCTTTACCATAGTTTCAACTAATTTGCCTGGTACTGAAGTTAGGCTTTCCAGCCTGCAATCACCAGGATCACCTCTGGAGCCTCTTTAAAATATTGGCATCACATTAACTATCCTACAGTCATCTGATGCCCAAAGCATTTAGGCACTCAAATCACATGGAACTGATAGTTGGGCACCTAATTGCCCTAAAGGGTAAGATTTTCCAAGGCCCAAACACTCATTTCTGCAGACTCAATGAGTCATTTACATCTTTGATTCTTTTATCACTGACTGTAAAACTGGTGCAAGTCCATTGGTATATCTGGATCTGCTCTGGACACACCAATATATTTGACAGCCATTGACTAAAATGGAGTGGGGACACCGGGGGTGTGGCGTGGAGCCTGCCCCATGTCCATCTGTGTCCCCCTTCGCAATGCCTCCAGTGGAGTTGCTTCTGATACACAGTTCAGTGGGTGAGGCCTTTTCAACTTTCAAACTGTGATTCTAAACCAATTTCTGTAAACCATAGCAAATGTGCATGTGTAAACATTCCTATTTGGGGTTAAATGGCTTATTTATAGTTTTCTTTTTATTTAATTTAAGTGAATTAGGAAAAGGCTTCAGCAGATGGCCCTGTAGAGGTTAACAGAAAATGTATGAATACACCAGTTTGGAAACTTAGATATGAGCGAGAGTGGGAACATTGATACTGTCCAATAATAGTAAAATTTGAACCCAGTCACTCTATTGCAATTATGTTTATTTCTGTTTCAAAGGGATACTTGGTGATTCATAAAATGTAGTAATCAGCAAAGTTGGCAGCAAACAGCATTGGTATTAAACATACTGGTACAGAGAATTGAAGCCCACAGCCAAAGCCTGTCTCTCTTATCCCTGCAAAGGGCATAGAGGATGTCAATGGAATTAGAACTGACTTCAGCTCTGTGTCATTAGCTCTTTATTTATTCTCTTGTCCCTATGTCTGTCTGTGTTACATGTCATTGCTCAAAAGTTTAAAACTGGAGATGTGTTTTAATACCTTGCTGAACTGGGGCTTACATTTATTGTTTAAAATCAACTTTAGATACCACTTTTCTAAATAAAATACAGACAAAAATGCTGACCACAGGCAATACCATTTTATATATAATTTTAACAGATAATATTGATTATTATTAAGCATTTTATTTTTTCAATTTATCAATTTAAATGTTCACATTTGTGGGAAATTATGGAGGGGGTCAGACAATCATTATTTAATGTCAATACATATTAAGATTCAAAAAATTAAAGCTATATACCATTAAAGCCCAATTTCTCAGCATATCAAAATATACAAAGTAAATAGCCTCAAATCAAACTCGAATAAGCTATCAGGCAGCATTTTTCTTATTTTGCTTATCTGTAAATTTTGATTATTAGTGATGGAAATATGTTGTTGGTTTATGCGTGTACAGTGAAATTGACCTGCCAACATTTTGTGATAAAAATCTAATCCTTCCGAGCCTATTTATAGGGATAGCAACAGAAATTGCATTGCATAAACAAGACAATAACAAGCAGCTATTAGTATTGTTTTCCTAAAACATTAAAGCAGAGGTCTGCACTGTGCACAGTTCTCATTCAAACCTTGTACATGACCAAGAAATAATAACCAGAGCATTTTTTAAAAAATGAAACCTTTCCATCCTATAGGCTATGTTCTCCATTCAATTATACCATACAACACTGAAAAACTGGCACAATGGGATGGAGAGTTTTTAATTCAGTCCCTACTCAGGGGAAATTCACAGTGGGACAAATTTTGAGCTTTGATTGATTAAATACTTATAAGAAACTCAACATTTGGCTCCTAAGTAAGCTTGTTCAGTAACTTATAACTATCCATAAATACATCACCTGTGGATATTCCAAACCCAACTGTCTTCTCTCATGTACCTTGGAGAAAGGCAAAATTGTTACCCAGAGATGAGGACATGAAACCAATACACAGAGTGAATGTTTATCTTCTTGGCAACATGCATCTGACTCCAAAGCATCTCAAAGGCAGTAAGAAAAATAAGGCACAAAACTGCTTTAGCACCACCCTGGGAAAAGGCAGGCCTTGTGCAGATTTGTTAGAGCTTTCTTACCAAAGAGCGGTAATAATAATATTTGGTGTGTTCTGATGGAACTGTAAATAAATACCCCCGTGTAGGGGAGCTGATAGTAGCCCTGCAAATTACTCAGATGTCAGGGTGATGGGTATGGTTAGAATAGAGAAGAATCAAGAGAGTGGGGCAACATATTATGTATGGGAATAGATAGAATGATAAATCATTACAGTGCTTCAGCGCCAAAAAGCCAGCAGATTTCCTATGGATTTTCACCTACCTTCTGTTTCCATTTCAATGCTGTGGAGATGGTTGTGGGAGGGATTTGTAGACACTCTCTCCACTCTGTGCATTGCCAAGTCTCAGCCTATATTCCCAAGTGTGGGAACTGATGCTTTTGCTCTCAAAATATTTTGTTCTTAAGGACAAACTCAGATTTAGCTCCTTTTCTGTAACATCATTGTATATGCTGTACCAGCTAAACTGGGGCCAGTGAGGTATATAGTGCATGGAGCGGTTGTGTGTGTGTGTGTATAAGAGACAGCAGGCATGTGTTGTGCTGGGGGAAAGAGTGTGTTTAGTGTGTTAGACTGGGAGTATGTGTGCTTCTCCTTGTGTGACGTGTGAGTGAGCATCATGGTGTATGTGTGTATCAGTCTATGGAAGACACTGCGTGTGTGATTGTTTGAGCATTTTCCTGTGTTTAAATTACAACAATTTAATCTAGTAAAAGTTAGCCTCATTCTTCCTCACTGCTCCTGTCCAAGCACATCAAACTTCCCATGATACACAGGAGGCAAAATGGAAATAGAGCTGGGTGCATAAGATATTTTTCATTTTATTGGCAATTTTGAGAAATTGCAGAAAAAATAATTTTGGGCTGAACCAAAAATATTTTTCCAAATTTTTGATGACTCAGAAAGTCAAAAGCAAATTTGTTTCCATTTTGACCATTTTTAAAGTAAAATTAAAAAACATTTGAAATGAAAACTTTTTGGAACCAGAAAACCAAATTGTTTCATTTCAAAAAGGCAAAATGAAAGATTTTCTGGGAATTTTTTCTATTGTTTTATTTTTTTAATGGACATTATTCAGAAAAACTGACAAGAATTGACTTAACTATCAATGACTTGACTTCACTGTTGCTGAAATTGCATTATCCATTGGAAAAGTTTTGTATGACAAATTTTATCCTTATATAGATGGCCTCTTAGACAATATCATTCGGACACACATTTCTATTGTCTTTATTGCTTATTCTACAACAATATAGAAGTAACAACACACATTTGAAGAGCACAAGCAGCTATGGTCCATTTTGAGAATCAGCCTAATTCTTCTCTCACCCTGATATAAATCCTTCTTATTTCCATTGAATCTACTTTAGATTCAGTGGAGTTACTCCAAATTTATATTGGTCTAAACCAGGAGCTGAACGTGTTTCTGGCAGCTTGATTCTTGGTTCCATGGTACTCAAAGTATTGGGGCTTGTTTACACAGGAATACTCAGGAAAGATCATCTAAATTCACACCTGTAGTTAAAGTGCAATAGTTAAATCACAGTATGCCCCTGTGTGTATGCTCTTATTCAGAATTAAAGTGGCCTCAATTTGGTCTAGTTCAGTTCACTTTGAAAGTAAACCCCCAAATATATATATATATATACACACCAACTCCCACCCCACACCCCCGCAGCTTGAGATCCCCAGCCTCCAAGCCCAGCTGCAGCTCACAATACATAAAGCTATTTTTAGAGCATGAGTCCCGCAAGCCTGAGTGTGTTAACCTGAGCTGGCAGGCTTCCTCCTGCTCTCTCCAAAATGCTGTGTAGATGTACCCTATGGGCTATGCCAATTTAGATCAGCTGAGGGTCTGGGCCTGCGTATCAGTTTGAACTTGCAATATCTGGCCTTCTCTTCTGCCTCGCCGTTCACTGAATGAAAACCTCTGCATGTAGCCCGATGGGGAGATTTAGCTAATTGAAATCAATGGAATTTAGTCAGTCAGGGATTTGGATCCATTCAGCCCCTTATAAGATTGGGCTGAGAGCTGGCCTGACCCAGTCTGCACTTGATCACTCTTAGGGGAGCCCTTTTCTCTGCACTCCCTCTTTAGAGCTTTCCTTGCCTCTTTTGTGGATTCCATTCCAAGATGCATCGCATTCCCCATTCACCATACAGGGACCTACATCAGGCTTTCTGGCCCTCAGTGATTTTTCTAGGGGCTTAGAATTTAGGTATGGTGACACTGCGCATCACAATGCCTAAGTCCCTTCGTGAATCTAGTCTACTCTGCAAAGAAAAAAGCATCGCACTGGGGCCACATGTACACTACAAAATTAAGTCGACCTAACTTACGTCAACAGACAGTTGTCACAGTAATTACATCACTTTTGCGTGTCTACACTTTGCTCCTGGTTTTGGCAGTGCACATCCTTGTCAGAAATGTTGTATTGACTGTAGTGTCAGTATAGGCCATTGTGGGAAGGCTTCTGACAGCCAGTAACAGTTGACATAAGCAAGATGGTGTCTATGCCGACTCTAAGTCAACCTAACTACATTGACCTTGACTCTATGTCCCTTGTGGAGGTGGAGTTATAAACTTAGAGTAGTAGGGCACTTACATTGGCAGGAGTGAAATTTAAGTGTAGACACTTCCGTAGTTAAGGTCAACATATGTTGCCTTGCATCAACCTAATTCTGTACTGTAGACCTGACCTGAGTGTCAGAGCTGTGGGTCTAAAAATAGCAACATAGATTTTTAGCCTTCTAACCTAAGCCCCGTGAGCCCAGATCAATTGACCCAGGCTCTGAGACTCAGTGCCACAGGTTATTTCTTTGCAGTGTAGACGTACCCTAAGTGCTTTTTGTGATTTGAAATTCTCAGTTTAGACCAAGTTATCTGTATCAGAGTGGGAAATGTTTTCCCCATTTCCCTTCAGCACAATGGATTCCCCGCGCTACGTATAAAGCTAATGGTCTATATAAGAGTCAGTTCTTTGTACAAAAAATTAGCAGCAGATATGATGCAATTGGTTGAAACCTGCTCCCCTAGGTGTGTTCCTGTGCTATAGCTCATCACTGGAACTACCTGAATTGTCATCTTCCCCCAATGAATATTCAAAGACATCCATTTAAGGGTTTTTAACCCAGCTGTCATTAAAGGGACCTGAATGTATACTCCATATGCAAGAGCTGCCTTCAGGAAGCCAGTGAGATGCTGACCCTCTTGGAAACTTGGAAGGTAGGTGTCTCCAATACAAGACTAAACATAGCTCTAAGTGTACCGGAGCCCCCATGTGTGTTTCAAAGCACTTCATGGAGATTTCTTGGCCAAATACATTAATGGTATTATGGGAACAGGTTATTAGCTGAAAAGCTGAAATACTGGGCATTTTCACCAGGTATATTTATCGCTGTTTCTTTGTCCATATCTATCTATCTATCTATCTATCTATCTATCTATCTATCTAACTATCATAAAGCATCTTCTTGCTATATATAAATATATGAACAATGGAAAAAATATATGAAGCAGTTAATAGACAAATGAGTGAATGGAGAGGTAGAGGCAGTGTTAAGAATGGAGGGGTGCGTAGATAGAATGTTTTGCTTCTATGTTCATGTGACAAAATATGTAACATTCCAGTTCTCCTGAAAATTCTTTCCTTAATAATATGAAGCTATAAGGCCAATATGCTTAATGGATTAAAAAAATATTGCATTTATGTTGCCAAAAATAGTCATCAGTAATAGTAATTACTAATCAATCCATGTGAATTAACAATTTTGCAGATTAGTCTAATTTGTTCAATATGTCATCTTAAAGTATGTGATCGATCAATCAATCAAGCTATCTACTTCCAATGTAAGGTCAGTGTAACTGACAGAATAATCATCCCCTTGCATTGCTTTCTTGTCATTAATGTGTCAAGCAAATGCCTTTTTGTTACATGTATACAACTAGGTGATTTTCACCCCCACACTATAAAAGAAGATGGAGTAGATTTTTTCAAATACACTAGGTTTTCTTTGTCACTTTAAGCAAACTAATACAGCAAACTTGTGCCCATCTGTATTGTTTGTGTCATAAATATTGAATAAAAATATGATATAAAGCATGGCAAGGCCATTTTAGTTGATATTGCATTCGAAGGATCCTATCTTTGACCACTTTGTTGCCATGGTGAGCAAAGAACTCACTGATTTCAGTTGTTGTAGGGTTGAGATACTACTGAGGTCATGGACTACAATGGAAGCTGCTAATTTGCAGAACATCTCTGGGCCCAGTCGTTGGAAGAATGCTTTCTGCCTTCATCAGATATAATGCTCAGGCACACTGAGATGAGGTCAGTCTCTTTTTTCCATTTTAAAATTTCAGATTGTGACTAATTTCAACTTTAAAAAAAATTCAAATTTGGGAGAAAATGGAAATTAAAAGGTTAAAAATATACATGCATTTCCCCCACCCCCTACCCATATTTCTACTAGTGGTTTGGGCATCCTCAGCAGCTGAAGTGTCCATGACTGCACTCTGTGCCACACTGCTGCTGTTGTGATAACCACTTGAGAGTAAGGCTGGTTTTCACTCAGCTTAATGAAGACAGGACATTCCTCTTGAGATGTCCTTGACTTTGGAAGTCACAACCCACACTTGGGACTCAGTCCTGAACTCAATGAGGCTATTCATGTACTTAAAAGCTTGAATGTTCTTTGGTGGTCAGGGCCTGGACTTTCAGCCCTATGCAGGATTGAGCACTTCTGATCTTTAGAGCCCATAGCAAACCCAGTCTGTTTCCCCAAGATAGCGGAGTGAGTGATGATGGAAATGAAAGGGTGGAGTTTGCTGTTGGGATTGTATATGTGGAGCATTGTCAATTCTTTATTCCTCTGCATCATTAGTTTAAATGAGGTGGGTGAGGACAAGCTCTAAGGTACATTGATATTTTCATGTGTTTTATTTTTAACATATATCAAAAGTGCCTAGAACACTGAAGAGTTATTCATTGAGGTATCATCTGAGCACCTAATTACTTAGCCAAAGTGTAGGTGAATGAACCTAGACCTTTCTTTGGGTTTCACCTCTTCCACAACATGTGACAGGAAAAAAAGTGAGAATTCTTCTCCTTCTCCTTCTCTTCCTCTTCATCCTCCTTCTTTTTCTTCCACACATACAGCTGTGGTGCTATGATTGTAATCTGTAAATTATTTGGTGGCCCATGCAGCTGCTTGACACAGTGTATTACTGTTCTAAAACATGAAAATTAAATCAATAACTAATATATCATTCAGCTAATGAGCTTGATATCCATGTGATGAAGAATTCAGTCGGAATTCAAAAATCTCTTAGAAATAGGGATGCACAATGAGAATACCCATATTTACAAGAGATAGCTATGGAGTGGCAATAAAGACATACCCAATGTCTAGCCATTCTCTTCATTTGTGATATTTGTGATTGGATAGAGCCCATAAATACCCATGCCTCTGGGCATAATATAAATTCTAACTTGTGGGTGAGTTAGGAAGAAACTTCCCCTTTGAGGAGACTATTTTGTAATCTTCCACTTTGGAGTTTATTACACTTTCATCTGAAGTGTCCAGTCCCAGCCACAGTTGAAGGATGGATGCAGAGTTAGATGGACCTTGGGTCTGATCTAATCAGGCCCTATGATCACACCACTCATATTTCATTGTTTGTTATCTCCACAGGCAGAGAGTCCGGTGCACATGGCAGATATAAACCAAACCACTGAGTTTGTCTTTGTGACAATTTCCAACCAACCCAGGCTGCAGGGATTGCTCTTTGTAGTGATTTCAATCATGTACATCACATCTCTGATGGGGAATATCCTCATGGGCATAATAGTTAGGCTCAGTCCTGCCCTTCACAGCCCCATGTACTACTTCATCTCCAATCTGTCTTTGGTTGATCTCTGTTACACCTCAGTCACCATCCCCAAGATGCTGGTGAACCTGCTTTCAGAGGATAGAACTATCTCATTCACTGGCTGTGCTGCCCAGCTGTATTTTCTTATTGCCCTGGGACCAACTGAATGCTTCCTTCTTGCTGTCATGGCTTACGACCGCTTCACAGCCATCTGCCATCCCTTGCGCTATGTCATTGTAATGAACAATCGACGGTGTGTCCAGCTAGTGACTGGCTCATGGGTCAGTGGTTTGCTGCTGTCCTTGGTGCAGACCTCACTGATAGTCACTCTGCCCTTCTGTGGGGACAGCCGGCTCAACCATTTCTTCTGTGATGTGACTCCCCTCTTAAGCCTGGCCTGCGGAGACACGTCCATGAACGAAATCGCTGTATCTGCAGCCTGTGTCTTAATTGTGCTCATCCCTTCTATGCTGATCCTTGTGTCCTACGGTAAAATTGTCTCTACCGTCCTGAAGATCACATCAGCCCAGCAGAGACGCAAAGCTTTCTCCACCTGCTCCTCCCACCTCATAGTCATCACTCTATTCTATGGCTCTGCCAGCGCCATGTATCTGCGACCCAAATCCAGCTATGCCCCTGAAAGGGATAAATTTCTGGCTCTGTTTTACTCTGTGGTGACCCCAACATTGAACCCCATCATCTACAGCATGAGAAGCAAAGATATCCATAAAGCCCTGAGGAGAATACTTCAAAATTCTTTAACCAGAAACTGCAAGCAACCAACCACTGCTTAGCTGAGACCTGATGCTGATTATTTGGGTTGAACACTGCTTTAACTTCAGTGGAGTTATACCTAAATTCCTATGAACACATTTGCACTAGGAAGTTTTACCAGTACGTTTTTTATCAGGGCCGGCTCTAGATTTTTGGCTGCTCCCCCCGACCCCAGCCCTGGGCTCCCCCCCATAACTGCATCCTCCTGCCACCCCAGCCCTGAATCACTGGTAACTCACTCCCAGGGCGGGTCATTCAGCAGGCATTTTGGATGTGCACAGAACACAGACAGGACTGGTTCCCATATGGTTACAGAACTGCAGTAAAGTGGAACTATTTTCAGCTTGTCTGATTGAATGATATCTGCATGCATATTATTAGACTGTCCTACATATATGAGGAAAAGTTGAGGTGCCTTTATTATTCTTTTATTCCACTCTTCGTTTCTATAGGGAATTTGCCAGTGCAATATCACTGTCTTTCTTTTAAACAAATAAAACTTAAAAAACAAAAAAGGCAATGGCTGTTGAAAATAGCAATTCTAGTCCTAATAACCACTGGGAAGCATTTTTTGCTCAATTTTATCCTACTTTTTCTACAGTAAGTTACAGTGGATTAGTATATATAGGAGAAATGAAGAAACAGCTGTCCAAATTGAGCTTGAGCATGCCTGAATTTTGAGGGTGTTCAAATCTAGAAGGCAGGTGCTAGATTCCCTTTCTGAATATTAGTTAAATCTGGAAAGGAAAAGTCAATTTCTGCTTCCATGGCTCAGAAGTGGAGATCCTCCCACCTGCATGGTATTGTACGAAAAGCTGCCCAGGTCCTCTAGTAGAACCTCTCCTCCCTTACTTTTCATTTTAAATTCTAGTGGGATCCACATACCTCCCTTGGTAGGCTTCAGGTAGAGAGGGGCACTGTCCATTTAGTCCCCCCAGTTCCTTCTTTGGGGGCTGCCAGGTGAGGTCACACCAGTATCCCTAATCCAGTCTGGGGATGTCTTCTGAAGGTGGTACCTGGGCCAAAGCCTTCTACTCCTTGGGAATACTTGTTCTCTGTTCTAGGGTTACCTACCATACATCCGTATTTTCACGTACATGTTCAGGTTTTGGGATTTTAAATAGCCGTCTGGGAGGAATTTGTAAAACTCTCAAAAGGTCAGGGATTTCCCTCCCAATGCATAGTGTGGCGTGGCTGACAGGGCGGCCCAGCCAGATTGAGCCACTCGCATCAGGGCGTCCAGCAGCCAGAGCACCCCCGCCTCTCCCCACAGCTTCAGCGCACCACTCTGGCGCACTCTGGGGGCACGGGGCTGCCTGCTCCGCGGGGAAGTGCAGCAATACATCTGACTCCGTGTGGAACCATACACACTGATCTGAGCGGCATGGTAAGGGGGCCAGGGGATTGGAGAAGGGACATGGGATCCCAGGGGGGCAGTCAAAAGACACGGAGCAGGAGGGTCAGATGAGTCAGGGGTTTGGGGGGTGGCCTGTCAGGGAGTGGAGGTGTGGAGAGGGGTTGGGGCAGTCAAGGGACAGGGAGCAGGGGAGTTGGATAGGTTGAGGGTTCGGGGGGGCTGTCAGGGGCAAGGGTGTGGAGGGGGAGTGGGGCAGTCAGGGGACAGGGAGTAGGGGGGTTGGATGGGGTGGACGTTCAGGGGGGCAGTCTGGGGCAGGGAGCAGTGGGGGTTTCAGAGGTTCTTGGTGGGCAGTCAGGGGATAGGCAGCAGTCGGATAGGCATGGGAGCCCAGGTGTCTGTCAGAGGGCAGACCTGTGGATAGAAGTCAGGGCAGTCAGGGGACAGGTAGGGGGATGAGATACTAGGGGATCTGTTAGGGTGGGGGGTCTCAGTAGGGGGCAGTTGGGGACAAGGAGAAGGGAGGCTTGGATGGGGGTAGGGTCTCAGGTGGGGGTTAGAGGCAGGGGTCCCAGGAAGGGGCAATCAGGGTGTTGCAGACACAGCAGTACCAGAGGCAAGCAACAGTGGTTCGTTGCCTAGAGTGCTTAAGCGCCAATAAACACACTAGGGTGGAGAAGCAAACAACCAAATTTATTTGAGCTCAAATAAGGTGCCAGGGAGAAATAACAACCTCAGATCCTGCACCCCTAAAACAAGCAGTATCTTCCTTTTATATCCCAGTTGTTTACTACAAAACTTTCTTGCTGACTAGCTGATTTCTTACTCCCCCCTCCTTTCCCATCCAGCTGCAGTATCTTCTCTCATTCAGTCTTTTGACTTCCCCCTTCCTCCCCCCTCTCCGCTGCTGAGACATGTACACAGTATCTTAAAACGGCCTTGAGCGGGCTTTAGCCGAGCTTCAGTGTATTACAGCAGAGAACTGGCTGTTACAACCAAAACTAACTGCTAACACTACATTTTTGCAGCTGTTAGTACATTAGGTTACACAAAGTGTTTAACATGGAGGTACACTGGTTCATTGAGGCCTACAACAGGAGGGCTTCATTGACACTTGTGGTCTATCACCTTTCCGAGTTACCTAGGGTTATGCCAGAGTGACACCAACAACGGGACAAGGATCAGGCGGGGTTGGATGGGTTGGGGTTTCTGTGGGGGGAAGTCAGGGGGTGGGACATGAGAGGGAGTGGATGGGGGCAGGGGTATCCTCCCCTGTGGAATGTCCTCTTTTTTGAATGTTAAAATATGGTATCCCCACTGTTCACAGTGCCACTCCCTTCGGGCAGTGAGCTCTCCATTCACAGCAAGCTGCACCACAAGGTCTCAGCCACCTCACTCCCTCCCCTCCCTTTCCTGTTAATAGCTGCCAAGAGAATGCTGGGATATGTAGTTCTTTCTCTGCTCCAGGGCTGGCTCTATAGGTAGGGAGATAGCCAAGGAACTACAGGTCTCAGGGCTCCCTGTTCATTCTTAGCTCTGATGCTGGATCCCTGTCGCCCCTGCAAACGTGCCACCCCAAGAACCTACTTGCTTTGCTGGTGCCTAGAGCCAGCCCTGGTTTTTATGAGCATACAGCTGTTGACACTGTAATGTCACTATAACACATGCACATTTGGCTGCCTCTGTTGGTGCTGCCTGCCCACTCTGAGAGGTTGCACTGGCAAAAGATACACTGCATAGCTGTGGATTGGCATCCCAGGGTGTCCTACGACACCATCCAGCACACTGCCTTGTGGGATATTTTGGAAGTGCATTGTAGGCTGTCAGTGCTCTCCCCAGGGAATTGTGGGAGGCTGGAGTTAAGTTCCCACAATTCCCTTTGCTCCATCCCATAATCATTTTTTTCAGTTTTTTTTTTAAATATCCACAGTTCATCATGCTGTTTTTCTACCTCCACGACGCTACAGGCAGAAGCACAGATACCAAACAGCTCATCAGAGCTCTCTTATCTGTTTTGTAGACAGGGTGCCTGATTCTTTTGTACTGGGGAACTTCAGCAACTACCACAGCAGCAAAAATAAGGGAACTGAAAGGGGGGAGAATAAATGAATGATGGGGGCAGAGAATGCAAAATCTCCAGGTGGCATTCACATGGGCTTCTGGGCCTGTTTAATGGGCAGTGATTGGTGGGGTGCATCGAAATGCAAAGCTGTGGTGGCCAGCAGTGGCTGCAGAAGTTTTGGATGTGGAAAGCCATGTTCCTGTAGTTGTGTGTCCAGTCTACCACAGCTCTGCAGAGCTCAGACGCCAAAATAAGGGCTGTTTGACAGCAGAGAAATGGGTACTGAGCATGCTCTGGAAGCTTGCAACCTTGGATTGCTATTGGTCAGGGGGCTACTAGTTTGGATGCTGGCAAGTCTACAGCAGGGGCTGTCATCTTCCAGATGTTCAAGGCTCTTAAGCATGTTCTGCTGCACAGGATTGTGGCACTGGGAAATAGGCAAGAAACAATAGGCAAGTTCAAAGATAGGAGCTCCCTGAATTGTGCGGGGAATAGATGGGCTTCATAGTCCAATCCCCCCACACTCCCATATACACACACACATGGCTTCTCAATACATGACCAGAAAGAAATACTTTTCCATGGTTATGCAAAATTTTTTCTACAGACAAATTTGAGTTTTCAATTCAATTCCATTTGCCATTAACGTTTTCAGTTTTTCCTCAGACATCCCAAAACTCCAAATCTGAAAATGTGTAGCTGAAACCAAAATATCTTTTTCAACTGATTTTTATTTGTTTACTTTTAAGTGTTTTGCTGAAAAACAATTATTTTTCTGGCATTTTTCAGCCAATTATTTCAAGGGAGTTTGAGAGGGAGATCCCCCGCTGAAGAAGGAGCAAGCACTAATTCTTGGGGTGAGTGGTGAGCTTGTTTGCCTATTTGTTTTTTCTTTTAGCTTGCTTAAAATTTAGAGTGTGGTCTTTTGGGTAGTTGTAGATGTTTGTGGACTGTTTGTGAGTGAGGGGCAGTGGTTGAGCAGGCCTTAGGAAAATGGCACCCTTGGAGAACTTGTATTTTGGCGTTGCTGGCCCCTGCTGCCTCCCGAGGCTCCCCCCCACCATCATCCCTGACCCTCTCTGCCTCTCCGGGATCTCCCCCCGATCACCCCTTCTCCCTGCTGCCTCCCCACATGCCTT
The DNA here is from genome assembly GCF_025201925.1 of Gopherus flavomarginatus. Classification (NCBI taxonomy): domain Eukaryota; kingdom Metazoa; phylum Chordata; order Testudines; family Testudinidae; genus Gopherus; species Gopherus flavomarginatus. The sequence continues at coordinate 15,752,642 of NC_066627.1, read as the reverse complement.
GTTCCTAGTGACTCTACTGAGGATTAAATTTGCTTCTTTGCAGCTGGCCAACTCAACAGTTCAATCTGTGTTAAATCCTCAAAATAACACTTATGTTAGATTTAATCTTCAAAAGGAGACAAAAGTGGTGCATAGGCCTTGTGAGTTTTCTCTGGATACAGATGAATTTCACCAGCAGCTTTGCCATTTGTTTCAATGAGGGCACTGAGGGCTGAAAGTAAAGCAGCAGGAAAGGGCTCGATGAAAATGTTCAGACTTCAAAATTTCAATGACATTTCAAAATTAAGGGGAGAAAAAAATCAGATATTTTTGGTATTTTATTTTATTCATTTTTTTAAAACCAACCCTGAGCATAGTCTATGGACTTGTCTCCACTTAAAATGCTACAGTGGCAGAGCTGTGCTGCTGTAGCTGTACCATTTCAGTGTAAACACTACACTGCTGGGAAGTATTCTCCCATCCTCCTAGGTAATCCAGCTCCCCGAGTGAAGGCAACTACATCGACTGAGGAATTCTTCCATTGATCTTGTGCTGTCTATATGGTGACTGAGGCTGACTTAATAATGCTGCTCCACAGAGTGGATTTTTTACATCCCTGACCAATGTAGTGAAACCAACCTCATTCAACCTAATGGACCCACATTGCTGTAGATGCTGTCCAAAAATGAATAAAAAAACAGTCCCTGTCTCAAAGAGTTTACAGTCTTATCTGCCCCCCTTCTAATTCACGATGAAGCATATCTATTATTGATGCAGAAAGTTACTACATTTCTCTGTTTCACAGGACCTTTAATTCCTGGTTGTCAGAAGTTAATGAGACAATTGTTTCCAGCCTTTGTTTGTTTGCTTTGGTAATTAATTTATGAGTGTATGTCTGCCAGGATGCAGAGTTGTAGGTAAATGTGAAATTTGGAGAGCTATCTGAGTGTGAACAAGTATTTGCTACCTTTATTCATTGACACTGACATTTTGGGGCAATTTTTCCTAACTGTGCTAAATTTACTGGTTCTTGAGCAACATGAGAACACAGGGATTTGTCATACTGTTTCAGAGTACTGGTGCACTTAGTCTGGTGTCATCTCTCCAGCTGTGGACACCTTATTAGCATTCTATTCTGAGTTTTGTCTCTTTTGTAGCATATAATTTTTTGGTTGATTATGTCTCTCAAGACCTCTTTCACCGTCTCGTTCTTGAGGGCATAGATGAATGGGTTCAGTACAGGGGTTACCACAACTGTCAGCATGCTCACGGCTTTCTTGGTATCAGTGGAAGGGGTCTGTGAGGGTCTGACTGTCATGGAGACACCGAGTCAATGCTCTGGAACTATTCTATACAAAGCCAGTCAGGATTCTGGGGGAGCCACCTCTCTCTCTGAGCAATTGTCTCCATGGCAAGATGATTACATGGCTTTGACCTTCCTGGGTTTGACCTCGGAGCATTCAGCATCCCCTTCCACACTGTGTGCTTTATGCAGTGAGTTCGCCTGGGCAGGGCTCCTGGGGAAGGCAGAGGGCACTACACCCCAACTCCTCAGTCAGCTGTGACTCTCAGCCAGCCAGTAAAACAGAAGGTTTATTAGTTGACAGGAACATAGTATAGAACAGAGCTATGTTAGCACAGAAATCAATGACTTTCAGCCAAGTCCATATTGGGAGTCCTAGGCCAGATGCCCTGGACTCCCACTCCGCAAAAATCACACACCCAATTCCCACCACCGAAGTATTGGTGCAGTACACTGGGAAACTAATGTATGCACAGTATTAGTATAGGACAGTAAGACTCACATGTAACATAACAAGATGAATAACCCCCCACTTTGTCACATCTGAGAACAATCTGAGCGGGGCCACTTAAGTTTGTGACCTAAGGAAGTTCTGGCCGCCCTCTCTGGAACAAAGCATTGGCTATAATGTTGGCACTCCCCTTAACATGGACCACCTCCATGTCACAATCCTGAAGCTGGAGACGCCACCTCAGGAGATTGGCATTGGCCCCTTTCATCTGGTGTAGCCACATCAGGGGCAAATGGTCGGTGTACATGATGAAGCGCTGCTCAAATAGATATGGCTGCAGCTTTTTAAGGGCCCACACCATGGCCAGGCATTCCTTTTCTGTGGTCGCATAGTTCTTCTCCCAGGGCAGCAGCCTTGTGCTCAGGTACACGACGAGGTGTCTCTCCCTCTTTCCATCAACCTGCATTAGCACCACACCCAGCCCTGTGTGTGAGGTGTCAGTGAACACCGTAAAGGGCTTGTCAAAGTCCAGATTTAACAGCACCAGGTCCTTGACCAGAGCCTCCTTCAGACCACAGAGAGCCCCTGGCACTGCTTGGTCCAGACCACCTTATCTGGCTTACGCTTCTTACATAGCTCAGTGACAGCTATGGAGCTAAAGTGAGACACGAAGCTCCGGTAGTAGCCTGCCATCTCAGTGAAAGCCTGGACCTGCTTCTTAATCTGGGGAGTGGGCCCATCTCTGGTCACCTCCACCTTGTCTGGCTCTGGCTTTAGGCAGCCACTCCCCACCTTGTGGCTCAGGTATAACACCTCTGACATCCCCACCTTGCACTTGCCAGCTTTTATAGTCAGACCTGTATCCTGGAGCTAGTCCAGCATTTGTTTAACCTGGGAAACATGGTCCTGCTAGGTCTGGCAAAAAACACAGATATCATCAATATAAGCCAGGGGAAAATTCTCCATCCCCTTGAGTAATGCCCCCTTTGGCCAAAAGTTAGAACCAGGAACTTGTACAACCCCAGAGGGGTGATAAAAGCAGATTGCAGCTGGGCATCCTGATCCAAAGGTACTTGCCAGTAGCACTTGGTGAGATCCATAGTAGTGAGATGAGCCCCCTGGGCCCATCTTGTCTAGGAGCTCATCTGGTCTAGGCATGAGGTAGACATTGAACTTGGTGATGGCATTAAGCCTCCAGTAATCCACACAAAACTGGATTGACCCATCCTTCTTGGGTCACCAACACCACGTGAGAGGCCCAAGGCCTGGAGGATGGTTGGGTCACCCCTGAAGCCAGCATGTCCTTGACCTCTCTCTCCAGGTCTTGGGCTTTTATCCCAGTGACCCAGAATAGAGAGGATCTTACAGGTGGATGAACTCCTGTTTCCACCTGGTGGACAGGCAGGTTAGTGAGCCAAGGCCGGTTGGAGAATAGCTGCTGGTAGGAACCCAGCACCCCTTGGATCTTTGCCCTCTAGGCACGGTTGAGCAAGTCAGAGAGGGGAATTGATTCCAGTGAAGAGCCAACCCCTGTCTCAGGGAATAGATCTACCAGGGGATCAGCTGTCTGCTCCTCCCATTGGCCACACACGGCCACTACCAAATTCTCCTTGTCAAAGTACAGATTAATCATGTTAACATGGTACATCCGGTGGCTGTGAGCCTGGTTAGACAGTTCCACTATGTAGTTCATTCAGCTGCTTGATGACCCTAAAGGGCCCGTCTCAGGCAGCTTGTAGTTGGTTCTTTCTCACAGGAATGAGAACCATCACCTGTCAGTTGGCATAGAAGCGGGCCCATGCTGAGCGATCGTACCAGACATTCTGCTTCCCTTGAGCCCTGGCTAGATTCTCCTTGGCCAAGCCCATGAGCCTTGGCACCACGGCTGTAAATTACAACACAAATCAATAAGCAGCGCTCAATCCAGCCCTTAGGGGTCACTGAGTTCACAGGTATGTGTGACATTCTGCACTCCAGAGCAGCCCATATTTACCATGGCGATGTAATTTTTTTTGTTTTGTACAATATGTTTGGTACAAAGTATGCCTTGCTCAAATCCAAATCAGGAACCTTGGCACCATTCTAAGAAAAGATCATATTCTGGCTTCTGTTTCTCTACAGGTTTCACTGACACATTCTTGTTCCTTGCACACAGTGCACAAGCACTGTATTTAGACACTAAGAAACCCCGTGAGCTCCTCACCCCTCCAGTGGCTATGAGAGCAGAGCCTGGGATATTAAATTCACAATTAGGGTTGGTCAACGGTTATGCCCCATTTTGTAGTTGAGCATTTGATTTTTCCTTCCTCAGTGTAGTATCAGCGGGATAGCTGTGTTAGTCTGTATACACAAAAACAGTGAGGAATCCAGTGGTACCTTAAAGACAAATTTATTTGGATATAAGGTTTTATGGGTAAAAAAACACTTCTTCAAATATATGGAGTGAAAATTACAGACACAAACGTAAATATACTGGCACATGAAGAGAAAAGAGTTACCTTACAAGTGTAGAACCAGTGATGACAAGGCCAATCTTGTGAATTTTCCCTATGATAAGAGGGAGGTTTATTCCTGTTTTTTGTAACTTTAAAGTTTTGCCTAGAGGGGAATCCTCTGTGTTTTGACTTTGATTGCCCTGTTAAATTACCTTCCATCCTGATTTTACAGAGGTGCTTCTTTTAGTTTTTCTTTATAATAATCTTTTTGCTTTTAAGAACCTATTTGGTTTTTAGTGTCCTAAAAACCCAAGGGGCTGGTCTGTGCTCACTTTGTTAACCTATTTGGTTGGTATTTTATTCTCAAGCCTCCCCAGGAAAGAGGATGAAGGGACTTGGGGGGGTATTTTGGGGAACAGGAACACAAAGTGGTTCTTTTCCTTGAATCGTTGTCTAACTCACTTGGCGGTGGCAGTGATACTGTCCAAGGTCAAGAAAGAATTTGTGCCTTGGGGAAGTTTTTCACCTAAGCTAGTAGGAATAAGCCTAGGGGGTCTTTCATGCAGGTCCCCACATCTGTACCTAAAGTTCAGAGTGGGGAGAGAACCCTAGCACCTCCTGTTATTTAATCTTTTACAGCTAACTCTCCAAGGTCACTATCCACTTACTCTCTTCCACCCTCATGGTAATAATAATAATAATTGGAGATAGACCTATCTCCTAGAACTGGAAGGGTCATCAAGTCCAGCCCCCTATCTGCACTAGCAGGATCAAGTACTGATTTTTGCCCAGGTCCCTAAGAGGCCCTCTTAATGATTGAACGCATAACCCTAGGTTTAGCAGACCAATGTGCAAACCGCTGAGCTAGCCTAGCATGAAGGATCATGGCTTCAGTCCAGCCAGTACAGTATCCGCTCCCCCTGATGCACTGGATCAAGCCATTGACATATCTAATAATGATACTTAGCTTCTATGAGTTTAATCAGCAGATATTCAAGCACTTTACCAAGAATATCATTATCAACATTTTACAAATTGGGAAACTGAGGCTCAAGGAATGGAAGTTACTTGATCTAGGCCATATAGGAGGTCAATGGCAGACCCAATATTGAACAGCCAGGTGTCCTGAGATCCACTCCAATGACATAACCATTAAACCATTATAGTCTGGGGCCCCATATTTCTGCCACATCAGAATAGCTGTTTGCAGTGGTGTTGTAGCCATGTTGATTCCAAGATATTAAAGAGGTGGGTGAGGCAACAAGGTGGCTGAGACAACATCTTTTATTGGACCAACTTCTGTTGGTGAAAGAGACAAACTTTTGAGCTATACAGCCCTGATGAACAAGTCTTTCATCAACAGAAGTTGGTCCAATAAAGATATTACCTCACCCACCTTTTCTCTCTAACATCAGAATAAAGCAATCGTTCATCTATGGTTTCCCTACGTCCTGCACAGAGCTGGCTAGAACTTAGAAAGTACATTCTGCAGGAAATTCTGGCATTTCAAATTTTATCATCGTTCTAAATCAGAATGTAAGAATGGTCGCACTGGGTCATACCAATGGTCCATCTAGTCCAGTATCCTGTCTCTGACAGTCGCCAGTATCAGAAGGAATGAACAGAACAGGGCAATTTTGAGTGATCCACCCTGTCATCCAGTCCCAGGTTCTGGCAATTGGTGGTTTAGGGATACGCAGAGCATAGGGTTGCATCCCTAACGCTTTTGGCTATGCTCCATGAATTTATCTAATTATTTGTACAAGAAAATAAACAAAAAAAATAGAATATTCCAACAAATTATTTTTCAAAAATTTTGCATCAACTGAAATAATCAGTTCTGATAATATCAAAAAATTTCATTCTGATTTAGACATTTTATTTCATGCGTATTCTAATTTATAATATATGTAATATAATATTCAAGCAAAAATAATTTTGAAGTGACAAATTGAAATATTCCAATTCTGACCTTATCAAAACACTACATTTTAATTTTTTTCAACAACATTTCACTGAAATCGACACACTCCCATGGAAAATTTAGATTTAAATGAAATGCAATTTTTGCAACTGGAAAAAAAAATTGGTCGGATCGAGTCCAGTACCTCTGTTCTCTGTAGTAACAGACCAATTTTCCATCAAATCTGGAACAACCAGTTTCAGATTATTCAAATCTGACAAGGCCTAAATGTGCACATATAACAATACTATATTTTGCAGGGCTGACTCATGGAGGGATACTGACCTGAGATCTGCTTATCTCATCAATTTGTACAAAAATATTCCATTTACATTTTTCCCCAATCTCTGCACAAGTGCACAATAGTCTCTCCAGCCTGGCTTTTAGCTGGCTCTTGTTAGCAAACAGGGACTTTAAACTATGCAGGTGAAAATCATGGTTTCCTCTGCTGTGCAGGGCTTTGGTAGATCATGGCTCACAGAGCACTACTACAGACAGAATAGAAACAACTGGGACAGGACTGTAGTTCAGAATTCAGGGGCACTGGCAGAACTGAGTGTGGGGAGCCAACAACTGCAATAACAATGAGTGCTGGGGATCAGGAGTGAGGGACATATTCAGACCTGTGTAGTATAGACACAGGTCGGAATAGACTGAACTGCATGTCAGGATTAAGGGGCATGTGCAGAGCAGTGGAGGAGCAATGACACCAGGGCTCATTTAGCAGGTGACAGTACAGCATTCTTTGGGGAGGCCTCTGCAGGGGAAGTGGACACAGTTAGGTTAGCAATGAGCTGCATCAACAGAGCTCTGGTGGGAGGGGGCAGGGAGCCAAAGCCCGGGATTGGTGCGAGGGCTGAAGGTTGGGATTGAGAGTCACCAGCAGAGATGTGTGAAGTGGACGCCCAGGGCAAGATAAGAGGGGGATATGTGCAATGGCCCAGGACTTGGCTAGGCTACGCCTGCTGTGATGAGAGGCAGAGGCAAACCAACACAATGGAGATAACCCTAAATTTTTAATTTAAAAAATGGAAAACTAAGAAACATGTCAGGAACAGAATAGGAATAATATGAAGTATCATCCATTGCTTACCAAAGAAAGTAATAAACTGTAAATTACCATCACAATAAAAGACATTTTTCAACAACCTAGCCCTTCTCCCTGGTTGCAAACTTCACCCCAGCTGTTCCTCCTTTGCCTTGCGATGATCCTTTGCTTCGACACTGCAGTGACCTCACCTCTTTCCAACAGGACCACCCACAGGCGACTGCTCCTCACCTATACCTGTTCCCCAGCACCCAAACCATATCCCTACATCAAGGTCCCAATGGGCAACATCATTGCCTACGGTCATACGCTTGGTGCCTCTTTCAGCCGGGGTCCTTGCACGCAGCCCTCCAAAGACCTACATCTCCCAGCTCCTCAGCAAATCCCCTTTTTGCCAAGTATTGTCCCTTTTCATTTCCTTCTCCACCCACCTTCCCACTACCTCCTCTCCCAAACCCCTTCCTCAGCTGGGTCAGCCCTCTTGCAGCCTTGCTCTCTCTCTAGCACAGCACTCTACACTGCTGCATCACAGCTGCAGGCCCTAACAGAATCCCTGCTGCAGGTGCTGGTGCCAGGGCCAGGGTCAGGGTCATCACACATGGATCTAGAATGACTATGGGACACCAGCAGAGCTAGGGAACCTGAAATAGCCTGCAGGCCTGAGGATGGGGATTGAGGGGAATTGGCAGAACTGAACATGTGCAATGAGGAGGATGGCTCATGGCAGAGATAGCAGGGGGCTATAGGTTGAAACTGAGGCGCATTGACAGGACACTGAGTGGGGGAGCCCAGGGCTGGAACAGCAGTGAGTTTGTGAGTAGAGATTCAGGGGCATTGGCAGAGCTGAGTGGATGGGCGGGAGGAGCCCAAAGCTGTGGGTCAGGATTGAGGGACATTGGGAGAGCTGTCAGAGTGGGGAATCCAGGACTGGGGGTTGCGTATCAGGAACTGGGGGAAATCACCAAAGCTGCAAGTAGGCAAAATGATTGTAAAACACAGGCCAGCTATTTCTCTTATTGCGTTTCTTTCCTTCCTTTCCAGTTTGCCAAGAGGAGCTGTGACCGTCTGAAGGATATGCACCCTACGGAGGAAGAAGAACTATTGTAGGGGAGCATGAGACGGGCAGTGAACAAGATGCAGTGAAAGCAAAGAAAAACAGCTAACTCACAGGAAAGTTGGCTGCTTGTGCTGGGACCTGGGAGACAGTGGAACGCTTTGGCCAAAGCAGCGGATCTTTCCATCAGTTTCATGGCAAAGGGAACTGGGTACCAAACAGTGATAGAATCAATTTCACCAGTAGGTTGCTGGATCAAATCTATCCAGAGTTTAAGGCTAGAAGGGACCATTATTATAACCTAATCTGACCTCCTGCATAACAGGGACCAGAGAATTTTCCCTAGTTATTCCTCCATCAGTCCAATACTTGTTGATTGCGGGAAAGCATATTCTTTAGAAGGAGACACTTGATCTGGATTTAAAGTCTTCACTTGACAGAGAATCTACCATATCCCTCAATGAATCCAGTAGGCATTTAAGGTTGGCACTGACAGAAAGTTGTCCCTATATGATAAGGATTTTCTGACCATTATGTGGGTCCCGGTGTATTCCCCAGTTTGGTGAGTGTCCTCATCTGAAAAATGCAACCTCCTGCTCATGTGCTCAGCAGAGAGGCCAGGAACAGAATGGGCCATGAGTTATATCTACCCTGTGCTTGCAAATAATCTTGCTTTCCAGAAAATTTCACTGCAGCCTGGGGTTGCCATGAGGCTGCTAAAAATATCATTTTGCCTTTACACAACCCTTTTAATATCTACAAAGGTGGCTGTACTAGAAAGATCCTGAGACATTAGGCCTGGTATAAAAGTCACGTTACGAGGCCCGAGGCCAGAACTAAAGTAGTGGTCAAGCCTTGCTAATATAAAGCAAACTTAGGAAAAGTCAGGCTGTTAGCAGAAGTCAGGCTCTGCCTGCATGCAGGCTCACAGAACCTGGCAAGAGCAGGGCTGGTATTGCAAAAACACACACATTCCTGAGAAGTGCTAGGCACAGGACACTCACACAAACACATTCTAGAAGGATGGTAGCAGAATACCCTGATACCAAGTATGGCACAAACACACTTCTTCAAGATAGGAAAATGTTGACCTTTCTTAGAGATAAGGTCAGGATAACAGCGTGATGGATAGAGATGTTTTGCTCATACCAACATGTACAAGACAAATGGTGGTAACACATAGGGGGCAATATGTAACTTCTTATAATATATGGAAATATACCTATCTCATAGAAATGGAAGGGACCTTGAAAGGTCGTCAAGTACAGCCTTCACTAGCAGAACTAAGCACTGATTTTGCCCCAAATGGTCCCCTCAAGGCTTGAGCTCACAACCGTGGGTTTAGTAGGCCAATGCTCAAACCACTGAGCTATCCCACCCTTCTTTGTCTCAAAGGGAGGATCCACCATTCACTAAACTGAATCAATTCATTTCCACTCCACAGGGAGAACTGACCTGCCATGTCTCAAAATCTGCAACCTTGTCCCAAAGAGGCAAGATAAACAGATGCCTTGTCTTTGTCTGTATAGATATGCTGGCAGTGCTCCCTAACGTAGATAAAGCACATGTCAACAGGAGTTTTTCTGCCAGCATTAGCTACACTGACAGAAGCAGCCTACTCTCAGCATAGCTGTGCCTATGCTGGAATGTTTGACGGCACAGCTATGTTGGTAAGGGGTTGTGGTTTTTACCACTCCCTTGACTGACATAGCTATGCCAGCCCAACTACGTAATTTAGACATGGCCAAAATCTGGTAACAGGAGAGAGTGAAATCTAGAAGGACTAAGTGTGAGGACAGAAGGGAGAACAAAAGAAACATGAGACTAACTGTATTAGTTACCCATTTATTTTTTTACTACTGAGTGGAATTTCCTAAGAAAATTGTAGCGGTGCTGAACTCGCCCCTGTGGCACCTCCTGCTGGTCATCTCAGGAATTAGCCCTCCAAGCCTTGGAGCGCCCTCTGCAGGCCGGTATCCTGATGCTGCTTGGCCCCTGTGTCCCTCCCAGACCCCGATGTCCCTTTATCTGGGGTGCTGCCTCCTGGCCATACATCCCTCAGTCTCAGGGTCTCCCCTCCCTGGGGAACCCCCACCCCACCTCGCCTCAGTTGTAGGCTACCACCAGTCACCAACTAGCCCCTGTGCCCTGGGGCAGACTGCAGTGTAAGCCACTCATGACAGGCAAGGTTGGGTCTGGACCTGCTGCCTCTCTCTCTAACCCAGTGCCTCTATGGGGCCTTGGACAAGGCCCTGCAGCCTGGGGAGTTGCCAGCCTGGAGCTCCCCAGGCCCTCTGGCCTTTCCCCAGCCCTGCCTCACTGTAGGCACCCTAAGCTTCCCAGCAGCCAGGCCCCGCTCTCTCTCTCTCTGAAGGCAGAGACTGTCTAGCTCTTGGCTCTCAGCCTCTTATATAGGGCCAGCTGGGCCGTTATTAAGCCAGCTACAGCTGTGGCTGCTTCCCAATCAGCCCAGCTTTCAGAGCTATAGCCCTCTCCAGGGCTGCTTTTACCACTGCAGCCCTCTTTCAGGGCTGATTTCAAGCCCTTCGGGGCAGGAGTGGGTGACCACCCCGCTACAGAAATATTGCAACTGCACATATGCATCACACATGAATTCAAAAGAGTCAACACATTTTTTGTAAAGGGAAACCATGTTTCACCAATCTACTAAAATTATTTGTGTGGGGGGGGGGGGGCGGTGGATCAGCAAGCATGTTGACAAGGGTGATCCTGTGGATATAGTGTACTTAGATTTTTGGAAAGCCTTTGACAGACTCTCTTACCAAAAGATCTTAAGCAAAGTTAGTTGTTGTCATAAACAGATGGTTAAGGGTTAATGCCTCTTTTACCTGTAAAAGGTTAAAAAGGTCACCAAGCCTAGCTAACACCTGACCAGAGGAACCAATGGGGGAACAAGATGTTTCAAAAGGAAGGAGGGAAGTTTTTCCTCTGTCTAGAGTTTTCGGTTTCAGCCGGAGTGAAAAAGATCAAGGAACCAACCTCTTATCAGAGTAGTAAGTTTTAGAAAGCAATAAATAGATTTATGTTTATTTGTTTGTAACCTGTCTTATGCAATTAGAGGTAGAATCAAATTGGGTATTTGGGTAATTTTTTGTGTAACTAAATTTGTGCCCAGGGGAACATCCTCTGTGTTTTGAATCTGTTGTCTGTGAGAGTAGCTGGTATGCTAATCTCTCCCAGAGAGTTTTCTTTTACCTTTCTTCTCTTTAATTAAAAGCCTTTTTCTTAATACCTGATTGATTTTTCCTTATTTTTAGATCCAAGGAGATTGGATCTGGACTCACCAGGGATTGATGGGGGAAAGGAGGGGGAATGGTTAATTTCTCCTTGTTTTAAGATCCAAGGGGTTTGGATCTGTGTTCACCAGGGAATTGGTGAAGTTCCTCAAAAGTACCCAGGGAAAAAAGTAGTGCTTGGGGGATGGTGGCAGCGATACCAGATCTAAGCTGGTAATTAAGCTTAGAAGTGTCCATGCAGATCCCCACATCTGTAAACTAAAGTTCAGAGTGGGGAAGGAACCTTGACAGCTGTCATGGGATTGGAGCAAAGGTCCTATCATGGATTGGTAATTGGTTTAAAGACAGGAAACAAAAGGCAAGAATAAATGGTCAGTTTTCAGAATGGAGAGAGGTAAATAGTAGTGTCCCCCAGGGATCTCTACTGGGACCAGTGCTGTTCAACATATTCATAAATGATCTAGAAAAGCGGGTAAACAGCAAAGTGCCAAAATTTGCAGAAGATACAAATTATCTTCTCAAGATAGTTAAGTTCAAAGCAGACTGTGAAGAGTTACAAAGTACTCTCACAAAACTGGATGTTTGGGCAACAAAATGGCCAATGAAATTCAGTGTTGATAAATGCAAAATAATTAACATTGAAAAACATAATCCGAATTATACATATAAAATGATGGGGTCTAATTTAGCTGTTACAACTCAAGAAAAAGATCTTGGCATCATTGTGGCTAGTTCTCTGAAAACATCCACTCAATGTGCAGTGGTAATCAAAAAAGCTAACATAGTGTTGGGCACCATAAAGGGATAGATAATAAGAAAGAAAATACATATTGCCTCTATATAAATCCCTGGTACACCCACATCTTGAAAACAGTGGGCAGAGGTGGCTGCCCCATCTCAAAAAACATATATTTGAATTTGAAAAGGTTCAGAAAAGAGCAACAAAAAGTATTGGGCTACAGAACGGCTTCGATATGAAGAGAAATTAATAAGACTGGGACTTTTCAGCCTGGCAAAGAGATGACTAAAGGGGGATATGATAGAAGTATATAAAATCATGACTGGTGTGGAGAAAGTAAATAAGAAAGTGTATTTTATTCCTCATAACAGAAAAGCTAGGGGTCACCAAATGAAATTAATAGGCAGTGGATTTAAAAAGACAAAAAGAAGTATTTCTTCACACAACACACAGTCAACCTGTGGAACTTCTTGCCAGAGGATGAAGTGAAGGCCAACACTATAACAGGGTTCAAAAAAGAACTAGATAAGTTCATGGAGGATAGGTCCATCAATGGCTATTAGCCAGGGTGGGCAAGGAGAAACCATGCTCTGGAGTGTTGCTAGCCTCTCTTTGCCAGGAGCTGGGATTAGGTAAAAGGGGATGGATCACTTGATGATTACCTGTTCTGTTCATTCCCTTTGAAGCACCTGGCACTGGTCACACCAGACGACAGGATACTGGGCTAGATGGACCTTTGGTCTGACCCAGTATAGCCGTTCTTATTTTCTTAAATGTGTAACTTAATTTTGTACTCAGCAAAACTAGAAGTACTAAAACAAACTTGAATTTGTATAAATACCTATACTCCTCTCCCTCTGAAATGGGTTGGGCTTGTTTTGTTCTTATTTTGAAAGGCAAGGTCACTTTTTTTTTCTCATGAGACTCAGCAACACTTTGCTATAGCTGCCTCTTTCCGATTTGTGACTCATGTCACCTGGTGGCCGTTATTGAGTGTAAGAGCTAAAACATGTACTGCTATCCAGAGATCATTACATAGCACAGAGATCCTTTTCTCTTCAGTGCTCTTTCCTCACCACTCATACACCATTATACAGCTTCACCTCTCTATCTACTTCCCTCCGTTGGTCATTTGGGAACATAACTTCTCCTTTCTTGTCCTTCCACTTTGGCTGCAGCTTTCTCATTCCTGTACCCTGTCTCCACTTTTCTTGGTTCCCAGTTAAAAAACTCAGTAAGGGGACCATGGACCACTGGAACGGGTTACCTAGGGAGGTTGGTGAATCTCCTTTCTTAGAGGTTTCTAAGGCCTGGCTTGACAAAGCCCTGGCTGCGATGATTTAGTTGGAGATTGGTCATGCTTTGAGCAGGGGGTTGGACTAGATGACCTCCTGAGGGCCCTTCCAGCTCTGATATTCTATGATTCTATGATTCATGGTTATGGCCATCACCTACATTGGTCCGTCCACCAAGCTGGACAGCACTGACTGCTGAGATTTTCACTGAGAGTTTTCAACTTAATTTGTATGGGAACTGATTGCTTAAATCACCCAAGCAGCACTGAAAATCTCAGGTTAAGTTATTATCTCGGAGTCTCTGCATGGTTTTCTTGAAAGCCGCATTTACTGACTGCTTTGCACAAGTCTTCCTTGACCTCTCTGTTTCTCAGGCTGTAGATGAGAGGGTTAACCAGGGGAGTCAGGACTGTGAAGCAAAGAGAGAGCACTTTGTTCAGGTCTCTCAGTGTATTACGTTTTGGTAGCATGTAGACAATCATTGGGGTTCCATAGAAAATTGTCACCACTGTGAGGTGAGATGAGCAGGTGGAAAAGGCCTTTTGCCTTTTGGTGGTGGAAGGAATTCTCAGGATGCTGGCAACAATACACACATAGGATGTCAGGGTTAGTAGGAATGGTGGCAGGGTGAATATAGAAACTAAAATGAAATTGAACAATAACATCAGGTGTGTGTCACTGCACGACAGTTCCATCAGTGGAATGGGATCACAATAGAAATGGTTGATTTGATTTGGCCCACAGAATATTAGCTGTGATATGAATAGAACAAAAATGGTAATTGCCAAAAAACCATTGAACCATGACCCAGCAGCCAACTGTAGGCAAAACTTGGTATTCATAAGAACTGAATAGTGCAGGGGTTTACATATAGCTAAATACCGATCATAAGACATAGATGCTAGGAGATAGCATTCAGTAGCTGCCAAGGAACCAGAGAAATACATTTGTGTGAAACAGCCACTGACTGAGATGGTTCTGTCCCCAGTTAAGAGACTGGCCAGCAACCTGGGCAGAAAGGTGGAAGTGTAGCAGGTCTCCAAGCAGGACAAGTGCCCCAGGAAGAAGTACATGGGGGTGTGAAGGTGCTGATCAGCCACAATGAGCACCACGATGAGAGTGTTCCCAACTACAGTTGCGATGTAGGTCACTAGGAACATTAGGAAGAGAAGATTTTGCAGGTCAGGGAGATCCTCAAAACCCAGGAGGATGAATTCTGTGACAGCTGTTTGATTTCTCCATTGTGAGCCTGCCATGGGTTGAGTCCAAGAACAAGAACACTGCAATTGAATCAGAAGAACACAGAGTTAAGAGTTAATCAATTCTCACGAGTTAATTCCATAAATATTCATAAACTCTCCTGGTCACTGGCTGAAATGTAAAAGCTAAATGTAGATGTCAGAGCTATGTGCCAGTAATCTGAGTTTGAGAACAGAGGCTCTGTGTTTGTCACAGAATTCATGGATGTCTGCAGCAACTGATGTGCCTGGCCTGGACAGTTCAGATTTCACCCCCTCACAAGAGATCAGTTTATGCTATAAATTATGATGTGGAATAAATTCTCCCTTAGTTCATGTGCTGGTGACAGTGACATGTTTCCTGACATTCACTGTGTAGCAGTGATAAAACACAGTTCTTTGGAGGGTAGCTCTTAGGAATGGGCAGAACCAGGCTGATATGAAGCCCTAACTGTGGAATAACTCTCCACGCTCCATACTGACTGTGGTATGACAATACAGGAACAAGAAAGACCCTGGAGTGGGAGGGAAGATGCTATCCCTGAACTCAAAAGTCTAGAAACCATCTGCCATGTGTGATCAGGGCTAGTAAGACTCTTATCACCACTTGACACCTCATTGGGACACACACTGAGCCAGACCTTCAGCTGTTGTGACTCAAGATAGCTCCTTTTGTGGCAATGGGACAGATCTCCAAATGAGGATCTGACACAAGACATGGATCTCAAGCTCCATCTCTGCTAAATGGTGCTCTGAATGCTGATGGACATGGCTGTGGGAAGTGACTGAGGCTAAAACTGATAATATTCACCTGAGGAAGAGTTCTGTTTAGTTTGAAAGCGTCTCTCCTTCACCCTGTCATAAACAGATAGCTAAGGGTTAATGTCTCTTTCACCTGAAGCACCTGACCAGAGGACCAATCAGGAAACCGGATTTTTTCAACTTTGGGTGGAGGGAATTGTGTGTCTGAGTCTTTGTTTTTCTGGCTGCCTGCTTTCTCTGAGCTTTGGAGAAGTAGTTCTACTTTCTAATCTTCTGTTTCTAAGTGTAAGGACAAAGAGATCAGATAGTAAGTTCTATGGTTTCTTTTCTTTGGTATTTGCATGAATATAAGTGCTGGAGTGCTTTGATTTGTATTTTTTGAATAAGGCTGTTTATTCAATATTCTTTTAAGCAATTGACCCTGTGTTGTATCATCTAATACAGAGAGAACATTTGTATGTATTTTTCTTTCTTTTTATATAAAGCTTTCTTTTAAGACCTGTTGGAGTTTTTCTTTACTTCAGGGAAATTGAGTCTGTACTCACCAGGGAATTGGTGGGAGGAAGAAGTCAAGGGGAGATCTGTGTGTTGGATTGCTAGCCTGACTTTGCATTCCCTCTGGGGGAATAGGAAAGTACTTTTTGCTTCCAGGACTGGAAACAGAGAGGGGGAGTCACTCTGTGTAGTTTCACAGAGCTTATGTCTGTGTATCTCTCCAGGAGCATCTGGAGGGGGGAAGGGAAAAAGGATTATTTCCCTTTGTTGTGAGACTCAAGGGATTTGGGTCTTGGGGTCCCCAGGGAAGGTTTTTCAGAGGGACCAGAGTGCCCCAAAACACTCTAATTTTTTGGGTGGTGGCAGCAGGTACCAGGTCCAAGCTGGTAACTAAGCTTGGAGGTTTTCATGCTAACCCCCATATTTTGGACGCTAAGGTCCAAATCTGGGATTAAGGTTATGACATGGTGTAGCAGCGGTGGGATATAGACAGAATCCAGAAGCCAGTAGAAATATTATATTTTTCTTTTCTCTGCTAAGGGCTTTTTAGCAGAGAGAAACAGTTGGTTTTAAAAGGGAACCAGAGAGAATTTTTTTTTCTGCTCTCTCTGGCAGGTTGTGGCTTGCATGTTAAGCGAGAAGCCATTAAGAGACTGTTGAGGGTCTTTTGTCATGCAATAGCCCTCCCATTAGGAGGCAAGTACCAGCACTTATAGGCATGCAAATAAAGTGGTTTTTCCGGTTTCCCTTCATTGAACATTAGCTAGAGAGAGAAAAGGAAAAAGCACTGTTGCTAGGCAGACTTCAGGAGGCAACAGAACCTGCAGTTCAGAAGATAAACACCGGAGGGCACCCCAACACAAGAAAACAGGAACCATGACTTCTAAGGCAAAAATCGACGCCGAAGAACAAATCAAAGAAGCTGAACACAGGCGACAACTGGAAATAAAACAAAAAGAGATGGAGATGAAAGAAAAGGAAGAAAGCATGAAACTGGCAGCCTTCCAAAGAGAACAGGCAGCCCAAGAGGCAGCACACAAAAGAAAACTAGAAGAAGAAGAGGTGGCCTACCGAAGGAAACAAGCAGAAGAAGAGTTGGCCCACAGAAGGAAGCAAGAAGAAGAAGAGGCGGCCCACCGCCGAGACATGGAAAAACACCAAAAAGAAATGGAAAAACAACAAAAAGAAATGGAAAAACAACATGAAGAGAAGGAAAAACAGAGAAAACATGAACTGGACTTGGCAAAAGCTGGGCTGCATGTGCCAGCCAACCCTAACAACCCGGCGCCAAATATTGCTCCACAGCACAGGAAATTTCCCACCTACAAGGCAGGTGATGACACCGAGGCCTTCTTGGAAAATTTTGAAAGAGCCTGTCTTGGGTACAACATCCCCGAAGACCAGTACATGGTAGAATTGAGGTCACAGCTCAGTGGACCTTTAGCAGAGGTGGCAGCTGAAATGCCTAAGCTGCAAATGAATGACTATAAACTTTTTCAAACCAAGGCCAGATACAGAATGGGGATAACCCCAGATCATGCCCGTCGGCGCTTCAGAACCCAAAAGTGGAAACCAGAGGTGTCATTTCCCAGACACGCCTACTACATTGCAAAAAACTATGAGGCCTGGATAACAGGAAACAACATTCAAACCTTGGAAGAACTGAACCTCCTCATACAAATGGAGCAGTTCTTGGATGGTGTTCCTGAAGACATCACACGGTACATACAAGATGGAAATCCCAAAGATATCGCTGAGGCGGGGGAGATTGGAGCCAAATGGATGGAACTGGCAGAAAGCAAGAAAGCTACTGTCAAGGGGAACGATTACCCCAGGGGGCACACAGACCATAAACCCTACAACCGAGGACAGCCACAGACCCCACATACCACCCAAGTAAAGCCACAGATACCCTACCCTTCAACCTCACCAGTCTCCAGTAACTCACCTCGGCCCAGTGACCCATCAGATGGAAGATGCTTTAAGTGTAATGAACTGGGACATATCAAGGCCAAGTGTCCCAAGAACACCATGCGAGTGCAATTCATTACACCACCATCACACCAAAGATCCTCAGGCCCGGATGCCTCTCAAATACCCTTGGAGCGAAGGGAAAATTTGAGAGTGGGCGGAAAGAAGGTTACTGCGTGGAGAGACACGGGGGCACAAGTGTCAGCTATCCACCAATCCTTCGTTGACCCCAAATTCATCAACCCAAAGGCCAAAGTTACAATTTACCCCTTCATGTCACAAGCTGTAGACTTGCCTACAGCTCAACTGCCTGTCCAGTACAAAGGCTGGTCAGGAATGTGGACTTTTGCAGTCTATGACAATTATCCTATCCCCATGCTACTGGGGGAAGACTTGGCCAACCAGGTGAGGCGGGCCAAGAGAGTGGGAATGGTTACACGTAGCCAAACCAGGCAAGCTTCCAGACCCATTCCTGTTCCTGAGCCGTCCACAGAGGCCCCGTCTGTGTTACCAGAGACCCAGACAGAGGTAGTGGACCCGGATTCCATCCCTACCACTGAAACAGCCACAGCATCTCCAGTCCCAGGCCCGGAACTGGAACAGCAACCAGCACCAGCAAGTGCAACCACATCTTCAAACTCAACGCCAGAGGGCGCCAGCGAGCCAGAACTGGCAGAAGCAAAAGACAGCCATACCCAAAAGGCTCAGCCAGAGCCTGAAATACCCTCAGGTGCACCAGCAAAGAGCGGTTCACCAGCAACGGAAACAACCCCATCACCTACATCGCTTCCAGAGGGACCAAGCCCAAGTCCACAGTCTGAGGAAGAACTGGTGACCCCAGCCTCAAGGGAACAGTTCCAGACTGAGCAGGAAGCAGATGACAGCCTTCAGAAAGCGTGGGCGGCGGCACGGAGCACCCCACCGCCTCTCAGCTCTTCTAATCGATCCCGGTTTGTTATAGACCAAGGACTTTTATACAAGGAAATTCTTTCTGGTGGACACCGGGAAGAATGGCAGCCGCAAAAACAGTTGGTGGTTCCAACTAAGTACCGGGGGAAGCTCTTAAGCTTAGCCCATGATCATCCCAGTGGCCATGCTGGGGTGAACAGAACCAAGGACCGGTTGGGGAAGTCCTTCCACTGGGAGGGGATGGGCAAGGATGTTGCCAAGTATGTCCGGTCTTGTGAGGTATGCCAAAGAGTGGGAAAGCCTCAAGACCAGGTCAAGGCCCCTCTCCAGCCACTCCCCATAATTGAGGTCCCATTTCAGCAAGTAGCTGTGGATATTCTGGGCCCTTTCCCAAAAAAGACGCCCAGAGGAAAGCAGTACATACTGACTTTAGTGGACTTTGCTACCCGATGGCCAGAAGCAGTCGCTCTAGGCAACACCAGGGCTAACACTGTGTGCCTGGCCCTAACAGACATCTTTGCCAGGGTAGGTTGGCCCTCTGACATCCTTACAGATTCAGGGTCTAATTTCCTGGCAGGGACCATGGAAAAACTGTGGGAAACTCATGGGGTGAATCACTTGGTTGCCACCCCGTACCACCATCAAACCAATGGCCTGGTGGAAAGGTTCAATGGAACTTTGGGGGCCATGATACGAAAATTCATCAACGAATTCTCCAATAATTGGGACCTAGTGTTGCAGCAGTTGCTGTTTGCCTACAGGGCTGTACCACATCCCAGTTTAGGGTTTTCACCATTTGAACTGGTGTATGGTCACGAGGTTAAGGGGCCATTACAGTTGGTGAAGCAGCAATGGGAGGGGTTTACGCCTTCTCCAGGAACTAACATTCTGGACTTTGTAAGCAACCTACAAAGCACCCTCCGACACTCTTTAGCCCTTGCTAAAGAGAACCTAAAGAATGCTCAAGAAGAGCAAAAGGCCTGGTATGACAGACATGCCAGAGATCGGTCCTTCAAGGTAGGAGACCAGGTTATGGTCTTGAAGGCGCAACAGGCCCATAAGATGGAAGCATCATGGGAAGGGCCATTCACGGTCCAAGAGCGCCTGGGAGCTGTAAACTACCTCATAGCATTTCCCAATTCCTCACTAAAGCCTAAAGTGTACCATGTTAATTCTCTCAAGCCTTTCTATTCCAGAGACTTACAGGTTTGTCAGTTTACAGTCCAGGGAGATGATGCTGAGTGGCCTGACGGTGTCTACTACGACGGGAAAAAAGACGGTGGCGTGGAAGAGGTCAACCTCTCAACCACCCTGGAACGTCTGCAGCGGCAACAAATCAAGGAGCTGTGCACTAGCTTCGCCCCATTGTTCTCAGCCACCCCAGGACGAACTGAACGGGCATACCACTCCATTGATACAGGTAATGCTCACCCAATCAGAACCCCACCCTACCGAGTGTCTCCTCATGCCCAAGCTGCTATAGAACGGGAGATCCAGAACATGCTACAGATGGGTATAATCCGCTCATCTACCAGTGCATGGGCATCTCCAGTGGTTCTGGTACCCAAACCAGATGGGGAAATACGCTTTTGCGTGGACTACCGTAAGCTAAATGCTGTAACTCGTCCGGACAACTATCCAATGCCACGTATCGATGAGCTATTGGAGAAGTTGGGACGTGCCCAGTTCATCTCTACAATAGACTTAACCAAGGGGTACTGGCAAGTACCGCTAGATGAACCTGCCAAGGAGAGGTCAGCATTCGTCACCCATGCGGGGGTGTATGAATTCAATGTCCTTCCTTTCGGCCTTCGAAATGCACCCGCCACCTTCCAGAGGCTGGTAGATGGTCTACTAGCTGGACTGGGAGAATTTGCAGTTGCCTACCTCGATGATGTGGCCATTTTTTCAGACTCCTGGCCCGAACACCTACTACACCTGGAAAAGGTCTTTGAGCGCATCAGGCAGGCAGGACTAACTGTTAAGGCCAAAAAGTGTCAAATAGGCCAAAACAGAGTGACTTACCTGGGGCACCAGGTGGGTCGAGGAACCATAAACCCCCTACAGGCCAAGGTGGATGCTATCCAAAAGTGGCCTGTCCCAAAGTCAAAGAAGCAGGTCCAATCCTTCTTAGGCTTGGCCGGATACTACAGGCGATTTGTACCACACTACAGCCAAATCGCTGCCCCATTGACTGACCTGACCAAAAAGACCCAGCCAAATGCCGTTAAGTGGACTGATGAGTGTCAAAAGGCCTTTACCCAGCTTAAGGCGATGCTCATGTCTGACCCTGTGCTCAGGGCCCCGGACTTTGACAAGCCATTCCTAGTAACCAAAGATGCATCTGAGCGTGGTATAGGAGCAGTGCTCATGCAGGAAGCAACAGATCACAACTTCCATCCTGTCGTGTTTCTCAGCAAGAAACTGTCTGAGAGGGAAAGTCACTGGTCAGTCAGTGAAAAGGAATGCTATGCCATTGTGTACGCCCTGGAAAAGCTACGCCCATATGTTTGGGGACGGCGGTTCCAACTACAAACTGACCATGCTGCACTAAAGTGGCTTCATACTGCCAAGGGGAACAACAAGAAACTTCTTCGTTGGAGTTTAGCTCTCCAAGATTTTGATTTTGAAATTCAACACATCACAGGAGCTTCTAACAAAGTAGCTGATGCACTCTCCCGTGAAAGTTTCCCAGAATTCAGTAGTTAAAAAGTGTTCTTAAAATGTAAAAGTCTGTTAGTTATATACTTAGTAGTATATGTAAAGGTGCATGTGTTGTAGTAATCTGTTTATTTTAAAGTTCTAGAAGGAAATCGCCGCCAGTGAGCTTCCCCACTGTCTGCAATTTGGGGGGCGTGTCATAAACAGATAGCTAAGGGTTAATGTCTCTTTCACCTGAAGCACCTGACCAGAGGACCAATCAGGAAACCGGATTTTTTCAACTTTGGGTGGAGGGAATTGTGTGTCTGAGTCTTTGTTTTTCTGGCTGCCTGCTTTCTCTGAGCTTTGGAGAAGTAGTTCTACTTTCTAATCTTCTGTTTCTAAGTGTAAGGACAAAGAGATCAGATAGTAAGTTCTATGGTTTCTTTTCTTTGGTATTTGCATGAATATAAGTGCTGGAGTGCTTTGATTTGTATTTTTTGAATAAGGCTGTTTATTCAATATTCTTTTAAGCAATTGACCCTGTGTTGTATCATCTAATACAGAGAGAACATTTGTATGTATTTTTCTTTCTTTTTATATAAAGCTTTCTTTTAAGACCTGTTGGAGTTTTTCTTTACTTCAGGGAAATTGAGTCTGTACTCACCAGGGAATTGGTGGGAGGAAGAAGTCAAGGGGAGATCTGTGTGTTGGATTGCTAGCCTGACTTTGCATTCCCTCTGGGGGAATAGGAAAGTACTTTTTGCTTCCAGGACTGGAAACAGAGAGGGGGAGTCACTCTGTGTAGTTTCACAGAGCTTATGTCTGTGTATCTCTCCAGGAGCATCTGGAGGGGGGAAGGGAAAAAGGATTATTTCCCTTTGTTGTGAGACTCAAGGGATTTGGGTCTTGGGGTCCCCAGGGAAGGTTTTTCAGAGGGACCAGAGTGCCCCAAAACACTCTAATTTTTTGGGTGGTGGCAGCAGGTACCAGGTCCAAGCTGGTAACTAAGCTTGGAGGTTTTCATGCTAACCCCCATATTTTGGACGCTAAGGTCCAAATCTGGGACTAAGGTTATGACACACCCACAGAAGCTAGTCCAATAAAAGATATCCCCTCACATACCTTGTCCCTGAAATATTCACAAACCACATCCATGCCCCTCTCTGGAAGGTGGTATAGAAATGCAGTCAGGAAGATAATACTCACCTGTAACCACAGGACAGACCAAGCTTGAAGTGATGAGCTCTTATTTCTCAGAGTTTGGATGCCAGGTTCTTCAGCTGAGGTTCTTGTCTCTCCTTTTTCTGTAGAAACTGGATTTTTCTTCATGAAAAAACCTGCAGTTGCATGAAGGAATGAGCTGGTGCATTTGCTCTAGCTGTGGAAAATAAACTTTGATTTACAACGTGTAAATGCTGTCCCATATTTGTATTTGGTCTTCATGCTTTTTAATATGGTCCCAGTTCAACCTTTCTCTCACTTGGTGTCTCCAAAGCTTTGTTGCTAACGATGCCCAGTGGGACTTCTACAGCATGATTTGTATATTTGTTTGTTTTTTAAAGTCTAATGATCCTATGTAGAAAACATTTTAAATCATGATGAAATACAGGTAACATTTTTGGGAGATGCTGGTCACACCTATGTCTCTGAATCTCTGCCAGGAGTAAACAATGCTTTTCCACACCTAGATAAGTATGCTCCACAAAGGTAAACTGAGGTACACACAAAATTCATAAAAAACATTACAAAAAATTCCCACTTTGTCACATCTCTTCCTCCTTGGAGATGGAACTGAGCGGGGTCAGTTCAGCCAGTGACCTTGGAAAGTTCTTCTACCTGTTTTGGAGACAAAGCATCTGTAATAATATTTTCTCTCCCATTAACATGAATCACTTCCATATCATAATCCTGGAGGATCAGTCTCCATCTCAGAAGCTTGGCTTTAGCCCCTTTCATTTAATGCAACCGACTTGGAGAGTGGTCAATAAACACTGCAAAGTGTCTCCCAAATACATATGGCTTCAGCTATTTAAGAACCCATCCCATGGCTAGGCATTCCTTCTCTACAGCAACATGTTTCTTCTCCTGGTAGAGCAGTTTCTCACTTAGATACACAATTAGGTTTCTGTCCCCCTCAGCACTGGTTTGCATCAGCACCACACCGAGCCCTGTGTCTGAGACCTCTCTGAGCAACAGGAAGGGCTTACCAGAACTGGGTACTGACTTAGAGCCTCTTTCAGTTCAGAGATGTCCAGACCACCTTGCCCATCTTACCCTTTTTACATAGTGCAGTGATGGGAGCTGCCAACGAGCTAAAGGGGGATACAAATCTCTGGTAGCACCCGATCATCCCAATAAAGGCCTGGGCCTGTTTCGTGGTTTGGGCTAATCTCTTACCACCTTCACCTTAGCAGGCTCTGGCCTTATTCAATCGCTCCCCACCATGTGATCCAGGTGGATACCTCTACCATGCCCACTTTACACTTTCCAATCTTTAAACTCAGTCCTGCCTCCTCAAGGAGACCCAGCACCTGCTTCACTTGGGATAAGAGTTCCTCTCAGGTCTGGCTAAAGATACAGCTATCATAAATGTATGCCAGGGCAAAGTCCACTATTTCCCTCAGTAAGTGAGCCTGCAGGTGGCAGGAGGGTGAGGGATAGCTCAGTGGTTCAAACATTGGTCTACTAAATCCAGGGTTGTGAGTTCAGTCTTTGAGGGGGCCATTTAAGGATCTAGGGCAAAAATCTGTCTGGGGTTGGGTTCCCTCTTTGAGCAGGGGGTTAAACTAGATGATTTCCTGAGGTCCCTTCCAACCCTAACATTCTATCTGGCAGGTGCCCCCTTGAGGCCAAAAGGTAGGTCCAGGAACTCAAAGAGCTCTATAGGGTGGTGAAAGCAGATTTCTATCTAGCTTTTGGATCCAAACACACTTGCAAGTAGCCTTTGATGAGATACATAGTGGTGAGGAATGGGGTAACCATCAGACACCATGATGGCCTTAGGCTTCCTGTAGTCAATACAGACTCTGATTGATCCATCTCTCTTGCACCCCAGCACCATGGTAGATGCTCATGGGCTGGTGGACATATGGATCCCCCCTAAAGCCTGCATGTCTTGGACCTCTCTCTCTCCAGGTCCTGGGCTGTTTTCTCAGTGACTCTGAATAGGGAACACCTGATGAGAGGGTGGGATACTGTCTCAGTGGGAGGGTGGGATACAGGTACGTTAGTGAGCCCAAGCTAGTTGGAAAATAGCTGCTGGTAGGACCGCAGCACCTCTCTGATCTTTGCCTGCCAGGAAGGGTTAGCTGGTCAGAAAGGTGAACTGATTCCAGCAGGAGGCCAGCTACTGTCTCAGGGAAGAGGTCCACCAAGAGATCATCCCTCACTCATCCCATTGCCCACACACAGCCAGCACCAGCATCTCCCTTTCCAAGTATGGCTGTATCATGTTGACATGCTACACTCAGTGGCAGTGAGCCCCATCTAACAACTCCACCACATAGTTCACCTCATTCAGCTGCTTGATGACAAAGGGTCCATGCCAGGCAGCCTGGAGCTTATAGAGATGAGAGCCATCATCTAGTGCCTGTTGCCCTAGGAATGGGCATATGCTATGCAGTCATACCAGACCTGTTTCTTACGGGCTCTAGCTAGGTTCTTCCTGGCCAAACCCATGTGCTCAGTAAGCCTTTCTCAGAAAGACAGGACATACTCAATCACTGATCCCCCACTGGGAGAGGCCTTTTCCTTCCATTTGTCCAAGTCCCAGGGTCTCCTCACTCTTCTCTGTTCTATATGTGAACAGAAGATGGAGTAAATGCTTGTCCCAGTCCTGTGGGTGCTGGTCAATAAAAGTCCTCAGCATCATCTTCTAGAATCCCATTAAATTTCCTCAGAAGCCCCATTGGACTGAGGAAGATATACAGAAGTCCCAGTGTGCAGGATCCCAAATTCATCCCACAAGCACTAAAGCAAGGATGACATGAAATTTCACCCCTGGTCTGTAAGGATCTCCTTGGGGAGCCCCACAGTGCTGAAAATGGTCAACAGCACATCTGTCACTTAGTTTGCCCTGATGGAGGACAGAGCAAAAACTACCACCGCCAGAATGCATTCCTTCCCTGACCAGGTTACCTTGCTGAGGGGCTTCATTATATCCATAGCTACCTCCTGAAAAGGTGCCTCTATGAAAGGCAGTGGTCTCAGGGCTGTTGTACACTGGGGCGACAATTTGGAATTGAGTTTCCCTGTGAAATGTGCATCCCGGGGCCTTTCCCAACTTTCCCATCAGTGGGTCCTCTTGCCCCTCTGCTTCTCCATCTCCAGTTCATGCTTTCACTGCTTTTCCCAGTACTTTTGCTCCTTTGCTCTCAGCTACAACTCCAACCACTTCAAGTCTACCAATGAGGAGCCAGGTCATGAAGACCTCCTGGTACATGGGGAATGAGGTATCATGGATGCCCTGCTTCTGCTCGGGCTACTGCCTCTGCTGCTCCCAGAGTCTCCTGAAACCCTGCTTGGGCCTGAAGCCTGCTACTTGACCTGGTCATCCTTCTCAATCCATGCAATCAGCTGCACCTTGTTGAGCTTCATCAGCTTAACCTTCTCGCCCTGCACCAGTTTGTAATGCTCTTCTTAAAGAGATGGCTATACGTCATTTCATTACAGCTTCCTTCAACTGCCCTTGTTTTATTGCTGTCACTCACTTACCACAAAATTCTTCTGGTGCCTTCAGTAGCCAATCATCTACTGGGTGCATTCACCAACCATCTTCTGCTACCACCTGTCACGGAACATAGAATCATAGAATAGAATAATAAAATCATAGAATATTAGGGTTGGACGAGACCTCAGGAGGTCATCTTGTCCAATCCCCTGCTCCAAGCAGGACCAACACCAACTAAGTAATCAAAGCTAGGGCTTTGTCAAGCCGGGCCTTAAAAACCTCTAAGGATGGAGATTCCACCACCTCCTTAGGGAACCCATTCCAGTGCTTCCTAATTAAATAATGTATCCTAATATCCAACCGAGATCTCCCCCACTGCAACTTGAGATCAATGCTTCTTGCTCTGTCATCTGCCACTGCTGAGAACAGCCTAACTCCATCTTGTTTGGAAACCCCCCTTCAGGTAGTTGAAGGCTGCTATCAAATCCCCCCTCATTCTTTTCTTCTGCAGACTAAACAAGCCCAGTTCCCTCAGCCTCTCCTCGTAAGTCATGTGCTCCAGCCCCCTAATCATTTTTGTTGCCCTTCCCTGGACTCTTTCCAATTTTTCCACATCCTTCTTGTAGTGTGGGGCTCAAAACTGAACACAGTACTCCAGATGAGGCCTCACCAATGTCGAATAGAGGGGAATAATCACTTCCCTTGAGCTGCTGGTAATGATCCTACTAATACAGCCTAATATGCCGTTAACCTTCTTGGCAACAAGGGCACATTGCTGATTCATATCCAGTTTTTCATCCACTGTAAGCCCCAGGTCCTTTTCTCCAGAACTGCTACTCAGCCAGTTGGTTCCCAGCCTGTAGCAGTGCACGGGATTCTTCCGTGCTAAGCGCAGGACTCTGCCTTTATCCTTCTTGAACCGCATCAGATTTCTTTTGGCCCAATCCTCCAATTTGCCTAGGTCACTCTGGACCCTATCCCTACCCTCCAGCCTATCTACCTCTCCCCCCAGATTAGTGTCATCTGTGAACTTGCTCAGGGTGCAATTCATCCCATCATCCATATCATTATTAAAGATGTGGAACAAAACTGGCCCCAGGACCAACTCCTAGGGCATTCTGCTTGATACCGGCTGCCAACTAGACATCGAGTAGTTCATCACTATCTGTTGAGTCTGCAATCTAGCCAGATTTCTATCCCCTTATAGTCCATTCATCCAATCCATACATCTTTAACTTTCTGGCAAGAATATGGTGGGAGACCATATCAAAAGTTTTGCTAAAGTCAAGATAACACATCCACCACTTTCCCCATACCCACAGAGGCAGTTATCTCATCATAGAAGGGAATCAGATTGGTCAGGCATGACTTGCCCTTGGTGAATCCATGTTGACTGTTCCTGATCACCTACTTCTCCACCTCCAAGTGCTTCAGAATGGATTCCTTGAGGACCTGCTCCATGATTTTGCCAGGAACTGAAGTGAGGCTGAGTGGTCTGTAGTTCCCCAGGTTCTCTTTCTTCCCTTTTTTAAATATGGGCACTATATTTTCCTTTTTCTAATCATCCATGACCTCCCTCGATTGCCACAAATTTTCAAAGATAATGGCCAGTGGTGCTGCAATCATATCAGCCAACTCCCTCAGCACCCTTGGATACATTTGATCTGGACCCATGGACTTGTGCATGTCCAGCTTTTCTAAATAGTCCTTAACCTGTTCTTTCACGACTGAGGACTGCTCACCTCCTCCCCATACTGTGTTGCCCAAAGCAGCAGTCTGGGAGCTGACCTTGTGTATGAAGACCGAGGCAAGAAAAGCATTGAGTACTTCAGCTTTTTCCACATCATGTGTCACTAGGTTACCTCCCCCATTCAGTAAGAGTTCCACACTTTCCCTGACCTTCTTGTTTCTTACATATGTATAGAAACCCTTCTTGTTACCCTTCACATCCCTTGCTAGCTGCAACTCCAGTTGGGTATTGGCCTTCCAGATTACACCCTTGCATATTTGAGCAATATGTTTATACTTCTCCCTAGTCATCTGTCCAAATGTACACTTCTTGTAAGCTTCCTTTTTGAGTTTAAACTCACTGAAGATTTCACTGTTAAGCCAAGCTGGTTTCCTGCCATATTTGCTATTCTTTCTGCACTTTGGGATGGTTTGTTCCTGTGCCCTCAATAAGGATTCTTTAAAATACAACCAGCTGTCTTGTACCCCTTTCCTCCTCATACTAGCTTCCCAGGGGATTCTGCCCATCAGTTCCCTAACAGAGTCAAAGTTTGCTTTTCTGAAGTCCAGGATCTGTATTTTGCTACTCTCCTTTCTCCCTTTTGTCAGGATTCTGAACTCTGTACATTGCTGTATTGCTCTCCCAGCAGATGTCAGGGTGATTGAAGTCCCCCATTAGAACCAGAGCCTGTGATCTGGAAACTTCAGTTAGTTGTCCAATGAAAGCCTTGTCTATGTCATCCTTCTGATCTGGTGGTCTATAGCACATGCCCATCATGACATCACGCTTGTTGCTCTCACCTCCTTTCTTAACCCAAAGAAAACTCATCAGGCTTTTCTCCAGTTTCATACTGGAGCTCTGAGCAATCTTACCGCTCTCTTACATACAGAGCAACTCCTCCATCTTTTTTCCCATACTTGTCCTTCCTAAACAGTTTATATCCATCCATGACAGTGCTCCAGCCATTTGAACTGCCCCACCAAGTTTCTGTTATTCCAATCACATCATAGTTCCTTCATTGTGCCAGGACTTCCAATTCTTCCTGCTTGTTTCCCAGGCTTCTTGCGTTGTACATTCACCTGAGATAACTAGCCAATTGCCCTACTTCCTCAGTATGAATCAGTAGGCTTCCTGTCATGTACCCTCCTCGTGTTTCCTCCCGGTATCCCATTTCCCCACTTATCTCTGGGCTTAGGTCGTCATCCCTGGTGAACCTAGTTTAAAGCCCTCCTTACTAGGTTAGCAAACCTATTTGTGAAGATGCTCTTCCATCTCTTTGTTAGGTGGATCTCATCTCTTCCTAGCAATCCTTCGCAGAACAACATCCCATGGCTGAATAATCCAAAGCCCTCTCTCTGACACCACCTGCGTAACCACTCTTTAACCTCCACAATTTGATGGTCCCTACCTGGGCATTTTCCTTCAACAGGGAGGATGGACGAGAATATGACTTGCACCTCAAACTCCTTTATCTTTCTTCCCAGAGCCACGTAGTCTACAGTGATCCGCTCAAGGTCATTCTTGGCAGTATCATTGGTGCCTACGTGGAGCAGTAGGAGGAGGTAGTGGTCCAAGGTCTTGATCAGTCTCAGCAGACACTCCATTACATTCTGGATTCTAGCTCCAGGCAAGCAGCACACTTCTTGAGTCTCCTGGTCTGGTTGGCAGATGGATGACTCCGTTCTTAGGACCCACATGTCTGGTGGTCATGAATGGCTCTGCAACAGCCCCTGGGAGGACCCCTTCAGTATGACAGCCTTCTTAGGGTCACACACTCATTAGGGTAGGCCTTTTGGCTTCATGACCTCTTGGGACCCAACTTTAGAGCATTGAGCATCCCTGTTTCTCCCCATGAGCTCCCCTCAGCCATTCCATTTGAATTGGACACCTGGGGAAGACTTTCACACACAAAGGGAGCAATTCACCTTTACCTTCCTGATTCTGGAGTGACTCTCAGCCAGCACTGTTAAAGCAGGAGGGTTTATTAGATGTCTAGAACACAGTGTAGAACGTCCTTAATTACCATGGAAAACAAAAAGTTACAGCATAGTGTATCTGTGTGAGTCCCAGAGCCTTCTGGCCCCTCTATATTCTCAGTCCAGAAGCTTTCCCCCTGCCACCAGGAACCCACACTTGACAGCCTCAACTGGCCCCTCCCCAGTGCTTTGTTGTCAACATTGCCCAGTGTGACTTATGGTTTCCTTATAAAAGGGGGGGAAATCCCATCAGGGAAAATATTTCACTTAATAATGAAACACTAGATAATGTACTGTCTCTTTAGCTGGAAATTTATCCTCTTTTACACAAATAAATTCTGTATGATATTTGTCAGAAATGTGGTGATTTTCTCATTATTAGAGCTATTCAGGAACTAAAATTTTCATTTCATGGGAAATTCCATGAGTTCAAATTTTTGTTTTCATTTCAATTCTGACTTTTCAAACATATATATACACATATTGAATTTTATTTTGAGATTATTTTATTTCATTTGTATTACTTTTTATGTTACTTTTCTATTCTATTCTACCTTACTATTTTATTTGTATATTTCATTTTGTAATATTTTATAAAATAATACACAGTAATTATTTTTTCCTATACAAAATTTTGTAGAACTTTCCTATAGAATATTTTGATCTTGACAATTTGACATTTTCTAATGGAAAAATATTTCATTATAAAAGTATTAATCATTTCTATATTTTCTTTTTTTTCTTTAGTTAAAACATATTAATTCTCTCTCTCCTCATTTGTGGATATCCAGTCTGCCATTAAATTCTGGCTGCCTGCCTGCCATTACTAATCCTGCATCTGATTATGCATAGAGTTATGCGTAGTTAATTTTACACCTTGGGATAATTGTGTTGATGCGTAGCCTTCTTTCACTGTGGTCAAAGATGAAATTCTCACTGACTGAAAGGATTGCAGCCTTTGATTTCAATGGGATTTGGACAGCTAACACCTTTAGCCTTCTTCAATACTTATAGCCAATTTCCCAATATCCCAAACCCTAGAACTGAGAGTGTCATCACGAGCAAATATCAGCGCTGTGTTACTCACATCATCTTGCTAGCCCTCTCAATACCCCACTGAAGAGGGTGCTGCCATTCAAAGTACAACGTTCAACAGTGTCTTAGCTAAAGCTAAAGTCAATGTATCTTAGGTTCCTAAATCCCTTTTAAAATTCACTCCAGTGTTTTTCAAAATGTTACCCTTAGTTCAAGGTGCCCTGGTCAGGCATTGTGGAAAAGAACAAATAGAGATGTACACATTTAAGTTGGGATTTTCAAAGTGGTGGAGGACAATATATGCAATAAACACCCAGCTCCCACTGAATTGATAGCCACCTGGGATTATAAAGTGCAAATGGTTTCTTCACGTATCCCCGAAAAGTTTCAGGGCTCTTCAGTGCCATGATAACTATACAAATTAGAGAATCTTGTACCAAAACTATAGGTCTTTTGTTGGTATATTGGGATGTATGATAAGCATCAGAACATTACTGATTTGTCTCCTCCACAGAATTGGTTATATATTCCCACCAGCCAGTTCATGGCCCTATTTGGATACAGTGAATAGGATCATTTCCTTTGTGTGTACTATGGAATTCTAGAATTTGATTAAAAAACTTGGCTTTCCCACCATGAAGTTTTTGACATACTGCCACTTATTTCTGAAAGCAAAACAAACTAGACAATTGTTATTCACAGTTCTCTTCTAGCACAATTTTCTCCCTAAGCATGTAATAAGGTCTCAGACCAGTTTATCACCTGTGTGAATAATTTTGTGCTGCCAACACTTTTGCATAATGTCTAATGCTGAATACTTGTGGCACACGTAATTGTATTTTTTTAAAAAACTGTGCTTTTTAGTTTTGTTTTCTTCTTTAATTAAGCGCTGACAAAAATATTGCTGAAATTGTTTAACCCTTTGAAGGATATATAATTGATTATAATACAGAGATAGACCTGAATCTTCTCACACTGTGGCTTAAATTTTTAATTCCAAGTTTATTGACTCTTAATCACGTATGCAATATTTTTTTTTACTGAAATCACAGGTTTCTTATTTATTCCTGTCCATTTGTCATTCCCTATCATCAGCTGCCATCTAATGATCATAAGAACGAATACATAAAACACTGACCATATTAACCTTGGCTTCTCCATAGTGCCCATAATATACCATAGCCACCCCTTTCCCAGCCTTCGTCCTTTGCTATCCTGAGTATCCATTATACAATAAAGTGCACCTTTCCCATCCCTCACCCTCTGCTACCCCTAAATGCTGAGTTCTGCAACTGCTGCTCAAACACATCTGGTTGCCCAAGGCATATTCTTTCTTGTGCAGCTGGCACTGAAGCTGATATTGTGATTTCCTCACTTGTATTTTTAGCAAGCTAACTAGAGTAGAGCTACCATAGTGATGTCAACTGTCCATTCAATGCTCCCCTCATTCCTCCCCCTCCCCACTGCAGTGTATAAGTGCCTAGCTGTAGATTATTCACTCAGGCCTCTTTCCATCAGTCAGCCACTTTTGCTTCGTTAATCAGTGTAGATTATCAGCATTCCATTTTAATGCAAAAGCCAGTTTCCTTGGATTACTGGAGTACTTTTCAAAGCCATGAATGCACTGAAATATTTTCACAGGGACTCACATATGCGAGGTCCCCACACTGATTTTGCACCGGTATAACTATTCTGGTTAGTGCTGTGAGTCTGTTATGGAAATCATTCTACCAGTACAATCTTTAGTATGGACACAGTTAACCAATGTTGCCATCCCTTATGCTGGTATAGGTTATTCCCCTTCCCATAGGGGGATCAACTATACTGATATCAGCAGCTTTACATCAGTATAATTGCATCATAGAATATCAGGGTTGGAAGGGACCTCAGGAGGTCATCTAGTCCAACCCCCTGCTCAAAGCAGGAGCAATCCCCAACAAAATCAGTCAGAGTAGATGAGTGGCCCCTTCAGGGCACTTCCTGGAGGCATTCAGGCAAGTCCAGATGTAGCTCCTCACCTCAGTTGCCCTTCTTTTTTCCCTAAATAAACTCCTCCTAGGTTTGTCCAGTCTCATAACAACAGTCATCATTTAGGTTTCATTTATTTTCACTTATTAACATTTAGAAACTAAACACAGACATCTTCCCTCTGGCTTCATACACCCCAAACTGCTCCCATCTCCTATGAGTCTTGCTCACCTTAGCACACTTCTCCCAGCTCTTCCTAGGTAGAGCAATTCCCCCGGTCTCTGGGTTTTCCCTCATTCACTCTCTAAAGATTCTCTTCAGCCTCCTGAGTTTGCCTGTTCCCATATCCCCCTTCTGTCCTTTGATTGGAAATTGCCTGATTCCCCTGAGGTGGGGACCCTTCTCTAACCAGGGCTGGCTTGGCTCCTGGCTTTCCAGTCCATAGGCGTGTGGCCCTATCACAGGTAAGTTCCCCGTAAATAGAATATCATATCCCAGAACAGCTACCAAGGCAGCGTTGCCATGCCTGGTAACATGCCCTGTGCCTCATGTCCTTTGAAAAATGGGGAATGTCTTTTCTGATTCATTATATATCCTTCTGTGGGAAGGGGAAGTCTTCCACCAGCCTGTGGAATCTGATATGGGTCCTAAAAACAATGAGTAACTGGTTTTTAGAGGGCTCTCTGTCTCCACTTTCTCCAGGGCTGTACGTCTGTAAGACCACGACATGAAACCCTATAATATAATGGAAACAGAACCTTGGACTTCAGCAGGCTTCGGTTCAGGCCCTATCCCAGCCTATGTTATATCTATTTTATTTTAAACTAAGGCAATTGATCAGTTAGCATTTTTCAACCACAAATTTCCTGCAAGTTTTCCTCAGAGCTTCCTTCACCTCTTTGTTTCTCAGGCTGTAGATGAGGGGATTGACCAGGGGAGTCAGGACAGTGTAGATGACAGAGAGCACTTTGTTGAATTCACTCAGGATGCTGGTCGTTGGGAACATATAGACAATTAGTAGAGTTCCGTAATAAATTATCACCACAATGAGGTGTGACGAGCAAGTGGAAAAGGCCTTTTGCCTCCCGGTGGAGGATGGGATTCTTAGAATGGTCACAATGATACAAATGTAGGACATCAAGGTAAGCAGGAATGGGACCAGTGAGAAAATCAAGCAGAGTATGAAAGCCAACATTTCCATCAGCTGAGGGTTATTACAGGAGAGATTTATCAGGGGGATAAGATCGCAAAAGAAATGGTCGATATGATTCGGGCCACAGAAAGTTAACTGGGATATTGACAGTGTTGTTATGCTATTACCTATGAAGCCACCTATCCAAGAGCCACCTGCAAGCTGGAGCCAGGCCTTGCCACTCATAAGGGTTGTGTAGTGCATTGGATTGCATATTGCTACATAGCGATCATAAGACATCACGGATAAGAGAAGGCATTCTGTGGCAACCAGAGAACCAAAGAAATATAATTGTGTGAGACACCCATTGAAGGAAATTGTCTTGTCCTCAGTGAGGAGACTGGCCAGCATCCTGGGCAGGATGGTGGAGCTGTAGCAGGTCTCCAAGCAGGACAAGTTGCCCAGGAAGAAGTACATGGGGGTGTGGAGGTGCTGATCACACACAACTAGTGCAATGATGAGGATGTTCCCGGCCATGGTTGCCATATACAGCATTAGAAACAGCAGGAAGAGAAGAATTTGCAGATCACAATGAGTCCAGAATCCCAGAAGGATGAATTCTGTGATGGACGTTTCATTTCCCTGTTTTGGGTTCGCCATGGGGTGTGACTACAGGAAATAAATTAATGTTGCAACATAAATGAACAATATCCACCCAATAAATATCAGCATTGTTTTTCTTGTCTCTCTCTGATGGCTATTGGAACAATAGCTGAGTGGAGAATGGAAGCCAGGGGAGAGGAAATGACATCTCTCTTACCCGTTGAATAGATTTCATATCTGAGCAGACTGCAGGTTAAAATAAAATGTTAATCTCTCTCGAAACCTGTGTAGTACCTTGACAGATGGCACAGATGGTGAAGAGGCTCAGACACAACAGTACAGACACACAGACAGATTAGACAGATATTGGTTCAAATAGTCACATACATCACTTCCTGGTGTCTAAAAGCAGAACAAAATAGGTTGCAGTTCCACTGCTGAAATGGGTCAGGATTTTATATTTTAGGGGAAGCCATAATAAAGAAATAAACCAAGCAAACAGGGCTGGGAATTGCAGTGGGTGGGCAGCCAACTCCAAGTGAACTGCAAGAAAAATTGTCAGCCTTTGAAAATTGTATCCTGTCAGGGTTCCCTCCCCATTATTAACTCTAGGGTACTGACATGGGGACCTGCATGAAAGACCCCCTAAACTTATTCCTACCAGCTTAGGTGAAAAGCTTCCCCAAGGCACAAATCCTTCCTTGTCCTTGGATGATATTGCTGCCACCACCAAGTGAGTTAGACAAAGATTCAGGAAAAGTACCACTTGGAGTTCCTCTTTTCTCAAAATCTCTCCCAAGCCCCTCACCCCCTTTCCTAGGGTAGCTTGAGAATAATATAACAAGGTGAGCACAGACCAGCCCCTTGGGTTTTTAGGACACTAAAACCAATCAGGTTCTTAAAAGCAGAACTTCATTATAAAGAAAAAAGTAAAAGAAGCACTTCTGTAAAATCAGAGTAATAAGATTTAAAGCACAGAGGATTCCCTTCTAGGCAAAACTTCAAAGTTACAAGAAACAGGAATAAACCTCCCTCTTAGCATAAGAAAATTTCAAAAGCTAAAACAAAAGATAATCTAACACATTTCCTTGCTATTACTTACAATTTTTGTAATATTGGATGATTATTTCAGGTAGGTTTTTAGGATATGGTTTTTCCTGCCCTGGTCCCTCTCTGTCCGAGAGACCAACAAAGAGGACCCAAACAAAACCTCCTCCCACAGATTTCAAAAGATCTTCTTCCCTTCTTGGTCCTTTTGGTCAGCTGCCAACCACTTTATTTGAGCTTCTTAACCTGTAACAGGCAAAGGAGGGATTTTATGCTACTCTTAGGGACCTAGACAAATTAGAGGATTGGGCCAAAAGAAACCTGATTAGGTTCAACAGGGACAAGTGCAGAGTCCTGCATTTAGGACGGAAGAATTCCATTCACTCTTACAGACTAGGGACTGAATAGCTAGGAAGCAGTTCTGCAGAATAAGAACTAGGTGTTACTGTGGACAAGAAGTTGGATATGAGTCAACAGTGTCCCTTGTTGCCAAGAAGGCTAACGGCATTTTGGGTTGCATAAATAAGGGCATTGCCAGCAGACCGAGGGACGTGATCATTCCCCTCTATTCGACGTTGATGAGGCCTCATCTGGAGTACTGTGTCCAGTTTTGAGCCCCACACTACAAGAAGGCTGTGGAAAAATTGGAAGTAGTCCAAAGAGGGCAACAAAAATGATTAGGGGGTTGGAGCACATGACTTATGAGAGGCTGAGGGAACTGAGATTGTTTAGTCTGCAGAAGAGAAGAATGAGGGAGGATTTGATAGCTATTTTCAACTACCTGAAAGGGGGTTCCAAAGAGGATGGATCTTGATTGTTCTTAGTGGTAGTAGATGACAGAACAAGGAGTAATGGTCTCAAGTTGCAGTGGGGGAGGTTTAGTTTGGATATTAGGAAAAACTTTTTCACTAGGAGGGTGGTGAAGCACTGGAATAGATTACCTAGGGAGGTGATGGAATCTTCTTCCTTAGAAGTTTTTAAAGTCAAGCTTGACAAAGCCCTGGCTGTGATGATTTTGTTGGGTATTGGTCCTGCTTTGAGCAGTCAACGGGAGAGCGATCCGGGATTGATTTATCACATCTACACTACATGCAATAAATCGATCCACGATAGATGGATCACTACCCGCCGACCCAGGGGGTAGTGTAGATGTACCCTTAGCTGCATGTTTATGAGATATCCTAAACAAAGAAGAATGTCTGTCCTTCCCTGTGGTAATATTCCATTGTCCTGCACTAGGATACTTGGCATATAAAGACCCAGCAGGACTTCCACCTTATGCAAAAAGGAATAAAATCTGAAATACCCTGTAGTTAGACCCCAGACGTGAAAATGTTATTACTGGTCATACAGTTATCCAGTCTTTACTTAAAAAAACAAAACACCAGCTAGAAACCACCAGTTTAGCTAAAAATGTACCCTCTTTTGCATGAATGATTTCTGTTGGAAATTTGTAACAAACATTTCTTATTATTACAGCAGTGGAGAACCCAAATTTCCATTTCATGGGCAATTCCATGATATCAAATGTTGCATTTAATTCCAATTTTGACTTAAAAATGTAGAGATTATTAATTTTATTTATAGATTTATATTTTGCATTGCCAAAATGTTATCTTTGATTGTATTTTACTTGCATATTTTAAAAGTATTTAAATTAAATTTATTTTTATTTTATTTAATTTTATAAACCAAAATACAACTTTGTTTCCTAAAGAAAATTTTGCAGAAATAAATATGTTGCCATGGAGTCTATTGATCTTGACCAATTGCTATTTTCTCACAGAAAAATATTCCATCAGTTTTTATCATCTCTACATTTTGTTCTTTTTGCTTTGTGTTTGGTTAAACATATGAATTTTGTCTCTCTTTTTGTTTTCAACTGTCTTATCTGCCAGTATGGTCTCTCTTGCATTACTAATCCTTAGAGAGACAGGATGGGTGAGGTACTAGCTTTTATTGCACACATTTACTATTCATTATTAACTGGTAAGTAAGGACATGATTCTGCACAGAGTTAATTTTATATCCCAGGAATAATTCTCTTCATTCTGAGCTATCTCTCACTGCAGTTAAAGATAAAATTTCCACTGACTTCAAGACTTAGATCCTTTGATTTTAATGGGATTTGGCCCACTAATCCCATTAGCCTTCTATGAAACTTATAGCTTGGCTTGGCATCATTCAATCAATAGATGTTGGTAAATGTTGATCTCAGCTGACACCACCAACAAAAAATATCAATAACAGTTGGTGTTAGTGCAGCCTCGCCCCCTCCCCACCCCCCCGTACCTTGTGCCTGCTGGGATGGTTTCAGCAGCTTTGTGACCATGCAAAGAACCCTCTGCACCCAGCCGTCACTGCAGCGCGTGAGTGAGGCAGTGACAGCTAGGGTGACCAGATAACAAGTGTGAATAATCAGGACAGGGGGTGGGCTGACAGCGGAGCTGTGGAGGGCTTCTTGCACATCCATGAGGCTGGTGACACCCATCCCTTCAGGTGCAAGGTGCAGGGATGACTGGTCAAATCTAAGACCCCCGGTCTGGGCTGCGAAAGGGAAGAAGGGTGCCTGGATGTGGTCTGGTCCACCCTGTTGCTGAATGGCTTCTGGCCATCGCTGGAGCCATTTAATTATGCAGTCACTACCCCTGTGACCAGGGGGTTTGTCATCCTCCTC
This sequence comes from Gopherus flavomarginatus, assembly GCF_025201925.1. Lineage (NCBI taxonomy): Eukaryota > Metazoa > Chordata > Testudines > Testudinidae > Gopherus > Gopherus flavomarginatus. The sequence goes on along the minus strand of NC_066627.1, from coordinate 15,714,264 downwards.
CTCCTCTCAGCCCTGGCCATGGAAAGTTGATGCCCTGGGGCAGTGATGCCTTCCCTGCACCTTTGACCCAAGGGCCTTGGACCTCTTGCCCAAGCAGGGAGCCACCAGTAAGCTACTGGTCACTGCTGGGAGCCCCTGGCAGCCCTGTTGTAAGAGCTTACCTAACCCTAATCCTAACCCTACCCCTGCCACCCATTGAATTTCCTGCAACTGTAATAATTAAAACAGCAAAAAATCAGAGAAAAAAATCAATAATAGTCAGCAAAATTGCATTACAAAAATCTAAATTCTGCGAAGCCTACTCATAGCCAATGTCTCCTCCTCGAGCACTGAACACAGCAGCAAATATCAGCTCTGTTTTACCCATACCATCTTGTTAACACTCTCCATGGCCCAGCAAAGTCTCTGGCAGTGGAATGATAGTTGCTTCAGGGTTTGAAGAGCTTGCCTTGGACTTGAGAGATGTTAGTTCAATTCCCTCCTTTGTAACAAAATCTATGTACGACTTTTAGAACAGATTTTCAAAGCTCAGTAGGTACCTAAAAATGTGGATTGGTGCCGGATTGGGTGCAGTACCTTATGCCCATTGATTTCAACTCCCCCTAAGGGTGTCTGCATCCCTCTATACATCTGCCCCTCTGTGTGCCAGGTCCCCATCTGTAAAGATGGGACAATAGCTCTTCATGGGGTGGTGGGAGGTTAGATACATTCAAGACAGTGAGGTGCCCAGATACCATGGGTATGGGGACCAGATAAGGAGCTAGGATAGCCGAGGTGACAGGTCTTGCCTTTTTCAAAATGCAGTCCTTTTGCATTGAGTGGGGATTTTGAGCGAGATCCTAATTAGTTACCTAACAAGGTTTCATTGCTTCAAAAACCTTGAGCTTCAAGAATAAGGGCTGAAAAGGTTGATTTACCTCTAAGGTGGGTCAGTCAGCAGCTGGAGTCTGCTGTCACCTCTTCACTCAGCATTTCAGGAGTCAGGATCCAGGTTATTCAGTCCAGCTTCTCTCTCCACTGCATTCATGTGCTTCCGTGTTCCCTGTAAATAGACCATCATATCCTGGAACAGCTATCAAGGTTCCTTTGCCACATGTTGTAATGCACATTGTTCCTCAGACCCTTTGCCGAATGGGGAAGGTCTTTTCTGATTCATTATATATCCTTCGGTGGGAAGGTGCAGTCTCCCGAGGCGCGTCTGCTGTGGCAGGGAAAAATTGGTATTTGGTTTGTTTTTAGAAAATGTCAGTAGAGTCAAACCTCTAATCTCAAAGGGAAAGTCCTAGAGAGGGAAGAAATTTCTAATCCTAAAATTAATCTCTCTTTTTATTGGGTGAATGCTATGGTGACTGTCAAGAAATAATGAACTAATTCTACATTTTACATCAGACATTTTCAAATCTGCCTATGTGATTTATACACTGATTTCATATTTATTTCCCTTTGGCAGCTTTGAAAAATCTCAGCATACTTAGCTGAGCTTGCACTTTCTCTGAACAAACCTCCTGTTGCCCTCGATAGCAGGAAACACAAGTGCCCATTCCCCATCCAATAAACTTACTCAATAAGTTCAGGTAATATTTAAAAAAAATTCAAAAGCATTTAGGAGCCTAACTCCCATTTTCAAAAGTGCCTTAAGGTACTAAAGGCTTAGCAGCCTAAACCTCATTGAAAGTCAACAGATTTTAGGCTCCTAAAACACCTTTGAAGTTCACTTAAGTGTTTTTGAAAATGTTGTCTGATAATTACTCAGATAAAATGCAAGGACAACAAGGTGCTTTACACATTTAGGCTGGGATTTTCAAAGGGGGGGTAATATACACAATAAACACGCAACTCCCATGACACTGCTATGAGAGTTTGGCACCTAACACACTCAGGCCATGTCTACATCTAAAATTTTGCAGCGCTGGTTGTTACAGCTGTATTAGTACAGCTGTATAGGGCCAGCGCTGCAGAGTGGCCACACTTACAGCAACCAGCGCTGCAAGTGGTGTTAGATGTGGCCACACTGCAGCGCTGTTGGGCGGCTTCAAGGGGGGTTCGGGGAACGCGAGAGCAAACCGCGGCGAAGCTGGTCTCCTTTCCCGGTTTGCTCTCGCGTTCCCCGAACCCCGAGCAAGCAGGTCTCCTTCCCTGAGGTTTGCTGGGTGGTTCCGGGAACGCGAGAGCAAACCCGGGAAAGGAGACCAGCTTCGCCGCGGTTTGCTCTCGCGTTCCCCGAACAAGCAGGTCTCCTTCCCTGCGGTTTGCAGGGTGGTTCCGGGAACGCGAGAGCAAACCGCGGCGAAGCTGGTCTCCTTTCCCGGTTTGCTCTCGCGTTCCTGGAACCACCCAGCAAACCGCAGGGAAGGAGACCTGCTTGCTCGGGGTTCGGGGAACGAGAGAGCAAACCGCGGCGAAGCTGGTCTCCTTTCCCGGTTTGCTCTCGCGTTCCCGGAACCACCCAGCAAACCTCAGGGAAGGAGACCTGCTTGCTCGGGGTTCGGGGAACGCGAGAGCAAACCGGGGAAGGAGACCAGCTTGATTACCAGAGGCTTCCTCAGGTATGCTGGGATACCTGCTTATTCCACGGAGGTCAAGAAAAGCGCTGGTAAGTGTCTATATTTGATTACCAGCGCTGGATCACCAGCGCTGGATCCTCTACACCCGAGACAAAACGGGAGTACGGCCAGCGCTGCAAACAGGGAGTTGCAGCGCTGGTGGTGCCCTGCAGATGTGTACACCTCCTAAGTTGCAGCGCTGTAACTCCCTCACCAGCGCTGCAACTTTCTGATGTAGACAAGCCCTCAGGCTTCTTGGAAAAGCCGAGACAATAGAATCACAAAGATCAGAGACCTGAGATTATAAAATGCAAACAATTTCTTCCCAAATCCCTGACAAGTTTCAGACTCACATGGATATTCAGTGCCACAGCAATTATACAAATTAGATAATCTTGTATCAGAACAATAGGCCTCTAATTGGTCAACTGGAGTGTGTGATAACCAACAGAACAGTACTGATTCCATCCAGTAGAAGACAAGTGTTTTATACGTTGATACTAGCCAAATCATGGTCCAATTTGGCTACAGTCAATATAATCATTTCAGTTGTGTTTATTGCAATATATTCTGCAACTTGAATACAAAACTATCCTTTTTCAGCACAAACTTTGACATACTGTCACTTCTTGTCATGAAGTAAATGTTTGCTCCAGCCTTTACAGATGAACACAAAGATTTATATCTGAATGCAAAACAAATGAGAAGACTATTATTCCCAGTGCTCTCCTAGCATAATCTGCTCCTTAACCATGTAATAAGGTCTGATTCCAATTTAAAACCAGTGTGAATAATTTTTTGTGTCAGCAAAGCTTTGTTGTTCATAATGCCTAAATGTTGAACTTTTGGGCTCACATAATTGTATTTTGGTAAAAGGTGTTCTTTTGTTGTTATTTAATTAATCTCTGACAAACATACTAGCGAGGGATGAAATCTCATTGCCAAATTCTTTATAGAATACATGTCTAAACTGAAAAATGGCTATAATACAAGGGATAGACCTGAATCATCCCACACCAGAGCTTACATTTTTATAACCAAATGTATTGACTCTTAATCACATAAGTAATATTTTAAACTGAAATCTCAGGGTTAACAATTCTTACTGTCTATTTGCCATTCCATACGATCAGCTGCCATTATACAGCATAGCCACCCCTTTCTCAATCTTTTCTATCCCTAGTATCAATGCTACAGTAGAGCTGCTCCTTTCCCATCCCTCACCCTCTGCTGCCCCGAGACTCCCTTTGCCCACGGTACATTTTTGCTTGTCCAGCTGGCACTGAAGCCAGTACCACGGTTCTCTCATTTATATTTTTTTGCGAGCTAGCTAGCATATGGCTTCAGTGGCTATGTTTATAGGAGTTAGCATTAACACTCCTGGCTGGAGTGTAGATACACTCCAAAGGTCTAAGCTGTGAATTATTCACTCTGGCCTCTCTGTCAGTTGGCTGCTTTTAATTTGGTAAATCACAATAGATTATCACATACCATATTAACAAACAAACTATGGTAATATGGGCTAGATAAGGAGTCAGCACTTTTCAGAAGTGGTGTGTCAAGTCTTCATTTATTCACTCTGATTTAATATTTCCATGCCAGTAATACATTTTAACGTTTTTAGAAGGTCTGTTTCTATAAATTTATAATATATAATGAAACCATTGTTGTATCTAAAGTAAATAAGGGTTTTAAAATGTTTAAGAAGCTTCATTTAAAATTAAATTAAAATGCAGAGCCCCCCGAACTGGTGGCCAGGACCCGGGCAGTGTGAGTGCTGCTGAAAATCAGCTCGTGTGCCGCCTTCGGCACGTGCGCCAGAGGTTGCCTACCTCTGGGCTAGATGGAGGTTATATAACTAGTTGAAAAACCTTTCTCAAAGAGTAATCGTCAAATCGTACTTAAGATGGAAAGGCATATTGAGTGGGGTCCTGCAGGGATTGGTCTTGGGTCCGGCTCTGTTCAGTATCTTCATTGATGATTTAGATAATGGCATAGAGATTACATTTATAGCATTTGTGGATGATACCAAGCTAGGAGAGTTTGCAAGTGCTTTGGAGGATAGGATTAAAATTCAAAATGATCTGGGAAAACTGGAGAAATGGTCTGAAGTAAAGAGGATGAAATTCAATATGTACAAATACAAAGTAATTTACTGAGGAAGGAACAATCAATTGTACAAATACAAAAAGAGAAATGATTGCCTAGGAAGGAGTACTGTGGAAAGGGATCTGGGGGGGTTATAGTGGATCACCAGGTAAATCTGAGTCAACAGTGTAATGCCATCAGAAAAAATTAGGGCTGTCAAGCCATTAAAAAAAATTAATCATGATTAATTGTGTGATTAGTCTCGCTGTTAAAAATATAGAATACAATTTATATAAATATATTTGGATGTTTTCCGCATTTTCAAATATATTGATTTTATTTAGAACACAGAATATAAAGTGTACAGTGCTCACTTAATTTTTTATTACAAATATTTGCATTGTAAAAAAGAAATGGTATTTCAATTCATTTAATACAAGTAATGTAATGCAATCTCTTTATCATGAAAGTTGAATTTACAAATGTAGAATTATGTACCACAAATAACTGCATTCAAAATTAAACAATGTAAAACTTTAGCGCCTACAAGTCCATTCAGTCCTACTTCGTGTTCAGCCAATCAAGTTTGTTTACACTTTCAGGAGATAATGCTGCTCGCTTCTTATTTACAACAACATCTGAGCGCATCTGGCGTTGCAAGATACTTATGTGCCAGATGTGCTAAAGATTCATATGTCCCTTCATGCTTCAACCACCATTCCAGATGGCATACGTCCATGCTGATGATGAGTTCTGTTCGATGATGATCCAAAGCAGTGCAAACTGACACATGTCCATTTTCATCATCTGAGTCAGATGCCTCCAGTAGAAGGTTGATTTCCTTTTTTGGTGGTTTGATTTCTGTAGTTTCTCTTAAAAGTGTTGCTTTTTTAAGACTTCTGAAAGCATGCACCACACCCCATCCCTCTCAGATTTTGGAAGGCAGGTTTGGAAGATTCTTAAATCTTGGGTCGAGTGCTGTAGCTATCCTTAGAAATCTCATATTGGTACATTTTTTATGTTTTGTCAAATCTGCAGTGAAAGTGTTCTTAAAAAGAATAACATGCTGGGTGATCATCTGAGACTGATATAACATGAAATATGTGGCAGAATGCAGGTAAAACAGACCAGGAGATGTACAATGCTCCCCCAAAGAGTTCAGTCACAAATTTAATTAACACATTTTTTTTTAACAAGCATCATCAGCATGAAACATGTCCTCTGGAATGGTGACCGAAGCATGAAGGGGCATATGAATGTTGAGCAGCATTTTCTCCTCTAAAATGTAAACAAACTTGTTTGTCTTAGCAACTGGCAGAAGAAGAAGTAGGACTGAATAGACTTGTAGGATCTAAAGTTTTACATGTTTTATTTTTGAGTGCAGTTATATAACAAAAAATCTACATTTGTAAAGTTGCACTTTCACAACAAAGAGACTGCACTACACCAGTGATTCTCAAACTTGGGCCGCTGCTTGTTCAGGGAAAGCACCTGGTGGGCCTGACCAGTTTGCTTACCTGCTGTGGTCCTCAGGTTCAGCCGATCATGGTTCCCACTGGCCGCGGTTTGCGGCTCTAGGCTAATGGGGGCTGCGGAAAGCGGCTCAGGGCGAGGGATGTGCTGTCTGCCGCTTCCCGCAGCGCTCATTGGCCAGTGGGAACCACTATCGGTCAAACCTGCAGATGCGGCAGGCAAACAAACTAGCCCAGCTTTCCCTGAACAAGCAGCGGCCCAAGTTTGAGAACCACTGCACTCCAGTACTTGCATGAGGTGAACTGAAAAACACAATTTCTTTTGTTTATCATTTTTACAATGCAAATATTTGTAACGCGAATAATATAAAGTGAGCACTATACACTTTGTATTCTCTATTATAATTGAAATCCATATATTTGAAAATGTAGAAAAACATCCAAAATATTTAATACATGTCAATTAGTATTCTATTGTTTAACAGTGCGATCCTGGTTCTGGAGCATGGTTGACAAACACAGGTCTCCTGGCCTAAAGGTGGGGAGGCTGCCACCCCAGGGTTGAGATGGCAATGGGGTAGGGAGACCCGGGCCCACCCGAGTCCATGGGGTTCCAGTCCATGGCCCTAAGAGTGGCAGAGTAGTCCACCACTGAGTCAGCGGGGATCCACTTGCAATACGCTGACCTGGTATCAGGTCAATACTCAACCAGACAATGGTCTATTTCCCTGGGCTACTTCCTGCATCCTTGGGGTTTGATACCACCATACTTTGATTGTTCTCTGTCTCCTCAGGTAGCTCTGGCCAGACCTCAGGTGGCAGCCCCAGCAGCTCCTCTGTGTCTCAGTCAGCTGGCGGCCCAGAGAAAACTGACCAGTCCTCAGTTCGGCAGGGGTTCTCTGCAGATTCTAGCAGCCCGCAGGATGCCTCTGTCTCCCTTGGATGCTCCAGCCCAGCTAAGCTGCAAGGCCTGCCTTTTATACTTCTGCTTCCAGCTACCGTTGGGCAGGCATGGCTTTTATGGTTCTGCACACCAGAGGGCATGTTGTCATTCCTTCCTGTCAATCTCTGAGGGAGGCCACTGCTCCTTGCTATAGTACAATATGGAACAAAGGGTCAGGGTGGATTCAGAAGAGATTCACAAAAAGTGCCTAGGAACACTATTCTGAACACTTACAATGTTTTCCACAGCTGGGGGCGACCAAAGCTGATATCACACTATTGAGGGTAATGGAGGATGTAAGGGTGCAACTCCTGCATGCATGTGGCTTCAGACTGGGTCTGTATGCTGCTCGCCTTTGTGCTACTTTCGTTCCTGCTGAAGTAATTGCCCATTGGCATGGCAGAGGTTCCTATGGGGGTGGGGAGGAGTAGTGGGGCGGTGCCTCAGTTCCTGAGAAAAAGGGCTGAAACAGGCCACAGAGGCTGCGCAGACCAGCAGACAATCAGCAAAGGCCTGGGAATTGCCAAACAGGGCAGAGGAGGAGACAGCCAATCAGGACCGCACTGGATCCTATATAAAGGCTGCCTAGAAGAGGAGAAGGCAGTTACTCCCTGACTAGTGAGGGAGGAGGACTGGCTCCTGAGCTAAGGAGTAGCATCTTGCACAGACCAGTGCTGGGCAGGCTTCGGAGAGCAGAGTGGAGCTCCGGCCCAGTTACCTGCCAGGCTGCGGCCCCTGCTAAGAAGAGTCGAGAAGGTGCATAGGGCCAAAAGGGAAGTGGCCCAGGAAAACTAGGCAGACTAGAAGGCAGAGAAGGAGGACAGAGGGAGGCTGCCTCTAGAGGGTCCCTGAGTCGGGACCCAGCATAGCGGGTGGGCCTGGGTTCCCCCTTCCCCCTTTGCACTGCACCTGGCCACTGAGCAGTGGGGCCAAGACAGACTGCAACTTGCCTCTGAGACAAGGGGCTAGACTCTAGGGCTGTGGTTGGCCACCGAGGCAGGTACAGACAGAGGGACTGCTGTTAAGACCCCCCTGGAAGAGGATAAGACTGGAGTAGCAGGAACTGCTGGAGGACAATGTCCTGAAGTGGACGAAGACTGTCCTGAAGGGGGTACTGCAGAGCGAAGAGAAGTCCCACACCAGCAGTGTCCTAGACACCACGCGTCGAGGGTGGCCCGCAGCAGTAGAGACCTAATTCCCAGAGCGAGCAGCAGGAGGCGCCAGTGGTGGTGGGTCAAACCCCGACACAGAGGAGAAAAAACTAAGCAGATCTTCCAAAGAACCTTTGGCAGAGAATTGCAGAGTACCTTCAGGAAAATTTCCTAGAGCTCACAATGGAGAATTCCCGGGAGATCCTTGGGTGTATTAGCAAACTTTTCTGCAGGGCCCCCAGTGAGTAGCAGCACAGGGGAAAGAGATGCAGAGGCAAACAGTACCTAGTGTTCTTAATCTTTATCCCTTCTTCCACTTGCATCATGTAACTAAATAAAGGACACATCTACTTCATGTCATTGTGCAATATCAAACCAAAATGAACATTTACCAGAGCTTCCCTCTCCCTCTCTTCAGGTACACCAGAGCCAGAGTATTGGGACTGGCTAGACCTCTCTGTAGTTTAGAAAGAGGTCCTGGCTTGCCAGGCCTCCAGACAACCCTATCGTCTGTCCCATGTCATCCTCCAACTTGACTGCCTCATCCCCCACTTCATCCTTGGTGTTGACTCCACGAGCTGCTGCCTCCAGTCCCTGCAAGGTATCCATAGGGCTCCTGGTGGTAGAAGTGAAGTCGCTGCCAAGGATGATGTGTAGCTCCTTGTAAAAGTGGCATGTATTTCGTACTGCTCCAGAGTGATGGCTGACTTCCCTTGCCTTCCGGTACGCCTGCCTCAGCACCTGGATCTCAGCACAGCACTACTGCATGTCCCTTTCATGAGCAATCTGCTTGTAGGTATCAAAGTTTCTATGTCTGGATCACAGTTGCAACTGCACAGACTCTTTTCCCCACAGACCCAACAAATCTGGGGAACTCCATGCCAGAGTGCATTTGCTGCGATAAACCAGCACGGTCAGCTTGGAAGATGCTAAGTGAGTTGTCTACATCAAGCAAATAGGAAGTGGAATATCAAAAAATCCTGAGCCTTTAAACAGTGCATACATGTGGTACATACCTGTGTAAATGCAGGGCAGCGGAGTTGAAACTGCTGATCAGAGCAGTCATGATGGCATTGTGGGACACATCCCGAAGGCCATGTAAGGTGACATGACAAGCGTAGTGTCTACACCAGCATTTCTCAAATGAGGCCACTGTAGCTGCATGCAACCACCAAGGGCTCTTCTTGAGGCCACAGCCTCCTGGACAGTGATGGGGGGTGGAGGGAGCAAAGCAGTGGTACCTCTCCTGGGGCTGACAACAGGGGTTGGGCCCTGTCCCTTTCTGTAGCCACAAACACCAGATGAGCAAGCAGCTGATGTGAGCGCCCCACATTCCCAGGGGCAGCAGGGCTTGGGCTTCTGGCTTCCACCCTGTGGTGGCAGGTTCTGGCTGTGGGGCTCCATCTCGTGGCTGCAGAGCTTCAAGCTCAGGCCGCAGGCTAACCAACCCCCCATTGTCTCTGGATCCCGCCACTTCCCTCGGCCCTCTGTCACCTCTTGATCCCACTGCCTCCCTACCAATTTCTCTATCCAGGGTTTAATTTGTTGCCTGCCTTGTGCCAGAGCTGAGTAAGACTGCTGTGAAAACTGATATTTGTATATTTGTTAATATCACTTTTCATTGCCTCTCTGCTAGATAGTAAGTTTGCTGTTTAAAGTTATATTAACAAGCGCCATGAGGATGCAAATTAAGTAACTTTCATTTGATCTAAGATAAGATAACTTCAGCTGCGCTATTCTCATAGCTGAAGTTGCGTATCTTAGATCAATCCCCCCCCCACCCAGTGTAGACCAGGCCTAAAAAAAGGAATCAAAAAAACAAAAGAAACAACAAAAAAGACAAGCTCATGCAAAGCACCTTATTTTGTTTCTATTCTGTCCAGTAAAGACTCGAGACAATTGTACATTATTTTTACGTGAGTCAGCAAAAAACCTTACTTAAATAAATTACTATGATTTGCACATGCATATGTGTATATTCGTTTTTCCTAAAGCATTATAGGAAAGATTGCCACAGCGACTACCAGCAAGAGTTTGTGGCCGCACTCTAAGGCTACCAACATTTTTCTTGTGAGAACTCTTGGTCTACACTGACTCTGTGTTGCTCTAACTTTGTTGTAAAATGACCTATGCCTCTCGTTGAGGTGGTTTTATTTTGTTGGCACAATGGCATGTTGCCTTGCCACAGGTGGAGATAGGCTGATATAGGTAAAGTGATGCAACTTCCACATATAGGTAAACCTTGACAGACTTAATTCTCACGCTGTTTATGAAGGGAATAGAGAAGGGGAAGCATGACAACAAAAAGAAAGAAAGAGAAGACTACGTCTAGTTCTTTTACTGCACAATGCTTTTGGTAACAGATACACAGTTATAAGGGTCTTCTAGAAAATGGTAAAACATGATAAGGAACTGGTGGAAACCATCCCCTAGGAGTGGAAGAAATTCTCAGGATAGTGGTTTAGCTATAAATATACAGGCTGGATTTTCCCATAAGAAGCTGTTGTTAGGTACCCAAATCCCATGGTTCGTGAATGGTAGTTCAGCATCTAACACCCTTAGGTCCCATTGTCAATAATAACTGGACATGGTGGAGCAGATAGTGAACTGGACTAGGACTTTGGATAATTGGTTTCTATTCCTGCTGAGTGACTCTGGACAGGTAACATCACCTCTTCCTGCCTTTGTTTCCCCAGCTATAACATGAGGACAAGGATGTGGACTTAGAGCTAGATTCATAAAGTGTTTACTTTGGGCATCTGGATCCCAGAATCTGCCTCCCCATCTAGGATTCACAAAGCCCAGGCTCAGCTGCTGGCAAACCCTGTAGGCACCTAAGTGTTTGCAGTAAAGGGGCCATAGGTGCCTCTAGACATGCTCTTGGCAGCCCCACACCAGGTATCCAGACACTGAAGCCCTAGAGTGATAAACAAACCTAGGGAAAGTGGGCTTTCCCCTGTCTGACTCACCTGTACGGCCCCATCTGGCAGGGGAGGTGCCCAGAAGCTTTTGAAAATCCCCCTGGGCACCTAAGTATCTTGAAAAACTGGCCCTTAGTCATTGTTGAAAATGGGAAAATAAGAGGCTTGTGCTGGTGTCCTGTGTTCTGTGGCAAAGTCAGGGAGTTTTCTTTTGCTTTTCTGTTCCTTTTGAATGATGCCTGGGAATGAAATACACTATAAGGCACAAAGGTTAATTATATAATTACCTAACATTGGAGTTCCACGGTGACATTTCAGCTTTATATTTTTATAATGTAGGTATACGTGTGTGTGCACATACGTGTGTGTGCGCATACGTGTGTGTATATATAGCAGTCTCTCACCCTACAATGAATGGATGCTTAGTGTTTCAGATGAGTCCATTTTGCTTGCACCCGCTCACTGAGCACAATCTTCCCTCACTGCCTGAATTTAGAGCAGCCACCAATTCATATCTCCCACCATCCCAGTAGTACTCACCTGTGGCATCTCACATAGGTCCTAAAAAGACTGGGGTCACAGATTTAAGAGATCTAACAGTCTCCACTTTCTCCCATGCCTGTGACTCTGTAAGAGCATGACATGAAGCCCAATAAATCTAACAGAAACATGACCTGGGACTACAGCAGGCTTTGTTCAGGCTCTATTCCAGCCCATGTAATATCTATTTTATTTTAACCTAAGGAACTGATGAGTTAGCATTGTCCAAACACAAATTTCCTGCAAGCTTTCCTCAGGGCTTCCTTCACCTCTTTGTTTCTCAGACTGTAAATGAGGGGATTTACCAGGGGAGTCAGGACAGCATAGACAACAGAGAGAAATTTCTTGAAGTCTCTGAAGATGTCAGTGGTTGGGAACATGTAGACTATTAGCAATGTTCCATAATAAATGGTCACCACAATGAGGTGGGAGGAGCAGGTGGAAAAGGCCTTTTGCCTCCCGGTGGTGGACGGGATTCTCAGGATGGTGGCGATGATGCAGATGTAGGACATCAAGGTAAGCAGGAATGGGACCAATGAGAAAATCAAGCTGAGTGTGAAAATCAACATTTCCATCATCTGAGGGTCATTACAAGAGAGATTTATCAGGGGGATAAGATCACAAAAGAAATGATCAATACCATTGGGACCACAGAAAGTTAACTGAGATATTGACAATGTTATTACACCACCACATAGGAAGCCACCTGTCCAAGAGCCACCTGCAAGCTGGAGATATAACCTACCACTCATACGGGCTGTATAGTGCATTGGATTGCATATCGCTACATACCGATCATAAGACATCACGGATAAGAGAAGGCATTCTGTAGCAACCAGAGAACAAAAGAAATAATATTGTGTGAGACACCCAGTAAATGAAATAGTTGTGTCCTCAGTGAGGAGAGTGGCCAGCATGCTGGGCAGGGTGGCGGAGGTGTAGAAGGTCTCCAAGCAGGACAAGTTCCCTAGGAAGAAGTACATGGGAGTGTGAAAGTACTGATCAGCAACAATTAACACAATGATGAGGATGTTCCCAGTCACAGTTGCAGTGTAGATCAAGAGAAAGAACAGGAAAAACAGGATTTGTAGTCCAGGAAGAATCCCAAATCCCAGGAGGATGAATTCTGTGACAGTATGATTTCCCTCTTCTGGGTTTGTCATGGGGTATGTCTATGAGAAAGAAATTCACTGTGTGATATAAATGAAGCACATTCACTCAATAAAATGTCAGCATTGTTTGTATTGTCTCCTCAGCTGTGTACCGGAACACTAGCTGAGTGGAGAGTGGAAGCTATTGGAGGTGAAATGGGGAAAAAGCCACCTCTCTTGACCACAGGAACAGTTTTAATATATGAGCAGATAGCATGTTCAACAACATGTTAGTTTCTCTGGAAACATGTATAGTAACTTCACAGATCACATCAAGTACTGATATACTATGGTGATGGGTCTCAGATTGAACAGTCAGGGCGGCTCTAGGGATTTTGCCGCCCTAAGCACAGCAGGCAGACTGCCTCTGGCGGTTTGCCTGCGGAGGGCCCGCTGGTCCTTCAGCTTCGGTGGACCTCCCGCAGGTCCACCGAAACCGCATGACCAGCGGACCCTCCGCAGGCAAGCCGCAGAAAGCAGCCTGCCTGCCGCCACCTGCGGCTTGCCGCCCCAAGCACGCGCTTGGGGTGCTGGGGCCTGGAGTCGCTCCTGTGAACAGTAGAGAAACACCGATAGATATTGGCTTAATTAGTTACTCCTTTCACTTTCTGGTGTATCAAAGCAGAGCAATGTCCTTTTGTAAGTTGCAGTTCCTCTGCTGAAATTGGTTAAGATTTTTGTTATTTCAGGGGAAAACACAACAGAGAAACAAATCAAGGTGGGAATTGCAATGGGTGGGCAGCCAATTCCATGTGCATTGCCATGACAATGGGCAACCAAACTTTATCAGAGCAATTTGAATTTTTTTTATTCCAAACAGCTACATCCCTGTCCTTTCCTAGGACAATATTTCATTGTCTCATAGTAGGACAGTGTACACAGAGACCCAATCTTCATTAAAAAATACACAAAACCAAAAAACTCCATCTAGAAACCACCATGCTAGCCAGAAATGTATCGTCTAGTGCAAAAAACATCTGTATAAAATTCAAAATGAGTGAAAAATGTGCTATTTTCATATTATGAGTTTTGTGGAACGCATATTTCCATTAATCAGTAATTGCAGATTTTTCAAATGTTGGTTTTCATTCCAGTTTTGAGGCCAGGACTGATATAAAGCTGTCAGCAAAAGTCAGGCTGTGAGCAAACATCAGGCTCTGCCTGCTTGCAAATTCACAGAATTCGGCAAGAACAGGCCTGACATTGCAGAAACACATTCCCAAGAAGTATTAGGCACAGAGTACTGATGCAAACACATTCCAGAAGAGTGGTACCAGAACATCCCAATATCAGGGATGGTATAAAAACATTCCCCAAGGATAACAGGAACACACTGACCCCTCCTAAAAGATAAGGTCAGGATGACAGTGTGATGAATAGAGCCGTTTTGATTGAACAAACATGTACAAGGAGGTGGCTGCGAACTAGCCATGTCAGGCAGTAACTATGTCAGAGGTGCAATACGTAATTTGTTTGTATCAAGGTGTAAAGAGAAATCTCTGAGATAGTGTCTTTGTCCAGCCAAGGGGAGGAATTGAAAGTCCCGCCATTCACTGAGCTGTGTCCATTGTCACGGGCATATATGTTTTCGTATCCTCATAGAGTCTGCCACATTTTATTACCGTGTTTCATTAACAATAATCCTGGCTGGGTGCCTTTATACCTTAACGGACCTTCTGATCATTGGGTGCTTCACTCGAGGTCTGCTGTGCCAGCTGTCTGCACAGAGCTGGGGCAGCACTCAGGGAGAACACACACATGCAGCTGAGTATCTAACAACAAGTCCTAGCAGTGAGCTGACAGGTCTTTCATTTTTCCAAATTCAGTCGTTTTGCATTAGGTTGGGAGTTTGAGAGAGATTAGTGCCAAATTCCCCTTGTATTCCCATAGCATTAGTTACCCAACAAATTTACATTGCTTCCAAAACCTTGAATTTCAAGGAACAAAGGCGGGGGCAGGGGGGGAGAAGATTGATTTACCTCTAAGGTGGGTCTATGAGAACCCAGAGTCTCTGCTGTCTCCTCCTCACTAAGAATTTCAGGGACCAGAATCCAGATTATTCAGTCCACCTTCTGTCCTCACCGCATTCGTGTGCTTCCCTGTACCCATTCAATAGAACGTCATAAGCCAGAATGTACCAAGTCTCTGTCCTCATGTCTGATAACATGCCCTGTCTCATAGCCTTTGCCAAATCAGGACAGTCTTTTCTGAATCATTATATATCCTTCTGTGGGAAGGTGCCATCTCCCGAGGCATGTCTGCATAGCAAACATAATGAGCAAGGAATTGTTAGTGTTTGATTTATTTTTAGACAATATTGGTAGAGTCAAACTTCTAGTCTCAAAGGGAAAGTCATGGAAAGAGAAAAACATTTCGTCCTAAAACAAATCTGTGTTGACTGGATGAATGCTATTGTGATTGTGAAGAAATAACTCACCAATTCTAGTAAAGTTTGCAGCTGAAATTTTTGGCCTGATCTACACTATGAGTTAGGTCGAAGTTAGCTGTGTTAGGTTGATTTTAAAATGAATTCGTCTACACAACTAACCCCATTCCATCGACCTAAAGGGCTCTTAAAATTGACTTCTGTACTCCTCCCCAGTGAGGGGAGTAGTGCTAAAATTGATCTTGCTGGGTTGAATTACGGGTAGTGCAGGCGCAAATCGATGATATTGGCCTCCGGAAGCTATCACAGAGTGCTCCAATGTGACTGCTCTGGACAGCACTTTGAACTCTGATGCACTAGCCAGGTACACAGGAAAAGCCCAGGGAACTTTTGAATTTCTTTTCCTGTTTGGTAGGCGTGGCAAACTCAGCAGCACAGGTGACCATGTAGTTCCCTCAGAATCACAAACGCGCTACAGCATGGACCAAAAGGGAGATTCAGGATCTGATTGCTATATGGGGGAGAAGCATCTGTACAGGCCAAAATCCAATCAAAAAGAGCATGTTTGACAGCGGCTACAACAGGGACACACAGCAGTGCCGCGTGAAAGTTAAGATGCTCAGGCAAGCCTACCAAAAGACAAAGGAGGAAAACGCTCAGAGCCCCATACATGCTGCTTCTATGATCAGCTGTGTCATAACTATAAAGGGAAGGGTAACAACCCTCCTGTATACAATACTATAAAATCCCTCCTGGCCAGACGCACCAAAATCCTTTTACCTGTAAAGGGTTAAGAAGCTCAGGTAACCTGGCTGACACCTGATCCAAAGGACCAATAAAGGGACATGATACTTTCAAATCTTGGGGGCTGTTTGGGTTCTTTGTTTTGGTGGTGTTCGCTCTTGGGACTAAGAGGGACTGGACATCAATCTATGTTCTACAAATCTTTCTGAGTCAGTCTCTCATATTTCAAACTTGTAAGTAACAGCTAAGCAAGTCATATTAGTTTATCTTTGTTTTCTCAACTTGTGAATTTTACCTTTGCTAGAGAGAGGTTTATTCCAGTTTTATTGTAACTTTGAAACTAAGGCTAGAGGGGTTCCTCGGGGCTCTTTGAATCTGATTACCCTGTAAAGTTATTTTCCATCCTGATTTTACAGAGATAATTTTTTAATAAAATCTCTCTTTTAAGAACCTGACTGATTTTTCCATTGTCCAAAGACCCAGGGGTTTGGATCTTTGATCACTTTGTAACCAATTGATTAGGATATTATTTTCAATACTCCCCAGGAAAGTGGGTGTAAGGGCTTGGGGGGATATTTTGGGGGAGGAGGAACTCCAAGTGGTCCTTTCCCTATTTCTTGTTAAATCACTTAGTGGTGGCAGAGTACCAGGTTTTAACCTAAGCTGGTAGAAATAAGCTTGGGAGTTTTCATGTGGGTCCCCACATCTGTACCCTAGAGTTCAGAGTGAGCAAGGAACCCTGACAAGCTGCATGGCATTCTATGGGAGGACCCTACCACTACTACACCACTGTCCATGGACACCTGCAAGGGGAGAGTCTCATGCAACAGGGAGGAGGATTTTGTGGATGAGGAAGAGGAGGAGGAGGAGAATGTGCAGCAGGCAAGCGATCAATCTGTTCTCCCTGGCAGCCAAAACCTTTTCATCACCCTGGAGCAAATACCCTCTGAAGGCAGGATCCCCAACCCTGAAGCCGGAGAAGGCAGCTCTGGTGAGTTCACATTTGTAACTACAGTACAGGTTTAAAAGCAATAGTGTTTAATGTTTGATTTGCCCTGAAGAATTGAGATGTATTTGCGGCCAGTACAGCTACTGGAAAAGTCTGTTCACATGTCTGGGGATGGAGTGGGAATCCTCCAGGGATATCTACATGAAGCTTTCCTGGAGGTTCTCTGAAAACCTTTGCAGAAGTTTTCTGGGGAGGGCTGCCTTATTTCGTCCTCCACGGTAGGACACTTTACCACATCAAGCCAGTAGCAAATAGTCTAGAATCATTGCAGCACAAAGCATGGCAGCAAACGGTCCTGGGTTTTAGTCGCATTCAAACACCATTGAGTCTATATCTTCGTGGTCACTTGGTTGTAATAGGGGAATTTTTGTAAGGGAACAGTAAAAGGACCCCATTCATGCTGGGCTGTTTGTGCTTGGCTGACAGGGATCATCCCAGAGAATAACCATGCAGCGAGGGGAGATGTATGCTGCACATCCGCCCGAAAACAACAGGCCCTCCTTTTAAATGACAAACCCAACCCATTGCTTGCTATGGGAAAGGAGGGTGCTGCAGTTTGAAACCATTCCCACATATTATGAAGTCCTAAGAAGCCAACCCCGCGTACTAAAAGGTTTACCATGGCTGCCTGGAAACCAAATTCTGTTGTCCAGCTGTTTGTGATGTGTCACCATACTGGCAGGCGCTCAATATAAAAGGCAAAATGTGACGTTGTACCTAAAGCACATGTGCTGTCTGCTGTGAATTGCTTGATTCGCTGGGAAAGAGTCTCCCTTTTGTTCTCAGAAATGTATCTTAAATTTTACTCTCCCTTTTTATCTCCCCCCAGGTGCAAATGTTTCTATGCTCTCCCTATCATCTCTGTCCTTGAGGTTATCACAGAATAGAAGGCAAGAAAAATGCACTCATGATGATGTGTTTTCCAAGCTCATGCAGTCCCCCTTCCAGTTCTCATTTTTTTTAATTAATAGAGAAAGAATGCATGGTTTCAAACCAATAGTTATTTTATTTCAAAGTGGGGAAGGTGGTTGGCTTACAGGGAATTAAAATCAACAAAGGGAGTGAGTTTGCATCAAGGAGAAACACACACAACTGTCACAGCGTAGCCTGGCCAGTCATGAAACTGGTTTTCAAAGCCTCTCTGATATGCAGCATGCCTAGCTGTGCTCTTCTAATCGCCTTGGTGTCTGGCTGCTCAAAAATCAGATACCAGACGATTTACTTCAACCTCTCACCCTGCCATAAACATACCCCGCCTTACTCTCACAGATATTATGGAGCACACAGCAAGTAGCAACAACAATTGGAACATTAGACTTCAGCACAACCCAGCTAGTCAGCAAACAGCACTAGTGAGCTTTTAAACATCCAAAGGCACATTCTACCACCATTCTGCACTTGCTCAGCCTACAGTTGAACTGCTCCTTACTACTTTCCAGGCTGACTGTGTATGGCTTCATGAGACATGGGAGCAAGAGGTAGGTTGGGTCTCCAGGGATAACTATTGGCATTTCAACATCTCCAATGGTAATTTTCTGGTCAGGGAAGCAAGTCCCTTCTTGCAGCTGCTCAAATAGCCTGGAGTTGCTAAAGATGCAAGCGTCATGCACCTTTCCTGGCGATCCCACGTTGATGTCGGTGAAACGTCCCTTGTGATCCACCAGTGCTTGCAACATCATTGAGAAGTACCCCTTGCAGTTTACATACTGGTTGGTAAGGCAGTCCGGTGCCAAGATAGGGCTATGTGTTCCGTCTATCGCCCCACCACAGTTAGGGAACCCTATTGCAGCAAAGTCATCCAATATGACCTATACATTTCCCAGAGTCACTACCCTTGATAGCAGCAGCTCAGTGATTGCGTTGGCTACTTGGATCACAGAAGCCCTCACAGTAGATTTGCCCACTCCAAATTGATTCCCGACTGATTGGTAGCAGTTAGGCATTGTAAGCTTCCACAGGGCTATCACCACTTGCTTCTCAACTGTCAGGGCAGCTCTCATCTTGGTATTCCTGCTCTTCAGGGTGAGGGAAAGCAACTAATAAAGTTCCAGAAAAGTGGCCTTATGCATGTGAAAGTTTTGCAGCTACTGTGAATCATCCCATACCTGCAACACTATGTGGTCCCACCAGTCTGTGCTTGTGTGTTGGGCCCAGAATCAGCATTCCACTGTATCAACCAGCCCCATTGCTGCCATGATATCTCAAATGCAACAGCCCGTGCTTTCAGGAATGTCTGTGTCCATGTCCTCATCACAATCATCTCTTAATCCGGTTCTGCACATACTTCAGGATAATGCTTGAGGTGTTTATGATGCTCACAACAGCAGCGGTGAGCTGAGGGGGCTCCATGTTTGCCATGGTATGGTGTCTGCATTGGTAACCCAGGAAAAAAGATGTGAAATAATTATCTGTCGTTGCTTTCACAGAGGGAGGGAGGGGCAACTAATCACATGTTCCCAAAACTACCTGTGACAATGTTTTTGCCCCATTAGGCACTGGGAGCTTAACCCAGAATTCCAATGGGCAGCGAGGATTGTGGGAGCTGTGGGGTAGCTACCCACAGTGCATCGCTCTGTAGGTTGATGCTAGCCGTGGTATTGAGGATGCACTCCATGACTTAATGCGCTTAGTGGGGACATACACAATCGACAGTATAAAATCGATTTCTAAAAATCAACTTCTATAAAATAGACCTAATTTCATAGTTTGATTTAGACACCATGTTCCATTTCAGTGCCCTTACGCAGCTTTGAAAGTGTCAACAGTTAGCTGAGTTTGCACTCAGAGCTGGCACTAGGCAATTGCTTAGGTCCCCGAGCATGTCAATGGAACTTGCTTATCTTAGTATTGTGGGAGGAGCGGTGGTGAAATATTCCTACTTATGGAACTTAATGGGTGAGCACCAGCTCTGCTTTCACTGTCTCTAAGCCAGGGGTAAGCAACCTATGGCACACGTGCCGAAGGTGGAACACGAGCTGATTTTCAGTGGCACTCACACTGCCCAGATCCTGGCCATTTGTTTGGGTGGGGGGCTCGGCATTTTAGTTTAATTTTAAATGAAGCTTCTTAAATATTTGAAAAACCTTATTTAATTTACTTACAACAGTAGTTTAGTTATATATTATAGATTTACGGAAAGAGATCTTCTAAAAATGTTAAAATGTATAATTGGCACACAAAACCTTAAATTAGAGTGAATAAATGAAGACTCGGCACACCACTTCTGAAAAGTTGCCAACCTCTGCTCTAAACAAACCTTCTGTTGCCCTAAATAACAACCACATGTTTCCAGTCTCCCTCCAATAACCTTGGCTGTTCAGTTAACATGTTGAAACCTGTCAAAGAGCCTAAATTCAATTTTCAGAAGTGTCCTAGTTACTGAGGCTTAGCAGCATAAGTCTCTCTGAAAGTTAACAGGTCTTTGGCTCCTAAGTCACTTTTGATATTTGCTCTAGTATTATTGAAAATGTTACCCCAATTGTTGCTCGGATAAAACACAGGAACAAGGTGCTTTACACATTCCGGCTGGAATTTTCCAATGTGGGGGAATATACACAACACACACCCAACTCTCACCTAATTGTGATGAGATTTTGACATTTAGCCCCCTTAATCTTCTTGGAAAAGCCCATAGCCTGAAAGCTTTGAAGGCCAGTGACCTCAAATTATAAAAGTGCAAAAAGTTTCTTTCCAAATGCCTGAAATGTTTCAGGGTCATAGAGATCTTCAGTGCCACAGCAATTATACAAATTAGATAACCTTGGACCAGAATTGTAGGCCTCTAATTGGTCTATTGGAGTGTTTGATCACCAACAGAATAGTACTGATACCATCCCATTGAAGACAGTGTTATACATTGACACTAGCCAGTTCATGTTCTATATGGGTAGAGTGACTAGAATCATTTCATTTGTGTACATTTCAATTTATTCTGCAACTTGATTTGAAAAAACTGCTTCTTCAGCATGAAGTTTCACATACTGTCACATATTCCCCTGAAGGAAATGTTTGTGGCAACCTCTGCAGAAGAGTACCAATATCCTTTTATTACTGAATTCAAAACAAACTATTGTAATGAATGGCTGGCAATTGCATTATGTATATCACTGTAAGTGGATTACTTGTGCATGCATAGAAAATAGAATGTTAACTTCAAAGCAAGGGTCATTTCGTGTTCAACAATGGACAGTCACAGCTCAATCGGCTGCTGGTACTCATCAAAATGCACGTGGGAGGAGACACATCTCAGCTTGTTTGCTGTGGGTAACATTTATAATATTGGTTTAGCACAGTAATCGTTCCTCTCTGAACTGGTTGGATTCTGACAGGGAACCCTAAACAATTGAACAGAAGATCCCAAAGCCATTTTGGGAAACTATGA
Organism: Gopherus flavomarginatus; assembly: GCF_025201925.1. Lineage (NCBI taxonomy): Eukaryota > Metazoa > Chordata > Testudines > Testudinidae > Gopherus > Gopherus flavomarginatus. The sequence goes on along the minus strand of NC_066627.1, from coordinate 15,692,935 downwards.
GGAACTTATGGAAAACTAGCAGGCATGACATGTCTGCATCATTTGGATTTCAGACTCAAAATCATCTATAATATATTTTATCTGCTTTAACCTCTCAATAACTCAAGTTTCTTTTTCTTAGCTAATCCATATTAGCAAAAGAAATTGGCTGTCATCATTGCCTTTGGTGAGATCTGGAGCATACTTTATCTGGGGTAAGTGACTGTCCTGTTATAGCTGGAAGTAACCTAACATGTGATGATTTTTTGTTTTAATAACCTTTTACCACTAAGTCCAGTTTGTCTGGGTGTTAATATACGCTGGGGGGCCTAAGGGGACCAGTTATGGCTCTGTGGTAAACTATCATAGTGATCTAGGAACACATATTGGTTGCTGCTTTGATTAAATTGAATTATAGAACATATCACCAGTGTGGGTGTGTCTGCCCTGTTTTCTGACAGTCTGACCTAACTTTGTACTCTCAGTTTTGAGCCATTCTGGACACCGTGATACTTTGCTAGACACAAAATATCATGGATTGACCAGAGACACTGGATTTATGGCTTATTACAATATTCTGTAATCTTCTAACCCCTCTTTTTTGTTCCATTACTGCAGAGGTGCTAATGGGCCACTTTACCTTGAAGGGTACCTTACAATACACATAGACCGCGAGTTATATGTGGTGCCCATGCTCCACCAATAGTCTGGAACATGGGCCTGGCTCCACCAATGTTTGGGCTTATATTTTCAGATCCGTCCCGTCCATAGGATGGAACGGGGCAACCGCCCCAGGCCCTGTGCTTTGGGGGGCCCTGTGCTTCAGGGCAGGTGGGGTCCAGGGAAGCCTGGGGGTTGCGGAGGGCCTGGCACCTCTTCCCATTCCTCCCCATCCCACCCCTTCCTCCAAGTCCCCGCCCTGCCTCTTTCCAGCTTCAGCCCCCTACCCCGAGTGATGCTGAGAGCTGTCAGAGTATGGCAGAGTGGGGCAGCCTGGGGTCACATTGCTCACTGCTGCTGGCACCAGGCCCCCTGCTAATCTCCAGGCCACCCTGGACCCTACATCCCCCTTAAGTGCGGGGGCCCCCAAAGCACGGGGCCCGAAGGGGTTACCCTGGTCCGTCCTATGGACGGGAAGGCTCTGTGGACCTGTACTGGGCACCACCAAAAATTTTACAAAGCTGGCACCCATGATCTTGAGCTAGCTCCCCAGCCGGTGTAAATTGGCCATAGCTCCATTGGAGTCAATGGGCCAGATCTCCAGCTGAGGACCTTTAACAAAACATGTATCTCAATTTCTCCCTTGTTAAAAGACATTATTAACATGGACTAGCTCTGCTGTGGGAAGGTCAGGATAAAACTGCTCATATTCACAGAGATAAGGGTGAAGCAATATCTTTTACCAGATCAGCTTCTATTGGTGAGAGAGATAAGCTTTCGAGGTGAGCTGTGTGTAGCTCATAAGCTTGTCTCTTTCACCAATAAAAGATGGTCTGTGAAAAGATATTACCTCACATGCCTTGTCTCTTCAATGTCCTAGGACCCACAGAGCTACAATCAAGCTGCATACAGTATTCACAAAGCACATTCCACCCTGTTTGAAACGCAGAACGTAGAAACGCAATCAGGAAGAGCTTCAAAGCCCCTCAAGCTTCAAGTGATGAGCTTTTATTCCTCAGGGTTGTTGGCCAGGACTCAGTTTCCAACACTGAGGTTCTTGGGTCTCATCTGAACTGTCTCAGCAAAGTCCCATACATCTACCTGGATAGATGAGCAGCTGCTGTGATCTGTCTTAGAGCATGCTCCTCCCCCTCCATTCACAAAGTGCAGAGTCCTCATAGTTGTATCCTTCTCCATGGCAGGCTGCATCTCACTTGATTCCATCTCTGAAGGGGCTGAGCCTGGGGAGTTAGTGCTGTGTTTTCTGTTCAGACAGTACAAGCAACTGTCCTGATGGAACCAACCTCCCACCCCAAAGACATCTCTTTTCTGCTACCTGCTGTATGAGATCATTGTTCTGCATAGCTTAAATGTAATGCAGTGTCCATGGAGTGCATGGCACAGCAGAGACTAACTCTACTCAGTAATCTTTACTCATATCAGTTGTCCCATTGCATTCAGTGGAAGAACTGAATGAGTAAGAATGACCATGTGTCAAGCCTCCTTGATGGGGTGCTGAAACCATGCAGTTTAACAAATACAGAGGAGACTGCATGGAAACCAAATTTAATCCATGCACTGAAAATGAAAACTTTCGATGAAAGAAAGAATCTCTCAGTCTCACCCACAGTGGAAATTACTAATGTTTGTTTATTTAATAATATTCTCAGTCTTCTGCTGAGTGGTAGCCAAACTCAGGGTCTTGCAGATTTGGTTTTTCATTGGAGGAAAATTTAGTGATGTGGAGTCTGGGTAATTTCATAGTGTAACCTGTTTGTGTACATTATATATATACCAGTTCTGGAACAGAAGTGGCCACAGATAACATGTAGGGACTCCTCTTTTAGGGATCTCAGCCCATACGCCAGGAGCAGGACTAGCGTGCAAGGACCTTCCACTATACAATTCTTTCAGCCCAGGAAACTAAGGGTGAAAGCTCAGTCATCAACAGCAAGTGAGAGCTGGGCAAGGAAGAGGACTTCTCTGGTTGACCCCCTCTGATGAGTATCGTGCTTGTCTCTAACGCTTTTGGATCATGAACTAACTGTTGCATCGAAAATATGTGAACAGCACTCTGGGCTGTATCCTAATAACTATTGCAATAGTTTCTCTATAGTTCCAGTGTCATTCCTGGGATGTGCCCTGTGGGTCTTCTGCCCATCCTATGTATTGGATTCTCATTCTGAGAGATTCCAGCCTCTCGCAAAGGAACAAAAAATAATTTGAAACAGGAAAGGAAATGTCCAGCACTTTCAGTCCTGAGACTACTGGGATTATGCATAGGGTCCACTTTCTGGGAAAACACTGTTTTAAAGTGAACTTCTTAAGCTTTTTTATTTCTTTGCTTTGGCCAATGTTCATCCCAAGTGTCACAAAAGTTCTCAAATCTGTACCTGCAAGAGTGCCAGAGAGATTGTAGGGATGACAGTTGGAAGGGGTTTTCCATAAATGTGTCCTTTTATATTCAGCTCTTTCTGATCCCTTCCCTGGCCAAGGAATGTACTCTGGACGCCTCCTGATTTGTCTCCCCTATCTATGGTCTCACTGACTGAAGAGATATGGAGTGGGAGAATGTATTCATACTCACGTCCGAAATGGAAATCGCATGGGTGGTGAAAAGCAGCACTAAATACAGAGTCACTGCACAGGGGTTATTCTAGGGTAACTATTCTGTGGGCACATCATGGTTATTACTAAGCTGCAAAGCACCACAGTTTGGACCATCAGGGACTGAATATTTCCATGGGTATCAGTCATGTTCAGAGTGATCCTAATTAATGACAACCACAATTCCAGAAAGGATATTAAACCTCCTGCATTAGGGCTTGAGTCAATCTCTAAATAGAAGAGATCAAGGTGACAGGTGTATGGTAGGTTTGCCCACTTTCTAATCCCATAAAACCTAATAACCCTGCCCTATCCCTGCCCCAAGGCCCCCCCGGCCCGCTCCTTCTCTGAGACCCCACCAGCACTCACTCCATTCCCCCTCCCTCTGTCGCTCACTCTCCCCCACTCTCACTCATTTTCAACAGGCTGGAGCAGGGTGCAGGGTGCTCAGGTCTCTGGGTTCAGGCTCTGGGTGGGGCCAGAAACAAGGGATTTAGGGTAAGGGAGAGGGCTCTGGACTGGAGCAGGAGTTTGGTGGGGGAGGGGAGTGTGAGGACTCAGGATGGGGAGGTATGAACTCTGCAGTGGGGCAGAGATGAGGGCTTTGGGGTGAAGGAAGAAGCTCTGGTCTGGGTCAGGGATTGGGTACGGGGGTTGACATGTTGGAGTGTCTGCGGGCTCTGGAGGGAGTTTGAGTTTGGAAGGGGACTCAGGGCTGGGGCAGGGGGTTAGGGTGTGGAAGATGATTTGCAGTGTGGGGTCCCAGTGGTGCTTACTGCAGCTTCTGGGAAACGACTGCCGGGTCCCTGCAGCCCCTAGCTGCATGGGTTGTCAGGGAGGTTCCATGTGCCGCCTGCATGCTGGCAGATGCTGCCCCCCACAGGTCCCATTGGTCGTGGTTCCCAGCCAGTCAGAGCTGTGGAGCTGGCCCTCAGGGCAGGGACAGTACGTGGAGCCACCCTGGCCATGCATGTGTCTAGGGGCTGCAGGGACCTGGCAGCTGCTTCTGGGAGCCACATGGAGCTAGGGAAGAGAGGGAACTTGCCTTAGCCCTGGGCCCCTGATGTGCTGCCTATTGGACTTTTAAGGGTGTGGTTGGTGGTACTGACTGGAGCTGATAAGGTCCCTTTTTGACCGGGTGCTCTGTCTGAAAAAAAGATGCCTGGCAATCCTAATATATGGTGGGCAGGTTATCCACATATGCATTATGTTGGGTTCTTCCACCTTCCTCTTACACATCTAGGTCCGGCCACTATCAGACAGGATACTTAACTAGATGGACCTAGTGTCTGATCCAGACTGGCAATTCCCATGTTACTATGAAAACTGAATAGGCAAATCTGGGGTCATTCTGTTCAAAGCACAGACCAGTATCTGAGTTCTGGAATACTTGAAATAGATATTGGCAGAAGAGGGCATATTTGACCAGATCTAGCTCAATCCACTTGAAGGTAGCCCCTCCACTCCCTTAAATTATTAATCTATTTTCTATAGACCCATTCCATTTCTGGATCACAAAATTCTCAATATACCTGCTTTCCAGATGCTGATATAGAAGCATGATGGGACAGGAGTGTGACAGGTTGGATCACAGAAACCCCCTGGGAGCTGTCACCTGATGTGCCAAGACTACTACTACCCCTGCCTTCCCTGCCAGCTCAAGACTCCAGCATCCTGTCTTGCTGAGCCAGACACACCCATCTGCTCCAACACAGACCCAGGGTCTGAATTATTTGCCCCAAAGCTGCAGATTTACCTGAAAGCAGCTAACAGAAGTGTCCCTGCCTTTAATACTCAGATGTCCAACTCCCAATGTGGTTTAAACCCAAATAAATCCAGTTTATGGATTTATGCAGCTTTATACAGGGTAAACTCATAAATTGTTTGCCCTCTATAACACTGATACAGAGATATGCACAATTGTTTGCTTCCCCAGGTATTAATACATACTCTGAGTTAATACGTAAAAAGTGATTTGATTAAATACAGAAAGTAGGATTTAAGGAGGCTTCAAGTAGTAATAGACAGAACAAAGTAAGTCAACAAGCAAAATAAAATGTGCCAATCTACGTCTAGTCAAACTGAATACAGACAAGAGCTTCACCAGTTCCAGAATGCTCCCTTTTACAGACTCATGTCCTTTTAGCCTGGGTCCAGCAATCACTCGCACCCCTTGCAGTCACTGTCCTTTGTTCCATTTTCTTTCAAATATCCTGGGGGTTGGAGAGGCTCTCTCTTTAGGCAGCTGAAGACAAAATGGAGAGGTTTCCCAGTGGTTTAAATAGACTATCTTGTGGGTGGAGACCCCCTCCTCACTCCTATGCAAAGACCAGCTGCAAGATGGAGTTTAGGAGTCACCTGGGCAATCACATGTCCATGCATGACTCACAGTTTTTACAAGTAGCATCCATTGTTTACATGCTACCTTGAACATCCTCAAGTAGACTTCTTATGTGGATTGGAACATTCCAAGATCCATTGTCCTTTAAGTGTTTCTCGATTAGGTACTTAACTTCAACATTCCTTTCTCCAGGAACTCACCAAATGCTCTGCTAAAGTTATTTAGAAATCAAACCAGTACACAGCCAACATTCATAACATTGAATACAAAAAATGATATATGCATGCGAATAGGATTAATACATTCAGAAGATCATAACCTTTGAGATGTGTTACATGGCATATGTAGCATAAAACACATTCTAAGCATATTTCCATAAAGCCTTATGAGGAGGTACTGTCACAATGAGGATCACTTTTTTTTACTAAGGGTCCCACTTCAACCTATCTTCCAGCTTGTATATCCCAAGCTTTCTTGTGAACATTTCACAATGTGACTTAATGATTCCTTATAAAAGTGGAAAAAATCCCATGAGGGAAATATTACACATGATGAAACACTACGTGATGGCTGTGATGGGTTCCCCTCCCCCAGGGTGCCTCCTGGAACTAGGGTATCACTGAGCCCCCTGGCCCACCAACCTGGGTTCCATCTCACACTATACTGCTGTTACAAGGTACAAAGCCCTCCAGCCTGCACTTTCACATGCAGATAGGGGCACAACCAGCTTCAGTTACAAGCAGGCTCTCTGACTAGCCCCTGCATGGGAACGCTACTCCCAGCTCCTCAGGCACACACCTCCTCTGGAGTATAAACCCAAAATTATACCCTCTTGCACTGTACAGAAAACTGTACAGTGTGAGCTCACAAGAGGTGCCCCCTCTTTCAATGTGGAGAGGAATATGCAACAGCCTTTTGCTCCTGTGTTGAGATTTCCACATACTTTACTCCAACTCACTGGTATAGATAAAGCAAAAACAAGGTTATTAACCATAAAAGACAGATTTTAACTGATTAGAAGGGATAGCAACCAGATCAAAGCAGATTACCTAGCACAGGGATTGGCAACCTTTGGCATGCATGCCAAAGACGGCACGCAAGCCAATTTTTAATGGCATGCTGGGGCCTGCCGGAACTCCAGTGTACCATCAAAAATCTTGCCGCCATGACAAGCGACCCACAGGGCTCCAAGGTTAAAAATATTTCCTGGCTCTTGGTGAGAATGTATCCATCGCTTGCCTGTCTCCCCTTCTATGCCTGTCTCCCATTCTCCTCCTCCTCCTCCACCATATCATTTTCCTTGTTGTTCCTAGACTTACACACCTGTGAGGTATCCACATTGCTTGTGGGAGTATTGGTAGGGTCACCCCAAAGAATCGCATGCAGCTTGTTGTAAAACCGGCATGTGTGGCGTTCAGCACCAGAACAACTGTTTGCCTCCCTTGTCTTCTGGTACACTTGGTGAAGTTCTTTTATTTTCATATGGCACTGCTGGGTGTACCCCAGGTAAAAGGGCACCAGGTCCAGGGAGGGACACAGGGGCCAGAGGACAGGCAGATCACTGGCCTGCAGAGGGTGCTCCGCAGCTGGAATCAAGCTAATTCCCAGAAGTCACCAGCAGGAGGCACCACAGAGGTGAGTCTGCTCATCTACAAGCAGGCTCTCTGACCAGCCCCTGCATGGGAACGCTACTCCCAGCTCCTCAGGCACACACCTCCTCTGGAGTATAAACCCAAAATTATACCCTTTTGCACTGTACAGAAAACTGTACAGTGTGAGCTCACAAGAGGTGCCCCCTCTTTCAATGTGCAGAGGAATATGCAACAGCCTTTTGCTCCTGTGTTGAGATTTCCACATACTTTCCTCCCTTCTAATCAGTTAAAATCTGTCTTTTATGGTTAATAACCTTGTTTTTGCTTTATCTATACCAGTGAGTTGGAGTGAAGTACCTCTCTAACTGTGCTCTAGTGGTGGGGATGTAGACTGTGTTTGTGGGGGCACAAGGGGTGTGGCGTGGAGCCTGCCCCCTGGTCCATCTGTGTCCCCCCCCACCATCACCGCTGCCCCCTCCACCACCCCCACAGATGGCTTAACATCTGCCTCGGTCCCCACCTCTGGGACTCAGCTGCTTGCCTGGCCAGCCACGCCCTTTTGCCACTGTTTGGGCCTCCTGCAGCAGCCAGCCACCCATATTGACTGTGGACGAGTGCTCATGGGTGCACGCCCCCCCACCTGACTTCTTCCCCTCTGCGACAGGCCCCCTAGCCTTTCCCCTTGTTGCCTGCCCCATTGCCCCTTGTAGCCTTTTGCCCACCCCCCCGCTTTACTTTGTTTGCCTGCCTTGCTCATCTCCCTTTGCAGCCTTGTTTGTCCTGCCTCAGCCCTGCAACTAGCCCCTTGGTACCTCTGCCCCACTCCCAGCCTTGTTGTGCCCCTTCCCTACTGCCCCTTCGCCCTGATCGGTGCCCCTTTCGTGCACTTGTGCCCCCCCCATTGAGTTTCCCCTCTTGCACTGCACACCTCAATTGCTTTTGTATCCCTCCCGTCCTCTAGTGCAGCTAGAGGAGCCGGGTTTTCCTTCCGTGTCAGTGACTGCCCCCCCAAGTCTTTCATAGTTTCCCTATCCGCCCCCCCCATTTTGGTACCCTCCTCCTCTGCCCACAGCCTAGCGAGGGGTGTGGTTGACCGGCTTCCCCTCCCCTCCATTTCTCCGGTGTTCCCCTTTCCTCCCTACTCATCATGGCGGGGGAGGCAGCGGGTGGGACCCTGGGATGACCCCTGTCCCCCCTCCCCCGCCTGCTCCCTTGACCACCCCTCTAGTCTCTACCGCTGCCGCCGCTTCCGGACCACCTGCCACCGCTCTCACTGGGGCGCCAGCAGCAGCGGGTGCAGGGGTGACCTCTGCTGCCGCCATGTCCCTCTCCCCCTCTGCTTCTGGGGGAGCTCCCCCAGCTGGCGGGAAGGGCCAGGGCAAGAAGGGAAAGGGCCCCACCAGGAAAACTAAGCCCTCCATGGCGGAGCCTGCCACCTCTGCTGCAGCCCCGCGACCCGCCGCGGTGCCCCTCCCTGCTGTTCCCTCCATCAGCTCTGTGGGTGCCCATCCCTCGGCCCCCAGGGCGTACGCCCAAGTGACGGTGGCCCTGCTGCTTCGACATCTCCCCAGCCCGCTGCCTCCGCTATCATCTATAGTGGCTGGGGCCCCTTCCCCACCTTGACCAGGAAGCACGGCGTCCGTTGCCTCCTGGTGCCTGCCTCGCCCCACGTGGAGACCTACGTGCGGGCGTTGGCGAGGGTGGTGGGGCCCACGGCCATTGTGGCAGCCTCCAAAATGTATGGTAAGGTTATCTTTTTCCTTGCCTCGGAGGCCGCTGCCCAGGAGGCAGTGGAGAAGGGCCTGGTGGTGGGGTGTGTGTTTGTCCCCCTGGAGCCGCTGGAGGACCTGGGGGTCTGTGTAGTACTGACCTCTTTCCCCCACTTGCTCCCCAATGCCGCCCTGTTGCCCGCCCTCTCTACCCTGGGGAAGCCCATTTCTGTAGTGAGCCCTCTCCCCTTGGGCTGCAAGGACCCCGCCCTCTGTCACGTCCTCTCGTTCCACTGGCAGGTGCAGCTTCAACTGCCGCTGGTGACGCGTGGCGGAGAGGCACTCGAGGGGTCCTTCCTGGTCCCCTATCAGGGGGCCCATTACTGAGTGCACTATTCTGTGGGGGAGGCCTGGTGCTACCTCTGCCGGGTGACGGGGCACGTCTGGAGGGACTGCCCCTTGGCCTGGGTCGGAGGAGTGCCCGGGACCCCCGAGCCCCGGCAGGGTGCCGGCCCCATCATCGCCGGCGCCCAGGGCTGCCCCTCCTCCTTCTCAATCCATCACTGCTCCCACTCGGGCTGCAGGGGTACCTCCCTCGACATGCCCAGACGAGCGGGAGAACCCCGCCTCCGCTGCCTGCACTCTGGCGGGGCCCCCTGCTCCTTTGCCACCTGTGCCCCCTGCAACACTCGAGGTGCTCGTTGCCTTGGGAGCTAATGGGGAGGACCCCGGGCTGGTGGGAGGCGAGCCCCCCTCCATTTTTGAGGAGATCGAGGCCCTGGGTCTGACCCCAGTTACTCAGGAGGAGGATGACCCTCCTCCAGCGGGCCTCGACCTAGCCGTCCTCACCTCAGCTCCCCTTTCCCTGTGTTCCCTCCTCCTGACTGCTGCATCCACTCCCGCCTCCGAGGGTCCCCTGGACTCCCTGCCCTGCCCGGCCGTGGATGGCACCCTGCTGATGGCCGCCGAGCCCGTTGAGGCAACGGCCGGTGCCTCGCGGCCGGGAGACGGGCTACCAGGGGTATCCCTCAGTGGTGCAGGGCACCTGAGTTCCTTCCCGGGCGGGGGCCCCACCGAAGGTGTTACATCTCCCGATGCTGTGGCTAGCGCACCTCCCGTTGAGCCTGAGCCCGACATCACTGGGGACCCCATCTCTACCCCTCCAACCGCCGAGCCTGGCCAAGGTGAGCCGCCTCCTGACGGTTCAGCTCCTGCGGCCCAGGATCCAGTCTCAATTTCTATCCCTGACCTCAGCCCCGCCCTTATCCTTGACCCTGTCCCTGTCCCCTCCACCTCCCACGACGTTATTGCTGCCCCTGGGGCTGTCCCCTTCCCTTTCCCAGAGGATGACCCCCAGTGGGCGGCCTTTACATTTCACAGTCCTGACCCCCTAGGGGCTGCACTCTTCCCTCCGCTGCCCCCCATCGAGCTGGGGTCTGGAGCGGATCATGTGGCGCCGGCCCATTGGGTACCACTTCGAGGGTCTGCCCCTTGCCTTCCCATTTATGTAGGCCACGGGGCTGTGCCAGAGGCCCCGCTGCTGGGTCACCAGACGCCAGTGACCCCACCCCCCCATGCGCTGCGAGAGGAGCTGCGGGAGATCCTGGACGACATCAGGGGCTCCCACAACAATGTATGGCTTGCTCTCCAGCGCTGGGGGGATTTCCACCAAATTCTCCGGGCTGCGAGGGCCCTCATGAGGGAGGGCAAGAGGACCGGGAAGCAGGGTGCCGCGACTTACCACCGGGTCCGCAAATTCCGTGACACCTTGCTCACCTTCGGGGTGGGTCACGGTTTGCTGCGCGGCCCAATGGGGGCCGTGGGCGTCCCTGCCGGCGAGGATTCCCCCCAGCCCTCCTCATGGCACTCGTCACCTTTGCCACATTGAACACTTGGAGCTGTAGGGTGGGTTTCCACAGGAGCCAGGTGCTCTCCCTTCCTTTGGGAGGGGGGGTACTCTGTGGTTTTTCTACAGGAGACCCACACGGATCCGGCCACCGAAGCCAGCTGGCGGCTGGAGTGGGGGGACAGGGTCTACTTCAGCCATCTCACAACCTGTAGGGCTGGAGTGGCTACCCTGTTCTCCCCCGACCTATGGCCAGCGGTGCTGGGGGTCGCCGAGGCTGTGCCGGGCCGCCTGCTGCACCTCCGGGTCCGCATGGAGGGGCTCGTGGTCAATCTCGTGAACGTCTATGCCCTGACATCGGCCCTGGAGCGGCTGCCGTTTTATCAGCAGGCGTCCACCTTCCTCGGCTCCTTGGATCCTCGTGAGTGCCTGGTCCTGGGTGAGGACTTCAACATCATCCTAGAGGAGCAGGACCACTCGGGGACCTAGCAGAGCCCAGCCGCTGTGGACGTCCTCCTGGAGATTGTCAACCATCACTCCCTGGTGGATGTCTGGCACGACCACCACTCGGACGATGTCTCCACATTCACCTATGTCCTGGTGGGAGCCCATCGGTCGTGCCACTCCCGGTTGGACTGCATCTACATGTCATGCTTCCACCTTTCATTGGCCGACTCCTCCAGTGTCTGGCCAGCCCCTTTTTCCGATCACCACCTCGTTACTGTGACGGCCTCTCTCAGTGCGGAGAGGCCAGGGATGGCCTATTGGCACTTCAACAACAGCTTGCTGGAGGATGCGGGCTTCGTGGCGTCCTTCCGGGAGTTCTGGCTGGCCTGGCGAGGGCAACGGCGTGCCTTTCCCTCGGCGCAGCACTGGTGGGATGTGTTGAAGGTGCGCGTCCGGCTCTTCTGCCATGACTAGACCCGGGGCGTCAGCCGACGGAGGGATGCGGCGATATGGCAGTCGGAACGAGAAGTCTTAGAGCTGGAGAGGCGTCTGACCGCCAGCCCGGAGGATCCATCCCTTTGCAGAGCGTGCCAGGAGAGGCGGGAGGAGCTCCGGGTCCTCGAGGACCATCGGGCTTGGGGCGCCTTTGTTCGTTCCCACATCCACCTCCTTCGGGAGATAGATCGTGGCTCCCGCTTCTTCTACACCCTGGAGAAACGGAGGGGGACCAAGAAGCACATCACCTGCCTTCTGGCGGAGGACGGCACCCCCCTCACGGATCCGACGGAGATGTGCGAGAGGGCCCGGACCTTCTACGCGCACCTTTTCTCCCTGGAGCCAACCGATCCTGCCGCTCGCAGAGTGCTTTGGGATGGGCTCCTGATGCTCAGTGCAGGCGACTGGGACCGGCTAGAGCTGCCTCTCTCTCTGGCCGAGTTCTCGGACTCCCTCCATCACATGCCCGCCAACAAGTCTCCGGGCATGGACGGGCTGACCGTGGAGTTCTACCACGTGTTCTGGGATGTCCTCGGCCCGGACCTGGCCAGCATCTGGGCCAAGTCCTTGCAGGGCGGGGTCCTCCCTCTCTCGTGCAGGTGAGCTGTGCTCGCCTTATTGCCGAAGAAGGGGGACCTCCGTGATTTACGGAATTGGCGTTCCATCTCGCTCCTCAGCACGGACTACAAAATGGTAGCCAAGGCCATCTCGCTGAGGCTGTGGGCCGTGCTGGAGGATGTGATCCACCCTGACCAGACCTACACCGTCCCGGGCCATAGCATCTTTGATAACCTCTATTTGGTCTGGGATCTCTTGGAGCTTGGGTGCAGGGATGGTCTGTCGTTCGCCCTCCTGTCCCTGGATCAGGAGAAGGCATTCGACAGGGTGGACCAGGGGTATCTCCTGGGCACTCTGCGAGCGTTCGGCTTCAGGTCCCAGTTTGTGGGTTTTCTCCAGGTGCTGTACGCTTCCGCAGAGTGTCTGGTCAGGCTCAACTGGACCCTGACTGAGCCGGTCAGCTTCGGGCGGGGAGTGCAGCAGGAGTGCCCCCTCTCGGGCCAGCTGTATGCTCTGGCCATCGAGCCCTTCCTCTGTCTCTTCCGCAGGAGGTAGACGGGGTTGGTGCTTCGGGGGCCGGAGCTGCGGCTGGTCCTGTCGGCATACGCCGACGATGTGCTCCTCGTGGTCCAGGACCCGGGCGACTTGGTGCGGGTGGAGGCCTGCCAGGCAGCATACTCGGCAGCCTCCTCCGTCCGGGTCAACTGGGTCAAGAGCTCTGGCCTGGTGGTCGGGGACAGGTGGCAGGCAAGCTCCCTCCCCCCTGCGCTTCAGGCCATTTGGTGGAGCGCGGGTCCGCTGCTCTATCTTGGCATTTACCTTTCCGCCACGCATCCGTCTCCGCTGGAGAACTGGCAAGGTTTGCCGGGCAGGGTAACGGAGCAGCTCCGGAAATGGACAGGACTCCTCCGGTGCCTTTCCCTTCGAGGGAGGGCACTGGTGCTTAATCAACTGGTCCTGTCCATGCTCTGGTACCGGCTCAACACCCTGGTCCCGGCCCCAGGCTTCCTGGCCGACGTTTGGAAGGTGGTTCTGGAGTTCTTTTGGCCGGGGCTGCACTGGGTCCCTGCAGGGTACTCCACCTGCCCCTGGAGGAGGGAGGGCAGGGCCTGAAGTGCCTGCACACTCAGGTCCACGTCTTCCACCTCCAGGCAATGCAGAGGCTTCTTTATGGTGCGGGTAATCCGGCGTGGAGAGCACTGGCGCACGCCTTCCTGTGCCGCTTCCGAGGGCTCCGATACAACCGGCATCTCCTTTATCTCGAACCGAGGGGTCTTCCGCGAGACCTCTCCAGGCTGCCGGTCTTCTACCAGGACCTCCTCCAGACCTGGAAGCTATTCTCTGCCACCAGGTCTGTGGCGGCCACTGAGGGGGCAGATCTCCTCGCGGAGCCCCTGCTACACAATCCCCAGCTCCGTGTGCAGGTGACGGAGTACCCTACAGTGCGCCAGAGGTTGGTCCTGGCAGAAGCTACCAGGGTCGGAGACCTCCTGGACTACAACCGGGGAGGCTGGCTGGATCCCCTGATGCTCGCTCAACACATGTGGCTCTCCAGACCTTGTACCCCCCGGCGCGTACTCCAGGAGGTGGAGGCCGCTTTGCCGCCTGCTGCTCGGGCCTACCTCGACCGGGTCCTGTGAGAGGGCACGCCCCATCCACCCACCACCCCGAGCCCTCCGGATCTTTTCATAAGGCCCCTGACCTGTAGACCCGACCGGCCCCCTTGCCCCTTCTCCGCAAGCCGGCTGCACAATCTGCAGCCGGTCCGTTTTCAAACCTCGCCAAGGAAACAACTCTACATGCTCGTGCTTCACACCCTTCACTTCCTCACCCTCGTGTCCCGCCCTGATAGAAAGTGGCGGGACCTCCTGCCACCTCTGGAGGGTGAGGAGCCCCGGTGGGCCAGCCTCTACTCTACCCTGGTCCCAAGGCCCGCCGGGGATGTTAGTTGGTGGCTCCTTCATGGACCCGTGAGCACTTGGAGTGGTTTACCCCTGTCCCAGACACCTGCCCCTTCTGCGGGGTGAGGGAGACCCTGGCGCACATCTACTTAGAGTGCGCCAGGTTGCAGCCCCTATACCAGCTCCTCACTAATCTTCTCTTGCATTTCTGGCTGCACTTTTCCTCTCACCTCCTTCTCTACTTACTCCCTATCCGTGGCCCCACAAAGTCACGGGATCTCCTGGTCAACCTCCTCCTTGCCCTGGCTAAAATGGCCATCTACACGACCAGGGAGAGGAGGTTGGCCGATGGAGACTCCAGTGACTGTGGGGCTTGTTTCCAATCCATGGTCCGTTCACGTATCCGGGCGGAGTTCCTTTGGGCAGCGTCCACTGGCTCCCTTGACGCCTTCGAGGAGCAGTGGGCGCTGTCCAGGGCTCTCTGCTCGGTGTCCCCGTCAGGCTCCCTTCTTATGACCCTTTGACCGCACTCCTGTCCCTGTTCTTTTATTAGTTGTCCCCCGTAATCAGTGGATTCTGTGGTCCTGTGGGTCCTCCACTTAGGCTGGGGGGCGGGATCCTTTAGCAGTGGGCAGGCGAAGCAGACATCCAATAGTACAGTCTCTCATGTAGCCCTTCTCCCCCATTCCATGAGCAATCTTTGCACAGATGTCAGCATTTCTTCTGCTGGACTGGAGCTCTGCCAGCACATAGTCTGGTGTGCGTTTGGGGTGTGTAGTCTCCATGATCAGCTGCCTCCCAATGCTGATCAAACAGGAAATGGGAAATCAAAAGTTCCCAGGGCTTTAGTAGGAGAGGCTCTGTTTCCTGTGTACCTGAATCAAAGCATATCAGGTTTGGAAGGGACCTCAGGAGGTCATCCAGTCCAACCCCTTGCTCAAAGCAGGACCAATCCCCAGAGACATTTTTGCCCCAGATCCCTCAATGGCCCCCTCAAGGATTGAACTCACAACCTGGGTTTAGCAGGCTAACGCTCAAACCACTGAGTTAACCCTCCCCCACAGTGCAGCACTATTAAGAAAAATCTCCAGAGCGGTCACAGATGAGCATTGTGGGACACGACCTAGAGGCCAATTAAGTTGAATTACACAACACTGCATCTGCACTACCTCACAGTCGGCCTATGACAATCAAACTAAGCACTACACCTCTCGCAGAGCTGGATTATAGAAGTCGACATCAGAGGCAACTTATGTCGATTTAAAGGACCCAGTAGTGTAGACACATATATTAGCAGGTCTACTTAAGGTGGCTTCCTTCAACCTAACTCTGTAGTATAGAACAGGCCTGGGGGAGGCCAGTTATGTAAACATAATGAACAGCAGCATCTACCCTGGCACTTTGTCAACAAAGCCTTTGTGCAAAAAGCCCTATGTCTCTTGTCAAGATGGTTTTATTTTGTTGACAAAACTCTACCATGTAGACAAGGCCTTAGGTTTGGGCCTTTCCTTCCCCTCCCCCTGCATCATGAGGAGCAGACATTGAGTGGCACTGTGAGCCCCTTGTGCCAGGTCACAATGTGGAGAGCTGGGCCCAGCATTGCAGGACAAGGACCACCATTGCAGGGTAAGTGAGGGGCGGGCTTGCTCTAAAATCCCTCCCCCCACACACACAGCCTGGTGGGTGATGTGTCCGATCATTTGGGATTGGTAGAATTTTTCATACGATGAACAAGATTTTAATAATCCTCATCGTATTTGACTAGGCTGTCTGGGTGGGAGCTCAAAGGCTGGGTTGCTTTAAGGTAGTGGTTTTCAAACTGCGGGTTGCGACCTTGTACTTGGTCACAGAATGTAAGGCACTGGGTCGCGGCGGCTGTGGTCAGCACTATTAAAAGTGCCATCAGCGGTACTGCCCGACTAAGGCAAGCTAATCCTTTCCTGTTCTGACACTGCTCTTTGCTCCAGAAGTGGCCAGCAGCAGGTCCGGCTCCTAGCTGGGGGGCCACGGGGCTCCATGTGCTGCCCATGCCCCGAGCACCAGCTCTGCACCCCTATTGGCTGGGAACCAGCCAATGGAGTTTGGGGGTTGGTGCCTGTGGGTGAGAGCCACATGGAGCCCCTTGCGCATCTTCACCTAGGAGCCGGACCTGCTGCTGGCCACTTCCGGAGTGCAGCGCTGTCTGCAGTGCCAGGACAGGCAGGAAGCCTGCCTTAGTGCTCCCCCCCCCACTGTACCGCTGACCAGGAGCCACCTGAGGTAAGTCCATGTCCCAACCACGCACCCCAATCCCCTGCCCCAGCCCTGAGGCCCCCTGAACCCAGAGCCCCTTCCTGCACCCCAAACCTCTCAACCCTGGTCCCACCCCAGAGCCTGCATCCCAGAGTCGTGACCCCTGCCCCATGCCCCAGCCCTGAGCCCCTCACACACCACAAACCCCTCATCCCCAGCTCTGTTGGGTCATGGGCATCAACAATTTTCTTCAACTGGGTCACCAGAAAAAAAGTTTGAAAACCACTGCTTTAAGAGAACTGGGTTTTTGGTTACTGGGTAACCAGTAAGAAATTGTAGAATCTGTTTCGTTTCTGGCTTCGTAATTTAAGTACTAAAATAAGCACCACTCTGGGGGATTGTCTGCCCCATTCTTTGCAGTTTTCCGTAAGTGAGCAATCTCACCATGTCCCCCAAACCCCAGGACTCTGGTCATCCTCCCACACCCGCTGCTTGCCACATCCCTCGTCACACCACCACCCATATGAACCACTCCGCCTGCTTATCACCGCATCCCTCCTCTACCCCCTCCCCCACGAGACACCCTGCCTGCTACTTGCCACATCCCTAATCACCGTCCTGTCTCCACAGGGGAAAGTTGTGAAAGAGAGGAGGAACGTGGAAAAAGTTAGCAGAAGGGGCCTCCGGGAGGAAGGGGGTGGAGGAGAGTTGGGATGCGGAGAGTGTGAGCCATTGGGTGCTTTTGGGGGAGGGGGGAGGAGAGGAGGTACACAGGGAATGGTGGGTGGTGGGGACCTCACAGGGGAGAGGAAGAGGAGAGGAGGGAAGCAGCAAGCAGTGGTGAGAGGTCGAGCAGGGGAGGGGGCAGAGCCTGGGGAGGTCTGGGGCTGTGGCCTGGGGTGGAATGGTGATGGAGTATGGGTGGGGCCGCAGGCGGAAGAGACTAGCCTTCCCCTGGGGAAGCTTCTGAGAGGAGGCTGAGAGGACAGTATTTTTTCCTGTGGAACATGGTAGAGAATAGAAGCTAGGTTGTCTAACACTAGGCCTGTTCTCTGGCCACTGGGTCACACAATGATTCTTGTAGGCATGGCAGCAGAAATCCTGCAGTGTGAGTTGAATGAGGAAAGGATAGCATGGATTAGTTCATAGCAGATGTTTTATGGGTAAAGCATGGTTGATAGAAAGGGCAGGGAGAGTTCTAGGCATAGCGGACAAATGGGCACTGACTATTGGCAGCACTCGTGAAGAGCAGGCTGTGGGAGCATGAACACGTGAGCAAAGAAAAGAGTGGATATTTAAGGAGACAGAGTTCTAAACAGCCTTGGAGGTGAGTAGTCATTTCTGTTTTAAACAAAAAGTATCAACAGAATAAACAAGCGTGAAATCCCAATATTTCCCAACAGTCTCTGTAATATGAGGAGAGGATAGAACTAGGGTTGACAGAATTAATATTTTTATATATTTATTTTGACAATGTTTATTCTTAAGCATATTCTCTCTTTTTATTTTATTCAATTCACATTTGTGGGAAGTTGGGGGGAGTCGAAAAATGAGGAGGTCAGACTATCATTATTTAATGATTGGAGACACTGGGATAGAAAAAGTTAAAGTTTTATAACCATTAAAACATAAAATTGTCAAAATGATGTGTCAAAATATACAAAGCAAATTGTCTTAAACCAAATCTAGTAAGTTCTCAGGCAGCACTTTTCTTACTATGACTACCCGTAAATTTCGACTATTATTGATGGAGGTATTTTTTCATCAGTTTGCGTGTGTATGGGGAAATGTTTACTAACATTTAGTAATAAAAACATAATTCTTCCAAGCCTAAATATAGCCAAACAAGTGAAGACAAGGTTCGGAAATAAGAAAAGACCAATATTAACCTATAGTTTCCACTTATAGACTCATAGTCTCATAGACTCTAGGACTGGAAGGGACCTCGAGAGGTCATCGAGTCCCGTACCCTGCCCTCATGGCAGGACCAAATACTGTCTAGACCATCCCTAATAGACATTTATCTAACCTACTCTTAAATATCTCCAGAGATGGAGATTCCACAACTTCCCTAGGCAATCTATTTCAGTGTTTAACTACCCTGACAGTTAGGAACTTTTTCCTAATGTCCAACCTAAATCTCCCTTGCTGCAGTTTAAGCCCATTGCTTCTTGTTCTATCATTGGAGGCTAAGGTGAACAAGTTTTCTCCCTCCTCCTGATGACACCCTTTTAGATACCTGAAAACTGCTATCATGTCCCCTCTCAGTCTTCTCTTTTCCAAACTAAACAAACCCAATTCCTTCAGCCTTCCTTCATAGGTCATGTTCTCAAGACCTTTAATCATTCTAGTTGCTCTTCTCTGGACCCTCTCCAATTTCTCCACATCTTTCTTGAAATGCGGTGCCCAGAACTGGACACAATACTCCAGTTGAGGCCTAACCAGCGCAGAGTAAAGCGGAAGAATGACTTCTCGTGTCTTGTTTACAACACACCTCTTAATGCATCCCAGAATCACGTTTGCTTTTTTTGCAACAGTATCACATTGTTGACTCATATTAAGCTTGTGGTCTACTATGACCCCTATATCTCTTTCTGCCATACTCCTTCCTAGACAGTCTCTTCCCATTCTGTATGTG
This sequence comes from Gopherus flavomarginatus, assembly GCF_025201925.1. NCBI lineage: Eukaryota > Metazoa > Chordata > Testudines > Testudinidae > Gopherus > Gopherus flavomarginatus. The sequence goes on along the minus strand of NC_066627.1, from coordinate 15,673,930 downwards.
TGAAACTGATTGTTCCTTCCTAGGTGGAGCACTTTGCATTTATCTTTATTGAACTTCATCCTGTTTACTTCAGACCATTTCTCCAATTTTTCCAGATCATTTTCAATTTTGACCCTGTCCTCCAAAGCAGTTGCAATCCCTCCCAGTTTGGTATTGCCCGCAAACTTAATAAGCGTACTTTCTATGCCAACATCTAAATCGTTGATGGAGATATTGAACAGAACTGGTCCCAAAACAGACCCCTGCGGAACCCCACTTGGTATACCTTTCCAGCAAGATTGGGAGCCATTAATAACTACTCTCTGAGTATGGTTATCCAGCCAGTTATGCACCCACCTTATAGTAGCCCCATCTAAATTGTACTTTCCTAGTTTATCTATAAGAATATCATGCGAGACTGTATCAAATGCCTTACTAAAGTCTAGGTATATCACATCCACCGCTTCTCCCTTATCCACAAGGCTCGTTATCCTATCAAAGAACGCTATCAGATTAGTTTGACACGATTTGTTCTTTACAAATCCATGCTGGCTATTCCCTATCACCTTACCACCTTCAAAGTGTTTGTAGATGATTTCTTTAATTATCTGCTCCATTATCTTCCCTGGCACAGAAGTTAAACTAACTGGTCTGTAGTTTCCTGGGTTGTTTTTATTTCCCTTTTTATAGATGGGCACTATATTTGCCCCCTTCCAGTCTTCTGGAATCTCCCCCGTCTCCCATGATTTCCCAAAGATAATAGCTAGAGGCTCAGATACCTCCTCTATTAACTCCTTGAGTATTCTAGGATGCATTTCATCAGGCCCTGGTGACTTGCAGGCATCTAACTTTTCTAAGTGATTTTTTACTTGCTCTTTTTTTATTTTCTCTTCTAAACCTACCCTCTTCCCGTAAGCATTCATTATGTTAGACATTCCTTCAGACTTCTCAGTGAAGACTGAAACAAAGAAGTCATTAAGCATCTCTGCTATTTCCAAGTCTCTCGTTACTGTTTCCCCCTCCTCATTGAGCAGTGGGCCTACCCTGTCCTTGGTCTTCCTCTTGCTTCTAATGTATTGATAAAAAGTCTTCTTGTTTCCCTTTATTCCCATAGCTAGTTTGAGTTCATTTTGTGCCTTTGCTTTTCTAATCTTGCCTCTGCATTCCTGTGTTATTTGCCTATATACATCCTTCGTGATGTGATCTAGTTTCCATTTTTTATATGACGCCTTTTTATTTTGTAGGTCACGCAAGATCTCAAGGGTAAGCCAATGTGGTCTTTTGCCACATTTTCTATCTTTCCTAACCATCGGAATAACTTGCTTTTGGGCCCTTAATAGTGTCCCTTTGAAAAACTGCCAACTTTCCTCAGTTGTTTTTGCCCTCAGTCTTAATTCCCATGGGACCTTACCTATCAGCTCTCTGAGCTTACCAAAATCCGCCTTCCTGAAATCCATAGTCTCTATTCTGCAGTACTCCCTTCTACCCTTCCTTAGAATTGCAAATTCTATGTTTTCATGATCACTTTCACTCAAGCTTCCTTCTACTTTCAAATTCTCAACAAGTTCCTCCCTATTTGTTAAAATCAAGTCTAGAACAGCTTCCCCCCTAGTAGCTTTTTCAACTTTCTGAAATAAAAAGTTGTCTGCAATGCAGTCCAGGAACTTATTAGATAGTCTGTGCCCCGTGGTGTTATTTTCCCAACATATATCTGGATAGTTGAAGTCCCCCATCACCACCAAATCTTGGGCTTTGGATGATTTTGTTAGTTGTTTGAAAAAAGCCTCATCCACCTCTTCCACCTGATTAGGTGGCCTGTAGTAGACTCCCAGCACAACATCACCCGTGTTTTTTACCCCTTTTAGCCTAACCCAGAGACTCTCCACGCTTCCGTCTCCTATGTCCATCTCCACCTCAGTCCAAGTGTGTACATTTTTAATATATAAGGCAACACCTCCTCCCTTTTTCCCCTGTCTATCCTTCCTGAGCAAACTATACCCATCCACACCAACATTCCAGTCGTGTGTATTATCCCACCAAGTTTCAGTAATGCCAATAATGTCATAGTTGTATTTATTTATTAGCACTTCCAGTTCTTCCTGCTTATTACCCATACTTCTTGCATTTGTATATAGGCATCTAAGATACTGGTTTGATCTTGCCTCCCAGCTTTGCCCTGACCCTCCTTCCTCTCTGCCATTATAGCCCGTGCTCCCTCCTGTTTCCAACCCATTTCCCAGGTCTTGTTCCCCACTTACCTGTGGGCTTTGCTCACCTGTCCCCGTCGAACCTAGTTTAAAGCCCTCCTTACTAGGTTAGCCAGTCTGTGCACAAATAAGGCCTTTCCCTTCTTCGAAAGGTGAACGCCATCTGTTCCTAGCAGTCCTTCCTCAAATAGCATCCCGTGGTCAAGGAAGCCAAAGCCCTCCTGGCGACACCATCTTCGCAGCCAGGCATTCACCTCCACGATGCATCTGTCTCTGCCCGGACTCCTACCTTCAACAGGAAGAATCGAAGAGAATATCACCTGCGCTCCAAACTCCTTAACCCGTACTCCCAGAGCCCTGTAGTCACTCTTGATCTGCTCAGTGTCACACCTCGCAGTATCATTTGTGCCGACATGGATGACTAGCATGGGGTAGTAGTCAGAAGGCCGGAATATCCTCGACAATGCCTCTGTAACATCTCGGATACGGGCCCCTGGCAGGCAGCATACCTCCCGGGATGAACGGTCAGGGCGACAGATGGGTGTCTCCGTCCCCCTCAGCAGAGAGTCTCCAACCACCACTACCCTAAGTTTCTTATCAGTGGTGGCAGCAGACCTCCCAGCCTTAGGGGTACGAGGCTTCACCTCCTTAACTGTTGGGGGTGATTCCTTCTCTCTTGTAGGAAGAAGAGCATAACGGTTATCTTTTACCACGGCAGGAGGGTTCGCAGCAGCGGTGGAGCACTTCCTACTGCTAGAAGTAACCAGCTGGCTGTGTCCACCCTGAGCCTCCTCCTCCACTGGTGTGTCAGATACACCCTGAGGCACCTCCTCCTCCACTGGTGTGTCGGTAGTCCTGTGAATTGGGACAGCTACGTCAGCTGTCTCCACATGGATACTGTCCAGGAATTGCTCATTGATATGGATGTTCCTCAGCCTAGCCACCTCCTCCTGTAGCTCTCCTACCTGCTGCCTGAGAGATTCCACCAGTAGGCACCTTTCACATTGGATGCCACCCCCAGCCTGGATATCAGTAAGTGGAAATTGCAAATTACAGTCTTTGCAAGCCCACACCAGAATCTGGGTAAAAGCATCCATGCTTTGGTGCTCTGTCTGGCTACAGGCGCAGGTGGAGGAGACAGAAGCAGTGCTGGCACAGGTGTTGTGGGTCTTCCTCACCATTGTAAGCCTCCCTCTGTCAAACTCTCTCAAATTCCCATCTGCAGTTCCCGGTCCGCTCTGCTCTGCTGTAAACAGAAAGATTTTGGATGTGGCTTGGTTTATAGGTTCAGGGGACCAATGGGTCACAGATGGGACCGACAAGGGACCCCCCCTCCCTTCCTACTCCCCTTCCAAACTCCCTTGTGAAACTCCCTGTTAGCAGCTCCTGTTCACTAAGCTCCCTGGTCGCTTGTGCGCAGCTTTATACAGCCCTGGCCTGAGTGAATGCCCCGCCCACTGGTTAAGGCTCAGCCAATTACCAGAGGCTTCTAGCTTTCAAACCTTCCTGGTAGCTCTGCCTCCAACTGCCAGCTACAGCACACGGTCCTTCAAACAAACAAACCAAACAGACTGACAAACACAAGCTCAGCACACAGCCAGTAACCCCCAAACACACACACAAACACAAACACTGCAGACAGTCACTTACCCCATAGATGCTGTATGTGCTCCTCCTTCACCTGGAGAACTCCCTTGCAAAACTCCATGTTAGCAGCTCCTGTTCGCTAAGCTCCCTGGTTCGTCTAAGTGCACACCCTCAAGTCAGAGGTGTTGTACAATTACCTTTCTTAGCTTGAAATTTTGCAATTTTCTCATGCTGTTACCAGGTCCTAGGCTTCAGTATACCATGTACCCACCATGTTTACTCCATTGGTCTGACAGGTTTCTGCACCTTTGGGAGGCTGTGACCAGTGGTATATAATGCCAAACAGTATTCTTAAAACCAAAGTACTGATCACTTAGCAGACAGAACAAAATGTTTAGAGAAAAAGGATTTTAAGCCAATAAATAGCCTGCATGCATGTCAGTCACGTCACAGTCAGCATGGTTTCATGGAAGGTAGGTCTTGTCAAACAAACCTGTCACCTTTTTCGACAGAATTGCAGGTCTGATCAATAGAGGCAGCTGTGCTGATATTATTTATTTGGATTTCTCCAAGACATTTGACCTAGTACCACATGACATTTTGATTAAAGAGCTAGCATTATATGGAACCAACAGGACACACATTAGATGGATTAAAAACTGATTCACTGACAGATCTCAGAAAGTAGTTGTTACTAGGGAGATATCAATGAACAGAGCTTTTTCTAATGGATCCCACAAGGAATGGTTCTAGGTCTAACGGTATTCAATATTTGTATCCACCCAATTGATGGTGATATAAGATCTTGACTGGGAGGCTTGCAAAAGACACAAAGATCACTGGGGTAATAAGTGGTCAGGACACTGCTTTGCCTGGTTAAAAAAATCACAATCCAACAATAGGGTGTTCTAATACAGCCAAATGCCAGGTCATACAGCTGGGAAGCAAGAATGCATCCCATCCCTATACCTATGGGATGGGAGACAGTGTTGGAAAGCAGTGAATTGGAGAAGGACTCATTACCATTGTAGATAAATCACTTCAACATGAGCTCTCATGGTGGCAAAAAGGGCTAACGTGACCCTGCGGTATATAAACAGGGGAATGTCAAGTAAAAGTAGGGAAGGGATCTTGCCTCTGTACTACGATTGGCTGGGACCATGGGGTTTTTCTGCCACCTTCTGCATAGGCTGGGCTGGGCACATCTCATCTAAAATTTTTCCTGTAGTTGCAGGGGCCTCAGACATTTGCGGCAGCTTGGTCTCCCCTTTTCTCTGCCCGTGGCACACAATGGTTTAGTCTCCTGAAGACTGAAGTGCTTTGGATTCAGTGAGAGGTAGCTGGGTGGAATGTGGTGGCCTGTGATTTACAAGAGATCAGACTAGATGACCTGATGGTCACATCTGGCCTTAAACTCTATGAAATTGTCTCTGTCACTTCAAGCCATACCTTGCCACGTTGGCAACCTAGGCTGGCCTAGCTTCTTCAGATACCCCCAGCAGGTTCCCATGTCTCACTTTGGTTTCCCCAAGCAACTACTGCTCCTTTCTTGAGTGTCCCTTGTAATCTTGCCAGATGTGTGTCGTTGTTGTTGTTTCTGTGCTTGGCCTGTCCTGGGTTGTTTTTAAGGGTATGTTTTTAAGAGGATTTTTACAATGCAAACAATACAGCAGCATCTCTGTAGTATAGGCACTTGCTAATGCTACTAAAGGGGATTTTCCATTGCTGTAGTCAATTCACCCCCTCAGGAGGGAGTAGCTACTTGTCACAGGAATTCTTCCATTGCCCTAGCTGCATCTACAGTGGGAATTAGGCTGACTTAACTGCATTGCAAGGGGCATCTAAATTTTAGGGGTAGACCAGGACTAGACAAACCAGTTCTGTAGCCTCAGCAGGAGATGGAGTTACAATCCTAGCCAATGGTTCCAGTCTTGTCCCTTTATTGCTCTTGCGTCAGTTGATAGGAGGATATCTGGAGTCATCTCTTCCTTCCTGCCTGTATTCTAGACAAAGTCCTATCGAGCTGAACCAATTTATTCATACACGGTCCATTGCATGGAGCATCCTAGCCTGGGTCAACAGACTCAGGCTAGCGGGACTTGAGCTACCACGCTAAAAATATCTGTTTAGATAGTGATTTCCAGTTGTGGCTCAGGTTCTGGAGCCCACCACACTACCTAGGCTTCAGAACTCATGTCAGAATGTTTACCCAGCTATTTTTAGTGCAGAAGCTTGGGTCCAGCAAGCCCAAGCCTGTTGACTCAAGCTGGGTAGCTCACAACCGTGGGCTGTGTAGACATACCCACAGAAAACATCTCAGTCACCAGGTCAACATACAGTATCCATCAATTCTTACAAGGCAGCTCCAACTCCATTACAAATGTATTAAATTTTACAGCGGGGCAAAAAAATGTTGGTGGAGCATTTATCCATTGAAAAATGCAGTTTTTTCAAAATCAAAAGATTTTACGAGAAGGTGTCAATTTTGTCAACATTTTCTAAGGAAGAAAAGTCAAAGCATTTCATTTTAATTTTATCATGGGGTGGCCAAACTTACTGACCCTTCGAGTCACATATAATAATCTTTAGAAGTTCGAGAACCAGGGGTATGCCTTTCAGTGTTCTGCGCTTCTGCCCCATGGCGTGCATCTGCCGGGGCTTCTTTTTGCTGTCCCAAGCACGGCAGACAGGCTGCTTTCGGCGGCTTGCCTGCTGGAGGTCCGCCCGTTCCGCAGCTTTAGCATACCCGCCACCAAATTGCCAACGAATCTGTGGGACCGGCGGACCTCCTGCAGGCAAGCAGCCCTCACAGGACGCTGGTGCTTGGAGCCACCACTGGCTTCGGCCCCACTCCTTCTGAAGCCTAAGCCCGGCAGGGGTTCCCTGAGCCTTAGTGCCCCCTGTGGGGTGAAACCGCAGAGACCACCCTGCAGGGTAGAAGCTCCCCCTTCCCCCTGTCTGGTAGGCGGAGAATTGAGGGGTGGGGGAATCTGCAAGTTGCACTTTACCTGTAAAAGTCACATGCAACTCACGGTTTGACCATGCCTTCTCTATCATTTCAATTCATTTTGTTTTGAGTTTTATATTATATTAAAATAGTCATGTTAATATTATATTGTATTTATATATTATATTTAATATTTTAATATAATAGGAGAGTCTAAACAAAATAAAACCACATTATCAAAAGGCAACAGTGTTACCTTATCTCAGTGAAATATTTGGACATTATCAAAATGAAATGAATCAATATTATCAAAATATAACATTTTGATGTTTCCAAATCCAAAACTTTAAGAATCTTTGTTCCATGAGAAATTTATTATTTAATTCCAATTTGGAAAAATAATTGTTTTGAAATTTCAGAATTTCTCATAGAATGGAAATTCCAGTCTCTGACTGGCCCCATTAAACTTTAAATATATATATTGTCCATGTTCTTCTCCAGGTTTTGTTGGATTTTCTCTAGATACAACCCATGGCAAATGCAGACTTGGGAGATCAAACATCCATCACAGAATTCATTCTCCTGGGATTTGGGAACCTCCAGGAACTGCACTTTCTTCTCTTCCTGCTGTTTCTAGTGATCTACATTGCGACCATGGTGAGGAACATCCTCGTTGTGTTAGTTGTGGCTGATCAGTATCTTCACACTCCTATGTACTTGTTCCTGGGGAACTTGTCCTGCTTGGAGACCTGCTACACCTCCACCATCCTTCCCAGGGTGCTGGCCAGTCTCCTGACTGGAGACAGAACTATTTCTGTTAGTGGTTGCATCACACAATTTTATTTCTTTGGTTCTCTGGCAGCTACAGAAAGTTATCTCCTTGTCATAATGTCTTTTGACCGGTATTTAGCAATTTGTAACTCACTGCATTATGCAGCACTTATGAACAGCAAATGTTGCCTTCAGCTAATTGCTGGTTCTTGGATAAGTGCCTTCTTGGCCAATTGCTGGTGATATTTTTGGCATCACAATTAACTTTTTGCAAGTCTAGTGAAATTCTCCATTTCTTTTGTGACTTCTCCCCAATTGTAAAACTCTCCTGCAGTGACACTACCCTCATTGAACTTCTAACTTTCATCATGGCCTTTATATTCACAGTGACACCATTTCTGTTAACCATGACATCCTACGTTTGCATCATCACCACCATCCTGAGAATCCCATCCACCAGAGGGAGGCAAAAGGCATTTTCCACCTGCTCCTCTCACCTTATTGTGGTGACCATTTTCTATGGAACCATAATCATTGTCTACATGCTCCCAGACACCAATACACTGCGAGACCTGAACAAAGTGTTCTCTGTCTTCTACACAGTCTTGACTCCTCTGGTCAACCCGCTCATCTACAGCCTGAGAAACAAAGAAGTACACAAAGCCCTGAGGAGAAAGACTGCCAGTAAATGGAGAGCTTTTTGCAAGAGTAAAGATGATCTGATCCCATTCCATTAGGTTCAATTGAAATAGGGGTAAATTGACATGCTTGGATGAGTGAGAGCAGCACATTCAGGGTAGCCAGAGGCTGGCAATTGGAATTCCACTAGAGAGAGTGATGGCACATTGAGGTTACCGACAGCTACAGAGGAAGAGTCCAGTGGCTGAGGTGCTACCCTGCATTCTGTTCTTTGCTCTCCTTAAAGTCCTTTGTGACCATGAATTTAGTCTCTCTGAGCCAGATTTTTTGAAAGGATTTAGGTGCATAAAGATGCAGCAGGGTGCCTATGGCTAGAGGAGTGTACCTCTGTTTAAAAATAAGAGGAACCTTCGCACTTTGGGAGACCATTAAAAGTTTATGTTTAAAAGTTAAGAAACAGACCATCTGTGTGTAATCAGCCATCAATACTAACAATAATAAATGGTACCTGTCTTCTGTAAATAAACTGGGCACCACAAGTATCAATGGTAATGATAATAATTACACTTAGGGATAGATTTTTAAAGGAATGTAGGCACCTAGTAGGATTTTTAAAAACACCTAATACCCATTGAAATGGATGAGGTTTAAAGTTGAAGCTAGACAAATTCAGCCTGAAAACAAGTGCATTTTTAACTGTCAGCTCATCAGATAGAAAGCGATGAGAGCCAGATCAGAATGTTAGGTCAGGCCACACACACTCCATTCTAGGACTGATAGGTAGTCTGTGGTATAGATATGGGGTGCTGGTTATTAAAATGTTTTTGTTGTTGTGATGGGTGTGAGCCCTGAAAACACTCACTGAGACCTCCGGGCAGAGAAGTGACTTCTGATATGTTGTACTGAAATTGTATTTAATTATTCTTAGGCTAGGAAGCATTGATTTTTATCAGTAAAGGTCAGTAAATGTTGATTTCACTGCACACAAACAATTCAACAAAAATATTTCCATCCATAAACATTGAAATTTACAGATAGACAAAGAAAGAAAAATCCTTCTTGAGAATTTATTACAGTTAAATTTAAAGCTATTTACTTTATATATTTTGACATGTGATATTGACCATTTGTGTTTTAATGTTTTTAAAGCATTAAACTTGTTGAATATGACCATCAGCTGTGATTAAATAATTTTTGTCTGACCCCCATAGTCTTAACCCTGCATACTTCCCCCACCGTGAAAATTTAAATAGCTAAAAATTAAAAAAAATGAATATTACCCATTGAAATATATGAACAATTAAAATAAAATTGTATCAAGCCTATTTATTCTTTGCATTTTGGAAAAATGGGTTTGTTGCATAAAATTAGAATTTAAAAATAAAATTAGCACAAGAGTCAACTGAGAATAGAGCCCCTTTGTGACAGGCATTGTACAAATATAAGAAGATAAAAATCTCTGCACAAAAAGCTTGCAATCTAAGTAGACTATGGATAATGAAGTGGCTAGTATATTAGTCTACAATGCCAGATAACAGGGCTTGTATCTGTGCTCTGCTATAGACCCTCGTGCCATCGTACATAAGTCACTGAAGGGCCAGGTTTTTAAGGAACCTAGTGGGATGTTTCAAAGCATCCAGGTGCCTAAAGCTCAATGGATGTTTTAAAAAAATCCATTTATGTTCCTAAATCACTGTAAAAATCTGGTCCTAGGACTCTAAAAAATATTTCAGTTCTACTCTTCCCCTCAAAGTGAGCAGCTGATGATCTCAGGGCTTGTCTACATCAGAAAGTTGCAGCGCTGGTGAGGGAGTTACAGCGCTGCAACTTAGGAGGTGTACACATCTGCAGGGCACCACCAGCGCTGCAACTCCCTGTTTGCAGCGCTGGCCGTACTCCCGTTTTGTCTCGGGTGTAGAGGATCCAGCGCTGGTGATCCAGCGCTGGTAATCAAATATAGACACTTACCAGCGCTTTTCTTGACCTCCGTGGAATAAGCAGGTATCCCAGCATACCTGAGGAAGCCTCTGGTAATCAAGCTGGTCTCCTTCCCCGGTTTGCTCTCGCGTTCCCCGAACCCCGAGCAAGCAGGTCTCCTTCCCTGAGGTTTGCTGGGTGGTTCCGGGAACGCGAGAGCAAACCGGGAAAGGAGACCAGCTTCGCCGCGGTTTGCTCTCGCGTTCCCCGAACCCCGAGCAAGCAGGTCTCCTTCCCTGAGGTTTGCTGGGTGGTTCCGGGAACGCGAGAGCAAACCGGGAAAGGAGACCAGCTTCGCCGCGGTTTGCTCTCGCGTTCCCCGAACCTCCCTTGAAGCCGCCCAACAGCGCTGCAGTGTGGCCACATCTAACACCACTTGCAGCGCTGGTTGCTGTAAGTGTGGCCACTCTGCAGCGCTGGCCCTATACAGCTGTACTAATACAGCTGTAACAACCAGCGCTGCAAAATTTTAGATGTAGACATGGCCTCAGAGTCCCTCATTTTCATTTTATCCCCAAATAAATTGCCTCTGAGCATCTGAATTCATTCCCATCCTTCTCCTTAGCCTCTTTGTGCCTCACTTTCCTTATTCTGAAACAATAGTGCTGCTCTATGTCATGGGGTGTGGTGTGGATGAACACATTAAAGAGTGTGAAATAGATAAGAGTCAGATAAATAATTAGGCTGTGGGGAAATGGTAGAACAAGCAGTGGCTGGCCGGGGGGGGGGGAGGGAGGGTTGAAAGTGTCATGTTGGGTCCATGTTTAAACAATTCCCCATTGTTAAATAGTTAACTAGACACTGGACCAGGGATTCCCAGGTGAATGCTGGAAGCACCAGGCTAGTGTGTCTCTCTGTCCCAGTGACTGCTCAAGTGCTCTTTCTTCATGCACTGCAAAGAGACCTTACACAGCCCGGAGAAAGCCCTGGAGAATTATTCCAGGAATCTCCAGCCAGGGCAATGCCAACAGTGGCAGCCTTCTCCACTTGCCGTCACCATCTTTCAATTAGTTGCCCAGCTTCTCAGACTGAACCCACCATGTCAGTGCAAGTGTATGCAGGCTGTAATATGAGGCTACTCCTTCATGTCACCATCTAGTTCAGTTGTTGATATCCCTCTCTAGCGGCTTTTCCACAGGGATATATCACTTTTATGGTGTTTATCAGTAAAGGGGAGTACCCAAGGTCTCTACTGAAAACTCATAACTTATCAATACTCAAACATTATGAGATGTACATCTTGGAATGTTTAGGGATTAATGGAACTATATTAAAATTTTTTGCCCTTATGGTCTTGGAGTAGGAGTTAGTCAGCAGGGAATCCTATCTCCTGGTGATGGCCCATCTAAGTAGAAGAGACAGGTCACCCTTACCTGGCTAGCCTATTATGTAATGTATTGCTCAATTGTTTACCTTTGCACCAACCCAGAACAGTCAATGGAAAGTTGTCAAGGTTCCTTCCCTACTCTGAATTTTAGGGTACAGATCTGGGGACCTGCATGGACACTTCTAAGCTTAATTACCAGATTAAATTTGGTATTGCTGCCACCACCCCCAAGCACTACTTTTCTCCCTTGTGTAGTCTTGAGATACTTCACCAATTTCCTGGTGAACCTAGATCCAAACCTCTTGGATCTTAAAACAAGGAGAAATTAACCATACCCCTTCCTTTCTCCCACCAACCCCTGGCGGATCCAGATCCAACCCCCTTGGATCTAAAAAACAAGGAAAAATCAATCAGGTATTAAGAAAATAGGCTTTTAATTAAAGAAAAGAAAGGTAAAAGAAAACCCTCTGGGAGAGATTAGCATACCAGCTACTCTCACAGACAACAGATTCCAAACACAGAGGATGTTCTCCTGACTTTAATACCCAAATCTGATTATTCCCTTAATGGTATCAAGACAAGTTACAAAGAAAATAAATATAAACCTATTTATCCCTTTCTAAAACTTACTACTCTGATAAGAGGCTGGATCCATCTTTTTCACTCCGGCTGAAACTGAGACTCTAAACAAAGGAAAACTTCCCTCCCTCTTTTGAAACATCTTGCTCCCCCATTGGTTCCTCCAGTCAGGTGTCAGCTAGGCTAGGTGAACTTCTTAACCCTTTAGAGGTAAAAGAGGCATTAACCCTTAACTATCTGTTTATGACAAAAGTCATCAAAGAAACTCTGAACATCAAAACCCTGTGGAAGTGAAAAGGAAGACACGAGAGCATGGGGATGGCACTGTCTGGGAATAAAGGCAAAAGACCGATTATGTATATGTCACAGGAGAAAGACACTCTGTACCCATCACTAAGGAGGTACCTTGCTGAGCAAGGGTGCTTTATGAAAGATTGCATGTTAGCTCCTTGGGGCCAGCAAGTGCTACAACTGTCTGTACTTTTGAGTGAGAATCTACTTTAGCTAGAAAAGGTGACCATTAGTAATCGTATGTCCTAGTTTGTGTTTCATGGTTTTGTTTTGTATGTAGACATTAGTTTCTGTTACTCATGCTTGTTTGTGTGAATTTCTATTCTTTCTTAAATAAACATCCTTTTGTTTTACTGTAATTGAACTCAAGTGTTGTGTGATACAGGAGCAGCTAATGTGGGCTAATGTGAAACTGGAGTACACAAGTCTTTGGCAATCCAGCAATCAGGGTGGACCCCAGAAGGGGACACTTTCCAAGGACTCAGAGGGCTGAGGTGCAGTGACTGTCAGTCTTCCGGGCTGGTGGAGCCCAGAGGAGAGTGGTGAACGGCTGACCAGCCAGTCATGTCAGGGAGCTGTCACTCAGCAGGCACAGGCAAGACTCTTGTGCTGGAGGCAAGGGGTATCAAGGAGATTCATAGACCTGGGCACCCTGAGAAGAATCACAGTTGTAATAGTGTTGTTACATTTTAAAGGTGCAGGGGTGCAGGCTCAGCATTGGGGGCCAAGAATTGCAGAAGTTGCCTGTCCATTGCCATGACGAGGCAAGGAGGCAGTGTGTGTATTAAAGGAATGAGGTGGGGCACTGTGTACTGAGGACAGAGTTAAGGTGGGGTGAGCCTTTACCTTACCAGAAGTTTGAGTTTTGCTGAACTCAATGATATGGAGAGGCACAAGTTTTTCCATAGGCTACATGGTTGCACTGTGATTCCTGAGTGTTCCTGCTCCCATACATTTGTTGTGGGGAAGTGGTTTTCAGACTTTTTTCATTTGCAGACCACTAAAATAATTCAACTGCCAGTGCAGCCCCATTTGGAAATCTTAGACATAGTGCATGGATCCCCTGAGGTCCACTGACCACAGGTTGAAAACCATGGATACAGTGCAATGGTGATAATTGCTGTGTTTTGCAATGTTTGCATTACACAGTTGCTACCTGGGCTGGTGAGAGAAACCTCATCCATGGTCTATGGCCTAAAACCTTGACAGCTTTATCACATCGTTGTTACAGTAACTTTAATGACATGATCAATGACTGGTGTGTATCTCTCCCTCTCTATCCTCTCCCACACATGTATCCCCCCTAACATTTCCAGTCCTCTCCCATTAAACCATTAGTTGCACTGTAGAAGCCATTAACATGCCAGGAACTAACCATAGAATATCAGGGTTGGAAGGGACCTCAGGAGGTCATCTAGTCCAACCCCCTGCTCAAAGCAGGATCAATTCCCAACTAAATCATCCCAGCCAGGGCTTTGTCAAGCCTGACCTTAAAATCCTCTAAGGAAGAAGATTCCACCACCTCCCTAGGTAACCCATTCCAGTGCTTCACCACCCACCTAGTGAAAAAGTTTGTTCCTAATATCCAACTGTAGCAATGCAGGACTCACCCCTGTGGTGCCTCCTGCTGGTCTCTTCTGGGAATCAACTCATCCAGCCTCTGGAGAGCCCTCTGCAGGCTGGTGTCCCGCTGCTGTTGGGTGCCCACGTCCCTCCTGGACCTAGTGCCCCATTATCTGGGGTACTGCCCCCTGGCAGTAACCCATTTATCTCAGGGTGTCTCACCCAGGGGGAACTCCCATCCACTACCTCCATTTTCCTTCAGTGTAAGACTATTGCCAGTCACCAACTAGCTCCACTCCCTGGGTCAGACTGCAGTCTCTGCCACGCATCACTGGCAAAGGGGGGTTGGACCTGCTGCCTCTGTCCAGCCTTGGGCTGTCCCTTACAACCCTAGTACCTGTTTGGCCTTATACTAGGCCGCAGCCTGGGGCTCCTCAGCTCCCTTGGCCTTCCCCCAGCCCTGCTCCACTCCAGGTACCTTATTTCGCTCCCCATCCATATTGCCACCCATTCCTTCTGTGGCCACATTTGGTATGCCAAAAGGTGTCAATAGCTTCCATCAATTGGTTCTTTGATCTCTTGATAGTTACCAACCTGACTGAAACTGCTGGATCTGTTAGCTAGATCCCAGGGGATCTGTGTGTCCCCTTAGTACCCTCTTCTCATTTCTGGTTTTCAGCAAAATCAATAGGATTCTTCCTATGAATTCTGAGAATGTTCCCTGACATTTTGGAATTAATCAGATGTGGCCTTTAAAAATTATTGTGTTATAGATAGATGGACAAACAGAGAAATGCCACAAAGATGAGCGTACAGCCTTCCAAGTTTGGCCAGTTACAGTTGTTGGGGGAATTTTATGTCAAAATCAGAATTTTCTGTGGAAAAATGTTGATTTTGTTGACTTTTGTATTATAATCTGCTGGGACCTGAATCAAAACATTTCATTTTGGGTCAGGCCAGCTCAACATTAATCTGCATCTCTGTGAGTTGTTATGGTACTTTGTAGAAGTTGTAGTTTGGTTGCCTCATTCCTCCATTTTCCCCTAAGGGCTAGGCAACCTATGGCACGGGTGCTTAAGGTGGCACATGAGCTGATTTTCGGTGGCACTCATACTGCCCAGGTCCTGGCCACCAGTCCAAGGGGCTCTGCATTTTAATTTAATTTTAAATGAAGCTTCTTAAGCATTTAAAAAACATTATTTACTTTACATACAACAATTATTTTGTTATATATTAAAGATGTATAGAAAGAGACCTTCTAAAAAGGATAAAATGTATTACTGGTATGCAAAACCTTAAATTAGAGTGAATAAATGACGATTAGGCACAGCATTTCTGAAAGGTTGCTGACCCCTGGTTTAGATTTTTGGTTTTCTTTTTTTTTCCTTTCACTTCAATATTCCTCCTTTTTCCCCTTCCCTCTTATTTTGGTGGCTAAATGGAAGAAAAGGTTGGGTGTGGGGGAAATGGGGAGGGAAAAAACAAAACTATGAAATGTTCAACAATGCCGACATGCTTCAAATACATGAAAATTGTTCTTTTTCCATATTTGCAGAATGACACATATTTCAAAAATTCATTCCACAATTCTTTATCATTTTCCAAACAGCTCAAGCTTTAAGACTTATAATTGTTGTCTAATTTTCTCTTCTTTTTCTTGGTGATGGTTGGAAATTCAGATAATGATTCATAGATTCCTAGACTCTAGGACTGGAAGGGACCTCGAGAGGTCATCAAGTCCAGTCCTCTGCCCTCATGGCAGGACCAAATATTGTCTAGACCATCCCTGATAGACATTTATCTAACCTACTCTTAAATATCTCCAGAGATGGAGATTCCACAACCTCCCTAGGCAATTTATTCCAGTGTTTAACTACCCTGACAGTTAGGAACTTCTTCCTAATGTCCAACCTAAATCTCCCTTGCTGCAGTTTAAGCCCATTGCTTCTTGTTCTATCATTGGAGGCTAAGGTGAACAAGTTTTCTCCCTCCTCCTGATGACACTCTTTTAGATACCTGAAAACTGCTATCATGTCCCCTCTCGGTCTTCTCTTTTCCAAACTAAATAAACCCAATTCTTTCAGCCTTCCTTCATAGGTCATGTTCTCAAGATCTTTAATCATTCTTGTTGCTCTTCTCTGGACTCTTTCCAATTTCTCCACATCTTTCTTGAAATGCGGTGCCCAGAACTGGACACAATACTCCAGTTGAGGCCTAACCAGCGCAGAGTAGAGTGGAAGAATGACTTCTCGTGTCTTGTTTACAACACACTTGTTAATGCATCCCAGAATCACGTTTGCTTTTTTTGCAACAGTATCATATTGTTGACTCATATTTAGCTTGTGGTCCACTATGACCCCTAGATCTCTTTCTGCCATACTCCTCCCTAGACAGTCTCTTCCCATTCTGTATGTCTGAAACTGATTGTTCCTTCCTAAGTGGAGCACTTGGCATTTGTCTTTATTGAACTTCATCCGGTTTACCTCAGACCATTTCTCCAATTTGTACAGATCATTTTGAATTTTGACCCTTTCCTCCAAAGCAGTTGCAATCCCTCCCAGTTTGGTATCATCTGCAAACTTAATAAGCATACTTTCTACACCAACATCTAAGTCGTTGATGAAGATATTGAACAAAGCCGGCCCCAAAACAGACCCCTGCGGAACCCCACTTGTTATACCTTTCCAGCAGGATTGGGAGCCATTAATAACTACTCTCTGAGTACTGTTATCCAGCCAGTTATGCACCCACCTTATAGTAGCCCCATCTAAATTGTACTTTCCTAGTTTATCTATAAGAATATCATGCGAGACAGTATCAAATGCCTTACTAAAGTCTAGGTATACCACATCCACCGCTTCTCCTTTATCCACAAGGCTCGTTATCCTATCAAAGAAAGCTATCAGATTGGTTTGACATGATTTGTTCTTTACAAATCCATGCTAGCTATTCCCTATCACCTTACCACCTTCCAAGTGTTTGCAGATGATTTCTTTAATTACTTGCTCCACTATCTTCCCTGGCACAGAAGTTAAACTAACTGGTCTGTAGTTTCCTGGGTTGTTTTTATTTCCCTTTTTATAGATGGGCACTATGTTTGCCCTTTTCCAGTCTTCTGGAATCTCTCCCATCTCCCATGACTTTCCAAAGATAATAGCTAGAGGCTCAGATACCTCCTCTATTAACTCCTTGAGTATTCTAGGATGCATTTCATCAGTCCCTGGTGACTTGCAGGCATCTAACTTTTCTAAGTGATTTTTTTCTTGCTCTTTTCTATTTTATCTTCTAAACCTACCCCTTCACATAAGCATTCATTATGTTAGACATTCCTTCAGACTTCTCAGTGATGACCGAAACAAAGAAGTCATTAAGCATTTCTGCCATTTCCAAGTTTCCTTTTACTGTTTCTCCCTCCTCACTGAGCAGTGGGCCTACCCTGTCCTTGGTCTTCCTCTTGCTTCTAATGTATTGATAAAAAGTCTTCTTGTTTCCCTTTATTCCCATAGCTAGTTTGAGCTCATTTTGTGCCTTTGCCTTTCTAATCTTGCCCCTGCATTCCTGTGTTATTTGCCTATATTCATCCTTTGTAATCTGACCTAGTTTCCATTTTTTATATGACTCCTTTTTATTTTGTAGGTCATGCAAGATCTCATGGTTAAGCCAAGGTGGTCTTTTGCCACATTTTCTATCTTTCCTAACCATCGGAATAGCTTGTTTTTGGGCCCTTAATAGTGTCCCTTTGAAAAACTGCCAACTCTCCTCAGTTGTTTTTCCCCTCAGTCTTGATTCCCATGGGACCTTACCTATCAGCTGTCTGAGTTAACCAAAATCTACCTTCCTGAAATCCATTGTCTCTATTTTGCTGTACTCCCTTCTACCCTTCCTTAGAATTGCAAACTCTATGATTTCATGATCACTTTCACCCAAGCTTCCTTCTACTTTCAAATTCTCAACGAGTTCCTCCCTATTTGTTAAAATCAAGGCTAGAACAGCTTCCCCCCAGTAGCTTTTTCAAGTTTCTGAAATAAAAAGTTGTTTCCAATGCAGTCCAGGAACTTATTGGATAATCTGTGCCCCACAGTGTTATTTTCCCAATATATATCTGGATATTGAAGTCCCCCATCACCACCAAAACTTGGGCTTTGGATGATTTTGTTAGTTGTTTAAAAAAAGCCTCATCCACCTCTTCCACCTGGTTAGGTGGCCTGTAGTAGACTCCTAGCACGACATCACTCTTGTTTTTTACCCCTTTTATCCTAACCCAGAGACTCTCAACACTTCCGTCTCCTATGTCCATCTCCACCTCAGTCCAAGTGTGTACATTTTTAATATATAAGGCAACACCTCCTCCCTTTTTCCCCTGTCTATCCTTCCTGAGCAAACTATACCCATCCACACCAATATTCCAATCATGTGTATTATCCCACCAAGTTTCAGTGATGCCAACAATGTCATAGTTGTATTTATTTATTAACACTTCCAGTTCTTCCTGCTTATTACTTATACTTCTCGCATTTGTATATAGGCATCTAAGATACTGATTTGATCTTGCCTCCCAGTTTTGCCCTGACCCTCCTTTCACTCTGCCATTATAGCCCGTGCTCCCTTTTGTTTCTGACCCATCTCCCAGGTCTTCATGTTCCCCACTTACCTGTGGGCTTTGCTCACCTGTCCCTGTCGAACCTAGTTTAAAGACCTCCTCACTAGGTTAGCCAGTCTGTGTGCAAATAGGGTATTTCCCCTCCTCAAAGGTGAATGCTATCTCTACCTAGGAATCCTTCCTCGAATAGCATCCCGTGGTCAAGGAAGCCAAAGCCCTCCTGGTGACACCATCTTCGCAGCCAGGCATTCACCTCCATGATGCATCTATCTCTGCCCAGGGCCCTACCTTTGACAAGAAGAATCAAAGAGAATACCACCTGCGCTCCAAACTCATTCACACATACTCCCAGAGCCCTGTAGTCACTCTTGATCCACTCAACATCACACCTCGCAGTATCATTTGTGCCCACATGGATGAGTAGCATGGGGTACTAGTCAGAAGGCCGGATAATCCTCGACAATGCCTCTGTAATATTTCGGACATGGGCCCCCAGCAGGCAGCTTACCTCCCGAGATGAAATGTCAGGGCGACAGATGGGCACCTCCGTCCCCCTCAGCAGAGAGTCTCCAACCACCACTACCCTACGTTTCCTATTTTCAGTGGTGGCGGCAGACCTCCCAGTCTTAGGGGTACGAGGCTTCTCCTCCTTTACTGTAAGAGTTGATTCCTTCTCTCCTGTATCAAGAAGAGCATAACGGTTACCTATTACCACGGCAGGAGGGTTTGCAGCAGGGATGGAGCACTGCCCACTGCCAGAAGTAACCAGCTGCCAGTGTCCACCCTGAGACATCTCCTCCTCCACCAGTGGTGTGTCAGCAGTATTGTGAACTGGGACAGCTACCTCAGCTGTCTCCACATGGACACTGTCCAGGAATTGCTCGTGGATATGGATGCTCCTCAACCTAGCCACCTCCTCCTGTAGCTCTCCCACCTGCTGCCTGAGAGATTCCACCAGTAGGCACCTTTCACATTGGATACATAATTGTAGAGAACGCTGGTAAATTCTGAGCCTAGGTACAATATTAGGGATCCTTAAATTCAAAGGAGAGTTTCTGTGAATTCTTCCTGTCATGTGTTAATATTTCTCTGTTACCAAACTCTTATATTAAATAAAAATGATGAACACAATGGGCTACATTTCCATAAACTGGACATCTTCACATTTTGATGTTGTGCGTCTAAGTGCATTTGGAAAGGAGCTCACAACTTGACTTCAAGTCATTAGTGTCCAGATGAACTTGGCTAGCTGGGAATGCCTGGATGGGAGTTTTGCCCCAAAATAATTGACGGTCAAGGAATGCTGAAATGCCTACATATAGATCTGCTCAAAATTACTATCTTATTGCTTTACAAAAAATCAAATGTTTCTAGTTTTGATAGCATATGAGCAATGCACAGACTTTAAAGAAGTCTTGTATTGTTGTTAGTTTTGTGAGGCAGTTTCTTTTTGTGGCAAGCAAAAACAGTTCACCTTCTGCCTTCATGTCAGTAAATAGAGTCAAATATTGGGGCCGAGCTGCTTCTTTGGAACCAGTCACTGGTGCATGGTTGGAGAGACCCACAAGATGGATGTTGTTTGTGACCACCTCTGCTCCAGGACTGCTGTATTGGGGTTAATAAAGAAGAAACTATCCACACTCTAAAACACTGTTTTCTCCTTGTGAACAAGCACCACCTTCCACTCCCAGAAACCCAGACTGGTTGACCCTCTTTGTGGATGAAGCAGCACACACAGTCCAGCAGAGTATCTGCCTCGAGTGTCTTTCTTGCTTTTGATGCTCTGGGTAAATCACAACTTAACAGCAGTTATGTGGAGCCCTCTTCCTGCTCCCTCGCTCAGCCTTTTATGCTGCAAGTGATCCCTTAGAATCATAGAATTGGAAGGGACCTTGAGAGGTCATCTAGTCCAGACCCCTGCAGTCAAGGCAGGACTAAGTATTATCTAGACCATCCCTGACAGGTATGTGTCCAACCTGCTCTTAAAAATCCCCAATGATGGAGATTCCACAAAGTCCTTAGGCTGCAATTTAAGCCCATTGCTTCTTGTCCTATTCTCAGAGGTTAAGAAGAACAATTTTTCTGCCTCCTCTTTGTAGCAACCCCTTATTTACTTGAAAACAGTTATCATGTCCCCTCTCAGTCTTCTCTTCTCCAGACTAAACAAACACATTTTTTTCAATCTTCCCTCATAGGTCATGTTTGTAGACCATTAATCATTTTTGTTGCTCTTCTCTGGACTTTCTCCAGTTTGTCCACATCTTTCCTGAAATGTGGCGCCCGGAACTGGACACAATACTCCAGTTGAGGGCTATCAGTGAGGAGTAGAGTGGAAGAATTACTTCTTGTTCTTGCTTACAATACTTCTGCTAATACATCTCAGAATAATGTTTGATTTTTTTGCAACAGTGTTACACTCTTCACTCATATTTAGCTTGTGATCCTTTATGACCCCCAGATCAATTTCTGCAATACTCCTTCCTAGGCAGTCATTTCCCATTTTGTATGTGTGCAACTGATTGTTCCTTTCTAAGTGGAGTACTTTGCATTTGTCTGTATTGAATTTCATCATATTTACTTCAGACCATTTCTCCAGTTTGTCCAGATCATTCTGAATTTTAATCTTATCCTACAAAGCAGTCACAATCCCTCCTAGCTTGGTATCATCTGCAAACATTATAAGTGTACTCTCTAGGCCATTATCTAAATCATTGATGAAGATATTGAACAGAACTGGACCCAGAACCAATTCCTGCGAGATTCGACTCTTTATGCCCTTCTAGCATGACTGTGAATCAGTGATAGCTACTCTCTGGGAACGATTTTCCAAACAGTTATGCACCCACTTTATAGTAGCTCCATCTAGGTTGTATTTCCCTATTTGTTTATGAGCAGGTCATGCGAGACAGTATCAAAAGCCTTACTGAAGTCAATATATAACACATCTACCACTTCCCTCCAGTCCACAAGGTTTGTTTCCCTGTCAGAGAAAGCTATCAAATTGGTTTGACATAATTTGTTCTTGACAAATCCATGCTAACTGTTATTTATCACCTCATTTTCTTCTAGGTGTTTGCAAATTGACTGCTTAATTATTTGCTGCATTATCTTTCCAGGTACAGAAGTTAAGATGACTAGTCTTTAATTCCCTGGGTCATCCTTATTTCCCTTTTAATAGATGGGCACTATATTTGCCCTTTTCCAGTCTTCTGGAATGTCTCCTATCTTCCATGACTTTTCAGAGATAATTGCCAATCGCACAGATATCTCCTCAGTCAGCTCCTTGAGTATTCTAGGATGCTTTTCATCAGGTCCTGGTGGTTTGAAGACATCTAACTTGTCTAAGTAATTTTTGACTTGTTCTTTCCCTATTTTAGACTCTGATATTACCTTATTTTCACTAACATTTACTACGTTAGACGTCCAATCACCACCAACCTTTTCGCCTCAAAACCAAAACAAAGTCATTAAGCCCCTCTGCCATTTCCACATTTTCTGTTATTGTCTTTCCCACCTCAATGAGTAATGGGCCTCTTCTGTCCTTGATCTTCCTCTTGATTCTAATGTGTTTGTAGATTGTTTTCTTGTTTCCTTTTATGACCCTAGCTAGTTTGATCTCATGTTGTGCCTTGGCTTTTCTATTTTTGTCCAGACATACTTGTGTTATTTGTTTATATTCTTTCTTTGTAATTTGTCTTTCTACCCTTCCAAACCCAAACTACCTAAGGCCCTTTCTACTCTACTTAAGCCCAGTACCTAAGTGAACAGGGTGCTGCCTTCCAAAGGGCTGTGCTTGAAGCTACTAACAACACCCTGTCACACTCCTCCAATGGGGAACGCCATGAATTCTGCTACTATTCACCAGAAGCAAGAGACTATTGTTAAATAAATGAATAAAGATTAACAATCACATCAAAGTTCTTTGGAATGAATATTTCCATTGGGTTTGTGTGTCTGTGTGTGAGAAAGAGATTTCCTCTCACTCAAAGCTTTCATTTGCAAACCATGTATTAAATCAGGGGTAGTCAATAGGCAGACCACAGGTCAAATCTGGACCACCAGCCATTTTTTAATAGACCCAGAAATCTTTTTATTTACTTGTGGCAATGAGTTGTTGTTGGTGGGCCTTTTTTTATTATTTTCCTCTGGAGTCTGGACCTTGCTATACCTTCAGAAAGAAAGGTAGACCTTGACACACAAATAATTGACCATTCCTGGTTTAAATTTACATTCCATCTCTTTTGTTTTTGCTAAACTGCATGTCTGAACTGATGTGCCTGACTCATCTTAGCCATTGTTACTCATGGAATTGTTCCACAGAAGGCAATGGGACAATTGACATGAGCAAAGATTACTCAGCAGAGTGACTGTCTGTATGGCCATGGACTCCCTGGTCCAAGTGTTACATTTCACTGATCTCACACAGCAGGGAGCTGGAAGGCAATTCCTTTGGGCATGGGAGGTTGATTGCATCAGGACAATTGTTTGCACTGTCTGTACAGAAAACACATCGCTAACTACCCAGGCTCAGCCCCTTCAATGGTTGACTCAAGGGACACACAGCATGCCAAGGAGAAGGATAGAAATGACAGGAGACCTCTGCATTTAGCAAATTGAGGGGGAAGAGCATGTTCTAATGCAGATCACAGCAGAGGCTCATCCATTCTGATGGATGCAGGTCTCTCTTCTGAGAAGATCCAGATTCTGCAGAAGGATGAGAGACAAGCACCTCAGCTCAAGAACCCGACTCCTGGTGACCAAACCCTGAGAAATAAGAGCTCATCGCTTCAAGCTTGGGCTGTCCTGTGATTACGGGTGAGCGCCCTCTGCCTGGTGGCATTTCTTTCCCACCTTCCAAGCAGGGGCATGGCTGTGCTTTGTGAATATTTGCAGTTTTAGCCTGACCTTTCCACAGCAGAGTCAGTTGGTGTGGATAGCACCATTTTACAATGGGGAAATTAAAATATGTCTTGTGAAAGATCTTCAGCTGGGGATCTGGCCCATTGACTCTGGAGTCAATTGAGTCTGGAATAGGAAAACAGGAATCCAAAATAAGTGATACTGATGGAAAGGACCATAACAAGGGCATGGAAAATGTCACAAGGAGGTTAGCAGGGTAGCAGTTTTTCACAAAACTGGGTGACTGGGCAACAAAATGGCAGATGAAATTCAATGTTAATAAATGCAAAGTAATGCACATGGGAAAACATAATCCCAACTATACATATAAAACAAAAGGGTCTAAATTAGCTGTTACTACTCAAGAAAGTGATCTTGGAATCATTGTGGACAGTTCTCTGAAAATATCCACTCAATGTGCAGTGACAGTCAAAAAAATGAACAGGATGCTGGGAATCATTAAGAAAGGGATAGAAAATAAAACAGAAAATATCATATTGCCTATATATGCCCACATCTTGAATACTTTGTGCAGATATGGTCACCTCCATCTAAATTCATGGAGGATAGATCCATAAATGGATGGGCAGGGATGATGCCCCTAGCCTCTGTTTGCTAGAGAATGGGGAGAGATTACTTGATTATTACCTATAGAATATCAGGGGTGGAAGGGACCTCAGGAGATCATCTATTTCAGCCCCCTGCTCAAAGGAGGACCAATCTCCAATTTTTTTTTTTTTGGCCTGGATCCTTAAATGGTCCTCCCTCAAGGATAGAATTTATAACCCTGGGTTTAGCAGGCCAAAGCTCAAATAGCTGAGCTATCCCTTCCCCCTCGTCTGTTCTTTCTCTCTGGGGCACCTGGCATTGGCCATTGTTGTACGACAAGCTACTGGGGTAGATGGACCTTTGATTTTACCCAGTATGGCCATTCTTATGTTGCTATAATTTAAATCAGACTCTGTATCAGATGACTGGTGAATAGATAATGTAATGCCTATTTTTAAAAAAGATTTCAGAGGCGACCCTAGTAATTAATAGGCTTAGTACCAGGCAAATTGCTTGAAACTATAGTAAAGGGAATTATCAGACACATTGGTGAACACGATATATTGGGAAAGAGTCAATATGACTTTTGGAAAGGGAAATCATGCCTCACCAGTCTATCAAATTCTTTGAGTGTGTCAATAAGCCAGTGCATATAGTGTCCTTGGACTCTCAGAGAGCCTTTTACAAGGTCCCTCAGCAAAGGCTCTTAAAAAAAGTAAGCATTCATGGTACGAGAGAAGATCCTCTCATGGATCAGTAACTGGTTAAAAGGTAGGCAAGAAAAGAGAGAAATAAATGGCCTGTTTTTACAATGGAGAGAGGTAAATTAGCTGTTACCACTCAAGAAAGATCTTGGAGTCATCGTGGATAGTTCTCTGATAATATCGACTCAATGTGCAGTGGCAATCAAACCTTTAACAGAATGCAAAAAAAAAAACATAAGGAAAGGGAAGATTAAAGACAAAAAATATCATAATACCACTGTATAAATCTGTTGAATATGTGCAGTTGAATACTCCATGCAGTTCTGGTCACCCCATCTCAAAAAGATATATTAGAATTGGAAAAAGTACAGAGAAGGGCAACAAAAATTATTAAGGGTATGAAACAACTTGGGTATGAGAAGAAATTAAAAAACACTGGGACTATTCAAGTTAGAAAAAAGATGATCTGTGGGGATATGATAGAGGTCTATAAAAACATTTATGGTGCAGAGAAAGTGAATATGGAAGTGTTATTTTCTCCTTCACATAACATACAAACTGGAGGTGACCCAATGAAATTAATAGGCAGCAGGTTTAAAGTAAACATAAGGTAGTACTTCTTTACACAACACACAGACAACCTGAGGGCTTTGTTGCCAGGGGATTTTGTGAAGGCCAAAATATGACTTGTTTAAAAGAAGAATTAGATAAGCTCATGAACGATATGTCCATCAGTGGCTATAAGCCAAGATGGTCAGGGATGCAACCCCATGCTTTAGGTGTTCCTAAATCTCCAATTGCCAGATGACAGAGAATGGATCACTCAAAATAGCCCTGTTCTGTTCATTCTGTCTGAAGTATCTGGCACTGGATACTGTTGGAAGACCAGGCACTGGGCTGGCTGGACCCCAAGTCTGACCCAGTATAGCCTTCTTATGTATTTATGAGCAGATTATGAAATAAACTAAAGTTTAGCCAAACTAAATGAAAAAAAGTACTTTAATTTTATGTGTTTATCGTGTGTGTCATGGTATTAAACAGGATGTGGTCTTTGTGCATTCAACTGTGAAACTTGTTTAACACTCTTTTGTGTTGGACAGGAGTGGGTTATGGTAATGCCTTTGGCCCATTTATTCCAATGCAACAGGTCTGAGTCACTCTACACTGAGGATTGCAAATCATCCTGGGTTTGACCCTTCCAAAATCTACCCCCAAATAAGATGCATTTGAATACTGCTACATACTTAATATTGACAAGTACCATCTGAATCAGAAAAGGGCTTTTCAACTCCTCTAGCCAAATATCTGAAATCAGTCATCATCATCATCATCATGATTAGGTTTTTGTGTAACATGATCTAAGAAGCCTTTACTCCACTTCATAATTCATAAACTGCTGTCTTGTGTGACGGTGAAAATAAATATTCAATAAGTAGACAAATAGTAAGAATAATTGCCATTACTTTTAATAGATGATATGTCCCTAAATACAACATTTTGGATTGAAATGCTTAATTCAAAAGTTTAGTTGATGTATTTATCGATATTTACTCCTCCAAGACTTGACATTCTGGCCATTGCCAGATGTGCAATGTTGAAGTTCAACATCATTGTTCTGCTCCAATTAGGCACTAGATGGGATATGAGAGTAGAGGAACAATTTGTCTGATCTGTCATGTCAATATTCGGTTACCAGAGAAGTGTGCAGTTGTTATCATTTTTATTGATCTGAGATTGGCATGGGGAGGTATGAAGAGATATCAGGGTTCAATTCTAGGACTAAGGCACTTGCCCAAGGTCTAACTTTAGTCACAAAATTAGGGTTGGTAACCAGTTGAGGAGTTTTTTTATACTTTTATAGAATTAAATGGTGACATTTCATTAACTTTTAACTCTATGTTATTCTGATTCAAATGCACAGTTTGTTTCATTGTTCCTAGTCTCAAACCATGGCAGACACGGACTGGGGAAACCAAACTGCCATCACGGAATTCTTCCTGCTAGGATTTGGGGATCTCCCTGACCTGCAAATTCTTCTCTTCCTGCTGTTCTTAGTGATCTACATCACAACTCTGACTGGGAACATCCTCATCATAGTGCTTGTTGTGG
Organism: Gopherus flavomarginatus; assembly: GCF_025201925.1. NCBI lineage: Eukaryota > Metazoa > Chordata > Testudines > Testudinidae > Gopherus > Gopherus flavomarginatus. The sequence continues at coordinate 15,647,202 of NC_066627.1, read as the reverse complement.
CTAATCAGCATCTGCACACTCCCATGTACTTCTTCCTGGGGAACTTGTCATTCTTGGAGACCTGCTACAGCTCCACCATTCTGCCCAGGATGCTGGCCAGTCTCCTAACTGGGAACAGAACCATTTCTGTTAGTGGCTGCATCACACAACTATATTTCTTTTGTGCTCTGGCATCTACAGAGTGCTATCTGCTAGCAGTGATGTCTTATGATCGGTATTTAGCAATATGTAAACCCCTTCATTATTAATCTCTTATGAATACCAGAGTTTGCCTTCAGTTGTCTGCTGGGTCATGGGTAAATGGTTGTTTAGCTATTACCATCTTCACATTATTCATGATGCAGTTCATATTCTGTGGCCCGAACAAAATTGACCATTTCTATTGTGATTCCATCCCATTGATAAAACTCTCCTGTGGGGACACACGAGTTATCATATTGTTGGATTTCATCCTAGCCTGTATATTCACCCTACCTCCATTTCTACTAACCTTGACATCCTACATTTATATCATCACCACAATCCTGCGAATCCCTTCCACTACCCGGGAGGCAAAAGGCCTTATCCACCTGCTCCTCCCACCTCATTGTGGTGACAATTTTCTGTGGAACACTAATAACTGTCTACCTGCTTCCAAAACTTGATACACTGAGATTCCTAAAGAAAGTTCTCTCACTTTGTTACACAGTCCTGACTCCCCTGGTAAACCCCCTCATCTATAGCCTGAGAAACAGAGAGGTCAGGGAAGCCTTGCACAAAGTGGTCAGTAAATATGTGACTTTCACAAGGAACATAGCGAATACTATACAATAACAAAGCTCCAGATTTTTAAAGGTGTTTATGCCCCAAGACACTCCCACAAGGCACCAAAACACCTTTGTAAATCTGGCCCTTACACTGAGGTTTGTTAGGGGTCTTATTCCTTTACCCTCTCACTTCCCTGGTCCTTCTCGCATGAACAGAGAGCAACAATATCTGAAGTCCAAAGGTGCAAACAATTTGATGTTTATTGGGGTGAACTTTTAGCAAGCATGATTCCAGTTTCCTTCCTTAGTGTCCCCCTTCCCAGCTCTGACACCACAGAGCCTTGCCTGTGTCCCTGTTCCCATTCCCTACCCCTAGCGAAACATTATTTCAATTCCACCACCCCCATTCCCTGTTTCCATTCCCCCTGTGATGTTATGAGTGTAATATAATATCTCATTGAAAGGTGAAAGGGCCAGAAAGAGTTAATTAACTCACAGACTGACCTAACCCATGAACCAACTTTAGAGACTTGTTAGGAAAATATGTAGATGAATAGAGCATTGAAATGCAAGTCTGAATTGTTAGCGGTAGAAGGGTAGATATTTTCTCAGGTCTTGTGATGTAAGCAAATAAGTCTTGTCTATCGCTATAGCTTTGATTCGAAGATCAAAAAAGGAATATTAACATTTAGGAAAATACGTGAGTAAAATAGTATTATTGTCTATGTGTCTCTTTGAATGTTGTGATAACCTGTATCTGAACTGTTTAATGGATAAATTACCCAGTGCTAATTGCCAGGATGTATGGAAGGAGTTAAGCCTATTGTTTTCTCAGGCTTAAAGGCTGCTGGAAATGTATCAGAACCCTGGGACATGATCCTACTTCATCTCAGATCTGCTTTGGGTTTCAAGAGGGGGAAACCTTAAGCCATAAGGATTGAGATCCTCAGTCACTGGCTGGAGCCACCCTGAATATGGAGATTGAACTATAACCTATGGACTATTTCTAAAAGGACTTTTGACAACTATAAGCTCACCTCTGCTATGTATCTGAACCTCAAGAATTGAATTCAAGTCTGTGTGTACATTGATCTTTTAACCAATTCTCTCTCTCTCTTTTCTTTTTTAATGAATTTTAGCTGAGGTAATAAGAATTGGCCATAAGCATGTATTTTGGGTAAGATCTAGTTGTAATTGGACCTAGGTAAGTGGCTGATCCTTTGGGATTGGAAGAACCTTTTCCTTTATATGATGAAGTAAGATTTTCATCATCATATCTGACAGGTGTGCCTGGACAGAGGCCTGAGGCTGGGCACTTTAAGGGAACTGTGGTGTTTGGACTTCTGAGTAACCACTGAGGTACTATAGAAACTGTTTTGTGCTGGCATGGTAAATGTTAAGTATTGGAATAACCACCAGCTTTTGGGGTTTATTTGCCCTGTTTTGTCTACAGTTCACCCTAATTGAGTGATCTCAGCTGGCTCCCATGGGCAGCGCCGTCCCAAGCCCCCCACTGACTTCCTGATTGACTGCAAACTATATAGTAAAACTTGAGTTTTGCTTAGCTATACCTTAACCAATCATTTTACTAACCAATTCTAACATATTGTAACATGGTTATTTAACCAATTAAATCCCATCATCTTAATTGGTTTACACTCAACAAAATTAATTATATAGCAGACAGAAACAATCAGACAGAGATTATACAGACAAACAACAGGGAAGTGGAGACTGCAGTGATAGAACAATACAGAAATGAGGATTTCACATCCCAGCTATTAATAAGTGAGTTCTTGCCAGACAGGATGATATCAAACTAAGTTTCCTTTTTACATCTTCTAGGATCTTCCCTTTCTCTGGAGGTGATAGGAATTGGAGGTGATAGGAATATCAGGACAGGATTGTATTTCTAACAGCCCAATAGCACCTTATTTCAAGGTGACTAGTTTGGAATGTGAGGATGTGACCGTACACTTCCCAGTTTATGGCTGCCTCTGCTGCTTACCAGAAGGCTTTAGCCTAAGAACCAGGCCTCAGACTCACAGTGAAAGAAGGCCCTTACACATACAGAGAGTGATTTTTATTCTTTCTTTTATACCTCTATAACTAGCTAAGTAATAAGAATACACCTAAATTCTTAAAGTATAGGCCTTTGCAGACAGGCCTGAATATCTATTTCCTAACAAAGTATTCAAAGCTATGAGGGTGATTTGGGCAAAAAGTCTCAACTGAAATTAAGTTCAAAACTCCCATTGAAAATCTCATTGCTCATGTTAAAAAATAGAGAAAATATGCATGGATTTACTGAGATGGAGTCTCTATGGTTGCTCACTACGTCCACAAAAAATAAATAAATGAGGCTGTGAACAGGTCTGTTAACCTCTCATATTCAGCACTGATACAAGCATTGGGATATTACCTTTTCTCTTTGGGGTTGGCTAAACATTCACTCTGCATCAGAAGGGTGTACAGTGCCTTTTTGTGTATATTTTATTTAAGGCACAATCCCCATTAAATATGGAAGTAAATCCCTATGTATATTCCCTATTGTGCATTGTTTCTCTATGGTTTGCAGTGTTTTTGTATATGTATTGGTCCAGTATATTCTTTCTCTGGGTTAGATCATAAAATCTTGTAATCAGGTCTGTGGTTCCATGAGAAAAGCCATTTCATGTAAAAATAAATATTTTGGGGGAAGGACAAAAACCCCCCAATTATCTTTTGGTGCAAAATATGTGGGAACATAACTATAGGAAACCTGCCACCTCTGAAGTTATGCTATCGTTTTCCCTGTCACATGGGTCTGGCAAATTCACTACTCTCATTAAACACACACATAAGCCAAATGCAAAGAGCCTGGCATTACCTGCAACCTATGGACACAGCACCAGGAAAATATTTATCGCTCTCATCTGAGCTCAGTCCGTGCTGGGAGGAGCTGGAAAAAGGAAATTGCAGATAGCTCATTGCGGCCTTGGAGGCAGGAAGATTGTGCAAAAACAAAGAAGCAGAGTCAGAGCCTAAGTCAATGAGGACATTTCTGACCCAGCTGGGCTTTTGCCAGAGCACTAGGGGATGCACACACATAGAGCCGAGTCAGTTCCTGTGGTCCGGGCCTCTCCAATAGTCCCTAAGAAAGGACCCAGCACGTGGCACTGCAGGGCAGTGGACACTCAGCTGCTGCCAAGTACATGAAACAGTTCTAAGGTTGGGAGCTGCTTCAATGAGTGTCCCCAAAACTGACTGCAACAAGCACAAGGCCCGAGAGGGCTAGTTCTCAGGGCACAGTGTTACCAGTCTCAGGTGCTATAGTCAGCTCTACTGCTCCATGCAGGTCGCCTGGCAACATACTGAGACCCCTTAGAAGCTTTGGGACATGACAAGGAATGATTTACAAATATATGGCTATGCTGGGAGTCACTAGGTGATGCTGTTACACATTGTCTTAAAAGTTTGTGATGTTGTTGGCATGTGAGCAGTACGCAGCCTTTAAAGAAATGCTGCACTGATGTTAGTTTTGTGATACAGTTTCTTTTTGCGGGAAGCAAAAAGAGTTACCTTCTGCTTTCATGTCTCTAAATAGAGTCAAATATTTCAGCAGAGCTGCTTCTTTGGAACCAAGCACTGGCACGTGGGGTGAGATTCCGACCAGAGGAATGTTGTTTGTGACCACCTCTGCTCCAGGACTGCTGTACGTAGTGTCAATAAACAAGTTACACTAAGAAATTACCCACACAGCACCACGCTATTTTCTCCTTGGGCATGAGCTCCACCTTCCACTCCCAGAAACCCAGGCTGGTTGGCCCACTTTGTAAATGAAGCAGCACACACAGTCCAGCAGGGTATCTACTCTGAGTGTCTTTCTTATTATTTATGCTCCAGGTACATCACAACATAACAGCATTTATGTAAAGCCTCCCCCTTCCTACTTCCCACCTCAGCCTTTTAGCTCCTAACAACACCCTGTCGCCTTTCTCCAATGGGAACCAATTTTCAAGGCCCTAAATTCTGCTACAGTTCACGAGAAGTGAGACACTATTGTTAAATAGATGAATAAAGATTAAAAATCACATCAAAATTCCTTGGTTAAATATTTCCATTGGGTTTGTGCGTCTGTGTGTGAGAGATTTCCTTTCCTTCAAAGCATCCATTTGCAAACTATGGATTAAGTTTACATTCCGCCTTCTTCCTTTTGGTAAACTGAATGTCTTGACCACCCAATACAGCATGCCTGACTTATCTTAGCCATTGTTACTCGTGGAGTTGTTCCACTGAAGGCAATGGGACAACTGACATGAGCAAAGATTACTCCGCAGAGTCACTCTGCATGCCCATGCACTCTATGGGCTCTGTATTACGTTTCAGCCATGCAGAGCAGTGATCTCTTACAGGAGGGAGAAGGAAAGAGATTCCTCTGGATGTAGAAGGTTGGTTGCATCAGGACAGTTGTTTGTACTGTCTGCACAGAAAACACAATGCTAATTCCCCCAGCTCAGCGCCTTCAGAGATGAACTCAAGAGAAAGGCAGCCTGCCATGGAGAAAGATACAAATACAAGGAGACCTCTGCACTTTGTAAATGGGAGGCATAGCATGTTCTATCGCACACTGAAGGAGCTGCTCGTCCATTCAGGTGGATGCAGGTCTCTCCACTGAGACGATCTAGATTCTTTAGAAGGATGGGAGATGAGAACCTCAGCTGAGGAATCTGAGTCCTGGCTGCCAAACCTTTGAGAAATACGAGCTCATCACTTCAAGCCTGGGGTGTCCTGTGGTTGCAGGTGAGCTCCATCTGCCAGAAGGCATTTCTATCCCACCTTCCAAGCAGGGGCATGAATGTGCTTTGTGAATATTCATAGTTTTAGCTTCACCTCCCCACAGCAGTGCCTGTCGGAGTTAATAGCACTATTTCAGAACAGGGAAATTGAGATGCATGCCTGGTGCAAGGTCCTCAGCTAGGAATCTGGCCAATTGACTCCAATGGAGCGATGGATGATTTACATCAGTGGGAGAGCTGGCCTGGCCCCATTGATTACAAAAGAGCTATTGGTTATTTACACCAGTGAGCGATCTGGGTCAGTGTGACTAGGCTGAAGCCTGGAACAGGAGAATGGGAATCCAAATTAAACAAAGCAGATAGAAAAGAACAGAACAAGGGCATGTAAAGAGGAAATTAGCACGGTAGCACATGGTGTGCTGGCCTGTTAAGGGAAGACGGGCTCGGCACAACCTGTGCCTTCTCATCTGAACAGAGCTGACAAATTTGGGTTTGGGTGACATGATGGAAGCTCTGGGCTGGGGCTTCCTAAAAGAAGAGACCAGCCGAGCTCCCCTGCTCAGAGAGGTCTGGGGAGCTGTCAAAGAGCTGAGCCTGATAGCCAGGCAAAAATCAAAGACCTGAAAGGAGACTTCTGTAGGGCATGCAGAGGGGACCCAGTGTCAGAAAGGGGTGGGGAAGAAACTTTCCATAGCAGCAGTAAGGGACAGGAGCAAACCCTAGATGGAATCAGGAGGGGCTTGCTGAGAGATTCTGTCTCTGAGTTAAACTGCTATTTCATGTCACAGACAAGATCTCAGAAGGGAGAGTAATTCAAATGCACCAGCTGTGGCAGATTGTTTGATTTGGGATGAGGAGAAATGAAGGCAGTGCCTGATACGAGATGAGGTCAGACTGTCAGAGAGGGCCAGAGGTAACTTGAAGTATAAGTGCTCTAGGTAAAATGCAAGCAACAAACCAATTCAATATGTCTGAGTTGGAAATTGGAAGAGGCTCTGTGAATCCACTGAACCATCAGGGAATAAAGAGACGGATGAGAGTTAGTGGGAAAGTTTCCAGTGACACTCAGTTTAATTGGAAAATGTCAATTTGGCTGAATGATATATGTAGTAGAATTATAGAAATATAGTGCTGGAAGGGGAACAGAGAGGAAATCTAGCCCAGCCCCCTGTGCTGAGGCAGGACAAAGGAAACTTAAGGAAATCCCCAACAGGTGTTCATCCAACCTCTTCTTTAAAACCAGAGATGATGGGGATTCCCTGACCTTCCTTAAAAGCCTGTTCCAGAACTTAACTCCCCTTAAAGTTATTTGCAGTGTTGTGGTAGCTCTGTTGGTCCCAGGATATGAGAGACACAAAGTGAGAACTTTCTTTTATTGGACCAATATCTGTTGGTGGAAGAGACAAGCTGTCAAGTTCCACAAAGCTCTCCTTCAATACAGCTGCCCGTGCCCAACACTTGCTTTGACAATGTCCTTTCAACCCCCGTTTGTGCTAGGTCTCCCAAAGAGTTAAGGCAGCCAATCTGACCTCAACCCCTGAACAAGATCTACTTCTAAGCTGCCAATATACCTTGTTAGGCTTTTTTCATGCAAAAAATAAGGATCTGTTCTAGAACTGTCACTGGCTAGAGCAGAGGTCAGCACTTTTCAGAAGTGGTGTGCCGACTCTTCATTTATTCACTCTAATTTAAGGTTTCGTGTGCCAGTCATACATTTTAACATTTTTAGAAGGTCTTTTTCTATAAGTCTATAATATATAATTAAATTATTGTTGTATGTAAAGTAAATAGGTTTTTGAAATGTTTAAGAAGCTTCATTTAAAATTAAATTAAAATGAAGTCCCCCCTGGATTGGTGGCCAGGACCTGGGCAGTGTGAGTGCCACTGGAAATCAGCTCACATGCCGCCTTCAGCACCCGTGCCATAGGTTGCCTACCCCTGGGCTAGAGGTTTGTGACTTGAACAGGAGCCTACAAATGCATAGATGAAATCTTCTCCCGGTCAGTAAGCTAGTTGACAGACCTGAAGAAGAGCTCTATGGAGCTCAAAAGATTCTTTCTGTTCCCAACATAGGTTAGGCCAATAAAAGATACTGCTTCACCCACCTAGTTTCTCTCATACCCTTATAGTTAGAAAGCTTTTCCTAATAAGATCATTAGTAATGGTCAGCAAGGATTTGTGGAGAACATGTCATTCAAATCAACCTAAGATCCTTCTTTGACTTGTATATAAGGAGGAAGCAGTAGGTGTGATCTAGATCAACTTTAGTAAGGCTTTTGATACTGTCTCGTATGACCTTTTCATAAGCAAATTAGGAAAATATGGCCTAAGTGAACCTATTATAGGATGAGTGCACAATTGGTTAGAAACCATACTCAGAGAGTAGCTATCAATGGTTCACATTCAAGCTGGAAGGGCATATCGAGTGGGGTCCTACAGGGACTGGTCCTGGGTCTGCTTCTATTCATTATCTTCATAAATGATTTGGATACAGGCACAGAGAGTACACTTGTAAAGTTCAAAACTGGAGAAATGGTTCAATAAGCACAAAAGCAAAGAACTGCACTTCAGAAGGAATATTCATCCCATAATTTTGAATTCTAATCCTGTCCTCCAAAGTTCTGGCAACTCCTCCCACCTTGTTGTCATCCACAAATTGTGTATGCATACTATACATTGTACTATACATGTCTTTAATTAAAATTTTGAATAGTACCAGAGGCAGGACTGAACCCTGTGGGACTCCGCTAAATACACCCTTCCAGTTTGAAAGAGAACCATTGATAACTATTCTCTGAGTATGGTTTCCAACCAGCCATTGTAGTCATTCCATTCAGACATAACCTTAGTCCCAGATTTGGACCTTAGCGTCCAAAATATGGGGGTTAGCATGAAAACCTCCAAGCTTAGTTATCAGCTTGGACCTGGTACTTGCTGCCACCACCCAAAAAATTAGAGTGTTTTGGGGCACTCTGGTCCCCCTGAAAAACCTTCCCTGGGGACCCCAAGACCCAAATCCCTTGAGTCTCACAACAAATGGAAATAATCCTTTTTCCCTTCCCCCCTCCAAGTGCTCCTGGAGAGATACACAGACACAAGCTCTGTGAATCCAAACAGAGTGACTCCCCCTCTCCGTTCCCAGTCCTGGAAACCAAAAGCACTTTCCTATTTCCCCAGAGGGAATGCAAAATCAGGCTAGCAAATCCAACACACAGATCTCCCCTGATTTCTTCCTCCCACCAATTCCCTGGTGAGTACAGACTCAATTTCCCTGAAGTAAAGAAAAACTTCAACAGGTCTTAAAAGAAAGCTTTATATATAAAAAAAAAGGAAAAATACATACAAATGGTCTCTCTGTATTAAGGTGACAAAATACAGGGTAGATTGCTTAAAAGAATATTGAATAAACAGCCTTATTCAAAAAGAATACAAATCAAAGCACTCCAGCACTTATATTCATGCAAATACCAAAGAAAAGAAACCATAGAACTTACTATCTGATCTCTTTGTCCTTACACTTAGAAACAGAAGACTAGAAAGTAGAAACTACTTCTCCAAAGCTCAGAGAAAGCAGGCAGACAGACAAAAGACTCAGACACAAACTTCCCTCCACCCAGAGTTGAAAAAATCCGGTTTTCTGATTGGTCCTCTGGTCAGGTGCTTCAGGTGAAAGAGACATTAACCCTTAGCTATCTGTTTATGACAAGTACCAGAGGCAGGACTGAACCCTGTGGGACTCCGCTAAATACACCCTTCCAGTTTGAAAGAGAACCATTGATAACTATTCTCTGAGTATGGTTTCCAACCAGCCATTGTAGTCATTCCAATCAGACAACATTTTCCTAGTTTGCTTATGATACTATCAAAAAAACAGTAATAAAACCAGCAAATATTATGTCTGTAGCTTCCCCCTGTCCACTAGGCCAGAAACCTTGTTTTAACAAGGACATTGGTTTTGTTCAGCATGATTTGTTCTTGACAAACCTATGTCAGCTCTTCCTTATAATCCCATCATCCTCTAGGTGTTTACAAAATGATTGTTTAATAATTTGTTCCCATATATTTCCAGGTATTGAACTTTGGCTGATTGGTCTATAATTCCACAGGTCCTCTTTCTTCTCCTTTTCAGATATTAGCAATATCTTTGCCCTTGTCCACTTCTCAGGAACCTCACCTGTTCTCCATGAGTTCCCAAAATAATTGCTTAGATGTTCAGCTAACTTAGCTCCTTAAGTGCTTTAGAATGAATTTTATCAGGTCCTGTCAACTTGAATACATCTAATTTATCCAAATATTCTTTAACCCTCTCTTTCCTCATTCTGGTTTGTGTTCTTCTGCCTTGTTGTTTATTTTAACATATATTCAATTTTTTTGTATTAAACGTCCATCAATCATTATCTCTCCTCCCAGCTCCAGGGTCTGGAGAGGCAGAGCCCCAGAGTTCTCTGTCTCCCCCAACCCCAGCTTGGAGGATAGGCAGTGCCTTTCTGGCTCCTGGAGTTGGAAGGAGCTAGGGGAACCAGTGATCGAAGTCTCTGCCTCTCTAGTAGCCAGGCTGGAAGGCTAGTCTCAGTTTCACTGATATTGACCACAGTTGGGCTTGACACAATTCGATTTTTCTTTGTCTTTTAATTTTGACAAATAACCTTGAAGTTTATTTTAAAGCATTTTTACCCATTTAAATATTCACCGCAGTATGAAATTATAGGTTTCATGTATTTTTTTCTGATTGCTATCAAAATACATTTTCACAATTGTGGGACATTATGGGGAGGGGAAGATAATTATTTTATAACAGAAGGCATTGAGATTCAAAAAGTTAATGCTTTATAACTGTTAAACCACAAATTGTCAATATCACATGTCAAAAATATACAAAGTGAATCTCCTTAAATAAACAGATCACACCTGTATTTACTGTTCATTCGTTAGTCCAGTTATAACAAGCCTGTTTCAAAAGTCTAAATCGGTGAATTCTAACTTGAAGACGTTCTCAGGCAGCATTTTTCTTTGTTTGCCTATCTGTATATTTCAATTATAATTGATGGAAATATTTTTGTCCATTTGTGTGTGTGGTGACGTCTACATTACCAATAAAAATCAAATCCTGCCAAATCTAACAATAGCCAACATTAAGGGCCACTGGAAATCTCAAAAATTTCTTTTAATCTCTCCTGAAATGATTTTTTTATTTTACCTTCCTTTATGGGGAAATGTTCAGGGTTTTGACAGTTTAATCAGGTTTGGGATAAAACATTTTGCTGAAAATCTCAAAATTTCCCTTTAAAGGAATCTTATCCTTTTCAGCTATCTGTAGTAAGACATTGCAGAGAGAGTCAGCATGAGATTGCCAAAGTCACCTCAGAGATCAGGATATCCAGTTCCCCTAGACTGCTCTGAAATTCTCTTAATTGTATTGACCACAAAGTATGTTGGGAAGTTACCAAGGTCCAATCTCTCATTACAGGTAACAAAGACAACATGCTTTCTTAGGCTGAAACATCAAAAGAGATGATTCTTGAACCAACTTGAATTTTCATTTTTATGTGCCATGCAGCAGAAGGCCTGCCATGGGTAGGGAACAGTAGGGTTCTTCAGTGGGGCTCTTTAGTTCTCAAAGAATAGAGGACCAAGTCCTATGCATTAGAGAAGGGTGAATCTAAATTGCAGAGAAGCTTATACCAGATATTTAGACTGTGAGTTCATAGGCAGTATCTTTCTCCTTCAGTCTCTTTCTCATTCCTGTATTATCAGTCCATGATCATTATGGACTGTTGAACGCATTCCAATGGAATCTATGATCCAAAGGTGTTAGAACAACAATTGATTATAAATACAGTAGAACCTGAGTGTTACGAACACCAGAGTTCTAGACTGATCAGTCAACCACACACCTCATTTGGACCCAGAAATACACAATCAGGCAGCAGCATAGACCAAAAAAGAAAGCAGGCATAGTACAGTTCTGCATTAAAAGTAAACTACTAAAAAAAGAGAGAAAGTAGCATTTTTCTTCTCTATAGTACAGTTTCAAAGCTGTTTTAAGTCAATGTTCAGACTCTCAGATCTTTCTTGTGTGGTAACAGCTAATTTACACCACATCATTTTGCACATACAAGTAGGATTATGTTTTCCAGGGTTCATAACTCTAAAGTTTTGAAAGAACAACTATAGTGTTTTGTTCAGCATGATGAATATTTCAGTATTACAAACAACGTCCATTCCCAAGGTGTTAGTAACTCTGACTTTCTACTGTAGTTAAAGACGGAAACACTTTTTAATAAAGAGTATAGCAGTAGGAAAATAGTACTGACCACCAGACCAGGATGGTGACAGTGATTGTGAAAAGGTCAGGACGATTTGAGAGGCTACCAAAACAGGAAACCTAATAGTTAAATGGCAATTAAAAGGATTAGTCACAAGAGTGAAATGCCTACAAGCTGCATGGATACTATTTAAAAACACCATAATAGAGAATGAAGTTAAATGTATAGCCCCTCAATAGTGAAAAAAATAATCCAGTAAGATGATCAGAAAAATGATACCATGGTTAATAATGGAGTAAAAGAGGTGATTAGAGGCAAAAAGATAAACTTTAAAAATTGAAAGTCAAACCCTACTGAGGAAAATAGAAGGGAATATAAATTCTGTCAAGTTAAGTGTAAAAGTATAATTACACAGGTCAAGGAAGTACTTCTTCACACAACACACAGTCAACCTGTGGAATTTATTGTCAAGGGATTTTGTGAAGGTCAAAAGTATAACTGGGTTCAGTGAAGAATTAGATAAGCTCATGGAGGATAGGCCATAGAATCATTGAATCATAGACCTGGATGGTGTCACACCCCAGTGGCCCCCTCCCCATCGGGAGTCCCCCTTGAGAGATCATCTAGTCCAGTCGCCTGCACTTGTGGTAGGATTAAGTATTATCTAGACCATCCCTGACATGTGTTTGTCTAATCCTCTCTTAAAAATCTCCAGTGATGGAGATTCCACAATCTCCCCAGGCAATTTATTCCAGTGCTTAACTATCCTGACAGTCAGGAAGTTTTTCCTAATGTCCAAACTAAACCTCCCTTGCTGCAATTTAAGCCCATTGATTCTTGTCCTATCCTCAGAGGGTAAGATTTTTTTTCTTCCTCCTCCTTGTAACAATTTTTTGCATAGTTGAAAACTATTTTCATGTCCCCTCTCAGTCTTCTCTTTTCTAGACTAAACAAACCTAATTTTTTCAATCTTCCCTCATAGGTCATGTTTTCCAGACCATGAATCATTTTTATTGCTTTTCTCTGGACTCTCACAAATTTGTCCACATCTTTCCTTAAATATGGCACCCAGAACTGGACACAGTACTCCAGTTGAGGCGTAATCGGCGCAGAGTGGAAGAATTACTTCTTGTTCTTGCTTACAACACTCCTGCTAATACAGCCCAGAATGATGTTTGCTTTTTTTGCAACAGTGTTACACTGTTGACTTATATTTAGCTTGTGGCCCACTATGACCCCCAGAACCCTTTCCACACAGTTCCTTCCTAGGTAGTCATGTCCCATTTTGTATGTGTGCAACTGATTGTTCCTTCCTAAATGGAGTACTTGGCTATTAGCCAAGATGGTCAGGGATGCAGCCCCATGCTGTACTGGGTACTGGGTTAAATGGACCTATAGTCTTACGCAGTTTGGCCTCTTTATATTCTTATGAATAGGTGGCTCATGCAATCGATAAATCAAAATTTAGTCAAGCTAAAGGCGGGAAAAAGTACTTTACTTAATTACGTGTTTGTCATGATACTAAGCAGGCTGAGGTCTTTGTGTACCCAAACCTAAAACTTGTTAACACTATTTAATCTTGGAGAGCAGTGGGTTATGTTAATACCATTGGCCCATTTATTCCAGTGTAATAGGCCTGAGAAGAGTCACTCTTTAGTGAGGATTGTGAATCATCCTGGGTTTGCCCCTTACAAAATCTACCCCCAAATGAGACGCATTTGAATACTACATAGATAATACTGACAAGTATCGTCTGAAACAGAAAAGGAATGTGCAGCTCCTCCAGACATCTGAAGTCATCAATCACCATCATCACCATGATTAGGTTTCTGTGTGACATGATCTAAGGAAGCATTTACTCCACTTCAGAATTTATGGTATAAACTGCTTTCTTGTGTGACAGTGAAAATATATGCTCCTTTGCTTACAGAACACTAAAATATTCAATAAATAGGCATATGGTGAGAATAATTAACAATAATTTTCATAGATACGTCCCTAAATACTTTACTCTGGATTGAAATGCATAATGCAAAATTTTAGTTGAAGCATTTGCTGATATTTACTCCTCCAAGACTTGACTTTCTGCTCATTGTCAACTGTGCAATGTTCCAGTTCAACATCATTGTTCTGCACCAATAAGACAACAGGTGGGACATGAGAGTAGAGGAGCAATTTATCTGATCTGTCATGTCAATATTGGGTTACCAGAGAAGTGGGCTGATGTTATTGTTATTGATCTGAAGTGGCATGGGGAGGTCTGAAGAGATAGCAGAGTTCAGTTCTAGGACTAAGACACTTGCCCAAGGCCACACTTTAGACCAGTGGTTCCCAAACTGGTGTTTTTGAATCCCTGGGGGTTCGCACAAAGTTACAGGGGGTTAGCCGGAAAAATTTCCTTAATAGCGGCCAGAGGACCCTGGGCATGGAAGGCAGCAGGGGAGACCCAGTTGCGCAGCAGAAAGCCCTGTGGAGTGTTGAGTGGGCAGCTGAGCCCCATGCAGCGTGGGGCCGGGCAGTTGGGGCTGGCATCCTGAGACCCCAGCTTGGGGCCAGCCACCTGAGTCCAGCAGCCTGAGCCCCATCATGGGCAGGGAAGGAGCTGGGACCCCAGGCACGCAGTTGGCAGCTCGGATCCCTTGGCAGACGGGAAGTTGGGTGGCATGATGGTCACAGTGAGCAGGGGCCACGCTGTACATGGTCCAGGCTAATTTGTCCCTTGCAGGGCACCCTCCTAGGGATGGCTCTGGTGGTGGAAGAAAAGGTGTTTGCTTGCCAAACCAGCCGGAACCAGGTAGTGGTCAATGTAGCAGTGTTCAGGTAGCTCAGCAATTCGATACTAAGTCATTTTCTCTGGAGTGCTGTTTTGCTTCAGTGAGAGGTGAGTGAATGTGAGCATCACATGGAGGAGATTTAAATTTAAATCCCTGGAAATATTCATTTTTAGGAGTGGGTTCATGAGATTTCACATTTTAGGGAAAGGGGTTATCGGGTTGTTAAAGTTTGGAAACTACTGCTTTAGACCTAATGTTAGGGCTGGTAACCAAGGGATGGTGAGGAGTTTTTAAACTTTTATGAAATTAAATAGTGAGACCTGATTAACTTTTAACTCTATGTTCTTCTAATTCGAATGCACAGTGTGTTTATCTGTTCCTAGTCTCAGCGCATGGAAGACATGGACTGGGGAAACCAAATGACCGTCATGGAATTCATTCTCTTGGGATTCGGGGATCACCCTGACCTGCAGATTCTTCTTTTCCTGCTGTTCTTAATGATCTACTCCACAGCTGTGGCTGGAAATGCCCTCATTGTGGTGCTCGTTGTAGCTGATCAGCAACTGCACACCCTCATGTACTTCTTTCTGGGGAATTTGTCCTGCTTAGAGACCTGCTATACCTCCACCATTCTGCCCACAATGCTGGCCAGTCTCCTGACCAGGGATAAAACCATCTCAGTGAATGGATGCTTCACACAACTGTACTTCTTTGGTGCTCTGGCATCTACAGAACGCTATCTGTGATGTCTTATGATCGGTATTTAGCAATATATAAACCCCTGCATTATTCATCTCTTATGAATATCAGGTTTTGTCTCCAGTTGGCTGCTGGGTCATGGTTTAATGGGTGTTTAGCTATTACCATCTTCATATTATGTGTGTCACAGTTCATATTCTGTGGTCCAAATGCAATTGACCATTTCTATTGTGATCCAATCCCACTGATAAAACTCTTCTGCGGGGACACTTGCCTGATCATATTGGTGGATTTCATTCTAGCCTGTGTATTCACCTTGCCTCCATTTCTACTAATCCTGATGTCCTGTGTGTGTGTATCATAGCCACCATCCTGAGAATCCCGTCCACCACAGGGAGGCAAAAGGCCTTTTCCACCTGCTTCTCCCACCTCATTGTGGTGACAATTTTCTATGGGACATTAATGATCGTCTACATGCTACCAAAAGTTGATACACTAAGCATCCTAAATAAAGTGCTCTCACTTTGCTACATAGTCCTGACTCCCCTGGTGAACCCCCTCATCTACAGCCTGAGAAACAGAGAGGTCAGGAAAGCCTTGCGCAAAGCACTCAGTAAATACATAACTTTCACAAAGAGCATAGAGAATCTTAGATAATAACTAAGCTCCAGATTTTGAAAGGTGTTTAGCCCCCAAGTGAGATTTTGAAATCAGTGGAAGTACTAATATGCTTTTGAAACTCCCAAGAGGCACCTAAAATACCTTTGAAAATCTGGACCTTAGCCTGAGGTTTTCAAAGCTACTGGGGTGATTTGGGCAAAAAGTCTCCATTGGAATTAAATTGAAGATTCCCACCGAAAATCTCATTGACTGTGTTAAAAAATAAATATAATCTGCATGGAGTTACTGAGATAGTCTCTATGGTTCCTCACTGCGTTCATGTAACACAATAAAAGGGAAAGTGAGGCTGTGGACAGCTCCGTCAACCTCTCATGTTCAGCACTAATACATACAGTGGGTTAGTGTTTTTTCTCTTTGCGATTCATTAAACGTTCACCCTGCGTGACAAGGGCGTATGGTGTCAGATTCTGCATGGAACTGTGCTATGTAAAGCACAATCTCCACTAAATATCAGAACAAATCCCTGTGTACATCCCCTGTTGTACATTGTTTCTCTATAGTTTGCAGTGTTCTTGTAGCAGTATTAGTCCTAGGAGATAGTTTCTCTGTGTTAGATCATAGAACCTTGCAATTCAATTCAGAAAACCTAATACAGTCAGTGTGGAGACAAAATATTCACATGGTTTGTGTTTCCATGAAAGAAGCCATTTCATGTCAAAATATAACCTCAACCCTCAGAGCCCAGGACAATGGGGACAGTCCTGACCCACCTGGGGGTTGCCAGGGCACTAGGAGATGCACATACATAGAGCCAGTTCTGTTCCTGGGGCTGGGCCTGTCCAGAGGTCACCAAGAAGGGACTCAGCATGTGGCACAGCAGGGCAATAGCCGCTCTGTTGCTGCCAAGTACATTTAGCAGTTCCAAGGCAGGGAGCTGCTACAATGAGTGGCCCCGAAACCAGAGGTGGCTCTATGTTTTCTGCCGTCCCAAGCATGGCAGTCAGGTGGCTTTCGGTGGGGCGCCTGTAGGTGGTCCGCTGGTCACATGGATTCAGTGGCATGCCTACGGGAGGTCCACCCATGCCGCGCCATTAGCGTGCCCACTGCTGAATTGCCGGGACCGGGGGACCTCCCACAGGCGTGCTGCCAAAAGCTGCCTGCCTCCCGCCCTCACAGCGACCAGCAGGCCGCCCACTGCGGCTTGCCGCCCCAGGCACACGCTTGCTGCTCTGGTGCCTGGAGCCACCCCTGGCCCTGGGACACCTTTGCCCTCCTTTACCATCGGTTCCATTTGAGTCTGGGCTTGTTCTCCCAGGGCGCGCGTTGTTCTGAGCCGCTTCCCGCTGCCGCTGTGCTTTAAGCAGCCAGGCTGGTCTGCACTCGCTGGCCCACTGGCCCAGGGGATCGGGTGTCAGCAGTTGGCCGCATCTGTCAAAGTGGCTCCTCTACACCCATCTCTGAGCAGAAGCCAGGGACTTTGCCTCACACCCGCTCCCCCTGGCTCTACTGGGCTGGGAGCCGCTCTGCAAGTGAAGCACACTGTGCAGAGCCAGCCTGGCTGCTGCCAGGTCCTAGTGCTGCCCGATCCACCCATTGGTGGATTTTTCCAAAAAATAAGGATGGCTGGAATGCCACCCCTGGAAATGTGCAGCTCCAAGCACGTGCTTGTTTGCTGGTGCCAAGAGCACATAAAATCTGTCACACATGAAATTGTGCCTGTTTCCATGTCCATCGCATGGCCCCTGCAAACCAGCTACTGCTCGTTACATTTCTACAGGCCACATGCAGCCAATCACATAGAGAGACCCATAGATACTTCTCCAGGAACATCGTTATCACTGTTATCTGGGTTACGCCTGGCAGTGATAAGCTCTAGCAAAGCTCCAGGCTCACCGGACTCATGGGTGCAGGGAGGTTGAGTAACCACAAAATAGCAGACTCAGAGCCCAGGTCAATGGGGAAAGTTCTGATCCAGTTGCGGGTTTGTCAGGGGATGCGCATACATAGAACTGAAGCTGTTCCTGGGGCTGGACCTATCCAACAGTCACCAAGAAGCGACTTAGCACATGGCACTACAGGACAGTAGCTGCTTTGCTGCTGTCAATGACACTGAGCAGTAGAAAGTCAGGGAGCTGCTACAATGAGTGTTCCTGAAATTGACTGCAACAAGCACGAGGCCTGGGCGGGCTCGAGCTCAGGTCATGGCCGCTATCAGCCCCAGGTACCACAGATAGCTCTGCAGTTCCATACAGGCCTCCCTGCAACCTATAGCTCTCTGAGACCCATACAATAAGGCAACATATTGCTCGCTGAGGCCCCCCTGAAGCTTTGGGAAACAAGGAAATATATACAAATATATGATTGCAGTGGGCATCACTAGTGTAATGAAGTTGGTTCTGGCGGGACCCAATTGAGAGTGCCAATTCAGGGCTGTAGCGGCCTGCAGGGGGTATTTCAAGGCTGGAAGAAGAGCTAGTTTCCAGGACGCCATCAGGAGGCACCGCAGGGGTGAGTCCCGCATCGCTACAAGGACAAATTGCTTAAAGCAGGACAGTTACAGCCCAAGGCTGGGGTTCCTTTTCACACCAAGGCAAAACAAACCAGCCAAATACAGAAGACTTTGGTTTTGCCCCACTGGCTAACCACAAGTCACACAAGCAATTCCCTTAGACACTCCAGTTTCCCAGTATCACCACCAGTGCTACTCGTTATGGGGACAAATAGTTATGAAAACCAATACCCCAGTAAAATAAAACGGTTCTCTTGATCCCACAGGACCAAGCCCCAGACCCAGGTCAATATACAAATCAGATCTTACCCGCAAATCATGCTGATGTCAATCCTTTAAAATCAAAAAGTTTATTCATAAAAGGAAAAAGATATAGATGAGAGCTAGAGTTGGTTAAATGTAATCAAAGTTCTTGGTTCAGGCTTGTAACAGTGATGGAATAAACTGCAGGTTCAAATCAATTCTCTGGAGTACATCCACAGCTGAGATGGGTCATCAGTCCTTTGTGTAGAGCTTCCATTTGTAGCAAGGTTCCTCCAGATGTAAGAAATAGGATTGAAGAGAAAATGGAGGAGTTGCAGCAGCTTCTTATATTCTCTTGCCATGTGGTCTTTCTTTCCTTGTTCCAAAGACAAGCTGTCCATCACATGGCATGGAAAAACCTCAAAGTTCTGTCCATAGAGGTGTCTGCCTTCTCTCAATGGGTCAGTTGTGTAGCTGGTGGTCCTTAATAGGCAATCAAGCAGGTTAGGCAGAGCTGACACCAACTTGTCTGGGGTGTCACTTAGAAGCATAGCATAAGTTTAAAATACAGACAGTATAGAGCCAATATTCATATCTTCAACTACAAAAAGTATACACTCATATAGACAGCATAATCATAACCAGCAAACCATAACCTCTCCATAGACTCCAAACACAACAACCTTTATACAATATTTGCTGCAAATATATCACAGTGGTTGCAATAGCCATCTATACAGTTACAGATTCTGTCAATAAAGTCAGAACTAGGTGGCACTGTAAAACATTTTCTTAAAAGTTTGTGTTTTTCTTGGCAGGTGTGCAGCGTGCAGCCTTTAAGAAATATTGCATTGGTGTTAGATTTGTGATGCAGTTTCTTTCTGTGCCAAGAAAAAGAGGTTGCCTTCTGCCTTCATGTCTTTAAGAGTCAAATATTGGGGGGGGAGCTGCTGATACATGGGTGGGGGTCCCCACAAGAGGGATGTTGTTTGCAATCACCTCTGCTCCTGGACTGCTGTATGTAGTGTCAATAAATAAGTTACACTAAGTAATTAGCCATTTCTTGTTGTGAACGAGCTCCACCTTGTGCTCCCAGAAACCCAGGCTGGTCACCCCTTTTTGTGAAAGAAGCAACACACACAGTCCAGCAGGATATCTGCTCCAAGTGTCTTTCTTGCTATTTATACTCCAGGTACAGCCCAACATAGCAGCAGTTATGTGGAGCCCCCTTCTTGCTTCCTGGCTCAGCCTTTTATGATGCAAATGATCCCTTCTACCCTTCCAAACCCAAACTATCTAAGTCCTTCCTACTCTAACTATGCCCAGTACCTAAGTGACCAGGGTGCTGGCTTCCAAAGGGCTCTGTTTGTAGCTACTAACAACATCTTGTCACACTCCTAGAATGGGCAGCCAACCTTCATGACCCTGCATTCTGCTACCCTTCAGCAGAGGTGAGACGCTATTATTAAATAAATGAATAAATATTAGCAATCCCATCAAAATTCTTTGGGATGAATTTTTCCATTGGGTTTGTGTGTTTGTGAGACAGATTTTCTCTCATTTGAGGCTTTCATGTGCAAACTATAGATTAGATTTACATTGTCTCCTTTGTTTTTGCTAAACTGCATGGCTTGAGTGCCTGATCCAGCATGCCTGACTCAGCTTAACCATTGGTACTCATGGATTTCTTCTCCTGAATGCAATGGGACAACTGACATGAGCAAAGATTACTCAGCAGAATCATAGTCTGTGTGACCAATCACTCGATGGTGCTGAGTTACATTTCAGCCAGGCAGGGCAATGATCTCATACAGCAAGGAGCAGAAAGGCGATGCTTCTGGGTGTGGGAAGTTGGAAGTGAAAAGCTGGCAAAAGGAAACTGCAGATGGCTCATAGGGCCCTTGGAGGTGGGGACGTTGGGCAAAGACAATGAAGCAGACTCAGAGCCCAGGTCAATGGAGACAGTCCTGACCCACCTGGGGTTGCCAGGGCACTAGAAGATGCACACACATAGAGTGGATTCTGCTCCTGGGGCTGGGCCTGTCCAACAGTAACTGAGAAGGGACTCAGCATATGGCACTGCAGGGCAGTAGCCACTCTGCTGCTGCCAATTACATGGGGCAGTTACAAGCAGGGCCGGTGCAACCATTTAGGCGACCTAGGTCATCAGCTAGGGCACTAGGATTTTGGGTGCGGCATTTTCTTCGGCAGCAACTGCGACAGCCGGATCTTCGGCTGCCCCAGTCACTGCCGGCATTTAGGTGGAGGGAGCTGGGGCAGAGGGGCGCGGGGAGGGCCGCCTGCAGCAAGTGGGGGGGGCAGCATGCAGGGGAACTCCCCACCTCAGCTCACCCCTGCCCCACCTCCTCCCTGAGCGTGCCATGACTGCTTTACTTCTCCAGCCTACCAGGCTTCCGGTGCCTAAGCTGATTGGTGCTGCAAGCCTGGGAGGCGGGAGAAGTGAAGCGGTGATGGCGTGCTCGGGGTGCTCGTGCTTGTGGCTGGAGCAGGGGTGAGCTGGGACGGGGGAGGGTGCCTTAGGGTGGAGGGTGGGGAGCTGCCACAGAGGGGACACTTCAGAGCGGAGTAGGGGAGTTGCATGGGGGGGCGCCTCAGGGAGGGGGCTCGGGGACAAAGGAGGGCGCAAGGTGAAAGTTTCTTCTAGGGCGCGAAACATCCTTGCACTGGCCCTGGTTAGAAGGCAGAGAGCTGCTACAAGGAATGTCCTCGAAACTGACTGCAACAAGCACGAGGCCTGGGCGGGCTCATTCTCAGGTCATGGTGTCCAGCCAGCCAGAAGTACCATGCAGGACCGTCTCCTCAAATGGATGCAACCAGCCTCCCACATCCACACCATCGAGTGCATGGCCACACAGACTGTGACTCTGCTGAATAATATTTGATCATGTCAGTTGTCCATTTAATCTGAATTTTTGAGTTTTTTAAAATAATATATTTTCAATTTCTTCTTTTTTTTTTTTGCTGAAACTGAAATTATTTTTTGCTTGGTTTTTATATTTTGAAAACTTTCCCCCTAATTTCCTTTCCCATTGCACTGGAAAAGAAGGGGAAAGGGGAAAAATACAAAACAATGGTTTTCTATTTAATTACTAAAATTTTAAAAAGTTAGAAAGAAAGAAAGAAAGAATTTCTGATGGTAAGTTTCAGAATGGTAGCTGTGTTAGTCTGTATCAGCAAAAACAATGAGGAGTCCTTGTGGCACCTTAGAGACTAACACATTTATTTGGGCATAAGCTTTTGTGGGCTAAGACCAGCTTCATCAGATGCATGGAGTGAACAATACCATAAACAGTATATATGTGCTATAATATATATACTGCTTACTGAATTTTTCACTTCATGCATTTGATGAAGGCAATGGGACAACTGACATGAGTAAAGATTATTCAGCAGAGTCACAGTCTGCGTGGTCATGCACTCGATGGTGTTGAGTTACATTTCAGCCAGGCAGGGCAATAATCCCATACAGCAGGGAGCAGAAAGGCGATGCTTCTGGATTTGGGAGGCTGGTTGCATTAGGACAGTTGTTTGTACTGTCTGCACAGATAACACAGCGCTAACTCCCCAGACTCAGCTTCTTTGAAGGTGGACTCGATGGAGATGCAGCCTACCATGGAGAAGGACACAAATGAGAAGAGACCTCTGCACTTTGTAAATGGAGGGGGGAGACCATGTTCTAAGGCTGAACATGGCAGCTGCCCGTCCATTCAGGTCGATGCAAGTCTCTCTACTGAAAGGATCCAGATTCTGCAGAATGATGAGAGACGAGGACCTCAGCTGAGGAACCCGAGCCTTGGCTGCCAAACCCTGAGAAATATGAGCTTATTGCTTCAAGGTTGAGCTGTCTTGTGGTTGCAGGTTGTCCTGGCGGCAATTCTATCCCACCTTCCACCCAGGGGCATGCATGTGCTCCTTGAATATTAGCAGTTGTTGCCTCACCTTCCCACAGCACTGCCTGTCGATGTGAACAGCACCATTTCACAATGGGGAAATTGAGATATGTCTTGTGCAAGATCCTCAGATAGGGATCTGGCCCATTGACGCTTATGGAGAAAATAATAATTTACGCCAGTGGGGGATCTGGGTCAGTGTGACAAGGTTGAAGACTGAAATAGATCACAGGAATCCAAGTTAAGCAAAGCTGATGAAAAGGAACATAACAAGGGCATGTTAAATGTTAGGGGGAAATTAGCAGGGTAGCACAGGCCCTTTAAGGGAAGATGGGCTCAGCCCAACCTGTGCCTTCTCCTATGAATAGAATTTGGGTGTGGTTGACATGATGGCAGATCGGGGCTGAGACTTCTTAAAAGAGGAGACCGGCTGAGCTCTCCTGTTCAGAAAGAGATCGGGGGAGCTATCAGAGAGCTGGGCCTGATAGGCAGGCAAAGAGGAGAGACCTGAAAGGAGAGTTCTGAAGGGCATGCAGAGGAGATGCAGTGTCAGGAAGGACCAGGAAAGAAACTCTATATAGCAGTGGTAAGGGACAGGAGCAAATCCTACAGGGAATCAGGAGCGCTTTGCTGGCAGATCCTGGCTCTGAGTTAAACTTTTATGTCATTGCAACAATCAACACCTCAGAAGGGAGGGTAATTGAAAAGCACCAGCTGTGGCATATTGTTTGACTTGCCTGTCTGTACATTTCAATGATTATTGATGGAAATATTTTTTGTCTGTTTGTGTGTGTATGGTGACATCCATATTTGCCAATAAAAAATCAGATCCTGCCCAACTTTAACAGTGGCCATCTCCAAGGGCAGCTGGGAAGCTCAAAAATTCCTTTTCACCTCTCCTGAAATTGAATTTTTATTTAATCTTCCTACATGGGAAAATGTTCAGGGTTTTGACAGTTTAATCAGGTTTAGGATAAAACATTTTGCTGAAAATCTCAAAATTTCCCCTTAAAGGAATCCTATCCTTTTCATCTATCTGTAGTAAGACATTGCAGAGAGGGTCAGGGTGAGATTGCCAAAGTCACCTCAGAGATCAGGATACCCAGTTCCCCTAGACTGCTCTGAAATTCTCTTAATTGTATTGATCATCATCACAAAGTTTGCTGGGAAGTTGTGGATTCCCAATCTCTCTTTATAGGTAACAAAGACAACACACTTTCAGAGGCTGAAACATCAGAGAAGTAGGCTCTTGAACCAACTGGAATTTTCAGTTCTATGTGCCATGCCGCAGAAGGCCTGCTATGGGTAGGGAAAAGTAGGGTTTTTCAATGGGGCCCTTTAGTTCTCAAAGAGTAATGGGCCCAGTCCTATGCGATGGAGAGGGGTGAACCCAAATTGCAGAGGAGTATATGCCAGATATTTATAGCCTGTGAGTTCATGGGAGGCATCATCCTTCTTCAGTCTTTTTCTCATTCTTGTATTATCAGCCCATGATTATTATGGACTGTTGTATGAATTTAGATGGAATATATGGTCCAAAGGTGTTAACACAGCAATTGATTATAGACACAATAGAGCTTCAGGGAAAGTAGCATTTTTCTTCTCTAAAGTTTCAAAGCTGTATTACATCAATGTTTAGACTCCAAGATCTTTCTTGAGTGGTAACAGCAAATTTACAACCCATCAATTTGTACGACTAGGTAAGATTATGTTTTCCAATGTGCATTACTTTGCACTTATCATTATTGAATGTCATCCGACATTTTGTCACCCACTTTGTGAGATCTCTTTGTAACTTTTCAGTCAGCTTTAAACTTAATTAGCTCAAATAATTTTATATCATATACAAACTTTGCTCTATCTCTGTGTATCCCTTTTTACCACTGCTCTGACCCAGTATGGCCTTCTTGTGTTCTTATGAACAGGTGGCTCATGTAAATGATAAACCAAAATCGAGTCAAGCTAAATTAAAGAAAAGTACTTTAACTATATGTTTGACATTTACTAGGCAGGCTGAGGTCTTTGTGTACCCACCACTGAAACTTGTTTAACACTATTTAATATTGGACAGAAGTGGGTTATGTTAACGCCTTTGGCCACTTTATTCCAATCCAATGGGTCCGAAGAGAATTACTCAACAGTGAGGTTGCAAATTAGCCTGGGTTTTCTTCCTTCCAAAATCTATTCCCAAATAAGATGCATACTATTACATAGTTAATATTGACAAGCACAATCTGAAACAGATAAGGAGTTTTCAGCTCATCCAGATATCTGCAATCATTATCATGATTAGGTTGTTGTGTGAAATGATCTAAGGAAGCATTTATTCCACTTCAAAATTTGTGGCATAAATTACTCTCTTGTGTGAGGTTGAAAATAAATATTCCTTTGCTTACAGAACACTGAAATATTCAATAAGTAGGCAGAAGGTGAGAATAATAACCATTAATTTTGATAGATTATATGTCCTCAAACACATTACTCTGGATTCAAATGCTTTAATTGAAAATTATATTTGATATGTTTATTGATATTTACTCCTCTGACATTCTGGCCATTGTCAGCTGTGCAAAATTGTGGTTCAACATCATTGTTTTGCTCCAGTAAGGCACTAGCTGGTATGAGAGTAGAGGAAGTGGGCCAGTGTTATTATTGTTATTGATCTGAAATGGAATGCGGAGGTCTGAAAAGATAGCAGTGTTCAGTTCTAGGACTAAGACATTTTCCCTGGGTCTAACTTTAGACATAAATCTAAGGCTAGTAACCAGGTGAAGGTGAGGAGTTTTTAAGCTGTTATGGAATTAAATGGTGACATTTCATTAATGTTTAGCTCTATGTTCTTCTGATTCGAATGCACAGTTTGTTTCATTGGTCCTAGTCTCAACTCATGTCAGACACGGACTGGGGAAATGAAATGGCCACCACATAATTCATCCTGCTGGGATTTGGGGATCTCCCTGAACTACAAGTTCTTCTCTTCCTCCTGTTCCTAGTGATCTACATGGCACCTGTGGCTGGGAACACCCTCATCATTGCACTAGTTGTGGCTGATCAATGCCTTCACACCCCGATGTACTTCTTCCTGGGAAACTTGTCCTGCTTAGTAATCCACTACACCTCCACCATCCTTCCCAGGATGCTGGCCAGTCTCCTGATTGGGGATAAAACCATCTCAGCAAATGGCTGCATCCCACAACTGTACCTCTTTGGTGCTCTGGCAGCTACAAAATGCTATCTGCTAGCAGTGATGTCTTATGAAAGGTATTTAGCGGTAAGTAAATGTCATAAACAGATAGTTAAGGGTTAATAGAACAGGAATATTTCATGTCTCTTTTGCCTGTAAAGGGTTAACAAGCTCAGTGAGCCTGGCCGTCACCTGACCAGAGGACCAATCAGGGGACAGGATACTTTCAAATCTTGATGGAGGGAAGTCTTTGTGTGTGCTGTTAGTGTTTGGTGGTTGTTCAATCTAGGGGCTCAGAGGGACCAGAAGTGCAACCAGGTTTCTCTCCAATCTCTCTGATACAGTCTTTTATATGTTCAGAATAGTAAGTACTAGGTAGATAAGGCGGATTAGGCTTATGTTTGTTTTCTTTATTTGCAAATGTGTATTTTGCTGGAAGGATTGTAACTCTGTTTGCTGCAACTTGTATTTGTGCTGGGGGTAGAATTCTCTCTGGCGTCTATAAGCTGAAAGACCCTGTAACATTTTCCATCTTGATTTTACAGAGATAATTTTTACTTTTTTTCCCTCTAATTAAAAGCTTTTCCTTTTTAAAAACCTGATTTTTTTTTATTCTTGTGTGAGACCCCAGGGGATGGGGTCTGGACTCACCAGGGAATTGGTGGGAGGAAGGAGAGAAGTGGGGAGGAAAAGCCTGATTTCTCTCTGTGTTAGGATCACTGTCTCTCTCTCAGGTAGAGCCTGGGAGGGGGAGAGAAGGGGGAGGAAGGTGAATTTCCTCTCTGTTTTTAGATTCAAGGAGTTGAATCACAGTGTTCTCCCAGTGTAACCCAGGGAGAGGAGAATCTGGGAGGAAGAAAGGAGGGGAATGGTTTATTTCCCTTTGTTTTGAGACCCAAGGGGTTTTGGGTCTTGGAGTCCCCAGGGAAGGGTTTGGGGGCCAGAAAGTGTCCCAAAACACTATATTTTTGGGTGGTGGCAGCTCTACCATTTCTAAGCTAGTAATTAAGCTTAGAGGGGTTCATGCAGGTACCCTATCTTTTGGACGCTAAGATTCAGAGTGGGGAATCGTACCTTGACAGGAAACCCCTGCACTTTTCATCTCTTATGAATATCAGGTTTTGTTTCCAGTTGGCTGCTGGGTCATGGGTAAATGGTTGTTTAGGTATTACTATCTTCACATTATTCATATGGCAGCTCGTATTCTGTGGCTCAAATGAAATTGACTATTTCTATTATGATTCCATCCCGCTGATAAAACTCTCCTGCAGGGACACACAAGTGATCATATTGGTGGATTTCATCCTAGCCTGTGTATTCTCCCTGCCTCCATTTCTATTAACCTTGATGTCCTACGTTTGGATCATTGTCACCATCCTGAGAGTCCCTTCCACCGTCGGGTGCAAAAGACCTTTTCTACCTGTTCCTCTCACCTTATTGTGGAAACAATTTTTTTATGAGACTATAAAGATTGTGTACATGCTACCAAAATGTGACACTCTGAGAATCCTAAAGAAAGTGCTCTCTCTTTTTACATGGTCCTAATTCCCCTGGTAAACCTCCTCATCTACAGCCTGAGAAACAGAGAGGTCAAGGAAGTCTTGCACAACAGATTCAGTAAATACACAAAGACGTGCAGAGAATCCTAGATAATAACTAAGCTTTAGATTTTTAAGGTGATCTTTTCCCCGTGTGATATTTTTAAATCTGTGGATGCACCTAGATGCTTTTGAAGCTCCCATGAGGCACCTAAAATATCTTTGAAAATATGACCCTTAATGTGCGGTTTTCAAAGCTATCGAGGTGATTTGGGAAAATAATCCCCATTGAAATTAAGTTGAAAACCTCTTTGCTAATGTTAAAAAAATAGAAAAATAGTCTGCATAGAGTTACTGAGTTGGAGTGTCTGTGGTCCTTCACTGTGTTCATGTAGCACAACAAATAGCAAATCTGCCATCCCTAAAGTTATGCTATTGCCTTCCCCTGTCACATGTGCCCTAAAAACTACTCTTCATTGCACTCCCGTAAGCCAGATGCAAAGAGAGGGCACCAGCAGTGATCTCTCGACACAGCACCAGGAAATTATTTATTACTCTTCTATGAGCTCAGCCCTGCTGTGAGCAGCTTGGAAAAGGCAACTGCAGACAGCTCACCAGGCCCCTGGACATGGGGAAGTCGGGCAAAGACAGAGAAGCAGACTCAGAGCCCAAGTCAATGGGGACAATCCTGACTCAGCTGGTGTTTGCCAGGGTACTAGGAGATGTGCACATGTAGAGCAGAGTCTGTTCCTGGGGCTGGGTCTGTCCAATGGTCACCGAGAGGACTCAGCATGTGGCATTGCAGGGCAGTAGCTACTTCATTGCTACCAAGTGCATGGAGCATTTCCAAGACAGGGAACTACTACAACGAGTGTCCGGGAAACTGACTGCAAGAAGCGCATGGCCTGAGAGGACTAGTTCTCAGGGCACTGTGTCCAGTCAGCTCCAGATGCCATCATCAGCTCTGCTCCACATGGACCCCTCTCCTCAGGGAATGAGGCACCCTATGGCGAGAGGAAGTGTCTACCACCTACCAACAGGCAGAATGCCTGTGATGGCAAACACAGCACTGTGGGGTCAGTCCCCTTTCTTTTATACCTCTATAACGAGCTAAGTGATAAGAATACACCTAAATTCTTAAAGTATAGGCCTTTGCAGACAGGCCTCAATATCTATATCCTAACAAGAACCACTAGTAAAAAAGCTGCAGATGATTGAATGATAGGCTCTTATGATGTGAAATTAACACTAGATGGTAGAAGAGTGAAGAGAATAAAGAACTGTCAAAAATACTGAACAGGGAGTCAAAGCTTTGAGTAGATAAAATATTGAGAAAAGGGCAGTGTGACAAAGTTCCTCCTCTACCTTGGTGGGTCCTGTGCTTCTTGGCAGATTTGCTCACCTCAGTGATCTTCCCCACAGTCTGGGTCAACTCCTCCTGTGTCTGATCAGGAGTTGGGAGGTTTGGGGGGAACCCAGGCCCGCCCACTACTGCAGGTTCCAGCCCAGGGCCCTGTGGATTGCAGCTGTCTATAGTGCCTCCTGTAACAGCTCTATGACAGCTACACCTCCCTGGGCTACTTCCCCATGGCCTCCTCCAAACATCTTCTTTATCCTCACCACAGGATCTTCCTCCTGATGTCTGATAACGCTTGTACTCCTTAGTCCTCCAGCAGCACACCCTCTCACTCTCAGCTCCTTGTGCCTCTTGCTCCCAGCTCCTCACACACATTTCCTCTCCTCTGGCTCCCCTCTGCCTGACTGGAGTGAGCTCCTTTTTTTAAACTCAGGTGCCCTGATTAGCCTGCCTTGATTGGCTGCAGGTGTTCTAATTAAAGTAGTTATCTCCACTGCCTTCTAGAAAGATCTTAATTGGCCCTAGGTGCCTTGATTAAGCTGGAGCAACTGCCATTTGGTTACCAGGGTCCTAGGGATTTGTTTAGCCTGCGGCTAACATACCTGTTTCTCAGTACTTTACTGTAGCCATCTGGCCTTGCCCCATCACAGCAGTTATGTAAAATGTCCATTAGGCGGCAGCATATTTAATTGGGGATTGATTTAGTTAGGGATTGGTCCTGCTTTGAGCAGGGAGTTGGACAAGATGACCTCCTGAGGTCCCTTCCAACTCTGATATTCTATGATTCTATGCTATTTTAAGAATGAGAAAACGGCAGAAATTTTGTGAGATGCCCACTAGATGACAGCAGATATTGAATGTCAATAAAGGAGTGGTGTAAGTACATTATAATGGACCATTATCTGTGAAAATGTAAGCTAGTGTTGCACCATTATCTACAGTATTTTCTTCATAGGATCATTAAATTTTTAAAAGAAATATATGTAATAATAAAAAGGACAAATAATTCATATTGAGCATTGTTAGCAACAAAACATTGTCAACTTAAAATTAATCAATTGGGAGGTTGGTTGAAGTGGGGCATAATACAAAGTTTGAAGACATCACCGGAAGGTTAAAATATCAGTAAGCATTTGCACTTTGCAGATTGAGGGTGTCCCTGCCTGCAGGTATATGGGATCTTGGGGAGCAATTACCACACAGGTGGGGTGCCAATTAATTTCTTTATTAAAGGAAAAAGGAAGGGGTGGGAATTTAACAATGAAATACGATGGGATGGGGTGTATAGGGTGTGTACAATAGACAATGATGGGGGGGTTCTTCTTATTGAACAG
The DNA here is from genome assembly GCF_025201925.1 of Gopherus flavomarginatus. NCBI lineage: Eukaryota > Metazoa > Chordata > Testudines > Testudinidae > Gopherus > Gopherus flavomarginatus. The sequence goes on along the minus strand of NC_066627.1, from coordinate 15,617,242 downwards.
TGTAGGGAGTTCTAACAGTGGGGTACAGTAAGTCAGGTTCAGCACAATGGGATACAGTACAGTCAATAAGCGTATCAAAAGAAATGCAAAATAAAATGGTAGCTTCTATATAAAATGGTCAACAATCTTAGATAGAATGTATTAAGTGGTTAGTGGCCTTATACACAATGTAACACAATGGTATCAATGCAAATACAAAGTATATCAGAAAAGTGGAAGCAACCAATGGGGTGTTATAATTACAAGTAAAATGTGAATCACAGTGCAATAATACAATATGGGTGATAAGTGAAATTATGCACTGTAACGGTATAAAAGAAAAGTAATGACTTAATTTGTGAGGCTAGGATAGCAGAGCGGGGAGGGGAGTGAATGATTAGTGGCAACTGATGAGAGGAGAGTGCGGCTGGAAGCAGCCAGAGACTCTGAAGCCCTGCAGGTTAAGGACAATGGAGCAGTGTGATGGTGATCTTCGGTAGGGGAGGGGCAGCGGAGAAGTGTAAAGAAGGGCTAGAGAGAGGTTTAAGCAACAAGCTGACACCACAAACAAAGGAAAGAAAAGCGGCAAAGGGTTTGGGAAGTTTCACAGGGGGAGAATCAGCAAGGGGTTTGGGAAGTTCGGAGGTTGATGCAGACGCCGGGGGTGGGGTGGGAAAGCAGCAAGGAGTTGGGAAGTTCGGAGAGAGTGCAGATGCAGGGGAAAAAGCAGCAAAGGGTTATAACAGGGAGACACAGAGAAGCACACAGAGGGGGAGATTGGAGCGGGGGAAAAACAGACACGGGAAAGTTCAGGGAGAGATCGGGACAGCGGGAAGACGAATTTAAGCAGCAAAAACCTTATCTATCTTAACCAATGACTAGGCAAAACAACAAATATCACAATTCTAAGCAAAACTATAACAAGCAACTATACGGAGCAACAAAACAGTAAACTATAACAAGGCAGGTGAACTTACAAGCTCTACAATCTTAACAAACTATGACTTATTAAACTAAAAAAACCAAAACCTATGGTGCACCTTATGCTATGGGGAAGTCACAGAGGGCAGAGTGGTATGTGCCCCAGGATCCAGCTCCCAAGGAAGCCAAGGGATGGTGGCTACAGCAATGGATACAGCTGAAAGCAGGGATCCCCGAGGCAAAGCCCACAGGAGCAGAGCTTAGCAGCTGCACAAACTTATTTTTAGCGGCAAAGCACTACGGAGTTTAAGAGAGGTTTTAAGACACAAACCAAAGTTTAGCTTGTGTCTGTGTGCTGGGGAAACAGAGTCAGCAGCTAAAATAATAAAATAAAAGTAGGGAAAGTTTTACAGAGGGATTCTTACCAGTCCCCAAGGCAGCAGCAAAGGCAGAAGCAGCAGCAACATCAGAAGAGGCAAGGAGGGCTCGGTACAGTCTCAATAATCAGGAGATCTCTCAGGTAGCAATTCGTTCTTTGTGGGGGGGGGTTAAAAAACTGAGGGTACACTCAAAAATGAAACGAGAGCGGAGAAAGGACCCCCCAAAACCCCTGGCTGATCAGACCAGGCAGCAATGCAGGAACCTTTTCTGATATTTGTTTCAAAAATGTCTGTTTTTAAAGGCAAACTCAGTAATCCTGATAGGTTCCCTCTGTCACAGGGAAGGAGGCACAGGGAAAAACTGCAGGTTAAGCACAGAAACATGTCTGGGCAGAGTCCTGCACAATAGGTGACTCAAAAGCACATGAGGCCTATGACTCATGCCCAGGATCTTAAAAACACAATAGGTCTTGCAGCTCTGGACATTGCCTGCCCTACACCGAGCCCAAGGTTCAATGAGGTGATAACAGGACTAACCCTTTGAACAGGGCAGTGGTCCCATTTAGCACGCAGCACAAGTGGCCATCCCTTTGAGAAGGGCAATGGCTCTTGTTAAACAACTTAAGGGGCCCTCCCTTTGAGAAGGGCAGTGGCCCTGGTAAACAACTTAACAGCCAGGGAAGGGCGGCCACAGGAGGAGAACAAAAACAAAATGGAGTCTGGGGACAGCTGTAAGAAACAAAATGGAATGGGGGATAGCTGTAACAGACGGAGGGGAAGAACATGTTCCAAGAGAGATCAACTGGGCCTGTTTATCCTTTAAAGTAAATTCAGATAATTTTACTTAGAGAATCCAGTTTCTGCAGAATGGTGAGAAAGAAAAATCTGAGCTGTGGAACCTGAGTTCTGGATACTAAGTTCATTGATTCAAACTTGAGCTATGTTATGGTTACAGGTGAACATCCACTACCAAGCTGCTATTACTTTGCATTGATATATCACCTATCTGAAAGGTGAATTAGAGTGCTTTAGGACTTAAGTATATTTCAGCCTCACCTTCTGTGAAGAATGTGGGAAATATCGGTGTCAATTTTTATCAATGTCATGTCATGAATGCTCTGTTGGTCTATGGTATTGAATGATAAAATGTAGTTAAGGGTTAAATCCTGCAGGAGCCCACAAACAATGGCTGTAGACAGACCTCAATGGCCTGGTGCTGAAAGGGACAATACCAGGAATCCAGAATGTGAAAAGTCCCTCAGGAGAAACTCATGAAGCAGTGTGGTCAGGTTCAGGAGCCTGCTCAAACCTGCAGAGGATCTGCTGGCAAGAACACTGAATTAAGTGTGGACAAAAAGAGATCTTGCAGGCAAAATAGGTACTGAAATCCTTGGATGAGTAAACTGGAGAATTGCCAGTAGCAGTAGATCGGTTGTTTTACCTCTGTATTTGGCACAGGTATGATCATTGCTTAAATACTGTGTCCAGTTCTAATGCCCACAATTCAAGAAGGAGGTTAACGAATTGGAGAGTGTTCAAAAAGCCACGAGAATGATTACATGATTTTAAAGCATGTCTTAGAGTGAGCTCAATTGGTTTAGCCTAATGAAGAGATGGTTAAAGAGGAAAGTTGGATAATAGAGGGTTGTTCAATCTAGCAGATGAAGGTAACAAAGTCCAATGGCTGGAAGTTGAAGCTCTACAGATTCAGATTGGAAGGTGTACATCTGTAACAGTGAATGTAATAAACCATTGGACCAATGGCTCTCCATCACTGACCGTTGAAAAAGCACCATTCCAAGTACATAGGAAGTGGAGAGTAGTCTACAAAGATGGTTATGGAGGGTGATTAGATAGCTAACTAGCTAGCTAGCTGGGGGAGTAACCAGCTGTGCATATCTCTCTATCAGTGTTATAGAGGGCGGAAAAATATGACTTTACACTGTATAAGCTTTATACAGAGTAAAATGGATTTATCTGGGGTTTGGATCCCATTGGGAGCTGGGTGTCTGGGTGGTAGAGATAGGAGCACTTCTTAAGCTGTTTTCAGTTAGGTCTGCAGCTTTGGGGGATATGGTTCAGACCCTGGGTCTGTGTTGGAACAGACTGTCATGTCTGGCTCAACAAGGCAGGCTTTTGAAGTCCCATGCTGGCAGGAAAAACAGGCTCAGAGGTAGTCTCAGCACATCAAGTGGCAGTTCCAAGGAGGTTTCTGTGACCCAACCCATCACATTCTCCCACTCACCCCAGTGTCAATCAGGAGTAAATCCGCCAGATCCAGGAAGGCTGCTCCCTCCTCACGCATCCCAAGGTAAGTCAGTGGAGTTCTGCTGCAGTACAGCAGGGCTAAGTGGGAGGAGATTTAGGGCCTCTGACTCAGGCCCCCACCACATCTTTAAGGTGCCTACTTGAACCCCTCTTACTCTAGCTGCTCAGTGTCTCCCTCCCTCTACCTCACACAGCCCAGGCCCCAAACAAACACCTATAGCCCCATATTCCCTCTTTTTCCCTCACAACCCCACAGACCAAAGACCCTCTCAGCTTCTGGTGTTTGAGATCCCCCTCCCAGAGCCCAAAGCCAATTTCCCACCCAGAGTTCCTGACTCAGCTTCCTCAGAAATCCCTGCTTAACCCCTCCTTAATTCACCAGACACCTCCTCTGCTCAGCCCCACTCCACTGACATGGCCCCAGCTCCAGGGAACAGCTCCCCACCATTGCTGCCTTTTTCCCCTGCCCAAGCACCAGCCATTCTCTTCTCTTTACCCCCATTGGCAAGCACTGGACACCACTTCCTTTTGATCCCACTTTCCTCCTTCCTCTGCCTGACCCAGCCCCTCTGTTCTGAACAGTGGCTCCAAGGCGACTACTGCGGAAAACCACCCAGCACACAGCTAATCTGGGGAACTCACTGCCTCAGGACATCAATGAGATAAAAAGCTCATCAGGGGGAGCCATTGGCATGGATCATGAGAGCCACTGTGGTTACATTATATCAGATAATGAATTAAACTGCCACAGTGCAGGTCTCCAGCAAGCCATTAACTCACAGGTAACCTCCCTGACATGGAGGCCAGTGCAGAATTGTTCACTGGGGAGACCCTGCCCTTCCCCCTACAGAAGCTGGGGCTGGTCCCTCCAAGAGTCACTGCTGCGAGCAGGGCTGTTCCCAGGAGCGTGGGGAAAGAGGCACATTTAGTCCCATAAATCTCTGCCAGCTCTCAGGGCTGGGTTCAGACACTGTAGGGCCATGCATAGGGCTCTGCCCTCTTGACCCTGTGCCCCACATAGAGTGACAGTGGTGGTGGAGGGGCCTGCAAAGAGAGCCTGGGACAGTGACATAGGACTCCTGCTCCCTCCCAGAAAAGGAGCAGGTGACTCCCTCCCACTCCTTGAGAGTAGCTAGGTGCTACTGGTATGTACATGAACAGGCAGGGGGCAGTAGTGGTTCCCCCAGTCCTCACCTCCCCAGCCAGGGTGTATCTGCTTGGGTGATAGGGTGGGGATGGCTGAGGAACTCTTCCTCTCCTCCTGAACACAGAGCCCTCTTCTGGGGGTAGGGGAGGGTCCTGAGAGCAGTGGGACTTGGAGTTCAAACCCATGGAGAGATGCCTGGAGAACTGGAGAAGTTCCCCTCTCCCAGAGCCATTGTCTCAGGCTCTCTGAGGGATAGCTCAGTGGCTTGAGCATTAGCCTGCTAAACCCAGGGTTCTGAGTTCAATCCTTCAGGGGTCCATTTAGGGATTGGGGGCAAAAATCTGTGTGGGGATTGGTCCTGCTTTGAGCAGGGGGTTGGCCTAGATGACCTCCTGAGGTCCCTTCCAACCCTGATATTCTATGATTCTCTGCAGATTATGCTGTAGTGATTAAACTTGGGGCAGCTTTCCCCCCCATACACATGAGCTGTTGCTTCAGGCTGTGAGGGGTGCAATGTCAGGCACTGACCTGACCCCTGTCATACCCCAGACACTATATTCTAGCAAATTCTGTTCCAGTAGAAAACAGGCAATTTCTGTTTGAAGAAAATGTGATGAATATTTCACCCAGATCTATGAAAATTTAGTAACAGCTCAAACACAATTGAATCATGGATAAGCCCATATTACACCATCCATTATACATTATTCTTCCGGTGTCAGGTCTTGTCCCCCACGTTACAGGTGGGCAAGCTGGGCACAGAGAGTTGAGATAATTTAGTTGTCTAGCTGGGGTTAGATCACAAGATTTCTAGGTGATTTCACTTCCCATCTCTAGCCCCTGCTGCCTGGCTGCACTTGTAATAATTTTCAGCTGAGATTTTCAGGGGAGTTAGGCCCCCAAGACATACATGCCTACTCCCTTAGGCTCCTTTGCAAATCCCAGCCATCATATTTATGAAACTCAAGAAAAGTCCGGGCCTTGGAAGTTAACAAGATAGAGCCAAGGCCAGGATTACAAAGGGGTTTGGGCACCTAAAGAACTTGCTAGTTGCCTAGTGGGATTGGCAGTAGCACCTAACCAAGTTAGGTGCCTAACTCCCATTGAATGTCCATGGGGCTTAGCATGGAGCTTTGATAAATCACATTAGAAGCCTATCTCCATTTTTAGATGCCCAAATCCCTTGGTAATCCTGGCCAACAGATACACAGAAGCTGGGCTGGAGTCAGGAAACCCTGGAGGGGAGGGGAGAATCCTAAGGCCTGTGCTAGGCAAGGGGTAGATGACAGAGGACCAGAATGGCCCCTTTTGGCTTTAAATTTGATGATTCGAGGAACTTTTGCCTCTGGGCCTCTTCTTCTGAGCTGTGCAGGGCCCTAAGGAATGAGTCTCACAAGCCCCTAGGAAATAGACATGGATAAATCGCCTTCCCGCAGCATCAGTCCTTTAATGCCAGTGACACTCAAAGCCAGCTCCAAACAGCTCAGCTGCAGAGAGCAGTTGGTCTGAGTCTACTTCTGTCATTTCAGTCTCACTGTGAGGGCTGAGAGGACTCATATATGTATGTCTTTGGCTTATAGATAAATAGTTACCAAAGAATCCTGGAGCTGGACGACCAAATGCATCACCTGTTGGGAAAAAATCCACAAACATCAGTACAGTAAGTTTCCTATTTCATTTAAATATGTTTGGGGATTAACATAAAAGGAAAATTTAAGAACATTAATCAGAATTCCTACCAGCACTCACTAAGGATTTCACTATTACATTACAACTAGAGATAGAAAAAAATTCCTCATGTGACAAATTTCAACTTTTCATTAAAACCCCAAGACCCATTTTTTCAGCTTAAAGTAACTGAAAACTCAGATGAAAAGTGCAAAATTTAATATGAAAACCAAACCAGATTACTGTTTTGAGTATTCAGCTTTCCAACAAAACCATGGATTTTCAGGGAAAACAGACACATTGTTAAAAAATGCTCTTTTGCTAAAAAATGAATTTTACAAACAAACAAACAAACAAAATTCAACTGAAAATTTCCAACTAGACTTTAAACAAGGGTGAAGATCTTTGCTGTTGTCTAATAATACCATAACTGAAAACTATTGCATCTGTTTGGATTTCTATTTCAAAGGAAAGTAAAATTGGATAAACAGCAAAGCTGCGACTCACAAAATATGTTTTTTATGCACTAGGACTTTTGAACCCAAGTTTGGAGTTGAACTCAGCAGCCAAACCTGTCTATCCTGACATGAAAGATAGATGGACATGGAGAAGGTCAATAGGACTAGAACCCAGTTCTCTAGCACCATATCCCAGGTCCAACACTGCTGCCAGCTAAGCACAAATACTATAACTAGGTGCACAGAACATACACTTAATAAGAAATCCCATCCCCCAAAGAGCTCATCTTCCTAGCAGACAAGGCAGAAAAAGGGAGGAGGAGAAAGAGAGGCACAAGGAGGAGAAGTAACTGGTCCAAGGTCACACAACAGGTCAGTGGCAGAGCCAAGAACAGAACTTAGGTGTCATAACAGCCACTGACCCTCACAGCACAGGCATAAAATCGCAGTGGGAAGCAACACAACACAACAGTAACTGAAAGATGCTACATCACACAACTATGTAAGCGTAGCTGGCATTTGAGTGCCATTAAACAACATGTGAATAGGCAGCTGTGACGGGTTGGATCACAGAAACCCCCTTGGGAACTGCCAAATGATGTGCCAAGACTACTTCTGCCCTGCTTTCCACTCCAGCACCCTGTCTTGTTGAGCCAGACATGCCCGTCTGCTCCAACACAGACCCAGGGTCTGAACCAAGTGCCCAAAAGCTGCAGACTTAACTGAAAACAGCTTACAGAAGTGTTCCTGTCTTTAACACTCAGATGCTCAACTCCCAATGGGGTCCAAGCCCAAAATAAATCTGTTTTACCCTGTATAAAGCTTATACAGGGTAAACTCGTAGATTGTTCGCTCTCTGTAACACTGATAGAGAGAGCTGTTTACCCTCCCACAGGTTTCAAAGATTTGTGCTGATTGAGACTCGTGTGATAACGCACTGGACCAGTGGTCTCATTGTCATCGGTGAGGAACACTCACCTCTCCTGCTCAATAGAAGTGACGAGTGCTCTGCTCCTGTGACAGTCACATCAGGAGTTCCTTTGCACAGGGGAATTGGGACCATTCCCTCTGTCACTCTAATCCTGCCCATTGCCCTTCTCCTTCCCTCCACAGGCATCGCACAACGTGCTGAGGAAGAAAATGTCCAATCAAACCACCGTGACCGAGTTCTTTCTCTTGGGATTTTCTGACATTCAGGAGCTGCAGATTTTGCACTTTGTAGTGTTTCTAGTGATTTACTTGGCAGCCCTGATAGGGAATCTCTACTCATCATCACAGCCGTAGCCCTCGACCACCATCTTCACACCCCCATGTACTTCTTCTTGGTGAATCTGTCCATCCTAGACCTTGGTTCCATCTCTGTCACCATCCCCAAATCCATGGCCAATTCCCTCATGAACACCAAGTTGATTTCTTATCCTGGATGTGTCACCCAAATCTTTTTCTTCCTTTTTTTCATAGAAGCAGATTTTTCCCTTCTCACAGTCATGGCGTATGATCGATACATCGCCATCTGTCAGCCATTGCAATATGAGAGAGTGATGAACAGGGGAGCTTGTGTCCAAGTGGCAGCCTGTGCCTGGATTAGTGGCATTCTCAATTCTGCACTGCACACTGGAAACATGTTTGTAATATCCTTCTGCAAAGGCAACATGGTTGATCAGTTCTTCTGTGAAATCCCCCAGTTACTCAAGCTTGCCTGCTCTGATGCCTACTTCATTGAAAGTAGGCTTCTTGTCTTTAGTGCATGCTTATATTTTAGCTACTTTGTTTTAATAATTGTGTCTTATGTTCAGATCTTCAAAACAGTTCTGGGAATCCCCTCTGAGCAGGGAAGGCTTAAAGTCTTCTCTACCTGCCTTCCTCACCTCATTGTGGTCTCCTTGTGTATTTGCACTGGCACATTTGCCTACCTGAAACCCACCTCCAGGTCAATGTCAGGTTTGGATCTTGTCATAGCTGTTCTCTATTCTGTGATGCCTCCAGTAATGAATCCAATCATCTATAGCATGAGAAATAAAGAGATCAAAGCTGCCTTGAGGAGAGGGTGGAGATTTTTCACTGAGAATAGAAGGTCCATCTCTCGCCTTTGACTGTCATTTCATTGTGTTTCTATATAAATGGAATCAAGAGGTGACATTAGTGTCTCCCTGAGAACATGGGAGAGATAGCTCAGTATTGGCCTGCTAAACCAAGGGTTATGAGCTCAATCCTTTAGGGGCCGTTTAGGGATCTGAGGGGAAAAATAGTTGGGGATTGGTCCTGCTTTGAGTAGGGAGTCGGGCTAGATGACCTCCTAAGGTCCCTTCCAAGCCTGAATTCTATGATTTGCAATCTCTTTGCATGTAAAAGGGTATTTACATTGGCAAAAATGCAGACAAACTCAAGTCAGAGGAGTTACTGTAAATTTACATGAGTGTCAATCTAGCTATGTATCTATCTTGGATTTTTCTACTGCCACCCATCCCCATGTTGTCTAAGCATCTTCCACATAAAATCAGTAGCCAGACAAAGTCCCTAATGAACTTCATGAGCTGTCTGGGTCTTCTCCATCTGGAGGTATGAACTCTGCTTGGGGCATGATGGCTGTTGGTTTATTGTTTGGTTGTGTAACTCAGTGGGATATGATTGTGTGAAATCATAACCTGTATCGGTGGAATGATTGGCGTGCTGACAGCACAAGTCTGCTGTTTCTCAATGGCAGTGTATTGGGCTGCATTCCAGACAACTGTCCTGCCTGGGAAAGGCATTTGACACCCCATTGAAGGATCACCACGGACAGACATCAAGAATAGAATTTAGGGTTATTGATGTTTATTGTCTCTCAATGAACACCCTCCTCCTCCTCCCCAGTAAAAATGATTGGATGGAGAATGGAACGGCACAGTTTGAATCCATGCCATGGAGACAGAGGCCTGTTAAATAGGGCGGTTCTGCTCCGTGCAGGGAGGGGCCGATCATGGACACACATAAGAAGGACAAGAAGGAGCAACCCAGACCAAAACTCTGATGAACCTCTGATTTACAGATGGGGTGAGAACAGTCCAAGTAAGGGGGCATCTCAGGACTCTGCTGTTTTTGCATAGTATCTAACTCTCCTAAAGTGACTGTGGTTAAGAAATCCTTTTGCTCAGCCAGTGTGCCTTGTTTTCCTACCACATTGTCTCTGACGGGGGTCAGCTGGAAGCTCATAGTGACCCCAGACTAGGCAGAGCTCTGGGGCAGTGTGGGTAAGTTACTGAGGGGCTTGTCGGAACAAAAACACCTGTTTTGAGGTCTAGAGCAGATGAACAGGGGCCTCTCCTGGCCAAAGAAAGGGCATCAGACAAGAAGGCTCCACTTGGGAATGTGTCCTAGAGTCCCAGAGCTTGCGAGAATGACTAAACTCTACTCAGACCCAACTGACTTAGATGCAAATGGAACTCAGTGATTCAGTCCACTCACAATAGACTGGTGACTGTACAGTCAGGTCCTGGGCCAGCTTGTAAGTTAGCCTGTCTAGATTTGTTTTGTTATATTTTATCAGTTGATGGGGCGTGGGGGGTTGTTGGCCAGGGAGCCATCACTGCAAATTTCCTGGTAGAAAAACTATTTTTTTTTCAAAATTGAATTTTTTAGGGTGGTTTGGGACAGTGCATTTAAGGGTTGAGCTTCCCAGACAGACAATTCTGAGGGGTATTGAGAAGCTCTTGTTGCTATGTCCAGCCAGCTGGAACTGGACACAGTGGCACTCACTTTAAGCTTTGAAAACCACCATTTTCTCATGGAAAATATTGATTTTGTGAATGGACATTTTGTTAGAAGATAGAACTTAGGTGTATTTTTATCACTTAGATAATTATAGAGGTATAAAACAAAGAATCAAAATCACAGTCCACCTTTGTATGGGTCTTCTTTCACCAGGATAGGCTGAGGCCTTATTCTTAGGCTAAGGTCTTTGGCTAAGCACTAGGGGCAGCCATAAGCAGGGAAGTGTATGGTCACATCCTCACATCCCAAACCAGTCACACTGAAATAAGGTGGTACTGGACTGTTAGGAAGATGATCCTGTCCTGATAGTACCCATCACCACCAGATAAAGAAACAGAACTTAAGACGGTTAAAAAAAACTTAGTTTGATAGCATCGTGTCTGGCAAGAAATCACTTATCAGTATTGTATTGTTTTATCTTTATGGTCCCCACTATTCTATTGTTAATCTGTCTGGTTCTCTAAATGTTTCTGTCTGCTGTATAATTAATTTTGCTAGGTGTAAGTTAATTAACGTAATGGGATGTAATTGGTCAGAGAATTATGTTACAATATGTTAGGATTGGTTAGTTACATTTCAGTAAAATTATTGGTTAAGGTATAGCTGAGAATATTAATTTATAAATGGTTCAAACTGTAAGTGGAAAGGAAATTGGAATCATGCCTGCTAAGGGGAGGTGGAACAGGAACAGGAACAGGGACACAGCCAAGGCTTTGCGGCATCAGAGCTGGGAAGAGGACATGGGGTAAATACTCTGCGGCATCAGAGCTCAGACAGGAACAGTGGGGAACAGGCTCTATCTGCATATAGAGATAAGCCCGACTGCTGTGAAGGGCTTCTGAATATGCTTGCTTGGAAACTAACCCCAATAAACTTTGCTTTGTTTGCACTTCGGACTACTGGTGTTGTGCTGCTTGCTGTCTGCGTGACAAGAACCAGGGAAGAGGGTGAAAGGAAAGCCCTCTAACATGTTTTACAATGGAAAATTGTTCCAGGGGAAAATTCCCTACCACCTCTACCCCATTCGGGGGAGGGATAGCTCAGTGGTTTGAGCATTGTCTTGATAAACCCCAGATTATGAGTTTAATCCTTGAGGCATCCATTCAGAGAACTGGGGTAAAAATCTGTCTGGGGAGTGGTCCTGCTTTAAGCAGGGGGTTGCACTAGATGACCTCCTGAGGTCCTTTCTAACCCTCATATTACATGCTCCTGGAAGACCCAGGGAGCTAGTCTATTGACACCAATGGGAACATGACTGACTCTTTGCTGGGGATATAGCATCTAGGCTCACTCAAGCTGAGAGAAGAAATATTCCCCTTAGCAGGAAAGTGTCCACCTGAAAGACAAGCAAAGATAGGCCCAAGCCCAGACTCTAATCCACTATGGGATCCCAAATTCCTCCAAGTTCAAAGGAGGAGCTTTGGCTCTTAGGTGCTGGATCTGACCTATCTCTACAAACCTTTCCACTAACTGGATGAGCAGACAAGGTCTCCATTGCTGGTTGACCCCAGGCTCCAAAACTTTGACTAGCTGCTGGGTCAAAATGGCCAGCAGTATAGATGGAGGAGTGAACACAGAGCCTGGTCTCAGAGTGGGAGAGCCATGAGATGCCACCTGAGGCAGACAGGGTAAGAGGCCGAACACCTGAGGTGTGTGATTTCGGAAACGAGATGAGCAACTAGCCCCGTACCTGTGACACCAAGCAGTTCTGCCCTTGACACACCAATGACAGTGGCAGCTCTCAGGAAATGACAGCAGACTAAGAAAAGGACCCTGGGAAACAATTTCAGTCCATAAGGATGAGAAATGGCCTAGAGCTCCTTGGCTTCAAAATGAGGAGACTGGGGCCTGCAATATTACTCCAGGCAGCGCTCAGCTAGGAAGTATGTGAGAAGGAAAGGCTCTTCTCTATGTGCTGGATTTAAGAGTAGAGCAGTTTTAAGCCTCAGATTACCTCTCAGTACTGCTTACCTTCACTGAGCCCCACCTGCACTTTGATAGGGGCTTTGCCAAGCAGTGGAGATCTCTACCCACAGAGAGTCTCAAACCCACATTCACAGCATTCTGTCAGGGTTCAAGCATTTTACTGGTAAAGATGTGAGATGACTCAGTCTCAGTCACTTTATTAACCAAAAATAAATCAGCCCAGTAAAGAAACAGTTACTATTTTACCCAGCATGGGGAAGAGGTTTGCAGCTCACAACTCCACCTTGCTCTGAAATCGTGGGCTTCTTTCTGGTCATATTTATAGTAACCTTGTTTACAATAAAAAGAAGGTTATACACATTCCACGGTATTACCTAGGATTTATGCACTAGTTCTTACCATTTCTTATCTTGTTTTGAACAATTTCCCCCAAATCTGCAAATTTAGAGATGTCCTGCACTAGCTGTCGCATGGTACAGAAGCCATGTTGGTGAAGCATCAACAGAATCATCTGTCTTATTCTGTATTTTTGGCATGTCTCTGAACCTAACCCTGATATCACAACACTCCACATCATCCTTTGGTTGCACAATTTCACAAAGTACAAAGCCTCCTAGGAAAAGCTTAATATGAACAAAGTTCTTAGTTACACAAAAACATATTTGATATTACCTATACTATGGATACTGTGTATTAGTTCTGTCTCACACACAAATATCTCAGACCTGACACACCTCTACATCTCCACCTATCAGTGCAAACTACTCACCACCATGCAATGTAACCACCCCATGATGTTACCACCGTGTGCAAGTTTCTGAATTCTATGACCTCCCCTGACTATTTGAAAATATAGACACTATGGCCCAGATTGTCCATTTCCTTAGTCAAATCTGAGAGTGGAGATTTCACAAGGGATCCTTGTGGAGTTTCCTCTGAATTATCCTACTGGGGCAGGGGAATTGTCCTACGCACAGAGAAACCACAGCAAATGAGACCCTAGCACCCTCTACCAGCACTGTCCCCAGCATCTCATGACTCCATCAGAGCTATGCTGATGTGGGTGGCAATTGGAGCCAATAGAGTTACTCTGGATTGACACCACTGTCAGTGAAATGTGAATCCAGCCAAAGATGTACCTCAACTCTAAAGGTGTCCCACTGCAGCAAATGGGAAAGGTTTAATGTCTGAAGAGAGAATTCTTACAAGCCAAATGCAGGTGAGACAATGCAAATCAGGGATCCCAGTTCCCCCGATCAGCCCTGTTCAGAAAGTGGGGCAGAGCTGGGGTAGCTGGCAGGAGAATGTCACTCACTGTTTATGTTTTCACATTTTGTATTTGGCAGCTGTCCTGGGATCTGAGCTTTTTCCATCAGTGCCCCTGATTCTGAGCCCTGCAGGGCTCCAGGCAACCTACCCAAAATGCCCTTAGGAACAAATATGTCAATAAATTCCCTTGGGAAACCTTCAGTTCTTCAGCACCACAGAAGCTTGCTACTGGTGGCGGGGGAGGGGGTCTCCCTATATAAGCAGCTGGATCAGGTCAAAAACTATTTGCATATCCAATAATGTACTGCATACAGCAGCTTTGGCGGGGTGGAAAAAGTTTGTTTTAATCTAGCTGTGTGTAAGTATGTGGACTCACCCCTGGGTCACTTCCTGCTGGTCTCTCAGGGAATTATCTTGATTTTCAGCCTGGAGCATCCTCTGCAGGCCAGTGATCTGCCTTACCGCTGGCCCCATGTCCCTCTCAGGACCCCGGTGCCCTTGTCTTGGGTGCTGCCCCCCTGGCAGTACCCCTCAAGCCTCAGGGTCTCCCCCTCCCAGGGAAACCCCCACCCCATCTCCACTTCACCTCAGTATTAAGTTACTGCCAGTCCCCATCTAGCACCCCACACACTTGGGCACTCATCATGGGCAAAGGAGGCTCGGATCTGCTGCTTCTGCCTATCCATGGGCTGCCCCCTGCAACCCAGTACCTAATGGGCCTTACCAGGCCTTCAGCCTGGGGCTTTCCTAGGCCGGAGTTCCCTGCCTCCCTAGGCCTTTCCTCAGCCCTGCTCCACTCTAGGTTCTGTCAGGGACTCTAACCCAGACGGCAAAGTTCGTTGTCTGACCGCGAGAGAGACAGGCAACACCAGCAAGGTCCGATCAAAAGCTCTTTATTGACAAGTGCACGCATCAATATAGAGCAGCTCGTCTCCAGAGAGAACCAGCCTGCTCTTTACATCTTAGTATAAGCCTATATAGACAGTTCCGTCGCCTCATAAATTATTCACTGGAGCAACCCACTCCCTTCTTCTAACAACTAGAAACTAGACACCTTTAGTATACATGCATGCCTAAAGTTAGAAATGTAGGGGAGTTAAAAACAAACAAAGAACAAAACCAGGGAGTGAAAACAAGGAGGCTGGGAAACTAGGACTCTTATCAATTCTTCGAAGGAGCTGCCCGAACACAGCACATCTGGTACTATGCCAGGAATGCAGCTTCTCTCTTATCTCACTTTTTCCCAGCGCTTGTGAGACATGCTGCTGCTTCTCAGTGTTTTCCACTCAGGGATTACCCACAAACCTCTGTTAGCCTAACTTTGGTCAGGTTGGCATACCTGGTTTTGTCTGCTATATCTTTATTCAGGCCTAACAATCCCCCCTTTGTCCCTAGAGGACCATAATGGGACTCTTGGGACACATATCCATTTAACAATTGTACGGGGAAGGCTAGTAAACCATGACCCAAGGTCTGAGTGGAGGTCCTTAAAACTAAAAGTGTGATCAAGAGATATAGCATGGAAAACAACAGCAACATTCTTAATAGCTTGTAAATCTTTGTTAATTAAGCCAGAGTGATTAACAGCAAAGCAACATTTTTCCCCGATGCGAGCACAAGCCCCTCCCTAATTCAGCATTCATGGCATTTAGCACATGTCTATTTTGCAAAGTTACTTCTGCTACTTCATCAATCTTTCGTTGCAACTTTTGGAAAGCGTCTATTAATGCATTAGCTGTTTTTTTTCAAGCTCTGCAGAAATATTTACAACTGCTCTCTTGAGCTTAGCCACCCACAATCCAGGAATGAGTGCACGGACAAAAGAGTGGAATCCTGTTTGTCTGACAACTAAGGGATTGGGGCACTGACTATAAATCAGTTAGGTATACCAAGTGGTCTAATTTCCCAGATGTTTCGGTGAATAATCCAGTCCCATGTGCATCCTCCCCATGGACTCGTTAGGATTCGGTATGTGGAAGCCCACACCCCCCAGTCCAAATGCTTGGAAGGAGCACCCAGAAAGTCTTTAGTATATCTCCATGACCACAGATCAGATGGTACTCCTGATGTGTCTGTAAGGGCAGTGGGCCAAGTCTGGTACTCAAGATCACTCAGAATGGCCATCAGCTGGTCATTCAGGAAATTCTGAATCTCCAAACATACTAGATCCGACTGCAATGCATTCCCAGCCTCAGTGATATTTAATACCATCTTTCCTTGGTGTAGTACTATATTACATTTGTTATTTAACTATTTTCAGGTACTTTTAAAAGGCATTGACATTAATAGCATAGGAGGGGGTTACATTATTAGTCACTGGAATGGTTTCAATACAGGTAAAATTTCCAGTGGCAGAACAAACTCTTCGGGTACTTGTTATTTAAAATCCAATTAGAGAGAGCAATACATGCTGAAGAATTTATCCAGAACACAGGGCACAGCCTGTAGAATAAACCCCAAAATCCAATTAATACCACATTCCCAAGTATGGGTCCCACAAATTTTTTCTGCCAGTGTACAATTCTTTGTTTCTTCACCAGGGTCAGTTCTTAATGTCCTTTCTAGTCAGGAATTCCTGGACTTTAGCAATTTCAGTGGAGTGAGTGTTCCTTCTTCTTTCCCAAAACAGTTGTGGTGCAGCATCACATAGGGGAGAGGTTACTAGCACATCACCCTGTAATGGTTTTGCTTTTTCTAGAAAAATTCAAAGGCACAGTAGATCTGTCAGTGGATAAGGGAGAGGTTACTAGCACTTCACCTTATACTTTTTCCCTACTGTCCAGAAGGCACAGTGGAGGTAGAAGGTGAAATAGGCTAATCATCAGTAGGAGAATTCTCCCAATGTGGAGGGGTCTTTTTGCAGTGAGAATCTTGGGTCCAAGCAGTCAGTCTTTGGCACTTCACAGCGGTGTTGGTAGTCATCAGGACTTAAGGGCCTTTCTAGCATGGAACCAAGGCAGTCTTTCGTTGGTGGACCTTTACATCAATCCCGTCTCCTGGTTCCAAGGAGTGGCAGGGCTGCTAGGGTCTTTGGGTAGCGCTTCCTTACCTGTGAGAAAAGAAACTTAACACATTTCATTAGTGCCTGGCAGTGTTTTTCAGATCTCATAGCTGCATGGGCAAATTCAAGCCCTCCTTTTCCTGGTTGTTACCCAAGTCTTAATTGTGAGCAGTGTCCTTGAATGGAGTCAGTGTCTTATCTATAGCCTGAGCTTGCTATTTTATTTTATTTTATTTTTTCAGTTAATTCATTCTGTTCTTTGTCCTTCTTCCCTTCTTGGCTTCTTTTAAACTGCAAAGGAAACTTTCACTTTTTACTTATACACCTTTTTCCCAACAATGAACACCTACACATTGTCATTATACAGTACATTAGTCTTATTATTCAATATATGCCACACACACCCTTTTACTAAAATAACCTTATTATAGAGCTTTCAAGCAACAAGCCAGGACAATCACACCCACTTTGAGGAGTTCACTCAATACAACCTCTAGTCCAATAGCCTTCCACCATCCCCAGCCCTCTGGCTAGAAATCTGAGGTAGCCAGAAAAATCCCATGTACAATATGGGGAGTGGGTTAACTTTTCATGTCCTTGCTTTCAAAGAGTGTTGGTATGCAAATTTTAACAACAATTTTTGCAATTAACAATTTGACCAATAAAGTTTCTTTTCCTTACTTAAGGAAATGCATTAGACTTTAGTATATTACATTCTCCTGATTTATCTAAACACTTTGTATTCCAAGTTGAACAAAACAAGTATCTGCATTTTAATTTAACCTTTTTGTTTGATTTTAAACTAGACTATTTTATAAAAATATTAAACACAAAAATTCCAGCCACAAGATAATCACCAGAAGACAGAACATAGAACACAAAACATAATTTCTATTGTGCCAGTAAATGCATGGTACGTTGAATGCTGTTTAGCTGGCATCAGTTTTCTCTGATTATCTGAAAGACAAAAAAAACAGAGGTCTACCCCTTCTGGGCAGACAATCATTGCTTAAAATAGACAAATACGCTTGTTGATTTCAGGAAAAATAGAGGAATTATCCCATATTTTATGTGTTTCATAGGCAGCCCAGGTTTCAGTGGCTCCTACCTTATCAGTTAGATATTTGCATGAATACAGATGCTTTCTGGCTTGCTTTTTACTTTTAACTCTTGCTTTCAAACACTGAAAGAAAACATCACTACTTATAGTGCCCTTACAGTCTAATAAAATTTCAATTACATAGCACTATATACATTCTTCAGCTAATTTAACTAAATTCTAAATGATTGCAATTAACAATTTCTTTGCCTCAATTTATTTACAAACATTTCAAAGACACCAAGAACTTTCCTCTTTAGCATTTTTACAAAGTTCAACTGCTGTTTCCTCCAGCAACTACAGAGTTAACTTCTCACTCTCCCTTAAATCACTTGCTTGTCTCCCAACAGCCACTTTTATCAACTCAAATCACCATTCCAAGTAAGTTCTGGGTATTTGAAATCCCCATGCTTACACTTACTTACTCCTTCCTTCCACTACACCCTTAAAATTTTCCAACCTGTTTTCCAATCTCTCTGTCTGTTGCCTGCCCGCCTGGGCCCGATCCTGCTTTTTTCACTGAACCGTCCCTTCCATAGGCACCAACTTATTCCACTACCAGTTTAGCTAGGAGGGTGGGCTTCTCAACTAGCCTCCACCCCTCCTGGTCTCTTCCCTTAAACATTCTTACTCACAAGACTACCCGAGTCCTCCTTCATGAGGCTTGCCACCTAGACGAAGACACATGGCCCATTGGGCAAAGGCCATTTACTTAACATATAATTTGAAGGACTATTCTTAGAGGGTTTACCCAGAGACTCATTCATCTGTTTGACACTTAAACAGAAAAAAGAATTACACAGAGAGCAGAGAGAATTACAGTCTAAGCCAGACTTTCCCACTTCTATACACTGACCGCTACAGGGGACAGGACAGAAGGATCTCAATTTAACCTCAGAGCTTTCTCGCACACATGGCTTCCACTCCGAGGAATTACGAACAAGAGGTTCAGTTCCACCCACACTCCTAACACCCAAATGAACAGAGAAAAAAAAACCCAACAGTAACTGGTTAAATAGAACAGAACCAGAACCATATAGTGTTTCCTTATCCTATTAGGACTCACTTTTACTCATGCAGTTCTCAGCATATAACACCAACAGTACCAAGCAAAGCAAACACAAAATAACAAGGGTAAAACAAATAGATGGTGTAAATTCTGCAGGGCTCCCCCCTTCTTAATTGCTCACCAAACTGTGACAAATTTCTGTTACCAATCTATCCCTCATGTCAGGTGATCAGGCTGAAACTACAGGATCATTGGGGGAAGATAAAGAAAACACACCATATAACTGAATTTTAAAGCTTCATTAATAAAATAATAAAACAACAACGGAGAGTGTTGGGAACGCTCTCACATCACTCAGGAAAATATTAATGCCCCAAGCCCGAAGCTCCTTTCATACTTACACACGTACGTCCAGACTGGCCACTTCTGTGTATAATGTTCAGAGGAGGGGGAGAGGTGGAAGGGAGATTATCCTGTATACAGCTTGTCCAGAATTTCCAACATGCTTCTGCTCTTGGGAGGGCTGTTCTTTTACACCCTGGAATCTCCTGCGGCATCTCTTTCAGAGATTCCAGTCCAGGTCGGCTGCCTGTGGCTTCTTTGGTGTCATCAAGCCACACCGACTCCAGGGTCACAAAGGCACACTGTTGGATCTTACTGGACAGTTAAGCTTTGCAAATGTAATTTCAGTTCTGTAACTTGTATTTCCTTTGCTTCACCTCTGTCTATATTTTTTCCTTCACAGCCAGCTAGGGCCGAAAGCAGCCCCTCCCTGCTCCAAGCACAGTCTGCGCCGATTCCTGACCCTGAACGCAGAGCACTCCCCTCCTTCCATCCCGGGGTCAAGATGATTTTTAAATTAACCCGTTCCTTATGTCTTTTTCTTTCTTTTTCTTTTTCCCATGAAACATTCTAGTAGCAATGCTAACTACTTCAGACAAACTTTTCCCTTGTGTACCATCTGGATGCTTTCTAAATCTTTTTGCAATATCCTTTGCACATTGTGACATGAAAACCATTTTAACCATCTCCTTTCCATGATCAGTTTCAGGATTTAAATTCTCATGCTTTTTAACTTCACAAATCAGTCGAGCACAAAAATCAGAGAGGTGCTTATCTGGATGCTGAACACAAGCAGTCACCTTGCTCCAATTTGGAGTAGCCTCCCCTGCATCTCTAATACCATTCAAAACAGCTTTTAAATATCCATCCAACTTTGTCTTTTGAGCTGGATTATTGGGATTCCAGTTAGGGTCAGTAATTAGCCAAGGTGCATTCAAATGAGCTGCAGATTTTTCTTTTACTTTTTGTCTTTCATCTTCTGTCATGAGAGTATCTAATAACTGATTTACATTTGCCCAAGTGGGCACATGAGTGAAAAAGATTGTGCAGAACATTCTTTCCACTGCCTCAGGATTGTCTCATAAGTGAGGCATAGTGCACTGCCAGTTACACAAATTTGAAGTTGCAAACAGGGTATGGGTAAAACCATCTCATGTTCCCCAGCAACCAGTAGAACCAGATAAGTTCTCAATGAGGCTTGTAATATCAGAGGTATCTCAGAAACATTCTCCCTCATGGAGTTAAGTAACCTAGTGGGGGTCCACAAAGGCAAGGACAAGGGCTGCTGTAATATTGGGGGTGTTTGAAAAGCAGTCCCTGACCAAGTTTGCAAAAGGCTGACTGGAGGCTGCATAAAGGGGGTGAGGCTGCCTGATTCCTCTGAAGATGAGGGAACATCACTCTGAGCTCCCCCTTGATTCTCCTCTGTCCTTGAACTGTCTCTAACCTGCTTTTGAATCCTTGCACTCCATCAGACGGGGAAGAACAGGAACAAAATTGTCCTCCTCCCGGTGCGGCTCTGGTGCATATGGTGGGTGATTTTTTTACAAGAGCTCTCCATACAAACAGCTTCAAAAGCTACCCATCCCTCCATGGGTTTATAATTATACCATACAAACAAGTAATCCATTTGTCCCGGCCTAAGATCAACCAAAATATCCCTTAAGGAGTTCATCCTATCTGTGGAAAAGGTTTCACCCTCCGGCCAGTCTCTAGTTGGGGACAAATGAAAGGTAAATGATGGCCATTGGATCCAACACAGATTTCTCATCTTAAATTTAACTAGATCAGCTGTCTCAGAAATCTCTTTCCAATCTCTAAGTATCAGAGACAACAGGGCATCCCCCAGGCACTTACTGCCAACTTGTCCCATTTTAATGAAGGGACTCTAACCCCTCTTCCCCGGGCTGAGGT
Organism: Gopherus flavomarginatus; assembly: GCF_025201925.1. Taxonomy (NCBI): domain Eukaryota; kingdom Metazoa; phylum Chordata; order Testudines; family Testudinidae; genus Gopherus; species Gopherus flavomarginatus. The sequence goes on along the minus strand of NC_066627.1, from coordinate 15,596,111 downwards.
AAAGGGACTCTAACCCCCACCTCCCAGCATCGAGCGCTCGCTTACCTCTCCAGGGACTTGAACACCTGGACTGGGACTCAAACCTGGACTGGGACTCTAACCCAGACCTAAGTAGTCAGGGACTCTAACCCTGACAACCTGGACCCTACTCAACGGGTAGGTGGACGTTGCTGGATTTCTACGAGTTTCAGCTGGTTCACAGAACACGCCTTATCGCCAACGCAGAGATCAGATCACCAGGCAAGGCTCCTCTAAACTGGAGGATGCGCGCTGCGTTGCCTCAGGGTCCGATCCCCCGCCGGAGAGTCAGACGGGTCTCGGCGGAGTTGCCAAAGATGTCAGGGACTCTAACCCAGACGGCAAAGTTAGTTGTCTGACCACGAGAGAGACAGGCAACACCAGCAAGGTCCGATCAAAAGCTCTTTATTGACAAGTGCACACATCAATAGAGAGCAGCTCGTCTCCAGAGAGAACCAGCCTGCTCTTTACATCTTAGTATAAGCCTATATAGACCGTTCCGTCGCCTCATAAATTATTCACTGGAGCAACCCACCCCCTTCTTCTAAAAACTAGAAACTAGACACCTTTAGTATACATGCATGCCTAAAGTTAGAAATGTAGGGGAGTTAAAAACAAACAAAGAACAAAACCAGGGAGTGAAAACAAGGAGGCTGGGAAACTAGGACTCTTATCAGTTCTTCGAAGGAGCTGCCCGAACACAGCACATCTGGTACTATGCCAGGAATGCAGCTTCTCTCTTATCTCACTTTTTCCCAGCGCTTGTGAGACATGCTGCTGCTTCTCAGTGTTTTCCACTCAGGGATTACCCACAAACCTCTGTTAGCCTGACTTTGGTCAGGTTGGCATACCTGGTTTTGTCTGCAATATCTTTATTCAGGCCTAACAGTTCCCTTCTTGGCACCTTGCAGCCAGGCCCTTCTCCCTCTACAAGCAGAGGGAGACAATTTGGGCTCCTGGCTCACAGCCTTTTTTACAGGCCAGCTGTGGCCTGATTGGGGCATGGTCCAGCTGCGGCTGCCTCCCCAAGCAGCCCAGTTTTTAGAGCTTCAGCCCTCCCCAGGGCTGCTTTTTAAACCCCCCAGGGAGGCAGGGAGGAGCAGGTAACCACCCTGCTACACTGTGGTATGAACTTCATCCACAGCTCTTAATGGTCTCTGAGTGCCCTCTTTTAGAAGTCACTGATCCCACCATGTTCTCAGATAGTTTCAGTTCCCACTGACTGTCTCAGGAAAAAATGTCACAAGGGTAATTGGGATGTCGGTGCATTTCAGCATCAGAGATTTTTACGGCACCATAAGGCTCAGATGACATTCTAACTCAGGAGACACTAGCATACCCCTGCAGGTATGTTTACTAATGTGCAACTGACCAAGGGCTGGGTTCTGAGCTCAGTGGTACCAGTGTGAGCTCTGATTGTGTTTGCACAGATCTCTTTCCAGTATGAAGCATCCTGGAATGTGATCATGGCTGGTAGTTTGTCCCTTGCCCCATAAGGGGCTTCACATTCTGATGTATTTCTAGTGGTTGAGGGAAAGGAGAGATGGTCAGGACATTTATTGTTTGTTTTATTTTGTTTACTTTTGTTTGTTTTATTGGACCAACTTCTGTTGGTGAAAGAGAGAAGCTTTTGAGCTTCCACAGAGACATGAAGAAGTGCTCTGTGTAGCTTAAAACCTGGTCACTTTCACTAACAGAAGTTGCTCCTGTGCTTTTGGAGGAAGGAAGCAGTACAAATCTGTCTCAGGTGCAAGGAAGGAGGCCCTGAGGTAATGATGAAGGAGACTGGGAGACAACAGAGACTGTGTGAGGGAGAGTTGCTTCTCCTCACCTCCCCTGCTGGCTTATGAGGAAAATGGCTCAGTAAGCTGTGACCCTTGCCTCTAGAGAAAGAAGGGCTACATGGAGGGTCACAACGAACCTCTGAGGCTAGCAAAATCTGCCAGGAAACACGGGACCCACGGAGACAAGAACAGAGCTTTGTCACAATATATACTTATAATTGAAAATGAACAATTTCTTTCTTTCTTTCTTCTAGAAGTGTTTGACTCAGGGTGGCTTAATTCATCTGCTCAGGAGCCCCCTTGGGACATGATCTTCTCAGAAATTCACAGATTTTCTCATAACTTCAAAAGAAATTGCTTGTGGAGTCATTAAATACATAAGTCAGGCGAGTTCTCAGAGAAGCTGGCTGTAAATCCCACATGCCTTTGTGAGTTTTTTGAATTCACACACCTACCCTCATAGACATCCCTGCACTACATGCTGAACATATTTTACATGCTCTTGCATCATGTCAAAGCTCCATTCATTATTCATGGATATTGTCCTCAAAAGAGTGGGCTGAATAAAAGAGCAGAATGGGACAGATTCTTTTGCCAGCCAGGCAATAAGAATAATACTTTCATACTTGGCTTTCAATCAGCAGATCTCAAAGCACTTTACCAAGCAGGTCAGTATCATTATCCTCATTTTACAGATTCAGAAACCAAGCACAGAAAGTGGACAAATTACACTGGAATGAGTGAGAGGGGAAACAGCCCCACTGACTGCAATGGAATTACTTCTGATTTACACTGGATGAAAAAGAGGTAGAATCAGGACCATTGATTCCAGTGGCCCAAAATAACAGAGTCCTTTGACTTCATCATTGACACACTTATTCTGGTTTTACATAGGTAAAGCTGCATTGACTTCAGGGGAGTTACTCAAGATTTACACTGGCATAGGAAAAGAATCTCGACCCATGTTTACACCCCATGTGCCTGATTTTTGGAGGCGCTTAGGGAATCACAACCTATTCAAAGCACATGGACCAGAATCTCACCTTGTGTACATCAACACATCTCTATCGATTTTGATTGAGCAATGCTAGATTACACCCACTGGGGATCTGGAATTAGATAGCTAGCTAGCGAGCTAGATTCTCTCTTTCTCTCTCTCTTTTCATTTCATCATTTCTCTGGAGAAGCAGTACAATGTCCTGTCAGGAATCTACACATAGAATTGGGCAAACTCTTCCGAATGTTAAATTTTTAATAAAACTGAAGCCTGGTGCTTACAATCCATCTATCCATCCCTGAGTCTGTCCTTCTTCATTCACATGTCCTGATCAATCCAGATCTGTCCAGGTTAGAGGCAATCTGGTTGATTAGGAGTTTCAGGTGCAGTTAGTTACCTACTTCTAGGCCCCATCGCAGGCCTTCATTTCTGACTGCCTCGCTGTGCCTCAGTTCTCCATCAGAACAAAGGGAATAGTAACCCTTCCCTACCTCACAGGGGCATTGTGGGGATAAATACATTAAGAGATGTGAAATGCTTTGAGATGCACTGATGAACAGTGCTGTATAAGAGCTATATCTTCTTCTTTCACCCCAAATTTATTTTAAGCCACAATTTTACCTACTGATGTGTCAAATTCTTTTACTTTGCAAATTGGGATTTTCAAAGTTCCTTGTGGATTTGGACACCCATCTCCCATCATGGGATCTGGGCTTCTAAATCCTACTTTGATGGGATTTGGATAGGTCCATCAATGACTATTAGCCAGGATGGGCAGGAATGGTGTCTCTCGACTCTGTTTGCCAGAAGTGGCGAATGGGAGACAAGGGATGGATCACTCGGTGATTACCTGTTCTGTTCATTCCCTCTGGGGCACCTGGCATTGGCTACTGTTGGAAGACAGGATGCTGGGGTAGATGGACCTTTGGTCTGTGCCAGTATAGCTGTTCTAATGTTCTTATGTTATGTTCTTATCCCTTGGGCAGCTCTGAAAACCTCATTGTCTGATGTGAAACTGTCTGTTTGGCCTCTCTGTATGACAGTGTTTTGGAGCTAATAGCTGCTGTGAGATCTCCAGGGTATCTCCACCGTGCAGCTGACAGTGTAGTCTGCAGTGGGGTAGCCATACCCACATAATCCATCTCGCATACCAAAATGTCCAGTGAATGCCCATGGTGCCCTTTTCAGCACAGGCTGCATAAGCCAGCCAACGCTCCTGAGTACTTACTCACGTTACTAGCCCCATAATGAATTCTATGCCACCATATCAGCACTGGCACTTTTAGTGTGGTAGCTAGATCAGAGCTGACTTGGGGATGCCTACCAGCACTGAAAATGACGCCATTAATTGCAGCAAGAGAGGATAAGAATATAGGTAGTTAAATGCTAAGCCATCTCCAGCATAAGGTTGTAACAAGATCATTGCTTAAGACAAAGCAGATCTCTCTCTAGGCTTCCTTTTCTGGGCATCCATTCAGGGCACACTGCTCCCAGGATATGTAGAGTCCATAAATGTCACCGTTAACATCTGTTCTGGCACTAAGGGCTTGTCTATATTTACAGCTAAATTGGCTCTGCTGCAATCAATGCAGTGGTGTCGATTTAGCGGGTCTAGTGAAAACAAGCTAAGTCAATGGCAGAGTGCTCTTCTGTCAATGTCAATACTCCACCTCCCAGAGAGATGGAAAGTAAGTCAGTGAGAGATTGTAAGCACTGCTGTAAGTCAACCTAAGTTACATCGGCTTCAGTAACTTACATAACTGAAGTAGCGTAACTTAGGTTGACTTAAAGCTTTAGGGTAGACCAGCCCTAAGGTACTAACTCTCCTTACACTTACACTGATTTTCTGCAGGTGAAACTCCTTTGACTCAAATGGACTTATTAGAGCCAGTTGAACAATCCTATTTTATTTCCAGCAAATATTTGGAATAATTTTGTTGAAAAAAATAATGTTTTGGACCGCCCTCAAAAGTGAATATTTGTATTTCAAATTGCAATTTTCATTGTTTGATTCTGGGGAAAAAAATGTTGCTTCACCAACACTTTCTCTCCCTTTTTTGTTCTCCCAGAAAAAAAGAGAGTAAAAAAGGGGGAGGAAAATTGGAAAATCAATAACAAAATATTGAAAACCAAAAAGCAAACCCACATTTTTTTCTGTTTTCAAAACCCAAACAAAACATTTTCTCTTTGCAGGGTTAAAACAAAACAACTTTTTACAAATGTAGTTTCATTTTTTTCCATTAAAATGCACTAATATAAAACTTCTTGTGAAAAAAAACTATAAAGCTAATATTTGATAGAAAAAAAAGTTTGAGTTAAAAACTTTTGACCAGAGGTAAGAGTTACTCCAGGGTTACACCGGGGTGAGAAAGAGGATAATCAATCTCACTGACTTTAGTAGAGTTACTTTGTATGTATCCCAGGAAGAGGGAGCATAGAATAAAGTGCAGAATGTTTGATTTTCTGAAAAAAAAAATCTCTGAGTTTTGCAAATTCACTTCTAGGAACTGGATTCCCAAATCCCTTTGGTAACTTTGAAAGTTTCAGCCTAAAACATTTCTGGACGCAATTCATAAATCGAAATACTTAGTCCATTAGACAAGCTCGGATTTTTCAGATATGTACCACTAGTTCAATGTGTCTTCTTTTCTACACTTAATAATGTAAAGTTTCCTTGGGAAACTTGAATTTTGCAAATAGCTTCCACAGAGCAGTTTTCACTTCTTTGTTTTTCAGGCTGTAGATGATGGGGTTTAACATGGGGGTTAAGATACTGTACTGGATGGAAATTATTCTATCAAAAATAGATGCTTCAAAAGTAGGCTTCATGTTCCAGAAACAACATGTGCCATAGTATAAAATAACCACAACTAGGTGGGAGCTGCAGGTGGAGAAGGCTCTGTGCCTGCCCTCTGTAGTGCATATCCTCAGGATGGCGAAGATGAGTGCATGTAGGCGACCAGAGTGAGAACGAAGGCGCTTGATCCAAAAATTATAATAGATGCAAGAAGCACCACTTTAGGGGTCAGTGTCTCAGAACAGGATAAGACCAAGAGTGGAGGAGGCTCCCAGCTGTAATGGATGATTTCATTGGGACCACAGAAGTGTAAGCTTAATACAGACAGAGTGTTGGCCAGTGCGTACAAGAACCCAGATATGCAAGAGCCACTGAGCAAGTGACAACAGACTTGCTTACTCATGGTTCCCACGTAATGCAATGGGTTACATATGGCAGTGTATCGATCATAAGCCATTGCTGAGAGAATGAAAACTCCAGTGCCACCTGAGAAGAGAAAAAATAAGTTTTGTGCAAAGCAACCCGTGGCAGATATTGTCTTTCTCTCTGCTAGGAAGCTCTGCAGCATCTTAGGGATGATGACGGAGGAATAGTAGATGTTGACAAAGGATAAATGGAACAGAAAGAAGTACATAAGGGTGTGAAGTTGAGGGTCAGCGCTTATCACCAGGATGATCATCATGTTCCCCAACAGTGTTATAACATAAATAACCAAAAACACCAGGAAGAGGAAAATCTGGAGCTGTGGATAACTGGAAAGTCCTAGGAAAATGAATTCTGTCACCATGGTTTGGTTTTCCATGTTCATGTATTCCTCCAAATTAAGAGCTGTAAAACATAAAATGAAGGATTAACATAATAAAAATGCATTAACAAAACAAGGATATAATTCTTAGCATCTCAATCGTACCACATTCTTGGGTGAGTCATTTTTTGCAACACTGAGGCCTAGTACACACTAATGCTAAAAGTCAAAATAAGTTAAGCTAATTAAGCTACGTAAATTACATAACTTAAATTGATGTAATTTATGTTAATTTAACACGGTGTCTACACTGTGCTCTGTCTATGGGAGATGCTCACTCATTGACATAACTTCCACCTCTTATTGAGGTTGATTAATTAAGTTGATGGGAAAGTGCTCTCCTGTTGACTTATCACATCTTCAGCAGGCCTGGTAAATCGATGCCTCTGCATTGATAGCAATGGTGCCGGGTTAGCTGCATAGTGTAGACAAGACCTGAGCATCAGTTTCTCCGTCTGTAACATGGGGATAATGATATGAATCTCTGTTTGAAAAGGGCTTTGAGATCTGCTGATGAAGCTTTACTGATAAAGTTTGGAGATGACATAAACATTAGGGGAGAGGTAAATCTTGAAGAGGACAGGTCAGTGATACAGAGCAATCTGGATCACTTGGTAAACAAAAATATGTGTTTTTCAATATGTCTACATGTAATTGTACACATCTAGGAACAAAGATTGTAGGCTATATTTATAGCATGGGGGACTCTATCCTGGGAAGCAGAGGCTTTGAAAAAGTTTTGGGGCTCAGAGTGGTTAATTAGCTGAACATAAGCTCCAAGTGTAATGTTGTGGTCAAAAGGAGTAATGCAGTTCTTGGATCTATAACCAGGAATTGGGTAGGAGCAGAGAGTTTATTTTACCTCACTATTTGGCATTGGAACGACTGCTGATGGAATACTGTGTCCAGTTCTGGTTCCCACAATCTAAGAGAGATGTGAATACATTGGAGAGCTTTCAGAGAACAGCCACAAGAATGACTGAAGCATTAGAAAACATGCTACATAGTTTTCAGAGTGGTAGCTGTGTTAGTCTGTATCAGCAAAAAGAATGAGGAGTACTTGTAGCACCTTAGAGACTAACAAATTTATTTGAGCATAAGCTTTCATGGGTTAAAACCCACTTCATTGGATGCATGCAGTGGAAAATACAGCAGGAAGATATATATGCACAGTGAACATAAAAAAAATGGGTGTTGCCATACCAACTATAGTGAGAGTAATCAATTAAGGTGGGCTATGATCAGCAGGAGACAAAAAGAACTTTTGTAGTGATAATCAGGATGGTCCATTTCCAACAGTGGACAAGAAGGTGTGAGTAACAGTAAGGGAAAAATCAGCATGGGAAAATAGTTTTTACTTTGTGTAATGATCCATCCACTTCCAATCTTTATTCAGACCTAATTCAATGGTGGCCAGTTTGCAGATTCTCTAGGTGCCCGAAAGCTAATTGCTGCTACGCTCAGCACCCCAATGTCTAAGTTCCTTGAGAATCTAGACTAGATTCTCTCCTTTGTTACTAGTCTGTTCAGGGCACACGACAATATAGACCACAACATTAATTGGGCTTCCAGCTAGATACCTGCCTAATCATCATCATCATCTGAACTGCAAGTGTAACAACAACAGACCCCGGTCGTTGGCGGGTGGGATCAAACCTGGGATCTCTGGAGCTAAATGCATGAGCCTATACCGCATGAGCTAAAAGCCATATGGCCCTTAGCTAAGGGCTGTAGCAGACTCATTAATCTCTAAGTGGTCTCTGTGCCACTACATGGCAAAGAACACCACACTTAGGAGGTATGTGGGTTATACATGCAAGTGTGGCAACATCCCACACCAAAATGTCTCCTCCTTCCACTCTGTTACGCTTGGAAACATAAGAACATAAGAATGGCTATATTGGGTCAGACCAAAAGTCCATCTAGCCCAGAATCCTGTCTTCCAACAGCGGCCAATGTCAGGTGCTCCAGAGCAAATGAACACAACATGTAATCATCAAATGATCCATCCCCTATTGCCCATTCCCAGCTTCTGGCAAACAGAGACTAGGGACCTCATCCTTGCCCATTCTAGCTAATAACCATTGGTGGACTTATCCTCCATGAACTTATCTAGTTCTTTTTTGAACCCTGAGAACTATGTGACTTGGCTCCAAGGCAGTAGGATTGTTGAGTGTTTTAAGAAGCAAGGAAAAAGTGGGAGAGGTTGGAAAAATCATAAAATAATTCAGAGTTTAGAGATCAATGGGCAGAATGTATTCAAGACCTTTGAGGTGCACTGGGAGTAAATTTGGCCCAATGACTTTGGCTCAAAGTATCAAACGTGTTCACAAATTTTGGATGCTTCATTATCTTGCAGACAAACAACGAAGGCTTGATTCTGAGTAGTAATGAGCACCCAAGGGTGCAATTGACTTTAGCTAGAATCATGGATGTTCATTGATCTTGTAATTCATGCCTTGAATTGTCTCAAAATGCTCCCCTCAAAATTAGATAAATTAAGAAATAAAGAAATGAAGCCATTTGTGATCAGTGGGCATTCCAGAATAATTTATAGTCTTTATTCTTTACCTGTTGATCAAATGCTTGCCCATGCTAGTCTTTTTTTTTTGGGGGGGGGGGGTTGTAGTTAACAGTTAAATAAGTGTCTTGGTTTCAGCTGATGATAAAATTGCATTTCCCCCCCAAAGTACACAACAAATAAAACAGGAATAATAAAAGAGCTGAACTCACCATGAATCAGCTGCCTAATAAGAAAAACACTTGGTAGAACTGACCAATCTAATTCTACCCAAAACATCAATCGCAGTCCACTTGAGATGACAGAACGAGACATCGGAATGAGACTTTTTCTTTTTTTTGCACGCTTGGGGCTGTCATGAAATAGCAAATCATGTTAATTACAAAAGGAGGGAGGAAATTGAGATCAATCCAATAAAATATCCCAAAGAAAGAGAGATTAATGGAATGTGTCCGGGGCAGAGAAAACAGGACCAAAGGCTAACCCTCATTCATTGACCATGTTGTTTGTGAATGGTAAGAGGTAAAAGATAAGGTATAAGATAATTACTGGATTTTAAATGACTTTTATATAATATACAACAGCTACTAATAATAACAGTAATCTAATAAATAATCTAATAATCTAATAATAACAATAATCTAATAAATAAGTGGGGTGCTAGCTAGGTGAAGGTGGTTGATGGTACAGTGGTTAGTGCATTGGCTTCAGACTTAGGAGAGCAGAGTTTAAGTCTTTGCTCACCCATAGACTACCTATATGATCTTTGGCATGTCAGCATAAGCCAGATTTTTCAAGATTTTACAGCACCTAAAGATTCAGTCACATGCCTAGAGGGTTTGTAAATGTGTCTACCTGTCTAACTCCCATTGACTCCAGTAAGAATTAAGTATATGGGTACTTCTGAAAATCTCACTGGTGCTATTTCCATCTTTAGGCATCTCAATATCTTTAAAAATCTGTAATAAAGAGGGATAACAGCATTTCCCTGCCTCACAGAAATTTACGTGGACATTAACAACTGTGAGATGCTGAGATACTGTGATCTTATAAGTACTGAAAAGAGATAGTACTTTCCATCCATAGACCTTAAAGCACTTTACATTGGGGATAAGTTTCATTTACATTTGCACTGGGGATAAGTGCTGCTTTTACAGATCCAGACTAACACGTCTATCCCTCTGATGCATTGGGGATAAGTGGGGATAAGTGTCATTACATTGGGTCATTTACATTGGGGATAAATGTCATTTAAAAGTGTCATTAAAAAGGGCAAGAATGAAGAAAAATTACTTTCTTGTGTTCCATGGCAGGACTGGGAATAAAACCAAGGCTTCCTGAATGCCATTGGTCATTATTTCATTTTCTTTAAAAGATTAAAAGGAAATAAACCCAACTTTCAACTGAATGAAGCTCACGGAGAATCCAGACACTGATCACAGACAATATGATGTTTCAGTGCCATCCAGAAACTTGCAGACATGCTCACGCATACATCTAATTCCTCTGTGGAACATCACTCAAAAACTCACCCTTTGCCAAAAAATTATTACAAAAGGAGGAGATCTGTAGAGCCTTGAACAATCGCTGAAAAATTAAGACCCCATTCCAGCTGGCTGAGAGATTAACATTTTATACCCTAAGTATGTATGAAAAAAATCCTCTTTCCCCTAAGATCTAATCCCTGATGTTTCTCCTGCCTAACAGCAGTCCCCTTATCCTGGGCCAGTAATTAATCACATTGTACCTCCCATCACATTGACCAAACTATTTAGAAACTAAAGACTATATCATTTGGCTTAAGCTGGTTATGGATCAAGCAAGCAACAAATCTTTTCAATTTGGGTTCAGAAGCCAAAATATTATCATTTCTCCCTGTCATAAACAGATAGTTAAGGGTTAATGCCTCTTTTATCTGTAAAGGGTTAAGAAGCTCAGTAAACCTGGCTGACACCTGACCAGAGGACCACTGAGGGGACAAGATACTTTCAAATCTTGGTGGAGGGAAGTCTTTGTTTGTGCTCTTTGTTTTGGGGGGTTGTTCGCTCTTGGGACTAAGAAGGACCAGACGTCAGTCCAGGCTCTCCAAATCTTTGTGAATCAGTCTCTCATGTTTCAAAATTGTAAGTAACAGCCAGGCAAGGTGGATTAGTTTTATTTTTGTTTTCTCAACTTGTAAATGTCCTTTTTTGGCTGAGAGGATTTTACCTCTGCTTGCTGTAACTTTGAACCTAAGGCTAGAGGGAGTTCCTCTGGGCTACGTGAATCTGATTACCCTGTAAAGTATTTTCCATCCTGATTTTACAGAGATAATTTTTTTACTTTTCTTTCTTTAATTAAAAGCTTTCTTTTTAAGAACCTTATTGATTTTACCTTGTTTTAAGATCCAAGGGGATTGGATCTGTGTTCACCAGGGATTGGTGGGAGGAAAAGAGGGGAGATGGTTAATTTCTCCTTGTTTTAAGATCCAAGGGGTTTGGATCTGTGTTCACCAGGGAATTGGTGAAGCCTCTCAAGGCTGCCCAGGGAGGGTAAGGTTTTGGGGGTGGGGAACAAGAAGTGATCCAGACACTGAAATTTCTGGATGGTGGCAGAGTACCAGATCTAAGCTAGTAATTAAGCTTAGAAGTGTCCATGCAGGTCCCCCACATTTGTACCCTAAAGTTCAGAGTGGAGTAGGAACCTTGACAGTCTCCACTTACAGTCTGGTATAGAAATTAGTAATTCATAATTTCTTTGGTGGACAGTCTGGACTTTTAGGTCATGTGCACTGGAACAAATTTATGGCCAAGGAATTCAGCTTAAACAAGTTCCTCCATGCCATTTAAGCCATGTGGTATCCTTCTGAGAAACTATTCTCAGTGAGTGGCTGGGTTGGAGCTCTGCTCTTCTTTCTGATGACTCCAAAAAGCCATGGCCACATTGTCATAGGCATATGGCAGGGTAGTGGCTGCTGGAAAGGAAATGTGAACCAGTGCCCCAGAATCACAACACAAGTGGAGCAGGGGGCTAAAAGAAGGAAATATCCTGTAGTAAGAGCTAGGGAATGTGATCTTTTCCTGGCTCAGGGAGGAAATAGTTATTGTGAATTATATTAATGAAGACTGTCAGATCATAAAGGGAGTGTAGTCTACTGGTAAGAGCTGGAGACAGCAAAGCAAGATACTTTCAACATTTAGGGCTTGGATCAAGTCATGTGTAGTTGTTAAACCTCTTGTTCCAAGCTCTCTGCATACTCAGGCAGGTATCACTGTATCAGTTACATTTGGGTCATGCTTTCAAGTTTTTCAACCCAACCATAAATCTTACTTTTTAAAATGCAAGCTCAGATTCTGGTGATCACCTGGTTAGAGGGCTTTTCCTTCACTCCTCCCCTTGTTCTTGTCACGCAAAAGACCAGAAGTCTGAAGTGCAAGCAATGCAATGTTTATTGGGGTTAGTTCCAAGCAAGAATATCCATAGCTCTACACTCCGGCAGAGTCTGTTTCCCAGTGTTCCATTCCCAGCTCTGACACTGCAGAGCACTTACCCTGTGTCCACCTTCCCAGCTCTGATGCCACAGAGCCTTGCCTGTGTCCCCATTCCCCTATTCCCCATTCCCTATTCTCATTTCCCATTCCTCATTTCCCCCTCCTCCTTCTTAGCAGGTTCAAATATACCTGCAATGCACACCTACAATCCCACCCCTTTTGTACCTGATTGAAGGGGTAAGGAGAGAGGTTTTGCTGTGGGCAGGGACAGGCATTTCTTTCATCTTTTAGTGTTTTATACCTTCCTTCCAACCGCCTTTGCCTCTCCCGATGGGTTGCTTGACTTTTCCTTGAGATAGCGGTTGAGACAATCTTAAAGTGTGTTCTTGAATAACACTTTAACTGCTCTTACCTGTTCCCATTGTACTAACAAATCCATCCTACTAGGCAGAGGCAACATACACAGTCTTTGTTCTTTGTTGAAACATATAAGAGTATCAAAAAGTCAAACCCAAAATTCTATCCCAGGCTAACAAACACACCTATACACTAATACACATGATTTCAGGAGCCTTGCACCTTAATCTAGCCTGGCACACAATGGAGTCAGCGAAAGTGGAAGAGTCAGGACTTCTGATACCTATTGTAGTTGCCAATATACAAAATCACAACTGCTCACTTTTTGGCTTCAGAAAGGTTACACCCAATGTGATGCTGGTAGACCAGGTCCTAACTCATTCCAAAGTCCCAGGCCACACTGAATGCTTATAAATGCAGAGCTGAAAGGTGGGCCAATTCACTAGTATAGATTAAAGTGATTTTTGAATATATAAGAGTGTCTTTGGTGTTTAAACTTCATGAAAACTTATGGGATATTGGATACATTGTTTTCACTTATCTGTATCCTGTTATAATGTAGTTGCAAACATTTGAATTGTAATTAAATAACCCACCAACGAGAAAGACATTTTATGGAATGCAAGTGAAACGTTTTAACAGAAAAGTGCTAATTTCAAAGCACATGGTTATTGTGTGTGATGATCACAGGTCAAAGACTCAAAATGAATTCCTCACTCTCTGTCATCAAAGGATGAGCCCCTGTGGGTAGTGACACTGTCAGCTTATTTTCTGAGAAGAAGCTATAAATATAGGTTCAGAGAAAGATCCTTCATCTCTGGACTCTTTGGATTCTAATAGGGTGAAACAACTGAACGAGAAGATGAAGATCCCCAGAGTTATTCTGGGTAGCCCTGAAAGACTTTTGGGAAACTGGAAGGTTACATCTCTGCTACCATTTGGAATAATAAACTGTGACTCACCTGTAAATATATTTTACATGCTTTAACTGCTCAATAAGACTCATTCCTTTTCCTTAGCTAATAAACCTTTAGTTAGTTTACTATGGAATTGGTTATCAGCATTGTCTTTGGTGTAAGATCTAGGATACTACTTGATCTGGGGTAAGTGACTAGTCTCTTGGGACTGGAAGTAATCTAGAATATTTGTGATTTTTGCTGTAAGTGATCATTTTATTACAAATTCCAGTTTGTTTGAGCGGCAAGATAGACCGAAGAGTCTCAGGGAACTGTCTGTGACTCCATGGTTAGAATAGTATAGTGATCCAGGAGTTCACGTGTTAGTGGTTTGGTGGAATCTTGTTATAAAACACATCACTATTTTGGAGTGCCTGCCCTGTTTTCTAACAGTATGCCCTGAGACAGGCACTCATGGCCACGAGCCACTCCAGGCGGCATGACACCCAGCATTTAAATATATTATTAATAATAATAAATGGATTTATTTTCCTCCAAACTGGGTTGAATTTCAGCTTTCAGCAGGATCTATAAAACAAGACACATCTGACGAAAATCAAAAGCCAATTCCCTTGAAATGTCTGAGCAAGGGCTACAGGCTATGTCATGCACGAGTGAGCAAGGAATGAAAATGCACACAGCCATTCTAAGTCCCTTCCACCTTTACTTCTGCACCAGGATTGAGCAGAATTGTGTTTAGAAAAATAATCCCTGCTCCCTGTTAGTGTTCCTGCAAGTGCTGTTTTAGAGGGTTCAGATGTAACCTACTGGCTTTACCTGTCCCTCTGATCCGTACAAGATGTGAGCGTGTTACAGGCACTCGCTACACCAAATGCCTCTTTACATCACATTGTGGTGGCTGGTGCTTTCAGCTCTGGATGTTCCCAGTTCACTCCCAGGAGTTTGCCAACATGGCAGTGGTTGCAGAAGGAAGAGCACAGTGCGGTGAGGTGACAGCCCTTGTGTGTCAGCCTATGGATCAGAGTTAGTCCTCCACCATATAACTCTGGAGCAGCTGTGCTTGGCTTATCTAGAGCTCCAGTAAGGCCCCAATTCTACCCTTTCTAATGCACAGGACATAAACCTGTATATGGAAGAAAGGTCAATGTGCCAAGGGTTTTCACTAGAGGGAATATATATGCATGCCCTGTGCATTGGAAGTGGATGGCGAAAACTCTCATTTCAGGAAAGGCCTAAGAGCTGAAGTAGCTTTCATTTGAAGTGTCTCCTTTTGTTGGTCCCAAAGAACTGTTTACAAAACCCATGGACCATGCACCATTCATCAGCTGGCTGCTGATCTGCTCCCTCATGGTCTGCATATAACATAATGAGTCACATATGCACTTTATCAGTATGACGTCATGGCTGAGAGGAGGAAAATTTTGCTACCTCCTAAGAGAGTGCAAAAGAAAATGTAGGCAATGCAACCATGAAAGTGAACTGTCTTCTGTTCCATCAGGAAGTTCTTCTGCCTCTAAGGCAGCATGCCTGAGGAATAGCAGATATCAATGAAGGATAAATGGGACATGAAGAAGTACATGTGGGGGGAGACGAGAGTCAGCTCTTATCACCAACATGATCACCATATTCTCAAGTATAGTTATTCTGTAAGTGATTAAAAACACTAGGGTGAGGAAATTCTGGAAAAATAATGAATATAATAACAATGTATTACATTCATAGGGAGTCGGAGGGTGATCTGTGTTAGAATTATGGCTTTTTGGCCATTTCACAAATTCTTCTTAAAGTACTTTAAAAATTCCCATTCACATTTGCCCTTCTTTTTTCCCTCTTCCAATCAGTTTCATTCATAATTTTCCTCATCCTTGGGAAATTAGCCCTTTTGAAATATCCAGTATATATATACACATTACAGATTGAGACTGTCCTCCATTTGCTTATATTGAGTGCAACCAAGTCATGATCACTGGTCCCTAGGCATTCACCAACATCCAGTCCAGTGACTAATTCATCTTTCTCCATTATAATGAAGTCCAATTTATAGTAACCTCATGTGGGATGAAATAACCTGTATTATAATCTGTAACTGTTAGAAATTCTAATGCAATTTTCTTACATCTGCATATCTCTTCCGAAATGAAGTTCTCCATAATACAAATGTAATGTTCACATATTACAGACTGATGGTGAAGGAGTTAGCTCATCATGATCTTGGAAGGATATTGGTGTCATCTAGTTAGTGATCTATAATAGACCCACCAATGTATGTCCAAGCCTAGAAATAATCTGTTGACTACAGAAGTTGGAGTTTAGCATAGGTCTTTACTGACTGCAATTTAAACCAGCTCAGACTGTCTCTTTCCTATGCCAGAAGAAGCCCACAATATTGTGAATCTTTTTACTTTTGGGGTTTTTCAGTATGGTGGTACAGTGCTTGGCTAGAAAATATATTGGTTTCAGTTTTGAGGTGTAAAGGCTCCTTATGCTGCTCTTTTGGTTCACTTTCAGAGGGGTAGCCATGTTAGTCTGGATCTGTAAAAGCAGCAAAGAATCCTGTGGCACCTTATAGACTAACAGACGTTTTGGGGCATGAGCTTTCGTGGATGCATCTGACGAAGTGGGTATTCACCTATGAAAGCTCATGCTCCAAAATGTCTGTTAGTCTATAAGGTGCCACAGGATTCTTTGCTGCTCTTGGTTCACTGTTAGGATTCCAAGTCTAGAGAAAAGAATCTTTTCCTGTTCTAGTCATACCTAAATTTAAATACATTTAAATTATTACATCAAATTACATCAATTAAAAGTAAATAAATTAAAATTAAAAGTAATTAAATTGCATTAACATAACTCAAAACAAAGTCTGAGGGGGAAATGGCAAAAAAAAAAAAGAAATAAAAAGTATCGTCTATGCAGTGAAAGTTGAGAATAATCATCCAGCTGAAGCTTTCATGAGCCATACCATGAACTTTTCTAATTGTGAGAAGAACAGGAGTACTTGTGGCACCTTAGAGACTAACAAATTTATCTCAGCATAAGCTTTCGTGGGCTACAGCTCACTTCTTCGGATGCATAGAATGGAACACACAGACAGGAGATATTTATACATACAGAGACGATGAAAAGGTAGAAGTACACATACCAACTGGAAGAGGCCAATCAATTGAGATGAGCTATCATCAGCAGGAGAAAAAAAAAACTTTGAAGTGATCATTGAGATGACGTGTTTTTTTTTCTCCTGCTGATGATAGCTCATCTCAATTGACTGGCCTCTTCCAGTTGGTATGCGTACTTCCACTTTTTTATGTTCTCTGTATGTATAAATATCTTCTGTCCGTGTGTGCCATTCTATGCATCCAAAGAAGTGAGCTGTAGCCCATGAAAACTTATGCTGAAATAAATTTGTTAGTCTCTAAGGTGCCAAAAGTACTGCTGTTCTTTTTACAATTAGAAAAGTTTATAGTATGGCTTATGAAAGCTTCAACATTTCTAACAGAGGCATCCCTTTGGGTATTAGCAGAGAAAACCAATAATAACCACACTCACAGAATTGCTACTTGGTGTAGGAAGGAACTGTGATCCACTCCTAAGGGCTTGTCTCCTACTTAAGTAAGTCAATCTAAATTACTTTACTGTTGGAGTACCAGGTCAAACACCATAGAGAGTTCTAAGTATATTATGTCAAAGGATCTTGAGGAAGTATATTATTTCAATGGAGCCTAAGGAAGTTTGGTGTCCAAATCCTGTTGCCTTTTATTGCAGATGAACACCGAACTCCCAAAATCTAGTAACAATTCTGAGGTGCTCAGAGATCGTGGTGCTGAGATGCTCAGATACTGTGGTGATCAATGGCTCCATGTCTAGTTGGCAGCCGATATCAAGAGGAGTGCCCCAAGAGTCAGTCCTGGGGCCGATTTTGTTCAATATCTTCAGTGATGATCTGGAGGATGTCATGGACTGCACCCTCAGCAAATTTGCAGATGACACTAAACTGGGAGGAGTGGTAGATACACTAGAGAGTAGGGATAGGATAAAGAGAGACCTAGACAAAATAGAGGATTGGGCCAAAAGAAAACTGATGAGATTCAAAAAGGACAAGTGCAGAGTCCTGCATTTAGGATGGAAGAATCCCATGCACTGCTACAGACTAGGAACCAAGCGGCTAGGCAGCAGTTCTGCAGAAAAGGGCCTAGGGGTTACAGTGGACAAGAAGCTGGATATGAGTCAACAGTGCGCCCTTGTTGCCAAGAAGGCTAACAACATTTTGGGCTATATAAGTAGGAGCATTGCCAGAAGCTCAAGGGACGTGATCATTCCCCTCTATTTGACATTGGTGAGGCCACACCTGGAATACTGTGTCCAGTTTTGGCCCCACACTACAAGAAGGATGTGAAAAAATTGGAAAGAGTCCAGCGGAGGGCAACAAAAATGATTAGGGGGCTGGAGCACATGACTTATGAGGAGAGGCTGAGGGAAGTGGAATTGTTTAGTCTGCAGAAGAGAAGAATGAGGGGGCAGTTGATATCTGCTTTCAACTCCTGAAAGGGGGTTCCAAAGAGGATGGCTCTAGACTGTTCTCACTGGTAGCAGATGACGGAACAAGGACTAATGGTCTCAAGTGGCACTGGGGGAGGTTTAGGTTGGATATTAGGAAAAACTTTTTTCACTAGGAGGATGGTGAAGCACTGGAATGGGTTACCTAGGGAGGTGATGGAATCTCCTTCTTTAGAGGTTTTTAAGGTCAGGCTTGACAAAGCCCTGGCTGGGATGATTTAGTTGGGGATTGGTACTTCTTTGAGCAGGGGGTTGGACTAGATGTCCTCCTGAGATCCCGTCCACCCTTGATATTCTATGAGTCTGTGCATCGAAAGTTTTATGGGAGTTGAAGGCTTAACTCTCTCCTTTGAAAACCCCAGCCAAAGAATCAAATCACACAGTAGTAAATGCAATTAGATTCTGATCTCAGCTAAACATATTAGTAAAGCCCATAGAACTCAATGTGGTTATTAAATTATAACTGAGATTTGAATTTTCCAATTCAAGTTCGCATGAGCATCTCAACTTTGAAAATCTCCATGGCACATGCCTCCAAAGGCCAAAGAGACTATATATGGTTTGGAGCATCACTGAATGCTGTTGAATGCTGATCTGACATCTCATGCTCATTGGGCAAGTGTTTCTTGCAGGCAGGTATGTTTGAGCATCTTTGTATCATTGCATTCAATGGGCCATATTCTAGTCACATTAATAGGGCATAAATCAAGAATAATTCCTTTGGTGTGAAACTAGAGTCATTTAGATGTGAAAGGAACATGTTTTATTAGAATCATTCTCAAAGGGAACAAACTGACATACATCCAGCTATGGCAATTTATGCCAACTGAGATATTAGTGCAGTTTTATGAAATGTTTTCTTTCTCATTTCTCTAAGCAACTTAAAAATTGGCAGTGGGAATAAAGATGAGAAATTGTTATGTAATGAGACAAATTCTGATCATGGATAAAATTTTCAAAAGCACCTAAATGACTTGGGTGCTTATCTCCAATTTTGAAAATTGACTGGAGGGGCTCAAAAGCAGGTTTTCTTGGAAATCAGTGTTTTGACATTAGTGTAATCCCTTTGCTATTGGTTGAGTATAGATCTGATTCAAAGTTTTCTGTTGAAAAAAATCTTTTTTGGAGAAAATAGAATTTGTAATGAAAAAAATCTGTTTTTATAGAACATGCTGGGGTTTCAGTTATTTGATGACACCTTCTCCCCAAAATGGAGGGTTTTTGGGTGTGTGGGTGTGTGGAAAATGCAAATAAGAAAATAAATTCATTTTCATCAATAATTGTCATGGAAAAAATCAATCAGAACCAAGTCAGGAGAGTCAGATTCTTAAGGTCCTACATACGTCCTATTTTTTTCCAGTGCAGATCTGTTGTGGCTGCATTGACATATATGGTGTTTTATAGTCTGAATTAATTCTGATATAACTGAATCTGAAAGTTGTCCCTTCATATCCAGAATTTGAGCATATATTAAATTTCTTGAACATAAACTAAATGGAAACCAAAAGTCTCATTTTCCTCTCATTTACACAGGTATGAATCAGGAGTAAATCTATTGAAATAAATGCAAGTGCACTAGTGTAGAAGAGGTAGCAGGGTTTTCTTTTCTTTCAGAATAACACAAAGGGACAGATCCCCAGCTGGTATAAATTGTCCATAGATCCACTGGAGTAAATAAGCTAGATCCCTGGCTTAGCTCTATTGAATTCATTTTACTTCAGTTGAGGATGTTATCCAGATATTTAATCTGCTTTCATTTAAGAATTCAGCTGGACAAAGGTGTGAGGATATTCTGTAAATCAGAGAACATAGGAGGTAGCTAGGAGTTGCCACACTGACTCAGACCTCTTGTCCATCTAACCCAATATCCAGTCTCTGACAGTGACCATTACCAGGTGATGGAAAGAATGGTGCAAGAACCATACGGAACAAAGATGTGGTGTAATCTGCTCTCCATGAAGATCTCATCTTGATCTCTGAAAAAGGCTGGTTCAAGCCTTCAGGTATGAGATGTTACATTTTTTCCAAAATAATATTTGTAGTATTAACTATTATAACTCTGGATATGGTAGTTATCCATGTAATCGGCCAACCCCTCTTTAAATTATCACGCTTTGAATGTGTGAAGCAGAGGTAATTTCCACCTCTTGTGCCAACTTTCCAAGGTATCCTAATCCATTTGTGAACTGGCCACCCACTATTTGGCATCTATATGTATCTGCCCCTGGAATTATCACCTGACAAATAGTATTAGCAGAAAAAAGTCTGTTGGGCGATTGGAGCCAGATCCTGTTTTCAGCTCCAAGGGTGGAAATTTAAGACAAAGGACTTTACTCCAGATTTTCACCAGCATAACAAAACAGAATTAGACCTAGGTAGTTAAGGTCCTAATCTTGAAAACCCTTCTACATAACTGTAAGCATGCTGCTTAGGCAGAACCTCTTGCTATGCATGTTTTCAGAACAGAGGCTCTAGTATCTTGTCTGAATGTGTATCCGTCCCTTCCATCTTTTTAGAATGACAGGAGAGGGTCTAGGGAACATACAGTCACGGAATCAGGTCTTCTGGGATTTATCCCTGCTTCGAGGAGTGGAGAGAGATCTAGTGTGGTAGAGACAGGGCTGGAAGTCAGGTCTCCTGGGTTCTTTTCTTAACTGTGGTACTGACCCATTGTATGGAATTGTCCTGGTCATGTTACTTTTCTTAATTCACCCCAGTCTTTCTTCCTTGTAAAGCACTTTGAGATCTCCGATGGTGTGGTGATGGGGACTATATAAGAATCTAATATAGATAGATTTACAGAAGAAGAAATAGTAATTCTTAATGGTTTTTGTCCATTTGCCTCCTGAATTCTAAGTTACTGTCTGCTGCAAAATTTCTGCATCTTTATTCTTTCTCTTTTTTTTCCTCAGTGTTCCCTTGTCATGCCTTTTTGAGTGTATTGCTTAGTTGAACTTTTCCGGTTTTTGTTTTGTAAATGTGTGCATCCCATTTTGTAAGTTCTCCTCTCTTTCCTGGGAATTAGATGTCAAACCTTGTGTTTGTCTTTATCGGTATGAGGTACTTGGACATTCATTTTTTTCTGTGTTTTGGTCGCTATCCTAACTGATGTTTTGTTTATTTGGTTTTTGGGATTTTGGGATGATTTTTTTCTTGCTGACATACAGAAACTATGTTTCAAAAACATACAATATCAAACAGAAAACACAGTTATTTTCAAAAAACTGGAAAATTACATTGTCCAAAAATTAATTAGTTTGAGAACAAAACTGAAGAGAAATTAATGTATTTTTTTAAAGAAACCATTGGAAAAGTTTAAAGATTAAATCAACTGAACAACCATCAAAATAACCCAGTTAGTACTGAAAACCAATGGAATTACAATGATTTCAGAATTTCAGATATTTTCAAAAATAGGGAGCATGTAGTACTTATAGACTGTAATCAAATCACCCCTTAACTGTCTTTTTCGTAAGAGAAATAAATTTTGCTCCTGAAGTCTATCATTATTTACATGTTCCTATCTTTTAGTCATTTCATGGCTCTTCTCTGAACCTATTCTCATTTATCAACCCCCTTCTTGAATTGTGGACACCAGAACAGGACATAGTGTTTCAGCATTGATCTCATCAGATCCAAGAAGAGAGGTAAAATAACCTCTCTAGTCCTACTTGAGATTTCTCTGTTTATGCATCTCAAGATCAAACTAGCTCTGTAGGCCACTGTGAAAGACTGGAAACTTGTGTTCAGTTGATTATCTACCACAAATCTTTTTCATAGTTATTGCTTCCCAGGACAGAGTTGCCTCTCATGTAAGTATGGCCTACTTTTATTGTTCCTAGATGTGCACATTTACATTTAGCCATATTAATACAGATACTGTTTTCCTGAGCAGTTCACCAAGCAATCAAGTTTACCAATCAATCTAGGTAGCAATCCAAATCCGAGCAATCCAGATAGCAATCCAAGCAATTCAAGCAATTCTCTTCCTATCTATCACTCTTCCAATTTTTGTGTCATCTGCAAACTTTATCCGTAACATTGTTTTGTTCTCTTCCAAGTCATTGATAAAATGTTAAATAGCGTAGGGCCAAGAACTGATCTCTGCCAGACTCCATTGGAAAAACACCAGCTCAATGACGATTCTCCATTTGCAGTCAGATTTTGAGACCTATCTCTTAGCCAGTTTTTAATTCATTTAATGTGTGCCTTCTCAGTTTTATATGCTTCCACATTTTTAATCAAAATATCATGTGGTATGAAGTCAAATGCCTTGCATACATCTATGTATATTACATACACTTTTACCTTTATCAATGAAATTTGTAATATCATCAAAAAAATCAGATTAGTTTGACAGAATCTAATTTCCATAAATCCAGTTAATTACATTACTCTCCTTTAGTTCTTTATTAATCAAGCCCCTTATCAGCTGCTACATTATCTTACTCAGAATTGGTGTCAGGCTGAGAAGCCTATAAATACCCAGGTAATTCCATTTGCCATTGTTTGAAAAAATTGCACATTGGTTAGCTTTCTTCTAGTCTTTTGATACTTTTCCACTGCTCCAAGACTTATTGAAAATCAACATTAATTGCCAAGCAAACTCCTTATCCAGCTCTTTAAAAACACTTGGATGCAAATTATTTGCATCTGCTGATTTTTAAATGTCTAACTTTAGTTGATTCTGTTTAACATAATCCACTATATTTGAAAGAGTATTATCATCACAATGCAACACTATACCATATTTCTCCCAAATACAGAATAGAATTATATACTATATTGATAATTCTACCATTACTATCTAGTAATTGGACCTATAACATTATCAGGATTCTTTTTGTTCCTAATTTATTTTAAAAAAATCTTTTCTTCTTTTTCTCTTTAACTGTGGGCTATAGATTTCTCCTTGTGTTCCTTTGCTTCCCTTATCAATTTGCTGCAATTCCTGACTTCTGATTTAGATTCATTACTGTCAGCTTCCCGTTTACATTTTTGTAATTAAAGTTTTCCTCCCAGCTGATTTGGCTCACAATTGTTTTCAGCTTTGTGAAACTGGCCCTATTAAGCACAGAATATATATATTAGTGGTCTGGACTTCATTGTACTTACACATTATAAATGTGATCAAGTCATGATTACATTACCTAAACTAACACTAATCCTTAGTTCTGTGACCAGTTTCTCTTTATATGGTAGGACAGGGTTTAATCTAGAATTATCCTATTTTAAATGCAACAATTTTGAGTTAGGAAATTGTCTCCTATTTTGTTTAGGAATTCCAAAGATATTTTAGTACTCTCTGCATGAGACCTCCATCACATTTTATTCAGGTTGATGTTCCCCACATGATTGTGCTATAGCATCACATTAGGAGCTCATGTTAACCCTTAGATCCTCCTCACATTCACCACTTTCCAGCACTCACATTCCCTAGATGGCTCTCAAAGTCTCCATCAAGATATTTGTATGAGTAGTAAAACCTCCATCAACACAAAAAAGGTGCAAAATCTTAACTCAATGTTAACTGAAATGGGAATTTTGTGCCTTAATATTTTATATGCTTCCTTTCTTTTTGATTACTCCAAGTCCTTTTCCTTTGCAGGCAGCATCAAGTATGTGGAAGGAGATGGTCAATAGAACTACCGTGAGCGAGTTCCTTCTTCTGGGTTTCTCTGACATCCGAGAGCAACAGATTTTATACTCCATGGTGTTCCTACTCATTTATCTAGCAGCTGTGATAGGGAACCTTCTTATCATTGCAGTTGTAGCCCTCGATTGCCACCTTCGCACCCCCATGTATTTTTTCCTATTCAACCTATCCTTCCTAGACCTCTGCTACATCTCTGTCACCATCCCCAAGATGTTTGCCGACTCCCTAACCAACACCAGGTCCATTTCCTTCTTTGGATGCGTCACCCAAGTCTTTCTGGTTATTTCACTTGCAGCCACAGAATGTGCCTTTCTCTCCGTGATGGCATATGATCGCTATGCTGCCATCTGTTTTCCTCTGCATTACAGGATGATCATGAGCAGGGGCACCTGTGCCCAGATGGCAGCTGGTTCCTGGGTCAGTGGATTCCTGTATTCAGTGCTTCACACAGGCAATACCTTTAGGTTGCCCTTCTGCCATTCCAATGTTGTTGACCAGTTCTTCTGTGATATCCCTCAGTTGCTCAAGCTATCCTGCTCCGACACATACCTCAACAAGGTTGTGGTGGTCCTCTTTGGGGTGTGCTTAGCACTGGGCTGTTTTGTGTTTATCATTGTGTCCTACATTCAGATATTTTCCACCGTGCTGAGGATCCCATCCATGCAGGGAAGGCGTAAAGCCTTCTCCACCTGCCTGCCACACCTCGTGGTCATTGGCTTATTCTTTGGCACTGGCAGCTTTGTGTATATGAGGCAAACCTCAATGTCTTCTTCCTTTTGGGACTTGTTGGCATCTGTGCTGTATGCGGTGCTGCCACCATTATCAAATCCAATCATTTATAGCTTGAGGAATAAGGAGATAAGAGAGGCTCTGGGTAGGGTGATAGCCAGGAAATATTTTTCCAAAGAGTGGAATGTCCATTTTTAGTTTGACTTGACTGGAATCTTGGGAAACCCTTATTCATGTGAGTGACACTGTTGACTTTGGTGGAGTTTCTCCTGATTTACACATGTGTGAGTAGATGAACAATCTGCCCTGTGGTAGACTTAGGAAGGGATTTTCAAAGTCGTCAAAGGGAACTAGCCATCTATTGAAATTCCAACATTGATCCTAACTACTTCAGCCGTAGACTTGGATTCCAACTTCTGCTAATCTTGGGTGGTGCATGGCTGCGGGGGAGAGGAGTGGGTGTTTGGGACCAATTTCTTGCTGGCAAAAAAAAAAGCACATTTTAAAAGGCTGGTGAACCTTTGTGAGCTTTCTCTTGGGACCTTTGCCCTTGAGGGTATGTCCACACTGCAGCTAGGAGTGAGCCTTCCAGCCCACCTAGACAGACTTGTGCTAGCTGTGCTCAAGCTAGCCTGCTAAAGCAGCAGTGGAAACAGTGCAGCTCAAGCAGCAGCTAAAGCTCTCAAGCATTGTAATGCTCGGGTTGCCAACCTGAGTCTCTGCAATGCACACAGTCCTAGTTTTAGTGCGCTAGCTCAAATGAAAGTAGTGTGACTCTATCTACACAAGCTGGCAAGGTTACTCCCATCTGCAATGTAGACATGCTCAAGATACCCCAGCTATTAATGTGTGTGTCTCAGAAAGAAACCAGCATCTTTGTGGAAACAGTGTTCTGTATTCCCAGCCCTACTTCCCTTTCTTTCTGACCTAATGTTGCCCTACTCTATCTGTTTTCCTTATGTTCCTTATTGGGTGTCAAGGCTTGGAGGTCCAGATGGTGGAATGAAGGCAGAGGAAAAGAGAGTGATGGGCCTTCTATACACCAAACATTTACTGTGAGATTTTCAAAACCTCCCAAGTAGTAGAGCTGGTTGGAATTTATAGGTCAAAAATGGTCTGTTGAAGAAAATGAATATTTTTGCACAAGATTTCAATTTTAATCCAAATTTTCTGTTATTTATGAAAAACAAACAAATAAAAACACACACAAACTGAAAATAATAAATGAGGGACATAAATCCACACCGTGTAGAGGTCAAGCATAGGAGTTTATTGCACACAGTGCTGGTAGAGTGTCACCTTGCTTATTAGGCTCAGAGACACTGTCAGTTAATTGATTACAATAGAATACATAGATCTTCCATGGGCAGGGGAAAGTGACAAGGTTGGCAGTTCCACACCCCGGGATAGGTTTTGCAGCAAGACAAAATAGCACATTAGCCAATGGTTAACAGGTTACATAATGTCTCCGCCCACAGTTTTAAGTTAGCAAGTTAACATTTAGTTAATACTTTGATAAAATGTTATTAGTATAAAATATATATGTTTAATTCTGATTTGGGGTCCAGAGGAATGGAGCAACTCCTTTGATTGTCCAACAGGTACATTCCTAGTGGCTGAAGCAAAAAAACAGTGAGAGTATATGACAATACAGATTGTCTCCTTTATGTCTTAAGGCAGGCCCTGGGCCCTGGGAAGGGAGGTGGAAGGATGCCATATCTTATACTGATGTGCCAACTTTTCATCAGCTCAAAGTTGGATATGTGAGAAGAATACTTTCCTACAGAAGAAACACAATAGGAACAGGGATCCTTTGTTCAATCTGAAACATAATGATTTAGTTATTCTTTCAACTGGCATTTTTGCTGACCAAGCATATCTTTAGCAAAGGCAATGTTATCTTGTTTACCCCGGCTTTCTCTCAGCTGATTACTATTTGCTAGGTCTCTAGTCTCTTGATCAAACTCTGGACTTTAGATCTGGAAGAGAGCTGGCACAATCCATATACCAGGTTGTCATATAAAATGCACATGGATTTTAACCCTTCAATAAAAAAAAACCCAATAAAAATGCTTGGGATATTAAATATGATTCATTTTTGAAAAAAAATTGTTTTGGTGTTTAGAAAATAAAAACTTTTACTAGAAATGGAAATATCTATGTGAATGCAGTTTCAAAACTTAAATATTTTGTACTAAAATAAGTTCGTAGAAGCCCAAGTATTTTGAGACAAAATGATTTTTCAGTACTAATTTTATTATTTTAGTTAGCGGTTTAATTTTTGATTGATGTTTTCATTTTTCAGTAATTACTTTTCATTTTTAAAACAATTCTGTGTTTTAAAAAATTATTATTTTTAACCAACACTTCAAAAATGTCAATGAAAAGAGATAAAAGATAAGGCTGTCAAGCAATTTAAACAAAATCACAATCATGTCATTAAAATTAATCACGATTAATTGTGCAATTAATCACAGTGTTAAACAATAATAGAGTACCAAGTATTTAAAAAAATTGTGCTCTAAAAATCAAAAGAAACAGTATTTTTCATTTCACTTCATACAAGTACTGTAGTGCAATCTGTTTATCATAAAAGTCAAAATTACAAATGTAGAATTATGTACAAAAATAGCTGCATAAAAAAATAAAACATTATAAAACTTTAAACCCTACAAGTCCATTCAGTCCTACTTCTTGTTCAGCCAGTCTCTCAGACAAACAAGTTTGTTTTCATTTTCAGGAGATAATACTACCCACTTCTTGTTTACAATGTCATCTGAAAGTGAGAACAGGTGTTCACATGGCACTGTTGTAGCCAGAGTTGTAAGATATTTATGTGCTAGATGCATTAAAGGTTAATATGTCCCTTCATCTTCAACCACCATTCCAGAGGACATCATCCATGCTGATGACAGGTTTTGCTCAATAACAATCCAAAGCAGTGCAGACCAATGCATGTTCACTTTCATCATCTGAGTCAGATGCCACCAGCAGAAAATTGATTTTCTTTTTTGATGGTTTGGGTCCCATAGTTTCTGCAGCGGAGCGTTGCTCTTATAAGACTTCTGAAAGCATGCTCCACATCTTGTCCCTCTCGGATTTTGGAAGGCACTTCAGATTCTTAAACCTTGGATTCAGTGCTGTAAATATCTTTAGAAATTTTACATTGGTACTCTCTTTGCTTTTCGTCAAATCTGCAGTGAAAGTGTTCTTAAAATGGACACTATGTGCTGGGTCATCATCTGAGACTGTTATAATATTAATTAACACATTATTTTTTTAACAAGAGTCATCAGCACGGTAGCCAAAGCATGAAGGGGCATTCGAATGTTTAGCATATCTGGCACATAAATACTTTGCAATGCCTGCCATAAAAGTGCTATGCAAATACCTATTCTCACTTTCTGGTGACATTGTGACTAAGAAGCCAGCAACATGTAAACAAACTTGTTTGTCTTAGCGATTGGCTGAATAAGAAGTATGACACAATTAATTTTTTTGAGTTAATCACATGAGTTAACTGCAATTAAGCGACAGCCCTAGTGAAAATGAACAAACAAACAAACAAACAAAAAAAAAAAACACCTCGGGGAGAGAGGGTGATTTTCAAAAGGATCACTGGCTGTTAGTTGTCCAGCTGCTCTTGAAAATCCTACTAGGCATCTGAATACCTTTAAAAATCTGGCTCTCAGACACTTAGAAATCTCAGCCTCATTGATGTTCAACATCCATGCTCCTAAGTCAGGTTTTAAAATGGAACTTAGGCTCCTACGTCACTTTTCAAGATTTTACCCTATGTGTTTTGCCCAAGGTCACATGGGAAGCCAGTGGCAGAGTAAGACATTGACTCCAGCTTTCCCAGCACCTTCCTGCTTTCCTTTACCAGAAATGTGCTGCCTTTCCATTTCATTGTGTTTCCCCATGTACTTGCCTTGCAAGAAAGGCCACATTGAGCCAATCAGTCCATGAACCATCCTCTCAGTCAGAGCGAATTTAAGAAGTGGTGACAATTTTCCAGTAGCAACTTGTCCAAAATATTGTCCTCCCCTCTGGGTGTTGAAGAGAGCTCAAAAGGCCCTTCCACTCCTACAATGACAGAGGCAAATGGAGAGGGAGGTGCAGCATCAGAGCAGCCCATAAGGTTGCTTGCATCAGTGTGAGATGGTGGGCCACAGAGGTTTTATCTTTGCATCTGGAGAATCCATTAGGACCAGCATGAAGTGCCTAAATACCTTTAAAAATCTGGCTCAGAGTCACTTTTGAAAATGGGATTTAAACTCCTAAATCTCTAAGGTGCTTGCGAAATGATCCTTGAGGTACCTCTTCATTTCAGAGTTAACCCAGATTTTAGTCCAAAAGCCCCTACTGTCCATACACAAAACCCTGTGACCCAGGTTTGGAGATGCTTTGAATCCAGGCTGGCTATCCCAGTTAGGGGTGTGGCTTAGAGTCCAGGCTCTGCTTTAATTTGGGATGGAACATGTCCACTTTGCAGTGAGGATACAGGCTACTAAGAGTCTTCCATGTCTTCCCCCATGGTTGTAGTTTCCTGCCTTTCTACCTACATCCTTCTTCTGCATTAAAAGTCACCTACCAGTCTATATGCACCGGTTTGGGGTTAAACCTCACATTCCAGGTGGTCTGCTCTACACAGCCCCTGGAAAGCACTTGAACAGAGGAACCATCTTGGAAACCTTCTTCCTGGCATCCTGAACTATATCCAAGCCTTGCCCGGTTGGAATACAGACTGCAAACAGAACTGAGGTGCATGCCCAGCCCACAGAACATTTGTTCACTGTTTTGTTGAGATAAGAATAGAGCTTCGTCCACCTCATCCCCCTGGTCTGGTGGTCTATAGCAGACTTCCACCATGACATCATCCTTGTTGCTCACACTTCTAAACTTGATCAAGAACACCTGGAGCACCTGGAAAAAGTCTTCAAGCACATCAGGTAGGCAAGACTAACTGTTAAGGCTAAAAATTGTCAAATAGGCCAAAACAGGATGACTTACCTTGGACACCAGGTGGGTCAAGGAACTATAAACCCCCTACATGCCAAAGTGGATGCTATCCAAAAGTGGTCTGTCCCATAGTCAAAGAAACAGGTCCAATCCTTCTTAGGCTTGGCTGGGTACTATAGGTGATTTGTACAGTGAGGCAGTCGAATTGCTGCCCCACTGACAGACCTGACCAGAAAGACCCAGCCAAATGCAGTTCCGTGCACTGATGAGTGTCAGAAGGCCTTTAACCAGCTTAAGGAGACATTCATGTCTGACCCTGTGCTAAGGGCCCCAGACTTTGACAAACCATTTCTAGTGACCACAGTGTGTGTAGGAGCAGTTTTAATGCAGGAAGGACCGGATCAAGAATTCCATCTGTTGTGTTTCTCAGCAAGAAGCTGTCAGAGAGGGAAAGCCACTGGTCAATCAGCGAAAGAGAATGCTACGCCATTGTGTATGCTCTGGAAAAGCTACGCCCATATGTTTGGGGACAGCGTTTCCAGCTACAAACCAACCATGCTGCTAAATTGGCTTCATATCGCCAAGGGAAATAGCAAAAAACTTCTTTGGTGGAGTTTACCTCACCAAGATTTTGATTTTGAAATTCAACACATTTCAGGAGCTTCTAACAAAGTAACTGATGCACTCTCCCATGAAAGTTTCCCAGAGTTAACTGGTTAGAATTGTCCTTGAAATGTGAAAAACCTTGTAGTGTTTACATAATTAGTAGTATATGTAAAGGTGCATGTGTTTTATTAATCTGTTTATTCTAAAGTTCTAGGAAAAAAATCACATCCAGTGTAGTCCAACACTGTCTGAGATTTGGGGGCGTGTCATAACCAGATAGTTAAGGGTTAATGCCTCTTTTAACTCTAAGGGGTTAAGAAGTTCACCTAGCCTAGCTGACACCTGACCAGAGGAACCAATGGGGGAACAAAATGTTTCAAAAGGAAGGAGGATAGTTTCCTTTATTTAGAGTCAGTTTCAGTTTTGGCCGGAGTGGAAAAAATCAAGGAAGCAGCCTCTTATCAGAGTAATGAGTATTAGAAAAGAAATAAATAGATTTATGTTTATTTTCTTTTTGTAATTTGTCTTGGCATTAACAGAATAATCAAATTGGGAATTCTTTTGTGTACTAAGTTTTGCCCAGGGGAACATCCTCTGTGTTTTCAATCTGTTGTCTGTGAGATCCGCTTGTATGCTATCTCCCAGAGGTTTTTTTTCTTTTATCTTTCTTTTCTTTAACTAAAAGCCTTCTTTTTAAAGAACCTGATTGATTTTTCCTTGTTTTTAGATCCAAGGGGGTTGGATCTGGACTCACCAGGGATTGGTGGAGGGAAAGGGGAGGAGGAGTAATTCTTCCTTGTGTTAAGATCCAAGGAGTTTGGATCGGTGTTCACCAGGGAATTGGTGGAGGAGTCTCTTAAGGTTACCCAGGGAGGGGAAGGTTTTGGGGGGGGGGAAGACAGAGTGGTGGCAGCATATTGATCTAAGCTGGTAATTAAGCTTAGGGCTTCACATGCAGGTCCTCATATCTGTACTCTGTGACAGAGCCAAACTGAAGACTGCCATGAACTTCTGAGATGAGAAAATCTGCCAGAAAGTGCAGAACCCAGCAAGGCAGAGGAGGAAATTTATCACAAAATCTTTGGAGCAATCCAGCGGAACTTTTCTTCGGGCAAGGAGCTGACATCTAAACTCCTCATCAGCTGGACGAAAAGAGAGACCCTAGAAGCCTGGCAAGTGATCACTAGAAATCGTTTTAGACTGTCTGTATCTATGTCTGGGATGTCCTAAACCTATTGCGTATGTGTGTGTGTACCTAAAAATATAATAAATTGTAGTTTTAGATAAGAGTACATTTGCTTCTGAGAATTGATGATTGGTGATTCCTCAATTCAAGGGTGATCTCCACCACAGATTTGACTCAGGAGTCCGATTCTGGAACCACAAATCTGCTCACAGTAGGTACAGACATTTCATGGCCGGCCAGCTGCCTGCTGGGAAAAAGTTCTTTCTTTTTCCTTCTTTCTCTCTCTCTTTTCAGCTCTGAGGGTGAGGTGCTTCCCCTTCAAGCAGGCCACCACCTGATGGAGGATATAGTACCATTGGGGTCGGTTGGTGGCTTGCTCCTCCCGGCTTGTGATGACACGTGCATCTATCAATCATTTATCAGATGGAATTGCTGTGTTTCCATTAATTTATTCCTGACTGCCTGGAGTGAAACAATTAAGACACCACTGCTTTCAGTTCTAAAAACTCTGAGTAACAAATTTGGTGATCTGTTTGCCAGGAGTGGAAGAAAGAAAGGAGATGATTGATAAAATTTCTTTGTTTTTTTTGGCATAGAGGAGGAGGACATGGAGCAGGGTTGCAAACTTGTAATTTTATGTGTTGTAGTCCCAAACTGATTTGCGGATATGGTCCACTACTGATTCAGGGCTCAAGCTAATAAGCCTGGTCCAGTCAGAAAATATGTCAGAAAGCATAGTTTTTGAAGTTTGGAGCCTTTATCAGACCTGGAGCATTCTTGCAGCTCTGTAAGCAATGGGAAACCTGGATTAGTGTGGGAATGTGGATGTCAAGTAATAGTTTTAGCTGAGTTGTCAAACAAGTCCCAGGATGAGACCCAGGCTGGTCACAGAGAAGGTAAGAGACAGAGAGCTATGCTCTCAGAAAGCAAAAGGGAATAGTGGCAGCAATTAGAGGCAGTCATAGGCTAGGAACCAACCACAACATTCTCCAACTCAAACTGTAGACTTTTGTCTATTCACGATCCATACTGTTTTGCTCTCAACCAACAATAGACTTCTCCCCTTTTCACTCTTAATGAGAATATTGCCTATCCATTGACCATAACATTCTTCCTCCTCCATCAACAAACTCTCTCTATAATTTTTCCTATCAACTCAGTCATTTCATACTCTCAATCCACCCCTCTGAGGATGGTTTGGGAGAATTGGTAGGCTATGGGACACATTCTGAATTTCAACAGACTCAGACTGTAGCATGGAAGACAATTCCACTATCAATGAAACGCCACTTGTTTGCTCAGATGCTTTGTCAGATTATTTCAGTTACACTCAGGGAGTAGGGGTCTGAATTACTAATTGAGAGGAGAGATTCTGTACCATGATGGTTTCAATGAGGCCTAACTTCTGGAGGTGTTACTGCTGTGTAGGAAGCAGTATGGACATTGGAATTTACTGAAATATATAGCATAACTTCACAACACCCAACTCTTGTGAGGCACATCTGTATTTATGTCTCCCAGAAGCTTGAGTGAGATCCTACCCACTGTCATTTGAGGTACCAAATGCAACAGTAAAAGAGACATTTGCTTGAATGACAATTTTCCTTTTTAAATAAATGTAATTGAGACAAGTTCAGGACCACTTTGTGGTTACAGTGCATGAATATTCCACCAATGCAGAAATGAATGTGCAAGGAAACAGTGAAGTTGAAGCAACTGAGATGGGATTTTCAAAGTGGCCGAAAGGAGTTGGTTGCTGACCTCACACTGAAAATCATGTCTAATTACCATAGGCCCTGCTGAACAGCTCATTCACGCCCTAGAAAACACTTAACCATGTATTCAACTTTAAGCCTTCAATGGGCCTACTCATATGTTTAAAGTTAAGCACTTGCCTAAGGAGATGAGTTTTAGAGTCATAATCAAGGAGTTTTTGGATAGGAATCTATGACCATTTAGACCAACTGACGATCTCCCATTCAGTTTTAAAAGGCCTGATTATAATTCTTCAGTGTATCCACACAGGAAAGAGAAACTGAGCATGTTAAAATGTAACCAGTCAAAACAGCTCAAATGTCACACATTTAAAATCAGGATCTGCTTGTAAATGAACTATAGAGCAAGAAATATTCAAATAAATTATTTGGTGACTAATGCTGAATGACTATTTTAAGAAAATCATGATCTAGACAAAGACAGTCATAAAAGAAAAAAGAACAATAATTTTCATGGATTATCTATTTATCTAACCAAGCTCCTGTCTCTACTACTGTCTATTTTAGAGGTCCCCAAATTATGGGGCGAGGAACCTTTGTTGGGTCATAGCGAGGCACGTGCCAACCTACAGGGGGGCAGGAATGGAGTGCTGCCCAGACCCACGCCACTCCCAGTTCTGCTTTGTCCCCACCCCAGCTGTGACCCCTTCTCCTGGATCCATGTCCATCCCACCCCCAGCCTCAGTCCCCAACCATGGCCTAGTCACAGCTCTGCATTTGGCTCTGGCCCTGATCCGGATCCTAGCCTCAGCCCCTGGCCACAGCTCTGTTCCAGGTCCTGCTCCTGGCCTCAGACTTGCCCCCCTCTGTGGCCTCAGCCTTAATCCCCTGTGTCTTAAACAGATAAGAAAAGTTAATAGCACAGAAGTACTTTATATCTCTTTGACTGTAAAGGGTTAACAAGTTCAGTAAGCCTGGCTGTCACCTGACCAGAGGACCAATCAGGAGACAGGATACTTTCAAATATTGAGGGAGGGAAGTTTTTGTGTGTGCTGTTAGTTTTTGGTTGTTGTTCTCTCTGGGGGATCAGAGGGACCAGACCTGCAACCAGGTTTCTCTCCAATCTCCCTGATACAGGCTCTTAAAGTTCAAAATAGTGAGTACTAGATAGATAAAGCGAGTTAGGCTTATGTTTGTTCCCTTTATTTGCAAATGTGCATTTGGTTGGAAGGAGTTTAAATGTGCCTTTGGCTGAAAGGATTTTAATTGTGTATTTGGCTGAAAGGATTTTAATTTGTATTTGAATACTTAGGCTGGGAGGGTATTCTCCATGCCTTTAGCTAAAAAAACCTTGTACTATATTCCATTTTAAATTTACAAAGATAATTTTTACTGTTTTTCTCTCTTTAATTAAAAGCTTTTCTTGTTTAAGAACCTGATTTTTTTTATTCTGGTGAGACCCCAGGGGACAGGGTCTGGATTCACCAGGGAATTGGTGGAGAGAAAGGAGGGAAGGGGGAGAGAAAGGCTAATTTCTCTCTGTGTCAGGATTACTTTCTCTCTCAGGGAGAGTCTGGGAGGGGAGAGAGAAGGAGGGGGGAAGGTGAATTTTCCTCTCTGTTTAAAGATTCAAGGAGTTTGAATCACAGTGAGCTTCCAGAGTAACCCAGGGAGGGGAAGCCTGGGAGAGGCAACGGTGGGGGAAAGGGTTTTCTTTCCTTGTGGTAAGATCCAGAGGGTCTGGGTCTTGGGGGTCCCCGGGCAAGGTCTTGGGGGGATCAGAGTGTACCAGGCACTGGAATTCCTGGTTGGTGGCAGCGCTACAGGTTCTAAGCTGGTGATTAAGCTTAGAGGAATTCATGCTGATACCCCATCTTTTGGACGCTAAGGTTCAGAGTGGGGAATTGTACCATGACAAGGGACCCATTTCCTCATCAACCTCTCCCTCCCAGGAGAGGCAGCCCTGCTTCTGGCCCCAGCTCCTGGAGAGCAGGGAGGGACAGGGGTAAGAGAGGGGATGCGACCCTGAAAACTTTGGGGACCACTGGACTATTGAATATGTAGTGTAAACAACTGTATATTCAAATAATAAAGCCAAACTGAACAGGGAACTGCCACCTCTAAGCAGCTTGTCCAAATGACTGGGCTGCTGGGTACTCTGATGTTGATCCCTCAGTCTCTTCTGTTGAAGCTGTTCCACTGTGGGCAAACAATTAAGCAGACATTGGAGCATGGCAATGGGTTTTCCACGCTCTAGAAGAGGGCTTTGAAAACCATACAACAGAGTCCTTCTATCTGTCACTCTCTGTCTAATCCAATGATTGTTTTTAAATATTTATCAACAGTAGAACAGCTTCAACAAGAGAGACTGACCATAACGATAAATAAATAAATAAGCAGT
Source organism: Gopherus flavomarginatus (assembly GCF_025201925.1). Classification (NCBI taxonomy): domain Eukaryota; kingdom Metazoa; phylum Chordata; order Testudines; family Testudinidae; genus Gopherus; species Gopherus flavomarginatus. The sequence continues at coordinate 15,560,639 of NC_066627.1, read as the reverse complement.
AGCCAAATCCTGCAAATCAAGGCACCTTTAGACACATTTGGATTCTTGTGTGGATGAAAGGCCATCTGTCTTTGAAGAGAATGTCTAAATCCCAGTGGTCATGGTTACAGGGCTAGCTGAACCTCTGACCCTTCTCTGATCTCTCTGACTTAACCTGCCCATCTCCTATGACTGAGTCACATGATTCATCTCCTCTTAAATTTGTCCCAGGCAACATCCCCCTGTGCACTAATTGCGATTTCCCAGCAGATCAGACTGTCTTTGTCCATTCAGCTCTTCTGTCGGGAGCTATGACCTGCGGTACGTAGAGTGACCAGACACCCTTCTCCAAATAAAATCTGATTCATTTACCACAGTAAGAACAAAGCAGAACATAATAGAAAAGATTACATAGAAACCCCACATCTGTCTCACCAAAAATTTCAATGGAATAAAATATTGTTCTCTTTATTCAGGCTCAGATTGTCTTTAGGAAACATGGTAAAGCTTTTCTCCTCAAACAAGTGTTTCCGTCATATCAAGAAAGATATTCATTTAGATAAAGATAGTAAAAAGATGTTTATCCAAGGCTGTAGGTGCCTGAAAATATCACTAATAACAGTAAAATCTTGAAAACCTTTAAAATAATAATTTCTACAGAATCTCAGCCATCCACACTCCTAGAGAATCTTTTTTCCACCCTCCATAATTGTCAGAAGTAAAGCTTCACCTTTGACAGAGAACCCAATTAAAGAGGTGATCACATCGACACCTCCAAAAGATGACAATAAGATGCCATAATCTAATCAAACTTATCCGACCCTCCCAAATTCCTCCCCGCAAAATCTACAACAAATCAATTAGTCAATTTAAAAAAAAACAACAAAGAGAAAGAAAATAGAACAAACAAATAAAGCCTCTCAGACCCCAAGTATATGTTTTATCCCAAAATAAGAGAAGAGACAGAAAGTCCATGAATTCCAGTGTGGACTTATTTCTGGCTACTGATTTTATGGGTAATGTGCTTAGATAGTGTGGTGATGATGGCCAAATAGATCCTAAAATTAAAAAGATAGATTGTGATTTTATTTCTGCTGGGGTAAACACATGAAACAAAGAAATAAATCAAGCAACCAATCAATACGACAAAACAAGAAACAGAGACAATCCAATAAACAAAACTTTCCATATTCCAATCAAAAATTTTACCCTAAAAAGAAGAGTCACAGCCTCCATGAAGTCCATCAGGGCCTTAGATATGGCTTCATATTTTATATTCAAAGTGCTTGGATAGTGTGGTGACTGTGGCAGTACAAATTCCAAGATAGATAGATTCAGATATTTTTTCATTCTTGTGTAATTCAATTGACTTCAGTCGAGTAAGTGTGGATTTTTACTACTGCATAAACAGACTGCACACGATGGCAACAGTGTTGTCATCAGTTGATTATATTTATAAGGAAACAGGATAAAACCACAGTCAAGGGAGACAGACAGTACTCTTATTCTTGGTGAATAACCTCCACCCAGTCAGCTTTCTAACTGCATCTTTGATCTTCTTATTCCTCATGCTATAGATAATCGGATTCATCACTGGAGGCACCATGGAATAGAGAACAGCCGCCAAGATATCCAGCCCTGCTGTTGAGCTGGAGGTGGGTTTCAGATAGGCAAAGGAGGAAACAGAAAGAAACATGGAAATGACAATGAGATGAGGAAGGCAGGTGGAGAAGGCTTTATGTTGGCCCTGCTCAGAGGGCATTCTCAGCACTGTTTTGAAGATCTGAACATATGACACAATTACGAAAACAAAGCAACCTACGGCTAAACATGCACCAAATGCAATAACCCCAAATTCACTGAGGTATGAGTCAGAGCAGATGAGCTTGAGTAGCTGAGGGATTTCACAAAAGAACTGGTCCACCACGTTGTCTCCACAAAAGTTTAGCGCAAATGTGTTCCCAGTGTGTAGTGCGGAGTAGATAAGACCACTCATCCAGGCACTTGCAGCCATTTGGACACAAGCTCTCCTGTTCATCACTCTCTCATAGTGCAGAGGTTGGCAGATGGCGATGTATCGGTCGTACGCCATGATGGTCAGTAAGGCAAGATCTGATGAAAGAAGGAACATGAAGAGAAAGACTTGGACAATGCATCCAGAATAGGAAATCAACCTAGTGTTGCTTAGAGAATTAGCCATGGATTTGGGGACAGTGACAGAGATGGAGCCGAGGTCTAGGATGGACAAATTCATCAGGAAGAAGTACATGGGGGTGTGAAGGTGGTGGTCAAAGGCTACAACCATGATGATGAGAAGATTACCAACCAGTGCTGCCAGGTAAACCAATAGAAATAGAACAAAGTGCAAAATCTGCAGCTCCCAGATGTCAGAGAATCCCAGAAGAAGGAACTCAGTTACAGTCGTTCGGTTGGACATTTTCTCTCTCAGTACATTGGGTGATGGCTGTGGAGGGAAGGAGAAGGGCATTAGGGCAGGATTAGAGTCTCAGAGGATTGACCCTGACTTCCCTCTTCGTAATATCTCATGATGCGAACGTCAAAGGAGCATAGGGTTTGTCACTTCCATTCACTGTGGGTGGTGAGTGATCCCCACCACAGAGATTCAGAGCACTAATCAGGGGGTTGTCACATGAGTGTAAAGTGGCATAGCTCCCTTAAAGTCAATGAGGTTGCATCAGTTTACACAATTAGAGATTCCTGCTGGGAGTGCAAGCTCTGGGGTGGGGCTGGGCATGTGAGGTTTGGGGTGCAGGAGATTGCTCCAGGCTGGAACTGAGGGATTTGGAGAGTGGGAGGGGGGTTAGGGCTGAGGCACAGAGTTGGGGCATGGGGAGAGGCTCAGAAGCGCAGGTTCTAAGCAGCACATTCCTCAAGTGGGTCGCGGAAACAGTGGCATGTCCCTTTCCCGGTTCCTATGCAGATGCACGGCCAGGGGTCTCTGAACACTGCCCCATCCCAGGCACCGCCCCTGCAGTTCCTATCGGAGCACTGGGGGGGGCGTCGGAGTGTGTAGGAGCTGGATCAGCACCATGCCATGGCTTCCAGACGCTGCATGGTGTGGCCCCTCACCCAGTAAGCCAGCTGGAGTACCAGAGCAGGGCCGAGCCACGTGATGTGACCCCTGACCCAGTGCCCTGCCTAGCGTGCCAGAGCGGCCCCCGGCTGGAGCACCAGAGTGGGGTTCCGCTGCATGGTGCGGCCCTGGACTCAGTTCTCCAGCCAGAGTGCCAGAGTGGAGCAAGCCCCAGACCCTGCTCCCCAGCAGGAGCTTGCCTTTGTTTCAAGGGATGGATGGTCTGTGTTTTATTACGTGCATATTCTGTGCATTCCTTTAATATATTTGTGCTTAGCTGGCAGCAGTGTTGTACAATCAATACAGTGCTAGACCAGGAGGTGTTCTGATGTCTCTGACCTAGAGTATGCACCTTCACACCCTACAGTGGGTTTGTGTTCCCGTGGCTAATCCATGCCCCTACCATTTCTACCACTGATTACTCCATTTGAAGCATCCTAGCTTGAGCACAGCTAGTGCGTATCTGTCTACCTAAACTGGGAAGTGTGCTTGCAGTTGCAGTATAGATGTACCTATACTAAGCAGTGGTTCTGCAGAAAAAGACCTGGGGATTACAGTGGATGAGAAACTGGATATGAGTCAGCAGTGTGCCCTTGTTGCCAAGAAGGCTAACGGCATATTGGGCCGCATTAGTAGGAACACTGACAGCAGACTGAGGATAGCTAGATTATTCCCCTCTATCTGGCACTACTGAGGCCACATCTGGAGTATCGTATCCAGTTTTTGGCCCCACACTACAGAAAGGATGTGGACAAATTGGAGAGAATCCTGTGGTGGTGAACAAAAATGATCAGGGGGCTGGGGCACATGACTTACGAGGAGAGGCTGATAGAACTGGACTTGTTTAGTCTGTAGAAAAGAAGATTGAGGGGGAATTTGATAGCAGCCTTCAGCTACCTGAAGGGGGGTTCCAAAGAGACTGGAGCTTAGCTTTTCTCATTGGTGGCAGATGGCAGAACAAGAAGCAATGGTCTCAAGTTGCAGTGGTAAGAGGTCTAGTTTGGATATTAGGAAACACTATTTCACTAAGAGGGTGATGAATCACTGGAATGGGTTACCTAGGGAGGTGGTGGAACCTCCATCATTAGAGGTTTTCAAGACCTGGCTTGACAAAGCCCTGGCTGGGATGATTTAGTTGGTGTTGGTCCTGCTGTGAGCAGAGGATTGCACTAGATGACTTCCTGAGGTCTCTTCCAACCCTAATCTTCTATGATTCTATGATTGAAGGCCTTTGCCAGAGTGAAAAAGGAAAACTGAGAGCCCCTTTCTGGGGAATAGATTCACACTTAAAATGTTAAGTTTTTGGCAATTTTTGCTTTAAAATGTTTGTTTCTCAGAAGCCAAAATACAAACATTTGGGATTTTGGGGACTTCTATTAAAAGTCTGCATTTTTTTGTGACAAAAAAATTCTGACAAGCTTTAGGTATTTGATTGAATTGATAGCAAAAGTCTTAAAGAGTTCCAAAAATACTCCATACATATCTACTTAAATATGAGCTGTCTTATATCCTAACTCATTTAATTGAAAGAGCAAACTTACTGTGTTGATCTCTGTGGAAATTTTCCCAGCTTGTGATGCATTTGATTCTCCAGCACTAGCAATCACTGGTCATTATCTATCAGTCTATCATGCCCCCATCACTGCATTATCCACCAGCTCTTTCATAGTCCCTTTCCTGGATTTCCTGAGTTGCTGGGTCTCTCTGCAGTTTCTAGCAGACAGGGATCCACTCCATAGATAGGTGCTCCCTGCTCCCCTCCTCAGGCAGGCTTGATTGAGAAGCGAAGGACTAAATGGGGTGAGGGGCTGACACCCCTCCAAACCCTAGAGCTGATTCTGGCTTGTGAAGGCTTCCATCAGTGTCACAGACCAGGATGTCCTTGCTCGGAGGCTAAATAACAAAACCTGCTCTCTCGGGCAGGGAGCCCAGCTCTGATCTCACCTCAGGAGCAAACCCACTGGTCACCATGCCCTATTTGACCATATCTCCACAGAGGGGAACAGCACCTGCCATGGATCTCACACAATAGCAGCATCCTTGCAAGGACCCTTGGCTAAAAAGAAGGCAGGGCTGATGCAAGAGGGTTTCCCAAGGCATTTTCAGAATAAAATATATATTTAAAGCACAAATATGTAACCTAAGATAGATCAAAGCCCAGTGGCATAAGAGTCCCAGCTGGCCTGGAGTTGTCTGTTTCTTCATTAACTCCACATGATTACCTTTGGGGGAGCAGGGAAGTTTTTCTCCTGCATTGCATCAACAGCTCTTGAGATGCAGCCACTAGCAGAACCCACAGCTTAGGCTGCCCTGGTTGTTTAAAATTGGTCACTAAGAAACAGCCAGAGACAAACACTTAAAACTGAGGGCCAAGTCCTGAGCTGATGTAAATTGCTATAGTTCCATTGACTATCAGGGTAGCTAGACTTTTTTATGCCAACTGGGCAGCTGGACCTTTGATTTCAAAGGAGCTACAGCTCATTTACAGAAGCTTGGAGTCTGAACCTTTGATTTCAGAGGAGTTACCTTGATTTACACCATCTGGGTATCTGATCACATTGACTCTAATAGAGCTATAACAACTCATAAAACTGGGGAGCTGGCCTATTGACTTCCATTTTGCTACCGTCAATTTACACCAGCTGTGTGAACTCCTCAAGCTCTGTAATAGTCTTTACCAAGGAATCACATGCGGTCCCCTTGGGCGTTCCAGTTTATCTTGCCACACAGGCAAATGAACTATGTGATATGCAGTCACTTTACACCTAAAATCACAGCAATAATCAGGTTACTCCCAGTCCTAAAGTACCAGTCACTTGCCCCAGGTCTATTGTACTCAGATCTCAAACCAAAGACAGTGCTTGTAGCCAATCCTGTACAATTTATTAACTAAGAAAATAAATGAGTTATTTACAAGGTTAAAACAGGAAACACACACACATAGATAAATTAGTTTTAGGTTTAAAAAGGTCATATAAACTTCTATAATAGGCAGCTCTATATGTCCTTTATGGCTGACCCGTGCCAAGCACTAGGGGGATCTCTTGCTAATGTTTAGGAATCTTTTCTGCTCAGAGTCCACTTAGCATAAAGATCACAGTTTCTTCTTGTTAGCGATTTTTATCCCCTTCACCCCAGAATCCAGACTGAGGGGATGAGTTCATGCACAGGCCTCTCCTTCCTGGAGAGAGAGAGGAATGTAACCAAAAACGTCTCTGTCCTTTGGTGCTGCACAATGACTCATTTGCCTTCACTGGGCCATCTTGTGTGCAGAATAAGCACTTTACCTTAACTAAATATTTTTTTTTGTTTGGTTTGTTACACAATTACAGAGGTTTATAATTCAATCACTTTATACCACGGAATATAGAATTAATACATGCAGCATCCTACCAGCATTCTGTAAAGTTTAAACACTAAATACGTTCCTATAACAATAATCTCTCTTTTAACTATACTAACCCACAGGCAAGCCAGACTGGTTTCCAGCTCTGGATTTGTCAGCTTTCAGTGAGGCCCTGGGACTGTGGCATGAGCTGGCATCTAGTCTTCCAGTGTCATAGTAGCATTACAACAGACAGAGGTAGAGCTGACATGCTTTTCATTCCCCTCTTGGGTTAGGCATGGGAGTCATGCAGATAAGTTTGTTTATGTACATAGGAATGTCTTTGTATCCTCCTGAGAGATCTTAATGAAACTTTTATGGAGATACTCTGCAATCCTCTCCTGAAGATTTTTTGGAATAGGCCTTATCTCTTTCCTCATGGTAATGTTTTCTTATGCAACTCCACAATGAGTTCAGTTGGTATCATTGTAGTAAACAGGCTAGCAGCATATGGCCCTGGGTGGCTTTGGCTCATTAGCAGCAGCTGTGTTCTCTCTTCCTTTGTAATCATCAGGTACGAGATATCAGCTAAAATTACCACCCACTGTGGAAAATAGTGCCAGTGCTCTGTGCCATCATCCTTGTACTCATACCCATGGAAATGGGAGCTGGAATTGTTTCATGCAACCAATATTCCTTTCACCTGCTTCACCCCCAGTGGGCCTTATTCACCAGGACTGGGGATAGAGAGCAGTGCTGTGCAGAGGTGCTCCAAAGCTGGCTGGTCAGTAAGCATGTCTTATAAAAAGTTTTGATTGGAATAAGGAAAGGGAGTTTTCCCTTTCCACTGTGACTGTAAATCCAGTAGCATATCTGTGTTTTTATCAGAAGTTGCTGCTTTTGTGGTCTTGAGATGGCCCTCTCCATACACACAGAATCGCTGACCCTGAGGAGGAGGAGAAAGAAGAGGACTAAGGGAGACATAATCATCAAGATCCTGTAAACTAGTGTAGCATCAGAGAGTGAGCAAAAGGTCTGGAGGGCTGACATGGCAGACAGCATGGAGAAGGAAAGAATGGACAGGAGAAAGGCCCAGAACTACTAGCAGGACGTAAAGAAGAAGATGCCAAAGGTCATAAAGGGTCTACTCAGGCAGAAAACCCAAAATCTACAAGACCCTGGTTGAGCCACAGGTTCAAAAACCTAGACTCCCCAGGCTTTGCAATCCTTGGAGAACTCCAGGGTTGCTGCTTCCTATGTGCTCTCTCCCCTCAAAACATTCCACACAGCATCTGTCAGGGTTCCTTCCCCACTCTGAACTCTGGGGTACAGATGTGGGGACCCACATGAAAGACCCCCTAAGCTTATGTTTACCAGCTTAGGTTAAAAACTTTCCCAAGTCATAAACTCCACCTTGCCTTGAACAGTATGCTGCCATCACCAAGTGATTTAGACAAAGAATCAGGGAAAGGATCACTTGGAGTCCTATTCCCCCAAAATATTCCCCCAAGCACTGCACCCTCTTTCCTGGGGAAGGCTTGAGAATAATATCTTCATCAACTGGGACAGCTAAACATAGACCCAAACCCTTGGATCTTCAGAACAATGAAAAATCAATTGGGTTCTTAAAAGAATAATTTTAATTAAAGAAAAGGTAAAAGAATCAATTCTGTAAAATCAAGATGGTAAGTACTTTACAGAATAACAAAAGATTTAAAAACACAGAGAATTTCCTCTCTAGGCAAAACTTTAAAGTTACAAAAACAGGGATATACCTCTCTTAGCACAGGGAAAATTAACAAGCTAAAACAAAAGATAACCTAACATATTTCTTTGCTATTACTTGCTACTTCTGCAATATTAGATGCTTAGCTTAGATATGGCTTAGGACGATGTATTTTCCCTGCTCTGGTTCCTTGTTGACTCTGGGAGAGATAGATAAAAAAACCTTCCCCCACAGATTTGAAAATATCTTCTCTCCTTATTGCTCCTTTTGGTCAGGATATCTGAGCTTCTTAACCCTTTACAGGTAAAAGAGGAATTAACCCTTTACAGTGTAAAGAGGGATTTTATGTTACCCTTAGCTGTATGTTTATGACATGCCCCCCAAATCATAGACAGTGCTGGACAGTCTGCTCCACACTGGTTGTGAGTTCTTCTTGGAGCTCTAGGAGAAAACAGAATTAATAAGACATATGCACCTTTAGATATACTACTGATTATGTACAAACTAACAATATTTTCCACATTTCAAGGATGATTTTAACCAGTTGATTCTGTGAAACATTCACGGGAGAGTGCATCAGCCACTTTGTTAGAAGTTCATGAAATGTGTTGTATTTCAAAATCAAAATCTTGGAGAGATAAACTCCACCGAAGAAGTTTTTTGTTATTGTCCTTGACGTTATGAAGCCACTCTAGTGCAGCATCATCAGTTTGCAGATGGAAATGTCATCCCCAAACATAAGGGGGTAGCTTGTCCAGCACATATACAATGGCGTAACATTCCTTTTCACTGATTGACCAGACATTTTTTTGCTGAGAAACGAGACAGGATGGAATTCTTGATCTGGTCCTTCCTGCATTGACACTGCTCCCATACCACGCTCGGACGCATCTGTGGTTACTAGGAAAGGTTTGTCAAAGTCTGGGGCCCTTAGCATAGAGTAAGACATGAGTGTTGCTTTAAGCTGGTTAAAGTCCTTTTGACGCTCTTCAGTACACTGAAAGGCATTTGGCTGTTTCATTTTGGTTAGATCTGTCAGTGGGGTGGCGATTTGGCTGTAGTACGGTACAAATCATCAGTAATATCCAGCCAAGCCTAAGAAGTATTGCACCTGTTTCTTTGACTTTAGGACCATCCATTTTTGAATAGCATTCACTTTGGCTTTTAGGGGGTTTATAGCTCCTTCACTCACCTGATGTCCAAGGTAAGTCATTCTGTTTAGGTCTATTTGACACTTTTTTGCCTTAACAGTTAGTCCTGCCTGTCTGATGCACTTGAAGACTTTTTCCATGTGCTCCAGATGTTCTGCCCATGAATCGAAAAAAATAGCCACATCATCAAGGTAGGCAACTGCATATTCTCCCAATCCTGCTAGGAGACCATCTACAAGTCTTTGGAAGGTGGCGGATGCGTTTTGCAGCCCAAAAGGGAGCACATTAAATCCATACAGCCAGACATGGGTGATGAAGGCTGACCTTTCCTTAGCGGATTCATCTAGCAGTACCAGCCAGTTCCCCTTGGTTAAGTCTAAGGTAGAGATGAACTGGGCACATCCCAGTTTCTCCAATAGCTCATCTGTGTGTAGCATTGGATAGTTGTCTGGGTGAGTTACAGCATTTAGCTTATGATGGTCCACGTAAAAGCGCATTTCCCCATCTGGTTTGGGAACTAGAACCACTGGAGATGCCCATGCACTGTCAGAGGGGTAGATTACACCCATCTGTACCATATCCTTGATATCTCATTCTACAGCAATTTGAGCTTGAGGAGACACCCGGTAGGGATGGACTCTAATTGGGTGAGCATTACCTGTGTCAATGGAGTGGTATGCCCATTCAGTCTGTCCTGGGGTGGCTGAGAACATCGGCACAAAGCTAGTGCATAGGTCCTTGACTTGCTGTCACTGCATACAGCCAAGGGTCATGGAGAGGTTCACCTCTTCCATGCCACCGTCACTTTTTCCTTCGTAGTAGACACCTTCAGGCCACTCAGCATCATCTTCTTCCCGGGCTGTAAACTGACAAACCTTTAATTCTCTGGAATAAAAGGGCTTTAGAGAATTAGCATGGTACACTTTAGGCTTTAGGTTTGAGGTGGGGGATGCTATGAGATAGTTAATAGCTCCCAGGCACTCTCGGACCATGAATGGCCTTTCCCATGATGCTTCCATTTTATGGGCCTGGAGCGCCTTCAATACCATAACCTGGTCCCCTACTTTGAAAGAAAGCTCTCTGGCATGTTTATCATACCAAGCTTTTTGCTCTTCCTGAGCCTCTTTTAGGTTTTCTCTAGCAACGGCTAAAGAGTGTTGGAGGGTGTTTTGTAGGTTGCTTACAAAGTCCAGAATGTTAGTTCCTGGAGAAGATGTAGAACTCTCCCATTGCTGCTTCACCAACTGTAATGGACCCTTAACCTCACGGCCATATACAAGTTCAAATGGTCAAAACCCTAAACTGGAAAGAGCAACTGCTGCAACACTATGTCCCAATCATTGGAATGCTCATTTATGAATTTACGTATCATGGCCCCTAAATTTCCATTAAACTTCTCCACCGGGCCATTTGTTTGATGGTGATAAGGCATGACAACCAAGAGGTTCACCCCATGATCTTCCCACAGGCTTTTCATGGTCCCTGCCAGGAAATTAGTTCATGAATCCATAAAGATGTCAGAGAACCAACCTATCCCTGGCAAAAATGTCTGTTAGTGCATGGCACACACTTTTAGCCCTGGTGTTTCTTAGCGCTACTGCTTCCAGACATCGGGTAGCAAAATCCATGAAAGTCAGTATGTACTGCTTTCCTCTGGGTGTCTTCTTTAGGAAAGGACCCATAAAATCCACAGTTACTCACTGAAATGGAACCTCAATTATGGGGAGTGGCTGGAGAGAGGCTTTGACCTGGTCTTGGGGTTTTCCCACTCTTTGGCACACCTCAGAAGACCAGATATAAGTAGAAACATCCTTGCCCATTCCCTCCCAGTGGAATGACCCCTCCAAATGGTCTTTGGTTCTGTTCACTCCAGCATGGCCACTAGGATGATTGTGGGCTAAGCTCAAGAGCTTTACCTGGTACTTAGTTGGAACTGCCAAATGTCTCTGAGGATGCTAATCTTCCTGGTGCCCACCAGGAAGAGTTTCCTTGTATAAAAGTCCTTGTTCTACAACAAACTGGGATCGATTAGAAGAGCTAAGAGGCGGTGAATTGCTCCGTGCCACTGTCCAAGCTCCCTGGCGGCTGTCATCTGCTTCCTGCTCAGCCTGGAACTGTTCCCTTGATGCTGGAGACATCAGTTCCTTACTGGATTGTGGACCTGGGCTTGGTCCCTCTGGAAGCGATGCAGGTGATGGGGCTGTTTCCGTTGACGGTGAACTGCTCTCTCCTGGTGCACTATGTGGTATTTCAGGTTCTGGCTGAGCCTCTTGTGTAGGGTTATCTGCTGCTGCTGCCAGTGCAGGCTCGGTGGTGCCCTCTGGTGTTGAAGTTGTAGATGGGTTTGCAAGCACTGGACTCAGTGCTGGCAATGGTTCTGCTGCTGGTTGTTTCGACAGTTCCGGTTCTGGGACTGGTGTTAGCTGGGTCTCTGGGACTGGATCCGACTGTTGCAGTCGATGACAGGGAATCCAGTTCCACAACCTCTGTCTGGGTCTCTGGTAACACAGACGGGGCCCTGGTGGAAGGCTCAGCAACAGGGATAAGTGTGAAGGCTTGCTCAGCCTGGCTGCCGTTGACCATTCCCACCCTTTTGTCTAGCTTCACATTGTTGACCAAATCTTCCCCCAGCGGCATGGGAATGGGATAATCATCATAGACTGCAAAAATCCACATTCCTGACCAGCCCTTGTACTGGACAGGCAACTCAGCTGTAGGCAAGTTTAAAAATTTTGACATGAACTGTCACTTGGGCCTCAGAGATAATGAATTTGGGGTCCACTAAGGATTGGTGGATAGCTGACACCTGTGCTCCAGTGTCTCTCCACGTTATAACCTTCTTCCCGCCCACACTCACAGTTTCCCTTCACTCTCAGGGAACCTGGGAGGCATCTGGGCCTGAGGACATTGGGTGTGACTCTGGTGTAATGAACTGCAGTCTGTTGGGGTTCTTGGGGCAGTTGTCCTTCACATGCCCCAGATCATTACATTTAAAACCACCCAGATGACTGCTCTCTGGGATGAGGTGGGTTGCTGGAGACTGCTGTGGTGGGACAATGCTTTCTAAGCACCTAAAAAGGACGGGATAAAATCTTACTGGATTTTGGTTTAAAATAATCCCACCACTGCCACCATGTCAGGGATCCTTTCCCACTGTGAACTTCAGAGTACAGATGTGGGGACCCGTATGAAAGACCCCTTAAACTTATTTACCAGCTTAGGTGAACAGTAAGCTGCCACCACCAAGCGTGTTCCAAATCTTAGGGGAGAGCCACTTGGAACTCTGCCTTCCCCCAACTATTTTCCAAGTCCCTAACCCCCCTTTTCCTGGGCAGATTTGAGACTAATTCCTCCCCCTGACCAAGTCCTTACACCCCTTTTCCTGGACGGGCTTGAGACTATACCCTCACCAATTAGTCCTGGTGTACACACATCCAAAACCTTTGGATCTTAAAACAATGAAAAATCAATCACGTTCTTAAAAGAAGAGTTTTATTAAAAGAAAAGGTGAAGTTCATGTCTGGAAATAACTTTACAGGGTAATCAGATTTAAAGAGCCCAGAGGAACCAGCTCTAGCCTTAGGTTCAAAGTTACAGCAAAACAGGGATAACCCTCCCTCTAGAAAAGGAACATTTACAAGTTGACAAAACAAAGCTAAAACTAACATGCCTTGCCTAGCTGTTACATAAAAGTTTGAAATATGAGAGACTTGTACAGAAAGATTTGGAGAACATGGATTGATGTCCGGTCCCTCTTAGTCCCAAGTGCGAACTCACCCCAAAACAAAGAGCACAAACAAAAGCCTTCTCCCTCACAACCCCAAGATTTGTCCCTTTATTGGTCCTTTGGGTCAGGTGTCAGCCAGGTTACCTGAGTTTCTTAACCCTTTACAGGTAAAAGGATGTTGGTGTCTCTGGCCAGGAGGGATTTTATTGTATTGTACACAGGAGGGTTGTTACCCGTCCCTTTATAGTTATGACATGGCCATTTTCTGATAAAACTTTATTGCAGTCCTGACATTTGCTTGTGATCCCCATGTTGACTCTGAGAATCTCTGCCTACATGCATCCACTATAAATCCACATTCTTCCCAACTCTGAATCTCAAGGTCTCATGTGGCCTCTGTGACTCTTGGGAACTCTGCAGAATAAGGGCTGCAGGCAGATAAAAGGAGACTGTGGTTATAGAGGGATATTTTGTGAGCAGCACATTACTATTCCCTCACTCCAGGATTAAAGATACCCGCTGTTGGGATTTCTCTGGTCTGCTGAAGACGTAGAATTTAGAAAACTAAAGAAATTCCTAACAAACATGTCTCTGTTAATGCAGAGTTATTTTTTATTTCATATCAGTAATTTAAGGAGGAAATAATTATAAGTGCATCATAAATATTATCCTTATTATTGCCATTTTCCCTGCAGATATACTGTAAAAATACTGAATGGACCAGCAGAACCTTACCACCACCGTGACTGAATTTGTTCTACTGGGCCTCACTCAGAATTGTGAGCTACAGTATTTTCTTTTCGTGGTCTTCTTTATTGTCTAGATCACCACCTGGCTGTGAAACTTCACCATCATCATGACTGTGATTATTGATCACCATCTCCACACCCCCATGTACTTCCTGCTGGCCAATTTGGCTTTCCTAGACATCAGTGACTCATCGATGAATGCTCCCAAATTGCTGTTGAATCTCCTCTTCCAACGCAAAACTATCTCCTTCAATGAGTGCATCCTACAGATATTCTTCTTCCACTTCATTGCTGGTGCTATGGTCTTTTTCCTTGTGGGGATGGTGATTGATCAGTATGTGGCCACCTATAAACCACTAAAATACTTGATAATCATGAACCCTGGCAGTGTATGGGTCTAGTGACACTGGGGTGGTTGGGTGGATTGGCTCACTCTGCTGTTCAGATTCGACTGCTTCTCCAGTTACAATTCTGTGCTCCCAACGTCCTGGACAATTTCTATTGTGATGTCCCACAATCATCAAACTAGCCTGCACTGATATCCACATAGTTGAATTACAGATGATCTTCAATGGCGGAGTATTGCTCATCATAGTATTTATCATTCTGCTCAGTTCATACAGTGTCATCTTAGTCAAGATCAGGACACAAGTCATGGAAGGGATACACAACGCGCCGTCCACTTGTGGAGCCAACATCGCAGTCGTGAGCTTCATATTTGTACCCTGCATCTTCATCTATGCTTGACCCTTCAAGAAGTTCACCCTGGATAAGGTGGTCTCCGTCATTTACACTGTAATCACTCCAATGCTGAAATCAATGATCTACACACTGAGAAACAGCGAGATGAAGAAGGCCATCAAGAGTCTGATGAGCAGATTCCTGTTTGCAGGGAGGAAAATAAATATATAATTTATCTCTGAATTATCATTTCAAATAAAAATCAGATCTCAACATAGCAGAAAGCAGATGTATATGCTGTGTGAAATATGTATCTCATCACAGAGAACACATACTTCACACTCATGGAAAATTTTGCTAACAAATGATTTACAGGCAAAAGGGAAGATTCTATATTGAAGTCAAAGATGCCAGCTGGTGTAAATTGGTTTAGCTTCACTGTAATCAATAAGCAAGATCCCCAGGTTGTGTAAATTGACATAGAGTCATTGGAGACAATAGACCAGATCCCCAGGTCACACAAATAGATGTAAGTCCATTGGAGACAATGGGCCAGATCCCCAACTGACATATCTGGATGTAGATCACTGAATGACTTCCGCCAGCTGTGTATCTCACCCTGAGAATTTCTGGTAGAAATTTTTTTAGGAATGATTTCAAATCATGAAATATCTATGAAAACCAAAGGGAGAGGTTGCAGGGGAGACTTAAAGACCTAGACAAAGGAACTGACAGGCTAGTGAAGAGAGTGAGTGGTGTTCTGCCAGTGTTCTGTTGTTCTGGTGCCTGTTGGGGATTTGTTTTGGTTTGTGTTTCCGGGACTAACAGGTGTTATGTGGGAAGGTTATGACCGATACAGAGGCAAGAGTGAAAGACACAATGAAGATGACTGGATTTGGAAGCTCTGGCATGTACATGATTCTGGAGGGGGTACCTGAAAAGAGTTTTGTCTGCATGAAGTGCCGCCTGATACAGCTGAAGAAGAAAAGATCTGAGGACTGGAGATGCAAGTGGAAACTCTGGTAGAGTTTAGAAGGGGGTCCGAGCAGATGATGATGAAGCAAAGATATAAGGAGATTGAAGGGAAAAGCTCAGACTTGCAGATGGAAGCAGGACCAAATAATTCTGAGGGGAGACTGCTGGCTGAGGAAAGTGGGCGGTGGAAGCATGTGACTAAGAGAACCAGGCAGAGGAAAAGACGGGCTAGCAAAGGAGAAACAGAGCTCAGGAACAGGTTTGCAGAGTTGGAAAATGAAGAAGGGGCACAGCAGGTGGTCACTGAAGGTGATAGGGCAAGGAAGAAGAGAAGAGCACCTAGTCCTATAGGAAGAGGGGAAGGGTCAATGGAGACAACACCAAATATAGGCCCCAGGAGGATACGGGATGGGTTGCGGAGGATTTCAAGGGTGAATAGGAATCAAGAAGACTTGCAGCCAGTGAGAGCAGGGGATAGACCGGAGAATTACACTGTCACCAGGAAAAGGCAGGTCTATGTGACTGAAGACTCCTTACTGAGAAGAATAGACAGGCCTGTAACTAGCGCTGATCCAAAGAGGAGAAGTGTGTGCTGCCTGCTGGGTGCTAAGATACGGGATGTAGACCTGAGGCTGAAAAGGATCCTAATGGGAGTGAGAAAGAATCCATTGATTGTCCTTCATGTGGGAACGAATGATACAGCTAGATTCTCGCTGGAACGTATCAAGGGAAACTATGCCAGACTGGGGAAGACGCTTAAGGAAATCGAGGCTCAGGTGATCTTCAGTGGGATTCTGCCTGTTCCTAGAGAAGGGCAACAAACGTGTGACAAGATTATGGCGATCAACAGATGGCTCAGGCAGTGGTGCTATAAGGAGGGCTTTGGGATGTACGGCCACTGGGAAGCATTCATGGACAGAGGACTGTTATCTCGGGATGGACTTCACTTGAGTAAGGATGGAACTAGACTTCTAGGATGGACGCTGTCACAACTGATTAAGAGAGCTTTAAACTAGGAATTTGGGGGAGATGGTTCGGAGATGTTCAGGTAATCTCCAAACCGGAATTTAACATTGAGAGGGAAGAAAACAAAGTAAGAGAGGCTATAGCCATGGGCAGAAGAATGGACATAAGGAAGAAGGGTAGTGTAGATGCCAGACTAATAGGTGATACTGGTGGTAGAATGTCTGTGCCTAACCGGGTAAAGAATGTCAGTGAAGCCAAACGGCAAAAAATAAGATGTCTGTAAACTAATGCGAGGATCCTAGGTAACAAAATGGAGGAACTAGAGCTACTGGTGCAGGAAGTAAAACCAGATATTATAGGGATAACAGAAACATGGTGGAATTGTAGTCATGACTGGAGTACAGGTATTGAAGGCTATGTGCTGTTTAGAAATAAAGGCAAAGGTGGTGGAGTAGCACTGTATAGCAATGATGAGTTTAACAGTAAAGAAATAAGAAGTGATGGAATGGATAAGACAGAGTCTCTCTGGGCAAAAAACACATTGGTAAAGAAAGCTACTAGATCCTCCCCTGAGATAGTGCTTGGGGTGTGCTACAGACTGCCGGGATCTGATCTGGATATGGATAGAGACCTCTTTAATGTTTTTAATGAAGTAAACACTAATGGGAATTGTGTGATCATGGGAGACTTTTAACTTCCCAGATATAGACTGGAGAACAAGTGTTAGTAATAATAACAGGGCTCAGATTTTTCTGGATGCAACAGCTGATGGATTTCTTCACCAAGTAGTTGAAGAACCAACAAGAAGGGATGCCATTTTACGTTTGGTTTTGGTGAGTAGTCAGGACCTCATAGAAGAAATGGTTGTAGGGGACAACCTTGGTTCGAGTGATCATGAGCTAATTCAGTTCAAACTAGATGGAAATATAAAAAAAATAGATCTGGGACTAGGGTTTTTTATTTCAAAAGGACTAGCTTTAAAGAATTAAGGAAATTAGTTAGGGAAGTGGATTGGACTGAAGAACTTGTGGATCTAAAGGCGGAGGAGGCCTGGAATTACTTCAAGACAAACTTGCAGAAACTGTCAGAAGCCTGCATCCCAAGAAAGGGGGGGAAAATCATAGGCAGGAGTTGTAGACCAAGCTGGATGAGCAAGCATCTCAGAGAGGTGATTAAGAAAAAGCAGAAAGCCTACAAGGAGTGGAAGATGGGAGGGATTAGCAAGGAAAGCTACCTTACTGAGGTCAGAACATGTAGGGATAAAGTGAGAAAGGCTAAAAGCCTTGTAGAGTTGGACCTTGCAAAGGGAATTAAAACCAATAGTAAAAGGTTCTATAACTATATAAATAAGAAGAAAATAAAGAAGAAGTGAGACTGCTAGACACTGAGGATGGAGTGGAGGTTAAGGATAATCTAGGCATGGCCCAATATCTAAACAAATACTTTGTCTCAGTCTTTAATGAGGCTAATGATGAGCTTAGGGATAACGGTAGGATAACAAATGGGAATGAGGACAGGGAAGTGGATATAACCATATCTGAGGTAGAAGCCAAACTCACACAGCTTAATGGGATGAAATCGGAGGGCCCAGATAATCTTCATCCAAGAACATTAAAGGAACTGGCACATGAAATTGCAAGCCCATTAGCAAAAATTTGTAATGAATCAGTAAACTCAGGGGTTGTACTGTACGACTGGAGAACTGCTAACATAGTTCCTATTTTTAAGAAAGAGAAAAAAAAGTGATCCGAGTAACTATAGGCCTGTTAGATTGACATCTGTAGTATGTAAGATCTTGGAAAAAATTTTGAAGGAGAAAGTAGTTAAGGACATTGAGGTCAGTGGTAATTGGGACAAAATACAACATGGTTTTACAAAAGGTAGATCGTGCCAAACCAACCTGATCTCCTTCTTTGAGAAGGTAACAGATTTTTTAGACAAAGGAAATGCAGTGGATCTAATTTACCTCGATTTCAGTAAGGCTTTTGATACAGTTCCACATGGGGATCTATTAGCTAAATTGGAAAAGCTGGGGATCAATATGTAAATTGGAAAGTGGATAAGGAACTGATTAAAGGGGAGACTAAAACGGGTCGTACTGAAAGGTGAACTGTAGGGCTGGAAGGAGGTTACTATTGGAGCTCCTCAGGGATCAGTTTTTTATTACTCTTTATTACTGACCTTGGCACTTTTTATTACAGATCTTGGCACAAAAAGCGGGAATGTGCTAATAAAGTTTGTGGATGACACAAAGCTGGGGGTATTGCTAACACAGAGAAGGACCGGGATATCATACAGGAAGATCTGGATGATCTTGTAAACTGGAGTAATAGTAACAGGATGAAATTTAACAGTGAAAAGTGCAAGGTCATACATTTAGGGATTAATAACGAGAATTTTAGTTACAAATTGGGGACACATCAGTTGGAAGCAACAGAGGAGGAGAAGGACCTCGGAGTATTGGTTGATCATAGGATGACTATGAGTCGCCAGTGTGATATGGCCATTAAAAAAGCTAATGCGGTTTTAGGATACATCAGGTTAGGTATTTCCAGCAAAGATAAGGAGGTGTTAGTACCTTTATACAAGGCACTGGTGAGACCTCATCTGGAATAGTGTGTGCAGTTCTGGTCTCCCATGTTTAAGAAGGATGAATTCAAACTGGAACAGGTACAAAGAAGGGCTACGAGGATGATCCGAGGAATGGAAAACCTGTCTAATGAAGGGAGACTCAAAGAGCTTGGCTTGTTTAGCCTAACCAAAACAAGGTTAAGGGGGGATATGATTGCTCTTTATAAATATATCAGAGGGATAAATATTAGGGAGGGAGAGGAATTATTTAATCTTAGTACCAATGTGGACACAAGAACAAATGGATACAAACTGGACACTAGGAAGTTTAAACCTGAAATTAGATGAAAGTTTCTAACCATTAGAAGAGTGAAGTTCTGGAACAGCCTTCCAAGGGGAGTAGTGGGGGCAAAAGACATATCTGTCTTCAAGACTAAACTTGATCAGTTTATGGACGGGATGGTATGATGGGATAGCCTAATTTTGGCATTAATTTGGCAATTGATCTTAGATTATCAGCAGGTAAGTATGCCCAGTAGTCTGTGATGGGATGTTAGATGGGGTGGGATGTGAGTTACTACAGAGAATTCTTTCCTGGGTGCTGGCTGATGAGTCTTGCCCACATGCTCAGGGTTTAACTGATCGCCATATTTGGGGTAGGGAAGCAATTTTCCTCCAGGGCAGATTGGCAGAGGCCCTGGAAGTTTTTCGCCTTACTTTGCAGCATGGGACATGGGTCACTTGCTGGAGGATTCTTTGCAACTTGAGGTCTTCAAACCACAATTTGAGCACCTCAATAACTCAGACATAGAATCATAGAATCATAGAATATCAGGGTTGGATGGGAGCTCAGGAGGTCATCTAGTCCAAGTCCCTGCTCAAAGCAGGACCAATCCCCAGACAGATTTTTAGGTTAGCAGTTTGTTACAGGAGTGGGTGGGTGAGATTCTGTGGCCTGCATTGTGCAGGAGGTCAGACTAGATGATCATAATGGTCCCTTCTGACTTTAAAGTCTATGAACCTATTAACACACTTCTGAGCTAATTTCTCATCAACATCTCCTTTGCAAAACCACTGGAAGCAGCAAGAGGGTCACTGAGGGCAGGGTGTGAAGGATAGAGGGCTAAAATTTGTGTTTGCTCACAGAGTGTTTGTTGCTTGTGATTATGAGACAGAAGATGAGACACAGCTTCACTCTCAGGCTAATGCAGTAAACTGACCAAGTTATGCGACTCCAGCTACATGAATAACGTAACTGGAGTTGACATAGCTTTGGTCAACTTACTGTGGTGTCTACACTGAGCTGCGTTGATGGGAGATGCTCTCCTGTCGACTTAACTTACACCTCTCGTTACTGGTGGAGTACTGGAGTTGACCGGAGAGCACTCTGCTGTTGATTTAGCAGGTCGTCACTATACCCATTAAATCAATTCCTGTGCATTGATTGCAGCAGCGTCGATCTCGTGGTAGAGTAGACATAGCCTCAAGTCCCCAGCTGAGGTCACAGAACATGTAGGCAGAGAAATAAAGTTTAATCTGTAAACTCATGTAGTTTCTGGAGAGTCACAACACAGTCCTTTTTTACAGATACATTTTGACAAGGTGTTCATTAGAGCTCAGAAACTGTCCTCAAAGTTTGGTATTTTCAAAAGAGTCTGATGGATTACAATATTTGACCTAAAAAACCAATAATCATAATAATAATCATAGGTTTGGGTGGCTAAACTTAACATGTAAACAAACTGAACCACTCCAGGAATTTATTAATGAATGCCCTTGTGGTAGACTCCTGCAATCTCCAAAGAGGCATCTCCCTTGATCCTTCCCGGTAAAGCTGAGGGGGTTTTTAAAAAATCTGATCCTAGGACCAGCCTTAGTGCAGGGGTCAAATATTATATGAGAAGATATCTGGGGCTGTCTTATGTCCACTTCCCCTGCCTTTCAGCGCAGCAGTGGTCAGCTCTGATATGTGACTTCCCCACAGCTTGCTCATTCCTTTGGAGGCCATCAGCTCTTTGATCATACTGGGTGAGTTATTGACTCTTGATTCATAAAATGTGCAATGTGGTACTAAGTATGGACATTGTTATTGGAAGGGGGATGATCAGAGACCATGGTGGGAAGAAAGGAGAGGACTAGTTGATTTGAAAACACTGAGTACTTATATCATTTTTTATTCATAAAGATTTTCAGATATTGCCTTAGGCTTTCACAGTCCTGCAAAGTGGGGAACTATTTGTCACCCCATTTCAGAGATGGGGAACAGAGGCAGGGAGGTTGTACTTTTGAGAGGATCTAGGGGGTTCAGGCATCCAGCTTGCAATGATGTTCCATTGGAGCTGGGCACCCAACTGTCTTCCTCTGTCTTGAAAATCCAGGGTGTGAGTTTCCCATGGTCACAGAAAATGTCCATGGCAGAGCAGAAATGGAGCCTATCACCCAGCAGTCTTTGGCAATAAATGTCAACAGATTGGGGATGGAAAAATTCAGCTTTTTCCATTCCCTTAGAGTTTTTAAGGTTTTCAAAAGAAAATTTCAGTGAAAATTATTTTTTCCCTTGAGTTTTAATAAAAATCCTTTTCTGTCAAAAAAAATGTTGCTGTCAAAACCAGGTTTTGTTAGAGTCACAGTATTTGATGGGAATTTGGCACTTTTAATGAAAATTTGTGATTTTCAATGAGAAAATTTCAAACTAAAATAAAACATTTTCATTTGGATGTCAGAAGTGTTGTTGTAGTCAGTTTGGTCACAGGATATGACAGAAATAAGGTGGAAGATTTTTATTGGATCAACTTCTGTTGATGAAAGACATGAGCTCTGTAGAGCTTGAAATATTCTGTATTTCATCAACAGAATTTGGTCAAAAAAAGAGAAAAGAAAATATGTCACTCACTCTGTCTCTCTTATTTCATTGGATTCATTTCTTAATCTTCCTGCGATAAATTTGGGAGAAAAAGTTATTTTTTTCACTCTATCTCACACTTTTCGAATTTCATTTCCACAATTTTCCAGTAGAAAAGTAAAGCAGTGAGAGACAAGGAGGAAAGGTACTGAAAATCCAAAAGCTGAACACTGCACATGAACATTTGGCAGGTCTGGTGCACCTGGACTGTGAGAGAGTGAAAGGGCACTGTGGTGCGCAGGAGGCTCTTTTGATGCGTGAACTACTCCACTTCCCTCCCAGGGCCCCTGGATGGAAGGTCACCATGGAACGGATGACTTGGGTTTGCTGAATCAGGGTTTTCCTGAAGTGCGGCTGAGGACACTGTGTTCATAGAGATAAATAAGAAAAGTCCCAAGCAAAGTGTGTTTCCTAATTTGGACAAAAAATAGATTTAATATCAGTACCCTAAAGGGGGATGGAAAAATGTCATGATTATTATTCTTTCTGTTTAATGTTCAGGTATATTTTAAGGATACCAAATGGACCATGGCTTTCATGGATGTCAGCGATTCATTGGTCAATGCCCCCAACTTGCTGTCCTGTCTCATCTCCAAGTATAAAACCATCTCATTCAGTGACTGCATTCTCCAGATGTTCTTCTTCCACTTCATTGGGGATGCAAGTTTTTTTTTTCTTGCAGGAATGGCGATCGATTGGTACGTGGCCATCTGTAAACCTCTCAGATATTTGATTATCATGAACCGGGGAGTGTGTGTGTGTGTGTGTGTGTGGTGGGGGAGCTCGTGGCACTGGCATGGCTGGGTGGATTTGTTAACTCTGCTGTTCAAATTGGACTGCTCCTCCAGTTACCATTCTGTGGGCCAAATGTCTTGGACAATTTCTACTGTGATGTCCAACAGGTCATCAAACTGGCCTGCACTGACACCCACTTGGTTGGTCTTCAATGGTGGAGTGCTTCTCATCATACTATACATATTTATTTTTCATTACAAGAATTTGCACTGTAAAAAAACCCAAAAGAAATAGTATTTTTCAATTCACGTAATACAAGTATTGTAGTGCAGCTAGTGGGATTGTAAAAAGCATCTGATTGCAAAGGATTGGGGCACTTGGATGCTATTGAAAATGCCGCCCTAGTCAGCTTGGCAAATTTTCCAAGCATGCTGTATTTGGGTGGCTAGAAACAAACATAAACTAAATGAAACACTCCATTAACTTTAATGATTCCCCTTTGACAGATTTTCCAAATCTCAGGGAAAGTTACTTCTTGACCAGGCCCAGTAGAGTTCAGGGAAATTTCAGAGAGTCTGATCCCTGCACCTGTGCAGATATTATAAATGGAGAAGGTTTCTGGGGCTGTGTCATTTTTGGAACCAGGTCCTCTTTTCCAGCAGGTCCTGACCAGTGAACATCTCTGAAATGTGACTTCCCTAATTGTCCTAAATCATTATGTGGAAGCCAGCTCTGCGATTATCAACAGCATAAATTGTGTGATGTAATGATCTTTATTGCACAAAATCTGCAATGTACTACTAGCAATAGGCATTGTTATTGCAAGTGGGAGGGCAGCTTTTCAAATATGGGCTTGCATTTTTAGAGGAGCTTATGTGAGTTTATTTTCTCTGGGGCAAGTTGGAGCTGGGAAGTGAAAACTGGAAAAAGACCTTGGGAAGTGCCCTCATCTGTGCATATAACCTGAGTAAGATTCCCTGCTCTTAACTCCCTTATTCTCCTTTGATAGTCCCAACCTGGGAGGACATGTGAGTTATCCAGGGCCCCCGAAAGATGTCTGTGGCAGGACAGAAACTGAACCCAACGCCCTAGAATCCATGGTCAGGACTATACACACAAAGTCATCCTGTCTCACTGTGCACAGCTAAATGGTCCAAGGATCAGATGTTTAGGACTGTCTGACATCCTTTAGAGATTAAAAAAAAAATCATGCAGAAAAATGAGCTTTGCTGAAAACCCACGTTTTGGGTGGGAAAATGTCTTTCGTCATTTTGTTAAATGTTTAACAGGAAATTTTACTTCTTAATATTTCAAATGTTAAAAAGTAAGAGGAAGAGTTCACCACCCGCTCACACACCATTTTCTCACATATTTTATACCATCCCCATTTATTTATTTTCTTCAGAGAAGGTAAAGTTTAAAAAGGAAGAAGAAAACTAGGGCAGGGGGAGATTGAAAGTAGCATGGCCATGAAGATCTACCACTGGATTGGAACTTGGAAAATTTGTGTTCTATTTCTAGCTCTGCCAATGGCCTTGAAGTGACATCCACTTTCTATGCCTCAGTTTCCTCATCTGTAAAACATAGTTAAAACAGTGACCTCCTCTATAAGGTGCTTTCAGATGTATGTATGAAAAGTGCTTAATGTCATTAAAACTGACAAAAAATATTTTTAAAAAAGTTTAAAGTTTAAATGAAAACCAAGATTTGAACAACGAAATGCAACCTTACATTTTCTTTGCTTTAGAAATTTTGCCTTTGTTTTGTAAAAAAAGTCAAATACTTCATTGAAGTATTTTGTAGAGGAAAAATAAGCTTTTATCAAATCAACAAATCATAGATATGTAGGTGTAGGAGGGATTTTTGAGATGCCATCAAGTCCAGCTCCCTGAGCTGAAGTAGGACCAAGAGAACCTGGACCATTCCAGATATGTGTTTGTCCACAATTCAGGAAGAAAGTTGATAGATTGGAGAAGGATCACAGAAGAGCCATGAGAAAGGTTAAAAAGGATTGGAAAACATGGTTTGTAGGATGGACTCAAGGGGCTCAATCTATTTAGCTTAACAAAGAGAAGGTTAAGAGGCGACTCAATCACAGTCAAAGGTACCTACATAGGGAAAAAATGTTTAACAATGGGCTCTTCAATCTAGCAGAGAAAGGTATCACATAAGTCAATGGCTGGAAAGTGAAGCTAGACAAATTCAGATTGGAAATAAGGTGTAAATTTTTAACACTGAGAGTAATTAAACGTTGAAAAAATTATGTTTCCCAGCCTCTTTTCTTTAAAATATTTCATGCCATTGAACCCTCCAATTTTCCTCAAAAAATAAATTTTGAGAGAAAATGTTCTACCAGCCCTAATGTTCTTGTAGCTAAAGTATAGCCTGTGACTGTCTGTAGAGCTGGATTCTGCTCTCGCTTGTGCATCAGATTTACTGCGCTACTGTGACTAAGTCACCACACTGTACTGTGTCTCAATTTCCCCACCTCCAAAATTTAGATAACCACATAGGATTACCTCATAGGGATGTGGTGCTGTGAGGATCGCAGCTGGAACTGTAGTGATGAGCAACCTAGAAATACATAGCAAAATTTTATCTTTGACCGAGTCGAGCCATCTGGACCCTACAGCCTTTGTACTCGGGTTGGAAGCAACTTTCATTACATGCTCACAGTCTATGAAAATGTATCAGAGAAGTTTTACCATTTACTCCTTCAGTAATATTCAGTGCATGCGGAAAAGTAGCTCAATAATTTTACCCAAACATCCTCAATGTCTGAGCAGAGAGGTCTTCTTGGATTGACGGAATGTATCATTGATTCTTTTAATCCTCGTGGCGAAATCTGCAAAGTCCAGCGGTGGCCGAAATTCCATCACAGCCTTGGAACTCAGGGAGGTTACTTATGAGGCCTATTCTCACTTACAGCTCATGTGCTCAAATTGTAATAACAAAAGACAAAACAGGGTTCTGAATGGTACTTGCAAGTTATGATGAGCACACCCCAGCATAGCTGCTCTTTCATTAACAGTAAAAGAAACCAACCAGACAGAAGGCACTAAGGAACTCTCCCATCCAGAAAAGAGAGGAGAAGGCTAGGGTTAATGAGATTTGGTTATCTAACCTGCTTAGTCCCTTTAAGAAACAGTCCACAAAATCACTTTCAAGTACAAGCACATTAATTTGTTTAAATATAGATTTAAGAACCATTCATCCTGGAATTTCAAACAATATCCAAACAAACACAGAGATATCTGCTTCCCTGCAGAAATGATATTGATGTCATACATTAAAATGTGTGTCCAGGGTACCTTCTGATGCCAACTGGCAGACGGCATATGGGATGCATAATGATCCCCTGGGTCTGGTATTTACATTCTCATTCACTAGAGTGTGTAATGAAAGCCAGCACCACAGTAGTGCTCTTAATCATTGTGAGGGGTCTCCTGCCTCTCTTTTCAGGCCATTATGCAAGTAATACTTTGGGACAAGCTACAGCACCTAGTTTCTTACCAGGCATGAATAACGAGACATGTAGGTAATAACGGAAACTAGGGTTAGGCCCCCAGGACTTTACTGCTTGTAGTGATGAGCTACTTATTGCTTCTGAGCTACCAGAGCACCTCATGTTAAGCCAACAGCTAACTGTTTAGGATACCTAGGGACTTTCCATATGGTCATGGTGTTCCACCTCTCCGTATTATCAAAAAGAAGACTGAGAGGTGAATTGATTACAGTGAGGAGCAGGGCTGGCTCCAGACACCAGCTCAGCAAGCAGGTGCTTGGGGCAGCCAAGGGTAAGGGGCGGCACATTGGGGTCTTCGGTGGCAATTTGGCAGCGGGGACCTCAGTCCCTCTCAGAGGGAAGGACTTGCCGCCAAATGCCGTCGAAGAAGAAAGTGGTGCAGTGGAGCTGCCGCCGATCATGATCGGGGCTTTTTTTTCTTTTTTTTCCCCAGTCGCTTGAGGTGGCAAAAAACCTGGAGCTGGCCCTGGTGAGGAGAAAGTGTCTGGTACACAAGGGCACTTTTAACCTATCAGGACCAGAACCAATGGCTGGAAGCTGAAGCCAGACCAATATAAATTAGAAATAGGGCACAAACGTTTCACTGTGAGGGTCTGAAGGGGTGCATTGGCCCCACACTGGCCAGAAACAGGTTAATGATGGTCTGTGCTCTCAGTCAGCCTTACCCTGTGACACCTATGAGAAGTATCAAAGGCTGGACGGAGGAATTAAAAGAGGAAAATCCCAATATAGTAGGGGCCGAGGAGGAGAAGGAATGGATCTCCAGTGCTAGCACCTTGAAGGAAGGCCTGGCTCGGGCCAGAGAAACCCTTTAGATTGTGTGGAGGAAAGCTGGTCTGGGGCCAGGGGCTATCCTGAAACTGCTAGATGACAGAGCCTCCCTGGGGCAGATAGGCCCAGTATGGGAGATTTATATTTGCTTTGTTCACCATAACTTATCCTCTTTACTTCTGGGAACTGTGGAGGAGTGAGCATTAGAAGCAGTTATAAGGAAGGCCAAAGTACAGGCCAAGGTAGAAATTAGGTCATTGAGGAAGCAGTGGGTCTTAATAGACAGATCTGAAATGCTTTCTACATGGTCCCTGGGCTGGAACAAAGAATGGAGAGCAGGCCTGGGTTCTCCTATCAGCCCACCAAGGAAGATAGCAAGAAGACACCCAGAGACGAGAGCTGAAAGGCATAGGCTTAATTTGACTTCTGTATCTCGGGTGGAGGGGGGTATAGCTCCAGTCAGGCCAATGAGGTTGTGTGTGTATGTGTGAAATTCTGCACATGCCTGAGTTTTCCAGTTTGGAGGGGCAACGCCCGGCTTCCCCCACCCCTGCAACTATGCCCATGCTGGAAGGTCAATAAAGCCCAAAGTGAAGGTGAAGAACCAGCATTCATCTGCTGAACTGATGTTGAACTGAACTCGGTTTATTCCAGAAAGGGTGGCAATAGATGCCACCCAGATGGAGGGCTGAGTCACGCAAAATAGACCACAGCATGGCTGGAGTGACAGTCAGGAGGGGGCTCCAGAAAAGAAGACCCTTCTATGCCATTCCCAGCCATGAGGAAGCATACTAGCCAGGGAGTCACTCCTTTAGGGAAGATGATTAACCACTGGAACAAGGTACCAAGGGAAGTGATGGATTCTCCATCTCTTGATGTATTCGACTGAAGTCTGGATGTTTTCTTGAAAGATGATTTAACCAAACACAACTTATTGGTTCAATACAGGGGGAATTTCATGAAATATAGTGTCCTGTTATATACACTGTATCAAAGTAGATGGTTCAGTGATGATCTGTGAATCTATGAACATTCATCTAAAGCGGTTGTTACTCGCCACTTCAGAGCCAGGAGACTGAACAAGTTGGATGACCGGCCTCTACAGTGGAAAATCCCATTCCTTAGAAGTGGTAAAAAGAAACATCTCCTTTGACACTAGACATTGTCCTGTTTTTATAACTTTCTCATTGAGGTTAGGAGTTCACCTATTAAACTCATTAATAAGTTCTAAAAATAAATGTATTATTAACTTCTTGAAAATTCTCATCAGTAGAAGTTTCCAGGGAGATATTTCTCTCTCAGACAATGAATGTGAGGAGGCATTCACTTTCTGGTATCAGGTAAAAGCCGGCTGTGTAAGTCAGGAAAACAGAGCTCTGAGTCCTCCTCACCATTCTAAGGTCTCATTACGGAGATCCATGAAGAAGATGGTGACATGACATAGACGCTAGATGCTGTATCCTGGTCTCTGAAAGGCTGCATGAAGAAGTCAAATCAGTGATTTCAGCTTTTGTTATACGTGTTTTGGAGGAAGCGCAACTTTTCTCATCAGCTTCAGAGAAGTTAAAGGATGATGTATATTCTCATGCCCAATCCCTTCTGTCCAGTACATATTTTTCCTGTACATAGCAGAATGTGCTAGGATTTGGTGAAAGTTTTCTGTCAACACTCTTCATGATGGGAAACTGGGTTTTCATCTAAGGAAAAACGTTCATAGAAAGTTTCTGCTTTCCTTCAAAAATTTTAATTGAAAATGCAAAGACATAAAACCCAACAATTTTTCCTTTTTTTCTTTGAAAAAAATCAAAATTTGGCTTTAAATTTGGGAGTTTATAGATGCTTTTGCTTTTGGGATTTTTTTTTAAATTAAAAGTCAAATTTATTGAGGGTAGAAAAATAAGATACTGTATAACTCTGGAACTTACTGTCCTGAATGACAGGTAACAGAGATAATGTCTTTCTGTGAGACACACCCAGACTAGATAAGTTTAAATGTAGGTAAAACATCCTCGGTTTTTAAGAGTTAGGCCTAGCCAGAGCTCAGATGGCAATAAATTGTGATGGTTTATTAAAATTTGAGCCCCTCTACTCATGCTCTGAATATAAAGCATTGTTCACCATTGATATTGGTTAAAGCCCAGAGGCAAAAATAAACTTATTCTTAGGGTAATGAGGTTAATGCATCTTGGTAATGAGTTTAACACAGTGAGCAATACAAACCTTGGACCACAAAATCTTAAATGAGGTATCTATTTAGCTAACTGCCCATCTGTTGCTAACTATCCTTCCCTCCACAATCTTTCTTTCTTTCTTTTTCTTTTCACATCTATCTATCTATCTATCTATCTATCTATCTATCTATCTATCTATCTATCTATCTATCTATCTATCTATCTATCTCATCATTATATGATGGGCGAATATGGGTTTTCCAGAGTGCTGCTTTGAGGTACAGAGTGCCACAAAGTACCCAAAGGAGTTACTGGAACTGCCAATAGCCATGTACATTTGGGATATCGAGGAACTCCCAGAGATGGAGGTATATTTAGAAGGGGTAGTAGGAAGTGGCTCAGGGTCACCAGATATTAGTCCAGTTGTATTGCCAGAGTCTAGGTCAGCATGTTTCAGTGGGATCCCTGCTGATCCAGTGGCAGAACCCTCCTGGCCTGGGACCTGGTGGAGTAGGGTGGGCCCCGGTCCTGCTATCGCTTGTAGCCAATCCTTGTATCCTCAAGTGAAGGATGACTTAGGGGTTCACTCCTCCTCCCTTTATAGCCCAGCCAACCTTTGAAATGTGTTCTATAGCTGGCATTATACAAATGCTCAGGCTACATTATCGCAAGGTCCATTCGGGCCTTATAATCTGTGAATCTACAATCTATGTTCTTTACTATAGTTTCAAACAATTTGCCTGGGACTGAAGTTAGGTTTACTGGCCTATAATTACAAGGATCCCCACTGGAGCCTTTTAAATAATTGGTGTCACATTAACTATCCTCTATTCATCTGGCACAAAAGCTGGTTTTAGTGATAATTTACATCCTACAGTCAGTAGTTAACTTTTGCAAAGCACCTAAGCACCTAACACCTACTGAAATTGATGGATCCTTTTGAAAATCCTACCAGGCACCAAAATGCTTGTAAAAATCTGACCTTTCATACAGATGTAGCAGTACTGGTTATGAAGTTATTTATTCTAATGTAGTCACTTCCCTTGAATTAGGTATTACAATGTAGTGGATTTACTCAATCACTGCAATTTGAAATGACTATGTGAACTTTAAATTTAAATTCACAAGAATAAGCTATATCAGTTTAAATATCTTCATATGGGTATAAATGTGTACACATAAAAGGCGAGCGTAATTTAACTGCATAGCTACAAAATCACACTCCTAATTAAAGAATTCAATCAGTAATGAAGGTAATTAGCAATCTGAACAATTTTCCAAGTATTGTAGGGGGCAATTTTAAAATCAAGATTGGATTTTTTCCCCTAAAATATATTTTAGTTCAAACAGAAATTAATACAAGGAAATTCTATGTCCCTGTGTTATACAAAAGGCCAGACTAGATGATCACAATGGTCTCCTCTAGCCTTAGAATCTATGTATATTGAATGCACAAATTGTGTGTAGACCAGGCCTAATTGTCAAGGGGTTTTTCCTTTCATAGAGATGATAGACGGTTGAAAACTGAGGCAAACTTTTTTTTGTGAAAAATGCTGATAATTGTAAGTCATTTTCGTATTCAGAGATTTGTGTTGTGAGTGATTTCTTCCTATTTCCTCTCTTTCATGGGATTATTATTGCTATTGGAGTGAACAGCTGTGATTTTCAAAGGAATTTACAGAAATTCGATGACCAACTCCCATTGACTTTCACTGGAATGAGGCACCTCTCTAATCCCCCTCAGGCTTACTTGAAAATTCCAATCTAAGGACTGGTTCATGCAGTCCCATATTCATATAAATAATTATTACTCCCCAAGGGCAAATTCTTCAACCTTTATTCCAGAGGACTACTTGCATCTGTAAGTGCTACCCAGGGAGAATAAGGGTTGCAGAACAGGACACAAGGTTGGTTTCATTAGATGTGTTCATTTGAGGAAGGTACCCAGGGTCTATATGGAAACAAACTGAAAAACACACTGAATGCATGAGATCCCAATATTTCTGTCTGGGAAATTATTGTAATTGTAACAAAATCTTGCCAAAAATCTTGCTGACAGGGTGTTTTGTTTTCTTCCCGTCTGAAGTTCTGACCCTAATGAGGCACCCAGGGAGGAAGACCCAGAGGTTCTAGGAACCAAGCAGAAATACTAATCTGTGGAGCCAGTGATCATTGTTCAGAGGTCGGTGAGGAGGCAACGTGGGCATTTGCCAGAGGTAAATGTGACTTTTCAGGCTACTGCTAGAACTATAATGGTCAAAGTCCTGCTACTTGGGTTGGGAGGAGTGGATTTTCACCACCCAGCTTCCTCAGTTATGTTTAAAGGAGACTAACTTCCCAAGTGTTTGGGCTGTGTGCCAGTCAGTTGTGTACATCTATTGATATAATAGTCTGTGTTGTTGCTATTGATGTTTTGCTCTAGAGTGTGAGTTGAATGAAGCTGTGGTATATATTGATTCAAATTATCTGTTGCAGATGGAAATGAAAGCCATATGGAGAGTTGGGGGTGTGCTATTGACAGTATATAGACAATTAAAAGTTGGCAAGGAATGCGGAAGACTTTTTCCTCCACTTCTAACTCCCATGTTTTATGGTTTTGGTGAGTGAGGTGTGTCCTGACACAACCTGAAATGTCATTACACCTGTTTTGTTTGTGTTTAGTTATGATCGCTCCTAATCTTGAAAATGAGAGAAGAAACATAATAAAGCCCATAGGATGAGTCTTCTGATACTGGAAAAGTTGATAGATGGAACATCGGCATTGATGTAGGCTGGGATTTTCAGAGAAGTCTAAAGGATTTAGATACCCAACTCCCACTGATTTTCAGCAGAAAAGAAAAATCCCACCTCTAGTTTTTAACTTCTAAAAAGTTGTTATGATAATTATTTCTGTGTGTCATTGTAGTGAGGAAGACCCCCAGCTATGGTCCAGAATCCCCTGCAAATGTTACATCGGCAATGCAAAATTGTTGTTATAGGACTGTTTGCTAGTGCTACTGATTATTAAGGTTACTTGACACTTCCCTTTGTAAGACTTTGTTTTCAGTTCCTTTATAACATGGCAAAATGCTAATTATTTGGGCTGAAATATTCCAGGTTCCATCCACACTGAGCATGCTCCAGTGTGGGACTGAAAGGGACTGTCCCTGCAATTGCAGATCTGGGCTGCTGTGGGCTATGCCAGATCCAGAGTCTGTTTACTTGAATTGAGAGAAAGGGGCTGTCTCTCCTGTGCTCTTAATCACGTGACTGGCAGCATAGAGGAAGATGCTGCCTGATTCAAATGCAGTGGAGAGAAGAGCCAGACTTTGGTGGGGGCAGAGGACTGAAAGGTGGTGGAGTGGAGAGAGGGAAACTGGGTAATGAAGTGGAGACTTGTACAGGCTGGGCAAGAAGATTGGGACTGGGAGTTGGGGGCAGACTGGGACCTGTTGGTAAAGATACTAGTACTGGGGGCCAGAGAAGGAAGCGGGGATGGGGATTGGGTGCCAGTTGTCAAGGGGGAGGCTGAGATCAGATGAGGAACTTCAGGGGATACTGGAACTTGTGGAGCAAGAAGACTGGGACTGATAACCAGTGGGATGAGGGGAAGGAGATGAGGGAGGATGGGAGACAAATCTGATGAGGATCCTGGGTGAAGGGGAAGAATTGACACTGGCTGTGCAAAGTGGGCAGGAGGAAGATCTGTTGGAAGGAGATACAGAGATTGGATGAGGAGCCTGGGAAGGCAGATTGGACTGGGAACCAGCAGGAAAGGGGAATGTAGTGTTGGTGGGGGGATGGGAGCCAGGGTAGGAGAGAGAAACAAATCAGGTAAAAATGTTTGGGAGGGGGACTGGCTGGGCAAGGAGACTGGGACTGGGAATGGTAGGAGAGACTGGAACTAAGACTGGGAATCTGGAGGTGTCAGACTAGGATTGCTGGGCATGGAGACTGGGATGAGAAGTTGGAAGATTGGAGATCGAGATTAAGGTGACGAGGTTGGGAATGGGACAAGTAGTCGAGGGGGCAGATGAGAGAAATGTGACATAAGTACAGTCTGGAGGGGATGAGGCAGGAGAGCTCAGGCTTTAGGGGAATGAGCAGAAAAGTCTGCACCTTGTGGAGCACTCTCCACTCCAGCACCTGGAACCCAAGGTTCCTGGGTCTTATAATTCCTCTGCTATCAGCAAATAGCTTTGAAACTCACTGGGAAATGGTCCCACCTCACTGTAGTTCTGGTCCACATAGATGATGACAACCCTGTTTCCAGTACCTTAATGACCAGCTAGTCAATATTTTGTTTTATCCATATTGCTCAGTGTGGGGTCCCTGGCCTCATTGACAGCACACTAGTCAAACCTCACTTTGAAGAAATAATGTATTAATTTCTTCATAGGCTTTTCTCCGGTACCAATACCTGTACTGTCTGAGTGCTTCACAAACATTCATGAATTTGGTTTCATAGCACCTGAGACCAGGGAAATGTTGTGTTAACTTAGATGGAATATAGGAGCCACATGTGTTAACATAACACAGCCACTGTCCAACATTAAACAAGGTTTGGGGTTGGCATAAAGCGACTTCAACCTGCTTAGTGCCATGGCAAACACACCATTAAATATCCTTTTGACCCTGAATTGAAGATGGAGGTTGGGGGGGGGCATTTAAGCATTTGAAATTTAGAGTATTAGGTAAGGTTTCCTTTTAAAAACACCTCTTATTCCCTTCCCTTTAGCTTTAAAAGCAAGGAGGGGAACATTGTATGACAGACTTTAGATGATAATAACTATCCTTTAGGGGGGAAAGGAGAAGATGTTACTTGACGTGGGCTGGAGCTCTTGTTGTTAAAGTCTGATCCCATCTCCTGGAACACAAACCAAGACAAACACACACAACAGGGGAGAGGAAAGAATAGCAAAGATAGAAAATGCAGCTTCTATCTCTGGTGTTGACTCTCACTTGCAACCTCACTGCTGGAAAAAACACAGGCACAGCACATGGTCTTATCAGCCACTCCAAAATCTGACAAGCTCGTGCCAGCACAGGACTGTTTAGGACATCACTTTTAGTTGCCTTTCTGCTCACAGGCTTACAGCAGTACTGGAGAACATGTAGTCTTAGGCAGATAAACCGGACCGTTACTAAATAGAAGGCAAAAGGAGAGAGATCAGGAAAAAAACGTAATGTGGAGAAGGAAAAGGACACACAGGGGTGCGGGGGGAAGAGAAAGAGACAGACTCTAGGTGGTGGTTGGGATTCAGCCAGTTGTGGTAGAAATGGTGATGCCATCTGGGTTCCTCTCTCTTGCCTGGTCTCATCAGGGCATTACTCAAGGTCAGGATGATACAGACCCAGTTCGCAGTAGATGATGGGGGTGCCAGTCATGATGGTGAAGCTCACTCCAATGGCCAATGTTTCTCTACAGACTCTCTTTTTTTAAGGGCCCCAAAGGGGAGCAATGAGTGGAATAGCTCATCCCCTCCTTATTTTGTCCACCAATTTGGCCTAATTTCCGACACTCTAGTTTTGGCTCCTTGATTTTCACTCTTAAAATGTCCTTGTTTACTAGACAGGATTTCAACACAGCTCACAAATTACGTCAGCAGGTGTCTTTGTTTGGACTAATTCAGTCTTTCAGTCTCTTGTTTGCACTTTTTCCTATCCACATGTGTTGCAAGATGTTATTGTGATATCTTATGAAGTTTTGCTCATTTTTTATCACTGAACTCACAATTAGGATACACGTGGCAACCTATTTATTTTAACAGGTATTATATTCTCTATTTTACAGACAGGGAACTGAGACACAGAGAGATTCAGGTCAAAATTTTGGCTGCCCAATCC
This sequence comes from Gopherus flavomarginatus, assembly GCF_025201925.1. Lineage (NCBI taxonomy): Eukaryota > Metazoa > Chordata > Testudines > Testudinidae > Gopherus > Gopherus flavomarginatus. Next base: position 15,525,764 of record NC_066627.1, on the reverse strand, counting down.
GAGATGAGTAGCACTTGATTTTTCAAAGTGCTGAGCCCAGGACCCATTGACTTCAGCTGCAGCTGTGATTGTTCAGCATTTCTTCATATTAGATCTCAGGGTCTCAGGTAAGGCTCTTGGAATATGAGGAACACACAGTTAGTGACCACCTGCGAAATGTCTGTTTTAAGTGACTTTCAGGGGTAGAATGTAGTTCACAAGGGCAACATTCAACTGCTGTATCTGCCTTAGACCATCTTTTCTCTTGCTGCAGTTCCCTGCCTCAATTTCTAAACATCTTCCACCTTCTGCAGTAAATGGATCCTACAGACTAGAGCTTCCCTCACTACACAGCCATGATTCATTCCCCAGAGCACCGTTCCACCTCTGGACAGAATGAAGTGGGTGTCTGGTGTAAAAAAATAATATGTGACATTGTAATTAAAAACGGCCTCATAATGGATATATACAAGGGGGCTGAATTAAGATTGTTTGGGCATCTTTAATTCCAGTGCTTCCTAACTTTTGAGTACCTGACTTGTAGTCTTAATAACATTCTTTTAATGTAGTTTTTAGTGAGTAATTTAAGGTGTGTAACTCTATACAGGTGAAATTCACACTATGCAGGGGGCCAGTACAAATAGAAGGAGCCAAAATTATGTTGAACTTAAGCTCTAGGTTGAACCTCAGTCTACGGGAATCATTATGCCAATATTGCAGCCTTGCAATTGCACCTATTTTACAGGAATAAATTTTTTTTCCATCAGTTGATAGATTTTAAGGCCAGAAGAGACCATTTAGTTTTACCTCCGGGCAGGATCGGCGCCAGGGTTTCTGGCACCCTAGGCGCCGGGCCATTTTGCTGCCCCGCGCACAGGTCTCGCGACTCCGGTTAACCTGCAGCAGTCGTGCCTGCGGAGGGTCCCGTGGTCCACGGCTCCGGTGGAGCTGCCGCAGTGGTGCCTGCCGGAGGTCCACCGGAGCTGCAGGAGCACCGGACTGTCCGCAGAAATGCCTGCGGCAGCTCCACTGGAGCGGCGGGACCAGAGGCCCCTCCGCAGGCAAGACTGCGACTGGTCAACCAGAGCCGCCTACCGCCCCCCTGGCAAAATGCCGCCCCCTCCATAATCCTGGCGTCCTAGGCGATTGCCTAAGTCGCCTAAATGCAAGCGCTGGCCCTGCCTCTTGGGTAGCACACAGCAGAGAAACCCACCCAGTGACTCCCACATCTGTTTAAGCTAGAGCAGATCTTTTAGAGCGACAACCAGTCTGACTGCTAAGAAGTCAATGAAGTTCAATGGAAATCACCCAGCAGATCCGGTCCTATGACTGTATTTATAGCTTATTGTTAATGCTGGTATTTGGATGGGGTGCATGTGCTGGAGTTGAAGAGAAGCAATCTGATAAATCTGTTGACTCATTGTCTTGAGTTATTACTGTGACATGGGCAGAGATATGCTCCAGGTCAGCTAAAAGTTATTGGGCAAGAGGTCCTATTAGATGCTCATATTGCTCTCTTCTGGCTTTAAGAGATATGAATCTGTGGATCAAGGGCAACATTCCACCACACAGACTCATGTTGAATAGCACCCAGACATGGGCATCCTTACACACTCATGCAAGGAGTGGGTAAAATCATCTTCACTCATACGCAGTATCATGGGTTTCAATGGGACAGGGTATCCATGTGGGTTACAAGATTATCATAATTTTGCACTATCAAATTCCACTCTCACAAATCATTATTACATGAGAAATGTAATACATTTGTACTTTACTGCAAAAAGGTCAGCATGTCTCAAGATTCGTTCCGTATACATTTAACTAGCTTTCCAAAGTTTCTGCCCACTGTTAACAAAACCAATGGGAGTCTTGTGCTGGACTTCAATAAGAATGAACCCAAACACACCTCTAGCCTGCTGCAATCTATCTAGCACCTTCAGTTCTTCTTTAATCTATTATCTCATCACTTTTCCAAAGGAAATGTCAGCGGTGGAGCCAGGGAGAGATGTGAACCACACTGAAGTGACAGAATTTATCCTGCTGGGGTTTGGAAGAGGTCCAGGGCTCCAGGTGGTCCCTTTTATGATATTCCTGGTGATTTACACAATAACTGTGCTAGGGAACACCATCCTGGTCCTCATCATTACAGCCGACTCTCGCCTTCACACTCCCATGTACTTCCTCCTCATGAACCTGTCACTCTTAGACCTCTGCTACTCCTCTGTCATTGCCCCCCGAGCCATGGCGAGTTTCCTAACAGATGCCAAAACCATTTCCTACAGGGGATGTGCAATCCAATTCTTCTTCTTCTCTCTTTTTGCCACTACTGAGGCATTCATCCTGTCGGCCATGGCGTATGATCGATACACTGCCATCTGCAACCCGCTCCTGTATCCCATCGCCATGTCTAAGCCCGTCTGCATTCAGCTGGTGGCGGGGTCCTATCTCTGTGGCAGCGTGAATGCCATGGTGCAAACCAGCTTCACCTTTACTCTGCGCTTCTGCGGCTCTAATGAGATCAATCACTTCTTCTGTGATGTTCCAGCCCTGCTAACCCTCTCATGCACCGACACATACATCAATCAAATGGTGCTGTTTCCTTTTTGTGGCCTCATCATAATGAGCACTGCCCTGATCATTCTTGTCTCTTATGTCTATATCATCTCTGCTGTCCTCCAGACTCGCTGTGCCATGGGCAGGCACAAGACCTTCTCCACCTGCACCTCCCACATAGTGGTTGTGAGTTTATTATACGGGACTATTTCCTTCATGTATGCCCAGCCCAATTCATTATCCTCCCCAGATCAGGGTAAAGTGGTGTCTGTATTTTACACTCTGGTCATCCCCATGTTGAATCCCTTCATCTACAGCCTAAGGAACAAGGATGTTAAAGAAGCTTTGAGAAGAACCATAGGCTGCATAATGGTTTAGAAATGAACCTTTTCTATGAACATTGAGCTAAATAATCCCTTGATATATTGGAAGGATTTATTGTTCAACATTTAATCTAATCTATCTATCTATCTATCTATCTATCTATCTATCTATCTATCTATCATCAAACACTGTCCTATGCCACTAGAAAAAAATGTAATAAATAAATCCTCCATGTGTTTATGTTATTTTTTACATTTCCCTTGGAAATGCACTGGTCTAGAAATCTGTATCCAAACACCCTTGAATCTTGGGGAGAAATAGTTTTGTATGTGTGTGTGTGCGCGCGCTCGCGTTCTTTATTAGCTATTGGTTATTTTCAGTCAAGCCAGAATTTCCACCAGGCATGGCTTATAAAGATAATTGGCCCTATCTGTGTCATCTTACCCCCTTCCAGTATCATGTGATGTGATCACCCAATCACAAAATGAATAAAAAAATTAGAAAAAAAGAAACTGGAAAAGGAGAGAGTTGCCCATTCCCAGCTTCTGTCAAAAAAAGTCTAGGGATACCAATCCTGCCCATCCTGGCTAATAACCATTGATGGACCTATCCTCCATAAATTTATCTAGTTCTTTTTTGAACCCTCTTCTAGTCTTGGCCTTCACAGCATCCTCTGGTGAAGAGTTAAACAGGTTGATTGTTCATTGTGTGAAGAAATACTTCCTTTTGTTTCTTTTAAACCTGTAGCCTATTGATTTCACATGGTGACCCCTTGTTCTTGAGTTAGGAGGACTAAATAACATTTCCTTATTTATTTTCTCCATACAAGTCATGATTTTATAGACCTCTACCATCTCCCCCTTTAGTAGTCTCTTTTCCAAGCTGAAAAGACCCAGCCTTATTAATCTCTCTTCATACAGAAACTGTTCCATACCCCTAATATTTTTTGTTTTCCATTTCTGAACCTTTTTCAATTCCAATATATCTTTTTTTAAGATGAGGCGAGCCCATCTGCAAGATATGGGCATATCATGGATTTATATAGAGGCAATGTGATATTTTCTGTCTTATTATCTAGCAGTTAATCTTGTTAGTGTTATTGACTGTCACTGCACATTGAACGGATGGTTTCAGAGAACTAACCACAATGACTCCAAGATCTCTTGCATGAGTAGTAACAGCAAATTTAGACCCCCATTATTTTATATGTATAGCTGGGATTATGTTTTCCAATGTGCACTATTTTGCATTTGCCAACATTGACTTTCATCTGCCATTTTCTTGCCCAGTCACCCAGTTACCTTTGTAACTCTTTGCAGTCTGCTTTGAACTGAACTATTTTGAGTAGATTTGTATCATCTGCAAATTTTGCCACCCACTGTTTACCCCTTTTTCTAGATCATTTATGAATATGTTCAGTAGTACTGGTCCCAGTAGAGACCCCTGAGGGATACTACTATCTACCTCTCTCTCCATTCTGAAAACTGACCATTTATTCCTACTCTTTGTTTCATATCTTTAACCAATGATTGATCTATGAGAAGCCCTTCCCTCCTAATCCATGACATCTTACTTTGCTTGAGAGCGTTTGATGAGGGACCTTGTCAAAGGCTTTATGAAAATCTAAGTACACTATATCCACTGGAACCCCCTTGTGCACATGCTTGTTGACCCCCTCAAAGAATTCTAGTAGATTGGTGAGGCATGATTTCCCTTAACAAAAATCATAGTGACTCTTCCCCAACAAATGATGTTCAACTAGGCGTCTGAAAAGTCTGTTGAAACAAACTCTTGTTCAATTTTTCAGTGAAGCAAACAAATAAAAAAAATCTTTTTGGATTGAACAAAACATTTACTTTGAGAAAAAATGAATTTTTTTTTATCATGTGTTTTGAAATAATATAGTGAGCAATATTCTAAACAAAAAATGGGTTTTTGTGAACTGAAACTTTTCTTTTAAAAATATTAAGATTGTTTCAGCTTTTTATGAATTATTTTATGTATGTATGTATGTATGTATTTATTTTGGACTGAAACTTTTTGGTGAATTTGACCAACATTCATGAAATATTTTGGACAAGCAGAACCTACATTTTTTTGTCAGAAAAATGTTTGCCTATCTCTACTCATGAGTCTGTTCTGTCACTCCTTTCAATTCCTGCTACAGATCATTTCTTTCTCCAGTTCACTTTTTGCAACTTTTAAATCAAGATGGTATGCTCTAATAAAAGGTTATCTCTGCTATTTATTTTGGGGAAGTTTTATGGCCTGTGTTTTACAGCCTAGATAATCACAGCTGTCCATTCTGGTCTTGGAATCTAAGAGCCTATAAACCAGAGATAGGTTTGAACTGAAAACTGTGGTTAAAGTTTGTGAATATCCTCAAAGGGAGTTTGGAACTCATCTGCCACTGAGCAACAAAGGGAATTGGGCCCCTGTTTCTTTTAAGCTACATTGAAAATCACCATAACAGAGCACAAAGCCTTGCAATTTGAACTGAAAGCATAAGAATAAGATTTTCAGAAGTGTTTGCTGTTAGCCTTAATCTTTCACCATTGAAGTCAAAGGTAAAATGCCCTTTGACTGCAACACTGAGTGTTCCTGAAAATCCTACCTTAACCCCTTTGGACAATTGCAGGGAGTTTAGCAAATGAGGTCGGCCAGTAGAGGGAGATACGATAACACACTTCTGTTTGCCAAAAGCTGTGAATGGGCAACAGGAGATGAGCAACTCTCCCCATTCTCAATTTGTTTTTTCTAATTGTTTATTCATTTCGTTATTGGGTGTTCTCATCACATGATCCTAGAAGGGGATAAGATGGCATAGATAGCGCCAGTTAACCTTATAGGCCACACCCGGTAGAGATTCTGGCTTGACTGAAAATGACCAATGGCTGATAAAGCCCAGCTGGTGGAGAAACTGGCTAAGGAATAAAACCAGGAAGTGTGCAGCAGAAAGGGGCTGTAGTGTGGAAGCCACCAGTCACTCTCAGGGTTGGAGATGGAAAAGGAGGAAAGCCAAGTGGAGTGAGAAGCCCTGGGATCCTGGCCCGATGGAAGGGTTTACCAAGAAGGGTGAAGAAAAAAGCCTGTTGGATGCAGAATAGGAAGCAGCACAAGGAAAGAGCAGCAAGGTTTGAGATTGTGCAGAGCTTGGCTACTGACTGTAGGCTGGAACTTGAAGTAGAGGGCTGGCCCAAGTTTCCCTACTATCCATTGGACACAGAATTGTGCGAGATGCCAACTGGACAGCTGGTCCAGAGGGATTTTGTTATCCTGGAAGGGGGCAGGGGACTATACAGTGATCCAGTAGGAAGGCTGAGTAGCGAAGGAGGAGAGCACCATGATTCAGAGAGAGAAATAGAGAGAGAGGCCTCAGAATGAGCAAATGATAGAAGGCAGTGCCAACTGGACCAGAGCTCATTTCCCAGACTCAGACACAAGGAGTTGTCCCTATTACACAACCATTGAACAGAAAAATCAGTTATTTGCATATCACTACTCCTTGGTAAAGGAGGTAAAATACGAATGTAGATTATTATCCTCATAATGAAAACCCTCTGTGCTCACTGAAGCCAACAACTGTTGCACCTGAAAAAGAATAGATATGAGAAAAAATGAACTGCAGATCACCCAGAAAATCTAACTGACATCATGATGCTTATACTGGAGATTATCTATTTGGAATTCTAGGACAATAAGAATTGCACCTAGGATAATGAGGCTGAACAGCAATGGAGCTGAGTGTGTGCCTTTCCATCCATTTACATTAAAAGTAATGCCATGAAACCTCAACTGTGATCAGAACCCTATTGTGCTAGGTGTCCTACAAGACATAGGGTAAGTCCTGGTCTATACAAAGCTTTTGTATCTATTTTAGTTAGGAGTGTGAATTTCTTGTTGTTGAGATAGTTATACAGATACAACCCATAGTATGGACAAAGTTATACCAGTAAAAATGTGCCTTATATTATATAATTTATTCTCCTTCCAGTACAGGAAGAAGTAATACCCTTCTATTTCATTTTTTGATGCTATAAGTGCATCCCCATGAGAGGGGTTGTACATACATGATGTAGAAGAGGAACTAGAGAAGAAAAAGGACTTGACTAAGGTCAGAAAACATGCTAGTGTCAATGCCAGGAATAGACCTGGAGTCTCTTGAATGACAATTTTGCATCCTCTTAGAAAGTGTCTGTTGCCTGTCAAACGTCAAGACTGGCTGCTCTGGAGACAGTCCACCGTGAGTCCTAAGACAAGCGTGGGCTTGGTTTTGCCTATACACAGGAGTGGCGCCAGGGTTTTTTGGCACCCTAGGCGGGGGTCTTTCCGCGCTCCTGGTCGTTGACGGCAATTCTGCGGGAGTGGGGGTCCTTCTGTGCACCCGGTCTTCGGGGCATTTCAGAGGCGGTCCCGGAGTGAGTGAAGGACCCGCCACAGAATTGCCGCTGAAGACCAGGAGCGTGGAAGGACCCCCTGCCACCGAGTTGCCACCAAGAGCAGCAAAATGCCGCTCCTCCAAATCCTGGTGCCCTAGGCGACCACCTAGGTTACCTAAATGGAAGTGCCGGCCCTGCCTATACAACCCAGTTGTGCATTGGTAGTGGTTGGAGACAGATCCAGTAAGTCACAGAATCCTTTGGGATATACTTACCTCTCATCACACTGGAGTTGTGCCTAGCTTTTCATTTAAGTGTAATGGATTACGGAGGCTCTTCTGCCTTGTAACGAAGAGTGGTTGGAAATTTTCCATGGAAATTGTTTTTCTTTGGAAATTAAGCTTTTTACTAAACTTTTTTTTTGTTTTTACCAAAAGTTTCTGCTTTCTGGTTAGGAGGAAGGAGGGAATCAAGTTTTTCTTAAGAACTATGCATGTTTTAACTTTTGTCTGAATAAAGTAAAATAATAATTAAAACACCACAACTTTGGTCTAAAAATATTAATTAAAAAATAATTTTTTGGCAAAAGTTTTGGTGTTAGTTTTTCAAAGAAAAGTCAATTTTTTTCATGGAAAAACAACCATTTTCAAGTGTGTCTTACCTGTAACCCTTGCTGTCAATGGCATGCTCAAATGGTGCAACCATGGGTATCATTACACACATAAGCAGAGAGTGGGTAACTATGTGTTTATTAAGGCTGGGGTTTTCAAAAAGGCCTGCAGGAGTTAGACTTCCAGTTCCCTTTAAAAGACAATGGGAGTTAAGCACCAATTTCACGTATGACTTTTTTGAAAATATAAGTTTAAAATATTATGATCTCTCCTATGGCCTGAGTTATTTAGGAGGTCCAAAACCAAAAAACTTTGGGCTGAAAAAATTTAGTCCAAAAATGATTTTTGGCAAAATTTCAAAGTTAAAAAAAAAGGCAGCTCCCAGACCCCTGTCCAATTTCTTCACCCAGTACCAGGGCATTTCTTAGGCAGGATGAGTGACCCAGTTGTTGTTGTTGTTATCCCTCTTCATCACCACTGAAGAGTTCCTCCTGGCTGCCATGGCATATCACCGCATCATTGATATCTGTTACCCACTCCTCTACCCCATTTTTTGAGACAGAGGAGTGGGTAACAGATGGCAATGAAGCAGTCCTGTTTTGGGCCCCACACTACAAGAATGATATGGAAAAATTTGAAAGACTCCAGTGGAGGGCAACTAAAATTATTAGAGGACTGGAGAACATGATTTATGAGGAGAAGCTGAGGGAACTGGGATTATTTAATATGCTTCAGAGAAGAATGATGGGGGATTTGATAGCTACTTTCAACTAACTGAGAGGGGGTTATAAAAAGGATGGATGTAGACTGTTCTGGGAAAGCAAATGACAGAACAAGGAGTAATTGTCTCAAGTTGCAGTGGGGGAGGTTTAGATTGGATATTAGGAAAAAACTTTTTCACTATACTGTAATGGGTTACCTAGGTGGTATCTGCATCCTTACAGGTTTTTAAGGTCAAACTTGACAAAGTGCTGGCTGGGATGATTTAGTTGGGGATTGGTTCTGCTTTGAGCAGGGGATTGGACTAGATGACCTCCCGAGGTTCCTTCCAACCCTGATATTTTGTGATGCACCACAGCCATATAACTTGTATGATGTGCCACCTCCCTTTATCAAGACCTTACCTGTATGATAATGAGACTGGAATTCGTAAAGGAGGCTGCTGGAGTTAGGCACCTGATTCCCTTGGAAATTCAGTGGGAGATGGCACCTAATCCATAGGAAATCTCCTCAAATTTCAGTGATTTCTGAGTTCTCAGTGGGAATTGAGAGCATTTAAGGGCAATACCCAGCATCCTGTAGGACCGACCCCTATGAAATCATGATGTTTTCATTCACTCATATTGGGATTCTCAAAGAAGCCTAAAGGAGTTGGACACCTGACCGTCACTGAAATTCATTAGGACCCCAGCTCAGCAAATGAAAGATCAGCTCATCAAACCAAGGATGATTCAGTGGAAGAAGAGATTCATTTCAAAGCAAAAGCAATCTCTCTTCCAAGAATATGGCACCATTGGTACTATTGCTGTTTTACACCAGATAGGGACTGGGCCCCATTGACTACATCAATTTAGACCAGCTGGAGTTCTGGCTCATGAGCTTTATAGTGTAACAAACTAGAAAAGCGGGCCAACACAGAATGTAGTTTTGAGAATTTTTTAATGCATTTTTTGATCCCTAACCCTAATCTTTAACTCTGAAGAAACCATCAAACTATGAGGTGAACTATTTTCTACCCATCTCGCCATATTAGCAGATCAGGATCTAATTAGGAATAAGTGAAGTGAGGATCCAGTTAGCAGATAAGGTGTCCAATTTTGGTCACCAGTGTATAGAAAGGATGAAGAGAAATGGGAAAGAATCCAGAGGTGAGAGATAAAGATGATCAGAAGGATGGAATGCAAGCCGCATGATCAAAGGCTGAAGTAACTGGTATGTTTAGTTTGGAAAAGAGGAGATTAAAGGGGGCATACTAGTGGTCTTGAAATACTTGAAAGACTGGCATAAAACAGATGGAGAAAAGTTGTTCTCTTTTGCCACAGAATGCAGGACAAGAGGCATTGGGTTCAAACTACAGCAAAGCAGATTGAGATTAAACTTCCTAACTGTAAAAACAGCAGGACAATAGAACAAACTGCCTAGGGAGGTTGTGGAAGTTCCCTTACTGGAGGTTTTCAAAAGAAGACTGCATAGGCCTCTGTCTTGGATGCTTTAGATATAACAAATCCTGCATTTTGGCAGGGGATTAGATTATATGACCCTTGCCATCCCTTCTAACCATATGGTTCTATGATTCTACGATCATGGTGGGCAAGCTTTGTTAGGCTGTTTCAAGAATATCTAGGCACCACTTGCAAAGTTATTTAATTTGAACATCCCAGGTCCATAGTGAAATCCATACAGTGGTATTACTCTTCCTAGCTCCCTCCACAATCTAAACTCCACTGTAGCAAGGAGTTGTGACCTCCCTTGGAGATTCACAGGGAGGGACGTCCTCACGCACCCTCATAGGCAGAACCAAGAAGTATCTGCCTCCCCGCCGGAAGCAGAGGGGCAGGACAGGAACAGGAAGTAGAAAAGGTAGACCCTGAAGCTCAGTTAGTCTGGAGCATCCAAGGGAGACAGATCCTTCTCCCCTGCTGCCAGAATGGGATGCCGAGGACCGTTGCTTCCCCGAGGATTTGCCTGAGCTTCCATAGTGTCCCACCACTCCAAAGACCAAGGAGCTACTGGGACTTCCACTGACATTGTATCCCTGGGAGACAGAGCATGACCCCTGGATCCAGACACACACCAAGGGTAGGATAAGAAGTAGCCCAGGGACAGCCAACTCTAGTCCCGTTGTGTTGCTGCCTGAAGACAGGTCAGCATGTTGCAGCTGGGTTTCCCACTGACCCAGTTGTGGAATACTCCATCACTCTTAGGGCCCTGGGCTGGGACCCAGTGGAGTAGGGTGGGCTCTGGTTCCCCTGCCCCCTGCCACCCCAGCCCTGAGGTGGCAGCCTCCCCACTGTAGGCCAGGAGGCCTGTGTAGTCTATTGTCTGCCAGAGTTAGGATACTAGAGACCATGTGCTGCTCTGCCCTGCGTGAGGGCTGGAGCCTTAGACTGCTTGGTGCCTTGCCCTGCCTAAGGGCCTGTGCCCCTAGACTGCGTGTTTCTCCACCTTGCCTGAGGCCTGAGCCCTAGACTGGGGCCTGCCCTTGCCTGAAGGCTTGAGCTCCAGAGCCTGATTACTGCCCAGCCCCGCTCATAGGGCCTGGACACCAGAGACAGCTGATTTCTCTCTTTTTCAGACTGCCTTCTTAGGAACTAGACAGCAAGGAGGTATGGCCTCCCTCCTAGATACACAAGGAGGACGTCCACAAACTCCTACATCCACCCATTCACAATTCAAATTAAAATGTCACTCACAACAGACTATCCTGTAGTAAGTGAAGGCCCTGATAAAGGCCCAATATGAGGTCTGAGGCCTGAACTGAAGTAATGGTCAAGACTTAGCTAAAAAGCCAAGTCAAGCTGTGAGCTGAAGGCTGGCCCGGTTCGCAGATGTTGGCAAGGAAAGGACTGATGTTGCATAAATAGATATTCATCTAGCATACCGAAGTATAAACACGGTACCAGAACACCATATACTGGAACACTCCACAGATAAGAAAGAACAGGCCGACCCATCCCAATGACAGGGGCAAAAGGGTAAAATGATGGACAGAGTTGTTTTGTTCGAACCAACATGTACAAGGTGAAAGGTGTCACCTTGCTACACAGAAGAGTTGCATCTCAATACGTCAGGATTGATGTGTAACTTGTTTGTACGTGTGTATAAGAATACATCCCTGGGGCGATGTCTTTGTCCGGCCTAGGGGGCAGTGGAAAGTCCCGCCACAAACTGAGCCGAGTTCATTGACCGTGGGCACATATTAGTAGTATGCCCGTAGAGTAACAATCTAGGGGGAACTATCATTGTGTCCAATACGGCAATAAACCTGGCCGACGTGCCTTCGTACCTTACTAGACTCTGTGGTCATTGGGGGTTCTCTTCGGGTCTGCTGTGTCAGCTATCTGCGCAGAGCTGGAGCAGCACACAGAGGGAACACACGCATGCAGCCGAGTGATACCAACAAGGAGAGAGCAAAGCAGAGCACCACACCGGTAGCATCTAACAACACACCTCTGACAACATATCCATATTCTTCCTTGCTTCATTTCAACAGCAGGGAAATAGTTAATGGCTTCTTTGGCATGTACACAACCACCATTAGGTCTCAGGATCAACATCTTACTTCTAGGGTTGGTCAAAAACTGGGTTTGTGACAAAACAAAGACTTTCCTCCAAAATCTGCTTTCTACAATTTTACTAGTTTTTCATGTGAAAACTAAAAATTGACACCCCCAAAACTTTATTTTTTATATTTTATTTTTTGACCAAAGTAAGTCAGATTTAGGGTTTTCCTTTTTTTCACAAAATGTCATATTTTCAGTCAAGAGGAAAAAAGAAAACAAAAACTATCTCTCATCATCTTTTCTGAGCTACTCTGCTTTTTGCAGTGAATGGGAGCAGCTCATACCTACCCCACAGTCATTGTGTTAGGCTCTCTGCAGACTCTGGGACACACTACATTGTTTCACTTGAGTCCTGGCCCCATAAAGATTAAAAGGATATCAACCACTGGGACAATTTACCAAGGGCCGTGGCAATTTTTAAATCTAGATGGGATATTTTTCTTAAAGATCTGCTGTAGTTCAAAAAGGAATTCAGGAAAGGGCTCTGGCCTGTGTAATACAAGAGGCCTGACTAGATGATCACACACTCTCTTTCTAAATTTATATTTTATGAAAGAGTTTCAAAAGATCCTTAGGGATTTAGGCACTCAAATTCTATTGACTCTTTCCTTTATTGATCTTTTTTTTAAAAAAAAATCTCACTTAAAATATATAAAATCTTAAATTCTGGTGCATAAGTTGTAATGGCAACAATCTAGCAAAATCTTGTCTAAGCTAACCCTGAACTATCTGCTTCATCCAGCAATGCATCATTTAATAGAATGGGGCAAATATTCACATCTTTGCTCAGTACTGGGGAGACTGGTTTCTCTAGGGTTTTGGTGCCCGACCTCAACCTCATGCACAGGGCTGTCCTATTTTGCCTAGTTATTTTGTTGCCATGAAGACAGAAAAAAATAAACAAGCTGCTTGTTGGACAGGCTGAACCCTTTACATGCTTGTTCTCCCTCAGGCAGCAAAGAAAAGAATGAAATTAAAAACTCCCTGGCTTTGCAGGCTGCCAAAAGAAAAAGTGTCCTTTTAAAATCCTGGGGTCTGTGCTTCTGGTTCAAAATGATCCCACCTCTCTGGCACCATATCAAGACTGAGTCCTCACTTGAGTGCAGAGGTTGGGGCCCACAAGAATTCTAACAATTAATATTGGCCACTCCAGGCATGTATTAAACTCTGAAGGTTACAGCTTTTCTCTGACCTTGAATGAGCAGATGATGCCATCACCCAAATCCAAAAAAATCCTTTGTACCCAAGGAAGGACACTTAGGGTATCTTCAAGCCATTTCTCCCACCCCACTCCCATCCGGGGAACAGCTGAGAAAGAAAACAAAGGAAATCAGCTGTTGCCAAAAGCTAATGAAACAATATATGCACAAACCTCTTAAGACACACGCACACACAAAAAAAATCCTGTTCTTAAAGGAGATCAATTTTCTCCAAAACAATAAGAAAACAACAGCCTGGAACTTAGACTATAGCTAGATTATAAAAGAGCAGATATAACAATTAAGCATCAAGAATGGCTTTCTTGAGGTTCAGCTTAATGGTTACAAACAACACAAAAACATTTGGGATTACCATATAGGAGTCAACAAGCCTTACAGAAATAAAAGAGATGAACCTAATTGCGTCTTTCTAGACATTTCCTGATCTACTTATATATCTGGGGTTTCAAATTGAATAGTTCCTAGGTAAGATCTGGTGATTTTCATACCTAGTTCACAGCTTTTTACAGCATAGCTCCAGCCCTATCTCTGCTCTGTCCCCTCTCTCCAGAGAATAACAACAGACATACAAAGGGAAAGTTTTTTCCCAATTTTAAGAAGTTCTAGCCCTCTCATTGGATCTTTTGGTAAAGTGCCCACTCCCTTCCTTTTACCTATGGGCTTTTTAAACCCTTTATAGATAACACAAGTAGAGAACAGGGATTTTGTAGCTAACTGGCTGGCTGGGAGTCCATAAAAGGGAGTTACTCACCCCTTCATTTATCACAGCTTCTATTTCTGCCTCATAAATCATCACAGACAGAGTTAGGCAAAGACTTTTCTGACAGAAAATGCTGATTCTATTCTATCAATGTATATGTGGGAAATTATCAAAAGGTGGCAAAAAAGTAAATAAATACTGGGGAAGATTTTGGAAGGAAATATAAACACAACAACCCACACTGAAAAAATTGAACATTTTTATGTTTAAATATTTTATTTTAAAAAATTGATCAAAATGACTTTTTGGTGATTTTTTTTTTCTTTTTGGTCAAAAAGCTGATACTGGGACAAAATTTTCATCCATCTCTAATCCGAGTCTGAGTGAGTGCAAGTGAGGCCCAAACCCTATCTGCATTGCTCTGGGTGTTCAGGGGTGAAAGTAAAATGGAGCTTTTACCAGTACGGGGCTCCTCTGGCCCCCCTGGAAGGGGCAGAGCCTCGGGTACTGGTATAACTGAAGGTGTGATTTCAGTCTGGCATATGGCACTTTTAGCCTGTGCCTGCAAGTTTACAGGGACCAGCTGAACCCATATGGCCAGTTTTAAACCCTTGTAAGAGAATCCACACATAAGAGTTGCCCTGGTTTGACTAAACTGATTCAAGTTCAACAGGTGCAACTGCCACCCATTGGTGAGGGTGTGTAACAGGCCCCCCTGTGTGCCTATCTACCGAGGATGTGAGTTATTACAGTCAGCAGCTACAGAGCCATGGATCTTTACTTCAAGCTTTAGAGGTCCCCAGTTCAATCCCCCATGTGTCAATCAAGATGGCAGCCATCACACGTCTCTTTGGCTACTTTAAGGCCTGGTGTACACTGGAATATTATATTGGCGTAACTGTGTCACTTAGGTGTGAAAAAATCCACACTCCTAAGTGTTATAGTTAAACCAGCCTAAATCCCAGTGTAGACAGTGGTAGTTGGTGGAACAACACTTCCATCAACCTAGCTACTGCCTCTCGAAGAGGTAGATTACCTATACTGATGGTAGAATCCTTCCCATCAGTTCAAGGAGTATGTACAGATAAGCGCTACAGCTGTGCCATCCTTGTCTACACTCAATACTGGTATAACTATGTCACGGGATGTAGGGTTTTACCAAGATATTTATATTGATACCAACTCTGTTGAGGATAAGGTTATGTTGCTATAAAAATGCCTTCTGCCAGGATAGCTTACACACCTTCCTATACAATAATAGCTATGCCAGTATAAACACCTTCATACTAGGATAATTGCATCCACATGAGCAGGCCTGTGCTGCTTTACCTAAACTGGTAGAGTTAAAGTAGGATATCTCTTTGCATTTAAAGTAACTTAGGTGCTTCCAGGAATGTGACCCAGCAACCTTTGATAGCTGCCTTGCAGTCCAGAGGTAGGGACACAGAACTAGAATGCAGGAGGCCTCAGGTCTATTCCTACCCATGCTTCAGTATGACCTTGGATAAGTAATTTTCCTTGCTTTGTGCCTCAGTTTCCTCCTCTGTACAATGGGAATAATGATACTCCCTGAGGCTACACTGAGGTGAGGGTTTTGGACATGGACAATGGTATCTAGGAAGAAGCTGAGGATGTGGGCGGGACAGTATTTGGGCCCCTCCCCTTCTCTTCTTGACACCTCTGCCTGCATTACTGCCCCTGTGGGCCCCTCCCGCCAGGCATCATGCAGAGAGGCATAGAGGCTGCCTGAGCTGTAGTTAACATAGCATCTCTGTGGCAGGGATACCAGGCCCTGTTGTAGCTCAGCTCAGCATATGCCATCTGTGAATCCAGGCTGCAGAGACTCATGACAGGGTTGTCAGATGCATGAGTATCATGCAGATATGGGGAATTTGGCAGCCTTGCTTGGGATGCATTATTCAGGCGATTAAATGGCACTCCTTGCGTGAGTAAAGTTAGGCACTCACGGGGTGAAAGTAAGGGGGTATGGGCTGGTACAGTGTACTGGTAAAAGGTAGCCACTAGTACTGGCCTGTACCACTGACTTTAAAGTGCTGCTGTGGCATGTTGCTGCCCTTTTTGTGCCCCTGATCAAATGCCCTTTTGAAAATTCAAGGCCTTGTCTAAAGCAACAGCACAATTCCAATTCACCACGGAAGTCGTTCCTTAGTGGACGACATATGACTGAAGTGTTGCATAGGCCTTTATTATTCCCTCTCATTATTATTATTGTTATAATACAATAGGAGTAGGAGTGTAGGCCAATTTCTGATCATCATCAATATCCACAAATTGGCAACAATAAGACTAAAACATAGCCTATTGTAATATCTGACCAGTTTATTCATAATAATAACACTAGACTTGTATTTGTATTGTGATTTTTCTCCTTGTTTCACCCAGTGCATTATAGTAGCATACTAATAGAAATTCATTTCTCTGCTGTCTTTTGTTAGCGGGAAACTAAGCTGTTAAAGAATAAAATCAGAAACCAACTTTCTTCTAGGTGTTTAACGATGTGAAGGCTTTTCCTTGCCAGTCTGCTCCCTGGGTCTGCAGGGACTTGTTAGAGAGCCTGGTTAGTAATTGTCTCCGTGCTAATTAAGGTAGGAAGTCACGGCAAGGAAGCGCTGTAGCTGTGCATGTCCTAAGGTGTCTCATTAGATTAGCAGACTGGGGTTCCTGCCAGCTGAGCATCCTCTAGGCAAAGCTGGGAGCGTCTTTGATGTGACTGTAACCGCAAAGACTGATACTCCCAATGCTTGTCATTTCAGGTCTAATCATCCTCTTACTGTGGGTCCTGCATCCCTGGTCAGAGCCCGTAATTGAATTAAGTGTGAAACCACCATCCTCCTTTGCATCCTCTGCTGTTTGAGCCTAAATGGGTCATTCACAGCATTTTCTATGTACACACGCACCCTGGGACAGTCCCACAACTAAACTAGCAGCTGAGACTTGCTGGGCAGGAATACTCAGCAGCAAAAATCACTGTGATTGTGGCAGATTGAGCCAAACGGAAATATTTATTATAATCATTTATTATTTGCATCATGGCAGCACCTGCAGCCCCAGCCACCCCCAGGACATTGTCAGGGTTTGAGAAACTTGAGGCTAACAAGTACAATTTACAGAAGTATCTATGTGATTTAGGAGTGGAAGGCCCAATTTTTTAAAAGCATACAAATGCCAATGAGAGTTAGGGGCTTGGGCACTTCAAATATCCCACTTGGCAACCAACTGCTTTTTAGGCATCTAAACACCTTTAAAATTCTGACTGTAAATCATGCTTCAAAATTGGCCTTACCCATCTAAGTCACATAGGCCTGGATTTTTAATGATATTTAGGTGCCTATGGGAGTTAGGCTCCCAAATACCTTTGTGCATCTGAGCCTTTGGTTTTGCTGCATGAAGTGGAGAATTGTATAAATTTGGGAAGAGTCTTTGAATATTAGTAAAATGCTAAATTGGTATGATGTGGTATGTTAACTGCCCACTTCCTCTTGAATGGTCTCTTACAACCTCTTAACTCCATATGCTAAACAAGCTGTTACACTTTGTTTGTAGCTCTGACCCTCTGAGTACTTTTCCCAAACCTAAAGGAGAGCTTTGTGTAAGCTTGCAAGCTTCTCTCTTTCACCAGCAGAAGTTGGTCCAAAAAAAGATACCACCTTGTCTGTGTAATACGTTATTTTTTATTGTAACTTTGCCAGAATATATATATATCCTGACAGGAGATTAGACTATAATTATTTAATGACAGTATATGCTGAGATTCAAAAGTTAACACTTTATAACTATTAAAACACAAATTGTCACATCATATGTAAAAATAGACAAAGCAAATATCCCCAAAGCAAACTCTAATAAATTCTTATTAGAGTCATTCTTTAGTGAATGACATATGACTGAAGTGTTGCAATAAGACTACAAACATAGCCTATTTTTATAATATATGACCAGTTTGTTCATAATAGTAACACTAGGCTTGTATTTGTCTTGTGATTTTTCCAAGCTTAAGTCTCATAGACTCATAGACTCTAGGACTGGAAGGGACCTCGAGAGGTCATCGAGTCCAGTCCCCTGCCCTCATGGCAGGACCAAATACTGTCTAGACCATCCCTAATAGACATTTATCTAACCTACTCTTAAATAGCTCCAGAGATGGAGATTCCACAACCTCCCTAGGCAATCTATTCCAGTGTTTAACTACCCTGACAGTTAGGAACTTTTTCCTAATGTCCAACCTAAATCTCCCTTGCTGCAGTTTAAGCCCATTGCTTCTTGTTCTATCATTGGAGGCTAAGGTGAACAAGTTTTCTCCCTCCTCCTGATGACACCCTTTTAGATACCTGAAAACTGCGAGGGGGAAGGGGACTGGACTCGATGACCTCTCAAGGTCCCTTCCAGTCCTAGAGTCTATGAGTTTATGAGACTTAAGCTTGGAAAAATCACAAGACAAATACAAGCCTAGTGTTACTATTACGAACAAACTGGTCATTGGTGTCTCATTGGCGCCTCGCCTGTGTATTTGCTGAACCCTGGCTGAATGGCTTGGGGCCTAGCACAAGCCTCTTATAACTCATCATATTCCAGCTCAGAGATGACTCATAGGGCTTAGGCAGGTTCAGGCTCAGAGGTCACTCAGGGATGACTCAACATAGCTGGTCTCCTACCACCAAAGCTTGGGTACTGTCCACCAGGGGGCACAGGGGAGCTATTCCAGGGCTGTGAGTGTGTACCAACTAAACCTGGTCAGAAATTGGCGTGGCTTTTCCCTCTCCTGGAAATTTTTTGAGGTTTCTGTGAAAAATCAAAATCTGAAATATTTTGGCCATAAAGCCAATGCATTATAATTCACCAGTACCACCCATGTGTGTATCAATGGGGTTGTAGTTCAGGTGCCTCATGAACCATTCTACTCTACAGGTAAGACTCCCAAATTTTGGTCTACATATTTGGCACTTTGCCAAGATCTCCCCGATCATCATCATCATTATCATCATTTTTCTCAAAAAGAAAATTCCATTGGGAAATAGTTTCAATTAAAATGTCCCATCAGCCCTACTACCAACCCTTGTGATTCCAGAAGAATAAGGGGAAAAAATGGTCACTGTTCGTCTCGGAGACTGCAGTACTGCTTGTCCTGAAAAAGGATCCAGGATCAGTCCTGACTATAGCTGAGTGCGAAACAGTTTTCTTTTGTGGTGAGAATTTGTGAGATTTAAAACAAACAAATAAAACCCACGCTGAATCAGGATGAAATGTCAAAGTTTTCACAAATTGGGGAAAAAATTGAATCAGGTTGATCAAAATATTAAATCCTGATATTTTCAAAAACATTCATTTGAATTTTGATCTTTGGTATTTTTTACTATACATCTCTAAACAAAAAAGTCATTTTGAATGGAAAAAAATGGCTTTTTTTTTCATTTCATAAATATCCAAATTTCCCATATTGACAATTTCAGAACTTGTTTTTCAAAAACATTGAGAAAAGAAAGTCATCAAAGTGACCCCCTTCCCCACAAATGATTCTGGTTTCAGTGAACCGGCATTTTTTGATGTTAAAATGTCAATAAATTGTATTTGTCTGTAACTATATCCCACGTCAAAGGACCAGATTCTGCTCTTATTAAAGGGTGAGTTAATCTGGATCAACATCACTGAAGCTCGTGGAGTTACTCTAGATTAACACCAGTATGAATAGGTTTGGCAGAATTTGATTTGTATTTTTTAAATAATTTTGATGAAAAATTCCAATGTTTATTTTTAAGCACTTTTTTCAATTCTGATTGATTTAAAATTTCACAGCTGTGGGAAATTGGGGTGTGTCAGACTATAGAAGGGGTCAAAAATAATTACTTAATGACTTTATAGCTTTGTAACTATTAAAACTCAAATTGTCAATGTCACATGTCAAACTATACAAAGAAAATATCCGTAATCAAACTCTAATTCATTTTCAGGGGACATTTTTCTTACTCTTCCTATCTGTACGTGTCATAAACAGATAGTTAAGGGTTAATAGAATAGAAGTATTTCATGTCTCTTTTGCCTGTAAGGGGTTAACAAGTTCAGTAAGCCTGCCTGTCACCTGACCAGGGGACCAATCAGGGGACAGGATACTTTCAAATTTTGAGAGAGGGAAGTTTTTGTGTGTGCTGTTAGTTTTTGGTTGTTGTTCTCTCTGGGTTCTGAGAGTGACTAGACGTGTAACCAGGTTTCTCTCCAATCTCCCTGATACAGGTTCTTATAGATTCAAAAAAGTAAGTACTAGGTGATAAGGTGCGTTAGGCTTATGTTTATTTTCTTTATTTGCAAATGTGTATTTGGCTGGGAGGAGTTCAAATGTGTATTTGGGTGGAAGGAGTTCAAATCTGTATTCTTCTGAAAGGATTTTAAATTGTACTTGTATACTTAGGCTGGGAGGGTATTCCCAGTGTCTATAGCTGAAAGACCCTGTACCTATTCCATTTTAAATTTACAAAGATTATTTTTACTGTTTTTTCTTTCTTTAATTAAAAGCTTTTCTTGTTTAAGAACCTGATTTTTTTTTATTCTAGTGAGACCCCAAGGGACTGGGTCTGGATTCACCAGGGAATTGGTGGGGAGAAAGGAGGGAAAGGGGAGAGAAAGGTTAATTTTCTCTCTGTGTTAGGATTACTTTCCCTTTCAGGGAGAGTCTGGGAGGGGGAGAGAGGAGGAGGGGGGAAGGTGGATTTTCCTCTCTGTTTTAAGATTCAAGGAGTTTGAATCACAGTGATCTTCCAGGGTAACCCAGGGAGGGGAGGCCTCAGAGAGGCAACAGTGAGGGAAAGGGTTTACTTTCCTTGTGTTAAGATCCAGAGGGACTGGGTCTTGGGGGTTCCTGGGCAAGGTTTTTGGGGGACTAGAGTGTACCAAGCACTGGAATTCCTGGTTGGTGGCAGCACTACAAGTATTAAGCTGGTAATTGAGCTTAGAGAAATTCATGCTGGTACCCCATCTTTTGGAAGCTAAGGTTCAGACTGGGGAATTATACCATGACAGTACGTTTCATCTATTATTGATGGAAATATTTTTGTCAGTTTGTATGTATACAGTACAATTAATGTTTACGGCATTTATTGATAAAATATTTTATGCTTCCAAGCCTAAATACACCTGAGACCAGAATCCTGTTAGGTAACCAGAATGTGCTTGGCAGTTTCATGCTAGAATTGACCTATGATGTACTGGAAATGAAGTGAAAATGGTTAGTATTAGTTTCAATATCCATCTAATCCAGTTTTGGTTTCATAGATTTGAAGGACAGAAGAGAACAATTGTAATCATGTAATCAGACGTTCTGTAGAACAAAGGTCATATAACTTCCCTGAAAGAACTCCTGTTTTAATTAGAGCAAGTCTCTTAGAAAAAACAACCCAGTCTTATTTAAAAATTGACAGTGATGGTGAATCCACCACAGACCTGCATAAATTGATCCAATAATTAATTACCCACAGTGGTAGAAATTTACATCTTATTTCCAATCTCAATTTGTTAACCTCAACTTCTTGCCGTTGAATCTTGATATGCCTTTGCCTGCCAAATAGAAGAACCCTCTATTATGAAATATTTATTCCCAGGGTAGGTACTTAAAGACAGTGATCAAATCATAACAATATAGGAACGGCCATTCTGGGGCACATCAAAGGTCTGACTGTGGCCAATGCCAGGTACCCCAGAGGGAATGAACAGAACAGGTAATTATCAAGTGATCCATCCCCTGTCACCCATTCCCAGCTTCTGGCAAATAGAGGCTAGAGAAACCATCCCTGTTCAATCACCCTTTAACCTTCTCTTTCGTAAGCTAAATAGACTGAACTCCTTGAATATATCAGTATAAGGCATGTTTTCTAATCCTTTAATCATTCTCCTGGCTGTTCTCCATATCTTCTCCAATTTAACATCCTTCTTGAATTGTGGACGGAAGAATCAACACAGTGCTGTAGCAACAGTTGGACCAGTGCCAAATATAGAGGTAAATGTACCTCTTTATGGCATCTCAGGATTTTCCCTGTTTATGCTTCCAAGGACTGAATCTGCTGCTTCTGCCTAATGTGTTGCCATAGCATCATTGCTGATAGCTCATGTTCAGCCGTTCATCCACCATGGCCCTCAAGTGCTTTTCAGGGTCATGTCTTCCCAGAATAGAGCCCCCCATCATGTAGGTATGGATTATGTTGTTTATTCTTAGATGTGTCTCTTTATACGTAACTGTATTAAAACATCTATTGTTTCCTAGTGCCCAGCTTGCCAAGTGATCTAGCTCACTCTGTATGAATCACCTGTCCTCTGCATTTTATGTCACTCCCCAAATTTTTGTGACATCTGCAAACTTTATCAATGATTAGTGTAGGTTTCCCTCTAGATCACTGATAAAAATGTTGAATAGCATAGTGCCAAGAAATGATCCAAAGACCCGTATATAACTGGACACATAAAATACCTAAGATAAATGTAAATCAAAGTATGTATTTTTAGTATTTACAGCCTTGGGCTGACTTTTCCACCTTGCATTCTCTACAGCCTTCTCCATACCACACATGATTTCCATCCCCAAGAACCAATACCTGCAGGACCCCAAATAAGCACCAAATAAGGTAGGAAATGTTGCATTCTGGAAGCTGAATGAGAGATGCAGATGTGCCAAATTCAGGATCTGGCTGTTTTTTGTGTGTGGCCTGAACTGGTAGGTGTTCTCTGAGAATGCCTGATTGGGCCCCGTAGTGAGTTAGATGGAAGTGGGGAACCTAACTGGTGAATCCCACTGGGGGTTAGGTGTGTGCTAAGGTGACAAGCACACAGCAGATTCAGGACATAGCCAGTTTTATGCATGCCCAATAACTTAGGCACATTGAGGACTTTACCAGTGGAAATGTAGGCACCTGTAGAATTGGATGGCAGCTGAGCAGGAGTTTTCAAGGCCTCAGTCGTGCCTAAATGTTGACTTTGCCACCAAAAGTGGCAGTTAGGCACCTAAGTCCCTTTATGGATATAGCCCTGGGTGTCTAAATCCCTTAGCCTCCTTTGAAAATCCCAGCCACAGGCTTCAGGAGAATGAGAGGCATGATGTGGGGGTAAATGGATGGTGGGTAGGGGTTTCCCCCTGAGTTTTGTGTTCCTGCATTCGATATATCTGAAGCAAAAGCTGATGTCACTCTTCAGTTGATTGCATTCTGAGTTTATATCAGATATATACAGTTCATCAAAACTGCTGAAAGTGCAAGCTATTTCATTACACAAGAATATATAGAAAAGATACCAGCTGTGGAAGATAAGGTGATGCAGCATAGCTAAGGCAGTCTGAGGCCATGTCTATACTATGGGGACTATGGTGGCCTAGCTCTGGTGCCATACCAATGTTGGCATAACCTCAGAATGTAGAAACAGCCTACAATGGTGAGGGGGGTTTTCCATTGGTGTAGGAACATCACTTGCCTGAGCAGTTGTAGCTAGGTCAAGAGAGTCTTCTGCAGTTGGCCTAGCTGAATCTAGGGGCTACGTGGGGATTGGTACATTGCTCAGGGAGGTAGGGGAGTTTTCACCTCCTTAAGTGACATAGCTATGTTCACCTAAATTTTAACTATAGTCCAGGCGTGAGTTTTGACTTACAATAAGGATACATACTGTTATGCTGGAAAGAGCTAATGGCTGTCATTAAGTGGGTGTTTGATCCACCAGAGATCTGGTGGACACCAATGGCTGTGTTAATCACTCAGTGGCTCAAGGCCCTGGGCTGCATGGGGAGGTCTGAGCAGAGCTGAACCATGGGGTCTATGGAATTCCCTGATCACAGATGAGTTTGGTTTGATTTTTGCAAGCTTAGCGTGTGTTAAGAGGGAGAGGCAGCTGTGATCCTCACCTTAGGAGAAGCAGAGAGACGGAGCAGCTTGGGCACAGAGTTTGCTGGAGGGGCAGACCTAGGAATTTCTGAATCAAGTACTTGCTTTCTGCTGTTTGTCTCCACAGGATGCTGTGCATGCTTTGTAAATAAACAGGACTGTGCCAAAGAAACATTTGAATTGAAGCTTCAATTCCTCCCCCTAATGGAAACAAGCCAACAAGGCCATGAATACTGGTTAACCTCTTGAGCCAAAGGGCCAACAACATAGGATGATCCAAAGCCCACTAAAGACTTCCATTCACTTTAATAATCTTTGGGTCAGGCCCACTGTTTAGCTCTTAATCTAATACAGACAATGTGGAGGGTTTTTTTTGGTTTCTCTTCATTCACATGTTCTGTCCATTCGCATTTCTACAGGTTTTTGCAGCACTTGTTCTTGGGGAGTAGTACCTTATGATGCAAGTGGTCTGATTTCAATGGGACTATACGTGGAATAATCCCTGATCCTGCCAGCTGATCCTGCATTGACAGAGAGCAATTTGTAGAACTGAGCACAAGGACTTGGAAAGAAACCTTCAAGGAGTTAGTGCAACAGTGCCTAACTCCCTTAGGTTCATTTAAAACTCCTGGCCTAAGATGTTCAAACTAAGTAAGAGTTACAGACATCAGTTAGCTCAGGTGTATTCTTGCCAGCAAGTTAAAAAAGTATGGATTGGATGAATAGACAATAAGATGGATAGAAAGCTGGCTAGATTGTAGGGCTCAAAGGGGAGCGATCAATGGCTCGATGTCTAGCTGGCAGCTGGTATCAAGCGCAGTGCCACAGCAGTCAGTCCTGGGGCCAGTTTTGTTCAACCTCTTTATCAATGATCTGGATGATGTGATGGATTGCACACTCAGCAAGATCGCAGATGACACTAAGCTGGGGAGACAAGTAGATATGCTGGAAGGAAGGGATAGGGTCCAGAGTGACGTAGACAAATTGGAGGATTGGGCCAAAAGGAATCTGATGAGGTTCAACAAGGACAAGTGCAGAGTCCTGCACTTTGGACAGAAGAATCCCATGCATGGTTATAAACTGGGGGCTGACTGGTTAAGCAGCAGTTCTACAGAAAAGGACCTGGGGATTAAAGTGAACGAGAAGCTGGATATGAGTCAGAAGAGTGCCTTTGTTGCCAAGAACGCCATTGGCATATTGGTCTGTATTAGTACGAACATTGCCAGCAGATCGAGGCACTATTCGGCACTGGTGAGGCCACACCTGGAGTATTGTGTCCAGTTTTGGTCTCCCCACTACAGAAGGGATATGAACAAATTGGAGAGAGTCCAGCGGGGGACAACAAAAATGATCAGGGGGCACATGACTTACGAGGAGAGGCTGAAGGAACTGGGCTTGTTTAGTCTGCAGAGAGATGAGTGAGGGGGGGATTTGATAGCAGCCTTCAATTACCTGAAGGGGAGTTCCAAAGAAGATGGAGCTAGGCTGTTCTTAGTGGTGGCAGATGAAAGAACAAGAAGCAATGTTCTCAAGTTTCAGGGGGATGTCTAGGTTGGATGTTAGGAAAAACTATTTCTCTAGGAGAGTGGTGAAACACTGGAATGTGTTACCTAAGGAGGTGGTGGAATCTCCATCCTTAGAGGTTTTTAAGGCCCTCCTAGAGAACTCCCTGACTGGGATGATTTAGTTGGTGTCGGTCCTGCTTTGAGCAGGGGATTGGACTACATGACCTCCTGAGGTCTCTTCCGAATCTAATATTCTATGATTCTAAATACAGATATTGGCTGCAGTGACAAGAATTCTGTTCAGGTGACAAACTTTGTGTCATCTCATCACTTTGGGAAATTTTCCAGAGATTGGAACCATTAATGGAGAACACAAGAAATTCAGACCACAGGGTTCAGTGGTTATATCACAAATGGAATAGGTTTCTGGCGGTGTCAAAAGGCATCAGAATTTCCTTTCCAGAAATACATGAGAAAGGGGGGAAACATTATAGTATGACTTAATATTTGACCCTTTTGCCAGGGACAGTTAGTCCCTTTTTTTGCTGGTTGGGTTTCCTGCCGGTAAAGTAGATGTATACATAGTGGATGAGCAATCAGAAACAGTGACCATTTTAAATCCTCATTTGTTAACTGTCATTTTTCAGACTGGGTGATTTCAGTTTTTTGAAAAAATCCTGAAAAAAATAAAGGTTTTGAAGTTTTCCACAGGAGGGTGCGTGGATGGAATCATACACCATTTCTGCTAAAGAGATCCCTGCAATGCTTAATTTGTGCTAGGGCTTTCCAGGGCTGAGCCCCAGCACCTCTAGGCTTGGCTGTTCATAGCCCTGACATCTTTGGGCTTGCTGTCTCAATTATGAATGTAAAAAAATTGTTTGATCACCTCTTTCATTACAAATTAAGCATTGTATCCTCACTTTTGTTTAAGCTGAGAAATAGAGACATTTCTCCAAGATTGGAACAAATAATGGGGAATGTAATAATTACATACTAGAATGTTTTTGTGGTATATCACAAATGACTAGTCGTGGAAGGACTTGATTTTGATCTGTAAATATACACAAACATTGATTTCACCATACACACACATACAGACAAAAAATATTTACTGATAGGAAAGTAAGAAAATGCTTCCTGACAAATTAGGGTTTTATTTAAGGATATTTACTTTGTATATTTTTCACATGTGATGTTGACAATTTGTGTTTTAATAGTTATACAGCTTAAACTCTTTGAATCTCAATATATAATGTAATTTTAAAAAATGTCTGATTCCCACATACAACTGTGAAAATATAAATAGATACCAAAAAAAAGTTTAAAATACATATTTTTGTGGAATGTATAAATTTAAATAATTTAAATTAGGAAAAAAAGTCTTAAAATAATCACAGATTATTATTAAAAATTGACTTTTGCCAACCTTAAAAATAACCTAATAAGGGTTTAGACAATTTTAGAATAATTATTTAAAACAAAACACTAGAGGAAAAAAGAACAAAGGGTGTCATTATGCCATAATACCCATTGAAGTCAATGTGAACTCTTCCCTCCATTTTGGTCAGCACTGAATTTATTTGTCAAATCTTGTTTGGATATCCCGAAACTCAACAGACGCTTAACAGCAATAAATCTATAAAGATAGAAAATGGGATTTTCACAGCAGTTTAGGAAATTTAAGTTATCCTAGGTTGCAGAGCAGTTTTTAAACTAAGAGATGGGAAAAAGCTGACTGCTGCAGTGGACCACGTGGATCAGACAAAGACTTCTCTCAGAGGAGAGTCTATTGATAGAGATACTCTAGGAAGAGGATAAAGTAGGGGCCAGATCAGACAAGAAACATTCACATACAAAATAATCTGACACATCAGAAAAAGCCAAACAAATAAATTGACAAATTTTTTAAGTGCTTGTACACAAATGATAGAAGTCTAACTAATAAGATGGGTGAACTAGAGTGCCTTGTGTTAAAGGAGAATATTGATATAATAGGCATCACAGAAACCTGGTTGAGTGAGGACAATCAATGGGACACAACCATTTCGGGGTACAAAATATAGTGGAAGGACAGAACAGGTCATGCAGGGGCTATATGTGAAAGAAAATGTAGAATCAAATGAAGTAAAAATCTTAAGTGAATCTGCATGTTCCATAGAATCTCTATGGATAGTAATTTCATGCTCTAATAAGAATATAACAGTAGGGATCTATTATAGACCACCTGACCAGGACAGTGATAGTGACAATGAAATGCCAAGGGAGATTAGAGAGGCTATCAAAATAAAGAAATACTGGGGGATTTCAATTATCCTCATATTGACTGGGAACATGTCACCTCACGATGAAATGCAGAGACAAAATTTCTCGATACTTTACATGACTGCTTCTTGGAGCAGCAGGTACAGGAACCCACAAGGGGAGAGGCAATTCTTGATTTAGTCATGAGTGGAGCACAGGATCTGCTCCAAGAGGTAACTATAACAGGACCGCTTGGAAATAGTGACCATAATATAATAACTTTTAACATTTCTGTGGTGGGAAAAACACCTCAACAGTCCAACACTGTGGCATTTAACTTCAGAAAGGGGAACTATGCAAAAATGAGGGGATTAGCTAAACAGAAATTAAAAGGTACAGTGACTAGAGTGAAATCCCTGCAAGCTGCATGTACACTTTTAAAAGACACCATAATAGAGGCCCAAATTAAATGTATACCCCAAATTAAAAAAACACAGTAAAACAACTAAAAAAGGGCCACCGTGGCTTAACAATCATGTAAAAGAAGCAGTGGGAGATAAAAAGACATAATTTAAAAAATTAAATCCCAATGAGATAAATAGAAAGGAGCATAAAAACTGCCAAATTAAGTGTAAAAATGTAATAAGAAAAGCTAAAAAGACGTTTGAACAACAGCTAGCCAAAAACTCAAAAGGTAATAACAAAATGTTTTTTAAGTACATCAGAAGCAGGAAGTCTGCTAAACAACCAGTGGGGCCCCAGATGATCGAGATACAAAAGGAGCACTTAGAGATGATAAAGTCATTGCAAAGAAACTAAATGAATTCTTTGCTTCAGTCTTCATGGCTGAGGATGTTAGGGAGATTCCCAAACCCGAGATGGCTTTTGTAGGTGACAAATCTGAGGAAATGTCACAGATTGAGGTGTCACTAGAGGAGGTTGTGAAATTAATTGATAAACTTAACAGTAAAAAGTCACCAGGACCAGATGGCATTCGCCCAAGAGTTCTGAAAGAACTCAAATATGAAATTGCAGAACTACTAACTATGGTTTGTAACCTGTCCTTTAAATTGGCTTCTGTACCCAATGCCTGGAAGTTAGCTAATGTAACACCGATATTTAAAAAGGACTCTAGAGGTGATCTCAGCAATTACAGGTGGGTAAGTCTAAGGTCAGTACTGGGAAAATTATTTTAAACAAGGGTAAAGAATGAAATTCTCAGACACATAGAAGAACGTAAATTGTTGGGCAAAGGTCAACATGGTTTCTGTAAAGGGAAATCATGTCTTACTAATCTTTTAGAGTTCTCTGAAGGGGTCAACAAACATGTGGACAAGGGGGAGCCATTTGACATTGTGTACTTAGATTTCCAGAAAGACTTTGACAAGGTCCCTCACCAAAGGCTCTTACGTAAATGAAGTTGTCATGGGATAAAAGGGTAGGTCCTTTCATGGATTGAGAACTGGTTAAAAGACAGGGAACAAAGGGTAGGAATTAATGGTAAATTCTCAGAATGGAGAGGGGTAACTAATGGTGTTCCCCAAGGGTCAGTCCTCAGACTAATCCTATTCAACTTATTCATAAATGATCTGGAGAAAGGGGTAAAAAGTGAGGTGGCAAAGTTTGCAGATGATACTAAACTGTTTAAGATTGTTAAAACCAAAGCAGACTGTGATCTCACAAAGCAGACTGTGATCTTCAAAAAGATCTCACAAAACTAAGTGACTGGGCAACAAAATGGCAAATTAAATTTAATGTGGATAAATGTAAAGTAATGCACATTGGGAAAAATAACCCCAAGTATACATACAATATGATGGAAGCTAATTTAGCTACAACTAATCAGGAAAGAGATCTTGGAGTCATCATGGATAGTTCTCTGAAGACATCCACACAGTGTGCAGTGGTAGTCAAACAAGGAAATAGGATGTTAGGAATCATTAAAAAGGGGATAGAGAATAAGATGGAGAATATCTTATTGCCCATATATAAATCCAACACCCACATCTTGAATATTGCGTACAGATGTGGTCTCTTCATCTCAAAAAGATATACTGCATTGGAAAAGGTTCAGAGAAGGCAAGTAAAATGATTAGGAGTTTGGAACAGGGCCCATATGAGAAGAGATTAAAGAGGCCAGGACTTTTCAGCTTGGAAAAGAGGAGACTAAGGGGGGATATGATAGAGGTATATAAAATCATGAGTGATGTGGAGAAAGTGAATAAAGAAAAGTTATTTACTTGTTCCCATGATATAAGAACTGGGGCCACCACATGCAATTAAGGGGCAGCAGGTTTAAAACAAGTAAAAGGAAGTTCTTCACACAGAGCACAGTCAACTTGTGGAACTCCTTGCCTGAGGAGGTTGTGAAGGCTAGGACTATAACAGGGTTTAAAAGAGAACTGGATAAATTCATGGAAGTTAAATCCATTAATGGCTATTAGCCAGGATGGGTAAGGAATGGTGTCCCTAGCCTCTGTTTGTCAGAGGGGGGTGATGGACGGCAGGAGAGAGATCACTTGATCATTACCTGTTAGGTTCACTCCCTCTTCGGGCCCTGGTATTGACCACTGTTGGTAGACAGGATAATGAGCTGGATGGACTTTCTTCTGAACCAGTATGACCATTCTTATGTTCTAGCACCCACTGACTTTCAATGGGAGTTTGATGTATAATTGTCAAATCCCACCTGTAAAAATCTCACTCATTCACACCATGGCTACCCACTCTTCCTTCTTCTCATTGCAATAGGATAACCCCTGCTGCCAGTGTCAGAGAAACAGAAATAACACTGGGAATAAAAGATAATGAAGTTATGACAATTTACACCAGCTGAGGATCTGGCCTTATTGACATGAATACATTTAAATAAATACAACTGAATGGCATATAGAACTCTAAAAAATCCTCAGTATCTTCATGCTATAATGCAGAATCCCTTGGCTGACAGGAACCTGGGCCACCTAGATGTTTCATTTGTGACCAGTTAATAGATTTATTGCCATTTCAATCACCCTTTCTGAACACCCTACCTTTCTGGACAGCTCTTCTCAGGGCCTCCTTGACGTCTTTGTTTCTCAGGCTGTAGATGAGGGGATTGATCAGGGGTGTCATGACAGTGTAAAGGATAGAAAAAAATTTGTTCAGGGCTTTCAGTGAACCGCTGTTGGGTAATATATAGACAATCATTAGGGCGCCATAGAAAACTGTAACCACAATAAGATGGGAAGAGCAGGTGGAAAATGCCTTTTGCCTCCTGGTGGTGGAAGGGATTCTCAGGATGGTGGAGATGATAAAAATATAAGATGTCAGGGTCAAAATAAATGGGGAAACAATGTCTATGGAGGAGAATATGAGGGTCACCAGGGTAACCAGACTGGTATCACTGCAAGAAAGTTTAATCATGGGGCTGAAATCACAAAAGAAATGATCAATTTCATTGGGGCCGCAGAAGATTAATTGTGATACCAAACATATTAATATGGTAAGAATTATGAATGAACTTAGCCATGATCCAACCGCTAGCTGCATACAGAACCTGCCATTCATAAGGGCTGCATAGTGTAATGGTTTACATATCGCTAAGTATCGATCATAAGACATCAAAGCTAGCAGATAACACTCAACAGTCACCAGGACACCAAACAAATAAAACTGCACAATGCAGCCCGTCACAGAAATGGTCTTGTCTCCAGTTAGGAAATTGGCCAGCATCCTGGGCAGTATGGTGGAGGTGTAGCAGATTTCCAAGCAGGACAAATTCCCCAGAAAGAAGTACATGGGGGTGTGAAGGTGCTGATCAGACACAACTATCGCAACAATGAGTATATTTGCAGTCATGGTGACTATGTAAATCACTAGAAACAGCACGAAGAAAAGAATTTGCAGTCCAGGGAGATTCCCAAATCCCAGCAGGATGAATTCTGTGATAGATGTTTGATTTTCCCCTTCTGCTTTCTCCATTCTCCATGTGATGTAACTAGTGATTGAGAAAAACTAATGATCAGCTAAGGAATTTGCTGTACAATTAAACTCAATGCACTTCCCTCCATTTGATACCATATAAATTCAAAGTGCAGGATTATGTTCTCTCTCAAATGAGCATCTGCTTCATACCCAGATGTTTCATAGGGTACTGGGATGGAGAAACGCAACAGCCCACCCAAAGAGCAGGACCACAGTTAATATATTCCTCTTCTACATCTGCCCTCACATTTATTCATGCATTGATTCACAGATTTAAAGGTCACCAGATGACTAAATCATCTCAACTGATGCCCTCTACAACACATGCCAAAGAATTTCCAGAATTATCCCTGCATTGACCTTAATAAATTGTGTCTGGCTAAAACATGTTTTCCAGAAATACACTCAGGGCCAAATTTTCAACATCTTTAGGTGAATAGTGAGATTTTCAGAAAGATCCAGGCAACACAAGTGCATTTATTTAAATGGCTCTTAGGCAACTAAATGTTTTTAAAATTCCACGAGGTGACTAAATACCTTTAAAAATCCATCTTGCTTTTGGCTATACAAGAAGGCTGTGATAGAGGACAGAATAGAAACCAAATCTCCCAAATGACAGGCTAGTGCCCTAATCATAGGACTATCCTTCCACTTGAAATATAAGATAGAGCATTAAATGGTCAGAGAAAGCTTGTCCCACTGGTACCACTGCTTCCTTATCTGTAAGAATTTCCAGTCTCCATTCAGCACACTCCAACATACAGCTCTGACCCATGTGGTGCTCAGATCCTTCCAAGAAATGCTAAGGGTCCCTCAACTTCCTCTGAAATCGAGGAAGAAGATACTGAGTGGGAGACCTATAGCATCTCACAAGATTGGGTTTGGAAGCTGAATAGGAAACTGTTCCCAGAAAAGTCTGGATAAGCCGATGAAACCGCGCTGGAAAACTGTACTGAAATGTCCTTGAGAAAGTAATGAGATGTCCAGGAGAGGGAGATGGATAGAGACTAGGAGAGTGAGGGACATACATTTGAAGGAATATGGAAGGTGATTGATGGACAGATGGAGGGGTGTTTTTGGGAACAGACAGAGGTTTAAGGAGATAGGTAGATAGATGTGTAAGATGATCAGCAGAGATATAAAGGGATGTATAAGGGGACAGATAGAGAGACAAGTGTGCAAGGTAAAGATGGAGGAGTAGATAGAAAGACAGATGGAGAGATTGTGTAAGAAGCTCCATAGAGGAACAGATGAAATTTTATGGAACAGATACATCTCCATTAGCAATAAACCATGGTATGATTCTAAAGCCCTTACTCAGGCAAAGCTCCCACTAAGTAAGGAGACTATCTAACAAGCATGTCTTTCCAACTAAGGGCTGAGTCTGAGTCAGAGTTTGAAGATTTGCCCCGATACTAGTCACACTCACCTTTAATACTCAGCATGAAGCAGTGACCACTCCATCAATGGTGACCGGGTCTGGTCTCGCAGTCAGTCTTGTCCTCTCAGTTTCCTGGGGAGACACCTACATGTTGCTGTTGGTATGGGCCTCTCTCCTGCTGCCCAGCTTGATTGTTTGCACGACACAGCCTTATTTGACTCCTGCAGCCTCCCCTGCTTAACTCTGCTGCTGAGATTTCTCTTGGGCCTGCTATTGGTGATCACTTAGAATTACCTTCATAGGGGAATTAACAGTAAGTTGTTTATCAAAATAGTGCAATACCAAAGCCAATAGCATTGACATTGGGTGGAGACGTCCCCCAGGGGTGAATTTATCAAAAGGGGAACACTATATCCTAGCAAAAAGGATAGGTAAAGTAAAGGTGGGGCAGTCAAGGGACAGGGAGCAGGGGCAGTTGGATGGGGCAGAGGTTCGAGGGCAGTCAGGGGCAGGGAGAAGGGGGGGTTAGATGGGTCACGGGTTCGGGGGGGCAGTCAGGGGACAGGCAGTGGTTGGATAGGAGTCCCAGGGGTTTCTCAGGGGACAGGTAGGGGGTGGGATCCTAGGGGAGAAGTTGGAGGGGGCTCAGGAGAAGGCAGTTGGGGACAAGGAGAAGGGAGGCTTAGATAGAGGGTGGGATCCTGGGGGGCCGTTAGGGGCAGGGGTCCCAGGAGGGGGGGATCAGGGAGTGGGTGGGTTGGATGGGTTGGGGTTTCTGTGGGGGGCAGTCGGAGGGAGTGGATGGTATCAGGGTGGGGCTACCCTCCCTCCCCATGGAGTGTCCTATTTTTTGAATGTTAAAATATTACATTCCTACTTCACAGTGCAACTCTCCATTCACAGCACACTGCAGTTCAGGGCTCAGCTACCTCACTTCTTCCCCTTCTTTCCTCTTGGTAGTGGCCAAGGGAATGCTGGGAAATGTAGTTCTTTCCTTGTTCCAGGGCTGGCTCTATTAGCAGAGAGCTAACCAAGGAACTACAGCTCCCAGGGCCCCCTGTTGGTTCTCAGCTCCCATGCAGGATCCCTGCCGCCCTTGCAAATGGGCTACCTCAAGCACATGCTTGCTTTGCTAGTGCCTAGAGCTGCCCCTGGGAGCACCCCAGCTAACAGGGCACCGAGGTCCTGAGACGGGCAGCACAGTATGGGGAGAAGGTGACCAGCCCTCTGTGGAGAAAGAAGTGGTTTGGGACTATTTAGAAAAACTGGACAAGTACAAGCCAATGGTGCCGGATGCGCTGCAGCCAAGCATGCTAAAGGAGTTGTTGGATGTGATTGCAGAGCCATTGGCCATTATCTTTGAAAACTCATGGTGAATGGGGGAGGTCCCGGATGACTGGAAAAAAGCTAATGTAGTGCCCATCTTTAAAAAAGGGAAGAAGGAGGATCCGGGGAACTACAGGCCAGTCAGCCTCACCTCAGTCCCTGGAAAAATCATGGAGCAGGTCCTCAAGGAATCAATTCTGAAGCACTTAGAGGAGAGGAAAGTGATCAGGAATGGATTCACCAAGGGCAAGTCATGCCTGACTAACCTAATTGCCTTCTATGACAAGATAACTTGCTCTGTGGATGAGGGGAAAGCAGTGGATGTGATATATCTTGACTTTAGCAAAGTTTTTGATACAGTCTCCCACAGTATTCTTGCCATCAAGTTAAAGAAGTATGGGCTGGATGAATGGACTATAAAGTGGATAGAAAGCTGGCTAGATCGTCGGGCTCAACAGGTAGTGATCAATGGCTCCATGTCTAGTTGGCAGCTGGTTTCAAGTGGATTCCCCCTAGGGTTGGTCCTGGGGGCGGTTTTGTTCAATATCTTCATTAATGATCTGGAGGATGGCGTGGACTGCACTCTCAGCAAGTTTGCAGATGACACTAACTGACAGGAATGGTAAATATGCTGGAGGGTAGGGATAGGATACAGAGGGATCTAGACAAATTAGAGGACTGGGCCAAAAGAAATCTGATGAGGTTAAACAAGGACAAGTGCAGAGTCCTGCACTTAGGACAGAAGAATCCCATTCAATGTTACAGACTAGAGACCGAATGGCTAGGGTGCAGTTCTGCAGAAAAGGACCTAGGGGTTACAGTGGATGAGATGCTGGATAAGAGTCAACAGTGTGCCCTTGTTGCCAAGAAAGCTAATGACATTTTCGGTGTATAACTAGGGGCATTGCCAGCAGATTGAGGGACGTGATCATTCCTCTCTATTCAACATTGGTGAGGCCTCATCTGCAGTACTGTGTCCAGTTTTGGACCCCACACTACAAAAAATTGGAAAGAGTCCAGCGGAGGGCAACAAAAATGATTAGGGGGCTGAAGAACCTGAATTATGAGGAGAGGCTGAAGGAACTGGGATTGTTTAGTCTGCAGAAGAGAAGAATGAGGGGGGATTTGATAGCTGCTTTCAACTACCTGAAAGGGAGTTCCAAAGAGGATGAATCTAGACTGTTCTCTGTGGTAACAGATGACAGAACAAGGACTAATGATCTCAAGTTGCAGTGAAGGAGGTTTAGTTTGGATATTAGAAAAACTTTTTCAGTAGGAGGGTGGTGAAGCACTGGAATGGGTTACCTAGGGAGGTGGTGGAATCTCCTTCCTTAGACGTTTTTAAGGTCAGTCTTGACAAAGCCCTGGCTGGGATGATTTAGATGGGAATTGGTCCTGCTTTGAGCAGGGGGTTGGACCAGATGACCTCCTGAGGTCCCTTCCAACCCTGATATTCTATGTTTCTATGAGGGACATGGGGCCAAGAGGCAGTGGCGCTCTGGAGCTGGAACGAACTAATTCCCGGAAGCCATAAGCAGGAGGTGCCGCGGGGTGAATCTACACACCTACAGGCCCCCTTCTCCTTTCTCTGTGAGCTGTATGTAGGTTTCCATTTTTACCATTCTCTGTGTGAAATGCATGGTGATTGAGAAAAAGCAATACTCATTAGGGATTTTGCTGTACAATTAAACTGAGTTGATTTCCATGCATTTGATTCCATAAAAATTCAGATTGGAAACTTGGATGAGGGTTTATGCTTTCTTGCTGAGGAACTGCTTCACACCCAGGTGTTCAATAAGGTACTGGGACAGATATTCCCCAAAATCCCAGACAAAAAGCAGCAACATAGTCAATGTATCACTCTTCTGCACCTCTTCCCAACATAGATTCAAAGATTTAGAGGCCAGAAGGGACCATTAGATCATCTAATCTGATCTCCTCTATAACACAGGGCACCAAATTTCCTCAGTTACCTCTCAATAAATTTTGTTTTGCTAAAACATATTTTCCAGAAAAGACCCAAGGATTTTAGGCACCTGCTAGAATTTTAAACATCCAGGCAACCAAAACTCATTGATTTAAATGAGGGTTAGGCACCCAGGGGCTTTTGAAAATGTCACTAAGTGATTAAATACCTTTAAAAATCTAGTCCAGAGCAATTTAATCAAGACTACGCAGGAAGGCTGTGTCACAGCAGAGAATAGAAACCAATTCTTCCTAATGACAGGCTGCTGTCTTAAGCACTGGACTATAGTTCCTCTTGAAAACTATGACAGACAAAAATGGGCAGCAAAGTTTGTCACAAAGGTGCAACAACTTCCTAATCTGTAAGGATTTCCAGTCCCCATTTAGTGTAAACTCCTTTCCCGTATGATGCTCATCACCCTGCAATTAATGCTGAGGACTTTCAACTCTCTCTGAAATCCAGGGAGAAAATATTCAGTGATAGTCCCAGAGCATCACACAAGATTGGATTGGTAAGGTGCATAGAAATCTGTACCACGTGAAGATCTGGAGATGCAGCTGAGAAACTGAGGGGAATGTTTCCAGAGATAGGTAGATATTGGTATGGATACAAAGATCTCCTTTGTGTTGCATCAATTTTCCCAGCAGAACATCATGATGAGCTTGTAAAGTCTGTACTTGAGCAAAGCTCCCAAGGAGTGAGGACATTGTCCAAGAAGAGTGGCTCTCAGATTAAGGGCTGAGTCTGTGGATAAGATTGAATGTGTTCCCTGAAACTGGTAACACTCACCTCTAATCCTCAGCATCCTCTCCATCAATGGTGATCGGGTTTTGTCTCACAGTTAGTCTTCTTCTCTCAGTTCCTTAGGAGTCACCTACATGTTGCTATTCGGATATATCTGTCTCCTGCTACTCATCATGTCTGTTTGCATCACACAAGCCCTTATATGACTCTTGCTCCAGATTCTCGCAAGGTTTATCAGGAAAGCAGCCTCGCCTTGACCCTTCCAGCTGTCAGGATTTTCCTTGGGCCCTGTTGCCAGTGAGCACTGAGGATGACCTTCAGAAGGGAATTAACACTGTGGTGTTTGTTAAAACAGTGTAACAGGAAAGCTGAGGTTGCCAGCATTTGAATCCCTAAGGAAATTTCCACTTTCCCAGTCACAATACAATGGCCCTCTCCCTCAGGGGGTCCCCTGGAGAGGCAAATCAGCATTGTATGTTGCTAACACTGTTACAGGCATTGCAAGGTATTTCGAGAAGGGTTAAAGGTGTAAGTGTGGAGTGAATGGTTCCTTTGCAGGTTGCAAGAGGCCTAAGAGGGAGGGAGGGAGAAGAGATCAAGTTAACTTGCCGCCTCAGCTCAGTCCAAAAATAAGATGCTGGCTCCAGTCCAAGGTCACTGCTCTCAAACAGACTCTATATAGCCAAGAAGCCTATGCATTGTTAGCTGTCGTGAGGGCATCACACATGGCAGCACAGTTACTCACAAAGTTAGCAGAGGATGAATCACAGACACCCGAGTGTCATATGGACAGCAGCAACTTATCAGTGCTTTGTGCATTCACAGAGCAGGTGCATACAGTAGAGCGTCACTTTTGGGCTAGGAAAACAAGCACTGATTGGTGGGATCATATTGTCATGTAGGTGTGGGATGATGACCAGTGCATACAGAACTTTAGGATGCGTAAAGCAACCGTCATGAAGCTATGTGCTGAGCTGGCCCCCAACCTGTGGTGCAAGGACACCTGATTGAGAGGTGCCCTTCCAGTAGAGAAGTGCGTTGCAATCACTGTGTGGAAGCTGGCGAATCCAGACTGCTACCAGTCATTTGCAAATCAATTTGGAGTTGGAAAGTCCAGTGTTGGGGCTGTATTACTCCAAGTGTGCAGGGCAATAAATTGCAGCCTGCTGCATAGGACCGTGACTCTGGGAAATATACATGGGACATAGCGGCTGGCTTTGCAGAGATGGGGTTCCCTAACTGTGGCGGGGCCATTGATGGCACATATATTCCAATTTTAGCCCCAGACCACCTTGCCTCTGAATCCATCAATAGGAAGGGATACTTCTCCATGGTGTTGCAGGTGCTTGTGGATCATGAGGGGCATTTCATGGACATCAATACATGCTGGTCTGGAAAGGTGTATTATGCACGCTTTTTCAGGAGCTGCAGGAAGGGACTTTCTTTCCAGACCACAGTTCACAGTGGGGGATGTGGAAATGCCCATCGTAATCCTGGGAGACTCAGTGTACCCCTTATAGCCCTGGCTCATGAAACCTTACACAGGGCACCTGGAAATCAGCAAGGAGCATTTTAACAACAGGCCGAGCAGGTGCTGCATGGTAGTTTAATGTGCCTTTGGCCATTTAAAAGCTCGCTGGAGGTGTTTAAATGTCAGGCTAGACCTTACTGTGTGAATCTAAGGGTGAAATGTTTGCTTAGATATAGAACACTGAGGCAGAGCATTTGACTGCACAGTTTGAACAGCCAGATGCTAGGGCTCTGGGCTCCTCTGAACATCAGAGAGGCTTTGAGGAACCACTTTGACAATGAGGGGCAGTAACACGTCTGCTTTGGAGTTGCTTCCCTGTTGCAACCATGTTCAATTTTGGGGCCCAAGATCCATGCAACACAATGCTTTAGAAGCCTGTTCCTGAGAGTGAATTGCTTGCTATAGGCTTTTATAGACCACAGAATAAAAACACTGTACCATTAAATACCTTAGCCTTTTTATTTATTGTTAAAAAGGGTAAAACCTCACAACTGTGTGTAGGTCCAGCTATCATTGTGCAAGCTGTGAGAAGGCATGGAGTAATGGGGAAACTCAGGAGTGCTGTGGAGTGAAAAGGAATGTGTGGGCATAGAGGGAGGTGGGGTTGGCAAATAATTGTGTATCTGCTGCAAAGGCACTCAGACTTGATCTGCTCAGTCTGCAGCTGTATCAAGCATTTGAGCATCTCTGTCTGATCCTCCATAACGTTTATCATCCACTCTGTTGCTTGCCTAGCAAAAGCAGCATTCTCTTTTCTGTCCTGCCTTCCGGCTTCCCAGCACTCTCTCCATGCCCTGCTCTGTCTCTCATCACACTGCAGCACCTCGCGGAATATCTCCTCTTTGCTTCATCCAGGATATTTTCTTATCTGTTGCAACTGGTTGGCAGGAGTCCGTGGTGTGTTCCTCAAGGTCTGTGCTGAACAGAAAAGGGATTGTTACATTCCAGCAAACAACTGAAACATTTTCATATAAAGTGCATTTTGCTAGTAGAAATCACTGAGATTCTAGGCAGGCACACACAGCCCCATGATCACCCCAAATCATGAGTTCTGAGAGTGGGGGGAAGGCGGTTGTGTATAGGGACAAAAAGGTCTCGGCTTACAGGGAAGCTTTTCAGGGAACTCATTCTAAAATTATCCCGCAATTTTTCACAAGAAGCCAACCTGCTGGCTGACATCTCGCTGATGAGGGTGACTAGGGAAACCAGGGTTCAGCTTTTGAATGCTTGTGGCTTTCACCCCAGCCTATATGCAGCTCAGCTATGTGGTGCTTTGGTCCCAATTCCAGTGATTGCTAAATGGCATGGTACAGTTTCCTACCATGGGGGACTTAAAAAGACTGCAATCCCTTGGAATCTGTGGCAGAGGATTAACAAGTACCTCTTTGAACCTTGCCAGAGCCTCTCTTTGGAGGATTCCCTGCAGATCTCGATGTCCATCAACACTCTGCTTGGCCATGCAGATTAGCTACATAGGGCAATGTCCAGCTCACAGAAAACACTACCTGTCTCCCGCTTTTTGATTCCCTACACAAGCCACAGCAACTTACCCGGAAGTCTTAACTGCTTCCTGCTCCCCGTTGAGCACTTCTGGAGTCAAGAAGAGTTCCTGGCTGCCTGTCCCCCAGGCAACCCAGCTGGGAGAACCACATCCTCTTCTAGCTTGACTTTTTCATCCACAATTTCAGCCTCAGGTTACCCCTCTTTCAGCAGCCTATGAAGTATCCACAGGGTAACTGGCGATGGAGGTGGGATCACCACCAAGGATAGCATTCAGCTTCTTATAGAAGTGAGAGGTCTAAGGTGCACCACCGGAGTGATGGTTCACCTCCCGCACTTTATGGTACACCTGTCTCAGCTCCTTTATCTTCGCTCTGACCTGGTGCGTGTCCCCATCAGAGCCCTTTTCACAAAACCTCGAGAAATTTGCCCATATGTGTCCCAATTCCTATGGGTCACTCACAGCTCTGACTGAACAGACGTCCTCTCCCCATATACTGATCAGATCCAACAACTCAGCCGTGGTCCAAGCAGGAGCATGTTTGGGATGATAGCCAGCCGTGCTCATCTGGGAAGCTCCTCTGGGAAGCCAGCAAATGAGATTTAAATGAAATTTAAAAGTTCCAGGGCTTGCAAGGAGGAGGGGCAGGTTTGGCTGCAGGGCAGAAGAGTTCAAACCACTGACCAGAGCGGCAGCAGGGGAATTGTGGGATACTTTCTGGAGGCCAATAAAATAAAAAAAACAATCAAACCTGTGGTGTCTACACTGGCTGTTTGTTGACAATAAAGGGAGGGGAAAAGACAAAAGTCTTTCACAGAGGTGGAAGATTTTGTCGCTAAAACTAGGGTATTTTTTTTTAAAAGTGACCTTGCAGTGTGTATGCTATCGCGATTTTCTCAACAAAAGCCAGGTTTGGCGACAAAAGTTGCAAGTGTAGCCAAGCTCTAGGTGAAAGTTCCCAAACATATGTATGCTAACTTTGCACCTTAGCTCATCATACAGGATGTGGGCTGTAGATCCCTTGTTTAACTAAATTGGAATTGGAAGGAAGTGGTTTTTATGTCCAAGGCAATAAAGTCACGTAATTGGCTTTTGCCACACACACACACACACTTCTCGCTCAGTATAATTCGACCCAATATAATATGAATTCATATATAACGCTGTAAAGCAATGCTCCTGTCATAAACAGATAGCTAAGGGTTAATGTCTCTTTCACCTGAAGCACCTGACCAGAGGACCAATCAGGAAACCGGATTTTTTCAACTTTGGGTGGAGGGAATTGAGTGTCTAAGTCTTTTGGGAGTCTGCCTGCTTTCTCTGAGCTTTGGAGAAGTACTTTCTACTTTCTAGTCTTCTGTTTCTAAGTGTAAGGACAAAGAGATCAGATAGTAAGTTCTATGGTTTCTTTTCTTTGGTATTTGCATGAATATAAGTGCTGGAGTGCTTTGATTTGTATTCTTTTTGAATAAGGCTGTTTATTCAATATTCTTTTAAGCAATTGACCCTGTATTGTATCATCTTAATACAGAGAGACATTTGGATGTATTTTTCTTTCTTTTTATATAAAGCTTTCTTTTAAGACCTGTTGGAGTTTTTCTTTACTTCAGGGAAATTAAGTCTGTACTCACCAGGGAATTGGTGGGAGGAAGAAATCAAGGGGAGATCTGTGTGTTGGATTGCTAGCCTAATTTTGCATTCCCTCTGGGGGAATAGGAAAGTACTTTTTGTTTTCAGGATTGGGAACAGAGAGGGGGAGTCTCTCTGTGTAGTTTCACAGAGCTTGTGTCTGTGTATCTCTCCAGGAGCACCTGGAGGGGGGAAGGGAAAAAGGATTATTTCCCTTTGTTGTGAGACTCAAGGGATTTGGGTCTTGGGGTCCCCAGGGAAGGTTTTTCAGAGGGACCAGAGTGCCCCAAAACACTCTAATTTTTTGGGTGGTGGCAGCAGGTACCAGGTCCAGGCTGGTGGCTAAGCTTGGAGGTTTTCATGCTAACCCCCATATTTTGGACGCTAAGGTCCAGATCTGGGAATAAAGTTATGACATGGTGGCAGCGGTGGGATATAGACAGAATCCAGAAGCCAGTAGGAATATTATATTTTTATTTTCTCTGCTAAGGGCTTTTTAGCAGAGAGAAACAGTTGGTTTTAAAAGGGAACCAGAGAGAATTTTTTTTCTGCTCTCTCTGGCAGTTTGTGGCTTGCATGTTAAGCGAGAAGCCATTAAGAGACTGTTGAGGGTCTTTTGTCATGCAATAGCCCTCCCATTAGGAGGCAAGTACCAGCACTTATATGCATGCAAATAAAGTGGTTTTTCTGGTTTACTTTCATTGAACATTAGCTAGAGAGAGAAAGGGAAACAAGCACTGTTGCTAGGCAGACTTCAGGAGGCAACAGAGAACCTGCAGTTCAGAAGATAAACACCGGAGGGCACCCCAACACAAAAAAACAGGAACCATGACTTCTAAGGCAAAAATTGAGGCCGAAGAACAAATCAAAGAAACTGAACACAGGCGACAGATGGAGATGAAAGAAAAGGAAGAAAGCATGAAACTGGCAGCCTTCCAAAGAGAACAGGCAGCCCAAGAGGCAGCACACAAAAGAAAACTAGAAGAAGAAGAGGTGGCCCACCGCCGAGAAATGGAAAAGCACCAAAAAGAAATGGAAAAAACAACAAAAAGAAATGGAAAAACAACAAAAAGAGAATGAAGAGAAGGAAAAACAGAGAAAACATGAACTGGAGTTGGCAAAAGCTGGGCTGCATGTGCCAGCCAACCCTAACAACCCGGCGCCCATTATTGCTCCACAGCACAGGAAATTTCCCACCTACAAGGCAGGTGATGACACCGAGGCCTTCTTGGAAAATTTTGAAAGAGCCTGTCTTGGGTACAGCATTCCCGAAGACCAGTACATGGTAGAATTGAGGTCACAGCTCAGTGGACCTTTAGCAGAGGTGGCAGCTAAAATGCCTAAGCAGCAAATAAATGACTATAAACTTTTTCAAACCAAGGCCAGATACAGAATGGGGATAACCCCAAATCA
Organism: Gopherus flavomarginatus; assembly: GCF_025201925.1. Taxonomy (NCBI): domain Eukaryota; kingdom Metazoa; phylum Chordata; order Testudines; family Testudinidae; genus Gopherus; species Gopherus flavomarginatus. The sequence goes on along the minus strand of NC_066627.1, from coordinate 15,482,643 downwards.
TGCCCGTCGGCGCTTCAGAACCCAAAAGTAAAAACCAGAGGTGTCATTTCCCAAACACGCCTACTACATTGCAAAAAACTATGAGGCCTGGATAACAAAAAACAACATTCAAACCTTGGAAGAACTGAACCTCCTCATACAAATGAAGCAGTTCTTGGATGGTGTTCCTGAAAACATCACACGGTACATACAAAATGGAAATCCCAAATATATCGCTGAGGCGGGGAAAATTGGAGCCAAATGGATGGAACTGGCAGAAAGCAAGAAAGCTACTGTCAAGGGGAACGATTACCCCAGGGGGCACACAGACCATAAACCCTACAACCGAGGACAGCCAAAGACCCCACATACCACCCAAGTAAAGCCACAGATACCCTACCCTTCAACCTCACCAGTCTCCAGTAACTCACCTCGGCCCAGTGACCCATCAGATGAAAGATGCTTTAAGTATAATGAACTGGGACATATCAAGGCCAACTGTCCCAAGAACACCATGCAAGTGCAATTCATTACACCACCATCACCTCAAAGATCCTCAGGCCCGGATGCCTCTCAAATACCCTTGGAGCGAAGGGAAAATTTGAGAGTGGGCGGAAAGAAGGTTACTGCGTGAAGAAACACGGGGGCACAAATGTCAGCTATCCACCAATCCTTCGTTGACCCCAAATTCATCAACCCAAAGGCCAAAGTTACAATTTACCCCTTCATGTCACAAGCTGTAGACTTGCCTACAGCTCAACTGCCTGTCCAGTACAAAGGCTGGTCAGGAATGTGGACTTTTGCAGTCTATGACAATTATCCTATCCCCATGCTACTGGGGGAAAACTTGGCCAACCAGGTGAGGCGGGCCAAGAGAGTGGGAATGGTTACACATAGCCAAACCAGGCAAGCTTCCAGACCCATTCCTGTTCCTGAACCGTCCACAGAGGCCCCGTCTGTGTTACCGGAGACCCAGTCATGCCCAAGCTGCTATAGAACGGGAGATCCAGAACATGCTACAGATGGGTATAATCTGCCCATCTACCAGTGCATGGGCATCTCCAGTGGTTCTGGTACCCAAACCAGATGGGGAAATACGCTTTTGCGTGGACTACCGTAAGCTAAATGCTGTAACTCGTCCGGACAACTATCCAATGCCCCGCACCGATGAGCTATTGGAAAAGTTGGGACGTGCCCAGTTCATCTCTACAATAGACTTAACCAAGGGGTACTGGCAAGTACCGCTAGATGAACCTGCCAAGGAGAGGTCAGCATTCGTCACCCATGCGGGGGTGTATGAATTCAATGTCCTTCCTTTCGGCCTTCGAAATGCACCCGCCACCTTCCAGAGGCTGGTAGATGGTCTACTAGCTGGACTGGGAGAATTTGCAGTTGCCTACCTCGATGATGTGGCCATTTTTTCAGACTCCTGGCCCGAACACCTACTACACCTGGAAAAGGTCTTTGAGCGCATCAGGCAGGCAGGACTAACTGTTAAGGCCAAAAAGTGTCAAATAGGCCAAAACAAAGTGACTTACCTGGGGCACCAGGTGGGTCGAGGAACCATAAACCCCCTACAGGCCAAGGTGCATGCTATCCAAAAGTGGCCTGTCCCACGGTCCAACAAGCAGGTCCAATCCTTCTTAGGCTTGGCCGGATACTACAGGCGATTTGTACCACACTACAGCCAAATCGCTGCCCCACTGACCGACCTGACCAAAAAGACCCAGCCAAATGCAGTTAAGTGGACTAATGAGTGTCAAACGGCCTTTACCCAACTTAAGGCAACGCTCATGTCTGACCCTGTGCTCAGGGCCCCGGACTTTGACAAGCCATTCCTAGTAACCACGGATGCATCTCAGCGTGGTATAGGAGCAGTGCTCATGCAGGAAGCAACAGATCACAACTTCCATCCTGTCGTGTTTCTCAGCAAGAAACTGTCTAAAAGGGAAAGTCACTGGTCAGTCAGTAAAAAGGAATGCTATGCCATTGTGTACGCCCTGGAAAAGCTACGCCCATATGTTTGGGGACGGCGGTTCCAACTACAAACTGACCATGCTGCACTAAAGTGGCTTCATACTGCCAAGGGAAACAACAATAAACTTCTTCGTTGGAGTTTAGCTCTCCAAGATTTTGATTTTGAAATTCAACACATCACAGGAGCTTCTAACAAAGTAGCTGATGCACTCTCCCGTGAGAGTTTCCCACAATTCAGTAGTTAAAAAGTGTTCTTAAAATGTAGAAGTCTGTTAGTTATATACTTAGGAGTATATGTAAAGGTGTATGTGTTGTATTAATCTGTTTATTTTCAAGTTCTAGAAGGAAATCGCCGGCAGTGAGCTGCCCCACTGTCTGCAATTTGGGGGGCGTGTCATAAACAGATAGCTAAGGGTTAATGTCTCTTTCACCTGAAGCACCTGACCAGAGGACCAATCAGGAAACCGGATTTTTTCAACTTTGGGTGGAGGGAATTGAGTGTCTAAGTCTTTTGGGAGTCTGCCTGCTTTCTCTGAGCTTTGGAGAAGTACTTTCTACTTTCTAGTCTTCTGTTTCTAAGTGTAAGGACAAAGAGATCAGATAGTAAGTTCTATGGTTTCTTTTCTTTGGTATTTGCATGAATATAAGTGCTGGAGTGCTTTGATTTGTATTCTTTTTGAATAAGGCTGTTTATTCAATATTCTTTTAAGCAATTGACCCTGTATTGTATCATCTTAATACAGAGAGACATTTGGATGTATTTTTCTTTCTTTTTATATAAAGCTTTCTTTTAAGACCTGTTGGAGTTTTTCTTTACTTCAGGGAAATTAAGTCTGTACTCACCAGGGAATTGGTGGGAGGAAGAAATCAAGGGGAGATCTGTGTGTTGGATTGCTAGCCTAATTTTGCATTCCCTCTGGGGGAGTAGGAAAGTACTTTTTGTTTTCAGGATTGGGAACAGAGAGGGGGAGTCTCTCTGTGTAGTTTCACAGAGCTTGTGTCTGTGTATCTCTCCAGGAGCACCTGGAGGGGGGAAGGGAAAAAGGATTATTTCCCTTTGTTGTGAGACTCAAGGGATTTGGGTCTTGGGGTCCCCAGGGAAGGTTTTTCAGAGGGACCAGAGTGCCCCAAAACACTCTAATTTTTTGGGTGGTGGCAGCAGGTACCAGGTCCAGGCTGGTGGCTAAGCTTGGAGGTTTTCATGCTAACCCCCATATTTTGGACGCTAAGGTCCAGATCTGGGAATAAAGTTATGACAGCTCCAGGCGGGGGGGGGAGGGGGGGAGCAGGTGGGGCTGCGCACTCTGGCAGATCAAAGCAAGTTCGATATAATGCGGTTTCACCAATAACATGATAAGATTTTTTTGCTCCTGAGGACAGTGTTATATCAGGGTAGAGGTGTGTACATAAAACAAATAATCAAAAATCCATAAAAGAAAATATGAAACTTAAAAGAAAAGATATATAGGCAAACAAGCAGGCTAAGACTTAAATCATAGAATATCAGGGTTGGAAGGGAATTCAAGAGGTCATCTAGTCCAACCCCCTGCTCAAATAAGGACCAATCCCCAACTAAATCATCCCAGCTAGGGCTTTGTCAAGCCGGGCCTTAAAAAACTCTATGGAAGGAGATTCCACCACCTCCCTAGATAACCCAATCCAGTGCTTCACCACCCTCCTACTGAAAAAGGGTTTTCCTAATATCCAACCTAAACCTCCCCCACTGCAACTTGAGACTGTTACTGTCTAGCTCCATCCTCTTTGGAACCCCCTTTCAGGTAGTTGAAAGCAGATATAAAATCCCCCCTCATTCTTCTCTTCTGCAGACTAAACAGTCCCAGTTCCCTCAGCCTCTCCTCATAAGTCATGTGCTCCAGCCCCCTAATCATTTTTGTCGCCCTCTGCTGGACTCTCTCCAATTTTTCCACATCCTTCTTGTAGTGTGGGGCCCAAAACTGGACACATGTACCTGTTATGTAACGTCAGTTCGTTGACAGGACATTATCTGATTGAATTATGTACCTGTGGTCAGAACTTTCACTTAAACTCTATTTTCATTTCCCTAAAGACTTGGGTTTTTTTGTTGAGTTGTTTATCTGTTCAGAGTTCATAGATCTCAAGTCTTATGCTAAGTTGCTGAAGCTAATGTCTTACAGGATACAGGCCTATAGGTTTTTCTTGCATTACTGCTGAATTTAATACAAAGCAGAATATAATGCAAAGCAGTAAATATAATAAAAGGCAACATAGCCCACTGAGCTTACAGTAACAGTGAATATCACAAAGGCAAATTAGCCAACTAGGCTATAACAAAGAAAGAAAGAAAGAAAGAAAGAAAATGACTGTAGAGTCTTGTTCATTAGTGCATGGAGTGCCTGGTTTGGGTTGGGGGGGAGGGAAGGAAGATGCCGCATGGAATTGGGTGAGGAGGGTGGAGTCTGGCTAGGAAGTCTGTGTATGCAGGGGGAAGGATCTGTGTAGGGTGTCTAGTCAGTGTGCAAGGATAAAGGGTCTGGGTGAAGGTACTGGCCAGGATAGGAAGATAAGAGACCTGAGAGGAAGGAATGGCCACAAGTGGGTGGGGGTGTGTGTGATGTGTCTAGCTGGAGGGACTGGCCACAGTGTGAGGAGAGGGCCCAGCTTGAGTCAGAGTGTAGGGCATAAGGGGGATCTGGCTGCAGGTACTGATAAGGCAGGTATAAAGGGGTTCTAATGAAGGACACAGCTCATCAGAGTCTATGGTGAGGGGCCCAGGATGGGCATTCTGGCCGGAGTAGGGGGTGGAGATGGGTCTGGCTCCAAGGGCTAACTTGTGTAAGGGGAGAGAGGCTTGGTGGGAGGGGCTGTATGGTGTGAGAGGTGGGGAAAAGGGTCTGGGCAGGAGACGCTGGCCAGAATATATTAAAAAAAATAGAAAGTAAAATAATATAAATTTTAAAAAGTTTTTAAAAATATAAATAAAATTTAAAGGTTAAAATAAAAGATTTTTTTAAAGTAAAATCTGAAATTGTGTTGTTGTAGCCATGTTGGTCTCAAGATATTAGAGACAGAAGGTGGGTGAGATGATCTCTCTTATGGGACCAACTTCTGCTGGTGAGAGAGACATGCTGATCTCAGCTGAAGATGATCTCTGTGCAACCTCAAAAGCTTGTCTCTCTCACCAACAGAAGTTGGTCCCATAAGAGAGATCACCTCACCCACCTCGTGTCTCCGGTTTTTTTGAGGTATTTAAGCATTGCTGAGTTCAGCACTTGCAGCGCCTAACTGATTTAGGAGCCTGTCATAGGTTTAACCCCCACTCTGAACTTTAGGAGACAGATGTGGGGACCTGCATGCACACCTCTAAGCTTAACTACCAACTTAGATCTGGTCTCGCTGCCACCATCCAGATTTCTGAGTTATCTGGAAAACTCTGTATTCCCCCCCAAAACCTTCCCCTCCCTGAGTAGCCTTGAGAGACTCCTCTACCAAGTCCCTGGTGAACTCTGATCCAAATACACTGGATCTTAAAACAAGGAAGAATTATTCCTTTCCCCTCCCTTTTCCCCCCACCAGTCCCTGGTGTCCAGATCCAGTTCCCTTGGATCTAAAAAACAGGGAAAAAATCAGTCAGGTTCTTAAAAAGAAGTCTTTTAATTAAAGAAAAGAAAGGTAAAAGAAAAAAAAAAACCTCTGGGAGACAGCATACAAGCTGATCTCACAGACAACAGATTTAAAACACAGGATGTTTCCCTGTGCAAAAACCTTAGTACACACAAGAATACCCAAATTTGATTACTCCCCTAATTGCACAAAGACAGGTTACAAAAGAAAATAAACATAAACCTATTTATTCCTTTCCAAAACTTACTACTCTGATAAGAGGCTGGTTCCTTGATCTTTTTCACTCAGGCTGAAACTGAAACTGACCCTAAACAAAGGAAATTTCCCTCCTTCCTTTTGAAACACCTTGTTCCCCCATTGGTTCCTCTGGTCAGGTGTCAGCTAGGCTAGGTGAACTCCTTAACCCTTTGCAGGTAAAAGAGGCATTAACCCTTAACTATCTGTTTATGACAGAGCCTGACAATGGGATTCTGGCTCCTATGTGCCCCCTTCTGTAAATGAGATCTAGGCTCCTAAATCAGTTAGATGTTGCAAAGCTGAGCACAACAGCACCTTTTAAAATCTGGCCCTTCAACAGGTCCAAATGTTTTCTTCCCCCTTGGCAAATGTTGATTTTCACTGATAAAGTGAAACCCAATCTCAGCTTTCATCTTGTGAATGAAGATGAATTATTCATAAGCAGGACTTTCCTGGTGAGCGCCCAGAGCTGAAACCTCAAAAGCCCTGAATGGAGGTGCAGAAGGCTGAGGGAATCTTTACTCCCTTACAATGTCATTGTAGGGCTAGTGGCAATCTTTCCTCACATGCATGAGACATAAAATCTCTCTACCTAGAAGAAAATATTAAGCATTTTTAAAAGAGTGCTTGGTTTTATTAGATTAAAATTTCAGACCTTGTCACAATATAAGAGACTCCAAGACATGACTTTTTTATTGAAACTTCTTTATTAACTTTCTTTATGATTTGGAACCAATATTGTAACATGCAATTAAATCTGCATTGTACTTACAAAGTACACACAAGGAAACTCACGGATATGTCTATCTTATTTGAGGTTGAAATTTTCAGAGGTGCCTATGGAGTTAAGTACCCAACTCCCATTGAATTCCAAAGGCAGTTGAGTGCTTAATTCCCTTAGGCCTCTTTGAAAGTCCCAGTCAAAGATTTTTGTTTGTTTCTTTCTTTCTTTTACTTCAAATGAGAAACTCCATTTGTCAGCATTGTTTACATTGAATTTAGCCAGATTCTTCATATCTTGCTGAGAAGAGCTGTTTAGGTCTGTTCTATCAGGATCTATGCATTGATCTGACATCCAGAATCACAGAATAATAATTTGTTTTTTCAATTCTGAGTAAGATTTTCTAAAATGTCCTCAAACACCATGGTGAGAGATAGAATATCAAGGTTGGAAGGGATCTCAGGAGATTAGCTAGTCCAACCCTCTGCTCAAAGCAGGACCAATCCCCAGACAGATTTTTGACCCAGATCGCTAAATGGCCTTCTCAAGATTTGAACTAACAACCCTGGGTTTAGCAGATCAACATTCACACCAGCTAGCTAGCTACCCCTCCCAATAGATAGAGAGTGTCAGAATGGAAATCATGCATTAATTTTAATACCAAGAGTAATTAACCATTGAAGCAATTTATCAAGGATCATGGTGGATCCGTCACTGACAATTTGAAAATCAAAATTGGATGTTTTTCTAAAAGATCTGCTCTAGAAATTATTTTGAGGAATTTCTATGGCTTGTGTTGTACTGGAGGTCAGATTAGATTATCACAATGGTCTCTTCATGTCTTGAAATCTATGATAGATAGATAGACAGATTTCCTTTAACATAAAGTTCAGTGCATGCAGACTGCAAGTTTAAGATCAGAGAAAATAATTGAGCCCATCTCTAGTTAAAATATTTTTAAAAAGAGATAAAAAGTCATCTTCAGAGCTTTCTTGTGACTGCTAATGCTGCACTAAGAAGCTTCTTCAGAGCCTCATGAACTTCCTTGTTCTTCAGACTATATACAATGGGGTTTAGCATTGGTGTCACCACCGTGTAAAGCAAAGAGATGACCTTGTTGAGCACATGAGTGTTGTCTGAGGAAGGTACCACATACATTGCAATCAGAGTCCCATAGAATGTGCTAACAATGATAAGGTGAGAGGAGCAGGTGGAAAATGCCTTTTTCCTCCCAGGGTCAGAAGGGATCCTCAGGATGGCCTTGAGAATGCAAATGTAGGATGTCAGGATTAAGAGGAATGGGATCAGAGATACAGCTGAAGAGAAGGAGAAAACCATGATCTCCACCAAGTAAGTATCAGAGCAGGAGAGTTTTATCAGGGATGTAATATCACAAAAGAAATGGTCAATCTCATTGGGGCCACTGAAATTTAAATTAGAAAGCAAACATATGGTTATTGATGTTCCTACGAAGCCACTTGCCCAGGATCCAGCTGATAACTGAGTGCAAACCTTGCCGTCCATGAGCGTCATGTAATGCAGCGGCTTGCATATAGCTAAATATCGATCATATGACATGACAGTGAGAAGGAGACATTCAGCAACAGCCAGTGCACCAAAGACATAAAATTGCATCATGCAACCTGTGAACGAAATAAAATTATCCTTGGTTACCATGCCAAAGAGCAACCTGGGGACAAGATCTGTGGCGTACCAGATATCTAAGAAGGATAAATTTCCTAAAAAGAAGTACATAGGGGTGCGGAGACTGCGATCAGTCAACACTGTAATTAAAATAAGGAGGTTTCCAATTATTGTCACAAGGTAAGTAGCTAAAAAAACCCAAAAGAGGACAATCTGGAGTTTTTCAGAGCTTGAGAATCCCACAAGTATAAATTCGGTGATGATTGTTTGATTTTCTCTACACTTTTTCACCAGATGAACTTTCCCTAAAGAAAATAAAATGATAGTATAATTACTTGTATTTAGGTTTGGCAGAATTCCATTGTTATTATTGTATGATTCTGACAGATAATATTTATTTTTAAATGATTTTTTAAATTTTTATCAATATAAATTTTCACAGTTTTTAGAAATTATGGGGGGGGCATCAGACAATAATTACATAATGACAGCTGATGGTGAGGGTCAAAAAGTTAAAGCTTTATAACCATTAAAACACTAAGTGTCAATATCATATTTCAAAATATACAAAGTAAACAGCATTAAATCAAACTCTCAATTTTCAGGACATATTTTTCTTACTTTGCCTATCTGTAAATTGATATTATTATCAATGGAAATATTTTTTTCATTGATTTGTGTTTGTACTGGGAAATCAAAATGTACTGATATTTATTGATAAAAAGTCTTATCTTTCCAAGCCTACACATATTGCAGTAGTACGTGTTCCACCTAACCATCAGCAGAACCCCATTGTGTTAGCTTCTGGAGAAAGACATAGTAATAATATATAGTCTTTTGTCTGGCAAAAAAAATTTCCCTGGAATCTAACCACCCCTATTTATATTAATTCTTATGGAGAAATTGGAGTTGCTTAACATTGTTTCCCTTAAAGTAGCATTTTTAAGGAACATAACTACAACGTTAAGCAAGGAGTTACGGTAGAGAGATAGTCAATTTCAAACTCTTAGGAACAAAAGAAACTTCAGATGTTGAGATTTTTCACAAGATTAGATTTACACTTTTTATATACTTCCACTTGCAATGGCAAAACTCCTCATTTGAGTTACTTGTAATTACATTGGAATACTCATTTTCTTTGCATACTCATTTTTAGCACTACCAGCTCTGCTTTAAAACTCAGACATTAACACCCATGTAAAGTAACTGCAAAGAGCGCAGATATAATTGAATGGAAGGTACAGCTAGGCTGCTTACTACACTTATGTTGTAAAAGTTGAAAATCTGCACAAATTGCAAGACAGCAATTCAGAAAAAATAGTCATAAAGGAATTGGTCCTCAGGAGGACTTAACTTTGAACCTCTCCCTCTAAAAGCACACACACAGCTCAACTTAAATGACTATATCTACCTGTTGGAAGTAGCAGTAGATTCATATCAGCCACTAGAATAAATACAGCCCAGTCATGTGTTAATGTGGGCTGAAGAAAGTAATTGATGCCCAGGCATGGAATTTGTAGAATGTGTTGGGATGCGTCATTGAACTTGAGGAGGTAGGCTCATGTCTAGGTGTGGAGGGGCTTTAATGTAGCTATGCCAAGGATTGGTGCCAAATGTTTCTGCACCCTTTCTACATGTGATCACTTGTCTACAGGTTTTATATAGCAACAACCTCCATAATATATAGGCAGTGAGATTAGGAGAACATCCAATGGCACACAGAGTAAGTAAAACATGAAACTAAGATCACCATTGAAGCAAAGGTACCCACATTGTGAATATGAGAAGGCATTGCACTGACAGATCAGATCCCATTGAAATCTCTTTGAAAATACCAGCATTCAAGAGGAGTAGGATCAGGACAACATTTTCAAAGTTCACTAAAGGATTTTGACATAATTCCCATTATAATTCATGGAAGCTGTATGTCTAAACACCTTATTTTGGTTTAAAAATCTCAGTGGTGCATAGCTGGGTACCTTAGCCCCCTCCTATGAAAATAAATAAGAATATAATTGACATCACCTGAGGATCTTTGGCCAGAATTTCCATGATATCTAGGTGCCTAGTGGGATTTTCAAAAACATCTTGGTGCCTAACACCCATTGAAATCAATGAGTTTTGATGCCTAGGTGCATTTGAAAAACACAATACCTGCATAAATTCTTTTAAAAATCCAATCTCTTGCATTTGATGTGATTTCTTTTCACAGACTGGGGTTTGACTGGACTATAGTTCTGCTCTAAACACCCAAATCCTATCACAATAGTGCATATGTTTACCTTTCATTTTCTTTAGTAATATCCTCTCCTTCTTCATGGACATTCATTGGCTACCTTAGGGCTTCTGCTGTCCTTTTTTTTTATGTACTTCTATCCATGACTTGATGACTTGCCAAACATCTTCTTGAAAGAATGTGCTAGGAGTGGTCTCCTATTACATACTTTTAACAGTGTCATATATCTCCTCTTGTGCTAAATCCATTGGGGTTAATTACAATGATTATAACTTTGAGTGTATTTTATAGAATAACAAAGTAAGATTCTAATTTCAAAGGGAATATTTGTCATTTGGTTCACTGGCACTACCCAGCAAAGCCTCAGTTTTCCTCGCAAAGATTTATTTTTTCTCAAAAAATTGAGAACCCCAATCAGAGTTTTTTTACCAGAAGATGATTTTTGTTCATTTGTTTTTCATTTGTGTTGGGGCCCAAATTTTGTGCTTTCAGCATTTTCCCTCATTTTTCTTTAGTTGTCATCTGCACATTTCTTGGCTTTCAAGTTTTCTTTTGTTGGACACAAATTTGAAATTTTTCACTAGAGGTGTTGACTAAAATGAAAATATTTTTCTTAATATTTTTCAGCAGAAAAATAAAACATTCTCCAACAAGTTCAACTCATGATACTTTGTATCATGTTCCAGTCCCAGCAGATAGTGGGGCTGATGCTGACTCTACAAAGCCAATGGATTTACAATTAATAAGACTGCAAAACCTTCCTCTCTTAGGTGATATAATCTTCAGGATAAGGGATTATGTCTTCTTAAGTGTTTACACATCACCAAGAACAAAGGATTTGGTGTTGATTGTCATCTCTGGTTGTTTCTGTTATATCAATTAATCAATCAAACACCACCACAAGACCAAAACCAGGTCTTGTGACTGCATCATTATTTGCGAGCAGCAGTTGATGTCCACATTGGGGGTCTGAGAGGACAGTTGCTGAAATTACTCAACTCTCATGGATTTACATATTATGAAGAAACAGAAGAAAAAAGAGAAATATTGTCTTCAATGAGGAATAAGGGTAAAAAGCACCTCCACAGATCACAGTTCTAGAAAAGAATGTATGATGTCTACACTGCAATAAAACACCCATGGCATTCTTGTGTCTGCTGATTTGAGATTGTGGGGCTCAGGCTTCCGGACTATAAAACTGCAGTGTAGACTTGGGGGCTCAAGCTGAATCCCAGGCTCTGGGAAACCAGCACCCTCATGGAGTCCCAAAGCCTGAGCCTGTACATCTACCCTGCAATTACATAGCCCCAAGACTGAGAACCAGAGATTCAAATCAGCTGGCATAGGCCACTTAGAAGTGTTTATTGCAATGTAGACATACCCATAGTTAGATATATACGGGTATTCACTCAGGACCAGATTTTTAAAAGCATTAAGGCACCTAATGGGATTTTCAAAACCATCTAGTCACCTCAAACCCAATGAAATCATTGGACTGGGACTCAGAGGCCTGGATTCAGTTCTTGGCTCAATCTCACACTCTCCACTCGACTTTGCTCCTAATGAAGAAGGAACTTGGACTGGGATTTTCAGAGGGTCTTAATGGAGTTACGCACCCATTATATTCCAGTGAGAGTTGGATGCCTTTGAAAATCTCACCTAAAAGAAAATTCTTAACTTTAGACACCTGGGTGGTCCTTTGAACGTCAATGGGACCACTCATGCACTTAAAGTTACACACATGCTTTGATGAACTGGGATCTTCATCTCTCTGGGTGAGATTTTAAAGTTATTGAGGCACCTAAGGGAGCAGAGAGGCACCTACTGACAGATTTACACAGACAGGTGTCTAATGGGATTTTTATAAGACCATACAAATGGCCATACTGGATCAGACAAATGGTCTATCTAGCCTTGTATCCTACCTTCTGATAGTGGCCGCTGCCAGGTGCTTCAGAGGGGGTGAACAGAACTGTACAATTTATCAAGTGATCCATCTCCCATCATCCAGTCCCAGCATCTGGCAGTCAGATGTTTAAGAAGACCAGAGCATAGGGTTGCATCCCTGACCATCTTGACTAATAGCCATTGATGGACCTAAACTCCATGAACTTATCTAATTAGTTTTTTAATGTAGTTTTACTTTTGGCTTTCACAACATCCCCTGGCAATGAATTCCACAGGTGGACTGTGTGCTTTCTGGGCCAAGTTCCGGGCCAACACTTCAGAATGAGAGAAAAGGGCAAACCTGCCTCTGCCCAGACTGTGCAGGAAATCATCCCACCCTCCTGGAACTGCCCTTTGAGGACACAGCTGGAATTGTATCGCATTGAGAGTTCCAGATCCTGGTCCCTTTGCTGTCATACCATGAAGGTGAATAGAAAAAAAGTGCCATTAAAGTTCATTTTCATCTGATTTGTAATCACAGGCATGATGATGCATCTGATGATGTGGGGTTTAGCCCATGAAAGCTTATGCCCAAATAAATGTGTTAGTCTCTAACATGCCACAAGGACTCCTCGTTGTTTTTTCCATACTCTACCAATACCTGCTTGAAGTGGAAAATTCAACTCAATCCTCGCTATGGAGTCATGCCAGCACCTCCATCATGTATCAGTAGCATATGGGCAGAAAATATTACAGGGATTTGTAATTAACTGAACATTAAGTTTTGCAAACCCAGGAAATTCTGAATAATGGTTACATTTAAAACAGAACCAAATCTGCTATGGTTAGTAATGCACAGTTAGGGCATGCAACCGCCTTAACTATAAATTAGATGATTTAATGTGTCATTTAAAAAACAGTTTATTCCAATCAGGGCCATCCTAATATGCTTGACTTTTTGCTTTGAAACATTTTTGTATTGAAATTTATGTTTGTTTGCTTTAGGGGGGGAGGCGGTGAAACACCAAATCCCACCTTTCCTTGCGAACTTAATTGTTACTACTTGTTTTAAATTATGCAATAATGCAGATAACTAAGCCAGTCAGCCAGCTGGAAATGAAGAAACAGATACAAGAACATATTGCAGGTCCTTCACACGTATCTGACAGTGAAATACATCGGCCATGTATTAATTATTGTGCTAGGTGCTGTACAAACAGAGAACAAGACAGTCCCTGCCCCACATATTTTACAGTCTAAGTAATCTCAGTTTCACTGGGCAGTCTGCTTTGGCTGCTTTACACCTTTCAGTAGCAGCCCAAAGCAACCAGGGATTACCAGGGGATCTGGCCGTAAAATTGAAAAGAAATAAAATAACATGTCTCTGGAGGCCCCGGTTGCAGGTCTGTACTTAAGGCTCAGATCCATTTTGCATTTAAAGTAGATATTCAATGTCTGGGTTATTCCAAGATAAAATAACCTGTACTCAGCTTGAGACTATTGCCAGTTATAATCAATACTGGGGTGCAGTAAAGGCTGATAGTGCCCACCAGTAAACTACATTAGAAGGAGAAACAACAACAACAATAACAACAAAAACTCAAGAGCCAGCGGCAGAGGAAAAAACAAAAACAAAAGTAACCCCTTTCCCCCCAAGAGCTGCTGGAGCATAGGAAAAATTGGTGGGGGCTGAGTACCCACCAGCAGCTCCACGCCCCGCCCTCCTGCATCAGCTCACCTTCGCTCTGCCTCCACCTCCCCTGAGCTGGCTGCCACGTCCTGCTTCTCCCCGCTCCCTCTAGCACTTGTGCGGCCATACAGCTGATAAGTGCAAGCCTAGGAGGGAGGGGTCAGGAGGAGGAATGTGTCATGCTTGGTCAAGACGCGGGGCCAGGGCAGGGATTGGGGAGGGATCCAATAGGGCAGTGATAGGATGGGGCTGGGGGCAGGGCCAGGGTGGGGATTTGGGGAGGGATCCAATAGGGGAGGAAGGGGTGGAGTCGGGGTGGGGCCGAGGTGGAGTTGGGGCGGGGGGCATGAGATCCCTCCACCTGTGCGCCGGAGGGCAAAATATTGGGACAATTGGCATCCTGACCGAAGGTTGGTTGGGACGCGGGACAAACAATATTCGGGACAGTCTCGATAAAATCGGGACGTCTGGTCACCTTAGTTACATGCTAGGAAAAGCCCTGAGGCCCCCCACTCAGGCTGGTGCCGATAGGGAAGCAAACCCAGGAGGCCTTCAGCCTGGCTCTCTTTCTCCTTCCCCTCTCCATCTAGTACCTTGTGTGCCCCACTGCAGCTGGGCTGAATCTCGCCCCAGGGGACCCAGCCGAGGGACACCTCGTCTCTCTCTCGCTTTCCCAGGGGTCTCTCTCGGAGTCAGGGTCACTGTCCACTGATGGCATAGGTGCCTGGAGATTGCGGGGAGTCTCATTTGCTCAAGTGGAGATGAATCCATCCAAGGTAGAGTTGTGCCTGCAGACATTCCCTGCTCCGGCCTCACCCTCTACAGGGGGTAGATAGTCCTGCTATTTAGTATTAGGGCAGGACACAAGAGTGAGGAAGTAAAATGTGTGGAGCACAAATGTGTATAGTTGTTTCCTCAGGGTGGTTCAGAAGCAAACCAGCTGCAGGACATGCAAAGGGCTCGGATTGTGGAAGGGAGGGTACAGGAGGGCTCATAGGTCAGGGGCCCGATGAAAAGATCTGGAGGCCTGGGGTGATAGGTGGGCAGGGGAGCACCCTCTCACAGTACAGCTCAAGGAAAACCTGAGAGGTGGGTGACAAGGCTGTCCCAACCTCCAGGAGCACATGCTGGGGGGTCAGGAGGGTGGATAGCCCCATGTGCCAACTGTGTACTCGAGTTTCCATGCAGTCTCCCCTGTGTTAGTCTAGGAGGTCTCCAATTCTGCTGGTTTCTGCCAGGACCAGCCTTCAGATAGCTGGGGCATGGTGGAGGTTATGCTGGAAATGTGGGACATGGTGAGAAATATTGGGGCTATATTAGAGGTACTGTCTGGACCAGGGGAAGGCAACCTATGGCACAGGTGCCGAATGTGGTACGTGAGCTGATTTTCAATGGCACGCACACTGCCCGGGTCCTGACCACCGGTCTTGGGGGCTCTGCATTTTAATTTAATTTTAAATGAAGCTTCTTAAATATTTTAAAAACCTTATTTACTTTACATACAACAATAGTTTAGTTATATGTTATAGACTTACAGAAAGAGATCTTCTAAATATGTTAAAATGTATTACTGGCACGCGAAACCTTAAATTAGAGTGAATAAATGAAGACTCAGCACACCACTTTTGAAAGGTTGCCGACCCCTGGTCTGGACTATTAAGCTAAAGGTTTGTGGAACAGAATCACCTCAGTAATTACACAAGATTGGAATTCTTTTTGAAGATCTGTTCTAGTTTAAATGATTTGAGAGAGTTCTCTGCCCCATATTCTGCAGGAGATTAGACTAGATTATCAAAATGGATGTCCCCCTTTCCTTAGAATCTATGAGTTGTTTCATTGAAAACCCAGAGCAGAACTTGTCACTTAGAAACACCCACAAATCAATGACTATTTTTTTCATTCCAATTACATTTTAGCATGTGGGGACTGGCTGGGGAATCTGTAATAGACAGAGCCAGATTCACCCCAGGACAAAATCAGTAAGTTGAATGGAGAGATGTCATCAAAAGAGCAAAATTTCATAATTCTTGAGTCCCAGATTTGGATTTCATAACTAGCTGCTCCCTGATGTTCAGTTCAGGCTTCAGCACAATGATGTAGCATTTGGGGATAAAGATGCATCTCAATAGCCTAGCGCTAGAGGCCAAGATAGAGAAGATCTCCACAGCCACCATGTACTTCCCCTTGGTGCTCAGGTAAGTGGGGATGAAAGAGACTGATAAAGGAGGTTCTGTTGTCATCATGAACAGGTCTGACTACCAAAAGGAGGCCTCCAGACAGCTCTCCAATACCAAATTCTACAGGCCACTTCCCTCAGATCCCACTGAGGAATACACTAAGAAACTGCACCATCTACTCAGGACACTCCCCACACTAACAGCAGAACAAATCAACATATCCTTAGAGCCCCGAACAGGGTTATTCTATCTATTACCCAAGATCCACAAACCTGGAAATCATGGACGCCCCATCATCTCTGGAATTGGCACTCTCACTGAAGGACTGTCCGGATATGTGGACTCTCTACTCAGACCCTATGCCACCAGCACTCCCAGCTATCTCCGTGACACTACTGATTTCCTGAGAAAACTACAATGCTTTGGTGACCTTCCAGAAAACATCATCCTAGCCACCATGGATGTAGAGGCTCTCTACCCCTGGAAATTTCCACTACATGCATCTGACAAAGTGAGTATTCTCCCACGAAAGCTCATGCTCCAATACGTCTGTTAGTCTATAAGGTGCCACAGGACTCTTTGCTGCTTTTAAGGATTGCATTGACTCTCATAGCCACTGCATTGCTGTGGGAGTTCCTGTTCAGTTACTTATCCACCAGGGCCTTTATTTCCCTATCTTAGTTACTGATTTCCAAAATAGAGCCTCTATCCTATAAGTGTGACCTATACTTTTTTTCCTAGATCCATGACTTTGCATGTAGCTATTGTTCAAGTGAGCCCAGTTTACCATGAGACTCAGATCTCTCAGTAGACCCAGCCTATCCTTATAATTATCATCTGTCAATAATTGTGTCATCTGCAAACTTCACC
The DNA here is from genome assembly GCF_025201925.1 of Gopherus flavomarginatus. Lineage (NCBI taxonomy): Eukaryota > Metazoa > Chordata > Testudines > Testudinidae > Gopherus > Gopherus flavomarginatus. The sequence continues at coordinate 15,465,622 of NC_066627.1, read as the reverse complement.
AGCAATGAATCTGACACTTCCTTGTAGTTCACTGAAAAAGGTATTCACATGTGGTACTAGAAATTCCCCTATTTGATGCTGATTCTCAATTTGCAAGTATTTTTTGAAATCTGTCAGTCAGCCAGTTTTTAATCCATTTTATATGGACTACATGGATTTTGTAAAATGCATTCTTAAATCAGAATGTTGGCTATATTATGGCAATTCTTAAATTCATCTCTCTGCCAGACACCAAGAATCATGGACTCAGTAGAGACACTTGTTTTATGTCTTATTACAGCAATCTGTAACCCACTAATTCTTCTTTGTCCTATGATAGCAGAAGTATTAATTGCCATGGGCATTGTGAAGGGTTTTTTTGCAACATGTGTTAACTCCTGATGCTGGACAGTCTGTTGCACCTTGTATTGATCCTTATTGGGCAGATCAAAGTAGGCCTTCTGGGCCTCTCCGCACAAGAAAGGGGCAAAAATGCTGGCCCACTGCTCCAGGGGCCATGCCTCACACTGTGCAGTCCTTTCAAATGAGAGGAGATACTCCTCTGTATCATCGTCTGCCATCATCTTTGGCAGACAACCGGTGGCCCTCAGGATTCGCGTCTCATTGGACCCTCAGGGCCTGGGTTGTGAGGATCTTCATCTGGTCCACAACCTTGCGCAGGAGGGCTCGATCTTGGGTCGCCTGGCTCATTAATAATTGGTTGGTTTCCTGCTGTAACCTCATGGACTCCTGTTACTCCATGGCCTGAGCCTGGGTTGCCTCCTGCTGGGCTGCTGTGGCTTGCACCAGCGCTCTCACCACCTCCTCCATGGTGGTACAAACAAAAAACCCACAACCAAAAACCCCAGTGTACTTTTTGTTTTTTTAGTAAAAACTTCTTTGTTCTGCCATGCGGTGAACAATCACAATCCCACCACTGACACCAGTTGTGGCAGAGCTCTGACCTTGCTCCGTGGGTCCTGTGCTTCTAGGTGGTTTATGCTAGCCTCAGTGGCTCACTGTGACCCTCCGTGTAGCCCTTCTCTCTCTAGGTCCAGGGTTACAGTCTACTGAGCCCTTTTCATCCTAGGCCAGCAAGGAGGTTGGTGAGAGAACTCCCACACACCCTGTAGTCCCTAGGGGCTTATTTCAGAACAGTTTAGCCTCCTGTCCTGACAGGGGCCTGACTTCCCTTCCCAGGAGATGTTCCTGTAGTGGTGGGTTGGAGGGAACCCGAACCCGCCCTCTACTCCGGGTTCCAGCCCAGGGACCCTAATGGTAGCAGCTGTTGGCAGCCAACCTTTCACTGCCAGAGTTGTTACATTTCCCTGGGCCACTTCCTCACAACTCTCCTGCTTCTCCCTTCTTCACCCTTACCTTAGTGCTCCCTTAACGATGGTTTGGGGGTGTTTTCATTAATCAGCCCTTCAGCAGCTCTTCCTCTCCTCTGGCTCCCTGGCTCTCCCCTGCCTGACTGGAGTGAGACTTTTTCATAGTATCAGCAGGGCCTTAATTAGAGTCAGGCGGTCACATTAACTTAATGACTTTATCTGACTCTTGCAGGTTTAGTTGGAGTCAGGTTTTCTCATTAGCCTGGAGCAGCCCCTGCTTTGGTCAATCAGGGAACAGAAAACTGTTAATTCAGTGGCCCATATATCTGCCTTCTGTTGTACCCGACTGGCCTGAGTCTATCACAATATGCACATTTGAAGCACCTAATACCTTACCCTGTCAGAGTATCAGTACACTATCTGCAGATCACAACAATTTCTCCTAATACCATTTTCAAGACACACATCTGGGATCTAGGGTTGTGGAAGTTGACTCTGCACCTGGTAAATCTGGATCTTGCTTGAACTTTCTTCATTGGTGAATTCCAAGGGACAAGATTCCAGAATGAAATTCTAAAGGATTGGGGCACTTTAGGGATCCTATTAAAATCCCACATATAATACCCAGATCCTTGTTAAAGGTAAAATAAAGGAAGGGAAACGGATGCTGCTCAACACCGATCTGTCCTTGTGAACCTTTCAGCCAGTATAATAGAGATGAGAGCGATACTCCTCATTCTTCTAAGGCCCATGAGGAGTCAGTGTGGTGCCTGACCTGAAGATATCTTTCCCCTGCTGCTGGCCTAGTCTATCAATCTCACTCCACCACCCCTGAGAAAGTCTCAGGATTTGGCTCATCTTCTTCATGACTCATCTTGAAGATAACTTTGATTGCTGCTCAGGAAAAAAAATGAGGGATTTTCAAAAATACATAAGTGACTTAGGAAGAGAAGTCCCTTTGAAACTCAATAGGACTTTTGTTCCTAATCATTTTATGCTCTTCTGACCTTGAGTGGTCCTTGGGTGCTACTTAGGCCTAGAGCTTGTCAAAAATACCAAAGAAGCAAACAAACAAACAAACAAAAAACCCAGTACATTCTCCTTTATGTTGAAAACAACCATTTAGTTGAAACTGGAATATTTCACGGACACATATCAGTTTAGCAAAAAATTCATCTGGATGTGTTCTTAGGTCCAGGACAAAGGAAAGAGATTAAATCTAACATGGTGGTTCAGGTACTTGCCTTGGATGTACAAGTTCCAAATTTCAGCACCTCCTCTGCATCAACCAAAGGTCAGAATTTAACATGATTTTCCCATGACTCAGGGGATGGTTCTAACCACTGCTGTGCAGTGGGTTTTTTGCTGCTGAAGTTTTTGAAAGAGCTCATGTTATTTCCATACCACAGCAAAACAGAATTTTAAAGCTTGAATATTTTTTTTTTCACAAAATAGAATTCTTGTTTTCCCACCTCTCCTTCTTAGGCTCTTTAAAATCCTGGAAATGAGGAATCAAGGTTAGGAATTAGAAATTATATGTATCATTTATTGTGTGTCTTCTGGTAGAAACTTAAGGTCCCAGTTAGGGTTTGGATCCTATTGCACTGAGCACTGCACAAACATAGCATAGAAGATCATCCCTACTCTACAAAGCTTACAGTCTAAATGACAAGCCAGACATACAGGTAGAGCCAAAAACAAACAGCTTCCCAGAAATACAGTAAAGTTGCTTTCGAGTTTCCTTTTCATATAACTCCCCCTCACACACACTCGACTCATCTCCCTTGGGCTCAGCTTTCTGTCAAACCCTTACAGCTTGAGTTAGACCAGAACAATCATCTAATTCATTAGGAATCATGTTCCAAACACTTCCCACTATCAGATGTTTCAGAAACAAACTATTACTCACTCTATTATTTTATGTGCTTCTAACACAGTACAAAGGACATTGCTCTCTGAACTGAGATATACACCAGTTTATAGAAGAAAGAAGAAATGATTGAGAGTCTTTGTAGCCTGGTATTTTCCAGTGGGTCAGAGGGAGTTAGTGCAGTAGAAGCTAAGACACTAACTCTCTTGTGCTTCTTTGAAAACCCCAGCTGTAGTGCCTATCCTCTGTTTTAATTTGAATTTATTCTTGCACAGCTAACAATACTTAGCACTTGGACAGCTCTTTACATCTGCATAGCAATGTGCAGAGAATAGCTATTAATCCATACAACATGCTAATAGCCTGATTTCAGGCACTTTGGAGTGAATGGTTGACTAGGTCAGTATGATTGTTTCCATTTGACCAGGGAGGTGGGATGGGGGGAGAGGGGATGGGAACTAAAAGCAGGGATGAGAAGTGATCTGTTCAAATCACAGAGATAGCTGAGGATAGAATATGAGAGCTGAGATTCCCACTTCTATATCCTCTGCACTGATCAGAAATGAGATAGATAGATAGTGTGATGGGGCAAGGCCAGATGGTTACAGTAAAGTAGTAAGGAACAGGTATGTTAGCCCCAGGCTAAACAAATCCCTGGTACCATGGTAACCAAATGGCAGTTGTTCCAGGTTAATCAATACAACTGGGGCCAATTAAGATCTTTCTAGAAAGCAGTGGAGACAGCTTCATTGATTGGGACAACTGAAGCCAATCAAGAGCTGGCTGGAACTAGTTAAAAGCTTCCCAGTTAGTTAGTAAGGAGGGGGTGTGTGAAGAGTTGGAAGCAAGAGATGCAAGGAGTTGTGTGGGTGTGGGTGTGGGTGTGGGTGTGGGTGTGGGTGTGGGTGTGGGTGTGGGTGTGGGTGTGGGTGTGGGTGTGGGTGTGGGTGTGGGTGTGCTGCTGGAGGATTGAGGAGTACAAGCATTATCAGACACCAGGAGGAAGGTCTTGCAGTGAGGATAAAGAAGGTGTTTGGAGGAGGCCATGGGGAAGTAGCCCAGGGAGTTGTAGCTGTCATGCAGCTGCTAAAGGAGGCACTATAGACAGCTGCAATCCACAGGGCCCTGGGCTGGAAGCCAGAGTAGAGGGTTCCCCCCAAACCTCGCAACTCCTGATCAGACACAGGAGGAGTTGACCCAGACTGTGGGTTCCACCAGAGGGGAAGATCACTGAGGTGAGCAAATCCGCCAATAAGCACAGGACCCACCAAGGTAGAGGAGGAACTTTGTCACAACAGATAGATAGTTTTCTTCTTTTCTATTTGCCTCAGTAATGTTACTATACTGTTAAATACTGTCTTTTTGATGAAGTTGAGATTTTTGCAAATGAATCAATAAAATTTTTTGATTTTCATCCAAAGGAAAACATCTACAGCAAAAAGAATTTTCTGATAACTAAGGAACAAAGTGCATTGACTGAACCTGAAAAAATGTTGTTAACTGAAAACTTACCACATTTTAGTTTATGGACAACATGCTGAAGAAAATATTTTTGACAAATGTTGACATAAAACAATAATTTCCCATATGGCTCTATCAGTTCTACATTTTACAGGAAAATATTATTTCTTTTTGCTTATTCTAGTCTTTATACTACATTTAAAAATAGGAATAAAATATACTTATTCTTTCAGCACAGGTCTGTTGACTCCTCAGTGAGGCAAACTTTTTTGAATGGCAGTTTTCAGGTAGCTCACATTACCAGGAAAGTGAAATCTATTTCTCAATACAGTTACTGTAAACTATGATTCCAGGATAGGCTGAGCCTGGCTAGTTGTTCTAACTTACTATGTTTTCTGACGAGCTTGTCAATACAAACTCCTTTCATTCACAATCTTTTTTTTTTTTAATCTCTGGATGATATACAGTAGCTTTGGTTGCTGAAAAATGGTGCATCATAATGTGGTTTATCTTGCTTTCTCCCCACCTAAATGTAGAACAAATTTCATATCTGGTTCACATTTCCATTACGGTCATTTTACACCACTGAAGCAGTATAAAGGGACCTTAAAATGAGTGTCATCAGTATAATTTTCTCCCATTTGAAACCCCCATTGTGCTGCCAGAGTAGTGTGAAGTGTTGTTCAGATACATGAGAATCTGCCTCTGCAAACCAAAAGACTTGGGCAAATTCTATTATGTTTGTCATTGGTTAGAATCCAATTGGCTTTACCTCCTACCTACCTTGTTAATGAACTGCAGCTCAAATTGGCTGAATGAGGGGGCTGGTTTTGTACTCCATCCTCACGTCCCCAGCACCCTGGGGATATCTGATATCAAAAGAATTTCCCAGATTTCCCTAGAATGTGTAATGGACTCTGCAGAACCCGGCTGGTCTCCTGGTAAAAGCACCATCCTGGAGACCAACATTCTAGATTAGTCTTTGACAAATCCTCACTACACAGGGGGAGCTTGGGTGTGTTACTTAAGCCTCATCCACTCAGCCTCATTTTCCCCACCTGTCAAATAATGGCAAATGCCAAAATTGGACCCCTTCCAATTTTTGAGCACAGACAAAAGCTGGACAGAGGAAGCCACAACTGTGAATTTTAGTGGTCCTACAAAACCAAGGACATATGCTTCATGTACTTGCCATCGTCTCTAGGGACCCAATTTATTCCCCATTTCAATTTATACTGATATTGAGCACTTCCATGACACAGGGATGCAAGCTGTCAAGCGTATAAGGGAGGTATTATACCTTGGAGGAGTGTCTCTGTAACACTAGGTAAAATGTTGAAAGCTGTAGGAGCCTGTCAAGGTTCTTTCCCCACTCTGAACTTTAGGGTACAGATGTGGGGACCTGCATGAACACCTCTAAGTTTAATACCAACTTAGATCTGGTTTTGCTGCCACCACTCCCAAATACTAACTTCCTTCTCTGGAAAGTCTTGAGAGACTTCTTCACCAAGTCCCTGGTGAACACCGATCCATCTTCTTGGATCTTAACACAAGGAGAATTTAACCATTCGCCGTCCTTTCCCCCACCAATTCCTGGTGAGTCCAGATCCAATCCCCTTGGATCTTAAAACAGGGAAAAATCAATCAGGTTCTTAAAAAGAATGCTTTTAATTAAAGAAAAGTAAAAATCATCTCTGTAAAATCAGGATGGAAAATAACTTTACAGGGTAATCAGATTCATAGAGGCCAGAGGAACCCCCTCCAGCCTTAGGTTCAAAGTTACAGCAAACAGAGGTAAATCCTCTCAGCAAAAGGAACATTTACAAGTTGAGAAAACAAAGTTAAACCTAATATGCCTTACCTGGCTGTTACTTACAAGTTTGAAATATGAGAGACTTATTCAGAAAGATTTGGAGAGCATGGACTGATGTCCTGTACCTCTTATTCCCAAGAGCAAACCACCAACAAAACAAAGAGCACAAACAAAAGCCTTCCCCTCACCAAAATTTGAAAGTATCTTGTCCCTTTATTGGTCCTTTGGGTCAGGTGTCAGCCAAGTTACCTGAGCTTCTTAATCTTTTACAGGTAAAAGGATTGTGATGTCTCTGGCCAGGAGGGATTTTATAGTATTGTACACAGGAGGGTTGTTCTTTTCCCTTTACAATTATGACAGAGCCAAATTCTTAAAAGTATTTAGTTTCCTAACCTCATTGAAATCAGTAGAAGTCAGGTGTCTAACCTGCTGAAGGGCTTTTTTGATATCTATCTTCAACTGATCTCCAAAGAAGATTGCAGCTTTACTTAGCAGTTACAGCCTGTACCGCTTGTGGGATAATTAAAAACTTACAGAAGGCCTAGTTCCTGAGGGATATTCTGGAGAATTTGCCTCATGTTCTTTTCTGTCTGTGAAGTTTGGCCAACTCACACATTTATGTATTTGGACTGCATTAAACCTCTGAAAACTCCTGCATGCTCTAGCCTCATGCTGTAACTGCCTCCATGAGCTCTGGGTGTTCTCCTGAACAGAGTTAAATGAATAATAGAAGTAGAAAAGGGTCTTGAAATGAAAAATTAGTTTTGCAATACATTTAAAAAATGTAAAGTTGTTTTCATTTTGAAGGATTAAAAATGGACCATTATTTCAAAGTTTCTTTCACAATTTTCTAAAAATATATTTCTCAAAACTTCTCTCTCTCTCACTCTCTGAGGGTTGTTGGAGTGTTTGGAAAGGAGGTTGAGAATATGTGTGTTTTGCTGATCTCTCTGCATTTCTTTCTATTGGGAAAATGAGATTTTGGGGGTTTTTTGTGTTTGTTTCGTTTTCATATTAGTTGTGGGTTTAATGTCAGGATTTCTTTTGGTTTAGCCAGCCAAGTAGCAAAAGGACCTCAATTTGCTGTGGATTCTGAGGATTTAAGACATGGTCCCACTCGGCGTCATTTTCCCCCAGCTGTAAAATAATAACAAATGCTAAAATCTGACTCTCTCTGCCACTTGCTGGAGACAAAGAACTGCACAGAGGAAGGCACAACAGTGAATTTTATTGTTCATTCATAACAAAGGAACAATTTATACTTCATATATTTGATATGATCTATTGGCACCTAATCTGTCCATCATTTCCTTAGACACAGATACAGACCCAGAGTAAGGAAGGTCTGAATAAGTTTTTCCCTGACATCTAGTGACACATTAGGGGAAAGAAGTCCATGTTTGCATAGACACACCTACTCTGCCTAGGTGCATAGCATGATGGACCTGCTTTGCCAAAATGATCACTTTTGGCTGGTGTTGGCTTACAAATTGCTTTCGTATTGTTCTGTTCTGTATTGTTAGGAGGAACCCTTAGATAATGAAGCCGGCTCCTGTTGCTGTTGACTCCACTTGGCAGAAGGGTCACACCCATAACAACGCGAAGTAAGCGGCACCATCTCAAGCATATAAGGGAGGAACTGCACCTTAGAGCTGTGTATGTGAATGTGACAGACCCAGACCAGTGTGGTACAGGAGTCTGGTAGAGGGCAAATATACTGGTCACTGGATGAGTGGTTTTCTTTTCCCTGAGTGACCAAAGCAGAGGCTGCACTAGAGTAATCAGCAACCTGCTGGAACCAATTAAGGCAGACAGGCTGAAGAGATCACCTGCAGCCAGTCAAGGTAGGCAAATCAGGGCACCTGGGTTTAAAAAGGAGCTCACTCCAGTCAGGCGAGGGGGAGCCAGAGGAGAGGAAGTGCGTGTGAGGAGCTGGGAGCAAGAGGCACCAGGAGCTGAGAGTGAAAGGCTTGCTGCTGGAGGATTAAGGAGTACAAGCGTTATCAGACACCAGGAGGAAGGTCCTGTGGTGAGGATAAAGAAGGTGTTTGGAGGAGGCCATGGGGAAGTAGCCCAGGGAGTTGTAGCTGTCATGCAGCTGTTACAGGAGGCACTCTAAACAGCTGCAATCCACAGGGCCCTGGGCTGGAACTCAGATCAGAGGGCGGGCCTGGGTTCCTCTCAAACCTCCCAACTCCTGATCAGACACAGGAGAATTTGACCTAAACTGTGGGGAAGATCACTGAGGTAAGCAGATCTGCCAAATAAGCTCAGGACCCATCAAGGTAGAGGAGGAACTTTGTCGCAACTGGTGTGAGCGGTGGGATCTGGTGTACACAGTGCGGCAGAAGAAGAAGGGTGATTTAAAAAAAAAAAGGCAGAGGGTTTATTTTTTTTTCACCACAATGGATGACTTAGTATGGGCATTGATACAAGTTACGGCAGCCCAGTAGGAGGCAACTCGTGTCCAGGCAGCTGCCCAACAGGAGGCAGTGTGGCTACAGCAAGAGACTAATTGCTTGCTAATGGACCAGGCTTCTCAAGACCAAGCTATGTTGCGGGAACTGATAAACCAGGTAAAGACCCTTACAGAGCTGAACCGCGGCCATGATGGGACGCAGATCATACGGGCCAGCCATTGGCTGCAGAAAATGACTTGGGAGGATGATGCAGAGGCATACCTTCTGGCCTTTGAGAGGACAGCCATACGGGAGACCTGGCCTCGGGATCAGTGGTCTGGCATCCTTGCCTCATTCCTGTGCGAGGAGGCCCAGAAGGCTTACTATGATCTGCCTGAAGAGGCTGCAGCAGACTACCCCCAGCTGAAAGCAGAGATCCTGGCCAGATCTGTGGTAACGACTGCAGTGCGGGACCAGCGGTATCACGAGTGGAGGTACCAGGAAAACAAAACCCCGTGGTCCCAATTGTACGACCTCATCCATCTCGCATGAAAGTGGTTGCGAAAGGAGTCCCAGAGTCTGGAAGAGATACTAGAGGTTCTGGTCATCGACCGATACAAGAGGGGACTACCGCCAGACCTTCATGCCTGGGTAAGCCAGAATGAACCCTCCACCTATGATGAGGTTGTTGCACTGGTAGAGAGGTGAAGGACGGCGAGGGAGCTGACCTGACCAGTTAAGGAAGAGGCACCCCGGGTTAAATTAGCAGCACTAAGCCTTAAAGCTTGGGTGACTGGGCTACCAGGAGAGCCCACATGGAAAAAGAGAGGTGCTGAAGGCCCACCGGAAGCCACAAAGAGTCGGAACACTGAGGAGGAAGAAGATTGTAATGTTAGACTACTCAAACCAAGAAACCGGGGAATGCCTAGGGCCCCATACAGATGTTATGGTTGCGGGGAGTGGAGACATATAGCTGCACAGTGTCCCAATGCGGAGGAGCCTATGCAATGTAACCTGGGGAACTGGGCAGACCCATGCTCTCTAATCCACCTTGTGGGGTCTCACTAACCCCACATATGTACACCAGGCCCGTGAAACTATATGGGTTAGAGACCACGGCACTGGTTGATTCAGGGAGTGCTATCACACTTGTCTCAGGGAAGCTCATGAAGGGTAGTCAGCTGCTGTGGGCTAAGCGTATGGGGATAACATGTGTCCATGGGACAGTAGGTTATTACTCCACCATCCCAGTAAAAATCGAGATTCAGGGGAACACTATTGAGATAGCAGCAGGTGTATTCCCTAAACTCCCATACCCGGTGCTCATAGGCAGGGACTTCCCAGGGTTTGGAGACTTACTCCCAGTAGGAAGATTGAAGACAGAGGGGAACCCTGAAGTGAGTGAGGTACCTACAGTAGACTGTCAACCACCAGTCTTTTCTGAAATATCCCCAGATTTATTTTCCATACCCAGACAGAGTAAAAAGTCGAAAAGGGAAAAGAGGGCAGCTAAGGTCTTGGGAACCCAAATACTGACTCAAAGCCAGAGGGTCGCTCTCATAGGTAGGTGGACCTGAGCAGCTGAAAAACAGGTCACCCAGGAGGGAGAAGCACCTGAGTCTGACCCCCAACCTAACACTTCTGAACCAGCAGAGGCAACAGAGACTGGGTCTCTAGTTCTTGGGCAGATTAGCCCTGGGAGAGGAAATTTTGGACAGGACCAGACTGAAGACCCAAGGCACAACAACATTAGGAAGGAGGTGACTGAAATAGATGGGGTCCCCTTGGAAGGGAAAACCCAGGGACCAGGACCCTACTTCATAATGAAGAAGAATCTCTTATACCGGGTTGCATCAGTACAGGGGCAGAAGGTACAGCAGATCCTAGTACCTCAAAAACACCAGAATGCTGTATTAAGTCTTGCTCCTAGTCATCTTTTTGGGGGGAATTGGGGGTAGAGAAGACCCTGGCACGAATTCTATGAAGGTTCTTCTGGCCCGGAGTACATGAAGAAGTGCGGAGATACTGTGCGTCCTGCCCAGAGTGTCAGCTGCACAGTCCCCGTCCTCATCTGAGGGCACCTTTAGTACCCCTTCCCACCATAGAGGTCCCCTTTGAGCGAATAGCCATGGACCTAGTGGAACCCCTGGAGAAGACAGCTCAAGGCCACCAATATATACTTGTTGTTTTGGACTATGCTACTCGCTACCCAGAAGCCATCCCCCTGTGGAACACAGCCTCTAAAACGATAGCCAAAGAGCTGGTGAGGATCTTTGCCCGAGTGGGGTTACCAAAGGAGATATTAACAGACCAAGGAACCCCATTTATGTCAAAACTAATGAAGGACCTCTGTACGCTGCTCCATATACATACCCTGAGAACTTCCGTCTACCATCCACACACTGATGGGTTGGTAGAAAGGTTTAACCAAACCTTCAAGGCTATGATAAGGAAGGTGGTAAGTCGGGACGGGAAGGATTGGGCCACTCTACTACCCTACCTTATGTTTGCTATCTGGGAAGTACTTCAAGCCTCAACTGGATTTTCCCCCTTCGAGTTATTACACGGGCGTCACTCCCGTGGCATACTAGACTTCGCCAAAGAGATCTGGGAAGAGGAACCCAATGAGGGGAGAAATATAATAGAACATGTCATAGAGATGTGAAACAGGATAGCCCATGTCACCCCTATTGTACATGAACATTTGGAAAAGGCACAGAAGGCCCAGAGAACCCATTACAATAGCCAGGCAAAAGTCTGACAGTTCCAACCAGGAGATCGGGTGATGGTGAGGTAGCCACGGCAGAAAGCAAGCTTCTGGCCCAATGGCAGGGACCCTATGAGATGGTTGAGCCTGTGGGGGAAGTAACTTACAAGGTGTGGCAGCCGGGACGCCGAAAACAAGAACAGATTTATCACATCAACCTTCTGAAACCCTGGCATACACAAGAGGCGTGCATAACTGTCCAAAAAGACCTAACCCAGGAAAACAAGCCTTCCAAACAGGTGAGAGTGTCTCCCAATTTAACACCAGACCAGAAGAATGAGGTTTCTCAGATGATCTTCCGGAACCAAGATGTGTTCTCGACAAAACCGGGTCCAACAACTGAGGCATGTCACCACATCTTCATGAACCCTGGGGCCAGAATAACAATGAGGCCCTATCGGGTGCCAGCAGCCAAAAGGGAGGAAATAAAAGCAGAAGTAAAAAAAATGCTGGAGCTGGGGATCATTGAAGAATCCCACAGTCAGTGGTCCAGCCCAATTGTGCTGGTACCCAAACCTGATGGCAGCACAAGGTTTTGCAAAGACTTCCGGCGACTAAACGAAGTATCCCAGTTTGACGCATACCCCATACCTTGCATAGATGAGCTAGTGGACCGTCTGGGTAATGCCCGGTACTTGACTAACCTAGACTTGACAAAGAGGTACTGGCAGATTCCCCTTGCGGAAGACGCAAAGGAAAAGACTGTGTTCCCTACACCAGAGGTCTTTTTCAATATACTGTCCTCCCTTTTGGACTACATGGGGCCTCAGCTACTTTCCAGCACCTCATGGACAAGCTGTTACGCCTGCATAACAGTATGATGCTGCCTCCTTGGACAATGTGGTCATTCATACTCCAAACTGGGAAACCCACCTAGAGAAGGTGGAGGCAGTCCTTGATACCTTCAGGTGAGCTTGCCTTACAGCAAACCCTGCCAAGTGCGCTGTAGGGTTTACAGAGGCCAAATATCTTGGCTACATTGTGGGAAAAGATCTGGTAAAACCCCAAGTGAACAAGTTGGAGGCCATAAAAATTGACTCCGACCATGTCGCAAGAAACAAGTCCGGGCATTCCTAGGTGTAGTGGGGTATTACCGACGATTTATCCCCCACTTTGCCAAAAGGGCAAGCCCCCTGACAGACCTAGTGAAAACCCTTGGACCTGATCTGGTGAGATGGTCTAACGCAGCGGAGGAAGCATTCACAGACCTAAGGACTGCCCTCTGCAGTAACTCCATACTGATAGCCCCTGATTTCACCAAAGAATTTATCCTGCAGACAGATGCATCAGAAGTAGGGTTGGGGGCCATTCTATCACAGATGGATAGACATCTAGGCCCCAAACACCAGTTGAAATCAGGTGATATTGAAAATTGCTCTTACGCATGTTGAGAAACCACCTTTCTGTACCAGCTGGTGCTCCGATGAAAGTCTTTACATATGCAGCCCCACTCCTGTTCACTGGCCCAATATAAGGTTGTTCAAGACAGGGAAAGTTGGCCTTGTGACTTTTTACACAACTTTGGGAAACTGGGCCTGCATTGTGGGTCAGTGTGTGTTCATCTCAGACCAAACCCACTCAGACAAATCACCAGAAACAAGGCTTTATTATGTAAAGAAACACAGAACAGGATTACAGTCCAGCAGCCTCCTGTCCGCTTGCCTGCTATGTGCTCCCAGTGCAGCCAGTGCTGAGACCTTTTGCTGGTGGGGGATGCAGGGGAGGGCAGAAGGTATTTCCTGGCAGGGACCAGGAAATTCTCCCAACATGCCCCAGTTTGTAGCCCACAACTTGCTGTTCCCATGCCTGCTGCTGCTGAAGTACATTGGATCTCTGGCTGCATACATGCTGGCGATGTGACTGTGTTTATTGTTCATGATTTCAAAATCCAGGTTTTGACTGAATGTCGTACTCTTTCAAGCAGGCTTCCTTGGTTCTCATAAACTGAAGGAAGAGTGACACACTCCTGCTGTGAGCTTGGGAGCTCTTCTGCCCTCCAACTTTCCCAGGTGGATTTTGTGGAGCCAAACTGGCTTTAAGGCACTGACAAATGTGCTGGGACTGGATGATATTTTGGGTTGGAATTGTGAGGGAGTTATGAAAAAGCTAGAGGAGAGGATGCAAATTTGAAGTGGTATTTGCCTCAACTGTCCTTCCGAGGATGGGTGTTAGTAATTAATAATGTAATTGTTAATATGTTGTGGCAAAGGGATCTGGTTTTGGATCCTGCTCCACACTTTTTAGGAAAAAAGGTTCAGAAGGTTCCTTTGGATTTTTTTCTCATATGACCATCAATCTCATTCTGGGGTGCAATCCAGACCAGTGAGGGGGGATCACCTCTTCTCTGCAAACTTAGGAGTCTCACAGTACTTTACTGCTGCAGCTCCCATCTGGGCTACTCACAAATAGCCTTGCAGCATGCAGGTAACAGCGTGAGTGTCTGTGTATAGATGTAGCCTGCCTGCCACATGTCACTCACACTCTGGCTTCCACCAACCTGGGTTACCACTTGCAGGGTGACCCCAACACACTCCCAGTCCTTGATTTTCCTCCAACACGTGTGTTCTGTACTGTCTAGCTCTCTCCTGGTCAGTCCAGATATTTTAGGTTCATTGCCTCTCTAAGGGGATCAATATACTACTATAGTTACCCAAACAATTCACAACACCAGATTAATTTTAACTGAAGAAAAAAAAGTGTATTTACCAATACAGAAATAGACTTTCAGTGAGTACAGGTATAAGGTATTAAAAGAAGAAATGGTTACAAGACAAAATAAAGATAAAGCACTTTCTAGTGCTAAACTTAACAAACTAGACATGATTCAATTACCACACATTTCCAGTAACTTTGCCGACCAGGCTGTCCAGGGGGGTCTGCTCCCAAAGGACAATGGCTGTTTCTTTTGTCTTTTAGGTGGAAAGAAGACAGATGAATAGAGAGAGATAACTTCGGGGGTTTTTGCCCCTGACTTTTATACTTCAGTTACCCTTTCAAATGCATTTTCCTGTTGGTTACCCTAGATAAAATTCATTTCCTCTGTGTGGCTGGAGTCAAATAATCTGGTGGTGAATGAGATTCCTTACTGTTTGCCTACATACAGATCTATTTGTTCCTCCCCACTTTTCTTATGAGAGAATGGCCACTTGGTAGGTGATTGCCCATCAGCTTTGATGATACCTGGCTAAAGGTGTCAGTTTATCCTTTGTCTTTGAGAAACAGATTTTCCACTCCCCAAATTTGTTTGGTAAACACGCTTCAGTCAAGACTTCAGTTTATGTTTATAATTTTACATATAATGTTACTATACACATTTCTTCATGATATTATTGCCCAGTGAGTTATTAGTTTTGAAATGACACCTCACAAGGCATATTTTGAACAACAATAATTGTAATAGTGTGTAGGATATTAATACAGTGTTGCATTCCATCCCACCATCATTTGCTGATGCAAAGGATTTTGTAGCTGGAAGGGAGTCAAGGTCTCTTCGATATTTTGAACAATGTTGCTACTTTTCCGTTACAGTCTCTGCAGCAGCTCTTGTTTGGGAATTAGCCTGTTCCTTGGAAGTAGCTAACCTTTACTTTCTTTAGCGAGCAGGGTTTGGCTTTTGATAGGAAACTTTTCCTGCCTCAGTTTTGAGATGTTACCTGTTTTAATGCTTGGAGATTTCTTAGGCTGAGGCTGCAGGACTCACAGCTGGACTTCCCAGGGCTGCTTGCTGAACCGCTTGCTTATAAACCAGCAGTGAGGATTCCTAGTCTTGTTTCTAGGAGTCTTCTCTCTTTCCTTATTGCAGCAGGTGTAACAAAACTGGTTTGTTGAATTGATTTTACTAATTGTACATGGGTCTCAGCAGATACCTTGGCTGTCAAATTTGATTTTAATTTCATTCACTGATTATCTTGGTTTTTATCATTGGTGCAATCTGTCCTCCCTAGGGGCAATATTACCAGTCTGGACAGCTGCCTTCTTGAGTGAGCTATTCCTGAATGTGCTAATGTTTCATTTTGCTGCCTCTTGTTTTTCTTGTGGACTGGGATGTTGACAAGCCTGTTGCTTGTCTTTAATGGGTCTTCTGAATTTATCTTAAGCTATAAGTCATTGTATATTCTTGTGGTAAAGATTCATCACTTTTGAGTGCTTCTTGGGTTGGGCAACTGTTTTTGGATTTGTATTATTTGTGTTACTCTGTTTCTCAGAATGGATATTGAAAAAAGATTTTGGTGCATTAACAACTTCAGGTGCTATTGCCTGTAGCAAATAGCCGACGCTACTGTAGTGGGCCTTGCACTTTTTCTTGGTGTGGTGGGTCAGGGTACCACCCTTTGCCCCTATTCTTGGGCATTGTGGGCTTTGCTAGTGCCCCGGTGGGAGACAGGGAGGAATGGGGAAGGGACCCAGGTTCACTCTCCTACTCAGGGTCCAAGCCCCTTCAGCTCTGCTTGGACAGGATTTCCCTTCCTCTCTGGCTAACAGCAATAATCCTCCAAATTCTAGTCAGCTCTCCTTCCCTCTCTCTGTCTTCCTGAAGCAGGGTATTTTTATTAGGTCTTTGCCCCCAGGTGCTCCAATTACCGTGTAGTAACCTTTCCCTAGAAGGGCTGCCCAAAGGATTCAGGGGGTCTGGGGCAAGGCAACTTTGGGGGCCCCTTCCATGAAAAAAGGTTGAAATACTATATTCTCGTGTGGGGCCCTGTGGGGTCTGGGGCAAATTGCCCCACTTGCCTCCCCCCCCCACTGAGCAGCCCTATTTCCTTGTCCATGGGAAATAAGGCCTTGATCATCCTAGGGCTTATATACCT
The DNA here is from genome assembly GCF_025201925.1 of Gopherus flavomarginatus. Classification (NCBI taxonomy): domain Eukaryota; kingdom Metazoa; phylum Chordata; order Testudines; family Testudinidae; genus Gopherus; species Gopherus flavomarginatus. The sequence continues at coordinate 15,449,194 of NC_066627.1, read as the reverse complement.
TCCATCTACAACTCTTCTACTGCTCTCTGGCCCTGCTGTATCACATGCCATATCTATAACACACTATTGGTCTCTCTTTCTCTCTCTTTCTCCATATATATTGAATCATAGAATCTCAGGGTTGGAAGGGATCTCAGGAGCAAGACCAATCCCCAACTAAATTATCCCAGCCAGGGATTTGTCATGCCTGACCTTAAAAACCTCTAAGGAAGGAGATTCCAACACCTCCCTGGGTAACCCATTCCAGTGCTTCACCACTCTCCGAGTGAAAACGTTTTTCCTAATATCCAACCTAAACCTCTCCCACTGCAACTTGAGACCATTGCTCCTTGTTCTGTCATCTGCTACCACTGAGAACAGTCTAGATCCATCCTCTTTGGAAGCCCCCTCTCATTCTTCTCTTCTGAAGACTAAACAATCCCAGTTTCCTCAGCTTCTCCTCATAAATCATGTGCTCCAGCCCCCTAATCATTTGTCTTGCCCTCTTCTGGACACGTTCCAATTTTTTAACATCCTTCTTGTAGTGTGGAGCCCATAATTGGACACGGCTCTCCAGATGAGGCATCAGAAATGTCAACTAGAGGGGAATGATCACGTCCCTCGATCTGCTGACAATGTCCCTACTTATACTGCCCAAATGCCATTAGCCTTCTTGGCAACAAGGGTACACCACTGACACATATCCAGCTTCTCGTCCATTGTAACCCCTAGGTCCTTTTCTGCAGAATTGCTGCCTAGCCATTTAGTCCCTAGTCAGTAGTTGTGCATGGGATTCTTCCGTCCAACGTGCAGGATTCTGCACTTGTCCGTGTTGAACCTCATCAGGTTTCTTTTGGCCCAATCCTCTAATTTGTCTAGATCCCTCTGTATCCTATCCCTATCCTCCAGCGTATCTACCACTCCTCCCAGTTTTGTGTCATCTGCAAACTTGCTGAGAGTGCAGTCCATGCCATTCTCCAGATATTGAAGATATTGAACAAAACCAGCCCCAGGACCGACCTTTGGGGCACTCTGCTTGATACCGGCTGCCAACTAGACATGGAGCCATTGATCAGTACCCACTGAGCCTGATGATCTAGCCAGCTTTCTATCTACCTTATAGTCCATTCATCCAGCCCATAGTTCTTTAACTTGCCAGCAAGAATACTGTGGGAAACCATATCAAAAGCTTTGCTAAAGTCAAGGAATAACACATCCACTCCTTTCCCCTCATCCACAAAGCCAACTATCTTGTCATAGAAAGCAATTAGGTTAGTCAGGCATGACTTACCATTGGTGAATCCATGCTGACTGTTCCTGATCACTTTCCTCTCCTTTAAGTGCTTCAGAACTGATTCCTTGCGGACCTGCTCCCTGATTTTTCCAGGGACTGAGGTGACACTGACTGGCCTGTAGTTCCCCAGATCCTCCTTCTTCCCTTTTTTAAAGATGGGCACTACATTAGTCATTTTCCAGTCATCCGAGACCTTCCCCGATCGCCACAAGTTTTCAAAAATAAAACTCAGTGGCTCTGCAATCACATCCGCCAGCCCCTTTATCACCATTGGATGCAGCACATCCAGCCCCATGGACTTGTGTTCATCTAATTTTTTTAAATAGTCCTGAACCACTTCTTTCTCCACAGGGGACTGGTCACTTTCTCCCCATACTGTGCTGTCCAGTGCAGCAGTCTGGGAGCTGACCTTATTTGTGAAGACAGAGGCAAAAAAGCATTGAGAGCATTAGTTTTTTCCACATCCTCTGTCACTAGGTTGCAGCAGGGGAGGCGGGTCCAGAGGGAGGGACAGGGAGATGGGGGAAAGGGAATGGGGCTAAACACTCCTCCCTGCTAAGCTGTATGCAGGGAAGGAGGGTACCAGCATATAGGAGTGAACTGTAGGGGGTACCGGGGGGAAGAGAAGAGCAGCCACCTCTCCCCACTAGGCTGCAGGTAGGGGAGCAGGGTGCCAGTGGTGGGGGGACACAGGCAGATAAAGTGGTGGTGGTGGTGGTGGTACCGGGGTCCTCGCTTCTCCCTCCAGAGGGATGGAGGTAGGGATGGGGGGAAGGCTAGAAATGACCCCCTTCCCCACACCAGCAGCAGTCGTCCAAGGAAGGGAGATCCCACCAAGCAGCAGCAGTCCTTCAGGGAGGGAAGGAAGGAAAGAGCTCCAGCCAGCAGGGAAGCGAGAGCAGACTGACCAGTCACTGTAGTGATCATTACACTCCCCTTGTCAGGCAGAGCCTAGATTGCCCTGCCCCTCTTGCTGGACATATAAAAGGCAGGTCCTGCAGCACAGTTGGCGTTGAACCTGTGGAGGAGAAGGACACTCCCTCTGTTCTGCAGCGTCCCAGAGGGGAATCTATGCCTGGCTGTTCCTGATCCTCAGACACCAACAAGGACTGGCCCGGAGGAGCCGGAAGAGGCCTGGAGGCCACAGGTATCAACCCCCTAGGAGGCAGGAAGTAGCCCGGTGCAGCTGGCTGTGGCTCAGTCGGTATGTTGCAGCTGGATCCCCGCCAATGCAGTGGCAGATGATCCTGCTCCTGCCAGGGCCCTGGGTTGGGATGCGGTGCAGTAGGGTCCCCCTGCCACCCAACCCAAGGTGGCTAACTCCTTACACTTCCCTGAGAAGCTCCTGCTCCGGAGAAGGATCCTCTCTTACCAGTCAACTGTAGACTGTTTCTTTGCTGGTTGTCTGAGCTCCACCCAGGTTAAAGCCAGCCACTGTTTCTTTGCTGGCTGCCTGAGCCTCCTCAAGCCCAGGTCCCAGCTCAGTTATAGACTCTGTTTAAGGGCTCGCAGCAGGAGATGCCCAAGCCCAGGCTAAAGCCTCACTGTGACTGTTGGTCACCCAGCCCTATTGTGGGCTTGTGATTGTCCTGTGGACTCTGGTCCTGGCCAGATGGGACTGGACTGAGTGGCCTCTCTCTCCCCGGGAGAGCGAGGGACCATTACAGGATCACATCCTGAAAGAAATCTTTCCTAAACCCTCTCTTCTGGCTTTCAAACAACCCCCCAGCTTTTCCAAAATCATCGTCAGAAGCAAGTTTCCCACAGATCAGGTCACACCAACTCAGAGCTACATCGGACCCTGTTAGAACAGATGTAAAACCTGCAGACATATCTCCAAGCCAGGATGAGCAACACTGCCCTCAACACAGCTTTCAAGACCCATGGGTCCTACATGTGCCTGTCATGACACAGAATGTACCTCAAGTAGTGAATCAAATGCCCAGACAACAGCTATGTGGGTGAAACCAAACAATCACTGTGCTCTCAAATGAACTCAAAGGCAAAGCGATCACTTTATATCAGTCCCTTGAAATATATCCTAACTACTTATGCTAAACAAGCTGTTCCAACTTGTATTTAGCTGTGACACAGAGTACATTTCCTAGACCTGAAGAAGAATTCTTCTGTATACGCTTGAAAGCTTGTCTCTCACCAGCAGAAAGAATAAAAGATGTTACTTTATGCCCCCCCCACCTTGTTTTTGTAATATTTTGGGACCAACAAGAAATGAAGACAGTGCATGACTCTCTTTTTTGACACTTTCCATCTGAAGATTTTCATATGTCAGATACCAAAAAGCATTTTTTTTTCATTTTTCAGGTTTCAGTTGTTTTGACAAAAAGTAAAAATCTTGTGCACACACACATATATTGTGTATGCTGTACTTCTGTATCAGGGTCCACTTAGACCATCCTTCTTTTAAAATTGAAACCAGACTGATTGATCCTTGTTTCATTCAAACTAATATTAATTCTTTATGAGGGCCACACATTACCTGACAGCGTTTCTCAGGGCCACCTTGACCTCTCTGTTTCTCAGGCTGTAGATGAGTAGATTAGCCAGGGGAGACAGAACAGTGTAGATGACTGAGAACACTTTGTTCAGGGCTCTCAATGTGTTGGATTTTGGTAGCATGTAGACAATCATGATGGTTCCATAGAAAAGTGCTACAATGATGAGGTGAGAGGAGCAGGTAGAAAAGGTCTTTTGCCTCCCAGTGGTAGAAGGGATTCTCAGGATGGTGCTGATGATACAAACGTAGGATATCAAGGTTAATAGAAATGGGGAAACTGCATCTAGGAAGGAAAATACATAAAGAACCAATGTGATGAGGCTGGTGTCGCTGCAGGAAAGCTTTAGCATTGGAATGAAATCACAAAAAAAGTGGTCCATTTCATTGGGGCCACAGAAAATTAATTGTGATATAAAAGACATCATTATTATACATGGTAGAAATCCACTTATCCAACACCCAGCTGCTAGCTGGAGGCACAGCCTGCCATTGATATGGGTTTCATAGTGCAGTGGTTTGCATATGGCTAAATACCAATCATAAGACATTGCTGCCAGGAGATAACACTCTGTAGTTGCTAGAAAATAAAGGAAAAAAAAACTGTGTCATGCAGCCCCCCACAGAAACAGTTCTGTCCCCAGTCAGGAGACTGGCCAGCATCCTAGGCATGATGGTGGAGGTGTAGCAGGTCTCCAAAAAGGACAAGTTCCCCAGGAAGAAGTACATGGGAGTGTGAAGGTGTTGATCAATCACAACTACAGCAATGATGAGGAGGTTGCCAGCCATGGTCACCATGTAGATCACTAGGAAAACCAGTGAGAGAAGGGTCGGCAGCTCAGGGAGATCCCCAAACCCCAGGAGGATGAATTCTGTGATGGCTGTTTGGTTTTCTCCTTCTCCTTTCTCCATGAGCTGTATCATGTGACAGTGAAAAAGTAATTAGCATCGAAAGATTTGGCTGTACCATGAAATTAGGCAGATTTCCATCATTTGATTCCATAAGGGTTCCAACTGCAAACTGAGAGCTGGTTATATATTCTTTCATACCAGAGAAACTTCTTCACTTGGAGACTTTTGGAATAAAATTCGTCACCCAACCAACGAGCTGTCACCCAGTTGATTTGCCACTCTTCTGCCCCATATCCCAACTTTTTTCATTAATCTATTCTTAGATTTCAGATAAAAAGGGACCTGGGCTGGAGTTTGACACAACTGATTAAAAGAGCTTTAAATTAAGAACTTAGAGGAGATGGTTGGGAGATGCTCATGTAATAGCAACACCTGATTTTAACCTAGAGATGGAGGGAAATCAAGTGAGAAAGGATACAGAAATGGAGAAAGGAACAGCAGTGGATAGGAGAATGGACTTTAAGAGGAAGGATAGTGCTAATACTAGTCAGACAGGTGATACTGGCAGTAGAATGACTGTACCAATTGGGTGAAGCCAAGCAGCAACAACTACAATGTGTGTACACCAGTGCAAGGAGCCTGGGTAAGAAAATGGAGGAACTAGAACTACTGGTGCATGAAATGAAACCAGATATTATAGGATATTACAAAGTTCCTCCTCTGTCTTGGTGGATCCTGCACTTATTGGCGTATTTTGCCAGCCTCAAAGATCTTCCTGCGATGGATCAGGAGTCGGGAGGTTTTGGAGGGAACCTGGGCCTGCTCTCTACTCCAGGTTCCAGCCCAGGGCCCTGTGGATTGCAGCTGTCTATAGCGTCTCCTGTAACAGCTGCATGACAGCTACAACTCCTTGGGGTACTTCCCCATGGCCTCCTCCAAACACCTTCTTTATCCTCACCACAGGCCCTTCCTCCTGGTGTCTGATAATGCTTGTACTCCTCAGTCCTCCAGCAGCACACCCTCTCACTCTCAGGTCCTTGCAACTCTTGCTCTCAGCTCCTCACATGCACATCGCAAACTGAAGTGAGCTCCCTTTTAAACCCAGGTGCCCTGATTAGCCTGCCATCTTTGAATCTAGCAGCTTCGTAATTGGCAGCAGGTGTTCTAATCAGCTTGTATGCCTTAATTGTTTCCAGAAAGTTCCCGATTGCTCTGGAACCTTCCCTGTTACTTAGCATGGGGACTTACTTAGCATGGGGCTTATATATCTGCGTTCTATCACTCTCCTGTAGCTATCTGGCCTGACCTTGTCACAAGGGATAACAGAAACATGTTGGAATAATAGTCATGATTGGAGTAGAGTTATTGAAGGGTAAGTGATGTTCAGGAAAGACAGAAATAAAGGCAAAGGTGTTGGAGTAGCATTGCATATAAATGATGAGATAGACTTTAAAGAAAATAGAAGTGATGGAGTGGATAAGATAGAATTTGTTTGGATCAAAATCACTGTGGGGAAGAAAGCTACTAGAGGTATCCCTGGAATAGTGCTTGGGGTGTGCTGCAGACCTCAAGGATGTGATTTGAATATGGACCGTGATCTCTTTAATGAAAAAAAACCCCTACTACTAGGAATTGTGTGCTTATGGGAAACTTTAACTTCCCAGATATAGATCAGAGGACAAGTGCTACTACTAACAATAGGGCCCAGATTTTCCTGGCTGTGACAGCTGAGATTTATTCATCAAATAGTTGCCAAACCAACAAGAGTGTGCTAATAGAATTTATGGATAACACAAAATTGGGAGGGATTGCCACTATGGAGGAGGACTGGAATATCACACAAAAAAACTGGATTACCTTGTAAACCTAAGTAATAGGAATGGGATGAAATTTAATAGTGCAAAGTGCAAGGACATGGATTTTGGGACTAAAAGTAATATTTTTGCTATAAACTGGGGATGTATCAGTTGGAAGTGACAGAGACGGAGAAAGACCTGGATATATTGGTTGATCACAGGATGACTATAGCCACCAATGTGATGTGGCTGTGAAAAAGGCTTCTACAATCCTAGGATGCATCAGGTGAAGTATTTCCATTAGAGACAAGGAATTGTTAGTGCCATTATAGAAGACACTGGTGAGACCTCATCTGGAGTATTGTGTGCAATCCTGATCTTCTATGCTTAAGAAAGTTGAATTCAAACTGGAACAGGTTCAGAGAAAGGCTACTAGGATGATCAAAGGAATGGAAAACCTGTTTTATGAGAGGAGACACAAACAGTTTTGCTTGTTTAGCCTAGCCAAAAGAAGGCTAGGGGGAGATATGATTGCTCTCTATAAATATATCAGAGGGATAAATACCAGGGAGGGAGAGAAGTTATTTAAGTACCAATGTTGACACAAACAAATGGAGATAAACTGACCTTCAACAAGTTTAGTCTCAAAATTAGGTGAAGGTTTCTAACCATCATAGGACTGAATTCTGGAACAGCTTTCCCAAGGGAACAAAGGGGGCAAAAAACTTAACTGGCTTCAAGACTAAGCTTGATAAGTTTATGGAAGGGATGGTATGATAGGACTGCCTACAATGGCATGTGGCCAATCTACGACTGCTAGCAGCAGCCATCTCCAATGGCTGGTGACATGCGACACTAGATGGGAAGAGCTCTGAGTTACTACAAACAATTCTTCCCCAGGTGTCTGGCAGGTGGATGTTGGCCATGTGCTCAGGGTCTAACTGGTCACCATATATGGGGTCAGGAAGGAATTTTCCCCTGTGTTAGATTGGCAGGGACCCTGGGAGATTTTTGTCTTCTTCTGCAGCATGGGACACAGACTACTAGCATAAATGATGGATTCTGTGTAACTTGAAGTATTTAAAGCATGATTTGAGAACATCAGTAACTCAGCCAGAGTTTAAGGGTCTATTACAGAGGTTTTGTGGCCGGCAATGTGCAGGAGGTCAGACTAGATGATCATAAGGGTCCCTTCTGACCTTAAACTCTATGAGTTCTTAAATCATCCATTCTGAGCTCCTGGCTAACAATAATCACAGAATTTCCCCAGTTACCCAGTGTTGAGCTCAATAACTTTCCTAATCAGAAAGGGATCCAATCCTAATTTGAACATATCAAGAGATGAGAATCAACCACTTCCTTTGGTAGTTTGTGCCAATGGATAATCACTTCACTGGGAAAATAAACTGTGCCTTATTTCTCATTTAAAAGTGTCTGACTTTAGCTTTCAGCCATTGGTTCTAGCTGTGCCTTATTCTGTTCTAATAAAAAGCCCTTTTCTAACCAGTGTTTTCTCCCCATGAAGGTACTGATAGGTGGTAATTAAGTCACCTCTCAGTCTTCTCCTTGATAAACTGAACAGATCAAGCTCTTTAAGTCTTTTACTGTAAGATATTTTCTCCGGCCTGCAAAACAGTTTTGTGGCTCTTTTCTACACCCTCTCCAATCTTTCAACATCCATTTAAAAATGTGCTCCCCAGCACTGAACACAGTATTACAGTATCGGTATCACCAGTGCTCTCTGCAGAAGTGAAACCCCCTTCCTGCTCCTGTTCTCTGCCCCCTGTTTATACAGCCAAGGATGGCATCAACCCTCAGCACTGTGCTGGGAGATGATGTTGAGTTACTCACGCACTGTATCAGAGGGGTAGCCGTGTTAGTCTGGATCTGTAAAAGCAGCAAAGAATCCTGTGGTACCTTATAGACTAACAGAAGTTTTGGAGCATGAGCTTTCGTGGGTGAATACCCACTTGGTCGGATGCATGTAGTGGAAATTTCCAGGGGCAGGTATATATATGCAAGCAAGCTAGAGATAACGAGATTAGTTAGATCAGGGAGGATGAGGCCCTGTTCTAGCAGTTGAGGTGTGAAAACCAAGGGAGGAGAAACTGGTTTTGTAGTTGGCGAGCCATTCAGTCTTTGTTTAATCCTGACGCACTGTAGCCACTACCCATGCTGTGATTGGGGCCAGGGTCAATACACGAGCTGCCCCAGAGAAGGGCAGGAGGGATGTGGCACCATGTCAGTGCCTGCAATGAGAGAGTGACACTGACAGCACAGACAGGAAAGTGACTCTGCCCCTGGCTGTGCCCAAGACACAAATCAAACCACACACAGCTTCCTCTCGCTCATAGCGCAGTAGTGACTGGTCCAGACACACGAAAACTGCTTAGAAGGGATAAATGGCTATTAATTAATTGCAACTATTAATTACTGACTATCAAATCATTGATTTTTCATGCTGTGGCAGTGCTAGGGGATCGGGTCCTTACTGTGCTGGGTGCTGTGTAAACACCAAACAATTAGTAACAATTCCAAGCTGCTAGACGGCTCAGAGGGTGCTGGGTGGAACTGCAGACAGAGTCTGTGCCCCCTTCCACCTGCCACAGGAAAGCTGTAATTCAGCATTCCCAGCCCCTCTCTCACTGCAGTCGTACCAGGGCCTAGGATGGAAGATTTGGGGGAAGAATGGAAAGTCTTCCTGTGAAAGGTATGTATCCACGCTGTTACTGCACCTCCTCGCAATTTCTAATGTGTTGATTTTTGCAATACCCCATGACATAACATTAGAAGCCTCTGTGCTTCTGAAAATCCCACTAGGTGCCTAAATACCTTTCAAAATGTGATCCAAAGTGACTTACCCCAGGTCACCCGGAAAGGCTGCTGCTGAGCAGAGATGAGACCCCAGGTCTTCAAAGTTGCAGGCAGGTGTCATAATTGCTGTAATACCCATCATCTGCAAAAATTAAGATAGAGCAGTCAGTGCTTGGTCAAATATTGTGGCACAGACAAGGGTCACTGCTTCCTAATCTGTAAGGATTCCAGTCTCCATTCAGTGCATTTTAAAAATACACCCTTTCCTGGGAGGAACTCAATACCACCCAAGAAATGCTGGTAGGCTCTCTGCTCCCACTGAAACCCACAGAGGAGACATTCAGCATCTCAGCACTGGGCTGGGAAGGGGCATTGGAATCTGCACCCCCCAGGAAAGGCAGCTTAGAATCTGCGGGGCAAGGTCCATGAGCAAACAATGAGTTGTCGGGGGGAGGAGGGGAAACAACCAGACAGAGAGCACCATGGTGCGGGGATGACAGACACACAGTGTGTAAGGGCAGAGGTGAGAGCTGGGTCTACTTTCTGATCCATCCATGTCTCTAGCTGAAAACAACAAAGAAACTGACTCTGAAGTCCTTCCTTTGGCATAGCTCCCAGCATGTGAGGACACCATTCAAGAGGGTGTCTCAGAGCAAGGGTTGGGTAGGAACAAGGACATGAGGATCTGCCATGAGACTAGTGACACTCACTTTCAATCCTCAGCATGCAGCAGCGTGCTCTTCATGGCTAGGGACTGGGACTAGCATCAGTCAGCCTTCCTGTCCCATTTCCCGGGAAGACCTCTGCCTATGGCTGCTGGGACAGGTGCCTCTTGCTGCCCAAGCTGACTGCTAGCATCACACAGACCCTTAGTGCCTCCTGCTCTGGGTTCCTACAGGGTTTATCAGGGAAAGCAGCTGCCCCCTGGCCGTTGTTACTGCTGATGGGATCTCTCTTAGGACTGCTGCCTGTGATGCTCTGAGTTCCATTCAGAAGTCAATTGATGTTGTGTTACTTGTTAAAACAGTGTATCAGCAAAGCAGGTGCAACTGGCATCCTAATCCCCAGGGAAATCTGTCATTTTCCCATGTGCTCTACATGTGTGAAGAGCCCAACTTCATGGGAAATTAGTTACAATCCCTTTAATGATCATATTGAACTCCTACATACCACTTTCCAGCCGTGGATGTCAAAGCACATCGCAAGGGATAGCAAGTGACATCATCCCCATTTCTCAGGCGAGAAAACAGAGGCACAGAGAAAGGAGGTAATTCCCAAATGTAACCCAGCCTTGGCATAGCCAGGAATACAACACTTTGACACAGGCTTCCTCTGTCAAAATGCACTGACCTGGACCACATACTCCAAGACCCTTAGTCTATTACATATGGAAATCTTTAAAGGTTATCTTAGGGACTTATAATGCTGCCCTTCAATGTAGTACCTAAGCACCTTCTATATAAAATGGATGACATTAAGGAAGCTCCTCATAGATGTCATGAATTTTCCAGTTTTTTTCCCCTTTTCGGAGTAAAAAACCTCTGCTTTGGTATAGGGGGTTGAAACTTTTATATTTTGTTTTCTTTTGGGGGGATTGGTAGGTGTGATTTTTTGGAGACAGATCATCCTTAGCATCAGAATAAGAATCTCACAGGGTGCACAGAGACTCCTTGCACACTGAGCGCCACCCGTATCAATCTCTAGCTAGGTCCTGAAGTGCTCTGGCCCCCCGAATCAATCTCTAGTTAGGGCCTGAAGTGGTCTGTCAAATGGATCATTCTTTACCTGCGTCCTGAATTACTCTGGCCACCTGGCTCCTCTAGGTAGGTCCTGAGGAGTTCCAGAAACCTGGATCAATCTCTTGCTCAGTCCTTAAGTGCTCTAGTCATTTGTATCAATCTCTAGCTATATCCTGAAGTACTATGGCCATCAGGATCAATCTCTAGCTAGGCCCTGATATTATCTGGCTACCTGGATCTACATCTACCTAGGTCCTGGTCCCCCCATCTATCTCTGCCTAGGGCCTGATGTCCTCAAGCCACAGAGAACAAACTCTACTTAGAGCCTGAAGTGTTCAGGACACCTGAATCCATCTCTAGCTTGGTCATGAAGTGCTTTAGCCACCCAGATATGTCTCTAGTTAGGGCCTGAACAACTCTGGCCATCTCGATCAAGCTCTAGCAAAGTGCTCAGTTGCCTTGACCACTGGGATCAATATCTAGCTATGGATCACTTGATGACCACTTGTTCTGTTCATTCCCTCTGGGGCACCTGGCATTGGCCACTGTCAGAAGACAGGATGCTGGGCTGGATGAACCTTTGGTCTGATCCAGTATGGACGTTCTTATGTTCCTATGTTCCTAAAGAGCTCTAGACACCTGGAATAAATTATAGCTAGCTTCTGACTTGCTCTCACTGCCCAGATCCATTTCTAGGTAGGGCCTAAAGTGCTCTGGTCACCCAGATCAATCGCTATCTATGCCCTTTACATGTTTCCTCACTCACTGTCCTTCCCCTGCTTTGCTCCTTCACCTCCTACATATCCTCCACAGCAGGGTGCATCCCACTCCCAGCGCTGTGCACAGAATCAGCCCTTGGTCAGGGAGATTGTCGACTATCACTCCCTGGTGGACGTCTGGTGCGACCACCACCCTGACAACATCTCGATGTTCACCTTTGTCCAGGTAGAGGCCCATCGTTCGCACCACTTCCGGTTGGACTGCATCTACCTGTCATGCTTCCACCTTTCATGGGCGCACTCCTCCAGCATCCGGCCAGCCCCGTTTTTGGATCACCATCTAGCCACTATGACGGCCTCTCTCTGCACAGAGAAGCTGGGGCCATCCTATTGGCACTTTAATAACAGCTTGTCAGAGGACGTGGGCTTCGTGGTGTCTTTCCGGGAGTTCTAGTTGGCCTGGCGAGGGCAGAGGCATGCCTTTACCTCGGCGTGGCAGTGGTGGGACATGGAGAAGGTGTGCACCAGGCTTTTCTGCTGCGACTACACCCTGGGCACCAGCCGATGGAGGGATGTGGTGATAAAGCAGTTGGAACGGGAGCTGGAGAGGTGTCTGGCTGCCAGCCCCGAAGATCCATTCTTCTGCATAGCGTACCAGGAGAAGAGGGAGGAGCTCCGGGCCCTTAAAGACCATCGGGCCTGGGGTTCTTTTGTTCAATCCTGCATCCACCTGCTTCCCCTACACCCTGGAGAAAGGAGGGGGGCCAAGAAACACGTCACCTACCTTCTGGCAGAGGACGGCACCTTCCTCATGGATCCGGCAATGATGTGCAGGAGGGCCAGATCCTTCTACGCAAGCCTTTTCTCCCTGGACTCAACTGATCCTAATGCTTGCAAAGTGCTCTGGGATGGACTCCCGATGGTCAGTGCGGGCCACCGAGACCGGCTAGAGCTGCATCTCACTCTGGCTGAGATTTCGGAAGTCCTCTATCTCATGCCTACCAATAAATCTCCGGGCATGGACAGACTCACCGTGGAGTTCTATCATGTGTTCTTGGATGTCCTCAGCCCAGACCTAGTCATCATCTGGGCCAAGTCTGTGAAGAGTGTATTCCTCTCTCTCTTGTGCAGGCAAGCCATGCTCACTTTATTGCTGAAGAAGGGGGACCTCCGCGACTCACACAATTGGCATCCCATCTCGCTCCTCAGCACAAACTACAAAATCATAGCAAAGGCCATCTTGCTGCAGCTAGGGTCCATGCTGGCGGACGTGGTCCACCCAGACTAGGCCTACACCATCCTGGGCCACACCATATTTGATAACCTGTATCTGGTCTGGGATCTCCTGGAGCTTGGGTGTAGGGATGGTCTGTCATTAGCCCTCCTGTCCCTGGATTAGGAGAATGTGCTTGACAGGTAGACCACGGGTATCTCCTAGGCACTCTGCAAGTGTTAGGCTTCGGACCCCAGTTTGTCAGCTTTATCTAGGTGCTGTATGTTTCCACAGAGTGTCTGGTCATGCTCAACTGGACCCTGACCCAGCCAGACAGCTTCGGGTGGGGTGTGTGGCAGGGGTGCCCACTCTTGGGCCAGTGGTACACTCTTGTGATCGAGCCCATCCTCTGTCTCCTCCATCAGAGGATGATGAGGTTGGTGCTCCAAGATCCGGAGCTGCGGCTGATCCAGTTTGTGTATGTCAGTGACATACTCCTTGTGGTCCAGAACCCGGTTGACATGGCATGGGTGGAGGCTTGCCAGGCCATCTACTCAGCAGCCTCCTCCACCCGGGTCTACTAGGTCCAGAGCTCTGACCCGGTGGTCGGGGATAGGTGAGCTCCGTCCCACCTGCTTCAGGCCATCCAGTGGAGTGCAGGTCCACTGCTCTATCTCGGTGTTTACCTTTCTGCCACGCATCTGTCTTTGCCGGAGAACAGGTATGGTTTAGAGGGCAGGGTGACAGAGCAGCTCCAGAAATGGACAGAACTAATCCGGTGCCTCTCCCTCCAGAGCAGGCCAGCTCCAGGCACCAGCTCAGTAAGCAGGTGCTTGGGGTGGCCAACAGAGAAGGATTGCACATCCAGCTCTTCCACGGCGGGTCCCTCAGTCCCTCTCGTAGTGAAGGACCTGCCGTCGAATTGCTTCCGAAGAATGAAGTGGCGGCAGTAGAGCTGTGACATATGGCGATTTAAAAAAAAAATTGTGGCTGCTTAGGGCGGGAAAAACCCTGAAGCTGGCCTGGCTCAGGAGCAACCCAGGAGCAGCCCAAAGCAACTGGGGATTACCGAAGAATTAGGATCTATACGTTTTTTAAAAATAATAAAATGTCTGTGGGGACCCTGGTTGCAGGTCTGTACTTAAACAGATTCAACTTCTGTGTCATTCCAAGACAACATAATTTGTGCAACCTTGAGAGTATTATCAGTTGCACACAACACTAAGATGCAGTAAAGGCTGATAGCGTGAATCAATAATTTAGAGTAAACTATATTAGAAGGAATTTGTATTTACTCCAAAAGAAACCAGGAAACTGACAGTTAAGGTGAAACTAAAAAGGAATACAAGGCACTATGGGATTTCCTGACAGTTTGGAATTGATTGGATGTGATTTTCAAAACTTGCCATGTTAGATAAAAACAAACAGACAGACTGTCCCGGCTGATTCCCCACTCTGGCACTTCAAGTGCAGAAGGTGGGGACCGCAAGGACTCTAAAAATTAATACTGGCCACTCCAGGCTGGTATTAAACTCCCAAGGTTACAGGTTTTCTCTGACCTGGGATTGGTAAATGCTGCCACCACCCAAGTGCAAAACCCCTCTGGGAATCCAGGGAGGCGCGCTTGGGAATTCTTCCCTGTGGGGTGCCCTCAAGCCCTTTCACCCCCACTCCGGGGAAGAGCTGAGAAAGAAACCAAAAGAAATCAGCTGTTGCCACCAGATAATTAAATAACTTGCACAAACCTCTTAGGACACAAAAGCCCAATCCTGTTCTTAAAAACAAAGGGAAATTTTATTAAAAACAAAAAGAAAGAAAACATCTGGAAACACAGGTAATTGCTAGATATTAAAAACCAGCATCGTTGCCCTTTTCCATTATTTAATTGCCTACAGAAATCTGTTGGTCACTGTTCAGTATAGCTGACTTCCTCTCCTTTACTCCAGAGGCTTGTGTTGATTTCTCAGCACAACAGCTTGTTACTGTATTTGTGCCCTTTACTCTCTTCAAGTGAAGTCGTTATCTCAATCTAGCTGCGGCCTTCTCAGTCTTGACACTCTTGTGCCACCTGGTGGCAATTATTGGGTATAACTTCCCATTTCTCATTCCTTAACCTCTGCTACTATCACCAGTCATCTATAGCATAGAGGCCCTTTTCTCTTAGCGCCCTTTCCTCACCACTTACACACTATTACACAGATTCTCCTCTCTTTTCACTTTGCTCTCTTGGTCATTTTGCAGCATGACTCCTCCTTTCTTGTCCTTCCATTTCAGCTGCTATCCATCGGTCTTGCACAGCGCCCCCACACCTGTCCCATTTCTCTGCCCTCTTGTGACACTAGACAGCATAATCACATCTTTCCTCATTTCTTACCTACTTCTAGGTGTGCACTGTGCCTAATTAGAGCCACTGGGAACACCACCACACAACAGCATGACTGCAACAGTAGATACTACAATAGGGGTTTCCCCTCAATCCAGTGCATTGCTGTTAATGTGAGGTCCGTTTCCAATGGAAATGCATAGACTGGACCTCCAGTGACAGAAGCCCAGTGACTATCCAAGCTGAGATTCTCAGAGGAGTCAAGGGGAGTTCAGTGCTGAGCTCCTGTTTCAAAGGGATTTGGGTACCTAACTCCATTAGGCCCCTGGGGAAATCCCTTCTGCAGAGTTGAGCCCTACAATTCTCACTGATCGCCAGCTCCCCTAGCTCCGGCCAAGCCCTGATGTGCTCACAGTGACTGACACAGCACTGCTGTGTTTAGCATCACAGGTGTTCTGCCCATTGCTAGGTGATAGCCACTTCCTCTCACCGTATGTTGCCTCATTCCCTGAGGAGAGGGCCACATGTGGAGCAGAGCTATCAGAGGCACCTGGGGCTGGCTGGACATACGCTGAGAGCTAGCCCTCTCGGGCCTTGCACTTCTTGCAGTCAGTTTTGGAGACAATCCCTGCCTTTAAACTGCTCAAGCAGCAGAGCGGTTTCTCCCCTGCAGTACCATGTGCTGAGTCCCTTTCTGGTGACTGTTTGACTGGCCTGGCCCTAGGAACAGCCTCAGTTCTATGTGTGCGCATCCCCTAGTGCCCTGGCAACCCCCAGCTGGGTCAGGCCTGTCCCCATTCACCTGGGCTCTAAATCTGCTTCTTTTGTCGTTGCCCAACCTGCCTGTACCCATGAGTCCAGTGAGCCTGGTGCTGGTGCTTTGCCAGAGCTGGTCGCAGCCAGGTATAGCGCAGGTACGAGCTATGAAGCTGTTCCTGGTGAAGTGTTCAGAGGTCACTGCTGGGGCCCAGCATTTGGCCTGTTGGAGAGCAGTTGCAGTGGTTCGCTTGCAGGGGGTGGTATGGTGGGGTTGGCATGAGGCCAACCCCACCATATCACCCCCCACATAGAACTGAGGCTGTTCCTAGGGCCAGGCCAGTCAAACAGTCACCAGAAAGGGACTCAGAACATGGCACTGCAGGGGAGAAATTGCTCTGCTGCTTGAGCAGTTCAAAGGCAGGGATTGTCTCCAGAACTGACTGCAAGAAGTGCAAGGCCCGAGAGGGCTAGCTCTCAGCATATGTCCAGCCAGCCCCAGGGGTCACAGATTTCCTAGACTGACATTCCCACATGCTGGACCAAGAGTTCATATTTTCATTCCCCATATGTTTATTTTTTTTAAAATACAAACACAGCTTTTTATGGAGATAAACACTTAGTGACAATTTTGTCTCTACTCTGACCAGGGCCTATTTAAAAACTGCATGATGGGAACATGGGTATGGCCACCTTCCTCCCTGCTCCTTCCACTTAGATGGACAACACTGACCTGAGCTCTGGCTGGATTCTCCATTCTGTCCTTGGGGGTATAACTAGCAAACTTTATGAAACTGTCACCCATGAGTCTTTGGCTGGACTAGGCTGTTGGAATTGGATTATCAGATTTTATTGTCTAACATAGAGAAAGAATGAGTGACAGAGGGTGTACACAGGGATTTGCTTTGATATTTAGTGGCATTTTTGCCTTAGGAAACATGACATTTTTGGGCATTTTCAGATGCTAAACACACTCCTCAGCCAGGGTGAATATTTAGACAAACCAGGGAGAAATACCGTCATCCTGTATGTACCAGTGCTGGACATGTGACATTGCTCCAACTGTCCACAACCTCATGTTCCTATTTGTTGTGTTACATGGACACAATGAGGGACCATAAACCCTCTGCCTCAGTAACTCCGTGCAGATTGTCTCCATTTGTTTTTCACATCAGGGTTAAGATATTTAATGGGAGTTTTTAACTTAATTTCAATGAGGGCTATTTGTCTATTGAGGCAGTGGGGTAGCAGGGGTTTATGGTTCTGGGTGTGCTGAGCAGATCCTCAATGATGGAGAAGTTTCTGTTTGTTTCATGTTCATAGACCCAGAGCAAAATAGCCAAGAGGGGAGGGGAGAATAGAGTGTACCACGGGAAGTGCTGGGGTGGGACCCAGTCAAGTTCGCAGATCTCTTCCAGGTTTGTGGGTGAGACCTAGGGCATGTCTCTGCTGGACAAAGGACAACCCCCTGCTCCTTAAAATAATCTGCATCCATGAGAGAGAAGGGCTGATTCCCTTTGTGAATCTCAGCAATTTCCTAGAAAGGAGCCAATGCTCTTGTCTGAGGACCTTCTCCTGGACCTCACAGGGGTCTGATACTCTCACTTCCAAAGCTGGCCTGGAGCTTGGAGTTAGTGCTCAACAGAACCAGGCAGAGCCCTGTCTTAAAGCATCAGTATTTTCCCTGTGTCCCTGAAGGAGGCAGGGCCCCAACACTGCTCTGCCCTGACTGCTCTGACCATGGGTGGCCCAATGGGCTCTCAGGTACCAGGACACAATGGAAACATGGATCACCCAGTCTCTCAGTTCCAAGCCTCCCCAGAGTTAACGTAAAATTCCTGCGGCCCCTCCCCATTATGATCACCTCCAAGATGTGCTGGAGTTTGTGCTGGGAGTCGCTGTTAGCAGGCTCTTCAGCATGGCATCCGTGTTCTCTGCAAAGGCTTTGTTCATAGCCTGCCAGCAGAGGGAGACCATGGGTCATGGCTGTGGAGCCTGGGGCTACACCTGCCAGGATGACACCTAGCTCTGCAGTCCTTTCCCAGAGCAGTTCTCTGCAGAGGACCTGGTGCACAGCAGGTATGGAACAGCCAGGCTGCTAGGGATGGGAGCTGGGCTTCCTGGCAGAGACCAGGGACCAAAGCACAGCATCTGCAAGGGAGGGAATCCCCACAGAGGGGTAACATAATCTCCCACAGAGTGAGAGTCTCCCCCTGACACTTTATTAAACCTATGGCCTGTTCCCATCTCTGCCCACCCTACACCCGCCTCAGCAGCTCCAGCTATGGAAGAGAGCAAGGACTGGAGCCTTTCCTGCTCCTGGGACAGAGGAGTAGGTTGATCTATCTGGATGCAGGTGTTTGCCTTCCCCATGCCCATGGGCAATACTCCATGCAGCACAGCACACAGGAACTGCAATTCCTGTTCCAGATCCAGGGGAAGCTTCAGTTAGTTGGCAGGAGACAGTGCGTGAGACCTTGCAGTTGGTGGCTGACACAGACACTAACATAGGTATGGAAGTTAGAGGAACAGGGCAAGGCCATTATGGGGCAAGGAAGGCAGGGCTTTGGGAAGCAAGAGCAGAGGATCAAACACTTTCTAAGTATGGGTCAGTTTTATCCCCACTTCAAAGACGGAGAAAGTGAGGCACCAGCGAGGAGAGCACATTACCTGTCAATGTCAGGGATGCAATACAACCCATTCCCTGCTCTCATCACTTGACCCTGCTGTATGACCCCTCCTGCTATCCTCTCCTATAGCCATCCTAACTCTGCTGGATTCAACTCAACCCTCCCAGCCAGGAGAGAGGGACCTGCTTTGCCAAAGAAGGGGATCTGGAAAGGGAAGGGACAGTGACTCCTGTCTCTGGGCCTGAGCAGCACTGGGGTTAGGGGTTTCAGGCAGGAGAGTACTGGAACCTGAGGTTGCATATGGCCACCATGAGTTGTGCTGTCTAAGGGCAGCTCCTCAGATATCTCGTGTCATGCCCAAAGAAAACAGAGGAGACTGAGAGATTCAGGCCACATTGACCCAAGGGCACTTCCCATAGAAGAGGCTACACAGAAATCCAGACACAGCCAGCAGGATCTCACCCACCGGGCCCTGTGTGTAATCTCCTCCCAGTCCCACAGCTTCCTCCTCACCCCAGCCTGAAAGGATGTGGATAAATTGGAGACAGTCCAGAGGAGGGCAATGAAAATGATCAGGGGGCTGGAGCACATGACTTACAAGGAGCGTCTGAGGGAATTGGGTTTGTTTAGTCTGCAGAAGAGAAGGGGGGGATTTGATAGCAGCCTTCAACTACCTGTAGGGGGGTTCCAAAGAAGATGGAACTTGGCTTTTCTCAGTGGTGGCAGCTGCCAGAATAAGGAGAAATGGTCTCAAGTTGCAGTGGGGGAGGTCTAGGTTGGATATTAGGAAACACCATTTTACTAGGAAGATGGTAAAGCACTGGAATGGGTTACCCAGGGAGGTGGTGGAATCTCCATCCTTAGAGGTTTTTAAGGTCAGGCTTGAAAAAGCCCTGGCTAGGATGATTTAGTTGGGGTTGGTCCTGCTTTGAGCAGGGGTTTGGACTAGATGACCTCTTGAGGTCTCTTTCAAACCTAATCTTCTATGATTCTATTAAAGAAAATCCAGGCCCCAAATTTGTTTCAGCAGAAAATGCATTCTCTGTTACAAAAGTAAATACTGGGTGAAATTTCTGAGCAATGTGATTAATTTCATTTAATTGATTTCCTTTGTTCTTGGTATACAACCATATGGATTCCCACTCTGTTGCACTCTTTATCTGTATTTGTCTCTCTCTCCAAAAGGAGAGAAAGCCATTTACAAAGTCTTGCAATTTGCTTTCACTTAGCAAAGACGCAACAGGTCAACTGCTGTTGAATTTTGCCCTCTTGTGAAGGATCTTTGACCGCGTACTGGATCTACCATAATCTCAAGAAAGCGATGTTGGAGTTATTGTGCATAGTTCTCTGAAAACATCCACTCAATGTGCAGCAGTGGTCAAAAAAGGGAATAGAATGTCGAGCATCGTTAAGAAAGGGATGGATAATGAGACAGAAAACATATTACTTCTCTATAAATCCATGGTATGCCCACATCTTGAATACTGCATGCAGATCTGGTTGCCCCATCTCAAAAAAAGACACATTGGAATTGTAAAAAGTACTGAAAAGAACAACACAAATGATTAGAGAGATGGAACGGCATCCATATGAGGAGAGATTTAAAAGACTGGGACTTTTCAGCTTGGAAAAGACACGACTAAGAGGGGATATGATAAAGGTCTATAAAATTATTAGCAGTGTGGAGAAGGTAAATAAGGAAGCATTATTTACTCCTTCTCATAACACAAGAACTAGGCATCATCAAATGACATTGATAAGGCAGCAGGTTTAAAACAAACAAAAAGAAGTATTTCTTCACATAATGCACAGCCAATCTGTGCAACTCCTTGCAAAGGGATGCTGTGAAGGCCAAGACAATAAAAGGGCTAAAAAAGGAACTAGATAAATTCATGGAGGATAAGTCCAACAGTGGTTATTAGCCAGGATGGGCAGGGATAGTGTCCTTACCTTCTGTTTGCCAGTAACTGGGAATGGGCAATAGGGTATAGATCACCTGATAATTACCTGTTCTGTTCATTCCCTCTGAAATATCTGGCATTAGTCACTGTTCGAAGACAGGGCACTGGACTAAGACCTTTGGTCTGTCCCACTATGGTCATTCTTATGTTCTTATCTCCTTATGACTGATAGCACTCTCAAAACCCTCAGTGCATCTGCACTTTCTCCCAGGATTAGCTATATGCCAGAGAAAGAGAGACCTCATTCTAGTGTTTGGTGAAAGGTGTAAATTTGTGGTCAGTTTTTCTCAGGACCTCCTTCACCTCTTTGTTCCTCAGGCTGTATATGAAGGGGTTGACTGTGGTAGTCGAGACCAAGTAGAGTGATACCATTATGCAAGTAGCTTCAAACTCACTTATCCAAAATCCAGTTGTTAGCTGGAGGCAAAATCTACCATTCATAAGGGATCCATAATGCAGCAGTTTACATAGTGCTACATACCAGTCATAAGATATCACAGATAGATAACATTTTGCAGATGCTATGGAACCAATGAAATAAAATTGCATGATGCAGCCACTGACTGAAATGGCTCTGTCCCCAGTCAGGAGACTGGCCAGCATCCTAGGAAGGATGGTGAAGGTGTAGCAGGTCTCCACGCAGACCAAGTTTCCCAGGAAGAAGTACATGAGGGTGTGAAGGTGTTGATAAGCCATAACTAACATAATGATGAGGGTGTTCCCAGCCAGGGTCAAGATGTAGCAAGCACAGCAGGATCTGCAGGTCAGAGAAATCGTTGAATTCCAGGAGGATGAATTGAGCATTAGACACTGATTTCTCCAGTCTGTTTTTGCCAAGTTCTGCAATGCAATAATTATAAAGTGAAATTTGGGGACATGAGTCTAAAAATTGCTTCTCCTCTTCCAGATGGAGAAGTTTAATAGTCTGTACTTTGCAGAAGCTCAGACTAGAAGATCATAATGGTCCATTGTGGCCTTAGAATCTATAAATCTATGAATCTTAAGTCCTGAAATGGATTATGGATATTCTATGATCTCATCACAATTTGGAGATGGTAAACTTAAATTTACTGTAGGTATTCCAATTAAATTCCATCACCTAAATCTACTCTTTAGCAAATGTTCCTATAACTAGATCTTGGAATTTCAATAACAGTTAAGTGTCTAAACCCCTTAAGCCCCATTCAAATCTGAGCCTATTTCATTATCTCATCATCCACGGAAAATATTCATTGATACAGACATCCACCTCCTGTAAAAAGAGAATGGTCATGGTCATTGTTTCATTTATTGAGGTATCCCATAACTTGTGGCAGAAGAACAATCATTCTCGGGACTATTCTCTTTACCCGCTTCAATTTATCAACACCCTTCCTGAATTGTGGACACCAGAATTTGGCAAAACTGCCAAATACAGAGATAAAATAACCTCTCTGCTCCCACTCAAAATTCCACTGTGTATGCATCCCAGGATTAGATTAACCCTTTTGGCCACATCACCGCCACACTTGGAGTTCATGTTCATCTAATTATTCACCATGACCCCCAAATGCATTCAGAGTCACTGCTTCCCAAGATAGTCTCCCAACCTGTAAGTATGACCTACCTTTCTAGGTGTGGGGCCATGACATGGGAGGAGGGTCACAGACAGGGGTCAGACCCCATTGTGGGGTTTGCCTATGGTCCCAGTTTGACTTAATTTTCATCTGTAGAATGTTGCCCTCTACTGGTTAGAATTATGCCTTCCCCATTTTTATTGTATCATCTGTGTCCTTAACAGCTGTTATTTATCTTAATTTAGTTGTTTATTTATTTATTTTCATACAGACGTTTGAAAGCAGTGTGACCTAGTGGAGTGAGCACTGGCCTGCTGAGTGACCTTGAGCAACCCACGTCCCTTGGCTGTGCCTCAGTTTCCCCATCTCTAAAAAGAGGCTAACGACACAGTCTGAGATCTGCTGATGGAATGTAATATAAGAGCTCCGGATTATTATTCTTAAATTAAAATTCTTTCTTCAAATCCCACCTGGATACATTTTATTATGATTATTACTACCGTAGCACTAGGATCCTGTCATGGACAGTCACTCCAGACCTCCCTATCTCAAAAGAGAGCAGTAATGCTGAAAGTGAGCCATGTTGTGGCTTTCAAAGGGCTCAGTACATCCCCAGTAAGTGACTGGGAGCAGCGGTGTGTTGTGACGTATGGGGAATAGTGAGAGGGGGGCTCCAAGGCCAGGTTCAATTCTTCTGCACCCACAGGTCTTATCTTGTCAGGCACTTGCTTGCCTTGCTCTAACACCCTGGACTGGGCATCTCCATGGATTTCCTCACAGCTCTAGGGCCTGTTTATAGCAAATCTCCTTTGCACACATAGATTCTTTCCTTGCCTCATCTGCTTTGCTGAGGTTGGAGGATCTCACTATCCTCTGCACTGGCTTCATCTTCTTCCTCAGCTGAGTTTAAAAGAACAACAACTCAGTCCCTAGCTGGGCAAACTGCCAGCACCACCAGTCTCTTTTCCCAGGAGCACAAGAGAGACATGCTCACATTTTCTCCTCTCTAACCCATACCCCCAGCTGATCACTGCTCTTCTGTCCATGATCCAGCCCAGCCCTGCTCAGCCCAGCCCAGCTGCTTCTCCCAAGTGCCCATGGAGATGCCTCTGGCTGGAGTGATGTGACGCTGACCCAGGCCAGTGCTAAGCTAGGTGAAGTGGCTCACGAATGTGGCTACCAACCTCAGGGCAGACAGACTGTGGCAAATCAGGGTACAAACCCCAAACTAATTGTATGTTCTATAATTAGATTTCACCAACCAAGTGTCAAACACTATAACAGCCTTAGCATGGAGTCACAGACAGTCCCTTTGGGCCCTGCAGTTTCTCTTGCCACCCTGGTCACCCTTACACCAAAAATCACAACAGTGTTCAGGCTACTACCAGTCCCAAAGGTTCAGCCACTTACCCCAGTCGTACCTTAGACCTCACAACAAAGACAACACTTCTAGCCAGTGCTGTAATAAACTAAGTAAAGATTTATTAAGTATGAAAAAGAAATCAGAGAGTTGTTTACAAGGTTAAAGCAGATAACCATACACACACATACACTCGAAGAAAAGCTCTGTGTAAGCTTTTCTCTCACTAACAGCAGTTGGTCCAGCACAAGATGTTACCTCACCCACCTTGTCTTTCTAATATCCTGGGACTGACATGGCTGTAACACTGCAGGACCAGCACTTTACATTCATCCACGCTTCTTTTCTGTTTGGTGAGTTACACCGGTTTACAATGCACACGCTCCATATGACTATACCATGAGATACAGATGTTTTAGGTGAGATTAATGCATGCAGAGCTTTACGATCATTTCATGAAGTCTAAACACTACACACATTGTTATAAACCCAATAGCTATTTAAACAATGCTAACCCACAGGTGAGCTGACTGGTTTCCAGCTCTGTATTTGTCAGTGTTCAGTGAGGCCTAGGGGCGTTGGCATGGGCTAGCACCAAGCTCACAGCACCCACTCCTATAGAGATGGCTGGGCTTGCTCAGGGGCTCCTCATTCTATCAATACTCAGTGTGAATCTCCACATGCTTCTGAGACCCTTTGGAACTTTACAGGAATTGGAAAATAAGCAATTCTCCAATTCATGAACGCTACTACACAGGTCTGTGCTAAATATAGCACAAGTATCTCCTGTATCCTCACTCAGGTGAGTAACCCATATTCAGGAAAGGGGTCCAAGGCATTCATTGGAGGTGCTGGTGTGAGTAAGGACTTCCTGAGTGAAGCAGGCTAGCCTGGATTAAAGGGTGCAGTGTTACATTTCAGTCATTCATAGCAATCAACCTATTTTGTGTTTGTACAACACTGAGCACAATGGGGTCCTGGGCCATGACTGGGGCTCCAATGTGCTACCCTAATTAAAAAAAAACATTATAGTATAAGCAGGAAAACTGGTTAGAGTATTTTTTCCCTCAGTTCAGTTTTGATGGAAATGCTGATTGTTTACCAAAAAACTAAAACCCTATTTTTTTCTGCTGAAAATGGAAAAATATTTTGTCCAGAAAACAAAACAAAAGAAAGAAAGAAAGAAAGAAAGAAAGAAAGAAAGAAAGAAAGAAAGAAAGAACTTCATAACAGTAGTGTTTAATATCCCCAAAATATTAGTGCAAAAACCAATTTTTGGATAATGTTTTTAGCTTTTCCATAGGAAGTTTAACATTTGTTGAGGAAAGCACACAATTTGTCTAATTTTTTTTCTGTGGTCAGAAACCCAATTTTCCTTCCAAAAAGGTTTTGGCAGTAAATGTTTGACTAGCCCCAATGGTGAAGAGTGAGCAGAGAGATCTGATGTGGTTTTAGAAAGGTGGCTGTATCGCGGCTGTGTTTGTGCCATTGACACAAAGGGCCCAGCAGTAACTCCCCTGACTCAGTCATTTAAACGTTCCTCACAGATGCAGTCGGGGAGACACAGCCTTGTCCTGAAAAGCTTCAAATATGAGCAAGCATCTCCACTTCAAACGGACCATGTTCTTCCAAATGAGATTGTGGCATTTGCACATCACTCGGTGGATACCTGGGCTCTTTATGGAGATACTCCTAGTTTTGAAGAAAACTCAGAGAAATTAAACTGAGCTGTGGGACCTTACTACTGGTCACCAAACTGAGAAATAAGAGGCCATTACTTCAAGCTGCAAACATCTAGGAGCTTTAGGTCAGTGTTATCCCCCTACTGCTCCTGCTTAGCGTGAATTTCATGCCTTCCATTCAGGACTCTCAATTGTTATTAGGTTTTTTTATTGATTTAGATTTTTAATTTGTCTCAGCCCCACCTTATTTTTCATTAAACAACATATTGTAGTCTATATACTATTCTATATAGGTTCTTATACCTCACTCATCATTGTTGTATCTATTAGAAGTCAAGGCTTGATTCTCCACTGCTTTCCGATATGTGTAGTCATTTTCATATGTGTAAAGTGACTGTCTCATCTCCCTTCTCCCTTTCATCTCTAAGCTCACTGACTGCAATGCCTCTCTTCCAGTACTCTCCTAGACCATCTCCAATCTGGCTTCCACTCCATTGAACCCCCTCTCTCTAAAGTCTCCAATTGCCTCTTCCTATCCAGATCTCACTATCATCCTCATCCTCTTCGACCTGTCAGTCACTTCCGAAAGCATTGACCATGCTCTTCTTGAAATCTCTTGTTCTCCTTTGTTCTCCCTGTGTACTCTTCTGATTCTCCTCCTATCTCTCAAGTCGCTCTTTCAGCATGTCCTTCAATAGATCTCCCTCATCCCCACTCCAGGTTTTTGTGGGGTTACCACAGGGCTGTCTCCTTCATCCCCTTCTCTCCACCCTCTCACTTTATCTCTGGGTGATCTCATCCACAATCATGAATTTATCTACCATCTCTATGCTGGTAACTCACAAACTGATCTCTCTACTCCATAGTTGTCTCTACTCCATACCTGTCTCCTTCTACACAAACTAAAATCTTGGCCTGCCTCTCTGACATCAGCTCAACATGGTTCTTAAATTTCCCACCCCAAGTCCTCCCCAATACAACTTTTCACAATCACACCACCGTCATTCTGCCTGTCACTCAGGCCCATAATCTGTGTAACCTTGAACTCGGACCTCTCTCAATGGCCTTGCACACAGCCTATGCCTAAATTGTGAAGAGTCTTTCTTGAAAACATCTATAAGAGGTAGCCTTTCCTATCCCTCCACATCCCTAAAACTCTTATCCAAGCTCTCATCATCTCACACCTCAATAGCTGCAACGTCCTTCTCTCTGGCCTGGATAAATGCAGTCTTTTCCCACATATATACATTCAGAATACTGCTGCAAGGATCATTCTTCTAGTCTGTCACATTGACCATGTCAGCCTTCATTTTGTTAGGCTAACCAAGCCAAGCCCCTTAATACTCCTTTTGTAAGGTAGGTTCTCCATTCCTTGGATCATCTTAGTACCTGTGACTGGGACGTGAGCACAAATCTGCCTTTGCAAATTGACTTATAGGCTCCTATGTTTATTAGGATGCATTGAAAATTGCAGCCTCAGGTGATAAAATTATATTACAGTTTAATGCTATGACACTCACATTATATAATACTGTTTGTTTAACTAGGTACATCCTATGGCAGATGGAGAGTGGGAAAATCAAACATCAGTCACAGAATTTATCCTCCTGGTATTCGGTAACAACTCTGAGCTGCAGACCCTCCTCTTCCTGCTGTTTCTCATGTTCTATATTGTGACTATGGCTGGAAACATCTTCATGATTGCTCTAGTTGTGGCTGATCAGCACCTTCACACCCCCAGGTACTTCTTCCTTGGGAACTTGTCCTGCTTGGAGACCAGCTACAGCTCCACGATCCTGCCCCAAATGCTGACGAATCTCCTGACTGAGGACAGAACTATTTCACTTAGGCGGTGTTTCACGCAATTTTATTTCTTTGCTTGCCTCGCTGGTACCGAGTGTTATCTCCTCTGTGTGATGTCTTATGATTGGTATTTAGCAATATGCAAGCCACTGCATTATGCTGCCCTTATGAAAAGCAGATTCTGCCTCCAGCTAGCAGTTGGATCATGGATAAGTGGATTTATGGCTAACTCCGTAACAATATTTTTCAGGTCACAATTAACTTTTTGTGGTCCCAATGAAATTGACCACTTCTTTTGAGATTTCACTCCTATCATAAGACTCTCCTGCAGTGATTCTCATTTAATGGAACTTGTGGCTTTCATTCTGGCTTCCATATATACACTGCCTTCTTTTATATTAACTCTGATGTCCTATGTTTGTATCATGATAACCCTCCTGAGAATCCTTTCCAGCATAAAGAGGCAGAAGGTCTTTTCCACCTACTCCTCTCAC
This sequence comes from Gopherus flavomarginatus, assembly GCF_025201925.1. NCBI lineage: Eukaryota > Metazoa > Chordata > Testudines > Testudinidae > Gopherus > Gopherus flavomarginatus. The sequence goes on along the minus strand of NC_066627.1, from coordinate 15,421,711 downwards.
CTCATTGTGTTGATAAGTTTCCATAGAACCCTGATCATTGTCTACATGCTGCCAGATGTCACCATGCTGAGAGACCTACACAAACTGTTCTCTGTTTTCTGCACAGTCCTGACTCCCCTGGCCAATCCCCTCATCTACAGCCTGTGAAACAGAAAGGTTAAGGAGACCCTGAGAAAAGCCCTCAGGAAATTTTTGGCCTCACAAGAATCCAGAAATTCCAAGCAATTTTTCTAAGGAACATTAAAACAGTGTGAATCCAAGTTGTTTCAGAACAGCACCTGTTTGCTTCCTGAGGCTCTCCTGCTCTGACTTTTTGTCTAATCTTGGAAGGAAAAGAGCACATTTTGGGTTTATGGGTAGATTATAACTCACACTTGGACTTGGGCTTCCTGCTGCTTCTGTTGGGATGTTTTTCTCATCTCCATCAATGAAACACTCATGATGCACCACATCCTCTTTCCAAGAAATGAAACTGATGTATCATGGCAGACATAGTCTCATTATCTACCCAACCTGCAGCGTGCAGTGGAAGCATGAGCCACCAGAACTTCAGCTGCTATGAGACACCATTTCAGCATTTAAGAGTTGAAATATGTCTTTCTGTTTCAGTATGGTTGGAATTGTTGTTATAGATATTACAGTAATATTGTTATAGTAATACAAAGTACCCCCAGTCACTAATTCAAATTCCTTTATTAAATCCAAAGGCCAAATTATGTTTTTATAATTGCTTTAGACATGTCTAGAAACCTAAATACTAAGTAATTACTATATTCACCTGTCATAAACAGATAGTTAAGGGTTAATGCTTCTTTTACCTGCAAAGGGTTAAGAAGTTCACTTAGCCTAGCTAACACCTGACCAGAGGAACCAATGGGGTAACAAGATGTTTCAAAAGGAAGGAGGGAAATTTACTTTGTTTAGAGTCAGTTACAGTTTCAGTCGGAGTGAAAAAGATCAAGGAACCAGCCTCTTATCAGGATAGTAAGTTTTAGAAAGGAAACCATAGGTTTATGTTTATTTTCTGTTGTAGCTTGTCTTTGTGCAATTAGGGGAGTAATCAAATTTGGGTATTCTTGTGTGTAATAAGGTTTTTGCCCAGGGGAACATCCTGTGTTTTAAATCTGTTGTTTGTGAGAGCAGCTTGTATGCTGTCTTCCAGAGGTTTTTTTTCTTTTTGTTAGCAAAATAAGTGTAAAGAGGCCTTCTCTTCTGAACACGGACTGGTGCATCCAGGGGCAATTGCGGCTTCTTGGCTTCTGTAGGCATCTTGTACTGAACATGTCTTTGTGTCTAGTCTCCCTGTTTTAAAATCCCGCTCACAAAACTACGTGTTTTTATACACAAGGCCAAATGCTCATTGGTAAGTTTTTCAAATAACCCACCACACAATAGCTCATTTCTAAAAGGCTCTTGTTTAAAATTTTGGGACTCTAGGATTGGTTTAACAACTGCATTCTGTGACCTAGCTGTAAAACAACCTCTGATTGGTCCACCAGAAGGAGGGACTAGCTCCCCAGACTCGCCACCCAGAACAGCTATCATTTCACTACCGACAGTCGCTAGGGTAGGATGTCTCACTCTGCATGTGTCCAGTAACACAGACTCTTACTGCTTTATTTTTTCTTCTCTTTCTCTTCTTTCATGCTCTGCCTTTACTATCCTCTTTTCTTCAATAACTTACCTCTCTTCTTTCAAATTTTCTTTTTTCTCTAAACCTTACTCAAACTCTCTTATTTCATCTTTACACTCTCTCACACTCTTCTTTCAACCTTTTTTTCCCCATGTACCCAAGCACAAACATACACAACACTTCCCTTAGTCAAACACATACATATAGACATTTTTTCAAAATGGCCGACAGCAACGGGGTTGGAAGGCAGGATATAAACCTAAAAGGGGCATGGAAACCTGTCAAAAAATGCATGGTGATGAATATTATCAAGAGTTATACTACTCACCTGGTAAGGTTGGGCTCTAATTGGGTGAGCATTACCTGTGTCAATGGAGTGGTATGCCCATTTGGTCTGTCCTGGGGTGGCTGAGAACATGGGTGTGAAGATAGTGCACAGTTCCTTGATCTGCTGTCACTGAATACGTCCGAGGGTCATAGAAAGCTTCACCTCTCCCATGTCACTGTCACTTTTTCCTTCATAGTAGACACTTTCAGGCCACTCAATGTTATCTCCTCCCTGGTCTGAAAACTGAAAAACCTTTAATTCTCTGGAATAAAAGGGCTTTAGAGAATTAATATGATACACTTTAGGCTTTAGGTTTGAGGTGGGGTTTGTTTAGGCTATGCTATAGTTAACAGCTCCCAGGTGCTCTTGGACCATAAATTGCCCTTCCCATGATGCTTCTATCTTATGGGCCAGGGGCACCTTTAAGACCATCACCTAGCCCCCTACTTTGAATGAATCTTCTCTAGCATGTTTATCATACCAGACCTTTTGCTCTTTCTGAGCATCTAGTAGCTTCTTTCTAGTAAGGGCTAAAGAGTCTCAGAGGGTGTTTTGTAGGTTGTTTACAAACAGGGGTGGCTCTAGGCACCAGCAAAGCAAACACATGCTTGGGGCAGCCCATTTGCAGGGGCGGCAGGGATCCCGCATGGGAGTTGAGAACCAGCAGGGGGCCCAGGGAGCTGTAGTTCCTTGATTAGCTCCTTGCCTATAGAGCCTGCCCTGGAGCAGGGAAAGAACTACATTTCCCAGCATTTCCTTGGGCACTACCGACAGGAAAGGAAGGGGGAGGAAGTGAGGTATCTGAGTCCTCATGCTGCAGTCTGCTGTGAATGGAGATCTGCACTGTGAAGAGTAGGGATACAAATTTTAACATTCAATAAATAGGACACTCCACGGGGAGGGAGGGTAGCCCCACCCTGATACCATCCACTCCCTCCAACTGCCACCCACAGAAACCCCAACCGATCTAACCCACTCACTCCCTGATCACACCCTGCCCCTAGCAGTCCTCCAGGATCCCACCCCCTATCTAAGCCTCCCTTCTCCTTGTCCCCAACTCCCCGCTCCTGAGACCCCCCCCAACTTCACCCCAGGACCTCATCTCCTACCTGTCCTCTGACAAACCCCTGGGACTCCCATGCCTATCCAACCACTGCCTGTCCCCTGACTGTCCCCCCAAACCCCTAACCCATCCAATCCCCCTGCTCCCTGTCCCTTGACTGCCCCCCCAGATACATAGTAAGTATTTATAACTTCAGATACAAAAATGATACATGCATACAAATAGGACAATCATATTCTACAAATTATAACTTTTCTAATTACACCTCGCATGACTTATCGTGCATCAAATACATCATAATTATACCACAATCTTGTCTTAATAATATCACTATGAAGAATATGTGGTGCAGTGTCACAGGGTCTACCCCAAGCCCCTTCTTGTGTAGCTCTGAGGCTGGGTCATGCAGCTGCTGGAGGGGTGAGAATTGCTGCTGTCTTCCTCTTGGCAGTTTTAAGATCACTCGGGATAAAGCAAAGAAAAGCAACACATTTTACATTTCTGAAAGGGCAGGTATTTCACTCTTTTATTCTCATAAACCAACCAAGAGATTTGCTTGCAAGTTCTTGGAAAATTCATCCACACTCACAGAATAAGTACTGTAAGTGTGGGGGCCAATTCACTGTATTCTTCACTTGTTAAAGTGGGAGCAGTGGAGGTGGGGAGTGCAAGTCTCAGGTATTTCCCTCCAAAATGTGTCACAGAGCCAGAGGTCAGCCACACCCAGACTCTGCCCTTATTTCAAGAAGTCCAGATCCTGCTAGTCTGGAGTTTAACAGGTACGCTAAGATAAGTTACGGTTCCTCACAGGAGTGCTACTTTGCCAGATCATATCCCAGTGATTGCCCCATTACATATATGTCTGTTATCTTGAAATATCTATATTCTTGTCAAAGACAAAAAATCTTAGGACAGCTGTCCTCAAGGCTTTCTTTACCTCCTTGTTTTTCAGGCTGTATATGAGGGGGTTGACCAATGGGGTTAGGGCTCCGTAAACAACAGAAAGCACTTTATTCAGGTCTCTCAATGCCTCAGAGCCTGATAGCAGATACACAATGACTAGCGTTCCATAGAAAATTGTCACCACAATGAGGTGGGAGGAGCAAGTGGAAAAGGCCTTTTGCTTCCCAGTAGTGGAAGGGATTCTCAGGATGGTAGAGATGATACAAACATAGGATGCCACTGTTAATAGAAATGGAGGCAATGTGAATATGCAGGAATGTATGAAAGCAGTAACTTCCAGCATGTGGGCGTCAGTGCAGGACAGTTTTATTATTGGGCTAAAATCACAAAAGAAATGGTCAACTTCATTGGAGCCACAGAATCTTAATTGTGACATCATAAATATTATGATGGCAACAGAACTAAATCCACTGATCCAAGACCAGGCCACTAGGTGGAGGCAGAACCTGTCATTCAAAAGGACTGCATAATGTAGTGGTTTCAATATTGCCAAATATCGATCATATGCCATCACAGATAACAGAGAACACTCAGTGGTTAACAAAGAACCAAAGAAATATAACTGTGTGATGCAGTCACGAACAGAAATGGTTCTGTCACCAGTCAGGAGACTGGTCAGCATCCTGGGCAGGATGGTGGAGCTGTAGCAGGTCTCTAAGCAGGATAAGTTCCCCAGAAAGAAGTACATGGGGGTGTGAAGTTGATGATCAGCCACAACTAGTGCAAAAATGAGGATGTTCCCAGTCATGGTCACAATGTAGATCACCAGAAACAGCAGGAAGAGAAAGATCTGCAGCTGAGGGACATTCCCGAATCCAAGGAGGATGAATTCTGTGATGGACGTTTCATTTCCCTGTTGTTTTTTTCCCATTAGTTTCATCTAAGGAAAATATACAAAAAAATCCAATTTATAGTGTAACTTCCATTTCAATAAACTCAACTTTTTAATTCTGGTTTCTCACTGCTGGTTGCAATGTCAATGGTTGAGTCAAGACTCCAGATGGCAGAGGCATTCTTGGTAAATTTTTTGAAAGTGCCTATATTAAATCACTTTGGAATAGTTCCTATTGTCTGGTATCTACATGACAGAACACATCTCCTCTTCTGCCTCCTGAACATCCCTGTGTATTACTTTAACCACAATGTCTGAGATTACCACTGGAGATTAAGGGAATTAAATGCCACTCACATGGCTTCAAATCAAAATACCAGTCATCTCCAAAAGCTGGGCTCATACCTCTTTTACCCATATTTACATTGCAGAGTCCAGCAGATTCCAATGGAGTGGACATTAGAATTGGATCCCAGAGACATTGGTTTTATTGCTTTCTCATCCACTCCATGTCCTTGGCTTGTCACTTCCCCCCTCCAGGTCCCTGTGCCCTCATCTATAAAACAGATGATGAGGATGGTACCACTTAGGTTTTCTTAATATGATTTGAGATTTGTGAAACTAGAGCTCTACAAATGCTCAGTTGCTCTTGTGTAAAATGGATTTAATGATACTTAAGACAGTTTACAAAATTCTTTAATAGCTATGACAATTACTGCAATATAACAATGCTATGTTATCATACTGCTATCATATGAGACCAGGCATTTCTTTGAATAAACTCTCAGAAGAGAAATTAAATGAAACTCACAGTCACATCAAACTTTTATATTTTCACCTTAGTTTCTGTAGATATGGCATCAACTCTGTGTTTAACAACACATTATTTTTATACATTTTCTTCTCTGTCACCTCATTTTACTGATATACCTCTGAAATCTCTCCTAAAGGGAATCACACAGTATGTTTATTTCTCTGCAAGGATATTCACCATTCTTTCTGACAGCGGTTCAACACCTAAAATTTACTGGCAACATTTTCAAGAAATGCCTAAGAGACAGATTTTGAAATGTATTCATCCACCTTAACTTGTGGATAGGCACTTTGAACATTTTAAACATGATGCAGAGCATAATCTGTATAGCTTGATTTTGGAGGTCTGCCAATGTCTGTTTGGATACGGTTTGGGGAATATGTCTTTGTCCAGTTGCTGATTCCAGTTGGTTTGATGAATGCCATTTCTATTTGCAACCATCTCTCTGGATGGGATCATCTCTTTTGTAGAAGGAAACCTACAACAGGTTGTAGGGTAAGATATGCCTGGAGAGCAGTGACAACACCATCAAAGGCCATCATCACTGAATGGTTCACCCCTGATGAAACAAGGGAATGTTGAGACGCCCACATCTAGGAACAGTTCACAGTCACTACCTGGATCCAGGCAACTCAGTAGAACATGGGATTCAGAGGTCAGATTCAATCACAATGGTCCAATGTTCATTCTGAGTGGGGAATTGGACCAGGAGGTTACACTTGCATCTAAGTTTTCCCCTTGACTGAAACTCAAAACTGCCCCACTAAAAAAAGCCACAGGAATATTTAGTAATCCAAAGAATGGAACAGATTCTTCTGGTTCTAATGTCACAAGGCTTCTGGTGCCATTAGAGTTTTTCAGCTAACAATCTTGTTTTCACTGTTTTTATTATTTGAACCTAACCTTTTTTTTATAACCCCATTGCTGCTGCCGAAAAACACAGTGAGGATGGGAATTTGGAAATATGGTGTAGTGACCTAACCTAGGCGGAGATATGGAAAGATGTTGTTCATTCATTCAGAATAACTGCAGAGATAGTCTGGCACATAATTAATGCACATGCTAAATAAATAAATAAATAAATGCCTAACTCCTATTAATGTCCCCAGCTCCTACAGTATCAAAACACACAGCTGGAACACAACATTTCAATTGGCAAATAAACTCTTGGGAATAGTTTCACGCACAAATGTATTTAGGTATGTTTGTTGTAGTCAGGATAACCCTGCAATTTTCCATTGGGTGCAGGAGCATAACTCATACACAGTGGGAACATAGAATGCAGGGTATGGGCAGGGGCAGCTCTAAGGATTTTGCCACCCCCAGCATGGCAGGCAGGCTGCCTTTGGTGGCACGCCTGTGGGAGGTCCTCCGAAGCTGTGGGACCAGCGGACCCTCTGCAGGCAAGCCACAGAAGGCAGCCTGCCGGCCGCCCTCGCAGTGACCGGCAAAGCGCCCCCCGCAGCTTGCCGCTCCAAGCACGCATTTGGCATGCTGGGGCCTGGAGCCGCCCCTGGGTATGGGCCCACCCAGAAGGAAATTAAGCCAGCCTGAAATTTTGACTTACTCCAGAATGAAGGGGCTCAGGTTTTGAAACAGTTACAGATGTTTTGATGGGATTTATTCCTCTAATTGCCATTGAAGAAGATGTTCAGTGGCAAAATAAGGCTGTTAGGTTGAAATTCCAAACATAGTCCAGGACTGACTCAGTTGAAATTACAATCTATGTAATAAATTCCATGTGTCAGTCTGAAGTTTCTAAGCCTGAAAATCAAAAAGGAATCCTCCAAAAGGTGGAAACATGGACAAATTTCTATGGAGGAGTACGAAAGTATATCACAGGTGTACAGGGACAGAATCAGTAAGGCTAAGGCACAAAATGAGTTGCAATTAGAAAGGGACATCAAAGGCAATAAAAAGAGGAATTAAACTTACATTAGTAGTAAGAGAAAGACAAAGGAAAGTGTACGTCCTCTACTTAGTGGGAAAGGAAAGCTAATATTTGATGACATCAAGAAGGCTGGAAAATTCACACAACCAGCACACACAAGAACTCCAAACATCTATCCAAAGACTAGAATGTCAGTTGAGTCAGTGTGAAGTGATGGAGGTAGATACAAGAACATTAAGAGCTCTTTTTGTTTAGAATATCACCAGGTTCATTTATCACTGTGCTTCTCTGTAGACTAGTGTCCAGTTTTTAACTTTTCAGCCACTTTTGGACTTTCTAACACACATGACTTTGAGATACACTCATGGACCAGTGCAGGCTTCCAGCTACTAGTGAAGAAGTAAGCAGATTGTCTCCAGATTGCTTGGCACGGTGACTTTGCTGACCTGGCAGCTAAATGGTAGGTAACATTTCAGAGAAGAGGGACCTCAGACAAATTTGATTAAATTAACTCTAACTTTTAAAAAAACCTTTGATTAATCCCTACTGGATGGAATATGAAATGTCACTCTCCTTTCCCCTCTCTACCCATTCTTCCCCTTTCTTTTCCCTCCTCTCTCATTTATTTACCTTTCTGTTCTTCTGCTTTATTTTATTTTTTTGGGGAGGCTTTTGTTCTCCACTTCATTTTGGGGAAAAGAAAAATACAAACAAATAAATAAGAAATGTGCACAGTTAAGAGTACATTACTATTACTGAGTTAACATTTAAATAAAGAACAATTAGACATTTAAAGGAGTTTAAAGGAAACAATTTCCTTGTCACTTACCCCAGTGTAAACTGATGTCAATAGAGATGCGCTGCTGTAAAACTGCAATAAATGAGAGGAGAATGACACCAAAAGAGAGGTGACTTCTTCTTTCTCTTCAATTTTGTAATGCCCCTATAGAAATTCTTGCCTTGCACATTTGTCACATTCACAGCACTGTTTCCCATGGCTGAATTGCAACCACCTATATCTGCTCTGGTGACCACATGGGAATTCTCACCAAAAAGTCTCTGCTGTGATGTTGCCAGGCAACTAGAGCTATTGTTTAGTTACAAATGGTGACAGAGGTCAGCTGTGACTGATGCCAAGTTTCTGCTTGTAGTCGGGTGGTTACCTGGTCCAGCCCTGACAAGGTAGAAGCCAGCCCTGGGAAAGTATAGGGTCTAGGAGAAAAGGCCCAAGCTGACTGGGGAAGGAGCTACACCTGGGCCACGCCCCAATCAGGGCAGCTGGACCTTATAAGAAGGCTAGGGCAGCAGAGCAGAGGCTGTGGAGGGAGACTGGCCTGGCCTGGCCTGGCCTGGCCTGGCCTGGCCTGGCCTGGCCTGGCCTGGCCTGGCCTGTAGGGGAGTAAGAAGGTACCTGGGTGTGAAGCAGTGCTGGGGAAGAGCCAGAGGAGCTCCAGGCTGGTGACTCCCCAGGCTGCAGGGCCTGGTTCCACTCCCATAGAGATACTGGGTGGTAGAAAAAGGCAGCAGGTCAAACTTCCTTGCCTGTGATGAGTGGCTTTTATACTGCAGTCTGTCTAGTGAGCAGGGGCTAGGTAAGGACTGGTAGTAGCCCAGAAATGAGGTGAGGTGAGGTTGGGGTAGTGGATGAGGGCTCTCTGGAGAAGGGAGACTTACGAGATTGTTGGGGTATTGCCAGGGGGCAGCACACGAGAGAAAATGGGCACTGGAGTCTGGGAGGGACATGGGGGGCCAAGATGTGGCAGATCACTGGCCTGCAGAGGGTGCTCTGGGCTGGAAATCAAGCTAATTCCCTGAGAGACCAGTTGGAGGTGCTTCAGGGATAAGTCCACACACTGATACATCTGATATGGGGTGAGTTATAGAATGGGCAGCTTCAATCCATAAGGGCTGGAAAAGCTGAAGAGGAGGGGAAGGTCACTTGGTCATCAGAGAAAGCTGCAAAATGATCATAAATGTTGCTTTGTAGAGACTGCCTGGAGGGACAGGTGTCATGTTGCTGTAGTATCCTGGTGAGATACCATAAGGACAGAGATGTTAACAGTAGCCAGCATGCTGAGCATACCTATAGGTGACCCTCTACTATCTTCATTTCAGAGTTGGGAGCAGATCCATTCCTGCCTTGGAGTTAGACCACTATGTTACTACTCTTCTTTAGCATTTCAAGATCTTCCTCAGTCTTCCTGCATCCTGGAGGGAAGGGAGATGGTTCCTTTCTATTCCCTCCACCTCTCAGCCCTTCCTGGGGTCCAAGTCTCCCCCTATAAAGTGTGACTAGTTCAGTGTTGTACACTATGGCAGGTAGGAAGAACAGAGTCCCCTGGATGGGATCTGAGAGGAGCTGTTCTGTTTCCTCAGCAACCCCTGTCCATTCTCACGTACAGCACTCAATAATGGGAATTGCTTCTCTTTATCAGCCAGGCATTAACCAGCCTCAATTCTGCCATGCCTCTTCAATATGTGCTCCCCATGGCAACCATGCATAGCAATCCCCAAATCCCTGTAAAAGTCAATGCCTAATGCTGGGGGACATAGTGAATTCTTATTCAGGCAAAATTCCACGGGTTAGTGGGCTACTGATGTGAGTCACAATACAGATTTAGGATTCAAAGACAATTGAATTTTGATTCCCTATCCTGAGCCATATCCCCACACGTAATGAAAATAGTTTTTAGCAAAGATTGGTCACCACTCAGCTCTACAAACTTTCCCCATAGCTGAGTACAATTGGAAATGCCATGCATACTGCAACCATGCTGGCTCCCGTCTTTCCTTCTTGGCGTATCCGTAAGATGAATGTTTGGTAAAAGTGATACCCTAATGTAAATACACACCATTTATGTGAACAAGATTCTGTTTCTCTCTAGTATCAGCAGCAAGCAAATATAGCTGCCTGCTTCTAATTCACATGGAAAGATGATATTTCTTTAGATCAAGTGGTAAAGGCCTACTGTGATTCAGGGTTCAATATTTTTGGCAGGGCTAGCTAGTATCTATGTACTCTATATGTACATCTGTCTTATATGTGTAAGGTTATAAAATTTTCAGATGACACTCAATTGGAGGGGGTTGCCAGCACTTGGGAGGACAGGATTAGAATTCCAAACAAATGTGACAAAATTGGAGAATTGATGTGCATTGTACCAGATGAAATTCAGTGATAAGTGCAAAGTATTTCACTTTGGAAGGAAAAATCAAATGAACAGCAATAACAAAATGGGGAGTAACTGACCAGCCAGAGTCCTGCAGTAACTGGGAGTCATAGTGGATCAAAAATCAAATATGAACCAACATTGTGATGTAGTTGAGGAAAAGGATCATATACTTTGGGGGTGTATCAGCAGGAGCGTTGTATGGCTGCTGTACTCAGCACTGGTGAGGATTCAGCTGCAGTACTGTGTCCGGTTCCGAGTGCCACATGTAGGCCTTGCTGGAGCCCTTGGTATAACTAGCAGTGTGAACCAAAGTCTGTGAACCAGAGAAGGCCTGGCCTTGGCAAATAGCAATGCACCAACTATTAGCGAACACCAAGTAAGCACATTGCTGACCTGAGAAGATGGTACAGGAACACCCAGAGTTCAAGTAAATGTGTAAGCACGTTCCTAGGAGATGGTACAGAGACACACTGACCCCTCGTATGATAAAGAAAGAATGACAGGATAGTGGAGGAGGATGTTTCATTGGAGCTAGCAGTTACAAGGTACAGATAGTAACATAGTGTCTGGTGTGTAATACATAACCTATTTGTGTAAAGGGAGAAGTCACAGGAGGGGTCTCTTTGTGCCAGCCTAAGGGACAAGATTCTGGCATCTTTACTGAGCCAGTGCCCATGTCTTGAGCATGCGTGCAGTAATGTACATGTAACCATTGAGCTGGGGATCTAGGACTGTGCCTCATCAAAAATAAACCTGGCTGAGTAACTTCACCAATGAACCCAGCCTGTGGTCTTTGTTTGTGAACAATATCAAGGTCTGATAAGCTGCATTCCCTGTTAGTGTAGCTGATGTCAGAGCTCCAGACACAGCAACACTCAGCAGCTTTAGCACTGCAGCAGCAATACGACATTTTAAGAAGGATGCGGATGAATTTGGCAGGCTGTAGGCTGGAAGGATCATGGAATGGTAAAATGTTAGTTTCCATTCCCAGTGACCTGGTCAGCAGCAAATTACTGCTGCCAGGGAGAAATGGGGAGCATTCTTCCTGAGTCATAAACCCTTCCTTTGGCTGCTCCTGGGGCTGTGTGACCCACCTCTCGCATGCAGCACAGGAGTATGTAACATGTAGCCATGGAACCTTTAATAACACTGATGAAGGCCAAGTAATCAGTGAGAACTCTTGGCACATCCATACGTTTACCTTCTCTCGTGGAATCATTTTAGGATATAGAGCTGCAGCATGCGAATTGGCAGGAAAGGAAGAGTGAGGATTGGTCGACTTATCCGTGATGTCATCATGACTGCACTTAAGAGTGATCTGAGCTGCTGACATAGCCATGTGCATAATTTATTCCTAATCTAATGATTAGACAATTTTTCTTAACAATTTAGCATCATTAAAATCAAATGGTTACAAACGTAGCCTACATAAATATTTTAAATCAGTTTTAACATTATGGAAAGTGTGAACAGTATGGTTTATTTCAGTTGTAAGGTCATTCGGGGGAAAAGGTAGGAGAAGGGACAAATGCTAAATTAATGCTAAAATGCAAAAAACACTTTTTAAAATATTTTATTCTCATGAAGTAATTAAGATATTTCCTTGCAAACTCATCTATGCTCAAATTATAAGTAATCAAAGTTCAGAGATGATACACAGTATTCTTCAGACATTTGAGTGTGAGTGCTGGTGCAGTGTATGTCTCAGAATTTATCTTGATGCGCTAATACCCCCCCTCCCCCAATTTTATCACATGACCACAGGTGCTCAACACACAGACTGCGCCATTAAAATCTGTCCTTGAATTCAAAATATCCTTATCCTGATATTCACTAGTTCAAGAGGCACACTAAGATAATTTAGGGCTACTCACATGAGTCAGACTTTGCAAGTTCATGTCCCAATGATTACCCCATTACACATATGTCTGTTATCTTGAAATATCTATATTCTTGTCAAAGACAAAAAATCTAAGGAGAGCTTTCCTCAAGGCTTCCTTTACCTAAGTTTCTCAGATTGTATATGAGGGGGATGACCAGTGGGGTCAGGACTCCATAGAAGACGGAGAACACTTTGTTTAGGTCCTTTAGTGCATCAAAGCTTGATAGCAAATACACAATGACTAGAGTCCCATAGAAAATTGTCACCACAATAAGGTGGGAGGAGCAAGTGGAAAAGGCTTTTTGCCTCCCAATAGTGGAAGGGATTCTCAGGATGGCAAAGATGATACAAACATAGGATGTCAGTGTTAATAGAAATGGAGGCAATGTGAATATAGAGGACTGTATAAAGCAGTAACTTCCAGCATGTGGGTATTGCTGCATGACAGGTTTATTATTGGGGTTAAATCACAAAAGAAATGGTCAATTTCATTGGGGCTACAGAATGTTAACTGGGACATCATAAATATTAACATGGCAATAGATGTAAATCCACCTGTCCAAGACCCAACCACTAGCTTGATGCAGAATTTGCTGTTCATAAGTGCTGCATAATGCAGGGGTTTGCATATCGCTAAATACCGATCATAAGACATCATAGATAAGAGAGAACATTCAATGGTTGCCAGAGAACCAAAGAAATAAAATTGTATGATGCAGCCTCTAACAGAGATGGTTCTGTCTCCAGTCAGGAGACTGGCCAGCATCCTGGGCAGGAATCTCCATTCTTTTAAGGCCCTGGCTGGTGTTGGTCCTGCTTTGAGCAAGGGGTTGGACTAGATGACCTCCTGAGGACTTTTCCAACCACAATCTTCAATGATTCTAAAAGGAATAACATAGCATGTTCATTTCTCTGCGCCATTCTTTCTGACAGCTGTGTAACACCTAATATTCATTTAATATTTTCAAAAGGGCCTAAAGGTGACATTTTGAAAACTACCTGTGATAAATGAAGCTGGAGGGAGGAGCTCCTTTTATGGACACCCAGCGAGCTAGTTAGCTTTAAAGTCCCTCTTGGTGGCTTCTTGTTTTACTTTAAAGGGTTAAAAAGTCCCCCAGATAAAGAAAAGGAAGTGGGCACCCGACCAAAAGAGCCAATGGGAAGGCTAGAACTTTTTAAAATGAGGAAAAATGCTTTCCCTTTGTCTCTCTGTTTCTGTCTCTGGCCTGAAGAGAAGGGGGCAGCTGGAATGCTGTGTAAAGTTTGGACCAGGTATGAAAATTCATCCTAGAAGGATTAGTTGGGACAAGGAATGTTTAGATAGATGTGATTAGGGTTATTCCTTTTATTTTCTGTAAGCTTGTGGACTCTTCTCTGCTAACCCCAGATGCATTTGTTTCCTTGTAACCTTTAAGCTAAACCCCTAAGAAAGCTATCAGAAGCAGGAAGCCTGCTAAACAACCAGTAGGGCCAATGGATGATTGAGATGATACAGGAGCACTCAAGGATAATAAGGCCATTGCAGAGAAACTAAATGAATTATTTGCATCAGTTTTCATGGTTGAGGATGTGAGGAAGATTCACAAATCTGAGCCATTCTTTTTAGGTGACAAATCTGAGGAACTGTCCCAGATTGAGATATCATTAGAAGAGCTGTCAGGTTCCCCCCCTCCCTCTGAACTCTGGAGTACAGATGTGGGGACCCACTCAAAAGACTCCCTAAACTTATATTCTACCAGTTTAGGTTAAAACTTCCTCAAGGCACAAATTCCTTTCCTTGTCCTTGGACAGTTTTGCTGCCACCACCAAATGGTTTACACAGAAATTCAGGGAAGGGTCATTTGGAATCCCTATTTTCCCAAAATATCCCCCCAAGCCCCTTTACCCCTTTTCCTGAGGAGGCTTGAGAACGAACTACCAACCAGTTGCCTTAGCAATGTGAGCACAGACCAGACCCTTTGTCTTCAGGACACTGAACTCAATCAGGTTCTTAAAAGAAGAGCTTCATAAAGAAAAAAATAACAGAATCACATCTGAATAATCAGGATGGAAGGTAACTTTACAGGGTAATAAAAATATTTAAAACACAGAGGTTTCCATCTGAGCTGAACTTCACAGTTACAAAAATGGGAATAAAACTACCTCTGTAGCATAGGAAAAGTCACAAGCTAAACCAAAAGATAAGCTAACACTTTTCCTTGCCCTTATTTACAATTTCTGTGGATTTAGATGGATTATATTGGGTATATTTTCAGGAAATGTTGTACCTGCTTGGCTTCTCCCTCCATCCGGAGAGGAAACAACGAAAAGAGAACAACAAATAAATCTTCCTCCCCTCATCCCAATTTGAAAGTCTCTTCTTTTCAGATCAGTCCTCAATTTTTAAAAATGGCTGCAGAGGTGACTTCAGTCAGGTAAGCCTGACTTCAGTACTAGGCAATCTGGTTGAAACTATAATAAGGAACAATATTATCAGACACACAGATGAACGTAATTTCTTGGGAAATAGTCAACATGTTTTTTGTAAAGGGAAATCATGCCTCACCAATGTACCAGAATTCTATGACGAGGTCAACAAGTACATAGATGGGAGGATCCAGTGGGTACAGTGTATTTAGATGTTCAGAAAGCCTTTGACAAGGTCACTCTCTGATGGGTTCGGTCACGGAGATCCCCTCGGGACTGTCACCTGGTGTGCTGAAATTATCTCTGAGCCTAATATCCCTGCCAGCTTGGGACTCTAGAACCCTACCTTGTTGAGCCAGACACACTAGCCTGCTGAAACTTAGACCCAGGGTCTGGGCCATGCCCCCAAAGCTGCAGACTTTAACCAAAACAGCTCGGCAGGTTACCTGTCTCCAGCACCCAGACACCCAGCTCCCAATGGGATCCAAACCCCAAATACATCTATTTTACTCCATATAAAGCTCATGCAGAGTAAATATAAATTGTTCCCCCTCTATAACACTGATAGAGAGATATGCACAGCTGTTTGCTCCCTCAGGTATTAGTCACTTACATTGGGTTTATCAATAAACAAAAAGTGATTTTTATTAAGTATAAAACAGGATTTAAGTGGTTTCAAATAATAACAGCCAGAACAAAGTAAGTCACAAAGCAAAATAAAATAAAACACGCAAGTCTAAGCCTAATACATTAAGAAACTGATTACAGGTAATATCTCACCCTCAAAGATGTTCCAATAAGCTTCTTTCACACACTGGACTCCTTCCTAGCTTTGGCACAAGGTGGGAATCTTTTGTCTCCCTGGGTCTCCATCCCTCGTTCTAAATAGAAAAGTACCAGGTTTAAGTTGAATTTTATTATCGGGTGACATGGTCTCCACTCCCCATGGGCTGGCCCACATGTACACAGGCTTTCAAGTAACTAAGGCCATTTACAATTGAGTGTTTCTGGAGCACCCTTAATGGCCTCCCCCTAATACGTTTACATCAGTGATACAAATTTATATCTTATTCTCCAAAGTCCAGATATAGAAATAATACATGCAAACAAATAGGATGAACACGCTTAGTAGATTACAAGCTTTCTAATGACACCATACAAGGGGTATTAGTGTAAAGCATATTCCAGTTACGTTATATTCATAAGCATATTTTCATAAAACATATGGAGTGCAACGTCACACCCTCACCAAAGGTTCTTAAGCAAAGTAAGCAGTCATGGGATAAGAGGGAAGGTCCTCTCATGGATCAGTAACTTGTTAAAAGATAGGAAACAAAGGGTAGGAATAAATGATCAGTTTTCAGAATGGAGAGGGGTAAATAGTGGTGTTCCCCAGCAGTCTGTACTGAACCCAGTCCTATTTAACATATTCATAAATAATCTGGGAAAAGGGGTAAACAGTGAGGTGGCAAAATTTGCAGATGACACAAAACTATTCATAATAGTTAGGTCCCAAACAGACGGTGAAGAGCTACAAAAGGATTTCTCAAAACTAGGTGACTGGGTAACAAAATGGCAGGTGAAGAAAAATGCAAAGTAATGGAAAACGTAATTCCAGCCACACATATAAAGTGATGGATTCTAAATTAGTTGTTACTACATAAGAAAGAGATCTGGGAGGCATGGTGGATAGTTCTCTGAAAACATCCACTCAATGTGCAGCGGCAGTCAAAAAAGTGAACAGAATTTTGGGATTACTTGACCCAGCTGCCACTCGCACAAATGGACACAAATTTCCTAGCTCAAACCCCCTTAGACACAAATCAACAAAATCATCCCCACAGCACAACCAACAAAACCAGTAGCCCCAAACAGACAAAGCTCCTCACAGTAGTACACACTCACACAAATCAACCCCCACACAACGCAACCTGCACAAACACACAAATCAGCACAATCACCCACACAACAACACAACCTCCGCACAAATAACCCCAGGCAACTCTCTGCAGCACTGAATGTTGACTCAGTGTGAAGTGACTCAGAATGGTTGATTTTAATTTAGAATAACACCAGGTTCATTTGTCGCTGGGATTCAGTCTGCTACTGTCTAATTTTTAATTTATCAACCATTTCAAGGCTTTTTAGCACACATGACTTTATGAATTACGTCTGTGCAAAAACTACTAGTGAAGAAGCAAGAGGAATGTCTCCAGGAATAGAAGCTTGACACAGAGACTTGGCTGAAAGAGCAGATAATGTTTCAGCATAGAGGCACCTCAGACAAATCTGAAAATATTAGCACTAATTTTTTTTAAAAAACCTTTGATTACTCCTCAGTGGATGGAAATTGAATTTTTGCTCTCCTTTGCACTCCCTTCCCCACTTTATCCCTTCTTTTTCCTCTCCTCCCCTCTAATTCCTTTCCCTTTATGTTCCTCTGCTTTTTCTTGTTCTCCCCTTAGGGTGTTTTGGGGGGAAAATCAATAAATTACAAGTAAATAAATAAGAGATGTATACACTTAAATTCACATTATAGTAACTGACTTATCATTGAAATGAATGAAGATAAAAAAGAAGTAAATTAGGAAACAATTCTCCTGTCACTTACTGCAGTATAAATCTGGAATAACTGCACTGAAGTCCACAGAGATGCACTGCAAGAAAACTGGGGTGAGAGGAGAATGACATCAAAAGAGAGGTGTCCCTATATAAATCCCTGCCTCATGCTCTTGCACAGACGCAAACAGTCACCTATGCAGCATGATTCCCCAAGTGCTGCATTGCAATCACCTATATCTGCTTTGGTGACCACATGGGAATTCTCTCCACAGAGACTTCGCTGTGATGTTGCCAGGAAATCTGAGCCACTGTTAGTTACAAATGATGACAGAGGTCAGCCTTCCAGAATGATGCAAGGTTTTTTGCTACATCTGATACGAGGGTGAGTTTTAGAATGGACAGGGGGCTGGAACTGCTGAGGAGGGGTTGCTTGGTCATCAGACAAAGCGACCGAGAGGCACCATATGCTCCTGGTTCCCTAGCCATGGCTTTGTAGTGGTTGTGCTGTAGAAAGGTGCCATGTTGCTGGGACTTTGGAAAGAAGCACCACATAGACACAGACATTGATAAAAACAGTAACCAGCATATTGTACCATGGCTATAGGTGACACTTTATTACCTTAATTTCACATTAGGAACCAGATTCATTCCTACTGGGTCTCCAACATCTTTGATGAAGTTGGATCTTCATTACTTATCACTTCTTATTCTTCAACATTTCAGGATCTCCCACAGTCTTCCTGCATGCTGGAGAGAAGGGAGATGTTTCCTCACTCTCTTCCTCCTCCTGAATGCTGAGCATTTTCTCCCCTCCCCCATTCTCTGATCCCTTCTTGGGGTGTGATCCTTCCCCCACAATGCATGAATAGCTCAAAGCGCTTTGTAGTCTGTAGCAGGCATGAAGAACTGGGCCCCTGGGCAGGATCTGGGTGAAGTTATTCTGTGCTTTCTCATATATCACCCTCAATAACAGGTGTCGCTTCTCTTGACAGATAGCTGTTAGTCTCCCTGAATTCCACCATAGCCTGGAAAGAGTCACTCCAATATGTGGTCTCCACAACAGGCACATATGGCCACCCTAAATCCTAGCTTATATCAATACAAAACACTGAGGGACTCATGGAATTTTGATTCAGGCAAACTTCCATAATGGTTTATGGGGCTACTCATACAAGACAGGATGCAGCCCAAAGAATCACAGACAATTGAATTTTGACCTCATGTCCCAACTCATCCACTTCCACCCCCTAGTAGATTTACATCCAGATTTGACTTTGCTCAGCTCCAGAAACTTGTCCCATACCTGAATGCAGATGGAAATGTCATATATGCTGCCACCATGATGGCTTCCATTTCTCTGCTATGGTGGATCGATAAGACCTCTGACTGTTTGGTGGTGAATGTGGCACCATAGCATAAATAAGCACCATTTATTTGCCTAAGATCCTGTTTCCTGGTATCTGGACACAACAACTACAGCAACCCAGTCCTTCAAATAGTATAGCAATTCGCCACTGATTCCCATGCAAAGACGTTATTCCTTTAGATCAAGTGGTAGAGGCTGGGTTTTATTGCCGGTGACATTTGATTCAGTCCCCTTTGTTGATAAGAGAGAAAATGATGTTTGTATCCACACGCAGCCATGTTCCATTACAAAATGTGAGAGCTGTACTCCAGAAGACCTTATAGAGTCAACTAAATTAATTTCTTCTGTCCCTCCATGTCTGAGTGGGTGACCAGTGGACATTGGGCCTTCTTCACTCACCTGAATGAAAAGAGTCTTGAATATTGTCAATTCCCAGTAGTCTTCTACTTTATACTTCACATGCTCTGCCTTCCCTCATTTATACATTTGCATTCTCCAGATGGTGGGCCCTGGAAGCATGTGAGCCCCTATTAAATTCTATCTTGAGTAAATGGAGATGGCCCTCACCATTTTTCATGATTCATGTCAGTCTACTCCAGGGCTGAGTGTACCATTTTTAACACTTGGGTTGGGCCATGTCCTGCTCAAAATACATTGTCAGCCACTGAGTTATTGCTTCCTCACTGTGATGCCTCCTTCCACTCTGATCTCCTTTCTGGACTCCTAGAGGTTGAGCACTGTGAGTGCAGTATGGGGTGCTGTGACTGGTGGGACATGGAACAAAATTAAGTTGCACAGGTGTGACGGGTGGCAGAATCTCTTCTTTGACCTGCTATGGAATCAACTATGGTGCATAAGATGCTCATCACAGACAATCAGGTAGGAAGAATGTTCATTTGGATTAGGACCAGCACATGGGTATCTGAAGACACAGATTACACTCTTTCTTTTGCCACAGACTATGACCATCACCTCAGCACTCAGTGACTCAGTTTCTCTATCAGTCATAAAGGGTAATATATGCAGTATTGTTGTGGCCATGTCAGTCTCAGGATATTAGAGAGACAAGGTGGGTGAGATAATATCTTTTATTAGACCAACTTCTATTGGTGAGAAAGACAACCTTTCAAGCTACACAGAACTCTTCTTCATGTCTGGGAAACTTACTCAGACTTCACTGAGGGACACACAGAATCTCCTATCCATTGAAGGAATATAACTATCTATCCATCAGTCCCATGCATCTTTATCTAATCTATCCATCTATCTATCTAAACATGTGCAGCAGATACACATCCTGGTAATTTTGTATATTGCCTTTCCTAATATCTGATTTGTGTCCATTTATCCTGTTACGTAGCGACTATCCAGTTTGGACGATGTACATAGCAGAGGGGCATTGCTGGCATATGATGATGTATATTACATTGGTGGATGTGCAGGTGAATGAACTGATGATGGTGTGGCTGATCTGGTTAGGTCCTGTGATGGTGTCGCTGGTGTAGATATGTGGGCAGAGTAGGCATCAAGGTTTGTTGAATGGATTGGTTCCTGCATTAGAGTTACTACGGTGTGGTATATAATTGCTGGTGAGAATATGCTTCAGGTTGGCAGGTTGTCGGTGAGCGAGGACTGACCTGCCACCCAAGGCCTGTGAAAGTAGGGGATCATTGTCCAGGATGGATGCCTACCAAAACTTAGATTGATGTATAGATACCGACTGAGATAAGCAGCTAATTACAATTGACTTTCCATAGGAGCTGGATGCCTAACCAGGTTAGATTATTATTATTATTTTTGTCAGTTACTAATGGGGAAGTCTGTATGCCACTATACAGTGCTCTTAGGGCTAGCATTTACTGACTGGGGTTTTGAAATTCTAAGCACAGTCCATAGACTGAAGGCAGCATGAAGGTTGAATTGTCCTCACAGTCCCAGAGGGCTTTTCAGTCATAGAGTCAATGAAAGTTCTGTTGGACCTGAGTTATGGAGAGAGGTCTCCAGGGCTCCCAAGGTTTTACTTGGTGATGTCCTTATGGGGAAGTGCTGTCTTCTTTCTTTTGGCCATGAGATCCCCAGTGCCTAGAAGCAATTTTAAAAGCTCCTCTTCAGTACTTAATTACTCAGAGGCAGAAGCAGACGTAGAGGAAGAGAGACATTCTTTCTTGATGAGGTAGGAGTGGATGGAATTGGTTCCATCTTCTACATAATAAGGGACTGATGGGACAAAGCAAACTGTGTGGTTATCTGAAGTTTTCTGGTCTCTATTACGGAGTGGGTCAGACTAAAACATCTCAATAGCTCCTCATGGATTGAAGGTGAACTCCTGGATCAATTCAAGTCAATGGCAAAACTCACAAGGTTATATGAACAGCTGTACTTTCAAGTGTTTGCTCATCCAACAGATCAACAGAACTGAAAGAAGTAAGAAGACCATAATTTTCCAAAATCATCACTGGCCTACCTCTTCTCCCATTGAATAGTAAAACTCCTGTGGTCTTCAATGGGAACACGGTTAAGCCAATGGCTGGTGTTTTCGAAACTCAGACAATACAACTCTGCAAGGGGAGTGACAGGTAATGGAGGTGCTACATTGATTTCTTTTTACTGATTTTTTCTTGAAAATTCAGCCCAGGTGAGGAAGAATTAAAGGCAGTGGAGATACCCACATGTGTGGTTTGGTGACCTGTGAAATGTGTTAGGAGGGTCAGAGTCTGCAAATCCAACCAAGCAAAATCAACATTGTTATCCCCTGCTTGACAGGCAGCCTGAGGGTGGCATGGACTGAGCAGTACGGACAGCCTCTCTGATCAATAGAATTGTTCCAGCCAGATCCCGAAAGATTTTGATTTGTCTGAGAAGAGAGTACTCCCTGTCTTTGACCCACATGAAGTCAATCTAACAAAGGCTGCCAGTGCAGCTGTTGTAAAATGAACAAAAGAAGGAGAAGAATCCTGGGGTCCTCTCTCATTTATAGTCTGGGCTGACTCCAGTTCAAATCAGGAATATATAAAACCTGATGAGCTACCTCAAGGATCACAGTAAGGCAAACTGGGGTATCTGTTCAGATTTCATCCACTCAGGAAAAAATCCCCTACACTTTGAAAAGAGTAAGGATTGAGTAAAACCTCAGTAAAATCCTCTGGATTATGCTCATGGAAAAGGGAGGTGAGCTCCCAGTTAAAGCAGCATTGGTCATTAAGACATGCCATTAGTCTGGATGTGGCCCTCACAAAGAGATCTGTATCGATGCTCTATTGCAGCTCTATTTAAGAGAAAGCAAAGGAGAAAAACTCAGGTTTAATCATGTTTTATTACACAGTTCTTCTAAATATATATTCACTTGGCTCTCTGTCTCACTCTCTCTCTCACACACACACACACGCTCGCATGCATATAGACGTACATATGAGGAGTATCTATACAGCAAGCATATTTTAAAAGGAATGACTGTTCAGCTTGCTAAATCTCATGGTCCCCTTTTTCTAAAACCCTAGAAATTTCCATTAAGAAGCCCCTGTTTGTGCTATCCAATTTTCAGAATTATCTGATTACTCCTGAGGGTTGCCAAGAAGGGGCAAATTGTTTTTAAATAGAAACATTTTAAGGTCTCCCATAATTACTGTGTCCATTCTGAATCCTGGGACGGAACTCAGTCAGAGAAGCTTCTTCTGAATCATTTACTTTCTGAGGTATACAGACAACCTGTTCTGCTGCATAAATTTGCACGTTGTAGCCCCAGTTTAAACCAGATTTCAAACCCCCAAAATGGGTTCTTCAGATCTTAGGTTCCACTGAAGGTCCATCTCTGGTTATTAAGATTAATTTTTACATGATAAGAATATTGAACTAAAGATGATTGGAAAATGGCATTTCTATCTTCTGGGAAATATGGACATTTTAAAATTTCTTTCCTTCCTGAACGTCAATATTTTGAAATTTTCATGAAATGGATATTGTGAAAAAAAAAAAAAAAGAAACCAGATACACTGAAGTGACATTATTGGAAGGTTTCATTTTGATAATGTTGAAGTATTTCATTTCAATAGTTCTAAACAATTACTGTTATAATGTAATATGAAACATAAAACAAAACATCAAATATAATATTGTATATAATATATAAATTTAATATTGTATTTAATATTCTAAGGTAATATTTTATAAATTAATGTGACAAAAAGTCAAAATAAAACAAATTAAGAAAGATGGAACAAACTGAAATGGGAACATATATAAACAAAATAATGCATTTTGATTCAATTCTTCAATTTTTTTCTGTTGAATGTGTTGTTAAAATTGGCCAATTCCTGCAACATATTTTGATTTCAGCAAAATGGCATTTTACAAAGGAGAACAGTGTGATCATTCCCCTCCCCTCAACTACATATGTATCTAATATCAGTAATTGCATCCCTTTGTTTTCAGGCTCCAAGGTATCTGCTGAAGAGTATTGAGGACATGGGGAAGGACAACCAGACATGTGTGACTGAGATACAGTTACTGGGATTCTCCGATTTCCAATCACTGCAAGTCCTACCCTTTGTGCTGGTGTTCACCTTCTATGTGATGGCCCTGACAGGGAACACTCTGATTGTTATCGTCACGATCACAGACTTTGCCCTTCAGACCACCATGTATTTTTTCCTCAGGAATTTATCCTTCTTAGAGATCTGCTACACCTCGGTCACCCTGCTCAAGATGCTGGTCAACCTGATCTCAGAGACCCAGTCCTTCTCCTTTGTAGGCTGTGGTGCTCAGATGTTTTTCTTTGCTCTCTTTGGTATCACGGGGTGCTGCCTCCTCTCTGTCATGGCGTATGACTGGTACATGGCCATATGCAACCCCCTGCAATACACACTCAGCATGAACCAGATGGTTTGTGCTCAGATGGCAGCCGGTTCCTGGATCATTGGTATCCTGGTAGGTTTTGGACACACCATTTCAATATTTACACTGCCTTTCTGTGGGTCTAATAGAATCAGCCATTTCTTCTGTGATGCTTTCCCTGTGCTGAGACTGGCCTCAACAGACACAAACAAGAATGAAGTTGCTATTACTACCACCACAGTTCTCTTTAGCCTGGTCTCATTCTCTTCTCATACAGCCTCATCATCTTCACCATCCTGAAGATTTCCTCAGCTGAAGGCAGACACAAAGCCTTCTCCACCTGCTCCTCACACCTCATTGTGGTTTCTCTCTTCTGTGGGACTGGAACTTCTATTTATATGCAGCCCAGTTCAGAACAGTCCCAGGGCAGTAATAGGTTCCTTTCCCTGGTATACAAGGTGCTGACTCCAACATTTAACCCCATTATTTACAGCCTGAGGAACAAGGAGATAAGATGTGCTCTCAGGAAGACAATAGGCAGGCAAACGTTCCCTCAGGTAACATCTATGGGATGATGCTGTTGTGTGTTGTGCTTGAGAGACTCTGAGGTGGGGAAATTGTACATCTCCATTCTTGCTAGAAATGCAATATATGCTTGTCTGAAAAGTCTTAAATGTTCTCCTCTCAGCCATGCACAAATCATGAGTAACTCCAGTGAAGGATTAATTCCCCTTACACTCACAGAAGTGTAAATGTATAAAACACTGGGGAGACCAAAGAAAGGGTAGAAGACTGATTAATCGGAGAGAAAACTGCCTCCTGGCAGAGACTGAAGGATATATATTGTTAATGAAAGGATGGTTAAACAATGACTTAATCAAAATGAGTAAGTAACTGGGAGTAAATGATTCTTACATTTAACAGTCAAAGTTATAGCAAGATCCAACGGCTAAAAGTTGATCTAGACAATCGTCAGACTACAAATATGATCCAATATTTTACCAGTAAGACAGTAAAATCAAGAGTGATGAAGACTCCAGAAAAAATGGAAGAGGGCTCAATAATGAGGCGGACAGGTCACATGGATTCAGAGGCTTCTGGATTGCTTGGTAAACTGTGTACAAGCAAGGGGTTTGTATTTTAATGCAGCTAAATATAAATGTATACATCTAGGAAAAAAGAACACGGGCCATAAGTACAAGATGAGACATTCTATCCTGGAAAGCAGTGACTCTGAAAAAATATTTGGGGGCTGTGGTGGATAACCAGCTGAATGTGAGCTCCTAGTGAAACGTTGTAGCCGAAAGGGCTAGTGCAATCCTGGGTTGCATAAACAGGGGAATTTTGAGTAGAAGTAGAAAGGTTATTTCACCTCTGTATTTGACACTACTGGAATACTGTATCCTGTTCTGGAGTCCACAGTTGAAGAAGGGTGTTGATATATTGGAGAGGGTTCAGAGAAGAACCATGAGAATAATTAAAGGCCTCGAAAACATGACTTAAGTGATGAATTTAAGGAGCTTAGTCTATTCATTTTATGAAAGACAATATTAAGAGGTGGACTTGATGACCGTCTATAAGTGCCTACACAAGGAATGAATATTTGATAAAGGGGCTGTTCAATGTAGCAGATACAGCTAAATCAAGATTCAATGGCTGGCAGTTGAAGCTTGACAAATTCAGGCTCCAAATAAAGCATCTTATTTTTTTTTTAACAGTGAGGGTAATGAACCATTGGAACAATCTTTGATGCTGATGCCAGATCTGATCAAAACTGCATGCTCAGCTGAAAACTTGACAAACTCACAGCTGGAAGTTAGGTTGATTCTAATGTGTATTAGCAGAAGATCAAAAGATGCTGTTAAGTGTATGCGAATGTGTTTAGTGTTTCACCTTCATAAATTAATTTGATTTTGCATGCATTGTTTTCACTGATTTGTATCTTGTTAATATTTTGCTTTGTATATACTCCCCAATATCTAAATAATACTCCAAATATGAAAGAAGCCTTGTGTTATGCAAATGAAGGACTCTTATGAGAAAGTTAATGCAGCTCAGGGACTTCAAAGTGATTGTGTAGGGCATTCAGAGTTCAGAAACTCTAAAAGCATCCCTCTCTCACAGCCGTCAAAGAATAAACCATGTGATAGCTGTCCTGTCAGATTATTCTAAGAGAACAAATATAAATATGGATACAAAGGAAAATGATTCATCTCAGGATGGGTTGGATTCTAACAGAGTAGAATAATTGAACCAGAAAAGGACATACCCAAAGCTATTCAGGGTTACCCTGAGAGACTTTTGGGCAACTGGCAGATTACTCTATGTCTGGAATGATAGACTCCATGTTTGGAGTTATAGACTCTATGTTTGGAATTATAGACTCATCTGTGCATACACTTTACCTGCTTTAATCTCTCCATAACTCTCATTTCTTTTTCTTAGCTAATAAACCTTAAGTTAGAATTGGCTAGAAGTGATGTCTTTGGTGTGAGATCTAGTGTACATTTCAACCCAGGTGGCTGAGAGGTCTCTTGGAAAGAGGAGTAATTTAATGTTTTCATGTGAAAGACCATTTATCAAATAGTCCAGCTTGCTTGTGGGTTAAGACTGGAGCGTTTAAGGGGACTGTTCGCTACTCCATAATAAGACTATGTAGTACTTTGGGAGTTCACATTTGATATTGGGTTGGTGAAATCTAATTATAGAACAAAGCATCAGTTTGGGGTGTGTGCCCTTCTTTTGAGAGTCTGCCCTGAAATAGGCACTCACCATCATAAACCACTCCAGACAGCGTAACTCAGTCTGCCAAGGGTTGTGGTAGTTTCTCTATCACTGGAAATTTTTAAATCAAAAACATTTTTTTAAAGTTCTGCTCTAGTTCAAAAGAGATTATTTTGGACAAGCTCTATGGACTGTGTTATACAGACTAAATGCTCACAATCATCCCTTCTGAGATGGACATCTATGAATTATCTCTAGGAACAATTTCCAGAGAGATGTGATGGATTGTCCATCTTTTGGAGACTTTAAATAAAGACTGGCTATCTTTCTGAAAGGTACCGTTGTGTTCAGCTGAGAATTGTGGGATACATTCAGGAATCACCAGCTGAGGTTCTACAGGTGGCTTTGTAGGAACTGGTTACCCTGATGACCTCTTCTGGTGTTAAAATGTTGGAATCTATGAACAGTTCACTAAAGCCAATAGTCCAGATTTTCCTCTAACTTAAACCAGTGTAAAACAGAGTTCATGTAGTTGAGGTAATTAGATTCAAGCCATGTAAACCTCCATCTAGGTAGGAAATGGTGGGCTTTTTATCACATATATATCATATGACTGATGACGTTTTGCTTAATCTTAAAGTGTCATGAATTCGGATTGTAATCTCATTTGTTATGAAATAGTAATTTTGTGTGAAGCTTTTATCATACTTGTGTATGCTATAAAATAATAATGATACCCTGAACAAAATGTTTATGGAAGCTCTTTCAAGTCATTGTGCTTGCTATCTATCTGTATATACTGTCGATAAACATAGCAGAATGTTTAAGAATCAACTTGTCTTGGATTTTAAAGGGACCTATGGGAATAAGAAGCCCAATTCCAGGCGATTATCAATGGCAGTTGGGCACTGTGATGGGGCAAGGCCAGGTGGCTACAGTAAAGTACTGAGGAACAGGTATGTTAGCCCCAGGCTAAACAAATCCCTAGGACCGTGGTAACCAAATGGCAGTTGCTCCAGGTTAATCAAGGCACCTGGGGCCAATTAAGATCTTTCTAGAAGGCAGTGGAGATAGCGACTTTGATTAGAACACCTGCAGCCAATCAAGGCAGGCTAATCAGGGCACCAGGGTTTAAAAAGGAGCTCACTCCAGTCAGGCAGAGAGGAGCCAGAGGAGAAGGAGTGCGTGTGAGGAGCTGGGAGCAAGAGGCACAAGGAGCTGAGACTGAGAGGGTGTGCTGCTGGAGGATTGCTTACATTTCCATATCTGTTTTGCATATAGTCACACTTACCCAGACTAAAGGTATAAAGTAACAAACAAAGTAATGATGGACTTGTCAAACTCCACCCAAAGTCATCAATGTCCCACTTATTGGCTTTACACATAACTCCCAGGTTGTAGGACTGAACTCTCATTGAGTCAGTCAGCTTCTGGTGGGGAGTATAGCAAGGGTGCCCCCTTTTGGGCTAGCTGTACCCTCTGGCACTCAAGCCCTTCCTCTATCTCCTCTGCAGGAGGTTGATGGGTTTGTTGCTTAGAGAGCTGAAGCTGCAACTGGTCCTGTCGGCATATGCCAATGACATCCTCCTCGTGGTCCAGGACCCGGACGCCTTGGCATGGGTGGAGTCTTGCCAGACCGTGTACTCGGTGGCCTCCTCCAACTGGGTCAACTAGATTAAGACCTCTGGCCTGGTGTTCGGATATGGGTGGTAGGTGAGCTCCCTCTCATCCGAGCTTCAGGCCATCTGGTGGAGCACGGGACCGCTGCTCTATCTTGGCGTTTATCTCTCTGCCACGCATCCATCTCCATCGGAGAACTGGCACGGTTTACAGGGCAGGGTGATGGAGCGGCTCCAGAAATGGACAGGACTACTCTGGTGTCTCTCCCTTTGAGGGAGGGCACTGGTACTCAACCAACTAGTCCTGTACATGCTCTGGTACTGGCTCAACAGCCTGGTCCCGAGCCCCGGGCTTCCTGGCTGACCTCCAGAGGGCGATTCTTGAGTTCTTTTGGCCAGGACTGCACTGGGTCTCTGCAGGGGTCCTCCACTTGCCCCTGGAGGAGGGAGGGCAGGGCCTGAAGTGCCTACTCACTCAGGTCCATGTCTTCCACTTCCAGGCCCTGCAGAGGCTCTTTTATGGTGTAGATAGTCCTGCGTGGAGAGTATTGGTGCATGCCTTCCACCGCCGCTTCCGAGGGCTCCAATACAACCTGCAGCTCCTTTGTCTCAATCCAAGAGGTCTTCTGTGAGACCTCTCTGGGCTGCCGTTCTTCTACTAGGACCTCCTCTGGACCTGGAAACTGTTCTCAGTGACCAGATCCGTGGTGGCCACTGAGGGGCAGATCTACTTGCGGAGCCCCTGCTACACAATCCCCAGCTCCATGTACTAGGGGTTACCTCGACCAGGTCCTGCAGGAGGGCACACCTCACCCACCCTCCACTTCAGACCCTCCAGACCTTTTCATTGGGCCCCTGCCCTGTGGACCCAGCCATCTTCCCCGCCCCTTCTCCGTGAACTGGCTGCATGACTTGCAGCCAGTTTGCTTCCAGACCATGCCACAGAAGCTTCTATACATGCTCGTGCTCCACACCATTCACTTCCTCACCCTCATGTCTTACCCTAACACAAAGTGGCAGGACCTCCTGCCACATTTGGAGAGTGAGGAGCCCCAGCGGACCAGCCTATACTCCATCCTGGTCCTGAGGCCTGTCAGGGAGATCAGCTGGCGGGTCCTTCATGGGGCCATGAGCACGGCCATGTATCTGATGTGGTTTACCCATGTCCCGGACACCTGCCCTTTCTGCTGCTTGAGGGAGACCCTGGCACACGTTTATTTGGAGTGTGCCAGGTTGCAGCCCCTATTCCGGCTCCTCACAGATATTCTGTTACGTTTCTGTCTGCATTTTTCCCCTCACCTCCTTCTTTATGCACTCTCTATCCGTGGCCCCACAAAGTCACAGGACCACCTGGTCAACCTCCTCCTGGCCCTGGCTAAAATGACCATCTATAAAACCAGGTAGAGGAGGTTGGCTGACGGAGACTCCTGTGACTCTGGGGCCTATTTCCAATCCTCTGTTCCTCCGGGTAGAGTTCCTCTGGGTGACATCCACTGGCTCCCTTGACACCTTTGAGGAGCAGTGGGCGCTGTCTGGCGTTCTCTGCCCAGTGTCCCCGTCAGGCTCCCTTCTTTTGACCCTCTGATCGCACTCCTGTCCCTGTTATTTCATTAGTTGTCCCTCAAAATCAGTTGGTTTCCAGATCTTGTAGATACTCCCCTTAAGCTGGGGTGGGAGTCCTTCAGTAGTGGATCCGCCCACTTCCCGGAACCCAATAGGTACAGTTGCCTATCCCATGTACTCCCCATTCAAAGCCCTCGATTTCACGGTTTATTTACAAAGGGCTAAGCTGCTCCTACGCCCATGGATATCAATGGAAGTCAGTCACCAGACCTGCTTAGGTGCTTTTGAAAATTTCAGGAGGTGTCTATGTGCATTTTTAGGTGCCTAAATACCTCTAACAATCTGGTTTTAGGCACTTTTGAAAGTTTTTCCTTTAATCTCTTGGTGTCTCAGTTTCCCATCTGTGAAATGGGGTTAATAGCACTTCCCTAGCTCACAGAATGAGGATGAATTTGTGCAAGGACTTGTCTTCACTGCAACAGCTGGCTAGAGTTAGTGCACTCAGGTTACTCCACTCAAGCAAAACTAGCTGGCCTTGGAGTGCATGTACACATATCCTCACTGAAGCTAGTCTCATGTGAGTGAGGGTATGTCTCCACTGCAGTGTGAGGTGTGACTGAGCACGGGTTGACACACCTGCAATAGCACAGCCAAAAACAGCAACGTAGACATGGAAGCATGGGCTTCAGTGCAGGCTTGGGACCCTGGGAAGTATGTGTGCTGATAGCCTGAGCTGCTGCAGCCACATTGCTATTTATTTATGTTTGAAACTTTTATTAAGGCAAAGTTACAATGAAATGGTAACATACTATATTGCACATTACATGTTATTCATTCAGGATCAAGCTAATCTCCAGAGAACTTGGCTAAAGATACTGGCTATCTGGTGGAGGCATCCTCCTCCTCTGCGTATGCGAAAAAGGGTGACCAAAAATCTTAATACCTATCCTCTTACTGCTACGTCTCTTGTGTATGTACTTGGTATGAAAGTTTTTCCATTAAAAGGCCCGTCCATCTTTTTTTTTGGTTGGGGGGAAGGGGACACGAGGGTAAGTGATAACATTTCTTCATGTCCTGACTGAGGCCAATATAGAGTGCTAAAAAGGGGTTTCCTCTCCCTTGGACTTCAGATGAGGCCAAGTCCCAACCTACACCTGAGCTTTGCATCAATTCAAAGAGAATTATTAACTTTCACTTGAACAAAACTGCAACCATCACTGGAGCTGGGTGGATATTTTCCATTTAAGACCTGGTCTACACTTAAAATTTAGGTCAACCTAGGTACGGTGCTCAGGCATGTGAACAAGCCACACACTTGAGTGCTGTAGCTATGCCAATCGAACCCTTGGTGTAGGTGCAGCTAAATCAGTGGAAAAAATGCTGCCATCAGACTAGCTAATATCACTTGGGGAAGTGGTGTTGCTACTGGTACCGGCCATTTTTAGGAACCAGCCATGTGCTAAAGCCACTGCCAACTTTTAGGATGGACTATCAATTATTTTGCTTATTGCCAAGGGTAGCACCTGTAAGGCTTTTGTACCAGCCTTAGCATCACTAGACAAAGCTGAGAGGGAGGGGCAATGATGAGGAGTGGGTCTGACTGTGTCCTCTCTGATATGCTGGGGTAATCATCTGTGAAAAATGGGAAGTCTAGCTATATTTGACTTCTGGTGTGTGTTTATATTGCTGTCCATAAGAATGCAGACTCTGCAAAAACACATCTGTGTAACTAATCACTTAAAAATGCTTGTTTCATGCTTTTTCTTTGATTGACATGTTGGTGTAATTGTAGCAGTTACTAACATAAAAGGGGAAGACAGGTCTGAGGAATTTGGATTTGACCTTCTGGACATCTCCTGTAACCCCTGGAGACCAGAAGATAGTTGGCCCTTTGAACCTTGTCCTTTGACCACTGAAGATCCGCCCCCATACTCTGGATAACTATTGTTTAGAGGTGCTTTAATCTATTGTGTTTGCAAATGCTTGAGACTAAATAAACCACAGACTTTGAATAAAAGCATTCTGGTAAGAGTGCTGGAGGGTAATACAATGCTGGCTTTCAGTGAAAGCACTTCATTTTGATTTGTTTGTGTTAACCATATAGCAGACAGAGTCGCTGTGTCTCCCTTTATTTGTCCTGATATTCCCTCACAGAGAATAATGTTACTGAGAGCTTTGGGTTTGAGTAACACTGCAACGATGGAAAACACCTTCTATCTCTGTAGGATGCACTTACACTACACCACAGGATTATAACAGCATGGCTACAGAGCAATAGGCCTTATCTACACTGAGGAGGGGATGATGTAAGATACTCTATTCCCGTAGCTGAAATCGACCTATCTTATTTCGACTTACCTCCTGTCCTAATGGTGCGAGATCAACGGCCGCGGCTCCCCCATTGACTTTGCTTCTGCTACTTGCCCTGGTGGAGTTCCGGAGTCAATGGGAGTGTGTTTGGAAATCGTTATATTGCCTCTCTACGAGACATGATATATCGATCCCCGATAGATAGATCACTACCCGCCTACTCAGCGGGTAGTCTGGCCATACCTATAGCTATGCTGTTGTGATCCCCACAGTCTAGGCATGATCTAAGTGTTATTTTGATGGGCCATTGCATTCAAATTAACAATTTTTCACAAAATAAATTCATCTTCCATTTTCATAGATCTTTTCTTTGAGAGGGAGAGGAGATGTATAAAGAACCAAAATGACTAAAATTAAAAACATAGTTTCGTTACTCCTAGATTTTATTTTATTTTATTTTATTTTATTTGGTAGGGGAAGCACTACAAACAAGAAAGAAAGAAAGAAAGAAAGAAAATCTAACTTTTTGGCAGGCTTTCCCTGACACCAAACCATCACTGTTGTGTCATAGTGAGATGAGACAATCTTGAATATCAAGCTCTTTGGATCATTGTGATTTTTTTTCTGATTGAGAAATTAACATTTTGGAAAACTTTTCATGTTTAACATTTTTCTCCTTCCATCCATCCATTCCAGGTTTGAATGGTTTCTTTTAAAAAAAAATGTTTTACAAATAAAATATTCTAAGCCTGAATCTAATCTTAGTTTCATGGGAGCAGGTGATCAGATGCCACTGAGAGAATAAGAGAAATAAAAATGATGAAATCAGCAGTATTTCCACTAAAACTAATCAAATTAGTCTGGAGTAAATACAGCATAGTCACACTCTGGCTCAAATCCCCAGCTGGGGTAAATTAGAGAAGCTCCATTGAAATAAATAGGCCAAATCTGCAGGTGGTGTGAAATGACATTGCTCCACTGAAGATTCACACCCACTGAGAATCAGCCTCAGTTTGCCATTAGTAAGGTCTCTTTGGCATGACTTGTTATTTCATTCTGACTCTGAAAGTCAGCCCAAACACCTCACCCAGGCTTAAGAACAAAACGCATCTGGTTCCCTTTGTGAGTAACTCTCTGAGACCCAGAATCATCCAGCCTCCTCTGCATCAACCACATCAACTAATTAGACATGAGAATTAGAAGTTTATACTGCCACAATTGGGCTCCTAAGGGACTTAATTGCAAAGTGCCCACTTGTGTACTCCTAAATCAAGCAAAACTCCTCTTTACATGAATGGAGAAGCAAACTTTATCCTAGTGTTTTTCATCTGTAGACCTCAATGCAATTTAAGTAGAGAGATAGGTAACGTGATCTCCATTTTACAGAGAATGAAACTGGGCCAAAACTAGTTGAAATAACTAACTCAATATCATCCAGTGAGCTGGTGAATGACATGGGAACAGATCCTATCACCAGAGAAAAGTCTCCAGTCTCTATTTTTGTATTTCTGATCTCTACTCTGAATAAGCAAAAATCACTTCACTCTGAGATGGATGCTGAGGACCCTGAGCATGCTCAGTGAGAACTTAGCATATCTTGAAAATAAATAAATAAAGCCATGTCAGAAAGCCCAGAATTTCCAAGATTGGACCTTAGCAAAAAGTCAAGTGTGTGTAGGGGGCAGCAGAGTCCTAACTTTAAGTAAACAACAACAGTGAGCACATGCAGCAAAGGGAGTGGTGACAAAGAGGTCAGTCAGTTAAGGCCTTAGCCCATCAGAACCCATTCAGACCCAGGACAATTTGCCTTAAAGGTCAGAGCTGTCAATCAGAATCCTGAGGTAATGGTGAACACTGAGCATGTGCAAGTGAGATAACTGTCGCCAAGAACTGGAAGCTATATAAGACAGAGCTACAACGTAGCATAAAAAGCCTGTGCCAGCAACATTTTCGAGACTCTGAAGGCTGTACCTGAGAAGAGGAGACCCATGCCAGAGGAGCCAAAGACCCAGCAAGAAAAGACACAGACAAACTGCTGCAGAAAGGAGAAAGCTGGAGTGGAACAGAACAGTGCTTTGATTTTTAAAGGAAAGCAGCAATGGTTTTACAGAGTAAGCTTGATATTCTTTAATTACTGTTTAGTATAAGTATAGTTTAATATAGTTTTTATAACATTTATTATGTATTGCTTGAGATGTGTGTGCGTGTTTTACTTGTATTTTATCTATGTAAACTTTAAAAGCAACTTGAGATCTGCTCTTGGCAATTTGTTGCAAACTGGCCACTTGAAACAAATTGCTTTGCTTAGTATCATTTGAAGTATATGCTATTGTAGTTCAAGTGCTCTTTTAACTTGCAGTAAGGGGTTTGTGTCGTCAGGGATTTATTGTACTTTGTTCAAGATTTTTTTGATAAACTATAATAGGGATTATTAGCTATTTTAGTAAAAAAATACTTTGTTTTGGAAGGATTACTGCCTGTGTCAATTACATTATTGGAATCCGTGTCCTTTGAGTGATTCCTTAGCAACCATGGGAAATTTTACCTCAGAAAAAGCAGTTTAAGTGAGCAATAGGAAGGTTAGTATAGCAGCACCTCAAAACTCATTTTTCAGGATAACAATCCCAAGGAGCTTCACTCTCATTGCCAGGTCTTGTCCATTGCAGTGTGCTACTTTCCCCTTCCAAAGACTTACTCACAGTATCTGTGGGAGTTTCTGGGGACAGAACCACCTGCAAAATACTCAGTGTTGGACTTAGGCACCTAAAGTAGTAGTTAGGTGCCTGGATTTGTTTGTGGATCTCGCCACCAGTAGGATTTTAAAAATCCCATCAGGGCATCTTGGAGTCTGGTCCACAGACTCGGACTAGGAGGCCTCATGTTATCATGCTAAGAATAGCTGTGTAGACATGGTGTCATAGGCTGGCGTTTGGGCACTGAAACCTAATGTCACAGCACTATCTATGTAAATGGGCGGACTCACCCCCACGGCTCCTCCTGCTGGTTGCTTCGGGGAATTAGCTCAATTCCAGCTACGGAACGCCCTCTGCAGGCCGGTGATCCACCTGTCCTCTGCTGGCCCTGGGCCCCTCCCTGGACCTTGGTGCCTCTTTAACTGGGTCTCCCCCCTCCCAGGGGAATCCCCACCCCACTATCCCCACTTTGCCTCAGTATTGGCTACTGCCTAGTCATTGTCTAGCCCGCACACCCTGGGGCAGACTGCAGTATCAGCCACTCATCATAGGCAAAGGGGTTCTGGCCTGGCTACCTTTACCCACCCTCCGGCTGCCCCTCTGTAAGCCCAGTACCTTGCAGGCCTCGAATTAGGCCCCGCAGCCTGGGGAGTTGCTGGCCTAGGGCTTCTCAGCTCCTAAGGCTTTTCCCCAGCCCTGCCTTCCTCTAGGCACCCTGGGTGAGTTCCCAAGCAGCCAGGCCTGTCTCTCTCTCCAGTCAGAGAGAGACTCTTTTTGCTTCTGGCTCCCCTGGCCTTCTTATACAGCCCTGTGGCTCAGTTTAGGGCATGGCCCCCAGCTGCAGCCACTCCTGCCATCAGCCCAGGCTTCTGGCTCCAGCTACGGCCCCTTGCCAGGGCTGTTTTAACCCCTTCTCTCCTGGAGCAGGAGTCCACCCTGCTACAATCTACAAAGCTATTTTTAGTGTGCTAGCATGCACCCCACTGCCATAAGTCAGTGGACCTATGTGGATGCCTACCAAAACCGAGATTGATGTATAGATACACGCAAAGAGAGATAGGCTGCTAATTACCATTGATTTTCCATGGCAGATGGATGCCAAGCCTTTTTAGATGATTGTTTTCTCAGTTACTAATGGGGAAGTGTGCATGACACTATACAATGCTCTTACAGCTAGCATTTTCTGACTCTGGTTTTGAAATTCTAAGCACAGTCCATCGACCGAAGGGAGCATGAAGACAAATTCCAGTCTCAGTCCCAGAGCACTTTCCAGTCATAATCAATGGAAGCTCTGCTGGACCTGGGTTATGGAGAGGGGTACCAGGGCTCCCAAGACAATGTTTGTTCTCCAACTCTAACTTAGAGATAACAAACAGGTTTTGCTTGGTGATGTCGTTACGGGGAAGTGCTGTCTTCTCTCCTTTGGTCACGAGATCCCCAGCATCTAGAAGCAATTTTAAAAGCTCCTCCTCAGTGCTTAATTACTCAGATGCAGAAGCAGACATAGAGGAAGAGAGACATTCTTTCTTGAAGATGTAGGAGTGGATAGAATTGGTTCCATTTTATATTTACTAAGGGACTGATGGGGCAAAGGAGGCTGTGTGATTAGTTCTCTGGTCTGTGTTACACAGTGGATCAGACTAAATGACCTCAATGGTGCCTTCTGGGCTGAAATTCTGTGAGTGAAATCATGTATCAATTGAAATCTGTGGCAAACTCACAGGGTTTTATGAACAATTCTGCTTTCAAGTGTTCGCTCATCCAATGGCTCAACAGTCCTGAAAGAATTAAGAAGACCCTCATTTTCCAAAATCAGCACTGGCCTACCTCTTCTTCCACTGAAGAGAATAGTAAAACTCCTGTGGTCTTCAGTGGGAGCAGAGATAAGCCAGTGGCTGGTTCTTTCAAAACTCAGACCATACAAGTCTGCTAGAGAGTGACAGGTGATGGAGGTGCTACAGGCACTTCTGTTTATTGATTTTTCCTCAGAATTCAGTCCACGTGAGAGAGAATGAATGGTTCAGTGAAGGCAGTGGAGAGCCCCAAAAGTGTTTGGTTTGGTCACCTATGAAATGTGTTGTGAGGGTCAAAGTCTGAAAATCCAACCAAGCAAAATCAACATTGTTATCCCCTGCTTGACAGGTAGCTTGAGTATGGAATGCACTGAGGAGTAGAGATGGCCTTTCTGGCCATTAGAATTGTTCCAGTCAGATCTGGAAAGAAGGGTTTTGATTTGTCTGAGCAGGGATTGCTTGCCATCTTATGCCCACTTGAGTATAAAGACATAAGCTCACTTTAACAAAGGCTACCAATGCAACTGTTAGAAAATGATCAGAGGAAGAACAAGAAGGATTAAATGGGCCAAAAGAAACCTGATGAGGTTCAACAAGGACAAGTGCAGAGTTCTGCACTTAGGGCAGAAGAATCCCATTCACTTTTACAGACTAGGGACTGAATGGCTAGGAAGAAGTTCTGCAGAAAAGGACCTAGGGGTTACAGTGAACAAGTAGCTGGAAATGAATCAATGGATGCCCTTCTTGCCAAGAAGGCTAACAGCATTTTGGGCTGTATAAGTAGGGACATTGCCAGCAGATCGAGGGATGTGATCATTCCCCTCTATGTGACATTGGTGAGGCCTCATCTGGAGTACTGTGTCCAGTTTTGTGCCCCACACTTCAAGAAGGATGTGTAAAAATTGGAAAGAGTCCAGTGAAGGGCAACAAAAAAGATTAGGGGGCTGGAGCACATGAGTTATGAGGCGAGGCTGAGGGAACTGGGATTGTATAGTCTGCAGAAGAGAAGAATGAGGGGGGAATTGATAGCTGCTTTCAACTCCTGAAAGAGGGTGCCGAAGAGAATGGATCTAGACTGTTCTCAGTGGTAGCAGATTACAGAAAAAGAAGTAATGGTCTCAAGTTGCAGTGGGTAGGTTTAGGTTGGATATTAGGAAAAACTTTTTCACTAGGAGGGTGGTGAAGCACTGGAATGGTTACCTAGGGAGGTGATGGAATCCCCTTCCTTAGAGGTGTTTAAGGTCAAGCTTGATAAAGCTCTGGCTGGGAAGATTTAATTGGGGATTGGTCCTGCTTTGAGCAGGGTGTTGGAATAGAAGATCCCCTGAGGTCCCTTCCAACCCTGACATTCTATGATTCTATGATATACTCAGGGCTTACTCCAATTTAAATCAGGAATATGTAAAAACTGATGAGCTGCCTCAAGGATCACGGCAAGGCAAACCTGGGGTCTCTGTTCGGATTTCACACATTCAAGAAAAAAAATCCCATACACATTAAAAAGAGAAAGGATTGAATAAAAACTGAGTAAGGGCCTCTGGATTTTGCTAATGGAAAATGGAAGTGTGAGCTATCACTTAATGCAGCACTATTCATTCAGATATGCCATCAATTTGGATGTGGCCCTGGCAAAGACGTCTGTATTGGTGCTCTACTGGAGTTGTATTTGCAAGAAAGCAAAGGAGAGAAACTCAGGTTTAAACATGTTTTATTCCACAGCCCTTCTGATAGATGCTCACTTAGCTCTCTCTCGTGCATATACGCACACACTTGCATACATATATATATGTACATACATACGTATACGAAGTATCTATGCAGCAAGAACATTTTAAAAGGAATAAATGTTCAGCTTGCTAAATCTCATGACCCCTTTTTTCTAAAATCCTGGAAATTTCCACAAAGAATCCCCTGCTTGTGCTATCCATTTTTCAGAATAATCTGACTGTTCCTGATGATTGCAGAGAGGGGGCAAAATTGTTTTTAAATAGAAAAAATTAACGTCTTGCATAATTACTCTTTCCATTCTGAAGCCTGGGATGGATCTCAGTGGGTGAAGCTTTTCTGACTGATCTCCTTTTTTTCTGAGGTACACAGCCAGCCAGATATTAATTTGCAGATTGGAGCTCCAGTTTAAACCAGATTTCAACTTCCCACAATGGGTTCTTCAGTTCTTAGGTTCCACTGAAGGTCCATCTCTGGTCATTTTAATTAATTTATTACATGATGAGAATATTGAATTTGAGTTGGTTAGAAAATGACATTTCTATCTTCTTGGAAATATGGACATTTCAAAATATGTTTCCATTCTGAATTGGAATATTTTGAAATTTTTCATGAAATGGATATTGTGAAAAAAAAATCCAGATACATCAAAGTGACATTATTGAAATGTTTCATTTCAATAATTCCAAACCATTGCAATTATAATATGATATAAAATAGAGTACAGAATACCAAATATTGTTTTGTGTATAATATATAAATCTAATATTGTTTTATATGTTATTATAGTATTTAAAAGTTAATACTTTGAACCCAATATCCCATAAAAGTGAAAATAAAATGAAATAAGAGTGTCGGAACAAAATGATATGGGAAAGTCTATAAAACAAAATAATTCATTTTGATTTAACTCATTGCAAATTATTTCTGTTGAATGCTTGGTCAAAATTGGACCATTTCTGAAACATATTTTGATTTCAGCTAAATGGCATGTTGCAAAAAAGAATAGTTCCATCATTCCTCCTCCCCCCTCCTTGCAACTTCATCTGTATCTAATATCAGCAATTGCTTCCCTTCGTTTGCAGGTTCCAAGGTCTCTGCTGAAGAGTATTGAGGACATGTGGTAGGACAACCAGACATGTGTGACTGAAATAGAGTTGGTGGGATTCTCCGATTTCCAATCATTGCAAGTCCTACCCTTTGTGCTGGTGTTCACCTTCTATGTGATGTCCCTGGTAGGAAACACTCTGATTCTTATCATCATGATCACAGACTCTGTCCTTCAGACCCCTATGTATTTCTTCCTCAGGAATTTGTCCTTCCTGGAGATCTGCTACACCTCGGTCACCCTACCCAAGATTTTGGTCAACCTGATCTCGGAGACCCAGTCCATCTCCTTTGTAGGCTGTGGTGCTCAGATGTTTCTCTTCGCTCTCTTTGGTATCACCTGAGTGCTGCTTCCTCTCTGTCATGGCGTATGACCGGTACGTGGCCATATGCCACCCCCTGCAATACACCCTCAGCATGAACCAGATGGTTTGTGCTTGGATGGCAGCCGGTTCCTGGATTGTTGTTATCCTGGTAGGTTTTGGACACACCATTTCGATATTTACACTGCCTTTCTGTGAGTCTAATAGAATCAAACATTTCTTCTGTGACGTTTTCCCTGTGCTGAGACTGGTCTCCACAGACACCCACAAGAATGAAGCTGCAGTTACTACCATGACAGTTCTCTTTATACTGGCACCATTTTTGCTTATCCTCTTGTCATACGGCCTCATCATCTCCACCATCCTGAAGATGCCCTCAGCTGAAGGCAGACACAAAGACTTCTCCACTTGCTCCTCACACCTCATTGTGGTTTCTCTCTTCTATGGGACTGGAACTTTTATTTATATGCAGCCCAGTTCAGAACAGTCCCAGGGCAGTAATAGGTTCCTTTCCCTGGTATACACGGTGCTGACTCCAACATTAAACCCCATTATTTACAGCCTGAGGAACAAGGAGATAAGATGTGCTCTCAGGAAGACAATAAGCAGGCAAATGTTCCCTCGGGTAACATCTATAGGATGATGCTGTTGTGTGTTGTGCTTGAGAGACTCTGGGATGTGGAAATTGTACATCTCCATTCTTGCTAGAAATGCAATATATTCTTGTCTGAAATACCTTAAATGTTCTCCTCTCAGCTAGGGACAAATCATGAGTAACTACAGCGAAGGATTAATTCTCTTTACACTGACAGTGGTGTAAATGTATTAAATACTGGTGAGACCACTACTGGAATTCTGTTCCCGGTCCTGGTGTCACTACATTAAATTTATATTGGGTAACTGAAAAGCTTTCAGAGAAAGGGTAGAAGATTGATTAATGGGACAGAGTACGGCCTCCTGGAAGAGACTGAAGAAGATAGATATATATATATATATATATATATTGTTTATTGAAAGGGTGGTTAAGAAATGACTTAATCAAAATAAGTAAGTAACTGGGAGTAAATAACTCTTACATTTAACAGATAAAGTTATATCAATATCCAATGGCTAAAAGTTGAACTATGCAAACGTCAAACTACAAATATGATCCAATATTTTACCAGTAACAGAGTAAAATCAAGAGTGATGAAGACTCCAGAAAAAATGGGGGAGGGCTCAATAATGAGGGGGACAGGCTACATGGATTCAAAGGCATCTGGATTGCTTGGTAAGCTGTGTACAAGCAAGTACTTTGTATTTTAATGCAGCTAAATATAAATGTATACATCTAGGAATATAGAACACAGGCCATAAATACAAGATGAGACATTCTATCCTGGAAAGCAGTGACTCTGAAAAAATATTTGGGGGCTGTGGTGGATAATCAGCTGAATGTGAGCTCCTTGTGAAATGTTGTAGCCGAAAGGGCTAATGAAATCCTGGGTTGCATAAACAGGGGAATTTTTAGTAGAAGTACAAAGGTTATTTTACTTCTATATTTGACACTGCTGGAATACTGTATCCTGTTCTGGACTCTACAGTTGAAGAAGGGTGTTGATATATTGGAGAGGGTTCAGAGAAGAACCATGAGAATAATTAAAGGCCTAGAAAATGTGACTTAAGTGATGAATTTAAGGAGCTTAATCTATTCATTTTATGAAAGACAATATTAAGAGGTGACTTGATGATCGTCTATAAGTACCTACCCAAGGAATGAATATTTGATAAAGGGGCTGTTCAGTGTAGCATAGACAACCACAGCAAGATTCAACGGCTGGCAGTTGAAGCTTGACAAATTCAGGCTCCAAATAAAGCATCTTATTTTTTCTTTAACAGTGAGGGTAATGAACCATTGGAACAATCTGTGATGCTGATGCCAGATCTGGTCAAATCTGCATGCTCAGTTGAAAACTTGACAAACTCACAGCTGGAAGTCAGATTGATTCTAATGTGTATTAGCAGAAGATCAAAAGATGCTGTTAAGTGTATGCGAATGTGTTTAGTGTTTCACCTTCATAAATTAATTTGATTTTGCATGCATTGTTTTCACTGATTTGTATCTTGTTAATATTTTGCTTTGTATATGCTCCCCAATATCTAAATAATACTCCAAATATGAAAGAAGCCTTGTGTTATGCAAATGAAGGACTCTTATGAGAAAGGTAATGCAGCTCAGGGACTTCAAAGTGATTGTGTAGGGCATTCAGAGTTCAGAAACTCTAAAAGCATCTCTCTATCACAGCCGTCAAAGAAGAAACCATGTGATAGCTGTCCTGTCAGATTGTTCTAAGAGAACAAGTATAGATATGGATACAAAGGAAAATCATTCATTTCAGGATGGGTTGGATTCTAACAGGTTAGAATAATTGAACCAGAAAAGGACATACTCAAAGCTATTCAGGGTTGCCCTGAGATACTTTTGGGAAACTGGCAGATTACTCCATCTCTGCTACCATTTGGAATTATAGACTCATCTGAACACTTCAGAGGCCGTAGCAGCACAGAGTTCAAAAAGGCAGGAGGAGAAAAGTGTGTGTGAGAGTGCTGTTTTCAAGGCAAGAGGAAGGAAGCCAGTCGTAGTGGACGTTACTTGGGGAAGAACAAACAGCACTGGAGGTGCCTGGTAAGTGACTTTTATTTGGGAAGGTAGTTGTTCGATATGGACTTTTGGGATGAGGAGAGCTGCAGAAAGAAGGGTTTAGGGCTGCGTGTATGCCTAGATGCAAGATAGGGTGTTGATGTGCTCTCTCACATTGTGGTAATTGTCCTCAATGATTTCTTCAAAGGTCTCATGCAGAAGCTGGGCAATGCACTTGCGCAGGTTCCTTGGCAGAGCTACTGTGCTCCTAGTCCCAGTAAAGCTAACATGTCTGCACCACTGTGCCATGAGGGGTGGGGGGACCATTTCTGCACACAGGCAAGAGGCATAAGGTCCAGGGCAGAAGCCACAATGTAGTAGAAGACCCTCCCTTGATTCCCAGGTTACCTCAGCAGCGAGATATCTTCCAGGACAAACTCATCTGCTGGAAAATGTGGGGACAGTGTTCAGTATAGAGGTCCCCTGCAGCAGTAGCCTCTCCCCAAGGCACAGAACCAAGCCCAGAGGACACTATGGCCCTGAAATAATCAGTCCCCCTTGCCCCTGTGCTTAATCACCATTTGGGGGCTCCTGTGGGTTACGTGTGCTCATTTTGGGACTGGCACTTTCTGCTATTGTGTACACTGTACTTATCTTTAAGTATGACCGAATCATTGCTCTGTCTAGTGTGAACAATGCTGCCTCTGTTAACTATTGCATTTTGGCTTTACAGATGCAACCTTGAGATCCCAGCCATCCTTGTTATCAACAGCCGAAAGCCTTTCAAAGAATCAGGAAGCATGCACAAAGAACCAAAGAGGACCTGCTGCATGAATTCATGCAGCGGTCCCTTACTGAAAATCAGAAAGTACAGGAGTGGCAGGAGACTGAAAGAAGGCTCTGCCAGCAAAATGCAGATTGCCAGCACCAAAGCATGAAGCGGCTCATAAGCATTATGGAGCGCCAAGCAGACTCGATATAGATGCTCATAGCACTGCAGATGGAGCAGCTCCTCGCCTGCCCCCCCTTCAGCCCTTGTCCCAAAACTCTTTCCCTTGTGCCCCCATGTCACTGCCAACCCATTTCCCCCAACATCTGGTTTCTTACCACCACTAGCTGCCTCCAACACCTGTAGCTTCACCACCCAGCCCTGCAAACTACAACCCTTACCCTCTACACTCAACCCCCATCACCATCCATTTTAGCCAGCCTGAAGTGCAGTACTCAT
The DNA here is from genome assembly GCF_025201925.1 of Gopherus flavomarginatus. NCBI lineage: Eukaryota > Metazoa > Chordata > Testudines > Testudinidae > Gopherus > Gopherus flavomarginatus. The sequence continues at coordinate 15,378,263 of NC_066627.1, read as the reverse complement.
TGCACGGCACTCCAGACAGGAAGGCTAAATATGATAACAGGACATATGCAAATCTGTGATTGTCTTGTTCCACATCCCACCCCTTCCTTCGTCCCAGCCAGCACAGATGTGTCATGCCCTTTCTGTTTCCCTAGCAGTTGTGTTTCTTATCAATAAATGCATTTTTTTTGGCTTTGAAAACATTCTTTATTGCATGAAGTAAAAGATATCGTAGCCCAGGAAAGCAACAGGCACTGCAAGTCAGTGCATCATATGCACCAAACACAGATGCATACTAGCACTGGAACCACTGCACTTCACTCCTGTACAGGGCACCAAACATTACTGGTGACTTTCAGCATCAAATTGTCCCTCAAGGCATCCCTAATCCTTACAGCCGCACACTGGGCCCCTCTAATAATCCTGGACTCTGGCTGTTCAAATTCAGACTCCAGGTGTTGAACCTCTGTGGTCCATGCCTGAGTGAATCTTTCACCCTTCCCTTCACAAATGTTATGGAGGGTACAGCATGCAGCTATAACTGTGGGGATGTTATCGTCTGCCAGCTTCCCATACAGAGATCACCAGCAGCCCTGTAATGGCCAAAAGCACACTGAACTGTCATTCTGCACTGACTCAGCTTGTTGTTGAACTGCTCCTTGCTGCTGTCAAGGCTTCCTGTGTGGAGTTTCATGAGCCACATATTAAAGGGTAAGTGGGGTCTCCAAGAATCACAATTGGCCTTTCGACTTCCCCTACGGTGATCTTCTGGTGTGGGAAGAAAATCCCAGCTTGCAGCTTCCTGAGCAGGCCTGTATTCTGAAAGATGCGTGTCATGCACCTTTCCAGGTCTGCCTGCATTAATGTCCATGAAATGCCCACAGTGATCCACAAGTGCCTGGAGAACCATAGAGAAATACCCTTTCCTATTTATGTATTCAGAGGCTAGGTGGTCTGATGCCAGAATTGGAATATGCGTCCCATCCACAGTTAGGGAAACCCATTTGTGCAAAGCCAGCCACAATGTAATGCTCATTGCCCAGAGTCATGGTTCTTCTGAGCAGGATGCGATTAATGGCCCTGCACATTTGCATCAAAATGAGTCCAGTGATTGACTTTCCCACTCTGAACTGGTTAGTGACTGATCAGTAGCTGTCAGCTTCCAGACTGTAATAGCCATCTGCTTCTCTATCAGCAGGGCAGTTCTCAATCTCATGTCCTTGCACCACAGGGTGGAGGCAAGCTTAGTACACAGTCCCATGAAAGTGGTTTTCTTTACCCAAAGGATCTGCAGCTGCTGCTTGTCATCCCACCACTTACTGCTTATTTCCTGAGCCCACAGTCATAGAATATCAGGCTTAGAAGAAACCTCAGGAGGTCATCTAGTCCAATTACCTACTCAAAGCAGGACCAATCCTCCACTATTTGTTTTTGACTACAGATCCCTAAATGGCCCCCTCAAGGATTGAACTCGCAACCCAAGGCCTAGAAGGCCAATGCTCAAACCACTGAACTATCCCTCCCCCTCACAAGCCACTGTGGTGAGCATGTCCATGAATGCCACAAGCAACTTCATGTCGTCTGTGTTATGCAATGACATCATTGTTGGACTTCTCACTGTCACTCTGCAGCTTAAGGAGTAACTCGACTGCAATTTGTGACGTTCTGGCAAGACCCATCAGCATATTCCTCACAAGTTCAGGATCTGTTCCCGCAGACCAAAAGGGAAGACAGAGCATGCAGTACAAAAAAAGTTGAAAAATGGTGCCAAATGTGGATGGAAGCACAGGGGTTGCTGGGATGTGAAGCGATGCATCACAGGGCATTGGGACAGACCCAGAATGCCCCTCACTCCCCCCTCTGCTTCTTTCCTACAAACCACAACGCCAGAATGGGAAGAGGTGCTCTGTGGGATAGCTGCCCATAGTGCACTGCTGCAAGTGCCGCAAATGTGGCCACACCACTGCTTTTGCAGCTGACAGTGTGAACACATGGCAGTGCTTTCCCTGCTGCAGTCTCCGAGGGCTGGTTTAACTCACAGAGCTCTACATCAGCGAGTGCAGTCACACCCTTAATACATTTCCCAGACCTGAAGAAGAGCTCTGCATAAGCTCTCACCAACAGAAGTTGGTCCAATATAAATTATTACCTCACCTACCTTGCCTATCTGATATCCTGGGACCAACATGGCTACAACAATATTGTATTTAAAAATCTTGGCCATAGATATCAAAGCCCAGAAGAAGAAAGAATCATTGTCTTTATTTCACAGATGTGGAAACCATGGTGAAGAGAAATTACTTGATCCATGTCAGTGTCAGAGCTGGGAAGATAACCCCAAAGTCATGACTGACCACCCCTGCCCCACAGACCTTTCAATTTACATGGACAAGCCAGACAAAGGGATGGAAGGGGAACCACAGCCACAGGGAGATGGGAAGTAACTTGTCCATGCTCACACTACACAGAGGGTGAATTTCAGCCACTGGGGAATAAACCAGATGTGGATATAACCAATATACACAAGAATCAATACTGAGGCTGCTGGACTTATTTGAAGCATCTGGTGCTTGCTGCTGTTGGAGACAGACAGAGCTTGACAACCCCTGTTATAACTATAAAAGGAAGCGAATAGCCCTCCTGTGTACAATACTATAAAATCCCTCCTCGCCAGAGACACCACAATCCTTTTACCTGTAAAGGGTTAAGAAGCTCAGGTAACCTGGCTGACACCTGACCCAAAGGAAAAATAAGGGGACAAGATACTTTTAAATCTTGATGCGGGGAAGGCTTTTGTTCTGTGCTCTTTGTTTTGGGGTTGTTCACTCTTGGGACTAAGCGGGACCAAACATCAATCCAGGCTCTCTAAATCTTGCTGAATAAGTCTCTCATATTTCAAACTTGTAAGTAACAGCCAGGCAAGGCTTGTTAGCTTTATCTTTGTTTTCTTAACTTGTAAATGTTCCTTTTTGCTAAGAGGATTTACTGCTCTTTGGTGTAACTTTGAACCTAATGCTAGAGGGGGTTCCTCTGGGCTCTATGAATCTGATTACCCTGTAAAGTTATTTTCCGTCCTGATTTTACAGAGATGATTTTTCCTTTCTTTCTTTAATTAAAAGCCTTCTTTTTAAGAACCTAATTGATTTTTCCTTGTTTTAAGATCCAAGGGGATTGGATCTGCACTCACCAGGAATGGTTAATCTCTCCTTGTTTTAAGATCCAGGGGCTTGGATCTGTGTTCACCAGGAACTTGGTGGAAATGTCTCTAAAGGCTACTGGGAGGGAGATAGTCTGGGGGGAAGGTAGACAGAGTTTCCCAAATAACTCTTAAAGGATTGGGTGGTGGCTGTAAAACCAGATCTAAGCTGGCAATTAAGCTTAGAGGTTCTTATGCAGGTCCCTACATCTGTACCCTAGAGTTCAGAATGGGAAAGGAACTTTGACAATTCCAGTGCTCACAGCTCATGCAGAGCTGTTCAGGGCAGGTGGGACACCCAAGGTCCTACAAACAAGTAGAGGACCGATGCAGCATAGCAGTGTAGCAAGATTGCAAGCCCCTTAAGGAAGACACCATCTTTTTATCCAGTGCCTGGGGTCCTGATCGATGGCCAAGTGTTCTGGTGATACAAATAAATACATAGCAATACAGGTCCCCACTGTGGAGTTGGTACAAATCCTACTGACTGCACTACCAGAACTGCCATCCCACGGCCATACTGCAGGCCGGAATAAGAATCTCGCACCAGTTTCTCAGGCCTTTAATTGCTCAGATAAAATTGACCCTGGATCCAAAAATTCCCTGGAATGGTGTTTTCCTTTAGCCAAACTTAAATCTGCTGGCTGAGGTTTGATGAACTGTAAAATTAATGTGCATCCTCTAAGGAGTAGCCCTGAATGTTCTATCACTAACACCAGTTTAACATTCTTGTAACCTCAATTGAGGCAGTGTAGCCTAGTAGAGAGTGCATAGGCTCGGGGCTAAAGAGACCTGGGCTTTGTTCCTGGCTTTGACCTGTTGGGTGAGTTTGAGCAAGTCACTTCCTTGTTCTGTGCCTTAGTTTCCACAATGGGTACAAGGAGCAGAAGTACTTGTGGCACCTTAGAGACTAACAAATTTATTTGAGCGTAAGCTTTCGTAGCCCAGTTAGTCTCTAAGGTGCCACAAGTACTCCTGTTCTTTTTGCGGATACAGACTAACACGGCTGCTACTCTGAAATGGGTACAAGGGGGATAATTATACTGGCCTCCTTTGTAAAGCACTTTGAGATCTATTGGAGAAAAGTGCTACATAAGAGCTGGAAGTTTTTATTATTACCTCTGATTTACAATTTTGTAAGCATGAAGAGAATCCATTCTACAGACTTGAGTAGAGTTAATCCTGATTTACACTTAGAAGTGGGAGAAGAATCAGGCCCATAATATTTTAACTTTACAGAGCTGACCATCCATGTACCTGAAGGAAATACCACACACATAAAACAGTCACTGATATTTTTTTAATAATAGACAAATTCTTTTTAAAAATGTCTCTTTGGCTGGGACATGCAAAGGGGCAAGACGGAGTTAGGTACCCAAATCCCATTGACTTTGAATAGGATTTGGGCACTAAACACCTTCAATTTTTTTTGAAAATCTTACCTGTGTATCAAATATCCCTGTGAACAAAGCAAATATTATTTTCCTCATCTGCAAAATGTGGCTACTGATTTATAAGCTGGTTCAATGACAGAGCTGAGAATAAACCCTACTTGGACAAACCACCAGCCATTCATCCGATATATAGTTGGACTAAGTATCTTCAAATGCACATGATAATCACATCACAATTAGTTGACTACACTTGGTGTTTGGTCTTCAAAATGTTTGAGAGACCTGTCCGTTACAGCTATTCCCCTATTCCATTTTGTTTCCCCAGACTCCATTTTGTTTTCTGTTCTCCTGTGGCCGCCCTTCCCTGGCTGTTAAGTTGTTTACCAGGGCCACTGCCCTTCTCAAAGGGAGGGCCCCTTAACTTGTTTAACAAGAGCCATTGCCCTTCTCAAAGGGATGGCCACTTGTGCTGCATGCTAAGTGGGACCACTGCCCTTTTCAAAGGGTTAGTCCTGTTATCACCTCGTTGAACCTGGGCTTGGTGTAGGGTAGGCAATGTCCAGAGCTGCAAGGCCTATTGTGGTTTCAAGATCCTGGGCATGAGTCATAGTCTCATGTGCTCTTGAGTCACCTATTGCACAGGACTATGTCCAGGCATGTCTCTGGGCTTACCTTCAGTTTTTCCCCTGTGCCCCCTCCCCTGTGACAGAGGGAGCCTATCAGGATTACTGGTGGGAAACTGCCCAAGTTTGCCTTTAAAACCAGACATTTTTGAAACACACCTCAGAAAGGTTCCTGCATTGCTGCCTGGTCTGATCAGCCAGGGGTTCTGGGGAGTCCTTTCTCCTCTCTCGTTTTATTTTTGAGCGTACCCCCGTTTTTGAAACCCCCCCCCACGAAGAACGAATTGCTACCTGAGAGATCTCCTGATTATTGAGACTGTACCGAACCCTCCTTGCCTCTTCTGATGTTGCTGCTGCTTCTGCCTTTGCTGCTGCCTTGGGGACTGGTAAGAATCCCTCTGTAAAACTTTCTATACTTTTATTTTATTATTTTAGCTGCTGGCTCTGTTTCCCCAGCACACAGACTCAAGCTAAACCTTGGTCTGTGTCTTAAAACCTCTCTTAAACTACAGGGCTCTTTGCCACTGCTATGCTCTGCTCCTGTGGGCTTTGCCTTGGGGCTCTCTGCTTTCAGCTGTATCCACCGCTGTAGCCACCATCCCTTGGCTTCCTTGGGAGCTGGGTCCTGGATACATACCACTCTGCCCTCTGTAACCTCCCCATAGCATAAGGTGCACCATAGGTCTTGTTTTTTTTTTAATTTAATAAGTCATAGTTTGTTAAGATTGTAGAGCTTGTAAGTTTCTGTGATATTTGTTGTGTTGCCTAATTGTTGGTTAAGATAAGTTTAGAAAATCATTGCCTGGTTGTATTCTGTAGCTGCTTGTCATTTTATATAAGTTTGATTAAGTTAGGGGATAGATAAGGTTTTTACTATTTGAATTTGTCTTCCCACTGCCCCAATCCCCCCCCCGAGCTCCCCAGTCACTCATTGCAGTCTCTCTGCTGTTTAAACTTGCAGCCTGTCTGCTCTCTGTGTCTCCCTGAGTTTAAATCTCCCTCTGTAGCACCTCTATCTTTGGTTTCTGCTCCACCACGTGCTCCTCTTCCCCCATCCCCTAACCTCATTCCTCTACCACTGCCTTTCTCTCTCTCTCTCTCTCTTTTAATCCCTTCCCCCACGTGTTCACCCCGCTCCTACTGCTGCCAAACCTCAATTGTATTACTGAAGTCTAGCATAAAACCCCATTGGTTACCCTTTTTCTCTCTCACACACCTCACATTTTATATTTACACCACTGTGACACATTTTTACCTAGAGTTGTTGGTTATTTAACACATTTTACCCATAACTGTTAGTTGGTTATATGCTGCTGTGACACACCCTTTACCTAGAAATTGTTAGCTACCTGTTACATTTATACTTCAGTGTTAGTTGGTTACCAACTGTATTGTACCCCACTGTATTGTACCCCACTATTGAAACCCCCTATACTATACTAAAAGAACTCCCTCCCCAATTGCCTACCTTAACAAACCCCATACCCCTCACTATTAAATTTTCCCTGTTTTTGCATTTTCTTAATAAAGTTTATTTTGCACCCCACCTGTGTGGTAATTGCTCCCCAAGATCCCATGTACCTGCAGGCAGGGACAAGACCAAATAATCAAACCAAGCCAAATGTATTGTCTAAACGCAAAGCAGTACGATAGGAAAAGGAGATATACTCTCCTTCCACAAAGCAAATTCTCTCAATGTTAACATTACACAGAAGGGGTATTCAAAGACATGCATTTCAGATAGCAGTATTTATGGTATTACTTTACATATTTACATATTACAAAGCCCTTTACTCACCACGAAAATCCAGCCTGCCAGTTTGTACCAGTTCCTAAACTTGCTCTTCCGGCCTGTACTTTTCTTATCTGTTTTGGAAGCTACATGCCAAACTGGTTGGGCATTGAGGTTCATCCCAAATTGTGCTAGGACACGCCCTTCATGTATCTTGGCTTTGACAGGGTTCCTATATTCTAATGCCAAAGCTGGCTTCAGCTTTGCAAAATGTTGTGTGATATTCAACAAGGGTGAATAGAATTGTGGAGAGAGCATAATGCATTCAGTTGACATAACTTCCCATATATATATTTAAAAGTTCTCCTGAGTCAATGGCTTGGAGATATAATCTACATTGTATTAATACTGTGTGCATAATACCCATTGATATGGTGTATACTACACCCAACATATATGTATTATGTAACACCTTGACTGGGGCCTAATCCCACTGAAATCGGTGGAAAGACGCCTGTTCACTTCAGTGTTCACTGGATGAAGTCTATGGCCTGGTATTTTCAAAGGAAAAAAAGGGAGTTAGGGCCAGATTTGCAAAGGTATTTAGGCACCTAAAATGCAGATAAGTGCCTGTTGGGTTTCCATAACACATAGGGAGGTTAGATGTTTAACTCTGCATGTGCCTATGTGTACTGTTGGTCTCTGTGCATCCTCGTGGGTCTATACATGGTATTAAACACTCAGTTCATATTTGTGGCAGCAACTGCACATTGAGATTATTTTACTGCGCTGACCTAGCCTCTCTGTGAATCACGTGATGCTATCCATCAAATCCCCTGCCATGCAGGGCAAGTCAAAGCCCCCCTGTCACTTGCCCATGCATGGGGCTGGCCCCCCCACTGCCAACCACCTGCATCGGGCTGGCCCGGCCTGAGCTGCTCTCCCTAGCCCTCCCTCCCACACAGGGTTGGTATTACTGCTCACCCCCCAGCCCCCCACATGTTCCTCCATGCCCTGCTAGGGGTCGCACCCCACTTTTTTGGCAAAACTGATGCTAATTTGGGATGAGCAAATTGGACAAATTCTGTGACAGGACTTAAAAAAAGGGACTGTCTCAGGGCTTGTCTACATCACAAAGTTGCAGCGCTGGTGAGGGGGTTACAGCGCTGCAACTTAGGAGGTGTACACATCTGCAGGGCATCACCAGCGCTGCAACTCCCTGTTTGCAGCGCTGGCCGTACTCCCGTTTTGTCTCGGGTGTAGAGGATCCAGCGCTGGTGATCCAGCGCTGGTAATCAAGTGTAGACACTTACCAGCGCTTTTCTTGACCTCCGTGGAATAAGCAGGTATCCCAGCATACCTGAGGAAGCCTCTCTGGTAATCAAGCAGGTCTCCTTCCCCGCGGTTTGCTCCGGTGTTCTCCGAACCCCCGAGCAAGCAGGTCTCCTTCCCCGCGGTTTGCAGGGGGGTTCGGGGAACGCGAGAGCAAACCGCGGGGAAGGAGACCTGCTTGCTCGGGGGTTCGGGGAACACTGGAGCAAACCGGGGAAGGAGACCTGCTTCCCCGCGGTTTGCTCTCGCGTTCCCCGAACCCCCCTTGAAGCCGCCCAACAGCGCTGCAGTGTGGCCACATCTAACACCACTTGCAGCGCTGGTTGCTGTAAGTGTGGCCACTCTGCAGCGCTGGCCCTATACAGCTGTACTAATACAGCTGTAACAACCAGCGCTGCAAAATTGTAGATGTAGACATATCAGGCAAAACAGACGTATGGTTACCCTTCCCAATTATCTTTGTGAAACTCAGAATCCAGAACTGAATTTCACAGCCCAGGTCAGTTGTTGGTTATTAGTGAATCAGTAGCCATATGAAAGTCACAGCACTGGGTATAACTCCAATTGGCCTCTTTAGTGGCAGGTTCAGAAGACAGGCGAAGGGAAAACAGTCCCAGTGTGAGCACCAACTTCTTAGTTCTGACCTAGAGCAATAACCTCCTTTAGTTAGTTTTGAATCACATTACCTGACAGAATTCTGGAATGTGTGTATGTGTGTGTGTGTTTGTGTGAGCTTGTATTCCCACATCCCTCTCTATCTAATATTTTGACTATCTAATTGTCCATCTGTCCACTACCTTGTTGTCCATCTGTATAATCATCTGTCCATCCACCTAATTGTCCATTCTGCTGTCTGACCACCAAGATCTATCTGTCCATTTTCCTCCTTGTACTGTTTACCCACCTAACTATCCCTCTGTCTGTATTTCCAATTGTCTATCTACAGTCCTATCAATCTGCCATGTCATCTGTTCATCTGTCTAATCATCTCTCTGTCCACTTGTCTAATGGTTTTAACATTCACCTGCCTTTATCTATCTATCTATCTATCTATCTATCTATCTATCTATCTAATCTACTGCTAATTGGCCCATCCCGGTGGGAAGTGGAATTCAGTGGGCAGGGCCTGCTATGTGGGTGCATTTCACAGTCATGGTCACTAAAGTCAAATTAAAAATACATCATGATTATTGGTAGCTAAAGGATATTCCTTCTGACTCCGTGTGCGGCTAATTTCACAGGCAAAGCAGATGGGAATTGGAGCTGACAAGGGGCTTGCAGTGGGACTGTGACACTCTGCTAAGGGCAGCAGTGGCAAGGGGATAGACTGTAACTGGAGCTGTCTCTGGCCCTAGTGACTGACCAGAGAAGTGGCAACGAACAGTCTGTCCATAGGATGTAAAGTGCTTGACCTTAAGGATGGAGCTGTTTCTATAGGTCTGATAGCAGATCTGCACTGACAGATCCCCAGCATGAAGGAACCCTGAACAGTATCATCTGAAACATGTTAATTTCATTGACTCTTGCTTAGGATAAAAATAACAATCAGTTAAAACCCCTGCTTCACTATGTGCTCGTTAAAATCATCCTCCTTAGCAACACAGCTACTAAAATGAAATCTCCCCAACTAGCCATGCAGCACCTGTCGTTCTATGGGGATTTGTAGGAAGACACGGAGGTTATTATAACTCCTCATGTCTTTATCAGCAGTCTGAGAAATGTTATGCCCAGCTGAGACCTGGGCACTGCCTGGTGATCTGACAAACCTCTCAAAGAATTAAGGGCCAGTGGCAGAAAAAAAGCTACTCTTCATTTTAATGGGTCTCAGGGAGGCCATTAGAATGGAAACACTGTTGGAAAATGCAGGTTGCAGCAGCAGTCCCACAGGGGCTGATTAGAAAGGAAAGTCAGAGCCACTGATTAATGTTAGACAAAGGAAGGGGAGGGTTTGTTCCTATGGCAAGGAGCCCCCTGATGTGTAAAGTGAAAGGGGTCAGGCCAGTTTGACCAGCTCCTGTGAAGGGTGATCCCTTCATTCATAAATTCCACCAGAGTCTCACCTAGCTAGGGGATGTAGTGGGTGGGTGTGTGTGTTGGGGGGGAGGAGGAATGGATTGCAGTGAAACTGACATGTAAACAAACCAGACTTTCCCTCTGGGTTAGCTGAGGCAGCAGGGCCCAGGTCCAGTGAGTGAAAGGCAATTCCAGGTGTCTAGGCCTCAATGACAGAGATCAGCCAAAGTACCTGGATTGTGACAGGCTTTTCTGTCCTGCCCATGACACCCAGTGCTGCCAGTGCCCCTCAGTCCTAGCCCACAGCCCCTACCCACGATGCTATTCCATCTCTGGGCCCACATGGACAGAGCTCTGCCAGTGCCCCTCAGTCCTGACCCACAGCCCCTACCCACAATGCTATTTCATCTCTGGGCCCACACAGACACAGGGCTCGGCCAGTGCCCCTCAGTCCTGACCCACAGCCCTTACCTGCAATGGTATTCCATCTCTGGGCTCACTCGCTCACACTCTCTCTCTCCACTCCCCAGCTTTGACAGTGCCCTTCAGTCTTGACTCACAGCCCCCTGCAATCCTGGTTCTGGACTCCCCGATCTCCACACACTCCAAGCACTGCCAATGTTCACTAGTCCTGGCCCGCAGCCCCTTCCTGTTCTGTTTCTGGCATTGTTCCCCCTCTCATACACACAGCTCTGCTGATTCACCTTAAAGCCAACCCATAGACCCCTGATCCCTAACTCTAGCCCTAACCGTATCCCAGTCCTGGGCATCTCCTAGCCCTCACCTCTGTCAATGCCCATTAATCCTAACCTGCAGCCACCTGTTATTTCATCTCTGGGCTCTCACATACACAGCTCCGCTGATGCACTGCTATCCTGACACACAGCATTTGCTGTCCCAGCCCTGCCCCCACATCCCACAGCTCTGATTTTACCCCTCAGTCCTGACCCACAGCCCCATGCTATCAAAGCCCTGGTTTCCCTTCACAGCTCTGCGGATGTACCTCAGGCTTGCACTATAGTACCCCTACTATTCCTGTCTGAAAACTACTTCCCAGCTCCACCAGTACACCATAATCATGAGTTACAACCCCCTTGGTTCTGGCTGTCCTGCCTCAAACACACAACACTGACAATTCACCTGACTGGCGCTTAATTTGTAATTTGAAAGCAATTAGCAATTAGGTGGTGGGGCTCAATCAATTTTTATACATTCATCAATGATGCAGCACATGCAGAGGTTCCAGAGCTATGAACAGCCAAGCCTAGAGGTCCCGGGGCACAGCCCTGGCAAGCCCTGGTACAAATTAAGCACAGGAGCTCAATCTTTGTAGCTTCACAAAAAGAAGGATAAGAGATGACATGATCACCCATCTATAAGTACCTACATGGGGAAAATATTTAATAATGGGCTCTTCAGCCTGGCAGAGACTGGTCTGACATGATCCAGTGGCTGGAAGTTGAAGCTGGACAAATTCTGACTACAAATAAGGTTAAAATTTTTAGCAATTGGAGTATTTAACCACTCGAAGAATTTACCAAGGGTCGTGTTGTATTCTCCATCACTGAGCTTTCTTAACTCAAGATTTGATATATATATTTTCCCTAAAAGATCTGCTCTAGGAATAATTTTTGGGACATTTTCTGGCCTATGCTATATAATAACTCAGACTAGAAGATCACAGTGGCCCACTCAAGACATGGAATATATTAATCCATTTATGAATCAGTGATTAGAACCATAATTGCAGTCCTGTGCCTCTGACTCTATAGCAATGTATAAGCAATGTATAAGCGAAGCCCTCCTGGGGCCCCGGCAGCAGCGAGTACTGGGGAGACTTCCGCTGCTGCCACGTCCCTCGCCCCTTCCGACTTGGGGGGATCCCCCCCAGCCGGTGGGAAAGGTCGGGGTGGGAAGAAGGGTAAGGGCCCTGCTAAAAAACCCAGGCCCTCCATGGCGCGGCTACCCCCGCTGTCGCAGCCCCGCTACTGGCCACGGCATCTCTCCCTGCTGCTCCCTCCACCAGCTCTGAAGGTGTCCCTCTCCTGGCCCCCAAGGCATATGTCCAGGTGGTGGCGGCCTCCCCGCCTGCCGCTGCTCCTCCGACTGCAGCTTCTGCTACCATCTATAGTAGCCGGGGCCCCTTCCCCACCTTGACCAGGAAGCACGGCATCCGTTGCCTCCTGGTGCCCACCTCACCCCATGTGGAGACCTATGTGTGGGCATTGTCGAGGGTGGTGGGGCCCACGGCCATCGTGGCGGCATCCAAATGGTACGGGAGGGTGGTGTTCTTCCTGGCATCAGAGGCCGCCGCCCAGGAGGTGGTAGAGACAGGCCTGGCGGTGGGGGGCGTGTTCATTCCCCTCGAGCCATTGGAAGACCTGGGGGCCCTCTTGATCCTGACCTCCGTCTCTCCCTTCCTGCCCAATGCCGCCCTGCTGCCCATCCTCTCTGCCTTGGGGCAGCCTATCTCCGTCATCAGCCCTCTCCCGTTAGGCTGCAAGGACCCTGCCCTCCGTCACATCCTCTCATTCCACCGGCAAGTGCAGCTTCAACTGCCACTGGCAGTGCGTGATGGAGAGGAGCTCGAGGGGTCCTTTCTGGTACCCTACCAGGGAGCCCGCTACCGGGTGCATTATTCGATGGGGGAGGCCCGGTGTTACCTCTGCCGGGCGATGGGGCACGTCCGGAGGGACTGCCCCTTGGCCCGGCATGGAGGAGCGTCCGGGACCCCCGAGTCCTAGCAAGGTGCTGGCCCTTTCATCGCTGATGCACCTGGCTGCCCGGCACCTGAAGCTGCCTCTCCTCCTTCTCAGTCCACCACTCTGGAGAAGGGTGTGGCGGGGATACCACCGGGCATGGGAGAGGGCTCTCCCCAGGGAGAATCCTCCCTCATTCATGCTACCCCACCATTGCCTCCCCGAGTCCCTGAGCCATCGCGCATGCCCCTCGACCCGACCCCAGTTAGCCAGCCCCTGGATGATGCCATGGAGGCTGGCTAACTGGGGTCCTTAGTGCAGGGGAAGCGGGGCAAGCAGAAGGTTCTGGTTCCATTACATCCTTCAGATTCAGAGATCCCCTGGAAGAGCAGGAAGGGGAGCACCGATGACAAGCCTTCCGCTTTGCCCCCTGACGACTCCTATTCTGTGGTGCTGGCTGGGAACACCGTGGCAGCACCAGAAGGTAACATCGCCCCTCCTCCAGGGTCACTTCCTGTGGAAGCTCCTGAGGGAGCCCCTCTAGCCCCCTTACCAACTGAGGCCCCTGCAAATGCCTAGGTGGGCATCGCTTAAGGTGCTAGCAGGGAGGGCCCTGGGGTGGCAGATGGTGATCTCCCTTCCATTTACGAGGAGATCGAGGCCCTGGGTCTGACCCCAGTCAAGTAGGGGGAGGAAGACCCTCTGCCAGCAGGCCTCGGTCTGAGCGACCTCACCCCGGTCCTCCTGTCCTCGTGTTCCCTTCCCCTGACTGCTGCTTCTGCTCCCGCCTCTGAGGGTCCCTTGGTGTCTTACATCAGCCCAGCTGCAGGTGGCACCCCTCTGACGGCCGCTGAGCCCATTGAGGTGACGGCCGGTGCCCCACTGCCGGGACTCGATTCTCATGGGGTGTCCCTCTTGAGTGTGGAGCACCCGACCTCCTTCCTGGGCAGAGTCCCCATTGACAGCCTTCCGTCTCCGGATGCCGTGGCTGCCGCACCAGCCATAGTGGCTGAGCCCGGCTTCATTGAGGGTCCCCTTCCCGCTCCCCAGACCCCTGAGCCTGATCGGGAGGGGCCACTTTCATGTGGCCCAACTATTGAGGCTCAAGATCCTGCTTATGCCCCCCTCCCTGACTCTCTTCCTGATCCCTGCCCTGCACCTACTCATTTCCCCTGCCCTATCCCTGATGCCAGTCCCGTCCTTGTCCCCTCCACCTCCCGTGATGCCGGTGCTGCCCCTGGGAGTACCCCCCAGGGAGCGGCCTTAGTAGTTTTTCCCTGTCCTGACCCAACAGGGGCTGCTGCTTTACTTCCGTCACCCCCTGTTGAACCGGGGAGCAGGGCAAGTCACGTGGTGTCAGCCCATCGGACGCCACATCGGGGGTCTGCCCTCTGCCTGCTCGCCTCGGTGTGCCACGGGCCTGTGACAGGAGCCCCACTGGGGGAAAGTCATAGATCAGTGACCCCACCCCCCGTGCGCTGAAGGAGGAGCTGTGGTAGTTCCTTGAGGACATCCATGGCTCCCATAAAAAGGTCCACCTTGCGCTCCAGCAGTGGGGGGATTTCCATCAAATCCTCTGGGCCGTGAGGGCCCTCATGGAGGAGGGTAAGAAGACTGGGAAGCAGACCGCCGCCGCCTACCAGTAGGTCCACCTCTTCCGTGACTCTTTACTCACCTACAGGGTAGGTCATGGATTGCTGCACGGCTCGACAGAGGCCGTGGGCCTGTCTGCCGGTGAGGATTCCCTCCAGCCCTCCTCATGGCATCGATCATCTTTGCCACATTAAACACCCGGGGCTGTAGGATGAGTCTCTGCAGGAGCCAGGTGCTCTCCTTCCTTCGGGGGGGGGGACTCTGTGGTTTTCCTGCAGGAGACCCATATGGATCCGGCCACTGAAGCTAGCTGGCAGCTGGAGTGGGGGACGGGCTCTACTTTAGCCACCTCTCGGTTCACACGGCTGGAGTGGCAACCCTGTTCTCCCCCGACCTAAGGCCCGAGGTGCTGGGGGTCGCCGAGGCTGTGCCGAGACGCCTGCTGCACCTCTGGGTCTGCATGGAGAGGCTTGTGGTTACTCTTGTCAACGTTTACTCTCCGGCATCGGGCCCGGAGAGATTGAGTTTTTATCAGCAGGCGTCCACCTTCCTCGGCTCCCTGGATCCTCGTGAGTGCCTGGTCCTTGGTGGGGACTTTAACACCACCCACGAGGAACGAGACAGCTCGGGGACCGAGCAGTGCCCGACCGCCGCTGACGTCCTCGGGGAGCTCGTCGAACGCCGCTCCCTGGTGGACATCTGGCGTGATCACCACCCGGACAACGTCTCAACGTTCACCTTCTTCCGGGTGGAGGCCCATCTGTCATGCCACTCCCAGCTGGACCACATTTACCTGTCATGTCTCCATCTTTCACGAGCCCGCTCCTCCAGCGTTCGGCTGGCACATTTTTCAGATCATTACCTTGCCACTGTGACAGCCTATCTCTGCGCGGAGAGACCGGGGCCGGCCTATTGGCACTTTAATAATAGTTTGCTGGAGGATGCGGGCTTTGTGGCATCCTTCCAGGAGTTCTGGCTGGCCTGGGGAGGGCAGAGGCACGCCTTTCCCTCGGCGCGGCGGTGGTGGGACCCGGGGAAGGTGCGCGCCCGTCTCTTCTGCCACGACTACACCTGGGGCGCCAGCCGACAGAGGGATGAGGAGATAGAGCAGTTGGAACGGGAGGTCTTGGAGCTGGAGAGGCGTCTGGCCGCCAGCCCCGAGGATCCATCCGTCTGTGGAGCGTGCCGGGAGAAGCGAGAGGAGCTCCAGGCCCTCGAAGACCATCGGGTCCGGAGTGCCTTTGTTCGATCCCGCATTCGCCTCCTTCGGCAGATGGATCACAGCTCCCGCTTCTTCTATGCCCTGGAGAAAAGGAGGGGGGTCAAGAAGCACGTCACCTGCCTCCTGGCAGAGGACGGCACCCCCCTCACGGATCCAGCAGAGACGTGAGGGAGGGCCAGGGCCTTCCACGCGACTCTTTTCTCCCCGGATCCGACCGATCCTAACACTTGCAGAGTGCTCTGGGACAGACTTCGAATGGTCAGCACAGGCACCCAGGACCGGCTAGAGCTGCCTCTCACTCTGGCCGAGTTCTCGGAAGCCCTCCGTCACATGCCCACCAATAAATCTCCAGGCATGGACGGAGAGTGGAGTCCTACCGTGGAGTCCTACCGCATGTTCTGGGATGTCCTCGGCCTAGACCTTGTTACCGTCTGGGCCGAGCCCTTGCACAGCTGGGTCCTCCCCCCCTCTTGAAGGCAAGCCGTGCTTGTCTTATTGCCAAAGAGGGGAGACCTCCGCTACTTACGGAATTGGCGTCCCGTCTCGCTCCTCAGCACGGAGTACAAAATCGTTGTGAAGGCCATCTCGATATGGCTAGGGTCCGTGCTGGCGGACGTGGTCCACCCAGACCAGACCTACACCATCCTGGGCCGCACGATTTTTGATAACCCATATCTGGTCCAGGACCTTCTGGAATTAGGGTGTAGGGATGGTCTGTCGTTCGCCTTCTTGTCGCTGGATCAGGAGAAGGCATTCAACAGGGTGGACCACGGGTATCTCCTGAGCACTCTGCGAGTGATCAGCTTCGGATCCCGGTTTGTGAGTTGTCTCCTGGTGCTGTACGCTTCTGCGGAGTGGCTGATCAGGCTCAACTGGACCCTGACCGAGTCAGTCAGCTTTGGGAGAGGAGTACGGCAGAGGTGTCCCCTCTCGGGTCAGCTGTACACTCTGGCAATCAAGCCCTTCCTCTGTCTCCTCCATCAGAGGCTGATGGGGTTGATGCTTCGAGAGCCAGAGCTGCGGCTGGTCCTGTCGGCATATGCCAACAATGTGCTCCTCGTGGTCCAGGACCCAGGCGACTTGGTGCGGGTGGAGGCTTGCCAGGCCATCTACTCGGTGGCCTCCTCCGCTCAAGTAAACTGGGTCAAGAACTCTGGCCTGGTGGTTGGGGACGGGTGGCAGGTGAGCTCCCTCCCACCCCTGCTTCAGGCCATCTGGTGGAGTGCGGGTCCGCTGCTCTATCTCGGCGTTTACCTTTCTGTCATGCATCCATCTCCGCCAGAGAACTGGCACGGTTTAGAGGGCAGGGTAACTGAGTGATTCCGGAAATGGATGGGACCGCTCTGGTGTCTCTCCCTTCGAGGGAGGGCGCTGGTACTCAATTAATTAATCCTGTCCGTGCTCTGATACCAGCTCAACACCCTGGTCCCGGCCCCAGGTTTCCTGGCCAGCCTCCGGACGGCAATACTGGAGTTCTTTTGGCCAGGAACGCACTGTGTCTCTGCAGGGGTCCTCCACCTGCCCCGGAGGATGGGGGACAGGGCCTGAAGTGATTACACACTCAGGTCTATGTCTTCCGCCTCCAGGCCCTGAAGAGGCTCCTGTATTGTGCAGGTAGTCCGCCGTGGAGCGTATTGGCACACACCTTCCTCTGCCACTTCCGAGGGATCCGATATGACCGGCAGCTCTTTTACTTCCATCCGAGAGGTCTTTCGCGAGAGCTTTCCAGGCTGCCTGTCTTCTACAAGACCTCCTCCGGACCTGGAAGCTCTTTTCAATGACCAGGTCCATGGCGGACACCGTGGGGGCTGATCTCCTCGCGAAGCCCCTGCTACACAACCCCCAGCTTCATGTGCAGATGGCGGAGTCCCCCACGGTGCGCCAGAGGCTGGTCTTGGTGGGAGTCACCAGGGTCGGAGACCTCCTGGACTACGACCGGGGAGACTGGCTGGATCCCCTGACTCTCACTCAGCGCATGGGGCTCTCCAGACCTCGTACTACCCGGTGCATACTTCAGGAGGTGAAGGCTGCTTTGCTGCCCGCTGCTTGGGCCTACCTCAACCGGGTCCTGCGAGAGGGCACACCGCGTCCAGCCTCCACCCCAGAACCCGTGGACCTTTTTATCAGGCCCCTGACCCGTGGACCCAATCGGTCCTCCCGCCCTTTCACGGCGAACCAGCCGCATGATCTGCAGCCGGTTTTGTTCCAGATCGCGCCGAGGAAATGTCTGTACATGCTTGTGCTCCACATTCTTCACTACCTCACCCTCGCATCCCTCCCCGATACAAAGTGTTGGGACTTCCTGCCACCTCTCGAGGGTGAGAAGACCCAGTGGGCCAGCTCATACTCTGCCCTGGTCCCGAGGGCCACTGAGGAAGTCAGTTGGCGGCTCCTTCACGGGGCTGTGAGCATGGGCGTGTACTTGGCGCGGTTTATCCTTAGCCCCAACACCTGCCCCTTTTGCGGCATGAAGGAGACACTGGCGCACATTTATTTAGAGTGCGCCAGGTTGCAGCCCCTGTTCCTGCTCCTCTTGGATCTCTTATTGCATTTTTGGTTGCACTTTTCCCCTCACCTGTTCATCTATGCACTCTCCATCCATGGCCCCACAAAGTTGCGGGATCTCCTTATCAACCTCCTCTTGGCCCTGGCCAAACTAACCATCTACAAAACCAGGGAGAGGAGGATGGCTGACGGGATTTCCTGCGACTGTGGGGCCTATTTCCGCTCCTCCATCCGTTCACGCATCTGGGCAGAGTTCCTCTGGGCAGCGTCCACTAGCTCCTTTGACACCTTCGAGGAGCAGTGGGCACTGTCCCAGGGTTCTCTACCCTGTATCCCCATCAAGTTCCCTTCGTTTAGCCCTATGACCTCACCCCTGATCCTGTTTTTTTCATTGGTTGTCCCATGCAATTATTTGGTATCACAGACCTGTGGATCCTCCCCTTAGGATGGAAGGAGGTCCTTTAGCAGTGGGCGGGCTTTGCCCACTCACTTCCTGGATACCAACAGGACCATATTCCTGTACCCCACTGGTTTGGGTCTGTCACAATAGTTAAAGGGTGTTCAGTGCTATTCCCCCCCACCCCTCAGGGAAAAAGACACCTGCAGGACAGGTGGAATTCTAGATTGAGACTTTCAAACCTACCACTCATTTCTAATAAGTCCCCATCCCTGAGGTAGCTTTGTAAATTTCGTCCTTAAATCTCAAGGACTCCAAAATTTAAGGCTCAGTTCAGCAAGGTGCTTAAGCATGTACCTATTTTAGTCCCATGGATAGTCAACGCAGATGCTCCTAATCTTAGAAGTAAATGTGTGTTTAAGCATCTTCTTGTATGGGGGCCTGGACAAATAGAGTATGTCTCATTCCGCACAACTGTCCTTCTTTAGCCACCTCAAAGCTCTGCTTCCAGCAGCACCTAAGATTTTATGAATGGGATTTTCAAAATCACTAATCATGATTCTGTCTTTGCTCTTCTTGAAATAAAGGGCAAAAATCCCATTGATTTCAAGGGGAGGAGACTTAGGGCAATGCTAAGGGGAAGATTCTCAAAGGGGCAAGCAGCAGTTAGCTTCCCAGTGCCCATAGACAGCCAATGGGATTTGGGTGTCTAACAGTCATTTGTCCATTTGAAAAGACCACCTGAGTGCTTTGGAAATCACACTCTCTGGCTGGATATTCAAATAGCCAAGAGAGTTAGGTACTGTGTCATGGTATAATTCCCCACTCTGAACCTTAGCATCCAAAAGATGGGGTACCAGTATGAATTCCTCTAAGCTCAATTACCAGCTTAGTACTTGTAGTGCTGCCACCAACCAGGAATTCCAGTGCCTGGTACACTCTGGTCCCCCCCCAAAACCTTGCCCGGGGACCCCCAAGACCCAGACCCTCTGGATCTTAACACAAGGAAAGTAAACCCTTTCCCCCACAGTTGCCTCTCCCAGGCTTCCCCTCCCTGGGTTACGCTGGAAGATCACTGTGATTCAAACTCCTTGAATCTTAAACAGAGAGGAAAATCCACCTTCCCCCCCTTCTTCTCTCTCCCCCTCCCACACTCTCCCTGAGAGAGACAGTAATCCTAACACAGAGAGAAATCAACCTTTCTCTCCCCCTTCCCTCCTTTCTCCCCACCAATTCCCTGGTGAAACCAGACCCCGTCCCCTTGGGTCTCACACCAGAATAAAAAAAAACAATCAGGTTCTTAAACAAGAATCTTTTAATTAAAGAGAGAAAAAGAGTAAAAATTATCTTTGTAAATTTAAAATGGAATAGGTACAGGGTCTTTCAGCTATAGACACTGAGAATACCCTCCCAGCCTAAGTATACAAATACAAATTAAAATCCTTTCAGCAAAATACAAATTTGAACTCCTTCCAGTCAAATACACATTTGAACTCCTTCCAACCAAATACACATTTGCAAATAAAGAAAACAAACATAAGCCTAACTCGCCTTATCTACCTAGTACTCACTATTCTGGACGTATAAGAGCCTGTATCAAAGAGATTGGAGAGAAACCTGGTTGCATGTCTGGTCACTCAAAGAACCCAGAGAGAACAACAACCAAAATTTAACAGCACACACACAAACTTCCCTCCTTCAAGATTTGAAAGTAACCTGTCCCCGATTGGTCCTCTGGTCAGGTGACAGCCTGGCTCACTGATCTTGTTAAACCTTTACAGGCAAAAGAGAGATGAAGTACTTCTGTTCTATTAACTCTTACTTATCTGTTTATGACATACTGAAATCCAGTTAGAGCTGGGTACCTAACTCTTTTAGACCCATGTGAAAATCCAAGCCCTACTTGGTCCTCTAGAAGCCTAAGAATTGCTGGTCACCTTAGTATATTTATTGGTGCAGAAAATAGATTTCTCTTTTCCTACTTAATTTAACTGTATAGACTGGGAATTTCAAAGGGATTCAGTCACCCATGGGCTTCATTATCAGTTGATGGCTCATATTCAACTTGAATAACATGGTAGTTTTCATTGCTACTTCTCAAAATAGGACATGGCAATAACAGGTCAGGTCAAGAGAAGGGCAATGAAAATGGGTAGGAGTTCATATTAGAGACCAGGTGGGTGAGATACGATCTTTTATTGGACCATATTTGTGGGAATGGGAAGCAAGTGGTGAATTCCTCAGCCCAGGATAAGATCCACAAAGGATAAAGCCATTTGAAGTTGTTCCTCATGTGCAGCTGCGCTTTATTCATTTATTCACCTCACTCTTTATCAGTCGTGTTCCAGGATGGGTCAGGGCAGGTAAGGGCTGCAACAAGTATGAAGCTCAGAGGGTTCTACATTCTGGTGAGCCTCAGATGAAAGAATGGGGCCATCAAAGATTGTTCCTCCTGACAGACATTACAGTAGATAGTCCCACTGTCTGGAGTGGCTCACCACCGTGACTGCCCATCCCAGGGCAGACTGTCAGAAAACAAGGGAGATACCCCAAGCTGGTGGCATGTTCTATAACTAGATTTCACCAAGCCAGCAACAAATGTGAACTCCTGGATCAATATATTGGCCTTACCGTCCAGTCAGAAACAGTGTCCTTAGGCTCTCCAGCCTATCTCGCCACACAGACAAACTGGAATCAGTGATAATGGTCACACAGAGTAAAAATCACACCACATCAGGTTGCTCCCAGTCCCAAAGCACTAGTTACTTAACCCAGGTCAACTGGTCTTCCAGATATCACACCAAAGACATCGCTGGCAGCCAGGTCTCTAGTAACCTAACTGCAAGTTTATTAGCCAAATAAAAAGAAATGAGAGCTACTGAGAGGTTAAAGCAGGTAAAATACATAAACAGATGAATCAACATTTGTCAGACCCGAATAATAGCAGAGATGTAGTAATCTGCCAGTTTCCCAAAAGTCTCTTCAGGGCTACCCAGAGAAACTCTGGGATAGATAAAGGATCTCTCTTTGAATCAGTACTTATAGCTTCTTTGAACAAACAACAATCTGACAAGTGTCTGTATCCAAACAATGACCAATTGCTTTGAATTTAGCACTCTTCTTCATTTGCATTCAGTGAGGTATTTAGTTATAGGGATATACATAATGTAATTATAATAGGAACAGATAAGTGAAAACAATGCAAGTAACATTCCATTAGTATTCATGAAGTTCCAACACCTGAATACACTCACCTTAATACACACTTTGCTCTAGGATTATTTTATTACAGGTCATGCATAATATAAACGTAGAAAACAACATGATATAGATAAGCAAAACAACACAGTTAATATTTCCTTTGATCTCTATTAACACACAAGTTAATTGGCTTGAATTAATACTAATACATTAATCTCCTTTGATAATCACACAGAGGTGAATTGTCTTGATTCTGGCCTGTTGTGGTCATAGAATCAAAGAATCTTAGAAGATTAGGGTCAGAAAAGATCTCAGGAGGTCATCTAGTCCAGCCCCCTGCTCAAAGCAGGACCAATCCCCAACAAAAACATCCCAGCCAGGTCTTAGTCAAGCTGGGCCTTAGAAACCTCTAAGGAAGGAGATTCCACCACTTCCCTAGGTAACCCATTCTAGTGCTTCATCACCCTCCTAGTGAAAGTGTTTCTTAATATCTGACCTAGACCTCCCGCACTGAAACTTGAGACTATAGCTCCTTGTTTTGTCATCTGCCACCACTGAGAACAGCCAAGCTTATACAGCCCAAAATGCCATTAGTCTTCTTGGTAACAAGGGCACATCTTTGACTCCTATGCAACTACTCACCCACTGTAACCCCTAGGTCCTTTTCTGCAGAACTGCTGTCTAGCCATTCAGGTCCCTAGTCTGTAACAGTGAATGGGATTCTTCCAACCTAAGTGCAGGACTCTGCACTTTTCTTTTGGCCCAATCCTCTAATTTGTCTAGGTCACTCTGTATCCTATCCCTACCCTCCAGCGTATCTGCCACTCCTCCAAGTTTAGTGTCATTTGCAAACTTGCTGACAGTGCAGTCCACGCCATCCTCCAGATCATTAATGAAGATATTGAACAAAACCAGTCCCATTACCGACCCTTGGGGCACTCCACTTGAAACCAGCTGCCAAATACACATGGAGCCGTTGATCACTACCCATTGAGCCCGATGATCTATCCAACTTTCTATCCGCCCTATAGTCCATTCATCCAATCCATATTTCTCTAACTTGCTGGCAAGAATACTGTGGGGGACCGTATCAAAAGTTTTGCTAAAGTCAAGGAATAACACATCCACTGCTTTCCCCTCATTCACAGAGCCAGTTATCTCCTCAGAGAAGGCAATTAGTTAGTCAGGCATGACTTGCCCTTGGTGAATCAATGCTGACTTTTCTGATCACTTTCCTCTCCTCTAAGTGCTTCAGACTTGATTCCTTGAGGACCTGCTCCATGATTTTTCCAAGGACTGAGGTGAGGCTGACTGGACCGTAGTTCCCTGGATCCTCCTTCTTCTCTTTTTTAAAGATGGGTACTACATTAGCCTTTTTCCAGTCATCCGGGACCTCCTCTGATTGCCATGAGTTTTCAAAGATAATGGTCAATGACTCTGCAATCACCTCCACCAACTCCTTTAGCACTCTCAGATGCAGCGCATCTGGTCCCATGGACTTGTGCTTGTCTAGTTTTTTTCTAAATAGTCCCGAACTACTTCTTTCTGCACAGAGGGCTGGTCACCTTCTCCCCATACTGTGCTGCGCAGTGCAGAAATCTGAGAGCTGACCTTGTTTGTGAAGATAAAGGCAAAAAAAGTCATTGAGTACATTACTTTTTTTCCACATCCTCTGTCACTAGATTGCCTCCCTCATTCAGTAAGGGGCCCATGCTTACCTTGACTTTCTTCTTGTTGCTAACATACCTGAAGAAACCCTTCTTGTTACTCTTAACATCTCTTGCTAGCTGCAATTCCAAATGTGATTTGGCCTTCCTGAGTTCACTCCTGCATGCCTGAGCAATAGTTTTATACTCCTCCCTGGTCATTTGTCCAATCTTCCACTTCTTGTAAGCTTCTTCCACTTCCACTTCTTGTAAGCTTCTTTTTTGTGTTTAAGATCAGCAAGGATTTCACTGTTAAGTCAAGCTGGTTGCCTGCCATATTTACTATTCTTTCTACACATTCGGATGTTGTTTTTTTTCCTGCAACCTCTATCAGGATTCTTTAAAATACGGCCAGCTCCCCTGGACTCCTTTCCCCCTCATGTTATTTTCCCAGGGGATCCTGCCCATCAGTTACCTGAGGGAGTCAAAGTCTTCTTTTTCTGATGTCCAGGGTCAGTATTCTGCTGCTCTCCTTTCTTCCTTTTGTCAGGATCCTGAACTTGACCATCTCATGGTCACTGCCTCCCAGGTACCCATCCACTTTTGCTTCCCCTACTAATTCTTCCTGGTTTGTGAGCAGCAGGTCTAGAACAGCTCTGCCCCTAGTTGGTTCCTACAGCACTTGCACCAGGAAATTGTCCCCTACACTTTCCAAAAACTTCCTGGATTGTCTGTGCACCGCTATATTAGTCTCCCAGCAGATATCAGGGTGATTAAAGTCTCTCATGAGAACCAGGGCCTGTGATCTAGTAACTTCTGCTAGTTGTCAGAAGAAAGCCTCATCCACCTCATTCCTCTGGTCTGGTGGTTTATAGCAGACTCCCATCACGACATCACCCTTGTTGCTCACACTTCTAGACTTAATCCAGAGGACTCTCAAGTTTTTCTGCAGTTTCAGACCAGAGCTCTGAGCAGTCATACTGCTCTCTTACATACAATGCCACTCCCCCACCTTTTCTGCCGTGGGAATGCTATGACTTGAATGATTAATAACCCATGATTCCTTCTGGATCTCGAAAATGAGAAAAGCTATCCCACCTCTGTTTACACCACAATAAGATCCATCTATGAAGACAATAAGAAAATGTGAGACTCTTTGTCAAAGAACCCACAAATCAGCCAAGATTTGGCATTCCCCTCCACAGATATAGGAACAAAATGAACAAATGCAGATCTTGTTAATCACCTCAGCAAGAATATCTCATTATTTCCATATCATAAATCTCTTTCTCCCTCCCAACCTAGTTAAACAACTCCATGCTACGAAACAAGGGTGAAACCCTGTTTTCTTTTGCCAGGTGAAGCACTGAGGAGATTTATCAGGAGAGGCCGAGGGAACTGAGCTTATTTAGTTTGCAGAAGAGAAGAATGAGGGGGGATTTGATAGCAATCTTCAACTACATGAAGGGGGGGTTCCAAAGAGGATGGAGTTAGGCTGTTCTCAGTGATGGTAGATGACAGAACAGGGAGCAATGGTCTCAAGTTGCAGTGGGGAAGGTCTAGGTTGGATCTTAGGAAACACTATTTCACTAGGAGGGTGGTGAAGCACTGGAATGGGTTATCTAGGGAGGTGGTGGAATCTCCATCCTTGGAGGTTTTTAAGGCCTCTCTTGACAAACCCCTGGCTAGGATAATTTAGTTGGTGTTGGTCGTGCTTTGAGCAGGGTATTGGACTAGATCACTTCCTGAGGTCTCTTCTAACCCTATCTTATATAATTCTATTATTAACACTGAGTGGATCAAGAAGAGATGGGAGGGGATGCTGGAAGTTAAAACAACAACAGGAAATATGACTGTTTCACATTTGTTTGCCTGGTGAGTCAGATCTACATCTTTTTATATGTGGAAACTGTCTCTTGTTCCATTGTATGCAGTGTTGTTGCAGCTGGGTGGTCCTAGGATATTAAAGAGACAAGGTGAGTGAGGTAATATCTTTTATTTGACCAACTTCCATTGGTGAGCAAGAAAAGTTTTCAAGCTACCCCAGAGCTCTTGTTCTGTTGTAAGTCCTAAATAATGCCAAAGAATTAGTGTAATCAAAGAAAGTATGGAATATGTCCTCCAAATGTAGAAGCATGTTAGGACATTCCTGGTTTTCATTGTTACACTCTAGAAGTAATAGGAGTTGCCTGCCACAAGGAAGGAGAAATGTCAGAAGATATAAACCAGGGTATAACTTTGGGATAGTAAGAGAAATTGCTTAAAGAGGGAGAGGTCCCAATTTATAGTGGGTGCAAACAATTAAATACAATCCTTGACATTAATCAAATATAAAAACCTCCAATAATAAAAACATTATGGAAATTTGTTATACACCATCACCATCTATTGGATATTAGTGTAACCAGAAAAGAAATTAAGAGAGCTGAAATCTCAGGACTCAGTTGGCATGTGTTCAATAGGAATCAGAGGGTGGTCCTCTTGAAGAAGCCCTGAAACTAGGGTATATACACTGAGGTCACCATGTGCTAAAGAGAGTTGACTGAACCCAATACAAGAAAAAGCAGAACTGTAAGTGTACCTAATGCCTGAACCAGCCATGTGAAAGGATTCCTCCCCATCTCAGCGTTAAGAGGATAAGAAGATTTCATCTCAAAGATTGCATTTCCTCTTCTCTACTTTAACATAAATAACTGTAGGTTATCTTGCTGAATCTACACTCTCTAGTGAGACCTCAAGTAACCATATTTTAGAAAATAATTGTCTTAATTGCTTTTAATATTCTAAACTTGTCCCTTTTAGACGATTCTAGTCAAAGAGAAGTAACCACTGTCCTCAAAGTGTCTTACAGGCAAGTGTACCCTTAAAACTGTGTAATAAATAAAGAATTGAGAATTGTTGATCATAAGTAAATGTCATGAGAAATCTTGCAATTTGCATTATTCTTTGCTGTAATCTCTGAGCTTCAGCTCTAGTCTGTTGCTTGCAGCACAATACTCTGTGTGCAGTACACAAAATTGCTTGTGATTACATTTGAATGATAATGTAGTAATATTAATGTGGTTCTGAGTGAATTAATGAATTGTTGATTGGTTAAGAATAAGCAAATGTCTTGATTTGAGAAATATAGTTTAAGTTTCAAAGTTGACCTGAAACCCCCCCAGCATTAAATTAGTAGGAAAATTCTCCCTGGACTCAATAAGAGGTTACCCTATTGGATTCTAATATACTGCCAAATCTACTTTGTGAGATTTCAGCTTCAAAATCTAACCGGCACCTTGGTAAATTTATAAATCAAACCCCTTTCGTGCTCACAGGGCCAAATCCCCAGCTGGTGTGAGTCAATTATCTGCATTTAAATGTTAATGGAAAAACACTGATTCACACCAAGTGAGAACCAGCCAATGGACTTCAATGAGATAACTGGGAGAATAAATGCAACTCACGTTGGTAGTACAGTAATCTAATTGTGACTTCCATCAAATTTTCTTTGAAAAATTATCAATATTCAATAGATGCAGTCCATGTAATCCCTTACTTGATAATGTAATGATCTTCTGTCTGACCCCATTTCAGCTATGCCACAACTAATTCATTGCTGCATAGCGCATTTTTAAATGTTATGATTGAAAGCAATATAGAAAAATGATAGATGGATAGGTGAATGGATAGATGGATAGGTCAGAGATAGTTGATTAGATAGACGAATGAATGAGGGGGACAGAGAGAGAGAGAGGAATGATCAATATTTAGAGAAAAAAAGAGTTTGTGTGTCAAAGAGGGACAGATGGACAGAATATGAACAAACAGATTTGTAGATAGAGGGATTGATAGATATGTATGGGGTGACCAGAAAGAGAGAGAGAGAGACAGACAGACGGATGGATGAACAGATGGAGAAATAAATATTCAGAGAGGGAGAGAGACAGAGAGGTAAACAGATTGATAGACAGAAAAAGGTAAAGCAAGGCATTAGGAAATGAGGGAAAATGCCAACTGTTAAAGATTTACATGACTTCTCACTTAGACAACGGGTTATCACCAGCATGGATGCTGTTCACCCTTCTCTACTTGAGGAGCTGTGGAAAGAAATTATCTCTGTTCCATGGAGAAAAGAGGAAGAGAACAAAGAAAGGCATATAGGAAGTCACTGGGAGTCTAGAATTAATTCAGCAAAAGGGATGAGGTTAAAATGGCTGAGATTTTTAAAGGCTCCTAAAGGAAATAGGTGTCCAAGTCCCACTGAGTCCTTGGCAATTGGGTTTCTAACTCCCCCTTAACTCCCTTTGACTATCATAGCCATTAAATACTCGTAGAATGAGTATCTATCTATCCCTTTATACACCTGTGTAGCTATCTAATAAACTGTCTCTCACCTATCCCTCCATCCGCCCATCTTTAGATATCTCATCTAAATCTGACAAACTCATTTGAAGTGAGTGAATATTTATGAGTGCATAATTTATTGGGAAAAAATACTCCTTGTTTTCTAATTGGAAATTGTTCTCAGGTACTTTCTCATTTGCAAAGATGTAGTATTTATTTGAATAGTAGTTTAGTTTTGATTGGACTTGCACTGGTCATATGTTCCTGTTTCTGTCTCTTTATTGGACCAGCATAACTGATTTATTTATTTATTTTATGTAAACAAAAGACAAAATCTAAGCTGGAAAATTGAATCATCCAAACATTCTTTCCCATATGATTAAAATTCACTGTTCTCAATTTTTTTTATGATTCAGAAGGTTAATCACAAAACATACAGTTTTTCTCTGTGCAGACCTGTATGCTGTGTATAACTCCCTTAACCATGAAAAATAAAACTCAATCCCTGCAAAGGGTCAGCATAATGAATTAGTAAGCACAACACAGATCTGACAAAGCAGAAGCAATATATTATTCCAGTTATTTACTTTAGAAGTTGTCATAAACAGATGGTTAAAGGTTAATGTCTCTTTTACCTGTAAAGAGTTAAGAAGCTCAGTAAACCTGGCTGACATCTGACCAGAGGACCAATAAGGGGACAAGATACTTTCAAATCTTGGTGGAGGGAAGTCTTTGTTTGTGCTTTTTGTTTTGTTCGTTGTTCGCTCTCGGGACTGAGAGAGACGAGACGTACATCCAGGCTTTCCCAATCTTTCTGAATCAGTCTTTCATGTTTCAAAATCGTAAGTAATAGCCAGGCAAGGCGGATTAGTCTTATGTTTATTTCCTCAACTTGTAAATGTGTCTTTTTGCTGGAAGGATTTTTTACCTCTGTTTGCTGTAACTTTGAATCTAAGGCTGGAGGTGGGGTCCCTCTAGTCTATATGAATCTGAGTACCCTGTAAAGCATTTTCCATCCTGATTTTACAGAGATATTTTTTACCTTTTCTTTCTTTAATTAAAATCTTTCTTTTTAAGAACCTGATTGATTTTTTCCATGTTTTTAAGATCCAATGGATTGATCTGAACTCACCAGGGGATTGATGGGGGGAAAGAAAGGGGAATGGTTAATTCCTCCTTATTTTAGGATCCAAAGAGTTTGGATTGGTGTGAAGCCTCTCAAGGCAACCCAGTGAGGGGAAAGTCTGGGGGGGGGGAAAGGAGGGGAATGGTTAATGTCTCCTTGTTTTAAAACCCAAGGGGTTTGGGTCTGCGTTCCCCAGGGAAGGTTTTAGGGGAACAGAAAGTGTGGCAGACACTAAATTCTGGTTGGTGGCAGCATACTAAATTTAAGATAGTAATTAAGCTTAAAAGTGTTCATGCAGGTCCCCACTTTTTGTACCCTAAAGTTCAAAGTGGAGGAAAAACCTTGAAATGGTGAGCAGTGGTTTGGGATTTCTCGGAACCAAAAGCCAGTAGGATTTTTTTTCTCTCCTTTCTAGGTGCTTGGAAAGCAGCCTGAGAGCAGAGGTGTTAAGTTTTTTAACAAAGGTCTTTGTTAAGAGGCAGTGTCAAGCTGTGAACCAGCAGACAGCCAGCAAAAGGCATTTACAAGCTGAATTGTTTTCTTTCTTTCTACCTCTCGGGTATATCTAGTTAAAAAGTCTTTGTTAACTACGCAGCCCTGAGTTGCAGGGGGGTGTGGCAAGCACAAGAAAGCAGAAAAATGACTGCCAAGAAAGCAGTTAAACAGGAAATGGCTAGGCTGGATGCAGAAGAAAAAGCCAAAGAGGGTGACCACAGGAGAAAGCTAGAGATAAGAGAAAAAGAGATGGAGATGAAAGAAAGAGAGAAAGAGGCTGACCCCCAGAGGGCTTTGGAGCTCCAGAGGGAGACCCACCAGCAGGCCCTGGAATTAGAAAAAGTTAAGCCGGATGTACCAGCCAACCCTAACAACCCTTCTCCAGGTACTGTTTCCCATCCCAGAAAATTCCCCACCTACAAGGCAGGTGATGATACTGAGGCCTTCTTAGAAAATTTTGAAAGGACCTGCCATGGGTACAACATCTCTGCAGACCAGTACATGATAGAGCTGAGGCCACAGCTCAATGGACCCTTAGCAGAGGTGGCGACTGAAATGCCTAAGGAACACATGAACGATTCTGAACTTTTTCAAAACAAGGTCAGAATCAGAATGGGGCTAACACCTGAGCATGCCCGCCAGCGGTTCAGAGCCCTAAGGTGGAAACCAGAAGTGTCATTCACCCTATACGCCTACCACATTGGAAAGAATTGGCATGCCTGGATATCAGGAGCAAATGCTAAATCTCTGGAAGAGCTGTCCTTCCTAATGCAAATGGAGCAGTTCTTAGAGGGTGTTACTGAGGAAATAGAAAGATACATCCTAGATGGGAAGCCCAAAACTGTAACCAAGGCGGGGAAGATTGGAGCCAGATGGGTGGAAGTGTCAGAAAAGAAAAAAACTACTAGAAAAGGGAGCGAATATCAAAAGGGGCAAGCCGAAAATAAACCCTATCACCGAGGGCAACCCAAGACTCCACCTAGAACCCAAGGAAAGCCCCAGACACCCTATTGTCCCACCTCACCAGTCTCCAGCAACCCACCTCGACCCAGTGACCAGTCAGCTGGGCAATGTTTTAAATGTAATAAACTGGGACATATAAAGGCCCACTGCCCCAAGAACCCCAACTGAGTGCAGTTCATTACACCACCATCACACCAAAGATCCCCAGGCCCAGATGCCTCTCAAATACCCTCGGAGCGAAGGGAAACTTTGGGAGTGGGCGGAAAGAAGGTTATTGGTGGAGAGACACCGGGGCATAAGTGTCAGCTATCCACCAATCCTTAGTGGACCCCAAATTCATCAACCCAGAGGCCCATGTGACAATTCACCCATTCATGTCAAAATCTTTTAACTTGCCTACAGCTGAATTGCCTGTCCAGTACAAGGGCTGGTCAGGAATGTGGACTTCTGCAGTCTATGACAATTATCCCATCCCCATGCTACTGGGGGAAAACCTGGCCAAACAGGTGAAGCTGGCCAAGAGGGTGGGGATGGTTACATGCAACCAAGCCAATCCACACCCATCCTTGCTCCTGAGCCATCCACAAGGGCCCCATCTGTGTTACCAGAGACCCAGACAGATGTGGTGGAACCAGATCCCCTGCCAATGATTGCAACAGCCATAGCGCATCCAGTCCCAGAACTGGAAGAGGAAAAGCAACCAGCACCAGAACCGCTGCCAGCCCTGATGCCAGCACTTGCAAACCAATCTACCACTCCAATGCCAGAGGGCACCAGTGGGCCTGAACTGGCAGAAGCAGCAGACAACCTTACCCAAGAGGCTCAGCCAGAGCCTGAAATATCACCTAGTGCACAGCAGACAGTGGTTCACAATCAGCTAAAACGACCCCATCACCTACATCGCTTCCAAAGGGGCCAAGCCCAAGTCCACAGTCTAAGGAGGAACTGATGTCTCCAGCCTCAAGGGAACAGTTCCAGGCTGAGGAGGAAGCAGATGACAGTTTTCAGAAAGCTTGGGCGGTGGCACGGAGCACCCCACCGCCTCTCAGCTCTTCTAACCTATCCCGGGTTGTGGCAGAACAAGGACTTTTATACAAGGAGACTCTTTCTGGTGGACACCAGGAAGACTAGCATCCTCAAAAACTGTCGGTAGTTCGAACTAAGGACCAGGGAAAGCTCTTAAGCTTAGCCCATGATCATCCCAGTGGCCACTCTGGGGTGAACAGAACCAAAGACAGTTTGGAGAAGTCCTTCCACTGGGAGGGGATGGGCAAGGATGTTGCTAATTATGTCCAGTCTTGTGAGGTGTGCCAAAGAGTGGGAAAGCCCCAAGAACAGGCCAAAGCCCCTCTCCAACCACTCCCCATAATGAGGTCCCATTTCAGCGAGTAACTGTGGATATTCTGGGCCCTTTCCCAAAAAAGACACCCAGAGGAAAGCAGTTTATACTGACTTTTGTGGACTTTGCTACCCGATGGCCGGAAGTAGTAGCTCTAAGCAACACCAGGGCTAAAAGTGTGTGCCAGGCCTTAGCAGACATTTTTGCCAGGGTAGGTTGGCCGTCCTACATCCTTACAGATTCAAGAACTAATTTCCTGGCAGGGACCATGAAAGATCTGTGGGAAGCTCATGGGGTGAATCACTTGGTTGCCATCCCTTACTGACGTCAAACCAATTGCCTGGTGGAGAGGTTTAATGGAACTTTGGGGGCCATGATACGTAAATTCGTAAATGAACACTCCAATGATTGGGATCTAGTGTTGAAGCAGTTGCTTTTTGCCTACAGGGCTGTACCACATCCCAGTTTGGGGTTTTCACCATTCGAACTTGTGTATGGCCACGAGGTTAAGGGGCCATTTCAGTTGGTGAAGCAGCAATGGGAGGGGTTTATGCCTTCTCCAGGAACTAACATTCTTGACTTTGTAAGCAATCTACAAAGCACCCTCTGACCCTCTTTAGCCCTTGCTAAAGAAAACCTAAAGAATGCTCAGGAATAGCAAAAGGCCTGGTATGATAAACATACCAGAGAGTGTTGTTCCTTCAAAGTAGGGGACCAGGTTATGGTCTTGAAGGCGCAACAGGTCCATCAAATGGAAGCGTCATGGGAAGGGCCATTCACGGTCCAAGAGCGCCTTGGAGTTTTTAACTATCCCATAGCCTTTCCCACCTCAACCCTAAAGCCTAAAGTGTACCATGTTAATTCTCTCAAGCAGTTTTATTCCAGAGACTTCAATGTTTGTCAGTTTACAGCCCAGGAAGGAGATGACGCTGAGTGGCCTGAAGGTGTTTACTACGAAAGAAAAAGTGACGGTGGTGTGGAAGAAGTGACCATCTCCACAACCTTGGAATGTCTGCAGCGGCAACAGATCAAGAAGCTGTGCACTAGCTTCCTCCATTGTTCTCAGCCACCCCAGGACTGACTGAATGGGCATACCACTCCATTGACACAGGTAATGCTCACCCAATAAGAACCCCACCCTACCGGGTGTCTCCTCATGCCCAAGCTGCGATAGAATGGGAGATCCAAAACATGCTACAGATGGGTATAATCTGCCCCTCTACCAGTGCATGGGCATCTCCAGTGGTTCTGGTACCCAAACCAGATGGGGAAATACGCTTTTGCGCTGACTACTGTAAGCTATATGCTATAACTCATCCCGACAACTATCCAAAGCCATGTACTGATGAGCTATTGGATATATTGGGACGTGCCTAGTTCATCTCTACAATAGACTTAACCAAGGGGTACTGGCAAGTACCAGTAGATGAACCTGCCGAAGAAAGGTCAGCCTTCATCACCCATGCAGGGGTGTATGAATTTAATGTCCTTCCTTCCGGGCTGCTAAATGCACCTGCCACCTTCCAAAGACTTGTAGATGGTCTCCTAGCAGGATTGGGAGAATATGCAGTTGCCTACCTCAATGATGTGGCCAGTTTTTTCTGATTCATGGCCCAAACACCTAGAACACCTAGAAAAAGTCTTTGAGCGCATCAGGCAGGCAGGACTAACTGTTAAGGCTAAAAAGTGTCAAATAGGCCAAAACAGAGTGATTTACCTTGGACACCAATAAACCCCCTACAGGCCAAGGTGGATGCTATCCAAAAATGGCCTGTCCCAAAGTCAAAGAAACAGGTCCAATCCTTCTTAGGCTTGGCAGGGCGTTACAGGTGATTTTTACCCCACTACAGCCAAATCGCTGCCCCACTAACAGACCTGACCAAAAAGATCCAGCCGAATGCAATTAAGTGGACTGATGAGTGTCAGAAGGCATTTACCCAGCTTAAGGCGACACTTATGTCTGACCCTGTGCTAAGGGCCGCAGACTTTGACAAACCATTCCTAGTAACCACAGGTGCATCTGAGCATGGAATAGGAGCAGTTTTAATGCAGGAAGAACTGGATCAAAAATTTCATCCTGTCGTGTTTCTCAGCAAGAAACTGTCTGAGAGGGAAAGCCACTGGTCAATCAGTGAAAAAGAATGCTGCGCCATTGTGTATGCCCTGGAAAAGCTACACTCATACATTTGGGGACGGCGTTTCCAGCTACAAACTGACCATGCTGCGCTAAAGTGGCTTCATACTGCCAAGGGAAACAACAAAAAACTACTTCAATGGAGTTTAGCTCTCCAAGATTTTGATTTTAAAATTCAACACATTTCAGGAGCTTCTAACAAAGTAGCTGATGCACTCTCCCATGAAAGTTTAACCAGAATCAACTGGTTAAAAATTGTCCTTAAAATGTGAAAAGTCTTGTAGTTTACATAATTAGCAGTATATGTAAAGGTGCATGTGTTTTATTAATCTGTTTATTCTAAAGTTCTAGGAAGAAGTCACCCCCAGTGTGATTCCACACTGTCTGAGATTTGGGGGGCATGTCATAAACAGATGGTTAAGGGTTAATGTCTCTTTTACCTTGAAAGGGTTAAGAAGCTCAGTAAACCTGGCTGACACCTGATCAGAGGACCAATAAGGGGACAAGATACTTTCAAATCTTGGTGGAGGGAAGTCTTTGTTTGTGCTTTTTGTTTTGTTCGTTGTTCGTTCTCGGGACTGAGAGATGAGACGTACACCCAAGCTTTCCCAATCTTTCTGAATCAGTCTTTCATGTTTCAAAATCGTAAGTAATAGCCAGGCAAGGCGGATTAGTCTTATGTTTGTTTTCTCAACTTGTGAATGTTTCTATTTGTTGGAAGGATTTTTTACCCCTGTTTGCTGTAATTTTGTATCTAAGGCTGGGGGGCGGTCCCACTATTCTATATGAATCTGAGTACCCTGTAAAGTATTTTTCATCCTGATATTACAGACATATTTTTACCTTTTCTTTCTTTAATTAAAAGCTTTCTTTTTAAGAATCTGATTGATTATTTCCTTGTTTTTAAGATCCAAGGGATTGGGTTCGAAGTCACCAGGGGATTGCTAGGGGGAAACGGGGGGAATTGTTAATTTTTCCTTGTTTTAAGATCCAAGGTGTTTGGATAGATGCGAAGCCTCTCAAGGCAACCCAGTGAGGGGAAAGTCTTTGGGGGGGAAAGGAGGGAGATGGTTAATTTCTCCTTGTCTTAAGATCCAAGGGATTTGGATCTTTTTTCCCCAGGGAAGGTTTTGGGGGAACAGAAAGTGTGCCAGACACTAAATTCTGGCTGGTGGCAGCGTTACCAGATCTAAGCCAGTAATTAAGCTTAAAAGTGTTCATGCAGGTCCCCACTTTTGTTCTCTAAAGTTCAAAGTGGAGAAAGAAAACTTGACAGGTTTTAAATACATATTCTCAGCAAAATTATGAACTACACTTCTACTCCTTCTTCAAATCTATTATTTTTCATCCCTCAATGTTTTTTTTTTTTGGGGGGGGGTTGGTATTGTTGTTTGTTTTTTTGCCAATGAAACTAAAAATGAAATGTTAACTAGTGTCTGTTCTTTGCACAGAGAGAGAAAGGATAGGCATCATTCTGCACCTAGGTGTTTTCATGCAGAGTGACACATATTCAGATATTAAACAAATTGTTTCTTTCTGACATGCGCTTACCTACCTGCTCCATTCATCATGTGCTTTCCGTGAGGGAGCAGATCTCCAGAAGAAAACAGACCTTGAAAAATTCAGATTCTGAAAACCTTCTGCTGGTTGTCCATCCTCCCAAGCCTTAGAAATGTTCTAATTGTGTGGTCTCCTCACCTTTCTGATGATACAGATTGCAGCAGGATAGTTGTTCTTCTTAATCTTCTTAACCTCCTTGAGTGTCTTGCACATCCTCTTGGCTCAGTAGAAGGATTGTCTCCTACAGAATCCTCATGTGCTTTCTCCTATCTAATTTTAAATGGCAACCAACCTTGATCATGTAACTTTCTAAGGTTTCCCAGGGGGCATTGTTAAAAAGTTAGTGGTATTTCACTATCAAGGTCTTGAACTTTCCTTTCACAGAAGCCTACAGCATATCTTCCAGTGCTTTGAACCTGAGAAGGAACACATCTGGGGTTGTGGTTAAAGCAGTGGAGTGGAGCTCAGAAAACCTTACCTCAAATTCTATCCATCTGAAGCGGATCCCTTTTGTATCTTTGAACAAGTCACTCAGGCAGATTTTTAAAGGTATTTAGGCACCTAGTGGGATTTCAAAAGTAACTAGGTGCCAAACACCCATTGGAACCAATGAGTTTTAGGCACATGGATGCTATTGAAAATCTCTGCAAGTACCCAAATACCTTTACAAATCTTGTTTTCTATGCCTTGGTTTACCCATCTTTACAATGGTGACAATCATCTTTCCTTTCTTTCTTATTTATTTAGACTGGCATTTTTAAAGGACTCTAAGGGAGTTAAGCACTCAGCTCTTTCTACAGTTATATACTCTATCTTAACCCCAATCTCTTTCTACAGTTATATGCTCTATCTTAAGCCCAAGTAACAAGCTCAGTGAAGGAATATTTGTGTGAAAATCTCTAATCTGTGCTATGCAGATGGTCAGAAGTATATGATTTAAATGATTTCTTCTGACCCCCCAAATGTATGCATCTACAAAATCTAAATTATTTTCAGTAGCAGTTGGGCACTTAACTGCCTCAAACTTTCATAAATCTTAGATTAGAAGCATTTCGGAGTATATACAATATGTATATACAATGACTAGGAGAATGACTCCTGATCTCATTTGGGACTTTTAAATGTATATAGTAGAGAATGTATGTTTCTTTCTCTAGATGTTTATTCCTCTGTCAGCAGATCTATATCTGTGCCAACAGATGGTGGCTACATTCTTTGATCACAAGTCAGTGTGCCAGGAATACTTGAGATGGATTCTTTTTGCTATCTGGGGAAATTTCCTTAGGCTAAAATTTCCAAACACGAAGATCTACAATTAAGCTTCCAGGTGCTTAAGTGACTCACAATGTGACTCAGTCACCTAAGTCCCTGTTTCAGCCTTCACTGCAACCCACAAAACTCTGGCCAAGAACTTGGTGCCTATGTTTTCAGGGTCAAATTTTCCTAGGCATCTCTGTTTCTGCCACTGAGTATGGACAGTCCTGGCTCACTCTAGGAGTCCAGACACTTAACTCCCACATAAGCCCCAATATGATAGGTGAACTGGCATAAGATAGGTAGGCAAAGACCTGTTTAGTGTGCAGGACCTGATCCAATAGGCATGAAGTATAAAGTATTCAATAAAGCTTTCATTTTAACAGCATTCCTGTTCCTTTTCCCTTTAGCTGAAGAGAGTTTATAGAAGAAAAAAAACACCTCTTGTTTGACAGTCTCGCAGATGGTATCAAAGATGGTAATAACTGTCCTTTTAGGTAAAATAAAAGAAGTTGGTTGAGATGAGTTGGTTGTTATTGCCGCTCTGTTAATGTCCTTTCATTGCAGTCAATCTATGGGATTCAGCTGGAGCTGGTTGAGGTGTTGGACTCATCTGTGTCCCTTTCTCTGGCCTTGTCTGGTCCAGACATCTCTTAGGATGAGGACAAAGGAAGCCCAAGGTCCCAGA
The DNA here is from genome assembly GCF_025201925.1 of Gopherus flavomarginatus. Taxonomy (NCBI): domain Eukaryota; kingdom Metazoa; phylum Chordata; order Testudines; family Testudinidae; genus Gopherus; species Gopherus flavomarginatus. The sequence goes on along the minus strand of NC_066627.1, from coordinate 15,340,846 downwards.
AGATGGTAGGGGTGGTAACTATGATGATGAAGCTTGCTCCAGTACCCTGTGTCTGTTCTTCTTTATCCCCACCTTCTTTAAGGACTCAGGAAGGGGAGCAATGGGTGGAATAGCTCATCCCCTTATTATTTTGTCCACAGATTAGGCCTAATATCCAACACATCAATTTTGGTTCACTAATTTATGGCTCCACATCTCTTGTTTTTAGCAAGCATGATTTCAGCAGTCGGTGAATTATATCAACAAGAGCTTTTTGTTTAGACTAATTCTGTCTTCTTGTCTCCCTTTCAAACCTTCTCCCATCAGAGTTTGTTATTATAGGTTATTGTGATATCTGACGAACTTTCACATATTTTTTACATTTATGTGCAAAGTTAGGGTAAATGTTTAGCCCTAGTTATCATAATAAGGTTTAACTCTCTGCTCTCCATGAAAGGAAAAGCAAAGATCTGAGCCAGGATTTCTCACACCTTTCAGGACAGTGAGCTAACCACTGAGATATGGGATATTTCAATGGACACCTCTCCTGTTGAAGCTATTCCACTGTGCTCTAAATACTTGAAGAGTCACTGGGCCAGAAAAAAACTATCAATGAGGATGATTTGATAGCTTAGTGGTTTGGGCCTCCATCTCTGAGGTGGGAGACCTGGAGTCTAGTCTAGTTTTCCTGTTTCAGTGACAGTGGAGCAGCTTCAACAGTAGACATTGAGGGAGGGCTACATTAAAATATTACCCAGGTCAGTGGTTTGGCCACACTTCCAAGAGTTGGGAGACCCCTGTATAAATCCTTTCTCCCCTCAGGCATAGCGGGACTGTGACACTCTGTGCCCCAAAGCAAGACCCTGGCACCCCCACATTCACCCTTGTCATATAATTATGAATTTTTTTGTGCAAAAGATGCCTTCTGAGGTATCTTTCTAAAAGTCTTGATCTGTTGAACATTAATATCCTGTTGATTGTATGTGCTGTCATTGCATGTGAAGTTATGAAGTTTTGCTATAGGTGTGTTACTGAAAGCTGTTGTGAAGTTGGAAACACTCACCACTAGCCTTTCAGATACAACAGTGCTAATGGACCAGCAACAAAGACAATGGACCATGGAAGAGCTTATCCTCACCTGCGGATGCTTCAGTCAGCCTATGGACAAAGGCTGCCATGACTCATTGGCACCAGGCAAGGGCTTGTGACCAGATCATATGATACTGAACTCCATTTTGGTATCTGTATTTTTCCATGAACTGGGCTGGGAAATGGCCTTGAAATCAAGGGATTTCTTCCATATGGAATAAACTATAGGGGGAAAGTGACATCACCATACCAATCCACTCCCCCCACACACAAGAGAACACTTGGAAACACCTGAGGAATGCAGACTGAACTGAGGGAAGTACTGGTGCCAGGCTAAAGGGGTTTCTAGCCTGTGTATGAAAGCCTGATGGACTGTTGTACTATCTAACAGGGTGAGACACTGCTTGATTCAAAACTTTTTTATCTATAAGCAGACCTTCATTTTGTTTATTTCTTGGGTAATCATATGATCTGTTTGCTATTACTTATAATCACTTAAATCTATCTTTTTGTAGCCAATAAATCTGTTTTATATTTTTTTAACCTAAATCAGTGTGGCTTGAGTGAAGTGTTTGGGGAAAAGCTCAGCTCAGTTAACAAAGGTTTTGTGCATATTCCTCTCCACATAGAGGGAGGGGAAAACTGGGTGACTGTAATTCATTTATACAGGTCAGGCTTATGACCAGGCAGGACAGTACAGCTCTGGGGTCCTATGCTGGGGAGCTGGGGGTATTTTGCCTGGAGCTTCTCTATTGTAGGTTCATGCAGTGGCTGGCAGAGGGTTCATGAACACAGCTTGGTGTGGCCCCTGCCTGTGGAGGTTGATGTGAGTGCAAGCTTGGAGGGATTTACAGCTTGTCACAATGTTACAGTGCAAGGAGGAACCCAGACTGGTGAGACAGAGGTCCCAGCTGTACCACAGTCCCAGTTGGCACCCTGGGTGGGGGGAGACACCCATCAAAGGGGCATTGAACTTGAAACTCCCACGTCCTAGGTTAGTGTATGCTAAATGTTGGGCTAAAAGCTATAAGGTGAACATCAGCCATTTTGTGTGGGGTGAAGCAGGTACCTAACTCTTTCTCACAAAAAACAGCCATCTGAGTCCCTGGCAAGCTGAACTAAGTGCCTCTCTGGACGTCTGGACTTAGGAGCCTGTTTCTGTAAGAAGACTGGGGCCTAGGACATAATCCTGCTGTCTGCATCTTCCATTGGCTAGCTTAGATGTGGACCCATTTAGAGTGTCGCCTTTTGAGGATCTCATTCATAGGCACCTATCTCTCCTCACTCATTGTATAGGATCCTTGGTGCCTAACTCGGATTTGTGGATCCCAGTGTTGTTCCAGCAATTTCCAAGACACTTAAAAGTTAGGCAGTGCAGCACTGGGCACTGCAACATCAAAGCCTCTTTGTGGAGATGAGCCCTAAATCTATATTTAGGTACCTAAATAAGAGGCTTGGCTTTCAGAGGTATTGTTTGCCCTGGTTTCAGAACAGGATTAGAAGTTAACTACAGGTATCAGCATGCCCCTGCTTTCTATAGATCTTGACAGTGCATCATGGTTAAGTGCTAGCAATAATTAAGGCTGAGGTTTTCAAAGGAAGCTATTAAGTTTGTATGTCCAAATTCCATTTCATTATGATTGGGTGCCTAGCACCCTTAGCAGGGCCGAAGCAACAAAGAACGTGGCCCCCTCTGAACATATGTCCGGGGCCCCTTACAATGCACAAACTGGAATGCATAGGCCTACAGTGTACATGTATTCCGTATTTATGCAAAGCGCTTCTTTAAAGCCTTGTTCTCCACAAATTGGTTAATCAATGCGTCATAGTCCAGAGATCTGGCAATCTTGTTTTCGATTGAGATAACTGCAAGCACAGAAAGCCTGTCATCTGTCATGGTTGAGCACAGGGTATTCTTGATTAGTTTCATTCTGCTGAAGCTCCTTTCAGCACCAGCAACAGTAACTGGTGTGGTCAGAAGAATTCTGATGCAAATGCAAAGATTCGGATATATCTCCTGAAGGCTGTTCTTGTATATGTACGTTAAAAAATTGTTTGCCGTGCCAAGTTCTCTCTGTTTCTCGATGACATAAATAAAACCATTCAATTCCATTATGAGTTCGTTGGCATCAATGTCTCCCATTTTTCTTTCAAAATTTTTGCTGTGATTCTCCAGTTCATTTTCTCTGTGACACTGCTTCAGGCTGTTAGCGTTGTACAGAAATCCAAACAACTTATACCACTCCACGAGTTGGTCAAATCGCAACGAAACAGAAGATATGGCCTGATCAGTGAGAACAAGAAAGAACTGCGATTTGAATTTTTCTTCAGCAGAAAGACGACTCGAATCATCAGCACATTCGTAATCAAACATTCTCTTCTTACGTCGCACCCTGGTTTCTGGAAACACCTGCTCAATACCCATATGCTCTGCTATTTCACGTGCATTTGTGACCACAGAGTTATATCCTGTATTTCGATAGTCTTCCAAAAACTTCATTGTAACACCTACTTCTGCCTGCAGTACGTCAATCGACACATCTGGTGACTGAATTAATTTGCTGGTTTTATTGACGTGAAATAGTATATCGTACCACGTGTACACAGTCAGAACAAAAGGCCACGTAGTAACATGGTCTAAAAGCGAACCAGCTTCTGTTGCTGTATTGCCATCTTTCTTTTCGAGGGCATATTCTCGCAAAGATGACAAAGCATTGCACAATTCTTCAAGGTGATAACGCAATGGCTTCACAGCATCAATTCTCTACTCCCAACGAATGTCCAATAACCCTTTAACAGATATTGGCATATGTTCTTGAAGTATATCCCAAAGTGAAGGTGAAGAAGAAAAGATAACGTATATTCTGTTAATCAGACCGAAAAAGTCAACGGCATATTTCGATGACTTTGCCGCTTCTGAGATCACAAGATTCCAAGTGTGAGCTCCACATGGTACATACAAGGCAAGTCATTTATTTCTAGCATGCGGGCTTGAACTCCTTTATTCTTTCCTCTCATATTTGCGCCGTTATCATAAGCTTGGCCTCTCATGTCAGCAATGTCTATGCCTAAGTTGTTTGCCTTTTCAAGAAACGCTTCCAATAAGCCCTCGCCAGTTGTATCATAAACATTAAGAAAACCAACAAACACTTCACGAATATTGACACCATCTTCACCGTTGCATTCAACAAAGCATAACACCACAGACATCTGTTCTTCATGTGACACGTCGGGAGTACAGTCCAAAATAACTGAATAATATTTTTCTTTTTTAAGCTGCGCTATGTTGGCCTCTTGAATGTTACTGGCAACAAGTTGAATCAGCTCGTTTTGGATCTGTGGACTGAGGTACTGAACATGTGTCTCTGCCTTCTTAAACCTCTGTAAAAGTTCGCTGAGGACAGTATCCTACTTTGCAAGCAATTCAAACAGTCCCAAAAAGTTGCCATTCGAAGGATCGCCGAGCTTTTCATTACTTCCTCGAAATGCCAAGTTTCTTTCGGACAAGAAAATAACAACATCAACCATGCGTTTGACAACATTTCTCCAGAAATCTCTTTCTTTCACAAAAGCCTGCAATTCGAGTTGGTCAATAGATGTAAGGTTTACTATGCCTGACCGAAGGTCAAACCATTTCACTATACAGTTTCGATGACCTTTGCCTGTTTCATGCTGCTGAAGTCTCTTTGACAGTGCTTTCCAAGCAGATGTTCCACAACATAGCGGTATGTCACCAGTGCCAAATAATTTACAACAAAAACAAAAAATGGCATCTTTCTGAACTGAGTACATTAACCATGAACGTCTTATTTTCTCACCATTTGCCATGGTTCGATAGAAATGAGTACTTGTGAACCTCTGTCTTTCCTCGTTAAATGGAAATTCATAACTTTCATTCTGCTGCGGTGGGCCACGTTCAACAATGTCGCACACTTGCCTGTCCGATATTATAGACGGCCAATCTCTTGGATCATCAGTCAGTGGTTCAGATTCAGATGCTTCTTTCCCGGCAGCAGCTGGAATATCTGTCACAGTTTGTTTGGTAGAACAACTAGCTTCACCTTCGACCTCACTTGAAGCACTTCTGGATACTTCTGGATACGATTCGTCTCTGCTAGCGCTGTCCGTTTCATGTGCCTGTACCTGTACTTTGGATTGCAGCGCAAAATACGTTGACAACTTTGGAATTTTCTCAAGTTCCTTCTCAGCATCTTTTGCTGCCTTTCGTTTACTAGTTCCGCTCTTATACATTCTCTTAGATATCACAAAGCACGCTTCTGCGTTGGAAACAATAAAAAACTAAACAACTAAATTAATAACATTTATCTGCCGACCGCCATTATGAACGCAAATACACATTCTTTGAATGGGTCCAACTAAAATTCAAAACTGACTAACAGACAACTGATGTAGCCAATAGCATTATGATGTATTATAATGACGTCACGGTTTTGTCGGTAAAACCAACGTGGATTGTGCAATAGCATCAATAAATGTCACTTACCTAGTTATACCTCACATTTTTTGGCCACTTTTAGGGGCCCCCTTCCTTGCGGGGACCCCTCCAGTCGGAAGGTATGGAGGGTGATCGCTACACCTCTGACCCTTAGGCTTCTTTGAGAAGCCCAGAGTGAGTGAGGACTGGATGCCTTTCCAAGTGATGTGCTGTGTTCCACCATAAAGCTATTGGTCATGATGTAGGAAACAGAGAAAGATCCATTGCATCATGAAATCAGACATCCTGTGTAACACAGGCCATAGAGTCATTTCAAGCTGCTCCCGATAATTAGTGTTTGTCTGAAGCACCTCACAGAAAGACATCCAGCCTGGAAATGAAGACTTCAAGAGATGAAGAGTCCCGGCCTTGCCAGGGCCAGCCTTAGGGAAAATGGTGTCCTAGGCAAACTTGTATTTTGGCGCCCGGGCCCCCCACTCATTGCCCCTGATGCCTCCCTGGGACACTCACCCCTCCCCATTGCCCCTGCCCCCCACTGCTTCCCCTTTCCCCAAACCTCCCTGACCCCCACTGTCTCCCCTAGCCCCTCATTTGATCTTGGCCCCACTCACCCCCCAGTGTCCCTGGCTCCCCCACTGCTTCCCCAGGCTCCTCCCCGCCATTACTCCTGACCTCTACCCACTATGCCTGGCCCCCACTGCCTCTCTGGACTCCCCCAATCGAATCCGCCCCCCAAACTGCTTCCCTGGGCTCACCACTAACTCCCCTGTCCCCTCACCAATCCCCCCTCACCACCACTGCCTACCTAGACTTCCCATGCACCTTCCAGTGCCCCTGGCTCCCACACTGCTTACCCAGACTCTCCGCATTTCTCCTGGCCCCCACTGTCTCCCCCAGTCCTCCAATCCCACCATCACCCACTGCCTCCCATGGCCCCCCACCAATCCTCACTCATGCCTCATCCCCCACTGCCACCCTGGAGTCCCAACCCCCCCATTTCCTCGAATCCCTCCACTGCTTCCTCGGGCTCCCCTACAACCTCCCTCACAGTTGCACCTGGCCCCTGTTGCCTCCCCCAGGATCCCCCCCATTGTCCCTGGACCCTGCTACCTCCTTGGGCTTCCCATCCCCCAGCTCCCCTGGGCCTCACTGCCTCCCCCTCCGCCGCATGATTCCAGGTGACTCCCCAAGCCCCAGGCAGGTAACTGCAGATGCTGGCCTGTGAGGAAAGGATGGGACTCAGCAGGCTTCTCCGCACTCCCTCTGGCAGAGAGTTGTGCTGCCAGTCCAGTCTCGCTTATGGGCATCACCTAACTGGGCTGAGTGGGAGAGCTCATAGCTGGTTCCTTTCTCAAGCAAGTCCCTTCAGCCATGCTCAGCTTGACTCCCACCTTGGCAGAAATCTGGGAGAGAGGCATGTGTCCCTGCATGCCTCCTTTCCCTTCCCCTCCCTTTCCCTCCCCTCCCATCCCCTCCTCTTCTCTTCCCCACCAATGTCACCTATGGTGTGGTCCTAAGTTAAACCCCTTACAAAAGTCTAAATATGTTTTATCTACACAGGTACATCTAGGTTTGACAAGACCTATTATCCATAAAATTATGTTGATTGACATTGACTAGACTCCTATTCTTTAATTATTTATTGATTGAATCCATATTAGCTTTTCCATTATTTCCTTCAAGACTGAGGTTAGGCTAATTGATCTATAATTGCCTAGATCACTCTGCTTGCCTTTTCAATTATAGAATATGAGGGTTGGAAGGGACCTCAGGAGGTCATCTAGTCCAACCCCCTGCTCAAAGCAGGACCAATCCCCAAGACAGATATTTACCCCTGTTCCCTAAATGGCCCCCTCAAGGATTGAACTCACAACACATGCTCAACCCCCTGAGCTATCCCTTCCCCCAATTAGCACTTGCTCAGCCTTCTTGAATTTCCCCAGTATCCCACGGGAGGTTTAGGTTGGATATTAGGAAAATTGGTCCCTCTTCGAGCAAGAGGGTGCACTAGATGACTTCCTGAGGTCCCTTCCAACCCTCATATTCTATGATTCTATGATTCTAAGATTTATTATAAATTAACGGCAGTGGTCCAGAGATCTCTTCAGCCAACTATTTTGGTACTTTTGGGCACAAATTATTTGGACTTTCTGAATTCAAAGTATGTACCCTTTGCTTAATGCTATATTAATATCCTTCTTATTTCCTAAGGACTCAGAAGTACTTCAGAATCCCCATGAGAAATAAAAAACATCATCCTGCTTCTTTTCAAACAGACAAGATAAATATTTATTTAAATATTTTGATTTTTCTACATCATCAACAATGTTACTGTCCCCATCTAGTGACAGGCTTATACCATTGTTATGATTCCTTTTTTCCAGATATTATTGAAAATGTCTTTCTTATTACCTTAGCCCAGCCATTGCTGGATTTTTTCCTCATGTCTTTAGCTTCCTTTATCAATTTTCATAGCTTCTAATATATATTAATTGTTATCTACTGCCTTGTTTTCATTTGTTATGCTTATATTTTTGTTTCTGTTTTAACAGCTACTTTCACTTCATCTCTTAACCAAGATGGGCTTTTGACCAATGTTTTCTTCTTTCGAAAATGGGAAATGGTGGCTTTTTTGGCCACCGAATAAACATTTTTTAACAATTCCTAGTTTTAATTCACATTTTTCTGTCTCTATTCTTCATCCCAGTCACTTTTTCTCCAATTTTTTATCAGCATTTTTAATCAGCCCTTTTAAAGCACGAGAGGCGTGTGCGTGCGTGCGTGTGTGTGTTTGTGTGTGATGGTTTGGGACTTTCCTGTGATTATCCATAAGAAATATAGTCAAATCATTTTCATGGGTGTATAAACAAGCACTAAATTCAAAGCCAGATATTCAGGAGCCTGTTCATTTCTGTCCATTTGGTTATAAAGTCAATGAAATCCCAAAATGAGATTTTAGGGATGGTATATGAAGAGGGGAAGGGAGTTTGTGTGAGAATCAACAGACTCTTTTAAATTTTTTCTAAGCAAGTTTTCTCTGAAGTAGCTAAGAGAAGTGACTTTCTGCAAGTGACACTGCAGAGTTCTAAGCTTAGAACTCCAGAGTGTCACTTGCGGAAAGTCACTTTTCACAGGAAAACCAGACACTGAGGAATCATTAGTAGAGGTTTCCTGAGTTGAGTGTGGTATAATGACTGGAAATGGAGAAAGTTGGTCAGGTTTCAGGAGGGATTCAGTTCAATGTGGATTCAGAGGCTTATAAATGCAACCCAGTGCCAGACTGCTTCCAAACATAACCCAGAGTTTCAGCCTAAAATAGGGGCCATTTGGCTCCCTTCATAAAGATCTCTTTCCTATAGCTCTGCCTGTCTGCTGCATCACTGAATCAGACTACAGGAGATTAAATGGCTAAACTCCATACACACCCATCTATCTATCTATTGATCTAATTGGCCTTCATCAATGTAAAATCTGACCCTAAAAGTTCTTGAATTGAGCCTGATCCAAAAACAGCCAAAGTCAATGTATTTGGGGATTTGAATCTGGCCTCATATGAATTTCCACCATTTTCCTGATATATCACGTGCTTTAGATTACACCTCAGTCATTAAAACAGAACAGCTGGGGTCTTGCTTTGTGTATCTCTGGTTCAGGAATTCCAGCGGGGTTACAGAGAGTGGGTCCCAGAGATGCCAAGCGAGAGTTAAAATGAAGATACAGTCCAAGAAAGAGTTATTATTTCGCTGTGTCAGACTCCAGAAAGCTGAACTCTGATCAGCAGTGGGTAAATGCTAGCTAGTCTCTTTGCTATGTGATTTAGAACTTGGGAACAGGTGGTTTGGAGTCCAACCACAATTCAAAATGTGATTAATTTTGGGGTAACTGCTGATTCTCGGATTATGTCCTCATTTCTTGCTCAAAGGTAATCAAGTAAGTTACCAGGACTATCTGTTCTATACTTGGGTCTGAGCAGTTTTCAACCATGAGCACTTTAAAATTTGGTTATGGGGTTATGGAAAAGATTAAGCAAAAATAGACTTTCTTATTGAACAGATATGTCCATATTCAGAATTGTATATGCTGACTATATTTAAGATTATTCTGATAGATAGATAGATAGATAGATATTCAATGCCAACACAACTATGAAAGGAGAGACAATCTATTGTTTTATACATCAGCTGTACAATTACAAACCTTTGTTACTTCAGACAATGCCTGAGCAGAGAAATTCCATCATAATTCTCAGATGCTAGAATGAGATTTGCAGAGCATTTGTGGCTGTGAGTATATGTTTGTGCCAATGTGGGATAGTGAGGGTATATATGTTTATATATGTGAATTTTACTGTGAGGATGTTTCCTTTCCTTTATGTGTGTGTGAGACGATGTGCATTTAATAGTGAGATTTTGTGTATATATTGTGGTGAGATGTGAGAAGTGTATTTATATGTGCTGTGTTGTTTCTTAGGCATTTACTTGTGTGCATGAAAGTCCAAGTATGTTTGTTAATGCATATGTCATGGAGTATTTTTCTGTGTGAAAGTTTGAGTAACTGTGTTTGTACATGAGAAAGTTTGTGTGAGAGCATTTTTGGGAATGTTTGTGAATGGGTAAGTTTGCATTTCACTGTCTAAATATGAACTTTTCCATGATACCTGAAATATATGCGTACCAAAAGAAATACATTAAATAATTGGATTTAATTACTACCTTGCAAAAAAAAATGAGACGTTAAATGGATGGGGAGTTGAAAGAAAGAAAGAAAGAAACAGAAAGCACTGTGGTGATGCTTATAGTGTTCCCTTAGGCCCCTTTGACAATCCCAGTTGTAATTGTTATTTGTTATTTTGTTGGTGGTGATGCTGGTTATAAGAGTACTAATGATGGTGATTCTACCATCTGCAGGCAAATTCTAGCTCTCCCAAGGAGATGACCAACAACACCGCAGGGGTGGAGTTCTGGCTGCTGGGGTTCCATAGTCTTCCTGGCTGGCAGACCCTGCTCTTCTTTGTGTTCTTGCTCATCTACATCCTAACCATCACAGGGAACATTGTCATCATCTCGGTGGTAAGGCTGGAACCCCAGCTCCACTCGCCCATGTACACCTTCCTCCAGAACCTCTCCTTTCTGGAGATCTGCTACACCAGCACTATCATGCCCAAGATGCTGGCCAACCTACTGGTAGAAAGGAAGGCCATCTCGTTTGCTGGATGCATGGCACAGGTCTATTGCTTTGTCTTCCTGGGGGCCACTGAGTGCTTCCTCCTGGCGGTGATGGCTTATGACAGCTACCTCGCTATATGTTACCCATTACACTACATGGTGGCCATGAGTGATGCATCTTGTACCCGCCTGGCCATGGTCTCCTGGGTGACTGGCATCTTCACAGGGCTCTTACCCTGCTTCCTAATCTCCAGGCTCCCTTTCTGTGGCTCCAACCAGATTAAACACTTCTTCTGTGATATTCCTCCATTGCTCAAGCTCTCCTGCTCAGACATCTCCACTACCGAAGTCATCATATTCATTCTTTCCCTCCTGGTCCTCGTCAGCTGTCTGCTGCTGACCCTAGTATCTTACCTCTTCATCATTCTCACCATCCTGAAGATCCCATCCTCCTCTGGGAAGAGGAAGACCTTCTCCACCTGTGGCTCACACCTGGCCGTGGTGGCCATCTACTATGGCACCATGATTTCCATGTATGTCCGCCCTACCTCCAGCCTGCCCTCGGAGCTCACCCCCCTCCTGAACCCTGTCATCTACAGCCTGAGGAACAAGGACTTCAGGGATGCTTTAAAGAAAGTAATCAGCAGGCAGTGCAGTCTGCACAGAGTGTAAATAAATGTAAGAGCTTGGAGGCCGGATTCTGGCTTACGCTGAGGGGCCTTTATACCAAACTAGGTGTATAAAAATGAATGTAAATTACAATTACATCCACTTTCATTTTCTTTTACACTGCCAGAATACTGTAAAAGGGCCTCAGTGATTATCAAGCTATCCTCTTACAAACTGCTCTACTGATGAAAAATTAAATACTTTTTGTATAAAGTTTACCCAAATAAATTAACACACATTCCAAAGTTAACACAACCTGAACGTTTGCTGTTGTGATTTACCTACTTGATTTTTGATTTTATATGTTGTCTCATTTTTCTTTTTATTGGCTTATTTCATTATCATGCCGTCTGAGCACCTTGAAATGCTTCACCAATAAACCATGCTTCTCTTATTTGTGATATTTTATTCTAAGTGTGAAGGAGTAACTGCTTGACACTGATACACTGATATTTCTAATTAGAATTTTTTTCATCATAAATAAAACAAATAAGAAAAATCCAGTATATCTGGAGAGTGTGTTGGTGAGATCAGAAATGAGAGAGGAACTTTCCAGAAGACAATCTCTCTACTGACATACAATCCAGGAGCTCTAAAAAAAAAAAAATAAGTCCAAGAACTTCAAGACCTAATGATCCGCCCAGGTGGGTCACTTTTCAGGATTGGGATGAAATAAAAGCAACTTTTGAAAATAGGACTGAAAATAATCATTTCAAATATTGTCTTAATATTAACATGACTGCAAATAATAATGCTGAAGAATCCCTAAAATGGCATGGACTAGGTTGCACGTTTGACGCTGTCTCATTTCAAATTAGACAAGACCTTACATGCCCAGGCGACTAACGGCCAAGTTTCTAAAGGCATTTAGGTTCCTCTAAGGTAGTGGGGCACATAGGAAAATGAGAGATAGGCTTGTTTTTTTTCTTTTTTGTTGTTTTTTTTTAAACCTTTCTCTAGTCTTTTGGGCTGAAATTGCAACCCACTTAGAGGATGTTGATACTCAGGTCTGAATGAAATTAATAGGGACTCATGCATCTGACGAAATGGGTATTCACCCATGAAAGCTCATGCTCCAAAACGTCTGTTAGTCTGTAAGGTGCCACAGGATTCTTTGCTGCTTTTACAGATCCAGACTAACACGGCTACCCCTCTGATAATAGGAACTGACATCCCATTTGCCAAGGCAGCTTTGAAAATCTCTGTAGTAGTGATCTAAATAGCACTGAAGACATGAGCAGTGGCACCGCATCCTCACTCCATGCCAGCCCCTGGTGCTGGTGATCTCTTTCTGTTCTACTCAGCGGGGTGCTGTCTAAAGCAACTGGCATGTCCAGGTCCCACAAACTCAGCTGTTGAGAACATCAACTCTCTCCTCTACCAACACCTAATGGTGCTGTAGCACTCAGTGAGCCTAATCCATTCATGGTGAAAAGGGCACATCACCACCTGTAGTTAATGTTGCCTGGCCAATTTACATGAGTGATGAATTTGCGCTGCTCCTCACGAGACCAAAATCTCTGGTTCTGGAGTTACCTCTGAAACACACAGGCAGTGAAATGCCATAGAATGCAATAACAGCACTATGTGCAGTATTTATTTATAGAGAGATAGAAAACCACATACCCCAAAATGTTGGCCTATACACAGCATTGTAAGACATTTTGACACAGTTCTCCCGCTTCGCAGTACTTTATCCACCATAACATTCTCTTTCCTTTACCATAAAAGACATCCCATTCATCAGCTGTAAAATTCACCTCCTTCACCAACCATTGACCTCTCTGCCCTCTGCCACCAATAGACTACTCTGCCCTACACTACTTCTCTACTGTTGCCTGAGCTATTGATTATGTGTTGATCTCCCTAATTATTTAGCATTCCCAATTAATACTCTGAAATATGGCAGGTTCTTGTCCCAAGTTCAGACTCAGTATTATCAGAATTACTGTTTAGCAGAGAGCCCCATTGTGCCCATCTGTGAAAACAACTCACACTCCAGGAACACTTTTTGTGATTGTGAAATTTTTATTATTACTATGATTTGTAAAACAATCCACACACGTAAGGTGAAATAATACAACCCCATAATAATGTTCAGCACCATTGGCACTCTGTACTTCGAGAGGACTCAAAGGGCTGAGAAAGTTTCTATTTGGCTCCATCATGCTAATGGAGAACTCCAATAGCCTAATCCATGCCAAGAATTTATAGGTCTTAATGTTTATCAGTCACATGCATGAATCACTCCTTCCTCTTTTACCATATCTTCAGTGCCTCACACTCAGAGTAATGGGGTGTCCTTATCCTATAGATTAGTATATTCATTAGTTTAAACTTATTAGCATATATGTCAATTAGTTGTCCTGACAACTGATGGTTAAACAGCTGCTGATCATCTACTGTTGTGCCCTCCTTCCCCCAATACACTAAAACTGGTACCAGCTGCTTACTTGATTAAGCAACCTACTCTTATCATGGCTGTGAGGCCTTGCTTTTATAGTAAACACTTACATTAATTCTTATAGGCTTGGGCCTATAGATCTGTTGTGTTTCTGCATTATTATTCTTTTCTCTTATTCAGTCTCAGTTGCCCACTTACTTCCTTTTACTGATTCATAGCAGTGGGACTTTTTAACCCTTTACAAGTAAAATAAGTAAAGAACAGCTACTAAAAGGGATTTTATAGCTAACTGGCTGGTTGCATTTTCATAAAAGAGAATTACCCCTCCCTTTATTTATCACAAACATTATCTTGGCACGGCAGCATTGGTATAGCATCACTTGCATTATAAAGAACAGGAGTACATGTGGCACCTTAGAGACTAACAAATTTATCTGAGCATAAGCTTTCATGGGCTCAGCCCACTTCTTCGGATGCATGGAATGGAACATATATTGAGGAGATATATATACAAATACAGAGAGCATGAAAAGGTGGGGGTTGTCTTACCAACTTTCATCATAATTACTGTTTCAAGGTCACCCTTTCTAAGATCTCTAACATCAACATGCTAACTAGGATTCCTTTGAAGTTTGGTGTGCCTCGGGAGGGTTCCGGGTAGGGGGTAGTGTTTCAGATTTGGAGTCAATTGAGCTGGGCTTTGGAGAGATATCAGCTCTGGAATAAAATAACCCTTTCCTCAAAAGTTTGTTTGTTTTTTCTTGCACAGCGCTTCAGCTCAAACGTTGGAGGTCAAAATGGTTTCAATTTGTCGAGTTTTACCCTAGTCAGTGCATGGCCCCTGTTAACTCTTTGGTATATCCAAGTTTAGAAGGACATTTAAGAACAGGAATGTTCACTTTTTACAAGGCGCGCACCTCAATACAGATCTAAACATCCAGAGAGCTTCCATTCTCTCCATTTTTTATTGTTTTAAAGCTCTACTCTTGTAAGTGGCCTAAAATCCGAATGGTTACTCGGATTGTTTTAAACTTTGCTGCAGCAAAGGCAGGGAGGAATGGGGAGGGCGATAAGTGGTGATGGTTGGTAGTGGAGGGAAGAGAGGTTGGGGGCTCAGATGAGGAAGGTGTGAGTGTTAGGGGGTGTGGGGAGATGAGAGAATGGGTAGGGGGATGTGGGGTGAGTAGGAGGGGGACTGAGTGAAAAAAAGGGCAGGGGAACCTGTCAGCCCCACATGCTCCCCTCTCATATGTGCACCCAGATCTAGGGGTCTCTTGCCCCTCTACGCAGGTCCTTGCCCCCTCCCTGCCCCACTCATATGAGGTGGGATTGGAAGGCCTTTTCACTCTCCGGTGTCTGAGCCCCTCTTGCTGCCCCCTATGTGTGCCAGCATCTGTGGGGGCCTGTGCCCATCTAAAGGGGTGGACCACTCTCCATACATCCCCTTGTGTGAGCAAGACTTAGGGAGGGATTGCCATTTTGGGAGCATCTGTAGCTCTCTCCATGCCCCACATATGAGTCAGCATCTTGGAAAGTCCAGTCCCTTTAGGTGGGGAGCTAAGAATGGGCACGTTTCCTTCCTTCCTTTCAGAGGCTCTGAAGATCCAAGGAGCGGGGGTGGGAGAACCCATGGAGATGAGCAGAGAGCCTGAGCCAAGGACGCTGAGGGGATTATAGACTCATAGACTCATAGACTCTAGGACTGGAAGGGACCTCGAGAGGTCATTGAGTCCAGTCCCCTGCCCTCATGGCAGGACCAAATACTGTCTAGACCATCCCTAATAGACATTTATCTAACCTACTCTTAAATATCTCCAGAGATAGCCCAGGGAGGGAAATTCTGGGAGGAGGAAAGGTGGGGGAATGGTTTATTTCTCCTTGTTTTAAGAACCCACGGGATCTGGGTTCTGGGGGTCCCCAGGGCAGGTTGGGGAGGTCAGAGTGCCCAAAAACACTATATTTTTGGGTGGTGGCAGTGCTATCAGATCTAAGCTGGTAATTAAGCTTAGAGGATTCAGGCACTAGTATCTCATTTTCTGAACTCTAAGGTTCAGATCTGAGAAAGAATGCTATGACAGGCTGTCTGATTCAAATCAACTGGGTGGTGCTCTTTTCCACAACAGTATCTTATAGACTCATAGACTCTAGGACTGGAAGGGACCTCGAGAGGTCATCGAGTCCAGTCCCCTGCCCTCATGGCAGGACCAAATACTGTCTAGACCATCCCTAATAGACATTTATCTAACCTACTCTTAAATATCTCCAGAGATGGAGATTCCACAACTTCCCTAGGCAATCTATTCCAGTGTTTAACTACCCTGACAGTTAGGAACTTTTTCCTAATGTCCAACCTAAATCTCCCTTGCTGCAGTTTAAGCCCATTGCTTCTTGTTCTATCATTGGAGGCTAAGGTGAACAAGTTTTCTCCCTCCTCCTGATGACATCCTTTTAGATACCTGAAAACTGCTATCATGTCCCCTCTCAGTCTTCTCTTTTCCAAACTAAACAAACCCAATTCCTTCAGCCTTCCTTCATAGGTCATGTTCTCAAGACCTTTAATCATTCTCCTTGCTCTTCTCTGGACCCTCTCCAATTTCTCCACATCTTTCTTGAAATGCGGTGCCCAGAACTGGACACAATACTCCAGTTGAGGCCTAACCAGCGCAGAGTAAAGCGGAAGAATGACTTCTCGTGTCTTGTTTACAACACACCTGTTAATGCACCCCAGAATCACATTTGCTTTTTTTGCAACAGTATCACACTGTTGACTCATATTAAGCTTGTGGTCCACTATGACCCCTAGATCTCTTTCTGCCATACTCCTTCCTATACAGTCTTCTCCCATTCTGTGTGTGTGAAACTGATTGTTCCTTCCTAAGTGGAGCACTTTGCATTTATCTTTATTGAACTTCATCCTGTTTACCTCAGACCATTTCTCCAATTTGTCCAGATCATTTTGAATTTTGACCCTGTCCTCCAAAGCAGTTGCTATCCCTCCCAGTTTGGTATCGTCCGCAAACTTAATAAGCGTACTTTCTATGCCAACATCTAAATCGTTGATGAAGATATTGAACAGAGCCGGTCCGAAAACAGACCCCTGCGGAACCCCACTTATTATACCTTTCCAGCAGGATTGGGAACCATTAATGACTACTCTCTGAGTACGGTTATCTAGCCAGTTATGCACGCACCTTATAGTAGCCCCATCTAAATTGTACTTTCCTAGTTTATCTATAAGAATATCATGTGAGACCGTATCAAATGCCTTACTAAAGTCTAGGTATATTACATCCACCGCTTCTCCCTTATCCACAAGGCTCGTTATCCTATCAAAGAATGCTATCAGATTAGTTTGACACGATTTGTTTTTTACAAATCCATGCTGGCTATTCCCTATCACCTTACAACCTTCCAAGTGTTTGCAGATGATTTCTTTAATTATCTGCTCCATTATCTTCCCTGGCACAGAAGTTAAACTAACTGGTCTGTAGTTTCCTGGGTTGTTTTTATTTCCCTTTTTATAGATGGGCACTATATTTGCCCCCTTCCAGTCTTCCGGAATCTCCCCCGTCTCCCATGATTTCCCAAAGATAATAGCTAGAGGCTCAGATACCTCCTCTATTAACTTCTTGAGTATTCTAGGATGCATTTCATCAGGCCCTGGTGACTTGCAGGCATCTAACTTTTCTAAGTGATTTTTTACTTGTTCTTTTTTTATTTTATCTTCTAAACCTACCCTCTTCCCATAAGCATTCACTATATTTGACATTCCTTCAGACTTCTCAGTGAAGACCGAAACAAAGAAGTCATTAAGCATCTCTGCCATTTCCAAGTCTCCCATTACTGTTTCCCCCTCCTCACTGAGCAGTGGGCCTACCCTGTCCTTGGTCTTCCTCTTGCTTCTAATATATTGATAAAAAGTCTTCTTGTTTCCCTTTATTCCCATAGCTAGTTTGAGCTGATTTTGTGCCTTTGCCTTTCTAATCTTGCCTCTGCATTCCTGTGTTATTTGCCTATATTCGTCCTTTGTAATTTGACCTAGTTTCCATTTTTTATATGACGCCTTTTTATTTTGTAGGTCACGCAAGATCTCGTGGTTAAGCCAAGGTGGTCTTTTGCCACATTTTCTAGCTTTCCTAACCATCGGAATAGCTTGCTTTTGGGCCCTTAATAGTGTCCCTTTGAAAAACTGCCAACTCTCCTCAGTTGTTTTTCCCCTCAGTCTTGATTCCCATGGGACCTTACCTATCAGCTCTCTGAGCTTACTAAAATCCGCCTTCCTGAAATCCATTGTCTCTATTTTGCTGTACTCCCTTCTACCCTTCCTTAGAATTGCAAACTCTATTATTTCATGATCACTTTCACCCAAGCTTTCTTCTACTTTCAAATTCTCAATGAGTTCCTCCCTATTTGTTAAAATCAAGTCTAGAACAGCTTCCCCCCTGGTAGCTTTTTCAACTTTCTGAAATAAAAAGTTGTCTGCAATGCAGTCCAGGAACTTATTGGATAGTCTGTGCCCTGCCGTGTTATTTTCCCAATGTATATCTGGATAGTTGAAGTCCCCCATCACCACTAAATCATGGGCTTTGGATGATTTTGTTAGTTGTTTGAAAAAAGCCTCATCCACCTCTTCCACCTGATTAGGTGGCCTGTAGTAGACTCCCAGCACGACATCACCCGCGTTTTTTTACCCCTTTTAGCCTAACCCAGAGACTCTCAACAGTCCCATCTCCTATGTCCATCTCTACCTCAGTCCAAGTGTGTAAATTTTTAATATATAAGGCAACACTTCCTCCCTTTTTCCCCTGTCTATCCTTCCTGAGCAAACTATACCCATCCACACCAACATTCCAGTTGTGTGTATTATCCCACCAAGTTTCAGTAATGCCAATAATGTCATAGTTGTATTTATTTATTAGCACTTCCAGTTCTTCCTGCTTATTACCCATACTTCTTGCATTTGTATATAGGAATCTAAGATACTGGTTTGATCTTGCCTCCCAGCTTTGCCCTGACCCTCCTTTCTCTCTGCCATTATAGCCCGTGCTCCCTCCTGTTTCCATCCCATCTCCCAGGTCTTGTTCCCCACTTACCTGTGGGCTTTGCTCACCTGTCCCAGTCGAACCTAGTTTAAAGCCCTCCTTACTAGGTTAGCCAGTCTGTGCGCAAATAAGGCCTTTCCCCTCCTCGAAAGGTGAACACCATCTGTGCCTAGCAGTCCTTTCTCGACTAGCATCCCGTGGTCGAGGAAGCCAAAGCCCTCCTGGTGACACCATCTTCGCAGCCAGGCATTCACCTCCACGATGCATCTGTCTCTGCCCGGGCCCCTACCTTCGACAGGAAGAATCGAAGAGAATACCACCTGCGCTCCAAACTCCTTAACCCGTACTCCCAGAGCCCTGTAGTCACTCTTCATCTGCTCAGTGTCACACCTCACCGTATCATTTGTGCCCACATGGATGAGTAGCATGGGATAGTAGTCAGAAGGCCGGATAATCTTCGACAATGCCTCTGTAACATCTTGGATGCGGGCCCCTGGCAGGCAGCATACCTCCTGGGATGAACGGTCAGGGCGACAGATGGGTGTCTCCGTCCCCCTCAGCAGAGGGTCTCCAACCACCACTACCCTACGTTTCTTATTATCAGTGGTGGCAGCAGACCTCCCAGCCTTAGGGGTACGAGGCTTCGCCTCCTTAACTGTTGGGGGTGATTCCTTCTCTCCTGCATCAAGAAGAGCATAACGGTTATCTATTACCACAGCAGGAGGGTTCGCAGCAGGCGTGGAGCACTGCCTGCTGCCAGAAGTAACCAGCTGGCTGTGTCCACTCTGAGCCATCTCCTACTCCACTGGTGTGTCAGATACACCCTGAGCCATCTCCTCCTCCACTGGTGTGTCAGTAGTCCTGTGATCTGGGACAGCTATGTCAGCTGTCTCCACATGGATACTGTCCAGGAATTGCTCATGGATACGGATGTTCCTCAGCCTAACCACCTCCTCCTGTAGCTCTCCCACCTGCTGCCTGAGAGATTCCACCAGTAGGCACCTTTCACATTGGATGCCACCCCCAGCCTGGATATCAGTAAGTGGAAATTGCAAATTACAGTCTTTGCAAGCCCACACCAGAATCTGGGTAAAAGCATCCATGCTTTGGTGCTCTGTCTGGCTACAGGCGCAGGTGGAGGAGACAGAAGCAGTGCTGGCACAGGTGTTGCGGGTCCTCCTCACCATTGTAAGCCTCCCTCTGTCAAACTCTCTCAAATTCCCATCTGCAGCTCCCGGTCCGCTCTGCTCTGCTTTAAACAGAAAGCTTTAGGATGGGGCTTGGTTTATAGGTTCAGAGGACCAATGGGTCACGGATGAGACTGACAAGGGACCCCCACTCCCTTCCTACTCCCCTTCCAAACTCCCTTGCGAAACTCCCTGTTAGCAGCTCCTGTTCACTAAGCTCCCTGGTCGCTTGTGCGCAGCTTTATAAAGCCCTGGCCTGAGTGAATGCCCCGCCCACTGGTTAAGGCTCAACCAATTACCAGAGGCTTCTAGCTTTCAAACCTTCCTTGGTAGCTCCGCCTCCAACTGCCAGCTACAGCACACGGTCCTTCAAACAAACAAACCAAACAGACTGACAAATTAGACTGCTTTGAGTGAAACTGACACGATGATACCTGCCTGAGTCTTCATATAGCCTGATTCACTTGCAAAGTTAGCTTCGTAAAATTGAGATCCAGGACCACATATATCCTCAGTTGATGATGTAGCCCAAAGAGCTAGCTTAGCATTGTATTCAGCAGGAACAAAAGGAACCTACAGGCCTATATCCTGTGAACCTGTTAGCAGAAGGCTTTGACGTCTATCAGCTTTAGCTTAAGTAAGTGGCCCCACAATGACTCTGAGATTTGGAAAACTGGGAACATTGTTCTTATGAGGGATATTTGTATAAAATGACACCAGGTAACCACAGAAACATTGAACTGATATTGGGCTTGGATGTTTTAGGATAGAATCCTTTGCAGATGATTAGCAATGAATTTACCTTGGCAACGAGTTGACCAATATCATAATAAATGAAAATAATTAAAATATGAACTGATAGGATGAGGAACCCCAAGATTATTAGGGTGAGGAACTTATGTATGGGCAAAGGAGTTGGGCATATCTGTGAATATATATGGTAACTATTGGGCCCTCTACTCGGCCAGGCCCCAACGTAAGGGGGAGATCTGGACCATTGGACTCGTTTTGCAGGCCAGGGACCGGAGAGATGACCGCTTGTCTCTAACCACCAAATCCCCAGGAAACAGTGTGATTCTATGTAAGGAATGATACTAAGTATCAGCTTAATCTTATATTACTGCTGCAATTTTATGTGACTGGGAGCATTTGTGTCTTTACTAATTGTACTAATAAAATTGCTTAAAGTTTTACTTTAACCTGGTATAAAAATGTCACTTCCAGAATCACAGATCCAAACCAACACTCGTCTGATGGTAAAACATTTCTAGTACAGACCAGGTCTCTGTGTTCATTTTTAAGATTGCATTCTAAGTTCTTCAGAGTCATTTCCTTGAGTGTGTGTCTACTGGGGAACAGTATTGTCTGAATAGGTGTGCTTTTGTCAGTGTACGTTATTTTGAATGTGCTCCTGGGAAATCAATATGCATTTGAGTTTTTACACCGATCTGCATCTCTTTGAGAATGTGTGTTTCTGACTGTGAATCACTGTGTGAAGTTATGAATGTATAACATCATGTGTGAAACATACATGAACGTGTGCATTATCAGCACTCGTTAGGGTCTTCGAGTGGATTTCTGAGTCTTCATTTGTGTATGATTACTTCTGAATGACAATATTGTGTGTTTACCAGTGTAAAGTGTTGTGTGAGTGTGTGTTTTGTGAGTGTGCATTGCTGTGTGTATGTTTCAAATTGAACATAACTGGCTATTTATCAGTAAATATTATTATGTTTGTGAGTGTATATTGGCTTAGCAAAGTCCCTGTACTAAAGCCAAAACCTGCTATCTCCCTGCAGCTCCTAGCAGCCAAGATAATAACCTTCTAGTGGGTTATTGAAAGGAAGAAGTTGAAGAGTAGAACTAGTTAGGAAAGGGAGTTTCTCTTCTTGTGAGGCTTTTCAAGAAATTTGAAATATTTTCCATATGGGAAAATTGAATTATTTTTCAAACAGATAAGCTGAAAGCAAAACAAAACCAAAAAAAAACAGATTGGGTCAAAAGAAAACATTTGGCTTCCATAATTTTTATAGTTTCATAGAATTTTAGGCCAGGAGGGATGATGCAAGCACCTAGTCAGAACTTCTCTTTATCACCGACCATTGAATCCCACCCAGTTACCCCTGTGTTGAGCCCAATGACTTCAGTTAAACTAACACATTTCAGTCCTAAGCAGATTGCACTGTTGTGAGCCACAGACCTAGACCTGGGCAGACTGAGGTCTCACCTGTGCCCTAGGCCCTGGCAAGGACAGGAAACTGATCAGCTTTAGCACATCCAGGTGATCCTAGCAGGCGACCTGCGCCCCATGCTCCAGGGCAAAGTTTCATTTTGATTTTGACCCTTTATTTTTCATTTTTCTTTAGAATGAATTAACTGAAATTTCCAGATGAACTTTTTTTTTCAAATTGAAAAATGTCAAAACTGGACATTTTAACAAATTTGAACCTTCTAAAAGAAATCAAATTAGAATATTCATCAAAACCAACCAACCCTTTGCTGTGAACACAGTTTCCATGAATCATCATTTTCTGATTAACAAAAATATATTGTGAGAAAATTTCCAACTCGAGTTCATAAATAGCCCACTAACTACAATTTCTTCCTCCTCTCTTAGGCCCCAACCCTGAAACATGTCTCTCCCTCCCACCGGCAGAATTCTATGTTTATGTGAATGCCCTTTGACTGGGGCTCTCAATTTTTTCTCAGATCCCTGACCATATCGATAGAGGGATGCCTTGTGGACCCATCTCCTATCAACTGTGATCTCATCAACTTCCTCTCCTCCAAGACACAAATTGAAGGGTTAAAATCCACTTGTATTTTATATAACAACCTGGTATATGGATTGTGCCAGCTCGTTCTCAGACCCAAAGTCCAGAGTTTGTTCAAGAGACAAGAGGCCTAGCAAATAGTGATTAGTTAAGAGAAAGCTGGGGTAAACAAATAATCTTGTTTTGCTAAAATAGGCCTGGTTAGCAAATTGCCAGGTGTTGAAGCTAGGAACTAAATAATTGTGTCTTATTCAGAGTTGCAAATTGAACAAAGGATCCCTGTTCCTATTGTGTCAGTCTCTTCTGTAGGGAACATTCTTCCCACAGATCCAACCTTGAGTTTATGAAAAGTTGGCACATGTCAGTATAAGATATGGCATCCTTCCACCTCCCTTCCCAGGGACCAGTGCCTGCCTTAAGACATAAAGGGGACAATCTTTATTGTCATATACTTTCACTGTTTCTTTGCTTTAACCCCTAGGAATGTACCTGGTGGACAATCAAAGGAGTTGCTCCATTCCTATAGACCCCAAGTCAGAATTCAACATATATATTTTATACTAATAACATTTTATCAAAGTATTAATTAAATGTTAACTTGCTAACTTGAGACCATGGGCAGAGACATTATATAACCTTTTAACCATTGGTTAATGTGCTATTTTGATTTGCTGCAAAACCTATCCCGGGGTGTGGAACTGCCTTCCCTGTCACTTTCCTCCACCCATGAGAAATCTATATATAATATTGTAATCAATTGATTGACAGTGTTTCTGAGCCTAATAAGCCAGGTGACACTCCGCCAGCGCTGTGTGTAATAAACTCCTATGGTTGGCCTCTACACGGTGTGGATTTATGTCCTTCACAAATATAGAGACCATTTCCTTTGCCCATTCCAGTTCACACAACTGCTCAACATTAACCTACTGCCTCATCTTCAGTTCAGATTCACAAGCAAAGGAAACGGATTTGAAACTGTTTAACTAGGTGAGATCCTCAGCAGGTCAATATCAGCCATAGCTACATTTGTGTCAATGGGCAAGAACCACAGCTGGTGTAAATCAGCAGTAGCTCCAGTGGAGTTAATGAGACCAGATTCCCAAGCTAGTGAAAACTGACATAGCTGCCTGGGCGTCTTAGGGCCAGATCCTCAGCTAATGGAAATCAAACTAGCTCCACTGGAATCAAATGGCCAAATCTTGACTTGACATAAACAGCCCTAACTATTCAGAACCCAATGGAATTTTATCAGTTTACACCAGTTTAGGACATAGCTAGGAGCTTTTAATGTTTGTCTTTGGCTGCTACTTAGAGGCCAACATCAAACACCCAGGGCAGCCTGAGATGTGGGTTCCTGTGGTAGCTGCATCACAAGAGCTGCTGATGCAAAGCAGGAGAAAAACATCTCTGCTCTTGCAGAGCTGATTATGTGGAGTTAATGAAGGAACAGACTCCTCCAGGCCAGCTGGGGCTCCGGTGCCAGTGGGCTCTGAGCAATTGTAAGTCACATGTCTGTGCTATAAATCTATAGTTTATTCTGTAATCTCCTTTAGACACCCTTTGGGCCTCAGCCCTGCATTGTTTTTAGTCCAGCATCCTTAAAGGGTGCTGCCACCACCTGAGATCCAGGGCATATTGTGTTCCCTCTCTGGGGGTTACGTTCGGCAAGGGCAGCTTGTCATGCTGGTTTGCTCCTAAGGTGAGATCAGAGCTGGGCTCACAGCCCCAGAGACAGGAGTCAGCTATTTAGCCCCCGAACAAACACATCCTGGGTTGTGACTGTGTTTGAAGCCTGCAGAAGCTGGAATCAATTTTACAGCTGGGTGGGGCTTCCTACCCCCATCCTATTTAGTCCTTCACCTCTCAGCCAAGCCAGTCCAAGGAGGGAAGCAGGGAGTGTCTATCTGTGGAGGGGATCCTTGTCTTCTGGGAACTGCTGAAAGGCCCAGCAACTCAGGAAATATGGTGAAGAGGCAGGGAAACAGCTGCTGGATAATACAGAGTTGGGGTGTTATTGACAGATACAGAGATAGGCAATGACTGAAGAACCCTGGTGATGAAGTGTCTAATCCATCACAGGCTGGGAAACATTCCACAAAGACCAGTGCTGTAAGTTTATTATTTCAGTTAAACATGTTCAACTGTTAATATGCTGGGCAAATTTCATCATAGATCTATGGGTTACAATTGGAACTCCTTAAGAATCTTAATATAATTTAATCAAACCTTTAGAGCTGCTCAGAGGTTGTTTGTTTTTTTTCATAGCAGAAAACATTTGACTTTTCATAGAAATGTTCATAGAAATTTTTGTGTGTGTGTTCATTGAGAATCAGACAATGTCAGGTAAACTGCTGGAAGCTGAAACATTTTCACTTAAATTAAGAATAAAAAAGAGTTTTGCAATGCGTAGGTTGTGCTTCAGGAATAATAAAATTCCCCAGAATATTTCTTTAGTTGAAAACTCAGGTTTCCTTTGAAATAATTTAAATAGAAAATGTCTGAATACCCCAGACTGGAAACTTAGATGTAAGCCAAGATGGGAACATTGATATTGTCCAATAATAATAAAAGCTGCACCCAGTCACTCTATTGCAACTTTGCTTATTTCCGTTTCAAAGGGACACTTGTTGATTCATAAAAATGAGTAAGTAGCAAAGTTGGTAGCCCACAGATGAGCCCATAGATGTTAAACACACTGGCGCCTTAGGTGGAGAACAGAAAATTGAAGCCCCCCACCAACGCCTGTCTCTCTTATCCATGCCAAGGACATAAAGGAGGTGAATGGGATTAGAATCAAAATATTCTGCTCTAGCGCCGTATCCTTGTCCCATATTGCTGCCAGCTAAACACAAATGCTGTAAATGGGGTCACTGAACATACACCTTATTAAGACAAAGCTCATCCCTCACAGAACCAACAGTCCTAGTAGACAAGGCAGATAAAGGGATGAAGGGGAAATAGAGGCACAGGGAGGGGAAGTGACTGGCCCAAGGTCACACAGCAGATCAGTGGCAGAAACAAGAATAGAATCCAAGTCTCCTGATGGCCAGTGACCTGCATAGCCATAAACTGACAGAGGTAAACAGCAGCAGCGAGGTAGCTGAGCAATGCTACTAGTCCATCAGTACACAGAGATGGAAATGGGATCCTGTGTCACAAATTTATACCTAAGCAGGCAGAAAGCTGTCTGTGTGGTGTTGCAATGGAATCATTACAGACGAGATGTCCTGCACGATACTGAGTTACTGTATGTCATATTTTCCTGGAAAGTGAATATCAGACAGTGTTGACATTTTAGCATTTTAGTTTTATGCCCAAGTCCAGAGCCTCCTGTTTGTAGCAAGAGGGGATCCAGCTTGGCTACAATTGTTGCATTGCGACTGTACTTTACACGGTCCTTCACATGGAATTTTATTAAGTCGTATCCTCAGTTAGATCTTCAGATGGTGAGAACTGATGCAGCTTCATTGACTTTAAGAAAGCTGCACCAATTTACATTCATGTGACAACTCACCACTCCTAGTTAATAGCAGCGACGAGTGCTATGCATCATTGACACTCAAATCATGAGACACTGCTGCAGAGAAACAGGGCACTCCCGCTGTCAGTGTAATCCCCATTGTCTTTGTCCTTCCCTCCACAGCCATCACACAATGAACTGAATAAGAAAATGTCCAATCGAACCACGGTGACCGAGTTCCTTCTGTTGGGATTCTCTAATGTTCGGGAGCTGCAGATTTTGCACTTTGTGATGTTTCTGGTGATTTATCTGGCAACCTTGATGGGGAATCTTCTCATCATCACAGCCGTAGCCCTCAACCACCATCTTCACACACCCATGTACTTCTTCCTGGCGAATCTGTCCATCGTAGACCTCGGCTCCATCTCTGTCACCATCCCCAAATCCATGATCAATTCCCTCATGAACACCAGGGTGATTTCTTATCCTGGATGTGTCACCCAAGTCTTTCTCTTCATAGTCTTCATTGCAGCTGATCTTGCCTTACTCACCATCATGGCGTACGACCGATATGTCGCCATCTGCCAACCACTGCACTATGAGAGAGTGATGAACAGAAGAGCTTGTGTCCAAATGGCAGCCAGTGCCTGGATTACTGGTATTGTCTACTCTGCCCTGCACACTGGGAACACCTTCCGTTTACCCTTCTGCCAGTCCAATGTCATCAACCAGTTCTTCTGTGAAATCCCCCAGCTACTCAAGATCACCTGCTCTGACTCAGACCTCAGTGAAGTGGGGCTTCTTGCCTTTAGTGTGTTTTTAAGTTTAAACTGTTTTGTTTTTATTATTGTATCTTATGTTCAGATCTTCAAAACCGTGCTGAGAATCCCCTATGAGCAGGGCCGGGGTAAAGCCTTCTCCACCTGCGTGCCTCATCTCACAGTGGTCTCTTTGTTTCTTTCCACTGGCTTCTTTGCCTACTTGAAACCCATCTCCAGCTCAGCATCAGGTCTGGATCTCATGATGGGTGTTCTCTATTCCCTGGTGCCTCCAATGATGAATCCGATCATTTACAGCATGAGAAACAAGGAGATCAAAGCTGCATTAAAGAAACCAATTGTTTGGAGGTTATTCACCAAGAATTAAAATTTTCGTCATTGTATCTTGATTGAGATTTCATTCTGAACTTCTTCTTGGATATATAAAAGAAGCAAAGAGTCCCATGGCACCTTATAGACTAACAGATGTATTGGAGCATGAGCTTCCGTGGGTGACATGACATGCATCTGACGAAGTGGGTATTCACCCACAAAAGCTCATGCTCCAATACATCTGTTGGTCTGTAAGGTGTCACAGGACTCTTTACTGCTTTTACAGATCCAGACTAACACAGCTACCCCTCTGATTTATGTATATAATCAACTGATGACAAAACTGTCTCCTTGAGAACATAGTGTGCAATCTGTTTATGAATTCATAAAATCCGGAGTAACTCCACTGAAGTAAAATGAGGCCTGGTCTACTCTACGAGTTTATATCGAATTTAGCAGTGTTAAACCGCATTAACCCTGCACCTGTCCACACAACGAAGCCCTTTATATAGATATAAAGGGTTCTTAATACCGGTATCTGTAATCCTCCCCGATGAGGAGAGTAGCGCTGAAATAGGTATTGCCATTTTGAGTTAGGGTTAGTGTGGCTGCAATTTGATGGTATTGGCCTCCGGGCGCTATCCCACAGTGCACCATTGTGCGCACTCTGGACAGCAATCTGAACTCAGATGCACTGGCCAGATAGACAGGAAAAGCCCCGTGAACTTTTGAATTTCATTTCCTGCTTGCCCAGAGTGGAGCGCCGATCAACAAGGGTGACCATGCAGTCCCAGAATCAAAAAAGAGCTCCAGCATGGACTGTAAGGTAGATATTGATTCTGATCTCAGTATGGGGAGATGAATCTGTTCTATCAGAACTCTGTTCCAACAGACGAAATGCCAAAGCATTTGAAAATATCTCAAAGGCTATGATAGAGAGAGGCCACAACAGGGACTCAACACAGTGCTGCATGACAAGCATAATGGAAAGCCAAAGAATCAAATGGACACTCATGGGGGACCGAGGACTTGAGCTATCCCACAGTACCTGCAGTCTCTGAAAACCATTTGCATTCTTGGTTGATCTCCCAATGCCTTAATGGTCAAAAACTTTGTTGCTGGTGGTTCAGGGTATATGTCGTCAATCTCCCCCCCGTGAAAGAAAAGGGAAAAAAAATCATTTCTCGCCTTTTTTCAGTGTCACTGTATGTCTACTGGATGCTGCTGGTAGACGCGGTGCTGCAGCGCTGAACAGCAGCATTCCCTCCCCTCCCCTCCCTGATGGCAGATGGTGCAATAGGCTTGATAACTGTTGTCATCATCCCGTGAGTGCTCCTGGCTGGCCTCGGTGAGGTCAGCTGGGGGTGTCTGGGCAAAAATGGGAATGACTTTCGGTCATTCCCTTCTTTAAGCTTTGTCTCCTGGAAATTAAGTCCTGCTTGGAATATCATAGCAGCTGGAGGCTGCCGCCACCCCCCCCCCCCCGTTTTATCTCAGTAAAGTCAGTGTTTCTTATTCATGCATTCTTTATTGCTTCATCACACAAATGGGAGGATAACTGCCAGGGTAGCCCAGTAGGGGTGGGGTAGGAGGAAAGCAACGGGTTGGGGTTGTTGCAGGGGCACCTCCTAGAATGGCATACAGCTCATCATTTCTGTGGGATGTCTGGGGCTCTGATCCAGAATGGCTGTTCTCTCTGGTTCTTTAGTAGGCTTGCCCAATATTCTAGGCAGGACTGACATTACCTTTAGAC
The DNA here is from genome assembly GCF_025201925.1 of Gopherus flavomarginatus. Classification (NCBI taxonomy): domain Eukaryota; kingdom Metazoa; phylum Chordata; order Testudines; family Testudinidae; genus Gopherus; species Gopherus flavomarginatus. The sequence goes on along the minus strand of NC_066627.1, from coordinate 15,311,777 downwards.
AAAACATAAAGAAGGGAATGACCTGGGAAGTCATTCCCATTTTTGTCCATGCGCCCTCGGTCAACCTCACCGATGCCAGATAGGAGTACCCATGACAGCAGCAGATGGTACAGTATGACTGGTAACCGTCATTGCCAATTTCCAAAGCAGCAGATGGTACAATATGACCGGTAACTGTCTCTGCTAACTTGCAAAGACACGTGAATGCTGCTGTGTAGCACTGCAGTACCGTATCTGTCAGCAGAATCCAGTAGACATACGGTGACAGTGAAAAAAGGCTAAACAGGCTTCATGTTTGCCATGATATGGCATCTGCTAGGGCAATCGAGGGAAAAAGGAGCAAAATGATTGTCTGCCATTGCTTTCATGGAGGGAGGATTGACTGACGACATTTACCCAGAATCACCCGCGACACTGTTTTTGCCCCATCATGCATTGGGATTTCAACACAGAATTCCAATGGGCAGGGGAGACTGTGGGAACTACGGGATAGCTATGGGATAGCTACACACAGTGCAACGCTCCGGAAATTGATACTAACCTTGGTACATGGACGCATGCCGTTGAATTAATGTGCTTAGTGTGGCCATGTGCACTCGACTTTATACAATCTGTTTCCAAATATCGGTTTCTGTAAAATCGGAATAATCCCATAGTGTAGACGTAACCTGAATTAATTTCAAACTACACCAGTCAGGGCTGGCTCCAGGGATTTTGCCACCCCAAGCAGCCAAAAAAAAAAAAAAGCAGCGATTGCGATCTGTGGCAATTCAGTGGGAGGTCCTTCGCTCCGAGTGGGAGTGAGGGACCCTACGCTGAATTGCAGCCGAATAGCTGGACATGCCACCCCTCTCCAGAGTGGCTGCCCCAAGTACCAGCTTGCTAAGCTTTTGCCTGGAGCCAGCCATGACACCATGTAAATAAGATCAGAATCTAAATACCTATGTATAAATGTACAGACAAACCTATCTATCTGTCGTATACTGCTAACATCATCTTGCTATCTGAGCATACAGCACAGAATATCAATAGCCATAGCTAAGTCACTAATAGATTTCATGAACTTTCTGGTGCTTCTCCTTTTTCAGGATAAAAATTGTGGTTGGAGTATGACAAGTTTGGCTTATTTGTTTGCAAGATTGTCTCTTTTTCTTGTTTCATTTTATTGATTTATTGTTTGACCTGTTACTTTGTTCCAGGTGACTTTTGGGGGGTAGGAATTTGCAGGGGGGGGAAATGTTTGATTAAATGGGGGTATACATTTATTTTTTTTTCATTTATTTAAGTTGGCAATGTCATAATATCTTTGAAAGGGTTTTCTGAGAGACTTAGAGTTTTCCTTTCCCCAGTGATGAAGAATTAAAAATAGTTTCTGTAGGTGTGTGAATAGTTGAGTTACCATTTAAATGATTATTTTAATGCTGATGGGATTTTATTGTATTATTTATGATGTGTTAGGGCACGTATATCTTTATATAATTATGTGTATTATCTTTTTATTTAAATAAATAAATACTGTATTCTTCTTGCTACATTGAAAAGGCATTTTGGAAGAGAAAACGATTGCAATGTTTCCTAAAGACAAACTGAGTCTGGGTAATAAATCCATTTTTTTTCTGATCAAGATACTGCAGTGATCTATCTGGAATTGCTCATATTTATTCTTATGTTATGCTTTGTTCCTACGGTGGTAAATAAATTGAACGTTTTATGGTGAAGATGGACTAGTCACTCAACTTACTACTGGTCACAGCTCCTGTGGGAAGAACTGCAGGTACTGAGCATAGTGGGAGAAATCACGATGGATGCACAAATTGCTATAGCTTGAGACCCAATTTGAGAGGGAGAATCATGTGATTCAACCCTAAGAGAGGGATAGGCAGGGCTGGTGCAAGGAAGTTTCATGCCCTAGGCGAAACTTCCACCTTATGCCTTCCCCAGTCCTGCGGCAGCACCCCACCCACCCTTCTGCCCTGAGACACCCCCTCCCCATGGCAGCTCCTCCACCCTGCCCTGAGGAGTACCCCCACTGCCGAAGCTCCCCCCGCCCTGGGAAGCTGTGCAACACCTCCCCACCCCAGCTCACCTCTGCTCCACGTCCTCCCCGATCACACTGCTGCCACTCTAATTCTCCTCTCCTCCCAGGCAAACAGGGAGAGCTCAGGGGTATGTGGTGCCCAGGGTAGGGGAATTCAGGCCCTCACTTCTTCTCCAAGTCCCACCCCAGGGCCGTGGCGGTGGTGGGGGTGCTCACCACCGAGTCAGTGCACATCCTCCTGAAACACACTGACTGGTTCCCCAGTTCACTCACCGGAGAAAAGTCTACGTCCCTTGGGCTGCTTTCTACACTTTCTCCCTCAGCGATGCTCTACAGCTCCCCCAGGTCTATGGGTCCTCAAGTGGCACAGCTCCTGCTGGTGCGGACTCTTCTCTGGGCTCCTCAGGCAGTCTGGGGTCCATCTGAAGCTCTGTGTGCTGTGGATCTGTAGCTGGAGCCTGGAACAGCTCCCTGGAGAGGGCCTGCAGTCTGCACCTTCCCCCTTCAGAAGCCTGCCCACACTGAGCTGGGCTAGTTCCTTTCATACTCTGCCTCCGGGCTGAACATGCCCAGCAGAGTCAGAAACCCGGGGCTTCCTCAGACTGAAAAGCACAGTTAACCCTTTAGGGGCTGGTTCAGGGTGGGTACACCCCATCACACCTGGTCAGAAGCCTCACTGGTGAAAGATTATTATCCAGTTCATCACATGTACAAAGGAAAGTCAACGTGCACCCGCTTCTGTACACTGAGCAGATTCCCCAAGTACTTCAAGCACAACACATTTGTTTAGGTAAAACATAAAACAGCTTTAATAACTGCAGGGAGATAGATTTTAAGTGATTATAAGTAATAGACGTAAAGATCAAAGTTGTCTACCCAAGAAATAAATGCAAAATTCCAATCAGAGTTCTATAAACTAGGCAGGATTTGACTCAAACAATGTCTCACCATGATGGTATAGTTCCTTCAGCCACAGGCTGGGATTTCTCTTTTCAGTTTGGGACCACCTCACCCTTTCAAAGCCTTTGTCCCACAAGATGCCTTTACAGGTGTTGAGTTGTGGGGGGAGTGAGACCAAATGATGATGTCACTTTCCCCTTTTATAGCTTCCTCCAGGTTTCTGGAAAGATCCTTTGCTATGATATGAATAAAGTAGTCTCCATTCTCTATGTGCTCCCTCTGAGAAGCCTTCATTGTATACAGATCCTGTGATAGTCCTTGGTAGTGTGGATTCCCCTTAATGGGCCATTAGCACTGGCTGACTTCTCCATTGTTGTACCTGAAAGGCTGTGTGACGAGGCAGACTGGCCCCACACTGGGATTGAGAGGGTTAATCCTTCCCTGCTAGCAGAAGCAACCATGCCCCTGACGCTCTGCTGGGCATGTTTCAACCAGGAGTCAGGTATAAAAGCCTGCAGAGCTGCTCAGTCAGGACTGGCAGCCGAGGAGGGAGGATGCTCAGTGTTAGATCCAGCCTAGGAGCAGTTATGACCATTACCAGGGAGAGCTGAGGAGCCAGGAACCTGGACCAAAAGCTTGTAGCTTTTGGAACCCCAGGAAGTGCCAGGTGCTGAGGAACCTGGAGACCCTGATGCCACAGTGACAGCTACTGTTGGTGAACTGGTAGAAAGTGACCCAGGGAAGGTAAGGAAGTGGTACCTCCCACCACTATGAGGGCAGCATGTTTTGGTAGGATTCCCTGCTGACATGGGTGGCTCACGCGGTCACTGATAGGGCCCTGGGTCAGAGCCCGATGGACGTGGGTGGTCCTGGGCTCCCCCTATTGGTGGTCATTACAACCCCCCCCTTTACGACGACATAGTTCACTGACCCCTCTCTTACTTCAAAGGAGATAGATGAACTCTGGCCTCCGGCCACAATATCCCACTAGGGGAAGAGAACTTAGAGGGATTCTGGCCCTTGGGCCACACTGTTTTAGGAGCACACTATATGGACTCTGGCCGCTAGGCCATGCTATCATGCAGTCAGACCCAGCAAGGGACTGGTAGAGGACTCCCCACTGGGGTACCGATACAGTTACAATGTATACATGGGATAGTGAAGTCTTACCCCACACTCTGGTTGCGACCGGAGGCCACTCAACAGAAGGAGTGTTGCTTAGTGGGGGTGGCCCCTAGATTAGCGTACCTCATGGTGTTGGGGAGTGACTGGCAGGGTTTCGCCGGCCTTATAAGGAGGTGGAGCGGACAGACCGAGGGAGAGAATCTGTAATGGGAGACAGGGTTTGCTGGGCCAGCCTGGGCCACAAGACCCCTTGCAGGGGACATTGAGAGGGCCCAAAGTAACCAAAGGGACCCAGACCCTGACCGACAGGTCAACAGGGGAAGAGACGAGGTGGCTGGATATTGATGGAGATTTCCTGGAGCAACAGAGAGGGAACCCCAGCCTTAGTCAAGCTTGGGAACAGGCAATCAGCCAGGAAGGAGGGACCCATCCTCTGCAGTATTGGCTCCAAGGTCCCCTGTGATGGGGCAGTGGCTCCACCTCTATGAGAGATAGGGATAGGGCAGACCAGAGTGGCTGTGCAGATGGGCAGCCAATTGGGGAGGGCCTCTGGGAGAGCCAGTTAGGGCTGGGCAGGAGGCGACCAATCAGGGCCAGGTTCAGCCCTATGCAAAGGCTGCCCAGGAGAGGAGCAGGCAGTCACTCCCAGACTTTCAAGGGAGAAGGTCTGTCTCCTTAGTGAAGGAGACCAGCACCCTGGACAGTGCAGTGCTGGGCAGGCCTGAGGGGAGCAGATGAGCACTCCAGCCCAATACCTGCCAGGCTGAGGGCCCTGACTGTAAGGGTCTAGAGGGTGTGAGGTGCAGAGGGGAATTGGCCCACGGAGGATAGATGAATGAGAGCCGAGAACGAGGGCAGGGAGGCTGCCACTAGAGGGTCCCTGGGTTGGGGCCCAGAGTAGTGAGTGGGCCTGGGTTCCCCCTTCCCTTTCCCCCTCACTTTGCACCTGACCAACGAAAAGAGACTGTGTGAGGCTGCAGTGTGCCTCAGACATGAGGGGCTAAATGTTGCATTGCGGTTGACCCATGCGGAAGGAGTGAGCAGAAAGACTATCATTAAAAGCACAGTATCAGAGGACTCTGATACTTGACACCATACAAGGTACTGCATTTAGCTATAAGGAGTGGAAATTATCCCCTGGAAATTTCCACTACATGCATCTGATGAAGTGGGTATTCACCCACAAAAGCTCATGCTCCAAAACTTCTGTTAATCTATAAGGTGCCACAGGATTCCCAGCTATCTCCGTGTCACCGACATGCACAGGAAAAACAATATTGTTTGCAGAAAGCAATGCCCTACACTAACACTGGAACATATACCCTTAGAACCCTGACCAGGATTATTCTACCAGGAAATCCTGGATGCCCCATCATCTCAGGCATTGGCACTCTCTTTAACCCTATACCACCAGCATTAAAAACACACACACACCTCGGAAGGTGGTGAGGATGGACTTAGGGGCACTGCCGGAGGGCAGTGACCAGAAGCAGATGTCACCTAGCAGGGAGCAATGCAGGTCCGGATACTAATGGGGAGAGCAGACGATGGACAGGACACCACTTGCAGAGGGCGCCCCTCAGAGGACAGAGCTAATTCCCAGAAGTGCCAGCGGGAGGCAATGCGTGGTGGAGAATATGGGCATGAGTGGTCACCCCGATACAAGGGGGAGAGTGAGGACTAAGCAAAGTGTGCCAGGGTGGGGCAGTAAAGAGTTAGTGCATCAGGCCCCAGGCAGGGCCTGAGCAAACAGGTAAGCAAGAGTCCCAGGTCCTGGTTCCAAAGGTCTTGGGAGAGGGGGAGACTGCCACCCAAGAAGTGGGTGGCAGGGGGGACACAGGCTCACCCGCTCCACTGTGTCCCAGCCCGAGGCCCTAGCAGCGGCAGAAGGCCTGCTGTTGTGTCAGTGGGGATCCTGGCTGCAACACACTGACATCGGCTCTGGCAGTGCTTCAGCCAGACGGGGGTCAGCTGCTCCCGGGCTACTTCCGATCTGCCCCTATAGAGGTACCTGCAGTTGTACAGTGTCCTCCAAGGGGTCAAGCATCATGGGCTACTAGGGGTAACTTGTGAGTGGCAGGCTTGGCAGCTCCTCCGGGCTCTGGTCAGTATCAGGCATTGGCTGGTCTGTCCAGTCCTGGGGTCACCTGTCGATTGCCAGGGTTTCCTAACCAGGAACTAGGCCACAGGCGTCTGGCCTCTCTGGTGTCTGTGTCTCTAATGAGCTCTGGGGTTGGGCTTTTGTACTTCCTGTCCTGCACCTTGACCTTTGGGGAGTGGGCACAGGGTTCACTGGCTCTGCCCACTTTGGTATCTGGAGAGGCTTGTCCCTCTAAGGGGCAGTGAGGAACCACACCATCTAGCTACAGTCAGAGACAGTGAGGAAGGAGTTGGAACTGATGTTAACCCTGAGAGTGATGGAAGAATCGAAGAATGAGAGGAGAAGTCCCGTAGTGCTGGTCCCCAAGCCAGATGGCTCAGTGAGGTTTTGCATCAACTTTTGCAAAGTGAACTCCATCTCTTGCTTTGATGCATACCCTATGTCATGAGTGGATTAGTTACTGGAAAGGCTAGGACACACAGACTTTATCTCCACCCTGGATTTAACCAAAGGGAACTGGCAGATCCCCTTGACACCTACCTCATCAGCAAAGACAGCCTTTCCCACACAGTTCGGCCTTTTCCAATTTACAGTGTTGCCCTTTGGGTTGCATGGTGCTGCGGCTACCTTCCAGAGGCTCGTAAACCAGGTACTGTGCCCCCACAGTTTGTATGCTGCGGCACACATTGATGACATTGTCATTTATAGCCCCAGCAGGGGAGACCATATTTGGTACCTAACCAAGGTACTTCAAGCCCTGGTCACCGCAGGCCTCATGGCGAATCCGGCCAAGTGCCATTTAGGACAACAAGAGGTGACTTCTTTAAGCTGTATGGTAGGGTAAGGGAAATTGCGCCCCATGGTAGATAAGATATAGGCTTTGGGAGACTACCCCGCCCCTAAATCAAAAAACGAGGTATGGCAGTTCTTAGGGTTGGTGGAGTATTATCAGCAGTTTGTCCCTAATTTCTTGATGTTGACCACCCCCTTGACAGACCTAATGAAGAAAACACAGCCCCAGAACATCCAGTGGACAGAGGAGTATGCGAACATTTTAATGGGACCGGACTAGTCCTACAATTCTATGATTCTATAATAAATATAGAAATAGGTCCCCTGTTGCACTTATATGGTGGTCACCATCTTGGCTGGTACCTTTAGTTACACAGAGACTTCCAGAGATAAGGGCAGGAGTCCCTGCAGCTTGATCTAAAGAGGCAGGCTCCCTGGTAGGGGTGTGACAGACTCATGGGCTCTGGGGATTGGGTGCAGAGGGGATTTGTAACACATGAAGACCAGTGGATATCTATGAGTGACTCTGTGCAGCTGCTTTATCTGAACTGAAATCACCTTGCATGCCCTGGAGGCCAGGGCTGCACAGACATTCCCACTAATTCCATGTCATTGTTATTGCAGTTTATTCTCATGTACACACAGTCAGGACCAATGAGAAGGGGGAGAAGTAGGCACAAATTACCAGGGCCTGGTGGTCCGGAAGAGGGCCTGGGGCCCAACTTCCCCAGTGTGGTCAGCCCTGTTTAGCTGGTCCACCCTTGCTAAGGGGCTTGGAATTTTTTTTTTCACAGGGCCCGAACCCACTCTCAGCTGCCCTGCATACGGTCACTCAGATTCTCACACTCCAGAAGTGTGCACGTAACCCAGGCTGACACAGTGTAGCTCCTTGTCTCCCTCTAGTGGTCAGAGCTTGTACAGCAGCTTATGAGTCTGCTGTTGCCTCTGTACTAGTTCACTCAGTGCTTGTAGCATAGGTAGTATGGGATCCTGCTTCAAAATCTACAGGCCCTGTGTTCAAGCCCTATGTAGCTTCTATCAAGGGACATTGACATCTAGTGCCACAAAACAGCATACAGCTCCCGCCCCCCAAACTACTGCACAGCCCACATAAACACAAACACACAGTAGTGTTTCTGCATGCAAACACACAATCATGTTCAGGTCATGTACACATGCAAAACCACAACAGTGTCGAGTCTAGATTTACACTGGTATAATCAGCATGCAGCTCTAAAGGTTTATCTGCAAACTGAGAGGTAAGCCATAACTCAACAGCAGTGTGGTTGTCAACCAAAAATATTCATAGATTCCCAGGCCAGAAGGGACCACTGTTATCATCCAGTCTGACTTCTTGACCACAAAACTTGGTAAATGGTTCCAGTGGTTAAGAATTTACACCTTATTTGTACTCTGAATTTGTCTAACTTCAACTTTTAGTCTTTGGATCATGTTATACCTTTGGTTGCTAGACCGAAGAGCCCATTATGAAGTATTTGTTCCTGTGTAGGTACTTGTAGACTGTGTTTAAGTCAGCCCTTTACGGTTTCTTTGTTAAGCTGAATAGATTCAGCTCCTTGGTATTCAAACGTACAGGTCAGATCCACAGCTTGTGTAAACTGGCATGATAGCATTGGCATCAATGAGCCCAGTCCTTGTCTGCTGTAAATGAATTTAGCTCCATTGAAATCAGGAAGCCAAATCCCCATAGGGTATAAATTGGTTAAGTGCTATCAAAATGAATAGAACTACACTGGTTTGCTAAGGATCTAGCCCTAAATGTTAAAGTCTGATTATTTTCTCACATATGCCAGTTTTATGCCAGTCTGACTCCTTTGATGCCACATGGGACAGCCTTCCAAGGTGAGCAGTGGGGAGAAAAAACCTAACTGGTTCCAAGACTGAACTTGATAAGCTTATGGAGGGGATGACATGATGAGACTGCCTGCAATGGTATGTGGCCCATCGGCAACCCCAAGTAGCAAAAATCCCCAACTCCTGGAGATGGGACACTAGATGGGGAATACAGTGAGTTACTACAAATAATTCTTTCCTAGGTTTCTGCCTGGTGGGTCTTGCTCACATGCTCAAAGTCTAACTGATTGCCATATTTGGAGTCAGATTGGCAGAGACTCTGGAGGATTTTCAACTTCCTCTGCAGCATAGTGCATGGATCACATACAGGTTTAAACTAGTGTAAATGGTGAATTCTCTGTAATTAGAAGTGTTTACACCATGATTTGAGGACGTCACTAATTCAGCCATAGGCTAAGTGCCTAGTACAGGAGTGGGTGAGTGAGATTCTGCGACCTGCAATGTGCAGGAGGTCAGATTAGATTATCACAATAGTCCCTTCTGACCTTAATGTCTCTGGGTGCTAATTTACACATACAAGGGAAATAAGCTCCCATCCTTGCTTTCTAGTGTCCATGGAACAGGTGTAAGTGGCAACACAGTTTAATAGGCATTGCTTGGGCACAGAATGAAAGGCTGATTCTTCCCTCCCATGAAATGCACACCAGATTAACTCCAGGATTGGGTCAGATCTTTTGCTGATGTAAAGCAACCCAATTGCATTGACATCAGTGAAATTAATCTGGATTTGCACTGGGGGCAACTGAGAGCAGAATCTGGTCCACTGCTGCATAAACTATTTTGTCATGGAAATAAATGACATGGACTGGGAGACACAAACTTAAAGAGTATTTATTGGAGAAAGACAGAGAATTAAGTCTTGATGAATAACTGCCCCTTAGTCAGGCTCCTCAATGAAGATTTGGTCTCCTTGTTCCTCATGCTGTAGGTGACTGGATTCATCACTGGAGACACCACGGAATAGAGAACGGCCACCACAAGGTGCAGACCTGATGCTGAGCAGGAGGTGGGTTTCAGGTAGGCAAAGATGCTAGTGCAAACAAACAAGGTGACCACAGTGAGGTGAAGGAGGCAAGTTGGTATATATATATATATATATGTATATGCTTAAGACTATGCGTGCACTGAAGATAAGAGCTGCAATTTTACTGAGGTACAGTTCAGAGCAAGTGAGCTTGAGGAGCTAGGGGATTTCACAGAAGAACTGATCCACCATGTTACCTCCATAGAAAATTACTGCAAATCTGTTCCCGGTGTGCAGTGCAAAAAATTCCACCAATCCAGGCACTGGCTGCCATTTGGACACAAGCTCTCCTGTTCATCACACTCTCATAGTGCAGTGGTTGGCACATGGCAACATATCAGTCATATGCCAGGACGGTGAGTAAGGCAAGATCAGCTGCAATGAATACTATGAAGAGAAAGACTTGGACGACACATCCAGGATAAGAAATCACCCTGGTGTTCATGAGGGAGTTGGCCATGGATTTGGGGATGGTGACAGAGATGGAGCTGAGGACTAGGATGAACAGGTTCACCAGAAAGTAGTACATGGGGGTTTGAAGATGGTGGTCGAGGGCTACGGCTGTGATGATGAGAAGATTCCCCATCAGGGCTGCCAGGTAAATCACCAGGAACACCATAAAGTGCAAAATCTGCAGCTCCCGAACGTCAGAGAATCCCAGGAGAAGGAACTGGGTCAAGGTGGTTTGGTGGGACATTTTCTTCCTCAGAACATTGTGTGCTGCCTCTAGAGGGAAGGAGAAGGAAAATAGTGAGGATTACATCAGTAAAATCAATCTCCTTTTGTGAAAGCCATATTAGTTCATTTGAGTCAGATCCTTGGCTTGTGCAAATTGGTGTAATATGGAAAGAGAAATGCAGGAACCATTGAGTCCAGTGGATTTAGTCCAGATTTACACTGGGCAGTGAGATGAGAGTCAGGCACATTGACTGAATGAAGCTGAAGGAAAACAGAGTAAGCACCATTTGCTTTGTAGGGGTCTGTAAAACCTTTCCATTCAAACAAGTGTAAAATTAGGTGAATCTTATCTTCATTTCATAGAGGGGGAAATGAAGACAAGAGGGCTAGAATCTTCTGTTAGAGACACAAATTTAATCTGGGGTAATGTCACTGAAAGCAGTGGCATTACTTTGTGTTTACACTGATGCAAATGGGAGTAGCATCTACCACGGAAATGAAAGAGCTCACTCACAATTATACAATGACTGAGCTGTAGAATCAGGAACAGAAACCAGAAGGAACCCTGAATCCCAATCAACTATTCAAGCCATGACCCAATACTATCTCTCCAAAACAGAAAAAGGCTGCTTTCTCACTTCTATAATGTATAGCACCCCATGGCCCCACTGCTCTCCCATAGGCAGGATTTGAACCCAGGAGTCCTGATACTGTCCAGCTCCTCCCATAACCATTAGATTACATTCTAACACCAGAGTTGGGAATAGAACCAAGGAGCCCTGACTCCAAGCCACCCACCCTAATCACTACACCATACTGTTCCATTGTTAAAAAATGTAGAACTACTGCATAGTGCTCTTATTTGCAGGAACTGTATTAGTACATAAGAACTTAAGAACAGCCATATTGGATCAGACCAAAGGTCCTTCTAGCCCATTATCTTTTCTTCCAACACTGGCCAATGCCAGGTGCCCCAGCGGGCATGAACAGAACACATAATCACCAAATGATTCATCTCCTGTCATCCATTCCCAGCTTCTGGCAAATACATGCTAAGATGTTAGGGGTTTTTCCCTTCATCCTGCCCTGGTTCTTTGTTACACAGACAGAAAGCAGAAGATGGGAAGTTTGAAGTGCAGACAATGTGATGTTTACTGGGGTTAATCAAGCTCTATATGCTGCAAAGCCTTCCCTGTGTCCCCTTCACCTTACTTAGCAGGCATAATTACAGTTGCAGTGCACATCCCTAGTCACATCTCTTACTATTATTTTGCCCCATAACCGTGGGTTCGCCCTAGCTAAAGATCCAGCTGATGAGGACGCTTTCTGTCTCTAGGTGGATTACAGCGAACTTCTGGTGTTGTTGCACCCAAAAGTGCTATGGGCTCAGGTGAGGAGGTGGTATCAGCTCGTGCTGGGCAAAGGGGTATCTCAGCCACCAGCAGTAATGGAGGAGAACAGTAAGGAATAGATGATTCGTGATTCGATGTCTCACCAGAAGAGGTGAAGTCAGACCACTCAACTGCAGATGTGTCCTGAGGACTGGCACATGACCTGGCAACAGCTGATCTACATGTCACCGCCAGGTAAGATTCTCTGCAGTCCTGACTGTGTAAGAAACAGGTCCTGTTTGAGTGATGATCGTGGCAGGGAACCATTTAGCTCCGGAAGTATAATTCCAAGTGAAAACTGGCTGTTCCGAGCTAAAGGTTCAGTCTTTTGCTCTGAGTGCCCGTCTGATGACTTGATATTGCTGCTGACGTTGCACAATTTGTCGGGGTTCAGAAGGTTTCAGCAGATCAAAGCAAGTGCGCAGCTGTCGTCCCATCATTAGAAGGCCGCGGATGCCTTGGTCGTAGCATGAGGTGTGTTTCTGTACGAAAGTAAGAAGGTATCCAGACACTTTTGAATGGAGTGTTGTCCCCTTGCTGATTTCAAAGCATGTTTCATTGTCTGCAAAAATCTTTCAGCTAATCCACTGGTAGATGGATGATATGGTGCTGAAGTGATGTGGTGTATCCCATTTGCCTTCATAAAATTTTGAAACCCCTGAGAGACGAACTGTGGTCCGTTGTCACTCACAAGTTGTTCTGGCAGACTGAAATGACTAAAGAATCCCGTAGTTTTTGGATAGTACTCTCTGCAGTAGTGGAATGCATTATAGAGACTTCTGGCCATTTAGAATGGTCATCTACTGCCACCAAGAACATGCTTCCTTCAAGGGGGCCAGCGAAGTCAATGTGAATACGTTACCAAGGGTTTTCAGGCCAGTCCCATGGGTATAGGGGTGCCCACTGGGGTGCATTCCTCACACCTTGACATGACATACAAGCTTTTGCCTTCTCTTCAATAGCACTGTCCAATCCAGGCCACCAAAAATAGCTTCGTGCAATTTCCTTCATGCGCACTATTCCACAGTGACCGGAATGTAGCTGTTCTAACATCTGTGATCTCAGTGGTGGTGGAATAATGACACGTCTCCCCCACAACAAACAACCAGATTGGACTGATAACTCCATCCTCCTGGACATGTAGGTAGCAAGGTCGGGTGAGACCGGAGAGGTTTGTCGAGATTTTCCATGCATCACCAGGTCCATAACTTGGGACAATACTGGGTCAACGCGAGTTACCTTCTTTATCTGAGTAGCAGTGATGGGTGTATTCTCTACCTGTTCAGAGTAGGAGATTTCCTTTTGGGCACTATCTTAATGTTTGACTGGCAAAGGCAACCTTGAGAGGCCACCTGCATTTGCCGTGCAGATTGGATTTCCGATATTTGATTTCATACGTGTGTGCTGAAAGTAAAAATGCCCAACATTGCATACGACTAGCAGCTAATGGGGGAATGCCTGTGTAGGGTCCAAAAATTCACTTCAGAGGTTGATGGTCTGTGAGAAGAGTAAACTTCTGCCCAAACAGGTACTGATGAAACTTCCGAATTCCAAAAACAATTCCTAATGCCTCACGTTCTATTTTGGCGTAGTTAGTTTCTGCTTTGCTTAGAGTGCTTGAAGCAAAAGCAATAGGTCTCACTTCTCCCGGAGGCATAATGTGTGACACGACTGCTCCCACTCCATAAGGGGAGGCATCGCAGGCCAATTGTAGGGGTAAGGATGGATCACAGTGCATTAGAACTTCAGAATTTAGCAATGCATCCTTAGCTTTGTTAAATGCAACATCACAGGCTTCAGTCCACTTCCAGGCCTTGTTCTGCCCAAGAATCTCGTGAAGTGGTTTTAGCAATGTGGCTAACTGTGAGATGAACTTTCCATAATAGTTCAGTAGTCCTTGAAATGAGCGCTGTTGGCTTACATTTCGAGGTGGGGGAGCCTCCACAATAGCCTTAATTTTTGCAGGGGCCTTATGAAGACCCGCAGCATCAATGATGTGTCCCAAATATTCAACAGAGGGCTGGAAGAATGCACACTTGTCTTTGCGAACTCGTAGGCCATACTCTTCCAGTCTTTGTAGGGTAGCCTCTAAATTCTTTAAGTGATCCTCTTCATTCCTTCCAGTGACCAAGATATCATCCAGATAGCACTGAACTCCTTTCAAGACACATAAGATCTGGTCCATAGCCCTCTGGAACAGGGCGGGAGCAGACATTATTCCAAAGGGTAGGTGACAGTATCACTAAAGCCCCTTATGAGCCACAATAGTCAACAGCTCTTGGGACTTTTCATCAATGTGCATCCGTAAATATGCTTGACTCATATCAATCTTACTGAACTTTTGTTCCCCAGCCGGGCCTGCGAAGAGGTCATCGATGAGGGGAAGCAGGTATTGCTCTGTACACAACACTGGGTTGACAGTGACTTAAAAATCACCGCAAATCCAGAGAGAGCCATCTTTCTTCACTATTGGAATGATAGGAGTGGCCCATGAGCTATGGGTAACTGGTATTAGGACTCCATTGGTGATCAGGCGCTCCAGGTCTGCTTCAACTTTTGGCCTGATGACATATGGCACAGTTCAGGCTTTCAGATATTTTGGTGGACTGTCAGGTTTAATGATCAATGTCACAGTGATTCCCTTCATACTTCCCAAATCATCTCCAAAAACAGCTGCATGTTTCATTAGTATAGGGGTTAGACTGGTTTCTTCTTTAGTCATCCAGTGCACTTCTGCCCAGTTCAGCTGAATCTTCCCAAGCCAAGACCTACCCATTAAGGCTGGGTAGTTACCTCTCACCACAAACAGTGGCAATTTAGCAACCTGTCCATTGAGCTCCACCTTAACATCAATAGTGCCCAACATGAGCACAGCTTCTCCCGTATACGTCTTCAAAACAGTTTTTGTTGCCTTAAGCAGAAGATGCTGTAGCTTTTCTTTATACACAGACTTGGGGACCAGCAAGACGGCTGCACCGGTGTCCAGTTCCATGCATATAGGTTTCCCATCCAACAACGGGGTTACCCAGTATTCATGTGAGCCCACCGCCAAAGACAAAACATGCAATGGCACTTCCGCTTGCGATGAGGTGTCACCTTGATCATCCTGGGTCTGCTCTAGGGTATGCAGGGTTCCTCTTTTTGTCGGCCAGAACACAGATCTCTTTTTCTTTTGTTTACAGGCACACGCAACGTGTCCCTTTTTGCCACAGTGTCGACACACCAGGTCCTTACACCAGCATTCTGAGGCCTGGTGACCTGGCTTACCACAGCGGTAACATTCCTGACTCTGAACAGTTGTGTGGGTAGGTTCTTGTGACACTTTTTGCAACCTAGGGGATGCACCGATGTATTGCGCCTCCCTTGTAGCCAGTTCCATGGAGACAGCAATATCAACAGCCTTCTGTAATGTAAGCTGAGCCTCTGTCAGTAGGCTCTTCCCTATAGCTAGACTGTACAGGAAACACACTAACCTGTCAAGCAGTGCATCATTTAACATCTCCTTAAATTCACAGTGTTCTGCTAGCTTTTTTAAAATTGCTACAAATTATACAACTGTTTCATCTTCTTTTTGGTCTCTTTTGTGGAATCTATATCTTTCAGCAATTACCAGTGGTTTGGGGGAAAAATGGGACCCCAGGATTTCCACAATGTCACTGTAAGATTTAGTCTCAGGCTTAACAGGATGTAGTAAGCTGCGTAGCAGGGAGTAGGGTTTTAGCCCCCACAACACTTAAGAATATTGGCACCTTCTTCTCTTCTGTAATGTCATTTGCAATAACGAAAAGCTCAAAATGGTCAGTATACACAGGCCACTGCACTATATTCTCATCGAAAGGTTCCAGTGGCCCGGTCAGAGTAACCATGATTTTTAGTTTCACTTTCACAGTCAGTGCAAACAAGCTGGTTTTTTTGTTTGTTTGTTCTTTACCTTGACTTCTATTTCCTTCTGTTACTGGAGCAGCAGCAGAATCCCATCTATTGTTGCCACTTTTTATATCCTTGGGGGCAGCCGGGTTAGGAAGAAATCACTTGAGGCCAGACAGCAGACAGCTAACAAAATTACCATTTATTTACAGACACAGAGCTAACCTAATCGGCTGAAGCTGGCTGGGTTATCCCCTAATTATCTAACTCAGTGGTCATAGGAACAAAAACCATGACAACCAAATACACAACAATGATCATGTTCCTTTTTGGAGGGTTGTGAGTCTGAGAGGTTCAGTACCACCTCTTTTTTATCCCATCGGAGGGGTAAGGAATGATGTTGTGCTTTGGTCAGGGACAGGCATTTCTTTGGTTTTAGTGTTTCTTATATCTTCCACCCAACTCCCCTGACCACTCTTGACTGGTTGCTTGACCTTATCTCGAGATAGGAGTTGAAGTAGGACTGTCATTCAAGTTTACACTTGTATATTAAACTCCTACTATGCCCAGCAATACATTAGCTGTATCTCTTATCTCTTTTCACCCCATCTGTTTGTGGGCAGATATAACACGCAGTGTCTTTGTTCTTTGTTCGCACATGTTAGTGAAGATATAAAAATATCAAATGGGCAAACAAGACCCAAACTTCTATCTCAGTCAAATATACAGGCCTGAATAGTACAATTTAATCACTGACACTCCTAACAACCTCCTAACCGGTAGGATGAAAATACATCATTACTATGAGGATGAGGTGGTTAAGATGGGGTAAAAGAGGAAAAAGTTATTCATGCATATGCATGACGAACAGCAAGGCCTATAAATTCCTGGCATGGGTAGGCTCATTGGAATTCTCAATCGGCATTCTAGAGTTAAACTAGGATCTGTCTCAGCCTTTCCAGAGCTGTCAAAGCATACTATGAATATACCGTAGCTAATGATGCCGGACATTATTACAGGGGTGTATTATTTATCCTTACATATTTGGATTGTTTTACTTTCAAAATAAATCATAGTGATAATAAAAATGTTGCAATCCCAAAATCTCTTCCCAGTGTGTTGGTGTTATTGTCACTGACGTGCACAACAGAACTCCCAATTAAACAGTAATACTGATAATACTCGACCTTATCTTGGGAAAAGAAACTAACTAATTCAAGTTTTAAATGGGAACACTAAATAATTTGTCTGATCAATACCTAATCAATGGATCAGACAACACAAGATGTTATACAGAGGCCTAAACTTTGGGGTATGTACTTTCTTATCCGTCTCTATAAATAAATAATGCAGATAGTGCTGTCCCTGGATTCTATGGCACTCCCTGACCTGGGTGTTTTAGAGGTGACACCAGACTTGCAGTTGTTGGTCTTGTGTGGAGCAGCACAAATTCATATCTCAGGTACACTGCTCTGACAACATTAACTCCAGGTGGTGATGAGCCCTTTTATATCAGGACTGGGTTTGGCTCACTGGGTGCTACAGCACCACTATGATTTGGTTGTTGGAGGAGTTGCTCAGATGTTCTGTCTGGCCTTTGTCAAGACTTAGGTTTCTGGGATGTTTGTGTGTCCATGGCTTTTGACACCACCCTGCTGAGTAGAATAGAGAGAGATCACCACTGACAGGGGTTAGTATGGAGTAAGGATGCTGGGCTACTGCCCAGGTCATCAGTGCTATTTAGATCACTACTGCTGAGATTTTCAAAGCTGACATGACAATTGGGAGGCCAGTTTCCATTAATTTCATTCAGAACTGAATATACAAAATCCTCCAAGTTGCTTTGCAATTTCAGCCCGAAAGACTAGAGAAAGGTCAAAAACACTTTTGCTGAGCCCCTCCAGATATCAAGAGCTTTCTGAACAACAGATATGAATTTAACACACACACACACACCACACACACACACACACACACACACATCTTTTTTAACTGATCCAAACACACACCCCTGGACAAAACACCTAAGAACAATGAGGTTTCCAAAATGTAGGTTTGCTCTCATCTCAGTGAGTCAAGGGCTTTGATTTTTTTTGCCTCCATCTTCACAAACAAGGTCAGCTCCCTGATTGCTGCACTGAGCAGCACAGAATGGGGAGGAGGTGACCAGCCCTCTGTGGAGAAAGAAGGGTTTGGGACTATTTAGAAAAGCAGGATGAATACAAATCCATGGGGCTAGATGCCCTTCATCCAAGAGTGCTAAATGAGTTGGCCATCATCTTTGAAAACTCATGGTGATTGGGGGAGGTCCCGGATGACTGGAAAAAGGCTAATGTAGTGCCTATCATTAAGAAAGGGAAGAAGGAGGATCCAGGGAACTACAGGACAGTTAGCCTTACCTCAGTCCCTGGAAAAAGCATGGAGCAGGTCCTCAAAGAATCAAATCTGAAGTACTTAGAGAAATGGAAAGTGATCAGGAACATTGAGCATAGATTCACCAAGGGTAAGTCATGCCTGACTAACCTAATTGACTTTTTTGACGAGATAACTGGCTCTGTGGATAATGGGAAAGCAGTGGATGTGTTATTCCTTGACATAGGCAGAGCTTTTGACACAGTCTCCCACAGTATTCTTGCCAGCAACTTAAAGAAGTATAGGCTGGATGAATGGACTATAAGCTGCATAGAAAGCTGTCTAGATCTTTGGACTCAACGGGTGGTGATCAATGGCTTGATGTCTAGTTGGCAGCCGGTATCAAGTGGAGTGCCCCAAAGGTCAGTCCTGCAGCTGGTTTTGTTCAATATCTTCATGAATGATCTGGAGGATGGCGTGGATTGCACTCTCAGCAAGTTTGCAGATGACACTAAACTGGGAGGAGTGGTAGATACACTGGAGGGTAGGGATAGGATACAGAGGGACCTAGACAAATCAGAGGATTGGGTGAAAAGAAACCTGATGAGGTTCAAAAAGGACAAGTGCGAGTCTTCCATTTAGGATGGAAGAATCCCATGCACTGCTACAGACTAGGGATGGAATGGCTAGGCCACAGTTCTTCAGAAAAGGACCTAGAGGTTACAGTGGACAAGAAGCTAGAGTGTGCCCTTGTTGCCAAGAAGGCCAACAGCATTTTGGGCTGTATAAGTAGGGGCATTGCCAGCATATTGAAGGACATGATCATTCCCTTCTGTTCGACATTGGTGAGGCGTCATCTGGGGTACTGTGTCCAGTTTTGGACCCCACGCTACAAGAAGGATGGAGAAAAAATGGAAAGTCAAGCAG
Source organism: Gopherus flavomarginatus (assembly GCF_025201925.1). Classification (NCBI taxonomy): domain Eukaryota; kingdom Metazoa; phylum Chordata; order Testudines; family Testudinidae; genus Gopherus; species Gopherus flavomarginatus. The sequence continues at coordinate 15,292,707 of NC_066627.1, read as the reverse complement.
AGGGCAACCAAAATGATTAGGAGGCTGGAGCACATGATTTATAAGGAAAGGCTGAGGGAACTGGGGTTATTTAGTCTGCAGAAGAGAAGAGTGAGGGGGGATTTGATAGCTGCTTTCAACTACCTGGAGTGAGGATTCCAAAGAAGATGGATCTAGACTGTTCTCAGTGGTAGCAGATGACAGAACAAGGAGTAATGATCTCAAGTTGCAGTGGGGGAGATTTACATTGTATATTATGTAGCTGTCGCTCAACTGTACCAGGAGGCACTCTAGACAGCTGCAATCCACAGGGCCCTAGGCTGGAACCCAGAGTAGAGTGTGGAACCGGGTTCCCCCCAAACCTCCCAAACCTGATTAAACACAGGAGGGATTGACCTGGACTTTGGCTTCTACAAGAGGGGAAGGTGTCTGGGCTGTCTCCTGACCCACTGGGTAAATCTGTGAGGTGAGCAAATCTGCTAATAAGTGCAGGACTCACCAAGGTAGAGGAGAAACTTTTTCACAATTAGGAAAAACTTTTTCACTAGGAGGCTGATGAAGCACTGGAATGGGTTACCTAGGAAGGTGGTGGAATCTCCTTCCTTAGAGGTTTTTAAGGTCAGGCTTGACAAAGCTCTGTCTGGGATGATTTGGTTGGGAATTGGTCCTGCTTTGGGTAGGGGGTTAGACTAGATGACCTCCTGAGGTAACTTCTAACCGTAATATTCTACGATTCTATGACCATCTCACTTCAAGATGACAAGAAGAATCTGGTCTCACGTTGATATAGGATGAATGGTTATTCTGTTTCATGGATATTTGACAGTCAATCCTAGCTGGACGCATTTGAAAATGAGGCCCGTTTGAAAATTCCAACTGAGCACCTTGTAAAGTGGTAACATACCCAGCCTCAGAGTTTACAAAGATCCCCCTCTTTATCTTGGCCAAAGAAAACCACCAGAAATATCATCCTGGAGCGTGGCAGTGCTCAACATTGAGCCTCACGTTCACCTCTGAGTGCCTAAGAACCGTTCCCCCTCTAGGCCACTCATGGAAACATTCCCGGACACATCACAACTCCCTGAATACAAACTGGTGGATTCATGGTGACTTGCCTGAAATGCACTGGAGAGTTTTGTCTAGTTCCCAGAAAACAAGTGTGCCCATCACACCTTCATCCACAATATTGGCAATAATATTCCCCCTTCTGTTTTGTTACCGTGGAAAGGTCCAGGTCCACGGGCATGAAGAAGGGAATCCTCCGTCAGACATTATTTAAATCTGAATATCCAGACAACTTGTTTCCAAGAGTTTTTAAAAAGTTGTCTGCAGAGCTCACTGGATCATTAATGTTTCATTTTAGTGAGCCTTGGAACACAGGGGAAATTCCAGAACACTGGAAATAATAAGTTGGGTTGATAAATAGATGGATGTTGATGTAATATATTTAGACTGTTGGAAGGCATTTGAGGTGGTACTGTGTTACATTTTGCAAGGATTGGTTCCTGGCCCAACACAACATTTTTATCAGTAACCTGCAGGGCCGGTGCAAGGAAGTTTCGCGCCCTAGGCAAAACATCCACCTTGCGCCCCCCGAGCCCTGCAGCAGCTCCCCGCCCTGACGTGTGCCCACTGCCCCTGCAGCAGGTCTCCACCCCCTAGCCCGAGGAGCCCTGTGGTACCTCCCCAACCCAGCTCACCTCTGCTCCGCGTCCTCCCCGAGCACACTGTCCTGCTCTAATTCTCCTCCCAGGCTTGCGGGGCCAAACAGCTGATTGGCGCCACAAGCCTGGGAGGCGGGAGAAGTGAAGCAGCAACTGTGCAGTGGAACCCCCTGGCTGCCAGTGGCACGCTGACCCAGGGGCATGGGTGGCAAGTTTGTAGAAATTTTGGTGGTGCCCAGAACCTGCCCCCCCAAACTCCTCCTCCACTTGCCTAAGGCTCTGGGGGGGGTTTGGGGAGTGAGCTCTGGGGTGCAGGTCCTGGGCTGGGGATTAGGGTGCAGGAGGGGTGCAGGCTTTGGGATGGAGTTTGGATGCTGGGTGCAGGCTCTGGGCTGGGGCAGGAGGTGAGTGTGCAGGAGAGGGTGAGGGGTGCAGGCTTTTGGATGGAGTTTGGGTGCAGGCTGGGGGGTGGGGGTGTAGGAAGGGGTGAGGGGTGCAGGCTCTGGGATGGAGTTTGGGGGTGGGAAGGAGTGTGTGGGAAAGGGGAGGTGGTGCATGCTCTGAGAAGGAGTTTGGGGATAGGAGGGAGTGCAGAGGGATGAGGGTTGGGGCTGAGGATGAGAGATTCATGGTGCAGGACGGGGATCAGGGCTACAGCAGAGGGCTAGGGTGTGGGATGAGGGCTGTGGGGCTGAGGATGAGGGGTTCATGCTGCAGGGGGGCTCAGGGCTGGGGAAGAGCATTAGGGTGCAGGAGGATGAGGGTTGGGGCTGAGGATGAGGGGTTCATGATCGGGGGGGTCTCAGGGCTGGGGAAGAGCATTAGGGTGCAGGGGGATGCGGGTTGGGGCTGAGGATGAGGGGTTCATGATCCGGGGGGGGGCTCAGGGATGATGCACAGGATTAGGGTGTGGGGAGCTGAGAGGTTTGGGGCGTTGGAGTGGCTCAGGGCGAGGGCGGAAGCACAGGGTAAAGGCAGCCTGCCCTGCCAGTATGAGAAGGGGGGCACTAGGACCCTGGGGCAGCAGACACCAGTTCTGTGGGGAGCCGCTCTACTCCAGCAACAGAAGCAGGCAGGGGAGAGATGCTGTGCTGCTTTCTGTCAGGCAGGGACCCGGCGGGACGGGGGGAGGGGGACCCACAGGGGGCCAGGGCCTGATCCACGCAGGGACAGGGGAGAGACCCAGCTCCAAATATTGCTGGAGCAGGGCCCCCAGCCCTGAATATTGCTGGTGCTGGATCACCGCAAACATATAGAACCTGCCGCCTAAGCCTTGGACTGCTGGCGGCTCTGGCGGAGCACTGACCCAAGGGACACCCTGGGCTGCCTGCTGCCGATGCCGCCAGCAGCTCAGATTCCTTCTCCATCCCAGCAGCAGTGACCACTCAACCACTTAAAAAAATTGAGGGCCCTCGTTTTTTGGCGCCCCCAAATCTTGGCGCCCTAGGCAACCGCCTAGTCCACCTAAATGGTTGCACCGGCCCTGGTGACCTGGAAAAAAGCATAAATTATAACTCATAAAGTTTGCAGGTAACACACAAATTTGGGGATTGGTAAATAATGAAGGGGATGGGCCACTGATACAGAGTTATTTGGATCAGTTATTAAATGGGACATGCAAACAATAAAAATATAAGAATATAACAAAGGGAATGAACGTAAGAGGGAATGAACAGAATAGGTAATCATCAAATGATCAATCCCATGTTGCTCATTCCCAGCTTCTGGCAAACAGAAGCTAGGGACATCATCCTGCCCATCCTGGCTAATAGCCATTGATGGACCTATCATCCATGAATGTGTCTGGTTCTTTTTTAAACTCTGTTACGGTCTTGGCCTTCACAACATCCTCTGGCAAGGAGTTCCGCAGATTGACTATGTTTTGTGTGAAGAAATACTTCCTTTTGTTTGTTCTAAACCTGCTGCCTATTAATTTCATTTGGTGACCCCTAGTTCTTGTGTTATGATTAGTAGTAAACAATATTTCCTTATCTATTTTCTCCATACCAGTCATTATTTTATAGGCCTCGATCATATCTCCCCTTAGCCCTGTCTCTTATAAGCTGAAACATCCCAGTCTTATTAATCTCTCCTCATACGGAAGATGTTCCATACCCCTAATAATTTTTGTTGCCCTTTTCAAAACCTTTTCCAATTCCAATATATCTTTTTTTGAGATGGGACGACCATATCTGCACACAGTTATCAAGATGTGGGCATATCACTGATTTATATAGAGGCAAAATGATATTTTCTGTCCTATTGTCTATCTCTTTCTTAATCATTCCAAGTATTCTGTTTGCTTTTCTGACTGCTACTGCACAATGAGTGCATGTTTTCAGAAAACTATCCACAATGAGTCCAAGATCTCTTTCTTGAGTGGTAACAGCCAATGTAGACCACATTATTTTATATTTATAATTAGGATTATGTTTTCCAATGTGCATTACTTTAGAATTATCAACATTACATTTCATCTGCCATTTTGTTGTCCAGTCACCCAGTTTTGAGAGATCCTTTTGAGTCTGCCTGGGTCTTAACTATCTATAGTAATTGTGTATCATCTGAAAATTTTGCCACATCACTGTTTATCCCTTTTTCCAGATCATTGGTGAATATGTTGAATAGGACTGGTCCCAGAACAGACCCCTAGGGGACACCACTATTTACCTCTCTTCATTCTGAAAACTGACCATTTATACCTACCCTTTGTTTCCTATCTTTTAACCAGCTACCAATCCATGAGAGCACCTTTCCTCTTATCCCATGGCAGATTAATTTGCATAAGAGCCTTTGGTGAGGGATCTTGTCAAAGGCTTTTTGAAAATCTAAGTACACTATATCAACTGGATCCCCTTAGTCTACATGCTTGTTGATCCCCTCAAAAAATTCTAGTAGATTGGTGATTCATGATTTTCCTTTACTAAAACATGTTGACTCTTCCTCAACAAATTATGTTCATTTATATGTCTGTCAATATTGTTCTTTATGGTAGTTTCAATCAATTTGCCCAGTACTGAAGTCAGGCTTACAGGCCTGTAATTCCTCAGATCACCTCTGAAGCTCTTTTAAAAAGTTGGCATCATATTAGCTGTCCTCCAATCATCTGGTACAGAAGCTGGTTTAAATGATAGGTTACAGACTACAGTTAGTAGTTCTGCAATTTCACATTTGAGTTCTTTCAGAACTCTTTGGTGAATACCATCTGGTCTTGGTGACTTATTGCTGTTTAATTTATCAGTTTGTTCCAAAACCTCCTCTAATGACACCTCAGTCCGGGACAGTTCCTCAGATACATAATCTAAAAAGAATGGCTCACGTTTGGAAATCTTCCTCACATCCTCAGCCATGAAAACTGCTGCTAAGAATTCATTTAGTTTCTCTGCAATGGCCTTATCATCCTTGAGTGCTCCTTTAGCACCTCGATCATGCAGTGGCCCCATGGTTGTTTAGTAGGCTTCCTGCTTCTGATGTACTTAAAAAAAATTGCTATTACTTCTTGAGTCTTTGGCTAACTGTTCCGCAAATTCTTTTTTGGTATTTCTAATGGGATTTTACACTTCATTTGCCAGTGTTTCTGTTCGTTTCTATTTTCCTCTAGGATTTAACTTCCACTTTTTAAAGGATGCCTTTTTGCCTCTCACTGCTTCTTTTACTTTGTTTTTTAGCCACCATGGCTCTTTTTTGGTTCTTTTATTATTTTTTTTTTAATTTGGGATATATATTTAAGTTGAGTCTTTATTATTGTGTCTTCTAAAAGTTTCCAGGCAGCATGCAGAGATTTCACATTTGGCACTGTACCCTTTAATTTCTGTTTAACTAACCTCCTCATTTTTGTGTAGTTCACCTTTCTGAAATTAAATGCTACAGCGTTGGTCCACTATGGTGTTTTTCCTGCTACAGGGATACTAAATTTAATTATATTATGGTCGCTATTACCAAGTGGTCCAGCTATAGTAATCTATTGGACCAGATCCCATGCCCCACTTAGGACTAAATCAAGAATTGTCTCTCCTGTGGTGGGTTCCAGGACCCATTTAAGGTGTCAAGAAACTTTATCTCTGTATTCTGTCCTGAGGTGATATATACCCAATGAATATGGGAATAACAGAAATCTCTCATTATTATTATTGAGGTTTTTTTTTTTAATTTTAATAGCCTCTCTAATCTCACTGAGCATTTCACAGTCACTATCAACATCCTGGTCAGGTGTTCAGTAGTATATCCCCAATCCTATGCTTTTATTATTCAAACATGGAATTATTATCCATAGAGATTCTATCATACAAAATTAGGTTTAATGTAAGACATTTACTTCATTAGATTCTAAGTTTTCTTTCACGTATAATGCTACTCCTCCACCAGCACGACTTGGTCTGTCCTTCTGATATATTTTGGACTGAGGTATTACTGTATCCCATTGATTATCCTCATTCTACTGAGTTTCTGTGATGCCTATTATATCAATATCCAATATTATATAGGATATTATATCAATATTAATTTTGATATGGCTAAATGTAAATGTTTAGGAACATCTAGAAACAAAGAATTAGGCCATACGTACAGAATGAGGAACTCTATCCTTTGATTTGGGGGTTGTGGAGATACTCAGCTGAACATGAAATTCCAATACAATAGACGTGAATGCAATCCTTTGATGTGGAAGTAACGGACTCTCAATTAGGAGTAGAGATGTTATTTTACCTGTATATTTGGCAATGGTGCAGTGCTGCTGGAATACTCTTCTTCTCTCCATAGTTTAATAAATTGTACATAAATTGGAGTGGATTCAGAGAAGAGCAATGTGACTGATTAAAGGATTGGAAAAATGCCATCTATTGGTAAACTCAAGGAGCTCAATCTATTAAATTTAACAAAGGTAAAGTTAAGGAGTGACTGTCAGAAAAGTTTTGTTTTGTTTTGCTTTGTTTTGTCTTTCCTCCTAAAAACTCTCTTCAGCTAAAGGGAAAGAGGCTAGGGAATGTTGTTAGAATAAAAGTGTTACTTAATATTCTAAATTTCGAATGCTTTAAGGAGCTGAATTCCCATTTTCAAAAGTGCCCCAATAATTTCCTAGCGACACCTAAATATCTTTAAATCTTGGCCTTAGTAACTTGGGAGTCTAAGGAATTCTTTACGCTTTTAGCCCTACAGCAATATAGTTGCAGCCTAGTCCATGTCTTTTTAGAGAACCTTCAGTGTTAGCATTTGCCATCTTGTTAATATTAAGATAATATTTGTAATAATTATTTTGAGCTCTATTTTCAAATGTTGACTTTTTTTTGGTCCCAATCATGAAAAGTGACCCATCTCAGCAGACTTCTCTGTCTTGAAGTTCTCAGACTATTTTTTAAAGCACATGGACTGTACATCAGTAGAGAGATTGTGTTGTGGAAGGTTCCTCTCTCATTTGTGATCCTCTGCCTCTCCATTCAGACGAAATTATGGGGATTACCCACCTTGCCCATTCAACATCACATAACATCCCAGCACAAGCTACAGAAATTGTTCATATGGAAATATGACATTAGGATACCATTAGTGTCATAAACACATAAGTAAGAGTTAATAGAACAGAAGTACTTCATATCTCTTTTGCCTGTAAAGAGTTAACAAGATCAGTGAGCCTGGCTGTCACCTGACCAGAGGACCAATCAGGGGACAGGATACTTTCAAATCTTGAGGGAGGGAAGTTTTTGTGTATGTTGTTAGATTTTGGTCGTTGTTCACTCTGGGGGCTCAGAGGGACCAGATGTGCAACCAGGTTTCTCTCCAATCTCTCTGATACAGGCTCGTATAAGTTCAGAATAGTAAGTATTAGGTAGATAAGGCGAGCTAGGCTTATGTTTGTTTTCTTTATTTGCAAATGTGTATTTGGCTGGAAGGAGTTCAAATTTGTATTTTGCTGAAAGGATTTTAATTTTAATTTGTACCTGTATACTTAGGCTGGGAGGGTATTCCCAGTGTCTATAGCTGAAAGACCCTGTAACATATTCCATCTTAAATTTACAAAGATAATTTTTACTGATTTTTCTTTCTTTAATTAAAAGCTTTTCTTGCTTAAGAACCTGCTTGTTTTTTTTATTCTGGTGAGACCCCAGGGGACTGGATCTGGATCCACCAGGGAATTGGTGGGGAGAAAGGAGGCAAGGGGGAAAGAAAGGTTAATTTCTCTATGTTTTATGATTACTTTCTCTCTCAGGGAGAGTCTGGGAGGGAGAGAGAGAAGGAGGGGCGGTCGGTGGATTTTCCTCTCTGTTTTAAGATTCAAGGAGTTTGAATCACAGTGATCTTTCAGGGTAACCCAGGGAGGGGAAGCCTGGGAGAGGCAACGGTGAGGGAAAGGGTTTACTTTCCTTGGGTTAAGATCCAGATAGTCTGTGTCTTGGAGGTCCCTGGGCAAGGTTTTGGGGGGACCAGAGTGTACCAGGCACTGGAATTCCTGGTTGGTGGCAGCACTACAAGGACTAAGCTGGTAATTGAGCTTAGAGGAATTCATGCTTGTACCCCATCTCTTGGATGCTAAGGTTCAGAGTGGGGAATTATACCATGACAATTAGTAACTGGATTAAGGGTTAAGAACTGTAGACCTAGCCCAGGACCCCAGCTCCAGGAGTCATGGAATTACAGCAGAATCTCAGTTTTTTTATTTTTTTAAGCAAAAGTAATTTTCTATTCTTCATGCACTGGAAAGCTAGAAAACAACCCATAACTAAGATGATAGCAAATGTAACCAATACAACATCTGCCTGAATCTGCAGAGAACCTGGTACAGTGAAAATGTCAACTCCAGATGCGGAGTTATCTCTACCACATGGATCAATTCTGGGAGATACAACCCAGTTTTTTACAGATGTGCCACCACTTCTCCCCATTCTTTCTGGGAGTACCTCTGAAGTTGCCTTCCTCATGCTGGAATAGATGCTTTCTCTGGGTGGGTGTCTGTGACTGAGCCTTTCCCCGCTCTCTGATCCCTCACCATCCCTGTTATGTTATCTAGCTGCCGCAGACCTAATGTGTACATATTCATCAGCCAATCTCCCAGCTGGGTGCCCAACTCACACATTTCTATGAACTATGATCTCAAGATCTTAGACTATTTCAGGGTTATTAAAATTGAATGGAGGTTCTAAGCAATAAGAATCTCAAATATAGAAACAAACATAAAACTAGAGATCATGGTACAGATACTCAGGTCACGTCAACTGGAATAGCTCCATAGCACTAGGCAAATTTACACCATCTGGGCAGCTGGCCTCATTGACTCCAATGGTACTGTGACAGATTTACACAAAGTATATGTGTGGGCAGAACTGATGTACAACAGATATGGATCTGGCCCCTTTGACTCCAATGGCCCGACAACTGATTTACAAAACATGATGATCTGATCCTTCCTATTGGTTCAGTCTCTCTGACATACCTACAATCAGTGTGAAAAAAGACATTTTAAGGTGGCATACAGCATCACACCTGCAGTGTAAAGTGCCTTTTATTTTTGTGTTCGTGTTCATAGAATTTCTGAAAGAAAGAAAGAAAGAAAGCTGGGCCATTCATCCCTATAAAAGTTGAAATTCAGATATAGAAAAATCTCTGCAATACTGAATTCCTCCAAAGTTCGGTCCCCAGTGGAAATGAATCGCTCCTTAGCCATCAAAAGTTACACTCTGGCAATTAATCCCATGGGGCAAAGAGCTAAAACAATGCCAACAGGATAGAAACTTTTGTCTTTCATTCAGTTCAGATTCACGGGCAAATAAAACTGATTTGAAATTGTTTTAGGGGACGTATCCCCAGTTGGTGTAAATCAGCAGTAGCTCCAGTGGAGTTAATGAGGCCTGATTCTCAACTGGTGAAAACTGACATAGCTTCATCGCTTTTTTAGGGCCAGATCCTCAGCTAATGTAAAACAAAATACTTCCATTGAAATCAAAGGGCCACATCTCCACTTGCTGTAAAAAGCCCTAACTCCTCTGAACTCAATAGAACTGTGTCAATTTACACTATTTTAGGACATTACACTGAGCTTTTAGTGTTTGCCTCCAGGTACCTCTTAGTGATCAACATCAAACAGCAGAGCAGCCTCAGCTGTGGGTTCCTGTGGTGGCTGCATCCCAAGAGCTGTTGACGAAATAAAGGACAAAAAAAGGTTTCTACTCCCCCAGAGCTGATTATGTGGCATTAATGAATGAACAGGCTATTCCAGGCCTGCTGGGGCTCTGGTGCCACTGGGCTCTCAGCTGTTGTAGGTCACATGTCTGTGCTACAAATATATATTCTATTCTGTGGGAAGCCACATGGGACTCAGCCATGCCTTGTTTTTAATCCAAGGTCCTTTCAGGGATTCTGCCATCATGTGAGATTTAGGCTGGGTGCTCCTTCCCCTCTGTGGTGTTTAGGGTCAGCTAGGGCAGCTTGTCAAGGTGGTTTGTTCCTGAGGTGAGATCAGATTCAGCTATTTAGCTCCAGACAAGGTATATCCTGGGCTATGACTGTGTCTGAATCCTGTGCAGGCAAGGATCAATTTCTGAGATGTGAGGGATTTCTAATCCTGAGCCACTTTTACTCCTTCACATTTCAGCCAAGCCTGTCCAAAGAGGGGAGCACCAATCTGTAGAATTGGTTCCTGTCTGCTAGGAACTGCAGAGAGACCCAGCAATTCAGTGAATATTGTGAAGAGACTGGGAGAAAGCAGCTGGATAACATAGTGATGAGACATTATCGACAGGTGCAAAGACAGACAGTGACAGAAGAATCCTGGCAGTGGGCTGCCCAGTGCTTCAGAGGCTGGGAAACAGTCCACAAAGACCAATACTGTAAGTCTGCTATTTCAGTTAAATATGCTTGGGTGCTAATATACTAGAGCAATGTAATACTAGAACTATGAATTACAATTGGAACTCTTTGAAACTTTTACTGTCATTTAATCAAATATCTAGAGCTGCTCTTTTTTTTCCAGCATAAAAATTTCTATATTCATTGAAATTGTAGAAACCAAGCCATTTTTTGGTTTAGTGAATCAAGAACCAAACAGTTGCAGGTAAAGAATGCTGAAAACTGAAAAATTTTCACTGTTTTTTTTAAAAATAAGAAAAAAAATCCAATAGATACATTGATTTTAAGAATAGCACAGACCTATCACAATTTTGTTTTCAATTTAAACACCACTTTTCCTTTGAAATAATTTAAACAGAAAATATCTGTATTCCCCATATTGAACACTAATATTTAAGCTAGTGGGCCAGCATTGATATTGTCCAATAACAACCTCTGGTCCAATCACGTTTACTGCTCTTTCAAAAAGTTTCTTGCAGAATGGTAAAACTGAGGAAGCGACAATGTTAGTATCCTCAGAATATGTTTTATACATAAAGGCATCTTTAAACTGAGGCATGGAGAGTTGAAGCCCCCAGCCAAAGCCTGTCTCTGCTCAATGACATAGAAGAAGGCAAAGTGGCTAGACCCCATATCTCTGGTTCTAGCACCGTATCCTCTGTCCCACACTGATGCCCGCTAACCAGAAATACTCTTAACAGGTGGACAGCATAGAAACATAGTAAGACACAGCCTGTGTCCCGGAGAGCTTACAACTGAAGTAGGCAGGACAGAAAAAGATAGGGAGAAGAAATAGAGGTACAGGAAGGCCCACGGTCACACAGCTAGTCAGTGGCAGAACCAAGAATAGAAATCAAGTCTCCTGATGACCACTGAAAGGCAAAGGCCACATATACAGTCACAGAGGGAAATTAAACAGAATAGAAATGGCTGAGCGATTCTATTAGCCCCTTATCACACTGCGATGGAAATGCAGCTGGGATTTGGTGCCACAGATCAGTTTTGGAAACAGGCAGCAGGCCGTCTCTGTTGTGTTGCAGTGGAACTCTTACCACTGAGCTGTCATTGAAGATTCTTTCTGAGTTCATGTCATATTTCTTCAGAAACTGGAAATCAGGCAGCATTTGCTTTTTAATACATTACCTCCACATCCAAGTTTGCATATTTCCCCAACAGGGGAAATAGCTTGGCTAGATCATTGAGATGGGACGTGCTTTGCTCCATCCATCACACAACATTTTATCAAGCCACATCCTGAGCCAGATCTTCAAATGGTGTAAACTGATGCAACTCCATTGACATTAAGGGAACCATGCCAATTTACACTCGTGTGTTATTTTGCCATTCCTAGTCAATGGTAGTGACAAATGCTGTGCACCTTTCACACTCCTACTGTCAGATATTCCTGAGGGAAATCAGGGCCATACTTAGGGTGCAGATGTAACCCTGACCGTTGTCTTTGTTCTTCCCTCCACATTCATCACGTAATGAACTGAGGAAGAAAATGTCCAAACAAACCACCGTGACCGAGTTCCTTTGCCTGGGATGATCTGATGTTTGGGAGCTGCAGATTTTATACTTCTTGGTGTTTCTAGTGATTTACCTGGAAGTCCTGATGGGCAATCTTCTGATCATCACAACCGTAGCCCTCGACCACCATCTGCACACCCCCAGTTTTCCTTTGAAATAATTTAAATGGAAAATATCTGAATATTCCAGATTGGAAACTTTGATTTCAATCAGACTGGGAATATTAACATTATCCAGTAATAGTAAAATTTGAACCCAGACACTCTATTGTAACTGTGTATATGTCAGTTTCAAAGGTACACTTATTGAATGGCAATACTGAGTAAGCAGCAAAGCTGGTAGCCCACAGCATATTTATTAAGCATACTAATGCCTTAGATGGAGAACAGAGAACTGAAGTCCTCCCACCAAAGCCTGTCTCTCTTATCCCAGCCAAGGACATAGAGGAGATGAATGGGATTAGAATTTAGATCTCCTGCTCTAGAGCCGTATCCTCTGTCCCACACTGCTGCTGGCTAAACACATATGCTGCAAATGGGAACATACATGTAACAAGACACAGCCCATCCCACACAGAGCTCACAGTCCAAGCAGGACAAGCAGAGAAAGAGTCAGAGGGGAAACAGAGGCACAGGGGGGAAGTGACTGGCTCAAGATCACAGAGCAGGTCAGTGGCAGAGACAAGAATAGACTCCAAGTCTTCTGATGGCCAGTGACCCACACAGACATAAAATGACAGAGGTAAACGTTGTAGCAAAGAGGTAGCTGAGCAATGTCACTACTTCATTGTTACACTTAGATTGAAGTGGGATCTTGTGTCACAAATCAATATGTACGGAGGCAACAGGTCAGCTATGTGGTGCTGCAGTGGAATCACTAAAGATAAGCTCTCATACACAATGCTGAGCAAGTCTATGTCATAATTCCCCGGAGAGTGGATATCAGGCTGTGTTGGAGGGCTGTTTGTAGCAAGAGAGGATGCATAGAATGTTGCATTGGGTTGTACTTTGATCCATCCTTCACACAGCATTTTATCAAGCCACATCCTGGGGCAGATCTTTAGATGGTGCAAACTGCAGTGGGAAAGGTTTAAGTTGGATATTAGGAAAAACTTTTTCACTCAGAGAGTGGTGAAACACTGGAATGGGTTACCCAGGAAGGTGGTGGAATCTCCTTCCTTAGAGGTTTTTAAGGTCAGGCTTGACAAAGCCCTGGCTGGGATGATTTAGTTGGGGATTGGTCCTGCTTTGAGCAGGGGGTTGGACTAGATGACCTCCTGAGGTCCCTTCCAACCCTGATATACTATGATATTCTATGATTCTATGATGCAGCTCCATTGACTTTAAGGGAGCCATGTCAATTTGCACGTGTGATAACTCACCAGTCCTAGTTAAATAGCAGTGATGAGTGCTGGGCATTGCTGACATTCACATCATGAGATAATGCTGCGGGGAATTAGGGCTACTCCCTCTCTCACTCTAATCCCCACCACTTTCTATGCCCTTCCCTCCACAGCCATCATACAATGAAATGAGAAAGAAAATGTCCAACCAAACCACTCTGACCGAGTTCCTTCTCCTGGGATTCTCTGATGTTCGGGAGCTGCAGATTTTACATTTTGTGATGTTCCTGGTGATTTACCTGGTAGGCCTGATGGGGAATCTTCTCATCATCACAGCTGTAGTCCTCGACCACCATCTTCACACCCCCATGTATTTCTTCCTGCTGAATCTGTCCATCCTAGACTTTGGCTCCATCTCTGTTACCATCCCCAAATCCATGGCCAATTCTCTCATAAACACCAGGGTGATTTCTTATCCTGGATGTGTCACCCAAGTCTTTCTCTTTCTCCTCTTTGTTACAACTGATCTTGCCTTACTCACCATCATGGCATACGACCGATATGTTGCCATCTGCCAACCACTGCACTATGAGAGAGTGATGAACAGGAGAGCTTGTGTCCAAATGGCAGCCAGTGCCTGGATTACTGGTATTGTCTACTCTGCCCTGCACACTGGGAACACCTTCAGGTTGCCCTTCTGCCAGTCCAGTGTCATCAGTCAGTTCTTCTGTGAAATCCCCCAGCTACTCAAGCTCACCTGCTCTGACTCATATCTCAGTGAAATTGGGGCTATTGCCTTTGGTATGTTTTTAGGTTCAAACTGCTTTGTTTTTATAATTGTGTCTTATGTTCAGATCTTCAAAGCAGTGCTGAGAATCCCTTCTGAGCAGGGCCGAGGTAAAGCCTTCTCCACCTGCCTCCCTCACCTCACTGTGGTCTCTTTGTTTTTTTGCACTGGCTTCTTTGAGTACATGAAACCCACCTCCAGCTCAGCATCAAATATGGATCTCATGATGGGTGTTCTATATTCCCTGGTGCCTCCAATAATGAATCCAATCATCTACAGCATGAGGAACAAGGAGATCAAAGCTGCATTAAAGAAACTGATTGTGTGGAGGTTAATTACCAAGAATTAAAATGTCTGTCATTAGTACTTGATTGAGATTTCATTCTGAGCTTCTTTATGGATATAATCAACTGATGACAAAATTGTCCCCTTGAGAAAATAGGGTGCAATCTGTTTATGAAATCATAAAATCCAGACTAACTCCACTGAAGTAAAATGAGTTAATTTAGAATTACATCACTGTAAAAAAGATCAAAATCTAAATATCTATCCATAAATGTACACACACACACACCCTTCTATCTGTCTTATACTGCTAAGATCACCTTGCTATCTGAGCATGTTGCACAGAATATCAATAGCCATAGCTAAGTCACTAGTAGACTTCGTGAATTTTCTTGAGCTTCTCCTTTTTGGCAGGATAAAATTTGTGATTGGGGTATGAGAGGTTTGGCTTGTTTGTTTACTTGGTTGCTTCTTTTTCATGTTGTTTCATTCTATTTATTCATTGCTTGGCTTGCTTCTTTGTTCCAGGTCACTTTTGGGGAATAGGAATTTGCAGGGTGGAATATGATTGATTAAATCTGGATATCCATTTATTTTGTCATCTCTTCATTGTGTCAATGTCATAATGTCTTTTAAAGGATTTTCTGGGTCACTTAAATTTTCCTTTCCCCAATGATGAAAAATTTAAAAAAGTTTCTGTAGGTTTATGGATACCTGAGTTCCTGTTTAAATGTTTGTTTTAGTGCTGATGGGATTTTTTTGTCTTATTTATGATGTGATAGGGCACTTAATCCTTATAAAAATATGTATATAATCTTTTTTAAAATAAATAAATAATTAAATACTCTATTCTCCTTGCTATGGTGAAAAGACACTTTGGAAGAGAAAACTATTGCAATGTTTCCTAAAGACAAACTGAGTCTGGGTAATAATCATAAATGTTTATCCTACAAAACAACTGCAGTTACACTTTGTTCCTACAGTGGTAAATAAATTGTACTTTGTATGGTGAAGGCTGGGCTAGTCATTCAACTTACTACTGGTCACAGCTCCTGTGGGAAGAACTGCAGGTACCAAGCACAGTGGGAGAAATAACGGTGGGCACACAAATTGCTATAGACAATTTGAGAGGGAAAATCATGTCATTCAACTCTTAGAGAGGGACAGGTGGAAGACGGAGACATGGGATGTGCACTAAAAGACCAGAGCAGAAAGCAGAGGTTATTCTAACCGTACAACCATAACAAATGAGATTCAATCATTTGCTTCAAAGGATAGATTGGGATCTGGCCAATGGTCTCTTATCCTCATGAGGATCCAATTGTGTCTAGATCACATAAGTTGGCTGCATTATTATTGTTATTATTATTTATTGCCAGTTATCTGATCATACAAGTCAATCAGGTTGGTCAAGCATGACTTGCCCTTGGAGAATCCATGGTGACTGTTGCTGATCACCTTCCTCTCCTCCAAGTGCTTCAAAATGGATTCCTTTAGGACCTGCTCCATGATTTTGCCAGGGACTTAAGTGAGGCTGACCAGTCTGTAGTTCCCCAGGTTCTCTTTCGTCCTTTTTTAAAAAATGGGCACTACATTAGCCTTTTTCCAGTCGTCTGGGATCTCCCCCAGTCGCCATGAATTTTCAAAGCTAATGGCCAATGGTTCTGCAATCACATCAGCCAACTCCCTCAGCACCCTTGAATGCATTAGATCTTGACACATGTACTTGTGCATGTCCAGCTTTTCTAAAGAGTCTTTAATACGTTCTTTCACCACTGAGGGATGCTCACCTCCTCCCCATTCTGTGTTGCCCAGTGCAGCAATCTGGGAGCTGACCTGGTCTGCGAAGACTGAGGCAAAAAAAAGCATTGAGTACTTCAGTGTTTTCCACATTCTCTGTCACTATGCTGTCTCCCCCATTCAGTAAGAGTCCCACATGTTCCCTGACCTTCTTCTTGTTGGTAACATACCTGTAGAAACCCTTCTTGTTACTCTTCACATCCCTTGCTAGTTGTACCTCCAATTGTACCATGGGCTTCCTGATTACATCCCTGCAAACTCTAGTAATATTTTTATACTCTTCCAAAGTCCTCCAAAGTCATCTGTTCAAATTCCACTTCGTGTAAGCTTCCTTTTTTAATCTAAACTCTCAAAGCTTCACTGTTAAGTCAAGGTGGTCGCCTGCCATATTTTCTATTCCCTTCTGCACATTGGGATGGTTTGTTCCTGCACCCTCAATGAGGGTTCTTTAAAATGCAGTCAGCTTTCCTGGGCTCCTTTTCCCCTCATATTAGCCTCCCAGGGGATCCTGCCCTCAGTTCCTTACTGGCGTCAAAGTCTGCTTTTCTGAAGTCCAGGGTCCATATTTTGCTATGCTCCTTTCTTCCTTTAGTGAGGATCCTGAACTCAATCATCTCATGGTCACTGCTGCCTATCTTGCCACCTCCTTCTACATCCCCTACCAAATATTCCCTGTTTGTAAGCAACAGATCAAGAGGAGCACAGCCCCTAGTTCAGAGGTAGGCAATCTATGGCAGGTGTGCCGAAGGTGGCATGTGAGCTGATTTTCAGTGGCACTCACACTTCCCAGGTCCTAGCCACCGATATAGGAGGCTCTGCATTTAAATTTAATTTTAAATTAAGCTTCTTAAACAATTTAGAAACCTTTTTTACTTTACATACAACAATAGTTTGTTATATATTATAGACTTCTAGAAAGAGACCTTTTAAAAACTTTAAAATGTATTACTGGCCCGTGAATAAATGAATACTCGGCACATCACTTCTGAAAGGTTGCCAACCCCTGCCCAGTTTGTTCCTCCAGCATTTGTACCAAGAAGTTATCCCCATCACTCTCCAAAAACTTCCTGGATTGTCTGTGCACTGCTGTATTGCTCTCCCAGAAGATCTCAGGGTGATTGAAGTCTCTCATGAGAATCAGGGCCTGTGATCTGGAACCTTCAGTTAGTTGTCCAATGAAAACCTTGTCTACCTCATCCTTCTGATCTGGTGGCCTACAGCACATGCCCACCACGACATCACCCTTGTTGCTCTAGCCTCTAAACTTAACTCAAAGACTCTTAACAAGTTTTTCTCTAGTTTCATACTGGAGCTCTGAGCATCTTACCACTCTCTTATATATAATGCAACTCCTCCAACTTTTCTGCTTGTCTGTCCTTCCTGAACAGTTTATATCCATCCATGACAGTACTCCAGTCATGTGAGTTATACCACCAAGTCTCTGTTATTCCAATCACATCATAATTCCTTGACTGTGCCAGGACTTCCATTTCTGCCTGCTTGTTTCCCATGCTTCCTACATTTGTGTATATGCACTCAAGATAACTCGCTGATTGTCCCACTTTCTCAATATGAGACAGGAGTTCTCCCCTCTTGTGCTCTCCTGCTCGTGCTTCCTTCCGGTATCCCATTTCCTCACTTACCGCAGAGTTTTGCTCCCCTTCCCGTGGTGAATCTAGTTTAAAGCCCTCCTCACTAGGTTAGCCAGTCTGCTTGCGAAAATGCTCTTTCGTCTCTTCGTTAAGTGGAGCCCATCTCTGCCTAGCACTCCTCCATCTTGGAACACCATCCCATAGTCAAAGAATCCAAAGCCTTCTCCCTGACACCACCTGCATAGCCATTTGTTGACTTCCATGATTCAACAGTCTCTACCCGAGCCTTTTCCTTCCACAGGGAGGATGGATGAGAACACTATTGGAGCCCATGTGGAGACGCAGGAAGGGGTAATGATCTGAGGGCTTGATGAGTCTTGGCAGTCTCTCTGTCACATCGTGAATCCCAGCTCCTGGCAAGCAGCAGACCTCTCCATTTTCCGAGTCAGGGCGGCAAATAGATTACTCAGTCCCCCTGAGGAGGGAGTCTCCCAATAGCATCACTCATCTCCTTCTCTTGGAAGTGGTGGTTAAGGAACCCCCATCCCTAGGACAGTGCATTTCATGCCTTCCAATCAGATGGAGTCTCCTTCTGCTCCTTTTTCTCAGATGTATCATCTATTCCACTCTCCACATTAGTACCAATGGAGAGAACATGAAAATGGTTGCTCACCTATATCTCCAATGCTGGTACACGGATGCTCTTCTTCTGGAGGTCACATATTGCTAAATTTCTTCACCCTCCTTCTGTCCCGTCTGCGCAGCCTGCTCTGATTCTTCAGAATGTTGCTCCCATAGAAGCATATCCTGACATTTGTCCAGGACATCTTCATTTCCTTGTATGCAACACAGGGTCGATACTTGTTTCTCCAGTCCTTGAAACATCTTTTCCAATATGGAGACCAGCTTGCACTTGGTACAGACAAAGTCACTTCTGTCCTGTGGAAGAAAGGCAAACATAGCACATCCGTGCAGATAACAACAGCTGAACACTCACCATCCATATTACTTTCCTTCTAGGAGCTTCCTCAGCTGTTGCAGTAACTATTCAGAGATGCCTGCAAGATGAAAGCATCAGTGCACTTTCCCCAGGTGAACTCCCAGGCAAACTGCCTCTCATAGACACATAAACTCATAGACTTAAGATCAGAAGGGAACATTATGAACATCTAGTCTGACCTCCTGCACAATGCATCTGCACAATGCAGGCCACAGAATCTCACCCACCCATTCCTATAACAAACCTCTAACCTATGTCTGAGTTATTGAAGTCCTCAAATTGTGGTTTAAAGATATCAGGGTGCAGAGAATCCTCCAGCAAGAGACCCATGCCCCATGTTGCAGAGGAAGGCGAAAAACCTTTAGGGCCTCTGCCAATCTGCCCTGGAGGAAAATTTCCTCCCTGACCACAAATATGGTGATCAGTTAAACCCTGAGCAGGTGGGCAAAACTCACCAGCCAGCATCCAGGAAAGAATTCTCTGTAGTAACTCAAATCCCACCCCATCTAACATCCCATCACAGACCATTGGGCGTATTTGCCTGCTAATAATCAAAGATCAATTAATTGCCAAAATTAGGCAATCCCATCATATCATCCCCTACATAAACTTATCAAGCTTAGTCTTGAAGCCTCTGTTAGCTCATCTGATTTGCTGCTGACTTCCTTTTTATAACAGTCAGGCCCTCTCAAGGCCTACCTGGAACAAAGAACTCCCAATTCACACTTTTCAAACAATCAAGCACACGGTGAAACTATCAAACTATCCCTGGAACAGACACTCAGGTACTCACCAAAACAGCCCCTTTAATGCAGCACTTAGTGTACCTCCTCTTGGACAGATTCCAGATAAACTCCCTCTGTTAGTCTGGAGTCACTAGAGTCAGTCTGGTTTCATACAGGTGTAACAAGGAACAGGATCCTGTCCAATATTTTCTTCCAACATGTTCAACTTCTTATGAAAGTTGGGTTCCAATATGAACATGAAGACTCAAAAATTTATGGTGTGAAGAGCCGCATGTTGCAAACTTTCAAGTCTGATCCTCTTAATCCATCTGGTTGAGAAGGAGCAAGTGGAGTGACAAAGTGCTGGGCCCTAGAGGGATTTGAACTGGCATTAATCTCTGCTGCTTGGGACAAGCTTCCTCCATTGGAAGATTGCATATCCCATGGTAGCCCTGCCTCGCTGTTTGTCTCCCTCTAGTGACTAGATCACATAGAAATGATGAGTCTTCTGCAGACTTTCAGCTGTGGGAGCTGGTTCTTCAGCACCAGCAGTATAGCATGTGCTTGCAGATCTGGCACTGGTGGGCCAACATGAATCTTTCAGAAGCACCCTGTCAGCTGAACGAAATCTGTTTGAAAAGCCAATGAATAAAGGTCCTGGATTGTTCTCAAGACCTTGGCATTTCATCTTATTTTACACTGATCTCTGGCCCAGATCCCTTCCCCTCTGGATGAGCTCTGCTGGCATTGTGTTCCTCAAGGTAAAGCAGCAGGTGAGAGTGAGCAGGAGAAAATATCAAACAGTAAAATGGAGCATGTGTGAGACTCTATTCATTGGACATAAATAAACCAGTTGTTAGCTTCACTGAAACCAATGGCCATGGGTCTCCTTTCACCTTGGTTATGATCTGACATCCAATGTAATCTCTCCTTTTCAGGCTATTCCACTGTGGATAAATAAAATGCCTGTGTGCCAGAAGGAGAGACAGAACAACCACTAAGAGATTGTCTGTCAGCAGCTCTAAACAGCCTGTCCTCCACTTCCCATGCCCTGGTGTGGACAGCACCATGGGAAATCACACCTTAAGGGTTTGACATGCAGCAACCCCATGACTCCTGTTTGGTTTCTTGCCCTATAAACCCAAGGGGCTTTCTGGGAAACATCCAGGCAACTGTGGATCTTCTGTTGTTGCTAAGACTGTTCCTTCTCCTTACTGTAGAGCTTCTGGCCTGACCTCGGCTTCTTTCAGACTCTGCCTCCTGACTTGAACCCTGAAACCTGACTTGGACTCTGACTCTTGGTATTGATACTGGCCTGGAACTAACCAGAAACTCCTTGGCTACTCCTAGCCTGAGGTTTGCCCCGGCTCTGACCCTTAGTGCTCACTGCCCTTGGCGGGAACTCAATGAAGACTAGGTAGTCTGGTGCTTAGAGCACTGAGGTGGGAGTCTGGAAATCCAGAGCCTCTACACCAGTGATTTTATTTTCAAAGTATTTTTCCACTGTGGAACAGCTTCAGCAGGAGAGACTGAGAGAGACCTTTGCCCAGTCACTTGGGCAGTCTCCAGAAAGCTTTTAGATCCCTGTTCAAATCTTTTTGGATCCTTATGCAGTGGGGGACTGAGCACATTGACTGCAGGGTTAAAAGTTATAGGAGAGATTCGCATCTTCTCTCCCACCCCCCGCCCCCACCATGGGCCTGTTTTGTGTGAGTTTGCATCCAGAGCCCAGTCTGCTAAGCAAGCTCTGAACATGACTTCCTCGTCGGGCCTTGCAGGTGAATTAAGGGGAGGGACGCCAATTTTTCCTGGGTTCATGCATCACGGTGGGGCTTTGGTGTCCAGGTGCCTACAGTGCAGGCAGAAGCAAGAGTCCAGATAATGTCTTACTGCAGAAATGTAGACACCTAGTGTGTTTAGACACCTACAGTGTTAAGGTTGGAGGGTCAGTTGGAGGGTCTCACTGTCTCCTCTAACTCATTCTTCCTTTGCTCTGACTCCATATTCTCCCTTGTCTGAGGGCTCAGGCCTCACTATGCAAATTGCTGGCACCTCCATCTCTCTTGGTTCCAAGAAGTATGAGAGAGACATGCCGACACTTTCTCCTCTTTAATCCACACCCACAGCTGAACGCTGCTCCTCTGCCAATCAAGATGAGTGGGACAACTCGCTGCAGCCCTGGCCCAGACCAGCTGCCTCTCCCAAGTACTCAGAGTGAATCTCCAAATGATTCTGAGACCCTCTGGAACTTTACAGGAATTGGGAAAAAAGCAATTATCCAAACCGAGGTAGTTATAATATAGCACCAGCCTCTCCTACTCTCCTGACTCCTGTGAGTAACCCATGCTCAGGAAAGTGGTACCTTGAAATGCAGTGGAGCTGCTGGTGTAAATAAGGATTTCTGTAGTGAGGCTGGCTAGCCTGGACTGGGATGTGAAAGGGCTCAGTGTCACATTTCAGCCCTGCAGAGCAACCAGCTCATCTTGCAGTTGTACAACACCTGGAGCAACAGGGTCCTGGGCCATGATTGGGGACCTTGGCTGATTGTACAATGCAAATAATAAATTATATTTGTAATGTCAGCAGTAAAACTAGCAGGGATTCACATTTTGATTAAAATTTCAGCTTTTGATCAAAAAATAATATTTGTTTCTGCTGAAAACTAAAAAACAAAATCAACAACAAAACCCCCATTGGTATGAAAATGAAAAAAAAAACTTTAACTGAAAACGTATTTAACCCACCAACCATTAGTTGAAAAACTAATTTTCAGACTGTTTTTTTTTTCTTTTCAGGTTTTCCAATAAAAAAATCAAAACCTTTTTGAGGAAACCTGACATTTTATATGAAATTGTTCTTTAGTTAAGATCCCAAATGTCTTTCAGAAAAAGATTTCATAGAAACTTTGTGACCAGCCCCAGTCATGAGGTGTAAGCAGTGAGATCTCATGTGATTTAGAAAATTGTTTGCGTCAATGCTGTTGTCTGTGCCATCGACACAGAGTACACAGCAATGAGTCTCCAGACTCAGTCATTTAAATCTCTTTGACAAGCACTGTCAAGGGAGACACGACCTTCTCCTGAAAAGGTACAAACATGAGCAAGCATCTCTATTTCATAAGGAGCATGCACCACCACATGAAATTGTGGATTGTGCTCATCATTAAAATAGTCATACAGCATCAGATCAATGGTCCATCTAGCTCAGTATCCTGTCTTCTTGACCTTAGGCAATGTCAGGGGCTTCAGAGGGAATGAACAGAACAGGGTAATTTTTGTGTGATCCATTCAGCTTCTGGCACATGGGGCTCTTTAGCACAACAATCCAAGTTGTGAAGAAAACTCAGAGTTAAACTTGAGCTCTGGCACCTGAATCCTGCTCATCAAACTCTGAAAAATGAGAGGAGTCATCACTTCAAGCTGCAAAGATCTTGGAGTTCTAGGTAAGCACTATGCCCCCTACTGCTCCAGATTAGCATTGATTTTTGCTCCTGGCATCCATGGCTACCAATCATTATTTTTTCCCCATTTAGATTTTTAATTTGTCCCAGGCCAATCTTATTTTACATTAAGCAACAGATTCTAATCCTTACACAATTCTCCATGGGCTCTTATGTCATGCTCATCACTGTAGCATCTATTAGAAGTCAAGGCTTGAGACTGTCCAGCTCTCCAAAATGTGTAATCATCTACCCCAGTTCAAAGTGACTGTTCTCAGTGGAACCAGAAGACAGAACAAGAAGTAATTGCCTTAAGTTGCAGTGGGGGAGGTTTAGGTTGGATATTAGGAAAAATTCTTTCACTAGAAGGGTGGTGAAGCACTGGAATGGGTTACCTAGGGAGGTGGTGGAATCTCCTTCCCTAGAGGTTTCTAAGCCCTGGCTGGGATGATTTAGTTGGGAATTGGTCCTGCTTTGAGTGGGGGGTTGGACTAGATGACCTCCTGAGGTCCCTTCCAACCCTGATATTCTATGATTCTATGATTAACTTCTGCAATGAACAGATTATGTACATTTTCAGCCAAAGATTTTTGTCTTTCCAACCATTGATTTTATTTCGTTTAGTATTGGTTACTGTTTTTTTAGTTTTCAGCAGAAAACAATATAATTGTTGGATCAGAAGTTGAAATTTTGATTAAAACTTTCTACAGGGACAAAAGCATCCCTGCTAGCTTTACTTCTGACAATACAAATACAATTTATTATTTGCATTGTGCAATCAGATAAGATCTCCAGTCATGGGCCAGAAGCCCGTCGTGCTAAGTGCTGTGCAAACACAGGATGAATTGATTACACTGAATGGCTGAAATGTAATGCTGTTAGGTCCCCGAACCTGGCTCGATTGCCTCACTGCAGCAGCCCTTATTCACACCAGCACCTCCACTTCATTTAATGATGCCGCTTTCCTGATTACAGGTTAATCACAGAAGTCAGAAATGCAGGAGATGCTGGTGCTGTACGTACCACAGGCCTGATAAAATGAGGATCCCAGGAGCAACCACAGCTATCTCCATAGGCAGTTAAGAGAGGTAGCTGGCCTGGACCAGGCTGCAGGGGGCTGTGTTAGGTCATCCATAACCAGAGCCTTCTCCATAGGTGCTTAGGAGAGGCAGTTGGGATGGGCCAGGGCTGCAGAGGGCTGCGCCATGTCACCCGATTGGCAAAGGAGCAGTGTTCAGCTGCAGGTATGGGCTATAGAGGAGAAAAATTGAGCTTGTCTCTCTTGTGCTTCTGGGAACCAAGAGTTGCTGGAGGTGCTGTCTGTTTGCCCAGTGAGGCCTGAGCCCTCAGATGAGGGAAGAGATGGAGTCAAGGCAGAGGAAGCATGAGGTAGAGGAAACAATGAGATCCTCCAACCTTAATACTATAGTTGCCTAAACACTGTGCCTAAATTTCTGCAGTAAGGGGTCATGATCCCCAATTTGAGAACACCTGGTTTACAATAATATGAAGTGAAAAGTTCCTGAGAGCAATCCAAGATCTTTATTCATTGGCATTTCAAACAGATTTCATTTACCTCATGGGGTGAATCTGAAAGCTCTGTATTTTAACAATTCCATCTCCAGATGGACTGAACCTAGGAATGCCACATCTGTAAGGACACACCATACTGCCGGCACTGAAGAACCAGCTCCCACCGCTGAAAGTCTGCAGAAGATTCATTGTTAAAATGGGAGTCTTTCATGGAGGTCACAGAAGTCACAGATTTCATGATTTTCCAGGACCTCTCTGACTTCTATAGCAGTCAGTCTGACTGACCCCAGGGCTGTTTGAGCAGCTGGGACAGCTCTGGGGCCAGTCACACTGGCTTCTGCTTGGGCAGCCCCAAGGGATAGCTGTTTGGGTGGAGTCGGGGTCAGCCACACTGTCCACTAATCAGGAGGCCCCAGGCACTTGCCCCCAGGGGCTGCCTGAGTAGCACCAGTCTCAGGCTCTGCCCCAGGATCACAGTGAGGCCCTGGGCCTCCCTTCCGAGCAGCAGTGGGGCACCAGTCCCCACCTCCCTCCAGAGCAGCAGCAGCAACAGTGCCTCAGAGTCCCTAAGTTCTAGTCATGGGTATTTATAGTACAAGTCATGGACAGGTCACCAGGTGTGAATTTTTCTTTATTGTCCATGACCTGTCCATGATTTTACTAAAAATACCTGTAACTAAATTACAGCCTTACTCATCATTTCTATGTGATTTAGTCACTGCAGGGAGACAGGGCAGATGGCTTTTATCACAGGTCTTACGTGCTTGTGCTTTTGCAGGCTATTTCTAGGCTGGAGGCACTGTGTGCAAATGATGTGATTTTATAGGCTTTATTGATTGAACATGAATTGTGCATCAGGAGACAAAGGCATCTGGCATCACACAGAGCAGAGACAGATTGAGCAATAATTCAAAACAGCAAGCAAAGAATACTAAGAGAGAATTTTTCTTTGACTCATGCACAGAATCAGAATTGCTGAAGTAAAGTGCAGTCAAGTTACAGGATTAACTCATGAACTAGGTACTAGTGCTTTCACAGCAGAAGCTGAGACTCCTTTCCCCACTGTGATTCCAAATGATGACATTTTCCAGCCAAATGACAATTCTGTGGTTCGCAAAATCTACTGGGTGGCTTTAACGTACGCAAAGCATAGATGAAAAAGTCTTCTTAAGAGCTTGCCTCCTTGCTGGAGTGAGCCACAATGTATTTGATCTCTTGTAGGATCTTGTCTTTATTGTTCAATACATTTAGTCTGGCTGATTGAAGGAGTTTGGTGATGTCTCCCACATGGTAGAGAAAGCAAACAGGGGTGAATCTAATTCTCCATTCCATCACATAGGCTGAAAGCAAAGAGAGAAAAGATGTGAATACATTTTTAGGATGAGGATATTAATATTACTAATGGAGTGTCAATAACAAGTAGAACTATGATTATGATTGCATTCTAGGGTTCCCAGGCTGTTGTGAGAGGAATATCTTGCTTCCGAGACTTAAGGAGAAGAATCAAGTGAGGCTCATGTATTGGGAAAGGGTTTCACAAATGCTCTACTCCCAATCCCAAAGCATCTGGATGTTTCGTCTACAGCGATCAGCAGTGACACAGTTAATATAGTTGAACTCTCATCCTTAGGGTTCAAAGTCAACACCCTCCTGAACTGAAATGGATACTTTGCACTTCTCAGATTGTCTACAGACTCTGCCAGCTTCCTTTAATTCTATCAAATTGAGACTCCTATTTTCCCTGCTTCCTACCTCTCACCCAGCTATTCCTTTGTCTTCTTGCTTTTCTCTGTAGTGTCTCATATGCAGCATGTTTGTGAAAAAAATAAGGAGCAGATTCTGCTGTCATTTGCACTAAGGTAAATTAACATAGAGTGTAACTTATGCATCTACCTATCCATGGATTTCAGTGGAAACAATGGCATTTGGGTGCCTACCTCCATTAGGCTCCCTTAAAAATATTGCCATGAGTTCTTTTAAGACTCCCATCATTATAGGAACAGAGCATTTAATGTCATGACACTGCATTCACAATGGCTCAAAAATCAAGAGAAATAGAATTTGTGCAGAATGTACGGGTGTCTGAGCTGGTGTAACTCACATGTCCAGACTTCTGAGAGAAGGTTAAAGGTTTTCCAACTTCTAGACTCCTCTAGCATTCCTCTCTGAATTTGTCCTTATATCCCAGACTAATCTCTTCATTGCACTACTGTAAATCTACATTTATACCTTCAGTTTCACTTGTATAACAGAGAGAAGATTTGCCTCTGTGGCTTGACTAGTGCTAAAGAAAGAAGTTGCCTGATTCTGAGCTCAAGGAGTCATTTGATGAAACTGAAAATCTGCAAATGTGAACATCATAAAAGCAAACACTTTTATTTATATACACACACACACACACACACACACACACACACACACACACACACACACACACACACACACACCTATGGGACTCATTGCACACAACATTAAAGCCAAGAGCATGGTAGGATTCAAAACACATGGATATTTATGGATATTTTCAAGATTCACATTTAAATTAGTTTATAAAATGGAAGGGATATAGGTTAGATTTTGAAACGTATGGAGATGTGGAAAGATACAGATAGGTGACTGGTGAGATTTTCAAAAGCAGTTGAGTAGATTAGGTACTAAATTCACTTAGGCACTTTATAAATCCCACTCGGTGCCTACCTGCATCTGTAGACACCTAAATACGTTTGAAAATTGGGCGCAAAAAATTTACAAATCAGAGGGAAAAAAACAAACATAGATGCTTCTGACAAACATCCCTTATGGCAAATAACTCTATAACTACCTAAACTGTGATTTCTCTCAACTTCCTCTTAAGCTTCTATAACTAGATACCCACTAATATAGGACACGGGACTAGATCAATCTGAGAGTACGTATTCACTACCAGCCATATCGACGGGTAGCAACTGATTTCTCAGGGATCGATATATCGCGTCTCATCTAGACACAATATATCGATCCCTGAATGCGCTCCTGTTGACTCCAGAACTCCACCAATGTGAACGGCAGTAGTGAAGTCAAGAGAGGGAGCCACGGACATCAATCCCTCGCCAGGAGGACGGTAAGTAACTCGATCTAAGTTACTTCGACTTCAGCTACATTATTCACGTAGCTGAAGTTGCATATCTTAGATCAATCCCATCCCCTAGTGTAGACTAGCCCTGACATTTTATCTCAATCCCTATGCCCCTTTGCTACCTTACCTCAGAGCAAACCAGACTCAGCTGTATTTAAGTCATCCACGTAAGTGAAATGAGAGTGACGTCAGTAGCATTTTAGAAAATGGGTGACATGAAAGTTACCCAGGCAATTCACTCTGTCGAAAAGTGGGAAGTGCATGACGGTTGGAGCACCCTCTCCTCTGAAGATGTAGCAGTCAGAGGGGTTATCTGGCTCTAGGAGCAATTTCTCATCTATCTCAGGAAATGGGATGCAGTTTTCCTTACAGTATTTGGCAGTTTGCTTGAGGTCCTATAAGGGAGGGAATCATGATTATTTTATTTAAAAGAACTGCTGCCCACAAGACCAGATAGCTCAAAACAGATAACTCAAAATCAAACTTTCTCTCTGAGTCCTCTACTAATTGACTAAGCAGAAAACCTCCAGTTGAAACCAGACCCTCTGCTCTTGGGATAGGAAGAATGTTTGTGTAATAACACAAGACTGTCTATAAAGAGACCCCCATAGCTAGGATTTCCAAAGAAGCTTAAAGGAGCAATAATTTACCTCCATGGAAAAGTCAATACGGGTTGGCTTAACTCACTTAAGTCCCTTTAAATATCTCAGCCCACAGCCATAAGCATAGATCAAACATGGCACATTGAGTTCAGTACACAAGAATAGAGCTAGAAGGTTCACAGCAGCCCATAGCTGTTCAACAGGGATAGATCTGAGTGGTTCAGTAGGATCTGAAGGAGAGCTCTGCGTAAGCTCAAAAGCTTGTATCTTGCACCAACTCTAGTAGGTCCAGTAAAAGAAATTACCTCACCCAATTTGGTTCAGTAGGAGATATTTTCCTGTATGGGTCAACAGTACTCGACACACGAAAGCTCAAGGCTACCAAAGGTTCATCTTTCAGTTAAGGTGAAAAACAGATTTCCTTCCCTGAGATCACTATGGGGTACTTTTTCTATGGCACACATGGGAATTTGTTGTCCAACTTCCATTGATTAAGTCACCAAACTGTCCATTGTACATTTGAAAATCTTCTGCAGAGATCCATTGGGCCCTGGGACATCGCACAAAAGTATTGGTGTTGACTCAAGTCAGCTGACCAACTTGCTGCTGGGATGGCAGGATTCTTTCCACTAAACATTCCCCCAGCAGGATAGAAGGGGATGAAATTCTTTGCTCCCTTCCTGTCCTGAACTGTTTTCCAGAAAATAAAGTAAAGAAAATACTGCTTGATTGTTTTTTAAAGATTGTAAATTTCTTTGTTGGATTCTTATCTCTTGGAGTCAGGGACCATGTATTTTTCTGTCTTCAAATATCACTTAGCACAATGGGCCCTCATTACTAACTTGAATGACTGTAAAAATGTAACAATGATAGGAGTTACCTTAAATGGTTCAAAAGGGCCATAGTCAAAGGAAAGGATCAGTTTCACTTTCCTTTCTGGGCGGAGAACCAGAGGGAAAGCACAGTTTATAGCTATTCCAGCATCTACCAAGGATATGACGTTATCCTTCACCAGCTCAGTAGAATCAAGAGCAGCTAAAGAAATGTAACAAAAAATAAAATTATCATACTAAGAGATTAGAATCTGCCCCTTGTCAGTGGCAGGATTAATAAATAATATTCACTTCAGCTGTGCTTTGGTAAAGTGTCTGTCTTGTGTCCTTATAAAGTAGAGCCACCCCTCACCTTCTGCTTCCCTTAGTACCCATTGTACAGTAAGGATGCCCTTTCCTCACCTCTCGCCCTCTGCTGTGCCTAGTGCCCATTATACAATATAGTTCTCTTATACTTGATCTTTCCATCCCCTGGCCATTATACAGTAAAACTACCACTTTCTCCTTCCTGCCATTTACGAGGCATCATTATAGGCTGTAGTGGGGTGATCACCCGCTCTGGCCTTAAAGGGCTTAAAACAGTCCAGGAGAGGGCTGTGGCTGGGGAAGGCTGAATGGAGAAGCAGACTTAGCTATGGCTACTCCCCAGTCAGGGCCCAGCTGGCCCTTTTAAGAGGGCAGTGGGCCAGGAGCAGATAGTCTCTAGAGGGAGAAGGGCATGGCTGCTGGCAGGCTGAACAATATACCTGAGTGGAGCAGGGCTGGGGAACAGGGCAAGGGACCTGAGGAGCTCCCACCTGGAAAAGCCCCAGTCTGTGGCCTTGTCAAAGGCCAGAAAGGTACTAGGGTGCAAGGGTGCAGCCCAGGGTATACAGAGGTAGCCAGTCCAAACCCCTCTTGCCTGTGATGAGTGGCTTTTACACTGCAGTCTACACCAGTGAGCGGGGGCTAGATGGTGACTGGCAGTAGCTCAAGACTGAGGCGAGGTGAGGATAGCGGGTGAGGGTTCCCCTGGGTGGGGCATGACTCCCACTGGCCATGGTTCACGGCTCCAGGCTAATGGGGACGGTGAGAAGCCACGGCCAGCACATCTCTCGGCCCATGCTGCTTCCCACAGCCCCCATTGGCCAGGAGTAGCAAACTGCGGCCAGTGGGAGCCAAGATCGGCCAAACCTGCCATTGTGGCAGGTAAACAAACTGTCCTGGCCTGCCAGGGTACTTACCCTGGTGAGCCACGTGCCAGAGGTTGCCGACCCCTGCTCTACATAAACCAGTAAAAAAAACTGTTTCCACTGATAATCAAAATTCACTGATAAGCAAAATAAGAAAAATACTTCTTGAGAATTTAAATTAGAGTAGCTATAAAATAGACTAGTGAATGAATATTAAAAACCGGTTGATTAGTTGATTTAAGGACATTAAGTCTGTATATTTTGACATATGATGTTGACAATTTGTGTTTTAATGGTTTTTAAAGATGTAAGTTTTTGAATCTCTGTGTCTACTGTAATTAAATATTCATTTCATTATCCTCTTAATTTTCATCAGCTGCTAGGATTTAAATTGATAAGAATTAAAAATGCTTAAAATCTATATTTTCATGCAACTGAAAATTTAAATAAAAAACCCCAAAATGCTTACAGTAAGCATTGACATAGTCTGTCAAAATTTAAAAATAAAAATGTAATTCTTCCAACCTTAAAAATACTGTATAGGAAGACAACCCTTTCTCATGTTTCTGTGTGATGTATTTACCGTCAAAAAGGGACATCCACACCACAGAGTCAGTAACCCATATTCTACTTACAACATTTGTAAAGAAAGTTATTATTCGTTCCCCATTTCCAGGTCAAGAGACCATGAGTGGTTTTTTGCTACATTCTAGCGAAATCCATCACTGAGCCTGTGAGAGGGCACAAACCAGAATTCAAATATCAGAGCTAATTATATAAATATATTCAGAAACATCTGAAAATCAGCAGAGATTTTCTTATCTCTTATTTGCTAGTGCAGACAAGGAGCTGTGGGAAAAATAATCAGCGTGTCTTGTATAGAGAGCAAAAATTAAAAAGCAAAGCTGATTGTGAGGAAATAAAGGGCATTTGTTACTGAGACAGACAGAAGCTGTGGTATTCTCAGAATCTCGGATTCCTCAATTGTGCCACATAATGACCCCCATATGCTTGTCTGATTTAATAAACATTTTTTTAGTGATTTGAGTTATGCCTATTTCCTAGAACTGGAAGGGACCTTTAAAGGTCATGGAGTACAGCCCCCTGGTCTCAGTAGCAGGACCAAGTACTGGTTTCAGCTGCAGATCCCTAAGAGGCCTTCTTAAGGATTGAACTCACAATACTGGGTTTAGCAGACCAACGCTCAAACCACTGAGCTATCCCTCTCCCCTGGATAAGATGTGTCAGCTGTCAAGTTCTTCCCTACACAGAACACCTGATGGCAGTATAAATCATTTCCTGTATTTCGTTATGTAAAATATGTGGCTCAGTTCCTTTCGCTGCTGATTTGAGCTGTGCAAATAACTGATTTTTTTGGTTCCACTATCGAGCAAACAATTATAATTTAAAAATCCCAAATGAAAATTTAAAAAAAAAGTCAAAAGAGAAAGTAAACAAAACAAATTAATTTTAGGTAGAACTAAATGTTTGGCTTTACTCAGAATGAAAATAGAGAGAGAGAGAGAGAGAGAGAGAGAGAGTGTTCTAAAAGTTATTTTAAATGAAATTGAACCATTTTTTAAAATTGTTTTAAGCTGAAAAATCAAAACATTTCACTTTGAAAATTTCAGTATGAAATATTTGGGGTTTTTTTCTGATTTATTTTTGTTATAAAATAAACAGTTCCGGAAATTTGATGCAAATTCATGAAATATTATCGCTGACCCAAATGTGCATTTTTCAGGAAAGAAAATTGAGCTGAAAAATTTCACCCCCTTCTAGTGCTGAGTTTCCTCAACTCCCATTAGAATTGGTTTGAGCTGAGGAAACACAACCTTAAATTGTTAAACACTCAAAATGGTCAAAATCCAAACACAGCCTGCTTATAATAATAATTTTAAGTCAATCTAAACATTTTGGTCAACACAAAATGACTTTTAGATGCCTAAGTGCTTTTGAAAATCACACTAGGCACCTAAATATCTTTGAAATCTGGTGCTATGTGACACAGGAGCAAAGTCCCACTGAAAGTTAACAGGGCTTATTCTCTGACCTTCTGTTCATGCCTTTTGAAAACACATTCATTGATATTGGTGAAGGGGCTCAGAAACTTTCATAAAGAATATGACAGAAATCTCTACACATAAACCGGGCTAGTCCACAACAGCTTTGTGCTGAGCAGACATTTGTCAAAAAATGATAATGTGAGAATTATTATTTATGAGGAAGGGTGAATAAGAGCCAAGGGATTTGTTTGACTGAACAGTTCATTGAGCCTGAGTTTCTCCTCACAAAGATGCAAATATCTCCTCATACAGCCAGTGTATAAGAGGAGATTCAAACTCAGTCCACAGAGGATTAAAATGATTTACCTCCTCCACCTTTAATGTCTTCAGTAATTGGCTTGTTCTTAGTATCTGAAAAATAAATTTGGGTTATAGGTCACTGCACACTCTCATTGACAATAATGCAATCACCTAGGCAAGAATCCAGATAAAGATAATGAAATTATATCACCAGTTTTGATTTTTAAAGAACCTAAGGGAGTTAGGTGCTCAAATATCATTTAATCCCAATGGGAAGTGGGTACCTAATTCTCTTAGTATCCTTTGAAAACCCAGCCACTGTGAACTGTATTCACTAAAGTCTCACCTTGACAGAGGCAAGTTAAAGGGACAAAGGAATGCTTGTCTCTTATTCTCTAGATCCACTCTGTGCTCACTGAAAGCTCTTTGGAAATAACTTGTGAAAATCATACTAATCAGTTCAGGGAACATTCCCTACTTCCATGGCAAAGCTTTCTGATATAGATGGATCTTGAAAAAAAAATAACGCTGAACTTTGGCCCTTGTGGAGGGAGATTTCATTTCAGTTTCAAGAGTCTCCATGTTTATTTTGTTTGTCTCCTCTACTACTCTGGGTCTACTAGGAAGCCAAACTATGACTAATTTAGCCATGGCTACTTACATAGAATCGTAGAAATGTAGGAAAGGAAGGGGCCTTGATAGGTCATCTAGTCCAGTTCTGTGCACTGAGACAGGACAAAGTATTATCTACACCATCCCTGACAGGTGTTTGTCTAATCTGTTCCTAAAAACTTTCTGTGTCAGAGATTCCACAACCTCCCTAGGGAATTTATTCCTATGCTTCACTACCCAGACAGGAAGTTTTTCCTAATATCTAGCCTAAATCTCCCTTGCTGCAATTTAATCACACTGCTTCTTGTCCTGTGCTCAGTGGTCAAGGGGAACAATTTATCACCCACCTCTTGATAACAAACTTTTACAAATTGAAAACTGTTGTCATGACCCCCTCAGTCTTCTCTTCTCCAGACCAAATAAAGTGAACTTTTTCAATCATTCCTCATAGATCCTGTTTTCTAGATCTTTAATTATGTGTGTTGATCTCCTCTGGACTTTCTCCATTTGTCCATATCTTTCCTGACATTTGCTACCCTGAACTGGACACAGTGCTCCAGCTGAGGTCTTGTCAATACTTCTTGCACCTTGCTTACAGCACTTCTGCCATGTGCTTTGTGATTGTACATAATATGTGTGCAAAGAAAGCTCTAGCTAAATATTTTGGGAGTACAATGAAAATTCCACCTCCCTGCAGAGAAGGAGTCTCTTTTTATTTCCAGAAACTTACAATTACTCAGTGGTAGCCACAACACAGGACTGGGAATCTCTACAAAACATTGGACTTTAGAGCTCTGGGAGTGGTCTGTGAATATTTGGTCCGAGGACCCATCAGGAACTGTGTTTATACAGATTTAGATGTGTCACCTAGAGACGATGAGGGTGAGAATTATTGTTTGTTCTGAAAGACTAGAAGACATGACCACCAGAGATCTTGGCAAAATGCAGTAAGCTAGATTCTTTCCTCATTTACTGATGGGTAATTCTATAGTAACTGCTAAGACTTACTCTTCCTAACATATACCAGTGTTGCAGAGAATAGCATATGACTACAGAATGCCCAAATCCTATAAGCTGCAGTATTCATTGGACAGATTGGCATGTAGGTTTAAAGCCAGAAAGGACCATTAGGTCATCTAGTCTGATCTATTGTATAGCCTGGGCCACACAATTTCATCCAATTACTTTCACCAAGCCTGTCAACTTGTGTTTAACTAAAGTATGTCTTCCAGAAAGGCATCCAATCAGGCTTTGAAGTCAAAGAATTGGAGATTCCACCACTTCCCTTAGGAGTTTGTTCCAACGGTTAATCACCCTCATCATTAATATGTGTGCCTTATTTCTCACTTTGATTTGTCCACCTTTAACTTCCTGACATTGCTTCTTTTTATGCCTTTCCCTGCTAGATTCAAGAGTATGCCTGTATTTTGTCACTGTGAAGATATTTAAACACATAACCTAATCACCTCTTGGACTTCTTTTTCATATATTAAACAGACTGAGCTCCTTAAATTTCTCACTGTATAAGACTTGGCATTATTTTTGTGACACATCTCTGCATTTATCTTCAATGTCTCAATGTCCCATTTTCAAATATAGACACCAGAATCAGACATAGTATTCAAGTATAAATTTCAGGAAATGGATTGAGAATCAACTGAAGGCAGTTCTACTCCTGGCTTTGCCAAAAAATTTCTAGGTGATATTTGGAAGTCACTTAGGCTGAGATTTGTAAGGTATTAAACACTCATATCCCACCTAATATCAATTTTAACTTGTTGAGATTCCTTTGAATTTCCCCACTTTATTTCTCATTGAACCTCAGTTCCCCATCCTGAATTTTTGAAAGCTTCTCAGATACTTTGGTGGCGATCATCAAAGAGTTGCCATATTATTTAAGAAACAGGAGAGTCCAGGAAGGCTTTGGTCCTGAGCACATACTCAGAAAACAGAGAACATGAGAATTACTCGTGAGACTATGTCATTAACAATCTGGATATGATTATCTTCTCAAGCAGGAGTAGATCAGAAGCAATTCCACAGCTGTCAATGCAGTGGTGTTAGTCTGAAAATGTGTTAGCAATCACTTTACTTGTAAGGGGTTTCCTGATCAGACTTGTAGGCTATGGGGCTATGAGGGAGGCATGTGATCTAGGTTTTTAAGCTGTCATTCTGAATAAAGCAAGCCTAGAGCAAAGTGGGGAGAGTTTTGCCTCTCTGTCTTAGGGGGAAGACTGCTTTTCTCTCTGTGTTTTTATTTCCTGAGCATTAAGGTCCTGTTTTTGCTTTTTTTTAAATAAAGTAATATTACACTGCAACCTTCTAGCAGGAGTATTTAATGTTTTTATCCAACTTCTCTGTTTGAATGCTATGAACATAAAAGCAGTTACAGCTATAGGGTCAGAGCGAAAGATCCAAGATTATATATACCTACCTGGTGAAAAGCCTCCAGGTGAAGCTCCTGCTGGCTCACTGTGCAATAAGCCTTCCATATCACCTGAAAATGTCATAAGGATTTCCAGTCATTTCACGCAGCCACAGACAATAACACAAATATCAAAGAGCTGCTTTAAACTGAAAACTAAGGTCAATTTAGCTACTTCTTTCAAAAATGTGAAAAATTCACACTCCTGAGAGACTTAGTAAAGCTGACCTAAGCTCCAGTATAGATACAGGTAGTTTGATGAAAGAATTAGCCAAGCTACGTCCTCTCAAGGGAGTAGACTAACTACAGTGATGGAAAAACTCCTTCCATCACTGCAGGAAATATTGACAAGACAGCACTATGGTGACACAACTGCAGCACCATAGCTGTGCCATTGTAACAACTGTAGTAGTGTAGACAAGGCCTAAGAAACAACACACATATAACAATGAAGATATTCTCCAATAGCCCAAGGACAAAGTTGTTAGTTGAAATACCTCAGGATAGATTCTTCCCTCTCCTTCCACATGGCTCTAATCAGTGTCTAGACTTTATTATTTCCCTTCTTAACTACAGCAGCCTCTTCCCCTATTGCCTCACAAAAACATTCATTAATCCCCCTCTGGTCGGTCCAGATTGTACCCCTAATGTCATCTTCCCTGTTGTCTGGTAACATATGGCCACACCAGCTCGCTTTTGGAAAGCTTTCTGTCAAAACTATTTTTAGCTGCAAAATAAGGGTGTGAGGAGTTTGAGTTGTTAGGACATTATAATGAAAATCCCCCATATGTCAATGAAAACAGAAATTTTATATATTTAAAATAATTCCATTTAATCAAAAAGCTATTCTCTCCTCCTGTCTCTCTCTCTCTCTCTCTCACACACACACACACACACATGCACAAACATGTATGACATGATCTACTTTGTTGATTAGCACTATAATGAATTCCATAAATAAACATTTCTATATTTACAAAATATGGTTGCAGATTCAGAGGCTGTAATAT
Source organism: Gopherus flavomarginatus (assembly GCF_025201925.1). Taxonomy (NCBI): domain Eukaryota; kingdom Metazoa; phylum Chordata; order Testudines; family Testudinidae; genus Gopherus; species Gopherus flavomarginatus. The sequence continues at coordinate 15,256,118 of NC_066627.1, read as the reverse complement.
TCATTGAAGGCTGGGTATCACAGAGGAGAAAGCCAAGAGATGGAGTTGTGAGAGTGACCATGAAAAGGAAGCACAGAGATTGAGCTGCTTGGGCACAGAGCTCTTTGAGTTGCAGACATGGGGATTTCTGAGCAAGGAAACTGCTGGTTTTATTGGTCCTACTCTGCTCAGGGAGACATGATTTACTGTACATTTTTTTTTGGTAAATAAAGATGTACTTGACTTGTATCATCTATTCCTCCCCCAACAACATGGCCCTGAAGGCCACAACTATTGGCTAATGACTTAGAACAAAAAAGGCAGCCTTATACATATATACTTACCAGCTTCAGGTTCAGTGGTAGGTACTGGAAATCCCTTGACTATTCCTTGCGGACAACCTGAAAATGTCATTAGGATTATCAGTCATTTCATATATCCATGGACAATCACATAACCAACTAGGAAGCAACATTCAGATTACAAAGATCATGGTCAAGTCAATATTTTCAAGTTTCATAAGAAACAAAATTTGTAGAAATTAGAGGAAATCCAATTTTTTTTTACCTGAAGTAGTTTTTCAGACAAAACCAAAAGTAAACCAAATACAATTTCTGCACGTTGAATTTTTTCATTGTTTTCATGAGTGACTAGAGTAAGAAAACTGATTTTTTCCTGTCAATTTGTTTTGGTTTTGATAAAAAAATATTTTTTTTAGAAAATTATTAATGAAATATTTTTGATTTCTGGTATTTCAGTGAAAAAATGGTATTTTTTCCCCCAGGGGAGGGGAAGGGAATGACCTTTTATAGACATCAGCAGTAGGCACATTTGGTAAGTAATTGGAGTGACCATGGACTATAATGACCTACTTTCTTTAGATGGTGAATATGATTCTTTTTCTCCCTTAAAGAAGCCAAAGAATATATCTGGGGAAAAAAAAAAACTCAATTAGACAGGTCAGTTATTTCACAATACATTGAAAATAATTCAGTCCTTTAGAACACAAAATTTAGACCACAATGATTTAGGAGAAAAAATATATTGATGAAATTATACCACATCTGTTTCTGTCTACTCCCTACCAATCTTGTCACTAAATCTCTATCTTATCATTATCCCATGTTGAACGCCTGCTTAGTGTCATGCTGTGTCACCTCCAGAAGTGCCTGGGACACTTACAGATGTTGATATCACTTCTATTTGTGATTAAACTAAAGGGGGACAAAATGACACTTGGAGTGGCTTATGGATCCTTTTCTGGCTGCTCATATGACTCAAACCATCATCTAGACCTATTAATTCCCATTTGACATATTGACTTATTACGGGCTTTTTAAATATATAAAATTAGAGCTGATATAAGTGTTTTGGCCAACATTTTTTTCCTGTCTGAAATGTAGCTTCATCAGACTTGAAAACTTCCATTAAATATCAGTTTTGACCTTCTTTTTTTTCAAAAAAAAAATTCCACTAGGAAACTATAAAAGGAAACAAACAAAGAAAAAACAGTGTAAGATGACACTTTATTTCACTTTTTAGAAACCAAAAATATTTCATTTTTCTATTTTTGGTGTTTGAATTTTCACTGCATTTTACAATCTCTCTCTTCCTTTTGTACTTCTTGTCCTTTTTTTAAAAAATTCACTGAGGAAAGTAGCAGGTAGAAATATAAAAAGATGGGAGAAAAGTGGAGTAAATCCCAATTTTTCATACTTATTTTACTATTTTCCAACTAGAAAAGTTGGGCACTTTTTCCCACATAAAATTGTGGTTTTCTGATTTCCTTTAATAAAAATTAAAAACAGCCAATCTAAAAACCTTTGACAGAACCTCAAATAGAATAAATAGCTAAATAAAAAAAAGTCTGCAGAACATGAAACACCCTCACCTTCAGCAGCACACACAAAGAGATGCAATTTGCTGTGTGCTGTAAAAGTCCTTACACCTGGGTTATTTTAGAGCAGTGCAGGAAGCTTGTTCTGGAGTTGATAAAGAAGACTTCACTCTAGAGTGTCCCATCCAGCACAATGTTGAGGACCTTACCTCTGACTCCAGTGTGCTATGAGGACAGAAACTGGCATACCTTTTATGACTTTTTCATTTTCTGTTTTGCTGCCAATGGAACTTCCCCACAAACCTGAAAACAAGAAGGAAAAGAGTATAAAAAGATTTGACTCTGTTTACTTACATAGGTTCTACTTAGGGATGATCAAGGTATTTTCTTCACACCTGAACCAAAACTGCTATTTTTTATTTTTGTTTTGTGAAAAAATGTTATTTTGATTTTTTGTTCTGACTCGGGAAAGGAATTTCTTTTGATAACTCAAAATTTTGTATGGCTTATGAAAACTGTTTTTACCCCACTCAGCTATTTACATAAAAGCTCTCTAATATATGTAAATATTTCTCCATTTTAGAATCTCATGGTTTACTTCCGATATCTATGCATCTAACCAGCCTCAGTTGTCTCCATCTGCTAAGAAACAGGGGCATGATCATTCACCTTGTAGGTAACTCACGTTTTTCTCTGCTTTCTGCTTCTTTAGCTCTCCATTCTTGTATTCACTTCCGAAGTATTCCATGGGTACACTTGCTCCATAGCCAAGGAAGCTGGCTTCATGGGGGTGAACTCAAACCAGGTTGCTGAAAAATAAAAAGAAAGAGTTTGGAAACAAAGCCTGGCAACAGTTTTGAGGTGGCAGATGAATCAGCCAGCAAGGGTGGCATGAGGTATCCATAACTCAGGGGAGTGTGAGCGTGCTTCAGACAATATCTACATTAATAAAATTTCTTTCCATCCACGTTGTTGCATCTTCACATCTATCCTTGACTCCTATTCACATTCTGTATGAAGCTGTTGGTCCTCACCATCCAGCTCCAACTACAACCTCACACCACCTGTGTCTCAGCTCAGACTTCTCACCACGAAAGCTGAGCAAATAATGTAATTTTTAATTCAGTAGCAGAACCAAAAACTCTGGAGAAATATCCAGTTTGATTCGACCTGAAAAAAAAAACTATTTTTTTCACCAAATTAAAAAGTAAATAAATAAATTAGTTTGAGTTGACAGAAAATAAAACTTTGTTTTGTTTTATTCATTTCAAGTCTCACAAAACATTTTAGTTGACTCATTTCTTTCCTCCCTCCTTGATTAATCGGTTTTCACTTTTCTCAATGATCACATTTGAAATTAAAAGGCCATTTGAAATCAAACTGTAAAACCAAAATGTTTTACACTTACAATTTGTTTCCCCAAGTGAAACTATTCATTATATTTGAATTTTAAAAAAAGGGGTCTGGAAACGCATTTTTAATGAATAAAAAAGTATTGAAAATATTTTTCCCAGCTTGACCTGATCATCCTCTTTGCTGCACTATTGAATTCCTTATCTTCTCACCTCCTACCTTACCTTCTCCCATTATCATCTTCATGCTATCTTCCAAGATGCTCAATCATGCAGAGTTCTGTCAGTGTTCCAGAAAGCCCATGTGATCCCCTAATTCATCTATAATTCCTCCAATTGGTTCTCACCTCATCTTAGACCCTTAGCACCTCCCCAAAATGTGTGAGCTACCACCTGGTTCTAAACCACGTACAAATTATAAGAGAAATTCTTGGCACATCTAAGGCTGTGCAGAAGCTGTTATTTCCCATTTGGAGGGAAACTCCACATTTGTGAAATTTGGTTTTGTTCTGAATTGGAATGAAAACAAAACAAAATGAAAAATTCTCTGCAAAAAGAAGCGTTCAAGACAATTTTAGTTTGGTCAATCAAAAAAGTTTCATTGTGATTTTGACTTCTTATTTCATGTTTATTTTTTATAAAACCTAAAGTAAAAATAATTTTGAAGCAAAATGTCTTCTTGAAACTAAAAATTGAAAGGCTTCATTTTGATATTTTTCTAAATTGTTTTCTTAGGGTCAAAACTCACCTATACTCATGGAAAGTTTTTTTTTTGGTGGATCATTTTTGATCAGCTCAAGTTATAGGTAAAAGTGAATGGAGTGATGACTGATGATTTTCTTATGAAATTATTCTTTCATGCTCCAGGAATTTTATTGTGTTATTAATGATGTTAGCTTCCTAGATGCTTCAAGATGCCTAATTTTATATTGTTAAATCTAAATAAGTAAATAAGATAATAACTAAAGTGTGTATCCACCTAAATACAAAACTAGAACAAAGGGAAAAAGAAAACAATAGTGAGTTTGAATTTTTCTCAAAAAAGGTTTTTGCATAAACAAAACTTATTCTCAGCAATAGTAGATGTTACCTGGATTTTCCATGTTTTGTGAAATTTTCTGCCATAGTTTTACTGATATTTTAAGATTTTTTTAAGATTTTGTTTCACTTACTCTTTTCTTACTGAAAATCAAGATTATTGCTAAAGAAAATCAATTTAAATATATTTTTGATAAAATTTCTTGGGGGAAACAAAGGAAACAAATATCACGGAAAATCTCATGCAATGTGAAAAAGGGGCCCATTAATAATCCTGCTGAGCAAAAACAATTTAATTTTTTTGGATTTTTTTTCACAATTTGTTTTTTCATTTTCAATCAGCTCTAAAGACAACCTTTACATCTCTGCTGCCTCGAGGAGTTGCATATAGATGAAATAAATGACAGGCTTCTTTGCACTGACATTTCCTGTAGATTTGGTTGTTCATTTTTACCAGTTGCTTTGGAAAAACTTCGTTCATCCACTGCTGCATAGATAGGGTAGGGGTTATTTCCATTCTCAGAAGCACTCTGCAGCTCAGACAACTGTCCCTTGTCCAGCTGTAAAGACAAAATTTTATAGGTTCAGACAAACACACTCCTAATTTTAAACTATGATTGTAACATTGCCTATAGTCTCTGCCCTGACAGCTCAGTCCAACCCTGAGCTCAGGGATCCAACACATTTTCACATGTTGAGATGTTAGCTAGATAGATGTGGAGTTGGCCCTCAGTCACCCAGGAGTATACATGAAGTAACTCAAGTAACTGCAGAATTCAGTGGAGTCACTCAACATTTATTTATTTATGAGACCAAACCTTCCTCAATGACTAAGTGGTCAAGCCATTAGCCTAAGACTTAATACCCTACTTCCCCTGAGAACGCCCGAGACCTGTTTCTGTACATACACAAATCAGTCTGACTTGGCTCAGCATGAGCTTAGGACCCAAGGTATTAGGTCATTAATAGAGGAGTGAGTCAGAGCTAGTGTTCCACAATGACTCGGGTCCAAGTCCTCTTGTTTTGCTGTGTGGGCTCAAATCAAGCCGCAGTCTCAAGTCAGAAGGTTGGGCAGTACAATATGACCATATTAGCATGGCTGTGACACCTAGGTCCAGCAGCTGTAGGTACATCTGCATTGCAAAGCGAAACCCACAGCATCAATTCTTAGAGCCTGGGGTCAATTGACTTGGGTCACGGGGCTTGGGTGGTGGGGCTAAAAACAGCAGTACAGACATTCTCCTGTGGGCTGGAGCCCAGGGTCCGAGACCCAACCCCATCACCAGGTTTTAGAGTCCAGCTCTAGCCCAAGCTCCAGCCTCAACTTATGTTACTATTTTTAACCCAGAAGCCTGAGCCCCATGAGTCCAAGTAAATTGATCCCGGCCCTGAGACTCAGCATCACAGGTTATTCTTTGCAGTGTAGATGTAACTTTCAAGCCCAGGTTTACACTGCAGTGTGGACACTCCAGCCCAGGCTTGGAAATGCCAGGTATACCATCCTGGGTCCCACAGACCCAGATTTACAATGCAGTGTGGACATACCTTATGTGGTCTTGAGCAAGTCAAGCAGGGCCAGTTTTTTAAAGGTAATTAGGTATCCTGTGGGATTTTCAGAAGCATGTAGGTACCTAAATCCCATTGAAATCAATGGATGCTAGGTGCCTGCATGCTCATCCCACAAGGTGATACCTTAAAAATCTGGCTTTTGGGTGCTCAGTGCCTCAGTTTCCCCTCTGTACACTTCCTCACGTCACAGAGATGTAGTGAGGCTAAACACACTAAAAGATCCTGAAGCACCATGATACTTTGGTGAGTGGGGCCATACAAGAACCTTAGAAAGTTACAAAAAGGAATGTTTTTCACCTACCTCATGTAACATTCCATAGACCACAGTGTAGGCCCAGAAGTCAGTCAGGGAGTAATTTTCATCTTTAGCTGCCTCGAGAAGCATTTTTGTTGCCTTTGGGACACTCCAGGTGTATTTGGAAAGTCTAGCACACATACTTTCCTCCAAGGCCTGCAATTTCTCTGTCCAGTCCCCATTTTTGTAGAGATATGACATACACCTATTACAGAGTCAAAACACAGATGGTAAGGGGAGCAGGATGTGGGCTATTTTCCACAGCCATTTCAATATCTGCATAATTATTTATTAGAATATTATCACTCATCGTTCTATCATTGCAATGCATTTGTAACCTGCAAGGATCACATTGTTGACTGGATAGGTGCTGTGGAAAGCCAGAGCATCAGCAGAGATAAAATCCAAATCCCCCAGGTCCTTACCAGGCTGAGTAAATGGAGAATCTCTATTAGCAATACACAGGGTACCTGACACTGAGTTTGAACAGTTCTGGTTACATTCAGGACATTTGTAACATCCACAGATCTGTCCAGACCATCATGACTCTGCTGCTCTAACATTGACTTCAGTGGGACTATTTGTTCAGAAAGATTTGGAGGAGAATGACGGATCAGTAATTAGGAAACTTGCCTAGAACTCAGGAAATGTGGGTTCTGCTCCCTGCTCTCCCAGAGATTGTAGCCCTAGTTCCCCATAGGAAAAGGGGGATACAGGCACTTTCCTACCTCACTGGGGTGTTCTGAAAATAAATATAGTGGTGCTCAGATACTATATTAATGTAGGACAGATAAGTAACTACGATGATTAGGAAGTTGCCCACTGGTATCAGTCTCCCTTTGAATTGCATCAACAACAGAGTGATTAACTCCCTTAGGATCCTGTGTCAATTACTACTCACTGTGAATAAGGCAATCAGTAAGTGGCCTGTTAGATTAGCTGGATGTTCTCTTTTTCCTTTGAGAAACTAACTCTCCATCCTATCCTACAACCTTGCAACCATTGTTGTCTCTTTTCCACCTGGATAGCCCCGTCTTGTGTTACATCCTGTCACTTGTTCCAGTTTACCGAACCCCATTATGTCCACTTCTCACTATTTCCATGGCTCAAACCATTGTACACACTCTGCCCTCTTGACTGGAACAAAAGGGACAACAAAAGGTAGTAGGCACCGTTCTGCTACCCTGCTTTCAGCACTAATGCCAATAACAAGTGTGCCAAAAATCACAGTCAGGTCACAGAAAATCCTGAGTTTGGTTTAAAAATCATGAGATTTATTTAAAAAACATGGGTTCTTTTTACTTGCCTTCTGGCATTTGAGCTGGTAGGGTTCACATTTCCAAGCTTTTCTCCACAATCACCAGAGCTAGACACTTATGCTTCATAATATAATTAAAGCCTGTTTTACCCTAGACTGTTTGGTCAGCATAATTTTTACTCTAGGGGTGTGAAAAATCCGCACTCTGGCTTGGCACAGTTAAGTTGATTTATGTCCCTACTTAGGTAATGCAAGTTCAATGGAAGAATATTTCTGCTGGCTTAACTACTGCCTCTCAAGAATCTTGATTATATACACTAATGAGAAAACCTCTCCCATTATTGTAGCTAGTGTCTACACTGAAGCATTACAGTGGTGTAACTGCATCAGCTGTGGCATTTTAAGGGTAAATAAGCCGTAAGACTCACAAAACACCCATGATTAAAGGATGTTGGCCTTTAAGGGAAACAACAGATATCAAGCAATTCACAGTGACACTGCAAGATCTATAAATATTACATTAGATGTATAGGGCTTGGCCTCTATTATTTGTGCTCATGTAGAAATCTTAGGAGGGTCTGACCTAAAAGGCATGTCCACACAGCAATGTAAGCCTAGGATTAGCAGAACTCAGGTTAGCAGGCTCTGGGTCCGCTAACCTAGGACTTGAGCATCTACACTCATTTGTAACTTCAGGTTTGGAATTATTTAACTCTGGGTTCCAATCTGGGGCTCCAGAGTTTACACTGCATTATGCAGGACCATATTCTGTCACCCATATCCCAGACTTTCGAGAATCCTCCCAAAATGTGGCTGCATTAGCCCTTTGTTTGTGGTGCAGTATGGGAAAATTTGACTGTCAATAGGAAAAAGGAAGTCATCCCTTGGGACATCTTTGGTTGACTCCGAGAGCATGAGTCCAGCGGGACTGTGTCTACACTACAAAGCAATAGATCTTGAACCCTGGATCCTGGCCTGACTCAGGCTAAGACCCTCTACTCTCATGGAGTCCTGGGACCCTGCATCTAAGCTCTGGATTTGCATGATTTTGGGGTAGATGGAAGAGGTATTGAGTTTTAACCTGGACTTACATTGCAATGTATGTAGGCCAAGGCCTTTCTGCATTAAGAAACAACAGCCATAAGAGGACAGCAGTCACCAGGAGCTAAGAAGCAGGGAGTCACGTCCCATCTAATTTGCGTCAAAACAATATAATATCAGGCTGCTAAGAATGGACTCCTATCCTAAAAGTACCACCATCACCAGGTAAAGAAACAGATCTTAGGATGTTTATAGACAGTTTTGTTTGATAGTGTTCTGTTTGCAAAGAAACCACTTATCAACAGCTGTGATGGTTAAATCCATAGTTCTATTGTTTTGCCTTTATGGCCCCTACTTCTCTATTGTTTGTATGGTTCCTGTGTAATTATTTTATTGTTTCTGTCCATTGCATAAATAATTTCTGCAAGATTTAAATCAGCTAAGATGTGGGAGTATGATTGGTTAAAGAATTGTTTCATATTGGGCTAGGATTGGTGAAAAATACTGTTTAGTTTAAAATGATTGAGTAAGATATTTCTAAGTAAAATCCAATTTTAACTGTACAAACTCGGGTCCATAGAGAAGTTCTTTGGCTCTTCACTCCAGGACACAACTCAAGATCAGAGCTGCCAGACCTCAGCACCTGGCAAAAATACCATGCAGAAGCTGGAGACTTAGAAGATCTAATCTTGATTGGCCATTGAGTAAAGTTTATCTGCCTTATCAGGAGTAGTGAGAATTGTATATGTAGCATGTGTATTCTGTTTTGGTAACTGTTAATAAATAGAGGTTAAGGATATTACTGTGTAAGGTTCTTTTACTCGTAAAAGAGCCCATGAACCCCCAGAAGGTTACGTCCTGGGCCCAGGACTGGTAAGAGTTAGGGCCTTATGCCCCGATCCCATGCCGGGAAAGGGTGGAGTGACTAAATTAACTGGGTTGTGCCTTGAGCTTCGGTAGGATAATGGTGGAGTGGGGTGCCCTAGATTGTGCTGGTAACACGTGTATTCTCACCTCCTCAGGAAATGGACAGACAGTGTTTTCCTATTGGTTATGAAGTACTCAGTATGTCTTTTGTTAATAGTAACAATAGCTATAGTTTCCTCTGGCCGTCACTTCTATAGAAGGACACAATTTCATTCATTCTTGACATGCACCTACCAAGTTGAACCTGAGACCCCACATAAGTACATGATGGTGTCCAAGAGACTATGTTTTTGTAGCTCCTGCAGGGTTCCATGATGGGCGATCATGGCTCGCAGACCTCCCCCAGCTCCTAGGATGGCAATATTGGGCACATCATCCTGAGGAAAGGAAAGGAGATAACAGTGTTTAAACTGGGATTACTGAGGACCCATCATTGCTTGTCTAAGTTACTTTCATGGTATCTGCAGTCAAACACCTGCCATTCCCACCTAGGATATCCCTCATCATGTAACTTAAAAGAATATCTTGTAGGATTCAATTCTTCGAGCATTCATCCATGTAAGTGTCTTTATTTACACTGGTTTAAATGAGACAACTTCCATGAGTAACTTTACTCACAAGCTTTCCTGAGTGCAGTAATGAGGCCTGATTTTATCTCTTCATCTACAAGAATAACTCCAATAGCTGCTATAAAATATGACATTTGTATGAATTATGTAATCCATGTAGCATGAATACTATTAATTATCAGAACTGCTGGAAAATATTTCAACAGGGTTGTTGTTTTCTTTTGGTTTGTGGGGGGATTTTGATGATAAAATCACCTTTTTGTTTAAAAGGAATTTTTTTATTGATATTTTAGGAGTTTCCCCAAAACCTGGAAAAAAAGAATCAAAACTGATATACATATATACAGGGAGAGAGAGAGAGACCTCAATACCACTGTATATGTGGTTTTAGGAAACAGAAAAAATCAGGTTTGAAGTTTTAAAAGAAATTGTGAAAAAATTCAACATAAATGAAAAAAAATGTTTTCTTCATTTTTCAGAACCTGTTCTTTACATCATTTATATTAAAACATGTATTTAAGTCCATCCCAAATCAGAAAAGCAATTAACCATGCACTTAATTTTAGCCATTCACTTATGTCCCATTGGATTCAGTTTGTTTTATCCTAAAAGCTTTGAAAAAAAAGACAACAAAAAAACAAAAAACACTTACAACTTTTTGATTAACACATTTTCACCAGCTCTGCATAAATAATCATTACCATTGTCAATGTTCTGTATGTTCCTCTATAATTCTATAAGACATTTATAGACTCCTACCAGATTACAGGGAATCCCAAGACTATCCAGGCATTTCTTCACCCTCACCTTTCTCTTACTTCTTCCTAATTTTCCCCTTCTGAGAGTTCATGGGAAATTCTGATTTTACCTTCACCCTAGGGGAAAAAATGTCAAGAGAATGTATCATCTCTGAAAAATCTGTCAGGGATGGACAATGTACAGAGATCCAGAAAAACCATTAAAGCGTATTCCAGGTGGAACCCAAAGCCTGTTTGGAAAGATGTCACACATCTCTTCTACACTGGAACAACAGGGGGGAAAACTCTGTGAGGAGAAAGAAAGATAAAGTGGGTGAGGAGGTATCTTTTATTGGACCAACTTCAGTTGAGGAGAGAGACAAGTTTTCAAGCTCCACAGAGCTCTTCTTTAGATCTGGGAACAGTACTCAGAGTGTCACAAATAAATACAAGGTGAAACAGCTTGTTAAGCATAAGGAGTTAACACATGTTGCAAGAAATCGTTCAAAATCTAATATCCTAGGATCAACACGGTTACAACTACAATGAAAACAGCTGAGAAACTCATGGACACTTCCCAGCACTTGAGCCAGTCTCAGCCAACCCAGAGTGAGCTAAGCTGCTTACTTTCATATGCCCCCTTCATTGGAAGCATGCCAGCAAGGATGAAGGGGTGGAGCCTCTTTGACCCCAAACAATGTTTAATTCTTGTGTCACCGGTGCAGGGTTGATACACCACATCACAGAAGATAAATGGAAAATAAGTATTGGTCATGATGAACCCTACTGTTTAGAGTTTAAGATGTATTTTAGGGGCCACTAAATATAGCAAGATTGGCCCGAGTCTGCATTACACCTCTACCTCTATATAATGCTGTCCTTGGGAGCCAAAAAATCTTTCTGCATTATAGGTGAAACCTCATTATATCGAACTTGCTTTCATCCACCAGAGTGTGCAGCTCCTCTCCCCCAGAGCACTGCTTTACTGCATTATATCAGAATTTGTGTTAGATTGGGTCATGTTATATCAGAATAGAGGTGTATATAGTGTGATAGACCCCAGCCACTTGGGTACAGCAAAATAGCAGAAGGCAGATATACTGGCCACTGGATTAACAGTTCTTTTTTCCCTGACTGACCAAAGCAGGGGCTGCTCCAGGCTAATTAGAACACCTGACTCTAATTAACCTGCAAAGACTCAGGTGAGGCCATGAAGCTAATGTGACCACCTGACTCTAATTAAGATCCCGCTGATACTATAAAAAGGGCTCACTCCAGTCAGGCAAGAGGGAGCCAGGGAGCCAGAGGAGAGGAAGTGCGGCTGAAGGGCTGGTTAATGAAGACACCCTCAAACCATCGGTAAGGGAGCCCTAAGGTAAAGGTGAAGAAGGGAGAAGCAGGAGAGCTGCTGGGAAGTGGACCAAGGAAATGTAGCAACTCCGGCAGTGAAAGAATGGCTGCCAACAGCTGCTACCATTAGGGTCCCTAGGCCGGAACCCAGAGTAGAGGGCGGGCCTGGGTTCCCCCCAACCCACCACTACAGAACCATCTCCTGGGAGAAGAAGTCAGGGCCCTGTCAGGACAGGAGGCTAAACTGTTCTGAAATAAGCCCCTAGGGACAACAGAGACTGTGGGAGTTCTCTCACCAACCTCCTTGCTGGCCTATGATGAAAAGGGCTCAGTGGACTGTAACCCTGGCACTAGAGAGAGAAGGGCTACATGGAGGGTCACAGTGAGCCACTGAGGCTAGTATAAACCACCTAGAAGCACAGGACCCATGGGGGTAAGGTCAGAGCTCTGCCACAATAGCTACAATGAAGCAATGTGGCATTGCTATTCAATAAATGGAACACATGAACTTCAGAAAAAATTGCACAAAAAAAGCTGGAGATGAAATTGCTTAGTCACCCTTCATATTATAATTAGTTAATAAACAGTTAATAGATGTTATAAGCTCACTGAAGACAGAAGCAGTGTGCATTATAGACAGTGATAAGCACACCAGTAAAATATATTATGGTTGCTTATACCCTATAGCTAAAATAATCTGTTGAACTGCTGGACCTATAATAATTGATTAGCCATTTATTTAAAAATCTGTTGATCCTTTATGAACTCTTTATGAGCTGTTTGTGAATATACCTTTAATATGAAATGTGATGAAGCATTTCCAAGTAACAATAGGTAGGAAAACTGCAAAATGTAAGAGGAATGGTATACTTTGGGTTTATGAAATATTTCCATTTTTGCTTTCCTGTTTTTCTGTGAGATGCCCTGTGATTTCAAATTCCTTCGTCAGTGAAAAAGGAAAACTCCACCTCTTTCAGGACTTCTAAAAGCTCAAGCCAACGTCTAATTTATTCTTCCTTGCTTTAAAGTATACAAGAGAAAATGAACATTTAATATAGTGACATAGGAAGTGCTGAAGTACTGAATCAGCCTCTAGGTCCATCTAGCTCTGACTGCTACCATGGACCTTGGTCAGTACCAGAGGTATTTCAGAGTGTGTGAGGATAGATAGATAGATAGATAGATTCTTTTGTTTTATTTAAAGTTATTTTTGTAATGTGGTAATGGCTCTAGTGGCTACATTTTCAAGCTTAACATAGTGAAAGTCACCTCTGCTACTTGCTTCAGATTTAAAGTCTCTAGGAACACATAAATACCAAGGGTAGTGATAACACAGACATTCACAAGTACAAGGTCCAGTCTCTTTTACAAGTTTTGTTAAAATTACAATTAAAGCTATGGTTACCCAAGCATATAGAAATCCTATACAGACTTATGCAGAAGTTACAAATATAGTTATACTCACAGTCTTAACAATAGTGTTGGGGTCTGGTGGGTCTCTCATGGATTGATCATCAGTAGAGGGATGATTCATGCTGGAATTTCCCATAGGGAGCTGAATTTTCCTGCTGTTGGCACCCTCTTTTTTCTAATGTGAGTCTGTCTATACCTACATTCTGTGCATGTCCATAGAAGTGTTAACCCTCCTTTTCCTTATTTGTCTGATGACCCCTAGAAACTAAAGGGACCCTAATTTCTACAGGTTGTGTATGTTCTCTTCATTCTCATTAGCATTGACACACAACCTGTATCCTGTAGTTAAGACGTCGGAAACAGATACAATTAATCTTCCAGATAATGTTTTGCAATATTAGCACTTGGTTCCTCTTTCCTCATAATCTTAGGGCATCTGGTTATTTTTCAGTCGCTTACATATGTCAGCATTTCTTAGCTCCAAGGCCTAAAATAGCTAAGCTAAAATCTTGTAGGCATGAGCCTACAGGCTTTGTGCTTCAACCCTACTTATTTCGATACCTAAAACATAGTTATCCCTTCTAACTGATCATCAATCTTATCCTTCTATAATCCTACAATTTAACTTTCTTTAGCATACAGTGATGATATATGACATAATATGTTAGTTTACTATAACATCACGCAGTAAATGAACAATAAAGTAAAATAATTGTCTACAATAGAAATTAGACAGATTGAAGATAGAGAGATAGAAAAGAGAGAAGGAGACAGAGAGAGAACCCGGGATGTAGAAGGCAGCCAATTTTATTTTTCAGGCACCCAACTGCTTTTGAATTTCAATCGGATTAGGGCACCCAACTCTCATGGTTCTGCAGAAAATTCTAGCTATATTAGTAATGTATTGCCCTCTTGCTACAAAAGAAAAGAGAATGTCTACATTCATACACCTTCAAGTCTTTTAAAGTTAATTATAAAGAAATATAAACAGACACATAGATAGAACATATAGATGATACTAGATAGATAACGAGAAGCCAGATAGATAGAAGAGAGACAGCAGAAGATCGATAGATAGGTAGATAGATAGATAGATAGATAGATAGATAGATCATCCTGGGATTTTCAAGCCAACCTATTTTTTCTCCAGACACCCAACTCCTTTTGGATTTGGGCATCCAACTCTCATAGGTTCTGCTGAAAATTCTAGCCATATTAGTAATGTATTTCCCTCTTGCTGCAAAAGAACAGAGACATTGTACATTCACACAGCTCCAGTTATTTTAAAGTTAATTTATGATCAAAGAAAATCAGCCCAGTCCAGTGTTGTCATTGGCGTTGTTCTCTAACAGATCCTCTCAAGACAGCATACACAAGGAATTGACCCAGAAGAGAAGCATTGTGGAACACAGCTGGCCCTGTTCTTTTCAGTGGATGTCAGGACACACATCTATAATCATGATGTAACACTGAAAAATAGGCTTTGGGTGCCCCTAAATAACCTGCCAATCACCCTCTTGGTTTGTCGTTCCCAAGATATGGGCCTCCAGTCCAGGGTAATAAAGGAAAATACTAGGAGGACATGTATGTAACCTTCTGATAAAGTGATTGACATGGGCAGTATTCTTTTCAGAGCAAAGTATATTTTTATTAATGTATCTAATAATCCCTACTACTGTGTAATCTAAAATTCTCTTATTGTAAATTAAAGAGCAGCTAGACCACAAGATCGCACAGTTTAAATGATTCTAAGCAGTGCACTTTGCTACAGAAGGCCAGGCCATAACAAATCACACAAAACAGTTCTAAACATTTATGAAATACTATAATTAAAAACTAGCAGGCTTACTCCACCCTTTGGCTTTGCTGCATTATTTTCTTGTTGCTGTCTGCTTCTTGCAGCGTCTGCTTCTCCCTAGTCAGCTCTGGCCAATCAGCTCTGCTCCTCTGTCTGTGGTCAGGTCTCTTGGCAGCTTTTAACTTCTTTCCAGCAGCTCTTCTCGCCAGCACCTACTTGTCTTCTGCCTGTCAATGATCAGCCCTTTATACTGCCCTAGCCTTCAGTGCTTTTATACGATCTATTCTTAACCTTAGATAACATATGCTCACTGTCATGTATTAACTCATCCTTGGATAATGCCAACCTTTCCCCCATGCTCACTCCAGTTGTTTACTTAAGAGCTATGACCTTCCCTAATGAGCTTTTTGTCATTGTGCTATAGTGGAAACCCTTGGCTTTTTGCTAATGCCCTTTAATAACTCTTAGAACCTTCTACTTGGCCTGCTCCATCTAGAAACACTTTGTGGCTCTGCCTCATTCTGCGCTCAGCTCTGGTCATGTGATCTATATTGTCCTATGGTAAGTGACTGCATCTGTCAATGTGAGCCATGCAGAGGGTGCTTGGGGTAGAGGCAGCATGTGGAGGGAGGGTCATGTCACCGCTTCCAGGGAGCATCACAATAAGCTGGGTAGGGAGCCGGCCAGCCCCTCCAATCACCCCACCCAGAATAACTGGGGTTCCCAGGCTGCTCCCACCTGAGCACCCACGGTGACCTACAGATTGCCACCCCACAAGATTTAGTCTGGGGTGCATAGTACAAGCCTTGGACAGGTCACGGTCTGTGAATATTTTTTTTTACTGCTCTTGACCTGTCCATGACTTTTACTAAAAAACCTGTGACTAAATTGTAGCCTCATTGTTGATCCATTCTCTAAATAGGTGGATGAATTCTCCTTAAGGCAAATGCTGCTTTAGCTATGACAATCTTAGTGGAACTAGTCTTCTCTCGGTGGAGACTCACACTTGGGCAGAGCCAGACAAAGGAACACATTTTACTAGGCAAGTCTTCCAAATGGGTTTGCAGTTCTTGGGAGTGCAAAAAAATTGCACAATCCAAATAGTCCTAAATCATCAGGGATGGTAGAGTGAATAAATTGCACCATCAAACTAATGCTGCAGAATCTGGTAGATTCCAACAGAATGCAATGGAGACACTCTAATTCCCCGTACAACCATTGAGGTAATGACTGGGCCATCCATGTGAATGCTGCAGCATCTCTTGAGGCATGCCAGCAGCACACAGCTAGAGGGAGTCAAACTGGAGACCTATCTACACTCATTAAAGAAACATTTAAGCAGATTCACTTGCCAGTAGCTGTTAAATTGGGAAAATCCAAACAAAAGACAAAAGGCTACTTTCATAATGGTGAAAGAGAGAGAAGTTGGAAAATTGGAAATCAGATGATGCTTCTATCATATGTTGTACCAGAATGTCATTTCTGTAACCAATGAACTGGGTCACACTATATTATGGATGAACTCAGTTCCTCTCTGTATACAGAATTAAGATCACAAAAGAGAAAAGAAGGTAAAATATATTCTATCATGCTAATCACTTAATATTGTACCATACAAGAAATATATTTCCACAGGCAAAGGAACCAGAGACGTTTACTGCAAAAGAGGAAGTAGATAATTAGAAACAGACAGCCTAGAAGATGGAAAAGAAAAAATGCATGTCATAACAACACTGATGCTGCAATACTGCTATAATGCCGCACTTCAAACAAAACAACCAGACTGTTCCAGTAAAACAAGAACCTCCAAGGTAAATGGGAATTATTTTGAGACTAGCCTCAAACTTGCCTCTTGAGGCTCAAGATCCAATGATAAGAGTGATCTGGGCACGAGAACGAATAAGCAAAGATAGAATCACAGAATCATAGAAGATAAGGGTTAGAAGAGACCTCAGGAGGTCATCTAGTCCATCCTCTTGCTCAAAACAGGACCAACACTAACTAAATCATCCCAGTCAGGACTTTGTCAAGCTTATAAGGATGGAGTTTCTACCACCTCCCTAGGTAACCCATTCCAGTGCTTCAACACCCTCCTAGTGAAATAGTGTTTCCTAATATCCAACCTGGACCTCTACCACTGCAACTTGAGACCATTGCTCCTTTTTCTGTCATCTACCACTACTCAGAACAGCCAAGCTCCATCCTCAAGGATTACAAAGGATTACACCACATCTTTCAACTGAAATTTTCTTCGAATGAGATATCAATCTGCAGAAGAACAATTTATAACTAAGACTTGTGATAAAATACTGTTACCGCATGGACTAATGGTACAACTTTAAAAAATACTTAAGGTGCAAAGTCATATGTCAAGTCTGTATAGATAGCAGTACATCTAACATTGAAAGATGAGCATTGTGGAAGGATTGTGTATTGCGGAAGGATTTTCCATTGGAGGTCCAGAAATTTGGAGGAAGCTGTATACATTATTTTCCAAAAAAAATTTAGTTGGTCAAACAGTTCTTCCAACCAATCATAACAAATTTAATCAAAAGGTTAAAAGAGTAATAGGTGAGAAACTTGTTCTTGAATATGACATAGAAAAAATGATCAAATGACTTTGTTAAATTGAAGGAAAAAAATCACTTCCTTAAAAGTAATCCTCCATCCCCTTCAGGCAGTTAGAATCATAGAATATCAGGTTTGGAAGGGACCTTAGGAGGTTATCTAGTCCAGCCCCCTGCTCAAAACAGGACCAATCCCCAGACAGATCTTTACCCTTGTTCCCTAAATGGCCCCCTCATGGGCTGAACTCACTACGCTGGGTTTAGCAGCCCAATGCTCAAACCCTGGAGCCTTTCCTCCCCTAGTTGAAGGATGCAATTAAATCCCCCCTCCCTCTTCTCTTCTGTAGACTGAATAATCCCAGTTCCCTCAGCATCCCCTTGTAAATCATGTGCCCCAGCCCCCTAGTCATTTTCATTGCCCTCCACTGGGGGGTCAAAACTGGATGCAATATTCCAGGTTTGGACTCACCAGTGCCAAAGAGAGAAGAATAATCACTTCCCTCAATCTGCTGGAAATGTTCCTACTAATATAGTTCAATATGCCATTGGCCTTCTTGGCAACAAAGGCAAACTGATGACTCATATCCCGCTTCTCATCCACTGTAATCCCCAGGTCTTTTTCTGCAGAACTCTTGCTTAGCCAGTCAGTCCCCAACCTGTAGCAGTGCATGAGATTCTTTCCTCCTAAGTGCAGAACTCTGCATTTGTCCTCCTTGAACCTCATGAGATTACTTTTAGCCCAATTCTCCAATTTGTCTAGCTCACCCAGGACCCTATCCCTACCCTCCAGCACATCTGCCTCTCCCCTCATCTTACTGTCATCTGCAAACTTGCTGAGGGTGGAATCCATCCCATCATCCAGATCATTAATAAAGATCTTGAACAAAATCATCCCCAGGACTGACCCCTGGGGCACTCCACTTGATTCCGGCTGCCAACTAGACATTGAGACATCAATCACTACTTGTTGAGCCCAACAATCTAGCCAGCTTTCTATACACCTTTTAGTCCATTCAGCCAGTCCATACTTTTTTATATTGCTGGCAAGAATACTGTGGGAGACCATATCAAAAGCTTTGCTACAGTCAAGATATATCACATCTCCTGCTTTCCCCGTATCCACGGTGCCAGTTTTCTCATCAAAGAAGGCAATCAGATTGGTCAGGCATGACTTGGTCTTAGGGAATCCATGTTGACTGTTCCTGATCACCTTCCTCTCCTCCAAGAGTTTCAAAATGGATTTTTTGAGGACCTGCTCCTTGATTTTGCCCGGGGACTGAAGTGAGGCTGTAGTTCCCCTGGTTTTCTTTCTTCCTTTTTAAAATATGAGCACTATCTTTTTGCCTTTTTCCAGTCATCTGGGACCTCCCAGTTGTTGCTCTCACCATTAAACATTAAACAAAGATTCTCAAGAGGATTTTCTCCTGTTTCAAACTGGAGCTCTGTCTGCTCAGAAATCAGACTGATCTGTTACATACAATGCAGTGCTTCCACCTTTCCTCCTGTATCTGTCCTTCCTGAACAGTTTATACCCATCCATGACAGTGCTCCAGTCATGTGAACTGCCCCACCAAGTTCCTAATATTCCAATCACATCATTGTTCCTTGACTTCCAATTCTTCCTGCTTGTTTCCCAGGCTTCTTGTGTCCGTGTGCATACACCTAAGCTAACAAGCTAATTGCCCTACTTTCTCAGTATGAATCAGGAGGCTTCCTGTCATGTACCCTCCTCCTTGTGTTTCTTCCTGGTATCATGCTACCCCACTTCATCTGGGTTTATGTAACCATCCCCAGGGGAACCTAGTTTAAAGCCCTCCTCACTAGGTTAGCAAGCCTGCCTGTGAAGATGCTCTTCCCTCTCTTTGTTAGGTGGATCCCATCTCTTCCTAGCAATCCTTCTTCCCAGAACTGCATCTCATGGTTGAAGTAATCAAAGTCCTCTGCACCACCTGCATAACCACGCATTTACCTACACAATGCGACTGTCTACCTGAGCCTTTTCCTTCAATAGGGAGGATGGACTAGAACATAACTTGCATCTCAAACGCTTTTATCCTTCTACCCAGAGCCATATAGTGTGCTTTGATCTACACAAGATCATTCTTGGCAATATCATTGGTGCCCATATGGAGAAGTAGCAAGGGGTAATGGTCCGAGGTCTTGATCAGTCTCGGCAAACATTCCATCACACCCTGGATTCTAGCTTCAGGCAAGAAGCACACCATCCTAAGGCTCTGAGAGAGATTCTCAACAGACCCTCATCTTACTGATCAGTCCCATCGGAGAGACTATTCTCATACTTCAAAGGTGTGTTCAACCGCTTAGCTCAGAACAGCACACAGCACACAGTGCCTTCATCCTCTACCCCACATTTACTGTGCTGGGAACCTGGAACAAGACTTTACATCAGGGGTTGACAACCTTTCAGAAGTGGTGTGCCGGGTCTTCGTTTATTCACTCAAATTTAAGGTTTTGTGTGCCAGTAATGCATTTTAACATTTTTAGAATGTCTCGTTCAATAAGTCTATAATATATAACTAAAGTATTGTTATATGTAAAGTAAATAATGTTTTTAAAATGTTTAAGAGGCTTCATTTAAAATTAAATGAAATGCAGAGTACCCAGGACCAATAGCCAGGTCCCAGGCAGTGTGAGTGCCACTGAAAATCAGCTCGTGTGTCACTTTCAGCAGCCATGCCATAGGTTGCCTACCCCTGCTTTACATAATGGAAAGTAGACACTAGACTTACAAAGATCAAAACCACAGCCCCAGGAAAAGACAGCATTTGCTATAAATTCCTGATAAAAAATGATACCCTGGTTGTTTCGTATGAAATGCCATTTTCAACAAATGCAAAAACAAATTCTGCCACACCCCCATCTCCTGGAAGAAGTCTATGATGATGCTTATCTACAAGAAAGGTGAGCGAGCCAATTCCAGACACTGGAGACCCATCACTCTCTACTCCACCATGTAGAAACTATGCCAGCTGCCTTGCATCTATAGACTGGTCTGTGAAAGGAGGAGCCATTAGCTCCATCCAGAAAGGCTTTATGTCCTGCACAGGGTGTTATGAACACAACTTTGTCCTTCAGATTGCCATCCACACAGCCAGGAGGGCACAGAGGCAATATGACATAGCGTATGCTGGATAATGCTTTTGGACTGATGCTCCACCAGCATATTTTTGCCAAGCTGAGAGAGTTTGGGATGCTTGAAAACTTTCTCCAATTGATACCTTAACTTTATGAAGGCTGCACAACCACCATCCACTCCATGGAAGGAGAGACACCTGAAATTCCTATCCATAGCGGTATGAAGCAAGGTTGTCCCCTCAGCCCCATCATTTTCAACTTAGCCATGGAGCTGCTCATTTGAGCCATCTCCAGCAGCCTAAGCAGTTTCGACCTGTACTGCAACAGCATGAATATCCTGACCTATGCAGATGATCTGGTCCTGATTGCAGACAACCCCGAGAGTCTCCAACAAATGCTTGATGTCACCAGCCAAGCTGCCAACTGGATGGGACTCTGCTTCAGCACTAGGAAGTGCACATCCCTGCATATCAATGGCAGCAGAAGGGACTTGGTCCAGACGAGGCTATTTCAGATCCAGGATGAACCCCTGATCTTCCTTGAGGACAGGCAAATGTAGAAACAACTCAGCATATCCACAGGTTTCAACATCCAGCAAACATGTGAGGATACCATTGTGGAGATACTATGAGATGTGGCCAGGATTGACTCCTCTCTACTGGCAACACGGCAGAAGATCAACACCTTGAACAACTTCCTGATCCCCCATATCTCATTCGTTTGAAAGTATCTACCACGGTGAAGGTACCTCTTAAGAAGGCAGACAACACCATCAGGAAGCTATTGAAGAAGAGGATGATTCTTCCCCAGAGAGCCAGCAATGAACTGGTGTACATCTTGCATGGGCAGGGCAGTGCCAAAGTCCCTCCTATGGATGATCTGTGCAACGTTCTGGTGATCACTCATGTCTTACATCTTCTGGTGTGCTCGGATTCCATGGTGAGGAGCATTGCACAAAGTGCTATGCAGGATGTCATTAAGAAGCAAATCGCAAGTACCCCCTCCAATCAAGATGTCACTACCTACCTGAGTGGCTCACTGGAAGGTGAATTTGGAAGAGATGAGTGAGACTTTGATTCACTCTGGACATGTGCCCACAATGCTATGCGATGACTGGAGATGCGCATCAGCTGCCGCTTGATGTGGTGCGAGGAATGCCAAGATCTGGAAGTCCTGGTGCCACAGGTGAAGAATGCAGAGCACACAATCATCACTCTCTGAGCTATAACCATGCTGGAGAGGACCCTGAAAGATGCCATCCGGGGTCAATACTTTGAAAATATGAAATGGAAGTTGGAGTTCGAGGTGATGTGCAAGTGGGATGCCAGCAACCACTTCCACTTGCTGACTGGAGGTTCATTCACAGAGCCCAATTCAACTGAGTCCTGCTGAATGGAGCCATCTGCCATGGAAGTCGGGACAAATGATGCAGGAAGTTTGGCTATACCAATGAGACACTACTCCACGTCCTGTGTAGCTGCAAGCCCCATTCCAGAACCAGGGAGCTGTGATATAGCACCATCCATGATCGTCTAGTCAGAGCCATCCTACCACCCATAGGGAAAGTGGCTGTGAACTCTGCCATCCCTGGAACTGACAGCCAACTGCAACTAGACATTGTCAGCACCAAAGAGGACCAGAAGAAGATCATGATGGTGGACATCACAGTTTTCTTTGAGAACAGGGCCCCGGCATCCCTCAATGCCTGAACTCAATGGTGGAGAAATACACTCATCCGGCTGAAACCTTGAGAACTAAGGATTACCGTATTCAGACACACACGCTGATCATCGGAACCCTAGGCACATGGGATCCCAGTAATGAGCGAGTGTTGAGAGAATTCAGAATCTGTCAGCACTATGCTCAGCTGATGCAGCAACTCATGGTATCGGACGTCATCAGGTGGTCAAGGGATATGTACATAGAACACATCACCAGACATCAGCAATACCAGGAAGGATGAGCTATAGTGCCAATGAGAAGCACAGTGGGGAAAATAACTGTAATACTTTCCACATGGATTGTATTTTCTAAATGGACAGCCTACCCTAAATTCTCAATTACTGAAGGACAATCTGCACTCATTATCAGTGACTTCAGCTCCATTGTTGTTGCAACAAGACTCTCTCTTGAATCTTAACCAGTTCTGTTTTTACACAGTGAAGAGAGGAAGGGTCAGATGGTGTGTAGGACCTCATCAGATTCAAGTACCTATCCCCAACCTCTCTCAGCTCCACTGGGCTTTGGCACACATGTCTGCTGCCTAGCAAGTGCAGTTTAGTTGAGGGGAGTCCCTCAGTCAGGGTATGCCAAGCACGGTTCTGCTGCCCTTGATTCACACAACAAGAATAACAACCCTTTATTACCCGTGCCCCCAATAACAAAGCTATTTGTGATCCAACACCAGCCAAAAGAGATCATTTTGGCAAGGCAGCCCCATCATGCTGAGCACCTAATCAGAGTGGATGTCTCCATGCAAACAAAGTCAGCCCCTGAAGTCCTCTTCCCCAGCTCAGACCCTGCTGACAAATCCATACGAGCTATTGTCTTTGTTTTGCTACTCGATTTTCACACAAGGATGAGCCAAATGACCAGCTCAAAGGAATCATACATACTCTACAAATCAACTGTAATTATTTCCATTTTGTTATACTCTAGCCAAAAATTAACGTTTTTGTCTCAGTTTATATACGAGCGAACTGACCAGGAGACTTTGGGACATGTAGAAGACAGAGAATAATTTATTAAACATCCTCAGTTGATAGATTTTTGTTAATATATAAACAATTATGAGGCTCAATTGAAAAATAAGAAATGTTTCTATCCCCAGTCAGGCAGGATGGTGGAGATGTAGCAGGTCTCCAAGCAGAACAGGTTCCTCAGGAATAAGTACATGGGAGTGTGAAGGTGCTGATCAGCCACAACTAGCACAACGATGAGCACGTTTCCAGCCATCGCCATAAAGTAGATCACTAGAGACAGCGTAAAGAAAAGAACTGTAGGTCAGGGAGATTCCTGAATCATAGAAGAATTAATTCCATGATGGACATTTGATTTCCTCAGTCTTTGACTGCCATGGAGTAAACCTAAGAAAGAACAAACAGTATAATTTAATTTGTAGAAGGTAAACCTAAATGTTCACATAGCAGACTCAGTTTAATTTCATCTCAGGTAACTGATTTATGAGCCCAAGGTTTAGTCCAAGAATGTGAATTTGGAAGATAGCTGTGTGATATTTTGGTTTTTGTTTTGTTTTATTTGTTTTGATTAACCCATGTATCCAGAGCAGCAAAGACAAGTTTGATAATTGATTTATCTCTACAAGATCTGCTCTAGGAATTATTTTGGGGCAGTTCTATGGCTTGTGCTGTACAGGAAGTCAGACTAGAAGCTCATGATGGTCCCTTCTGGCCTTGGAATCTGCGACTCTATAAATCTAGGTGGAATGGGATCAGTGGGGCCAAAGATATACACAGAGCCTCTTGTGATAATTGGACCTACAAATTTACCCTAATTTTAAGCTCAACTGTAAAAAATGAGTGAAAGTTCATAAATTGTCACTATAACTTTTTATACAAAATTGTTTATGAAAAGATGTAAGAAGGAAACAGAAAACTGAATTAATTTAAATAGAAAGGCTTTTATTGATACTACTCATGGTCTGTGTTAAGATTATGACTAGTAAAGAAGAAGACCAGAGGACCAAAAATCAATGTACTGATATCAGTGTATCAAACATTAGCCCTCACTGGTGGACAAAGTAACATTCTCCTTATCATATGTGCAATGAGCCTCAGGAGGCATGTGACCAGGATGCATCACTGAATTTGGTCTGCTGCTTGAATCATTAGCTTCCCCAGCCAGAGCCAGGTACTGACAGGGAGTGCAACGTGAACGCTGATCCATGCCCCCTGACAAAGTAATGAGAAGTGAAGTGGGAAGGGAAGGTCTAGAGGACAGTGCCTGGTGCAAGTTCTGAGGCTTGAACCAAAGTTAGCAAAAGTTATGCTGTGGGCAAAAGTCAGGCCCTATCATAAGCAGATACTTGGCAAGAAATTCAGTGTCCGATACCTGAACGTGGCACCGGTATTGCTAGCATTGCTAAAACGCACTGAATGTGTAAACAGATTCCAGCAGGCCAGCACAAGAACACCTCGACCTAGCACACAATGACAGAAGTGAAGAATACCTTCAGGAACACAATAGCTGGAAGTATTTCTAACTTCCTTGAAGATATGGTTGCCAAGCAACAGACATATGAACAATGCTTTTAATCCTAACCACTGACTAATAGTTGAGAGATTGGCTTTTCTTCCATTTAATAGCATTTTTTTAAATAACTGTAAGTTTGTCTTGGATGTCATGTATGTTGTCCTGTGCTGTATGCTGTGAGTGTCACCTGACTACTTCTGTTTGTTTTCTACTTTGTTGCAACAAAAGACAATTGTATACTTTCTTTTTAAGATAATTGGCACACTATTTAATATATTTAATATTTGAAACATTTAATGGGGTGTGAACATTATAATACCAATTATTTTTTGCAGACTTCAAAAAGTACATATATTTTTGCCTACACAAATAGTGCAATTGCAAAAAAAAATTCTTGTTTTTATTCAAAGGAAAAATGTTAAGGGAAACTTCAACATTAATATAAAGGTAATATTAGCAAAATGTCATTTTCTTGTTTGGGTTAATAAGCTTGTTTGCTTTATTAAATACTGAAATATTGTTATTAGAATGTTATAGCAAAAATATCATGAAATATAATATATATGATGTCTGGTTATTTTGCAAAATGTTAAAGCTAACCAAACAATTTCAACAGGTTTCTGCCTTTGTCTCCCAAAGAAAACCAAATGTCATAAAAATCAAACACCCTCAAAGTGTTTGCATAGACTCACACTTAAAATTCTTTTTGTTTAATTTTTATACTCTTTTCTTCTATGCTGTGTTAGGGAAATAGTGGTAGATAACATTTGTCCTGTCAAATAATTAACAAAAGTTGAATTGGTATCACAATCAAATTAGCTCTGAAAAGCTCAGGTAAGAATTCTCTTTCCCATTTGATAAAACAGAGTTCAGCAGGAAGAGCAATGCACCTTCTCACAGAAGATGATGAGCACCTATTTTAGCAGTCAAAAACTATATTTATTATGAGTAGTAAAGTATATGTTTAGTAAAAAGGAATGTCTATGTTACAAATGCAAACATATCTAAAATGGCTCTGTTTGTGCTAAAGAATTGGGACTATCAGAACAACAGTATAACTTGTGTTATAAAAGACTTGGTCCCTATTACACTGTAAACAAAATAAATTAAATTAATCTGTGTATAAAATTTTGGTAACTGAAAACAAGAGAAATATAAAACAAACAAGCAAAAACTTTATGTTAATCAACATTAAGCTGTTTAAAGGTGCATCCCACAACCTGAAGACACGAGAAGATATCTGTGCACAGTGAATAAACCCTTGGGCATCAAGAAAATAAAAATGAAATGTTTTATAAATAACAGACCGGTCAACTCTGTCTACCATAAGTGGACAATTAAGAGGGCAAAAAGCTAGAAAACAGTAGCTGGATCAGATCCAACTGTCATTTAAACTTACATCTTACTGAGGAAAGTGAGTTCACGTTCCTGTGGTTTCACATCTTTATCACTGAAACATGGATGAATTTGGCTATTGTGTAAAAGCAACTGTATTATTTCTGTATACTTCTTTGTTAATTGATATACTTGCATCTTATCAGGAATGTGCAGAAGATTAAGGGTTTTGCAAAAGACTATTCTGCAGCCTGATATTTCACAAAATAGAGGACTCCAAAACTTAGATGAAATTATGGGTTACGTTTCAAGATCACCTGACTCTGAAGATCTATTTGGGATGGGGTAATGTGAAATATAACAACAAAACGTTAACTATTTTGACCACCAGGCAGCGGAAACTGTCTCTGAATGTGTAATTCATGATAGTAAGGCCCTGGCTACTGAAGAAATGGTACATCATTTATAATGTGCATGACAACACTAAAATGTTTAATGAAATACAAGTAAAAAGTAACAAACTAATTGCAGCAAACAATAAAAGGCAAGGAAAAAGCAAATTGGTAAACAATTTTTTGTATGGCTTATGGAAGTTACCTAGTAACTACAATTGTGTGGACACATTCCCTATTAGTATCAGTCATAATTTGGAGTTAATGACACTGTATTCTAAGTGAGGTACATGTTTTTTAAAGCAATTCTTTCAGTGTCTGGTTACCAATATTGAATACAGACTAATACAGCAATAACTGATAAATTGCTTACGGTACATCTAGAATCAGAGGGGTAGCTGTGTTGGTCCATATCCACAAAAACAACAAGGAGTCCGGTGGCACCTTAAAGACTAACAGATTTATTTGAGCATAAGCTTTTGTGGGTAAAAAATCCACTTCAAATGCATGGGTAAAAGACCCACTTCTTCCATGCATCTGAAGAACTGTTTTGGTGTTTTTTTACCCACGAAAGCTTATGCCCAAATAAATCTGTTAGTCTTTAAGGTACATTTAGAGGACTATCTGGAAGACAGTAACTGGATCTATGTCAGCTACTGGTGTATCATTGAGCAGTGCAAACCTAAAGAGCATAACACCATGGCTTGTTACGCCAGGAATGTTGTTGACATCACAACTCCAGTGAGTGGCCACAAAGATTCAGACAAATCCAATGGAGTGGAAAAGATAGTCGCTCCTATCTCTTGCCTGGCAAAGATTACCAGATGGTAACAACCGGCAGAAAGAGTAGCCTTCAACATGGTTGGACACTACTGTGCAGTAACTGATTACAAGAAATTTGTATTCAAAGGCCTCATTTGTGATGTCACTACTCCAAGTTTCTGTTTTACTCCTTGTATACATAGCACTGAGGAACACTCTGAAATAATGTCTATCCCAGTGTTTCAGAACAATTTCAAAACTACACCCCTTAATCAAAATCCTGAATCTAATATTTCCATATTCAATATATGGATCTATACAACTGACAAAAGGTAATTTGTCTATTGGTGGTATGGCGGAATGTGCAGACCAAGGGACAGATGAGGCATGAATGTGTGGATTGTAATGTAAAGTGGCCAGCTAACAATGTTTAGTCCTCTGGGTCATCTGTAGTACATGCATTCTGCTTTTTGTGTTGATGGGTAAACATCCTCCACATAAAAGAGCAAAAAGTGGGGGAATGGAGTAGAAAGAGGGAGTCTGGTAAACAGGGCCTGGTGGAAGGCCTGAGACCTGAACCAAAGTCAGCAAAAGTTATTCTATGAGCAAAAGTCAGGCGCTGTCAAAAGCATATCCTTGCCTGCATGTTCAGTGTCCAGAACATGAGCTTGGCACCAGTATTGCTATCATTGCTAAAACACACTGAATATGTAAATACTTTCCAGCAGGCCACTGCAAGAACACACCAACCTAGCACATGATGAGATGGTTTGACAGATGTGATGAAGAGTGATGTTCCAACTGAAACGTCAGGAGTAAAGTACAAAGACAGGTGGTGAATAGGGATGTTTGTTTAAAGCATCAGGAGAAAGGTACAAAGGGAGGTAACAAACATGTCATGAAAAAGTAAAGTGGTACATAAATTATTTATCCCAAATTGTCTGTCTCAGTCTATAATGTCGAGATACCTCACCTTAATTCTGTGTCTAGCCTAGAGGGGAGGAGAAAGTCCCACCGTTCACTGACCTGGTCCATTGTACTGGATTCTTTGGGCAGGTCCTTTGAGGTCTTATGGACCGACTACTTGGCCAGAGTTGGTGTAACAAACAGAGAGAACATGCATGTAGCCAACAACTGACAATAAGAGGATGGACTAATCTGCTCATCACTCCCATTTGGGGTCCTCCGAAATAAAAAGATTTCAGGAAAAAATTAACAGAAGCAGCAGCTGTCTGCCAACTGCTATAGAGAGTTTTATCATCATGACTCCTACCCTCATCATCCCTTAGGACCCCGGGACCTTCTTCATTCTAATTCTGAGAGATGTGCTGAACAGATCGAGTCCGAAAGAAGGGGCCAGATGATGTTACCACCTTCTATGGCACAGGCTAAATCCCAAATACACTTCAGATGTGAGACTTCATCTTTTCCTACCTATACATGTAGGGTTTTCTTCCCCAGTTTTTTCTCTTTCCTATCTTTCCTATCTTTTTGCCTTCTCTCTAGGAAAAGTCTGTCTTACTTGGCCAAGACTGCCCATTTTGCAAACCTGCTTTGAGTCTATGACCAGAAAGAGACAGCTAAAAGCAGCTCATTAAACTGCCCGATGCTGGTACAAGTTTGCCAGGTCTCAGAGTGGACGATCAGCTCGTGTGCTGGTCCTGCATTTTACCAGAAGTGAGAGTCAACACCAGAGACAGAAGCTGAATTTTCTATCTTTGCTGTTCTTTTCTCTCCCTTTTCTTTTTGATTTCTAGGAAATGGACCCAGACGTTAACAAGAACATCACCATGAGATCCAGCCCATCTCAACTAATTTCTTCCTTTTCCCCCACAAAGGACAGTTACTGCCGTCTTTAATGCCGTTCAACTGAGTATTAAACAAGGTGATAGCTGATGGGGTTCTTTCTGAAACGAGGGACATTGTTACAATCAAAGCCTTACTTAACACTTTGCATTCCATGTGCTTTACCTCTTTTTCCTTCTTTTCTGTGTCTTTAATAAACAATGAAAGAAATTAACGTTGAGTTTGCTATGGTACTGAGCAGGCTGATGTCTCTGTTTACCAGACTTCAAACTTTGCATAAAACTGTTGGACAGTGACTGGGTTATGTTAACAACTTTGACTCTTTGGGCCCCTATGATCCTTCTAAATGAATAAAAACAGGGGTTGTGTACAAGAAGAAGCAGCTTGGATTAGATGTATTAAGAGTCAGAAAGACTGAGATAGTTGATCTGGAATCTGGAGTCAAGATCCAGAATTTCTGTTTCATGGAAAAATCTTCATTTTGAAACTTGTTTTTGTTCTTAATTAAATGTTGAAATTTCCCATGAAACAAACTTTTTATTAAAAAAAAATTGGGATCAACCAAATATTTTTTTTTGATTCTCTACATGTATATTGAAAATATCAAACCTCCTCCACCCACAATTTTTTAAAAACAAAACATTATTGAAATCAACACATTCATGGAAAAGTTTTGGTTTTAAGCAAACAGAAATTTCCAAAGGAGAAATATTGTGTTGGAAAATTGCTCTTTTTACAACATTTAATGCTTGATTTAAATTAATTGTATATAGAACACCTGCATTTGTAAGCTGTTGAAATCCTAAAATCCATTAAAGTTAGAAGGAATAAAAAATATAATTCAACAGCACAATATATTACAATAAATCAGCTATACCCAGTAAGCAGCAGCAGCTAGACTTTTGACCATCCCTAGAAGCTCTCTCAGATACATGGAAAATTGTAATGGTATGTGCATAAGATCAAGGCATTTGGGATGTTTTGGACCAGGGCAGGTAATAAGGGCTAGATGTTTGACACGTATTGGTTTCAATGGGTGTTAGGAGCCCAGATGCTTTTGAAAATCCCACAATATCCCTTAATACTTTTAAAATCTGGCCCTTTAATTCTGGAATTTAAGTAATACCAATTTTTTAAAAGTACATCAGAAGCAGGAAGCCTGCTAAACAATCAGTGAGACCACTGGATTATTGAGATTCTAAAGGAGCATTCAGGGATGATAAGGCCATTGCAGAGAAACTAAATGAATACTTTGCATCAATCTTCATGACTTAGAATGTGATGAAGACTCCCAAACCTGAGCCACTCTTTTTAGATGACTTATCTAAGAAACTGTCCCAGATTAATATGTCATTAGAGGAGGTTTTGGAACAAATTGATAGTCTAAACCAAGGGTGTGCAACCTTTCAGAAGTAGTGTGCTGAGTTTTCCTTTATTCACTCTAATTTAAGGTTTCATGTGCCAGTAATACATTTTAACGTTTTTAGAAGGTCTCTTTCTATAAGTCTATAATATATAACTAAATTATTGTTGTATGTAAAGTAAATAATGTTTTTCAAATGTTTAAGAAGCTTCATTTAAAATTAAATTAAAATGCAGAGCCCCCTAGGCCAGTGACCAAGACCTAGGCAGTGTGAGTGCCACTGAAAATCAGCTCGCGTGCCACCTTCGGCACCCGTGCCATAGGTTGTCTACCCCTGGTCTAACCAGTAATAAATCACCAGAACCAGACGGTATTCACCCAAGAGTTCTGTGAAATTACAGTATTTGAAATTGTGGTATGAAAGCTATCATTTAAATCAGCTTCTGTGCCAGATGACTAGAGGATAGCAAATGTCACACCAATTTTTAAAAAAAGGTTCCAGAGGTAATCCTGGCAATTGCAGTCTGGTACGCCTGACTTCAGTACCGGGCAAAGTGGTTGAAACTATAGTTAAGAACAGAATTATCAGACACATAGATGAATGTGATTTGTTGAGGAAAAGTCAAAATGTTTTTTGTAAAGGGAAATTATGCCTCATTAATCTACTAGAAATCTTTGAGGGGGTCAACATCAGGTGGAAAAAGGGGATCCAGTGGATATAGTGTATTTAGATTTTTAGAAAGCCTTTGACAAGGTCCTGCACCAAAGGCTCTTAAGCAAAGTAATCTGCCATGGGAATAGAGGGAAGGTCCTCTCATGGATCAGTAACTGGCTAAAAGATAGGAAACAAAGGGCAGGAATAAATGGTCATTTTTTCAGAATGGAGAGAGAAAAATTGTGGTGTCCCCCCAGGGATCACTACTGCGACCAGTACCGTTCAACTTATTTATAAATGATCTGGAAAAAGGGGTAAAGAGTTGAGGCGGCAAAATTTGCAGATGATATAAAACAATTCAAGAGAGTTAAGTGCAAAGTAGACTGTGAAGAGTTACGAAGAGATCTCATAAAACTGGATGACTGGGAAACAAAATGGCAGATGAAATTCAATGTTGATACAAAGTAATGCACATTGGAAAACATAATCCCAACTATAGATTTAAAATGATGGGGTCTAAATTAGCTGTTACCCTCAAGAAAGAGATCTTGGAGTCAATGTGGATAGTTCTCTGCAAACTTACACTCAATATGCAGTTGCTGTCAAAAAATGTGAACAGAATGTTGGGAATCATTAGGAAAGGCATTGCTAAGACATAAAATATCATATTGCCTTTACATAAATTCATGGTGATCCCGTATCTTGAATACTATGTGCAGGTAATTTGCTCTATCTAAAAAAAACATATATTGGAATTGGAAAAGGTGAAAAAAAGGGCAACAAAAATGATTGGGGGTATGGAATGGCTTTCTGTATGGGGAGAGATTAATAAGACTGGGACTTTTCAGCACGGAAAGGAGACGACTAAGAGGGATATGATAGAGGTCTATAAAATTATGACTGGTGTGGAGAAAGTAAATAAGGAAATTTACTCCTTCTCATACCAGAAGAACTAAAGGTCACCCAATGACTTTAATAGGCAGCAGATTTAAAACAAACAAAAGGAAGTATTTCTTCACACAAAGCATAGTCAACCCGTGGAACTCTTTCCCAGAGGATGTTGAGAAGGCCAAGACTATAATATGGTTCAAAAAGAATTAGATAAATTCATGGAGGATAGGTCCATAAATGGCTATTAACCAGGATGGGCAGGAATTATGTCCCTATCTTCTGTTTGCCAGAAGCTGGGAATGGGCGACAGGATGGATCACTTGATGATTTCCTGTTCTGTTCATTCCCTCCGAGGCACCAGGCATTGACCACTGTCAGAAGACAGGATACTGCACTAGATGGACCTCTGGTCTGACCCAATATGTCCGTTCTTATGTTCTTATCATGTCTAGTTTATATGTGTTCCAGAATTTGAGATTCTCATTTCTTAGAACCTCCATCCCATTTAAATAACCATAAAATATTCTATGATATTGATATCACGGTTCATAGAGAGAAACCTGTGAAATGGGCACCCAGTTGGGAAATTGGTTGATGAATGTATAGAAACTCACTAGGTATCATAACAGAGATAGTGAGGAATTAGAGAGCAGGAAAAAGCCCAGTCATGGACACTCACCCAGAGGAAGGCTGTACTCCAGCAGGACACAGGTCTCCTCAGAGGTACCCCAGGAAAGAGTGGGGAAAAGAGGTGTCACGACTGTAAAAAATGGGGTTGTAGCTCTCAGAATTGCCCCATCTATCCACGGATGGTGAGAGCAGTCCCAGAACAGCTGTCTGCGTCTCAGCCTTATGGAGTTAACTTTGTGACTGGTTCAGGCTCTTTGCACACTAAGGAAGATGTAGCTGCATCGTTATGCCCTATGCATTTTCCCCCTCTCAGAGCAATTGTATCAGGCTGTCTATAGATTGAGGCAGGTGTTGCATTGGTTAACTGAGGAGAGCCGACTCCATTCCATGAGTGATTGGCTCGTGCAAGACTCAGGGAGACATTGCTCTATTGATTACACTTGGCTTTTGTCTTGGGAAACATTTTCAAGCTTTCCTTCTCAACCACGAGGATTAGAAAATGGCTATAGTAGGAAATGGAAGCTGAGATTCTCTTGTAATGTCATGACTCCTGGAGCCGAAGCCTTGGACACTGGTTTATAGTCCTTAAACATTAATCAGGCCTTAAATGCTTTCCTAATACCACGTTTCCATATGCAGAGTTGCTTATGTTGGGATATTGTGTGAACTTGAACTGGCAAGGGACATAGTCTCTATAATAGTGTCTGGGTGAAGAGGCAGTTGCTGAGATGAGGAAGGAGAGGGGACGTGTGCAGAAGGCAATCTTTCTAATAACTTTAAAATAATTGTTTAAAAGGAACTCAGCTAGCCACACACTTACAGAAACTTGTTTTAAATTCTTCATCCCTAGGGAAAGGGAAACCTCTGGTCTTTCCGAAAACCCTTTCTAAGAGATTATGACATTGACAACGTGACTAAATGAAAGAATAATCTGATTCCTACATTTAATCAAACATATTCCACCCTGCAAATTCCTATCGCAAAAAGTCATCTGTAACAAAAGAAAAGTCAACCAAAGAATCAACAAAATGAAACAAGAAAAAAAAAACAATCAAGCAAACAAACAAACCAAACCTCTCAAACTCCACCTACAATTTCTACCCCCAGAAAGAAGAAAAGAAAGAGATTTCATGTTCACTAGTAACCTAGCTATGGCTGTTGATATTCTGTGCAACATGCTCAGATAGTATGGCAATGTTAGCAGTATAAATCCCAAAGAGAGATAGGTGTGTATGTACATTTATGGATAGATATCTAGATTCTGATCTTATTTACACTGGTGTAATTCTAAACTAACTCATTTAACTTCAAAGGAATTAGTCTGGATTTTATGATTCATAAACAGATTGCACCCTGTGTTCTCAAGGAGACAATTTTGTCATAAGTTGATTATATCCACGAAGAAGCTCAGAATGACATCTCAATCAAGTACTAATGATGGACATTTTAATTCTTGGTAATAAACCTCCAAACAATCAGTTTCTTTAATGCAGCTTTGATCTCCGTGTTTCTCATGCTGTAGATGATCGGATTCACCACTGGAGGCACCAGGGAATATAGAACACCCATCATGAGATTCACATTTGATGCTGAGCTGGAGGTGGGTTTCATGTACTCAAAGAAGCCAGTGCAAAGTAACAAACAGACCACAATGAGGTGAGGAAGGCAAGTGGAGAAGGCTTTACGCTGGCCCTGCTCAGAGGGGATTCTCAGCACTGCTTTGAAGATCTGAACATAAGACAGAATTATAAAGACAAAGCAGTTTAAACTTAAAAACACACCAAAGGCAAGAAGCCCAATTTCACTGAGATATGAGTCAGAACAGGCGAGCTTGAGTAGCTGGGGGATTTCACAGAAGAACTGGTGGATGACATTTGTCTGGCAGAAGGGTAACCTGAAAGTGTTCCCGGTGTGCAATGCAGAGTAGACAATACCAGTAATCCAGGCACTGGCTGCCATTTGGACACAAGCTCTCCTGTTCATTATGCTCTCGTAGTGCAGTGGTTGGCAGATGGCGACATATCTGTCATATGCCATGATGGTGAGTAAGGCAAGATCAGTTGAAGTGAAGATTACAAATAGAAACACTTGGGTGACACATCCGGGATAAGAAATTACCTTGGTGTGCATGAGGGAATTGACCATGGATTTGGGGATGGTGACAGAGATGGAGCCAAGGTCTAGGATGGATAGGTTCACGAGGAAGAAGTACATGGGGATGTGAAGATTGTGGTCAAGGGCAACAGCTGTGATGATGAGAAGATTTCCCATCAGGCCTACCAGGTAAATCATCAGGAACACCACAAAGTGAAAAATCTGCAGCTCCCGAATGTCAGAGAATTCCAGGAGAAGGAACTTGGACAAGGTGGTTTGGTTGGACATTTTCTATCACAGTTCATTGTGTGATGGCTGTGGAGGGAAAGACAAAGACAGTGGTGGGGATTACAGTAACAGCAGGAGTGGCCCTGATTCCCCGCAGCAATATCTCATATTGTGAATGTCAACAATGCACATCACTTATCACTGCTATTAACTAGGAATGAGTTATCACACACCTGAATTGGTGTGTCTTCCTTAAAGTCAATGGAGCTACATCAGTTTGCACCATCTAAATTTCTGGCTCAGGATGTGGCTTGATAAAATGCCATGTGAAGGATGGAGCAAAGCACAACCCAATGCAACATTCTAGCCAAGATGGATTCTCTCTTGCTACAAACAGCAGGCTGTGAACTTGGGCTTGAAACTAAAATGCCAAAACTGCCTGATATCCAATTTCCAGGAAAATATGACATAGACTCATTTAATATCCTTCATTAGAGCTCGTCTGTATTGATTCTACTGCAGCACCACATAGTTTACCTACTCCCTGCTTATGTATTCATTTATGACACAAAATCCCACTTCCATCTCTGTGTACCGATGAGAATTGCTCAGCTACCTCACTGCTGCATCGTTTACCTCTGTCATGTTATGTCTGTGCGAGTCTTTTGCCGTCAGGAGACTTGGGTTCCTGGCTCTGCCACTGACCTGCTGTGTGACTTTGGGCCAGTCACTTCCCTGTTCCTCTGTTTCCCCTCCATCCCATTCTCTGCCTTGCCCTCTGTGAAAAAAGGCTGTGCCTTGTTATGTGTATGTTCGGTGACCCATTTACAGCATTTGTGTTTAGTGGGCAGCTGTGTGGGACAGGATATGGCGCTAGAGCCAAATATCTAGGTTCTTTTTAATCCCATTGACATTTTCTATGTCCTCCGCACGGATAAGAGAGACAGGCTTTGGCTAGGGGCTTCAATTCTCTGTTCTTCATTTAAGGCACTAGTATGTTTAATACCGATGCTGTTTGCTGCCAACTTTGCTGCTTACTCAATTTTATTTGTCACCAAATATCCCATTGAAGTATAAAAAAAACACCACTGTAGTATAGTGACTGGGTTCAAATTTTACTATTATTGCACAGCATCAATGCTCCCAT
This sequence comes from Gopherus flavomarginatus, assembly GCF_025201925.1. Classification (NCBI taxonomy): domain Eukaryota; kingdom Metazoa; phylum Chordata; order Testudines; family Testudinidae; genus Gopherus; species Gopherus flavomarginatus. The sequence continues at coordinate 15,219,777 of NC_066627.1, read as the reverse complement.
TCTCGCTTACATCTAAATTTCTAATCTGAGGTATTCAGACATTTTCTGTTTAAATTATTTCAAAGGAAAACTGGGCTTTCAACTAAAGAAACATTTTGAGGAAGCCTGTGTTATTCTTGAAATTCATGAATTGGAAAACTCAAAATACTTTTTTTTTCTTTATTTAAGTGAAAATTTTTCTGTTTCCAGCAGTTTTCCTGAAATTGTCCGGTTATCAATGAACAAAAATAAAACAAACAAACAAAATAGTTTTCACAATATCTATGGAAAATCAATGGTTTATTGCTGGGGGAAAATAATAAAAAACAACAACCCTCAGAGCAGCTCTAAATGTTTGACTAAATCATATAAAAAGCCTTGAAGAGTTCCAGTTGTAACTCCTAGTTCTGTTATGAAATTTGACTAGCATATAAATACTAAACATGTGTGATTGAAATAAGAAACTTACTGTGCTGATCTTTGTGGAATGTTTCCCAGCCCATGATGCATGAGAGACTTCACAGCCAGGGTCCTTCGGTCATTGCCTGTCTGTGTAAATAATGCCCCAATCGCCCCATTATCCAGCAGCTGTTTCACTCTCGCTTCGCCATGTTTCCCAAGTAGCTGGGTCTCTCTGCAGTTTCTAGGAGGCAGTGACCCACTCCACAAATGGGTGCTCCCTGCTCCTCATCTCGGGCAGGCTTGGCTGAGAGGTGAAGGACTAAATAGGATGGGAGAAGAAATCCCCTCCCATCACTGAAACTGATCCTGGCTTGTTTGAGCTGCTTGTTCACAACCCAGGATGTCCCTGTTCTGGGGCCGGGGCTAAATAATTGGAGGGCTTTGAGCTGAGCTCTGAACTCAGGAGTAAACAACACTGACAAGCTGCCCTAGCTGTACCTGACCCCCCAGAGGGGGAACACAACATGCCCTGGATCTCACACGATGGCAGCACCCTGAAAGGACCCCTGGATACACATAAGGCAGGGCTGAGGCCCAGAGGGTGTCGGAAGGAGATTACACAATAAACTATATATTTGTAGCACAGACGTGACCTACAACAGTTCAGAGCCCAGTGGCAACAGAGCCCCAGCTGGCCTGGAATAGCCTGTTCCTTCATTAATGCCACATAATTAGCTCTGGGAGAGCAGAGATTTTTTTTTCTCCTGCTTTGGATCAGCAGCTCTTGGGATGCAGCCAGCAGAGGAAGTCACAGCTCAGGCTGGACTGGCTGTTGGATGTTGGTCACTAAGAAACATCCAGAGGCAAACACTAAAAGCTCCTAGCTAAGGCCTCAACTGGTGTAAATTGATACAATTCCATTGAGTTCTGAGTAGATAGATCTCTTTATGCCAAGGGAGATTTGGCCCTTTGATTCCAATGGAGCTACTTTGATTTCCATTAGCTGCGGTTCTAGCCCTAAGATGTCCATGCAGCTATGTCAGTTTTCGCTGGTTTTCACTGGAGCTACTGCTGATTTACACCAGCTGTGGTTCTTGCTCATTGACACCAGTGGAGGTGTAGCAGATTTTCACCTGCTGAGTATCTCGCCTCATTAAAGAGTTTCAAATCCATTTCCTTTGCCTGTGAATCTGAACTGAAGATGAGGCAGTAGGTTTGTGTTGGGATGTGGTGTGAACTTGAATGGGCAAAGATGTTCTCTATATTTGTGTCTCGGAGGAGAGGAAGTTGATGAGATCACACTGGAGAGGGGACATGTCCACAAGGCATCTCTCTCTTGATATAGTCAGTGATCTGAGAAAAGTTTGAGAGCCCCCGGTTGAATGGCATTCACCTGGATGTAGAAGTCTGCCGGTGGGAGGGAGAGTCATATTTAAGGGTTGGGGCCTAAGAGAGGGCTGATTATGAACTCGGATTGGAAATTTTCTCACACCATGGTTTTTTTCATCAGAAAATGCTGATTCATTGAAACCCTGTTGTCAGCAAAGGGTTAGTTGGTTTTGATGAAACTCCTAATTTGATTTTTCCTAGAAGGTTCAAATTTGTTAAAATGTCCAGTTTTGACACATTTCAATTTGAAAAAAACAATCATTTGGAAATTTTAGTTAATTCATTCTAAAGGAAAGAGGACAAAAAATAAAAGGTCAAGATCAAAACAAAACTTTGCTCTGCAGCCTAGGGTGCAGGTTACCTCCTAGGATCACCTGGATGTGCCCCAGCTGATCTGTTCCCTGTCTTTGACAGGTCTAGGGCACAGATGAGACCTCAGTCTGCCCAGGTATAGGCCTGTGGCTCACAACCGTGCAGTCTGCTTAGGACTGAAATTGTTTAGTTTAACTGAAGTCGTTGGGCTCAACACAGGGGTAACTGGGTGGGATTCAATGGTCGGTGATAAAGAGAAGTTCTGGCTAGTTGCTTGCATCATCCCTCCTGGCCTAAAATTCTATGAAACTATAAAAAGGATGGAAACCAAATATTTGTTTTGACCCAATCTGTTTTTTTTTCTAATTTTGTTTTGTTTTGCTTTTAGATTATCTGTTTGAAAAATAATTCATTTTTTTTGTCCTGACATGGGATGGGAAAATATTTCAAATTTCTTAAAAAGCCTCACAAGATGAGAAACTCCCTTTCCCAACTAGTTCTACTCTTCAACTTCTCTCCTTTCAATAACTCACTGAAAGGTTATTATTTTAGCAACTAGGAGCTGCAGGGAGATTGCAGCTTTTGTCTTTAATACAGAGACTCTTCTAAGTCAATATATACTCACAAACATAGTGGTATTTCCTGATAAACAACCAGTTATGTGCAATTTGAAACATACACACAGCAATGCACAATCACAAAACACACACACTCACACAACACTTTGCACTGGTAAACACACAATACTGTCATTCAGAAGCAATCATACACAAATGAAGACTCAGAAATCCACTCCAGGACCCTAACAAGCACTAATAATGCACACGTTCATGTATGTTTCACACATGATGTTATACATTCATAACTTCACACAATGATTCACAGTCAGAAACACACATTCTCAAAGAGATGCAGATCGGTGTAAAAACTAAATTGCATGTTGATTTCCCAGGATAACATTCAAAATAACGTACACTGACAAAAGCACACCTGCTCACACAATACTGTTCCCTAGTAGACACACACTCAAGGAACTGACTCTGATGCACCTAGAATGCAATCTTAAAAATTAACATGGAGACTTGGTCTGTACTAGAAATGTTTTACCATCAGATCTTTTTTATTTTGGATCTGTGATTTTGAGGGTGACATTTTTAAACCAGCTGTGACAGGGTCAGGCCAGACCGCTCCAGGGGAGTGATCCTTTTGAGAACTGGGACATGGGCAGCACTAGCTTGCTCATTGCTAAAAGCCTCTCTCCCAGCCTGGGGAGGAGTTACTAAACCCAGAACCCAACTGAGTTCGGAGGTTAACAGAGGCAATAACAGGAATGGACGTGGGGGTCAAAGGGTCAAAACTAGAGAACGAGAAGGGGACACCGAGCAGAGAGCCCTGGACAGCTCCTACTGCTCACTGAAAGCATCAAGAGAGCCAGTGTACACTGCCCAGAGGAACTCTGCCCGGATACGTGAATGGATAAAAGAATGAATAACAACCCCACCGTTCCAGCCCCCCCCCAGTGTTACAAATGGCCACCTTGGGTGTGCAGGGAGAAGTCCAGCCAGAACCTGAAGATAAGTGTGCGCCAGCGTCTTCCTCATGCCAGAAAGGGACAGGCTTCAGGAACAGAGGTAACCTGCACCAAGTACACCCCTGTGCTCATGGCCCCATGGAGGAACCACCAGCTGATATCCCCAGCAGGCCACAAGACTGAGATGGAATATAAACTGGCTGACTGGGGTTTCCCACCTTCCACTGCTAGTAAAAATTCCCACCACTTGGTATCAGGATGGGACACGAGGGGGGATAATGAAGCTTGGGGATTGTGTAGCAGGGGCTCCAAGAGGGATCTACCCCCTTGGTGGCCACAAAGGACCTGGTTGCTGAAACCAGCCTCCAGGTCTGGAGGAAGTCCTGGTAGCAGACTGGCGGCTCAGAGCGGTCTCGTGGATGACCTCTTGGATGTAGAAAAAAGAACTGTTGGATATATTGGAGCCCTCGCAGGTGGTGGAGGAAGCTGTGTGCAAATATGCTCCATGCCAAGCCACCTGCATTATAAAGGAGTCTCTGCAGGGTGTGTGCATACAGGTCAGGCCCGGCCCTCCCTTTTCCAGGGGGAGATGGACAACCCCTTCAGAGACCAGTGCAGTCCCATCCAGAACCAGCCTCTGGAGATTGGCCAGGAACCACTGGGGGTGGGCACAGGGCGGTGATTCAGTGCCAGACCATGGACAGGACTAGTTGGTTAAGCACCAGCACTCTCCCCTGGAGGGAGAGGCACCAAAGCAGTCCTCTCCAGCCCTGCAACTGCATAGTCACCCTGCCCTCTAAACTGTGCCAGTTCTCCAGCGAAGGTGGATGTGTGGCAGAGAAGTAAATGCCAAGATAGAGCAGTGGACCCATGCTCTACCGGATGGCCTGAAGCACAGGTGGCAGAGAGCTCGCCTGCCACCCGGCCTCGACTACCAGATCAGAGCTCTTGATCCAGTTCACCCGGGAGGAGGAGGCTGCTGAATAAACAGCTGGACAAGCCATCACCCGCACCAGGTCGTCTGAATTCTGGACCAAGAGGAATAAGTCACCAGCATATGCTGCCAGGACCAGCCGCACCTCCGGCTCACACAGCACCAACCCCATCAACCTCTTGCAAAGGAGACGAAGGAAGGGCTCAATGGCCAGACTGTACAGCTGACCCAACAGCAGGCAGCCTCGATGCACCCCTTGCCTGAAGATGACAGGTGCAGTCAGGGTCCAGTTGAGCCTGACCAAACACTCTGCGGAGGCTACAGCACCTGGAGAAACCCCACAAAGCTGAATGCCTGCAGAGTGCCCAGGAGATACTTGTGGTTCATCCGGTCGAATGTCTTCTCCTGATCCAAGGACAGGAGAGTGAATGACAAACTATCCCTACACCCAATCTTCAAGAGATCCCGGACCAGATAGAGATAATCAAAGACAGTACATCCCGGGACGGTGTAGATCTGGTCTGGATGGACTACGTCCGCCAGCATGGACCACAGCTGCCACAAGATGGCCTTCGCCACAACCTTATAGTCCATGCTGAAAAGTGAGATGGGATGCCAATTCTGAAGATAGCAGAGGTCCCTCTTCTTCGGCAGCAAGGCGAGCACTGCTTACCTGCGCGAAAGAGGGAGGATCCCACTCTCCAAAGACTTGGCCCAGATGGTGGCAAGGTCTGGGCCAAGGACATCCCAGAATATGCGGTAGAACTCCACGGTCAGCCCGTCCATGCCTAGAGATTTATTGGTGGGTTTAAGGGAATGGATTCACCCCTGTAGCACCTCCTGCTGGTCGTCCATGAGAATTAGCTCTTCCAGCATTCTGGAGTGCCCCTTGCAGACTGGTGATCCACCTTCCTGTTGGCCCCCGTGTCCCTCCCAGGACCACGGAGCCCCTTTCTCTGGGTTGCTGCCCCCCTGGCAGTACCCCCACACTCTGGGTCTCCCCAGGGAACCCCTACCCACTAAACCCACCTCGCCTCAGTGTAAGGCTACTGCCAGTCACCATCTAGCCCCACTCCCTGGGGCAGACTGCATTATATGCCACTCATCACAGGCAAGGTTGGGTTGGACCTGCTGCCTCTCTCTATAGCTAGGCTGCCCTCTGCAGCCCCGGTACTGGTCTTAGGCCCTCAGCTAGGCCCACAGCCTGAGGCTTTCCTAGGCCAGAGCTTCCCAGCTCCTCTAGCCTTCTCCCAGCCCTGCTCCACTCCCAATACCCTGCTCAGCTCATTAGCAGCCAGGCCCCTCTTTCTCTACAAGCAGAGAGAGTGTCCTGATCTTCTGGCTGCCCTAGTTTTCTTATAAGGCCCAGTTAGTCTGTTTGGGGCATGGCTCCAGCTGCAGCCACTTCCCCCAATCAGCCGGGGCTTTGATCCAAGCCCCAGCCCTCTCCTGGGCTGTTTCAAGCCCCGCAGGGCAGGAATGGGTAACCACTCCTCTACAGTGGGCATGAGACGAGGGCTTCCAAGAACTCAGCCAGAGTGAGACGCAGCTCCAGCTGGTCCCGGTCACCCGTGCTGACCTTCGGAAGTCCGTCGCAAAGCACTCTGCAGGCATCAGTGTTGGTTGGATCCAGTGTAGAAGGAGGGAAGGAATAAAGGACAGGATCAGAGGCTGGGACGGGATCAGGGACAGGGACAGGACACAAATCTAGGATGGGAACATGGTCAGGGCAGGGAACAGGGACAAAATCAGAAGCCTGAGTGGCAGAGCTACCGGGACACAATGCCTCTTGACCCGGCATGGTGGTCAAAGGGGCAGCAAGGGTTTGGGGTGCCCCACAGCACTAGACTTAGGCACCTCACCAACTGAGGCACCCACAATTACAGCACTGGGGGATGGCGAGGCTGCTGCCCTGCCTCATGGGGAAGGATGCCTGCGGGCTCAGAGCCCAGCTGCTTGGCGTCAGCCATTGCTTCATTAGGCACAGTGGCATCAGCTGGATTACCAGTCATGTACAGGCAGATGGCGAGGTCCTGGAGCATTGCAGTGGCCAAAGCAGGGGCAATCTCCTGAGGCAAGAGAAAAGTGAGTGTTGTGGAGTGGCAGATTACAAGGGCTGTGACCAAGGCCCCCTAGCAGGGGGGTGTCCACCTGCTCAGTGGTTGGGGTCAAGCCCAGGCCTCAATCTCATTGAAAATAGAATCAAAGTCCCCACCCTCCTCTACGGGGTCCTCCTCAACAGCAGCTGGGGCAGTAGCAACTACAGCATTTACAGGGTGCATGGATGGCAAAGCGACAGGAGGGCACCTTCCATAACCCCCTCAGGGAGGGACTCCATGAGGGAGGCAGTGCTACCCGCCTCTGCAGCTGCAGCAACCTTGGTCGACTCCAATCGATGAACATTGGTGGAAGAGACAGCAGAAAGCCCAGCACCAGCAACTCCCTTCATAGTTTTACAAGGGGTCCCTTCTCCCTCGTCAATGGAAGTGAGTACTGGGCCTCTGCTCCTAGTTTATGACCCCTCCCTCGCACCAGCACCCAAAGAGGGGGGATGGCCAGCCAGGTAAGAGCCTAGGAGTGAGGATGATCATGGGAGGGTAAAAAATGCTATTCAGTGCAAATCAAAATGTTTTGCTTTGTGGAAGTGAACTAAAATGGTTTGTTGTGAATCTGTTCAAAATAAAACTGGTTTAAGATTAACCTTTATTGAAGCTTGTCACAACATATTCCCATATTTGGACCTTAGCGTCCAAAATATGGGTGTTAGCATGAAAACCTCCAAGCTTAGTTACCAGCTTGGACCTGGTAAAGCTGCCACCACCCAAAAAATTAGAGTGTTTTGGGGCACTCTGGTCCCCCCAAAAACCTTCCCTGGGGACCCCAAGACCCAAATTCCTTGAGTCTCACAACAAAGGGGAATAAACCATTTCCCTTCCCTTCTCCCTTCCAGGTGTTCCCTCCCTGGGTTCCTGGAGAGATACACAGAAGCAAGCTCAGTGAATCTAAACAGAGGGACTCCACCCTCTCTATTTCCAGTCCTGGAAACACAAGTACCGAGAGCCAATCTCTCCCCCCACTCCCTCTTCTTCCAGAAGGAATGCAAAGTCAGGCTAGTAAATCTAACACACAGAGATTTTCTTTTCCCCCTGACTTCTTCCTCCCACCAATTCCCTGGTGAGCTACAGACTCAATTCCCTGGAGTTCCCCACTAAAGAAAAACTCCAACAGGTCTTAAAAAGAAAGCTTTATATAAAAAGAAAGAAAAAATACATACAAATGGTATCTCTGTATTAAGGTGACAAATACAGGGTCAATTGCTTAAAAGAAATATGAATAAACAGCCTTATTCAAAAAGAACACACTTCAAAACACTCCAGCAAGTACACACATGTAAATACAAAATAAAAACCATATAAATCACTATCTTATCTTTTGTACTTACAACTGGGAAACAGAAGATTAGAAAAGCAGGAGGCAGAAAAATCCTCTCATAGCCGAGAGAGTACAGGCAGAAGACACAGAACAAAGAACTCAGACACAAACTTCCCTCCACCCAGATTTGAAAAAAATCTTGTTTCCTGATTGGTCCTCTGGTCAGGTGTTTCAGGTTACTTCTTTCCAGGTGAAAGAAACATTAACCCTTAGCTATCTGTTTATGACAAAGCTAGATAAATTTCAGACTGGAAATTAAGCATGCAATTTTAAGAGTGAGAATAACTAACCGACAATTTAACAAAGGTTATGTTGGATTTTCCATCAGTGGAATTTTAAAATCAAGCTCAGATTTATTTTGTGATTAAATATATGGTCCAGTTCAAAGAGAAATTATATTTGGGGAAATAATGTCTTGTGTTATACAAGAGGTCAGACTAGATAATAACATTGGTCACATCTGGCCTTGAAGCCATGAACTGTATTTCCCTATTATTCCACTTGTCTGATGGGAGTTGTAACTCAGGTGCCCATTCTCCCTTATATACTAGGGTCCTTGACCTGACTACATTTCCCTTTGTGCACTCCTGCAGTCTGTCCAGGAAGCCCAGCTCATTGCAAAGAAGGCAGGCATGAGATATTGCACTGGAATAAATTGTCTAAGGAGATTGTGAAATCTCTGTCAATATAAAGGATGGTCTAGATAATTCTTAGCCATGCCTTGAGTGCAGGGAACTGGACTAGAAATCCTCTCAAGGTTCCTTCCTGTCCTGCCATTCTGTGATTCTGTGACTGCTCAGGGTTTAGCTGATCGCCACATTTGGGGTCTGGAAAGAATCTTCCTCCGGGGCAGATTGGCAGAAGCCCTGGAGGTTTTTCGCCTTCCTCTGCAGTATGGGGCACGGGTCACTTGCTGGAAGATTCTCTGCAGCTTGAGGTCTTCAAACCACAATTTGAAGACTTCAATAACTCAGACATAGGTTAGAAGTTTGTTATAGAAGTGGATGGGTAAGATTCTGTGGCCTGCTTTGTGCAGGAGGTCAGACTAGATGATCATATTGATCCCTTCTGACCTAAAGTCTATGAGTCTATGACTGGAGATATAACTCCTATAAGACAGTATGAATCAATATGAAGATGTTATTCATATTGAAGTGACTCAAGACATAACATTTCAGTTCTAGTCAACAAACCAAAATTAAATGTTTCTTTTCGGTAACAATGAAATGTTTTGACATTTCTGAATCAAAAATTGTGGAAACATTTTGTCCACCTCCCTCCTCCTCTCCCCCCAAAATGGCCTTTTTTGAAGTATCAAAATATTAGAATTTCCCTATGTAGTAGCGAGAGAACCTGGAGCACTGGGCCTGGTGCAAGATCTAAGGTCTGAACCAGAGGCTGGGAACCAAAGTCAGGCCACATATTGAAGCAGATGCTTATAATTTCACTGTCCAGCACAAGAACTTAGCAAAGTTGCTGCTCACATTGCTAAAATATAGGCATTCCTAAGAAGTCTTAGGCATTAGATATTTATGTAAATACATTTCGAAGGCTTGTATAGATATGCCCCAATCTAGAATAAGGTAAGATGGTGTGACAGAACAAGAAAAAGGGATGTTGTGTCCAAGGTGTAAGGAACAAGGGAAGGTAACAAACAGATGTCATGAAACATGTACAGTGTACTTAAGCTGTGCATCCCAGTTGTTTGACTCAGTCTATAAATGTTGGGAGACCTCGTCTTAACCCGTTGTGTGGCCAAGGGGACAGCAGAGATTCCCACTGCTGACTGAACCGCTCCTTGTCACAGAGCACTAATTTTTCAATGTATTTGTGCAAATTGTACAAATCATTAGGGCTGCACCTTCTGGGCAATAAACCTGGCCAAATGCCTTTGTCACCAAACTGTACCTGTGGTCTTTCTCTATAAGTGTCTTCAAGGTCTGCTAAATTAGCAGGCTGCACTCTCTGCTGGTGCTAATATCACCAGAGCTCCAAGGACAGAAGAATTGAGCTGCTGGAAAGCTGAGACCAATAACATTCCACTCTGCTGCACCCTAAGAATCAGTGACTTCTAAATTCTAAATAGTGACTTGCCTGGTTGAGACACACTGGCAAGGACTGTGTGTGAAAAGGACATATGGCCACGGTCACTGCTATATAGCAACACATGGTAATCTCTAGGAATGCCTTCTTTTCCTAAAATGGAAATGTAAGTCACCTGCTCAGATCATTGGTTCAAATTATGTCACCTGCTCAGTTGCAGGCCTGCAATGATCTTAAATTGTTGGTGTCAGGCAGAAAAAAGCATGCACTTCAGTGTTCAGGGTTTTAATTGAGGATTGAAGATGCCCATGTCCCATCATTTACTCTGTCACAGACTCCTGGTATGACCTGTCCCTGTCACTTAGAGCCTGATTTTAAAGACATTAGGTGCCTAAAGGAACAGATAAGCACCTACTGGGATTTTGAGACATGACTAGGAGATTAACTCCCATTAAAATTGATCAGAGTTAGGTGCATAGCTGCTTTTGAAAACTCCCACTAGATGCCTGAATACCTCTGAAAATCTGGTTGTAAGTAATATATGGGCCAAACTCCAACTGATTTCGATAGGATTTAGGCACCCAACCTGCCCAGGTTCTTTTAAAAATCTCAGTGCGCTCCTATCTTTTTAGTTAGGTACCAAAATACCTATAAAACTCTGGGCCCATGTCTCTCAGTGACTCAGTTCCCCACCTGTAAAATGGGGATAATATCACTTCCCTACCAGCCTGGAATGGTGAGAGGACAAACACTTTAATGGTAGTGAGATGCTGGGATACTATGGTGAGGTGTGCTGTACAAGCATAGGCGGATACTGGTGTCTCTTAGGTGTCTTGTGTGAAGTGAATTTCGTGTATCTTGGTTCATAAAAAGTGTCCACAGGGAAAAAAAATCCATTGTGGTATGAAATTAGGCTAATTTGGTTTTAATGATAGATTTTTCATATTTGTTTTATTTATGACAAAAAAAAGAAATTCTAATTAGAAATATCAGTGTATCAGTGTCAAGCAGTTACTCCTTCACACTTAGAATAAAATATCACAACTAAGAGAAGCATGGTTTATTGGTGCAGCATTTCAAGATGCTCAGACTGCATGATAATGAAATAAACCAATAAAAAGAAAAATGAGACAACATATAAAATCAAAAATCAAGTAGGTAAATCTCCACAGCAAATATTCAGATTTTGTTAACTTTGGAATGTGTGTGAATTTATTTGTGTAAACTTTATACAAGAAGGATTTAATTTTTTCATCAATAGAGCGGTTTGCAAGAGGATAGCTAGATAATCACTGAGGCTCTTTTACAGTATTCTGGCAGTGTACAAGAAAATGAAAGTGGATGTAATTGTAATTTACACTCACTTTTATACAGCCAGTTTGGTATAAAGGCCGCTCAGCGTAAGCCAGAATCCAGCCTCCAACCTCTTATATATATCTATGATCCCATATGCAGGAGCGGTCAAAAAGGGCAGGTGCAGGTAATGGCATGAGATGACAAATACATCACCTCTTAATATGGTCTTACTTGGCATTAAGGTTCCACTTCTAAGTTGTTTAAAAGGAAATAGTATGTGAGCAATAGATGTTATCAGCATGTTACAGATCTGATTAGTATGTGTTGTTGAGGGTTATGTGTCTTCAAGATGTTGTTGAATGTTATAAACCATATTTAAAAGCAATTTCTTCATCTGTTGGACTCTGTAACTATTGATTGGCCATAAATTAAAATATTTATTGAGCCTTTATAAATTATTTGTAAGTGGAACCTTAAAATAATGTGGGACCCAAGCTATATGTTGTGTTAATTCTTACATGTCCCCAATTCGACAAAGCACTTAATCATGTGCCTAACTTTAAGCATATCAGTTGTCCTAATTTGCTGAATTGCAGCCATATATAAGAGTAGAGATTTGAGTTCCCTTTATGTAGCAATGGGTATCTCTGTCCTGTACACAGAATGTGGATGCGGTGAGAGGGCAAAGATCAGATTGAAGCTGAAAACGTCAATGTGAATTTCCTAACATTTGACTGAATTATTCCTCATTGTCTTTTGTCAATGAGAGATTCTGGTGCTCAAGGACTGCAGCAAGAGGACCTTCAAATGCTGCTGCTTCCAATGGTGGTATATTGCTTCACTGCTAACCCAATATTCATCCTGTAAGTGTGATGAAAACAATTCTTTGAAGTCAGAAGCTCTTCTCTTCCCATGACCTACCCCAGAGGTTGTTTCACTCTATTACCCTTGATGTCTATTTGTCTAAAAATAAAATAAATCTTTATTCTCATGCTCTTCTTCATAATTGAAAATGCTCATTAGCAGAGGTGTCAAGGGAGATTTCACTTCTTGTCTGCAAGATAAATGATGAAACAGGAGAGATATTCACTGTCTGCTAAGAGAAAGAAGGCAAGACGCACCAAGGATGGCAGCAGCATCAGAGTCTCTAAACAGGAGCAGACAGGTCTCATTACTGAGAGATTGGAAGCCCATGAAGTAGGTGGGAATAGAAGACTGCAGCACCTGTATTCTTGTCTTTGGATGAAGTGGTCACGGTTGAGCTTTGGGTTTCTTCTGTACCTGTGTTAAGGTAAACACACTTTCCCACTCTCTTAGTTTGCAATAAAATTATGCAGTGTAGAAAACCTTTTCCACTCAACCTACCTGATGTAGGATTTTTCTACTCTGGACCTCTACATAAGTCATAGGGTTATGTAAAGAATCAATTAATTGGTCCTGTTTTAGCTCTCATGCACCTAAGTCCCACTGAAGCCAATGGGACTTAGACATATGCATAAATCTATGCAACACTAAAGTGATATGCAGAAAAAGTTGGTCATGTGCTAAGGCACCTGATGGAATTGGGGCCTTAGGATTGTAAAATACTTTGAAGATGAAAAGGACTCGATACATATAAATTGTTCATACTATTTTAGTGTTTAAATGGGGAAAATATGTCCTAGAAGAGTCAGACTTATTCTATAGCAGTCTGGTGGTAAATGAAACTTCAAGACGCTTTTTTATTAAATTGAAGGCTAGATACACAACCGCGCTACATCACCGCAGCTGCTGTAGTGAGTATGGGAAGACATACTATGCCCACGCCACCGGGAGAGCATTCTCCCATTGGCATAATTACTCCACCTCAAGAAGAGGCAGAAATTATATCAGCAGGAGAGCATATCCTGCCAACATAGTGCAGTGTGGACACCACTTTAAGTCTCTGTAACTTGCATTACTCAGAAGGTTGGCTTTTTCACACCTCTGAGCAATGTAAATTCCTTCAAATTAAGCGGTAGTGTACACAAGCCCACAGATTAACCATGTGGGAAAACAAAGATGCATTTATTTACCTTTTCCATGCAAGGTTTTCCTACTGTAAGGGCAGTTTATATTTTGCTGTGGTTGGTCAATAATAAGCCAACTGGAAAATGTCAACTATTTTTTCACAGGATATTTCAATTCTCCTTTCCCATATTTTTTTTCTAAATTTCCCATAAAATGTCTTGCTTTTTGAAAGTCTTGGTTAGAAATAATTAGGTTTTGGTAGACATGTCTGATTTCCAAAAAACATTTTCCTGAAAACTGAACCGAGAAATTGCATTTTTTTAATTAAAAGAGAAAAAATATCCCCACATTTTGTGTTTTTTTCAAGAAAATTTTTTTTTACAAAAAAATGAATAGTTTCCATTACAAATGTTCCTTTTGTCAAAAACGCTTTTATCATTTTAAAATATTTCAGTTTAAAAGTTTCAATTAACTAGTAAGAGTCAACAACTATACATTGTGAATTTCCTTTAAATTAAATATTATTATTAGCACAAACCCAGATATCTTTAGTGCAATTGTAAGCTGGATATTTATATTCTAGATGCCATAGTTGAGACTACCAGCCTCAGGACATCCTATAACAGGCAGGAGAAATCTCACTGCCCTCCTCAGGTTTACATACAGCCTTCTGCCCTAGCTCACAGCAGGGAGTTGAGGGATTTGAATCTACAGCTGTGAATAGAGCTGTGAACCCCTCTATTCGGCACTGGTGAGGCCACACCTGGAGTATTGTGTCCAGTGTTGGTCCCCTCACTACAGAAGGGATGTGGACAAATTGGAGAGAGTCCAGCGGAGGGCAATGAAAATGATTAGGGGGCTGGGGCACATGACTGGCAAGGTGAGGCTGAGGGAACTGGGGCTATTTAGTCTGCAGAAGAGAAGAGTGAGGGGGGATTTGATAGCAGCCTTCAGCTACCTGAAGGGGGGTTCCAAAAATGATGGAGCTCGGCTATTCTCAGTAGTGGCAGATGACAGAACAGAAGCAATGGTCTCAAGTTGCAATGGGGGACATCTAGGTTAGATATTAAGAAACACTGTTTCACTAGGAGGGTGGTGAAGCACTGGAATAGTTTACCTTGGGAGGTTGTGGAATCTCTATCCTTACAGGTTTTTAAGGCCCCGCTTGACAAAGCCCTGGCTGGGATGTTTTACTTGGTGTTGGTCCTGCTATGAGTAGGGGATTGGACTAGACGACCTCCTTAGGTCTCTTCCAACCCTAATATTCTATTATTCTATGATTCTAACACCCGCAGTCATGGTATCTCCTATCATAGATCATAAGAACATAAGTATAGCCATATTGGGTTTGCCAATGGTCTATGTAGGTCAGTATCTTGTCTTCCACCATTGACCAGTACCTGAACGTCAGAGGGAGTGAAGAGAACCTGGCAATTATAGCTTCCTGGCTTCTGGCAGTCAGAGGTTTTGGGTCACCCAGAGCATAGGGTTGCATCCCTGATAATCTTGGCTTCTAGCCACTGATGGTTTTGAAGATCCCAGACTTCTCTTCCTTTTATTTAGTTTATTCAGAGAACCATCTAGCCTCTCCTCAAACTGTTTTGTTTCCTTCATATATTTTATAGAGTCAGAGATTCTCAGGCCACATGGACCACTGTGATCTCATGAGTTCTACGTGAGTCTGATCTCACAGAACACAGGACTTCCACAAAATAATTCCTGTCTGAACTAGATCATATCTTGTGGAAAAATCACCACTCTTGATTTAAAAATTGTAAAGTGATGGAGAATCCACCACAAGCTTTGGAAAGCTGTTCAATTGATTAATTATTTGTTGAAATTACACTTTATTTTCAGTTTGAATTTGTCTATGAAGTGTTAAGTTCCCATATTCCTGTGTGTGTGCTGATGGTTCAGTTAATATAGAGAGCCACATAATGGAGGTTCCAATAAACAGGTTTCTATTGTATTTCCCATTAAGTGGAAATTGTCCCCAAGAAGACCCTGGTGGCTGCTGGGACTGATGGTTTTTGTCACTTTCACAACTTCAATTAAAATATAATACTGACAAATATCATTGCAGGTGGTGAGAAGGTGGTAACCAGTGTTACAGACTTACGCCTTGACTACTTATTTCCATCATTTTGATGTTTTGGGTTGTGAGGGATGGCTGGACACAAGAGCAATATTTCTGTCTGTGCAATTGTAATTACAAACACAGACATAATGTAAATAGGTAGATAAAAGGTGCATTTTGCCAGCTGATTTTTAGCCCATGTTGAACAGAACAGTCAATGCAATAACAAAAAACAAATTACATACCAATTTAAAACTAATTCTTTTTAATGCTCTCTTTTGAAGTTAAGATGTGACTTGATTACAGTTTGCAAGTATCTACATGGGGAACTAGAATTTAATAAAGACAAATTCTCTGTCTGAAATACACAATATAGTCTCTCAAAGTGCTTTCCAGTGCTACATTTCTATCATTCAAGGATCTATATTAGACAAAATCAAGACTGGACTCTATATGTAGAGGATGTTTCTTCGCCCATTTGTCAAGAGGTGGGGTAGAAGAGAAGATCATACCATGATTATGTCTGTCATTTGTTGGGTTTATGGATGGATCTTTTCATGGATTTTGAAGACATAGGATTTTCTAAGAAGTGGCAGAAATTAAGGTACACAAATACCATTTCACATCAACCTTAGCTGTATGCTTAACTTCCTTAGACGCCTTTAAAAATTCCAACCCATGATTCTAGACACCCTGGCACTCAAATGTGAGTCTTCCAACCAATCATTTTAGTCTTAGCCAACTGACTTGCGTTATGTAATATTTATGGAATTACATTTATATTGCTGCATGAAAACTTAAGACCATTTTCATCAAATAATGTCACAGACTTCCATTTACTTGTCCTAGATACACCTCATGGCAAAAACAGAACAGGGAAATCAAACAACCATCACAGAATTTATCCTCCTGGGATTTGGGAGTCATCCTGGACTGCGTGTTTTTCTCTTCCTGCTGTTTCTAGTGATCTACATTCTCACTGTGGCTGGAAACATCCTCATCATTGTGCTAGTTGTGGCTGATCAGCACCTTCACACCCCCATGTACTTCTTCCTGGGGAACTTGTCCTGCTTAGACACCTGCTACACTTCCACCATCCTGCCTAGGATGATGGCCAGTTTCCTGACAAATGAATATGTCATTTCAGTAAATGGCTGTTTCTTGCAATATTATTTCTTTACCTGGCTAGCAGGATCTGAGTGTTGTCTCTTGTCTGTCATGTCTTATGATAGATATGTAGCGATATGCAAACCACTGCAATATGCAACTCATATGAATGGCAAATTCTGCCTCCAGCTAGCAGCAGGGTCTTGGATCAATGGGATGGTGGCTAGTGCTATAGTAACATCTCTGATGTCATGTTTAATCTTCTGCGGCCCCAGTGAAATTGACCATTTCTTTTGTGATTTCACCCCAGTAATTAAACTCTCCTGCAGTGACACCCGCCCGATTGAACTTGTTACTTTAGTCCTGGCCTCCATATTCACCCTGCCCCCATTTCTATTAACTCTCATCTCCTACGTTTGCATCATCATCACGATCCTGAGAATTCCATCTACCACTGGGAGGCAAAAAGCATTTTCCACCTGCTCCTCCCACCTCATTGTGGTGACCATTTTCTATGGGACCCTGAATATTGTGTACCTGTCTCCAAAAACCCCCACTCTGAGAGACCTGAACAAAGTCTTCTCCGTCTTCTACACAGTTCTGACTCCTCTAGTCAACCCCATCATCTACAGCCTGAGAAATAAAAACGTCAAGGAGGCTTTGGCGCATGTTAGGAGTGAGTGTGTGGCCTTGACAAGAGACCAGAGAATCCATGCTAATTTTTAAAGTACACTGAAAAGGGAAACAATCATAGCTAAACAAGTCTGGCCTGTGATCTCTGACCTTACAGTCTGGCAGGTACCCAGGTTATGATTCATTCTCATCTGGCTTCTGTTGTTGCTTCTCTTTCATTTTGAGTTTTAGAAAAGGGGTGGTGATGGCAAGGGACAAGGGCAGGCTTCTGTTGCAGCACACAGCTGGCTGGTGGCTTTTAGAAATGGGCTGAGAAACCTGTCAGATAGATGGATGAACAGGATGAAATCCAGACTCAGAGGCTTGGATACATAGAGGAGCTGAGGTGCCTAATTCCAGATTTAGGAACCTGCATCCCATTTTTAGGCATTACCAAAATCCACAAAATGACATCTGATGAGTGCCTCACCCAGTAGGTGCCTAAACTCACTCAGCGCCAACATTTTTGCACCTATCTTCCTGCCTTTGTGCATGTGCACTGCTGCTTTTATCTAGGCCTCGGGCACCTATATTCTCCCTCATATCCTTTAGCCCGGGGTTTCGGGCACTCACCTAGCATGTGGGAGAACCCCTGTTGCAGTTCCCGCTATGCCTGCTGAGGGAAAGGGATTGAAGAGGGATCAGCCACTTCTCAGTTGAGTGCTCTAACCACTGGGCTATAAAGTCTTCTTGCTCTTTCCGTGGCCCAATTAATAAGTAATTATTCAATTATTTAATTAAAGTGGAGCCACTCTGACAGGAGAGATTGAGGAAGACCCATATCTGAATATCCCATAGCCCAAGGGGGGCTCCAGGCTATAAGGGAGCTCAGTGTCTCAACACCTTTGTACATTGCTTTGTGGATCTGGGCCAAAGTTCCTTAAGACAAATGGAGGGGAGGAAGGTTGGTTATGTAGAAAATATGAGACAAAGACTTAGGCTGGGGTTTTCAAAGGGGCTTAAGGGTCTTAGGTATCTAACTCCTGTTGTATTTCAGTTTGGATATCTAAATCCATGGCATTATTTGAAAAATCCCAGCATAAATACAGAGCAAATTATGCATGTAGCTGTTTGTACCTGATGCATTATATGTATTATAATTTAAAAAATTTATTTCTATTGAAAATAAAATAATACTTTATATGTGAGATCACGATTATATGAAAATGAGGAATATGGGGGTTACTGTACGCTCCGCCAAGGTATAGAATGTCACACACACTCCAAGACTATTGTGGATTTGGAAGTACTGGTCCTTACATTATCTCAAAAAAATCAGTTCTATGAAGCATAAAAAAGTGCACACTTTAGAGGATCTAAAACCACACAGAAGAGGATAATTGTTTATGCAGACAGAAACACACGCACATTTGTGTGTATGCACACATCAGCTAATGTAAACATTCTAGCATAGTCTATAAAACCATTGAATTAGTGCATCACAATGTATTGCCCACTTCTGGAGAAAGCTGTCTTATCTTGACCTGAATTACTCTGCTGTTTTGAGGGAACCCCAAGACTAACAATTTCTTTCTTATTGCAAATCCTGTGGGGTAGATTGTTGTTCCCAGTCCAGTTCAAAGTTTTTAAGTACAATCGAGTCTCAAAACTTTTTAATAAGGTCTCACTTCAACCCGTCACCATTAACCTTTTATGTCTCCAAAGCGTTTGTTTTTATTAATGCCTCATGTCACTGACCTGTGTTTTCCCAAATGTAATTGCACTTAGTGAAATAACCTAATGAGCCCCTGGAGGAAAATCTGTCATCGTATGATGAAGCACTAGTTTACCTTTCGGAGTGATGACAATAGGCCAGATTGCCAGCTGGATTACCTTGATATGAACTCCATCGGAGTGAGTGGGCCAGATCCCCAGCTGGTGTAAACCAATGAATCTCCATTGGGGTTAGTGAACAACATTCTCTTCTGATGTAAATTGATGTAGATCTGCTGGATCTGTGGGCCAGATCCCCAGCTGGTAGGCATAAGCTGTATTTCCACTGGAGTCAATAGGCCAAATCCCCAGCTGATGAAATTGATGTAGCCTCATTAAAGTAAACAGAGCTATGGGTTTACTAGAACTGAGAATCTATCCCTATAGCTGCCCCTTTCTTATCCTCTAATTTCTGCAGCCATATAGAGCTCTGGGTATGGTATAGCTACCCCATTTTTCCACCCTAGAGCTTCTGCTGACAGCTGGGCAACATTATGCAGTATAGCTGCTCCTTTCTCCTGGAGCAGTCCAGACAGTCCCACTAATCCCATGTCATTGTTATTGTAGTTTATTCTCAGGTATACCCGGTCACTCAGATTCTCACACTCCAGAAATGTGCTCCTAACCCAAGCTAACATAGAGTGGCTCCTTATTACCCTCTAGTGGTCAGAGCTGGTACAGCAGCTTATGAGTCTGCTGTTTTCTGCATACTAGTTCACATAGTGCTTGTAGCAAAGGCAGTATGGAATCCTCCCTGAAAATCGACAGGCCCTGTGTTGAAGCCATACATAGCTTCTATCAAAGGACATTGTCATCTAGTGCCACACAATAGCGTACAGCCAAATACACACAGTACTGCACAGCCCACATATACACAAACACACAATAGAGTCCAGTCTGCACGCAAACACACAATCATGTTCAGATCATGTACACATGCAAAACCACAACAGTGTCAAGTCTAGATTTACACTGATATAATCAGCATGCAGCTCTAAAGGCTTATCTGCAAAGTGAGAGACAAGCCAGAACTCACAACAGTGTGGCTGTCAACCAATAGTATTAATAGATTCCAAGGCCACAAGGGACCATTGTGATCATTCAGTCTGATTTCTTGATCACAGAACTTGGTAAATGGTTCCACTGGTTAAGAATTTACACCTTGTTTGTACTCTAAATTTGTCTAACTTCAACTTTCAGTCTTTGGACCATGTTATACCTTTGGTTACTAGACTGGAGAGCCCATTATGAAGCATTTGTTCCCATGTAGGTATCTGTATACTGTGTTCAAGTCAGAGCTTGACATTATCTTTGTTAATCTGAATAGATTGAGCTCCTTGAAAAATGTACATGTCAGATCCACAGCTTGTGTAAATTGGCATGTTAGCACTGGCTTCAATGGGCCCAGTCCCTGGCTGGTGTAAATGGATGTAGCTCCATTGAAATCAGAAAGCCAGACCCTCATAAGGTGTAAATTGGTTAAACACTATCAAAGTGAATAGAACTACACTGGTTTGCTAAGGATCTAGCCCTAAATGTTAAGGACTGATTATTTTCTCACATATGTCAGTTTTATGACAGTCTGACTCAGTTGATGGCATGTGGAACAGCCTTCCAAGGTGAGCAATGGGGGCAAAAAACCTAATTGGCTTCAAGAATTAGCTTGATAAGCTTATGGAGGGGATGGCATGATGAGACTGCCTACAATGGTATGTGGCCCATCAGCAATTGCCAGTAGCAAAATTCCCTAAATCCTGGAGACGGGACACTTGATGGAGAAGAGTGTAAGTTACTACAGATAATTAATTCCCAGCTATCTGCCTGATAGGTCTTGCCCACATACTCAAGGTCTAACTGATCGCCATAGTTGGAGTCAGATTGGCTGAGACCCTGAGGGATTTTCACCTTCCCCTGCGGCACAGTGCATGGGCCACATGCAGATTTAAACTAGTGTAAATAGTGAATTTTCTGTAATTAGAAGTGTTTACACCATGATTTGAGGATGTCACTAATTCAGCCACAGGCTAAGAGTCTATTTCAGGAGTGGGTGGGTGACATTCTGCGACCTGCAATGTGCAGGAAGTCAGATTAGATTATCATGATGATGCCTTTTGACCTTAATTAATACACAAAAGGGAAAGAAGCTCCCATCCTGACTTTCTAGTGTCCATGGAACAGGTGTAAGTGGCAACACAGTTTAATAGGCATTGCCTGGGCACAGAATGAAAGGCTGATTCTTCACTGCTATGAAATACCCACCAGCTTAACTCGAGGATTGGGTCAGATCTTTTACTGATGTAAATGAGCCTAACTACATTGACATCATTGAAGTTAATCTGGATTTGCACTGGGGGCAACTGAGAGCAGAATCTTGTCCACTTCTGTATAAACTGTGTTGTCATGGGAAATAACTGACATAGGCTGGGAAACACAAACTGAAATAATATTTATTGGAGAAAGACAGACAATTAATTCTATGTGAATAACCTCCCCCTAGTAAATCTCCTCAATGAAGATTTGATCTCCTTGTTCCTCATGCTGTAGATGACCAGATTCATCACTGGAGGCACCATGGAATAGAGAACAGACACCACAAGGTGCATACCTGATGCTGAGCTGGAAGTGGGCTTCAGGAACGCAAAGATGCCAGTGCAAACAAACGAGACCACGGTGAGGTGAAGGAGGCAAGTGGAGAATGCTTTTTCTGGCCCTGCGCAGAGGGGATTCTCAGCACTGCTTTGAAGATCTGAATGTAAGACACAATTATAAAAACAAAACAGGTGAAGACTATGAATGCACTAAAGATGAGAGCCCCAATTTCACTGAGGTTCAAGTCAGAGCAGGAGAGCTTGAGGAGCTGGGAGAATCCACAGAAGAACTGATCCACCATGTTGTCTGCACAAAAAATGACTGTAAATGCTTTCCCAGTGTGAAGTGTAGAGTAAAGAATTCCACCGATCCAGGCACTGATTGCCATTTGCACACAAACTCTCCTGTTCATCACACTCTCGTAGTGCAGTGGTTGGAAGATGGCAAAGTATCAGTTGTAAGCCATGATGGGGAGAAGGGAAAAATCTGTTCCCATGAAGAAGATGATGAAAAAGACTTGGGTGACACATCCAGCATAGGAAATTGATCTTGAGTTGATTAGGGAATTGGCCATGGATTTGGGGATGGTAATAGAGATGGAGCTGAGGTCTAGAATGAACAGGTTCACCAGGAAGAAGTACAAGGGTGTGTTAAGATGGTGGTCAAGGGCTAAAGCTGTGATGATGAGGGGTTTTGTAACACACAAATACCACTGGTGGCATATATACTGTGTGATGATGAGAAGGTTCCCCAGCAGAACCAAAGAGCCCTGAATCCAAGCCACCCACCCTAATCACTATACTATACTTTTCCACTGTTAAAGATTGTAGAAATCTGCAGTGCTCTTATAAGCAATAAGAGCAGTAGTACATAAGAACAGAAGAATGGCCATGCTGGGTCAGACCAAAGGTCCATCTAGCCCAGTGTCCTGTCTTCCTACAGTGGCCAATGCCAGGTGCCCCACAGAGAACGAACCGAAAGATAATCACCAAGTAACACATCCCCTGTTGCCCATTCCCAGCTCCTGGCAAACACAGGCTAGAGACACCATCACTGCCCATCCTGGCTAATAGCCATTGATGGACCTATACTCCAGGAATATATCTAGTTCCCTTTTGAATCCTCTTATAGTCTTGTCCTGTACAACATCCTTCAAAAAAGAGTTCAACAGGTTGACTGTGCGTTGTGTGAAAAAATACTTCCTTTTGTTTGTTTTAAACCTACTGCTTATTAATTTCATTTGCTGATTCCTATTTTTTGTGTTATGAGACAAGGAGTAAATAAAACTTCCTCCTTTACTTTCTCCACACAAGTCATGATTTTATAGACCTCGATCATATCCACCATTAGTCATCTCTTCCAAGCTGAAAATCCTGGTTTTATTAATCTCTACTAACATGGAACCTGTTCCATACCTCTAATTATTTATGTTCAATCACAGAATATCAGGGTTGGAAGGGACGTCAGAATGTCATCTAGTCCACCCCCCCGCTCAAAACAGGACTAATTAACAACTAAATCATCCCAGCCAGGGCTTTGTCAAGCCTGACCTTAAAAACCTCTAAGGAAGGAGAGTTCACCACCTCCTGAGGTAACCCATTCCAGTGCTTCACCACTCTCTGAGTGAAAAAGCTTTTCCTATTATCCAACATAAACCTCCTCCACTGCAACTTGAGACCATTACTCCTTGTTCTGTCATCTGCTACCACTGAGAACAGTCTAGATCCATCCTCTTTGGAACCCCCTTTCAGGTAGTTGAAAGCAGCTATCAAATCCCCCTTCATTCTTCTCTTCTGCAGACCAAACAATTCCAGTTTCCTCAGTCTCTCCTCATAAGTCATGTGCTACAGCCCCCTGATCATTTTTGTTGCCCTCCGCTGGACTCTTTCCAATTTTTCCACATCCTTCTTGTAGTGTGGGGTCCAAAACTGGACACAGTATTCCAGATGAGGCCTCACCAATGTTGAATAGAGAGAGATGATCACATCCTTCAATCTGCTGGCAATGCCTCTACTTATACAGCCCAAAATGCCATTAGCCTTCTTGGCAACAAGGGCACACTGTTGACTCATATCCAGCTTCTTGTCCCCTGTAACCCCTGTAACACTCTTGCCTTTTTCTGAAACTGTTCCAGTTCCAATATATCTTTTTTGAGATGAGGAGACCACATCCACATGCAGTATTCAAGATGTGGATGTGCCATGAATTAATAAAGAGACAATATGACATTTTTTCTGTTATTATCTATCCTTTTCCTAGTGTTTCACAACATTCTCTTAGCTTTTTGACTTCCGCTGCACACTGAATGGATGTTTTCATTGAACTATGCCCAATGACTCCAAGATCTCTTTTGAGTGGTAACAGCTAATTTAGTTGGGATTACGTTTTCCAATTTGCATTTATCAACATTTAATTTCATCTGCCATTTTGTTGCCCGCTCACCCAGCTTTCTAACGGTTCTTTGTAACTCTTCAGAGTCTGTTTTGGACTTCACTATCTCTTGCTACCTCACTGTTTACCCCTTTTTCCAGATTATCTATGAATATGTTGAATATTACTGGTCCCAGTACAGAGCACTGTGGGACACCATTAATTATCTCTCTCCATTCTGAAAACTGACTATTTATTTCTATCCCTTGTTTCCCTTCTTTTAACCCCTTTTTGATCCATGAGAGGACTTTCCCTCTTATCCCATGACAGCCTACTTTTCTTAAGAGCCCTTGGTGAGGGACCTTGTCAAAGGCTCACTGAAAATCTAAATACTCCATATCTACTGTATCTCCCTTGTCCACATACTTGTTGACCCTCTCAAATAATTCTAGTAGATTGGTGAAGCATGATCTACCTTTACAAAAATCACAATGACACTACCCCAATCAATCACGTTCATCTATTTGTCCAATCAATCTGTTCTTTTCTGTAGTTTCAATCAACTTGCTTGATACTGAACTGAGGCTTACGAGCCCGTAATTGTCAAGATCACGTCTGGAGCCTTTTTTTTTAAATTGGCATCATATTAGCTATCCTCCAGTCATTTGGTACAGCAGCTAATGTGATAGACCCAGGCCAGTTGGATACAGCAGAATAGCCCTGTTGGTATCCAGGAAGTGGGCAGGTAAAGCCCGCTCACTGCTAAAGGACCTCCCCTCAGTCTAAGGGGAGGAACCACAGGTCTGTGATACCAAATAAATACGGGCGACAACTAATGAAACATACAGGATCAGGAGTGAGGTCATAGGACTAAACGAAGGGAACCTGATGGGGACACCGAGCACAGAAACCCGGACAACGCCCACTGCTCCTCAAAGGCATCAAGGAAGCCAGCAGACGCAGTCCAGAGGAACTCTGTCCGGATGCGTGAACGGACGGAGGAGCGGAAATAGGCCCCACTGTTGCAGGAAATCCCTTCGGCCAGCCTCCTCTCCCTGGTTTTGTAGATGGCTAATTTGGCCAGGGCTAAGAGGAGGATGATAAGGAGATCCCGCAACTTTGTAGGGCCATGGATGGGGGGTGCATAGATGAACAGGTGAGGGGAAAAGTGCAACCAAAAACGTAAGAAGAGATTTAAGAGGAGCCAAAATAGGGGCTGCAACCTGGTGCATTCTAGATAAATGTGCGCCAGGGTTTCCTTCATGCCACAAAACGGTCAGGTGTTTGGGAGAGGGGTAAACCATGCCAAGTACACGCCTGTGCTCATGGTCTCATGAAGGAGCGGCCAACTGATATTCCCGGCGGGCTTTGGAATCAGGGTGGAGTACAAGATAGCCCACCGCTGCGTCTCACCCTCGAAAGGTGGCAGAAGGTCCCTCCACTTTGTGTCGGGGTGAGACGCGAGGGTGCGGAAGTGAAGAGTGTGAGGCACGAGGGTGTACAGATGTTTCCTTGGTGCAGTTTGGAACAGAACCAGCTGCAAGTCGTGCAGCCGGCTCGCAGTGAAAAGGTGGGGGTGCCAATTGGGTCCACGGGGCAGAGGCCTGATGAAAAAGTCCACAGGTTCTGGGGTGGAGGGTGGGCTGGGTGTGCCCTCTAGCAGGACCCTTTCGAGGTAGGTCTGAGCAGCGGGTGGTAAACCAGCCTTCACCTCTTGGAGTACGCGCTGGGGAGTGCGAGGTCTGGAGAGCCCCATGCGCCGAGTGAGCGTCAAGGGATCTAGCCAGTCTCCCCGGTCGTAGTCCAGGAGGTCTCCAACCCTGGTGACTTCTGCCAAGACCAACCTCTGGCACATAGTGGGGGACTCTGCCACCTGCACATGAAGCTGGGGATTGTGTAGCAGGGGCTCCACGAGGAGATCAGCTCCCATGGTGGCCGCCACAGACCTGGTCATTGAAAAGAGCTTCCAGGTCCGGAGGAGGTCTTGGTAGAAGACTGGCAGCCCAGAAAGGTCTCGCAGAAGACCTTTAGGATGGAGATAAAGGAGCTGCCAGTCATATCGGAGCCCTCAGAAGTGGCGGAGGAAAGCGTGCGCCAGTACTCTCCAAGCCGGACTACCTGCACCATACAGGAACCTCTGCAGGGCCTGCAGGTGGAAAACATGGACCTGAGTGTGTAGGCTCTTCAGGCCCTGCCCCTCCTCCTCCAGGGGCAGGTGGAGGACCCCTGCAGAGACCCAGTGCAGTCCTGGCCAAAAGAACTCCACTTTCACTGTCTGGAGGTTGACCAGAAAACCCAGGGCTGGGACCAGGATGTTGAGCCGGTACCAGAGCATGGACAGGACTAGTTGTTTGAGCACCAGTGCTCTCCCTTGGAGGGAGAGGCACCGGAATAATCCTGTCCATTTCCGGAGCTGCTCCATCACCCTGCCCTCTAAACCATGCCAGTTCTCTGGCGGAGACAGACCATCCCTATACCCTAGTTTCAGGAGGTCCCGCACCAGATACAGGTTATCAACTATTGTGCAGCCCGGGACGGTGTAGGTCTGATCTGGGTGGGCCCAAGCCTTCCGCTTGCCCCGCTTCCCCTACACTAAGGATCAGCCCTCCATGGTATCATCCGGGTGCTGGCTAACAGGGGTCAGGTCGAGGGGCAAGGGTGATGGCTCAGGGAGACAATGGTGGGGCAGCATGTAGGAGGGAGGAGTCTCCCTGGGGCGGGCCCTCTCCTGCGCCCGGTGGTATCTCTGCCGCATCCTCCTCCACAGGCCCCGCCAGATTGCAGACAGCAGAGGCGGGGCTCTCCTGCTTGTCTGGGCAAGCTGGGGGGAGTATCCCTTGGGCCTGAGTGGGAGCAGTCGTGGACCGGGAACGAGGAGGGGCAGCTCTGGGCACTGGGCAGCCAGAGGTATTGGCAATGACCAGGCCAGTGCCTTGCCAGGGCTCAGGGGTCCCGGATGCTCCTCCCTGCCGGGCCAAAGGCCAGTTCTCTGGACATGCCCCATTGCCCAGCAGAGCTAGCACCGGGCCTCCCCAGCAGAATAATGCACCCAGTAGTGGGCTCCCTGGCAGGGGACCAGTAAGGACCCCTCGAGCGCCTCTCTATCATGCACCGCCGGCGGCAGTTGAAGCTGCACTTGCTGGCGGAACAAGAGGAAGAGATGGAGGGCAGAGTCTTCACAGCCCAACGGGAGATGGCTGATGACAGAGATAGGATGCCCCAGAGTAGGGAGGGCAGGTAGCAGGGTGGCATTGGGCAGGAAGGGAGGGACAGATGTCAGGATTAAGCACATCCCCAGGTCTTCCAACGGCTCCAGATGGACGAACATGCCCCCCACTGCCAGGTCCATCCCCGCCGCCTCCTGGGCGGCGGTATCCGATGCTAGGAAGAAGACCACCCTTCCATACATTTTGGAGGCCACCACGATGGCTGTGGGTCCCACCACCCTCACCAATGCCCGCATGTAGGTCTCCACGTGGAGCGAGGTGGGCACCAAGAGGCAACAGACACCATGCTTCCTGGTCAAGGTGGGGAAGGGGCCACGGCCGCTATAGATGGTAGTGGAAATGGTGGTCGGAGGAGCAGCGACAGGCGGGGGGGGGCACCACCAACTGGGCGTATGCCCTGGGACTGGGGAAAGGGCACCCAAGGAGCTGGTGGAGGGAGCAGCAGGGAAGGATGCTGCGGCCTGTAGCAGGGTTGCAGCAGTGGAGGTAGCCCCTGCCATGGAGGGCCCAGTTTTTTTAGCGGGGCCCTTACCCTTCTTTCTTCCCTGACCTTTCCCGCCAGCAGGGGGGCTCCCCCTGAATTGGAAGGGGCGAGGGACATGGCAGCAGCGGAGGTCTCCCCAGTGCTCACCGCTGCTGGCACCCCAATGGGGCCGGTAGCAGGTGGACCAGCAGCGACGGTTGACGAAGAGGCTTGGGGAATGGGCGCGGGGGCAGGTCGAGGAGGGGCGGTGGAAGCATCATGAGGGGTCTCCTCAACCATGTCCCCCGAAATAATGAGAGCATGGAGGGGGACAAACAGTGAGAGGAGGCAACCACCCCTCCTTGCTAGGCTGCAGGCAGCGAAGGAGGGCGCCAGAAGGGAAGGCTAAATGGGTGTGGGAAGATATTAAGGACTTATGGCGGGGAGGGTGTCAGTTACTGACTCAGAGGGGAATTCTGGCTCCTTTAGCTGCACTAGGGAGTAGGGGAGGATAACGGCATAGGGGAGTGCAGTGAACAAGGATAAACTCAAACAGGGGAGGGGCACAAGCACGTGGGAAGGGGCATGGGCACACGAAAGGAGTGGCTAATCAGGGCTGGGGGAACCACGGAGTAGGGAGAAGAAAAAAAAAGTCCATCTGGGAATGGGGCAGAGGGACCAAGGGGCTAGCTTTAGGGCTGTGGTAGGACAATCAGGGTTGCAGATAGAAACGGGCAGGGCAGACAAACATGCCAAAGGAGAGAAGGTCAGCCCAAAGGGTGTGTGTGTGTGTGTGTGCACCCACCAGCACTTGTACAAAACATCAATTGTAGCTGGCTGCTCCTGCAGGCCCAAACAATAGAAATGGGCACGGCAAGCCAGGTGAGAATCTCAGTCCCAGAGGCAGGAGGTCAAGGTAGAGAGAAAACTGCCAGCGGAGGTGGTGGAGGGGGCAACAATGGTGGTGAGGGTGAAGGGGACATGGATGGACCGGGGGCAGGCTCCACGCCATACCCCTGGTGTCCCCACAAACACAGTCCAGATCCCCACCACAAGAGCACAGTCCAAAAAATACTCAGTCCTTAAGTGCTCCCTCCACGGTGGTTTTCAGAGTCTCTATGTGGTCCTCCAGCAGCAGGCAATCCTCTTCTTCTCCTCCTTGGGGCTCCAGCAGCTCCACAGCAGCAAACACAGCATCTCCAGGTGGTGGTTTGGTGGCCAGGCAGGAGGGACCCTGCTCAGATGATAATGGTGGTGGCGGAGTCCTCAGTAAATAGGGCTGGAGCTGGGGTCCCTCACTCCCCTCCTCTGGGGAGCAGGCCAACAGCCCCCACCCACCCAAGGGGCTGTAGGTGGAGTAAAGGCAGCAACCGAGGGGCGGGGTGGTTCACTAGCCAGCCAGCCAGCAAGCAGATAGCAGAGAAAGGGGGTGGGTGGTGGTGTCTAGCCCAGCCAGAGGGGCAGCTGGAACAGCAGCAGCAGCATCAGCCCTTTGTCATAAACAGATAGTTAAGGGTTAATGTCTCTTTTACCTGTAAAGGGTAAACAAACAGGGAACCAAACATCTGACCAGGGGACCAATCAGGAGACAAGATACTTTCAAATCTCGGTGGAGGGAAGCCTTTGTTTGTGTTTTTTGGGTTTGGCTTAGTTCTCTCTGGGTTCTGAGAGTAACCACATGTACCTACAGGCTCTCTAACCTTCTGTTCAAATTTAGTAAGTACAAAAGGTAGAAAGGAGGTTTAGTCTTTTTGATTGTTTTTCTTTATTTGCAAATATGTATCTGACTGGTAGAATTCTAATGTGTATTTGGCTGAAACTATTTTAAATTGTATTTCTGCTGGAGGAGGCTTTTTCTCCAGTTTCTATAAGCTGACAGACCCTGTAACTTTTACCATCTAAATTGCAGATAACATTTACCTTTTTTTTCTTTCTTTTTATTAAAAGTTTTGCTTTTAAGATCTGTCTGATTTTTCACCTTGTTGAGGCTCAAGGGAACTGAGTCTGTATTCACCAGGGAATTGGTGGGGAGAAGGGAAAGGTGAATTTCCTCTTTGTTTTAGATTCACGGAGTTTGAATCTGTATTGTCTCTGGGTGAAGGGAAAAGAGGAGGGGGGGAAGGTAACATTCCTCTCTGTGTGGCGATTCAAGGAGTTTGAATCACAGTGATCTCCTGGTGTACCCAAGGCAGGAAAGAGCTGGGAAGGAGGAAGGAGAGGGAAAAGAAATGGTTTATTCCCCTTTGTTGTGAGACTCAAGGAATTTGGGTCTTGGGGTCCCCAGGGAAGGTTTTTGGGGGGACCAGAGTGTATCAGGCACTGGAATTCCTGATTGGTGGCCGCTTATCAGATCTAAGCAGGTAATTAAGCTTAGAGGAATTCATGCTAGTACCCCAACTTTTGAACTCTAAGGTTCAGATTGGGGAAAGATACTATGACACCCTCTCCTCCCTACCCTCTACAGCAGAATAGCAGAAGGCAGATATACTGACCACTGGATTAACAGTTTTCTGTTCCCTCACTGACCAGAGCAGGGGCTGTTCCAGGCTGATGAGAACACCTGACTCTAATTAACCTGCAAAGAGTCAGTGAGGTCATTAAGCTAATGTGACCACTTGACTCTAATTAAGGCCCCACTGATACTATAAAAAGGGCTCACTCCAGTCAGGCAGGGGAGAGGAAGTGCAGCTGAAGAGATTGTTAATGAAGACACCCTCAAACCATCATTAAGGGATCCCTAAGGTAAGGGTGAAGAAGGGAGAAGCAGGAGAGCTGTGGGGAAGTGGCCCATGGAAATGTAGCAACTCTGGCAATGAAAGGTTGGCTTCCAACAGCTGCTACCATTAGGGTCCTCCAGCCAGAACCTGGAATAGAGGGTGGGCCCGGGTTCCCCCCAACCCACCACAACAGGAAACATCTCCTGGGAGGAGAAGTCAGGCACCAGTCAGGACAGAAGGCTAAACTATTCTGAAATAAGCCCCTATGGATAACAGAGACTGGGAGTTCTCTCACCAACCTCCTTGCTGGCTGTCATGGTATAATTCTCCACTCTGAACCTTAGCGTCCAAAAGATGGGGTACCAGCATGAATTCCTTTAAGCTCAACTACCAGCTTAGTACTTGTAGCACTGCCACCAACCAGGAATTCCAGTGCCTGGTACACTCTGGTCCCCCCAAGACCCAGACCCTCTGGATCTTAACACAAGGAAAGTAAACCCTTTCCCTCACCTTTGCCTCTCCCAGGCCTCCCCTCCCTGGGTTACCCTGGAAGATTACTGTGATTCAAACTCCTTGAATCTCAAAACAGAGAGGAAAATTCACCTTCCCCCTCCTTCTCTTTCCCCCTGTCAGACTCTCCCGGAGAGAGAAAGTAATCCTAACACAGAGAGAAATTAACCTTTGTCTCCCCCTTCCCACCAATTCCCTGGTGGATCCAGACCCAGTCCTCTGGGGTCTCACCAGAATAAAAAAACCAATCAGGTTCTTAAAAAAGAAAAGCTTTTAATTAAAGAAAGAAAAAACAGTAAAAATTATCTTTGTAAATTTAAGATGGAATATGTTACAGGGTCTTTCATCTATAGACACTGGGAATACCCTCCCAGCCTAAGTATACAAGTACAAATTAAAATCCTTCCAGCAAAATACAAATTTGAACTCCTTCCAGCCAAATACACATTTGCAAATAAAGAAAACAAACATAAGCCTAACTCGCCTTATCATCTAGTACTTACTATTTTGAATCTATAAGAACCTGTATCAGAGAGATTGAAGAGAAACCTGGTTGCAAGTCTGGTCACTCTCAGAACCCAGAGAGAACAACAACCAAAATCTAACAGCACACACAAAACTTCCCTCCCTCAAGATATGAAAGTATCCTGTCCCCTGATTGGTCCTCTGGTCAGGTGACAGCCAAGCTCACTGATCTTGTTAACCCTTGACAGGCAAAAGAGATATGAGGTACTTTTGTTCTATAAACTCTTACTTATTATCTGTTTATGACACTGGCCGATGATGAAAAGGGTTCAGTAGACTGTAAGCCTGGCCCTAGAGAGAGAAGGGCTACGTGGAGGGTCACAGTGAGCCACTGAGGCTAGCATAAACTGCCTAGAAGCACAGGACCCACAGAGGCAAGGTCAGAGCTCTGCCACACTAATTTAAATGATAGGTTACAGACTAAAGTTAGTAGTTCTGCAATTTCACGTTTGAGTTCCTTCAGAACTCTTGTGTGAATACCATCCGGTCCTGGTGACTTATTTATGTTTAGTTTATCATTTTTTTTAAATCTCCTTTGATGACACCTCAATCTGAGACAGTTCCTCAGATTAGTCACGTAAAATAGTAGTAGAATGCTGCAGGATCAAGATCCAGTCAAGATCAGGGTGCCACCGAGCTGGGCTCTCTTGAATTGTACTGCAGTTTTTTTCCTTTGATATCAGTGATGATCTGTCTTGTGTATGAAATGCAAGATTTAGCACCATCCTTTTCTTTCTCCCTTTCCCTCCCACACAATCAATTAATGCATCAACAAGGAAGAAGATAAATGAGATTTCAGAAAGACTAATGATGACCTTTTCTGGAACACTCATATGCAGGGTCACCCAATCCATCCCCCATTAATGTCATTGGGGTACACAAAATATTATTTGACATTTGGGTATTGATTTACATTATTCTAGGTGGGGGAGGTTTAGGTTGGAAATTAGAGAAAACTTTTTCACTAGGAGGGCCGTGAAACACTGGAATGGGTTACCAGAGGTCTAGTCTGTTACTGTGGGGAGGTCTAGGGGCGCGAAGAAGGGAATCCTCAGTCAGACATTATTTAAATCTGGATGTCTAGACAACTTGTTTCCAAGAGCTTTGAAAGAGATGTCTGCAGAGTTCACTGGATCATTAATATTTCTTTGTAGTGAGTCTTGGAACACAGAGAAAGTTCTAGAAGACAGGAAATAATCTAATATTGTGCCAATATTTAAAAGGGATAAATGGGGTGACCCAAGTAATTACTGGTCTCTCAGCCTGACATTGATCCCTGCCAAGCATAGCTTATATGGGACTCAATTAATAAAGAATTTAATATTGTTAATATAATTAATGCAAATGTACATGGATTTATGGAAAATTGATCCTGTCAAATTAACCTGATTTCTTTTTTCAGATGAGATTACAAGTTGGGCTGATAAAGAGATGGGTGTTGATGTAATATATATTTAGACATCTGGAAGGCATTTGAGGTGGTACCATATAACATTTTGCAAGGATTGGTTCCTGGCCCAACACAACTTAACATTTTTATCAGTGACCTGGAAGAAACATAAAACATGACTCATAAACTTTGCAGTAAATAATGTGGTAAATAATTAAAAGGATGGGATGCTGATACAGAGTTATCTGGATCAATTGCTAAACTGGACATGCAAACAATATTCCTTTTGATATGGCTAAATGTAAATGTTTAGGAACATCTAGGAACAAAGAATTAGGCTGTACTTACAGGATGGGGAACTCTATCCTGTGATTTGGGGGTTGTGGAGATACTCACCTGAACATAAACTTCCAATACAACAGAGGTGAATGCAATCCTTGGATCTGGAAATAAGGGAATCTCCAGTAGGAATAGAGAAGTTGTTTTACATGTATATTTGGCAGCGTTGCTACTGCTGCTCTAATACTCTTCTCCTCACAGCTCAAGAAATTGTACATAAATTGGAGTGGGTTCAAAGAAGAGCCATGAGAATGATTAAAGGATTGGAGAAATGCCAGTTATTGATAGACTCAAGGAGCTCAATCTATTTAACTTAACAAAGGTAAAGTTAAGGAGTGACTGTCAGAAAAGTTTTGTTTTGTTTTGTTTTTTCTTCTAAAAATTCTCTTCAGCTAAAGGGAAAGAGGTTAGGGAATGTTGTTAGAATTAAAGTGTTACTTAATACTCTAAATTTCAAATGCTTTTAAGGAGCTGAGCTCCCATTTAGACAAGGGACTGAATGGCTAGGCAACAGTTTTGCAGAAAAAGACCTAGGGGTTACAGTGGACAAGAAGCCGAATATGAGTCAACAGTATGCACTTGTTGCCAAGAAGGCTAACGGCATTTTGGGCTGTATAAGTAGGAGCATTGCCAGCAGATAGAGGAACATGATCATTCTACTCTATTTAACATTGATGAGGCCTCATCTGGAGTACTGTGTCCAGTTTTGGGCTCCACACTATAAGGAGGATGTGGAGTCCAGTGGAGGGCAACAAAAATGATTAGGGGGCTGAAGCACATGACTTATGAGGAGAGGCTGAGGGAACTGGCATTGTTTAATCTGCAGAAGAGAAGAATGAGGGGAGATTTGATATCTGCTTTCAACTACCTGAAAGGGGGTTCCAAAGAGGATGGATATAAACTGTTCTCAGTGGTACCTGAAGATAGAACAAGAGTAATGGTCTCAAGTTGGAGTGGGGGAGGTTTAGGTTGGATATTAGGGAAAGCTTTTTTACCAGGAGAGTGGTGAAGCACTGGAATGGGTTACCTAGGGAGGTGGTGGAATCTCCTTCTTTAGAGATTTTTAAGGTCAGGCTTGGCAAAGCCCTGGCTGGGATGATTTAGTTGGGAATTGGTCCTGCTTTGACAAGGGGGTTGGACTAGATGACCTCCTGAGGTCCCTTCCAACCCTGATATTCTATGATTCATTTTCAAAGTGCCCCAATAATTTCCTAGAGGCACCTACATATCTTTAAAACTTGACCTTAGTAACTTGGGAGTCTAAGGACTTCTTTAAGCTTTTAGCACTACAGTAATATAACTGCAGCCAAGTCCATATCTTATTAGGGATCCTTCAGCATTAGCATTTGCTATCTTGCTACTATTAAGACAATAATTATTTTGAGCTGTATTTTAAAATGTTGTTTTCCTCTAGTTCCAATCCTGAAAAGCGACCCAACTAGGCAGACTTTTCTGTCTTGAAGTTCTCAGACTATTTTTAGAGCACATGGACTGTACATCAGCAGAAAGATTGTGTTGTGGAAGGTTCCTCTCTCATTTGTGATCCTCTGCCTGTCCACCTAGACAAAATTATGGGGACTATCCACATTGCCGTTCAACATCACATAACATCTCTACACAAGCTACAGAAATTGTTCCTATGGATATGTGATATTAAGATAGCATTAATAACTGGATCAGTGTGAAATAAACAGTTTTAAAATGACATGCAGCATTGCACCTGCAATCTAAGGTGCCTTTTATTTTCATGTTGTCTGCTCTAATATATATAGAATTGCTGAAAGAATGAAAAAGCAAAAGACTGTCAGGCTATCCATCCCTATGGTAGTTGAAATTCAGATACAGAAAATCTCTGCAACACTGAATTCCTCCAAAGTTCTGTCCCCAGTTGGAATGAATTGCTCCTTAACCATTAAAAGTTACTCTCTGGCAATTAATTCTATAGGACAAAGAGCTAAGAAAGTGCCAATTGGATAGAAACTTTTGTCTTTCATTCAGTTTAGATTCACAGACAAATAAAATGGATTTGAAATTGTTTAAGGGAACAGATCCCCAGCTGGTGTAAATCAATAGTAGCTCTGGTGGAGTCAATGAGGCCTGATTCCCAACTGGTGAAAAGTGACATAGCTTCATGGTCATCTTAGGGCCAGATCCCAAGCTAATGTAAAACTAAGTATCTCCATTGAAATCAAAGGGCCATATCTCCACTTGGTATGAAGAGCCCTAACTACTCGGAACTCAATGGAACTGTATCAATTTAAAAGCAGCAAAGAATCCTGTGGCACCTTATAGACTAAAAGACGTTTTGGAGCATGAGCTTTCGTGGGTGAATACCCACTTCCTCAGATGCATGGTCTGAGGAAGTGGGTATTCACCCACGAAAGCTCATGCTCCAAAACGTCTGTTAGTCTACAAGGTGCCACAGGATTCTTTGCTGCTTTTACAGATCCAGACTAACACGGCTACCCCTCTGATACTTGTATCAATTTACACTATTTTAGGAGATTGTTCTGAGCTTTTAGAGTTTGCCTCTGGGTACCTCTTAGTGACCAACATCAACCACCCAGAGCAGTCTGAGCTGTGGGTTCCTCTAGAGGCTTAATCCCAAGAGCTGCTGACGAAATGTAGGAAGAAAAGCAATCTCTACTCCCCCAGAGCTGTTTTTGTGACATTAATGAAGGAACAGGCCATTCTGTGCCAACTGGGGCTCTGGTGCCACTGGGCTCTGAGCTATTGTAGGTCACATGTCTATGCTACCAATATATATTCTATTCAGCAATCTTCTTAGAATGCCATATGGGACTCAGCCCTGCCTCTTTTTTAACCAAGGATCCTTGCAGGGATGCTGCCATTGTGTGAGATCCAGGCTGGGTACTCTTCCCCTTCTGTGGGGTTAAAGTCAGCTAGGGAAGGTTGTCAAGGTGGATTGTTCCTGAGATGAGATCAGAGCTGGGCCCACTGCTCTGGAGACCAGATTCAGCTATTTAGCTCCAGGCAAGGTACATCCTGGGCTATGACTGTGT
Source organism: Gopherus flavomarginatus (assembly GCF_025201925.1). Lineage (NCBI taxonomy): Eukaryota > Metazoa > Chordata > Testudines > Testudinidae > Gopherus > Gopherus flavomarginatus. Next base: position 15,183,748 of record NC_066627.1, on the reverse strand, counting down.
CTGAATCCTGCACAAGCCAGGATCAATTTCAGAGATGGGAGGGGCTTTCAGTCCCCAATCCCATTCAGTCCTTCACATTTCAGCCAAGCCTGCCCAAGGAGGAGAGCACCCATCTGTGGAGTGAGTCCCTGTCTGCTTGGATCTGCAGATAGACCCAGCAACTCAAGAAATATTGTGAAGGGACTGAGAGACAGCAGATTGATAACATAGTGACGAGACATTACTGACAGGTGCACAGACAGACAGTGACTGAAGAATGCTGGCTGTGGACTGTCCAGTGCTTCAGAAGCTGGCAAACATTTCACAAAGACCAACGCTATAAGTCTGCTATTTCAGTTAAATATGTTTGGGTGCTAATATACTGCAGCAATGTAATACTAGAACTATGAGTTACAATTGGAACTCTTTGAAACCTTTACTATCATTCAAGCAAACATCTAGAGCTGCTCATTTTTTTCCAGCATAAAAAATCCTATTTTCGCTGAAATTGTAGATACCAAACATTTTTTTGGTTTTGTGAATCAAGAATCAAACTATTGCTCTTAAAAAATGCTGAAAACTTTAAAATTGTCACATTGTTTTATGAAAAATGAAAAAGATTTTTCCAATACATACATTGATTTTAAGGATAGCACAAATCTATCATAAAAATGTTTTCAATTTAAAGTCCACTTTTCCTTTGAAATGATTTAAACAGAAAATATCTGAATTCCTCAGTTTAGAAACTAATAATAAGCCAGTGGGCCAACATTGTTATTGACCAATAGAACATTTATTGCTGTTTCAAAGAGATTTGTGCAGAATGGTAAAACTGAGAAAATGGCAATATTAGTATCCTCAGACTATGCTTTATACATGAAGTCACCTTTAAACTGAGGCACAGAGAGCTGAAGCCCCCAAACAAAGCCTGTCTCTGCTCAATGACATAGAAGAGGGCAATGTGGCTAGACCTCAGATCTCCTGATCTAGCACCGTATCCTCTGTCTCACACTGATGCCTGCTAACCAGAAATACTCAAGTGGAGAGCACACAAACATAGTAACACAAAGCTTTTGTCTCAGAGAGTTTACAACTGAAGTGGACAGGACAGAGAAAGGGAGGGAGGGGAAACAGAGGTATGAGCAGGGTAAGTAACTGGCTCAAGGTAACACAGCAGGTCTATGAAAGAACCAGGAATAGAAAATAAGTCTCCTAATGGCCACCGAATGGCCAAGGCCAGATATACAGTCACAGAGGGGAATTATACAACACAGATGTAGCTGAGCGATGCTATTAGCTCCCCATCACACTGAGATGAAAATGCAGCTGGGATATGGTGCGACAGATCAGTTTTGGAAACAGGCAGGAGGCTGTCTATGTGGTGTTGCAGTGGAATTCTTTCAACTGAGCTTCACTGAGGATGCTTTTTCTGAGTTCATAGGTTTTTAAGGCCTAGCTTGAGAAAGCCCTGGCTGGGATGATTTAGTTGGGGACTGGTCCTGCTTTGAGCAGGGGGTTGGACTAGATGACCTCCTGAAGTCTCTCCCAATCCTAATATTCTAAGATTCTATTATTTCATGTCATAACTCCTCAGAAACTTGAAATCAGGCATTGGCTTTTTAATACATTACCTCCACACCCAAGTTTGCATATTTCCTCAATGGTGGAAATATCTTGGCTAGATCATTGGGGTTGGAGGTGCTTTGCCTCATCCTTCACACAGCATTTTATCAAGCCACATTCTGAGCCAGATCTTTGGATGGTGTAAACTGATACAATTCCATTGACATTAAGGGACCCATGCCAATTGGCACATATATGATAACTCACCACCCCTGGTTAAAAGCAGTGATAAGTGCTGTTCATCATTGACACTCACATCATGAGATATTGCAACGTGGAATCAGTGGCACTCCCTCTCTCTGTAATCCCCACCACTATCTTCGTGCTTCTCTCCACAGCCATCATACAATGAACTGAGAGAGAAAATGTCCAGCCAAACCACTCTGACCGAGTTCCTTCTCCTAGGATTCTCTGATGTTCGGGAGCTGCAGATTGTGCACTTTGTGGTATTTCTAGTGATTTACCTGGTAGGCCTGGTGTCATAAACAGATAGCTAAGGGTTAACGTCTCTTTCACCTGGAAAGGGGTAACAAACAACACCTGACCAGAGGACCAATCAGGAAACAAGACTTTTTCAAATCTGGGTGGAGGGAAGTTTTGGGTGTGAGTCCTTTGTTCTTGGTCTGTTCTCTTTCTCGGCTCTGAGAGTGACCACAGGAATCTCCAGGCTTTCTAATCTTCTGTTTCCAAGTTGTAAGTACAAGGATAGTAAGACAATAGGTTTATATTGTTTTTTTGTATTTACATGTGTGTAGTTGCTGGAATGTTTTAAATTGTATTCTTTTTGGATAAGGCTGTTTATTCATTTTTTCCTTTAAGCAATTGACCCTGTATATTGTCACCTTGATACAGAGACCCTTTTATGTCCTTTTTCATTCTTTTTATATAAAGCTTTCTTTTTAAGACCTGTTTGAGTGTTTTTCACTGGTTAAGGCTAAGAAACGAAGGGAGAGGGAAAATCTCTTTGTGTTAGATTTACTAAGCCTGACTTTGCATACCCTCTGGGTGAGGGGGAAGAGAGATTAGATCTCTTGGTACTTGTGTTCCAAGGACTTGAAGCAGGGAGTATCCTAGGGTCCCCAGGGCGGGGAAATCTGGGAGGAGGTAAAGAGGATGGAATCCCTTTGTTTAGATTCACGGAGCTTGAATCTGTATATCTCTCCAGGAACCCAGGGAGGGAACACCTGGAGGGGAGGAGGGGGAAGGGAAATGGTTTATTCCCCTTTGTTGTGAGACTCAAGTAATCTGAGTCTTGGGGTCCCCCAGGGAAGGTTTTGGGGAGACCAGAGTGAGCCAGACACTGGAATCTTCTGGCTGGAGGCAGCGGTATCAGATCTAAGCTAGTAATTCAGCTTTGGAGATCTCATGCTAGCTTCTCATGTTCTGAACTCTGAGGTTCAGATCTGAGTAGGAGAGTTATGACATCTAGTAAATCACAGCCGTAGCCCTTGACCACCATCTTCACACCCCCATGTACTTCTTCCTGATGAATCTGTCCATTATAGACCTCGGCTCCGTCTCTGTCACCTTCCCCAAATCCATGATCAATTCCCTCATGAACACCAGGGTGATTTTTTATCCTGGATGTGTCGCCCAAGTCTTTCTCTTCGTAGTCTTCATTGAAGTTGATATTGCCTTACTCACCATCGTGGCATACGACCGATACTTCGCCATCTGCCAATCACTGCGCTATGAGAGATTGATGAACGGGAGAGCTTGTGTCCAAATGGCAGCCAGTGCCTGGATTACTGGTATTGTCTACTCTGTAGTGCACATTGGGAACACCTTCAAGTTACCCTTCTGTCAGTCCAATGTCATCAACCAGTTCTTCTCTGAAATCCTCCAGCTACTCAAGATCACCAGCTCTGACTCGTACCTCATTGAAGTTGGGCTTCTTGTCTTCAGTGCATTTTTAAGTTTAAACTTCTTTGTTTTTATTATTGTGTCTTATGTTCAGATCTGCAAAGCAGTGCTGAGAATCTGCTCTGAGCAGAGCCGGCGTAAAGCCTTCTCCACCTGCCTGCCTCACATCACTGTGGCCCCTTTGATGTTTTTCACTGGCATCTTTGCCTATGTGAAACCCACTTCCAGCTCAGCATCAGTTCTGGACCTTGTGGTGAGTGTTCTCTATTCCCTGGTGCCTCCAGTGATGAATCCAATCATCTGCAGCATGAGGAACAAGGAGATCAAAGCTGCATTAAAGAAACTGATTGTTTGGAGGTTATTCACCAAGAATTAAAATGTCCGTCATTGATACTTGATTGAGATTTCATTCTGAGCTTCTTTATGAATATAATCAACTGATGACAACATTGTATCCTTAAGAATATAGGGTGCAATCTATTTATGAATTTATAAAATCTGGACTAACTGCACTGAAGTAAAATGAGAAAATTTAGAATTACACTAGTGTAAATAATATCAGAATCTAAATATCAATCCATGAATGCACATACGCACCTATCTATATGCCGTTTACTGCTAACATCATATTGCTATCTGAGCATGTTGCACAGAATATCAATAGCCATAGCTAAGTCAGTAGTGGACTTAATTAACTTTGTGGCGCTTCTCCTTTTTTGGGATAAAAAATGTGGTTGGGCTATCAGAGGTTTGGCTTGTTTGTTTGCTTGTTTCTTTTTCATGTTGTGTCATTTTATAGATTCATTGGTTGATTTGTTTCTTTATTCTAGGTGACTTTAGTGGGGTTGGCAGGGTGGAATATGTTTGATTAAATGTGGATATCCATTTATTTTGTCATTTATTCAAGGCTTCAATGTCATAATATCTTTGAAGGTGCTTTCTCGAAGACTTGGACTTTTCCTTTCCTCAATGATGAAGAATTAAAAATACTTTCTGTAGGTGTGTTAATAGTTGAGTTCCTGTTTAAATTATTGTTTTAATGTTTATAGGATTTTATTGTCTTATGTATGATGTGTTAGGGATCCTACATCCTTATATAATTATGTGTATTATCTTTTTTATTTAAATAAAGAAATACTGTATTCTTCTTGCTATAGTGGAAAGGCATTTTGGAAGAGAAAGCTATTGCAATATTTCCTAAAGACAAACTGAGTCTGAGTAATAAACCCAAATTTTTATCCTACCGAACTACTGCAGTGAATTGCTCATATTTTTTCTTATGTTACGTTTTGTTCTTACAGTGATAAATAAATAGTATTTTGTATGGTGAAGGCCGGGCTAGTCACTCAACTTACTACTGGTCACAGCTCCTGTGGGAAGAACTGCAGGTACTAAGTATGGTGGGAGAAATAATGGTGGGTGCACAAATTGCTGTAACCTGGGACCCAGTTTGAGAAGGAAAATCTCGTGATTCAACTCTAAAAGAGGGACAAGCACAAGATGAAGACATGCGGGTTTGCATTCAAAGACCAGAGCACAATGCAGAGGTTATTCTAACCTTGTAACCAATAACACATGGGATTTAGCCATTTGCTTCAAAGGGTAGATTGGGATTTGGCCAATGGTCTCTCATCCACACAAGGATCCAATTGTGTCTAGATCATAAAAGTTGGCTGCATTGTTATTGTTGTTATTATTTATCATTTATTAAACCATGTTTGTGCATAGTTGTGTATACTGCATATGTATTTAAAACTCAGCTCCTTTGAATCTTCTGAACTAAGGTACTAATCTTGAAAAACTCATAAGCAAGTGCTTAACTTTAAATATTAGAGAAGACCCATTGAAGTTTTACAGCTAAACCTATATTGTTAGGTTTGGGGTTTTTTTTTTTGGGGGGGGGAGTATGGGGGACTTTTGGATGTGATTTTCAGTTGGGCCTATCATAATTAGACAATCAGATCTTAGGTATTGGCTATTGCCCAAAGTCACTAAATATGCCAGTGGCAAAACAAGGCGCCAAGGCCCATGGGAATTACATGCCTAAAAACCTTTGAGGACCTGGACCTGAATCAAGTTCCTCTAACTTCATATCTAGTGGACTAACTACATCACCCTCCTTTGAAATTCCAGCCTAAATATTTAATTTGCATGTGCAAATATGGTGTAATTTGGGTTGCAGAAAAAAGTTACATTTGCAAATATGACTCCAAACATTTCAAATATTGCCTTCATAACAAGAAGACATCAAATACAAGCATGGATGGATCCTTAAAATGACCTGGAGTGTCACACAACACACTGATATATTGTATGTCCCAGTTTTGAACTCATCCCTACATAACCCACCACATTTGATTGGCAACAATTGTCCATTTTGATGGATATCACAGTGTCCTTGGAGAGAACATGAAGTGACTGAGACTGGGAGATTGAACTAGCCTCTCCCACTTCTGAGGTGTTCCCTTCAGATCAGGACTGGTCCTTGGTCTCTGCTGACACTGCTCATATGGGGTTGACGATTCCAATTTGAATGATTGGGATGTTGGGTGAGCACACTCATGTCATGCCAAGGAGATGATGCACAACACCAATCTCTTTACTTGTATTTCTAGTACTTTCTTTTTATTCCCCATATCTCCCATATTAGATGTCTGTTAGATTTCCCCTCTGTGATCCCTCTTGTGTCTCCTTTGTTCATGATAAGATGGCCCATGTTTCTCCCAGATCTCAACCCTTTACCCAGGTCTCCATGCTTTGGACTACCTCTGGGATTTTGTTTCCTGCCCCCTTCAAACTTAGTTTAAAGTCAGCCTCACTAGGTTAACCAGTCTGTAGCCAAAGATACTTTTTATCTTTTTTCAATAGATGGACCCCAACTCTGCTCTGCAGTCATTCTTCTCAGAACAGTATTCCATGGCTGAGAAAGCTGAAGCCCTCCTGGAGACACCATCCAAGCAGCCAGGCATTCAACTCTTGAATGTGTCAGTCTCTGCCTGGGCCCCTATCCTCATCTGGGAGGATCAAAGATAACACCACCTGCCTCCAGCTCCTTCACCCTCACTTCCAGAGCCCAGTAGTCACAGATTATCTGTTCAGGCTCATACCTCGCAGATACCATTACTTTCTGCTTGGATGTAGTAGTAGTAGTAGTCAGAGGCATGGATGATCCTAAAGAATCCTTCCATAATGTCTCAGATACAGGTCTCTGGCAGACAACGTATCTCCTGGGAAGCCAGATCAGGAAGGAAGATCAATAAAGTGACCCTTCCAGTCAAGGCAGCATGTCTTAATGACCAGAGTCAATAAATTTGCCACACTCTGTGGAATTGTGTGGCCTCTTGGCCCATTGGGGAAGTGAGGCACCACTCAGGGGTGTGTAGTACCCAGAGTAGGGGGACTCAGGCCTTTTCTTCTTCTCCAAGTCCCATTCCAGGGCCCTGGTAGTGGTCAGAGTATTTACCACTGAGTCAGTGGGCATCCTCCTGAAACATGCTAACTGGTTCCCCAGTTCACTCACCAGAGAACAGTATACATCCCCTGGGCTGCTTCCTACCCTTTCTCCCCCAGCAATGCTCTATGACTCCCCTGGATCTCTGGGGTCCTCAAGTGGCATAGCTCTTGTTAGCGCAGATCCTTCTCTGGGCTACTCAGGCAGTCTGGGGTCCATCTGAAGCTCTGCATCCTGTGGATCTGTATCTGGAGCCTGTAGCAGCTCCCTGGAAAGAGCCTGCAGTCTGCCTCTTCCCCCTTCAGCAGCCTGCCCACACTGAGTTGGGCTGCTTCCTTTTATACTCTGCCTCTGGGCTGAACATGCCCAGCAGAGTCAAAGAGCTGGGGATTCCTCAGCCTGAAAACCACAATTAACCATTTAGGAGCTGGTTCAGGGTAGGTACACCCCGTCACACCTGGTCAGAAGCCTCTCCAGTGAAAGTTTAATACCCAATCCGCCACTTCTACAAAGGAAAGTCAACGTGCACCAGCTTCTGTACACTGAAAAGATTCTCCAAGCACTTCAAGAAAAACACAGTTTTAGGTAAAACATAGAACAGATTTATTAACTATAGAGAGAGAGATTTTAAGTGATTATAAGTAATAAATGTAAAGATCAAAATTGGTTACCCAAGAAATAAAAGCAAAATCACAATCTGAGTTCTACAACAAGAAAGAATTTGACTCAAACACTATCTCACCATGACAGTATAATTCCTTCAGACTGAGATTCCTCTTTTCAGCCTGGGACCATCTCCCCCATTCAAAGCCTTTGTCCACAAGATGTCTTTCCAGGCATTCAATTGGTGAGGGGGGGAGTGAGACCAAGTGATGATATAATTTCCCCCCTTTATAGCATCCTCCAGCTTTCTGGAAAGAGTCTTTGCTATGATGTGAGTAAAGAAGTCTCCATTCCCTATGTGCTCCCTCTGAAAAACCTTCATTGTATACAGATCCTGTGATAGTCCTTGGTAGTGTGGTTTCCCCTTAATGGGCCATCAAAGTTGGCTGGCTTTGCCATCGTTGTACCCGAAAGGCTGATTGTAGGTGTTTCCAATCTTACAATATACTTCAGTAATATACATAGCAAACTTCATAACTTCCCATACAGTGATAGCACATACAATGCAACAGGATATTTATGATTTTTAAATGATACTTCATAAGGCATATTTTGTATGAAACCTATCATAGTCATGTATCAGAGGGTTAGCCGTGTTAGTCTGGATCTGTAAAATCTACAAAGAGTCCTGTGGAACCTTATAGACTAACATATATATTAGAGCATGAGCTTTCATGCGTAAATACCCACTTTATCAGACACAGTGGGTAATTCCCCCCAGAAAGCTTATGCTCCAAATCGTCTGTTAGTCTATACGGTGCCACAGGACTCTTTGTTGCTTTCTATCATAGTCATATAACCATGTAAAATATGGGGGTACCAGGGTACTGTTTTGGAGCACAGAGTGTCACAGGGACATGATAGCAGATTCCAAGTACATAAAAGATTGTTAGAAGGATGAAGGAGAAAATTTGTTCTCCTCAACCTCCTAGGATAGGACAAGAACCAATGAGTTTAAATTGCAGAAAGAGCAGTATACCTTGGAAGGTAGGGAAAACCTCTTAACTGCCACGGTGGTTAAGTACTGGAATAAATTGCCTAGGGAGATTGTGAAATCGCCATCATTGCTGATTTTTAAGAACAAGTTAGACAAACACCTGTCAGAGATGGTCTAGATAATACTTATCCCTGCCATGAGTGCAGGGGACTGGACTTGTCCTACTATTCTATGATTCTAGGACAAATATAGAAATTGGGCCCCTGTTGCACTTATATGATGGTCAGTATCTTGGCTGGTACGTTATGGTTGTACCAGGGACCTCCAGAAGTAAGGGTGGGATTCCCTGCAGCTTGATCTAAACAGGCAGGCTCCCTGGTAGGGGTGTGACAGACTCATGAACTCTGGGGATTGGGCACAGAGGAGATTTGTAAGAGACCAGAAGGTTGCGTTTGTATAAGTGACTCTGTGTGGCTGCTTTATCTGAACTCAGTTCACCTCACACATCCTGGAGGCCAGACGTTCCCACTAATCCCAAGTCATTGTTATTGTCGTTTATTCTCAGGTACACACGGTCACTCAGATCCTCACACTCCAGAAATGTGCATGTAACCCAGGCTAACACAGCGTGGCTTATTGGTCTCTCCTAGTGATCAGAGCTTATACAGTAGCTAATGAGTCTGTTTTCGTCTCTGTACTAGTTCACTTAGTGCTTGTAGCCTAGGGATTATGGGATCCTGCTTGAAAATCTACGGGCCCTGTGTTCAACCTTGTCATGGTATAATTCCCCACTCTGAACCGTAGCATCCAAAAGATGGGGTACCAGCATGAATTCCTCTAAGCTCAATTACCAGCTTAGAACCTGTAGTGCTGCCACCAACCAGGAATTCCAGTGCCTGGTACACTCTGGTCCCCCCAAGACCTTGCCCGTGGAACCCCAAGACTCAGACCCTCTAGATCTTACCACAAGGAAAGTAAACCCTTTCCCTCACCGTTGCCTCTCCCAGGCTTCCTCTCCCTGGGTTATCCTGGAAGATCATTGTGATTCAAACTCCTTGAATCTTAAACAGAGAGGAAAATGCACCTTCCGCTCTCCTTCTCTCTCTCCCTCCCAGACTCTCCCCGAGAGAGACAGTAATCCTAACACAGAGAGAAATTAGCCTCTCTCTCCCCCTTCCCTCCTTTCTCCCCACCAGTTCCCTGGTGAATCCAGACCCCGTCCCCTGGGGTCTCACACCAGAATAAAAAAAACAATCAGATTCTTAAACAAGAAACTTTTAATTAAAGAGAGAAAAAGAGTAAAAATTATCTTTGTAAATTTAAAATGGAATAGGTACAGGGTGTTTCAGCTATAGACACTGGGAATACCCTCCCAGCCTAAGTATACAAGTACAAATTAAAATCCTTTCAGCAAAATACAAATTTGAACTCCTTCCAGCCAAATACACATTTGCAAATAAAGAAAACAAACAAAGCCTAACTCACCTTATCTACCTAATACTCACTATTCTGAACTTATAAGAGCCTGTATGGGAGAGATTGGAGAGAAACCTGGTTGCAAGTCTGGTCCCTCTGAGAACCCAGAGAGAACAACAACCAAAAACTAACAGCACACACACAAACTTCCCTCCCTCAAGATTTGAAAGTATCCTGTCCCCTGATTGGTCCTCTGGTCAGGTGACAGCCAGGCTCACTGATCTTGTTAACCCTTTACAGGCAAAAGAGATATGAAGTACTTCTGTTCCATTAACTCTTAACTATCCGTTTATGACAAACCCCTATGTAGCTTTTATCATTGATACATGTAGATGGATATATCTCCATTGAAATCAGTATTCCAGATCCCCATAGGGTGTAAATTGGTTAAGTGCTATCAAAATGAATAGAACTACACTGGTTTGCTAAGGATCTAGCCCTAAATGTTAAGGTCTGATTATTTTCTCACATATACCAGTTTTATGTCAGTCTGACTCCATTGATGCCATGCGGAACAGCCTTCCAAGGTGAGCAGTGGGGGCAAAAAAAATCTAACTGGCTTCAATACTTAGCTTGATAAGCTTATGGAGGGAATGGCATGATGAGACTGCCTACAATGGTATGTGGCCATCGGCAACTAAAAGTAGCAAAAATCGCCAGCTTCTGGAGATGGGACACTAGATGGGGAAGAGTCTGAGTTACTACAGAGAATTCTTTCCCAGGAATCTGCCTGGAGGGTCTTGCCCTCATGCGCAAGGTCTAACTGATTGCCATATTTGGAGTTAGATTGGCAGAGACCCTGAGGGATTTCACATTCCTCTGCTGCATAGTGCATGGGTCACTTGTAGGTTTAAATGAGTGTAAATGGTGAATTTTCTGTAATTAGAAGTGTTTACACCATGATTTGAGGATGTCACTAATTCAGCCACAGGCTAAGGGTCTATTACAGGAGTGAATGGGTGACATTCTGTGACCTGCAATGTGCAGGAGGTCAGATTAGATTATCATGATGATGCCTTTTGACCTTAATTAATACACAAAAGGGAAAGAAGCTCCCTTCCTTGCTTTCTAGTGTCCATGGAACAGTTGTAAGTGGCAACACAGTTTAATAGGCATTTCTTGGGCACAGAATGAAATGCTGATTTCTCCCTCCTATGAAATGCACACCATATTAACTCCAGAATTGGGTCAGATTTTCTGATGATGTAAACCAGCCCAAATACATTGACATCAGTGGAATTAATCTGGATTTGCACTGGGGGCAATTGAGAGCAGAATCTTGTCCACTTCTGCATAAACTGTGTGGTCATGGAAGTAAATAACATGGACTGTGAGACATAAACTGAAAGAGTATTTATTTGAAAAAGACAGAAAATTAATTCTTGATGAATAGCCTCCCCACAGTCAGTCTCCTCAATGAAGATTTGATCTCCTTGTTCCTCATGCTGTAGATGACCGGATTCATCATAGGAGGCACCACGCAATACAGAACAGCCACGACGAGATCCAGACCTGATGCTGAGCTGGAGGTGGGTTTCAGGTAGGCAAAGATACCAGTGAAAACAAACAAGGAAACCACAGTGAGGTGAGGAAGGCAAGTGGAGAAGGTTTTATGCCGGCCCTGCTCAGAGGGGATTCTCAGCACTGTGTTGAAGATCTGAACATACGATGCAATTATAAAACCAAAACAGCTTAAGCCTATGCATGCACTAAAGATGAGAGCCCCAATTTCCCTGAGGTACAAGTCAGAGCAGGCAAGTTTGAGGAGCTGGGGGATTTCACAGAAGAACTGATTCACTATGTTGCCTGCACAGAAAGTTACTGCAAATGTGTTCCCAGTGTGCAGTGCAGCATAAAGAATTCCACCGATCCAGGCACTGGCTGCCATTTGGACACAATCTTTCCTGTTCATTACACTCTCATAGTGCAGTGGTTGACATATGGCGATGTATCGGTCGTACGCCATGATAGTGAGGAAGGAAAAATCTGTTCCCATCAAGAAGATGAGGAAAAAGACTTGGATGGCACATCCAGCATAGGAAATTGATCTGGAGTTGATTAGGGAATTGGCCATGGATTTGGGGATGGTGACGGAGATGGAGCCAAGGTCTATAATGGACAGGTTCACCAGGAAGAAGTACATGGGAGTGTGAAGATGGTGGTCGAGGGCTACGACTGTGATGATGAGAAGGTTCCCCATCACGGCTGCCAGGTAAATCACCAGGAACACCACAAAATGCAAAATCTGCAGCTCCCAAATGTCTGAGAATCCAAGAAGAAGGAAATGGGTCAAGGTGGTTTGGTTGGACATTTTCTTCCTCAGAACATCACACGCTGCCTCTGGAGGGAAGGAGAAGGGCAATGGTCACGATAACTTCAGTAAAATAATTCTTCTTTTGTGAAAACCACTTTAGTTAGCAGACGTCAGACCCCTGGCTTGTGCAGATTGGTGTAATATGGGAAGGGGAGTACAGGAACCACTGACTCCAGTGGAGTTAGTCCAGATTTACACTGGGTAGAGTGAGAGGATATTCAGCCCCATTGACCAAATGAGATTGCTGCTGATTTACACCAAGCTGAAGGAAAACAGAGTAAGGACCAACTGCTTTTTAGGGTTCTGTATACCTTTCCACTCAATTAAGTATAAAATTAGGTGAATCTTATCTTCATTTCATAGAGGGGAAAATGCAGACCAGAGAGCTAGAATGTGCTGTCAGATACACCAGTGTAAATCTCAGGTAATGTCACTGAAAGCAGTGGAAGTACTTTGTATTTACATTGCTGGAAATGGTAGTAGCATCTACCACAGAGATGAAAGGGCTCACTCATGGCTATACAATGACTGACTGTAGAATCAGGAACAGAATGCAGGACAAACTCTGAATCCAGTCAGCTGTTCTAGCCATGACCCAACACTATCTACCCATAACAGAACAAAAAGGGTCCCAGGCTACTTTCTCACTTCTATAACCTATAGCACCCATGACCCCATGCTCTCTTGGTGGGGGGCGGGATTTGAACCTAGGAGTCGTGATATTGACCTACCCCTCCCATAATCATTGGATTACTTTCTAAGCCCAGAGCTGCGAATAGAAGCAGGAAGTCCTGACTCCAAGCCACCCACCCTAATCACTCCACTATAAGATTCCACTGTTAAGAATTGTAGAAATGCTGCACAGTGCTCTTAGTAGCAGCAAGATCAGTAGTACATAAGAACAGCCATACGGGGTTAGACCAAAGGTCCATCTAGCTCAGTATCCTGTCTTCCTACAGTGACCAATGCCAGGTGGCCCAAAGGGAATGAACAGAGCAGGTAATCACCAAGTTTGCTATAGACCACCAGACCAGAAGGATGAGGTGGACAAGACATTCTTCCAGCAACTAACAGGAGTTACTAGATCACAGGCCCTGGTTCTCATGAGGGACTTCAATCACCCCAATACCTGCTGGGAGAGCAATACAGCAGTGCACAGACAATCCAAGAAATTTTGGAAAGTGTAGGTGACAATTTCCAAGTGCAAGTGCTGGAGGAACCAGCTAGGTCAGTGGTCCCGAACAAGGTACCCGTGGGCAGCATGGCACCCACTGGGGCATTTATGTGCACCTGCCTAGTGCTCAGCAGGGGAAAGAAGCCGTGAGCCTGTGGTTGATGAGGACAGAGAACACCGGGGCTGCGGGTGCCGGTTCTCTCTGTCCCCAGCAAGTGTGGGGCTGTGGCTAAGCCGGAGAGAAGCTGCTGCCCTGCGCCTGCTAGGGACAGAGAACTCCAGGGCTGTGGGCACTGGTGCTCTCTGTCCCCAGCAGGCACGGGGCTGCAGCTTCTCTCCGGGTTCTGAAGACGAATGTAAGAAGAATGAATCCTTTTCAAACTTTATGTCTTATCATTGCATTATCTATCAAGAAGCTTTGTGCCTCAAAGTTCTCTCTTTTCAACACGTTATGAATATTGTTGTTAAAATAATTAACTTTATTTGAGCGAAACCTTTGCAGCACCTACTTTTTAAGGCCCTGTTGGAAGATGTTGATGATAAACAATCTGATTTTATCTTGCACACAGAAGTACGATGGCTGAGTGAAGGTAAAGTTCTTGCACATTTTTTAAGCCTAATAGAAGAGATCAAAGAATTTCTGAAGTCCACAAATCAGAACTTTGAGCAACTAGAAGATTCCAGCTGGTTAATGGACTTGGCTTTTCTTGCTGACATTACTGAAAAATTGAACATTTTAAATCTTGAGCTCCAGGGAAAAGACAAACATGTGGCTCAAATGATAGGTTCTGTAAAATCATTCAAAGCAAAACTGATCTTACAGATGTCACATATGAAGACAAAGTCTCTCTAACATTTCCCAAGTATGAAGAAAATTGTATGTGACAGTGATTTTAACCCATCACCATTTGTTATCTATATTCAAACACTTCTGGAACAATTTGAAAAGAGATTTCAACAGTTCACCACCATTGAGCCTGTAATTGCCTTTCTCGAGAATCCTTTTACTTGCCAAATAGAGGTAACAGAAATGGCTACATCAATTGCGAGTCTCATTCAAGTAAGAACAGAAGATGCAGAACTGGACATTTTGGACCTTCACATTTATACTGTCTAAAATCCTACGCAACAGATGAAAACTTTTGGAATCTGGTTGACCGAAAAAAATTTCCTGCCTTAAAACATGTAGCACACAAAATAAAATCTTATTTCAGTTCCACTTGTCTGTGCAAAGTTCTGTTTTCAACAATGAACATCATAAAATCAAAATACAGATCTCAGCTTACAGATGCCCATCTTGATGATTGCTTATGAACGGGAATATCATCCTACTCTCCCAACTACAAAAAATTGGCTGAAGAAATGCAGTGTCAAAAATCACACTGACTTTATTAGAATAGACACGTGAATTAATTATACCTATTTTCCATTAAATGCTGATGAGCACGTATGATTAACTTGTGTTTAATTTTTTTCATACTTGTTTATTTGTTTATTGAAATACAGATACAAGTAACAATACAAAGAATATTTTTAATTAACTATAACTGGCTATCTATGTTAAAGTAAGAATAATAAATATATTTGGACCAGCAGTTCAACAATGTTTTACTTTTTAAAAAATAAATAAGATGAAAACTGTTTACGATATTTATTTTGTAAAAACTCCTTAATTTTTCATATAGGTAGATAAAAAAGAAAAAATTCACATGGTAAGGTGAAAGAGTAATTGACGAATAATTTAATTAATACCTTTTACATGTACAATTACCCATTTTATCTCATGCATTCATATATTATGTAATATTAAATATGATGTTTTTCATATTATTTATGGTACAAATGCAAAATAAACCTTGAAAAA
Organism: Gopherus flavomarginatus; assembly: GCF_025201925.1. Taxonomy (NCBI): domain Eukaryota; kingdom Metazoa; phylum Chordata; order Testudines; family Testudinidae; genus Gopherus; species Gopherus flavomarginatus. The sequence continues at coordinate 15,168,404 of NC_066627.1, read as the reverse complement.
TTGTTGGTACCTGCCACACTCTTCTGAAAACATGAATGTGCTACTTACCACAAAAAGGTTGGGGACCACTGAATTAGGGGCACAGATCTTCTTTACCTGCTGCTTAGAAACCAGGAAGAATTAGTAGGGGAAGCAAAAGTTGATGGGACTCTAGGAGGCAGTGACCATGACATGGCCAAGTTCAGGATCCTGACAAAAGGAAGAAAGGAGAGCAGCAGAATACGGACTCTGGACTTCAGAAAAGCAGACTTTGACTCCCTCAGGGAACTGATGGATAGGATCCCCAGGGAGAACAATATGAGGGGGAAACGAGTCCAGAACAGCTGCCTGTATTTTAGGTTTCAGAGTAGCAGCCGTGTTAGTCTGTATCCGCAAAAAGAGCAGGAATACTTGTGGCACCTTAGAGACTAACAAATTTATTTGAGCATAAGCTTTCGTGGGCTACAGCCCACTTCTTCAGATGCATAGAATATAGTGAGGAGATATATATATATGCACATACAGACAGCATGAAAGGTTGAAGTTGTCTTACCAACTCTGAGAGTCCAATTAAGTAAGAGAAAAAAACTTTTGAAGTGATAATCAAGATAGCCCATTACAGACAGTTTGATAAGAAGTGTGAGAATCCTTACCAAGGTTGCAGGAAGAAACCATCCCTGTATGTAGAAAGAATAGTAAATATGGTAGGCGAACAGCTTGGTTTAACAGCGAAATCCTTGCTGATCTTCAACACAAAAAAGACGCTTACAAGAAGTGGAAGATTTGACAAATGATCAGCGAGGAGAATAAAAATTTTGCTCAGGCATGCAGGACTGAAATCAGGAAGGCCAAATCAGAAATGGAGTTACAACTAGAAAAGGATGTTAAGAATAACAAGAAAGGTTTCTACAGGTATGTTAGCAATATGAAGAAGGTAAGCGAAAGTGTTGCCACTTACTGAATGCGGGAGGCACCCTAGTGACAGAGGATGTAGAAAAAGCTAATGAACTCAATGCTTTTTTTGGCTCTGTCTTCACAAACAGGGTCAGCACCCAGACTACTGCACTGGGCAGCACACAATGAGGAGGAGGTGATCAGCCCTCTGTGGAGAAAGAAGTGGTTCAGGACTATTTAGAAAAGCAGGACATGCACAAGTCCATGACGTTGGATGCACTGCACCCGAGGGTGCTAAAGGAGTTGGCGGATGTGATTGCAGAGCCATTGGCCATTATCTTTGAAAACTCATGGCAATCGGTCAAGGTCCTGGATGACTGGAAAAAGGCTAATGTAGTGCCCATCCTTAAAAAAGGGAAGTAGGAGGATCCAGGGAACAGCAGGCCAGTCAGCCTCACCTCAGTCCTTGGAAAAATCATGGAGCAGGTCCTCAAGAAATCAGTTCTGAAGCACTTAGAGGAGAGGAAAGTGATCAGGAAGAGTCAGCATGGATTCATCAAGGGCAAGTCATGTCTGACTAAACTAACTGCCTTCTATAACGAGATACATGGCTCTGTGGATGAGGGGAAAGCAGTGGATGTGTTATTACTCGACTTTAGCAAAATTTGATATGGTCTCCCACAGTATTCTTGCCAGCAAGTTAAACAAAAATATGGTCTGGATGAATGGACTATAAGGTGGATAAAAAGCTGGCTAGATCGTCGGGATCAATGAGTAGTGACCAATAGCTCCATGTCTAGTTGGCAGCCAATATCAAGCAGAGTGCTCCAAGGGTCGATCCTGGAGTCGGTTTTGTTCAATATCTTCATTAATGATCTGGAGGATGGTGTGGACTGCACTTTCTGCAAGTTTGCAGATGACACTCAACTGGGAGAAGAGGTAGATATGCTGGAGGGTAGGAATAGGATACAGAGGACTGAGACAAATCAGAGGATTGGGCCAAAATCAATCTGATAAGGTTCAACAAGGACAAGTGCAGAGTCCTGCACTTAGGACGGAAGAATCCCATGCACTATTACAGACTAGGGATCCAAAGGCTAGGCAGAAGTTCTGCAGAAAAGGACATGAGTAAACATTGTGCCCTTGTTGCCAAGAAGGCTAATAGCATTTTGGGCTGTATAAGTAGGAGCATTGCCAGCAGAGAGATGGACATGATCACTCCTCTCTAGTCAGCATTGGCGATGCCTGATCTGGAGTACTGTGTCCAGTTTTGGACCCCACACTACAGGAAGGATGTGGAAAAAATGGAAAGAGTTCAGTGGAGGGCAACAAAAACGATTAGGGGGCTGGAGCACATGATTTACAAGAAGAGGCTTAGGGAACTGGGATCATTTAGTCTGCAGAAGAGAAGAAGGAGGAAGGGATTTGATAGTTGCTTTCAACTGCATGAAAGCGGGTTCCAAAGAGGATGGACCTAGGATGTTCTCAGTTGTAGCAGATGACAGAAGAAGGAATAATGATCTCAAATTGCAATGATGGAGGTTTAGGTTAGATATTAGGAAAAAACTTTTTCACTAGGAGGGCAGTGAAGCACTGGAAGGTGTTACCGAAGAGGTAGTGGATTATCCTTCCTTAGAGGTTTTTAAGGTCAGGCTTGACCAAGCACTGGCTGGGATTATTTAGTTGGGGATTGGTCCTGCTTTGAGCAGGGGGTTGGACTAGATGACCTCCTGAGGTCCCTTCCAATCCTGATATTCTATGATTCTGTGATTTTGAGTGACCCACTCCCTGTCACACATTCCCTAGCTTCTGGAAAACACTGGCTAGGGACACCATCCCTGCCCATCCTGGCTAATAGCCATTGATGGATCTATCCTCCAGGAACACATCTAGTTCCTTTTTCAACCCTGTTATAGTCTTCATCTTCACAACATCCTTCAACAAAGAGTTCTTCAGGTTGACTGTGCATTGTGTGAAAAAAATCCTTCCTTTTGTTTGTTTTTAACCTGCTGCCTATGAATTTCTTTGGATGATCCCTAGTTCTTGTGATGTTAGACAAGGAGTAAATAACTTTCTTCACACCCATCTTGATTTTATAGACTTCTATCATATCCCCCCTTAGTCATCTCTTCAAAGCTGAAAAATCCCAGTTTTATTGATCTCCCCTCATAAAGGAAACCGTTGCATGCCCCTAATCATTTATGTTGCCCTTTCTGAATATTTTCTATTTCCAATATATCTTTTTTTTAATATGGGGAGACAATATTTGCATGCAGTATTCAAAATGTGAGTGTTCCATGGATTTATATAGAACCAATATGATATTTTCTGTCTTATTATCTTATCTTTTTCCTAATTATTCCCAACATTCTGTTCGCTTTTTTGACTGCTGCTGCACATTGAGTGGATGTTTTCAGAGAACTATCCACAGTGACTCCAAGATCTCTTTTCATTGGTAACAGCTAATTTAAACCTCATCATTTTATATGTATAGTGGGGATTATATTTTCCAATGTGCATTACTTTGCGTTTATCAACATTGAATGTCATCTGCCATTTTGTCGCCCAGTCATCCAGTTTTCCAACATTTCTTTGTAACTCTTAACAGTCTGCTTTGGACTTAAATATCTTGAGTAGTTTTGTATCATCTGCAAATTGTTCCACCTCAATGTTTATCCTTTTTTCCAGATCAGTTATGAATATGTTGAATAGGATTGGTCCAGTACAGACCTCTGGAGGACACCACTATTTACCTCTTTCTATTCTGAAAATTGACCATATATTTCTAGCCTTTGTCTCCAATCTTTTAACCCCTTACTGATCGACGAGAGAACTTGCCCTCTTAACCCATTACAGCTTACTTTGCTTAAGAGCCTTTGGTGAGGGACCTTGTCAAAGGCTTTCTGAAAATTTCAGTACTCTATATCCACTCAATCCCCTTTGTCCACATACCTGTTGACACCCTCAAATAATTCTTGTAAATTGGTGAAGCATGATCTGTCTTTTCCAAAATCATGTTAACTCTGCCCCAACCAATCATATTCTTCTATGTGTCTGATCATTTTGTTCTTTTCTATAGTTTCAACCAAGTTGCCCGGTACTGAAATTAGGCTTACTGGCCTATAATTGTCAAGATCACGTCTGAAGTCTTTTAATAAAACTGATATCACATTAGCTATTGTCCAGTTATTTGGTGCAGAAACTGATTTAGATGATAGGTTACAGACTACAGTTAGTAGTTCTGAAATATCACATTTTGAGTTCCTTCAGAACTCTTGGGTGAATCCCATATGGTCCTGGTGACTTATTGATGTTTAGTTTATCAATTTGTTACAAAACCTCTTATGATGACACCTCAGTCTGGGACAGTTCCTCAGATTAGGCACCAAAAATCATATTAGAATGCTGCAGGATCAAGATCCAGTCAAGATCAGGGCACTACCGAGCTGGGATCTCTTGAATTGTCCAGCATTTTACTTCCTTTTATATCAGTGATGGTCTGTCATGTGTATGAACTGCAAGATTTAGCACCATCCTTTCCTTTCTCCTGCTCCCTCCCACTCAGTCAATTACAAGTTGCATCAACAAGGAAGAAGATAAATGAGATTTCAGAAGGAATAAGGATTAGCCTTTCTGGAACACTCGTATGCAGGCTCAACCAATCCATCCCCCTGTAAAAGTCATTGGAGTACACAAAATATTATTTGGCATTTGGGTATTGATTGACATTATTTTAGGTAGGGCTGGCAATGCCTGCTCTTATTAATGTTGCCTGACACTTCTCTTTACAAAGCCATGTTTTTTGTTGCCTATAACTTCACCAAACTTTAACCATTGAAGTTGCTAACTTCTGTGCAGGGCCAGCTCTAGCCATTTCACCGCCCCAAGCACGGCGGCACGCTGCTGGGGGCGCTCTGCCGCTTGCCGATCCTGCGACTCCACTGGACCTCCCGCAGGGACGCCTGTGGGAGATCCACCGGAGCCTCCTGCAGCCTTCCTGGCAAACGGCAGAGCGCCCTCCGCAGCATGCCACCCCAAACATGCGCTTGGCGCGCTGGGGCCTGGAGCCAGCCCTGCTTCTATGTCAGGTGTCTAGCTCAAAACACTTGAGACATTTCCAAGAACGAAGTCAGGGGAAAATATGCTGTTTTGCTCATTATAAACTCTAGTGTGACCAGGCTTTGGATACTGGACTTGACATTTGGCATGAGGAGTCATTTTATAAAACAAAAAAGGTGAGATAAAAATAATCTAAAATAAGATTTAAAGTAAAAAATAAAATATTGAAAATTGAACAAAATGCTTCAATTTTACTGTAAGGTAATGTTTGAACTGACACCCAAATTAAAAAAAAATCATTCCAAGGGAAATTTTGAAATTTAATTACAATTTGGCACAAAAACAAATTTTCAAATCACAGCCTATACCATGAAATGGACTTGCTGGTTCTTGGCCAGCTCCTTAACAAAGCAATCAGATGATATATTCATGAGCAACATAGAAAATGTCAAGATGAAAATCAGTTATTTTCTTTTAGGAGCAAGGTTAGAGTAGTGTGCAGTGAATAAGGCCTGGAGCCACACATTGAAGAATGAGGAGAAAAGAAAATACTGAAAAGTAGCTTACTCGGTGAGCCTTGTCCATCCTGTGCACTGAACGAGGCAGGGGTCCCATGGAAAATGTAATACATGGTCATATAATTAAAGACTGCATTGTAATTTCATTGAAGAAAAACCAAAATGTGTGTGTTGGAAACTAGACCTAACTGGGGGACAATATAATAAGCCAATGGGGTGTCTGACCATAATCTCATTCTTTTCATCCTTAAGAAGATGGGGGGCTTAACTGAGGAACAGACTCTTGGGAGATTCCTAGGGAACAGACTAACAGCCCTTTCCTTCAACTCCAGAGACTCTGTCCTTTGCTCATGAGCCCTTGTACAACCAGACCACAGGTCACCAGGGGATACGTCTGGCCATCAGTGCTGGACCAGTGAGGACCACAGACTGATATATGTGAGCTCCTGCTCTTGTTTCCCCTCCATTTCTCTCCCCCACTATCATCTTCTCTGTCGGTTTTTTACCTGATCCTGAGACCAACTTCACCATGAGCACAGTGAGCTGATATGGCCCATCCAGCTTGGCCCAGGCGGACAAGGATCAGCAAAGAATAGAGACCTGACCAGACCCACCATGTGACATCACAGACCAGAGGAGTGAGACAGAATCCAGAGAAACAGTTGTCCTGGCTAACCTGCCACCAACCCAAATCATCCACCTGTGACAGGGAAGCCACCATATATGCTGAGGTGTATTTTCTGCACCTTTATGATCCTATATTTTCTTCTTGCTAGGTGTGAGGGTTGAGGGCCTTTCAAGATATATAAAGATACTTATGTGCAGAGCTGAGGAGGAGTCGGTGCTCATGGTACATGTAGGTACCAATGACATAGGCAAAGGAAGGAGAGAGGTCCTGACTGCCAAACGGAGGCTGTGGGTAAGCGATTAAAGTCCAGGAGCACCAATGTAGCATTCTCAGAAATGTTTCAAGTTTCACTCAAAGGGCCAGGGAGAAAGGCAGAACTACAGGATCTCAATATGTGGATGATATGATGCTGTTCAAAGAAGCAATTTAGGTCCATTAGCAACCAGACAACGTTTAGAGAAGGGAGAAGCCTATACAGGAACAAAGGGCACCACCTAAATCAAAACAGAACAAGACTGTTGAATGTAAAATAATATAGCTTGTTGAGAAGTTTTTTAAACTAAAGGCTGGGGGACAGCCAATAGGACCAGAGGAGTACAGGATTTGGAGACACATATCCTATAGGGGATGATTTATTAATGGGGATTCTCTATATTCTCATAAAGAAGAGAAGATAGAAGTTGATAAAGTTGATAGAAGCTGCGAGGGACAGGTAGATACGCTGGAGGATAGGGTTAGGGTCCAGAGTTAATTAGACAAATTTGAGGATTGGGAGCAAAGAAATCTGATGCGGTTCAACAAGGACAAGTGCAGAGTCCTGCATTTAGGATGGAAGAATCTCATGCACTGCTACAGGCTGGGGACCAACTGGCTAAGCAGCAATTCTAGAGAAAAGGACCTGGGGATTACAGCGGATGAGAAGCTGGATATAAGTCAGCAGTGTGCCCTTGTTGCCAAGAAGGCAAACAGCATATTGGGCTATGTTAGTAGGAGCATTGCCATCAGGTCGAAGGAAGTGATTATTCCCCTCTATTCGGCACTGATGAGGTCACATCTGGAGAACTGCGTCCAGCTTTGAGCCCCCCACCACAGAAGGGATGTGGACAAATTAGAGAGATTCCAGTTGAGAGCAACAAAAATGATAAGGGGGCTGGGGCACATGACTTATGAGGAGAGGTTGAGGGAACTGTGGTTATTTAGGCTGCAGAGTGTGGGGGGGTTGGTAGCAGCCTTCAACTACCTGCAGGGGGGTTCCAAAGAGGATGGAGCCCGGCTGTTCTCAGTGATGGCAGATGGCAGAACAAGGAGCAATGGTCTCAAGTTACAATGGGGGAGGTCTAGGTTGGATATCAGAAACATTATTTCACTAGGAGGATGGTGACACACTGGAATGGGAGGTGGTGGAATCTCCTTCCTTAGAGATTTTTAAGGTTGGGCTTGACAAAGCCGTGGCTGGGATGATTTAGTTGGTGTTGGTCCTGCTTTGAGCAGATGATCATCTAAGGTCTCCTCCAACCTCTGTCATCTACGATTCTATGACAGGTAGGAACTGAACAGAAACAGTCAAGCATAAAAGAGTCCTATACAATTACATCACATGAAAGCAGACAACTAAATACTGACAAATTTTGTAAGCACTCTTGTACAAATGCTAGAAGTCTAAACACTAAAATTGGTGAACTTGAATGCCTGGTATTAAAAGAGGCTATTGACATAATCAACATCACAGAAACTTGGTGGACCAATGAGAATCAGTGAAACATGGTAACACAAGGATATAAAATCTCAAGGAAGGACAGAGTAGGTCATGCTGGTGGGGGAGTGGTACAACATGTGAAAGAAAGTATAGACTTAAATAGAGTAAAGATGTTAAATGAATCAAATTGTACTATTGAATTTGCATAGATAGCAAATCCATGTTTGAATAATAAGGGTTTAGCAGTAGGAACATACAACAGATCACCTGACTAGGGTGGTGATAGTGACTGTGAAACACTCTGGGAACTTAGCGAGGCTATAACAGGAGAAAACTCAGTAATGAAGGGGGATTTCAAATTATCCTCATATTGACTGGGTAGATGTCACCTCAGGACAGGATGCAGAGATAAAGTTTCTAAACACCACAAGTGACTGCTTTTTGGAGCAGCTAGTCCTGGAACCCACAAGGGGAGAGGCAATTCTTGATTTAAGTGGCACACAGGATCTGGTCCAACAGATGAGTATAGCTGAACTGCTTGGTGACAGTGACATAACATAATTGAATTTAATATGTACAGTTTGGTGAGTGGGAACTACCAAAGAAGCCCACCATAGAACCATTTAACTTCAAACAGGGGAACCACTCAAACATGAGGAATCTAGTGGCACTTGGAAATTGCCCTGTTCTGTTCATTCCCTCTGAACCATCTGCCAGAGGCCTCAGTCAGAAGATAGAATACTGGGTTAGAAGGACTATTGGTCTAACCCAGTATAGCCAATCTTATGTTTCCTCACTTTATGTCTGTCAGTCTTTTCAAAAGCAGAAAGAGTAACCACCATTCACAGGGGTTCACTTGACATTCTGCAAATGCTCGAGCATGCTGCGCACTGACTGGTCCATGTAGACTCTGCTGGCCTGCACTAAAAGATCCCTAGTGCACATTAACACAGTATTGTTTGAAACAGAACTACATCAGTGTATCCTAGAGTCCTCTGGGAGTGTGACGAGCTAGTGGACAGTAGAGTATACACCCCTCTCCCATTGACTACTGCTGCACGTAGACAAGTTCTAATTAATACCCTCTCTCTGAAAAAGGAATCTGGGTGAGTTTTGATTATGGTTGTTTGACAGAACCACTCTGAATCAATTTCAATGTGCTTTATGTCTTGCTTTGATTCCTTGCCTTGTATATCCTAGTCAATACATCTCCAATCTTTGGCACGGATTTTCCAGGGCATGTGCCATGGGACTAAACAGGCTGCAGTCTCTGTACCCAAAATCCAGAAGCATGTTTGACTGTTCAGTGTTGTACCATGACAGGAAGAATTCAACACCTTTGACTCTCTGGGACAATTTTTGCCAACAAAATGAACATAATATACAGCAGATTAATAGAAAAGAAGGGAACTTAGCAACTTAGGTTGAAGTAACAACAAATTAATAGAAGAAATAAGAGTAAAGATACATAGAAAGAAAGAGGTAACAATAAATAATTAGACAAATACATGGATAGATGGATTCTACATTTGTTTTTCATTTGTCCCTGAGAGACAGTGAGAGAGAGAGAGAGAGAGAGAGAGAGAGAGAGAGAGAGAGAGAAAGATCTATTTTTTTAATCTCTGCCCTGTTTGTCATGTATTGGAATTGTTCTCTCTTTCCCTACCTCTCTGCTCAGTCACTCCTAAATGTACCCCATAATATCTCCCATGAACTATCAGACTGAAGACACCAGTGGGTAAGGCTTACGGACAATTTTCATTCAGGTTTCTTGATCCATATTTTAAAAATATCTGAGTCATTGTGATTAATTCCCCCACTTTCCATGGGAGGAAACTGAGACACAAACATTCTATCATCACTTTCCTAAAGTAACCCCTCATCTGGGCTGCTTTAGTCATCCATGGCCAAACTCGAAGTCTGAAAAAAATACATAGTGTCCATTTACATTTTTTCCCCTTAAAGGATGCCTCTGCAAAACCCATTTGTATTTCATTGCAACAGTAAACTTACCATGCCAGTGTGTGTAGAATCTTCCCAACTCTTCTCTACTCCAACACTAGCCTTATTTTGGCTATTTATCTATCAATCTAAATGTCCCAATTACTGTATTAAGACAGACCATTCTCTGCTCACACGGAGCCTGGCCTGCTGACCTGTTGCTCTCTGCAGACAAGCTGTGTGTGTCTAACTGTTGGAAGAATATTTATCCATGTCTATTCCCCTAAGGGATTTCAGGCACTCACTCCCTGAAGCTCTGCATAGCACAAGAGCAGAGGCAAAGTTACTGTATTGTGTTTTCCTGAAAGTTCCCGGAAACTCAAGTGGTCACAATTACAGAGAGGCAGTAGGGTATAGAACAAAGAGTCTGATTCTCAGAGAGGTGATCAAGAAAAAGCAGAAAGCCTACAAGGAGTGGAAGCAGGGTAGGATTAGCAAGGAAAGCTACCTTAGTGAGGTCAGAACATGTAGGGATAAAGTGAGAGAGGCTAAAAGCCATGTAGAGTTGGACCTTGCAAAGGGAATTAAAACCAATAGTAAAAGGTTCTATAGCCATATAAATAAGAAGAAAACAAAGAAAGAAGTGGGACCGCTACACACTGAGGATGGAATGGAGGATAAAGATAACCTAGGCATGGCCCAATATCTAAATAAGTACTTTGCCTCAGTCTTTAATAAGGCTAATGAGGAGTTTAGGGATAATGGAAGGATGACAAACTGGAAGGAGGATATAGAGGTGGATATTACCACATCTGAGGTAGAAGCCAAATTTGAACAGCTTAATGGGACAAAATCGGAGGGCCTAGATAATCTTCATCCAAGAATATTAAAGGAACTGGCACATGAAATTGCAAGCCCATTAGCAAGAATTTTTAATGAATCGGTAAACTCAGGGGTTGTACCATATGACTGGAGAATTGCTAACATAGTTCTGATCTTTAAGAAAGGGAAAAAAGTGATCCGAGTAACTATAGGCCTATTAGTTTGACATCTGTAGAATGTAAAGTCTTGGAAAAAATTTTGAAGGAGAAAGTAGTTAGGGACATTGAGGTCAATGGTAATTGGGACAAGTTACAACATGGTTTTACTAAAGGTAGATCGTGCCAAACCAACCTGATCTCCTTCTTTGAGAAGGCGACAGACTATTTAGACAAAGGAAATGCAGTAGATCCAATTTACCTCGATTTCAGTAAGGCATTTGACACGGTTCCACATGGGGAACTAATAGTTAAATTGGAAAAGATGGGGATCAATATGAAAATTGAAAGGTGGATAAGGAACTGGTTAAAGGGGAGACTCCAAAGGCCGTACTGAAGGGTGAACTGTCAGGCTGGAAGGAGGTAACTAGTGGAGTTCCTCAAGGATCGGTTTTGGGACCAATCTTATTTAACCTTTTTATTACTGACCTTGGCATAAAAAGCGGGAATGTGTTAATAAAGTTTGCGGATGACACAAAGCTGGGGGGTATTGCTAACACAGAGAAGGACCGGGATATCATACAGGAAGATCTGGATGACCTTGTAAACTGGAGTAATAGTAATAAGATGAAATTTAATAGTGAAAAGTGCAAGGTCATGCATTTAGGGATTAATAATAAGAATTTTAGATATACATTGGGGACACATCAGTTGGAAGCAACAGAGGAGGAGAAGGACCTTGGAGTATTGGTAGATCACAGGATGACTATGAGCCGCCAATGTGATATGGCCGTTAAAAAAGCTAATGCAGTTTTAGGATGCATCAGGTGAGGTATTTCCAGCAAAGATCAGGAGGTGTTAGTACTGTTATATAAGGCACTGGTGAGACCTCATCTGGAATACTGTGTGCAGTTCTGGTCACCCATGTTTAAGAATGATGAATTCAAACTGGAACAGGTTCAGAGACGGGCTACTAGGATGATCCCAGGAATGGAAAACCTGCCTCATGAAAGGAGACTCAAAGAGCTTGGCTTGTTTAGCCTAGCCAAAAGAAGGCTGAGGGGGGATATGCTTGCTCTTTGTAAATATATCAGAGGGATTAATATTAGGGAGGGAGAGGAATTATTTAAGCTTAGTACCAATGTAGACACAAGAACAAATGGGTATAAACTGGACACTAGGAAGTTTAGACTTGAAATTAGACGAAGGTTTCTAACCATTAGAGGAGTGAAGTTCTGGAACAGCCTTCCAGGGGGAGTAATGGGGGCAAAAGACATATCTGGCTTTAAGACTAAGCTTGATAAGTTTATGGAAGGGATGGTATGATGGGATAGCTTAATTTTGGCAATTGATCTTTGATTATCAGCAGATAAGTATGCCCAGTGGTCTGTGATGGAATGTTGGATGGGATGGGATCTGAGTTACTGCAGAGAGTTCTTTCCTGAGTGCTGGCTGGTGAGTCTTGCCCACATGCTCAGGGTTTAGCTGATCGCCATATTTGGGATCGGGAAGGAATTTTCCTCTGGGGCAGACTGGCAGATGCCCTGGAGGTTTTTCACCTTCCTCTGGAGCATGGGGCATGGGTCACTTCCTGGTGGATTCTCTGCAGCTTGAGGTCTTCAAACCACAATTTGAAGACTTCAATAACTCGGACATAGGTTAGGGGTTTGTTATAGAAGTGGATGGGTAGGGTTCTGTGGCCTGCTTTGTGCAGGAGGTCAGACTAGAGGATCATATTGGTCCCTTCCAACTCTAAAGTCTATGAATCTATGAGTCTATGATTCAATTGGTAGAGGCACAGGCCTGCTACTCAGAAGACATGGCATTTATTCCTGGCCCTGACACTGACCTGCTATGTGACCTGGCCCAAGTTGTGTCATTTTGTGCCTCAGTTTCCCCTCCCTTGTGTTCTGTGTTAAGATTACAAATTCAGTGTGACACAGGCTGTCTCTCACTAGGTGCTTGTGCAGCAGCTAGGAGAATGGTCAATAGAAATTTTACAAGAAATCTCTCTCAACAGAGGAAATTATTCTGTATGTCTACACTCATAATCTTTTGATACTCATTGGGTCCATCTGCGTGTACACTCTCACACATACTAAGTGACGAAAATAAATACCATGTAAATCTTTTGTAAGATGCTCATACTCAAAAGTCAGAGAGAGCTCAGACCAAAACCATATAGAGCTGGGAGTTTCTAAGTGTCTGTGTTAGGATTCCTGGGTTCTACTCACTTCCCGTATGCAACAACCTTCAACTCAGGGTCTGTTTCCTTTCCCACCCTTGGCCCATCTTGCTCTTTATGTATTACCTAGTGCAGTGGGCCACAGCTTTCAGGAGCATCTATCATCCAGATTTGTATTATTGTTATCCCTCAGTATTACAGCATGGGAACGTTAGTTATTATTATTAATAATAATTTGTTTTGTTATATTTCCTTTCATAGATTCACAGATTCCAAGGCCAGAAGGGACCACTGGGATCACAAGATGTTTAAGCAGACAACGGGGAAAGCTACCATCTAAAATTTATCCCCATGAGTCACCAGTGAATCCTGGCCACAGACAGACGCCACAGATTTTGGTTAGAAGTTTTGTTAAACCCACCACAGAAAGCCTGCATTTTAGTTGCTCAAATGCCCTCATTTAGCTTTGGCTAAAGAACACTGTCTGCTGGAGGTCATAGACGGTGATGTCTTCCATTCTTTATCTGCTCATTCATATCCATAGGGTTTGCTCCGAGGGCTCCAGTAATCGCCAGCACAATCTTTGCTCATAATCATTGCACTTTATGGTAGAGATGTTCACACTTTGCCCTCTTCTCATTCCTTTTCCATGTTTCTGTCTGCTGCTCCGGCAGTATCAATTAACATGGGCTTGTTTATCTAAAACAGCTATGTCCAGCATCTGTGACTGCAGTCCTTGTCCTGTGACAATTACAATAGCCTTTTTGTCATTCTCTAGAGCATTTTTGATTCAGTGGTTGTGACACCACATGGTTAATTTAAATCCAGAGAGGCTTCAGTGCAGAAAAGTGGCAACATCATTGTGTCTGTTCATATATACCCTCCCAGCCAGCCTCCTTCAGGTATTTGACACATGCTCCACCATCTCTTCCTTTTTGGAAGACATTCTGCAGATTGTGGAGAAGTTCTGTCAGTCAATTTGATTTCAAATGTCATTAAGCCTTAAGGACGGCTCTTGTGCACTCATAACAAGGATCCCTGCCTCTCTTTTGAGGCATCTTTCTGCAAACCGTGAGTCTGTGAATCTTTTATCACTAAGGGTTTTGATCTGTCTCCACCACTGCCTATGCATTGGCTTCTGTGTAACTCTTTCTAGGATTTCTTTGGCAATTTGCTTTCCCCTTCTTTTGTGCTTTCTTGGGCTGGGATGGATGTTCACCCATTGACTGGTATTTCTTCTATGTCAGTTGCTTCTTCCAGAGATAGCAAATACATCACATCCAGGGCCAGTACTTCCATTTAGGTGGCCTAGGCAATCACCTAGGGGGCCAGGATTATTGGGGGGCAGCATTTTGCCGGCGGAGAGCGGCAGGCGGCTCCAGTGGACTTTCCGCAGTCCTGCCTGCGGAGGGTCCCCTGGTCCAGCGGCTTCGGTGGACCTCCTGCGACGCGGCTGCGGCAGCTCCACTGGAGCCGCTGACCAGCGGACCCTCTCTGCAGGAATGCCTGCGGCAGCTCCGCCGGAGCCGCAGACCAGCGAGCGGGACGGTAAAATAGTCGTGTGCCTAGGACGCTAAAAACACTAGCACTGGTCCTGATCACATTGCTGGCTGTACATCCTGTCCAGGTCTTCACTCATATTCAGTACTCTGTGTATCATCAGGAGCTGTCTTGTTTAGATATCTTCTTTTAGCTTCTCCTTTTGATTCCACTTGATCACTCAGGCACTGTACCGGAACCTGCATGCCTGAGCAATATTTTTATACTCCTCTCTGGTCATTTGTCCAATCTTCCACTTCTTGTAAGCTTCTTTTTTGCATTTAAGATCAGCAAGGATTTCACAGTGTTCAGGTCTCTTAGTGCAACAGCATTTGGTAGCAAACCGGCTATTAGGTCCCAATAAGGCAAGAGGAGCAGGTGGAAAATGCCTTTTTCCTGTGGTAGTGGAAGGGATTCTCAGGATGATGGTGATGACACAAGCATAGGATGTCGGGGTCAATAGGAATTGGGCAGAGTGTCTGTAGAAGAGAATCTGAAGGTCACCAGTCATTCAGGAGATGCCATGGCAGGAGAGATTGATCAATGGGGTGAAGTAACAAAAGAAAAGGTCAATTTCATTGGTTGCCACAGAACATTATTCATTATAACAAAGATATTACTATGATAATAGTCAGAAAGGTACTTATGCTCCAGCAAGTCACAAGGGCTGCATAATAGAGTGGTTTACATATTGATAAATAACAATCATAAGACATTAATGCTAGCAGATAACATTCAGCCACAAAACCAAAACTGTCACTATTTGATACCCTACCTGCCCCTAGGATGTTGAACCTAATTATACTGTGGGCGCCACTGCTTAATGGCTCCCTCTACTGTTATGCCTTGAATTAGATAATGTATATTACTTTGAATGGACGTCTAAGACACAGGTACTATTCAATGGGTAGAATTTGCAAGACAAACCCAAGAAAGAAACCAACAGGACTCCACTGGCCATCACATACAGTCACCAGCTAAAACCTCTCCAACACATCATCAGGGATCTACAACCCATCCTGGACAATGATCCCACACTTTCACAGGCCTTGGGTGGCAGGCCAATCCTTGCCCACAGGCAACCTGCCAACCTGAAACATATTCTCACCAGTAACTGCACACTGCACCATAGGAACTCTAGCTCAGGAACCAACCCATGCAACAAACCTCGATGCCAACTCTGCCCACATATCTACATCAGCGACACCATCACAGGACCAAACCAGATCAGCCACATCATCACCAGTTCATTCACCTGCACGTCCACCAATGTAATATACGCCATCATATGCCAGCAATGCCCCTCTGCTATGTACATCGGCCAAACTGGACAGTCACTATGGAAAAGGATAAACGGACACAAATCAGATATTAGGAATGGCAATATATAAAAACCTGTAGGAGAACACTTCAACCTCCCTGGCCACAATATAGTAGATGTTAAGGTGGCCATCCTGCAGCAAAAAAACTTCAGGATCAGACTTCAAAGAGAAACTGCAAATTTGACACCATCAGCTCAGGATTAAACAAAGACTGTGAATGGATTGCCAATTATAGAACCAGTTTCTCCTCCCTTGGTTTTCAGACCTCAACTGCTAGAACAGGGCCTCATCCTCCCTGATTGAACTACCACGTTATCTCTAGCTTGCCTGCATATATATACCTGCCCCTGGAAATTTCCACTACATGCATCATGCTCCAAAACGTCTGTTAGTCTACAAGGTGCCACAGGACTCTTTGCTGCTTTTACAGATCCAGACTAACACGGCTACCCCTCTGATACTTGGAAAAATTGGAAAGAGTCCAGCGGAGGGCAACCAAAATGATTAGGGGGCTGGAGCACATGACATGAGGAGAGGCTGAGGGAACTGGGATTGTTTAGTCTGCAGAAGAGAAGAATGAGGGGGGATTTGATAGCACTTTCAACTACATGAAAAAGGGTTCCAAAGAGGATGGCTCTAGACTGTTCTTAGTTGTAGCAGATGACAGAACAAGGAGTAACGGTCTCAAGTTGCATTGGAGGAATTTTAGGTTAGATATTAGGAAAAACTTTTTCACTAGGAGGGTGATGAAGCACTGGAATGGGTTACTTAGGGAGGTGGTGGAATCTCCTTAGAGTATTTTAAGATCAGGCTTGACAATTCCCTGGCTGGGATGATTTAGTTGAGAATTGGTCTTACTTTGAGCCGGGGGTTGGACAAGATGATCTCCTGAGGTCCTTTCCAACCCTGATATTCTATGATTCTATGATTCAGAATCCTAAGTCCCATTTTAAAAATTATCCTTTGACCATGTCTGTAAAGGTATTTAGGCACCTAAAGATGCAGATAGGCACATAGGGTCAGATTTTTAAACATATCTAGGAGCCTAATGGGATTTTCAAAAGTACCTATGCATGTAACACCCATTGAAATCACTCATTGTTAAGCAGCTAGATGCTTTTAAAAATTCCAATAGGCGCCAAAGTACCTTTAAAAATCTGGCCCCATATGACTTGCCTAAGGTCACAAGTGAATCTTTGGCAGAGTTGGTCTCCCAAGTCTCCTGAACCACAAGACCATCCTTTTCTTGGTTAACTAAGAGAATGTGCCCACCAGTTGTTACCTGAGTTCAGAACTGGAGATAGGGACTTTGATTCCCAGTAGGTTCGGCCAACACCAGGCAAGAGGTCTGTCCACATCCAAAGAAGAGGCCTTCTTTCTTCTGAGATGTGGACCCCTCTATGACATGGTCAGCTCCAAAGCAGATTACTAGGATGCCATCTGTAGTGGGTCACAACTGAAATCTACTCTCAAGTCGAAGGTCATGCAAGTTACATGAGGCCAGTTGGTAAGTCAAGTAGCTCTTCCTGAGGACACTTATCCTAGCTCATGTCTTTGACCATGTCATCCTTCTCTTTGCATCCACTGGCTCCCAATTCTCCATCACATCCAACACAATCTACTGGTCTTCATTTTCAAGGCCCTGCCTGGCCTATCCCCATCTTTCTTTCACTATCAAGATGTCAACTCCCACCTCTGACCAGCCCATCAATGTCAGCCTTCATTGCCCTCTTGTTAAGTTTTCAAATAAGTAGCTTCATGTTTTCTCACATGCTGTCTCCATGCCTGGGTCAAACTCTGCATAAACATCCACAAAGCTACCTCATTATCCTCCTTCACATTCCTGCTTAAAAATCTCCTTTACCATAATATCTGCCAAAAAGAAAAGAAAAAAAAGCCTTGACAACAGTTAGAAACCTGGGGAACTGAGACCACTACGTACCACGCTGACCAATATTATCTTATTGTTTCTTGTACTCCCTTGTTGGCCTATCTGTATCCACCTGTTGCCTCTTGTCTTGTACTTACATTGAAAGCTCCTTGAGTAGAGATCATCTTTCTGTTCTATGTTTGTACATAATCTAGCACAATGGGGTTTGGGTCCATGACTGGGGACCATGGTGCAATCGCAATACAAAATATCATCATCATCATACCTGTGCTAGCTTTAATCTAGCTAGCATTGGTACCAAGTGAAGCCACAATAGCATGCACTTCAGTGTGTTGCTAACTAATAGCACAGTCAATTGATTGAAAAAGGACATCTTGGTCAACTCTGAACTTAATCCAAACCAACCACGCTAGATGTAGACATGTAATGCACAAATTGAAAATCAAGGACTCCCCAGGGTGGTGGAGCAGATCCCCATGACAGACTATAAAAGTCACCACCTACTGCCCAGTTTATTTATATGAAGGACACTTCCCTGCAATAAATTCTGCCACTCCTGATGGAGCCATCTGGCTCAATCGACCTCAGGGGACATGGTAGTTGCTGCTCTACACCAGCCAATGAAAGAAGAAGAATATTGAACACATGTGTAGTTCAAGATGATAAGTGTTCAAAAGACTAAATAACTAAAAATACCTAAATTTACAGCTAAAAGTCAATAACAGTGCAGTTCAGGAAAGAGTTACTATGTTAGGGATACTTCTGGGAAACTGTTCCGTGTATCATGTCAGTTCATCTTGCACAGAAGGTACATCCCAAAGTATGCCCCCCCCACCACAAATTAGCTATATTGATTGTATACCAGTACAAGAACTTTATAGAACACCCAAGACAAGAATTAATCAATCAGCTTTTTACCTTAGAACATAAGAACAGCCATACTGGATCAGACCAAAGGTCCATCTAGCCCAGTATTCAACAGTGGATAATGCCAGGTGGCCCAGAGGGAATGAAAAGACCAAGTAATCATCAAGTGATCCATCCCGTGTCGCCTTTTCCCAGCTTCTGGCAAACAGAGGCTAGGGACACCATTCCCCAGCTATTCAGGCTAATAGCTATTGATGGACCTATGCTGCACAAACTTATCTAGTTCTTTTTTGAACCCTGTTATAGTCTTGGCCTTCATGATTGTGACGGGTTTGGTCACAGAGACCCCTTTGGGACTGTCACCTGATGTGTTGAGATGACCTTTGAGACCATTTTCTCTGCTAGTTTGGGACTTCAGAACCCTGTGGTGTTGAGCCAGACAGGCAAGCCTGCTGCAACACAGAGCCAGGATCTGAACCATGCCCCCAAAGCTGCAGACTTCACTGAAAACAGTGTAACAAGTGCTCCTGTCTTCATCACCTAGACATTCAGCTCCCAATGGGATCCAAACCCCAAATACATCAGTTTTATTCTGTATAAAGCTTATACAGGGTAAACTCATAAATTGTCCACCCTCTATAACACTGACAAAGAGGAATGCACAGATGTTTGCTCCCCCAGGTATTAATCACTTACTCTAGGTTAATTAATAAACAAAAGTGATTTTATTAAGTATAGGATAGTATTAAGTAGGATTTAAGTGTTTTCAAGTAATAACAGACAAAACAAAGTAAGTTACCAAGCAAAATAAAACAAAACACGCAAGTCTAAGCCTAATACATTAAGAAATTGATTACAGATAATCTCACCTTCATAGATGTTCCAATAAGCTTCTTTCACAGACTGGACTCCTTCCTAGTCTGGGCCCAATCCTTTCCCTGATACAGTTCTTGTTAGTTCCAACTCATGTGGTAACTAAGGGATTTCTCATGACTGGAACCCTCTTTGTTCTGTTCCATCCCCTTATATAACTTTGGCACAAGGCAGGAATCCTTTGTCTCTCTCTGGGTTCCCACCCATCCTTCTAAATGGAAAAGCACCAGGCTAAAGATGGATTCCAGTTCAGGTGACATGATCACATGTCACTGTAAGACTTCTTTACCCACTTGTTGGCACCCACATATACAGAAAGGCTTACAAGTAAACAGAGCCATTTACAATCAATTGTCCTGATTAATGGGAGCCATCAAGATTCCAAATCACATTAATAGCCCACATTTTGCATAATTACAATAGGAACTTAAGTTATATTTCATATTTCTAGTTTCAGCTACAAAAATGATACATTCATACAAATAGGATGAACACACTTAGCAAATTATAAGCTTTGTAATGACACCTTACAAGACACCTTCTGTATGAAGCATATTCCAGTTCATTATATTCACACTCTTTAGCATATTTTCATAAAATCGTATGGAGTGCAACATCACAATGATCTTCTCTGGCAAGGAGTTCCACAGGTTAACTGTGTGTTGTGTGAAAAAATACTTCCTTTTGTTTGTTTTAAATCTGCTGCCTATTAATTTCATTTGGTGACCCTCTAGTTCTTGTGGTATGTGAAGGAGTAAATAACACTTCTTTATTTACTTTGTCCACACTAGTCATGATTTTATACTTTGTTTTTTCTGGTACCATGAAGTACCCTATAGCTCTTGTTTTTTAACACAGCATTCCAAACCAGTGAGGTGTGAAGGGATTCCTTAACTTATACCAGAGTAGAACACTCACGTGTCCTGATTTTGACAGCATTTATATTCTCTAGTGCCAAACATTCCATTTAACCTTGCAGCGTATTGTGGAACATATAGCTCTTGTCACAAGGGAGCAAGAGTGAACCTAGTACAATTTAGCATAACTTTGTGCTAATGTTTATCATGTGATATGCAATACGTATAAATATAATGTGCAGTACGTATAACACATCTATTGGCCAACAGCAGGCTAACCATCCAAGTATGTACCCAGAGTCCTGGGCCAGATTTGTACAGCCTGTGCTGCCTCTGCTTCATGGCTTTTGGGCCTTATGCTCACCAGATAAAAGATTGTGTGAGTATATCTACCTGTGCTGCCGTTACACTCTGTGATTGCAGTGGAAATGTATTCTAAAATCCTCAGGGTTAAGGGGGATGTGAATCCTAAGAAGGTTTTACTGGCCAGGAATACACGCAGAGGTCCAACGCTATTGTGCCTCCTGCTCAGAATGCCAGTTGCATAGCCCCTGACCGCACTTGAGGGCCTCATTAGTACTTTTACCTATTAGTCCCTTTCAAGACGATAGCTGTGGACCCACTAGAAAGATCGACACAGGACCACCGAAATGTACTAGTCATCCTTGACTTTGCCATGCGGTACCCAGAAGCCATTCCTTTAAGAAACCCCAAATTCAAGGCAATAGCTAAAGAACTACTACAGGTTCTTGCCAGAGTGGGCATCCCTAAAGAGAACCTGACTGACCAAGGAACCCTCTTCACAGTGAAATTAATGAAGGGCTTATGTACCCTGATCCGCCCAAGGAACCTCAGTCTACCATCCACAAACAGATGGCCTGGTCGAGCGATATAAAAGTATGATCCGGAAGGTGGTAGCACAGGATAGAAAAGACTGGGAGACCCTTCTGCCATACCTAATCTTTGCAATATGGGAAGTTCCCCAGGCATCCACTGGTTTCTCTCCCTTTGAGCTACTATACGGACACCAACCACATGGAATATTAAATATTAGAAAGGAGGATTGTGAAGAACAACCCAATCCAGGAAAGAATGTCATTGAGTATGTGATACAGATGAGAGAGTGAATAGCTCAAGTGACCCCCATAGTACGAGAACATTTGGAAAAAGCACAAGAGGCCCAGTGGACATATTACAACCACCAGGCGAAAGTATAGATATCTCACCTAGAAGAATGGGTGATGGTGCTAGTGCTGACAGCAGAAAGCAAATGCCTTTCTGGCATAGGCTGTATGAAACAGTGCAAGCCATTGGGGAGGTGGACTATAAGGTCAGACAACCAGACCACGCCCTGCTCCATTAGATGCACGGAAACAAGGAGAAGAATGCGAAGATGGTTCCTATCCTTGCAACCCTTCCATTTCCATGTACAGCATAGGGCTGGAAGCCAGCATGGCAACGCTGATGGCCTGTCACAACAACACTGCTTCTCGTCCCAAGTAGCCCAACCCCATGGTGTTGAACAGAGGCAAGGGAGGAGGAGAATTTGTGATATAGCAGGGCCAAGGGCAGCAGGAGAATGATAGATGGGAGATATGTAAGCCCCAAGATGATGAGAGCTTTATTCCCTGTAGAGGGAAGAAAGACTGCTACAGATTAATTAGAGCACCTGAAACCAATTAAATCAATTAGAGCACCTGAAGCCAGTGACCTGATAAAAACACCCTGCTTCAATCAGACAGTTGGAGGAGTTGAAGCTGAGTGGTTTGGTGTTGTAGCAGAGAATAGTTTGGAGGAGAGCAGTTTGAAGGAGTTGAAGCAGAGTGGTTTGATGTTGCATCGAAGAGCAGTTTGGAGAAGTGCTGTGGTGGTCCAGAAGACCAAGACCCTAGGTAACCCTGGAAACCTGGCTTGGGAAGAGCAGAAGGACTCTATAGACACAAGGGGTTGGGAGAAACTTGGACCAAGTGGAAAGAGTGCAGGAAGCCCCACAAGCTGAAGGGCCAGAGAGGGAAGTAGCCCAAGGGAAGAAACCGCTACTTCAAGTGGTTCGTCACTATCCCTAGGGCCCCTGGGCTGGGACCCAGAGTAGAGGGCAGGCCCAGGTCTCTCCCTCTCCACTCCCATTTTCTGGGACACTAGTAATATTTACCACAAATGATAAATAATAATTAATAATAAATAGTGTATAATGAGCATGTCATAAAATACAAATATTATTATATTACATTTCCAAGATCACTGCATTTATAATTTATATTCAGGTGTCATAGGTCTCACCTCGACTCTGAACTTTAGGGTACAGATGTGGGGACCTGCATGGACACTTCTAAGCTTAATTACCAGATTAGATCTGGTATCATTGCCACCATCCAGAATTCTTAGTGTCTGGATCACTCCCTTTCCTCCAAAAACCTTCCCCTCTCTGGGTAGCCTTGAGAGATTCCTTTACCAATTCCCTGTTGAGTCCAGGTCCAATCCCTTGGATCTTAACACAAGGAAAAATCAATCAGGTTCTTAAAAAGAAGGCTTTTAATTAAAGAAAAGAAAGGTAAAAGAAAGAAAAAAAACCTCTGGGAGACAGCATATCTGCTAATTTCACAGACAATAACTTGAAAACACAGGATGTTCCCCTGGGCAAAAATCTTAATACACACAAGAATACCCAAATTTGATAATTCCCTTAATTTGCATCAAGACAAGTACAAAAGAAAATAAACATAAACCTATTTATTCCTTTCTAAAACTTACTAGTCTGAAAAGAGGCTGGTTCCTTGATCTTTTTCACTCCTGCTGAAACTGAAAACTGACTAAACAAACGAAACTTCCCTCCTTCCTTTTTAAACATCTTGTTCTCCCATGGGTTCCTCTGGTCACGTGTCAGCTTGGCTAGGTGAACTTCTTAACCTTTTACAGGTAAAAGAGGCATTAACCCTTAGCTATCTGTTTCTGACATCAGGTAAAGGAGAAAATTCCTTGAAATATTCATTTTTAGGAGGGGATTCACAAAACTTGACTTTTTAGTGAAAGGGGCTCAAAGGTTGTTAAAGTTTTGGACCACTGTGATAGAGGGAAAGGTCTGCTATCTGTGGAGGAAGCAATTAACTATGAAGAATATAACATCAATTCTGTGAGGAGTCAGAGTAAAAGGACACAATACCAAGTGATGGCCAAGTGTGTATCCCAGCCCAAGAAAGCATAAAAGAGAAAAGAAAACAAATCTTCAAGGAAAGTCTGGAAAGATTTACCCAGAAATCAACACACAATCAGAAAATATGTATGATCACACCACTAAACTTATCTTCATGGTCTGGTGAGTTATTGCTTCAAAGTTACCTAAACTGTCATCTCATCTACCTAATGAAAACAAAGACTTCCTTTGAGTTAGAAGTTCTTCTCACTCCTTAATTTTCCCTTTTAGTTTAGAAGTTGACTCCATTTCCACATCCACTGATTCTGTCTAGAGAGTATAGATATGATTAGCTTTTCCCTTTGGCTTATTTCAAGTACCCATCAGCCAAAGTGCCAAGGGAGATGCCTCCTTCTCACATGAAGGATAAATAATGAATCAGAAGAGACACAGGCTCTTTAGTACTACATACAAGGCACAGGAAACCAAGCAGGCCATCCAGACCATTGCTGAGAGAATGAAGACAAGTGAAGAAGATGGTGACTGTCTGCTGAGAATGCAATCTGCACCTGGCTATCCAAAATGCTGATTGAAGAGGTTATATCAGAGGTTGAAGATCAGTCTTAAAGGTAAAGCAATCTTCCCCCTTTTCCTATTTGAAATGATAGAAACAGGTCAGGGAATAAAAACACAACCATTCATATATTCCAAGACCAGAAGAGACCATGGTGAACATCTAGTCTGACCTCCTGCA
Organism: Gopherus flavomarginatus; assembly: GCF_025201925.1. NCBI lineage: Eukaryota > Metazoa > Chordata > Testudines > Testudinidae > Gopherus > Gopherus flavomarginatus. The sequence continues at coordinate 15,144,294 of NC_066627.1, read as the reverse complement.
AAACATAGGCCTTTGGAGCTTATCCGAATTAATTCCTGTGGCAGCCACCAATAAAACAAAAAGCTTCTGTGTGCTATACAGTGTCAACCTGAAATATTTTCTCATCTGAAACTGAAATGTAGCTGCATTTCCAAAATAAGCTGATATTTATATGCCCAGCAATACCAGATTTGCATTCACAGCGATACAGTCATGATTTATGGCTGTGATGGCTTGGGGAATTTATCTGTGCAATTTATGAATTCTGGTTGATGCTATGAAGTTGTTATAAAATGGATGTACCCAGGAATGCCTTTATGTGAATGTGGAATCTACCACTTTCTAACACTGGCACAAGGATGTACCTACCAGGCAATGGAGAGCAGTTAATCTAAATGGCTGAACTCTGACTCAACAATTGGTATGGTGAGGAAGTGGGCTGGTGCTTGGAGAAGCTACTTCCTCCAGAATATTGCAAGGGGGCTGGTGATGGAGGATTTGGAAAAACACCAGAAGCAGAACAAAGGAACCTGGTTTTGGTAGGGGGACATATACATTCAAGACACTTGCTAAGACAGGAAGATGAAGCTTTGGGTAGGAGAGGAGAAGACAAAAAGAAACTTTTGTAGTGGGAGTCCTGTTTATCTGTAGACTAGCCAAATCAGAGAAGGTTGGCCGTAATAGAGAAGTCATGAGCCACCAGTAAAGGATCCTGTACACCCAAGGAGTTTCTCCCCAGCCCAGAGAACTCTCCAGGGTCGGGGGAAAGCTGAGGCAGGGAAATGTGGATAGGTGTGTTTAATATTTTGTGTAACCCTGTGTATCTCTCCTGCTGTTAAGTAAAGAGCAATGAGGTTTAGAATCCTGTTCAAAGTCTGTCTGTGAATCTACTGGCTCTCACTGTAACCCAGAGGGCTCACACCTTTAGTGGCATGGTGGGGATTGCAGAGAGCTGCTGGGGAGGCCTGAGGGAGATGATGCTAGTTTCAGGGCTTGGGCAATTGGATCTGGCAAAAGGGATGCGAGACAAAAGGTCTGCACCTCGCATCCCAAAGCCAAGGACAGTGCCTAAACTTGTCCCATCACCAGCAAGCTAAGAGCATGTGTAACTCCTGACAGCATTCTGACATGTGCCCCATACGGGAAGCGTGACTAGATCTCTGACAATGGTGTTACACAGATGTTGGTGTTGTCCTTGTTACTTCTATTCAGGTAAATATCCCACACCAATCACAATCATATCACAGCACCTACAGGAGTGAAAAATGCTAAAGAATAATAAGGGAATCCCCCAAAGTGTCAAATAATGAACATTGTCAGCAGTGGACTCTTCATTGAAGGGAAGCATTTTTCTGCTCCTATATTTAGTGCATGACAGAAGGTGAGCAAATAATCCAAAACTGTTATGACAACACTTCAGTCTCTCAGTACTACTTGTGAAAACTTTTTCACTGAGGTGCATCTTTTGAAGCAAAATGGCTTTTTCAATTAAATGGAATATTTTGTGAAAATTTGCATATTCTGCTAAATTTTCTGTTTTTATTTTCTTTTGAAGAATCAAAACCACAAACACTGAAAACAATGAGCAAAAACTAAAATATTCTATTTTTTCTTCTTTTTATATTTTTTTTCAGGAAAAAAAGAAAGAAACAAACAAAAAAATCAATTTCCCAACCACCTCAAAGTTGGGTAGCCTGAGCCATTATCTGATCTTTACTGGTGGAGTTTGGATGGCAGAATATGCATGATTTGTTCCGAAATGAGAGATACCAGACAAATAAATTCCATGGTCTGGGGGTTTGATCCAATTGTTGGAAAGGTAAATAGAGTGCAATGAGCAGTTTTGAACATTTCTGGAATTTAAAAGAAGAGGTGGTTTAGGTTTATTCTCTTCAAATTGTATTTTTGGATTTGTTTGTGTTCCCTAGATATGACAATGGCAAACACAGAGTGGAGAAATCAAACGATCATCCCTGAATTCATCCTCCTGGGATTTGGGGATCTCCCGGCACTGCAGATCCTTCTCTTCCTGTTGTTGCTAGTGATCTACGTTGTGACCTTGGCCGGGAATGTCCTCATCATTGTGCTGGTTGTGGCCGATCAGCACCTTCACACCCCCATGTACTTCTTCCTGGGGAACTTGTCCTGCTTGGAGATCTGCTACACCTCCACCATCCTGCCCAGGATGCTGGCCAGTCTCCTGACTGGGGACAGAACCATTTCTCTGAATGGCTGCTTGGTGCAATTATATTTCTTTGGTTCTCTAGTAGGCACGGAATGTTACCTGCTAGCTGCAATGTCTTATGATCGGTATTTAGCAATATGTAACCATTGCATTATTCAACCAATATGAATGACAGGTTCTGCCTCCAGCTAGCAGCTGGGTCTTGGCTAAGTGCATTTTTGATTGTTACCATAATAATATGTTTAATGTCACAGTTAACTTTCTGTGGCCCCAAAGAAATGGACCATTTCTTTTGTGATCTCACTCCAGTGATAAAACTGTCCTGTAGTATCACCCACCAGATGGAACTTGTGACCTTCTTGGGATCCTTCCTATTCACTTTACCACCATTTATATTAACCCTGACATCCTACGTTTGTATCATAACTGCCATCCTGAGAATCCCTTCTAGCACTGGGAGGCAAAAGGCATTTTCCACCTGCTCCTCTCACCTTATTGTGGTTACTACTTTCTATGGCACCCTAATCATTGTCTATATTTTACCAAAAACCAAGATGCTGCGAGAGCTTAACAAAGTGTTCTCTGTCTTCTACACCGTCCTGACTCCCTTGGCCAACCCCCTCATCTACAGCCTGAGAAACAAAGAGGTCATGGAGGCCCTGAGAAAAGCTGCCAGGAACTCTGTGGCTTTCATGAGTTCATTTATAGAGGGTGACATGAAATGGAGAGTATGATCTATCACATTTATTTGGGCATAAGCTTTTGTGGACTAAAACCCACTTCATCTGATGCATGGAGTGGAAAATACAGTAGGCAGATATAAATACACTGTACATAAAAAGATGAGGATTGCCTTACCAAGTGGGTGTCAATGCTAACAAGACAATTCAATTAAAATGGAAATGGCCTATTCTTAAGAGTAAAATACCAAGAGAGTTAAAAATCACTTTTGTAATGGTAATGAGGCCAACATAATCAGAGTGGCCATTTAAACAGTTGACAAGAAGGTGTGAGTAATAGTAGGGGAAAATTAGTTTTTGTAGTGACTTATCTACTCTCAGTCTTTATTTAAGCCTAATTTGATGGTGTCCAGTTTTCAAATTAATTCCAGTTCAGGAATTTCTCAATGGAGTCCGTTTCTGAAGTGTTTTTGTTGAAGAATTGCCATTTTTAGGTCTGTAATTGAGTGTCCAGGGAGGTTGAAGTGTTCTCCAACTGGTTTTTGAATGTCATAATTCTTGACATCTGATTTGTGTCCATTTATTCTTTTGTGTAGAGACTGTCTGGTTTTGCCAATGTACATGGCAGAGGGACACTGCGGTCACATGATGGCATATATCACATTGGTAGATGTGCAAGTGAACAAGCCTGTCATAACTATAAAGGGAAGGGTAACAACCCTCCTGTGTACAATCCTATAAAATCCCTCCTGGCCAGAGGCACCAAAATCCTTTTACCTGTAAAGGGTGTGACAAAGTTCCTCCTCTACCTTGGTGGGTCCTGCGCTTCTTGGCAGATTTGCTCACCTCAATGATCTTCCCCACAGTCTGGATCAACTTCTCCTGTGTCTGATCAGGAGTTGGGAGGTTTGGGGGGAACCCGGGCCCACCCTCTACTCCGCGTTCCAGCCCAGGGCCCTGTGGATTGCAGCTGTCTATAGTGCCTCTTGTAACATCTGCATAACAGCTACAACTCCCTGGGCTACTTCCCCATGACCTCCTTCAAACACCTCTTTATCCTCACCACAGGACCTTCCTCCTGGTGTCTGATAACACTTGTACTCCATAGTCCTCCAGCAGCACAGCCTCTCACTCTCAGCTCCTTGTGCCTCTTGGTCCCAGCTCCTCACACAAACTTCCTCTCCTCTAGCTCCTCCCTCCCTGACTGGAGTGAGCTCCTTTTTAAACCCAGGTGCCCTGATTAGCATGCCTTGCTTGGCTGAAGGTGTTCTAATCAGCCTGCCTGCCTTAATTGCTTCTAGCAGGTTCCTGATTACTCCAGTGCAGCCCCTGCTCTGGTCACTCAGGGAACAGAAAACTACTCATCCAGTGACCAGTATATTTGCCCTCTACCAGACTCCTGTACCCCACTGGACTGGGTCTGTCACAAGCGTTAAGAAGCTCAGATAACCTGGATGACACCTGAGCCAAAGGACCAATAAGGGGATAAGATACTTCCAAATCTTGGGGGAGGGCGGTGAAAGGCTTTTGTTGGTGCTCTTTGTTTTGGTGGTGTTCGCTCTTGGGACTAAGAGGGACCAGACATCAATCCATGTTCTCCAAATCTTTCTGAACCAGTCTCTCATATTTCAAACTTGTAAGTAACAGCCAGGCAAGGAGTATTAGTTTATCTTTGTTTTCTCAACTTGTGAATTTTACATTTGCTAGAGAGAGGTTTATCCTTGTTTTGTTGTAACTTTGAAACTAAGGCTAGAGGGGGTTCCTCTGGGCTCCTTGAATCTGATTACCATGTAAAGTTATTTTCCATCCTGATTTTACAGAGATATTTTTTACATTTTCTTTTTAACAAAATCATTCTTCTAAGAACCTGACTGATTTTTCCATTATCCAAAGACTCAGAGGTTTGAGGTTTTGGTCATTTTGTAACCAGTTGATTAGAATATTATTCTCAAGGCTTCACAGGAAAGGGGATATAAGGGGTTGGGGGGATATTTTTTGGGAAGAGGAACCCCAAGTGGTCCTTTCCTTCTTTCTTGTTAAATCACTTGGTGGTGGCAGCGTACCAGGTTTTAACCTAAGCTGGCAGAAATAAACTTAGGTGGCTTTCAGCAGGCCCCATATCTGTACTTTAGAGTTCAGAATCGGAAGGAATCCTGACAGAGCCCCTGATGGTGTGACTGATGTGGTTAGGTCCTATGATGGTGTGCCTTGAATAGATAGGCAGACAGAGTTGGCAACGGGGTTTGCTGCAAGGATAGGTTCTGGGTTAGTTAGAACACCACTAGTTGTCACCTTCATCCCAAACTAAAGCCTCTCCAGCACACCATCAAGAATCTACAATCTATTCTGATGGATGACCCCTCAGTCTCACAGACTTTGGGACAGGGGTGGCTCTAGGCACCAGCAAAGCAAGCACGTGTTTGGGAAAACCCATTTGCAGGGTTGGCAGTGGCAAATTTCAGCCTGGGAGCTGAGAAACCGACAAGGGGGCCTGGGAGCTGTAGTTCCTTGGTTAGCTCCCTGCCTAGAGACCCAGTCCTGGAGCAGGGAAAGAACCACATTTCCCAGCATTCCCTTGGCTGCTATAAACAGGAAAGGGAGGGGGAGGGAGTGTGGTAGCTGAAACCTCATGCTGCAGCTTCCTGTGAATGGAGAGGTCACTGCTAGAGCGGGGTAGCACTGTGAATGGGGAACAAGTGTGCCCAAGGAGTAGAAGGCTTTGCCCCAGATATCCCCTTCAGAAGACATCCTCAGATTGGATTAGAGATACCGGTGTGACCTCACCTTGCAGCCCCCAAAGAAGGAAATGGGTGGACTAAATGGACAGTGCCCCTCTCTATCTGAAGCCTAGCAAGGGAGGTATGTGGGTCCTACTAGAATTTAAAATGAAAAGTAAAGGAGGGGAGGCTTTACTAGAGGACGTCGGCAACTTTAGATACAGTACCAGGCACGCAGGAGGATGTCCACTTCTGAGCCATGGAAGCAGAAATTGACTTTTCCTTTTGATATTTAGCTAATATACAGAAAGAGAATCTAGCACCTGCCTTCCAGATATGAACACCCTCAAAGTTCAGGAGCGCTCAAGCTCAATTTGGACAGCTGTTACTTCATTTCTCCCAAATCAAATATACTGATCCACTGTAATTTTCTGTAGGAAAAGTAGGATAAAATTGAGCAAGAAATCCTTCCCAGTGGTTTTTAGGACTGGAATTGCTATTTTCAACAACCGTTGCTTTTTTTTTTTTTAGTTGTATTTGTTTAAAAGAAAGACCGTGATATTGCACTGGCAAATTCACCATAGAAACAAAGAGTGGAACAAAAGAATAATAAAGGCAAGTCAACTTTTCTTCATTTATAGAGGACAGTCTTATAATATGCATCCAGATATCCTCCAAACACACAAGCTGAAAATTGTTCCACTTTGCCGTCAATTCTGTAACCATATGGCAATGGTTCCAAACCTTTCCGTCTGGCGGGCGCCAGACAAAGGACTGTGGCAGCCGTGGAGCATCTGCTGAAATGCCGCCGAATTTCTGCAGCATTTCGGCAGCAACACCTCTCGATGACATTGCTTGTCAGCAGCAAATGGCATCATCAAGAGGCGTCGCCGCTGAATTTCTGCAGCGTTTAGACGATGACTCCTCTCGATGATGTCACTTGTCGGTGGCAAGTGGCGTCATCGAGGGGCATAGCCGCCAAATTTTGGCAGTATTTCAGTGGATGGTCGACCGCTGGCCAGGACAGAGGCTTATTTAGATACCCCGTGGGCACCATGGCTCCCGCAGGTACCACGTTGGAGACCCCTGTGTCATAACATTTTTCCCAGATCTGAACCTTAGCGTCCAAAATATGGGTGTTAGCATGAAAACCTCCAAGCTTAGTTACCAGCTTGGACCTGGTAAAGCTACCACCAGCCAGGGATTTATACAGTGCCTGGCTCACTGTGGTCTCCCCAAAACCTTCCCTGGGGGACCTCCAGACTCAGATGCCTTGAGTCTCACAGCAAAGGGGAATAAACCATTTCCCTTCCCCCTCCTCCCCTCCAGGTGTTCCCTTCCTGGGTTCTTGGAGAGATATACAGAAGCAAGCTCCGTGAATCTAAACAGAGGGACTCCACCCTCCCTGTTTCCAGTCCTGGAAACACAAGTACTTCCCCCCTCACCCAGAGGGTATGCAAAGTCAGGCTTAGTTAATCTAACACAAAGAGATTTTCCCCCTGACTTCTTTCTCCCATTAATTCCCTGGTGAGCTGCAGACTCAATTCCCTGGAGTCCCCACTAAAGAAAAACTCCAACAGGTCTTAAAAAGAAAGCTTTATATAAAAATAAAGAAAAGGACGTAAAAATAGTCTCTGTATCATGGTGACAATGTACAGGGCCAATTGCTTAAAAGAAAAATGAATAAACAGCCTTATTCAAAAAGAATACAATTCAAAACACTCCAGCAACTACACACATGTAAATACAAAAAAAAAACCAATATAAACCTACTGTCTTATTATCTTTGTACTTACAACTTGGAAACAGAAGATTAGAAAGCCAGGAGACAGAAAGATCACTCTCAGAGCCGAGAGGGTCAGACCCAAGACAAAGAACAAAGAACTCACACACAAACTTCCCTCCACCCAGATATGAAAAAGTCTTGTTTCCTGATTGGTCCTCTGGTCAGGTGTTTCAGGTTACTGGTGTTACCCTTTTACAGGTAAAAGAATATTAACCTTTAGCTATCTGTTTATGACACGCCCCTCAAATTGCAGACAGTGGGGAACCTCACAGGCAGCGATTTCCTCCTAGAACTTTAAAATAAACAGATTAATACAACACATGCATCTTTACATATACCACTAAGTATATAACTAACAGACTTTTACATTTTAAGAACACTTTTTAACTACAGGATTCTGGGAAACTCTCACGGGAGAGTGCATCAGCTACTTTGTTAGAAGCTCCTGAGATGTGCTGAATTTCAAAATCAAAATCTTGGAGAGCTAAACTCCAACGAAGAAGTTTCTTGTTGTTCCCCTTGGCAGTATGAAGCCACTTTAGCGCAGCATGGTCAGTTTGTAGCTGGAACCGCCGTCCCCAAACGTATGGGCGTAGCTTTTCCAGGGCGTACACAATGGCATAGCATTCCTTTTCACTGACTGACCAATGACTTTCCCTCTCAGACAGTTTCTTGCTGAGAAACATGACAGGATGGAAGTTGTGATCCATTACTTCCTGCATGAGAACTGCTCCTATACCATGCTCAGATGCATCTGTGGTTACTAGGAATGGCTTGTCAAAGTCTGGGGCCCTGAGCATAGGGTCAGACATGAGCGTCGCCTTAAGTTGGGTAAAGGCCTTTTGACACTCATCAGTCCACTTAACTGCATTTGGCTGGGTCTTTTTGGTCAGGTCGGTGAGTGGGGCAGCGATTTGACTGTAGTGTGGTACAAATCGCCTGTAGTACCCGGCCAAGCCTAAGAAGGATTGGACCTGTTTCTTTGACTTTGGGACAGGCCACCTTTGGATAGCATCCACCTTGGCCTGTAGGGGGTTTATGGTTCCTCGACCCACCTGGTGTCCCAGGTAAGTCACTCTATTTTGGCCTTTTGATACTTTTTGGCCTTAACAGTTAGTCCGGCCTGCCTGATGCACTCAAAGACCTTTTCCAGGTGTAGTAGGCGTTCGGGCCAGGAATCTGAAAAAATGGCCATATCATCGAGGTTGGCAACTGCATATTCTGCCACTCCTGCTAGTAGACCATCTACCAGCCTCTGGAAGGTGGTGGGTGCATTTTGCAGCCCGAAAGGAAGGACCTTAAATTCATACACCCCCGCATGGGTGACGAATGCGTACCTTTCTTTGGCAGGTTCATCTAGCGGTACTTGCCAGTACCCCTTGGTTAAGTCTATTGTAGAGATGAACTGGGCACGTCCCAACTTCTCCAATAGCTCATCGGTGCATGGCATTGGATAGTTGTCCGGACGAGTTACCGCATTTAGCTTACGGTAGTCCACGCAAAAGCGTATATCCCCATCTGGTTTGGGTACCAGAACCACTGGAGATGCCCATGCACTGGTAGATGAGCGGATTATACCCATCTGTAGCATGTTCTGGATCTCCTGTTCTATAGCAGCTTGGGCATGAGGAGACACCCGGTAGGGTGGGGTTCTAATGGGGTGAGCATTACCTGTGTCAATGGAGTGGTATGTCCATTCAGTCCGTTCTGGGGTGGCTGAGAACAATGGGGCGAAGCTAGTGCACAGCTCCTTGATTTGTTGCCGCTGCAGACATTCCAGGGTGGTTGAGAGGTTCACCTCTTCCACGCCACCATCTTTTTTCCCATAGTAGTAGACAACTTCAGGCCACTCAGCATCATCTCCCTGGACTGTAAACTGACAAACCTGTAAGTCTCTGGAATAGAAAGGCTTGAGAGAATTAACATGGTAAACTCTGGGCTTTAGTGAGGAATTGGGAAATGCTATGAGGTAGTTAATAGCTCCCAGGCGCTCTTGGACCGTGAATGGCCCTTCCCATGATGCTTCCATCTTATGGGCCTGTTGCGCCTTGAAGACCATAATCTGGTCTCCTACCTTGAAGGAACGTTCTCTGGTATGTTTGTCATACCAGGCTTTTTGCTCTTTCTGAGCATCCTTTAGGTTTTCTTTAGCAAAGGCTAAAGGGTGTCGGAGGGTACTTTTTAGGTTGCTTACAAAGTCCAGAATGTTAGTCCCTGGAGAAGGCGTAAACCCCTCCCATTGTTGCTTCACCAACTGTAATGGCCCCTTAACCTCGTGGCCATACACAAGTTCAAATGGTGAAAACCCTAAACTGGGATGTGGTACAGCCCTGTAAGCAAAGAGCAACTGCTGCAACACTAGGTCCCAATTATTGGAGTGTTTGTTGACAAATTTACGTATCATGGCCCCCAAAGTTCCATTAAACCTTTCTACCAGGCCATTGGTTTGATGGTGGTACGGGGTGGCAACCAAGTGGTTCACCCCATGAGTTTCCCACAGTTTTTGCATGGTCCCAGCCAGGAAATTAGATCCTGAATCTGTAAGGATGTCAGAGGGCCAACTTACCCTGGCAAAAATGTCTGTTAGGGCCTGACACACAGCATTAGCCCTGGTGTTGCCTAGAGCTACTGCTTCTGGTCATCAGGTAGCAAAATCCACGAAAGTCAGTACGTACTGCTTTCCTCTGGGTGTCTTTTTTGGGAAAGGACCCAGAATATCCACAGCTACTCGCTGAAATGGGACCTCAATTATGGGGAGTGGCTGGAGAGGGGCCTTGACCTGGCCTTGGGGTTTTCCCACTCTTTGGCATACCTCACAAGACCGGACATACTTGGCAACGTCCTTGCCCATCCCCTCCCAGTGGAAAGACTTCCCCAACCGGTCCTTGGTTCTGTTCACCCCAGCATGGCCACTGGGATGATCATGGGCTAAGCTTAAGAGCTTCCCCCGGTACTTAGTTGGAACCACCAACTGCTTTTGCGGCTGCCATTCTTCCTGGTGTCCACCTGAAAGAATCTCCTTGTATAAAAGTCCTTGGTCTATAACAAACCGGGATCGATTAGAAGAGCTGAGAGGCGGTGGGGTGCTCCGTGCCGCCGCCCAAGCTTTCTGAAGGCTGTCATCTGCTTCCTGCTCAGTCTGGAACTGTTCCCTTGAGGCTGGGGTCACTAGTTCTTCCTCAGGCTGTGGACTTGGGCTTGGTCCCTCTGGAAGCGATGTAGGTGATGGGGTTGTTTCCGTTGCTGGTGAACCGCTCTCCACTAGTGCACCTGAGGGTATTTCAGGCTCTAGCTGAGTCTTTTGGGTATGGCTGTCTGTTTCTTCTGCCAGTTCTGGATCGCTGGCGCCCTCTGGCGTTGAGTTTGAAGATGTGATTGCAGTTGCTGGTGCTGGTTGCTGTTCCTGTTCCGGGCCTGGGACTGGAGGTGCTGTGGCTGTTTCAGTGATTGGCATGGAATCCGGGTCCACTACCTCTGTCTGGGTCTCTGGTAACACAGATGGGGCGTCTGTGGATGGTTCAGGAACAGGAATGGGTCTGGAAACTTGCCTGGTTTGGCTGCGTGTAACCATTCCCACTCTCTTGGCCCGCTTCAACTGGTTGGCCAAGTCTTCCTCCAGTAGCATGGGGATAGAATAATTGTCATAGACTGCAAAAGTCCACATTCCTGACCAGCCTTTGTACTGGACAGGCAGTTTAGCTGTAGGCAAGTCTACAGTTTGTGACATTTGTATGAGGAGGTGCAGTTCTTCCAAGGATTTAACATTGTTTCCTGATATCCAGGCCTCATAATTTTTCCCAACGTAGTAGGTGTGTTTGGGAAATGACACATCTGGTTTCCACTTTTGGGTTCTGAAACGCCGACGGGTATGATCTGGGGTTATCCCCATTCTGTATCTGGCCTTGGTTTGAAAAAGTTTATAGTCGTTCATTTTCTCCTTAGGCATTTCAGCCGCCACGTCTGCTAAAGGTCCACTGAGCTGTAGCCTCAGTTCTACCATGTACTGGTCTTCAGGGATGCTGTACCCAAGACAGGCCCTTTCAAAAATTTTTAAGAAGGCCTCAGTGTCATCACCTGCCTTGTAGGTGGGAAATTTCTTGGGATGTGGAACCGTAATTGGCGAAGGGTTGTTAGGATTGGCTGGCACATGCTGCCCAGCCTGCGCTAAGTCCAGTTCATGTTTTCTCTGTTTTTCCTTCTCTTCACTTTCTTTTTGTTGTTTTTCCATGTCTCGACGGTAGGCTGCCTCTTCTTCTTGTAGTTTTCTGTGGTGGGGTACATTTTTGGCATCTTCTTGTTTTTGTAGCCTTTCCATCTCTTGTTTGTGAGTTGCCTCATCTCTGGCCATTTGTGTTCTTAGTAGTTCTATTTGTTTTTCCATTGCTTCCAGCTGTACTGCTTCTGGTTTTCGTGACATTCTGGTTCCTGTTTTCTTGGGTTGGGGTGCCCTCCGGTGTTTATTATCTGAACTGCAGGTTCTGTGTTGCCTTCTGGGGTCTGCCTAGCAACAGTGCCTTTTTCCCTTTCTTCCTCTAGCTAATCTTTTAAATGTAAAGTAAACCAGAAAAACCACTTTATTTGCATGTGTATTGTGCTGGTACTTGACTCTCAATGGGAGTGCTATTGTCTCACAAAAGACCTTTAATAGTTCCTTAATGGCTCCTTGCTTAATATGCAAGCCAAAAACTGCAAGAGAGAGCAGAAAAAAAATTCTGTCGGTTTCCTTTTAAAACCAAACTGTTTCTCTCTGCTTAAAAGCCCTAGCAGAGAAAAAGAAAATAATATTTCTACTGGCTTCTGGATTCTTCTATCTATCCACACCGCTGTGCCACCATGTCATAACATTTTTCCCAGATCTGGACCTTAATGTCCAAAATATGTGTGTTAGCATGAAAACCTCCAAGCTTAGTTACCAGCTTGAACCTGGCAAAGCTGCCACCAGCCAGTGATTTATACAGTGCCTGGCTCACTGTGGTCTCCCCAAAACCTTCCCTGGGGGACCCCTAGACTCAGATGTCTTGAGTCTCACAACAAAGGGGAATAAACCATTTCCCTTCCCCGTCCTCCCCTCCAGGTGTTCCCTCCCTGGGTTCCTGGAGAGATATACAGAAGCAAGCTCCGTGAATCTAAACAGAGGGACTCCACCCTCCCTGTTTCCAGTCCTGGAAACACAAGTACTTCCCCCCTCACCCAGAGGGTATGCAAAGTCAGGCTTAGTAAATCTAACACAAAGAGATTTTCCCCCTGACTTCTTTCTCCCACCAATTCCCTGGTGAGCTGTAGACTCAATTCCCTGGAGTCCCCACTAAAGAAAAACTCCAACAGGTCTTAAAAAGAAAGCTTTATATAAAAATAAAGAAAAGGACATAAAAATAGTCTCTATATCACGGTGACAATGTATAGGGTCAATTGCTTAAAAGAAAAATGAATAAACAGCCTTATTCAAAAAGAATACAATTCAAAACACTCCAGCAACTACACACATGTAAATACAAAAAAAAAAAACCAATATAAACCTACTGTCTTATTATCTTTGTACTTACAACTTGGAAACAGAAGATTAGAAAGCCAGGAGACAGAAAGATCACTCTCAGAGCCGAGAGGGTCAGACCCAAGACAAAGAACAAAGAACTCACACACAAACTTCCCTCCACCCAGATTTGAAATAGTCTTGTTTCCTGATTGGTCCTCTGGTCAGGTGTTTCAGGTTACTGGTGTTACCCTTTTACAGGTAAAAGAATATTAACCCTTAGCTATCTATTTATGACACACTGCCATAAGGGAACCAATCCTGTCTGTCTTCTGTGCACATCCAAAATTCCTGCTGAATGACCCTCCTGGGAGCAAGTTACCAGTGACCCAGGGCTGGAGCGGCAGGGGGTGAGGGTGGAGGGGGCAGAGCCCAGGATGGGGCAGCAGGGTGTGGGTCGATGTGGGGGCACTGGTGAGGGGAAAAGAGTGAGCCCAGAGCTGGGACAGCACAGGATGTGTTGTGGGAGAGCCCAGGGCTGGGGTGGCAGGGAGTGCGGGTGTCGGGGAAGAGGCCAGGGCTAGGGCTTCAGGGGGATATGGGTAGGGGGAGAGCCAAGGGCTGGGGCAGCAGGTGGGTGCGGGGGGAGCCCAGGGCCAGGGTGAGGGCAGCCAAATTTTTTTTTGCTTAGGGATGCAAAACACCTAGAGTCATCCTTGAGAGAGTGCTAAAGGAGTTGGTGGATGTGATTGCAGAGCCATTGGCCATTATCTTTGAAAACTCATGGCGAACGGGGGAGGTCCCAGATGACTGGAAAAAGGCTAATGTAGTGCCCGTCTTTAAAAAAGGAAAGAAAGAGGATTCAAGGAACTACAGACCAGTCAGCCTCACCTCAGTCCCTGGAAAAATCATGGAGCAGGTCTTCAAGTTATCAATTCTGAAGCACTTCAAGAAAATGAAAGTGACCAGAAACAGTCAGCAAGGATTCACCAAGGTCAAGTCATGCCTGACTAATCTAATTGCCTTCTATGTGGAGATAACTGAGTCTGTGGATGAGGGGAAAGCAGTGGATGTGTTATTCCTTGACTTTAGCAAAGCTTTTGATACCGTCCCCCACAGTATTCTTGCCAGCAAATTAAAGAGGTATGGGCTGGATGAATGGACTACAAGGTGGATAGAAAGCTGGCTAGATTGTCAGGCTCAAGGGGTAGTGATCAATTGCTGCATGTCTAGCTGGCAGTTGGTTTCAAGTGGGGTGCCCCAAGAGTCGGTCCTGGGGCCGGTTTTGTTCAATATCTTCATTAGTGATCTAGAGGATGGCGTGGATTGCATCTTCACCAAGTTTGCAGATGACAATAAACTGGGAGGAGTGGTAGATACTCTGGAGGGTAGGGATAAGATACAGAGGGACCTAGACAAATTAGAGGATTGAGCCAAAAGAAACCAAATGAGGTTCAACAAGGACAAGTGCAGAGTCCTCCATTCACTTTTACAGACTAGGGACCAAATGGCTAGAAAGCAGTTCTCTGACAAGAACCTAGGCGTTACAGTGGATGAGAAGCTGGATATGAGTCAACAGTGTGCCCTTGTTACCAAGAAGGCTAAAGACATTTTGGGCTTTATAAGTAGGCACGTTGCCAGCAGATCAAGGCACGTGATCATTTCCCTCTATTTGACATTGGTAAGTCCTCATCTGGAGTACTGTGTCCAGTTTTGTGCCCCACACTACAAGAAGGATGTGGATAAATTGGAAAGAGTCCAGCGGAGGGCAACAAAAATGATTAGGGGGCTGGAGCACATGACTTATAAGGACAGGCTGAGGGAACTGGGATTGTTTAATCTGCAGAAGAGAAGAATGAGGGAGGATTTGATAGCTGCTTTCAACTACCTGAAAGGGGGTTGCAAAGAGGATGGATCTAGACTGTTTTCAGTGGTACCTGATGACAGAAAAAGAAGTGATGGTCTGAAGTTGCAGTGGGCGAGATTTATTTTGGATATTAGGGAAAACTTTTTCACTCGGAGAGTGGTGAAGCACTGGAATGGGTTACCTAGGGAGGTGGTGGAATCTCTTTTCTAGAGGTTTTTAAGGTCAGACTTGACAAAGCCCTGGCTGGAATGATTTAGTTGAGAATTGGTCCTGCTTTGAGCAGGGGGTTGGACTAGATGACCTCCTGAGGTCCCTTCCAACCCTGATATTCCATAATTCTATGATTCAGTGCATTTCTACCTATTAGCATAATAATATTTCTAATGTCACCTTTAACTTTCTATGGCCTCAATGAAATTGTCGATTTCTTTTGTGACTTCACACCAATGATAAAATTGTCCTGCAGCGAGACCCATCAGATACAGCTTCTGGCTTTCATACTGTCTGCCACTGAAACCCTTTCCACCATTTCTATTAATTGTGACATTCTATGTTCATATCATCACTACTATCCTGAGGATCCCTTCCATCACTGGGAGGCAGAAGGCTTTTTCCACCTGCTGCTCTCACCTCATTGTGGTGAGAAGTTTCTGTGGGACCCTAATGATTATGTATATCTTGCCAAACCATAACCTACACAAAGTGTTCTCTGTCTTCTACACCATCTTTACTCCATGGTCAATCCTCTCATATACAGCCTAAGAAACAAAGAGGTCAAGTAGTCCCTGAGAAGAGTCACCAGGAGCCTTACAGCTTTTAGAAGACGTCAGAGAATCTGAGCTAAATTATTTAGGATAAATAATCTGGAGATAATGCATGTGAATGGTCATTAGATGCTTCAAAATCTTGGAGAAACAAGCTCACACTGAGTATTTTGACAAGTGTGACCGTCACTCAATTTAAAAATCATATGTCTTGAGCTGGGGTCAGGGGTCCGTCCAGCATGTATGACTTTGTTTTATTTCTTTTTCAGTGTGGTTAGGAATTATAACAGGCTTTGTCTTCTAATTTTCCCTGGGAGTGCTCAGCCCCTGCTCCACCTCCAGCCCCATCCCCACTCCACTCCTTCCCCCAAGGCCCCATCCCAACCTCACCTCTTTGCTGCTTATTTCCACCCCATACCCCAAGTGCACCCTATCTCTTCACCTCCCGCTCATTCCCAGCGCCTCGTGCACGCTGCTGAACAGCCGTTCTGCAGCATTCGGGAGGCACTGGGAGGGAGGGGAAGATGTTCAGGTAGGAGTAGGGGAGCTTGGCTGCCGGTTGATGCTAAGCACCTGCAATTTTTTTTCTCCATGGGTGGTCCATCCCTGGAGCATCCACAGAGTCGGTACCTATGGTAACTATTAAAGCTGTTTGAATTTTGTTGTTGAAAAATTGTCCTTTTTCTAAATTGGTAATTTTTGTGAATATATATATAATTTTCTGTTTCTTTCAATGAAATTGAAAACTATTTATTTAATTCTCTTCTTTTTTTTTATTTCCCTGCTTTCCTCTCTCTTTCCCTACTCCCATTTTTCAGTGGCAAAATGGAAAATGTAAAAAAAAGGGGAAATGTGGTAGGGGGGTGGGGCATGGAAGGAGGAAGATGAAAGAAGAGAAAGGGATGGGAGGGGCTGGGGAGGGAGAACAAACCATCCAAACAAGAATAAACCCAGAAAATGCAGAAAAATGAAAATTTTCTAACAGGAATCTTTTATATAATAATTTTCAATATAAAATGTAAAAAAACCACAATTTTTCATTAAAGTCTTTCCAATTTCCAACCATCTCTGGTCATGATCGTTGCCAGCAGTGAGGTGATAATGATGATGGGTGGTGATCACTCTTTGCATTGGGGGCAAACTTTGGTGAAACCAGCACAAAGACTTTAAAGCGTGCTGTAGGTTAGGGTTTTCAAAAGATCCCCAGTAAGTTAGATGCCCAAAAGAGTTTAAGGAGTTAGGTGCTCAACAACGGTAATTGGGTTCCTAACTCAATTTGTCTTCTTAGAATAGCCCAGCTTCAGGCCTGACTTGTCCTTGTTCGTGGCCTCTGACCTGGGTAAATGTCAGTCTGAGGCTGAGGAAGGTGGCGCTAGCTGAAAATGTGCAGAGACTGGTGATAGAGTGAAAGAGTGTCTGATATTTGACACAAGGCAAATATTATTGCAGGGTTCTGTTTATAAATACAAAATGGTCTTGCAGACCCTAGTATAACAAAATTAGGGTTCTCTACCTAGGAGCTAGGTACAGCTCGCATGGCTGGTACTTTAGTTCAATCAGTAGACACACAGAGGTCTTACAATCAGTTCCCCAAGATGACCTAGCCAAGGATGCCCTAACACTCGGTTAAGAGGAGCCATAGAAGTAGATAGTTTGAAGAGATGAAAGCTACATTTTATTTACAGAGTGTCCACATTGCAGCTGGAGGTGTTATTTCCAGCTCAGGCAGACATACCCTCACTAGTTTTGACTGAGCTAGCACATTAAGGTAGCAGTGTAGCAGCAGTGGTGGAGGCAACAGGGTGGGCTGCCTGTCCTGAGGATATCACTAGGGTCTCGGTGGGGTTCTGCTAGCCTGTGCTGCCAAAGCTGCCCTCCTCTTTTTAGCTGGCTTGCTTGCTCAAAGCTAGTGCAGGTATGTCGAACCCAGATGCCATGTAGATGTACCCATAGGTAGAATTGGAACTTGTAAGGATGCCTATCAAAAATTATTAAGGAAAATACAGTCTAAGAAAGCAAGAAAAATGCAGAGTGATGGAAGATCACAGAAAGGATGTTAGACATATTTGGTGATTTGTTTTCTTCATTTTATTAAATTTGCTATTGTGATATTCTTATCCCCTCACATGCATCTGGTCCATCCCCACAGGTTGATTTCCCCTCCAGAGCCCCACAGTCTCAAGCATGGGTGGGAATTGAGTTGATAGCTCACATATTTTCATAAAATACATTAAACACAAGAACAGTCTTGCACTTGTAACACCAACAGATCATGGTCATTAGCAGGGGAGACTGAACCTGGGACATCCGAAGCTTAGTGCATGAGCCTCTACTGCAAGAGCTAAAAGCCATGTGCCTCTTAGCTAAGGTTCTAGCAAACTCGTTAACGTCTAGCAGGTCTAGGCGCTAGTAGATGGGCACAGAGTGTCACACCAAACAGGCGGTGGGTTACACACTCTCTTGATAGGCTTTTCTACTAACTCTTATGCATGTGGGGCATTTTAAGCCTAAATTCAGTGGGATTACTCATATGTTAAGCTAATGACATGCAAAAGTATTTTTCACTAATACAGCAGGAATACAGTGGGGTTGGCATGTTTCAGTGAGGATTTCATGCTGCAGACCACTCTCTGCATCCACTAGAGACCTTCCATAATGGACTAGCTATTGCAATGCTGCTTCATCTGAGGTTACAATTGTAATTAAAATTGCTGTTTACTCAATCTTCAAAACAAAATTATTAGCTCTCCAGCTCAGTAATTCTTATGCCCCTCAAGAGCATCAACGGAGATCTTGCTGTCTGCTATAAACATCACATTGTTAGGTAGAAGGAGAGGTTACTTTTTCATCTGTTGGCTACCAGACAGAGTGATACTTGAAGACAAGAGGTTCAAATCCATCCTCTCCATTCTCTCCTTCTATCTGCAATTCTTATGGAAAGAAGAGGAAAACATCAGGAAGGAAATGTGATTGATAACTGTCCTGAATAATTACTGAACATGTGAATCTGATCAGGGCCTTTACAGTGCCTTTCTATAAAGAAAACACAGGCCAGATTCTGATCTCATTTGCACTGGTGTAAAAATTAATTGCTGCTACTGGTGTTAGTGGATTTAAAGTTGGATAAGAATCTGGCCAGGTATGACGGGAAGTTAATATATTGACACTTATTTTTTCTTGATTCTTAAAAGTGATGTCTATTTCTAGATGATGGTGATTAATATATTTGTATGTATCTGCCCTGGGATCTAGAGGGCAGTTTTCAGAAGGGATAAGTACTACGGCTGCTGCCAAAAGGGGGAAAATTTACCATGAAGAGTCTGGGAAACACATTGAGATTTCCAAAGTGGATGAAGGTTGCATAAACAATAGGCCACTTCCTAAAGTCCTAGAACAACCAAACTCATGATTACTTCAGTGGGAATTTGGCTGTATAAACCAGGGGAAAAAATGGAGTAACGGTTTCAGGCTCTGATCTTCGAGCTCTGTGAGTGGCTTTTCAAGAAAGGCTTCAATTTTGCCATCCTTTGTCATTTTGAATAGCACTTGGGACTAGTCATGGGGTAGCATATCACTCAGTGGATGAAATGATTGCATGAAATGGATGTGCAGATTGTCCAGCAAATAGCCTACGCACTACAAATGTCTCAAGTGGAATTTAAATGGAGCACAAATGTGTGACAGACATAGCAATTTCCTGCAGCATCCTGGGCAGACCTTACTGAATTATGTTAAACCCTATTGAACTAAATAATTTTAGGAGTTCATTGTGTTAAAAATGCGAATGTTTCTGTATTATTGTGGGATGAATGTAAGATCTATAAGGAGGAGACCTGACTAATGAAAAGCTTGGGAAGGGTTATGAGCTTCAAAGAACTATTTGAAACAATGTGAACTTTTTAAGTTAAATGGGTTCCCCAGGAACTCTCTAAGCAGGGTGTATGCTAATGTAACCCCTACACTGAAGGAAAAGGTGACCCTTTGTCTATAGATCAGCTCTTAAATGAGGGCAGATCAAAGACTGAAACTGTATAAAGAAGTGATTCATAGCTGCATGGGTGTACTTGTTCTGAACCAAGGCAGTTATGAATTTGTAGGCACAAAAAATACCCTTAGTGGTATTTAAAGGACTGGCTAGAGCCCTGGTTGGAGTTGGGATGGTCTCTAGTGAGGTGATTAGCAGCTGTGCAGCTTCTTTTATGGGTTCAAAAAAGAACTAGATACATTCATGGAGGATAGGTCCATCAGTGACTATTAGCCAGGATGGGCAAGGGTGGTGTCCCTGGCCTGTGTTTGTCAGAGCTGAGAATGGGTGACAGGGTATGCATCACTCGATAATTCCCTGTTCTGTTCATTCCCTCTGAAGCACCTAGCATTGGCCACTGGAGGCAGACACAATATTAGACTAGATGGACCTTTGGTCTTACCCAGTATGGCCATTCTTATGTTCTTAGTGTTTTCTCTGTAATGATCTCACCTTTAGAATCAATGCGCTTGCTTAGAAAGAGTGGTGTGGTAATTGAACAGTGAGCAATTATACTATTTATAGCTTTTGAGGAATGAAGGCAAAGCAGGCCCGGTGAGGCAGATGGTCTTGCTGGGAAATTCACAGCACAGTCTGTGAAGATTGGAAATATGGTGGGGGATCAGGAGGGAGGGGGACACAAATCTCTGCCCAAGAGATGTGATGGTTGAGGAGTCAGGATCCATAGAGGCGGTGCTCCCGCTGGACGACAGATGGGGATGAAGTGTATCAAAGTGCACTTGGGACTGAAGTATAGAATAGTTCTTCTGCTGGCCCCTGTGCACAGGGGTGAATTTCACCAAACGAGTCAGACCAGAATCTAGCCCTTACTGAGGAATGAGTAAAGACAGAGTAAGAACTTCAGGTTAGTCTCCCTAATACTTACTTGCATTCTAATGTCACTTTTCTCCAGCTAAATCCTATATGGAAAAGCTCCTTCTATGGAATGAAACATCGGTCACGGAGTTCATACTGCTGGGATTTTCAGAGAACCATGAAGTACAGATCCTACTCTTTGTGTTGTTTTTACTTTTCTATCTTGTAGCCGTGGTGGGAAACCCCTCCTGCTCATCACACTGTCTGCTGAGCGGAGCCTTCATACCCCCATGTACTTTTTCCTGGGTAACCTCTCCTTCCTGGAGATCTGCTACACAACCAACATATTCCCCTGTATGCTAGCCAGCTTCCTCACTGAGGCTGTTTCTTTTTCAGTGGCTGTATGGTCCAGTTTTTATCTGTTCCTTTCCTTGGGTGGCATCGAGTGTCTCCTCCTGTCCATGATGTCGTATGACCGGTACTAGCAATATGCAATCCGCTCCGCTATGCAGCTGTTAGGAGCAGGGGCATGTGCCTTTTCCTGGCAGCTGTCTCCTGGATCAGTGGCTTTGTGATCACCTTGGTCACCATTCTGTTCATGTTGAGCTTATTAACATTCTGCGGTTCCAATGAAATAGATCATTTCTTCTGTGATTTCTCCCCGCACTTGAAGAAGGCCTGCTCAGATACTTACCTCTTCAAAAAGGTCTCCTTCTTCTTGTCTTCCACTCTGACACTGGTCCCCTTTTGGTTAACCGTGGTTTCCTATATTTATATCCTATCTGCCATCCTCAACCACTCGTCCACCGCTGGGTCACAAAAGGCCATTTCCACTTGCTCATCTCACCTTATAGTGGTCACCGCATTCTATGGGACTCTGATTGTTATGTACGTGGTACCAGCCGCTGACCACTCCCTAGATCTGAATAAAGTCTTCTCCATCTTCTATACCATGGTGACCCCCCGCATGGTGAATCCCCTCATATATAGTCCAAGGAACAGGGAAGTACGCGAAGCCCTAAAGAGGCTGGTAGATAAAAAATTTATTTCTTGTTGGAAAGAAAAGAGTGGGAAGATGTGACTGCCCATAATGGGTGTGTGTCCTTTATTCTTAATTAGTCATTTAACTCTATGAAGACAGGAATATTTCTGTTGGTTATAACACAGTTGTTGGCTGGGAGTATAGGAAATATGGGTTCAGTGCTTTGCTGTGTCACTGACTTATTATGTGACCTTGGGTATTTCACATAACCTCTTTAGGGCTCAGTTTCCTCCTCTATAATACTGCCCTGTTCTTTTAATAATTATTTGATACCTGTAACAAGTGGGGATGTTTTTAATGTTTTGTCTGAATAGTGTTGTGACATTGCTTTATAGAAATATGTTTATGAATGTTAATATGACATAACTGGAATATGTTTCTGCTACATATGCCATGTAACATATCTTTGAAAAGTTTATGTTCTACTGAATGTGTCATTTTATTTGTATGCATGTGTCATTTTTATATCTGAAGTTGTGAGTGTTGGCTCTATGCTTATATTTAAAATGTTTGTTATAGGAAGCACATAAGGCACATTTGGTCAGCATAGTGTGAAGGGGTTATTCTAGTAATTGGGAGTACTTAACTAAGAATGAACATTGAAAGACGCCAGTCCACATCTGAGCTTTCCTGGGAACATTCTTACTAGTATGTGGACAATGGGATTGACTTGTAAAGAACTGAGTCATACATGAACATGTGACTTGCCCAGGGGACTCTAAAACTCCATCTTATAGCTGCAATTCTGAATAGGAGAAGACAAGGGGTTTCCACTCCACAAGACAGACTATATAAGGCCCTGGGAAATCCCTCCATTTTGTCAAGAGATAGCCTCTGCAGCCCAAAGAGATACCTGAAAGAAACTGAAACAAAAGACAGTAACTACAGGGGTGTGAGTGATTGCTGGATCCAGACTAGGAAGGAGTCTGGTCTCTAAAAGAAGCTTATTGGAACATCTCTGAGGGTGAGATTTACCTGCATTTAATTTCTTACTGTGTTAGGCTTAGACGTAAGTTTTGTTTGTTTGTTTGTTTTATTTTGCTTGGTACTTTACTTTGTTCTGTTTGATATTACTTGGAACCACTTAAATGCTACTTTTTATATTTAATAAAATCACTTCTGACTATCAATTCACCCAGAGCAAGTAATTAATTCCTGGGGGAGAAAACAGTTGTGCATATCTCTCTATCAGTGTTATAGAGGGTGAACAATTTATGAGTTTACCCCTTATAAGTTTTGTACAGAGTAAAATGGATTTATTTGGGGTTTGGACCCCATTGGGAGCTGGGTTTCAGGGCGCTGGAGACAGGAGCACTTCTTAAGAAGTTTTCAGTTAACCCTGCAGCTTGTGGGGGACGTGGTTCAGACTTGGATCTGTGTTTACAGCAGGCAAGCATGTCTGGCTCAAATAAGGCAGGGTACTGAAGTCCCAAGCTGTCTGGAAAAATGGGCTCAGATCAGTCCCAGCACATCAGGTGCCAGTCCCAAGGGAGTTTCTGTGATCCAACCCATCACAAGTTTGTGTGCCTCATTTTCCCTGTGTGTTACCCCAGTATCTATGTGGTGGGACAAGGGTGTGTTGATCATTGCAGAGACACCTAGTGGGCAGTGACTGTCGCGGCTGGGATCCATCCTCTGCCAGAGCCAGCTGGAGGTGATGGAGAACAAAGCAAGAAGTGGAAGCCAGGTGACCAGTTTGCCCAGGAAAGAGACAAAGGATGGAGGAGGGGCAAGTGGGCATGACTGAGGGTGGGCTGCTGGAAGCAAGTTAGTCTCCTTTTGGGACTCGGTGGTGGGGGAGAGAAGAGCCCAGGACCTCTGGATTCCCCAAGATGGATTTTGTTTAGTTTCTGTCTAACAATATCTGTTCTACACTGTGTCCCAATCAATTAATAAACACTTCTGTTTTACCATGCTGGCTGAGAGTCACTATTAACTGCAAAGTTGGGATGCACGGCCCTTCTGAGGGGGGTGTTGTAAGGCTTCCCGTGGTGTCCCATTCAGGCAGACTCACTGTGGGGAGCTCACATTGTAAAAACAGGAGGCGTTGAAACCAAGGAGGCTTGCCCTAGTGAGACTGTGCCCAGAGGGGTTGTCATACTATACCAGAAGAGTCCCACTGGAACTTCATTCTTATGGTTCCAAAAATACCAAGGGTGTTCACTCCATGACAACACCACAACTAAGCATCTTAGTGCGATAGATAGATAGATAGATAGATAGATAGATAGATAGATAGATAGATAGATAGATAGATAGATAGATAGATAGATAGATAGATAGGACAACACAAATTAAACCTGTGGAACTCTTTACCAGAGGATGTTGTGAATGCCAAGACTATAAAAGAGGGTTCAAAAAACTAACTAGATAAATTAATGGAGGATGGGCAGCATCTATGGCTATTAGTGAGGATGGGCAGGGATGTTGAACTTATTAAACCTCTCTTGTCAGATGTTGGGAATGAGTGACAGGGATGGATCACTCCATGTTTGCCTGTTCTGTTCATTCACTCTGAAGCATCTAGCATTGGCCACTATTGGAAGACAGGATACTGGGCTAGATGGACCTGTGGTCTGACCCAGTACAGGTCTGTTGCATCTTAGGTGCATTTAGCATGCACAATTTCAGCTTTACACAGTCAGTAAAAGCAAGAAAAAAGCAAGAAAAAAGAGAAAAATAACAATTTAAATACTGTTTCTGTAGTGTGAGTGATTCCACCCGCCATTACACTCAATGTAATTTTGACTATACGTGATTTTGGCTTTATGTGCTGACTGCGGAAAGTAACCCCAGCATAAGGTAAGACAGACCTGTGTGGGCATTTTTTGTTATGTTCTTTTATGACTTTTAGAGTTCTTTTATGACTTTGTAGATTTACATCCCACAGCTTGCTCAACACTAACCCTCCATATGGGTCCTTTTAGCCTAGAAAGTCACACTTTAATGCTTACATGTTGGTGGAACTGGCTGAGTGGGTTTGGGAAATGAGGCGGAGGGAAAAGTTACCAGAAAAATTATAAGAAACTTGATTTTCACAAAAATTCAGGACTAAAGAATTCCCCTTTAGCTGTCGAGGAAGAGAAGAAGTTCTCTGATCCTCAAAACCTCCAGCCCCCAAGAACACTGAATCACAGAATCATAGAATATCAGGATTGGAAGGGACCTCAGGAGGTCAACTAGTCCAACCTCTTGTTCAAAGCAGGGATTGGTTTGGGGACCAATCTTATTTAATCTTTTTATTACTGACCTTGGCACAAAAAGTGAGAATGTGCTAATAAAGTTTATGGATGACATAAAGCTAGGAGGTATTGCTAACACAGAGAAGGACCGGGATATCCTACAGGAAGATCTGGATGACCTTGTAAACTGGAGTAATAGGAATAGGATGAAATTTAATAGTGAAAAGTGCAAGGTCATGCATTTAGGGATTAATAACAAGAATTTTGGTTATAAATTGGGGACATATCAGTTGGAAGCAACAGAGGAGGAGAAGGACCTTGGAGTATTGGTTGATCACAGGATGACTATGAGCCGCCAATGTGATATGACTGTTAAAAAAACTAATGCGGTTTAAGGATGCATCAGGCGAGGTATTTCCAGTAAAGATAAGGAGGGGTTAATATCATTATACAAGGCACTGGTGAGACCTCATCTGGAATATTGTGTGCAGTTCTGGTCTCCCATGTTTAAGAAGGATGAATTCAAACTGGAACAGGTACAGAGAAGGGCTACTAGGATGATACCTGAAAGGAGGTTTCAAAGAGGATGGAACTAGACTGTTCTCAGTGGTACCTGATAACAGAACAAGGAGTAATGGTCTCAAGTTGCAGTGAGGAAGGTTTAGTTTGGATATTAGGAAAAGCTTTTTCACTAGGAAAGTGGTGAATCGGTTACCTAGGGAGGTGGTGGAATCTCGCTCCTTAGAGGTTTTTAGGGTCAGGCTTTACAAAGCCCTGGGTGGGATGATTTAGTTGGGAATTGGTCCTGCTTTGAGCAGGAGGTTGGACTAGATGACCTCGTGAGGTCCCTTCCAACCCTGATATTCTATGATTTCACTTTGGACGCAATAATTTCGACCTCCATATCCTCGTTCCCATTAGCCACCCTGCCACTACTCCTAAATTCTCCATTAGCCTTATTAAAAACTGAGGCAAAGTACATGTTCAGGTGTAAGACCATGCTTAGATTATCTTTGTTCTCTATCCCATCCTCAGTGCTTAATAGTCCAACTTCTTTCCTTGTTTTCTTTTTATGTATATGGCAATCGAACCTTTTACTATTGGTTTTAGTTCCATTTGCATATTTGACTCATATTCAATGGGAGATCCACTGTAACCCCCAGAACTTTTCAGCAGTACAACCACCTAGACAGTTATCCCTCATTTTGTAGTTATGCATTTGATTTTCCCTTCCTAAGTTTTGTCTTGCTTGAATTTCATCTTGCTGATTGTTGACTTGTTCTCTAATTTTTCAGGGTTGTTTTGCATTCTAAACCTGTCCTCCAAAGTGGTTTTAACCCTTCCTAGCTTGGTGTCATCTCCATTGCTTAGTCTCCATTTCATTATCCAAGTTATTAATGAAAATATTGCACAGTACTGGACCCGGGACTGAGCCCAGCAGGTATATCATCCCAGTGTAACAGTAAACTATTCATAACCACATGTTTGTGTACCCACCTGATAGTAATTTCATCTAGACTACTTTTCTCTAGTTTGTGTCAAAGCCTGACTTACATCAAGATATATCACATCAACAGCTTCCCCGCATCCACTAGATCAATAAACCTGTCAAAAAATAGTTTTGATATAAAACTGAATGTTTTTAAACAAAAAAATATAATTTTTCAATGAAAAAATACATTAAAATTTTGGATGAAAATAAAAATATCTTTATGAAGGATATGTCCATCAATGGCTATTAGCCAGGGATGATGTCCCTAGCCTCTCTTTGCTGGAAGGTGGGAATAGGAGATGGGATAATCACTTCATAATTGCCTTTTCTGTTCATTCCTTCTGGGGTACCTGGCATTGGCCACTGTCGGAAGACATGATGCTGGGCTAGATGGACCTTTAGTTTGATCCAGCATGGCCATTCCTACTTTCTTATGTTATGTTCTTCTATTCACTAAATATTAGATGCAAAAAGCCCAACTGACTCTATTAGGTACACAGTTTAAAGTGAACGTTATTTCCTTTAGCTCATTTAGACTACAAAATACATTAAAAAATAAAGATGAGCTGTATCCATTCTTCCTGACTCCTCACTGAGGCAAACTTTTAGAATGACAGTGGTGATTTCCAGCTGGCTCACATTGCCCTGAAAGGTGAAGTTATTTCACAGTACAGTTACTTTCTCTTACAATTCCAGGTGTGTCTGGCCAGTGGATCTGTCTTACCAGTTGTGCTGATGGACCTTGTCAATATAAACTCCCTTTCATTCCCACACTTTTTCTCTCCAGAAGATACACAGCAGCCTTGACTGCTGCTAAGTGGTGCATTATAGGATGGCATATCCTGCTTCCCCCAAATACATACATATACACATTGCAGGAAGATTTCTTAGGTGATTCTCATTTCTGTGACAGTAACTTTACACGACTGTAACAGTGTCATGGGGATTTAAAGCCTTTATGATATTCTACATCACTTCCCTTTTATGAACTCCGAACACTGCTAGAGTGGTGTGCAGGGTAGTCTGTATAAACAGGGCCAGCTCCAGGGTTTTTGCTGCCCCAAGCAGCACAAAAAAAAAAAAAGAGCCGCATTTGTGATCAGCTCTACCGCCACCGCTTCAGAATTCAGTGACTGATCGTTTGCTCCAAGAGGGAGTGAGGGACCTCCCACCGAAGAGCCGGACGTGCTGCCCCCTCTCTATTGGCCACCCTAAGCACCTGCTTGCTGGGCTGGTGCCTGGAGCCGGCCCTGCATGTAAATGAGAGTCTGCTATGTCACAGCCAGACAACTCTCTGAAAGTCGGTAGATCTCTACATCGGTTGGAATCTCTTTGCATCACCATCCATCTGTCTTTATCCTACCTACTTTATTCATGAAGTGCATCTCAAATTGATTGCATGAGGGGAACTGTTTTGTACTCTACCCTCAGCTCCCCATCACCCTGGGGTCATGTGAACTCAACAGAATGTCACAGATTTCCTAGGGTGTGTAACACATTCTGCCAAGTCAGGCTAGTTTCCTGGTTAAAGCACAGGAAAAGAGCACACTACCCCTGTCTTTCCCAAACGCTTCTTACACTGTCAAATTCAGTGTGCTACACCAGTCCCCTCCCTCAGTCTCATTTTCCCCTTCTGTGAAATAATGATAAATACCATAATTTGATCCCTCTCAGTTCCTTGGCACAGACAAAGAGCTCCCAAAATAAATCACATCTATGAGTTTTATTAGTCCTAGAATGGTAAGGATTTATGCTGCATATACTTAAGTGCAATTCACTAGCACCTGATCTAATCACGGTTTACAGATATACTACTACAGAGCACTCCTGTCAATGGGGAAAAGCAGCAGTTCACAAATCCATAGATTCATGGATTCCAAGTCCAGAAGAGGCCATTGTGATCATCTAGTCTGGCCTCTCCAAAATAATTCCTACTACATTTTTTTTTTAGAAAAAAATCCAATCTTGATTTAAAAATTCCCACCAGATACCTTGGTAAATTGTTCTAATAATTAATTACACTCATTGTAAAAATTAACACCTTATACCCAGTCTGAATTTGTCTAGCTTCAACTTCCAGCCATTGGATCATGTTAGAACTTTCTAACTTTTAGGAATTTAGGAATTTAGAGATTTTGATTAAGTCAGCTCTTAACTTGCTGTTTGTTAAACTAACTAGTTTGAGCTCTTTGAGTTTTATCACTTTAGGGTGTGTTTTCTAATCCTTCATTTGTTCTTGTGGTGCTTCTCTGAACCAGTTCCAGTTGATCAGCATCTTTCTTGAGTTGCAAACACCAGAACTGGACACAGGATTCCAACAATGTTTGCACTAGTGCCAAATACACAGACAACATTACCTTTCTACTCCTTCTTGAGATTTCCCTGCTTGTGCATCCAAGCATTGCAGTTCATGTTCTGCTGATTATCTGTCCTGGCCTCCAAATCTTTTTCTGAGTCATTGCTTCCCACGATATTGTTCCCCATCCTGTGAGTAAGGCCTGCATTCTTTGTTCCTGTGGGTATACATTTACATTTAACCACATTAAAATATATATTATTATTTGCTTACATCCAGTTTACCACACAATCCATATTTCTCTATATTAGGCACCTCACTTCTTCATTATTTACCACTCCCACAATTTTTGCATTATCTACAACCTTGTGATGATTTTATGCTTTAATCTAAGTTGTTTATAAAAACATGAAATAGCATAGTGCCCACAATCAATACCTGCAGGACCATACTGGAAAGATACCTTCGAGATGCTGCTTCTCCATTTATAATTACATTTTGATACTTACCAGGTAGCAAGCTATTAATCCATTTAATGGTTGCCATATTGGTTTTATGTATGTAGTGCTGCTGTAGATATGTCAGTTCCAGACACTAAAAAGACAAGGTGGGTGAGGTAACATTTTTCATTGGACCAATTTCTGTTGGTGAGAGAGGCAACAGTTTGTGCTTACAAAGAGCTCTTCTTCAGGTCTCAGCTCTGTGAGTTCTGTCCAAACTCTAAAGTTTGTGTCATCAACATATATTGGTCCAATAAAAGATGTTACCTCACTCACATTTTCTCTCTAATGTTGATATTATGTCATTCTAGAGTGTTTTTTTTAATTCAACTTATCATGAGGTAACAAGCCAAATGCCTTAACGAAGTGCATTACATCAACACTATTATTGTTATTAGCCAAACTTGTAATCTCATCTGAAAAAAAGATATCCAATTGGTTGAAAGGGTCTATTTTCCATAAAAAGCAAGGGGAGTGGCATTAATTAATTGAGTCCTGTATCAGCTTCTCTGTTATCTTGCCTGGCATTGATATCAGACGAACAGGTATATAATTACCTATGTCATCCCATTTTCCCTTTTGAAATATTGGCCCAACATTAGCTTTCTCCCAGTCTTCTGGCACTTCCTCAGTATTTCAAGGCTTTATGAAAATCATTATTAGCAATCCAGTGATCTACTCAGCCAGCTCTTTTAAAATTCTTGGATAAAAGTTCTGCATTGCTGTTAATTTGAAAATGTTTAAATATAATAGCTGCTGTTTAACATCCTCCTGAGATACAAGGGACAGGGAAATTGTGTTGTTCTTATCATCATCTTTCCCAAATGCAGAACAAAAATATTTACTGAACACTTTTGCCTTTCTGCATTATTTACTGATAATTCTGCCATTTCAAGCTAGTAATGGAGCAATATCATTGTCAAGATTCTTTGTGTCGCATATATATAAGGAAAGTGACTTCTCCTTAATTCTGCTGGCCATAGAATTCTCCTTTTGCCCCTTTTGCTCCCCATATCAATTTTCTAAGAATTCCAATTTCTTATTTCAGTTCAGTACTATCAACTTCCCCTTTCTTTCACTTGTGTTTTATGTATCTATGTCTTCACTTCCTCTCTATACAAGCCCATTTTATTAACCAGTATGGCCTTCTTCCTTGAACTTCCATGGCAAAGCTTAAGTTCCCACTAGTGGAAAGCAAAGTTTATATCATAAACATAATTAGAGGAGCTACAGTGCATAGGTGGGATTTTCAAAGTGCATAAGAATGGCCAGACTGCATCAGATCAATGGTCCATCTAACGAAGTATCCTGCCTTCTGACTGTAGCTTGTACCATGTACTTCACAGGGAATGAACAGATTGGGGCAATTATCAACTACTCCATCCCTGTCATCCAGTCCCAGCTTCTGGCACTCAGAGGTTTAGGGACATCTCTGACTGCATTCCTGACCATGTTGGCTATTAACCACTGATGGACCTATCATCTATGAAGTTACCTAATTTTTTTGGAACCCATTTATACTTTTTGCCTTCACAATATCCACTGGCAACTACTTCCACAGGTTGACTCTGCACTGTGTGAAGAAATAGTTCCTTTTGTTTGTTTTATACCTGATGCCTGTTAAATTCATCCAGTGCTCCCTATGCCTATTCTTATGTGAAGGAGTAAATACCACGTCTTTATTCACTTTCTCAACACTATTCAGACGGGGAATCAGAGCTACATTCAGTGCTCAAGGAGTTGGCTTATATGCTGCCATTATGATATTTTCTGTCTTACTATCTATCCTTTTCCTAATGGTCCTAACTTTGTGTTCACTTTTTTGCCTGCCACTACATACTGAGCAGATGTTTTCAGAGGACTACCCATGGTAACTACAAGATCTCTTTCTTTAGAGGGAAGAGTTAATTTCATAATTTTGTATGTGTAGTTTGGATTATATTTTCCAATGTGCATTACTCTGGATTTATCAAAATTGAATTGCATCTGCTGTTTTGTAGTCCTGCCACACAGTTTCGGGAAATCCCTTTGTAAATCTTCACAGTTAGCATTGAACTGAACAAAATTGAGTAATTTTGTGTTATATTCAAAATTTGCCACCTCACTGTTTACCCCTTTTTCTACATCATTTATAAATATGTTGAACAGTACTGGTCCCCACTGTTTATCTCACTCCATTGTGAAAATGTTAATTTCTTCATACACTTTGTTTCCTAGCTTTTAACCAGTTACTGATACATGAGAGAACCTTTCTTCTTTTCCCATGACTCCTCACTTTGCTTATGAGCCTTTAGTGAAGGACTTTGTCTGAAGGACATAAATCCACACTGTGTAGAGGCCAAGCATAGGAGTTTATTACACACAGCGCTGGCGGAGTGTCACCTGGCTTATTAGGCTCAGAGACACTGTCAATCAATTGATTACAATAGAATATATAGATTTTCCATGGGCGGAGGAAAGTGATGGGGTAGGCAGTTCCACACCCCAGGATAGGTTTTGCAGCAAAACAAAATAGCACATTAGCCAATGGTTAAAAGGTTACATAATGTCTCTGCCCATGGTCTCAAGTTAGCAAGTTAACATTTAATTAATACTTTGATAAAATGTTATTAGTATAAAATATATATGTTGAACTCTGATTTGGGGTCCATAGGAATGGAGCAACTCCTTTGATTGTCCACCAGGTACATTCCTAGGGGTTGAAGCAAAGAAACAGTGAAAGTATATGACAATAAAGATTGTCCCCTTTATGTCTTAAGGCAGGCACTGGTCCCTGGGAAGGGAGGTGGAAGGATGCCATATCTTATACTGACATGTACCAACTTTTCATAAACTCAAGGTTGAATCTGTGGGAAGAATGTTCCCTACAGAAGAGACTGACACAATAGGAACAGGGATCCTTTGTTCAGTCTGCAACTCTGAATAAGACACAATTATTTAGTTCTTAGCTCCAACACCTGACAATTTGCTGACCAGGCCTATTTTAGCAAAAAAAGATCATTTGTTTACCCCAGCTTTCTCTTAACTAGTCACTATTTGCTAGGCCTCTAATGTCTTGACCAAACTCTGGACTTTGGGTCTGAGAAAGAGCTAGCACAATCCATATACCAGGTTCTTATATAAAATGCACATGGATTTTAACCCTTCATTGTCAAAGGCTTTTTGAAAGTCTAAGTACACTGTATACCCTGCATCACCCTTTTCCACATGTCTGTTGCCTCTCTCAAAGAATTATAATAGATTGGTGAGGCATGATTTGCCTTTACAAAAGCTGTGTTGACTCTTCTCCAACATAAGATGTTTATCTCTGTGTCTGATAATTCTGTTCTTTATTATAGATTCAATTAATTTGTCTGGTGCTGAAGTCAGGCTTACTGACCTGCAATTTCCAGGACTGCCTGGGAGCCTTTTGGAAAAAATTATATTACATTAGCTATCTGCCAGGTATGTGGTACAGAGGCCAATCTTAGCAATAGTTTACATATCACAGTTAGTCGGCCTGCAATTTCATATCTGAGTTCCTTAAGAACTCTTGGGTTAATAACATCTGGTCCTGGTTAATATGTCAATTTGTTCCAACATTTCTTCTTTTGACGCTTCAATTTAAGCGAGTCCCTCAGAAGCCTAAGGAATTCAGCCACTTTTTGTCTATTCAAATTCAATGGGATATAGACAATTAATTCACACAGATTCCTTTGAAAGTGCTAGCTTGAAATTTGTTTTGATATGTGTAGTTAGCGCTATTGTGTTTCTTAATATTTCCCCTGTGATGTGCCCAGAAGTCTGCTATTAACGGCACCAATGTAACTTGCACCTTATTGATTCAGCAGAGCTCAATGTTACTGTCATAAACAGATAGTTAAGGGTTAATGCCTCGTTTACTGTAAAGAGTTAAGAAGTTCACCTAGCCTAGCTGACACCTGACCAGGGGAACCAATGGGGGAACAAGATGTTTCAAAAGAAAGGAGGGAAGTTTTCTTTGTTTAGAGTTTCAGTTTCAGCCAGAGTGAAAAGATCAAGGAACCAGCTTCTTATCAGAGTAGTAAGTTTTAGAAAGGAATAAATAGGTTTATGTTTATTTTCTTTTGTAACTTGTCTTTGTGCAATTAGAGGAATTATCAAATTGAGTATTCTTGTATGTACTAAGGTTTTTGCCCAGGGGAACATCCTGTGTTTTAAATCTCTTTTCTATGAGATCAGCTTATATTCTGTCTCCCAGAGGTATTTTTTCTTTTACCTTTCTTTTCTTTAATTAAAAGCCTTCTTTTTAAGAACTTGATAGATTTTTTCCCTGTTTTTGAGATCCACGGGATTTGGATCTGGATTCACCAGGGAATTGGTGGAGGAGTCTCTTAAGGCTACCCAGGGAGGGGAAGGTTTTGGGGGGGAAGAGAGTTTTCCAGATAACTCAGAAATCTGGATGGTGGCAGCGAGACCAGATCTAAGCTGGCAGTTAAGCTTAGAGGTGTTCATGCAGGTCCTTACATTTGTACCCTAAAGTCCAGAGTGGAGGTGAGACCTATAACAGTTACTCATAAGGAAAGACCACACACTCGGTTCAATGTCAAAGGTTGGGACAGTTTTATTGTCAACAAAGCATGGTACTGGTTCCGTGCATACCATGCTACAGTTTTACTAACATATATAAGCCTGTGACAAGGTGTCTGCTCAATACAAAGTTGCCCCTCCTAGCTCTCTTCCTCATATACAGTATACCAACAAGTTACATATTACATTCCATATTTTATTACAATCCTTCTATAGTGTAGTTCAAACAAAACATCCCCATCCATTATTCTGTCATCCCATCCTTTTCTTTACAAGCAGTCTGTGTGTTCCTCTACCATCCTGTTAGCAATTTGTTTATGCAGTGACTTAAGAGATCGTTGAGTTCCAGTAGCATCCTCTCATATCAGGAATGTGCTTATTTGGTTAGCTGATATTCTGACAGCCTACTTCAGTTGGTATTGTTGCCCACGATTGGGGCCCCAGCACATCCTCCAATATCCAGTGGGAGCTAGGAATCTAACTCCCTTAGGCATAATGTAATTAACAATGGTTCTATCCATAGAGATACTGGTAAGTGACACTCAAACCTAACAGCTTGGAATTTCTACTAAATCTAGTGTCTTTGACCACTTTACATGCCCCTAATTATCTTTCCCAAGGCTTCCTTCACCTCTTTGTTTCTTAGAGTGTAAATAAAAGGGTTCAGTAGTGGAGTTACCATAGTGTTAAAGATGTTGATAGTTTTATTCAAATTCAACGATTTCTGTGCAGAAGGCTTGACATACAGAAAAATACCAGAGCAGTACCAGATAGTCACAAGAGTGAGGTGGGCCGAGCAAGTGGAAAAGGCCTTTTTCCGGCCTTGGGCTGAAGGGATTCTCAAGATGGTGGAGATAATGAAAATGTAGGAGACCAGGGTTATTGTGCATGAGACCATGACAACAATGAATGAGTCGATGAAAGTTGCCAGCTCAATGAGATTCGTCTTGGCACAGGAAAGCACGAT
Organism: Gopherus flavomarginatus; assembly: GCF_025201925.1. Taxonomy (NCBI): domain Eukaryota; kingdom Metazoa; phylum Chordata; order Testudines; family Testudinidae; genus Gopherus; species Gopherus flavomarginatus. Next base: position 15,109,979 of record NC_066627.1, on the reverse strand, counting down.
CCATGAATCTATGTCGCAAATGAAATGATTGATGACATTATGGCCACAGAAAGACAACCTGGATATTAGAACTGCCAGCACAGAGACATACAGGAACCCACACAGCCAAGAGAGGAGTGCCAGCTGAGTAAAGAAGGTGCTGTTCATGAGGAAGATGTAGTGCAATGGCTGGCATATGGCCAGATAGCGGTCATAGGCCATGACAGCCAGGAGAAAACATTCTGTGGCACCCATGGAGAGGAGAAAAAACAATTGCAGGAGGCAGACAGTGAAAGAGATAGTTTGGCTTGTGTCCAACATGACAGCAATGGCCTTGGGAATACATGCTGTGGTGTACCAGATCTCAAGGAAGGAGAGATTGCAGAGGAAGAAGTACATGGGGGTGTGGAGGCGTGAGTGGGTCCTCACTAGGGCTATGATGGACATATTCGCTAGGATCGTTAAGACGTATATCACAGAAAACAGCACAGCAAGGGCCACCCGGAAATACCAAGTGCCGGGAAAGCCCAGGAGGATGAACTCCTGCACGTTGGTTTGATTTCTTTCTGTCCCAGCCATGACGTCCACCTATCAAGATATGAGAGATAATAAGACATTTTAAACATGCTGAACACACATGTGGATGTGCAATAATGCAGGCCCCAGAAACCTGGTACTAAGAGAAGAGAAGAGAAGACAAAATGGGTGCTACTCAGCACCCTCCTTTTTTATGCATCTTTCTACCTCCACAAAAGAGATGAGATTGCCACTCTTCATTTCTCTGAGGCTCGTGAGGAGGCAGTGCCGTGGCTGACCCTAAGGTATCTTTTCTCTCAAGATGTTCTAGCCTATTCACACCACTCCTCCCTTCGAGAAAGCCTCAGGATTTGGTCTATTCTCTTCATGCTGAACCTTGGAAGATAACTTTCAACTCTGATCAGGAGTCCAGAGCAAGAATGCACAGATCTCATTGAAAGTTGATACAATTTCCACTCCTAAATAAATGATAGTCTTCTGACTGTCAATGGGACTTGTATTACTTAGGTGTAGAGCTGGTCAAAAAAATTCTACAAAACGTTTCCCTTTGAAAAACACCCCGTTTGTTAAAACTGTAATATTTCACAGAGACACACTAGGTTTAGCTCAAAAATCTCATCAGGCTGGTGTCTCAGGTACAGATTGAAGTCTCTAATTAAAAAAAAAACTGAGAAAAATCAGCTTTCTAGCCCAGTGCTTAGGGAACTTCTGTGGGATGTAGAAGACCCAATTTGAGTCTCATTTTTGTTCCATATTGAAATGAAAACAAAATGTAAAGTTGTGACATTTTTCACAAAATGTTGTTCTTCTTTCCTGGACAGCCTTGATTAGTCCTTTTGGAAAACTGCACCTCAAATTCTTAGGAAGGAAACAACATTAGAAAACTGTAATTATACAGTATTTCTTGTGTGTTATGGTAGAATCTTCAGCTACCACCTATGGTTGGGACATTGTTGGGTTAGGCACTGTAAAAACATAACATAGAAACCATCCTTACTCCAAACAGTTTACAATCCAGAAGACAAGACAAATAAGTAGAGTCAGACAACAACGAAACAGCTTCCCAGATATATAGTGCAATGGCTCCCAGTTACTTTTTGCAAAACAGCCCCCTTCTTCCACTCACCTCCCCTAGGCTTATCTCCACTAACACCTTCACAGTCTGAGCTAGACCAGAAAAATAGTTAGGAATCACCTTCCAAGCCCTGTCAAATGCCAAATGCTTTAAAAAAAGCCTATAACCCACCTGGTTATTGCATGTATATTTGCCATATTCTGCAAAGGCCATTGCTCCCGAAGCTGACAGAGATGTCAGTGTATGGCAGGAAGAATAAATGGTCAATCATCATTGTAGCTGGGTATTTTCAAAGAGGTTAAGGAGGTCAGACACCTAGCTCTCTGTAAAAGCAGCAAAGAATCCTGTGGCACCTTATAGACTAACAGACGTTTTGGAGCATGAGCTTTCTTGGGTGAATACCCACTTCGTCAGATACATCTGACGAAGTGGGTATTCACCCAAGAAAGCTCATGCTCCAAAACGTCTGTTAGTCTATAAGGTGCCACAGGATTCTTTGCTGCTTTTACAGATCCAGACTAACACGGCTATCCCTCTGATACTAGCTCTCTGTAACATTCAGTGGAAGTTGGACGATTAACTCCCTTAGGCTTCTTTGAAAATCTCAACTGCAATGTCCTTCCTCAGTATTTCAGCTTGGTATCATCCTTATATAGATAATAATACTAGTTCTTTACCGCTGCAAAGTGTAGAGAATGGCTACTCAGCCACACACACACTGGCAGGTTATCGGCCTGATTGAAGGAATAGTGGAGTGAATGGTTGACTAGATAAGTATCATTGTTCCCATTTTACCTCAGCAAAAAATAAGTCAGTGAGGTGAAGGGATTTATGCAAAGCAGAGAGACAACTGGGCATAAAATATAAGAATTCAAATTCCCATTTCTGTACCCTGGGCCATGATCTCAGATATAGACATCCAGAAACCTCCAGTTACTAGAAGTTGGTATTGGAGAATAGGGGAGGGATCACTCAAAATTGCTCTGTTCTGTACACTCTCTCTGAAGCATCTGGCTCTGGCCACTGTCAGAAGACAGGATACTGGGCAAGATGGGCCATTGGTGTGACCCAGTCTGGCCATTCTTATGTTTATATATAGATAACTTCTCTATTTGTCTGAGCTAAATTACTGAACCAGTAAATTAAAGAGTTTAATTTATTAGAGCTCCTTAAAACATTTATATTTCCCTTTAAACATTTTTGTGTCTTTTTGATGAAATAGAGACTTTAAGAACATAAGAACATAAGAACAGCCGTACAGGGTCAGACCAAAGGTCCGTCTAGCCCAGTATCTGTCTACTGACAGTGGCCGATGCCAGGTGCTCCAGAGGGAGTGAAGCTAAAGGCAATGATCAAGTGATCTCTCTCCTGCCATCCATCTCCATCCTCTGATGAACAGAGGCTGGGGACGTCATTTTTTACCCTTCCTGGCTAATAGCCATTTATGGACTTAGCCACCATGAATTTATTCAGTTCCCTTTTAAACATTGTTATAATCCCAGCCTTCACAACCTCCTCAGGTAAGGAGTTCCACAAATTGACTGTGCGCTGTGTGAAGAAGAACTTCCTTTTATTTGTTTTAAACCTGCTACCTATTAATTTCATTTGGTGACCCCTAGTTCTTGTATTATGGGAATAAGTAAATAACTTGTCCTTATCCATTTTCTCCATATCGCTCATGATTTGACATACCTCTATCATATCCCGCCCTTAGTCTCCTCTTTTCCAAGCTGAAGAGGCCTAGCCTTTTTAATCTTTCCTCGTATGGGACCCTCTCCAACCACCTAATCATTTTAGTTGCCTTTTTCTGAACCTTTTCTAGTGCTAGAATATCTTTTTTGAGGTGAGGAGACCACATCTGTACACAGTATTTGAGATGTGGGTGTGAAAGTAGAATGAATTATATAGTAAGAATAGAAAGGATTAAAGAAATGTTGTCTGTACCTTTAAGCAAAGTTGTCGGAATGTTGCAACCAGGTATCAGGAATACAGACATTAACATAGAACAATTGCACCGTTTAAGGACAATTGGTGAAGCATTAGCCTTAGATCGATAACAATTAGTAAGGAAATAGGATATGCATGCTGTGCCCCAGGTGAATTTTACTGTTTTGATTTCTTTGTCCCTTTGTCTAATTCCTGCTCTTTTATATGTATAAATAAGACTGTTTGGGCCTTGCATGGCCACTCACATATTCTGAATGTTATTGGCGGAGCGCTGTGCTAATAAACAGAGTGGTCTGACAAATTGTGAGTCCTGATTCTAACTTTGACATGGGTGTACCATAGATTTATATAAGGGCAATAATAATATTCTCAGTCTTATTCTCTATCCCCTTTTTAATGATTCCTAACATCCTGTTTGCTTTTTTGACCCCCTCTGTACACTGCGAGGACATCTTCAGAGAACTATCCACAATGACACTAAGATCTTTTTCCTGACTCATTGTAGCTAAATTAGGCCCCATCATATTGTATGTATAGTTGGGGTTATTTTTTCCAATGTGTATTATTTTACATTTATCCACATTAAATTTCATGTGCCATTTTGTTGCCCAATCACTTAGTTTTGTGAGATCTTTTTGAAGTTCTTCACAATCTGCTTTGGTCTTAACTATCTTGAGTAGTTTAGTATCATCTGCAAACTTTGCCACCTCACTGTTTACCCCTTTCTCCAGATCATTTATGAATAAATTGAATAGGATTGGTCCTAGGACTGACCCTTGGGGAACACCACTAGTTACCCCTCTCCATTCTGAGAATTTACCATTAATTCCTACCCTTTGTTCCCTGTCTTTTAACCAGTTCTCAATCCATGAAAGGACCTTCCCTTTTATCCCATGACAGCTTAATTTACGTAAGAGCCTTTGGTGAGAGACCTAGTCAAAGGCTTTCTGAAAATCTAAGTACACTATGTCCACTGGATCCCACTTATCCACATGTTTGTTGACCCCTTCAAAGAACTCTAATAGATTAGTAAGACACGATTTCCCTTTGCAGAAACTATGTTGACTATTGCTCAACAGTTTATGTTTTTCGATGTCTGACAATTTTATTCTTAACTATTGTTTCGACTAATTTGTCCAGTACCGACATTAGACTTACCGGTCTGTAATTGCCGGGATCACCTCTAGAGCTCTTTTTAAATATTGGCGTTACATTAGCTAACTTCCAGTCATTGGGTACCGAAGCCGATTTAAAGGACAGGTTGCAAACCTTAGTTAATAGTTCTGCAACTTCATATTTGAGTTCTTTCAGAACTCTTGGGTGAATGCCATCTGGTCCCAGTGACTTGTTCATGTTGAGTTTATCAGTTAATTCCAAAACCTCCTCTAGTGACACTTCAGTCTATGACAGTTCCTCAGATTTGTCACCTACAAAAGCCAGCTCAGGTTTGGGAATCCCTCTAACATCCTCAGCCGTGAAGACTGAAGCAAAGAATCCATTTAGTTTCTCCACAATGACTTTATCGTCTTTAAGCTCTCCTTTTGTATTTCAATCGTCAAGGGGCCCCACCGGTTGTTTGGCAGGCTTCCTGCATCTGATGGACTTAAAAAACATTTTGTTATTACCTTTGGAGTTTTTGGCTAGCCGTTCTTCAAACTCCTCTTTGGCTCTTCTTATTACACTCTTGCACTTAAGCTGGCAACGTTTGTGCTCCTTTCTATTTGCCTCACTAGGATTTGACTTCCATTTTTTAAAGGAAGTCTTTTTATCTCTCACTGCTTCTTTTAGATGGTTGTTAAGCCACGGTGGCTCTTTTTTAGTTCTTTTACTGTGTTTCTCAATTTGAGGTATACATTGAATTTAGGCCTCTATTATGGTGTCTTTAAAAGGGGCCCATGCACTGTACCTTTTAACTTTTGTTTAACTCACCCCATCATTTTTGTATAGTTCCCGCTTTTGAAATTAAATGCCACAGTGTTGGGCTGTTGAGGTGTTCTTCCCACCACAGGAATGTTGAATGTTATTGTATTATGATCACTATTTCCAAGCGGTCCTGCTATAGGTACCTCTTGGACCAGCTTCTGTGCTCCACTCAAGATTAAATCTAGAGTTGCCACTCCACTTCAGCAAAAAATATGTTCATAAAACAATCTGGGATTTTCATAAACAGAGAAATTCAGTTTCCAATATCTTAATTATAAAAATTAAAGGACCTCAATAAATCATTATGTCCAGCCCTTTGTCCTGTAGCAGGGCCACATAACCCTGGGTTATCAGTTAAAAGTCCAACCAGTTTACAAAAAATTGCGGTGACGGGGATTCTACAACCTCCTCTGGAAGCTGGTTCCAGAGTTGAACTACCCTTATAATTAGAACATTTTTCCTAAGATGTATCCTAAATGTACTTTGTTGCAGATTAAGCCCATTACTTCTTGTCCTAACTTCAGTGTACATGGAGAACAATCAGTTCCCGCTCCCTTGATAATAACCCTTAATATATTTGAATATTGTTGTTAATTTCCCCTCATACAAGTCTTCTTTTCAAGTTTTCTAAACCTGTTATCATTTTTGTTTCTCTCCTCTGGACCCTGTCCAATTTGTCCACATCTTTCCTAAAGTGTGGAATTGAACACACAACTCCACTTGGGCCTCACTCTCACCCAGAGTAGCAGTGTGGATAATTACTTCCCATGTCTTACACACCACTTTCCTTTTAATACACCCTAGGATGATACTTGTCTTTTATGCATCTGCATCACATTTGTGATTCATATTCCATCTGTAATTCCCAAGACCCTTTTCAGCAGACCTAACATCTAACCTTTTACCCCAAGTTTTGTAGTTGTGCATTTGACTTCTCCTTTCAAAGTAAAGTACTTTACACTAGCGTTTCTTAAATTTCATCTTGCTGAATATGGACGAATTGTTTAATTTGTCAGGGTCATTTACAATTTTAATCATGCCTTCCAAAGTGATTGCAACCCTACTCAGCTTGGTGTCATCTGCAATTTTATTGAGGACAACCTCCACTACAATATCCAAATCAGTAATGAAAATATTGGATGGTTCTGAACCCAGGACTGACACCTGCAAGACCCCACTAAATTCACCCTGTTGCTTTGACAGCAAATCACTGATAATTACTCTTTGAGTACCATCTTTCAACAGGTCATGTACCCACCATATAGTAGTTTCCTCTAGATCTTATTTCTGTAATTTGCTTATGAGAATGTCATGGGGAACTGGATCAAAAGTCTTACATAAATCACAGCTACTGTTTTCTCCGCATCCACTATGCCAATAACTTATCAAAGGAATGTTTTGATTTAAAAATGAACATTTTTAGTTAACCAAAACATGTTGGTCTTTTGATGAAAACTGAAAAAAAAATAAAAAAATGAACATTTTTGATGAAAGCTAAAATATTTGTGGTTTTGTCCACATATTTGATGCCAAAGAATGAATTGACTGTATTAGTTATGGAATCGATAAAGAATACTATTTCCTTGTGTTCCTCCTAGACTATGCACTACATTAAAACAGAGGAACAAGTTAAATCCAGTCTTCCAGTACAGGTCTGGTAATTCCTCAATGAGGTAAACTTTTGGATCAGCAGGAGGAATTTCTAGCTGGCTTGCATTACCAAAAAAGGTGAAGTTGTTTCACAATACGGTTGCTTTCAATTTCAGCTCCAGCTATGCCTGGCTAGTGTATGTAACTTACCATCTGTGCTGATGGAGCTTGTCAATATAAATTTTTCTCTCCAGAGGACACACAATAGTTTTGGCTGCTGCTCAGTGCTGCATTGTAAGGTGCTATATTTTGCTTTTCCTGCACCTAGACATATATCAATTATAAGATTTCATACCAGATTCTCATTTCCATGAATGTCACTTTATACCACTGTAGCAGTTTCAAGAGGATTTAAAGTCTGTATGATCATTCTAAAACACTTCCCTTTTATGGAACCCTTACACTGTTAGAGTGCTTTGAAATATTGTGTGTATAAAAGAGAATCTGCCACTTCAAAACCAAAAGGAATTGGCAAATTCAGTAGATATCTACATCAGTTAGAATCTCTTTTCATCACCATCCAACTGTCTTTATTCCTACCTACCTTGTTCATGAACTGCATCTCAAATTGATCCCATGAGGGAACCTATTTTGTACTCCACCCTCAGCTCCCCACACCCTGGGGACATGTGAACTCAACGGAATGTCACAGATTTCACTAGAGTGTGTAACACATTCTGCTAAGTCAGGCTGGTCTCCTGGTTAAGCATAGGAAACGAGCACACTGACCCTGTCTTTTCCAAATGCTTTTTGCATTGTGAACATCAGTGTGTTATGCCAGCCTCCCTCCCTCCCCTGCTGCCTCATTTTCCCTTTCTCTGAAATAATGATAAATACCATAATTTGACCCTTCCCAGTTGCTGGGCGCAGACAAAGAGCTCCCAGAAGAAGCCACATCTCTGAGTTTTATTAGTCCTAGAAAAGCAAGGATTTATGCTGCATGTACTTGAGAGCAATCCACTAGTACCTGATCTATTCATCATTTACAGATAAACAGCTATCGAGCACTCCCGTAACAGGGGAAGGCACCAGTACACAAATCCATAGATACCGAGGCCTCCCATATAACACAGGCCATACAGCATCTGCAAAATATTTCCTGGATCCTGGCTTTTAGAAAAAAAAATCCAATGTTGATTTGAAAATTGCCAGTGACAGCAAATTCATCACTAGACTTGGTAAATAGTTCCAATGATTTATTACTCTCCCTGTAAAAATAAGCACCTTACTTCCTGTTTGAATTCTTCTAGCTTCAGCTTTCATGTTAGACTTTCTCTGCCAGATTGAAGAGTGCATTATAAATATTTAATCTCTATGGAGAAGTTTATAGTCTATGATCAACTGACACCTTAACCTTCTTTTTGTTAGTCTAAATAGTTTGAGCTCTTTGAGTCTATTATTATAAGGCATGTTTTCTAGTCCTGTAACCATTCGCCTGGCTCCTCTCTGAACCATCTCAAATTTATCCACAGTCCTTCTTGAATTGTGAGCACAAGAACTGGACACAGTATTTCAGCAGTGCTCACACCAGTTCTAAACACAGATTAAAAATGAACTCATCTACTCCTATTTGAGATTCCTCATTCAAGCATTAACTTCTTAGCCACAACATCTCAGTGAGAGCTCATGTTCAGCTAATTATTCACTCTGGCCCTGAAATCTTTTTCAAAGTCATTGCTCCCCTAGATAGAGTCCCTTCATATTGTTTGCTTACATACAGATTATCAAGGCATCCAAGACCTTGCCTCTTTGTTATTTACCATTCCCCAATTTTTCTGTTATCTGCAAACATTATCAGTGATGATCTTATGTTGTCTTGTAGATCGGTGATAAAAATGACAAATAGCCTAGGGCCAAGAACCAATCCTTGCTTGGCCCTACTAGAAACACACCTGCTCTATGATGATTTCTCATTTACAGTTACATTTTGAGACCTATCAGTTAGCAATCTGTTAATCCATTTAATGTTTGCTCCGTTGATTTTATATCTTTCTAGTTTTTTAAACAAAGTGTCTTGAGGTACCAAGTCAAATGCCTTATAGAAGTCTAAATCTATTACATCCATACTATTACCTTTATCAACCAAACTTGTAATCTAATCCAAAAATGATATCCAATTAGTTTGACAGGATCTATTTTCTATAAACTCATGTGGACTGGCATTAATTATAGTACCTCCCTTTAAGTTCTTTATTTCTTGAGTCCTGCATAAGCCAGTCCATTATCTTGCCTGGGATCCATGGCAGATAGATATACCTATAATTACCTAGGTCATCCCATTTTCCCTTTCGAAATATTGGCCCAACTTTATTTTTCTTTGGGTCTTATCGAACTTCTCCAGGCTCCGAGGCTTATCGAAAATCAATATTAACAGTCCAGTTATCTCCTCAGCCAGCTCTTTAAAAACTCTTGGATGCAAGTTCTTCAGCCCTTCTGATTTTAAAATTTCCCAGTATAACAGCTGATGCTTATCATCTTTCAGAGATATTAATGGAAGGGAAATTGTGTGATTATCACTATACAATATGACTACATCATCTGTTTTTGATTTCCCAAATGAAGACCAGAAATATTTATCACACACTTCTGCCTTTTTGCATTATTATGGATAATTCTGTAATTTACATCTTGTAATGGCCCAATAGCATTTTCAGGATTTTTTTTTGTTATATTTAAAAAAAAACCATAATAATTGTCCTTAACTCCGCTGGCCATAAATATCTCCTTGTGTCCCTTTGCTTCCTGTATCAATTTTCCTAAATTCCAATATATACCTATATATCTATAGATATATATCTGTTTAAAAATCTCACCTGGTTTGGAGGTGAAGGGTGTATTTGTGTGTGTGTGTATTTATATATATAATGCCTTCACTTCCCCACCAGACCAGGTGATTTTTTTAAACAGTATGATCTTCTTTCTCCAGATTCCATGGCAATACTTAAATTCCAGCTAGTAGAACACAAATTTTATACAGTAAATATAAGGAGAGGAGCTCAATTGTGAAAGTGGGATTTTCAAAGAACACAAGAATGGCCATCTGGGTCAGACCAATGGCTCATTTAGTCTAGTATTCTGTCTTCCAGTGATGCCCAATACCAGATGTTTGTGAGGGAATGAACAGAACAGGGCAATTACTGAGTGGTTGTCATAAACAGATAGTTAAGGGTTAATGTCTCTTTTACCTGTAAAGGGTTAACAAACAGGGAAACAAAATAACACCTGACCAGAAGACCAATTAGAAGACAAGATACTTTCAAATCTCGGTGGAGGGAAGCCTTTGTGTGTGTTTTTGGGTTTTGCTTTGTTCTCTCTGGATTCTGAGAGTGACCACACGTACCTACAGGCTCTCTAATCCTCTATTCCCATTTTGTGAGTAAAAAGGTAAAAAGGCGGTATAGTCTTTCGATTTCTTTTCCTTAATTTGCAATTGTGTAGCTTGCTGGAAATATTTTAAATTGTATTTGCTGGGGGGAGATTTCTTTTTAGTTTCTATAAGCTGACAGACCCTATAACTTTTTACCATCTAAATTGCAGAGATAGACCTTTTACTTTTTTCTTTCTTTTTATTAAAAGTTTTGCTTTTAAGACCTGTCTGATTTTTTCTCCTTGTTGAGGCTCAAGGGAATTGAGTCTGTACTTAACAGGGAGGAAAGTGAGAAGGGGGAATCCCTTTGTTTTAGATTCACGGAACTTGAATCTGGATTACCTCTGGGGGAAGGTATCATTCCTCTCTGTGTGGTGATTCAAGGAGTTGAATCACGGTGATCTCCTAGTGTACCCAGGGCAAAAAAGAGCTAAAAAAAAAAGGAGGGGGAAGGGAAATGGTTTATTCCCCTTTGTTGTAAAACACAAGGAATTTGGGTCTTGGGGTCCCCAGGGAAGGTTTTGGGGGAAACCAGAGTCTATCAGGTGCTCTACTCTAAGTCCTGATTGGTGGCAGCACTACAGGATCTAAGCTGGTAATTAAGCTTAGGGAAATTCTTGCTAGTACCCATATTTTGAACGCTAAGGTTCAGATCTGGGAATTATACTATAACAGTGGTCTGTCCCCATTGTCTAGTCCCAGCTTCTGGCAATCAGAGTTTAAGGGACACTCAGAGCATAGTGTTGCATCGCTGACCATCTTGACTAATAGAAACTGATGGTCTCATAACATTTCCTTATTCACTTTCTCCACTCCATTCATGATTTTATAGATCTCTCTCCTATCCCCACTCAGTCGTTTCTTTTCCATTCTGAACAGTCCCAGTCTTATTAATCAGTCCTCATAGGGAAAATGTTTCATACTGTGATAATATACTGAATATATTAATCCTATCTGTAGGCGTGTATAATTTTTCTATTCGAAGTTATGAATATTGGCTGTGTACTGGCTTGATTTCTAAATAACCTTAGTAGAGCCTTTGGTCAATCCTAGAGAAATGAATGTTGAAATTAAGTAACTAATCAAGAAACACTTAAAGAACGATGAATCTTGGAATTCTCCAATTCACATAAGAAGTCTACTAGAGGACATTTAAGGTAGCATGTGACCCATGGCTGCTACCTGGTAAGAAACTGTGAGTCATGCATGGACATGTTACTTGGCCAGGTGTCTCCTAAACTCCATCTTGGAGATGGACTTTGCACAGGAGAGAAGAGGGAGTCTTCACCCACAAGAGAAAGTCTATTTAAGCCTATGAGAGACCCCTCCATTTTGTCTTCAGTTGGCTAAAGAGAGAGCCTCTCCACTCCCCAGGATACCTGAAAGAAACTGGAACAAAGAACAGTGACTGCAAGGGGTGTTAGTGATTGCCAGACCCAGGCTAAAAGGTGATTATTCTGTAAAAGGGAGCATTCTGGAACTGGTGAGGATCTTATCAGTATTTAGTTTGATTAGACATAGATTTGCGCATTTTATACAGGTAAAACAGATTTATTTGGATTTAGACCCCATTGAAATTGGGCATCTGAGTGTTAAAGAGAAGAACGCTTCTGTTAGCTGCTTTCAGGGTAAGCCTACAGCTGTTAGGGGATGTGATTGAGACCTGGGTCTGGGTTTGCAGCAGACTAGCTAGTCTGACTCAAACCAGGCAAGGCACTGAAGTTCTAAGCTAGTAGGGCAGGAAAGCAGGGGTAGAAGTGGTCTTGACACATCCGGGTCACAGCTCCCAGGAGGTTTCTGTGATCCAATCCATCACACATACCTCTAATAATTTTTGTTGCCTCCTTCTCTCCTTTTTCCTACTCTACTATTTTTTTTTTGAGATGGAGTGACCAGAACTATTTTCAGTATTCAAGGTTATGGTTTCTATAAGGACATTCTGATACTTTCTGTCTTATTATCTATCCCTTTCCTAATGGCTCCTAATATTGCATTAGGTTTTTTCTGTGCTTCTGCACATTGAGTGGATGTTTTCAGAGCACTATTCACAATGATTCCAAGATCAATTTCCTGAGTGGTAACAGGTAACTTAGACCCCATCATTTTATATGCATAGTTAGGATTATGTTTTTCAATGTGCATTACTTTGCAATTATCAACACTGAATTTCATCCGCCTTTTAACTGACCTGTCACCCAGTTTAGCGAGATCCCCTTTTTATTTCTTCACAATCAACTCTGGATTTAACTATTTTGACTATTTTTCTACTGTCTGCAACTTTGTCACCTCACTATCTACCCCTTTTTCCAGATAATTCATGAATATATTGAACAGCACAGGTCCCAGTACATATTCTTGGGGACCCTGCTCTTTACCTCTTTCCATTGTGAAAACTGACCATTTATTCCTACCTTTGGTTTCTGAGTATTTAACTAGTTATTAATCCAAGAGAGGACATTTCATCCATTGACTGCTTACTTTGCTAAAGAGACTTTGATTGGTGATCTTTCCAAAGGCTTTCGGAAAATCCAAATATACTGTGTCCATTGACTCACCATTGTCTATGTTTTTTGGTCTCTCAAAGAATTCTAATAGATTGGTGAGGCATGATTTCCCTTTACAAATCTACGTTGACTCTTCTCTAACATATCACGTACGTCTATGTGTCTGATAATTCTTTTCTTTACTATAGTTGTGACCCATTTTCCTAATACTGAAGTTAGCTCTGTAATTGCTCAGGATTGCCTCTTGCATTACATTAACTATCTGCCAGGCATCTGGTACAGAGACTGATTTAATCAATAGGTTACATACTATAGTTAGTAGTACACAATATCATATTTGAGTTTTTTCCAAACTCATGGGTGAATACCTTCTGGTCCTGATGACTTATTATTGTTTCATTTATCATTTTGTTCCAAAATCTTCTCTATTGACACCTGAATCTGGGACAGATCCACAGAAGACTAAGGAAGTTAAGAACCTGAGATATATTTAAATTCATTGAGATTTGGGAAAATAAAACAGGCTTCTTTGAAAATACCAGCTTCAAACTAGATCTGATATCCAGTGGGAGTTGGGAACCTAACTCCCTTAGGCATAATCTAATTAATAATGGAAGCATATATAAAGATCATGCTAAGTGTCATTCAGTCCTAACATATTAGACTCATAGACATTAAAATCATAATGACCATTATGATCATCTACTCCAGTGGGTGTTTTCAAACTTTTTTTCTGCGGATCCAGTTGAAGAAAACTGTTGATGCCCACGACCCAACAGAGCTGGGGATGAGAGATTTGGGGTGTGGGAGGGGCTCAGGGCTGGGGAAGATGGTTGGAGTGTGGTACGAGAACTCTACGGTGGGGATGGGAATGAGGGATTCAGGGTGTGGGAAGGGGTTCAGCGTTGGGGCAGTGGATTGAGTTGTGAGAGGGGGTCAGGTCTCTGGGCTGGGCTTGCAGACTCTGAGGTGAGGACAGAGATAAAAGGTTCTAGGTTTCGGAGGGCTCAGGGCTGGGGCAGAGGTGTAGGGTGCGGGGTTGGGGCATGGGCTAACCTCAGTGGTGCAGCTAGTGTGCAGAGGCAGGCTTCCTGCCTTTCCTGGCACTGCAGACTGTGCTGCACCCCAGAAGCAGCCAGCAGCAGGTCCAGCTCCTAGCTGGAGGCACACAAGTGGCTCCATGTGGCTCTCATCCACAAGCTTGGGTGCAGGGGCAGTGCACGGAGCCTCATGCCCCCGTGCCTAAAAGCCTGACCCACTGCTGGCCACTTATGGGGCACAGTATGGTGTTGCAACAGGTAGGCACTAGCCTGCCTTAGCAGAGAAGCACCACTGATAGGACTTTTAATGTCCCAGTCAGCAGTGCTTACCAAAGTTGCTAGGGTCCCTGGGTGATGAGCAAGGTGACCCAGTGCCTCACTTGCCACGACCCATAACTGGGTCGCAACCCTAACTTTGAAAAACACTGTCTTAGAGTGTAAATGAAAGGGTTTAAGAGCGGAATTACCATAATGTTAAAGTTGTTGATTGTTTTGTTCAAATCCAGTGAGCCCTGTGCAAAAGGCTTGAAGTACAGAAAAGTGATGGATCCATACCAGATAGTCACAACAGTGATGTGGGCAGAGAAAGTGGAAAAGGACTTTTCCTGGCTTTGGGCTCATAGGATTCTGAAGGTGGTGGAGATGATGTCCATGTAGGAGATTGCGGATATCATGCAGAAGACCAGGACAACAATGATTGAGACAATAAACATCACCTTCCCAATGAAGCATGTGTCAGTGAAGGAGAGTGATATCCAGGAAATAATTGTTGATGTTAGGGCCACAGAAAGGCAACCTGGATATTAGAGACGCCTGTAATAACCTTAGTCCCAGATTTGGACCTTAGCGTCCAAAATATGGGGGTTAGCATGAAAACCTCCAAGCTTAGTTACCAGCTTGGACCTGGTACCTGCTGCCACCACCCAAAAAATTAGAGTGTTTTGGGGCACTCTGGTCCCTCTGAAAAACCTTCCCTGGGGACCCCAAGACCCAAATCCCTTGAGTCTCACAACAAAGGGAAATAATCCTTTTTCCCTTCCCCCCTCCAGGTGCTCCTGGAGAGATACACAGACACCAGCTCTGTGAATCCAAACAGAGTGAATCTCCCTCTCTGTTCCCAATCCTGGAAACAAAAAGTACTTTCCTATTCCCCCAGAGGGAATGCAAGGTCAGGCTAGCAATCCAACACACAAATCTCCCCTTGATTTCTTCCTCCCACCAATTCCCTGGTGAGTACAGACTCAATATTCCTGAAGTAAAGAAAAACTCCAACAGGTCTTAAAAGAAAGCTTTATATAAAAAGAAAGAAAAATAAGTACAAATGTTTTCTCTGTATTGAGATAATACAACACAGGGTCAATTGCTTAAAAGAATATTGAATAAACAGCCTTATTCCAAAAGAATACAAATTAAAGCACTCCAGCACTTATATTCATGCAAATACCAAAGAAAAGAAACCATATAACTTACTATCTGATCTCTTTGTCCTTACACTTGGAAACAGAAGACTAGAAAAAAGAAACTACTTCTCCAAAGCTCAGAGAAAGCAGGCAGCCAGAAAACAAAGACCTTAGACACTCAATTCCCTCCACCCAAAGTTGAAAAAATCCGGTTTCCTGATTGGTCCTCTGGTCAGGTGCTTCAGGTGAAAGAGACATTAACCCTTAGCTATCTGTTTATGACAACGCCAGCACAGAGACAGCCAGGAACATGCAAAGCCAGGAGAGAGGTGCCAGCTGAACACAGAAGTTGCTGTTCATGAGGGAGCTGTAGCGCAATGGGTGTCATATGGCCAGACAGTGGTCAGAGGTCTTGCCAGCCAGGAGGAAACATTCTGTAGAATCATGGAGAGAAAGAAAAACAATTGTGGGAGGCAAACAGTGAATGAGATGGTTAGGCTTGTGCCCAGCATGAGACCAATGGGAACATACATGCTGTGGTGTACCAGATATCAAGGAAGGAGAGATTGCAGAGAAAGAAGTACATAGATGTGCACAGGCATGGGTGGGTCTTCACTGGGGCTATTATGGACATATTCCTGCCATGGTTAGGACGTAAGTAGTATACCTCTTGATAGTATTCATCACCATGCATTTTTGACAGGTGTCATAAAGAAATAGTTAAGGGTTAATAGAACAGGAGTACTTCATGTCTCTTTTGCCTGTAAAGGGTTAACAAGTTCAGTGAGCCTGGCTGTCACCTGACCAGAGGACCAATCAGGGGACAGGATACTTTCAAATCTTGAGGGTGGGAAGTCTGTGTGTGTGCTGTTAGTTTTTGGTTGTTCTCTCTGGGTTCTGAGAGTGACCAGACATGCAACCAGGTTTCTCTCCAATCTCTCTGATACAGTCTCTTATATGTCCAGAATAGTAAGTATTAGGTAGATAAGGTGAGTTAGGCTTATGTTTTTTTTCTTTATTTTCAAATGTGTATTTGACTGGAAGGAGTTCAAATTTGTATTTTGCTGAAAGGATTTTAATTTGTACTTGTATATTTAGGCTGGGAGGGTATTCCCCGTTTCTATAGCTGAAAGACCCTGTAACATATTCCATCTTAAATTTACAAAGATAATTTCTACTGTTTTTTATTTCTTTAATTAAAAGCTTTTCTTGTTTAAGAACCTGATTTTTTTTTCATTCTGGTGTGAGATCCCAGGGGACGGGATCTGGATTCACCAGGGAATTGATGGGGAGAAAGGAGGCAAGGGGGAGAGAAAGGTTAATTTCTCTTGTGTTAGAATTACTTTGTCTCTCAGGGAGAGTCTGAGAGGGGGAGACAGAAGGAGGGGGGAAGGTGGATTTTCCTCTCTGTTTTGAGATTCAGGGAGTTTGAATCACAGTGATCTTCCAGGGTAACCCAGGGAGGGGAAGTCTGGGAGAGCCAACGGTGAGGGAAAGGGTTTACTTTCCTTGTGTTAAGATCCAGAGGGACTGGGTCTTGGGGGTCCCCAGGCAAGGTTTTGAGGGGACTAGAGTGTACCAGGCACTGGAATTCCTGGTTGGTGGTAGCACTACAGGATCTAAACTGGCAATTGAGCTTAGAGGAATTCACGCTGGTACCCCATCTTTTGGACGCTAAGGTTCAGAGTGGGTAATTATACCATGAGAACAGGTTTCCATGCCCCTTTGAGGGCTTATGTCCTGCCTTCCCACCTCGTTTCCACTGGCTTCCTTTCATTTCAAACTGTCAATTTATAATAAAAGACATTAGTTGTAACTGACATTTTGATGGAAAATTACATTGAAACAGGCCACATCACTCTCAGTCTAAGTCAATATGTGAATTTGGAAAGAAAAACAATAACTACAAAGCTTTTTATTTTAAATCCATATTTGAAACTGAAACAATTTGTTTCAGTTTGATCTTTTAAAACAAAAATGCTGTTTTCTTTTTAATGTCACATCTAAATTAAACATAGCTTTGATTTTCCAACAGAAAAAACAAGGTATTATTTCAAAATTAACATTTTTCCTATGGAAAATTTTGATTTCAAAGAAACCGCATTTTGTGATGTTAAAACACTGTGTGTGAAAGATATCAGCTAGCTCTTCCTGGCTAGCCCATCATCTTCTGCAATTTAATGCTGATTTTTACAAAAGAATCCAGAGGCAATCCCGGTAATTAAAGGATGGTAAACTTAACTTCAGTACCAGGCAAACTGGTTGAAAATGTAGTAAATAACAGAATTATCAAACATAGAGATAAACATGACATGATGGGGAAGAGTCAACTCAGCTTTTGTAATCATGCCTCACCAATCTATTACAATTCTTTGAGGGGGCAACAAACATGTGGACAAGGGGGATCTGATGGATATAGAGTACTTGGATTTTCAGATAGACTTTGACAAGGTGTCTCACCAAAGTCTCTTAAGCAAAGTAAGCTGTCATGGGATAAGAGGGAAGGTCCTCTTATGGATGAGTAATTGCATAAAAGATAGGAAACAAACTGTAGGAATAAATTATCAGTTTTCACAATAGGAAGAGATTTCCCCCCCATGGATCTGTACTGGGAGATCTGCTATTATCATATTCATAAATGATTTGGAAGAGGGGGCAAACAGTGAAGTGGCAACGTTTGTAGATAATAAAATTTACTTATGATAGATAAATCCAAAGTTGTCTGAAAAGAGTTAAAAAGGGATCTCATTAAAATTCAGTGACTGGGCAACAAAATAGTAGATGAAATTCAGTGTTTGTAAATTTAATGTAATACACATTGGAAAAAATAATCCCAGCTATACATACTGTGGCAGACCCAGGCCAGTGGGGTACAGGAGTCTGGTAGAGGGCAAATATATTGGTCCCTGGGTGAGTAGTTTTTTGTTCCCTGAGTGACCAGAGCAGAGGCTGCACTAGAGTAATCAGGAACCTGCTAGAACCAATTAAGGCAGACAGGCTGATTAGATCACCTGCAGCCAAGCAAGGCAGACTAATCAGGGCACCTGGGTTTAAAAAGGAGCTCACTCCAGTCAGGTGGCAAGGAGCCAGAGGAAAGGAAGTGTGTGTGAGGAGCTGGGAGCAAGAGTCACAAAAAGCTGAGAGTGAGAGGGTGTGCTGCTGGAGGACTAAGGATTACAAGTGTTATCAGATATCAGGAGGAAGATCCTGTAATGAGGATAAAGAAGATGTTTGGAGGAGGCCATGAGGAAGTAGTCCAAGGAGTTGTAGCTGTCATGCAGCTGTTACAGGAGGCACTATAGACAGCTGCAATCCACAGGGCCCTGGGCTGGAACCCGGAGTAGAGGGCGGGCCCGGGTTCCCCCCAAACCTCCCAACTCCTGATCAGACACAGGAGAAGCTGACCCAGACTGTGGAGAAGATCACTGAGGTGAGAAAATCTGCCAAATAAGTGCAGGATCTACCAAGGTAGAGGACGAACTTTGTCACTATACAAAATGATGGGATTTATATTAGCTCTTATCTCTCGAGAAATAGATCTTGGACTCATTGTGAATAGCTTTCTGAAAACACCTGCTCAACATGTAACCACAATCAATAAAGTTAACAAGGTGCTAGGAACCATTAAGAAAGATAAATAATAAGAGAGAAAATATCATAATACCATAATGTAAATCCATGGTACACCCACACCTTGAACACTGTGTACAATTCTGGTCTCCTCATCTTAAAAAGACATATTAGGATTGGAAGAGGAACATCTGGGAATCTATTTATTGTTTGTCTCTACTTGTTTGTCCATCTTGTCTTCTGGATTGTAAGAGGTGTGAAGTAGGTGTGGCTTCTATGCTATGTTGTTACAGTTCCTAGCATGATGGGCTCCCACCCATAGGTGGAACCTTAAGATTCTACCACAAGGTACACAATAAATTAAAAAATAGTAACTGCTAATTTCTAATGTTGTTTCCTTATTATTGAGAATTGGAGGTTGAAGGAGGTGGGGGAGTGTAAAAGGACAAAGCAGATCTGGCCAGGAAACAATCGTTCTGTTTTGTGAAAAAATTCCAGGTGTTGCACTCACTTTTCATTCCAATATGGAACAAAAATAGACCTTTCACTTTTTCTTAAGGAAAAAAATCTACCCCCAAATAGGCAGATGGATAGGGCAGTCCTAAGGGATGGTGCAGACTCATAGTCCCCATTCTACCTGAGCCAGAAAAGGGACTTAAACCTCTCTCCCCTACATTACAAATGAGTGCACAAACCTGCAGAAGAGAGAGTTAATTTTCCTCATGTTTTTCTTTTTGATTCAGATTTCCATGATGGGCCTGAGCATCAAATTTTCAGCCAAACCCAATATGTTTTCTTGAGATATTTCTGGTTTATCAAAATAGTGTTTTCAATGGGAGAAAATAGCCCACTTTAGGGGAAAATATGCACACTTCTGCACTGAAATAAGAAAAGCCCCATTGAAAGTCAGAAGAGCGTAAGGGACTTAGGAGTAGGAATCCTGTCAACTTTCAGTGGGACTTGTGCCACAACTCCCACTGTGTCATGAATAGAGAGCAAAGTTAGCTTGAAGGTGAGCCATGAATAGAATGGGCTAAAACTTGATGCTGCCTCAGAGGTGGGTGGAGTGGTGTTGATGGGCTAGACCATGAAGACAGAAAAGAAACCATAGGTTTAGCCACCCACTGTATCCTTCTGGGTCTTGTAAGAATGCTGAGTAGAGCTCTCCTGTCTCTTGTGGACTTGGAAAGATGCACAAGGCACAGTACTGTTCAGTAGCACCCATTTTCCCTTTTTTTCCTCAGGTTTAGCCACAGATTTCTGGGATCTGAACTTTGCACATCCAAATGTATTTATAACATGTTTAAATGACATATGTTTATGTCATGTCTTGACAGATGGACATCATGGCTGGGACAGAAATAGGAAACCAAGCCAGCGTGCAGGACTTCATCCTCCTGGGCATTCCCAGCACTTGGTATTTCTGTATGTCCCTTGCTGTACTGTTTTCTGTTATGTACGTCAGTAGTATAAGACTCATAGACTCATAGACTCTAGGACTGGAAGGGACCTCGAGAGGTCATCGAGTCCAGTCCCCTGCCCTCATGGCAGGATCAAATACTGTCTAGACCATCCCTAATAGACATTTATCTAACCTACTCTTAAATATCTCCAGAGATGGAGATTCCACAACTTCCCTAGGCAATCTATTCCAGTGTTTAACTACCCTGACAGTTAGGAACTTTTTCCTAATGTCCAACCTAAATCTCCCTTGCTGCAGTTTAAGCCCATTGCTTCTTGTTCTATCATTGGAGGCTAAGGTGAACAAGTTTTCTCCCTCCTCCTGATGACACCCTTTTAGATACCTGAAAACTGCTATCATGTCCCCTCTCAGTCTTCTCTTTTCCAAACTAAACAAACCCAATTCCTTCAGCCTTCCTTCATAGGTCATGTTCTCAAGACCTTTAATCATCCTTGTTGCTCTTCTCTGGACCCTCTCCAATTTCTCCACATCTTTCTTGAAATGTGGTGCCCAGAACTGGACACAATACTCCAGTTGAGGCCTAACCAGTGCAGAGTAAAGCGGAAGAATGACTTCTCGTGTCTTGTTTACAACACACCTGTTAATGCATCCCAGAATCATGTTTGCTTTTTTTGCAACAGTATCACACTGTTGACTCATATTAAGCTTGTGGTCCACTATGACCTCTAGATCTCTTTCTGCCATACTCCTTCCTAGACAGTCTCTTCCCATTCTGTATGTGTGAAACTGATTGTTCCTTCCTAAGTGGAGCACTTTGCATTTATCTTTATTGAACTTCATCCTGTTTACCTCAGACCATTTCTCCAATTTGTACAGATCATTTGGAATTTTGACCCTGTCCTCCAAAGCAGTTGCAATCCCTCCCAGTTTGGTATCGTCCGCAAACTTAATAAGCGTACTTTCTATGCCAACATCTAAATCGTTGATGAAGATATTGAACAGAACCGGTCCCAAAACAGACCCCTGCGGAACCCCACTTGTTATACCTTTCCAGCAGGATTGGGAGCCATTAACAACTACTCTCTGAGTACGGTTATCCAGCCAGTTATGCATCCACCTTATAGTAGCCCCATCTAAATTGTACTTTCCTAGTTTATCTATAAGAATATCATGCGAGACTGTATCAAATGCCTTACTAAAGTCTAGGTATATCACATCCACCGCTTCTCCCTTATCCACAAGGCTCGTTATCCTATCAAAGAACGCTATCAGATTAGTTTGACACGATTTGTTCTTTACAAATCCATGCTGGCTATTCCCTATCACCTTACCACCTTCCAAGTGTTTGCAGATGATTTCTTTGATTACCTGCTCCATTATCTTCCCTGGCACAGAAGTTAAACTAACTGGTCTGTAGTTTCCTGGGTTGTTTTTATTTCCCTTTTTATAGATGGGCACTATATTTGCCCCCTTCCAGTCTTCTGGAATCTCCCCCATCTCCCATGATTTCCCAAAAATAATAGCTAGAGGCTCAGATACCTCTTCTATTAACTCCTTGAGTATTCTAGGATGCATTTCATCAGGCCCTGGTGACTTGCAGGCATCTAACTTTTCTAAGTGATTTTTTTCTTGCTCTTTTTTATTTTATCTTCTAAACCTACCCCTTCACATAAGCATTCATTATGTTAGACATTCCTTCAGACTTCTCAGTGAAGACCGAAACAAAGAAGTCATTAAGCATCTCTGCCATTTCCAAGTCTCTCGTTACAGTTTCCCCCTCCTCACTGAGCAGTGGGCCTACCCTGTCCTTAGTCTTCCTCTTGCTTCTAATGTATTGATAAAAAGTCTTCTTGTTTCCCTTTATTCCCATAGCTAGTTTGAGTTCATTTTGTGCCTTTGCTTTTCTAATCTTGCCTCTGCATTCCTGTGTTATTTGCCTATGTTCATCCTTCGTGATCTGACCTAGTTTCCATTTTTTATATGACGCCTTTTTATTTTGTAGGTCACGCAAGATCTCAAGGGTAAGCCAAGGTTGTCTTTTGCCACATTTTCTAGCTTTCCTAACCATCGGAATAACTTGCTTTTGGGCCCTTAATCGCGTCCCTTTGAAAAACTGCCAACTTTCCTCAGTTGTTTTTCCCCTCAGTCTTAATTCCCATGGGACCTTGCCTATCAGCTCTCTGAGCTTACCAAAATCCGCCTTCCTGAAATCCATTGTCTCTATTCTGCTGTACTCCCTTCTACCCTTCCTTAGAATTGCAAATTCTATGATTTCATGATCACTTTCACCCAAGCTTCCTTCTACTTTCAAATTCTCAACAAGTTCCTCCCTATTTGTTAAAATCAAGTCTAGAACAGCTTCCCCCCTAGTAGCTTTTTCAACTTTCTGAAATAAAAAGTTGTCTGCAATGCAGTCCAGGAACTTATTGGATAGTCTGTGCCCCGCAGTGTTATTTTCCCAACATATATCTGGATAGTTGAAGTCCCCCATCACCACCAAATCTTGGGCTTTGGATGATTTTGTTAGTTGTTTGAAAAAAGCCTCATCCACCTCTTCCGCCTGATTAGGTGGCCTGTAGTAGACTCCCAGCACGACATTACCTGTGTTTTTTACCCCTTTTAGCCTAACCCAGAGACTCTCCACCCTTCTGTCTCCTATGTCCATCTCCACCTCAGTCCAAGTGTGTACATTTTTAATATATAAGGCAACACCTCCTCCCTTTTTCCCCTGTCTATCCTTCCTGAGCAAACTATACCCATCCACACCAACATTCCAGTCGTGTGTATTATCCCACCAAGTTTCAGTAATGCCAATAATGTCATAGTTGTATTTATTTATTAGCACTTCCAGTTCTTCCTGCTTATTACCCATACTTCTTGCATTTGTATATAGGCATCTAAGATACTGGTTTGATCTTGCCTCCCAGCTTTGCCCTGACCCTCCTTCCTCTCTGCCATTATAGCCCGTGCTCCCTCCTGTTTCCAACCCATCTCCCAGGTCTTGTTCCCCACTTACCTGTGGGCTTTGCTCACCTGTCCCCGTCGAACCTGGTTTAAAGCCCTCCTTACTAGGTTAGCCAGTCTGTGCGCAAATAAGACCTTTCCCCTCTTCGAAAGGTGAACGCCATCTGTTCCTAGCAGTCCTTCCTCAAATAGCATCCCGTGGTCAAGGAAGTATTCATCACCATGCATTTTTGACAGGTTTCCACATCCCTTTTAGGGCTTATGTCCCGCCTTCCCACCCCATTTCTGTTGGCATTAAAGTGTGGCACCATCAGACATTTTGAAAAAATATGTGTGCATATGAGTTTGACTAGGGGAAGTGTTGTGTATGTTTGTGCTTGGGTACATGGAGAGAAAAGTTAAAAGAAGAGAGTGAGAGAGTGAAAAGATGAAAAAGAGAGTTTGAGTAAGGTTTAGAGAAAAAAGGAAATTTGAAAGAAGAGAAGTAAGTTATTGAAGAAAAGAGGATGGTAAAGGCAGGTTATGAAAGCATTTGATTTAAATTTCCAGGTTGTAATCTAGGGTGGTGAAAAGTGCTGGAATATATTTGACATCATTGGTGCTTCTCTCATTTACAGCTGAGTTCCGGGCTCAGAGGCTGTCTGCCTTAGTTTTCCTGTATCCAAAGATCTCAACGCTCTTTTCAAAAAAAGGGCCATATCATCATCCTTTTTTCACAGATGAGGAATCTGAGGGGAACTCAAATGAGTTTTTCCACCTCAGTGGCAGAGCTGGGACCAGAAACCTCAAGTCATGGCCAACAATCTCTGCCACAAAATGCTTGCAATTTAATTAGACAAGACAGACATAGGGAGGGAAGGTGGAACAGAGCCACAGGAAGAGGGGAAGTGACTTATTCAAGGTCATTCTATATAGGGGTGAATTCCACCTACTGGAGACTAGACCAGATGGTGCAAACAATATACGCAAGACTCAATCTGGAGCCTGCTGTACCCCTCTGAAGCATGTGGTGCTTGTTGCTGTTGGAGATAGCTAGAGTTTGATGATCTCCATGCTTGGAGCTCCTGTAATGCCTGCCTCTAGGCATGTGAGACAGTCAGTGTCCTACCAAACAGACAGGAGGCTGGTGTCACACAAGACTGTACCCTGTAATCCTGATGTATGTGTTCCCAATAGTTTAAAAATAAGGAATAGAACCCAACTGAACTTTTGAAGGGTTGAGCCTCTGGGAAAGTTACAGATCATTGGATTCAGCAAAGGACTGTGAATGATACAGTAAGTGATAGAATTGAAGATTTTATTTTAAATAAAATAATTAGTGAAATCAAACAGACATTACAATACAGCCATATACTGCATTCATACTCCCATTCCAGGATGAAATGGTGCATATGGGGGATATGAGTGAGAAAAATGGGTATAGACTCCTTCCACTAATGGTACCTTGATGGTGGATAAGCGCATTAATCTAAATGTAGCACACATGGCCTTTTATAATCAACTATAATAAAGTAACTAAACTTAAATCCACCTTTTAACCATATCTTTTCCTCTGCTATCATATCCAAACTTCCATACCCTCAAAACTAAATATCTTATACTTCTTTATTGGCTATGAATATCAAACTTTATTCTAATTATATTTGCATCAATTCAAATGCTTCAGTTAACAATAGTTTAAAACATTTCCAAATCCCCGTACAACACCTGCTAAAACCAATTAAAACAAAAGCTTGTTGACTACATGACTCGAGGTTCTCCCTTGACTCAGTTCTATGAATAACATTTGCTCACTCATGCTAACAACTGAATTTTACCTAATATGAAGCCTTAACTTTTGGCCTAATAGCCTGCTCTCTACTTGTGTTTCAACACATTCTAATCATCATAAGCAAACATTATTCTCATGGGGCAGGGACCATAATTTGGTCTGTGTTTGTACAGTGCCTAGCACAATGGCATCCTGGTCTATGACTAGGGCTCCTAGACAATACAGTAACACACCTACTACTAAACTACTACAGTAGGATCAGAGCATTCTCCTGACTGCGCCACAATAACAACCATCCCTCGGGGGAAACTGGAATCTTGCATCAACCTTTCAGGCTTTTGATTGGATCCTGAATCCCAAAATTCCCTGGGATGGTATTTTCCTGGGGTTAAACTAAAATCTGACAGGTTTGGTGAGAAGTCAAATTAATGTATGTCCTCTAGTCAGTAGCCCTGAATGGCCTGTCACTCACACACTTTTAGATGCTATATACACTTCAGAGGCACTGTGCTGTGTAGTGGAGCAAGCAGTAGCCTGGGCCTTAGAAGTCCTGGGTTTTAGTCCCAACTCTGCTACTAACTTGTTGGGTGACCTTGACCCCCACAGTGTGTAAAAGGGGGATAATGCTAGTGCTTTCCTTTGTAAAGTGCTTTGAGATCTACTAGGTAAAAGTGCAAGCTACAAATGATTATTATTACCCTTGCTTTACGGTGCTGTCAGCACGACTCAACCCCTAATGCCAAGGAAAGTCAGTCCTGATTTAAATCTTTGGAAGTGAGAGCAGAATCAGGTCCCTTTGATGTTAATTTTCCTCTTCTACATGTGGCTCTACTGAGTCACCAGCTGGTTCAATGGCAGAGCTGAGCATAAATCCCACTTCAGCTAACTACCAGTTGTTCCTCCAACCTAAAGTTGGAATAGGAACCTTCAAATGCTCCTGTCCAGCACCCCTCTGGTGAGACCCAATCCCATCAACGTCCATGGAAAGATACCCACCTCCTTGGAGATCAGTGGATGAAACCTGGGAGCTGGGATTTTCAAAGGTTATTGGGCACCTGAAAATACACAGCAGTCACTAGTGGAATTTTCCAAAGCATTTCAGGAGGTTAAGTGTCTCTCTTCCATTACAAATCAATAGGAGTTAGGAGTCAGATTTTTAAAGGAATTCCATGCCTAAATCCCAGTGTAATCAGTGGGAGTGAGGATTATAAATGCCTTTAAAAATCTGGTTCTGGGATCCTAACCAGTTTAGACAGTTTTGTAATCCCACTTGGCACCTATCTGCATCTACAGTTGAATAAATAGCTTTGAAAATCTGGCCCTTAGACTCCCTGCTCCATTGACTTTCAATCACTTAAGCCCCTTGGGAAATCCCAGCCTTGAGGTGTATACTCCATTCTTTGATCTTCATTAGGAATGTTATCTTGGATGGTGAACTCCGGAAATACAGAAACTCAGCTGCCATGAAGATGGGCTTAGCTACATAGATAAATCTACATATGAGGATGTGATCCCAAGCCATCCTGTTATCATGCTGCAGGAAGCAGCTACCTCAGTAACTCTATAAACCAACCAATACTATACAGAGTGAAAGCCAGTTCCAACTTTGCCTAGTAAGTGATAGCAGTATTCTGCACCTTCGTTTCATGGCCCTGATTCTACAAAGGAAATGCACAGATCTGATGGCCCAGAACCTTTGTATAGCCCTTTGACATCTGAAACTTGTACCATGTGTGCTGTAACAGGCCACTGGGAATAGGGATGGTGTGGATCCTTTTCACAGTCATGGACGTTAAATTTAATTTAAAAATATGTAATGATTTTTAGTAGCTAAAGGATATTTCTTTTGACTCTGAGGGCAGCTAATGTCACAGGCAAAGCAGGAATTGGAGCTGAAAAGGGGCTTGCAGTGGGACTGTGACACTCTGTTAAGGACAGCAGTGGCAAGGGGGATAGGCTGTAACAAGAGCTATCTCAGTCCCTGGTGGCTGATGAAACAAGTGGCAATGAACAGTCTGTCCGCAGGGTGTAAAGTGCTTGACCTTAAGGATGGAGCTGTTTCTATAGGTCTGATAGCAGAACTGCACTGACATATCCCCAGCATGAAGGAGTATCGTCTGAAACAAGTTAATTTCATCGATTCTTGTTTAGGATAAAAATAATAATTAAATAAAAAATCCTTGCTTTGTTATGTGCTCATTAAAATCATCCCCGTTAGCAACACAGCTACTAAAGAGAAATCTCCCCAACTAGCCATGCAGCACCTGTGGCCCTATGGGGATTTGCAGGAGGACTCTGAGGTCATTATAACTCCTCATGTCTTAATCAGCACTCTGAGAAATGTTATGTCCAGCTGAGACCTGGGCACTGCCTAGGGATCTGACAAACCTCTCAAGGAATTAAGGGCCAGTGGAAGAAATAAAATTACTTGTCATTTTAATGGGTTCCAGGGAGGCCATTAGAATGGAAACACTATTGGGAAATGCAGGTTGTGGCGACAGTCCCATTGGGGCTGATTAGAAAGGAAAGTCAGAGCCACTGATTAATGTTAGACAAAGGAAGGAGAGGGTTTGTTCCTATGGCAAGGAGCCCCCTGATGTGTAAAGTGAAAGCCGTCAAGCCAGTTTGACCAGCTCTTGTGAAGGGTGATCACTTCATTCATGAATTCCACCAGAGTCTCACCTAGCTAGGGGATAGGGTGACCAGAAAGCAAGTGTGAACATTGGGGACAGGAGGTGGGGGATAATAGGAACCCATATAAAAAAAAGCCCCAAATATTGGTATTATCCCTGTAAAATCGGGATATCTGGTCACCCTACTAGGGGACGTAGTTGAAGGGGGGTGTGTGGATTGCAGTAAAACTGACATGTAAACAAACCAGACTTTCCCACTGGGTTAGCTGAGGTAGCAGGGCCCAGGTGCAATGAGTGAAAGGCAATTCCAGGTGTCTAGACCTCAATGACAGAGATCAGCCAAAGTACCTGGATTGTGACAGGCTTTGCTGTCCTGCCCATGAAACTCACTGCTGCCAGTGACCCTCAGTCCTAGCCCAGAGCCCCTACCCACAATGCAATTCCATCTCTAGGCCCACACGCACACACATCTCAATCCCGATACTATAGTCCCTGGCTGTCACAGCCCTGTGCTGCCCCCACCCCACGGCTCTTCCACTGGCCCTCAGTCCCAGCCCTGAACTTCTCCATGTCCCCTAAAGCTCTGTCGATGCCCATTAATGCTGATTTCAGTCCTCGTCTTCTGTCGCATTTCTGGGCTAACACACACAACACACACAGCTCTGCTGCTGCTGCACCTCAATGCCGACTCACAGACACCCTGCTGTCCCAGCTCTGCCCCCTGTCCCCCTCCCTCCAACTCTGCCAGTACCTGGGACTAAATTATGCGGTCAGTTGCTTGATCACACTTTGGTTCAGTATGAAATAGATTCAAGAGACCAATTCAGCAACAAGTGAGGTTGATTGCTATAAACCAGTGGTGCTGCAATGGGGTAGGAGGGCCAGAGACCCCATCCCCTTCCTCTCCTTTTCCCCTCAAGGCCCCACCCACTGGCCAGGCCAGCAGCTAGTGGAGCCTGATCAGGGAGCCCAGAAAGTTGTGGGAGCTGTGTGGACCTCCCATCCAGTCCAGGATGGGCTGAGGCCGAAAAAAGTCCCCATGCCCCACCCCATGGGCTCCCCACCCTGCCCAGGGCATGTGGAGGGTCTGTGGCTCTGCGCCAGCTCCCCACAGCTCCCCAAATGGCTCTGTCCCTGACTCGGCTCTCTCCTGCTGAGTAACGGCCTCGGAGCCGTAACCCTGCCATGGTAAGATCTGCGAGAGCAGTTGTGGGGAGACGGTACAGACCCTCCACCTGTCATGGGGGGAGGCAGAGGCTGGGGACACAGTTGGGGGCAGACTCCCTGGATCTGCTCTGGCTTCCATCTTGGGGGAGGGAGGACCAGAGGCCGGGGACACAGTGGGGGGGGCAGACTACTCGGCTCTTCTCCGGCTTCAGGCTTGGCCGGCGGTGGGGCCTTTGGGGAAAGAGGAGGGGTGGGAGTGAAGCTGGGGAGCCCGTGAGTTCCCCCTTTTTGGGGAAGTCTCTGATATCCTTGCTATAAACTAATAATCATATAATACAGGGCAAAGATTCAATATGATACCAGTCTCCGGGAAGCCATCTCATGCAGCATCATTATAAAACCCCTGTTCTAGTCCTCATCATCTCCCCACTCTGTCAATGCCTATTGATCCTGACCTGCAGCCCCTGGCTAGGTCATCTCTGTCTCACACACACAGCTCTGCCAATGGCCATTAATTCCAGCCAGCAGGCCCTGCGACTCCAGCTCTGGCTCCCTTCACAGCTCAGCTGAGGTACCTCAGTCCTGACTCACAATACCACTACTATTCCCTGCCCTAAACTACTTCCCACTCCACCAATACACCACAGTCATGAGTCACCATCCCCTCTGTCCTGGCAGTCCTGCCCCAAACACACAATGCTGACAGTTCCCCTGGAGCCTGACCCTATGCTAGTCATATTCACCCCATCACACACACAGGTCTCTCAATGCATCACTGGTGAGACCTGCTGCTCCCCCTGGTGTTCCAGTCCTGGGATGGCACACAGTCTTAGTAGGGTATGTCTACATTGCAATTAGATACCTGTGACTGCCCCATGAAGCCAACTCGGGCTGTGTGGAGCTGTTCAGTTGCAGTGTAGATGTCCTGGTTTGGACTGCAGCCCAAGCTCTGGGAACCTCTTGCCTTGTAGGGTCCTAGAGCCCAGGCATCAGCCCTAGCTCGGACATTTACACTCCAGTTAAACACCCCCACAGCCTTAGCCTTATGAGCCCGAGACAGCTGTCATGGGTCAGCTGTAGATTTTTAATTGCAGTGTAGATATACTCAGCAAGCTCTTGCTGGCCCAGGCCTGGCATCCTCAGAGCTCAGGAATTTCTGTTTAATTCTGTTATGTCACACAGCCTGCCAGCCCAGTACTGGGCCAAAACTGAGCTGTCTCAATGCATCAACAACAGCTTGCACCCCTTCAGCCCCTACACACACATATAAACACTAATGAGGTTTCATTCCTTCCATAAGAGGACAGCACACACACACACCCCAACACACCCACAAGGATTCCTTCCTTCCATAAGGGGAAGGCATGCATGCACACGTGCACACACACAGACACCCATGGAATAATCACATCTCATTCTCTTTATAAGGTGGCAGCAGTAACAAACAAACACACACACATACACACACACACACACACACACACACACACACACACACACATTTTCACTTCTTCCAGAAGCAGGTAGCAGAGATATATATGCACACATACATAGACACAAAAGAAGCAGGTCTCATTCTCTTCATAACGGGGTAGCAATGACAAACACACAGACACAGACATACACACACACACACACACACACACACACACACACACACAGAGCCTTATTCTATCCTGAAGGAGAGATATACATATATACACAAACACACATACCTACTGAACAAGGTTCCTTTTTTTCTCTCAGCAGCAGCAATCACACAAAGATGTGTTTTACACACACACAGATACATACACACAATTAATATGGCTAAATGTAAATATATACTGCTAGGCACACAAAAGAGACCTGCTTACACAATGGGGGACAGTATCCTAGGAATTAGTGTCCCTGGAAAAGATTGGTGGAGAATCAGCTGAACATGAGCTCTCAGGATGATGCTGTATCCAGAAAAGTCTAATGTGATCCTTGGATGCATAGAAGGGAATCTCAAGTGGGCACTGGTGCATCTGCTACTGGAATCTTGTGTCCAGTTCTGATGGACACAACTCAGGAAGAACGTTCTTTGGCGAGGGTTCAAAGAAGAGCCATGAGAATGAATTAAAGGATTAGAAAACATGTGATAGATTACAGGAGTTCAATCTATTTAGCTTAAGAAAGAGAAGGTTTAGCAATGACTTGATCACAGTCTACAGGTATCTACATGGGGAACAAATATTAAATAATAGGCTTTTTAATCTAGCAGAGAAGATCTAACATGATCCAATTACTGTAAATTAAAGCTAGGCAAATTCAGACTGAAAATCAGATGTACATTGTTAACTATGAGAGTAATTAATCACTGGAAAAAATTACTATGGGTCATGGTGGATTCTCTATCACGGGCAATTTTTTTCAATCAAGATTACATGTTTTTTTCTAAAGCCTCTTCTCTAGGAATTATTTGTGAGGGGAATGGGATGTTGTCTTACCTGTCCTGCTATACACAAGGTCAGATTAGGTAACCACAATGATTCCTTCAAGCCTTGGAATCAATGAAAACATACACTATGGTCAAGTCCCCTTCCCTCCAGCAGTGGACAAAAGTGACACAAACACTTTAACGATGCTACCCTTGGTGGGACACTTCTGAGAATACCAATTCAGGACAAATTGCTTAGAGCACGGCAGTTACACCCCAAAGCTGGGTTTTCTCCACTTCTAAGGCAAACCAAACCAGTCAGACAGAGAAGACTTTGGTTTTAGCTCACTGGCTAACCAGAAGTCATACAAGCAATTTCCTTAGACACTTCAGTCTCCCAGTATCACCAGCAGTGCCACTTGTTATGGAGATGAATGGTTATGAAAACCAATACCCCAGTAAAAGAATCCCGAAGGACCAAGCCCCAGAACCAGGTCAACATACAAAAACATGTAAAAGTAGCAAAGAATCCTGAGGCACCTTATAGATTAACAGACGTTTTGGAGCATGAGCTTTTGTGGGTGAATACCCACTTCATTAGATGCATGTAGTGGAAATTTCCAGGGGCAGGTATATATATGCAAGCAAGCTAGACATAAGGAGGTCAGTTCAATCAGGGAGGATGAGGCTCTGTTCTAGCAGCTGAGGTGTGAAAATCAAGGGAGGAGAAACTGGTTTTGTAGTTGGCAAGCCATTCACAGTCTTTGTTTAATCCTGAGCTGATGGTGTCAAATTTGCAGATGAACTGAAGCTCAGCAGTTTCTCTTTGAAGTGTGGTCCTGAAATTGTTTTGCTGCAGAATGGCCACCGTAAGGTCTACTATAGTGTGGCCAGGGAAGTTGAAGTGTTCTCCTACAGGTTTTTGTATATTGCCATTCCTAATATCTGATTTGTATCAGTTTATCCTTTTCCATAGAGACTGTCCAGTTTGGCCAATGTACATAGCAGAGGGGCATTGCTGTCATATGATGGCGTATATTACATTGGTGGACATGCAGGGGAATGAACCGGTGATAGTGTGGCTGATCTGGTTAGGTCCTGTGATGATGTCACTGGTGTAGATATGTGGGCAGAATTGGCATCGAGGTTTGTTGCATGGATTGGTTCCTGAGCTAGAGTTCTTATGGTGCGGTGTGCAGTTATTGGTGAGAATATGTTTCAGGTTGGCAGGTTATCTGTGGGCGAGGACTGGTCTGCCACCCAAGGCCTGTGAAAGTGTGGGATCATTGCCCCGGATGGGTTGTAGATCCCTGATGATGCGTTGGAGGAGTTTTAGCTGGAGACTGTATGTGATGGCCAGTGGAGTCCTGTTGGTTTCTTTCTTGCGTTTGTCTTGCAGTAGGAGGCTTCTGGGTACACGTCTGGCTCTGTTGATCTGTTTCCTTATTTCCTCGTGTGGGTATTGTAGTTTTGAGAATGCTTGGTGGAGATTTTGTAGGTGTTGGTCTCTGTCTGAGGGGTTAGAGCAGATGCAGTTGTACGTCAGTGCTTGGCTGTAGAAAATGGATCGTGTGATGTGCCTGGGATGGAAGCTGGAGGCATGAAGGTAGTCATAGCGGTCGGTAGGTTTTCAGTATAGGGTGGTGTTAATGTGACCATCACTTATGTGCACCGTGGTGTCTAGGAAGTGTAGACTGGTCCAGGCTGAGGTTGATGGTGGGGGTGGAAGCTGTTGAAATCATGGTGGAATTTTTCCGGAGTCTCCTTCCCATGGGTCCAGATGATGAAGATGTCATCAATATAGCGTAGGTAGAGAAGGGGTGTGAGTGGACGAGAGCTGAGGAAGCGTTATTCCAGGTTAGCCATAAAAATATTGGCATATTGTGGGGCCATGCTGGTGCCCATAGCGGTGCCACTTATCTGGAGATATATATTGTCATCAAATTTGAAATAGTTGTGTGTGAAGATAATGGCACAGAGCTTAGCAGCCAGTTGTGCTGTGGCATCATCAGGGATAGTGTTCCTGACAGCTTGTATTCCATCTGTGTGTGGGATGTTTGTGTAGAGAGCCTCTACATCCATGGTGGCTAGGATGATGTTTTCAGGAAATCAGTGGTGTCATGGAGATAGCTGGGAGTGCTGGTGCAATAGGGTCTGAGTAGAGTCCACATATCCAGACAGTCCTTCAGTAAGAGTGCCAATGCCTGAGATGACGGGGTGTCCAGGATTTCCGGGTTTGTGGATCTTGAGTAGTAGATAGAATAACCCTATTCGGGGCTCTAAGGGTGTGTTGATTTGTTCCGGTGTTAGTGTAGGGAGTGTCCTGAGTTGATGGTGCAGTTTCTTAGTGTATTCCTCAGTGGAATCTGAGGGAAGTGGCTTGTAGAATTTGGTATTGGAAAGTTGTCTGGCGGCCTCCTTTTGGTAGTCAGACCTGTTCATGATGACAACAGCACCTCCTTTATCAGCCTCTTTGATGATAATGTCAGGGTGGTGAAGTGGCTATTCACCCCGAAAGCTCATGCTCCAAAACGTCTGTTAGTCTATAAGGTGCCATGGGATTCTTTGCTGCTTTTACAGATCCAGACTAATATGGTTACTCCTCTGATACTTGATACAAAGACATGCAATCTTGACTGAAAAAAATTGCCAGTGATGGAGAATCCACTATGACCCATGGTAATTTTTTCCAGTGATTAATTACTTTCTTAGTTAACAATGTACACAATGGCCACGAATCACACTGTTACCAATCCTTTAAAATCTAAAATGTAAAGATTTTTTTATAAAAGGTAAAAGATATAGATGAGAGCTAAAATTGGTTAAATGAAAAAAATTACATACAGTAACGGCAAAGTTCTTGGTTTAGGATTGTAGCAATAATGGAATAAATTTCAGGTTTAAATCAAGTCTTTGGAGTACATCCACAGCCGGGAGGGGTCATTCAGTCCTTTGTTCAGAGCTTCAGTTTGTAGCAAGGTTCCTCCAGAAGTCAGAAGCAGTACGTAAAACAAAATGGAGGGGTTTCCAGGGCCTTTTATATTCTCTGCCTGTAGAAGGACACCCCTCCATTCTTACTGTGGAAAAATCACAGGAGCAAGATGGAGTTTGGAGTCACATAGGCATAACACAATTTGGAGTCACATGTCTATGCATAACTCAATTTACAGGCCAATGCCATTGTTTACCTGTTAGTTTGAACATTCCCAGGAAAGCTTAGATGTGGATTGGTGTCTCCCAAAGTCCTTTGTCAGTTAAGTGTTTCTTGATTGGGCATTTTCTGAGACTAGTCCTTTCTTAGGAAGCTTACCAAAAGCTTCATTGAGGCTACTTGGAATTAAATACATTTGAGATACAAGTATATAGCCCATATTCATAACTTCAACTATGAAATCAATACACATATACAGACAACATAATCATAACCAGCAAATCATAACCTTGTCATAGACACCTCACTCAACAATCTTTGTACAATATTTGGTGACACTACAGGATCTTGGTTGCAAGAAAGATCTATACAGTCATAGTTTATATCGATAACGTTACACATACTAACATGGAGAAGGAGCAGACCTCAGTCAGTCTAGCAGATGGTCAAAGCTCACCCTCTTGCTCTCTCTTTTTCTCTCTTACATGCATATACACCATCAGGGCTCATGTCCTCCAGCAGAGGTAGCCAGGACACACAAACTGATACAGAAACACTCACATTCAGCACAAGACATTGCCTTCAATGAGAGACAGCAGAATAAGTTTATTATCAAATGTTCAAGATTCAAGTGATAGTGAGTAAGAAGACTGGAAACAAATGTTTACATATAAAACAAAATCATAACACATTTTCTAGAGACTAGACGTAACTTAAAGAAGGAGGGGGTTTAAAATGACTTTATTCTGTCCTGTGCAAATTGGGAATACTCTTCATCAACCTCATTTTGAAACAGCACTTTTCATCAATAAACCCCAAAATGCCTGAACAAACTAAGAAAATATCAGTATCCTCATGTTTAGATACAGGGAATGTGAGGTAAAGAGAGGGTAAAATGATTCATCAGGCGAGTGGCAGAGCCAGGAGTGGATCCCCCAGACCTAGACTCCAGTAATTCTTTAGTAAAATATCATTGCAAAAATGAAAAGATGACAACAGATTAAAAAGACTCAAACACAGCTGGATGCCATATGCTAATGCGAAGGTTTCATCCATTCTTGTAGCTTTTGGACACATACAAATGAAAACACTAGTCTCACTAACCCACTGCAAAAAGACATTCTTATGCACTGGGATTTAGGCTCTGTCTTAGTAATTATGGGAGGAGTCAGGTCTAGTGGACAGAGCAGGCATCCGGGTTGGGGAACCCCAAAGTTCATTGTACTCAGAGACAGTTTAACTGCCCATGGCTTGTCACCACTCCCCCACACTACTATTTTTCCTGCTGATTTCACATCTCTTTGATAACACTGGTCTACAATTTTTGAGAAGTCGTCTGCTTCAGAGATAAAATGTGATATTTATTATGTATTTTGATGCACTGAATTCAAATATGACAATTAAAACAACTGATTGACTACTGTTTCTAAGATATTTAAGTTTTTACATTTTATGTCTATGTATTTTGTGTAGATAGTAGAATTTTAATCATAAATTGTAAACCTAGGTCTTTTCATGTGTTTATGGTTGCTTTACATGATAATATTTCACCTGTCCTGTTTATGTAACACTTTAAAAACAGCAAATGTGTTCTATAAATAAAATTTATTAGGAAACAAAAGGCAAAAAATTATTCGGTACATAGTTTAGTCCTATTCAGTGTCTACTCGGCGCTTCTTGGCTTGTCTCTTGTATTCATTAAATGGAGCATCTCTTGTCACTGTCCAGCAATAGTCTGCAAGCATTGATGGGCTTCATTTGCCCTGATAGCCTGCCAGGAGATTCCACTGCTTAGTCTGGAGCCCAACATCTCTGCCTTACTCTTGGGTAGTTCCAAATCCCTGACAAAGTCATTCAGTTCACCTTGTGTTATGAGGTGTAGTTCAGAGCAGGAGGAGGGGAGAAAATGTGCGTCCTGTGACATTGATGGTTCAGGACCAGAAGTTTCATGCTCTTCCTCTTCCTCATCTGACTTAAGTGAGAATGATTCTGGTGCATCAGGAACTGGCAGTCCTTCTCCGTGGGATACTGGGTGTATAGCTGATGGAATGTTTGGATAATGCACAGTCCACTTTTTCTTCTTTGACACACCTTTCCCAGCTGGAGGCACCATGCAGAAGTAACAATTGCTGCTATGATCTGTTGGCTCTCTCCAAATCATTAGCACTGCAAAAGGCATAGATTTCCTTTTCTTGTTCAACCACTGGCAAAGATTTGTTGCACAAGTGTTGCAGAATATGTGTGGGGCCCACCTCTTGTCCTGATCTCCAATTTTGCAGCCAAAAGAAAGGTTATAGGCTTTCTTAACCATAGTGGTTATACTGCGCTTTTGTGATGCAAAAGTCACTTCACCACAAACGTAGCAGAAGTTATCTGCACTGTTCACACAAGTACGAGGCATCTCTGCTCACTTTGGCTAAACAGAAATGTGTCCCTTTGCAAAATCAAACACTGACAAATAAGAGAGCACCACGCTGTATGATTTCTAGAGCTGATATAGGGCAATTTGTTCAGCAGAGTGATGTAAGCTTCATTATGATTGCATCATCCATGACTTCTATGAATAACATGATGCAATTCATATCATGGATGACGCAATACCAGCTTCAGATTGCATCATTTATTGTTTTGCCTCAAAAGCAAGTACTGTCCAAACCCAGTCATAGATTTATTCATAGATCCAGTCAAAGATGTATTTTAGTCATTTCTGGTTTAAATTGAGATCCCTTCCCTTTATAACTCACTTATCCTCCGTCATTCCCAAGTCAAGGGTCGTATATAATGACCCAATAGCATATCTTGAAAACTAGAGCCAATCAACAATTTTAAGCATCATTTTCATTCTCAGTGACCCAGAATTAGTAAAGTTAGACTACATTTATTTCAGAAGCATTTTAGCTGTAAAGCAGTGTAACTTCATATGTAAACAGGCATCCATTGTGTTAGCTTACAATGTTTAATTTACATCTGACAGAGAGAGAGGTCAATACACATCTTTTGCCTGTTTTCTTCACTTCTGCTGGTGACTCAGACAGTGGTACAGGCTCAAGGAATGTGTTTTCATCATATTTACATAATTCATTACAGTCTATCTGTACGTACATTTCACAATAATATTAATGACCAGTGCAACCCCAGTTTTTATCTAAGACCTCACATTATGATCTTTGGCAATTTGGAATGTGCATACCAGAATAAGAACATTCCTGTAATCTTCTTGTCAATTGGAAAGGAGTTTTGGGGTCATAACCTTATTGAATTAAGTTAGATTTTTTTAAATTACGTTTAACATATTTGGAGTCCATTGTATTACAAGTGCAATTTTTTATGCGTTATTGTAGGACTGTATATAACTTTTCCAGGAGATGTGACCAATGTGAAAACTGGGGAAATGTTACAATTTCTAAGCTATGCCTTCAGCACTGTCATCTGTGTCCTCTTCGCAGGACAGCACTCTCGTCGCTGTCCTCTTCGCCATGGCCTCTTACTTCCAAATCATAGCTACCATACTGACGATGTAGTCAGCTGCTGCCCACAAGAAGACTTTTTCCAACTGTGCCTCACACCTCTCAGTGGTTACCATCTATTTTGGGATCCACATGTGTTCACCCTGCAGTGAATTATGAGTCTAACACAGGGGCAGGCAACCTATAGCACGGGTGCTGAAGGTGGCACACGAGCTGATTTTCATTGGCACTCACACTGCTTGAGTTCTGGCCACCGGTCGAGGAGGATCTGCATTTTAATTTTAACTGAAGGTTCTAAAACATTTTAGAAACCTTATTTACTTTACATATAACAATAATTTAGTTATATATTATAGACTTATATAAAGAGACCTTCTAAAATGTTAAAATGTATTATTGGCATGTGAAACCTTAAATGAGAGTGAATAAATGAAGTCTTGGCACACCACTTCTGAAAGGTTGCTGAACCCAGGTCTAACATCAAAAAAGTGGTATCAGTCTTCTACTCGGTGATAACGTCGCTGCTGAATCTGATCATATACACACTGAGGAATATGTATGTGGAAAAGGCCCTGAGAAAAACATTCTTGAGGAACAAGGGTTGAGTTTTGGAATACTTAACCTTGCTTCCTCATCACTTCTCTTAATGTCCTGTTTCTCTCCATTCCACCACTTATTCCTATTATCCTAAACACCTTCCCCTCCATGACACCTTCCACTGATGTAACAGAGAGACATAAGACATTTTCAAACATATCCAGTGATTTTCAGTATCTCAATGTTGGGGTGCTCTTCTTGAGACACCTTAAAAGAGCCTGGTATTCAGAGGATTGATTATAAGTTGGGCACCCCAAAATCGAAGGCATCTGAAACTAGTTAGTGAATGTAGGACATAGTATCTTATAGAGGAATGACAGCTCTGCTATAGTTAAGGTTGACAGTTAACTACTTTAACACATGATTTTTCTAAGTGTTTTAATACCTACATGCTTACTGGGATTGTCTTTAAAATTGCTGAACCTCAAAAGTCCCAATGTAGAGTTAGCAGTCAAAATGTGGGGTTGTTAGAGCAAAGGGTTCCTGAGATGACATGAGATAAATAAGACTGGGACTTTTCAGCTTGGAAAAGAGACTACCAAGGTGGGATATGATAGAGGTCTATAAAATCATGACAGGTGTGGAGAAAGTAAGTAAGGAAATGTTATTTACTCCTTCTTATAACACAAGAACTAGGGGTCATCACATGAAATGAATAGGCATCAGGTATAAAACAAACAAAAGGAAGTATTCTTCACACAATGAACAGCCAACCTGTGGAACTCTTTGCCAGAGGATGTTGTGAAGGCCAAGACTATAATCACAGAATTCAGAAAAGAGCTAGATAAATTCATGGAGGATAGATCCATCAATGGCTATTGGACAGGATGTGCACAGATGGTGTTGCTATTCTCTGTTCACCAGAAGCTGGGAATGAGCAACAAAGGATGGATCACTTGGTGATTATCTGTTCTGTTCATTACCTCTGAAATATCATTGGCCACTGTCGGAAGACAGAATACTGGGTTAGATGGACCTTTGGTCTTACCCAGTATGGCTGTTCTTATGAGATAAAAGTCCCTGAAAAGTCATGAGATGGAATATTTTTTTATTCTTCCAATATTTGTTCCTACACCTGGTGATCAAATCTTTGATATACTAACTTTGTATTTCCTGGTTTTCAGAGTTTTAAGTTTAGCCACTTTCCATATTCTGGAAGGGCAAGAGGCAACATTGAGAAACCTTAACTGTGTGTTAATGAAGTTTTTGGCATTTAGTAAATAAAGCTGGGGGAAAAGAGCTATGAGTAAATAAATAGAGCCACACCGTAGGCTGGTGTAAAATGGTGTCACTGTATTGCAATCCAGGGCCACCCAGAGGATTCAGGGGACCTTGGGCAAAGCAATTTCGGGGGCCCCTTCCATACAAAGAATTGCAATACTATATTCTCATGGAAGCCCCTGCGGGGCCCGGGCAAATTGCTCCACTTACTCCCCCCCACAGGCAGCCCTGGGAAAAATAAACCTTCCACATCTCGGCACAAATCCAGTTTGGAGAAACTTCTTTACAAGATATCACTGGTTCTCAGCATCAGCTAGTGCTAAAAAGCACTAAAGCTCATTAAAAGGGTTGGACAAATATTTTCTGTAAAAAACGTTTTTGGATCGAAAACTAGGGGTTTTTAAAAAGCAGAAAAAAATCACGGACAATGTCTGTTTTCCTTCAAAATTTGTTGTGGTTATTTTAATTGAAAAGCTGAAATTAGACTGCCAAAACGTGAAGATGGTTTGAGGTTTCAGAAGTATGTGGCCAAATATTTTCTGTTTGCTGTGTTTGATTGTTTAAAGAAACAATCAAAAATTCTGCTTAAAAAAATCCAAAAGTTTTGAACCACTTCAGTTGTGACCAAACATCTGAGCCCATCCAGTCAGAGATTTTTCCAGGTTTCTGATAGTCTGCTGGCTTCCTTGACTCATATCTGTCTCCGTAACTTTGGGGTCATTTAGCTTAGAACATAAGAACAGCCATACTGGGTCAAACCAAAGGTCCATCCAGCCCAATATCCTGTCTACCGACAGTAGACAAAGGCAAGTGCCCCAGAGGGAATGAACCTAACAGGTAAAGATCAAGTGATCTGTCCCCTGCCATCCATCTCCAACCTCTGACAGAGGCTAGGGACACCATTCCTTACCCATCCTGGCTAATAGCAATTAATGGACTTAATCTCTGTGCATTTATCTGTTTCCTAGAGACTAGCTCCACGGGGTCCCTCACAAACTGGAGACAGTTACTGTGGGTTTGTCTTTACTATAGCTTATGTACATACTCCACGAACTGAGCATTTGAGCTTGTTCCAGAATCTGGGATGAGCCTATGTTGAGAAAACTGACATGCTCAAAATAGCACATGCATGTGAATGGACACAGGGTGCTAAAATTAAATTAACCCGGGGTTCTTAAACTGGAGATCAGGACCCATCAGGGAGTCACAAGGTTATTACTGGGAGTCGCGAGCTGTTAGCCTCCACCTCAAACCCTGCTTTGCCTCCAGCATTTATAATAGTGTTAAATATATAAAAAAGTGTTTTCAATTTATAGGGAGGGGTCACAATCAGAGATTTGCTATGTAAAATGTCACCAGGACAAAAGTTTGAGAACCATTGAATTAACCCTTCTGACGCCTCAGGAAATGCAGGGAAGGGAGGGGAGCTCTCCATTGGTAGGGTTGGGAACGAGGTAGGTGGTGTAGGATATTGCTCTTATGTGATCTCTCCCCCAGTAGCTAATTTTAAATGAAGCTACCCTTCCCTGATGTGAATCTTGCTATGGCACTGAAATTAAATATAGACTATAATTTGGTATTTGAGAAGCAAAAGGGATGGCAGCCCTAATGGAAATGGTAACAGCTTGGATCTTCTGCAAACCTCAAACTGCTGAATGAGCTTTAGGGTAGGGAAGGCTGTGCATCCCAAACAGCCTGGGCCTGCCCTCTATGTGACCCCCACCCACTTCTTGCCCCTCAACTGCCTGGCTCCCTCAGAATCCCCAATCCATCCTGCTCTTTGCCCCCTCATCGTCCCCCAGAGATTCCCCCCACAACCACCATCTGGGACCTCACCCCTGCTCCTAGTCCTCTGACTGCCACGACCCCTATCCACCCCTCCAAGTCCTGACAGATCCCCAGAAAGCCCATGATCCAAACCCCTGTTCTCTGTCCTCTGACCACCCCCCCCCAACCTCTGCCCCCTCCCTGTCCCCTGACTGTCCCCGGGACTCATTGCCCTTTATCCAACCCCCCTGGCCCTGGCCTCTTACCCCCGGTTTCCCCTTCACCCGGAGCCTCAGCGTGTCCTATTCAGGAGCATCCCTGAACAGCAGTGCAGTGCTAACTCTAACCCTAACCAATTGGAGCTCACAGCCCCACCCTCTTACCACACTGCTTCAAGTGGGGCAGAGCTCAGGCCCCACCAGAGCCATGCTGCACCGCTGTTCATGGATGCTCCTGGATATGATGCGCTGACTGAGGCTCTGGGAGAGGGGCGGAGGCAGGGTTGAGCCGAGACCGGGGCGGGAGCCTCACCCATTCTCTTGGGGGCCCTTGTGGAGCCCGGAGCCTGGGGCAAATTTCCCCACTTGTTTCCCCCCACCAGGTGGCCCTGGGTTTTACTCATCCCTTCATAGTATGTTGGGGAAATGAGGTCAGCAATGACTCAGCAGATGACTTAATAGGCGACTAACATCCATTAAGTTTGACTCCAATGCCTCACTTTACATTTTGGAAGCTTTGTGCTGAAGAAACTGGTGGGGTTGAGTTATTCATTTGGGGGCATTTTGTTGTTTCTTCCCCTGCCCCCACATGTATATATTTTAATATAAACACTGATTTCTGTCTGTGTGACAAGAAACAGGGGAGGGGTGAGGAGAAAGCACTTTAACATCTATGCCCCAATTTCCTATTTCCCCCAAATTCCTGTCTCTGACCATAGCATAATCTCACTCCTCACCCCCCCTATGGAGTACAAAATGTGTGGGGCTGTAGATGTTCATTTCAGGCATATTTGGTCCTACTGAGAAGGAGGAGGTGGGAATGGGGACACAGGCAAGGCTCTGTGGTTTCAGAGCTGGGAATAGAACACTGGGAAACAGACTCTGCCTGCCTGTAGAGCTATGGATATGCTTGCTTGGAACTAACCCCAATAAACATTGCATTGCCTGCACTTCGGACTTCTGGTCTTCTGCTTTCTGTCTGAGTGACAAGAACCAGAGGAAGGATGAAGGGAAAGCCCCCTAAGTCTCCTATCTTCCCTCAGTTCACAAATCATACTGGGACTTAGGTGTCTGGCCACACGGAGTGAGTCAGCAGTGGACATGCTCAGACCAAACAAAATTAATTAATTTATTACTGAAATAATTCAACAATCATAAAGTTTCCAGGGTGTTTTCAGTACAAAGTACATGAGATATATGCTACTAAACTTTCACAGCAATGTCTCATGAGTCTAGAATAATCTCACAAGATCAGAGTCATGGATGGAATGGTGCCTCTCTTGTGGATGTGGTGGCTGGGAATATTTTAAGCCCTTAGATTGAGTGAGTGGGATTATTGTAATAAATCAATGTCTTTGGTGAGTAGGAATGGCCAGGTACACTGCCATAATGGATGGAAATCTCTTTGGTTGGTATCTATGCTAAATGGGAATGCACCAGGCTTGGGGCTGAGGTAACTGAAGAAAAAGTCAAGTTCCCTCCATCCCTACTCTGAATCCTGGTGCTCAATCAGTTGCCAATAATTTAGGGAGGCTTTTTATTTTGGCAACACATTGTTGCATTCACAGAAAGAAATGGCTCCCTCTTCATGGCTATTTCCTACTCCTTCCCATGGCTTTCTTGAAGGTGGCTTGCACATCCTTGTTCCTGAGGCTGTAGATCATTGGGTTCAGCATGAGTGTGACCAAGGTGTAAAACACAGACATCACTTTCCCAGTGTCCATGGAGTAGCTGGAGGA
Organism: Gopherus flavomarginatus; assembly: GCF_025201925.1. NCBI lineage: Eukaryota > Metazoa > Chordata > Testudines > Testudinidae > Gopherus > Gopherus flavomarginatus. Next base: position 15,066,468 of record NC_066627.1, on the reverse strand, counting down.
GGAGTGGAGGTAGGTGAAGAAACCTGGGCCATAAAACAGCAGGACAGTGAGGAGGTGGGAAGCACAAGTTGAGAAGGTTTTGCATCTGGCCTAGGTTGAGCGGATTTTCATAATAGTGGATAGTATGTAAGCATATGATGTGGAAATCAACAGGAAGCAACTTCCACCTACTACTCCACTGAGCAGAAAAACCAACACCTCATTAAAATAGGTGTCCATGCAGGCCAATTTGATCAAAGAAGGGATCTCACAGAATAAGTGGTTGATTTCACTGGGACCACAGAAAGGTAGCCTGGCTATGAAGAACCTATGTAACATTGAGTAGACAAAACCACCTATCCATATAGCAATGGCATAGCACATACAAGTCCTGTGGTTCATGATGGTTGCATAGTGCAAAGGCTGGCATATTGCCATGTAGCGGTCATACGCCATCAGGGCAGAAGAAAAGATTCAGATCCAGAAAGGAGATGAGAAAATACTGCTGGACCATTCAACTGGAGAAGGAAAGAGATTTAATCTTTGCAACCAATGTCACTAGCATATTGGGGAGAGTGACAGAAGAGTATGAGATGTCTAAGAGAGACGAGTTTACTAGAAAAAAGTACATAGGAGTATGGGGAGTGGTATCCGCCCAGATAGCCAAGCAAATGGAGAGGTTGCCAGCCAAGGTCAGCAGGTAGATAATCAGGAAGCACATGAAGAGTAACAGCTGCATTTCTGGGAAGCTCGAGAGGCCCAGGAGTCTGAATTCTGTCACTGTGCTTTGATTGTCCATGTTTGTCACTTTACCTGTATGCAGAAACAAATAAGGTGAATATACTCAGTTGAAAACAACATGTGGATAATACAAGACGGTGGAACAGAAAAAGAGTATATGTATGCTAAACATACGCTCCACTATCTCTTCATTTTCAGACCACATTCTGTAGTTCAGGGAACATTTCTGTCTATCAAGCTCTTTCGAACATAAGTAAGCCTTAAGCACTAATGTTTATTATTAATTATTATTCTTATTACTTCCAGATATATTCCCATGTAACAACCTAAATAATAACTTGATGCTCATTATTTATTCTGGCTGCACAGTCCTAATTTACATCAATCCATCATGGAAATTCAGCATCTATCCAAAGTTTATATTCTATGTTTCAATTTTTTTCCATCTTAATTACAGATTCTTTTAAAATAAAGGTTTTAAGTTTCTGTTAGAATGGTAACTTCTTATCAGGGCTGGTGGAAATTTTTCTGCCCAAAAAAATGTACAAGCACATGCTGGAATCCATCTTGATTCAGGAGATAAAGTGCATGCCTAAAGTTAAGCAAATGTTTAAGTGTCTTCCTCAGTATGGATGGATGAATTCCTGATTCCCCGGGCAACCTGGGCAGCAGTGACCCTGAGATGATTGAGTTCAGGATGCTCACAAAAGGAAGAAAGGAGAATAGCAAAATAGGGACCCTGGACTTCAGAAAAGCAGACTTTGACTCCCTTAGGGAACTGTTGGGCAGGATCCCCTGAGTGGCTAATATAAGGGGAAAAGGAGTCCAGGAAAGCTGGCTGTATTTTTAAGAAGCCTCATTGAAGGTGCAGGAACAATATGACAGATGTTTTCAAAAAAGCTGAAGTACTCAGTGCTTTTTTTGCCTTGCTCTTCACTGACAAGGTCAGCTTAGACACAGTTGTCCTGGGCAACACAGGATGGAGAGGAAGTGAGCAGCCCTCAGTAGTGAAAGAACAGGTTAAGGACTATTTAGAAAAGCTGGACATATACAAGTTCCTGGGTTCAGAACTAATGCATCTGAGAGTGCTGAGGGAATTGGCTGATGTGATTGCAGAGCCATTATCTTTGAAAACTCATGGTGATTGGGGGAGGTCCTAGACAATTGGAAAAAGGCAAATATCATGCCCATATTTAAAAAAGGAAAGAAGGAGAACCCAGGAAACTACAGCTTCACCTCAGTCCATGGACCAGATCCTCATGGAAACCATCTTGAAGCACTTGGTGGAGAGGAAGATGATCACGAACAGTCAACATGGATTCACCAAGAGCAAGTCATGCCTGACCAACCTGATTGCCTTCTATGATGAGATAGCTGGCTCTATGGATATGAGGAAAGAAGTGGACGTGATATATCTTGACTTTAGCAAAGCTTTCGATACAGTCTCCTACAATATTCTTGCCAGCAAGTTAAAAAAGAATGGATTGGATGAATGGACTATGAGATAGATAGAAAACTAGTTAGATTGTCAGGCTCAACGAGTAGTAATGAATGGCTTGATATCTAGTTGGCAGCCGGTATCAAGCGGAGTGCCCCAGGGGTTGGTCCTGGGGCCAGTTTTGTTCAACATCTTTATTAATTATCTGGTTGATGGGATGGATTGCAGCCTCAGAAAGTTCGCAGATGACACTAAGGTGGGTAAAGAGGTAGATAAGCTGGAGGGTAGGGATAGGGTCCAGAGTGACCTAGACAAATTGGAGGATTAGGCCAAAAGAAATCTGATAAGGTTCAAAGAGGACAAGTGCAGACTCCTGCACTTAGAATGGAAGAATCCCATGCACTGCTACAGACTGGGGACCGACTGGCTAAGCAGCAGTTCTGCAGAAAAGGACTTGGGGATGTGCCCTTGTTGCCCAGAAGGCTAACGGCATATTGGGCTGCATTAGTAGGAGCATTGCCAGCAGATCGAGGGAAGTAATTATGCCTCTCTCTTCAGCAGAGGTGAGGTCACGTCTGGAACATTGCATCCAGTTTTGCGCCCCCCACTTCACAAGAGAAGTGGACAAATTGGAGTAAGTTCACCAGAGGGCAACAAAAATGATTAGAGGATTGGGACACATAACTTACGAGGAAAGGCTGAGGGAACCAATCTTGTTTAGTCTGCAGAAGAGAAAAGTGAGGGAGGATTTGATATCAGCCTTCAACTACCTGAAGGGGGGTTCCAAAGTGGATGGAGCTCAGCTGTTCTCAGTGGTGGCAGATGACAAACATGGAACAATGGTCTCAAGCTGCAGTAGGAGAGGTCGGTTGGATATTAGGAAACACTATTTCACTAGGAGGGTGGTGAAGCTTTGTTATGGGTTACCTAGGGATGTGTTGGAATCTTCATCCTTTGAAGTTTTTAAGGCCTGACTTGACAAAACCCTGCCTGGGATGATTTACTTGGTGTTGGTGCTGCTTTGAGCAGGAGGTTCAACTAGATGACACCCTGAGGTCTTTTCCAACCCTAATCTTCTATGATTCCTTTAGTTCCCTTTGAAAATTTCTCAGCATTGGTACCTCACTTTGCCATCTGTACAATGGGATTTACCATGTCACACCTTGCAGAAATAAATCTAAACATTAATTGAAATTCTAAAGCAAAACTTGTTTTGTCTTTGAAATTCAAATTTTAATCCCTTCCTATGTGAAAATTGTTTCCATCTTACTTTTGAGAAAGAGAGATTTATTTCTTCTTTGTTCCTTTAAAAAATTTTTTTTAATCCTTTCACATGCACAGAATATTTTTAATTACACTGAAAATGTAAAAAATGGAAAATCACACCATAAAGACAAATAAATGAATTAACAAAACTCTTTCAAATTATGCATTTCCTCACAATGTTTTCTATTTTTTGATAAGCTCTAGTTAATTCATAAAATATTTTAAATATGTTCAGATAAATCAATGGGAAAATCAAACATATTTTTCAGAGTTTGTAAAGCAAAGCACCTATATGTCTTTGCATGACTGGGTTCTTAAATACATATTCTCTGCAAAATTATAAACTGCACTTGTACTCCTTCTTCAAATCTATTATTTTTCATCCCACGCTGTACTTTTTTGTCAATGAAACTATAAATGAAATAATATCTACTATCTGTTCTTTTCACTGAGAAAGGATAGACATTGTTCTGCACCTAGGTGTTTTCATGCTGAGTGTCACGTATTCCGATATTAAACAAATTGTTTCTTTCTGACATGCACTTACCTACCTGCTCCATTCATCATGCGCTTTCCATGAGGCAGCAGATCTCCAGAAGAAAACAGACCTTGAAAAATTCAGTTTCTGAAAACCTTCTGCTGGTTGTCCATTCTCTCAAGTCTTGGAGATGTTCTAATTGGTCTCCTCATCTTTCTGATGATACATATTGCTGCAGGATACTTGTTCTGCTTAATCTGCAAAAAGTTGATCCAAGGAGCATTTATAAATTATAGACCCACAGATGTAAGTGATGGTTTAGACCACCTTGAGTGTCTTGCCCATTCTCTTGACTCAGTAGAAGGATTGTTTCCTACAGAATCCTCATGTGCTTTCTCCTATCTAATTTTAAATGGCAACAACCTTGATCATGTAACTTTCTAAGGTTTCCCAGTGGACATTGTTAAAAAGTTAGTGGTATTCACCATCAAGGCCTTGAGCTTTCTTTTCATTGACGTCAACAGTATATCTTCCAGTGCTTTGAATCTGAGAAGGAACACACCTGGGGTTGTGGTTAAAGTGCTGGAGTGAAGCTCTGAAAACCTTACCTCAAATTCTATCCATCTAAAGCAGATCCTCTTTGTGTCTTTGAACAAGTCACTTAGGCAGATTTGTAAAGGTATTTAGGCATCTAGTGTGATTTCAAAAGTAACTAGGTGCCAAACACCCATTGGAACCAATGAGTTTTAGGCACCTGGATGCTATTGAAAATCCCTCCAAGTACCCAAATACCTTCTGTGCCTTGGTTTACCCATCTTTAAAATGGAGACAATCATCTTTCCTTCTTTTCTTATTTATTTGGACTGGTATTTTTTAAGGACTCTAAGGGAGTTAAGCACTCAGCTCTTTTTACAGTTATATGCTCTATCTTAACCACAAGTAATAAGCTCAGTGAAGGAATTTCTTGGTGAAAATCTCTAGTTTGTGCTTTGAAGTTGGTCAGAAGTAGAGGATTTTAACGATTCCTTCTGAACCCCAAAATGTATGCATCCACAAAATCTAATTTATTTTCAATAGCAGTTGGGCACTTAACTGCCCTAAGAGTCTTTGATAAATCTTAGATTAGAAGGTTTTTGGAGTATATAAAATATGTATATACAATGACTAGGAAAATGGACTCCTGACCTCATTTGGGACTTTTAAGTGTATATAATAAAGAATAAATGTTTCTTTCACTAGATGTTTATTTCTCTGTCAGCAGATCTATATCTGTGCCAACAGATGGTGGCTACATTCTTCTTGCTATCTGGGGAAATTTTCTTAGGCTAAAGTTTCCAGACATGAAGATCTACAGTTAAGCATCCAGGTGCTTAAGTGACTCACAACATGACTCAGTCACCTAAATCCTTGTTTTAGCATTCACTGCAACTCAAAACTCTGGTCAAAAACTTGGTGCCTATGTTTTCAGGGTCAAATTTCCCTAGGCATCTCTGTTTCTGCCACTGGGTATGGGCAGTCCTGGCTCACTCTAGGAGTTCAGACACTTAACTCCCACATAAGCCCCATTATGATAGGTGAACTGTCATAAGATAGGCAGGCAAAGACCTATTTAGTGTGCAGGACCTGATCCAATAGGCATGCTCAGCATAAAGTATTAAATAAAGCTTTCATTTTAACAGCATCCATTGTTCCCTTTCCCTTTAGCTGAAGAGAGTTTATAGAAGAAGAAAAACCTTCATAAGGAGAAACCAAAATAATAACTTCTGAAGCCATATGAAAAATGTTGTATTTATCTTCCTGAAGAATATGTTTTCCAGTTCTTCCCAAAAGCTTTCTTCTCCTTTGAGAGCTCTGGAGTCTTGAATTCATTTGAGAAATTTCACATACAACTCCAGGGAACTCTTTCCCACCATTTTCCAACAATGCACTGCAACTGGGTCCCAGCTGAAGGGAACCTGCAGAGTTGCGAAAACCGGCACAAGGAGCTGAATGCTGCATGAAAGGATGTGCATGGATCATCCTGAAAATCTTTATCACAAATTCCCCTGTTCGCCAACAACTTAAACGCAACTGCCCAAACCTACTTTATGAAATAAACTTGAAGCATTAAGGGATCACGTATGACTCCATGATTCTAACCTTGTCCAAATCTTTCTCACCATTACTCCATGACCCTTCATCTCCTTCCTAAAAACAAACCAAAACCAACTAGGGCACTGAGCCCACATGAAAAATTCCTCACTGATCCCATTATTACATGTGACATTTTGCACCAACCCTCGTGAAAATCATTCCCACCATTTCCTTCCACCACCAACCTTAGCACGACACCAAAAACACTGAGAGAATCCAAAAGCCACATACATTTTTCCATTGCTCCAGATGTAACAAGAAAACTTTTTCACAAATCCTGCTGAAAAAGATATAATTTCCCACCCAGTCACCTTCGAGACTCACTGAGAAGACACTGAAATAGAAATGGTGAAATATATATATACACAGAGAGAGAAAGAGAGAGAGAGCTATACCTATCTCATAGGACTGGAAGGGACCCTGGAGAGTCATCGAGTCCAACTCTCTGCATTCACTAGCAGGACCAAGTACTGATTTTTGCCCCAGATCCCTAAGTGGCCCTCTCAAGAGTTGAACTCACAACCCTGGGTTTAGCAGGCCAATGCTCAAACCAAAATGTGCAAGTATCCCAGTGTCACATGACAAATTTGCCAGAAATCCTCATTAAAAATATGTCATCGTTCCCCCTGACACCTGCCTAAGAAGAAACCAAACACATTCATAAAACGGTATGATTTTTTTCACATGGGTCCCTATGCCAAGTGCAAAATTTTACACTGCTCATTATAAAATAAATAAATAAATGGATAACTAAATCACTCTTCCTCTCTGCTCCCACTTGACTTCTATGTCCAACAAGAGAGCCAAAGCCTAGTCCTCAGTCGCTTCATGGCTTCCTTGACCTCTCGGTTCCTCAGGGTATAGATAATGGGGTTCAGCACTGGCGTGATGATGGTGTAGAAGACGGAGGCCATCTTGTCCATCTGCAAGCTGGAGAAAGGCAGGAGGTAGATGAAAATGCAGGGCACAAAGATGAGGCTCACCACCATCAGGTGGGCACTACAGGTGGACAAAGCCTTCCTGCCGCCCCCATCACCAAACCGTCCTCTGAGGGTCACTAAGATGACACCGTATGACCCCAGCAAGACCAGGAAGCAGACTAGTGAGATCAGGCCACTGCTGGACATTATGAGTATCTCCATCACGTAGGTGTCACTGCAGGCTAGCTTGACCACTTGGGGTACATCGCAGTAGAAATTGTCCAGCTTGCTGGGCCCACAAAATGGCAGCCATGCCACCAACACCAGCTGGATGGAAGAATGGAGCACGCCTCCAGCCCAGCAGGTTGCCAAGAGGCCCAGGCAGCAGTGGTGGTGTATGGTCTCAGCATAGCTCAGTGGGTGGCAAATGGCCACATAGCGGTCGTAGGCCATGAGTGTGAGGAGGAACATCTCAGAGCCACCCAGAAAGTGAAGGAAGAAAATCTGGGCCATGCAGCCCCCATAGGAGATGGTGCTGCCCTGGCTCAGCAAGTCGCTGAGCATCTTGGGAGCAGCCACAGAGCCGAGGGCCATGTCGATGAGTGAGAGGTTGGCCAGGAAGAAGTACATGGGGGACTGGAGGAGGTTGGGGTCCATCCGCACAGTCACCACAATGAGGAGGTTGCCCAGCAGGCTGGCGGTGTAGCAGGCTGAGACGAGGACAAAGAGGAGAAGCTGGAGAGGGCGGGAGTGGGACAGGCCCAGGAGGGTGAACTGTGAGACCACTGAACCATTCATCAGCTCAACGCCTGGAAAAGAGATGAAATAATGAGATTGGGAGGCAGCACATTGGAGGGAATCCACAAGCTCTGGCTTTCATTCTTGCCCCTGCTCTTACCCATCAAACCCCACCCCTCACCCAGAACTGTGATAGAACCCAGGAGTCATGATCCTCCCCTGATCTTTATTTAAAAAATGGTTCAATTCCACCACAGCCCTTGGTTCAATGGTTAACTGCTCTCGCTTTTAAAATTTTGCACTTTATTTCCACTTTAAATGTGTCTAGCGTCAACTTCCAGCCATTGAGTCATGTTACACTTTTCTCTGATCAATTGAAAAGCTCAAATATTTGTTCCCCAGACCAGTTCTTATAGAATATGATCAAGTCACCTCATAACTTTCTCTTTGTTAAGCTAAATAGACTGACCTCTTCGAGTCTCTCACTCTAAGACAGGTTTTCCAATCCTTTAATCATTCTTGTGGCTCTTCTCTGACCCTTCTCTAACTTGACAACATTCTCCTTGAATTGTGGGCACCAGAGCTGGACACAATTATCCATCCCTACCAAATACAGAAGTAAAATAAGCACTCTATTTCTACTTGAGAGTCCCCTGGTTAGTCTTTTTGGCCACAGTATCACACTGGAAGCCCATTTTTGGCTGATTATCCATCATGGCTCCCAAATATTTTTGAGAGTCACTGCTTCCCGGGATGGAGTCTCCCATCCTGTAAATATGGCCTACTTTCTTTGTTCCTAGATGTATACATTTACATTTAGCTGAATTAAAACACATTGTGCTTGTTTGTGCCCAGTTTACTAAATGATCCAGATGACTGAATTTGTGACCTGTCCCCTTCAGTATTTATCACTCCCCCAATCTTTATCAATGATGATTTTATGTTCTCTTCCAGGTTATTGATGAAAATGTTAAAAGTGTAGGGCCAAGATTGACCTCTGAGGGACCACCCCCTGGAAATACACCCTCACTATGATGATTCCCTGCTTACAATTACATTTTGAGCCAGTTTTTAAACCATTTCATGTGTGTCAGGTTCATTTGTATTCTTCTGGTTTAATCAAAACATTGTACGGTAGCAAATCCAGAAGTCCATGTCTATTACATCAACATTATTACCTGTATCAACCAAACTTGTAATCTCATCAAAAATATATTAAGTTAGCTTGACAGGATCTACTTTCTATAAGCCAATGTTGGTTGGCTTTAATTATATTATCCTCCTTTAATTCTTTATTAATCAAGGCCCATATCAGCTGGCCCACTATTTTGCCTGGGATTGATGTCCAGATTGATAAACCTAGATTTCCCCTGGCTGTCCCATTTACTCTTTTTAAATATTGTCACAACGTTACCTGTCTTTCAGTTTGGAGCTTCGCCACTGCTAAAAAGTTATTGGAACAGGGGGGCTGCCTCCTGGGTTTCTCCAAGGCAGCCTGAGTGCTATAAACGCTAGAATATAGAGTCATTCCTAAGCTTGTTCTTTGGTCCAATAACTCTGTAATTATTTAGCCAGAGTGGAACAACTTCAACAGGAGAGACTGAGCAGAGCTCTTTCCCCCAATAGCTCAGTGGCTACGGCCCATGTTCAAGAGGAATCAGAGCCCTGTTCAAACCCCATTTGCCTCTCACTTGGAAGGGGAACTTGAATCCATGGTTTCCCACACCCCAGGTGCATACTGTAATGTCTGGACTGAAATGAGGGAGTTCCTTATTTCTCCCTCCCCCTGCTCCCAGAAGCTGTGTGAGGGATCCCTTTCAGGGCCGGATCTGGTAGGCAAGCCTAGAGCACACATAGCAGATTGGGTTCTGCAGGTGAGTTTGGCAGCGGAACGTCTGTATCCCCCGCAGTTTGTGCATCACACGGGGTCTTAGGTGGCTGACCCCTAGAGCATGGCTGCAGCACACATGCTCAGAAACACAGGCATGGAGGGAACTGTTATTGGGAAACTGAGGCACTGAGTTAAGGCACTGAAAGCATTTGGGGAGGGGGGCAGGAATCCCAGTAAGGCCAGATTCTTGTATTTAGGTGCCTAAAGTGACAATTGGGGCCCAAAATCCCTTGGGGAATCTAGCCCCCATTCACATACAAGCAAAGTCACACACACAATACAGTCACTGCCATGCTGACTAGCCCCTCTCCCACCAGCCCCATGCCGAGCTATCTGCCGGGGTCACCTCCCCATACCCACCCCCGTGGGCAATGGACAAGTGCCCTGCAATGAGGCATACAACCCAGCCTCAGCCCCCAGATGGTGAGGGGGTGAGCATTACACCCCAATGGCCCTGCAGAGAGCTCTGCTCCTTCGCACCCCAGTCCAAGGATCAGTACCTCTGATCTCTGCTGCTTTCACTCCCTCCAGCGGCAGCTCAGCATCCTCCAAGGCTGGAGACCTTCTCAGGTCACAGATGGTCCCCACAGCGACCAGCAGCAGGGAGCAAAGCTCTGATCCTAGGCTGGATGGAGTCCCACTTGTTTGCCCAAGAAGAAGCAATAGGCAGAGAGGGAGAATGCTCACGGTGAGAGCAGAGATAAGGCTAGAACCCAGGAGTCTTGGCTCTCAGCTCTCCCTGCTCTAACCCACTAGATCCTACTCCTCTCCCAGTGATGGGAATAGAACCCAGGAGTCCTGAGGCCAACATAAAGAGGCAGCCCTCATCCTTTACCCTATTACAGCTACAGCCTAGACCAGCTGTGCAGAACAGTCTATCTCCAAAGCACCAAGACACAGCAGAAATATCTGACAAGCCACAGACCCCCATGGAGACAGCACCCTGGGGAAACACATCTCTTTAGTCAATGGCAGTCCCCACAGAAGAGCTAATCAGAGACTCTAATGTCAGAGCAGAGTGGGGGCTGGGAGATAGGACACCTGGGTTCCAGCCCCAGTTCAGGGAAGGCTAGTGGTTAGAGTTGTGTCTCCATGGTCCGTTCAGTCTTTGGTAACTCTGCTGAGGCTGCTGGCCAGGGAACTGCTTGGTATGACTAGGATTGAGTTTTCTTCCACAGGGTCAGCTGTCTCGCTCATGCAGGGGCCAAACAAGGTGCAATGATAATTATAGGCTTATGACAGAGTTAGAGTTCGAAAAATGGCCCCTTATTTCTTTCCTCTACCACTGTGTGCCAGCCAGTCACCTGCCTGGAATCCCCTAGAGGGAAAAGGCGCCATATCCCATTCTTGGTCCCCCCCGAGCCAGCCAGTGCCCCCTACACTGGACCCATATGGGAGCCAGCTCTTCCTACAGGAGAGGCCTCATATCCCATTCTCCATACCCCTGAGCCAGCCAGTTCCCTGCTCTGGATCCCCTAGGAGGGAGAGACCTCATGCCCTATTCCCAACAGCCCTGAGGCAGCCAGTCCCCCGAATCAGAAGAATAACAATTATGTAATGGCCAGGTTTCAGTCCAACAGCAATAGGCAGCAGACAGTTTGTATACGTACAAGCCCCAATAGGTGTGTTTAGACAGCAAGCCCGGGTCTGGGACTCAAGTCCGCAGGCTGAGTATTTCTAAGCCTGGGCTTAAGCGTCCAAACTGAGTAGTCACCCTGAGTTTACAATTATTAGACCCAGATCTCACAAACATGCTCACGTTTGCATTAAACAGACCTGAGTCAAACCAGCTTACCCCAGGCTTCGTAGTGCCCTCCACAGCTGTAGACACTCCACTCCTTTGTTTGTGGCACCCTGTGGGAAAACTTGACTGTTCATCCAGCACTACATTACTGGAAATTGTCTCAGCTCCTCAACATGTCCTTTTGAGCCATCTTTTGGGTCTGCACACTCCTGACAGCCACAGCCAGCAACACGGAGGAGGCACCATTTGAAAAGCTTGTCCTGCTTAAGCCTTCACTGCTGTTTCAGGAAACAGGCCGAGCCTCCATGAGACATTTGAGCAGTGTTTTCTAACCTACTGAAGGCACATGCTTGGGGCGGAGGATGACACAGACATGGCAGACTCCAACTGGCTGAGGCTACTCACAATTCTCGGGAGAGCCACTGAAGCCTTCTAAGTCTTCTGGAGAGGGGTCACAAGCACAGACTGGTGGGATCACATCATCATGAGGACCTGGGATGATCAGCAGTGGGTCCAGAGCTTTTGCACAGAGATAGTGACCTTTCTGGAGTTAGAGAGCTGCTTTCCCTGCCCCTCCCATGCCAGGATACACACATCTAGTATATATCTAGGAACAAAGAATTTCGGTCATACTTACAGGATAGGAGCTCTACCCTGGGAAGCAGGGACTCTGAAAACTATGTCAGGGTCATTGTGGATGATCAGCAGAACATGAGTTCCCAGTGTGTTGCTGTGGCCAAAAGGATTAATGTGATCCTGGGATGCATAAGCAGGGGAATCTCCAGGAGTTACTCTACCTCTGTATTTGACACTGGCACAACCATTTCTGGAATCCTGTGTTCAGTTCTAGTGCCCATCGTTCAAGAAGGAGGTTGCTAAATCAGAGAGGGCTCAGAGAAGAGTCACAAGAATGATTACAGGATTAGAAAACTTGCCTCATAGTGATAGATTCAAGAAGCTCAATTTAATAGAGAGAAGGTTAAGGGATAATTTGATTACAGTCTCGGAGTACCCACATGGCAAACAAATATTTAATAATGGGCTTTTCAATCTAGCAAACATTTACTTTTACTCGAGCCAATTGCTGGAAGTTGATGGCAGACCAATCCAGACCGGACATAAATCATACATTTATAATGGTGATAGTAATTAACCAATGGAACAATTTATCAAGGTCATGGTGGTTTCTCCATCACTGAAAATTTTTAAATCAAGATTGGATGTATTTCTAATAAATCTTCTCCAGGATTTATTTTGGGGAAGTTCTGTGGCCTGTGTTACACAGGATGTGTGAGTAGATTATCATAATGGTTTCTTTTGGCCTTGGAATTTGTGAATCTTTGAAAATTTAAGGGTGGCCATGCTGGTCCAGAAGTGAGTTGTTATAACCATCTGGAACCTGGCGACTCCTGACTGTTGCATGTCTGCTGCCAATCAATTTGGTGCTGGCAAGTTGACTGTGGGGGCTGTGAGGCGATCAGGAACGTGATTTACCAAGTGTGGTGGGCATAAACAGTGTCCTGGAAGTAATTGCCCATTTTGAGGGAATGGTGGTGCCCGAGCCATTGATGGAACTTGTGCCCATAGTTTGCCCATAGGAAGGTACAGAAGGAAAGCTTAGACCATATTGGTCACCTCCAGTGTGGTCAGCAGGTATTAGCCTCTTTGTAAGGATCTTGATCAAATACTTATAAATGTTTTGTTATTGTTTGGATGTAGTAACTTGCTTATAATTTAAGCTTTATAGGCATGTTTAGAGTAATTTTATGGATAAGGTAGTGTTTTGATAATACCACGCATAAATAATAATAATTCCAACACCCATTTAATTAAAATGCCTAATTAACATGGTGAAGAAAGATATTGTGTTTTAAAATGAGAACCTCATCACCTCTTTGGTGCAGGTTAGTGCTCTTAAACATCTCCCAGTCCGCCCAGTAATGACCCAATAAAAACAGGGAAGACCATACTTTACAGCCTCACCCATTTCAGCCTCAACTGGTGTACCTCATGCTGTGAATTTAAACCAATATAGTTAAATGGATGCAAAAGGTGATGTGGATGTTCTTAATTCAGTTTAAACCCGATTATTCTGGTTTAGTTGAAATCAATTAGGAATAGGTTTAAGCTAATCTGAAATCAGCTTCTCTGAGACCAAAATAAGTGTGTCCACACAAAGGTTTAATTATACCAGTTTAAAAGCCAATTCAAATTGCCGGTATATTAGTTGCTGATGCCTAAATTGTTAATTGGTCACATTCTTACACTACCTGATCGTTCTTCAGCAAAAAGCAGATTTACATTTCAGACTGACAGGCAGACAGACATACATATTTTAAAAAGTAACTGTGAGGATAGATAGTTAGACGCATAGACAAAATCTAAATTTAAAAGAAAGGAAAATGTTTTAAAACATTTTAAATGGACCTTCCCTCTTCTTTCAAAAAGAAGAAAGAAAAGAAAAGAAAAATTACAATTCCTTTGTAGATCACCTGTAAAAAGAGATTCTGATTTGTTGTATATTCTCTGCACTCAAATTATCAGAGCAGATACTTCTCTACGTCTCTACGTCTGGACCTGGAATTTATGTTGGACTATTTTAATCAAATCTAGACATACACAGAAATATATCTTTATTGATTTAACGTCTCTATTCTCTCTATTTGCATCTTACCAATCTAATCAATGAATTAATGTAATATATATTTATTACTTTAATATTTGGTTTTAACCTGAAAAATGTGTAACATATTGTTCTTAATTCAATATTCAATTGATTCTGGAAATTTGTCTGATATAGAGTTATTAGCTCAATATTTTAATTGGCTCTGGAGGTTAAAAAATACAACTACAAATGTCATATTTAAACCAAATCTAAAAATATATGTAATTGTTAACTGAATATTTTAATAAAATCTAGAAATGTTAGCTTAACCATATCTGGAAAATATAATATATCATTATTAAGGTAGTATTTTAATCAAATCAGCAAAATGGTACAAAATGTATTTAATAATTTAATATTTTAAGCAAATATGTAAAAAAGTAATATATAATTCCAAATTTACTATGTTAATGAAAAATTAGAGTGTATCATTATTTTGAGCATAATAGGAACTCATATCCTATATACTTATTAATGTAACATGTTTAACAAAACTGGAATTCATCACAATGTTTACTTATTAATCCAAAGTTTTAATCAAATCTAGAAATTAACATGATATGTAAATATTAATTTAACATATTAAGTGAATATAGAAATCAATACAGCCTCCACTTAATATTAATGACTAACTTATCAATATTAATAAGTAACTATTTTCACTGCATGTAGGAATGAATAAAATGTCTAATTTTTAATTTATTATTTTAATCAAAAGAGGACTAGATGACCTCCTGAGGTCTCTTCCAACCCTAAACTTCTACGATTCTAGTATATAATTATTTGTTTATTATTTAAGTTGAAGGTAGAAATGGATAGCATACACAGTTATTAATTTGTTTTAATTAAATACAGGAATGGATATCTTCAGTAGTTTTTTTTTATTTTAATCAAAAATATAATATGGTTATTAATTTTACATTTTAATCAAATCCAGGAATTAACATAGCACACAATTATTAATTTTTCATTCTGAGTCTCAACATTAATATAAACTGTAACTCTTAATCTGTCATTTTAATCTAATCTGGAAAATATAATGTGTATGTTGTTTGGGACTCTTTTTTGCTTCTGTATTTGTGCAGCTCCTAGCACAATGAGGCCCTGGTCTGTGACTGGGGCTCCTACGGGTTACCTCAATAATATATAAACAATTCAATAATCAATACATAATATGATTATCAATTGACTCTAGACATTCTTTTTACATGTAAGGATTGTTTGTAGAGTTTAATCATATTGCTATTTTAATACAAATGTTTTTATATTAGTTCTAGATTTTCCTTCTGCAGAGACTTTATGGTTAATCCACAACTGATGTCGTCTTTGGATCTCTGCAAACTCAAAGTCCTCTTGATTCAATTCTGTACCACTCTTTAGTTAGATGAAAGGAAAGGTTTGGCTGTCCTGAAGGTCCCTGGTGGTTCACATCTAATGTTTCCAAAAACTTCGCAGTTTCAGCTGCTCACCTGCAGGGTGAGGAAGAGGCTCCCACCCACCCAAAAAATCTATTTGGGAGCTGGGTTGTTTGTATTGTTGTCTTCTTGCTCCGAAGCATTGGCATGGCCACAGCTGGAGATGGGACACTGGATAGGGTGGATGCTAAACTCTCTCTCAAGCGTTGGGTTGGCAGTTCTGTCTCACATGCTCAAGGTTTAATTTGTTGCCTGATCCTTTCAATGGTCAATAACACTTGTTCTGGTTGCCAGTTGACCTGATTAATAAACTGAGGATCAGCAGGTTCTTGTTTCAGAATCAGGCTACACAGAACTAAAATCAGCTAATTAAATATCACCAAGGTGTAGGTCAAAGCAAAGACTTAGAAGTTTTTATTAAAATCAGTAATGAAGTCAGAAAAGCTCTGAGCCACATAAACAGATAGGAATAATATGGTATCAGGGGTATCTCTGTATCATTCTTTGCATATGCTCTTAGATTTCCATACCTTCACCTTTCTTTCTGGACCTGGTGGTAACAGACAACGAACCATCCCTGTCCCTGGCATGCTGTCATAAACAGATAGTTAAGGGTTAATGCCTCTTTTACCTGTAAAGAGTTAAGAAGTTCACTTAGCCTAGCTGACACCTGTCATAAACAGACAGCTAAGGGTTAATGTCTCTTTCACCTCGAAAGAAGTAACCCGAAACACCTAACCAAAGGATCAATCAGGAAACAAGACTTTTTAAAATCTGGGTGGAGGGAAGTTGTGTCTGAGTTCTTTGTCTTGTGTCTGTCCCTCTCGGCTATGGGAAGGATTTTCTATTTCCTGGCTTTCTAATCTTCTGTTTCCAAGTTGTGAGTACAAAAAGATAAGACAGTGGTTTATATGGTTTTTTTTGTATTTATATGTGTGTAGTTGCTGGAGTGTTCTGAATTGTATTCTTTTTGAATAAGGCTGTTTATTCATATTTCTTTTAAATAATTGACCCTGTATTTGTCACCTTATACAGGCGTATATGTACTTTTTATGTACTTTTTCTTTCTTTTTACATAAAGCTTTCTTTTTAAGACCTGTTGGAGTTTTTCTTTAGTGGGGAACTCCAGGGAATTGAGTCTGTGCTCACCAGGAAATTGGTGGGAGGAAGAAGTCAGGGGGAAATCTGTGTATGTTAGATTTACTAGCCTGACTTTGCATACCCTCTGGGTGAAGAGGGAAGTACTTGTGTTTCCAGGACTGGAAACAGGGAGGGTGGCGTCCCTCTGTTTAGACTCACGGAGCTTGCTTCTGTGTATCTCTCAAGGAACCCAGGGAGGGAACACCTGGAAGGAAGAAGGGAAGGGAAATGGTTTATTCCCCTTTGTTGTGAGACTCAAGGAATTTGGGTCTTGGGGTCCCCAGGGAAGGGTTTTGAGGGTACCAGAGTGCCCCAAAACACTCTAATTTTTTGGGTGGTGGTAGCTTTACCAGGTCCAAGCTGGTAGCTAAGCTTGGAGGTTTTCATGCTAACCCCCATATTTTGGACGCTAAGGTCCAAATCTGGGAATAGGTTATGACAACACCTGACCAGAGGAACTAATGGAGGAGCAGGATGTTTCAAAAGAAGGAGGGACATTTTTCTTTGTTTAGAGTTTCAGTTTCAGCCAGAGTGAAAAAGATCAAGGAACCAGCCTCTTACCAGAGTAGTAAGTTTTAGAACAGGATAAATAGGTTTATGTTTATTTTCTTTGTAACTTGTCTTGGTACCATTAAGGGAATTATCAAATTTGGGTATTCTTGTGTGTATTAAAGTTGTTGCCCAGGGGAACATCCTCTGTGTTTTGAATCTGTTGTCTGTGAGAGTAGCTGGTATGCTAATCTCTCCCAGAGGGTTTTTCTTTTACCTTTCTTTTCTCAAATTAAAAGACTTTCTCTTAATACCTGATTGATTTTTCCTTATTTTTAGATCCAAGGGGGTTGGATCTGGATACTCCAGGAGTTGGTGGGAGAAAGGAGGGGGGATGGTTCATTTCTCCTTGTTTTAAGATCCAAGGGGTTTGGATCTAGGTTCACCATTTAATTGGTGAAGTCTCTCAAGACTACCCAGGGGAGAAAAGCAGTGCTTGGGGGTGGTGGCAGCGATACCAGATCTAAGCTGGTAATTAAGCTTAGAAGTGTCCATGCAGGTCCCCACATCTGTACCCTGAAGTTCTGAGTGGGGAAGGAACCTTGACACATGCCGATGGTCCAGGTTCCTCAATGCCCAAGACTGATGGTAGATAACAATAGAGCTGAAGGGTCCAATGATGGAAAAGCTCCCCATCCGCATGGTGGGTTGCCCTATTATGGGACCTGAGCGCCATTATGAATATTCATGCTAATGCTCAGCCTTCTATGCCCAAATCGAACTTCCTCGCCCTCTTAACATCAGGATGAACTGATCCTAGAGATTAACATATTAATGCCATTTAACTCCTGATCCTATACGTCACCTCTTCCTCAGACAGATTGGCAGTTATCACGTCCATGTTCCTGTGGTTGCTGTTTATCTGCCATTGAACAAGCTGTCCCTAGTTCCCCAAAATCTAAGGGTAACTGTCAGGCCATTTTCCAAATTATGCCAAATGTCACAGACCAACTATTCTGGACTATACTTTGCTAATTTGGGGAACCTAATGTCTTACAGGATAGAAGCCTGTAGGCTCCTTGCCATTACAGCTGAATATAATGAAGGCAAGCCAGTCCCATGGGCTACAAATTGGTCACTGCATGTGAGGTGGGGCAGGTATTTTTCCCCACTTTAGATTGATGGTAATCTTGGGTTTTTCCACCTTCCTTTGTAGGGTGACCATATAGCAAGTGTGAAAAATGGGGATCAGAGTGAGGGGTAATAGGTGCCTACATAAGAAAAAGCCCCCAAAATCAGGATTGTCCCTATAAAATCGGGACATCTGGTCACCCTATTCATTTGCTGCATGTGGGTACAGGTCAGTTGCCAAGATGAGCTGAGCGTATCTCCTTTAATCATTTCCCTGCCATTGTCCCTAAGGTCCCGGAGAACATCAGTCCCCACCATTATCCATCAGTGACACTTCACAGTTTGCCTCCTGAGGTTTTCAATATCTTGGTCTAGTTTCAGTT
Source organism: Gopherus flavomarginatus (assembly GCF_025201925.1). Classification (NCBI taxonomy): domain Eukaryota; kingdom Metazoa; phylum Chordata; order Testudines; family Testudinidae; genus Gopherus; species Gopherus flavomarginatus. The sequence continues at coordinate 15,047,917 of NC_066627.1, read as the reverse complement.
GCTAGGCAGTGTTGGTGGCCTGAGATCTACAGATGTTGAGACTAGGTGATCTGTTGGTCCCTTCTGGCTTTAAACTCTAACCCAGGTGTCCAGACACCCAACCACACCAGTCTAACCCACTAGATCCCAGTCCCCTACCAGAGCTATGGATACAACCCAGGAGCTCTGACTACTCACTTACCACATTGCTCTGACCCACCAGACCAGTGGTTCTCAAATAGGGTTGGGGACCCCTCAAGAGGTCACAAGTTTATCACATGGGGGGATTGTGAGCTATCAGCCTCCACTCCAAACCCCATTTTGCCTCCTGCATTTATAATGGTGTCAAACATATTTAAAAGTGTTTTAATTTATAAGGGAGGTCACATTCAGAGGCTTGCTATGTGAAAGGGGTCACCAGTATGAAAGTTTGAGAACCACTGCACTAGACCCAAGTGCCCTCTGAGAGCTGGGAAAAGAATCCAGGAGTCCTGGCTCCCAGACCAGCTCTCTGACCACTAGAGCTCACATCCACTGCCAGGGCCGGCTCTACTATTTTTGCCACCCCAAGCAAAAACAAACAAAGAAAAAAGCCCGAACTGCCGAAGCAAATAAACCACAACAACCCTCGGACTGTGCTGCCTCAAGAATGGAGGGAATGCGGCCCCTTAGCATGTGCCGCCCCAGGCACTGCTTCCTCCGCTGGTGCCTGGAGCTGGCCTTGCCCACTGCCTGTGCTGTGTCAACTCTTGGCATTAATAGAGGCTGTCCATCTCTGAGGGGTCTCTGCCCAGTATCTTTCTTGGGGGTTAGAAGCACTTAATAAATCACAGAGACCAGACTGTAAATCCCTTGCTGGAATTAGCTTGTTTTGATGTCTGAATGCCTCTAGCTCTGGGTATTGATGACCTGGGCTGCTGGTGATGCCAATTAAAGAGCTGAGCTGAAGTTACCACTGGCTCATGCTTGAAAAGTTGGAGCCAGGCAATTAAAAAGAAAAGTTATCTCATCTTCTGAGAGCTGAGAGCAGATGCCAGGGGTGGGGGCTGTGGGTCAGGATGGGAAGCCATGGGCAGAGAAGGGAGCTGAGTCTCCAGGATCCATTCAGCTCTTGGTCTCTGGTGATGAGCAGAGCTGTAGTCTCAGGTTCATATGGACCCCTGCTCAGCTGGGAATCAATCCACTCATTACATATGGGACCTACTGCACAGAGCAGGAGGTGTCACTACCGCCCTGGGGTGACAGGACAGGGAAGAGGTGCAGGTGAAGGGGACCTTGATGGGTTCGGTAGGGGTCTCCTAATCCCAGTGAGATTTATTCCCACATGGGTAAGCCTATTGGGATAGTTTATTGAGGTGCAGGGGGGAAGAATCTGGGTCTAGCTGAGTGGAAAGGGAGTTGAGACCACCCTAAGCAGACAGAGCATGGGACAAGGGAGATCATCTCATTCTAAGGTTCCTGTCTATGCTTCGCATCCCAGCCACACCAGTTCCTCTCTGTAGGGGGAAAAGCTCTGTTCTGAGTTCCTTATATATGCCCCCCGCAGGTGCCCAAGTCCCTCACTGTGACGGGGGGTCGACATATTCTGAGCTCCCCATTCTATATCCTCCAGCACGGCTACACAAGCCACACTCTTCTCCCCCACTCCATCCATCACCCTTCAGCCACAACCCTCACCCCCAATCTGCCCAACCTCTCCACCCAGACCCCTCACCCTACCCAGTCCAGTCCAATCCCCATCACCTCCACTCCCACCAGCCCATCACCCCAGTTTCATCCAGCCCCCTAGCCTGGCCTGTTACCCCCATTCCATTCAGGCCCTGCCCCCACCAGGCCCCGCCCACCACTCCAGCCAGCCCCCAGGAGATTATCCTATTTATTTTGGCAGAAACTGGAAAAACCTGATTTTAAATGGTGAATTTTTCCAGTTTTCCAATTTTCACCTTCATCCATTGGGTCCCGACCAGAGTTGGGGCTGGAGGTTGACCAGAGTGGGGACAGGGCCCAGCTAGGTGAACAGCTTGGCCTAGAGACACAGGGAAGCGAGCAACCTCCTAGCTAATTAATAATAATGATTAACGTGGGGACAGCTGAATATAGGACCCACACAATGGAGATCCCATAAAGAGTTTTGCTCTTCCCTCAGCTAGGCAAAGGCGAAACACATCATCCCACTGCAGTGTGAGGGCTACACTTGGTCTGGGCTCATAAAGCACCTTCCTCCTTTGACTATGTACACAGCACAGGTGAGATGCAACCAGCTCTGGTGCAGGGTAGCTCAGTAACTGCCACACGGTGACACTGCATGGAGATGGTTTATCTTTTGCTGAGATGCAGCCAGCTCTGGGGAAGGCTGGCAGGGGAGCAGCCAGTAAGGAACATTGCAAGGGGATGGCTCGCTTGGCACTGAGGGGTGGGGTGTGGTCCTGATGCTGCCTGCTGGAGGGAATGAACCCTGCACTGTGTGTGGAGTGAGAGAGAGAACCCAGCACCTCCTAGAAGACAGAGCACTGCCTTAGTACTGCTAAGTCCTGATCACAATTCACCATATGCCCAAGGGGTTGGCACTGGAGGCTTTCAATGTGGCCTCCTATTGACATCTACCAAGTCTTGTATATGGGGGTGGAGGGCTGTGTATGTGGTGAGAAGGTCTGTATGAGTGTGTAATGTGGGAGGGCTGGGGGGGGAGGCTCTGTGGAAGACTGTGTGACAAAGGGTAATGTGGGGGCAGTGAGTATGTGTGAGGGGATATCTGGCGTGTGGTGTTTGTGTTGGGGCTGTGTGAAAAGCACGGGGACAACTCTCCCCAGCATTCCCCTGGGTGCCCACAGTTCATCCAGGGATCAAATCCAGGTCTTGCTGCTCTTATACACCCCAAAGACCAAGTGCCAAGAGGTACCCAGGAGCTCAGAGAGCAGATATCAGCCCCCTCTTGCCCAGCTCCCTTCACAGCAGAGGAGGGCAGGGTTTGGCAGCCCTGAAGCTCTTTTCTGGTTCATGTCTGATGTTCCTGTCTGTTACAGCTATCCCCCTATTCCATTTTGTTTCTACAGCTGTCCCCATACTCCATTTTGTTTTTGTTCTCCTCCTGTGGCCGCCCTTCCCTGGCTGTTAAGTTGTTTACCAGGGCCACTGCCCTTCTCAAAGGGAGGGCCCCTTAGGTTGTTTACCAAGAGCCATTGCCCTTCTCAAAGGGATGGCCACTTGTGCTGCGTGCTAAGTGGGACCACTGCCCTGTTCAAAGGGTTAGTCCTGTTATCACCTTGTTGAACCTGGGCTTGGTGTAGGGCAGGCAATGTCCAGAGCTGCAAGACCTATTGTGTTTTTAAGATCCTGGGCATGAGTCATAGGCCTCATGTGCTTTTGAGTCACCTATTGCACAGGACTCTGCCCAGGCATGTCTCTGTGCTCACCTGCAGTTTTTCCGTGTGCCTCCTCCCCTGTGACAGAGGGAGCTTATCAGGATCACTGGCGGAAAACTGCCTAAGTTTGCCTTTAAAAACAGACATTTTTGAAACAAATATCAGAAAGGTTCCTGCATTGCTGCCTGGTCTGATCAGCCAGGGGTTTTGGGAGGTCCTTTCTCCGCTCCCATTTTATTTTTGAGCGTACCCCCGGTTTAAAAAAAAAACCCACGAAGAACGAATTGCTGCTTGAGAGATCTCCTGATTATCAAGACCGTACCGAGCCCTCCTTGCTTCTTCTGATGTTACTGCTGCTTCTGCCTTTGCTGCTGCCTTGAGGACTGGTAAGAATCCTTCTGTAAAACTTTCCATACTTTTATTTTATTACTTTAGCTGCTGGCTCTGTTTCCCTAGCACACAGACTCAAGCTAAACCTTGGTCTGCGTCTTAAAACCTCTCTTAAACTCAGCAGCGCTTTGCTGCTAAAAATAAGCTTGTGCCGCTGCTAAGCTCTTCTCTCTGCTTTCAGCTGTATCCGCTGCTGCAGTCACCATCCCTTGGCTTCCTTGGGGGCTGCCTTGGGAGCTGTATCCTGGGCACATAGCACTCTGCCCTCTGTGACTTCCCCATAGCATAAGGTGCAACGCAGGTTTTGCTTTTTAGTTTAATAAGTCATAGTTTGCTAAGATTGTAGAGCTTGTAAGTTTCACCTGACTTGTTATAGTTTGCTGTTTTGTTGCTCTGTATAGTTGCTTGTTATAGTTTGCTTAGAATTGTGATATTTGTTGTTTTGCCTAGTCGTTGATTAAGATAGATTTTAAAAAAATTGCCTGGTTGTATTCTGTACTTGTTTTATTACTTTGTATAAGCTGCTTGAAATTTATATAAGTTTGATTAAGTTAGAGGATAGATAAGGTTTTTACTGCTTGAATTTGTCTTCCCGCTGTCCCAATCTGTCCCTGAACTTTCCCGTGTCTGTTTTTCCCCCGCTCCAATCTCCCTCTCTGTGTACTTCTCTGTATCTCCCTGTGGTAACCCCTTGCTGCTCCCCCACCCCCCGGTGTAATTTCCCAAACGCTTTGCCACTTCTTTCCCTTTTTCTTTTGGGTGTCCCTCTAGCCCTTCTTTACACCTCTCTGCTGCCTCTCCCTGTATCCCCTGTGTTCGTGCCCCTGCTCCTCCGCTGCCCCTCCCCTACCGAAGATCACCATCACACGGTTCTGTTTGCCTTCACCCCGATGCTCCGCAACTTCCCTGAAGTGCTTTCCGCTGTTGCAACCTGTTTCTTCCCTCAGCCGTCTCCCCCATTCTCCACGTGCCTTCCCATTGCTTGCACGTTCAGCGCCCTCCCGTCTTGCTGCTCCCAGACTCCCCTTAAGTGAGCTCCAGCTGCTCTTGTCTCCTGTACGTCCAGCCCGCAGGCTCCTGAAGACTGCTCTGGGCTTCACCGTACAGGGCTTCTGAGTCTCTCGCTGCTTGCAGCTTCACTCTCCTCGTTAGTTACCACTAATCACTCACTCCCCTCCCTCCTCCCGCTTCTTGACCCAGCTTTTAGGTACACTCTTGCTATCACAGCCTCACAAATTAAGTCAGTAATTTTCTACATTGCATAATTTTACTTATTACCCATATTGTATTATTGCGCTGTGACTCACATTTTACTTGTGGTTATAACACCCCATTAGTTGCCTCCATTTTTCTAATATACTTTGTATACCATTTTTATATAGAAGCTGCCATTTTATTTTGCATTCCACACTGTATCTAGAGTTGTTCCTATATAAAGTTGAGTTGCTTATTGACTGTACTGTATCCCATTGTGCTGAACCCCACTTACTGTACCCCACTGTTAAAACTCCCTACACTGTTCAATAAGCACCCCCCCTTATCATTGTCTATAAACACCTTATACACCCCATCCCATTGCATTTCATAGTTAAATTCTCACCACTTCCTTTTTCCTTTAATAAAGAAATTAATTGGCACCTCACCTGTGTGGTAATTGCTCCCCAAGATCCCATATACCTGCAGGCAGGGACATGGCATCACGAACAGGATCTTGGGGTAACAATTACTGCCCTCCCTGTCCCTGGAAAGAGGCCAAGACCTCTGGGACAGAGGAAGATCAGACCAACACCTACAATACCACTTGCTGCAAAGTAAACAGCAGTCTGAGGCCCTAGAATGGGTCTGTATTATTGGCAAAGGCCAGAGCTCCAGGGTGTATACCACCCACCTGGGGCTCACTGATGTGGGGTTCCTCTTAACCTGCCACCCCACATTCAGGGCCAGCCCTGCTGATTCCAGCCTCGGGCCAGTCTGCACTAAGGCAGGAGAGCCAGACGCAGATTCAGATCCCACTCGCCTCTGGAGAGAGGTGGGAAAGGCTGTGAAAGCCTGCGAGGGGCCCCATCTAAGCTCGCCCCTGAACCTCTAATTTTGCACGGGTCCCCCACCCACCAGATATTAACAGAACTGGTTCAGAAGCAGGATGAAATTCAAAAGCCCAAGAAACTGTGGCATGACATATATAAGCCCCAAAAGGTAGCCACAGTAACCTATGAGATCCTGGCTCAGGCCCTTGATAAACTAACTGTTTTCCATGGGGCCCTAATGACCTCAGCCAAGGAGGCCACTAGCCAGCCTAGCCAGGAGGGACTACCACTGACCCCTAGCCTGCCCAGTCCCAATAAATCCGCTGAAAAACCACCCCCATATACCCACCCAAAGGCCTCATCTCGCCTCAAGAAAACCCCATCATTCCCAGCCCTACCTTCAGCCCCTCTAGAGGCCCACGCCCATGAACCTGCACCCACTGTCACCCCTAGTGAAGCCCTGCCGGTATCCATCAGTCGTATAAACCTTGATGACCAGGGCAACACCACATAGGTGACAGAGCTCCGACCCCGCTCCAAAGCAGAGATGAAGGAGTTCATCTCAGACACCACTAGGGGGGCCAATGAGCCACCACTACTGTGGCTAGGCCGCCTGGCTCTGGAAAATGGACAGGAGTTAGTGGATAGGGAAGAGGGCATAGTATTAGCTAGGACCAGTAGCAGCTGGTCCAGGGGTCTCTCAGGGAGCCTGGTAATATCTAACACTGCATGGCCCCTGACTGCCCCAGCCCTGGCCTTCCTCCATTTACAGCACTCCCTTCAAGGAATCCAAGTCCCCAGAGGAAGCGTCAAGGACATCTCTTCCCTGAGATGTGCCATCACGGGGGGGTCCATCATGCTGTGGTCCCCTACCCAACACCCTCTCGGACTTACTCAGGCCCAAATTAACCAGGTCAATGCCTTCAGGCATGTTATTGACCCCACCGAGATACCCATAGACGAAGCAGCCATTGACTTAGCCATGGATAACAGTACCACCCCTGACACTGGGGCAGTTCTGTGGCTAAGGGGGTAAGCTGGGCTCCTCATTGGGCGACTCTATGAAGCCCTCGAGAAAATAAGATAGCCCTCAGCCTAAGCTCTACCCATCAGTCCACCCACCACACATCAGCCCACCCCCACCACACATCAGTCCACACCCATCACATACCTGTTCACAACCCAGGCCCCAGTACTCACAGCATTCATTTACAGAACGCAAAATGTTGGGTCTCTTATTGTACAAGGGCCTCACTAAGGAAGTTGTACGTAAGCTCAATAGTGAGCAGCAAAGAGCCTTGGCCATAGCTCTAGGATGGGAAGAGCGCCCGGAACCTTCCCAGCCAAAAAACGGGTAATGGCCAGGTGCTTGGCGGCGGCCAGCACCCAGCAAGGGGACCCCCACCGCTATTATCTGCTAGTTTTTGACAAGGGTCTTGTCATCCCCTTTTTGCTGGACACGGGGGCACAGGTGTCCACCATTCCTCCTCCTCGTCCCTCACACTCCCACAAGACACACCATTTATGTGCAAGGCCTCAACAGCACAGAACCCCGCCCAGAAGTAAAGGTACACGCATCCATAGGCCACACACCAGTAACATTTCGGGCCCCAGTGGGACCCATGTCACTCCTTGGGGTTCAGGAGCTACGGCGTTTTAAACTGGCCGAAGCTGTGCTCGATGCACTACCAGTCACCCTATTGGGTGCCAGTGCCCCCCACGAGCCTGAACTGCTCAACCCCACACCCTGGAAATACAGACCCATACCCACAGCCCCAGAAGGTCAACCACACATTGCCCAGCTCATTAAGACACTGCTTAATGATAACAAGATTCGGTGTGTGTCAGCGAGCATATACTTGTCCAGTGCATGGGGAATCCCAAAACCACACAAGACCGATGAGTATAGGATGGTTATAGATTATCGCATCGCTAACAAACACATACGGTCAGTAGCATTCGCCGCCAAATGGGATATCCCCATTATAGAACGCATCCTACTGGATGACACTAACCAATGAGCCTGTACAATAGACCTAAAAGATATGTTTTATCAGATCCCCCTCTATGACCCCAAGGGACTATTAAAATTCGCTTACCAGGGAGCCCAGTACCAATGGCAAGCGTGTCCCCAAGGGTACAAAAACTCACCTGTCTGTGCCAGCGAGGCCCTAACCCGCACATTAGAAAAGGTACCATCCCTCCCCAACATTCACGTTGTCTATTACGTGGACGACATTCTTATAATTGGCACCACACCAACTGAAGAACAAAAGGTCACCAAACAGGTTCAGGCCGCTTTATCCACCGATGGGTGGAACCTCAGTTTGCCTAAAAGTGTCCTCACTGCTACTTCTACCTTTCAGTTTTTAGGTTTTACTGTAGAGAAGGGACAGCTACGCCACTTAACTTACCACCCACTCACCAATTCTTTCCCCTTGGGGGTAGCTCCCCCCAGAAGTGAAGTGCAGCATGTGTTAGGTGTAATTAACTATCACAGACAGTTTCTCCCTGCTGCTTTGTTGCCACAACTATCTGTTTTGCAGCAATACGCCAGGAATGTTAAAACCCCTTGGACACCAGAGGCCGAGCAGGCGGTGTCTTCCCTGGCTGCCTGGTTGGGCTCTGGGCCCACCTTGGTCAATGGAATCCCACCAACCCTATTGAGATTACCCTCACTGTGTCCTCAGATCATGTGGCCGTAACTGTGTCCCAAGAGGACCTCCCTGTCCACAATCAGGCCCGGAAGCTGTTAGGACCCGAATATCGTTATGGGCCTGTGGCCATTGCCATGCTTGCTGTCCAGTGTGCTCTCCCATGGGGTAAATCTGCCACAGGCACCCTAAAGGGGCCTCATGTGGAGCTTCTCCCATACCTCACTTTCACCCTGGCCCCCCAGTTCCAGGGAGCCCCTGCTACCTGGGAGCAACTTGTTTACCAGGCCCAAGAGGTATTTGGACATTGGGCCTGTCATAAACAGATAGCTAAGGGTTAATGTCTCTTTCACCTGGAAAGGAGTAACCTGAAACACCTGACCAGAGGACCAATCAGGAAACAAGACTTTTTCAAATCTGGGTGGAGGGAAGTTTTGGGATGTGAGTTCTTTGTTCTTTGTCTTGTGTCTGTCTCAGCTCTGACAGTGATTTTTCTATCTCCTGGCTTTCTAATCTTCTGTTTCCAAGTTGTAAGTACAAAGATAATAAGACAATAGGTTTATATTGGTTTTTTTTGTATTTACATGTGTGTAGTTGCTGGAATGTTTAAATTGTATTCTTTTTGGATAAGGCTGGTTATTCATTGTTTTCTTTTAAGCAAATGCCCCTGTATTTGTCACCTTAACACAGAGAGACCATTTTTATGTCCTTTTCTTTCTTTTTATATAAAGCTTTCTTTTTAAGACCTGTTGGAGCTTTTCTTTAGTGGGGACTCCAGGGAATTGAGTCTGCAGCTTACCAGGGAATTGGTGGGAGGAAGAAGTCAGGGGGAAAATCTCTTTGTGTTCTATGTACTAAGCCTGACTTTGCATACCCTCTGGGTGAGGGGGGAAGTACTTGTGTTTCCAGGACTGGAAACAGGGAGGGTAGAGTCCCTCTGTTTAAATTCACGGAGCTTGCTTCTGTATATCTCTCCAGGAACCCAGGGAGGGAACACCTGGAGGGGAGGACGGGGAAGGGAAATGGTTTATTCCCCTTTGTTGTGAGACTCAGGGAATCTGAGTCTTGGGGTCCCTCAGGGAAGGTTTTGGGGAGACCACAGTGAGCTAGGCACTGTATAAATCCCTGGCTGGCGGCAGCATTATCAGGTCCAAGCTGGTAACTAAGGTTGGAGGTTTTCATGCTAACACCCATATTTTGGATGCTAAGGTCCAGATCTGGGAAAAATGTTATGACATGGTGGCACAGCGGTGTGGGTAGATAGAAGAATCCAGAAGCCAGTAGAAATATTATTTTCTTTTTCTCTGCTAGGGGCTTTTAAGCAGAGAGGGTTTGGTTTTGAAAGGAACCAGAGAGATTTTTTTTTCTGTTCTCTCCTGGCGGTAGCTTGCATATTAAGCAAGGAACCATTAAGGAACTATTAAGGGTCTTTTGTGAGATAATAGCACTCCCATTGAGAATCAAGTATCCAGCACAATACACATGCAAATAAAGTGGTTTTTCTGGTTTACATTACATTTAAAAGATTAGCTAGATGAAGAAAGGGAAAAAGGAACTGTTGCTAGGCAGACCCCAGGAGGTAACAGAGAACCTGCAGTTCAGGCAGTAAACACCGGAGGGCACCCCAACACAAGAAAACAGGAACCAGAATGTCACGAAAACCAGAAGCAGTACAGCTGGAAGCAATGGAAAAACAGATAGAACTACTAAGAACACAAATGGCCAGAGATGAGGCAACTCACAAACAAGAGATGGAAAGGCTACAAAAACAAGAAGAAGCCAACAATGCAGCCCACCAACGAGAGTTGGAAAAACAGGGAGGCCCACCAACAGGCCATGACATTAGAACAGGCTAAGCAACAGAACACAGCCAATCATAACAACCCTTTGCCAGTACTTGTTCCGCAGCACAGGAAATTTCTCACCTACAAGGCAGGTGATGACACCGAGGCCTTCTTAGAAAATTTTGAAAGAGCCTGTCTTGGGTACAGCATCCCTGAAGACCAGTACATGGTAGAATTGAGGCCACAGCTCAGTGGACCTTTAGCAGAGGTGGCGGCTGAAATGCCTAAGGAGAAAATGAACGACTATAAATTTTTTCAAACCAAGGCCAGATACAGAATGGGGATAACCCTGGATCATGCCCGTCGGTGTTTCAGAACCCAAAAGTGGAAACCAGATGTGTCATTTCCCAAACACTCCTACTACATTGGGAAAAATTATGAGGCCTGGATATCAGGACACAATGTTAAATCCTTGGAAGAACTGCACCTCCTCATACAAATGGAACATTTCTTGGATGGTGTTCCTGAGGACATAACACGGTACATACAAGATGGAAAACCCAAAAATCTCACCGAGGCAGGGGAGATTGGAGCCAGATGGATGGAAGTGACAGAAAGCAAGAAAGCTACTGTCAAGGGGAGCGAATACCCCAGAGGGCACACCGACAATAAACCCTGCAACTGAGGGCAACCAAAGACCCCACCTACAACCCAAGTAAAGCCACAGACACCCTATTATTCCACCTCACCAGTATCCAGTAACCCACCTCAACCCAGTGACCAGTCAGCTGGAAGATGCTTTAAGTGTAATGAACTGGGACATATCAAGGCCAACTGCCCAAAGACCGCCAACCGAGTGCAGTTCATTACACCACCATCACCCGAAAGATCCCCAGGCCCAGACGCCTCTCATATACCCTTGGAGCGAAGGGAAAATTTGAGAGTGGGCGGAAAGAAGGTTACTGCGTGGAGAGACACGGGAGCACAAGTGTCAGCTATCCACCAATCCTTCGTAGACTCCAAATTCATCAATCCAAAGGCCCAAGTGACAATTTACCTCTTCATGTCACAAGCTATAGACTTGCCTACAGCTGAACTGCCTGTCCAGTACAAAGGCTGGTCAGGAAGGTGGACTTTTGCAGTCTATGACAATTATTCCATCCCCATGCTACTGGGGGAAGACTTGGCCAACCAGGTGAAGTGGGCCAAGAGAGTGGGAATGGTTACACGCAGCCAAACCAGGCAAGCTTCCAGCCCCATTCCTGTTCCTGAGCCATCCACAGACGCCCTGTCTGTGTTACCAGAGACCCAGACAGAGGTAGTGAACTGGGATTCCATGCCAACCACTGAAACAGCCACAGCACCTCCAGTCCCAGGCCCGGAACTGAAACAGCAAGCTGCAAAATTGGAGATCAGGACAAGAGGTGGGCCCTACACATATGCTGCAACACTTGTGCAACAAATCTTCGCCAGTGGTTGAACAGGAAAAGGAAATCTATGCCTTTTGCAATGCCAATGATTTGGAGAGAGCCAACAGATCATACCAGCAATTGTTACTTCTGCATGGTGCCTCCAGTTGGGAAAGGTGTGTCAAAGAAGAAAAAGTGGACTGTGCATTATCCAAACATTCCATCAGCAATACGCCCAGTACGTACTCCACGGAGAAGGACTGCCGGTTCCTGATGCACCAGAATCATTCTCACTTGAGTCAGACGAGGAAGAGGAAGAGGATGAATCTTCTGGTCCTGAACCATCAATGTCACAGGACGCACATTTTCTCCCCTCCTCCTGCTCTGAACCACACCTCATAACACAAGGTGAACTGAATGACCTTGTCAGGGATTTGGAACTACCCAAGAGTAAAGCAGAGCTGTTGGGCTCCAGACTACAGCAGTGGAATCTCCTGGCAGGCTATCAGGGCAAATGGAGCCCATCAATGCTTGTAGACTATTACTGGACAGTGACAAGAGATGCTCCATTTAATGAATACAAGAGACAAGCCAAGAAGCGCCGAGTAGACACTTAATAGGACTAAACTATGTACATAATAGTCTTTTGCCTTTTGTTTCATAATAAATTTTATTTATATAACCCTTTTGCTCATTTTTAAAGTGTTACATAAACTGGACAGGTGAAATATTATCATGTAAAGCAACCATAAACATATGAAAAGACCTAGGTTTACAATTTGTGATTAAAACTCTACTATCTACACAATATACATAGACATAAAATGTAAAAACTTAAATATCTTAGAAACAGTAGCCAATCAATTGGTTTTAATTTGAATATTTGAATATTTGAATTCAGCACATTAAAATACATAATAAATATCACATTTATCTCTGAAGCAGACGACTTCTCAAAAATTGTAGATCAGTGTTATCATCCTTGTTTGGGTCATGAAGCAAATAGCAGCTGATGAGATCTTGTCAGTTTATCTCTCTCTTCAGCTGATCAAGTCTTTTTTCAAGTGGTCCAGAGTTTGGTTGGAAGGAGACCAGCCCACAGGCCAGAACCTGTGTCCTCCTGGAAAAGCAGCACCAGAAATGATGTTACCCTTTTCCTATCCTCCTTATAAGAGACAAGAACCTCACCTGAGTGATCTTGTGAAAATCTCTTCTAAAGGGAATCATTACAATGTTGTGCATTATAAGCATTTTTTTAAATTAAGTACATGCCTTGGGGGACCAGCATTAAAAAAGAATCCTTTACATGTTTGTATTTAGTCCATTACTGAGCATATTAATGAGAGCAAGTGGCCAGGGCTTCATTTTACATCCGTCAAAAAGCTGCATCCAGCAGTACAGCACCCCCGCTAAGTACGGTTACTCTTACTATATTGCTATGAGCTGGGTGAAAACTTGTTACAGGTTGAGTAAAACCTCATTCAAAGTGATGTGTAAATGGGCCCTTCATTTGAGATAATTGTAAAAGACAAGAGGCCAACAAGCTCTGTCCAGAAAGTAGCACCATGTGAGCATTAGGATTCTATGGGTATTTTGACCAGGTCTGTGACAGAACACACAGAAAATGAAACCAGATAAGAAAAGAGAGAGAGGCAGAGGCAACAAACCCAAGCAGTAGCCTGTGAGAACAGTGAAACTTTGACAAAATCTGAAGCGATCTTGTGGATCCATTGGATAGAAAGACTTGGGTCCATGAGCTGAGGATCTGCTCCTTTTGTTCCTATCTCCTCGTCTGTTTGGAGAAGCAGGACTTGGTACATCGCTTATAAATAAACAAGATTGCATCTGAGCGAACACCATCCTCCATTGGCTTCTGCTTCCAGCTGGGAACTCCTCCAGGGTCCCGAACTATGACTAGCTGCTCGGGTCGGAGAGAGGCAACAGTATTATTGTTGCCATAGTGCCATAGTGCTCAAAGGCCCTGTCATGGACTAGGCATTGCAAAAGGCAAAACAAAAGGACAGTTATGCCCCAAAGTGCTGACAACATGAGTGGCGAGTGGAGCTCCCCTTTGGGGAGGCTAGCCCCTGGCTCTGCCTCTTCTGCCCATGGCTGGAGCCCCGAGGCCCCCTGCCCCCCTACAGTCGGAGCCACAAGCACCTCCCCTCCCCCGGCCACATGGGCACTAGGCTGGTCGAAGCCCTGAGTATCCCCCAACTTGGCTGGAGGAGCCCCGGGCTAGGCAAAGCCCTGAGCACCCCTTCCTACCAGGAGCCCTGAACTGGCAGAAGCCATGCCATGCCTCCTATCCTGGGACCCAACCCTCCCAAGGAAAAAGCCAAAGCATCTGTTAGAAGATGCTTTTGATATGCCCTATGCAGGTTTCAGGGCAGATGAGGACATATGTGCCACCACAGCCACCCCAGAACTTGCATGGGGCATAATAAAACAAAAACTTTGCCATGAAACACAGGGACTAGGGTCCGGCAGGTGTGGCTGTGGTAGCACTGAGGGTGACAGAGCCTCCCCTGACCTATTATACCCACCACTCATGGCTGACAATCTAAAAAACCCACCATAGCGCTCACTGAGTGACAATGCAGTAGTAAGTGAGGCCTGGGGCACAGAGCCACAAAGGTATTTAGGCACCTAAACCCCAGCTTTCAGCTCTTAAGGCCCAGTTTTAGGCTCCACCATGATCCACAAAACCCCTGCTTGGCTGCTGCCTCACCCTGTAGGTACCTAAATGTTCAGGGTAAAAGTTCCCTCAGCATCTGAGCAGTTTATGCCCCAATTCCACAAAGTATTTGAAGATATGCTTAACTTTAAGCACAAGAGAATTCCCAGAGTTCCATGGCACAACAAACCTCCTTAAAAACTAGGCACATGTTTAGATACCTTGCTGAACTGAGGCCATAAAGAACAGGCCTCATATATCAAATTCACTGATGGGATGAGTTGGAGTAAGGCCTGGATTCAGTCCAGTCATAGGGCCACCAACTCAGCAAAGTGCTTATGATACCACTGGCTCAGTGGTCTGCCAACGTTGCCCCACAGCAGATTCCAATACTCTCTGGAAGTAGGCAACCTCTGTATCTCTGTGAGTCCAGGGGCAACTTTCCAGCCTAAGGGCTGCTCCCTGGATCCTGCCTTAATTCAGTCCTGGTTACAGAACCATATGCAATAGAACTATTGTGGGACCTTTTCCTGAGCAAGGACTCGACAAGAGAAGTGCTGCATTCTTTGTATCTTGGAGTCTTGGAATCTAAATTAGTTAGGCAACCCAGTCCTTCAGGATCTTTTGAAAATCCCAGCCTATCCAAAGAACAGATGCCTTTCTAAATGATGCATTCAAATTCAACCGTAATTTGCTAGATGCAGGAAACACTTAGTGGATTTTCTGCAATATGTTATGTGGGAGTTCAGACCAGATGGTCCCTCCTGTCTTTGAAATCTATTAATCTATGGATTTTGCAGATCACTATTCATAGGACAATAGAACAGACTGCCTTGGGAAGTTGTGGAAGCTCCTTCACTGGAAGTTTTCAAAAGGACGCTGGATAGCCATCTGTCTTGGATGGTTTAGACACAACAAATCCTGCATCTTGGAAGGGGTTGTGGTCCCTACGAAACCTATGGTTCTATGATTGGCTCCAGTGGTACAACTCACATGATAAAAGTAAGGATGAAGAAAGTCCTAAGGTCCTAAGTAACAACACAAGGACATTGTGCTAAAGATCTGATTCTACCAAAAGTTGGACTCTGCTGCTGATGGGTCTTTGCAAGCCAAACTTTGCAAAATGGACACTAACTTTGGGTGTCTCAATTTAACATCAATCAATCTGGGCTTTCTCTCCAAAATTGCTGCTCACCCACAACCCCAATGGAAATCCATGCAAGCTTAGAGTGCTCAGCAAATCAGAAAACCTAGGCCTCTGTGCTCACAAACTGGGCACCAAAAAAATGAAGGCACCCCAATTAGTGGACAGGCTGCATAATTTTGGCCATCGGGCTTGAAATATTTTAGGAACTTCTGAGAAGTTTCAGCTCCCGTTGGCTTTAGTATGATCTAGGGGTGGTCAACAATGCTGGAATTTAGGCCCAAAGCTGTAAACCACTTGTCATGGTATAATTCCCCACTCTGAACCTTAGCATCCAAAAGATGGGGTACCAGCATGAATTCCTCTAAGCTCAATTACCAGCTTAGTACTTGTAGCGCTGCCACCAACCAGGAATACCAGTGCCTGGTACACTCTGGTCCCCCCAAAACCTTGCCCAAGGACCCCCAAGACCCAGTCCTCCTGGATCTTAACACAAGGAAAGTAAACCCTTTCCCTCACCGTTGCCTCTCCAAGGCTTCCCCTCCCTGAGTTACCCTGGAAGATCACTGTGATTCAAACTCCTTGAATCTTAAAACAGAGAGGAAAATTCACCTTTCCCGTTCCTTCTGTCTCCCCCTCCCAGACTCTCCCTGAGAGAGAAAGTAATCCTAACACAGAGAGAAAATTAACCTTTCTCTCCCCCTTCCCTCCTTTCTCCCCACCAATTCCCTGGTGAATTCAGACCCTGTCCCCTGGGGTCTCACCAAAATAAAAAAAACAATCAGGTTCTTAAACAAGAAAAGCTTTTAATTAAAGAAAGAAAAAATATTAAAAATTATCTTTGTAAATTTAAGATGGAATATGTTACAGGGTCTTTCAGCTATAAACACTGGGAATACCCTCCCAGCCTAAGTATACAAGTAAAAATTAAAATCCTTTCAGCAAAATACACATTTGCAAAAAAAGAAAACAAACATAAGCCTAACTCGCCTTATCTACCTAGTACGCACTATTCTGGACATATAAGAGACTATATCAAAGAGATTGGAGAGAAACCTGGTTGCACATGTGGTCCCTCTGAGCCCCCAGAGTGAACAACAACCAACACTAATGCACACACACAAAAACTTCCCTCCCTCAAGATTTGAAAGTATGCTGCCCCCTGATTGGTCCTCTGGTCAGGTGACAGTCAGGCTCACTGATCTTGTTAACCCTTTACAGGCAAAAGAGACATGAAGTGCTTCTGTTCTGTTAACTCTTAACTATCCGTTTATGACACCACTTTTGGAAATAATCTCCTAAAATTTAGTTGTTCCTGCTTTTTTCATAGATCAATAGATTTGATGGCCAGAAAGAACCATTATATCAGCTAGCCTGACCTCTTGAATAGCAAAGGATGGATAATTTCACCCAGTTACCTCTGTACTGATCCCAATAACTTATGTTTGAAAGGCAACCAGTCTGGACTGGAAGATTTCAAAAGACTGAGAACGCATTGCTTCCCAAGTGCTGGCACTCACAGCCCATGGGAACTTGACCACTTGGATACAAAAGTTTTGCATGAAACACACAGTTTTCAAACTATTTAATGTGGCCCTTTGTGGGTGACAAATTGGCCCACTGCAGAGCTCCAGATTACATTAATTCAGGGAGTAGTTTATGCATAGACTCAACACAAGCTTTGTTTGCCCATTCCTGAGAGGTGCTGAGCACACACAGCTCTTGCTGGCTTTACAACCAGGGTTCAGCTCCAAATTCGTTCTGTGTAATTGACCTGGGCCCAATTCTTCACTCTTTGAGCCTGATCCTGCCGCAATCTTATGTGAGTAACCATAACTCACTCTAGTGACCATGCTGGCTTTGCTATGAGCACATGTATGAGTAACTACTAGGTGTGTGAGTAAGGGCTTCAGGAGGAGGCCACTTTTGCAAGCAAAACTCAATGGATGACTCAGTGGATTGAAGAAGACCCTTAGGGCTAAATCTACACTGTAGGTGGATGCGAACCCCCAGCCTGAGAAGACCGACTTGCACTAGCCACAAGTGAGCAAAAACTAGCAGTGTAGACATTACGTCTCAGGCAACAGATCTGGCTTTCAAACACAGCTCACCCTCTGCATCTCTGCAATGTCCACACTGCTACTTTTAGTGACCTAGCTGGAAGCAAGCTAGCTCCCATCTACGATACAGACATTCCCTTAAGGACCAATTCTGCAACCCTTAATCTTTTGGGCAGTGTGTGATCGTTGCTGAGGAGGGCAGGAGAGCTCTGGGACTAACTGCTAGAGGAAGAGTTACTCACTTGAGTGCTGAAAATTTAGTTGATTATGTTAAACTTCATGAATCTTCACTATTCACACTGTGTTCAAGGTGGACAATGCTCTGGGGAGGCTGCAGTTGTTTATGGAGATCAGTGAGATCACCCATAGGGACTTCTATCCCTAGACATGTTCTTTGGCTCACACTTATATCTGCCTGATAAGCCACAGAAGAAATGGCCCTTTGTTCTTAAGGCAGGTGAGAAACTTTCTTGATTTTATTAGAGAACTAATAATGATATTGTCTCACGTTGTTCTTTAAGCTGTGTATTGAGAACTAGGTGGGAATGCAGTGTGCTTTACAACAGAAGTAAATACATGATCTTTATTCCTAAGAGCCTATTGACTCAGCTGTTCATGGCAAGACAAAATGCTGGGGAGATAACAACAGGCAATGGATGGATGGAGTGGGACAGAACACACAACTGGGCAATGAGCGTTGATTGGCTAGTAGCACAGGCATCCTAGTTCCTTCCTTTCTTTCTTTCTTTCTTTCTTTCTTTCTTTCTTTCTTTCTTTCAGGACTGGAAATATTATTGGAAATATTCTAGAATAAGGTGATGGTCCGAAGACTGAAATGAAGGTGGAGAGAGATGTTTTGTGCAGAACTGGTTCAGGGAAGGCAGTTCATGGCTTTGGGTACCATTTCCACTGAAGTGTAATGGGAATGAGGTGCCCAAACTATCAGGCAGCTTTGAAAATCTCAGTCTGGCAGCCTGGGAGAAGGTGCAAAGGTGCGAGTGAGAGAAGGGAATAAAGGGGGTCTGGAAAAAAATGGAATTAATGGGGTGGGATCTGACAAGCGGTTTGTGGTGTAGCCGTATAGACCTGGGTTCATTCAGGAGCTGGAAGAAAGGAATAGGAGAGATTGACAGGTTGGGAATATTTTACGTGTTTTCCCATAAAGCTAGTGTATGTTAGCTGGTAAAAGACCTGGTGTATCTGGAAAGGGTTGCAAAGGAAAAGGGTGAGGGAGATGCAGACCTCTTCCTATCTTTAAACATTATTACTCAACTTTTCTTGTCCACTTGTTTCATCCTGCCCCTAAGTTCTCTGGGGCAGCTGCTGTCTCTTTACTACTTGTGCGTGAAACACCCAGCACAACAGGGAAGTGATTGGTGTTTGAGGCCTCTATATGCTACAGTGCTAGCACTATTACTTCTTGTGCTGTGAATAACCAAGAAGGGGGCCTGGACCTTTGGATAAACATATGTATTGTAACCCACACTTCCTTGGGAATGTTTTTGATCTGGCTCCAAATAAATGTACAGAAAATGCTACCTATTGCTGACATGGCTTAAAATGGAGGATGGCTCTGCTTGCAGACTGTTATTAAGTCGACAGCAGAGCAGGTCAAATCTTGGAATTTCTATTCCACAGGAAATTCTATGTTTTGAAACTTTTGTTCATCCAGGACTGGAAGAAGAACTGAAATTTCCCATGAAACCAACATACCAAAAATCCCCTCAGTTTGGAAATATTGAAACAACCTTACTAAAAGATTTTCTTTCAATCAGGTCAACATGTTTCCTTTTTTAAAGTTTGAAGCCCTTTCCTGTGACTTTATCATTTCAATGATTTATTAATTATAATTATATTATATTATATTATATTATATTATATTATATTATATTATATTATATTATATTATATTATATTATATTATACGTTTTGATACTTTTCAGTCAAAATTTAACAGAATTGGTACATTCTCTTTTTTTATTTACTTGAATAATCCTTTTTTGATGAAAAACTGTTATGTTGGAAAACTTTCACCCAGCTCTAGTCACCAGACTAGAGAGATTCCAGAGGCTGCTGTGGTCATGATACATATAAATGTCAATAACGTGGCAAAGGTGAAAAGGAGGCATGGAAGCTAAAGATACAGTACTAGGAATTAGGGTTAAATACTTCATTAAAGTCAGTACCAAAAGTATTGCAGCATGCCTATTATAGGCTGCTGTGTTTTGAATAATTACTGTAAAATTATTTAAAAGGATGAAAATTATAATATTTGTTTGGTTTTTATTTTTAGTGCAAAAAATGAGGAGGAAAAGCATGAAAAAGAAAATTTCCTAAGACATAATGTCTATCTAGCTGTCTAGTTAATCATTAATCATTAAATTAAACAAATGGGCAAACTCTATGTGTTTGATTGCTGTAATTGTAACTCTCTTACTATCAATTCAATAAAAGCTTGGTACTTATTTTTAAATTTCTTTTTCTTTTTTTATCTATAAAGGTAAGATTTTCCATTGTTGATGTTTGCCAAAATTTTTAGTGGTAAATAAAGTTATTATCATTGTGAGTGTAGGGTGACCAGACAGCCAAATGTGAAAAATTGGGATAGAGATGGGGGATAATAGGAAACTATGCAAGAAAAAGACCCCAAAATTTGGACTGTCCCTAAAGAATTGGGATATCTGGTCACCCTATGTGAGGGAGATATTTATATTATTTTATGAATATTCTTTGTTCATCTATTTGTTTGCTTGTACTGGTGTTGGTTGCTATATTGTTACAAAGAGGTTAACTCTCACACAAGTGGACCACAGGCAGACAGGAAGAAAGGTATAATTTTCAGATTACACCATTCACCAATACTTATCAGGACAATTTAGGTGTCAATTCCTTTGATATTTATCTGTGACTGAGTCCGAACCTCCAGCTTGATATGGGGGTGGGGGAAGAGATTCAAGTGGGAAAACTGAATCAAACATCTTTGCAGTCGATGAAAACCAGAGCCTCGGAACTTGGCACAGACAGACACAGGAAGAAGGGGAAAGTAGACTGAACTCCAATCCTAGAAGCATGGGTGTTTGGATAAACTTTAAGTAAGACAGGTTACATATAGGTCTTTTGTGGTTTAATTGTTATGCTTTGATTCCTGCTGTTGAGATTAAATGATATTTTGTTTTGAAAAGGCTGTTTTGTGGTCACTGGATTCACCACTAGTCCCAGATCCCAAAGGGAAGCCTTGCAGGGCAGTCAAATCCAGCTGGGCCTGTGGAGCAAACACAGTTGGTACCCAACGGGCTGTACCCTTGTCTGATAGTGGGAGAACTGTCGGATTCCACCCCAGAGAGGTGAAGGCAAGAAGCCTGTCACCAGAACAGGTTGCATTCAGGGAGACGCTGAGAGAGGTCAGAGGTGCTGCTAGCCCTGAACTGTGACAACCATTATTAACTGGTCATTTGTTTCATGATGATTTCCATCAATCAAAGCATCTAACTGAAGCTGTAACCCTGCTTCTGAAACAAGTTTCATGCAGATGTTCCGTTATGCCCATGCAGAGTAACATCCTTCTTAGTAGTAGTTACCATGTTCATTATGCTACTTCTAGGGGGCAACCAAGCATGGGCCCTATAGGGCTAGGTATGGATCAACATAGAATAAAAGAAAGTCTCTGTTCCAAAGAACTTTTAACCTAAATAGAGAAGTCAGCTAAAACATAGGGGAAAAGGAGAAAACCTTTAAGGAAGGAGGTTCCACCACCTCCCTAGGTAACCCATTGCAGTGCTTCACCGCCCTCCTACTGAATTTTTTTTTCCTAATATCCAACCTAAACCTCCCCCACTACAATTTGAGACCATTACTCCTTGTTCTGTCATCTCTGACCATTGAGAACAGTCTAGATTTATCTTCTTTGGAACCTCCTTTCAGGTAGTTGAAAGCAGCTATCAAATTCCCCCTCATTTTTCTCTTCTGCTGGCAATGCCCCTACTTAAACAGCCCCTAGGTCCTTTTCTGCTTGGCTCCTAGTCTCTAGCAGTGCATGCGAGTCTTCCATCCTAAGTACAGGACTCCGCACTTGTGGCTTGTTGAACCTCATCAGATTTCTTTTGGCACAATCCTCTAATTTGTCTAGGTCACTCTGTATCCTATCCTTACCTTCCAGACTTCTCAGTACTCAAACTAGTCTCTCTACCACAACTCCACCCTAAATGTGTGAAGCTTCTAGTTTCACTCCCTCAGAGGCATGCAGTAGTTTTTGAAACAATAACACACACACACTTTTTTCAATCTGTCAACTATATACTCTTTGTATTTAAGCATATAAAGCACAGGGAATAGAAATCACACAAACATCTTAAACTCACTGTCGCTCACCAACTCACCCTTCCCTTGGGGTCCCTCTGTGTTCTGTGAGGCAGGCAGGATCCATCATCCACTGCTTACCCTGCCCGAGCCTCTCTCATCTTACTCCGGTGCAAGATGGCTCTCTCCCCCAGTTGTCCCTTGTCAGTCTATTTAGATACTCCTGCTGGGGTCCCCTGCTGCTTTTGTTCTGCTTTTTGGTAATTGTCCACGGCTCTCAAAGCCCCCTGCCTTAAGACAAAAGGAGGACATGCCTTCTCCCAGCTAGCGCAAACCCATTAACATATGACTAGGGAGGAGTATAAAAATATTGCTCAGGCATGCAGGAGTGAAATCAGGAAGGCCAAATCACACTTGGAGTTGCAGCTAGCAAGGGATGTTAAGAGTAACAAGAAGGGCTTATTCAGGTATGTTATCAACTCAAGGAAAATGTGGACCCCTTACTGAATGAGGGAGGCAATCTAGTAACAGAGCTTGTGGAAAAAGCTAATCTAATCAATGTTTTTATTGCCTCTGCCTTCACGAACAAGGTCAGCTCCCAGACTGCTGAACTGGGCAGCACAACATGGGGGAGGAGATGACCAGCCCCCGATGGAGAAAGAAGTGGTTCAGGACTATTTAGAAAAACTGGATGAGTACAAGCCCATGGGGCTGGATGAGCTGCATCAAAGGGTGCTAAAGGAGTTGGCAGACGTGATTGCAGAGCCACTGGCCATTATCTTTGAAAACTCACGGCAGTCGGTGGAGGTCCCAGATGACTGGAAAAAGGATAACGTAGTGCCTATCTTTAAAAAAGGGAAGAAGGAGAATTCGGGGAGCTACAGGCCAGTCAGTCTCACCTCGGTCTCTGGAAAAATCATGGAGCAGGACCTCAAGGAATCAATTATGAAGCACTTAGAGAAGAGGAAAGTGATCAGGAACAGTCAGCATGGATTCACCAAGGGCAAGTCATGCCTGACTAACCTAATTGGCTTCTATGAGGAGATATGAGGAGATAACTGGGTCTGTAGATGAGGGGAAAGCAGTGGATGTGTTATTCCTTCACTTTAGCAAAGCTTTTGATATGGTCTCCCACAGTATTCTTGCCAGCAAGTTAAAGAAGTATGGGCTGGATGAATGGACTATAAGGTGGATAGAAAGCTGTCTAGATCGTCAGGCTCAATGGGTAGTGATTAATGGTTCCATGTCTAGTTGGCAGCTGGTATCAAGCAGAGTGCCCCAAGGCTCTGTCCTGGGCCTGGTTTTGTTTAATATCTTCATTAATGATCTGGAAGATAGCCTTGATTGCACTCTCAGCAAGTCTGCAGATGACACTAAACTTGGAGGAGTGGTAGATATGCTGGAAGGTAGGGATAGGATACAGAGTGACCTAGACAGATTAGAGGACTGGGGCAAAAGAAATCTGATTAGGTTTAACAAGGATAAGTGCAGAGTCCTGTACTTAGGACAAAAGAATTCCATGCACTGCTACATAGTAGGAGCCGAGGACAAGGTAGCAGTTCTGCAGAAAAGGACCTAGGGGTTACAGTGGACAAGAAGCTGGATATGAGTCAACAGTGTGCCCTTGTTGCCAAGAAGGATAAAGGCATTTTGGGCTGTATAAGTAAGGGAATTCCCAGCAGATCGTGAGACGTGATCATTCCCTTCTCTTTGGCATTTGTGAGGCCTCATCTGGAGTACTGTGTCCAATTTAGGGCCCCACACTACAAGAAGTATGTAGAGAAAATGGAAAGAGTCCAGCGGAGAGCAATAAAAATGATTAGGGGGCTGGAGCACATTACTTATGAGGAGAGGCTAAGGGAATTGGGCTTGTTTAGTCTGCAGAAGAGAAAAATGAGGGGGGATTTGATAGCTGCTTTCAACTATCTGAAAGGGGGTTCAAAGAGGATGGATCTAGACTGTTCTCAGTGGTAGGAGATGACAGAACAAGGAGTAATGGTCTCAGATTGCAGTGGGGGATGGTTAGGTTGGATATTAGGAAAAACTTTTTCACTAGGAGGGTGGTGAAGCACTGCAATGGGTTACCTAGGAAGGTGGTAGAATCGCCTTCCTTAAAGGTTTTTAAGGTCAGGCTTGACAAAGCCGTAGCTTGGATGATTTAGTTGGGGATTGGTCCTGCTTTGAGCAGGGAGTTGGACTAGATGACCTCCTGAGATCTCTTCCAACCCTGATATTCTATGATTCTATGATTTATTGTCTCAAGGTGTTTTACTTGGATTTAGACGATCATTGAGTGCTGAACACTCCACAAATCAGGGTTATTCAGATAAAACTCCCAATTCCTCACATTTTTCCCCTTTCCAGAAAGAACAGGTCAAGGGTATGCAGCAGGTCCCCCAGGGATTTTCTGGCTCCCCATTCCTAGACAGACCATCTGCTGTTACTACTTGTCCATTTGAACTTCATACACTCAGTCAGCCAATGAGCAGTTCTGGTGCCCATACCCAAATACAGCTTCATGACAACAATATAGATCAATTCCCCTGTTGATGCCTCCAATGGTTGTTTCATACATATTTGGGCTTTTCCCATCGTTTTCTGGATATCATGGATTTCTCAGCACCCTTTACCATGCATAACCTTCTTTGGTGTCTATATTAACAAAGGCTACAAGCATCATACCCATACTGTTTGCCTGCTATCTCCAAACCAGTCACATCCTTATCTCGTTCCTCTGGGATCCCATGGACCTGATTTGACCCTCTTCTCATCCCTTATTTCCCTGTAGTGTTCCAAAAAGAGCACCCATTGTAGCTATAGGCTGCTCGGTTTTCACCTCTCTCTGAGGCAGATACTAGCATCTCCACTCCCTCCTTATAGGGGGTTTTCTGAGCTGCACAGCCTGCTGATTACATTGTGTTATTCCCAGCAAGCCAGAGTGTCTAAACATGTTTGCAGCCACACTTTGTTTTTTCTACAGAGACTATAAACAGTGTAAATGCCCCCAGGTATAGACCATAGAGTCCTTTTGAAGCAAGCAGATTTATTCTTAAGGTAAAAGCATTACAGAGAAACTGTATTAAAAATAAAATAATCTACACACATGGTAATAAACTTACCAGACATCACCCTGCCACTCCATCCAAGGGCTCTGGTAGGAGTAAGTCCTTCAAAACCTACCAGGACATTTTTCTGTGGTCACATCCAATTTCGCCCCTCGAGAAGTTACATACAATCCCAGCCCACAATGTTGCATACATTTTACATTTAATACAATGGATAAAAACCAGGGAAGAAGAAGATGCTACAGGACCATGTTGGCACAACACAAAATGGAGATAAACTGGTCATGAGTAAATTCAGGCTGGAAATCTGAAGAAGGTTTGTAGCCATCAGAGAAGTGAAGTTCTGGAGTAGCCTACCCCAGAAGAGCAGTAGGGTGGAACAACCTAACTAGCTTTAAGATGGAGCTTGATACATTTATGCTGGGGCTATAATGAGGTTGCCAGTGAAAGCTGTGGACTGGACCTGAAGACCCAAGAGGTATCTTCTGGTCTCATGTCCTCTGTTCTTGTGACAAACAGCAGGTTCACAACTAGGACAGAAAGCTAAAATATCAAAATGTCAACACAGACACGCTCCCTTTTCACAGGGAAATATGATGAAGACACTCCCAGCATCATCTGTGGCAGTTTGTATGTAGTAGATTGTATCCCTGGAAAATGCTCAATGAGAACTCAATTTTCCTATTTAAAAATATCCTAACAGGCTGTCTATGCAAAGAAATCTGACTCTGAGTTTACAGGTGTTGGTGCGTAGAAAACACATTCTGTTGACTATCAGCTGTGCTTGTTACTCAATTTTTACTTTCCTGCATCTATTCCTTTGAAATAGAAATAAACACAGCAGCAGTAGAATAACTAGGTTTGCAATTACAGTATGAAATATTAACGTTTCCCACCCTTGTTTAAGGCATGGTTTCCAACTAAGAGAGTCAGAAATTGTCCATCTGAATGCTTTATCATGTGAAAATTGGTTTCTCAACCAAATAGCAATTATCAGGGAAAATAACTGATATTCAGGGGGAGAGGGCGATTATATGAAAAACTGAACCCACTCCTCTATTTTTTTTTCAACTTAAAATTTCAGTTTTCAGTAGTTTTTAGTGACATGGGTTTAGTTTTTTTGTTGCCAGATCCTGAAAAAAAAAATCAATTTGGGAGTATCTGCTGCAAAATCAAACTTTTCTACTTGTTTTCTTTATTTCTTTTCTGGCTGGCACTAGATATTTAATTAAATTGATAATAAAAACTTTAAAGAGTTCCAGTTGTAATTTTTTTAATTTGTCAGTACGTTAATTCCCTAATACATGTAATTGAAACAGTAACTTACTGTGCTGTTCATTGCAGATTTTACTCCAACTTGCTTTGTGTTTGATGCTCCAGCTCCAAGATTTTGCTATCTATCTATCTATATATCTCACTGTCCTTACCACTGTATTATCTACATGTCAGAGGGACAGATTTCAAAGAATCTTTTCACCTGCGCACTCTGAGACTGACCTGACAGAACTAGACTCAAAAGTGTTGTTCTCTGCAGCTGAGCCGTGTGTAGCTGAGTCTGATCATCACTGACATTAGGATACTCATGCTGTATAAGACAATTTATACATTTCTATTTCCCAAGTGCTTGCTAGATTCATTCCTTGGAGCCCTGCACAGCTCAGAAGCAGCAGCCCAGAGGCAAAAGTGCATCAGTGTATAGGTGACTAAGGCAAAAAGAACTTCTATGCCCCTTTCTTCTGACCTCTACCCAGCACAGGCCCTAGGATCTGCCCCAGGGTTCCTTGATTCCAGACCAGCTTCTGTTTTATTCATGAGGCACAGTTACAAAGATATTTAGGCAACTAAAGATGGAAACAGGATACCAGTGGAATTTACAAGAGCTCCTAAATTCAATGAGAGTTAAGCCCCTGACCTGCTCAGGTGCTTTTGTGGATCCCACATAGATACCATCTCCATGTTCAAGTGCATAACCTCGTGTATAAAGCTGGCCCTGTGTCTAGCTTGTTAACTTCCCAGGCTTTTCTTTCTTTTCAGAAATATTAAGCCTGGGATTTGCAAAGGTGGCTAAGGTGTGAAAACCTGGGATGCCGACGTGCCTTGCCCTGCCTGGAACACTCCAGCCTGCTGTGATATAAGTATAGCCAGGCAGCAAGGGCTGGAGAAACAAGGTCCAAACACCTGGTGCTCTTGCGATTTAACCTGGCTATACTACTAAGTTACTTTCTGTGCCCCAGTTTCTCTGTTTGTAATCTGAAGGATAAGCACTGAGAATGGCTGAATACTTCACAAGGAATCATTTATTTAGGCCCACTCCACTATTCAGTTTGGTTCAAGCTCTTAATGAATGTTCATAGATCTGGGTGAAATATTTGTTGATTTTTTTTCAAAACAGAATTTTCCTGTTTCCCACAGGAATGTAGGAATCACCAGAGTCTAATGCCCAGGGTCTCACTTGGCCCAATATCAAATGCTGCACCACCCAGAACAGCTGGAGTCGGCGCTGGGAGATGCTCTAAGTGCAGCCAGTGCAGGATCATTTGCCTGGGTCTGCAGAGAGCCTGAGACAATGGCTCTGACAGAGTGGAACTGCCCCAGGCTTTTCCATGGGTGTACATCTCCCTGCCCCACTGCTCTTGAGAACCCCAACAATCCCACTCCCAGCACGGGGCTCTGTGTGCAGGAGGCAGGGAAGAGCACGACTGTCCACACTCCCTCATCCAAGGATATACTGTCTGGTTGGGCAAGTGAGGGCTGGGGGGGATCACTGCTGCCTCCTGCCTATCTGTGGGCATCTGCCTGATCATAGAATATTAGGGTTGGAAGAGATCTCAGGAGGTCATCTAGTCCACCTCCCTGCTCAAAGCAGGACCAACCTCAACTAAATCATCCCAGCCAAGTCTTTGTCAAGCCAGGCTTTAAAAACCTCTAAGGATGGAGATTTCACCACCTCCCTAGGTAACCTATTCCAGTGCTTCACCACCTTCCCTAGTTAAAAAGTTTTTCCTAATATCCAACCTAAACCTCCCCACTGTAACTTCAGACCATTGCTTCTTGTTCTGTCTTCTGCCACCACTGAGAACAATCTATCTCCAACCTCTTTGGAACCCCCTTTCAGGTAGTTGAAGGCTGCAATCAAATCCCGCCTCACTCTCCTCTTCTGCAGACTAAACAACCCCAGTTCCCTCAGCCTGTCCTCATAAGTCATGTGCCCCAGCCTCCTAATCATTTTTGTTGCCGTCCACTGGACTCTCTCCAATTTGTCCACATCCTTTCTGTAGTTGAGGGACCAAAACTGGATAGAATACTCCAGGTATGGCCTCACCAGTGCCGAATAGAGGGGAACAATCACTTTCCTTGATCTGCTGACAATGCTCCTACTAATGCAGCCCAATATGCTGTTGGCCTTCTTGGCAATGAGGGCACAATGCTGACTCATATCCAGCTTCTCGTCCACTGTAATCCCTAGGCCCTTTTCTGCAGAACTGCTGCTTAGTCAGTCAGTCCCCAGCCTGTAGAGGTGCATGGGATTCTTCCATCCTCAATGCAGGACTCTGTACTTTTCCTTGTTGAACCTCGTCAGATTTCTTTTGGTCCAATTCTCCAATTTGTTTAGGTCACTCTGGACCCTATACCTACCCTCCAGCATATCTACCTCTCCCCTCAGCTTTGTGTCATCTGAGAACTTGCTGAAGGTGCAATTAATCTCATTATCCAAATAATTGGTAAAGATATTAAACAAAACTGGCCCCAGGACTGACCCCTGGGGCACTCCGCTTGATATTGGCTGCCAACTAGACATCGAGCCGTTGATCACTACCCGTTGAGATGGACTATCTAGCCAGCATTCTATCCGCCTTATAGTCCAAGAGATGGGAAATATTGCTTGATCTATGGATTGTATATTAATTATATTGATTACTTAAGAATTCTCAGTTAAGATTCCAAGGTTTTTCTAGGTTCTTGTCCCAAGATCAGGTGCAGTATTATTAAAATTAGTGTTCATTTAGAAACCCTGATGTGCACAGCTGAAAAACTCACACTTAGGAAAATCCTTCTCTATTTGTGAGGATTTTATTAATTCAATACTGCCTGTGTGACAGATTTCTGTTACCAATCTGCCTGAGGCATCAGGTGATCAGGCTGAGGCCGCAGGATTATTAGTGGAAGATATGATGGAGCACAACAAGTAACTGAGTTTTAAAGCTTTATTGATAAAATAATAAGATAACAGTGGAGAGTACTGGGATTTCCCCACATCACTCAGCGGAAGGAAGAAAGTGTTAGTGCCCCAAGCCCTAATCCACTTTCATACTCACACCCGGCTTCCTGAGGCTGGCCAAGATGGGTGTAACATAAGAAGAAGAGGGGGAGGGGTGGACAGGAGATCTTGTCCCGTGCACAGGTCATCCAGTGTTCGCTGTTGATCTCCAGCTTGCTTCAGTTCTCAGGAGGGTTTTAAATCCTGCTTTTTTGAGGGGAGGGGGAGGCATTTTGTTTAGGGATCTTTGTTCCCTCTGTTTTTTGTACAAGTCCTGAACTAGCTTTTCGCATCTTCCTCAGCTTTCTCAAAACACACCAGCTTCAGGGCTGTGAGACGGTTATTTTTTCACTTATTGACCTTGTCTTACTTTTTTTTCCACGGACCCTGCTATTTTGTTCAGCAATTCTCCTTTCTCACAGCTGTTTCGGGGTGGGGATGGATTCTCCCCATCTTTCTTGGCAGGTAGCAGAATGTGCAATGGCCTGGGGCTGGAGTCAGCTCCTTATTTTCGGGTTTAGCTGGAACATCAACTTAACCTGTTCCTTTCTCTTTTCCTCCCACTCCAGCCTTTCACCGCCTGTAAAGAAACCTTTCTTTCCGTATTCATACCTTTAATCCTTCTCAAATTGCCTTGTGGTGCCTGCAATAGCATCAGTAATATACAATGCTAATCTGCCTCCCCAGGGGACCCCTGAGGATTGGGGTCATTGGGTTGTGACAATAGTCACCAAACATAACAATTCAGAAAGGTAGATAGAGACAATACAGAATGCACATCTGGACATCCATATACTCACACCATGCCTTGCAGAGCTACCTGAAATGTTAGTTATCTTCCTCATCCCCATCACTTTCCTCATTATGATTGCCATTGGCCATAACCCTGGTATATCCCAAGAGCTACATCTCTGCCTCTCCCTGCACAGAGGCTGGGATACAATTGTTATAATATTTTATGCCAATACCACTATGCCTAATGCATATTCAATAGAGGGTCTCCCCTCTTCCTTATTTATATTTCTTCACTCTAATAATAATTTAGTATATCAATGATCTCAACTTACATCCATTTTTTGCTATGAGACTCTTGCGGTCAGACAGCAGCAGATATTCCTATCCTAGAATATCCAAAACCTGGCATCAGTTCATATTTCCTGTAGTTACCTGATAGACCCTAAACATAATTTTTTCCCAGTTCCCCAGTAACTCAGGGTCACTGCTAGGCCATTTATCTATGTCAAAATGTATAGGTCTCGGTAGCTTTATGCTAACTGATTAAGCTAATTCTTTGCAGGATACAGGCCAGTAGGTTCCTGGTGTTACTGCTAAATAAAATAAAAAGCTTGAGCTAGCAATATGAGTCAACTGCTGCTGCTTCTAGTAAGGAGAAGGGGGCCGATGGCACTGCCTTAGCAACACTGTCATTCCATGTGGGCCAGGGTCAAAGGGGCACAGCCTCATGCATGGCCCTACAGTGTCTGAATCCACTCCTGAGAGTTGGCAGAGATTTATGAGACTAAATGTGCTTCTTTCCCCATGCTCCAGGGAACAGCCCTGCTCAGAGCAGTGACTCCTGGTGGGACCAGCACCAGCTGCTGCAGAGGGAGAGGCAGAGAGCATACCCTCTTCAATGGACAATTCTGCACTGACGTTCATGTCAGAGAGTTTCCCAATGATCTAGAGGCTGGATGGAGATCTGCACCATAGCAGGTTTAATTCATTCTCTTATCTAACATAACCATGGAGGCTCTCATAAACCATGCCTGTGTCTCACCTGCTGAGCTCTTTGTCTCAGCGATACCTTGTGGCAGTGAGTTCCCCAGTTCAGCTGTGTGCTCAGCCATACTGGGCAGAGGCCACCCTGGGCACTGTTCAGAACAGGAGGACTGGATAGGCGCAGGAAGGAGGAGAGTAAGAGAGGAAGGAAGTGATGTCAGGGCTTGCTAATAGTCAGAAGGAGAAGTCTTTTGTTTGGAGATGGGGTGGTGAGGAAGGAAGCAGGAGTGGGTGGCTTGTTCCATTGGCCTGGAACCAGGTCAAAGGAGTGGGGATGAGAGAGGTGAGGACTATTAGTCAGATGGGTTAAGGAGGGATCTCTGAGGAAGCTGAGTCAGGAACTCTGGGTGGAGGAATTGGTTCAATGATCCTTTCTTCCAATAAAAACCCAACAGTAATGTCATTGACAATGTCCCCATTCCTGATTTAAAGATTTATTCAGAAATGTTCTGATTTCTAACTTTTCAAAACATTTGTACTTTTGGCATTTTTGACCTGTTTAATATAAGATTACATTGAAATAAGAAAAAGATGCCCATGTAAGGCACCTTTGTTGAGAATATTTTTTTTAGTCAAAGATTTCTGACCACTTCAGCTATCTAACAGCTAAAGGTACCGACTGGAAAGGGTTTGTTCATCATTTGCTTAAAGTCAATTAGACGTACTTCAGCTCATTGTTGGGTCAGGCTACAGTGGTTAGCATCTTGAGGAACTGAACATGTTAGAAACCCTCAAGGTTAGATTCACAAGAGACCTGAGGTGTCAGATGCCACTTTAGGCACCTAGGGCTGGACTCGCAAAGAAATATTACCTTGCAATGCTGAGTGGTCCCCAGAGCTAAGTGTTAGGTACCTAGAAAATCACTGGGGTTCAAAAAGCCTGCACCTAGTGCTCAACGAATAGGGGATGATGGCACCTCAGAATGGGATCCATAAACACCAATGCACTTGGCAGCTTCTCGGCTAAGGTGGCCAATGGGAGATGCAGTGTACTAAGCCCTGCCCCTCTCTCAGAGATAGGTACCTAAGTGCAGGTTACAGGGAGGCATGTCCCGCTGCTGGGGATTCCCAACTGTGACTCCTCTCCTGGAGTTAAGAGCTTAGGCCATGTTAGCGGCGAAGCAGGAGCTCCCTCACAACCATTAGCCCAGCACATAGGGTATCACCTGGGGACTGGGAGACCCTAGATGCACATCCCTCCTTCTGTCTCCAATACCCCAGGCGAATGTGCTGACCATGATGGCTAAGAGCTACAAGGGAAGTACTCTTGCTCCATTATTCTGTGTGACATGCCTATGGGATCCCGCTCTGGTAGGCAAGCTCTGGGCAGACTTACTGCACTGGCCCTGCAGGTGAGGTAGGGAATGAACACCTGTTCTCCCCTCATTCATGCATAGCTCTGGGGTTTATGTATCTCTCCCCTCTACCCCACATCTTCCTGCATTGACGCTCAGTAAGGGATCACAGCTGGGAATTCCAAGCAGTGGGAGGCAGCTCCATGCAGCTCAGACTTAGGTGCCAAATTCCCAGAGAGAGGCAGGGCTTTGTGCATGCCCCATTCCCTGGCATCTCCGCCTGGCTAGCTTAGGCGAGAAGCCGTCTTTGCAATGCCTACATCCCTCTGTGAATCTGGCCCTTGCAGTCTGCTCAGGCTGGGTGAGGGTGTGTCAGGGACACTCCTCTTTGCAACCAGGAACCTTCCAGCTCCCCACTGCATAATGTTATCACTCCCAGAATGTGACAGGACAATAAGAGCCCACTAGGCAGGATTAGAACCAGTGCTTGGGGGTTTCCATTGGCCACGGTGCCTGTCACTCTCAGTGACCTCAGAGAAGGTGGCTGGAGAGAGGATGTGGTGTTGTGACAGATTTGGAGCTATAGGATCTTTTTTGGGGAGGAGATGATGAGGCACACCAAGTGTCTAAAATTTAAAGCTTTATTAATAAAATAAAATCACAGCAGAGAGTGCTGAGGACGCTCTCGCGTCACTCAAGGGAAGAAAGAAAGCGTTAATGCCCCAAGCCCTAACTCACTCACACACTCACGACCCAGACTGGCCAAGTCTAAGTATAATGTCAGAAGAAGGTGTAGATGGGAGTGGACAGGAGTGCTGTCCTGGGCCCAGGCCACCCAAGGATCTGCTGTGATCTCTGAGTTTCTTCAGCTCTCAAGAGGATTTTAAGTCCTGGGCTCCTTGGGGTGGGCGGGGGATGGTGTCATTCAGGGAACTCTGCTCTTGGTGCTCTTTGTGCCAGTCCAAACCGGCTTTCTGTGATCTCTTCAACTTTCCCCAAGATACACCAGTTTCAGGTCCACTAGGCAGTTCTGTTTGTTCCCGGCTGGCCTTCGCCGTCTCACTCCTTTTCCTGGACCCTTCATTTTGTTAAACAACTCCCGTTTCTCAAGGCTGGTCGTGGGGGTTAGACTTTCCCCCTTCTGTCTTGGCAGGTAGCAGCTGGCCTTGGGCTGGAGTCAGCTTATCTTCGGACTGAGCTTGCTAGCTGCAGTGTTGTTAACCCGTTCTCTGCTTTCTTCCCCACTCTCTTTCATCTTCTCGTAAATCTGCAAAGGAATCTTCCCCTCCCCATTCACACACCTTTAACCCTCCTCAAAATGCTTTGCAATGCTTCCAACAGAGTTAGCAATATACAATGCTGATCTACCTTCCCAGGGGACTCCCTAAGGGGAGTAGGCCTTTGAGTTGTGACAGAGGCAGCATGGACAAGACGGGGGAGGAGGAATGGGAAGCTGGATGCACCTTTCCCATAGTGGGATAGACAAGCCAAGGGATCTCCCTCCTCAAGGCACTCAGCAGTCAAGCTGCCCCAAAGGGTCTTGCTTCAGAATCAAGGGCCAGGGATCCCATCTCAGGCCTGCCCCTTCCCCCAGGGAGCCAGTGACCAGCCCCTCATGAGTATGCCAGTGACCAGCACTCCCCAAGATCCAGTAGAGATACTAATGGTCTACACCAGTTGTTCTCAGCCTCTCTCTTTCTAAGCCCCCCACCTCCAACATGCTATAAAAACTCCACAGCCCAGCTGTGCCACAACAATTGTTTTTCTGCATATAAAAGCCAGGGCTGGTGTTAGGGGGTAGCAAGAAGGGCAACTGATCAGGGCCCCACGCCACAGGGGGTACCATGAAGCTGAGTTGCTCAAGCTTCGTTTTCAGTCTCAGGTGGTGGGGCTTAGGGTCCCAGGCTGCACTCCAGTGCAGCAGGGCTTTGGCTTTCTGCCATAGGCCTTAGTGAGTCCAGCGCTGACCATGCTTGGCAGACCCCCTGAAACCTGCTTGCGGCCTCCGAGGGAGCCCAAACTCTAGCTGAGAAGCACTGCTGTAGACCAGGGGTTCTCAATCTTTTTCTTTCTGAGGACCCCCCCAAACATGCAATAAAAACTCCATGGCCCACCTGTGCCACATCAATTGGTTTTCTAGTTATAAAAGCCATGACTTGCATTAAGGGGTAGCAAGCAGGGCAATTGCCTGGGTCCCCATGCCACAGGGGCCCCCAAGAAGCTAAGTTGTTCAAGGCTTTGGCTTCAGTCCCCGGTGGTGGAGCTCAAGGCCCCAGGCTTCAGCTCCATACAGCAGGGCTTCAGCTTTCTGCCCTGGTCCCCAGTGAGTCTAACACTGGTCCTGCTTGGTGGACCCCCTGAAACCTGTTTGAGGCCCCCCAGGAGGCCCCAGGCCCCTAGCTGAGAACCACTGGTCTACACTATTGAGGGATCAGTCTTAGGCCCATTCATTGAAGCTTCCCTACAGTTTATTCACCTGATCCTCCTGGGCATGAATGACTTGACTTTAATGGAGTTACTCCTGATTTACACCATATTGGGTGAGAGCAAAATCAAGCTGACTCACTCTCGCTTTCCAATGTGTCACATATAGTACCCTGCCCAACGCATTTTGGGCTTAATTGTTTATTGCCCGGCATGTTGGGCAATTGCTTATATTTGTGCAAAATTGAGTGCAAAGTGGGTGTAAGACACTACTCTTCTAATGTAGTAGAGTTTCACTCCCACTTGGCACACATGTAAATGGCTCAGATTTAATTGAGTCATTCATAGAAAGGACATTCACATTGTGATCTCTCTGCCTAATTTTGTGTAGAGGACAGGAATTATTGTCTTTGCTCTGTCTCTCTCCCATGCGACCTCCAAGGAAAGGCCAGACAATCCACCCTCTTATGCTGAGTGTTAACAACAAAGAAAAGAACTGAACACAAATATTCTCTCCAGATAAAATTATGAGATGCTTCATGGGACCTACATCCCAAAGGACTGTAACAAGGCATTAATATAAGACTTTGCATAGGAGAAAAGACAATTTATCACTCTTCTCATGTCAGCATCATTCACCGACATGACTCCTTTGTCAGAAGCAAATGAAGATGCATGTGAATCTCTTCAGGGACTTCATACTTTTTAACTTCTTTATAATAATTCATGGATTGCAAAGCAGGACAGACACCCCAGGAACTTTGCAGCAACGGCAAGTAATTTATTTTTCCTGGTATAGTTTCATATTCATTGGGGGTGCTGGGGATTTTTCAAAGGGATTGGAGCCCAGCTCTCATTGGAGTGGTTCTTGTTGATATTCCTGGATGCATGATTTCTTAATCATAGTGATCTGAGTAGGTCTTAGATAGATAGATAGATAGATAGATAGATGTGTTGTTTAGAGAAAGAAAAAGTGAATAAAATCTAGTTTAAAATACAAACATTACAATGAATTATATTTCCTAAAAACATTTTCTTTCTGCACCAGATTCCAGGTTTTTCTTGCTCATGTGATAGCTCATTGTGACCTGGCTTTTGCCTCAGTACTTTGCTTCAGTGATCAGTAGAACTCGTAACTGTAATGGAAACTTGGGCTGATGCTGAAGTTTTCAAAAGTAGAAAGAAGACATACAGAGTCCATTCATTCCAGGTGTTATTGGTAAATTTTGACTTATTAATGCAAAAAAAAATCACAACCTTCAAAATGGTTTGTACAAAAGAATTAGTTGGTCGATAATTCCCCCCACACAGACACGCCTGCTGGAAAACAATCACATGGCACAATAAACACATAATAAAATTAACAAATAAAAATAAATTAAACATTTATTCAAAAATCTAGTTTTCCATCATAACAAAAGTTGTGGAGGGAAACTTTCAACCTTCCTTACCGATCTTCCTGAAGTGAAGTTGGATTCTCAGACAATCTCAGCTCCCATTATAGCTAAAGATCAGAGATGCCAGCACCTGCTCCTGAGAATAATAAATTCCTTTGATGATCTGGTTTCATTTTTTTTTTGTGTCTAAACAAGACTTGCAGGAGCTGATCTTTTTTGAATATCAGACCAGGAGTATTTTTTTTATCCAGTAGCTCAGCATTTAGAACACTAAGCTTCTAAACCTGAGCTGTGAGCTTGAATCTCAGTCGACCATCACGAGTTATTCTTCTTTTGAGATCTACAAGAATAATACAAGAATTACACTTAATCATAAATTCTGTCAATTTTCCTTTCAGCAGAACATTTTCTATGTAGGGGAGGGTGTCAGAAAAAACATTTCATTTACAAAAATCAAAATGTTTTGGGGCTTTGTTGGATGAAATGTCACAAGTTTCCACTGAAAATTTAAAAAAAAAATGGGTTTTTACCATTAAAATTTTTCATGGAAGAAAGAGGAAACACCTTCTGACCAGGTCTAGGAAGAACTCGTCTAGAACCTGAAAGTTAGAATAAAAGGTGGCAGAACACATATTAATATGGTTAGATAATGCTGATGTCTCCTGTGTACTCAGATGATGAGTAATGAATGGCCAGTATGGTGTTTTGACATGTCAAGCTATCATTCTAAGCTTGTGAGGGGTTTCCTGCTCCAGATAACAGACTAGGGGAATCTGTAGGGAAGCATGTGTTCCAGGTCTTCGACATTCAGCCTACATGGAGCCAAACTAGGATAAAATGGGGTGAGTTGTGTTTCTCTCCTTAGAAAGCAGCCTGCTTTCTCTCTCTCTCTGGTTTTAGGTTCTTCTGTGTTATTCTCAGAAATAAATGTAGTGTTATATTCCTGCCTTCCAGCAAGAGTATGTTATGTTTTTAATTTAACTTCCTTATGCATAACAGACAGCAGTGTCACAACCTTCCTCTGCATATAAAGTGTTGTAGGTCATATGCATTGGGAAAAGATGTTTGTTTCAGTGCTTTTCATTCTAACTGCATTTTCCTGACGTCTCTTCCTTGTCTTTCCCATTCTCGCCAGCTAGGACATGACCAACCAAACCTCTGTGACTGAATTCCATCTCCTGGGATTTTCTGACATACGCGAGCTGCAGATCTTGCACTTTCTTGTGTTCCTGTTTGCTTACATGGCGGCCTTCATGGGGAATTTCCTCATCATTGTCCTCGTGACCCTCGACCATCACCTCCACAGCCCCATGTACTTCTTCCTCAAGAACATGTCGTTTTTAGACCTCTGCTACATCTCTGCCACTGTCCCCAAATCCATGGTGAATGCCATCATGCACCGCCACTCCATTTCTTTCCACGGCTGCTTCCTGCAGTTGTTTTTCTTCATCACGTTTGGGGCAGCAGAATTGGCCTTGCTGACAGTCATGGCATATGACCGCTACCTGGCCATCTGCAGCCCTCTGAGATACAGGACAGTCATGAACAGCAGAGCATGTGTCCAGATGGCTGCAGGGTCCTGGCTTAGTGGAGCACTGTATTCAGTGTTGCACGTGGGTAACTCATTCAGTTTACCCTTCTGTGGGTCCAACTTTGTCCACCAGTTCTTCTGCGACATCCCACCCCTCCTGCAGCTCTCTTGCTCTGACACACACCCCAAAAAGGTCCACAACATCATCTTAGCCCTCTGCTATGGCTTTATCTGCTTCATCTTTATCTTTGTGTCCTACACTCACATTTTCAATACTGTAGTGAGAATCCCCTCTGCAGAGGGCAGGTATAAAGCCTTTTCCACGTGCCTGCCCCACCTGATTGTAGTCTCCTTGTTCATCGGCACTGGATTCTTCATGTACATGAAGCCAAACTCTAGGGCCCCGTCCACTCAAGACATGTTGGCTCCTGTGCTGTATGCTGTTGTACCACCGGTACTGAACCCTATTATCTACAGCCTCAGGAATAAAGAGATAAAAGGAGTGCTGAGAAAAGTGAAAAGACAGGCATGGAATATGGCCACATATTTCCAATGATCTCCTAAAAAATATTCAGAAAAGCATAACAGAAGGTACCCAGATACTATAGCAATGGGTGAAAAAATAAATAGCTGAGGTTGGGATTATTAGATAGAT
The DNA here is from genome assembly GCF_025201925.1 of Gopherus flavomarginatus. Classification (NCBI taxonomy): domain Eukaryota; kingdom Metazoa; phylum Chordata; order Testudines; family Testudinidae; genus Gopherus; species Gopherus flavomarginatus. The sequence continues at coordinate 15,009,732 of NC_066627.1, read as the reverse complement.
AGACAGATAGATAGATAGAGAGATAGATTCAGGATGTATCAAAGTTTATATTTCTCTCCATATGTTAGCAAATAAGTTTCTTCTATTTTATCTTACTCTTAGTGCTGCTCAGAAAGTGACCTGGAAATATTTTTTCTTTTGTAAAATTAGGCTCTTCTTAGACAACCTCAAAACCATTCATCCCCACCTCCCAGGAACTGGATTTAGGCTCTGCCAATCTTGATCCATGCACTGTCCTCCCCCCTACCCCTCAGTGTGTCACTTTCAGTAAGTCATTTTCATCTCCCTATGTCCCAGTTCCCCTTATGTAATATGCAGGTGATTGATCATACATCCCTCCATCAGAAGGGCATTTAAAGGGTAAGGCCACATTTTTAAAGGCATTTAAGCACCTAGGTCTGGTTTACACTACAGACATATTGGTGTAAAAATGTGTTGCTCAGGCTTGTGAAAAATCCACTGGGTCAAGCAGTGTTTTAAGTGTAGACTTCTCCCTCTTGTGATTTTCTGAAGTATCTAGGTGTTAGGTGTGCAGATACCTTTGAAAATTCCATTAGTTCGCAACATCTTTAAAAATCTGGCCCTCAATGTATATGAGTTGCTCTGGCTTGGTCTACACTACCAACGTATGTTGGTATAACTACACTGCTCGGGGGGGTGGGCAGGGAGGAGAAAATCAACTGCCTCAAGTTAAGTAGCTATATCAAAATAACTCTTGAAAATCCAGGTCTTGGTTACCAGAAGGTGGCGGGGGAACTGGGACACGCCAAAGTTGCCTAGCTGGTTTAAACTCACACTCTCAGCCTGTAGCAGCCCTGAGAACAGAACTCCTAGATCTCCTGATTTAGGATGAGACTAACAAAGGAATTAAAGGGAGCTAGGGGCTAACATACCTTTGAATTTCCATGACAGTTGGGTTTCTTACTGCTTTAAACTCCACTGAAAATCCCACTCAACTTCATCCCTTGAAGACTGCCCAGTAAAATCAGCCTCATGATCTGCTCTTACTGAGGGAACTATCGTAACTCAACCCCAGAGCTGGTCACAAAAACAAGATCCATTAGTTATTGTTCAACTTATTTAAAGTGTTTATATGGAACATTCCTTCAAAACCTTTCCCAACAGAAAATTGCAGGGTTGACAAAATAAAAAAAAAATCACTGTTAACGGGCGTATTTCTTCACCCTCTCAATTCCCTGGTCCTTCTTGCATGAATAGAGAGCAACAATACCCGAAGTCCAAAGGTGCAAACAATTCGATGTTTATTGGGGTGAACTTCCAGCAAGCATGATTCCAGTTTCTTTCCTTAGTGTCCCTCTTCCCAGCTTTAGCACCACAGAGCCTTGCCTATGTCCCTGTTTTTCTTCCCATCCCCTGTTCCCATTTACCCCTTTAGCAAAACATGATCCCAATTCCCCCACCTCCATCCCCAGTCCCTATTCCCATTCCCCACCTTTACTTCCTGATTGACTACAGACTATATAGTAAAACTTGAGTTCTGCTTAGCTATACCTTAACCAATCATTTTACTGAAATTTAACTAACCAATCCCAACAAATTGTAACATGGTTATTTAACCAGTTATATCCCACCACCTTAATTGGTTTACATCCAACAAAATTAATTATACAGCAGACAGAAACAATCACAGAACCAGACAAAAATTATATAGACAAACAATAGGGAAGTGGAGACACAGTGATAGAACAATACAGAAATGAGGATTTTACACCCCAGCTGTTGGTAAGTGAGTTCTTGCCAGACAGGATGCTATTAAACTAAGTTTCCTTTTACATCTTCTAGGCTCTTCCCTTTCTCTGGAGGAGATAGGAATATCAGGACAGGATTGTATGCACCAATAGCACCTTATTTCAACGTGACTAGCTTGGAATGTGAGGATGTGACCATACATTTCCCAGTTTATGGAGTTTATGGCTGGCCTCTGCTGCTTAGCTGAAGGCTTTAGCTTAAGAACCAGGCCTCAGACTGTCACAGTAAGAGAAGGCCATTACACAGACAGACAGTGATTTTTCATTCTTTCTTCTATACCTCTAAAACTAGCTAAGTGATAAGAATACACCTAAATTCTTAAAGTATAGGCCTTTGCAGACAGGCCTGAATATCTATATCTTAACAATCACAGAAAGTGCCATTCTCCTTTTACACTTTCCAATTTTAATTGCAAATAAATAATGACTATCCTCCCAAATTCAGTAGCTAGTGGGAATGAATCACTCTGTAACCATTAAAAGTTACACTCCTGTAATGAATAAAATCAGGTAAAGAACTAAGGAATTGCAGACTAAATTTAGAACTTCTTCTCAACTTCCGCTCAGATTCACATGCAAAGAATATGAATTTGAAACTGTCACAGGCCAGCTGGTGTAAATCAGCTATAGTACTATTAAAATCAAAGGGCTAGATCCCCAGTTGATGAAAATCCGCCACAGCTCCCTTGGAGGGCCAAATCCTCTGTTGGTATAAATAGCCCTAGCTACTCTGAAGTCAATTTGCATCAACTCAGGGCCTGGCCATTAGTTTTTAGTTTTTGCCTTTGGGTACCTCTCAGGGCATTAAAAACCTGCAGCTGGCCTGTGTGATCTGACTAGGGCTCAAGGGGCTGAGGCTAGGGGGCTGTTTTACTGTGGTGTAGCTGTTCGGGCTCTGGCTGGAGCCTGGGTCCTAGGATCCTGCATGGTGTGAGGGTCCCAGAGCTCAGGTTGCAGCCCAAGGCTGAATGTCTACACCACAATTAACAGCCCCTTAGCCTGATCTCTGTGAGTTGGAGTCAGATGGCATGGGCCAGTTGCAGGTTCTAATTATAGTATAGATGTACCTTTAGTGACCAACTTCAAGCAGCCAGGACAGCCTGAGCTGTGGGTTCCTCTGGTGGTTGCATCCCAAGAGGTGCTGACGCAACATAGGAGAAATTAAGCAAAATCTCTGCTCATCCAGAGGGAATTTTGTAAAACTAATGAAAGAACAGGCTATTCCATACCCGCTGGGGCTTTGGTGCCACAAGGTTCTGAGTTATTATAAATCACATGTATCTGCTACTAATATACATTTTATTCTGCAAACACCTGGGGACATCCTGGGTCCTCAGCCCAGACTTATTTATAGCCAAGAGTCCTTCCAGGGATGCTGCCACCATGTGAGACCCAAGGAAGGTGCTGTTCCCCCTCTATGGGTTTAAGCTCAGCTGGGGCATGTTGTTGGCATGGTTTGCTCTAGAGCTGATATCAGACCTGAGCTCACAGCCCAGGAGACGGGATTCAGCTATTTAGCCACAGAGCAGGGACATCTTGTACTGTGACCCTGTCTGAAGCCTGCACGTGCCAGTGTCAGCTCTAGAGCTGGGAGGAGGGTAAAGTTCCTGATCCCATTTAGAGCTTCTCTATAGGAACAATATGTTCACAGCCAGCTGGTCAGTGAAAGGACCCTGGTCTAGCCTGCTGCAGACTAACTCTCCCTAAGCACCCTGCTGACATGGTTGGTTACAGCACTTTGATCCATTGCTCTTTGAAATAGGACAAGATGAGCAGGGTCACATGGACAGTTAGTTCATGGGCTAGTGTAGTGTAGATTCACATCCCAGTTTGCCACACATTAAATGTTCACATAAGTAGTATATGGGACCTACCAACAATCACATGTTAACCATGCCCTTTGACCCCTTAAACCACGCCCATCCATCACAGGAAGTCCCTTTCCTGAGAGTATTGCTTCTGGGGTGAAGTTGGACACATGACTTGATCCAAAGTGTGTCATATGACCCCTCTAACAACTTTGCGCACCTCTATCTACCAATCAGGATGGGTTTCACCCCTTAGGGCCACCCCAAGAGGAGATTTTACCTGTCAGGGGGAGTTCCGGGGCAGGGTGACCCATCCAGGAGTGGGTTCCATGACCCATCTAACAACGCCTCCTACCGCCTTCTACCAATCAGGAGTGGTTTCAGCCAAGAGGAGATTTGACCAATCGGAGGGAGACCTAGGGCGGTATGACCCATCTGGGACTGTTTTGTATGACCCCTATAAGAACTCCTTCCATGGCCCTCTACCAATTGCAATGGGTTTCAGCTGCAGAGGACCACCCTGAGAGCAGATTTGAACAAAATAGGGCAGCTTCTGGGATAGGATGATGGCCCATCACCCTCTGCCAATCAGAGTACAGCACCATCACCCCATAAGACCCAGCGCCAGGCAGAAGAGGCCATCTCTTACCAAGCACATGTGTTTTAGAAATCGTGAAATGCTTAGAGGAAACATGGAGTCCTTCACCACCCCCGTGAGAACTTCAGACATTGTTTTAGCCCTGAGAGTCTTCTATCATCTGTGGAGAAAGTGCTACATCAGCAACCGTTCTGAGGAGGAGGAAGCAGCTGAGAGGAGCCCTATGGCCACGCCATTGATGAATATGCTGGAACCCGACCCTGAAACCCAACTCCTTGTGAGACACTCAAATGAGCACGGTGGCCTCTTATCATCCACCCTTCTGGAGGAGGAAGGCAAACATAGCTCAGGGGAGTCACTGACAAACAAGGTGAATGGAAAAGTCAACACTCAGGTAAATGAAAGATTTAGAAGTAACATTAGAGGATATGTGTTTGTGTGTATATAATGGAGTTAGAAACTAGGGTTGTGTAAATCTAAAAACAAGCAATGGGAACTTACACTTGTTTCTTTTCTGAAAATCTCTCGCCATCTCAATGATGCCTATCTCGTGGACCCAGAGGCCCTGGACAGCATTGCATCAGGCAGCAAAGGTGAACCGGGCCCACCTTGGTTTTTCTCAACGCCGATACAAATTGTAGAACAGGACTCCAAGGATGACGGCCATGAGAAGTTTAGGAAGAGGGTTGGCATGGAACTAACTGAGGCAGTGACGTGTTGTGAGCGTAAAAAAGTCATGCGGACTATTGTATGTATTGCTGTTTATGCTGTCCTGAATCTCTGTCTTAGGGAAAAGCTTTTTGAAGATGGTTAGGGCTGTGTCATAGATTTGCCAGGCCACCAACACTACGACTGTGTGACTTGGACTTCAATGGATAGAAACTGCAAGCTCCGGGGCCTGTATGTTGAACTGTTTGGAAAGCTTATTAAACACTGTTATGGCCATAGTTTATGCTATGCAATGTCTGTGCCTAACCCAAGAACATTTAGCACAAGCGATGATCTTGATAAATACTGTGCAATTCAATGGAGACCCTGACTGTTTTAAAGAAAAATGACCAAACCGGAAGACAGGGCCACCCAGAGGATTCAGAGGGCCTGGGGCAAAGCAATTTCAGGAGCCCCTTCCATAAAAAAAAGTTGCAATATTATAGAATACTATATTCTCCTGGGGGCCCTGTGGGGCCTGAGCAAATTGCCCCACTTGAGCCTTTCCTTCAAAATTTGTTGTGTTTTTTTTTAATTGAAAAGCTGAAATTAGTCTGCTAAAACCTGAAGATGGTTTGGGGTTTCAGAAGCGTGTGGCCAAATATTTGCTGCTTGCTGTGTTTGTTTAAAGAAACAATAAAAAAAATCTACTTAAAAAAAAAGTCCAAAAGTTTTGAACCACCTCAGCTTGTGACCAAACGCCTCAGCCCATCGAGTCAGAGATTTTTCCAGGTTTCTGATACTCTGCTGACTTCCTTGACTCATATCTGTCTCCATAACTTTGGGTTCATTTAGCTTAGAAGATAAGAACATAAGATTGGTCATACTGGGTCAGATCAAGAGTGCATCCAGCCTAGTATTCTGTCTACCGACAGTGGCCAATGCCAAGTGTCCCAGAGGGAGTGAACTTAACAGGTAATGATTAAGTGATCTCTCTCCTGCCATCTTCACCCTGTGACAAACAGAGGATAGGGAGACCATTCCTTACACATCTTGGCTAAAATCCATTAATGGACTCAACCTCCATGAATGTATCTGTTTCCTAGAGACTGGTTCCACGAGGTCCCTCACAAACTGGAGAGGGTTACTGTGGATGTGTCTTTAGTAGAGCTTATGTACATACTCCATGAACTGAGCATTTGAGCTTGTTGCATATTCTGGGATAAGCCTATGTTGTAAAAACTGAAATGCTCAAAATAGCACATGCATGTGAATGGACACAAGGTGATAAAATTAAATTAACCCAGGGGTTCTTAAACTGGGGGTCGGGACCCCTCAGGGGTCCCAAGGTTATTACTGGGAGTCGCGAACTGTCAGCCTCCACCTCAAACCCTACTTTGCCTCCAGCATTTATAATACTGTTAAATATATACAAAAGTGTTTTTAATTTATAAGGGGGGTGTCACACTGAGAGGTTTGCTATGTGAAAGGGGTCACCAGTACAAAAGTTTGAGAATCACTGAATTAACCTCTCTGGAGCCTCGGGGAATGCAGGGGAGGGAGGTTTCCCTTGGTAGGGTTGGGAAGGAGCTATGTGGTGTAGGATATTGCTCTTCTCATGTGATCCTTCTTCCATGGAAAAGCTAACAGCTTGGCTCTTTGTGTTAAATAGCTGTCTGCAAGCCTCGGACTGCTGAATGAGCTTTAGGGTAGGGAAGGCATGCCTCTCTAAACATCCTGGCCCTGCCCCCTATCTGACCCTCATCCACTTCCTGTCCCCCAATTGCCCCCCTCAGAATCCTCTCCCCATCCAACTCCTTGTCCCCTCACCACCCCCCTGATACTCCCTTTCCAACCACCACCCCGAGACCCCACCCCCCAACCTCCCCTGTTCCCTGTCCCCTTACTGCCTCAACCTCTATCCATTCCACCCCTCGCCGAGTCCGGACAGACCCCCGGAATGCTCACGATACAACCCCCCTTCCCCATCTCCTGACCCTCTGCCCCCGAACTGTCCCTGGGACTTTCTGCCCCTTATCCAACCCCCCCGGCCCTGGCCCCCTGCCATGCTACTTATCCCCATCTCCCCCTCTCCTGGAGCCACACCAGGCCACATCCAGGAGTGGCCCTGGACAGTGCTGCAGCAGCCTGACTCCAGCCAGGCCTAAGTTCCCACCAGTCGGCCACAGCTCGCAGCCCCGCTCTCTTACCACGTGGCTCCAAGCGGGAGGAGCTCAGGCCCCACCCCCTTACCACACAGATCCAGAGAGACCGGAGCTTGCGGTCCCGCCCCCTTATCATGCAGCTCTGAGCGGGAGGAGCTCAGGCCCCACCCCCTTACCACACAGCTCCAAAGGGACCGGAGCTTGCAGCCCCACTCCCTTACCATGAGGCTCTGAGCAGGGCGGAGGTCAGGCTCCACCTGAGCCATGCTGCTTTAGTTCTCTCCAGGGCCACTCCTGAGTGTGGTGCCAGGGGATGGGGGGAGGCGGAGGCAGGGCTGGGTCTGGATCCTTCTCTTGGGGGCCCTGGGCCTCAGGCAAATTGTCGCACTTGCCTCCCTCCCACCCTCCCATACGGCCTTGCCGGAAGATGCCTGCTTACCGTGTTATATTGACCATCTGACCTGCACACAAAGTTACAGGACCCTGCTTAATAAAAAGACTATTTGTAAGAAATCTAAAAGGATTAAGTTACATAATGGTGAGGTGACAAACATGATATAAAACTTGGCAGATGTAAATAAAAAAAATCTATTGAAAAGGGCTTTGTGACTATCTGTTAAAATGGCTCTGTGGCCCTTAAGTGAGCTAAAAGTTTTAATGGAGCATCTCACTCTGTTTTCAAGAAGCCGTATGCCTTTTAAATAAAAAAAAATGGTTTGTGAGAACCTCGCTCTTGTGTCTTTGTGTAAAAGAGACTCATTTACAGCAAAAAGCTGAAATATATGTGGTAAAATCTTGTGAGGGGAGGACCCCTAAAAATGTGTTTACAATTAAAAAAAAAGAACACAGGGATGGTTCAGACGTGTTTGAGTACAATAGAGCTGACTCATCCTGTTGAACTGAATGGTTTTAGCCACACTCCCACTGAATAGCCAGGGTAACTGAGATTACTCTCCCTTGTTACCAACAAGGTTAATCTTGTTAGTGATCAGTAATTAAATTTGATGGGTGTACACCCACACAAGGGAGGTGGGTGGGTGAGGATGGCGAGTTCTGATTAATATGAAATGAAAGAAAACTTCAGGAGTTTGCAGATGCTATTGAACAGTTTAACTATAACCCCAGGAGTTGGTAGAATGCTATTGGACCGTTTAAGTGTCACCCAGGAGTTGTTTGAACACTATGTGTCACTCTTTCTACTCAAAGTCATTAAAAGTTTAAAATAATATCTTATAAACATAAACAAAGGTCTAACCCCAAACTGAAAGGTTTTAAAGGTTCACAAACCTCCACCATACTTTAGAACAAGCATTTGCTCTAAAGACAATCAAACATTTAAAAACTCTGGGTATTTGTAGGGTGCTTACTGTTGTTATGATACACCCATTTTATTTAATAAACAACCCCCAAACTTTAAGCATGAAATAAACATGTTTAGAAAACAAACTAACAAGCCCCAAGACATTCATTGATACCTGCAAAGGGCCCCCACTTGGGAATGGGTACAGTAACATTAAAGATTGGTGATTTACTGTTTAATAATATAAGAAGGCCCGCATCCAGACGGAATTTCTGGAGAAAGAGACAACAGCTGAAGTGGTCAGAGCTTGGGCTGCCTCGAATTAGGGAAAACAAACTCCCACAGGGCCCCCAGCTGTTGGCTACAGAGTCACTATCTTTGTTCCTATGAGGGGTTAATTATTTAGACAAAGTGGAATAGTTCCAACAAGAAAAACGGGGAAAGCTGAAGAATTTTTCCATCCTGATGTTTAGGATGCTTGTTTGGAAGGTGGGAGAGCCAGGTTCAAGCCCCTGTTCTGAATCTGGCATCACTGGGAAAGTATTTGCTTCCATGAGGTTCATTACTGTTGAGAGCACTGGGGGCATGGAGAAGAAAACCTGTCATCTAGGGAAAGGGTCCCTCTTGGGGAGGCTATAGGCATGGCTCTGGTAAGTGGGGGAAGACTACCCAGATGCTTCCTGGGCTTCTATATGTTCTATTGAAAAATCTAAGATTTCAGACTCTTGGGCTAATCATCTGGCCACGCAAACTTAGGGCAAACAATGAAAAATAAAATACCAAGGGGCTTTATAGAAATCTTTCTGAATGAAGGCTAGGCTATCTGCAAGGGTCTCTGGGAGCTAGGTAGGTCACACTGATTGTTCAGTCAATTGGGAGTTAGGCACCTGATTCTTTTAAGCCACTCTGACAATCCCTGTCACAGATCACAGCCTGGAGTAAGAATCCACTATATTATTCCAGACTCTGCAGCATCCACATTCCCTTGTTCCCACTCTAATTGCACAAGAAGCTGCAGAATCAGATACAGGTCCCTCCACTGGGCCAACCCCTTCCTGGTGCATTTCCATGAAAATCAATGGATATGAACCTAGGATAATTTTGGCCCATCCTGTTAAAATGTTTTCCTTTCTCTCCCCTGCTAATGCCCAGTGGGAATAATCACAGCTCTGCAATACTCATGGGGGTTTCCTGAAGAATTTCCCACTCAGTCTGATTGCTTTGGTTGCAATCGATATGTAAATTCCTGGGCTGATATATCCCTTGAACACCATTCAGAAGCTTAATGCTGTGGCAAAGCCTGAGAATAGATTGTGCCCCCAAAAGGCATAATCAGAAATCAGGACAATCCCCTCCTTAGCCCCCACTGGATGTGTGAAAGGGATGTGATGTCTCAGTTCATACTCCCTTTCCATGTAACTGTTACAGACACCTCAGAGCAGGAAGGGACAGGCTAGCTGAGGAAATAAGAGGAAGGGGAGGGGATAGTTCAGTGGTTTGAGCATTGGCCTGGTGTCAAGGTTTCTTTCCTCACTTTGAAATATAGAGTACAAATGTGGGGGACCTGCATGAACACTTCTGTGCTGAATTACTAGCTTAGATCTGGTACACTGCCACCAGTCAGAATTTAGCGTCTGGCACACTTTCTGTTCCCCCAAAACCTTCCCTGGGGAGCACAGATCCAAACCCCTTGGATCTTAAAACAAGGAGAAATTACCATCTCCCCTCCTTTCCCTCCAGACTTTCCCCTCCCTGGGTTGCCTTGAGAGACTTCACACAGATCCAAACTCCTTGGATCTTAAAACAAGGAGGAATTAACCATCCCCCCTCCTTTTTCCCCCACCAATGCCTGGTGAGTTCAGATCCAATTCCCTTGGATCTTAAAACAAGGAAAAATCAATCAGGTTCTTAAAAAGAAAGCTTTAATTAAAGAAAGAATTTTTACCTTTTATTTCTGTAAAATCAGGGTGGAAAATGCTTTACAGGGTACTTTGATTTATATAGCCCAGAGGAAACCCCTCTAGCCTCAGGTTCAAAGTTACAGCAGACAGAGGTAAAAATCCTTACAGCAAAAGAAACATTTACAAGTTGAGAAAATAAAAATAAGACTAATCCACCTTGCCTGGCTATTACTCATAATTTTGAAACATGAAAGACTGATTCAGAAAGATTTGGAGAGCCTGGGTGTACGTCTGGTCCCTCTTAGTCCCAAGAGGGAACAACACCCAAAACCAAAAAGAACAAAGACTTCCCTCCACCAAGATTTGAACATATCTTGTCCTCCTATTGGTCCTCTGGTCAGGGGTCAGCCAGGTTTACTGATCTTCTTAACCCTTTACAGGTAAAAGAGACATTAACCCTTAACTATCTGTTTATGACACCTGGTCAATCCTTGAGGAGGCCACTTAAGGATCTGGGGCAAAATCAATACTTGGTCCTGCTAGTGAAGGCAGGGGGCTGTACTTAATGACCTTTTAATGTCCCTTCCAGTTCTAGGAGATAGCTATACCTCCAATTATTTATTTTAATATTTCTTTTAGGGAGGAGGGATAGCTCAGTGGTTTGCACATTGGCCTGCTAAACCCAGGGTTGTGAATTCAATCCTTAAGGGGTCCATTTAGGGAACTAGGATAAAAATCTGAGTGGGGATTGGTTTGAGCAGGGGGTTGGACTAGATGACCTTCTGAGGTCCCTTCCAACTTTGATATTCTATGATCAAGGAGTTGCTTTTGTCTCTACACCAACTGTCCCAATCAAACCCCACTGAGCAGTGGTCAGATACCCAAAAGGATTTAGGTATCTAAGTCCAAAATTTACATCCTCAGAACCTCTGCTCAACTGCTGCCTAACCCTGTAAGTGCCCACAGTTCCCTGGATAAAGACAATTACAGTCTTATGCTTCGTGGGTTTGCAGATGTTTACATATTGGCCATATAAGCCCAAGGTTTGTTCTATTAGTCTCTTTTTGCAAACCACAGGCTTAATATTTCTGAAATTCAGGAGAAGCCCAGGCCTTGGAAGCTAACAAGATAGAGATGGAGCCAGAATTGCAAAGGGATTTAGGCACCTAACTGTTCTAATATATGCCCAGCAGGATTTAAAATTCATCTAACCAGACTAGATGCCTAACTCCTATTGAAAGTGAAGAGAACTTGGTCACCTATCTCACACAGAAGCTTTGATAAGTCACACTAAGTGCCTGTCTCCATCCTTAGCTGCCTAAATGCCTTTGTAATCCAGCCATTGAAAACACAGAAGCTGAGGTAGAATCAGGAAACACTGTGGGGGATCCTAAGACCTATGCTATGCAGGGGTCAGACTGGAAGATCACAATGGTCCCTTTTGGCATGGAAATTGATGAATCTGTTAGCCTGTAGGCCTGTTAGCCTGAGACAGAATTTTGGGTTTTGCCTGTTTGACTTTTGATACTTTTATATCCTTACTAATATGTGTGAACAAAGACACTGTGTGTTGCATTTCCCACAACCAGATGGGGCTTACAGTAAAATGAGAAATGATAAAGGATATGGTTAAAGTGTTCCTGAGCATGATGGGAGTGTAATATATGAGCATACTCTGGAAGGCTGCCTGGCTCCTCTCTCAAGCCAAGGTCAAGAAACCAATTAGAAGGGGTAAGGAGGAATGTCGGGGGAGGCATAAGAAACACTAAAAGCCAAAGAAAAGTCTGTTCTTGACCAAAGCACAACCTCACTCCTTACCCCTCCCATGAGATACAAAAGACGTGGTACTGAAGCTCTCAGACTCAAGACCTTCCAAAATGAAACATGACTATAAATTGTAAGAGGTGGGACAAAGGCCATGCATATTTGGGCCTGCTAAGAATGAGGGGAATGGGAACATGGGGATAAAGCTCTGCGGCATCAGAGCTATGGATACGCTTGCTTGAAAGTAACCCCAATAAACATTGCATTGCTTGCACTTCGAACTTCTGGTCTTCTGCTTTCTGACTGTGTGACAAGAACCAGGGAAATGGATGAAGGGAAAGCCCTCAGCAGAATCAATTTTTGCCTCTGGACATCTGCTTCTGAGCTGTGTAGGGCTCCAGACTCTCACAAGCCCATCTGAAATAGACACAGATAAATCTTCCCACATCATAGGTCCTTTAATTCCAGCAAAGTTCAAAGCCAGCTTTTAGCAGGGTGGACCCCTGCCCCTGCCCTAAAGGGATAAAAACAGCTCTTAGAAGGGACTGTGGCTGGAGAAAGCAGCTTTAGGCTGGGCTGATTGGAGGAAGAGGCTGCAGCTGGGGCCACGCCCCAAGCAGACTCAGCTGGCTCTATAAAGACAGAGAAGCCAGCAGCAGACAGGAGTCTTTCTCTAGCTACAGAGGGAGATGGGCTTGGCTGTAGGGAGCTAGACACAAGGTATCTGAGTGAAGCAGGGCTGGGGAAAGGTAGAAGAGCTGGGGAGCTCCAGCCTGGAAAGCCCCAGACTGTGGCTTAGCATTGGGCCAACAGGTACTGGGGGTTGCAGAGGGCAGGCCAGGGGTAGGCCAAGGCAGCAGGTCCAAACCCAACCTTGCCAGTGATGAGTCGGCTAACACAGCAGTCTGCGCCAGGGTGCAGGGGCTAGACAATGACAGGCAAGGTGGGGATAGAGGGTGGGGGTTTCCCAGGGAAGGGAGACCCCTGAGAGAAAGGGGTTACTACCAGGGGGCAGCACCCCATGTAAAAGAGCACCAGGTCCAGGGAGGGACATGGGGGCCAGAGAAGAGATGGATCACCAGCCTGCAGAGGGTGCTCCAGGCTGTGCCAGAGCTAATTCCCAGGAGTCACCAGCAGGAGGCTCCACAGGAGTGAGTCTGCTCATTTACACAGCTTATCTACAGAGAAAAAACAAGTTTTTTCACTAGTTCTGCCAGTTCAGTCTCAGAGTCCATGTTGGCACTTTGGGAATATAGCAACATAGACAAGGTTCTATAGATGTGCCAGAGTAACCCTGTAGCATAGACACAACCAATAGGGATGGATAGGGGGTTAGTGGGAAAATCACCTAGCTGAACAATGGCAGCTAGATTGAAGTATTCTTCCATCAACCTTACTATGTGTACACCTGGGCCTAGCTTGTCATAGCTCCATCACTCAGACCTTTTCACTCTCCTGAGTGATGTTGCTATGTTGATCTAAATTTTAAGTGTAGACCAGATATAGGTGTAATATAGCTGCCAGGCATATCTGGGGCACAAGGAGCCTATATAAAGCTCCAGTTGCCTAACACATAGTAATATATTAAAACCTCTGAAACATTAAAATAATCATTCAGTAGGAACTCAGCCATCTGAACACCTACAGAAACTCTTCCTCCACTGCAACATTGTTGGAAGCAAAACTTCAGCTCTCCCAGAACTCCCCACCAAAGAGATGATGAGACTGACATCTCCAGTATATCGGGAAAAAAAGAAACCCAGTATTCCCACTCACTCGAAATACCATTTCAACCCTCTCTCACCCCCAAAATCCACCTGGAACAAAGAAACCAACGAAACAAACAAAATAAAACAAAAAAACAGATATTCAAGCAAACCAACAAAGCTCCTCATGTCTGAGGCAGAATTCCAACCCCCAGGTGAGATTCCATGAAGTCCACCATGACTTAGTTATGGCTACTGGTTTTATGTGCCAGGCACTCTGATGGCCTGAAGATGGTGGAAGCATAAATAGACAGATAGATAGATAGATGAGACCTTGCAGGAAAATTTGTTTAACTGAAAACCGATATTTTCTTAAAATAGAGTTAAATCAGAACCAGGGCCGGCTCCAGCTTTTTTGCCACCCCAAGTAGCGAAGTGGAGAAAAAAATAAAAGAAAAGAAAAGATAAAGCTGTAATTGGCGACACTTCAGCAGCAGCTTAACTGCGGCATTGCATTCTTTGGTTGCAATTCCGTGCAGGTCCTTCAATCCGAGAGGGACCTGCCGCCGAATTCCTGCCGAAGACCCATTGGCTGCCCCAAGATTCCCTTGGCTTCCCCAAGCACCTGCTTCCTTTGCTGGTGCCTGGAGCCGGCCCTGATCGGAAAATTATTGACCAGGGTAGGAAGCACTAATGTTGTCCAATGATACAATAATTTCAAATGTTGCGATTCTGTTACATCCATTACTGTTTCTGTTTCAAAGACATAACTGGATGGAAGAACTGAACAAACAGCAGAGATGACAGCCCAGGGAATATGGGCTGTACCTAATAGACATGCTAGAACCTTGAAACTCAGTCATAGCCTGCCTATCTGGACCCTGCCTAAGGACATGGAGAGCACATCTACAGCACAGCTGGGAGTGAGTTTCCCAACACAGCTAGGCAGACTTCACCTGCTCTGTGTTAAACATAGTGGAGTAGATGGGGGAAGCGCAGGCAGCAGCTCAGTCTCACCCCTTCACTGGAAACCCAGCTGGACTCTGAGGCTTCGTAGTCAGCTGATGCTCATTCTACCTCTGGCATTTAGGATGCTCAGCAAGCCTGTCCTATTTTCCTAGAATGTGGGCACTGGGCTGTCTTTATAATATAATATATGAGGGACAAAAACATAGCATGTGATTCGATAGAGAGATCGATAGATCGATCGATAGAGAATTCCAATGACAGTGACTCATTTCCTCTCCATGACTGTCCATAAGTTTTCATTATTAAACATTATTTATCAAAGGATTTCTATGAGTATCTTACTTCACAGATCATTTACAAACAGCTCATCATAAGTGCCTGGTGTTTGTGCCATTTTCACTGGATACATTTTAACATGCCCTGTTTCTCTTCCCTGAGTGAATAAATTGAACTATCACACCAGGGTTCCTTAAAAGTGAATGTGCCAGTCCTCAGCTAGTTTAAGTTGCCATTGCTCCACTGACATCAGCTGAGCTTGAGAATTTACGCCAGCTGAGAATCTGCTCTCAGTGCTCATGATTATTAATCCATAGCTCACTTCCTTTGCATATTTTGCACTAAGGCCTTGATCCAGTAAACCCCTTTAGAAAGTGGTTATATTTAAACACATGAGCAGTTCCACTGACGATTTATATTTTAAAACTCATCCTTTATTATTGGATAAGGGTTAGGGCTAGGGCTAAACTGGTGTCAGACCTGTTACCGCCTGAATATTTCTCTTTCCCCGTTAATCCATCTCCTACAATTGATGCATTTGAATTACTCACCCCTTCTGGGGACTGGTTTATTAACACAGAATAGGAGTTGTCTCAAAGCTAGAATCCCCGGGTTGCCTTGGCCCAGCCTCACCAAGCTGTTACTCCCCTCCTGGGCTACTAACTCCCTCTGATGGGTTCTGTTCCTGCTCTGCAGTGCAGGTCACTCCAGCAACACTTCCCCTCTGACTGCTCTGGAGAGCCTCTTCTGTTCTTTATCTCTGGATCAGGGATCATAGCTGGGGGTCCCTGGCTTGAATGGGAGCTCAGCTCTCTGCTCTGCAGCCTGGAAGCCCCAAGAACCCTGGCTCAAGACAGAGCTCTGAGGGCTTCCAGATTCCATGTCATGGAGCTGGGAGCCTTGAATCCCAGTGTCCATGGCTCTGGGGTAACCTTGCCACGCAGACTGTCCTGGGCTGGAACCTAAAGGCTTCCAGATTCCCAGGCCAATTGGCTCCTTGGAATCAACACTGAGACAGGAAGCCTGGGGACTCAGGGGTTCCAAGAGACTGGAAGCCCTGGGGTACCCAGTCTGGGACAGTTGCATGGCTGGCCAGACCCAGAGCAGCAGTCTCTAAGCCCATTCCCTAGGACGATTCCTGCAGCCATTGCTCAGACACCACTGACAATGACTGTTGCCAGAACCATGAGCAATGGGTGCAGGATTTTGCCCTGGCACCCTAAATGCTGCCCTGAACAAGCACAGCTTCTCCAAGATGGCGCAACAGGAGAGGCTAAAAAACAATTTCAGGTCCCTGCAATGTGCAGAAAAAGAGCTCTGGGTCCTCAGTGCAGGACACTGTGTCCCCAATCACTTGATCTTTGTCAGCAGGACTCTAGGGGCACATCACAAGCCTTATTAGGCAGAGCTCTGTGCCCTTCAGGGAGGTTTGCTGAGCAACACCCCCCCACACCTCCTGTGACAGGTTGGATCACAGAAACCCCCTTGAGAGCTGCCAACTGATTTGCCAAGACTGTTTTCCCTGCCAGCTCTGGGCCCCAGTACCCTGTCTTGCTGATCCAGACACACTTGTCTCCTCAAACACAGTCCCAGGGTCTGAGTTACCTGCCCCAGCTCACAGAAGTGTGCTTGTCTTTAGCATTCAGGTGCCCAATTCCCAATGAGGTCTAAACCCGAATAAATCCATTATACCCTGTATAAAGCTTATGCAGGGTAAACGCATAAATTGTTCACCCTCTATTGCACTGACAGAGAGATATGCACAGTTGTTTGCTCCCCCAGGTATTAACACATACTGAGTTAATTAACAGGTAAAAAGTGATTTTATTAAATACAGAAAGTAGGATTTAAGTGGTTCCAAGTAGTAAAAGACAGAACAAAGTAAGTCACCAAGCAAAATAAAATAAAATGTGCAAATCTATGTCTAGTCAAACTAAATACAGACAAGATCCTCACCAGTTTCAGAATGTTCCCTTTTACAGACCGATCTTTTAGCCTGGGTCCAGCAATCACTCATACCCCTTGCAGTCACTGTCCTTTGTTCCAGTTTTCTTCAAGTATCCTGGGGATGGAGAGGCTCCTTCTTTAGCCAGCTGAAGACAAAACAGAGGGGTCTCCCAGGGGTTTAAATAGACTTTCTCTTGTGGGTGGAGACCCTCTTCTCACCCTGTGTAGGATCCAGTCACAAAATGGAGATTTGGAATCACATGGGCAAGTCACATGCCCATGCATGACTCAGGACTTGCAGGTAGTAGCCATTACCCAGATGTTACCTTGAACATCGTCAGGCAGACTTCTTATGTGGATTGGAGTCTTCCAAAATCTTTTGTCTGTTAAGTGCTTCCTGATTGAGCACTTAACTTGCACATGCCTTTGCCAAGAAGTGACCAAATGTTCTAACTAAGGCTACTTAGAAATCAAGCAATTATGCACCCAATGTTCATAACTTTGTACACACAAATGGTGCCTGCATACAACTAGGATGAATATAACCAGTAGATCCATAACCTTTACATAAATATGTTACATGGAATATATAGCAAAACCCTATTTCAGTTATATCATACTCACATTTATAAGCAGCCACCCATAAAGCCTTATGGGGCACACTGTCAAACACCTCCTTAGGTGGAACAGCCATTTCTAAGAAGCTGCTTCCAAAATGCTTGAGTTCAATTCTCCAATGAGTCACCAGCCTTGGTGGACACTGATCTGATGAACCTCCACTGAGATCCTCAGTTTCCTGCCCCAGGCCAGGAGGTGGCAGTGATGGCTGGTTGTTGTTCAGCTTGGGCCTCAATTTATGGAAGGTTTATCTGGAGCGTGGTCCAAGCAGAAGACTTAGAACCAGAACAGAGTTGCAATCAGACTCCTCTCTAGCCAGGGCTATAGGCTGCTTAGCCCATTCCTGGCCATGTGTGGTCCATCTCCTGTTGGCCATCTCCGTGACACAGCTCCATCAGCTACACAGGGACATGGCACACTGAGGACCATCCAACAGCTCCCATTCTGTGGCCACTTCCAGGATTGATGATGAGCCGTAGACATGCCATAGAAGGAGAGGAGAGGGTGGTGATCCTCAGAAGAAACTGTGGAAACTTCAATCTCCAACCTGGCCCTATCCCCCACTCCACATACAAAATGGTCTTTCAAAAGACACTCCTAATCCCAACTAAACAAACTGAACTCTGAAAGGCCAAACCCTCAGCTGATATAAATCGGCCATAGGGCCAGGCCATCATTCACATAACCAGCTCTAGCTACACTGAAATCTGTCTTAATTTACACCAGCTCAGGACATGACACTTCTTTTTTAATGTTTGCCTCTGGCTACTTCTTAGTGATCCATTTCAAGCAGCCAGGGCAGCCTGAGCTGTGGGTTCCTCTGCTGGCTGCATCCCAAGAGCTGCTGATCCAATGCAGGGAAAAAAACAAAACAAAAAAACCCTCTGTTCCCTCTAGAAGTAATTATGCAGCATGAATGAAAGAAGAGGCTATTCCAGGCCAGCTGAGCTTCTGGTGCCACTAGGCTCTAAGATATTGCAGGTCACCTGTCTGTGATATAAATATATATTTGATTTGGCAAATATCTTGGGACACTCTTTAGCCTCAGCCCTGCCTTGTTTTTTAGCCAAGGGTCCTTCCAGAGATGTTGCTATTGTGTAAGATCCAGGTTGGGTTGTGTTCTCCCCCTGTGGGGTCAGTTAGAGTATTTTGTCAGGGTGATTTGTTCAGCGGTGAGCTCATTGCTGGGCTCATAACCCTGGAGACATCATTCAACTATTTAGCCCCAGAGCAGGGACTTCCTGGGCTGTAGCCATGTCAAGCTGTACAGCTGGGAGGGACTTTCAGTCCCTGATCCTATTTAATCCTTCTCTTTTCAGCCAAGCCTGCCGCAGGAGTGGAGCAGGAAGTGCCCATCTGTGGAGTGGATCCCTGTCTGCTTGGAACTGCAGAGAGACCCAGCAACTCAGAAATCCAGTGGCAGAACATGAAAATCAGTGCTGGGTAATGCAGTGATGGGTTAATGAGAGAGACAAAGAGATTGTTGTGCATAAAGATATATAGATAGACAGTGGCCAATAATTTCTAGCACTGCAGGATCAAATGCTTGCAAGTTGGGAAATGCTGTCCAAAAACCAACATAGTAAGTTTGCTATTGTCTTTTTTTCTTCATTAGAAATGTTGTTTTTTTATAGAAGTCCCCTAAATTTCCAAACATTGGGATTTTTGCAACAGAGAACCAATCATTCTCTCCTGAAAACTGAAAAATTCCAATCAAAATCTCCCTCTCCCCAAAGAAAAAAAAATCAGCTTTTAGATAGATAGATAGATACTTTCCATGAAAAAATTTTAACTGAAAATACAAATTTTCCTTTAAAATTTTAAGGAGAACATTATTGACCAGGGTGGGAAGCAGTAATATTATCCAATGAGGGGTAGCTCAGTGGTTTGAGTATTAGTCTGCTAAACGCAGTGTTGTGAGTTCAATCCTTTAGGGAGCTACTTAAGGATCTGGAGCAAAAATTAGTGAAGTCAGGGGGCTGGATTTGATCATCTTTTAAGGTCCCTTCCATTTCTAGGAGATAGATATATCTCCAATTATAAAAAAAAAAAAGCACTGTCATTCTGTTACATCCATTTTTATTTCTGTTTCAAAGACATAACTGCAGGATGACAGAACTGAATAAACAGCATAGCTGACGCCCAGGGAATATGAGCTGTACCTAACAGACATTCTAGAACCTTGAAACTCAGAATCTGGGTTGAATCGAGCAGTGGCAGGCTGTCTATCTGGACGTTGCCCAAGGACACTAAGGGCATATCTACACCACAGCTTGGGGCATGCTTCCAAACTCAGATAGGCAGACTTCACTAGCTCATAGCAGAGTACATGGGGCTAGCACAGGGAGCGGCTCCGTCTAGCCATCTCAATACAAGCCTGCCTAAACTCTGTGGGTTCGTAGTCAGATGAAGCCTGAGTTTGTGCCCAGGCTACCTCTGGCTACATGGGTATGTTTTGTGCAGTAACTTGAGCAGACATAGCCCATGTCCATCTGCTGGAGCTGGGAAGCTATTCCCCTCTGCTATGTAGGTGAACCCTCTGGAGGTCAATGGGACAGAAACCCAGACTTCTTCATCTATCACCATAACCCGTGTGCAACACTGCTGCCAGCTGAGCACAGAGTCTGTAAATGGGTTCACAGTGCAGATACACGATAAGACACAGCCGATCCCTTTCAGAGCTCATTAAAAAAAAGTCAGAGAAAAGGAGGGAGCGGGAAACAGAGGACTGAGGAGAGGAAGTGACTGTCCCAAGGTCACACAGCAGGTCCCTGGCAGAGAAAAGAACAAAAGCCAAGTCTCCTGACTGCCTCTGACCTGCACAGACCAGATATAAAGTCACAGAGGGAAACGACACAACCTACCAGTAACTGTGCAATGCTTCTAGCCCATCTTAACTCAGAGATGGGAGTGCTGCTGGGATTGATGCCATTAATCAATTTGTAAAAGCAGAAAAGTGTCCTGTGGCACCTTATAGAATAACAGACATGATTGCTTTTACAGATCCAGACTAATACGGCTAACCCTCTGATACTTGATATTAATCAATTTGTAACCGAGTGGCAGGTTATCTATAAACAGAGTTTGAGGAGGAATTGTTACAGACAAGCTAGCACTTACGATGCTCAGCGAGTCTGTCATATTCCCCTAGAAAGTGGGATTTGGGCTGTCCTGGAGTTCTAGTACTTTAGTTTCGTTCCCATGTTTTTCCTGTGTTGTCTGACAGAGTTGAGGACCCATCTTTGCTTGATCTGTGGGGGATTTTTGCAATTTGTTCCAGTCTTTAATGCATTTGTTCAAGTGACATCTTAGGCCAGATCCCCAGATAGTGCAAACTGATGCAGCCCCATGGATTTTATGGGAGTTATGCTAATCGACACTAGTGTGATAACACACCTGAGTACTGGTGTGATTGTATGCAGTACTTGTAGCCATGCTGGTCCCAGAATATTAAATAGACAAGGTTGATGAGGTAGTATGTGAGGCCTGAAAGCTTTTCTCTCTCACCCATGGAAGCTGATCCAATAGCAGCTATTACCTCACTGCCCTTCTCTCTCTAGTGCTCTGATCGTCAGCAGTGAGGAGCACTCCCTGCCCTTAGTCAATGGAAGTATGGGAGGAGTGCTGTGAACATTTAATAGAGGATTGTGGGACATTACTCAGAAGAGAATCAAGGCCATTCTCTCTGACACTTGAATCCTGACTATGGACCTTCTTCCCTCCACAGCCATCGCACAACATGCTGAGGAAGAAAATGTCCAACCAAACCACCATTACAGAATTCATTCTCCTGGGATTCTCTGATATTCGGGAGCTGCAGATTTTGCACTCTGTGATGTTTCTGGTGCTTTACCTGACAGGCCTTATCGGGAACCTTCTCATAATCACAGCTATACTCCTCAACCACCATCTTTACACCCCCTTGTACTTCTTCCTGATGAATTTGTCTATTCTGGACCTTGGATTCATCTCTGTCACCATCCGCAAATCCATGGCCAATTCCCTCATGAACACCAGGGTGATTACTTATTCTGGATGTGTCACCCAGGTCTTTCTTCTCATATTCCTTGGTTCAGCTGATCTCGACATCCTGACTGTCATGGCATATGACCAATATGTCGCCATCTGCCAACCACTGCACTATGAGAGAGTGATGAACAGGAGAGCTTGTGTCCAAATGGCAGCCAGTGCCTGGATCTGTGGTATTCTTTACTCTGCCCTGCACACCGGGAACACATTTGCAATATCCTTCTGTGGAGGAAATGTGGTAGATCAGTTTTTCTGTGACATCCCTCAGTTACTCAAGTTGGCCTGTTCTGACTCAGACCTCAGTGAAAGTGGGGTTATTGCCTTTAGTACATGCTTAGTCTTAAACTGCTTTTTTTAATAATTGTGTCTTATGTTCAGATCTTCAGATCAGTGCTGAGAATCCCCTCTGAGCAGGGCCGGCATAAAACCTTCTCCACCTGCCTGCCTCACCTCACTGTTGTCTCTTTGTTTGTTTTCACTGGCATCATTGCCTACCTGAAACCCAACTCCAGGTCCATATCATGTCTGGATCACATGGTGGATGTTTTCTATTCCATGGTACCTCCGATGCTGAATCCGATTATCTACAGCATGAGGAACAAGGAGATCAAAGCTGCCCTGAGGAAACTGATTGGGCAGAGGTTATTTATGACCAAATAAATGTCCATCTTTCTCTTTTGATTTTAATTTCCTTCTATGTTTCCTTATAAATATAATCAAATGATGACATAATTGTTTCCACGAGAACATGGTTTGCCATCTCTTTATGCAAAAAGGGGAATTTTCACTGGCAAAAATTAAAACACCACTTAAGTCAATGGACCTAATGTAAATGCATGCCAATGTAAATAATATCATTATCTATCTGTTTGCCTGTATATCTATCTATCACAGGATTGTGTACTGCCACCCATCACCATTCTATGTTAGCACCTTCTGCATAAAATCATTAGCCATATCAAAGTCCTTAGAGAATCTCAGGGAATGTTTGTCTCTTCTTTTTTGGAGTAAAAATTGGATTGCAGTATCAGTTCAGTAGCTGTTTGTTTTTTGCCTCTGTTTCTGTCTCTGTGGGGTTTTTTTTAATTTTTTTTTGGGGAGAGTTGATTTCTTTCTTTGTTAAAGTTTTTTTAAGGTGAGAATGACTGGACAGATGGTAAGGGTTCACTTAGACATCATTGCCGATGTTTTGTTACCTATCGGGAATGCCCAAATGTCATCTGTTTGATGAGGTTTTCTGAGCAAACTGAAAGTTTCTTTCCACAATGATAAAAGTGTGCACAAGAAGTGTCTGCATGGTTGAGTTTCTGTTGAAATAATTATATGAATAGGGCTGGGATATCATCTTACTTTTAATGATGTGTTAGGGAACCAAGAGCCTTAGGTAAACATCTTTTCATTATTGTAACCCTAAATAAATCAATCCATGGTGTGTCATGTGTGCTATGGTGGGAATGAGTTGTTTATTTGTTTGTTGAAGAGGAAGCTGTGGAGTATTTCTTAAAGACAATCACATAAGATAATGCGTCCAATTTTGATCCCTGTTAAATCACTGAGATTAAGCCACTCACTTCAAATGTATCAGGATTTGGCCAATAGTCAATATACACAACGATCCAAGAATGGGTAATGGTGGCCTGGAGAATGTGAATGCAACAGAGATGCATGAGTAAATTCCCCATCTCAGGTTCAGAGGGGTATCTGTGTTAGTCTGTATCAGCAAAAAGAGCGAGGAGTTCTTGTGGCACCTTAGAGACTAACAAATTTATTTGGGCATTAGCTTTCGTGGGCTAAAACACACTTCATCAGAAGCATGGAATGAAAAATACAGTAGACAGTTATAAATATACAGCCTACCATATTTTTCACTCCATGCATCTGATGAAGTGGGTTATAGACCACAAAAGCTAATGCCCAAATAAATGTGTTAGTCTCAAAGGTGCCACAAGGACTCCTCGATGTTTTCCACATCTCAGCTAATCCTTTGCTAATGCAGGACAGCTCCATCAACATATCTGGTTTGATACTGGCTCAGAGACACAAGGCTGAATTCAATAGTGGCTAAACACTGGTGTATGCAGTGTTTTTGCAGCCATGTTGGTCACCAAATATTAGAGAGACACGGTAGCTGAGGTAATATTGTTTATTTGACCAAGTTCTGCAGGGGAGAGAGACAAAATTTCAAATGTATACAGAGCTCTTCTTCAGGTCTTGAGATAAGCTCTGCATGAGGGCCACTTTCTCTCTCTAATAAATACTGGTATGAGTAATTTGCCTGGTGTCATATTTTTATAATATTGGTTTAAGTGGAAAAGTACCATCACATGCACTGACCTCTGTTACTGAGAGTGGAGGAGTCAGGGCCCTGCATCCCTAATTCCTGTGATTCACCGTGACTCTCAGCCAGCCAGTAAAATGGAAGGTTTATTGAATGACAGGAACACAGTCCCAAACAGAGCTTGTAGGTACAACCAGGAACCCTCAGTCAAGTCATTCTGGGGGGCAGGGAGCTTAGACTTCAGTCCTGGGGAATCCCTCCATTTCCCCAGCCAGCTGTAAACTGAAACCCCTTCCAGCCGTCTCACTCCTGTTCCCCCTGGTTCCTCCTGCAGCCTTTTTCTAGTTTCCCGGGCAGACGGGGTCACCTGGGCCCAACCCCTTCCTGGGCCCTCATATTACATGCTCAGGTGTCTTCCCTCAACGAAAGTCTCCCATCCCCAATGCAGACAATCCCCAGGTCAATACTCTCCACTTCCTGCTGTGTCACAACTTGGTATTTCATTCATCAGCCATTGTAAAACTAGTCACATCCAAGTTAAGAAAGGATCTCTCAAACCAGGCCTATTATTAGTATTAGAATATCCATCTCTGTGCATAGATATATACAATTCGTATATGAGGGACAAAAGCATAGTATGTGATTCGAGAGAGAGATCACTCAATAGATAGATAAATAATGCCAATTATTGTGACTCATTTCCTCTTCGTGTCTGTCTATAAGTATTCATTATTAAACATTATTTACCAAAGAATATCTATGATTATCTTACTCTGCAGATCATTTACAAGTAGCTCATCATATGTAACTGGTGTTTGAGTCTTTTTCACTGGGAACCTTTTTAACGTGCACTGTTTCTCTTCCTTGAGTGGATACACTGAATTATCACACCAGGGTTCATTAAATATGAAGGTGTCAATCCTCAGCTGGTTTAAGCTTTCATTGCTCCACTGAAATCAATTGAGTTTGAGAACTTACATCAGCTGAGAATCTGCTCTCAACGAGCATGATTATTAATCCATAGCTCACTTCCTTTGAATGTTTTGCACTAAGGCCCAGATCCAGCAAACCCCTTTAGAAAGTGCTCAACTTTAAACACGTGAGTAGTTCCACTGACGTTTTATATTTTAAAACTCATCCTTTATTGGATTAGGGCTAGGACTCAGTCTAAATTGGTATCAGAACTGTCACCACCTGAATAATTTTGCTTCCCCGGTTAATTCATCTCCTACAATTGATGCATTTAAATTACTCACCCCTTCTGGGGACTGGTTTATTAACACAGAATAAGAGTTGTCTCAAAGCTAGAATCTCCGCGTTGCCTTCGCCCAGACTCACCAGGCCATTATGCCCCTCCTGGGCTCCTAACTCCCGCTGATGGATTCTGTTCCTGCTCTGCAGTGCAGGTCACTCAAGCCAGGCCTCCCCTCTGGCTGCTCTGGAGAGCTTCTTCAAAAGTTCTTTCTGGCCCTGGGTGTCCTCTCTGCATCTCCTGCTAGAGGCTCTCTACTCCCTGACTTTCTTTTACTTTTTATCCCTGGATCAGAGATCACAGTTGGGGGTGCTTGGCTAGAATGGGAGCTCAACTCTCAGCTCTTCATTGTGGAAACCCCAAGAACCCTGGCTCAAGAGTGGGGTCTGAGGGCTTCCAGATTCCATGCCATGAAGCTGGGAGCCTAGAATCCCAGAGTCCATGGCTCTGGGGTAACCTTGCCATGCAGACTGTCCCGGGCCAGGAACCTGAGGGCTTCCAGACTCCCTAGTCTAGAACAGTTCCATGGTTGGCACTATCCCTGCACAGCAGTTGCTAAGCCCCAGGAAGCCGCTGAGTGAAACTGACAATCTTGTCAGTCGCAGCTGCTGATAGGCTAACAGCTGTTCTGAAACTGACAAGATTGTCAGTTTCACTCAGCAGATGCCTTAGTCCAGGGAAGCAAATTTTGTTTCTGAGACACTATGTGTTGATATTTCTAAAAAAAAATAACAATAAATAATGTTTTTTTTTGTTCAGAGTTTCTGGTTAGAGTGAAATTTTCAAATAGCAATATTTCCTATGACTCAGAAATCCTGCCTTTTGCCCAGCTCTACTTACAAGCTTTGTTTGTTGCTATATATTTCAGTAAATACTCATGTTCATTCACCACCTATCAGAGCAACTTTCTAGACACACATTGTTAGCATTTCCAGAAGTTGCAATCATTAGAAACATGAAAGTGCAGTGCCTCTCCTCTCCTCTCCTATCTTCATTTAGACACCAGGAGAACCAGAATCTGCTGAGACAACTGAGCAAACCAATGCTGGTTCATTGACAGTGAATGCTTTCTGAACCCACAGCCTAAGTCTGTTAAACTTCAGGATGTGACCTGTGGCTTAAGCCATTCTCCAAAGCTTTCCTTGAAGACATGAATACAGGACATGATATGACTGGGAAGAATTATATGGAGGTTTTGTTGGCTGAGGAGGCAGAATGTTATGGTTGGTGAATGGGGCATGTTCTCATCACTGAAAAGGGAAGAAGGCTAGTGTTGATTGGGAGAATTTTATAGATTATAAATGAGGCGGAAGATAGGTGGGAGAGGGAAGATGTGTGATTTTTGGAAAGTGGAGAAGTGTAGAGGTAGTGAAGGGCAGAGAAAACTATGGCTGGTTGAAGAAAGAGAATGTGCTAGCTCATTGGTGGAGAAAAAATTGCCATTTGATTAATGGGGGAAATTACAGTTAGTTAATGGGAAAATTGTTTGCTGAAGGAAGGAGAATGTTATGCTGGATAAATTTCTTAGTATTTGGTGGACCAAGTCAATGTATTTTATGTGTGTTCTTACCGTACTGGGCACAGACCTACAGTTTGGGCTCTCTTATCAGTCAAAAAAGATAAGTAATACAAATATTGTTGTCACATGAACCTATGGCTCATGCCACAAGGCTATATCTATGTGAGAGATTATCCAGTTGGATGGGTCCCATTCCTGCAGCCATTGCTCAGACTGCACTGCCACTGACTGCTGCCAGAATGTTGAGTTAGGGCTGCAGGATCTGACCCTGGCATCCCAAATTCAGCCCCAAACAAGCACACCTTCTCCACTGTAGAGCAACAGCAGGGGCTGAAAAATGTTTCCAGATCCCTGAAGTCTGCAGAGAAAGTGCTCTGGTTCCTCAGTGCAGGACAGTGTGTCCCAGATCACATGGTCTTTGTCAGAAGACAGAACAAAAGCCTTGCTAGGCAGAGATTTGTGCACTAATCATAAGAATGTAAGAATATAAGAACAGCCATACTTTGTCAGACCAAAGATCCATCTAGCCCAGTATCCTGTCTTCCAACAGTGACCAATGCCATATGCCCTAGAGGGAATAAACAGAACAGGTAGACATCAGGTGATCCATCCCATCGCCCATTCCCAGCTTCTGGCAAAAAGAGGCTAGGGAGACCATCCCTGCCAATTCTGGCTAATAACCATTGATGGACCTATCCTCCATAAATGTATCTAGCTCTTTTTTAACTTTATTATACTCTTGGCCTTTGCAACATCCTTTGGCAAGGAGTTCCACAGGATCACTGTGCATTGTGTGAAAAATATTTTTTGTTTGTTTTAAATCTGATGCCTACTAATGTCATTTAGTGACACCTAGTTCTTGTTTTATGGGAAAGAGTAAATAATACTTCCTTATTTACTTTCTCCACATCAGTCATGATTTTATAAAACTCTATCATATCCCCGCTGAGTCACTGGAAAGGGGTTTGCTGAGCAACGTCCCCCAGCCTTAGTGGAGAAGCCATTTCAGAGAAGCTGCTTCCCAAATGCTTGAGTTGGATTCACCAGCAGGCCACCTTGGGAGATACATTGACTATTTCATAGATGTGTTTTACTGGAAACATTTTTTTAAATCTGTATTAGAGATTTTCAAAAATGTTAATGGGAACTCAGAATCCATAATCCCACAGCAGTTTTGAATATTTAAACAGGGGTGCATAGACAGAAATATTTTTGTGTTCACAGCTTTCAAATTCAGGTGTTTAAAATTATGCACCAGAATCCACGGGCACCTAATACAGTGACTGGATTTATTTCAGATGCGGTGAGCACATGCAATTGCTTCTAAAGACAATTAGAATTAATTCCTTCTCTTCTTGTAACCAAAGGCACACACTGGTTGTGTGAATCCTCTAAATAAGTGGTTCTCCAGTTTTCCATTCCAACCCTTCTTCAGTTTTAATCAAGAACTATGTTGGATCGCCTTGCCACATATGGATATGGGAAGAGCATTCTGTTTGTCATGAGCACCTGACAATTTCTTATGACCCCCACATTGAGGTGCAAACAATTCAATGTTTATTGGGGTGAACTTCCAGAAAACTTAAATCCAAGTTCCTTTTTCCTTATTTTCGAATCCCAACTTACTTCTTGTTTGCCCCTAACTTATATAGCAATATTTTTAGCTATACCTTAACCAATCTTTCTACTAAAATTTACCTAACCAATCCTAACATCTTGTAACATGGCTATTTAACCAATTATATCCCACCACCTTAATTAGTTTACATCCAGCAAAATTAATTATACAGCAGATAGAAACAATTACAGAACCAAATAGAGACCATGCAAACAAACATACAAAACAATACAGAAGTGAGGATTTCACAACTAAATCTATACAGATATAAGGGATCGCCAGCTGTGTCTATTGATAAGTGAATTCTTGCCAGACAGAAAAGTATCAAACTAAATTTCTTTTTACATGTTTTAGGCTCTTTCCTTTCTCTGGAGGTAATAGATCGGATCACCTTCCTAATAGCCCCAGATTGCCTTATTTCAATTTGACTAAACAAGGCCTCAGACTGTCACAATGAGAGAATGCCCTTACAAAGATAGACAGTGATTTTGATTCTTTCTTTAATATCTCTATAACTAGTTAAGTGATAAGAATACGTCTAAATTTTTAAAGTATAGGCCAGACAAGCTTGACTATTTCTATCCTAACAGTTAGGCAAAGGTTTGATTTCATAAGTAGGCTGCTCCTTTTCACTCCCAATGATCCCCAAACTCAGGATGACAACTAGTGTAGTTCATAGGGTCCTCTGTAGCAGGGATGCCCTGCACTGAGGATGACTGAATTTAGTAAACTAAGATAATTATTAAACAAAGTGTCTGTCAAGAGGCATTAATATTGACTTAATACTAGTAATTCAAGAAGGGAATAATAAGAACTTTTTCATACTAATTATTACAGTTGCCTCTCTAGACATGTTTTGAAGCTAGTAAATGGAACAGCAGAACCTCAGCTCCACAGTAATAGAATTTGTCCTCTTGGGCCTCACCCAGAATGCTGAGCTGCAACAATGCCTCTTCGTTGTTTTCTTCATAGTCTACCTGACATCCTGGTTGGGAAACTTCACCATCATCACCACTGTGATCACCAGCCACCGGCTCCACACCCCCATGTACTTCCTGCTGGCCATCTTGGCTTTCCTAGATGTTAGTGACTCATCAGTCAATGCTCCAAAATAGCTGTTGGGTCTCCTCTCCCAGCACAGAAACATTTTGTTCAATGAGTGCATCCTCCAGATGTTCTTCTTCCACTTCTTCGCCAGTGCTATTGTTGTAGCCCTTGTGATAATGGCTGCTGATCGGTATGTAGCCATCTATAAACCACTGTGTTACTTGACTGTCACGAACTGTGGTATGTGCGTGGGGCTGGTGGCAGGGGTATAGCTGGGTGGATTGGCTCACTCTGCTGTTCAGATTGCATTGATCCTCCAGTTGCCTTTCTGCGATCCAAACATCTTGGACAATTTATACTGTGCTATCCTACAAGTCATCAAATTGGCCTGCATGGACAGCTACTTGGTCGAGATGCTGATGGTTTCCAATGGTGAGATGCTTGTCATAGTAATGTTCATCATCCTGCTCATTTTGTACACCATTATCTTTGTCAAGCTAAAGACACATGTTACAGATGGGAAGCACAAAGCTCTGTCTACCTATGGATCCCAGATCACAATTGTGTGTTTACAATTCGTACCCTGCATCTTCATCTATGCTAGGCCCTTCCGGAAATTGCCCATGGACAAGTTGGCATTAATCATTTACACTGTAATCACCCCAATGCTGAATCCAATGATCTACATGCTGAGAAATGCTGAGATGAAAAAGGCCATCAGGAGACTGATGAGCAGAATCCTGTCCTCAGGGAAGAAACTATAAAGACAGAATGTATCTTGAATTATCGTTGTTTTTCAATTGTTATTATTGTCTTAAATGAACTTTTCATCAGAGTTTTAACAATCCCTATCTTTAATCTCTATTTTTGACATTTAAAAAAATTGTGTTGGTCAACATTTTAGCATGAACTTTGCACTCATTATGTCCAAATTCCAAAAATGGAAATGATTCAATATGTACTCTACTTGACCCCAATTCATAGAATCATAGAATCACAGAATATTTAGGTTGGAAGGGACCTCACAGAATCACCGAATCACAGACTGTCAGGGTTGGAAGGGACCTCAGTAGATCATCTAGTCCAACCCCCTGCTCAAGGCCAATCATCTAGTCCAACCTCCTGCTCAAAGCTCTAGACTTGAAATTAGATGAAGGTTTCTAACCATTAGAGGAGTGAAGTTCTGGAACTGGCTTTCAAGGGGAGTAGTGGTGGCAAAAGGCATATCTGGCTTTAAGACTAAGCTTGATAAGTTTATGGAGGGGATGGTATGATGGGATAGCCTAATTTGGCAATTCATTTGACAATTGATATTTGATTATCAGCAGGTAAGTATGTCCAGTGGTCTGTGATGGGATGTTAGACGGGATGGGATTTGACTTACTACAGAGAATTCTTTCCCGGGTGCTGGCTGGTGAGTCTTGCCCACATGCTCAGGGTTTAACTGATTGCCATACTTGGAGTCAGGAAGGAATTTTCCTCCAGGGCAGATTGGCAGAGACCCTGGAGGTTTTTTGCCATCCTCTGAAGCATGGGGCACGGGTCACATGCTGGAGGATTCTCTACCATCTGAGGTGTTCAAACTACGATTTGAGGACTTCAATAACTCAGACATAGGCTAAGGGTTTGCTACAGGAGTGGATGGGTGAGATTGTGTGACCTGCATTGTGCAGGAGGTCAGACTAGATGATCATAATGGTCCCTTCTGACCTTAAAATCTATGAGTCTAATCCCAAATAAATGAATGAATGAGTCTCTGCCCTTTTATCTATTAGAAGGTTTGCCCATACTTTATTTCCCTATGCCATTAATGTTGGTAGATCTATCCTTCTCCAAACATGAGCTATCACATATCTTGTTACCAGAAGTAATTGTGTTATCAGTATGCCCTTCCCTGAGTCAATAACCAACTTTGGACAATAATTCTGGGTTCTATAGGTGGCCTTCCTTTACTATTCTTGAGAAATCTGTTTCATTAGTCAAAAATAGTGTCAAATTTCCTGTACTATTATCTTAATGAAATCCCAGCATATATGCCTCTACACCTTCTCTAACCATTATGTTTCCCTTTCTTATACCTTTTCCTGAGCTTAAGTGGACTGACTTAGCATTGATGAAGTATTTTATAATACTTTTTCCTGAATAGTTGCAAATATAGATGTTTTAGCTTTCTCTAGCTGTTGTCCATTCTTCCAAGTGATATCTGCTTTTAGATACTTTCCCCATTTTTTTTCATAAATGTGCTCTTCTCTCTCTCCTAGATACATCAGTAACAATAATACTCAGTGTAATAGGTAGGGTCTCATATTTCATAGCTTTTGTCAGCTGAGCCCCTTGCTTTCCTCTTTTAGCCCCACCAGCTTCCTGTGTGCCACCCTCCCATCCCCCTCTGTTTCATGGACTAAATAGCTACTTTCCACAAATGGTATGCAATGCATCAATCTTAAATTCATTTAATTTTGCTAAATTGAAAATAGTTTGTACCAATATAATTACTCATATTGAACAAGAAATAGTGCCCAGCCATTTTATATTCATGCAATGTTAAGTTAAGAAAATTGTAAGTTTTACATTACAACATTAAAATATATAAACAACCATACGGGGTCAAACCAATGGTCCATCCAGTCCAGTATCCTGCGTTCTGACATTGGCTGATGTCAGGCACTTCAAAGGGAGTGAACAGAAGAGGGAAACTATTTGATTGATCCATCTCCTGCCATCCAGTCCCATCTACTGGCAGTCTAAGGCTTAGGAACACCCAGACCATGGAGTTGTATCCCTGACCATCTTAGCTAATCATCATTGATGGATCTGTCCTCCATGAACTTATCTGATTCTTTTTTATATTTTAGGACTTCACAACATCACCTGACAACTAATTCCACAAATTGACTGCGTGTTGTGTGAAGAAGTACTTCCTTTGTACTTCCTTTTTTGTTTTAAATGTGCTGCCTATTAATTTCATTGGATGACCCCTGGTTCTTGTGTTTTGTGAAGGGGTAAATGACACTTCCTTATTCACTTTCTCCATGCCTGTCACAATTTTTTAGACTTCTATCATATCTCATTTAGTCATCTCTTTTCCAAGACGAAAAGTCCCAGTCTTTCTAATCTATCTGCAATAGTAGCTGTTCCATTTGCTTAATCATTTGTGCTGCCCTTCTCTGTACCTTTTCCAATTCTTCTACATCTTTTTTGAGATGGGGGTGACAGAACTGCACAGTTTTCAAGGTGTGGACATACCATGGATTTAGAAAGTTGCATGATGATATCTTCTGTCTTATTATCTATCCCTTTCCTAATGGTTCCTAAAATTCTCTTTGGATTTTATGACTGCTCCTGCACATTGAGATGTTTTCAGAGAACTATTCCCAAAGGCTCCAAGGTCTCTTTCTTAAGTGGTGACACCTAATTTAAACCCCATCATTTTGTATGTGTACTTGGATTTATGCCCAGTATGCATTACTTTGCATTTATTGACATTTAATTTAATTTGCCATTTTGTTGCCCAGTCACCCAGTTTTGTGAGATCCCTTTGCAAATTTTCACAATCTGCTTTGAGCTTAACTATCTTGAGTAATTTAGTACCATCTTCAAATTTTGCCACCTCATTGTTTATCCATTTTTCCAGATCATTTATGAGTAAGTTGAACAGCATTGGTCTCGATACAGATCACTGGGAAACACCACTATTTACCTCTTTCCATTCTTAGAATTGACCATTTATTCCTACCCTTTGTTTTCTGTCTTTTAATCAATTACTTATTCATTGGAGGACTTTCTCTCTTATGCTATGACGGCTTATTTTGAATAGGAGCCTCTGATGAGGGAAATTGTCAAAGGTTTTCTGAAAGGCCAGGTACACTGGATAACCATTGTTCATATGTTTCTTGACCCCACCCCTCAAAGAATTCTAGCAGAGGAGAGAATAGAAACCAGATCAACAGAATGGGCCAAATTTATCCCAGGAAGAAATCCAAAGATATCCAATGAGAAATGAGGAAAGGAAGCATGGGGGTTTGTAGCAGAATCTGGAACTATACAGTGAACTCTTGAACCAGGATGTGAACTATGACTAGGATTTTCAGAACAGCTTAAAGAAATTAGGTGCCCAATTCACCTTGACTACCCAAGGGGATTTATGTACCTAACTCCGTTAGATCTCTTAGAATATCCCATTCTTAATACACAGATATTACTATCATGTGCCCTGTTGTTCCTTCAATTGCCCAAATCAGCCAGATCATTCAGTACAAGACTAGAGTCTTACATTTTTGATTTGGAATGCATAGAAGCCTAGGTAGCAGCTGTAACATATTTTCCTAGTCACTTGAAATGTGCTCAGACACCAACACACTAATGCGAGCCCAAATCTGTAAACCTGGACTCTAAGACACAGGTTTTTCTTTGCCATGAAGACATACTCTCTGTTGGGGTGGCTCCAGGCCCCCGCACGCCGAAGCCGCGGGACCAGGAGACCCTACACAGGCAAGCCGCCAAAGGCAGCCTGCCTGCCATACTTGGGGAGGCAAAATCCCTAAAGCCTCCCCTGCTCTCTGTCTATCTAATCACTGAATTCTTTCTGCATTTGACTACATCTACATGGAATGCTAGGCCAGTGCATATGAAGGCACTTCTCCATTTACACAAAGGTTATAATAAAATGACTCCTCACAAATAACTTACCCCATGATTATGTCACTACTGAGTTTATCCCGGAGTCTTTGGGCAGAAGCTCATTAGTGTTAAACATGGATGTCAACGGAGCAACTCTGCATAGGTCCAGCTGAGCTGGAAGTCAAACACTTACAAACCTTCCATTTATCTTCTCCATGGTGCCTTTAGCCATATTTGGATCCTTGTGTGTATTAACCATTTGCCAAACCTGGATCCCTTCAAAGGGAGAAGTTAAATCCCAGCAACAAAAATAGGATCAAATTTTGACCTCATTTTCCCAAATCAGTTTGTCTTTAGGACACATGTCAAAACCTTGCTCTTCCAGAAAGTCTTTCCATCGTAGGAAAAATGTCAGGGTATTGATGTATGTCTTTAGGTACAAAATAATAAAAGGATGCATATTCAAGGCTCCAGGCACCCTTATTAAGCATAATTAACACAATAAAATCCTAGATGCATTAACATAATAATCTCAACATGAGGTGCCCATGGAAACTCTTTTGTTCCCCTATTTCATTGTGGGGAACAAATCTTCTCCTTCAGAAAACCCCATTTAAGAGACGACATATGGGTAAAACAGGAAAGAACAAAACATTGACTACTGCATGTAACTAATCATTCCTATTCCCCAAGTATATCTACCCCCAGAAAACTAAACGTCTGGAAGAATCAGACAAATATAGATTTTGATTTTATTTACACTTGTGGAATCCTAAATATAAGAACATAAGAGCAGCTGTCAAGGTTCCTTCTCCACTCTGAACTTTAGGGTACAGATGTGGGGGACCTGCATGAGAAGCTCTAAGCTCAATTAACAGCTTAGATCTGGTCTGGCTGCCACCACCCCCAAGAACTCCCTTCCCTGGGTAGCCTTGAGAGACTTCACCAATTTCCTGGTGAACACAGATCCAAAGCCTTTGGATCTTAAAACAAGAATAAATTAGCCATCCCCCTCCTTTCTCCCAACAACTTCTGGTGGATCCAGATCCAACCCCCTTAGATCTAAAAACAAGGAAAAATCAATCAGGTTATTTTCGGAAAAAGAATTTTAATTAAAGAAAAGAAAGGTAAAAGAAAACCCTCTGGGAGAGATTAGCATACCAGCTACTCTCATAGACAACATATTCAAAACACAGAGGATGTTCCCCTGGGCAAAAAATTAATTACATCAATGAAAATACTCAAACACCCAATTTGATTCTTCTTCTAATTGCACAAGACAGGTACAAAGAAATAAATATAAACCTATTTATTCCTTTCTAAAACTTACTACTCTGATAAGAGACTGGTTCCTTGATCTTTTTTACTCCAGCAGAAACTGAAAAAAACCTAAACAAAGGAAACTTCCCTCCTTTCTTTAGAAACATCTTGTTCCTCCATTGGTTCCTCTGGTCAGGTGTCAGCTAGGCTAGGTGAAGTTCTTAATCCTTTACAGGTAAAAGAGGCATTAACCCTTAACTATCTGTTTATGACAGCGGCCATACTGGGTCAGACCAAAGGTCCATCTAGTCCAGTATCCTGTCTTCCAACAGTGACCAATGCCATGTGCCCCTGAGGGAATGAACAGAACAGGTAATCATCAAGTGATCCATCCCCTGGTGCTCATTCCCAGCTTCTGGCAAACAGAGGCTAGGGACACTATCCCTGCCCATCCTGGCTAATAGCCATTGAAGGACCTATCCTCCAGGAATTTATCTAGTTCTTTTTTGAACCCTGTTATGGTCTTGGTCTTCACAACATCCTCTGGCAAAGAGTTCCACAGGTTGACAGTGCTTTGTGTAAAGTATGTTGTCTTTAGGACATGTGTCAAAATCTTATTCTTCCAGAAAGCCATTCCATCCTAAAATAACTGTTTGACTTCAATAGTGTTAGTCTGATTTTTTATTTGTTTGTTCTGTTGGGGTTTTTTTGCCACTGTAAAAGCAGCATTTTGCGTATACAGATC
Organism: Gopherus flavomarginatus; assembly: GCF_025201925.1. NCBI lineage: Eukaryota > Metazoa > Chordata > Testudines > Testudinidae > Gopherus > Gopherus flavomarginatus. The sequence goes on along the minus strand of NC_066627.1, from coordinate 14,973,895 downwards.
AGGCACCATGTTCTCATGGACACAACATTTTCACCTATTGGTTAGATTAATTAGGAAACACAGAATTAAACCATGGTCATGAGAGACAGATGGGCATTTTATTTTTGATGAGTAATCTCCCCTTAGTCAGTTTCTTCGTGGAGCTTTGATCTCATTGTTCCACATCCTGTAGATGATCGGGTTCATCATGGGAGGCACCACAGCATAGAGACCACCCACCACAAGATCCAGACCTGACTGAGACCTGGAGGTGGGTTTCAGGTAGGCAAAGGTCCCAGTGCAAAGTAACAAGGAGGCCACAATGAGGTGAGGAAAGCATGTGGAGAAGGCTTTATGCCGGCCCTACTCAGAAGGGATTCTCAGCACTGTGGTGAAGATCTGAACATAAGACATTACTATTAAAACAAAAAGGCTTAATCCTAAGAGTTCATTAAAGGGAATAACTCCAACTTCACTGAGATAGATAGATAGATGTACATAGATACATAGATAGATAGATTTTCATGGATATGGGTGAAATATTTGTTGTTGTTTTTTCAAAATAGAATTTGCCTGTTTCCCACAGGAATGTAGGAATCACCAGAGTCTAATGCCCATTTCGCTGGGCCCAGTATCAAATGCTGCACCACCCAGAACAGCTGGAGTTGGTGCTGGGGAGCTGCTCTAAGTGCAACCAGTGCAGGATCATTTGCCTGGGTCTGCAGAGAGCCTGAGACAATGGATCTGACAAAGTGGAACTGCCCCAGGCTTTTCCATGGGTGCTCACCTCCCAGCCTCACTGCTCTTGAGAACCCCACCAATTCCACCCCAGCACGGGGCTCTGTGTGCAGGAGGCAGGGAAGAGCACAACTGTCCCCACCACCTCACACAAGCAGATACTATCTGGTGGGCAAGTGAGGACGGGGGAACCACTGCTGTCACTCCATGTGGGCCAGGGTCAAAGGGGCAGAGCCCCATACATGGCCCCGGAGTGTCTGAACCCACCCCTGAGAGTTGGCAGAGATTTATCGGACTAAATGTGCCTCTTTCCCCAGGCTCCAGGGAACAGCCCTGCTCAGAGCAGTGACTCCTGGTGGGATCAGCCCCAGCTGCTATAGAGGGAGAGGCAGGGACCACTCCCTCTCCCATGGACAATTCTGCACTGACCTTCATGTCAGGGAGTTTCCCAGTGGTCTAGAGGCTGGGTGGAGACCTTCACCAGGCAGGTTTATTTCATTCTGTTATCTAACATAACCATGGAGGCTCTCATAATCCATGCCAATGTCTCACCTGCTGAGCTCTTTGTCTCAGTGATACCTTCTGGCAGTGAGTTCCCCATTTCAACTGTGTGTTCAGCCATGCTGGGCAGAGGCCACCCTGGGCACTGTTCAGAACAGGGGGACTGGCTAGGCACAGAAAGGAGGAGAGTGAGAGAGGACGGAAATGATGATCAGGGCTTGCCAATGGGCAGAAGCAGGGGAAATAGTCTTTTGCTAGATGATGAGGGTAGGGGGAAGAAAGCAGGAGTGGGTGGACTGTTCCATGGGCCTCGGACCAGGTCAAAGGAGTGGGGCTGAGAGAGGAGGGAACTAGCAGTCATAGGGGATAAGCAGGGAACTCTGAGGAAGCTGAGTCAGGAACTCTGGGTGAAGGAATTGGCTCAATGATCCTCTCTTCCAAGTAAAACCCAACAGTGATGTCATGGACAATGTCCACATTCCTGATTGAAAGATTTTTTCAGTAATGGTCTGATTTCTGACATTTCAAAACATCGGTACTTTTGGCATTTTTTACCTAATGTAAGATCACATTGAAATAAGAAAAGGAAGCCCACGTAAGGCACTGTAGCACATAACTGGCAGTGCAAAAAATAAAGTTGAAATAATAATTCAAAATGGAAACCACTGTTTAAAATGTTCCCAATGTAAAATGAAAACATTTAATTGAAAATGACATTTTCCCATAAAAAAAATTGATGTCAGTGAAACTGTTTGTTTTGTTGAGAATATTTTTTTGGTCAAAGATTTCTGACCACTTTAGCTGTCTAACAGCTAATGGTCCTGACTGGGAAGCGTTTGTTAATCATTTGCTTACAGTCAATTAGATGTACTTCAGAGCATTGTTGGGTCAGGCTACAGTGGTTAGCACTTTGAGGAACTGAACATGTTAGAAACCCTCAGGGTTAGATTCACAAGAGAGCTGAGGTGCCAACTGCAGCTTTAGGCACCTGGGGCTGGACTCACAAAGAAATATAACCTTGCAATGCTGAGCGGTCTCCACAGCTAAGTGTTAGGTACCTAGAAAATCACTGGGGTTTAAAAAGCCTGCACCTAGTGCTCAATGAATGGGGGATGATGGCACCTCAGAATGGGATCTGTAAACGCCAATGCATTTGGCAGCTCCTCAGCTAAGGCAGCCAATGGGAGATGCAGTGTGCTAAGCCCTGCCCCTCTCTCAGAGGTAGGCACCTAAGCGCCGGCTACAGGGAGGCGTGTCCCACTGCTGGGGAGTCCCAGCTGTGACTCCTCTCCTGGAGTTAGGAGCTTAGGCCATGTTAACAGCGAAGCAAGAGCTCCCTCAGAACCATTAGCCCAGCACTTGGGGTATCATCTGGGAAGTGGGAGACCCTAGATGCACATCCCCACTTCCGTCTCCCACACCCCAGATGAATGCGCTGACCATGTGGCTAAGAGCTACAAGGGAAGTACTCCTGCTCCATCATTCTGTGTGACATGCTTATGGGGTCCCGCTCCGGTAGGCAAACTCTGGGCAGACTTACTGCATTGACCGTGCAGCCAAGTTAAGGGATGAACGTCTGTTGTCCCTGGCTCATGGATTGCTTTGGGGCTTAGGTATCTCTCCTCTCTACCCCCCATCTTCCTGCATTGACTCCCAGAAATGGATCACAGTTGGGAATCCCAAGCAGAGGGAGGCACCTCCCTGCAGCTCAGACTTAAGTGCCAAATTCCCCAAGGGAGGCAGGGCTTTCTGTATGCCTCTTTCCCTGGCATCTCCCCCAGGCTAGCTTAGGCGAGAAGCTGCCTTTGCAATGCCTACATCCCTCTGTGAATCTGGCCCTTGCAGCCTGCTCAGGCTGACTGGGTCACCCAGCATGTCAGGGACACTCCCCTTTGCAACCAGGAACCTCCCCATTCCCCATTGCATAATGTTATCACTCCTAGAATGTGACTGGACAATAATAGGTGACTGGGCTGGATTAGAACCAGTGCTTGGGGGCTTTTCATTGGCCACGATGCCCGTCACTCTCAATGACCTCAGAGAAGGTGGATGGAAATAGGAGGTGAAGGCAGCACAGACAAGATGGGGAAATGGGAAGCTGGATGCTCCTTTCCCACGGGGGGATAGACAAGCCAAGGGATCCCCTCGCCCCAAGGCACTCAGCAGTCAGATTGCCCCAGTGGATTTTGCCTTCAGAATCAGGGGTACAGGGATCCCATGTCAGGCCTGCCCCTTCCCCCAGGAGCCAGTGGCCAGCCCCCTCATGCGGGTGCCAGTGACCAGCGCTCCCCACGATCCTCCCCCTGCCTCGAGGGGCTTGTAGTGAGGGCTCTGCTAATCTCCCTGAAATTAACGTGGAAATGTTGGTCAGTTGGAGTCTGATCTCGTTCACACTGGGCTTACCCACTTTGATACCTGCTGTCATAACATTTTTCCCAGATCTGGACCTTAGCGTCCAAAATATAGGTGTTAGCATGAAAACCTCCAAGCTTAGTTACCTGGGTGACTATCTGTTTATGACACGTCCCCCAAATTGCAGACAGTGGGGAACCTCACTGGCGGCGATTTCCTCCTAGAACTTTAAAATAAACAGATTAATACAACACATGCACCTTTACATATCCCACTAAGTATACAACTAACAGACTTTTACATTTTAAGAACACTTTTTAACTACAGGATTCTGGGAAACTCTCATGGGAGAGTGCATCAGCTACTTTGTTAGAAGCTCCTGAGATGTGCTGAATTTGAAAATCAAAATCTTGGAGAGCTAAACTCCAACGAAGAAGTTTCTTGTTGTTCCCCTTGGCAGTATGAAGCCACTTTAGTGCAGCATGGTCAGTCTGTAGCTGGAACCGCTGTCCCCAAACATATGGGCGTAGCTTTTCCAGGGCGTACACAATGGCATAGCATTCCTTTTCACTGACTGACCAGTGACTTTCCCTCTCAGACAGTTTTTTGCTGAGAAACACGACAGGATGGAAGTTGTGATCCGTTGCTTCCTGCATGAGAACTGCTCCTATACCACGCTCAGATGCATCTGTGGTTACTCGGAATGGCTTGTTAAAGGGCAGGGCACTGAGCACAGGGTCAGACATGAGCGTTGCCTTAAGTTGGGTAAAGGCCTTTTGACACTCATCAGTCCACCTAACTGTAGTTGGCTGGGTCTTTTTGGTCAGGTCGGTCAGTGGGGCAGCGATTTGGCTGTAGTGTGGTACAAATCGCCTGTAGTACCCGGCCAAGCCTAAGAAGGATTGGACCTGTTTCTTTGACTTTGGGACAGGCCACATTTGGATAGCATCCACCTTGGAATGTAGGGGGTTTATGGTTCCTCGACCCACCTGGTGTCCCAGGTAAGTCACTCTGTTTTGGCCTGACACTTTTTGGTCTTAACAGTTAGTCCAGCCTGCCTGATGCGCTCAAAGACCTTTTCCAGGTGTAGTAGCTGTTCGGGCCAGGAGTCTGAAAAAATGGCCACATCATCGAGGTAGGCAACTGCATATTGTCCCAGTCCTGCAAGTAGACCATCTATCAGCCTCTGGAAGGTGGCGGGTGCATTTTGAAGCCCAAAAGGAAGGACATTAAATTCATACACCCCCACATGGGTGACGAATGCTGACCTTTCCTTGGCAGGTTCATCTAGCGGTACTTGCCAGTACCCCTTGGTTAAGTCTATTGTATAGATGAACTGGGCACGTCCCAACTTCTCCAATAGCTCATCGGTGCGTGGCATTGGATAGTTGTCCGGACGAGTTACGCATTTAGCTTACGGTAGTCCACGCAAAAGGGTATTTCCCCATCTGGTTTGGGTACCAGAACCACTGGAGATGCCCATGCACTGGTAGATGAGCGGATTATACCCATCTGTAGCATGTTCTGGATCTCCCATTCTATAGCAGCTTGGGCATGAGGAGACACCCGGTAGGGTGGGGTTCTAATGGGGTGAGCATTACCTGTGTCAATGGAGTGGTATGCCCGTTCAGTCCGTCCTGGGGTAGCTGAGAACAATGGGGCGAAGCTAGTGCACAGCTCCTTGATTTGTTGCCACTGCAGATGTTCCAGGGTTGTGGAGAGGTTCACCTCTTCCACGGCATCGTCTTTTTTCCCATAGTAGTAGACACCTTACGGCCACTCAGTATCATCTCCCTGGACTGTAAACTGACAAACCTGTAAGTCTCTGGAATAGAAAGGCTTGAGAGAATTAACATGGTACACTCTGGGCTTTAGTGAAGAATTGGGAAATGCTATGAGGTAGTTCACAGTTCCCAGGCACTCTTGGACCGTGAATGGCCCTTCCCATGAAGCTTCCATCTTATGGGCCTGTTGCGCCTTCAAGACCATAATCTGATCTCCTACCTTGAAGGAACGTTCTCTGGTATGTTTATCATACCAGGCCTTTTGCTCTTAATGAGCATCCTTTAGGTTCTCTTTAGCAAGGGCTAAAGAGTGTCAGAGGGTGTTTTGTAAGTTGCTTACAAAGTCCAGAATGTTAGTCCCTGGAGAAGGGGTAAACCCCTCCAATTGCTGCTTCACCAACTGTAATGGCCCCTTAACCTCATGGCCATACACAAGTTCAAATGTTGAAAACACTAAACTGGGATGTGGTACAGCCTTGTAGGCAAACAGCAACTGCTGCAGCACTAGATCCCAGTTATTGGAGTGTTCATTGATGAATTTACGTATCATGGCCCCCAAAGTTCCATTAAACCTTTCCACCAGGCCATTGGTTTGATGGCGCTACGGGGTGGCAATCAAGTGGTTTACCGCATGAGTTTCCCACAGTTCTTTCATGGTCCCTGCCAGGAAATTAGATCCTGAATCTGTAAGGATGTCGGAGGGCCAACCTACCCTGGCAAAAATGTCTGTTAGGGCCAGGCACACAGTGTTAGCCCTGGTGTTGCCTAGAGCTACTGCTTCCGACCATCGGGTAGCAAAGTCCATGAAAGTCAGTACGTACTGCTTTCCTCTGGGTATCTTTTTTGGGAAAGGGCCCAGAATATCCACATCTACTCGCTGAAATGGGTCCTCAATTATGGGGAGTGGCTGGAGAGGGGCCTTGACCTGGTCTTGTGATTTTCCCACTCTTTGGCATACCTCACAAGACCAGACATACTTGGCAACGTCCTTGCCCATCCCCTCCCAGTGGAAGGACTTCCCCAACCGGTCCTTGGTTCTGTTCACCCCAGCATCGCCACTGGGATGATCATGGGCTAAGCTTAAGAGCTTCCCCCGGTACTTAGTTGGAACCACCAACTATTTTTGCGGCTGCCATTCTTCCCGGTGTCCACCAGAAAGAATTTCCTTGTATAAAAGTCCTTGGTCTATAGCAAACCGGGATCGGTTAGAAGAGTTGAGAGGCGGTGGGGTGCTCCCTGCCACCACCCAAGCTTTCTGAAGGCTGTCATCTGCTTCCTGCTCAGTCTGGAACTGTTCCCTTGAGGCTGGGGTCACCAGTTCTTCCTCAGACTGTGGACTTGGGCTTGTTCCCTCTGGAAGCGATGTAGGTGATGGGGTTGTTTCCGTTGCTGATGAACCGCTCTCCGCTGGTGCACCTGAGGGTATTTCAGGCTCTGGCTGAGCCCTTTGGGTATGGCTGTCTGTTGCTTCTGCCAGTTCTGGCTCGCTGGCGCCCTCTGGCGTTGAGTTTGAAGATGTGATTGCACTTGCTGGTGCTGGTTGCTGTTCCAGTTCCGGGCCTGGGACTGGAGGTGCTGTGGCTGTTTCAGTCGTTAGCATGGAATCCGGGTCCACTACCTCTGTCTGGATCTCTGGTAACACAGACAGGGCCTCTGTGGACAGCTCAGGAACAGGAATGGGTCTGGAAGCTTGCCTGGTTTGGCTGCGTGTAACCATTCCCACTCTCTTGGCCCACTTCACCTGGTTGGCCAAGTCTTCCCCCAGTAGCATGGGGATGGAATAATTGTCATAGACTGCAAAAGTCCACATTCGTGACCAGCCTTTGTACTGGGCAGGCAGTTCAGCTGTAGGCAAGCCTACAGCTTGTGACATGAAGGGGTAAATTGTCACTTGGGCCTTTGGGTTGATGAATTTGGGGTCTACGAAGGATTGGTGGATAGCTGACACTTGTGCCCCCGTGTCTCTCCACGCAGTAACCTTCTTTCCGCCCACTCTCAAAATTTCCCTTCGCTCCAAGGGTATTTGAGAGGCATCTGGGCCTGGAGATCTTTTGGGTGATGGTGGTGTAATGAACTGCACTCGGTTGGCGGTCTTTGGGCAGTTGGCCTTGATATGTCCCAGTTCATTACACTTAAAGCATCTTCCAGCTGATTGGTCACTGGGTCGAGGTGGGTTACTGGAGACTGGTGAGGTGGAAGAATAGGGCGTCTGTGGCTTTACTTGGGTTGTAGGTGGGGTTTTTGGCTGCCCTCGGTTGTAGGGCTTATTGTCGGTGTGTCCTCTAGGGTATTCGTTGCCCTTGACAGTAGCTTTCTTGCTTTCTGCCACTTCCATCCATCTGGCTCCAATCTCCCCCGCCTCGGTGAGATTTTTGGGTTTTCCATCTTGTATGTACCGTGTTATGTCCTCAGGAATACCATCCAAGAAATGCTCCATTTGTATGAGGAGGCGCATTTCATCTATGGATTTAACATTGTTTCCTGATATCCAGGCCTTATAATTTTTCCCAACGAAGTAGGCGTGTTTGGGAAATGACAGATCTGGTTTCCACTTTTGAGTTCTGAAATGCCGACGGGCATGATCCAGGGTTATCCCTATTCTGTATCTGGCCTTGGTTTGAAAAAGTTTATAGTCGTTCATGTTCTCCTTAGGCATTTCAGCTGCCACCTCTGCTAAAGGTCCACTGAGCTGTGGCCTCAATTCTACCATTTACTGGTCTTCAGAGATGCTGTACCCAAGACAGGCTTTTTCAAAATTTTCCAAGAAGGCCTCAGTGTCATCACCTGCCTTGTAGGTGGGAAATTTCCTGGGATGTGGAACCATAATTGGTGAAGAGTTGTTAGGACTGGCTGGAGCATGTTGCTTAGCCTTTTCTAATTCCATGGCCTGTCGGTGGGTTTCCCTCAGGAGTTCCAACTCTCTCCTGTGGGTAGCCTCTTTTTCTCTTTTCCTTAGCTCCATCTCTTGTAGTTTTTTTTCCATATCTCGCCTGTGCTCGGCATCTTTGATTTGTGCCTCAGCCTCCATTTTTGCCTTAGAAGGCATGGTTCCTGTTTTCTTGTGTTGGGGTGCCCTCTGGTGTTTATTGTCTGAACTGCTGGCTCTGTTGCCTCCTGGGGTCTGCCTAGCAACCGTGCCTTTTTCCCTTTCTTCCTCTAGCTAATCTTTTAAATGTAAAGTAAACCAGAAAAACCACTTTATTTGCATGTGTATTGTGCTGGTACTTGACTCCTAATGGGAGTGCTATGTTTAACAAAAGACCCTTAATAGTTCCTTAATGGTTCCTTGCTTAATATGCAAGCCAAAACTGCAAGAGAGAGCAGAAAAAAAATCTCTCTGGTTCCTTTTAAAACCAAACCCTCTCTGCTTAAAAGCCCCTAGCAGAGAAAAGAAAATAATATTTCTACTGGCTTCTGGATTCTTCTATCTATCCCACCGCTGTGCCACCATGTCATAACATTTTTCCCAGGTCTGGACCTTAGCGTCCAAAATATGGGTGTTAGCATGAAAACCTCCAAGCTTAGTTACCTGATTGGACCTGGTAAAGCTGCCACCAGCCAGGAATCTATACAGTGCCTGGCGCACTGTGGTCTCCCCAAAACCTTTCCTGGGGGACTCCCAGACTCAGATTCCTTGAGTCTCACAACAAAGGGGAATAAACCATTTCCCTTCCCCGTCCTCCCTTCCAGGTGTTCCCTCCCTGGGTTCCTGGAGAGATATACAGAAGCAAGCTCCGTGAATCTAAACAGAGGGATTCCACCCTCCCTGTTTCCAGTCCTGGAAAACAGAAGTACCGAGAGCTAATCTCTCTTCCTCCCTCACCCAGAGGATATGCAAAGTCAGGCTTAGTAAATCTAACACAAAGAGATTTTCCCCCTGACCTCTTCCTCCCACCAATTCCCTGGTGAGCTGCAGACTCAGTTCCCTGGAGTCCCCACTAAAGAAAAACTCCAACAGGTCCTAAAAAGAAAGCTTTATATAAAAAGAAAGAAAAGGACATAAAAAATGGTCTCTCTGTATTAAGGTGACAAATACAGGGTCATTTGCTTAAAAGAAAAAAATGAATAAACAGCCTTATCCAAAATGAATACAATTTAACACATTCCAGCAACTACACACATGTAAATACAAAAGAAAACAATATAAACCTACATCTTACTATCTTTGTACTTACAGCTTGGAAACAGAAGATTAGAAAGCCAGGAGATAGAAAAATCACTCTCATAGCCGAGAGGGCACAGACACAAGACAAAGAACAAAGAACTCACACACAAACTTCCCTCCACCCAGATTTGAAAAAGTTTTGTTTCCTGATTGGTCCTCTGGTCAGGTGTTTCAGGTTACTGGTGTTACCCCTTTACAGGTAAAAGAACATTAACCCTTAGCTATCTGTTTGACACCTGCCAACTCCAGTAGAGATACTAATGGTCTATACCAGGGGTTCTCAGCCTTTCTCTTTTGAGGCCCCGCTCCAACAGGCTATAAAAACTCCACAGCCCACCTGTGCCACAACAACTGTTTTTCTACATATAAAAGCCAGGGCTGGTGTTAGAGGGTAGTAAGAATGGCAACTGACCAGGGCCCCACGCCACAGAGGGCATCGCAAAGCTAAGTTGCTCAGGCTTCGGCCTCAACCCTGGGTGGTGGGATTCAGGGCCCCGGCCTTCAGTCCAGCGCAGCAGGGCTTTGGCTTTCTGCCCTAGGCCTTAGTGAGTGTAGCACTGACCATGCTTGGCAGACCCCCTGAAACCAGCCTGCAGCGCCCAAGGGAGCCCAAACCCTAGCTGAGAACCACTGCTGTAGACCAGGGGTTCTCAACCTTTTTCTTTCTGAGGACGCCCCCAAACATGCAATAAAAATTCCACGGACCACCTGTGCCACAACAACTGGTTTTTCTGCTTATAGGAGCCAGGACTGGCATTAGGGGGCCACAAGCAGGGTAATTGCCTGGGTACCCATGCCACAGGGGGCACCACAAAGCTAAGTTGTTCAAGGCTTTGGCTTCAGCCTCCAGTGATGGGGCTCAAGGCCCCAGGCTTCAGCCCCATACAGCAGGGCTTCAGCTTTCTGCCCTGGGTCCCAGTAAGTCTAACACTGGCCCTGCTTGGTGGACCCCCTGAAACCTGTTTGAGGCCCTCCAGGAGGCCCCAGACCCCTGGTTGAGAACCACTGGTCTACAGCGTTGAGAGATCAGTCTTAGGCCCATTCATTGAGGCTTCCCTACAGTTTATTTACCTGATCCTCTTGGGCATGAATGACTTGACTTTAACGCAGTTACTCCTGATTTACACCATATTGGTGAGAGCAAAATCAAGCTGACTCACTCCTGCTTTCCAATATGTCACATATAGCACCCTGCCCAACACATCTGGGGCTTAATTGTTTATTGCCCGGCATGTTGGGCAATTGCTTATATTTGTGTAAAATTGAGTGCAAAGTGGGTGTCAGATGCTACCTTTCTAGTGCAGCAGAGTTTCACATTCATTTGACACAGATGTAAATGGCTTGGATTGAACTGAGCCATTCAAAGGAAGTCAAGTATCAGAGGGGTAGCCGTGTTAGTCTGGATCTGTAAAAAGCAACAGAGAGTCCTGTGGCCCCTTTAAGACTAACAGATGTACTGGAGCAGAAGCTTTCATGGGCGCCTGACAAAGTGGGTATTCACCAACGAAAGTTTATGCTCCTATACATCTGTTAGTCTTAAAGGGGCCACAGGACTTTGTTGCTTATTCATAGGAAGGACATTTACATTGTGATCTCTCTCCATAATTTTGTGTAGAGGACAGGAATTATAGTCTTTGCTTTCTCTCTCCCACATGTGACCTCCAAGGAAAATCCAGACAATCCACCCTCTTATGCTGAGTGTTAACAACAAAGAAAAGAACTGAACACAAATATTCTCTCCAGATAAAATTATGAGATGCTTCATGGGACCTACATCCCAAAGGACTGTAATGAGGCATTAATATAGGACCTTGCATAGGAGCAAAGACAATTTATCACTCTTCTCACTTCTGCATCACTCATTGACGTGACTCCTTTGTCAGAAGCAAATGAAGGTGCATGTGAGTCTGTTCAGGGACTTCATATTTTTTACCTACTTCATAATAATTCATGGGTTGCAAAGCAGGACAGACAACCAGGGATATTCTCAGCAACAGCAAGTCATTTATTTATTTTGGTATGGTTTCATATTCATTAAGGGCGCTGGAGGATTTTCAAAGGGATATTGGAGCCCAACTGTCATTGAATATTACCATGGATTGAAGTGGTCTTTGTTGATATTCCTGGATTCAGAGTTTCTTAAATAAAGTGATAACTAATCACAGAGATCTGGGAGGTCTGACAGATAGATAGATAGATAGATAGATAGATAGATAGATAGATAGATAGATAGATAGATGTGTTGTAAAGAGAGAGAAAAACGGAATAAAATCTAGTTTAAAAATGCCATCATTACAACTAATTATATTTGCTAAGTTTTTTTCTTCCTGTACCAGATTCCAGGATTTTCTTGTTCATGTGAATAGCTCATTGTGACCTGGCTTTTGCCTCAGCACTTTGCTTCAGTAATCAGTAGAACTTGTAAATATAATGGAAACTTGGGCTGATGCTGACGTTTTCAAAAGTAGAAGGGAGATATGGAGTCCATTCATCCTAGGGATTATTGGCAAATTTTGATTTTTTAGTGCAAAAAAAAAACTTCAAAATGGTTTGTTCAAAAAAATCAATTGGTCAATAAATCGCTCCCCTCTCCATGCTGGAAAGCAGTCACACGGCACAATAAATGTATAATAAAAAACAAATAAAAATAAAATAAATATTTATTCAAAAATCCAGTTTTCCATCATAACAAATGTTGTGGAGGGAAATTTTTGACCTTCTCTACCGATCTTCCTGAAGTGAAGCTGGATTTTCAGAGGATCTCAGCTCCCATTATAGGTGTCTAAGTGAAGTGACCGATCTTTTCAAAGAGCAGAGCAGCCAGAACCTTCTCCTAAGAATGGTAAATTCCTTTGACGATCTGGTTTCATTCTTTGTGTGTCTAAGCAGTATCATAACCTTAGTCCCAGATTTGGACCTTAGCATCCAAAATATGGGGGTTAGCATGAAAACCTCCAACCTTAGTTACCAACTTGGACCTGGTTCTTGCTGCCACCACCCAAAAAATTAGAGTGTTTTGGGGCACTCTGGTCCCCCCTGAAAAACCTTCCCTGGGGACCCCAAGACCCAAATCCCTTGAGTCTCACAACAAAGGGAAATAATCCTTTTTCCCTTCCCCCCTCCAGGTGCTCCTGGAGAGATACCCAGACACAAGCTCTGTGAATCCAAACAGAGTGACTCCCCCTCTCCGTTCCCAGTCCTGGAAACCAAAAGCACTTTCCTCTTCACCCAGAGGGAATGCAAAGTCAGGCTAACAAATCCAACACACACAGGTCTGCCCTGATTTCTTCCTCCCACCAATTCCCTGGTGAGTACAGACTCAATTTCCCTGAAGTAAAGAAAAACTCCAACAGGTCTTAAAAGAAAGCTTTATATAAAAAGAAAGAGAAATACCTACAAATGGTCTCTCTGTATTAAGGTGACGAAATACAGGGTCAATTGCTTAAAAGAATATTGAATAAACAGCCTTATTCAAAAAGAATACAAATCAAAGCACTCCAGCACTTATATTCATGCAAATACCAAAGAAAAGAAACCATATAACTTACTATCTGATCTCTTTGTCCTTACACTTAGAAACAGAAGATTAGAAAGTAGAAACTACTTCTCCAAAGCTCAGAGAAAGCAGGCAGGCAGACAAAGACTCAGACACAAAATTCCCTCCACCCAAAGTTGAAAAAATCCGGTTTCCTGATTGGTCCTCTGGTCAGGTGCTTCAGGTGAAAGAGACATTAACCCTTAGCTATCTGTTTATGACAAGCAGGAGTTGTCAGATGCTGATCTTTTTCAAAAATCAGACCGAGAGTATTTTTTGTGATCCAGTATCTCAGCAGTTAGAACACTAAGCTTCTAAACCTGAGCTGTGAACTTGAATCTCAGTTGACCATCATAAGTTCTTCTTCTTTCGAGATCTCCCAGAAATGTACAAGAATTACACTTGATCAGAAATTCTGTCAATTTTCTTCTTTTAGCAGAAAATTTTCTATCTAGCAAAACTTTTTGTGGAAACTGTTATCTGTCCCCCAAAATCTTCAGTTATGGCAAGGGAAAATTGAACAATTTCAGCCAAGAACAGAAAATATTTCAATCGGGAGGGAAAGGTGTCAGAAAAAGCATTTCACTTACAAAAATCAAAATGTTTTGGGACTTTATTGGATGAAATGTTACAAGTTTCCACTGAAATTTTCAAAAAAGAAAAGAAAAGAAAAGAAAAGTACGTTTTTGCCATTAATTTTTTTTTCATGGCAGTAAGAGGAAACACCTTCTGACCAAGTCTAGGAAGAATCTGTATAGAACCTGAAAGTTACAATAAAAGGTGGCAGAACACATATTAATATGGTTGGATAATGCTGATGTGTCCTCGGTACTCAGAGAATGAGTAACGACTGGCCAGTGTGGTGTATTGATAGGACAAGCTATCATTCTAAGTTTGTGAGGGGTTTCCTGCTCCTAACAGCAGACTAGGGGAAATCTGTTGGGAAGTGTGTGGCTTCGGCATTCACTTTACATAAAGCCAGACTAGGGTAAAATGGGGTGAAATATGTTTCTCTCCTTAGAAAGCAGCCTGCTTTCTCTCTCTCTGGTTTTAGGTTCTTCTGTGTTATTCTCAGAAATGAATGTAGTGTTATATTGCTGCCTTCCAGCAAGAGTATTTTATGTTTTTTATTTAACTTCCTTATGCATAACAGACAGCAGTGTCACAACCTTCCTCTGCATACAAAGTGTTGTAGGACTTATGCATTGGGAAAAGATGTTTGTTTTAGCTCTCTTCATTCTAACTGCATTTTTCTGATGTCTCTTCCTTGTCTTTCCCATTCTTGCCAGATAGGATATGACCAACCAAACATCTGTGACTGAATTCCGTCTCCTGGGATTTTCTGACATACGTGAGCTGCAGATCTTGCACTTTTTGTGTTCCTGTTTGCTTACGTGGCGGCCTTCATGGGGAATTTCCTCATCATTGTCCTCGTGACCCTCGACCATCACCTCCACAGCCCCATGTACTTCTTCCTCAAGAACATGTCATTCTTAGACCTCTGCTACATCTCTGCCACTGTCCCCAAATCCATGGTGAATGCCATCATGCAGTGCCACTCCATTTCTTTCCACAGCTGCTTCCTGCAGTTGTTATTCTTCAGCACATTTGGGACAGCAGAGATGGCCTTGCTGACAGTCATGGCATATGACCGCTACCTGGTTATCTGCAGCCCTCTGAGATACAGGACAGTCATGAACAGCAGAGCATGTGTCCAGATGGCTGCAGGGTCCTGGCTAAGTGGAGCACTGTATTCAGTGTTGCACGTGGGTAACTCATTCAGTTTACCCTTCTGTGGGCCCAACTTTGTCCACCAGTTCTTCTGCGACATCCCACCCCTCCTGCGGCTCTCTTGCTCTGACACACAGTCCAACAAGGTCCACAACATTGTCTTAGCCCTCTGTTATGGCTTTATCTGCTTCATCCTTATCTTTGTGTCCTACATTCACATTTTCAATACTGTAGTGAGAATCCCCTCTGCAGAGGGCAGGTATAAAGCCTTTTCCACGTGTCTGCCTCACCTGATTGTAGTCTTCTTGTTCATTGGCACTGGATTCTTCATGTACATGAAGCCAAACTCTAGGGCCCCATCCACTCAAGACATGTTGGTGCCTGTGCTCTATGCTGTTGTACCACCGGTACCGAACCCTATTATCTACAGCCTCAGGAATAAAGAGATAAAAGCAGCACTGAGAAAAGTGAAAAGGCAAGGGTGGAATATGACCACATATTTCCGATGATCTGCTAAAAAAAAATCAGAAAAGCATAGCAGAAGGTATCCAGATACTATAACAATGGGTGAAAAAATAAATAGTTGAGGTTGGGATTATTAGATAGATAGATAGATAGATAGATTCAGGATGTATCAACGTTTATATTTCTCTCCATATGTCAGGAAATATAAGTTTCTTCTATTTTATCTTACTCCTAGTGATGCTCAGAAAGCATCCTGGAAATATTTTTTCATATGTAAAATTTAGACTTTCCTTAGACAATCTCAAAACCAGTGTGTGACCTTCAGTAAGTCATTTGAATCTCCCTATGCCCCAGTTCCCCTTATGTAACATGCAGGTGATTGGGACAAAAGGTCAAAATTTTAGGGGAAAAAAAAGTGATGGAAGGGAAATGGAGGGGATAATGGAAATGAGGTATTTTGTCTTGATCTGTAGGCAACTGACCCTCTGACTCCCCAGGCGAATGCCTTCCAGATCGATCTGATTTCCCCAGTGTGCAACCTGGCTCCCAGGAGCCTTCTCCACCTATGCCTCATACATAAGGCTATGTTTTAGTCATGGATATTTTGAGTAAAAGTGATGGACAGGTCATGGGCAGTAAACAAAAATTCATGGTCCTTGACCTGTCCATGACTTTTACTATATATCCCTGACTAAAACTTGCAGGGGGCTTGTCAAAGTATGAACCCCCGCTCTGAACCTTAGTGTCCAAAAGATGGGGTACCTGCATGAACCCCCCTAAGCTTAATTACTAGCTTACAAATGGTAGAGCTGCCACCACCCAAAAATATAGTGTTTTGGGGCACTTTCTGGCCCCCAAACCCTTCCCTGGGGACCCCAAGATCCAAACGCCTTGGATCTCAAAACAAAGGGAAATAAACCATTCCCCTCCTTTCTTCCTCCCAGATTCTCCCCTCCCTGGGTAATACTGTGAGATCCCTGTGATTCAACTCCTTGAATCTTAAAACAGAGAGGAAATTCACCTTCCCCCCCTTCTGTCCCGCTCCCAGACTCTCCCTGAGAGAGAGACAATAATCCTAACACAGAGAAATCAGGCTTTTCCTTTCTCCCACCAATTCCCTGGTGAGTGTAGACTCCCTCCCCTTGGGTCTCACACAAGAATAAAAAAACAATCAGGTCCTTAAAAAGGAAAACTTTTAATAAAAGAAAGAAAAAAGTAAAAATTGTCTCTGTAAAATAAAGATGAAAAATGTTACAGGGTCTTTCAGCTTATAGACACTAGAGAGAATCCTCCCCCCAGCACAAATACAAGTTGCAGCAACAGAGATACAATCCTTCCAGCAAAATACACATTTGCAAAATAAGAAAACAATTAAAAGACTAATCCACCTTTCTAACTGGTACTTACTAAATTGAACAGGAGATGCTGTTTCAGAAAATTGGAGAGTCTGTATACATGTCTGGTCCCTCTCAGAACCCAGAGAGAACAAAAAAAACAAACAAACCCAGAAAGCACAAAGGCTTCCCTCCACCGAGATTTGAAAATATCTTGTCTCCTGATTGGTCCTCTGGTCAGATGTTCCAGATTTACTGCTAGTTAACCCTTTACAGGAAAAAGAGACATTAACCTTTAACCATCTGTTTATGACAGGGCTGCACAGGTGCACTGTGGGTGCTGGGGGAGGGCAGCACAGGTGCTGGGAGGGATGTGGGCAGCAGCATGCAGGCCGTGCTGCCACTGGTGCTGGGGGGGTTGGCGGAGCTCCCTACCTGGCTCCATGTCTCTTCCCCCCCCAGCAGCAGTACAGTTTGGGTATAGGTGGGGGCAAGGGATTGGGACATGGGACGGGGTGAGGCAGGCTCTGGGCGGTGCTTGCCTCGGGGGCTCCCTCATTCAGCAGCTAGGCAGAGGTGTGGCAGCACTCATTGGCCAAGGAGGCCAATCCCAGTTTTGAGCCTAACTGCAGGAAAGTGGATAAAGCTTCATAAACAATTATTATAACCTATAGCAGCAAATGTTGATGGGAAAAGCTACAAAAGGGAGACAGAGAGACTGGATTAGTCTGAAGAAAAAGGCCTCCTGATATAATCAAGGACTGTGTTAAGATTGCATGCCTGGTACACAGGGTAAGTGTGGGACTGGAAATCAATGGACCCAAATTGGTGGGTCAGAAATTAGTTCTAAATGATGGACACAATCATTAGGGGATCTCTTTATTTCTTTATATCTTCTGGTCTTTAAAAGGAAACTTCAGAGGTAAAATTGAGGGATGGTGACACAGATGTGGACTCTGGCTGACTGAAAGACAAGGAAAGGGAAGAAGTGAGCTTCACAATCTTGGCTGCCACCTCCACCATTTGCTGGGATCCCAGTGTCCGCCGTGACACTATTGGTCCTTTGTCATCCTAATCCTGAGAGATGTTCTCATCAGATCAGGCCAGAGAGAGGGATTCAGATGATATTGCCCATTCAACTGACTCCAGCTCAAGCTCAGCCACTACCCGAGATGGGAGACTTTGCCGTTCCCCCCGACTCATATGCCCTTTTTCTTCCCCACCTTTTTCCTTTTCTTTTTTCTCCCTCTCCTTTTTCCTTCTGTCTATTAAAAGTCTGGCTTAGCTGGCCAAGATGGCATCTTCTGTTACATTTCTGTAAACCTTTGACCAAAGAGGCAGCTAAAAGCAATGTCCCAAACAGCCTAAGAACATAAGAAAGGCCATACTAGGTCATACCAAAAGTCCATCTAGGTCAGTATCCTGTCTTCTGACACCGGCCAATGCCAGGTGCTTCAGAGGGAATGAACAGAACAGGTAATCACAAGAGATCCATCCCCTGCTACCCACTCCCAGCCTCTGGAAAACATTCTGGCTAATAGCCATTGACCGACCTATCCTCCATGAACTTATCTGGTTCTTTTTTGAACCCTGACATAGTCAAGCTACACAGACCAGAGCCCAGCAACCCCGCAGGCCCACTATCCCGGTGGAATCCCAGAGGCCCCGGTACACCGGCTAGAGCCCTGCAACCCCGGAGACCCGCTCTCCCGCCCAGAGCCCCACAACCCCGCAGCCCTGCTTTCCTGGCCAGAGCTCCACAACCCCGCATCCCCACTCCTTCGGCCGGAGCCCCACAACCCCATGGTCACACTTCCCCAGCCGGAGCCCCGCAACCCCGTGGTCCTGCTACCCCAGCTGGAGCTCCGCAACCACTCGGGCCCGCTATCCCAGTAGTAGCGCGGCAGGTCCCGTGGCCCAGCTACACTGACCCGAGCCCCACAGCCCCGCTGCTCCGCTATCCCGACTGGAGCTAGGAGGCCCTGCTACCCCGGCGGAGCGCCGCTACTCCCGTGGCCCCGCTATCCCGGCCAGAGCCCCTCAACACCGCTCCTTCGGCCGGAGCCGAGCAACACTGTGGTTCCGCTCTACCGACCAGAGCCTGGAGGCTCCGCTACCCAGGCTAGAGCTCCACAACCCCATAGCCCCGCTCTCCCGGCCAGAACCCCGCAACCCCTTAGCCCCGCTACCCAGGCCGGAGCCCTGCTACCCCGGCCAGAGCCCCTCAACCCCGCAGCCCCACTCCTTCGGCCGGAGCCCAGCAACCCTGCAGTTGCGCTCTCCAGGCCGGAGCCAGGAGGCCCCACTATCCAGGCTAGAGCCCCGCAACCCCCTAGCACCGTTCTCCCATCCAGAGCCCCGCAACTCCATAGTCCCGCTCTCCCAGCCGGAGCCCCGCAACCTCTCGGTTCCGCTCCACCAGCCGGAGCACCGCAACCCGGCGGTCCTGCTACCCCGGTGGCAGAGTGGCAGGGTCTTGCGGCCCTGCTACACTGACCCGAGCCCCGCAAAGCCACGGCCTTGCTCTCCTTGCTCGAGCTCAGAGGCCTTGCTATCCCGGCTAGAGTCCCGCAACCCTGGAGCCCCGCTACCTTGACCAGAGCTCCTCAAACCCGCATCTCCGCTTTCCTGGCTGGAACTCCACAACTCCGCAGCCCCACTACCCCAGCCGGAGCCCCTCAACCCCACGGCCCTGCTCCCCCGGCTGGAGCCCGGAGGACCCGCAACTCCAGCTAGAGCCCCGAAATCCTAGAGCCCCGCTCTCCCGACCGGAGCCCCACAACTCTGTGGTCCTGCTACCCCTGTGGCAGCGCGGCAGGTCCCGCAGCCCCGCTACAATGACCAGAGCCCAGCAACCCAGCGGCCCCGCTCTGTCGGCCTGAGCCCAGAGGCCCCGCTACCCTGGCTAGAGCGCACAACCCCATATCCCCCCTCTCCCAGCCAGAGCCCCACAACCCCTTAGCCCTGCTCTCCCAGCCAGAGCCCCACAACCCCACGGTTCCATTCCCCCGGCCGGAGAACCACAACCTCTTAGTCCCGCTCTCCACGCCAGAATGCCGCAACCCTGCGGTTGCGCTCCCCCGGCAGGAGCCCGGAGGCCCCGCTACCCAGTCTAGTGCCCCGCAAACCCATAGCCCCGCTCTCCCGCCCAAAGCCCCGCAACCTCTTAGTCCCGCTACCCTGGACGGAGTCCCGCAACCCTGCAGTCCTGCTACCCCGGCCGGAGCCCCTCAACCCCGCGGCCCCGCTCTCCCAGCTGGAGCCCTGCAATCCCGTGGTCCCGCTCCCCTGGCCGGAGCCCCGCAACTCCGCATCCCTGCTCCTTTGGCCGGAGCCCCACTGCCCCGGTCCCCCGGTCGGAGCGTGGCAAGTGTGGCTGCCCAGCTCCCGCGACCGGAACCCCGAGGCCCTGCTACCGTGAGGCCCAGCTACCACCGCCCGAGCGCGGAAATCCAAAGTTTCGCCCGGAGAGTACATGCCCTACGAATCGGTCCCGCACTGGCTAAAGCCAACCCTGGAGCTGGGAAGAGGTTTAAGTCCCTGATCTCGTTGAGGGCTTCTTTGTAGGAACAATGAGTTCACAGCCAGCTGGTGAGTGAAACGACTCTGCTCCAACCCGCTGCAGACTAACTGTCCCTACGCACCCTGTTGACATGCAGTAACAGTTGGTTACAGCACTTTGATCCAGTGCTCTTTGAAACAGGACAAGATCAGCAGGGTCACATGAACAGTTAGCCCACTGGCTAGTGCAGTGTAGATTCACATCCCAGCTTGCGGCATATTAAATGTTCATGTACACAAGCCCATAGTCCTTTACATTCCAGCCAAGCCTGCCCAAGGAGGGGAGCAGGGAGCGCCCATCTGTAGAGTGGATCCCTGGCTGCTAGGAACTGCAGAGAGACACAACAACTCAGGAAATCCAACAAATAGACATGGAAATGGCCACTGGATAATACAATGATTGGTTGACAGATAATGACCCATGATGCCTCATTCTGGAGGATCAAAATCATCACAAGTTGGGAAAAAATCCACAAAAACTGTCACAGTAAGTTTGCTATTTCAGTTACATATGATACAGTTTTAATATATAGAAAAAATTTAAGAATATATATATATATATATATATATATATATAAAACAAGTGGGGCTTCTTAAGACTTTCGCCATCAATCCTCTAAAGCATACTGAACCTGAGAGATTTTTTTTAAGCAGAAAAACAATTGATTTTTCAAGAAGTCCCCAAAATCCCTAAATTGTGGGGTTTTGGTGACCAAGAACCAAACCTATTCAGCGACAAATGGCTGAAAACTGAACATTTTCAACAGTTACTCCCCCCTACCAAGGAGTTTTCTTTTTTCTGTGTATCTAGAAAAAGCAGAAATCCTATTTTTGCTTTACATATCTAGATCTATAGATATGCAAAAATAGATATAGATATAGTTGTATATACATACACACAGAGGGGGTCGCTGAGACTTATTTGGAAAAGTTCTTGGCTTGAAAACCTGATTTTGCTTTCAAATGAATTTAAAGAGAAAATTTCTGGCCACCTCACCCTACATTGGAAACATAGCATTAAGTTCAGTTGAGGAACACTGATATTGTCCACTGACGCCATAATTTCAAAACCATTCATTTTATTGCAGCCATTTTCATTTCAATTTCACAGGGAAGCTGTAGAATGGCAAAGCTGAGTAGCAGCAAAGCTAAGAGCCCAGAGAATGTATTCTAGACACACTAGTACTTTTACAGTCAAGGTCAGAGTTGAACCAGGCAGCTAAAGTTTGACCCTGCCTGGGGACATACAAGGTGTAATGGGTCTAAAAACCAGATCTCCTGGTGTAGCTTCATAGCCACTGTACAGCACTGCCACCAGCGGAGTACAAAATACTGTAAGTGAGTGCAGAGAACATACACATGGTAAGACATAGACTATCCCTCACAGAGCTCTCAGTCCTAGTGGACCAGGCAGAAAAAGGGAGGGAGGGGAAACAGAGTCACAGGGAGGGGAAGTGACTGGCCCAAGCTCACACAGCAGATCAGTTTAAGATTCAAGAAAAGAATCCAAAGAATGTCTTGTAGCATCAATAGCTCTTCTCCTTCCCTGGTGTTTACTCCTTGCTGTATTCACAGAAGGCCTCAACATTTCCAGGCTAAAAAAGCTGAACTCTTTTAGCCACCTCTTGTAAAACAGGCTCCTCATTGCCACAATAGGACAACTGTCATTCCTAGGAGTCATTAATTCGGAATGTAATTTTATTCCATTTTAATGCTGCATTGCATTGAGCCCCATCTTGGAACAGATCCTCAGATAGTGGGAATGGACAACGTTCCATTAACTGTAAGAGAACTAGAGCAATTAACACTCATGTGATAATGCACCTGACAAGTGATCTGATTGTCAGAGGTCAGGAGCACTCTAATCCTAAGCCTTGTCCTTCCCTCCACAGAGGCAGCACACAATGAACTGAGAAGGAAAATGTCCAACCACACCACCGTGACCAAGTTCCATCTCCTGGGATTCTCTAAAATAAATATCAACATATATAAAACCCCAAACTCTCCTTTCCCAGGCAGAGCCTTTTTCCCCCAAAAGGAGAAGAATCAAAGGTTCCATGAAGTCCATTAGAGACCTTACTATGGCTATTGATTTTGTGTGCAAGGTGCTTAGGTAGCATGATGATGGGTGGCACTATAAAACCCTAAAATAGATAGATAGATAGATAGATAGATAGATAGATGCCAATTTTTCCATTCATTATTCTCTTTGTCTAGTTGGTCAGATCATGCAGCTTCAACAGAGGTGAAGCTGTTTATGGGAATGTGTCAATTTCCTCAAAGCATTCAATGGAAACCAGGTGTAGGAGAAGGAGAAAGCCCTTACACCAGGCTCCATGTTTCAGGCTAAGGCCTAAATAAAAGTCAGGCCCTGCTGATGTAAAGCCAAGTTAGCAAGAGTTAGGCTTTGAGCAAAAATCAGGCCTTGTTACAAAGCAGAGGCCTGCTTGCAGAGTCACTGTCTGGTATGTGAACTTGGCAAGAATAGGGCTAGCGCTGCAAAAACAGAACACTCCGAAGAAATGCTTGCACAGTACACGCACCCCAGAAGGGCGGTATCAATACACCCCGATATCAGGCATGATATAAACACACTCCCTGAAGGTGATTCAGGGACACACCAACCCCTCCTAAGGATAAGGTCAGGATGACAGGATGATGGATAGAAATGTTTTGACCGAACCAACAGGTACAAGGTAAAGGGTGGTAACTAAATACGTCAGAAGGTCTCATAGACTCAAAGACTCATAGGTCAGAAGGGACCAATATGATCATCTAGTCTGACCTCCTGCACAAGGCAGGCCACAGAACCCCACCCATCCACTTTTATACAACCCCTAATCCAGGACTGACTTATTGAAATCCTCAAAACTGGTTTGAAGACCTAAAACTGCAGAGAATCCACCAGCAAGCGAACCATGCCCCATGCTGCAGAGGAAGGCGAAAAACCTCCAGGGCCCCTGCCAATCCGCTCTGGAGGAACATTCCTTCCCGACCCCAAATATGGCAATCAGCTAAACCCTGAGCATGTGGGCAAGACTCACCAGCCAGCACCCAAGAAGGAATTCTCTGCAGTAACTCAGTTCCCATCTCATCCAACATCTCCCCGCAGACCATTGAGCAGACTTATCTGATGATAATCCAAGATCTATTGCCCAAATTAAACTATCCTATCATAACATCCCCTCCATATACTTATCAAGCTTAGTCTTGAAGCCAGATAAGTCTTTTGCCCCCACTACTTCCCTTGGAAGGCTGTTCCAAAACTTCACTCCCCTAATGGTTAGAAACCTTCGTCTAATTTCAAGTCTAAACTTCCTAATATCCAGTTTATACCCATTCGTCCTCGTGCCTACATTAGAACTAAACTTAAATAATTCCTCTCCCTCCCTAATGTTAACCCCCCTGATATATTTATATAGAGCAAGCATATGCCCCCGCAGCCTTCTTTTGGCCAGGCTAAACAAGCCAAGCTCTTTGAGTCTCCTTTCATAAGGCAGGTTTTCCATTCCTTGGATCATCCTAGTAGCCCGTCTCTGGACCTGTTCCAGTTTGAATTCATCCTTCTTGAACATGGGACACCAGAACTGCACACAATATTCCAGATGGGGTCTCACCAGCGCCTTATATAACGGTACTAACACCTCCTTATCCTTGCTGGAAATACCTCGCCTAATGCATCCTAAAATCGCATTTGCTTTTTTAACAGCCGTATCACATTGGAGGCTCATAGTCATCCTGCTATCCACCAATACCCCAAGGTCCTTCTCCTCCTCCGTCGCTTCCAACTGATGCGTCCCCAACGTATATCTAAAATTCTTATTATTAATCCCTAAGTGCATGACCTTGCACTTTTCACTATTGTATTTCATCCTATTACTCTTACTCCAGTTTACAGGGTGGTCCAGATCTTCCTGAATAGTATCCCTGTCCTTCTCCGTGTTAGCAATACTCCTCAACTTTGTGTCATCCGCAAACTTTATTAGCACATTCCCGCTCTTTGTGCCAAGGTCAGTAATAAAAAGGTTAAATAAGATTGGTCCCAAAACCGATCCTTGAGGGACTCCACTAGTAACCTCCTTCCAGCCTGACAGTTCACCCTTCAATACGACCCCCTGGAGTCTCCCCTTTAACCAGTTCCTTATCCACCTTACAACTTTCATATTCATCCCCATCTTTTCCAATTTAACTAACAGTTCCCCATGCGGAACTGTGTCAAACGCCTTACTGAAATTGAGGTAAATTAGATCTACCACATTTCCTTTATCTAAGTAATCCGTCACCTTCTCAAAGAAGGAGATCAGATTGGTTTGGCACGATCTACCTTTAGTAAATCCATGTTGCAATTCGTCCCAATTACCATTGACCTCTATGTCCTTGACTACTTTCTCCCTTAAAATTTTTTCCAAGACCTTACATACTACAGACGTCAAGCTAACAGGCCTATAATTACCCGGATCACTTTTATTCCCTTTCTTAAAAATAGGGACTACGTTAGCAATCCTCCAGTTGTGCGGCACAACCCCCGAGTTTATCGATTGCTTAAAAATTCTCGCTAACGGGCTCGCAATTTCACGCGCCAGTTCCTTTAATATCCTCGGATGGAGATTGTCCGGGCCCTCCAATTTTGTCCCATCAAGCTGTTCAAGTTTGGCCTCTACCTCAGTTGCGGTAATATCCACCTCCATATCCACATTCCCGCTTATCATCCCTCCATCATTGCTAAACTCCTCACTAGTCTTATTAAAAACTGAGGCAAAGTACTTATTTAGATATTGGGCCATGCCTAGGTTGTCCTTAACCTCCATTCCATCCTCAATGTATAGCGGCCCCACTTCTTCTTTCTTTGTTTTCTTCTTATTTATGTGGCTGTAGAACCTTTTACTATTGGTTTTGATTCCCTTTGCAAGGTCCAGTTCAATGTGGCTTTTAGCCTTCCTCACTTTATCCCTACATGTTCTGACCTCACCAAGGTAGCTTCCCTTGCTAATCCTGCCTTTCTTCCACTCCCTGTAAGCTTTCTGCTTTCTCCTAATCCCCTCTCTGAGTTGTTTGCTCATCCAGCTTGGCCTACAACTCCTGCCCATGGTTTTTTTCCCCTTTCTTGGGATGCAGGCTTCCGACAATTTCCGCAGCTGTGACTTAAAGTAATTCCAGGCCTCCTCCACATTTAAATCCGCAAGTTCCTCCATCCAATCCACTTCCCTAACAAATTTCCTTAACTCTTTAAAATTAGCCCTCGAGAAATCGAAAACCCTAATCCGAGATCTACATTTGTTTATCCTTCCATCTAGTTTGAACTGAATCAGCTCATGACCACTTGAACCAAGGTTATCCCCTACCACCATTTCTTCTACGAGGTCCTCACTGCTCACGAAAACCAAATCTAGAATGGCATCCCCTCTCGTAGGTACTACAACTACTTGATGAAGAAATCCATCCGCTATCACATCCAGAAAAATCTGACCCTTATTATTCTTGCAAGCACTCGTCCTCCAGTCTATATCCGGGAAGTTGAAGTCTCCCATAATCACACATTTCCCCTTTGTGTTTACTTCATTAAAGACATTAAAGAGATATCTATCCATATCGAAATCAGATCCCGGTGGTCTATAGCACACTCCAAGCACTATCTCAGGGGAAGCTCTAGTTGCTTTTTTACCCAGTGTGATTTTTGCCCAGACAGACTCGGTCTTATCCATTCCATCGCTTCTTATTTCATTACAGTTAATCTCATGACATTCTTTCCCCCGTCGCACAGACCTTCTGCCACCAGCATCACCCGTTAATCTGGTTTCTACTCCACTATTCCTCCTTGGATCAATTCTTTGGTCCGCAAGGGTATTCCCTCTCACTTTGTTTACTTCCCTCTCCAGGTTATATTCTGGCGTGGAGATCTCCTGAACATCTCCCAACCATCTCCCCCGACTTCCTAGTTTAAAGCTCTCTTGATGAGGTCTGCGAGCCTCCATCCCAGAATTCTATTTCCCTCCTTACTTAGATGAAGTCCATCCTGAGCGAACAGTCATCTGTCCGTAAACACTTCCCAATGACCGTACATCCCAAAGCCCTCCTTGTAACACCAATGCCTGAGCCATCTGTTGATTGCCATAATCTTGTCACTCCTTCGTCACCCTGCTCTAGGAACCGGCAGAATCCCACTGAAGATCACCTGAGCCTCGATTTCTTTGAGCGTCTTCCCCAGTCTGGCATAATCCTCCTTGATACAGTCCAGCGAGTAACTAGCCGTATCATTTGTTCCCACATGAAGGACAATCAACTGATTCTTTCCCGCTCCTGCTAGGATCTTATTCAGCCTCTGGTCCACATCCTGTATCTTAGCCCCTGGCAGACAGCACACCCTTCTGTTCTCCCGATCAGGTCTAGTTACAGGCCTGTCTATTCTTCTCAGTAAAGAGTGTCCAATCACGTAGACTTGCCTTTTCCTGGCGACAGTGTGATTCTCCGGTCTATCCCCCACACCAGCTTGCCGCAAGTCCTCTCGATTTGTATTCACCCTTACAATCCTCCTAGGGCTCATACTTGGTGCCGCCTTCATTGACTCCTCCCCTCCTTCTGCAGGACTAGCTGCTCGTCTCTTTTTCTTTGCCCTCTCTCCTTCAGCAGCCTGCTGTGCTCCATCTTCATTTCCCAACTCAGCAAACCTGTTCCTGAGTTCTATTTCTCCATCGCTGGCCCGTCTTCTTCTCTGCCTGGTTCTCCTAGTCACATACTTCCACCATCCACTTTCCTCACCCAGCAGCCGCTCCTCAGAGTTCTTTGGTCCTGCTTCTATCCGCTCATCTGAGATTATCCCCTGCGCCTCATCATGTCTGTGTTCCATCATCTGCTCAAACCCCCTTCTAAACTCAGCCAGAGTTTCCACCTGCATCTCCAGTCCTCTTATCTTTTCTTCCAGCAGCTCTATCAGGCGGCACTTCATGCAGACAAAACTCCTTTCAGGTGCTCCCTCCAGGACCATGTACATGCCACAGCTACCGCATCCGGTCATCCTCAGCATGTCTCTACCTGTTGCCTCTGCCTCCATCATACCCTTCCACCTCTGTGCCTGGCGGTCAATATGTAACTTGTTTGTATCAGTGTATAGAAGAGGGGTCACAGAGGTGGTGTCTTTGTCTGGCTGAGGGGGGAGAAGAAGGCCCATTGTAATGGGCATACGTGTCTTAGTATCCCTGTACAATCTATGGGGTGCTATTACTGTTCTTCATTGACAATAAACCTGGCCTAGTGCCTTGGCCTCTGAACTGAGTCTGTGGTCTTCTTGGGCAGTTCGATTAGAGCCTGCCGTACTGGCTACCTGCCCAGAGCCAACGCAGCGCACAGAGAGAAGGAAACACCCCAATGGCCCCCTCCTTCAGGGAGTCCTCTGAGAAGGTAGATCAGCACTGTATATTGCTAACACTGTTGTAAGCATCACAAAGCATTTTGGGGAGGGTCAAAGTTGTGTGAGTGGAAAGTGGAAGTTTCCTTTGCAGAGTCCGAGAGGCCGAGGGGGGGAGAAAGAAGAAAAGCAGAGAACGGGTTAACTCAACACTGCAGCTAGCAAGCTCAGTCTGAATATAAGAAGCTGACTCCATCCCAAGGCCATTTGCTACCTGACAAGACAGAAGAGGGAAATCTAATCCCCCCCACCTCCCGGACTAGCCGTGGGAAGGAGAGTTGTTGAAAGAAATGCAGGGGTCTGAGAAAGGAAAGCGATGGCAAAGGCCAAACAGGAACAAACAGAACTGTCTCACAGCCCTGAAGCTGATGTATTTTGGGGAAAGCTGAGGAAGCCGTGGAAGGTTGGTTTGAACTGGTACACAGAGCATGGAGAACAAAGGTTCCTGAAGGAGACGCCCCGCGAAAGAACCCAGGACTTAAAAACCCTCCTGAGAGCTGAAGCAAATCGGAGAACACTGCAGATTCTTGGATGACCTGGGCCCAGGACAGCACTCCCATCCACCTTTCCCCCCTTCTTCTTTTCTTCTTACATTACACCCAGGCTTGGCCAGTTTTGGGTTGGGCATATGTGAATATGAAAGTGGGCTAGGACTTGGGGCATTAATGTTTTCTTCCTTCCTCTGAGTGATGTGGAAGCATTTCCAGTGCTCTCCACTGTTATTTTATTATTTTGTCAATAAAGCTTTAAAAATTAGATCCTTGGTGTGTGCTTTGTCATCTCCTCCCCAAAAGATCCTATAGCTCCAGCCTGATCAACTGTGGGCCCTGGGCAGATTAGTAATGAAAATCTGTAACAAGAACACAGACACAGCCAACAACTGACAACACCAGACAGGAAGTCAGGCTATCTGGCTGGCCAGTGTGTCTCCCCCTGGGGTCCTGTCACTCCAGCTGCCAGCCAACCTGCTCCACAACTGCCTGGCTGCCAGGCTCACGAATCCTTAGCAGTCCACCTCACAGGGCATTTGGTAGATGGGGCTTGCCAGGCAACTGCCTCCCCAAGCTAAAGGGGAGACTGCGTGACTGCCCCATGTGTCTCCCCAGTCCCATGACCCCTCCTGTCCCCTGCACCCAGCCCATGGCCACAGCGCTCTCCCCAGCCCATTTTAATTGTGGGAGGATGAGGGAGGGAAGGCTTCTGCCTATGAGAACCTGGTTGGGACACTCGCTTTCACATACACACACACACACACACACTCAACTCACCAGGGAGAGCAGCGAAATGTTCCAGAGGGAGGCATAGGGAGAGAAGAATATAGCCCCTCTTCTTCCCCGCCCATAGCAGGCCAATATCCGGTGGCACTTGACCCCCACTGGCAGGATGGAATTTCTGGAGAAAGAGCCATCAGATCCAACAGCCCAAGTGGTCACAGCTTGGGCTGCTCTGAATTAGGGAAAACAGGGACTCTCACAGGGCCCCCAGCTGTTGGCTACAGAGTCACTATCTTTGTCCCAATGAGGAGTTAATTATTTAGACAAAGTTGAATGGTTCCAACAAGAAAAATGGAGGAAAAGCCCAAGACTTTTTCCATCCTGATGTTTAGGACACTTGTCTGGAAGGAGGGAGAGCCAGGTTCAAGCCCTTGCTTCTGACATCTAGAGAAAGGTCCCTCCTGGGGAGGCTATAGGCATGTTTCTGGTGAGTGAGGGAAGACTGCACAGCTGCTTCCAGAGCTTCTATATGTTCTGTTGAAAAAATTAAGACTTTAGACCCTTGGGCTAATCATCTGGCCATGTAGGCTTAGGATGAGTAATGAAAAATAAAATACCAAGGGGCTTTTAGAAATCTTTCTGAATGAAGGCTGGGATATTTGAAAGGGTCTCCAGGATCTAGGTGGGTCACACGCATTGTTCAGTCAATGGGCACCTGATTCTTTTAAGCCGTTCTGACAACCCTTGTCACAGATCACAGCCTGTAGTAAGAATTCACTGTATTGTTCCAGACTCTGCAGCACCCACATCCCTTTGTTCCCACTCTAATTACACAAGATGCTGCAGGTCCCTCAACTGGGCCAACCTCGTTCCTGGTGCCTTTCCATGAAAATCAATGGATATGAACCTAGGATAACTTTGGCCCATCCTGATAAGATGTTTTCCAATAATTCCCCTTCTAATTCCCAGTGGGGATAATAACAGCTCTGCACTCCCATGGGGTTTTCCTAGGGGATTCTGCTCTCAGTCTGATTGCTTTGGTTGCTATCAGTACCTGAATCCTCAGGCTGATATGTCCCTTGAACACCATTCAGAAGCTTAATGCTGTGTCAAGGCCTGAGACTAGATTGTGCCCCCATAAGAAATCATTAGAAAGCAGGACAATTCCTGGCCTCAGCCCCCACTGGACGTGTGAAAGGACATGATGTCTCAGTTCATATCCCATTTCCATGTAACTGTTACAGACATCTCAGAGCAGGAAGGTACAGGCTGGCTTGGAAGATAAGAGATGAAGCAGCTGCTTTCATTCCTAGACCAACTGTCCCAACCCAACCCCACTGAGCAGTAATCAGATCCACAAAAGGATTTAGATACTTAAGTGGAAAATTTACATGCTCAAAACCTCTGCGCAACTGCTGCCTAACCCTGTAAGTGCCTATGTTTCCCTGGCTACAGACAATTACAGTTTCATGCTACATGAGTTTGCAGATGGTGACACAGTGGCCATATAAACCCAAGGTTTGTTCTATTAGGTTCTTTTGGCAAATCACAGGCTTAATATTTCTGAAATTCAGGAGAACCCCAGGCCTTGGAAGCTAACAAGATACAGACAGAACCAGGATTGCAAAAGGACTTAGGCACCTAACTGTTCTAATAGGTACCCAGTGGGATTTACAATTCACTTAAGCAGACTAGGTGCCTAAGTGCTATTGAAAGTGAACAGGACTTAGCCACCAAGCTCACATAGGAGCTTTGATAAAGCACACTAAGCGCCTGTCTCCACCTTAGGTGCCTAAATGACTTTGTAAACACAGAAGCTGGGCTGGAATCAGGAAACACTGCAGGAGATCCTAAGACTTGTACTATGCAGGGGTCAGACTGGAAGATCACAATGGTCCCTTTTGGCATGGAAATTGATGAATCTGTTAGTATGTAGGCCTGTTAGCCTGATACAGAATTTTGGGTTTTGTTTGCCTGTTTGACTATCGATGCTTTTATATCCTTACTAATATGTGTGAACAAAGAACAAAGACACTGTGTGTTGCATTTCCCACAACCAGATGGGGTTTACAGTACAATGAGAAAAGGTAAGGGATATAGTTAAAGTGATTCTGGGCATAGTGGGAGTGTAATATATGAGCATACTCTGGAAGACTGCCTGGCTCCTCTCTTAAGCCAAGGTCAAGAAACCAATTAGGAGGGACAAGGAGGAATGTTGTGGGGAGGCATAAGAAACATTAAAAGCTAAAGAAATACCTGTTCCTGACCAAAGCACAACCTCACTCCTTACCTCTTCCATGGGATACAAAAGAGGTGGTACTGAAGCCCCCTTACGCAAGACCCTCCAAAATGAAACATGACCATAAATTGTAAGAGGTGGGACTGAGGGCATGCACTGCAGGCATATTTGGGCATGCTAAAAAGGAGGGAACCACTTGATATCCCCATCTACACAAAATACCCCACCCTTTCAAACCCCTCCCCGCAAAAAAAAAAACCAACCCACCTGGAACAAAGAAATAAATCAACCAACCAACCAATGAAACAAAACAAAGAAACCAGAGATAATCAAGGAAACAAACAAAGCCCCTCGTGTCCTAGGTAGAATTCCCCCCACACACACACACTCCAAAAGAGATTCCAGGAAGTCCAACATGATTTAGCTATGGCTACTGGTTTTATCTGCCAGGCACTCTGATTGCCTGGTGGAAGCATAAAACCTATTAGATAGATAGATAGATAGATAGATTCATTCTGATCTTCTTTCCGCTGCTATAATTCTACAGTAACTCTAATAACTTGAGTGGTATTGGTGTAGGTTTTACCACTACCTAACCTGATTTCATGCTATGTTTTCATAGAAAAAGATATTGTCATCAATTGAATATATCCTAGAATATCAGGGTTAGAAGGGGCCTCAGGAGATCATCTAGTCTAATCCCCTGCTTAAAACAGAGCCAAGCCCCAAATGGCTCCCTGAAGGAGTGAACTCACAGCCCTGGGTCTAGCAGGCCAATGTTCAAACCACTGAGCTATCACTGTCCCACAATGTTGTTGAAACACAGCATGAAATCTTGTTCAAGGGAGAAAGGAAGCTGTTTTATTCCTGGTGAATAACCTCCACCTAGTCACTTTACTCAGGGCAGCTTTGGTGTCTTTGTTCCTCATGCTATAGATTCCAGATTTATCATTAGAGGCACCACAGAACACAGAACACCCATCACAAGATCCAGTTCTGATGCTGAGCTGGAGGAGGGTTTCATGTACGCAAAGGCAGCAGGGAAAAATAAGGAGATGACAATGAGGTGAGAAAGGCAAGTGAGGAAGGCTTTATGCTGGCCGTTCTCAGAGGGAATTCTCAGCATCATAGTGAAGAGCTGAACATACAACACAATTATTAAAGCAAAACAGATTAGGAATAGGGATATCCTAAAGAAAATAGCTTGAGTTTCACTGAGGTCTGAGTCAGAGCAGGCGAGCTTGGGTAGCTGGGGGATTTCACAGAAGCACCACTTCATGGTATTAGAGTGTCAGAAGGATAACCTGAGATGTTCCCGGTGTGCAGTGAAGCATAGACAGTACCAGTAATCCAGGCACTGGCTGCCATTTATACACAAACTCTCCTATACATCAGTCACTGATAGTGCAGTGGTTGGCAGATGGCAACATATCAGTCATATGCCATGATGGTGAATAAGGACATATTGGTCACAGCGAAGAAGCCAAAGATAAAGACTTGGACAACACATCTAGAATAAGAAATCAACCTGGTGTTCAGTAGAGAATTGACCATGGACTTGGGGACAGTGACAGAAATGGATCCAAGGTCTAGAATGGAGAAATTCATCAGGAAAAAGTACATGAGGGTGTGAAGGCGGCAGTTAAGGGCTACAATGGTGATTACAAGAAGATTACCTGTCAGGGATGTCAGATACATCACCAGAAACATGACAAAGTGCAAAATCTGCAGCTCAGAGAAACCCGAGAGCAGGAACATGGTCACGGTGGCACAGCTGGACATTTTCATTCTCAGTACATCGTGGAGGGGAGGAAAGGACAAAGGTCGGTCAGGATGGAGCAGTCCTCACCTCTGACAATCACACACCCAGTCAGATGCATTATCACACGAGTGTAAATAGATAGGGTCCTGGTGATAATCAATAACTGATCATTAATAATTTGTCGATATCAACAACCAATGACATGATAACCAATAATTGCTAAACATTTCAACTCTGATTATATACTTAGAGAGAGGGCTTTTCTTGTATTTAGATTCGTTTACTTGTAACAAACCTCGAAAAAGTCAGATTTGATTGGAGGTATTGATTAACAGTTAGTAAGGATAGCACACACAGAGGGAGGCATATAGTTACCAAGAACTGGGGAAGAACTTCTCCATAGTTCTCTGCAGATGGGCTCTACTACCTCCTCATTTTTCAGGGCAGTTATACCTTTGTTACCTTTGTTATACCCTTGTGTATGATTCTGGTCCTTTTCTATTTTTTTCTTTTTCGCACACACTTCTTATCTTAGGCTATTTCCAAGGTTCCCTGCTCCATTGGAACTTTCCAACTGTCTCAACATCTGTTGGTGAGTCAATAAGTATGCCCTTCTAAGAGACGTTGATTCATTTCACATCATGCGGTTAGAACATTGCTAAGATATCTCTATAAAAGTTCTGAAAATATGCTAAGGGTTACTGCTTGGCAAAATTCCACTCTCTAAAGTTAGCTTCCTCTTAACTGTGAAGCATCATAGGACTCTTGCAAGCCTTAAAGTCTTTCTTGGCCTATCTTAAGTGTCAACACTCCCTTAAAGTCAATAGAGTGCCATCTATTTCCACACTCTGGCAATCTGCTTCAAAATATGTTTGATAATATGCAGTATAAATATGGAACAAATTACCATCTCAACCCAACAATCTTGGAACAATAGTTGTTCTATTGCAACGATAGACAGCTTATTTTGTGAGAGGAAACTAAAAGAGTTAAGTTTGTTTAGCCTAGCAAAACACAAGCTGAGGCAAGATATGGTCACTCTCCATAAATACTTCAGAGGGACAAACACCATGGAAGGAGAAGGGCTATTGAAGCTAAAGGACAATATTGTTAGAAGAACAAATGGGGAGAAACTGTCCGTGGGTAAATTCAGTCTGGAGATGAGAAGAAGATTTGCACACATCAGAGGAGGGAGGGTCCATAAGAGCAATGGGTCAAACAACCTAAGTAATTTTAAGATGGAGCTTGATAACTGTATTGCCAGGTTTGTATGATAGAGTTGCCAGTGATATCAGGGGATTGGATTTGATGACTTGGGTCATGTCCAGTTGTATGTTCTTATGGTAAGCAGCAGGCTCACAACTTGGCCAGGAAACTAAAATTCTAAACCACTGGTACAGCCTGATTCCCTCTTCCCATTGAAACAGGACATGGGCGTGCCCAACATCTGAAGTGGTAGCTTGTCTGTGATGATTCCACCCAATGTCACGTCGATGGCCTGCTACTCGGCTGCGCACTGATTTATGGCACCTTCTGCTGCACTTTGCTATCACTGCAATAATGGGCTGATACCATCCCTCCACTACTGCCCTGTTGTATTGTTTCCCTCTGTGCTGAGTGGGTCAGTCACCCTCAGAAGACTTGGGTTCTATTCTTGGCTCTGCCACTGACCTTGGGCCTCTGCTGTGTGACCTTGGGCCTCTGTTTCCTCTCCCTCCATCCCATTTCTCTACCTTGTCTAGGAGGGCTGTGAGCCCTTTGGGGGATGGGCTGTGCCTGATTATGTATATGCTCCATCTTCAGATTTGTGCTCAGCTAACAGCAGTACACAGGATACAGTGCTAGACTAAAGAGCTCAGTTCTAGTTCTGTCAACTCCTTATTTGTCCTTGGGCAGGATACAGACAGACAGAAATTGTCTGCTTGGTTCAAATCTGTCCCTGACTGTAAAGGTGCCAGCATGTACAGAACAAATTCTGTTGTCTCTCAGCTTTGGTGCTCTGTAGTTTTGCCATCCTGCAGCTTCCCTGCAAAACTGAAATTAAAATGGATGCAATAGCATGAATAAGCTTGAAATTGTATTATTGGAAAATATTAGTGATCCCCAATCTTGTGGAAAGCTAAGCTTCCAATTAGGGGTGATCAGAAAAGTTCTGATTAAGCTGTTTTTAAAGGAAAATTGGGGGTTTGATTACATTTCCAGGTAAAGTCTCAGCTATCCTCCCTCTCCTCCGGCAGGGTGTGTGTGTGTGTGTGTGTGTGTGTGCGCGCGTGCGCGAGCGTGTCAGAAAAATTGAAAATTCATTGTGAAGGACATTATAGCTGAAATTTACATTTTCATATGATCCACATTTGGAGTCCTTTAAGCTAGGTGTTGCTGAGACATAAGCTATGAAAAAGGTTTCTAAGTGGTGATTTTTTTTTTAGGGGGGGTGGTATTTTTGGTTTTGTTTTTTCTTTTTGGGGGTCTTTTTGTGCAGAACTAGAGGTCAAATAATTGATGTGATGCAGTTCAAAATGCTCTTGATCTGTTGACTTTTACAAAAGGTAGATCATAACCTCCATAAAAATCTTTGGGGAGACCAAATTGAGAATGGTATTTGAGAAAATGTCCATTTTTAGTGTGCATGCACCAATGCAGAAAAATGGCTAGAAAGTTTCCATTCCCAGCAGTTTATATTCTTTAAAGCTTGACTCTTGTAGGTGTTCTAAAATATGCTTTGCTCTAAAGTTTGGTGAGCCACTTGCAGGCATGGGGTAGCTTTAGTGATCTAAATCTGGGGTCATTTCTCTGCAGGTATCCTGTGTTTCTCCTACCCTTCCCCCCAAAAAATGTTTCCTTCCGCTGTCTTGCACTGTTAAACTGAGAGGTACTAAGGACTAGATGAATCACAGAACATGTTGAGATGGATACCTGTGAACTCACCCTTCAGTTAACATAACTAAGAGTCAATTAATCACAAGTCCCCATCCACCACAAAAGGAGTTTTGGACTTAGTGGCAGGTAGTTACTAAATTTGTGAAGCCTGGGTGGCAATTTTATTTTAGGAGGAAGGCTATAGAAGGAGAAGGTGCTGGTCTTCAGGGGAAAGAGCTGGAGCTTCCATCTCCACCACTGTCCTATCCACCTCCACACACATAAAGGGCTTTCAAAAAGTCCCCTCAATTCCAAATAAATGAAGCAAACTCTAACAAGCCAGAACCTCAGCTGGTGTAAATATGGAGATATACCTACCTCATAGAACTGGAAGGGACCCTGAAAGGCCATCAAGTCCAGCCCCCTGCCTTCACTAGCAGGATCAAGTACTGATTTTGCCCCAGATCCCTAAGTGGTCCCCCTAAGGATTAAATTCACAAGCCTGAGTTTAGCAGACCAATGCTCAAACCACTAAGCTATCCCTCCCCCAGATCTTGACCAAACCTTGATTGAAATCAAAGGGCCAGGTCATCAATTGCATAAATAGCCCTAGCTACCCTGAAATCAATGGCACTATATCAATTTACACCAACTCAGGACCTGATCCTAAGTTTTTAGTCTTTGCCTCTGGATACCTCTTAGTAACCAACTTCAGACACCCAGGGCAGCCTGACCTGTGGGTTCTTTTGGTAGCTGCATCCCAAGAGCTGCTGATGCAGTGGAAGAAAAAGAATTCTCTTCTCCCCTGGTGGTAATCATGTGGAGTTAATGAAGGAATAGGCTGTCCAAGGACAGCTGGGGCTCTGGTGCCACTAGGCTCTTAGCTATTATAGGTCATATGTCTCTGATATATATATGTATTTGATTTGTCAAATACCTTAGCAAAACCTGCCTTGTTTTTAGCCAAGGGTCCTTCTGGGGATGTTGCCATTGTGCATGATCAAGGGCAAGTCATATTCCCACTCTGCGGAGTTAGGTTCGGTTAGGGCAGGTTGTCAGAGTGACTTGTTCAGAGGTCACATCAGAGGTGGGCATACAGCCCTGGAGACCAGATTCAGCTATTTAGCCCCAGAGCAAGGACATACTGGGATGTAGCCGCCTCTGGATGCTGCACAAGCTGGTATCAGCTCTAGAGTTGGGAGGCGCTTTCAGCTCTGATCCCATTTAATCCATCACGTCTCAGCCAAACCTGTCCAAGGAGGGGAGCAGGGAGCGCTCATTTGTGGAGTGGGTCCCTGACCGCTAGGAACTACAGAAAGACCCAGCAACTCAGGAGAACCAGTGACAGAACATGGAAACTGCTGCTGGATAATGAAGTGATGGCTCCATGAGAGAGATAAGGTGATAGACTGTTGTGCATGGAAATATATAGTTACATAGTGGCCAATAGTGTCTAGTACTGGAGGATCAAATGAATCGCAATTAAGGAAAAAAATTGTCCAAAGACCAGCACAGTAAGTTTTCTATTGCAACTAAATATGTTAGACTATTAATGCACAGGACAAATTTAAGAACGTAAATGTGAACTGCAGTTGAAATTCTTTATGATGTTTACTATCAATTCAATCAAACAAATAGAGCCAGTCAGATTTATTTATTTTATTAGAAAATTTTGACTTTTCATAGAAATCCATAAAATCCCTAAATGTTGGGGTTTCTTCTGAAAACTGAAAAATTCCAATCAAAATCCTCCACAAATTAAAAAAATCAGTTTTTGGA
This sequence comes from Gopherus flavomarginatus, assembly GCF_025201925.1. Classification (NCBI taxonomy): domain Eukaryota; kingdom Metazoa; phylum Chordata; order Testudines; family Testudinidae; genus Gopherus; species Gopherus flavomarginatus. The sequence continues at coordinate 14,936,498 of NC_066627.1, read as the reverse complement.
TTGATAGATAGATAGATCGATAGATAGATCGATAGATAGATAGATGAGACCTTGCATAAAAATTTCTTTAACTGAAAACCCAAATTTTCTTTAAAAAGAGTTAAAGCAGAACATTATTGACCAGGGTGGGAAGTACTAATATTGTCCAATGATACCATAATTTCAAATGCTTTCATTCTGTTACATCCATTTTTATTTCTGTTTCAAAGACATAACTGCAGGATGGCAGAACTAAATAAACAGCAGAGCTGACACCCAGGGAATATGAGCTGTACCTAATAGACATGCTTGAACCTTGAAACTCAGAGTCCGGTTTGAATCAGATAGTCGTAGCCTGTCTACCTGGACCCTGCCCAAGGACATGGAGGGCACATCTACAGCACAGCTGGGAGCGAGTTTCCCAACACACCTAGGCAGACTTCTCCAGCTCTGTGTTAAACATTGAGGGGTAGATGGGGGCAGCGCAGGCAGCAGCTCAGTCTCGCCACTTCAGTGGAAACCCGGCTGGACTCTGAGGCTTCGTAGTCAGCTGATGCCCACGCTACCTCTGGCATTTCGGATGCTCAGCAAGTCTGTCCTATTTCCCTAGAATGTGGGAACTGGGCTGTCTTGGAGTTCTAGTACTTTAGCTTTGTGCCCAAGTTTTTCCTCTGTTGTTTTACAGATTTGAGGGGCCATATTTGCTTGATCTGAGGGTTTGGGTTGTAATTTTTTCCAGTCTTTAATGCATTTGATCAAGTGACGCCTTGGGCCACATCCTCAGATGGTGGAAAGTGATGCAGCCCCATAGCCTGTAAGGGCATTACACCAATTGACACTAGTGGGATAACACACCTGGGTTATGGTCTGATTGCATGCAGCAGTTGTAGCTGTGTTGGTCCCAGGTTATTAGAGAGCCAAGGTGGGTGAGGTAGTCTGTGTGGCTCGAAAGTTTGTCTCTCTCACCCACAGAAGTTGGTACAATAACAGATATTACACCACCCTCCTTGTCTCACCAGCGCTCGGATTGTAGGAGGTGAGAAGCACTCCCTGCTCCTAGTCAATTGAAGTGACAAGTGCTGTGCACCTTTGACATTCAGATCATGGGGTATTACTCAGAAGGAAATAAGAGTAATTCCCTCTGTCTCTCTAATCTTGACCATTGCCCTTCTCCTTCTCTCCACAGCCATCACACAATGTGCTGGGGAAGAAAATGTTCAACCGAACCACTGTGACCGAGTTCCTTCTGCTGGCGTTTTCTGATGTTAGGGAGCTGCAAATTTTGCACTTTGTGGTGTTTCTAATGATTTATCTGGCAGGCCTGATGGGGAATCTTCTCATCATCACAGCCATAGCCTTCGACCAACATCTTCACACTCCCTTGTACTTCTTCCTGGTGAATCTGGCCATCCTAGACCTTGGCTCCATCTCTGTCACCATCCCCAAACCCATGTCCAATTCCCTCATGAACACCAGGGTGATTTCTTATTCTGGATGTGTCGCCCAAGTCTTTCTCTTCATGTTCCTTGGTTCAGCTGATCTCGGCATCCTGACTGTCATGGCATATGATCGATATGTCGCCATCTGCCAACCACTGCACTACGAGAGAGTGATGAACAGGAGAGCTTGTGTCCAAATGGCAGCCAGTGCCTGGATCAGTGGTATTCTTTACTCTGCCCTGCACACTGGGAACACATTTGCAATATCCTTCTGTGGAGGTAACAGAGTGGATCAGTTCTTCTGTGACATCCCCCAGCTACTCAAGCTTGCCTGCTCTGACTCTGACGTCAATGAAAGTGGTGTTATTGCCTTTAGTGCATGCTTAGTCTTAAGCTGCTTTGTTTTAATAATTGTGTCATATGTTCAGATCTTCAAAACTGTGCTGAGAATTCCCTCTGAGCACGGCCGGCATAAAGCCTTCTCCACCTGCCTGCCTCACATCACTGTTGTCTCTTTGTTTATTTTCTCTGGCATCTTTGCCTACCTGAAACCCAACTCCAGCTCAACATCACGTCTGGATCTCGTGGTGGATGTTTTCTATTCCGTGGTGCCTCCAATGATGAACCCGATCATCTACAGCATAAGGAACAAGGAGATCAAAGCTGCCCTGAGGAAACTGATTGGACAGAGGTTATTCATGATCAATAAAATGTTCATCTTTCTCCTTTGATTTTAATTTCCTTCTGTGCTTCCAGGGGTGCTGGAACAATTTTTATAGCAGGGGTGCTGAGAGCCATTGAACCAAACTTTATAAACCCTGCATATAATAGAAACTACTTCAAGCCAAGGGGTACTGCAGCACCCCTCACACCCTTAGTTCCAACACCCATGTGTGTTTCTTTACAAATAAATCAACTGATGACATTTTCGTCTCCATGAGCATAAGATTTGCCATCTCTTTATACACAAAGGGGAATTTACATGGGGAAAATGAAAACACCACTCGAGTCAGTGGAGCTACCATAAATTTATACCAGTATGAATAATATCAGCATCTATTTGTCTGCCTGTCTATCTATCACAGGATTGTATACTGCCATCCATCACCATGCTATCTGAGCACCTTCTGTATAATACCAGTAGCCATATCAAAGTCCTTAGTGGACTTCATGGAGTCCCTGACTCTTCTTTTTGGGAGTACAAAATTGGATTGCAGTATCAGTGCAATAACGGTTGTTTTTTTGCTTCTGTTTCTGATTTTTAGTTTATTTTTTTTACCGAATCGGTAGGTGGGTTTATTTCTTTCATTGTTCCATTGTTTTTAAGGTGGGACTGACTGGGAAGATGGTAAGTGTTCATTGAGACAGCATTGTCAATGTTTTGTTACCTGTTGGGGGTGCCTCTACTTCACCTCTTTGATGGGGTTTTCTACACAAGCTGCAAATTTTCTTTCTACAATGATAAAGGTGTGACAAGTGTGTGCATGGCTGAGTTCCTATTGAAATAATTATATGAATAGAACTGGGTTATTACTGTGTTATTAATGATGTGTTAGGGAACCAAGACCCTTAGGTAGACATCTTTTTATTATTGTAACCTAAATAAATAAATGTATGCTGTGTCATTCGTGCTATGGTGGGAAAGGGTTGTTTGTTTGTTTGTTTGTTTCAGAGGAAGCTGTGGAGTATTTCTATGCATATCCTCCAGGAGGCTCACTACTCCCTGAAATTGTTCTACTCTTTATCTCTGGATCAGAGATCACAGCTGGGGGTCCCTGGCTTGAATGGGAGCTTCAGCTCTCCACTCTGCAGCCTGGAATTCCCAAGAACCCTGGCTCAAGACAGGGCTCTGAGGGCTTCCAGATTCCATGCCATGGAGCTGGGAGCCTGGAATCCCAGTGTCCACAGCTCTGGGCTAACCTTGCCATGCAGACTGTCCTGGGCCAGGAACCCAAAGGCTTCTATATTCCCAGGCCAACTGGCTGCTTGGAATCAATGCTGAGAGGGGAAGCCTGGGGAGCCAGGGTTCCCAAGAGACTGGAAGCCCTGGGGTACCCAGTCTGGGACAGTTGCATGGCTGGCCAGACCCAGAGCAGCAGTCCCTAAGCCCATTCCCTAGGCCCATTCCTGCAGCCATTGTTCAGACACCACTGCCAATGACTGTTGCCAGAACCATGATCAATGGCTGCTGGATCTAGCCCTGATATCCCAAATTCAGCCCTGAACAAGCACAGCTTCTCCAAGATGGAGCAACAGTAGGAGTTGAAAAACTATTTCAGATCCCTGCAATAGGCAGAGAAAGGGCTCTGGGTCCTCAGTGCAGGACACTGTGTCCCCAATCACATGGTCTTTGTCAGCAGGACTCTAGAGGCACAACACAAGACATGTTAGGCAGAGCTCTGTGCCCTTCAGGGGGGTTTGCTGAGCAATGCCCCCCCCACCCCAGGTGGAGCAGCCATTTCTAAGACGCTGCTTCCAAAATGCTTGAGTTTGATTCTCCAACAGGTCACCAGACTTGGTGGACACTGACCTGAGGAACCTCCAGTGACATCCTCAGTTTCCTGCCCCAGGTGAGGAGGTGGCAGTAGTGGCTGGTTGTTGTTTAGCTTGGGCCTTAATTTATGGAAGGTTTATCTGGAGCATGGTCCAAGCACAGGACTTAGAACCAGAACAGAGTTTTTATCAGACTCCTCTCTACCCAGAGCTATAGGATGTTTAGCCCATTCCCGGACGTGTGGTGCATCTCCTGTTGGCCATCTCTGTGATGTAGTTCCGTCACCTACACAGGGACATGGCACACTGAGGACCATCCAACAGCTCCCATTCTGTGGCCACCTCCAGGACTGATGATGAGCCGTAGACATGCCATAGAAGGAGAGGAGAGGGTGGTGGTCCTCAGGAGAAACTGTTGGAACTTCAGTCTCCAACCTCGCCCTATCCCCCCCTCCACACACAAAATCATCTTTCAAAAGATACTCCTAATCCCAACTAAACAAACTAAACTCTGACAGGCCAAATCCTCAGCTGATATAAATCGGTCATAGCACAGTTGAAACCAAAGGGCTAGGCCATCATTTGGCATAATTAGCCCTAGCTACTCTGAAATCAGTGGAACTGTATTAATTTATACCAGCTCAGGAAATGATCGTTCTTTTTTAGAGTTTGTCTCTGGCTACCTCTTAGTGATCAATTTCAAGCAGCCAGGGCAGCCTGGGCTGTGAGTTCCTCTGGAGGATGCATTCCAAGAGCTTCTGATCCAATGCAAGGGCAAAAAAACTCTGTTCCTCCAAAAGTAATTATGTGGCATGAATGAAAGAAGAGGCTATTCCAGGCCAGTAGAGCTTCTGGTGCTCTAAGCTATTGTAGGTCAACTGTCTGTGCTATAAATACATATTTGATTTGGCAAATATCTTGGGACACTCTTTGGGCCTCAGCTTTGCCTTGTTTTTAACCAAGGGTCATTCCAGAGATGTTGCCATTGTGTAAGATCCAGGCTGGGTTGTGTTCTCCCTCTGTGGGGTCAGTTAGAGTATATTGTCAGGGTGGTTTGTTCAGAGGTGAGATCATTGCTGGGCTCACAACCCTGGAGACATCATTCGACTATTTAGCCCCAGAGCAGGGACTTCCTGGGCTGTAGCCATGTCAAGCTGTACAGCGGGGAGGGACTTTCAGTCCCTGATCCTATTTAATCCTTCATCTCTCAGCCAAGCCTGCCCCAGGAGAGGAGCAGGAAGTGCTCATCTGTGGCATGGATCCCTGTCTACTTGGAACTGCAGAGAGACTCAGTAACCCAGAAATCCAGTGACAGAATATGAATATCAGTGCTGGATAATGCAATGATGGGTTTCTGAGAGCGATATATAGACAGTGGTCAATAATTTCTAGCACTGCAGGATCAAATGCTTTGCAAGTTGGGAAAATCTATCCAAAAACCAACACAATAAGTTTGCTATTGTCTTTTTTTCTTTATTAGAAAATGTTCTTTTCATAGAAGTCCCCTAAATTTCCAAACCTTGGAATTTCTGCAACAGGAAACCAATCATTCTCTGCTGAAAACTGAAAAATTCCAACCAAAATCTCCCCCCCTAAGAAAAAAATCAGCTTTTGAATAGATAGATAGATAGATAGATAGATGAGACCTTGCATAAAAATGTGTTTAACTGAAAACACAAATTTTCTTTAAAAAGAGTTAAATCAGAATATTATTGACTAGGGTGGGAAGTACTAATGTTGTCCAGTGATACCATAATTTTCAAAGATGTCATTCTGTTATATCCATTTTTATTTCTGTTTCAAAGACATAACTGCAGGATGACAGAACTGAATAAACAGCAGAGCTGATACCCAGGGAAAATGAGCTGTACCTAACAGACATTCTTGAACCTTGAAACTCAGAGTCTGGGTTGAATCAAGCAGTGACAGGCTGTCTATCTGGACTTTGCCAAAGGACACTAAGGGTTTGTCTACACCACAGCTGGGGGCATGCTTCCAAACTCAGGTAGGCAGACTTCACTAGCTCATAGTGGAGCAGATGGGGCCAGCACAGGGAGCGGCTCAGTCTAGTCACCTCAATACGAACCTGTCTTAACAGCATGGGTTCATAGTTGGATGGAGTCTGAGCTGGTGCCCAGCTACCCCTGGCTACATGGGTATGTTTTGTGCAGTAACTTGAGCAGACATAGCCCATGTCCATCTACTGGAGCTGGGAAGGTGTTCCCCTTTCCTGTGTAGATGGACCACCACAAGGTCAAGGGGACAGGAATCCAAACCTCCTGGTCTATCAATATATCCTGTGTGCAACACTGCTTCCAGCTGAGCACAGAGTCTGTAAATGGGTTCACAGTGCAGATATATGATAAAACACATCCCACCACCACAGAGCTCATAAAAGAAAAGTCAGAGAAAAGGAGGGAAAGGAAATGGAGACATGGAGAGAGGAAGTGACTGTCCCAAGGTTATACAGCAGGTCACTTGCAGAGACAAGAACAAAAGCCAAGTCTCCTGACTGCCTCTGACCCACACAGACCAGATATAAAGTCACAGAGGGAAACGACACAACCTAGCAGTAACTATGCAATGCTATCAGCCCATCTTTACTCCGAGATGGAAGTGCTGCTGGGATTGGTGCCATTAATCAATTTGTAACCAAGTGGCAGGTCATCTATAAACAGAGGTTGGAGAGGAATTGTTACAGAGAAGCTAGCACTTAGGATGCTCAGCGAGTGTGTCACATTTCCCTAGAAAGTGGGAAAGTCTTGGGGTTCTAGTACTTTAGTTTCATGCCAAAGTTTTTCCTCTGTTGCTTGATAGAGTTGAGGGGCCATATTTGCTCAATCTGTGGATTTATTTTGCAATTTGTTCCAGTCTTTAATGCATTTGTTCAAGTGACATCTTGGGCCAGATCCTCAGATGGTGCAAAGTGATGTAGCCCCATGGATTTTATGGGAGTTATGCCAATTGACACCAGTGTGATAACACACCTGAGTAGTGGTCTGATTGTATGCAGTACTTGGAACCATGTTGGTCCCAGAATATTAAATAGACAAGATTGGTGAGGTAGTATGTGAGGCTCGAAAGTTTGTCACTCTCACTCATGGAAGCTGATACAATAACAGCTTATACCTCACTGACCTTCTCTCTCTAATGCTCTGATTGTCAGCAGTGAGATCATGGGACAATTACTGAGAAGGGAATCAAGGCCATTCTCTCTGACAATCGAATCCTGAGTGTGGACCTTCTTCTTCCCTCCACAGCCATCAGATAACATGCTGAGGAAGAAAATGTCCAACGAACCACCGTGACCGAGTTCCTTCTCCTGGGTTTCTCTGACATTCGGGAGCTGTAGATTTTGCACTTTATGGTGTTTCTAATGATTTATCTGGCAGCCCTGATGGAGAATCTTCTTATCATCACAGCCATAGCCCTCAACCCCTATCTTCACAACCCCATGTACTTCTTCCTGGTGAATCTGGCCATCCTAGACCTTAGCTCCATCTCTGTCACCATCCCCAAATCCATGGTTAATTCCCTTATGAACACCAGGGTGATTTCTTAGTCTGGATGTGTCGCCCAAATCTTTTTCTTCATGTTCCTTGGTTCAGCTGATCTCAGCATCCTGACTGCCATGGCGTATGATCGATATGTCACCATCTGCCAACCACTGCACTATGAGAGAGTGATGAACAGGAGAGCTTGTGTCCAAATGGCAGCCAGTGCCTGGATCAGTGGTATTCTTTACTCTGCCCTGCACACTGGGAACAATTTGCATTATCCTTCTGTGGAGGAAATGTGGTGGATCAGTTTTTCTGCGCCATCCCCCAGCTACTCAAGCTTGCCTGCTCTGACTCAGACCTCAGTGAAACTGAGGTTATTGTCTTCTGTGCATGCTTAGCTTTAAGCTGCTTTGTTTTAATAATTGTGACATATGTTCAGATCTTCAGATCAGTGCTAAGAATCCCCAATGAGCAGGGCCGGCAAAAAGCCTTCTCCACCTGCCTGCCTCACATCACTGTTGTATCTTTGTTTGTTTCCATTGGCATCATTGCCTACCTGAAACCCAAGTCCAGGCCCATATCACATCTGGATCTCGTGGTGGATGTTTTCTATTCCATGGTACCTCCAGTGCTGAATCCAATCATCTACAGCATGAGGAACAAGGAGATCAAAGTTGCCCTGAGGAAACTGATTGGATGGAGGTTATTTAAAACAAATAAAAATATCCTAACAGGAACAAACCTGACTCTGTCAAGACCTTCATTGATTGACTTCAACCTTCTGGGACTTCTTCTGTAACTTTGGGCAAATCATTTAATCTCTTTCTTCCTCAGTTCCCCTTCTGTATTACAGGGGCAATGACATTTGTCTACTACACAAAGGTGTTGTGAGGACTAGGGTTGTGAAGTGCTCAGATACTCTGTTATGGAGGACATATAAGTACATAAAATTAAATGACTGAAAATCTTGGCCAACAATTCTATCTCATAGAACAGAGGTGTGCAAACTACAGCCTCTGGGCCACATCTGGCTTGCGTGACTGTCTTTTCTGGCCCTTGAGCTCCCAGCTGGGGAAGCTAGCCCCTAGCTCCTCCCTTATTGTCCTCCCTCCCCTGCAATGAGGATCCAAGGAACAGGGGGGGTTGGATGGGGAATTTCTGAGGGGGGCAGTCAGGAGGCAAGAAGTGGGAGGGGGAAGGGGCTAAGCTTCTTGGGGATGCACAGGTTTCCTACCCAGCCTTCCATACTATTTCACAACCCCAATGTCACCCTTGGGCCAAAAAGTTTGCCTATAATCAGGTTCTTTCATGCGAATCTTCTCCTGAAATTAAAATAAATATAATTTCAGATTGAAAGTTCAGAATCTCAAAGCTGCCTAAGGGTTTAAACATGCCTAAATCCCATGAAAATTAATGGAATTTGAGTATCCAGATAGCCAAGAAAGCTTGGAAGTATTTAGAAAGACAAAACACACAATTGGCCTGCAACACAAATCTGTTTGAAGTTTGCTTTCCTCTTTCAGCACAGGGACCTTTCCATTAACCTCTTGATGGCACTTTTCATCTCAGTGTTCCTCAGGGTGTAGATCATTGGGTTCAGCGTTGGAGTGACCACTGTGTACAGCACAGACACTGCCTTGTCCAGGGTGAATTTCTGGAAAGACCGATCATAGAAGACACAAGGCCCAAAATGCAAACTCACCACTGTGATCTGAGCTGCGCAATTGGACAGGGCTTTGTTTCCCTTCCATGACATGTGTCCTTATCTTGACAAGGATGATGGTGTAGGATATGATCAATGCAATGAAGACTCCTGTAGTGACCAGCCCACTGTTGGAGACCATCAGCAACTCCATTACGTACGTGTCTGTGCAGGCCAGTTTGATGACTTGGGGGACATCGCAGTCGAATCTATTTTGTGTGTTGGGTCCACAGAAGGGCAGCTGCATGATCAGTGAAAGCTGGACAATGGAATGGACAAAGCCACCAGCTGCATGCTCATACTTCTGTTCGTGATAGACAGGTAGTGCAATAGCTTATAGATGGCCACATACCCATCAGCTGCTTTCAATACTAGGAAGAAGACCACAATGCCCCTGATGAAGTGTAAGAAGAACATTTGGGTCAGACACACATTGAATGAGATGATTTGGCACTGGTACAGGTCGTCCTTTAGCATCTTGGGGCAGTCACTGAGGACTCACTGAGGTCCAGGAAAGCCACGTTGGCCAACAGGATGTACATGAGCATATGCAGGTGAGGGTCAGAGATCATGGTGATAATGATGGTGAGGTTCTCAAGACATGTAGTCCTGTAGACTAGGAGGAAGACCAGAAAGAGGAAGTGCTGGACCTCAGTGCTCTGGGAGATGTCCCCCAAAATAAATTCTGTCACAAGTTGTGAAGTTCTCCTGTTCCATTTAGGATCCTTAAAATATACCTGCAGGGATGACATAAATGAGAATGATGAACTCCTTGAGGTTCTTACTGTTAATTACTGGTAACCACTCACAACCTTATTAAAGTTTTTGTTTTGTGCATTATTTTGCTTAGAAATTACATTTCTGATTGAGAAAGCACACAAAAAATAGTATGTACCTGCAGTGGAAAAGAGTAGATGCTTAATTAGGTACCTAGGAAACCCTATTTGTGTTGGCTCACATGCTAGGTGAGTGTATGAACTATTGGGCAGTAGTGTCCCAGGCCCATTGTCTTTCATAATGGCAATTCATAGTGATTCTTAGTATTTGTGGCAGAAAGCTGGTGAGAATGATTCTATAGCCTGGTGGTTAAAGTAGTCATGGGCATACTGAAATCAAATCCTTGCTCCAGTCTACCTTTAATTATTTACACAAAATAGTGGAGTATTAAGAGTAGAGATTGATTAAACCCCTTATCCCAATATCCCATAAAACAGAGCATGCTCCTCTCTTACGGAAGATCTAAATTCAAATTCTTTCTCTGTATTAGGCAAAAAGGGAAACCAAACCCAGTTGTCTCTCCCCACAGGTAAGTCTGCGAACCACTAAGCTACAGCTTATAACAGAGGCACCACCTCCCCTGAAATGTTTGGAAATTTTTGATCCACCACCAACTTCTGAAAAATATGTTCACTTGCTTTTTTAGTATTACTATTTTTAAATTACTGGTAACAACTGTCAATCTTAACTGCAGCTTGGAAACGTTTGCATTTCTTGTTGTCATTATTTCCTTAAGGACTTCCCATCTTTCTCCAAACATTGTGAAGTTGACCGCTCCTGCAAACTCAGGAAGGAGACATAAACCTGTGCACTTTAAGAAGTTACACATTGCTGCATTCCTTTCACCTTTCTCTCTGGTGTTGGTCATAGACAGGAAACTCTACTAAAAGTATAATCATCAGATGATTCCTATATTCTATCTGTATGTAAGTTCAACAGTGCTAGGAGGTTTGTGTGCGTAGAGACACTAGCACTGAATCTAGAAGCATTTGTATAACTTATGGCACATAGAAGGGGTGAGGATCTTGTAATTACCCTCTGACCATTTCATTAATCAGAAATTTTTGATGCATGTCTTTATTTGTGTATACTATGTTTCCTAGTCAGAGTCAACACAACCCCTGTCCAATAAAGAGTAAAGCACAGTGGAGCGCATGAACCCTGATAAATAAATCCCCTATTTATGGATGAGTGAGACTGTGTCTACACTACAAGCTATGCCACTGCAGTGTAGATGCTTACTACAGTCACAGAAGGGGATTTTCCGTCACTGTAGTAAATCTACCCTCTTGAGACTTGGTACCGATATTGATAGAAGAATTCTTCCATCAACCACACTGTGGCTAGAGAGCAGATTGGGTAGATCTAACTATGTTGCAGAGAGCAAGACATTTTCACAGCTCTGAATGATGTAGCTAGGCTGACATCCATTTTAGGTGTATAGCAGGCTAATACTCTCCCAGAATGCATGTTTCATTATTTCAGAATGAAGCCAGAGGGGGATGGTTAAGGTTGTTTGGTTATTTTGAACTGAGCATTTCCATTCTTTCAAATATTGGTTTTCTTTTTAAGTTCAGTCTTAACACTGAATTTCCCTGAATCTCTATGTCCCTTTGTCCACTATGACTTCCATCTGTCAATGACTTTTTTCTTCCTTTCCTTAGGAATTAATGCTGGGACTTACAGAAGAGCTAGATTGTTAAAGTTCTTTAGGTGCCTAGTAGGATTTTCAAAAGAGCCTAGGTGTCTAATATACAATGAAATTGTTGTATTTTATGGACCTAGAGTGGGATTCACGAAGATATTTAGATGCATTTTCATAAGTGCCTAATGGCCAAGTTTTTAAAAGTACTTAGGCATCGAAAAACGCAGATAGGTGCCTAGTGGAACTTTCAGAAACACCTGAACAGATTAGGCATCTAATTCTTTTTTAAATCAATGGAAGTTAGGCATGTATGAATTTTAGGCACTTTAGAAAATCGCACTAAATCCCACTAGGTGCATAAATATTTTGAAAATCTGGCCCTTTTAAATTTTTGAAAATCCCACTTTAGGTCTGATGGAAGAGACTGAGAGCCAGGGTCTGATAACAGACCTGATTCTGTGAAATCAGGATCAAGGTATCTGAGAATGTTTTCATCAATATTTTTAAATGTATGATTAAAAATTGCAAAAGATAAAGTTTGAAATTTCAAAAGTTTTAATGAAACTGCTGTTAGGTTTCTCGGCCAGGTCCAAAGCAAAAATATCATCTCCTAAAGCCACATATGAATGGCCAGATTTTTTTCTGAACTCTTCAGTCTAAGAGATAATGGTATATCATTCCCCTCTATTTGACATTGGTGAGGCCTCACCTGGAGAACTGTGCCCAGTTTTGGGGCCCACACTACAGGAAAGTTGTGGAAAAATTAGAAAAAGTCCAACGGAGGGCAACAAAAATTGTTAGAGGGCTGGGGCACATGACTTAGGAGGAGAGGCTGAGGGAACTGCAATTTTTTATTCTGTAGAAGAGAAGAATGAGGAGGGATTTGATTGCTGCTTTCAGCTACCTGAAAGCAGATTTCAAAGACGATGAATCTAGACTGTTTTCAGTGGTAGCAGATGATGAACAAGGAGTAATGGTTTCCAGTTGCAGTGAGAGAGGTTTAGATTAGATATTAGGAAAAACTTTTTCAGTAGTAGGGTGGTGAAGCACTGGAATGTGTTACTGATGGAGGTGGTGGAATCGCCTTCTTTAGAGTTTTTTAAGGTTAGGCTTGCCAAAGCCCTGGCTGGAATGATTTAATTGGGGTTGGCCCTGCTTTGAGCAGGGGGTTGGACTAGATGACCTCCTGAGGTCCCTTCCAACCCTCATATTCTATGATCATTTCGAGGGGGTTTTCCGAGTGTGCCATAGGTTTGCTTTCCACAATGACCAAAGAGTAGAAAAGAGGTTTCTGTGTAGTTGAGTTCTCCTTGAAATTATGTCAGACTGCAGGGATATTACTGTATTATTGATTATATGCTGAAGTGCCTAGAGTCTTTATCATCATAATCATCATTCTTCTTCTTCTTATTATTATTATTATTACTACTATTATTATTATTATTATCTAATTAAAAATTAAAAAAATAACTAAAAGTTGTGTCATTCGTACTAGATTGGAAGAGGCTATTTTGATGAGGAAGGTTTCCTATTGTTTCCCAAAGTATATCTGACTTGCAATAATGAGGCCAAATCTGCATCCCATTGAAGTCACTAGAGATTAGCCTTCCACTTAAAAGACAGCAGGATTTGGCCAATGGCTTGGAAACAAAAAGACCCATTTTTTCTCTAATGTCACCCTAGAGAAAGTCAGTGTGACAGAGACGTAAGGGTAAAATTTCCCATGTTAGTTATACTAGCACCAAAGCAGAGAAGCTCCATTGACATCACCAATTTAATACCAAAGAAGGTTTGGCCAAAGACTCAGGGCTAAACTCAGTATTGCTATACACATTGATGTATGTGACTTTGATAGCTAGGCTTAGAAGGATCAGATTTTTATTGATAAATGTTGATAAGTTAGTAAGAGGACCAAAACAAATTCACCGTGGCTAAACAGCAAAGTAATATAAGTACTGTACTTAGAGACAAAAAGTCACCCTTTAAACAGTGGAAGTTAAATCCTACTGTGGAAAATCGTAAGGAAAATAAAGCTCTGCAAGTCAAGTGTAAAAGTATAATTAGGTACGCCAAAGAAGAGAACAAGAGTACTTCACAGTTTGAACTCATGGCACAGAGATGGGTGCATAGCTACTGCCACTTAGGAAAGTGGATTAACTACAGTCAGTGTAGAAGCATCTTCACTTAAGCACTACAGGGGTGCAGCTGCATCAGGTCACCTATGCCGATGCAGAGTTTTAAGTGTTGACTTGCACTTAGGTACCTGTTAGAGGGTGTGGCTTAGCACACACCTGTCTGGTCAGTGTTTCCTGCAGTTTAGTTAGGTGCCTCCCTACAAAGCATACTGGCTTCTCTGGATTCCATTTTTCATTGTCTGTCTCTCCCTGTTCATTGTACAGGAGGCTGGGCACCTAACTCACAGTTTGCAAATCACAGTGATTTTCTGGGTACCCAAAGGTTAAGTTCTGAGATGTTCAGAGTTGCAACACAAAATGTTCAACTTTCTAAATGTATTTGGGTGCCTTGTGGGATTTTCAAAAGCTGCTAGATGCCCAACACCCATGAAAACTATGAATTTTAGGTACCTCAGTCCTTTTACAAATCTTTTTGGCATCTAAAAACCTTTGAAATTGTGGCACTCAAATCCTTTTGTGAATCTATCCTTGAATGTCTGAAATCCCCTAAGAGGCTTTGAACATACACATTTCCAATATTGAGGGTTTTGGAAACTTCATCTGGTTTTTACCAATGGTTCCTTTCTTAGTAATGGGCTGAACATAGTCTCCAGTTTCAAATGCACTTGCTTTTAGGGCATTCAAAATTTAGGACAGGAAAGTGTTGGGGAGAATTTCCTGACATAAGTGATGGAGAAACAAACTAGGGGCAGAGTTCTTCTTGACCTGCTGCTCAGAAACAGGGAAGAATTGGTAGGGGAAGCAAAAGTACATAGGAACCTGGGAGGCAGTGACCATGAGATGGTCAAGTTCAGGACCCTGACATAAGGAAGAAAGGAGAGCAGCAAGGTATGGAGCCTGGACTTCAGAAAAGTAGACTTTGATTCCCTCAGGGAACTGATGGGCAGGATCCCCTGGGAAAATAACATAAGGAGGAAAGGAGTCCAGGGGAGCTGGTTGTATTTTATAGAATCCTGATTGAGGTTGCAGGAACAAACCATCCTAATGAGTAGAAAGAATAGTAAATATGGCAGGCAAGCAGCCTGGCTTAACAGTGAAATCCTTGCTGATCTTCTACACAAAAATGAAGCTTACAAGAAGTGGAAGCTTGGATAAATGACCAGGGAGGAGAATAAAAATATTGTTCAGGCATACAGGAGGGAAATCAAGAAGGTCAAATCACACTTGGAGTTGCAGCTAGCAAGAGATGTTAAGAGTAAGAAGAAGAGTTTCTTCAGGTATGTTAGCAATGAGAAGATGGCCAGGGAAAGTGTGGGTCCCTTACTGAACGGGGGAGGCAACCTAGTGAGAGAGGATGTGGAAAAAGCTAATATACTCAGTTCTTTTTTTCCTCTGTCTTCATGAACAAGGTCAGCTCCCAGACTGCTGCACTGGGCAGCACAGTATGGAGAGGAGGTGACCGGCCCTTTGCGGAGAAATAAGAGGTTCAGGACAATTTAAGAAAGCTGCATGAGCACATAGGGCCAGATGTGCTGCATCCGAGGGTGCTGAAGAAGTTAGCGGATGTGACTGTAGAATCATTGGCCATTATCTTTGAAAACTTGTGGTCATCTAGGGAGGTCCCAGATGACTGGAAAAAGGCTACTGTAGTGCCCATCTTTAAAAAAGAGAAGAAGAAGGATCTGGGGAACTACAGATCAGTCAGCGTCACCTCAGTCCCTGGAAAAATCATGGAACAGGTCCTCAAGGAATCAATTCTGAAGCACTTAGAGGACAGGAAAGTGATCAGGAACAGTCAGCATGGATTCACCAAGGGCAAGTCATGCCTGACTAACCTAACTGCCTTCTATGAGGGGATAACTGGGTCTATGGATGAGGGGAAAGCAGTGGATGTGTTATTCCTTGACTTTAGCAAAACTTTTGATATGGTCTCCCACAGTATTCTTGCCAGTAAGTTAAAGAAGCATGGAATGGATGGAAGGACTATAAGGTGAATAGAAAGCTGGGTAGATTGTCAGGTTCAACGGGTAGTAATCAATGGCTCCTTGTCTAATTGGCAGCCCTGGATACCCCTCCATTTTGTCTTCAGCTGGCTAAAGAGAGAGCCTCCTCACTGCCCAAGATACGTGGAAGCAACTGGAACAAAGGGCAGTGACTTCAAGGGGTGTGAGTGATTGCTGGACCCAGGCTAAAAGTTAGTCTATAAAAGGGAGCATTCTGGAACTGGTGAGGTTTATATCTGTATTCACTTTGATTAGACAAAGATTTGCACATTTTATTTTATTTTGCTCTGTGACTTACTGTGACTTTGCTCTGTCTGTTATTACAGGGAACCACTTAAATCCTACTTTCTGTATTTAATAAAATCAGAGTATGTATTAATACCTGGGGGAGGAAACAACTGTGCATATCTCTCTGTCAGTGTTATAGATGGCTAACAATTTATTAAACTGATTTACTTACATTTAGACCACCGTTGGGAGTTGGATGTCTGAGTGTTAAAGACAGGAACAATTATGTTAGCTACTTTCAGGTAAACCTCTAGCTTTGGAGCAAGTAATTCAGCCCCTGGGTCTTTGTTGGGGCAGATGGGAGTCTCTGGCTCCGGCAGGACAGGATGCTGGGTCCCCGAGTTGACAGGGAAGGCAGGGGTAAAAGTAGTCTTGGCAGTTCCCAAGGCTGTTTCTGTGATCCAACCCATCACAACTATGAACTAGACCAACTGAGTAGATTTGTTTTTAAGAAAATTCATTGTATCTAATCAGGCAAAGAAAGAGAGTATGTTATAATGTATTAATTTAAAATGGCTCAAAGCTCCCAGGCAGTGCATGTAATGAAGTTCTTGTAAAAGAGTAATGGAGTAAGAAAGATTCAAAGAAATAACAAGAAATAATGAATAGTCACAGGAAAACATTGAGTTGGACATCAACAGTCACAGACAGAAAAAAAGGCACAATAAATTGGCATTGATTTTTCATGATCTATCTACCTATCTATCTATCTATTAGTCTATATGATCTTATTTTATCTATTGTATATGTAATACACACAACCATGCACACGCATGGTTTAATAAATATTAATTAATAATAATAACAGCAACCAGCTTTGGAGAGCTAGACACATATGGATACTTGTGTGGTTGAGAGTCGAATGGCTCTATACAGAGCTACACATTGAAGTGAATGGCTGTATCCCAAATGTTATGATTAAAAGGTTAGTTCAACCTCTTCTCCCTGCTCTGGTCTCTAACTTCAAACCTTTTGGTCTAAGCTTTGTGCCTATCCCTGTCTTAGGGTGGAATCATGTGATTCTCCATCTCTCAAACTGGGTCCCAACCGTGATTTCTCCAACTGTGTTTGGTATCTGCAGTTCTTCCCACAGGAGCAGTGACCAGTAGTATGTTGAGTGACTAGAACGTCTTCACCATGCAAAGTGTGATTTATTTACCACAGTGGGAACAGAGCATAACATAAGAGAAAATATGAGCACTGCCAGATGGAGCACTGCAGTAGTTTGGTGGAATCAAAATTTGGCCTTATTTTTCAGACTTAGTTTGTCTTTAAGAACCATTTTAATACCTTTCTCTTCCAAATACCTTTCCACCATAGGAAGAATAAAACAGTATTTATTTATTTTAATAAATTTAAATAAATAACAATAATACATACAGTTATATAAGGCTCTAGGTGCCCTAATACATTATACACAACACAATAAAAACCCATCAGCATTATAATCATCACTTGAACAGACACCTGTAGAAACTATTTTTCAATTCTACATCAATGGGGAAAGCAAAACTTCAAGTCTCTCAGAAAACCCCCTCAAGGTGATTCTGACATTAACACCTTGAATAGATGACAAAATAAATGGATACCACCATTTAGTAAAACATACTCCACCCTCCCAAACTCCTCACTCCCCCAAAAAAGCTACCTGAAACAAAGAAACAAGTGAACAAATAAATCAACAAAATCAAACAAAATGAAAAAGAAACAAGCAAACACACAAGTCAAAACTCTCATATCCCAGGTTATAGGTGTCAGAAACCCTATAAATCCTTATGACAGATAGGTAGGTGCATATGTAGATAGATTCTGATCTTACGTACACTGATGTAATCTTATTCTAATTCATTTGACTTCAGTGAAGCTAGTCCAGATTTTATGATTTCATCAACAGATTGCACCCTATGCTCTCAGAGAGACAATTTTGTCATCAGTTGATTATAGCTACAAAGAAACTCCGAATGAAATCACAGTCAAGTTGCAGGGATGGACATTTTAATTCTTGGTGAATAACCTCCAGACAATCAATTCCTTCAATACAGCTTTGATCTCCTTGTTCCTCATGCTGTAGATGATCGGATTCATCACTGGAGGCACCAGGGGATAGAGAACACCCACCACAAGGTCCAGACCTGATGCTGAGCTGGAGGTGGGTTTCAGGTAGTCAAAGATGGCAGTGAAAAGCAACAAAGAGACCCCAGTGATGCGAGGAAGGCAGGTGGAGAAGGCTTTACGCCGGCCCTGCTCAGAGGGGATTCTCAGCACTGTTTAGAAGATCTGAACATAATACACAATTATAAAAACAAAGTAGTTTAAACCTAAAAACACATCAAAGGCAATAGCCCCAATTTCACTGAGGTACGAGTCAGAGCAGGTGAGCTTGAGTAGTTGGGGGATTTCACAGAAGGACTGGTTGATGACATTGGACTGGCAGAAGGGTAACCTGAAGGTGTTGCCAGTGTGCAGGGCAGAGAGGACGATACTAGTAATCTAGGCACTGGATGCCATTTGGACACAAGCTCTCCTGTTCATCACTCTCTCATAGTGCAGTGGTTGGCAGATGGTGACATATCGGTCGTATGCCATGATGGTGAGTAAGGCAAGATCAGCTGCAGAAAAAAAGAAAAAGAGAAAGACTTGGGTGACACATCCAGGATCAGAAATCACCCTGGTGTTCATGAGGGAGTTGGCCATGGATTTGGGGATGGTAACTGAGATGGAGCTGAGGTCTAGGATGGACAGATTCACCAGGAAGAAGAACATGGGGGTTTGAAGATGGGAGTTGAGGGCTACAGCTGTGATGATGAAATGATTCCCCATCCGGCCTGCCAGGTAAATCACCAGAAACACCACAAAGTGCAGAATCTGCAGCTCCCGAATGTCAGAGAATTCCAGGAGAAGGAACTTGGTCTGGGTGGTTTGGTTGGACATTTTCTTTCTCAGTTCATTGTGTGATGGCTGTGGAGGGAAAGACAAAGACAATGGGGGAATAACTGTGACAGAGGAAGTGGCCTGATTTCCTGCAACAATATGATGTGAGTGTCAAGAATGCACAGTACTCGTCACTGCTATTAACTACGAGTGGTGAATTATCACATGAATGTATGTTATCACACCTCCCTTAAAGTCAATGGATCTTCATCAGTTTGCCCCATTTGAAGATCTGGCTCATGATGTAATGTAATAAAATGCTGTGTGAAGGATGGAGCAAAGTCCAATCCCAATGCAACAATTCTAGCAAAGATGGAACCCCTACTGCTACAAAGAGCAGGGTCTGTACTTGGGCAAGAAACTAAGATGCTAAAATGTCAATGCTGCCTGATATCCTCTTTTCGTGGAAATATGAGATGGACATGGCATTTTGTATGACAGCTAGCCTTTAACGATTTCACTGCAACACCACGTAGATGGCCTGCTGCCTGAAAATGTATTGATTTATGATGCCAAATCCTGACTTCATTTCCATCTCTGTGTACCGATGGGCTAGCAACATCGCTCTGCTACCTCCTTGCTGTGTCATTTGGCTCTGTCACTTTCAAGGTGTGCAGGTCAGTGGCCTCCAGGAGACTTGGGTTCTGTTCTTGGCTCTGCCACTGACCTGCTCTGTAACTTTGGGCCAGTCACTTCCCCTCCCTGTGCCTCTGTTTCCCCTCCATCCATTCTCTGCCTTATCTTTATGGACTGTGAGTTCTGTGGGGGAAGATTTGTGTCTTATTATATGTATGTTCACTGCCCCCATTTACAACATTTCTGTTTAGCAGGCAGTACTGTAGGACAAAGGATATGGTGCTAGAGCAGAATATCTCAGTTCTAATCCCATTGACATGCTCTATGTCCTTGGGCAGGGATAAGAGAGACAGGCTTTCCATGGGGACTTCAATTCATTGTTCTCTATTTAAGGCTCTAGTATGTTTAATACCCATGCTCTTGGCTGCCAACTTTGCTGTTAACTCAGTTTTACCGTTCGACAAGTGTCCCTTTGAAACAGAAATAAACACAGTTGCAATAGAGTGACTGGGTTCAAACTGTACTATTATTGGACTATATCAGTTTTCCTACACCCTTTGAAATCTACAGGTCCAATCTGAGGTATTCAGACATTTTCAGTTTACATTATTTCAAAGGAAAACTGGATTTTAAACTGAGACATGTTCCAAGGAAGTCTCTGCTATTCTTGAAAAATAACCTATGTATTGGAAAAGTCAAAACTTTTTTTTTTAAATTCACTGACAATGTTTCAGTTTTAAGCAGGTTGCCTGAAATTGTCCGGTTCTCAATGAACAAAAAGAAAAAAAGTTTTGGTTTTCACAATTTTTATGAAAAGTCAACTGTTATCTCCTGGATGGAAAAGAAAAGACTCTATGGAGCCTTAAATATATTTAAATATAATGATATTTAATTGCACATAGCAAACTTACTGTTTTGTCTCTGTAGAATATTCTTTAATTTGTGATGCATTTGACACTCCACCACGGGGATTCTTAAATCATTCCTTTTTTGTGTACCTGTCAATAATGCCTCATTACTGATTTATCCAGCTGCTGTTTCTCTGCCCCTTCACCATATTTCCTGTGATGCTGGGTCTTTCTGCAGTTCCCAGAAGACAGGGACCTACTCCACAAATGGGAGCTCCCTGCTCCCCTCCTCAGACAGTCTTGGCTGAGGGGGTGAAGACTCTCCAAGCTGTATAACAAATCACAGCTTCTGCATTCTTCAAACATGGATACAACTCAGCATATGGTTGTTGGGTGCTGATCTCTCATTGGAAGTCTCTCAGAGTTTCATGTCAAACATGATCACAGCTCAGTATTTGCTTGTTCTGCAGCTAAAGTGCTGAACCCAAAATTCAGGGCTGTGAGTCCAGCTTTGATCTAATCTTAGGAGCAAACCACCCTGACATTCTACACTAGTTGACCCTAACCCCACAGAGGGGGAACAGCACCTGCCCTGGATCTCACATGTTTGTCGCATGCCTGGAAGGACCCTTGGCTAAAGAAAGGCATGGCTGATGCCCCACATGAGTGCCAAGGAGATTGAAGAATAGAGTATATATTTGTAACACAGACATGCTCACAATAGCTCAGAACCCAGTGGCTTCAGCTCCCCAGCCAGCTTGGAATAGCCTGTTCCGTCATTAATGCCACATTATCAACTCTGAGAGAGCAGAAATGTTTTCCCCTCTATGTTGCATCAGGGGCTTTTGGGATGCAGCCATCAGTGAAACCCACAGCTCAGGCTGCTGGGGCTGTTTGATGTTGGTCACAAAGAAGCAGCCAGAGGCAAACCCTAAAAGCAGAGTGAAACGTCCTCAACCCTTGTAAACTGATACAATTTCAAATAATTTGGACTCTTTAAGCCAAGTGGAGATGTGGCCTTTTGATTTCAAAGGAGCTTCTTTAATTTACATTAGCTGGGGATCTGACTCTAAGACGTCCATGGAAATATGTCCATTTTCACCAGCTGGGGAATCTGGATTCATTAACTCTGCTGGTGCTACTGCAGATCTACACCAGCTGGAGATTGGATCGATAAACAGTTTCAAATCCATATTCTTTGCCTGCGAATCTGATCTGAGGAGACCAAAGTTCCAAACTCGTCTGCACCTTCTTTGGTCTTTGACGCAGGGGATAAATTTGCAAGGATGGCACTTTTAATGGTTACAGAGTGGTTAATTCCTACTGGGACAGAACTGTGGAGGAATTCAGTGTTGCAGAGAGCTTCTCTATCTGATATTCAGCTTATCTGAAAATCTGGCTCAGGATGTGGCATGATAAAATACAGTAAGAAGGATGGACAAAGCACACCCAAACCTACGAATTCTAGCCAAGATGTTCCCCCTCTTAGTCAGACAGAAGGCTGAAAACTTGAATGTGGAGGTAACATGCTAAAATGCTAATGGTGCAAGATCTCCACATTCCAGGGAAATATGATATGGACTCACAAAGCATCCAATGAGACAGCTCAGTTGTAAGGATTCCACTGCAACATCACACAGACAGCCTACTGCCTAAACTGATTTTTGGCACCAGACTCCAGCTGCATTTCCATCTCTCTGTGATGATGGGCTAATAGCATTACTCAGCTAATTGTCTCTTGTGTTATGTGCCCCTGTGACCTTCTGTCTGTCCTGTGTGGGTCAGTGGCCATCAGGAAATTTGATTTCTATTCCTGGTTCTGCCACTGACCTACTGTGTGACATTGGGTTGGTCACTTCTTCTGCCTAAGCCTCTGTTTCCCCTCCATCCCTTTCTCTGCTCTGTCTACTGTGGGTTTAAAATCTCTTGGGCGTTAGCTGCGTCTTACTATGGGGGTGTGCTGTCTGTTTAGCAGGCATCAGTGTGGGAAAGAGGATATGGTGGTACAGCAGGAGAGCTGGGGTCTAGTCTCGCTGCCCTCCTCAATGTCCTTCGGTAGAGACAGGCTTTGGTTGGGGGCTCCAGCTGTCTGTGCCTAAGTCTAAAGATGCCTGCATGTGTAATGCATATTCTGTGGGTATCAACTTTGCTCTGCTCTTTACTTTACGATTGCAATAGAGTGAACAGGTTTGTAATTTTGGTGTTATTGGAAAATATTAATGTTAGCATCCTGGCTTAATTATAGATTTAGAATATGGTCTAAATTTTCATTCTGTTTCCAATCTGTTTGTTTTAAATCTAAGTTTTCAATCCATTTAAATTATTCCAAAGGAAAACTGGATTATCTATTGAAAATATTTTCCTGCAAAGTCTTTGTGATCCATAAAAACAACATATGTAATGGCAAAATCAAAACTGTTTCTTTTTTCAATAAGTTCAGGGATTTGTTTCCAGATTTCAGTAGTTTTTAACAGCAATTGTTTGGTTCACAATGCCCAAAACCAAAAAAAACCTTTTGATTTCCAAGTCTATAAAAATTGAATATTTTTCTGCTAAGCAAAAATGAGCTCTAGATGTTTTCTGAAATGATTGTAAAAGTTTTAGCGTTTCAATGTAATTCATAGTTCTATTATTACATTTCCTTCAGTGTATTAAAACCCAACCATGTTAAATGAAATAGCAAACGTACAGTGTTGGTCTTTTTGGAATGTTTCCCAACCTGAGAAGCATTTGATAGTCCATTGCCAGGATTCTCAGTCATTTTCTGTCTCTATATCTCTCAATAATGCCCCCACCACTGTGTTATCCAGCAGCTGTTTCCCTGCCCGTCAACATATTCCCTTAATGGCTGGGTCTCTGCGGTTCCCGACAGACAGGGACCCACTCCAAGCATGACCACTCACTACTCCCCTCCTGGGTCAGGTTTCATTGAGAGGTGAAGGACTAAATAGAATGGGGTATTGAAAGCCCATCCCAACTCTGGAGCTGATTCTGAGTTGTGTGGGATTCAGCTTTGAACACAGCCCAGGATGTACCTGCCCTGGAGTTAAATAGCTGAATCTGGTCTCCAGGACTGTAAGTTCAGCTCTGATCTCACCTTGGGAAGAAACCACCTTGAAAACTGTCCCTGACCAAACGTAACCCCCCAGAGGAGGGAATGGCCCACTCTGAATCTCATATGATGGCAGCATCCCTGGAAGGACTCTTGGACAGAAACAAGGCAGGGCTGAAGGACAAGTGGCATCCCAGGGAGACTGCAGAATAGAATAGAATATGTATTTGAAGCACAAACATGTGACCCACAATAGCTCAAAGCCCAGTGGCACCAGATCCCCAGCTGGCCTGGAATAGTCCTTCAATAACGCCACATAAACAGCTCTTGTAGAGCAGAGATGTTTTTCTCGGCATTTCACCAGCAGCTCTTGGGATGCAGCCACCAGAGGAACCCACAGCTCATGCTACCTTGTCTGTTTAATGTTGGTCACTAAGATGCAGCCAGAGGCAAATACTAAAAGATCCTAGCTAAGTCCTAAACTGGTGTAATTTGATATAGTTCCATTGAGTTCTGAGTAGTTAGGGCTGTTTACGCCAAGTGGAGATGTGACCCTTTGATTTCCACAGAACTCATTTCATTTACACTAGCCGGGGGATGAAATGCTGATGGACTATGTGGTTTTCACCAGCTGGGGAATTAAGCCTCATTAACTCCAGTGGAGCTACTGGGGATTTACACCAGCTGGCGATCTGGCCCATTCTTCAGTTTCAAATACATATTCTTTGCCTGAGAATCTGAAGAGGACACAAAAGTTCCTAATGAGCGTGCATGTTCTTAACTCTTTGCCCCCATGGGATTAATTTCAAGAATAGAACTTTTAATGGCTAAGGAGCATTTCATTCCCACTGGGGAGAGAACTTTGGAGGAATTCAGTGTTGTTTGATTTTCTGTATCTGATTTTCAATTTCTATTTGGATGAATGGACCCACTTTCTTTCTTTCTTTCTTTCTTCCTCAGCAATTATATGCTTTCTTTCTGAAGATATCACTAAAATAAAAGAGTCATTAGCCTGAAGCTTTAATGCTATATGACACCTTTAAAATGTTTGTTTCACACTGATTGTAGGTATGACAGAGAGACTGAACAATGACGAAGGGTCAGACCCTCATCTGATGTAAATCAATTGTAGCTCCATTGACATTAAGGGGTCAAATCCACCCCCCCCCACAAAACTTGTGTAAATCTGCCATCATACAGTTACAGTCAATCTCTGGATGCTGTAAATTAGCATAGTGGTATGGAGCTATTCCAGTGGACTGATCTCAGTATCTGTACCATGATGCCTGGTTTTATGTTTGTTCCAATATGAGATTCTTATTGCTTAGATAAGGGATACTATTCAGGAAAATCTGAACCACCTTGTAAACTGGAGTAATAGAAATAGGATGAAATACAATAGTGAAAAGTGCAAGGTCATGCATTTAGGAATTAATAATAAGAATTTTGGATATACGTTGGGGGCGCATCAGTTGGAAGCGACGGAGGAAGAGAAGGACCTTGGGGTACTGGTTGATAGCAGGATGACTATGAGTCGCCAATGTGATACGGCTGTTAAAAAAGCAAATGCGATTTTGGGATGCATCAGGCGGGGTATTTCCTGCAAGGATAAGGAGGTGTTAGTACCGTTGTATACGGCGTTGGTGAGACCCCATCTGGAATACTGTGTGCAGTTCTGGTGTCCCATGTTCAAGAAGGATGAATTCAAACTGGAACAGGTTCAGAGACGGGCTACGAGGATGATCCGAGGAATGGAAAAACTGCCTTATGAAAGGAGACTCAAAGAGCTTGGCTTGTTTAGCCTGGCCAAAAGAAGGCTGAGGGGGGATATGCTCGCCCTATATAAATATATCAAGGGGGTTAACGTTAGGGAGGGAGAGGAATTATTTAAGTTTAGTACTAATGTAGCCACGAGGACGAATGGGTATAAACTGGATATTAGGAAGTTTAGACTTGAAATTAGACGAAGGTTTCTGACCATTAGGGGAGTGAAGTTCTGGAATAGCCTTCCGAGGGAAGTAGTAGGGGCAAAAGACTTTCCTGGCTTTAAGACAAAGCTTGATAAGTATATGGAGGGGATGTTATGATAGGATCGTTAATTTGGGCAATTGATCTTGAATTACCACCAGACAGGTCTGCTCAATGGTCTGCGGGGAGATGTTGTATGCGATGGGTACTGAGTTGTCTATGAGTCTATGAGTCTATAACCTCTATCCCATTTTAATAAACATAAAATATTCTAAAATCTCGAGATTATAGTTCACAGGCAGAAATCTGTGAGATGTGCTCCCTGCTGTTTAATTGACTGCTAAATATATAGATACGAGGTCTGGGGCCCCAAGGTAAAATGACAGTGATGGTGAGAGATCAGAGACCGGGAAAATGCCCAGTTTGAAATACCCAGCCAGAGGAAGGAGCTACTGCGGCAGGAGGAGGGCCACCTTAGAGGCACCCCCGGAAAGAGTGGGGAGAATTGATGCCATGTTTGTAAAAAAGTGGGTTCTGTTTCCCCATATTGTCTCATCTGTCCAGCAATGCTGAGAGCAATCCTGGAGCAGCAGCCTTCCCCTCAACCTTATGTAGTTATCTTTGTGACTGGTTCAGGGTCTCTGCACATTCAGGCAGATGTAGCTGCATCAGTCAAACCCAAAGCAGTTTCCCCTCTCGGAGCTATTGTCTCAAGTTTTCTGTGGATTCTGGGAGTTAGGGTCAACATAGAGGTCATTGGGTGGTACTTAATGACCTGTGATAAACAGAAGGTCTGATTGTCTAATTGTCTGGTTAGGAACTCCAATATGTAAAATGATGATGCACTGAGGGAAAATGAAAACATTAAACAATTTTATTAGAATATTTAATCAACATACACAGACTTCAAATTACATAAAAAGACAGCAGTAATGTGAAATTAAGCTGAACTTTTGCATCATCTCTTACATAGAATCACACCCTTTCTTGGGGTTCTGGTGGCCAGAGAGAAAAAGGATGTGAAAGGGTGTGAAAGATGTGAAAGGATCAGTTTAGGGAACTTTTATAGGACATATTCCTTCATTCTCCCACTTCCCTGGCTGCCTCTGCTACTTAGCCAAAGGCCTTAGCCTAAGAACCAGGCCTCAGACTATCCTAGTGAGTGAAGGCCCATACACAGGCGGATTGTGATATTGATTCTTAATTTTATACCCCTATAACTAGCTATGTGATAAAAATACACCTAAGTTCTTAAAGTATATGCCTTTACAGAA
Organism: Gopherus flavomarginatus; assembly: GCF_025201925.1. Taxonomy (NCBI): domain Eukaryota; kingdom Metazoa; phylum Chordata; order Testudines; family Testudinidae; genus Gopherus; species Gopherus flavomarginatus. The sequence goes on along the minus strand of NC_066627.1, from coordinate 14,909,888 downwards.
ATGCCTGAATATCTATATCCTAACAGGAACAAACCTGACACTGTCAAGACCTTCATTGATTGACTTCAATCTTCTGAGACTTCTTCTGTAACTTTGGGCAAATCATTTAATCTCTTCTTTCCTCTCTTCCCCTTCTGTATAACAGGGACAATGGAATTTGTCTACTATGCAAGGGTGTTGTGAGGACTAAGGGTTGTGAAGCGCTCAGATATTCTGTTATGGAAGCCATATAAGCACATCACATTGTACAACTGAAAATCGTGGCCAACAATTCTATCTCATAGAGCAGAGGTGGGCAAACTATGGCCTGCGGGCCACATCTGGTCCTCAGGACCATGCCTGGCCCTTGGGCTCTGTAAAATGAATGGAGGTGGAGGTTCACCTCCTTGAGCTGGCTTTGAAAATCTCAGCCAAAATAACGATGAGTCTGACCTGGAGAGTTAACCTCCTTGTTTCTGTCCATTTATAGCCATTCCTGTGCCTAAGCACATGGGTAATATCCCCAGCCTGAATCCCAGTGTCTGAGAATGTTTTCATCAATATTTTAAAATGTATGATTAAAAATTGCAACAAATGAAGTTTGAAATTTCTGAAATTTTAATGAAACTGCACTTAGGTTCCTCGGCCAGCTCCAAAGCTAAAATATGATTTGCTGAAACCAGATATGAATGGCCAGATTTTTTTCTACACTCTTCAGTCTAACAGATGTCATGAGCCAATGGCTAGAAGTTGAAGCTAGACACATTCAGACTGGAAATAAGGCATACATTTTTCAAAGTGAGCACAATTAAGAACTAGAACAATGTACCCAAGGTCATGGTGGATTCTCTATCACTGGAATTATTTTGAGGACATTCTCTGATCTGTGGTGTACAAGAGGTCAGGCTAAATTACCACTATGATCCCTTCTGGACTTGGAATCTATGGGCTCTACGAATTTATGGGGAGATATATGAGTTAGGTAATTTATATTTTGTAAGAATGCTATACATGGAAATGCTCTGGAAGCATCAAGGGCCAAATTTTTAAATGTCTTTCAGTGCCTAAAGATGCAGAGAGGTACCTATTGGGATTTTCAAAGGCACTGAGGTGCCCAACTCCCATTGATATCAATGGGTGTTAGACACCTACATTATTTTGAAAATGCCACTTGGCACCTATCTGTAAGTATAAGTGTCCAAGTACCTTTGAAAATCAGGTAGTGAGCATTAAACTCTACTCAAAATATTATATCCTTATCTGAGCATTTCCCCCCTCTCGATAACACAAATGCATAAAAACTGGTCAGAACATTTCCAAGTAAATGTATTTTCATTAAAATATGCTGCTGTTTCACTGAAGCAGAGATGCTTGCCAGAGATGTATTGATTCAATTAAGTTTCTGATGGGAAGACTTCTGAGTTCCAGGGCTCTCAGATCACTTCTGAGGATAGATAGATAGATAGATAGATAGATAGATAGATAGATAGATAGATAGATAGATAGATAGATCAAAGAAACTGAAAACCTGACCTTTTTACTCCAATACCAGAAAGTTCAGCCAATTCCATTTCATGAAAATGTTCCAAGTGTTTTAGTTTTGTTCCATTGCAGAAGAAAAACAAATTTTGAAACTTTGAAACTTGTCACAAAACAGAATTGTCATAGAACAGTTTCAAATTCTTGGTATTACAGTTAACATTTTCCATAGATTATGTCTAAATTCTCAACCCTTCACTCTGCCATGTCTGTGATCTCAGGGCCAGCTGACTTTAAGCAATGAAGAATGCCACTGGGAATTCACATCTCAGAGTTGTTCACCACTCTCATGGTGAAGAAAACACATCTAGGTTCAAAGAAGTATCAGCCCCAGAAATCTCATTATATTATTTCTGACCTTTCCACTAACACTGGTATAAGATAAAACAGCTCTGAAATCCCTCAAGTTTCACTAGACGAGACCAAAAAAATTCTACTTTGGGGATTTGGGCATTAGGCACCTGGTATTTTTGATTCCAAGGGAGATTATTGAGAAATATATGGAGTTTTCAGATTTGGGATTTACATATTGCAAGTGTTTTCCTCATGTGTTGAGCTGGCTGAGCTTTGAGTTACTGGAAAGTATGTGAGACTCAGGGAAAATGTGGACATTTGATTGGCTTTTGAATCACAAAAAATCCCAGGACTCTTGAGTTTAGATTGCTGTGTCACTTAGCTGTTTATTTAAAAACTATATAGATGGAAATATAGAATCTTAGAAGATTAGGGTTGGAAGACACCTCAGGAGGTCCAATCCCTTGCACAAAACAGGACCAGTCCCAACTAAATCATCCCAGCCAGGGCTTTCTCAAGCCAGGACTTAAAAAAAATCTAAGGATGGAGATACCACCACCTCCCTAGGTAACCCATTCCACCCATTCCATCTATAACATTTTTCCTAATATCCATCCAGACCTCTCCCACTCCAACTTGAGACCATTGTTTCTTGTTGTATCATCTGCCAACACTGAGAACAGCCTATCTCCATCCAGTGCTTGCTCCAGCTTTTCTGCCGCCCCAAGCAGCAAAGAAAAGAAAAAAAGAAGAACCCAATTGAGCTGCCGCCGAACTGCTGCAAAAGAGGAAGAAAGAGAGTGAAGGACCTGCCGCTGAATTGTCGTCGATTTGATGCAGGCCAATTGAGCTGCCGCTGAAGTGCTGCCATTGCCGATCTGAATGTGCCGCCCCAACAACAGACACACTACCGAGCCTTTCTATTGGCTGCCCCAGGAACCTGCTTCCTTTTCTGGTACCTGGAGCCAGCCCTGTCTCCATCCTCTTTGAAACCCCCTTCAGGTAGTTGAAGGCTGCTATCAAATCCCCTCTCCCTTTTCTTTTCTGCTTACTAAATAATGCCAGTTCCTTCTGCCTTTCCCCATAAGTCATGTGCCTCAGCCCCCTAATCATTTTTGTTCCCTTCCACTGGTGTCTTCAATTTGTCCACATCCCTTCTGTAGTGGGGGGACCAAAACTGGATGCAGTGTTCCAGATGTGGCATCAATAGTGCTGAATAGAGGGAAATGATCACTTCCCTCTATCTGCTGGCAATGCTCCTACTCATGCAGCCCAATATGCCTTCTTGGCAACAAGGGCACACTCTTGACTCATATCCAGTTTCTCATCCACTGTAATTTCCAGGTTCTTTTCTGCAGAACTGCCATTTATCCAGATAAATGGCATCCATCCCCAGCCTGTAGCAGTGCATGAGATTCTTCCATCCTATGTGCAGGACTTCACTTGTCCTTGTTGAGCCTTATCAGATTTCTTTTGGCTCAAGCCTCCAATTTGTCTAGCTCAAGCCTCCAATTTGTCTAGCTCACTCTGGACCCTGTTCCTACCCTCCAACATATCTACCTCTCCCTCCAGCTTAGTGTCGTTCACAAACTTGCTGAGGATGCAGTTCATCCCATCATCCAGATTATTAATGAAGATGTTGAATTAACCCAGCCCCTGAGGTACTCTTGCTTGATACCAGCTGTCAACTAGACATCGAGCCATTGATCACTACCTGTTGAGCCCAACGATGTAGTCAGCTTTCTGTTCATGTTATAGTCCATTTATCCAATCCATGCTTCTTTAACTTGTTAGCAAGAATACTTTGGGAAACCATATCAAAAGCTTCTCTAAAGTTAAGGTATATCACTTCCATGGCTTTTCCCATATCTACAAAGCCAGTTATCTCATCATAGAAGGCAATCATGTTGGTGAGGCATGATTTTCCTTTGGTGAATCCATATTGACTCTTTCTGATCACCTTCTTCTCCTGCAATTGCTTCAAAATTGATTCCTTTAGGATTTGCTTCATAATTTTTCCAGGGACTGAGATGAGGCTGACTGATCTGTAGATCCCTGGATTCTCCTTTCCTTTTTAAAAAAAAATTGGACACTATATTTGCCTTTTTCCAGTTGTCCGGGATCTCCCCTGAACACCACGAGTTTGCAAAGATAAGAGATTAGGAGTGAAGGCTCCTGATATTTTCCCCTGGCTCCAGGAGTGGAGTGGGATTTTAGCAAGAGGAGTCTATGAATCCAGATTCCTGGGCTAGATCCTCAAATCTGGGAGGAGAGTAGCATATGATGAGTTAGAAACAGGTGTGGAGGAAGCTGGATTAATAGATTTCATAAAATTAAACGCGAAAAAGAACAATTAGATCATCTAGTCTGACTCCTGTATATCGCATGCCATTAAATTTCACCCAGGTAGCCCTATACTGACCCAGTGACTTGAGTTTGGCTAAAGAAGCGTGAGGGAGCCCAACTTCATCCTATTCAGAAGCAGTTGTTTTCAGAGTTGATTGACTGCTAGAGAAGGGAAGGATCCCAAACCATCTTCTGGTGGAGATTCAAGGGCTCCCATCCACCGTAGCATCTTCTAGGAAGGCATCCAGTCTGGATTTGAAGTCATCGAGAGATGAAGAACTCACCACTTCCCTTGGTAGCTTCTTCCAGTGGTGAATGAAAAAAAAATTGTGTCTAATTTGCATTTATCTGGCTTCTGCTTCCAACCATTGGTGGTTGTTCTGCCTTTCTTCTCTAGATCAAAGTGCTCTTTAGCACCTTCATTCCTCTCTCAATCATATTGCATATGGCTGTGTTAAAACACCTTTCGTTTGAATGAGCCCCACTTCCCAAGCAATCCAGATCACTCTGTGTCACCACCCTGTCCTCATCATCCTGTCCTCCAGTCTTTGGTCATCTGCAAGTTATGTCAGAAGTTATATATCTACTTCAGATCATTGATGAAAATGTTGAATGGCATCAGTACTGCAGAACCTCACTAGAAATATCTGCTTTAGGTGATGAGTCCTCATTAGTGACTTTTTTAAAAAATCAGTCTGTTCACCAGTTCTTAATCTGATTAGTATGTGCTGTGCTAAATTTGTATCAGAAAATCTTTTGGTACTAAGCCAACACCTTACAAAAGTCTAAGGGTTAGATCAACATAGGCAGTTAGGAGCTCAGATCTACTTTTGATGCCTGAATCCAATATTTAGATACTTAAAATCCCTGCTCAGATTTCAGAATTGTGCACTAACCCCCTAGATTATACAGTCATTCTGTCTCTCCTTCTGGCATAATATTTAAGTAAAATGCTTAAATATTTTATATAGCATAGAATAGCTTCCAGAGTACAGACTGAAAGAAACACATCTCAATATACCCTATAGACTAGGTTGGTTAGGACAGTCACCTAGCAGATGGGTGACCTGGATTCAAGTTGTTGCTCTGAATGAGGCAGAGGTGAGGTTTAAACTGGGGTGTTGATTGTGGCTGGTGACTGTTTAAAACACTGAGTGATTGGGCAAGATGACAAACCCTTTCCTTTTCTGCAAGAAATTCCTGACCTACCTTAAATGTCTGAGTTCAGGAGAGTGAAGATAAGAACATAATGTAAGAATGCCCACACCAGGTCAGACCAAAGGTCCATCTAGTTCAGTGTCCTGACTTCCACCAGTGGCCAGATGCTTCAAAGGGAACAAACAGAACCTGGCAATTATTCAGTGAGTCATCCCTTGTTGTTGCATCATAGCATCTAGCACCAGAGATTTAGGGACACCCAGAGCATGGGATTGTGAGGCTGGTGATCATGGACTAATCACCAGTGATGGAACTGTCCTCCATGCACTTATTTAAGTCTTTGCTTGAGCTAGTTATATTTTTAGCCTACACAACATCCCCTGGCAATGAGTTCCATAGGCTGACTGTGCATTGTGCGAAGTACTTCTTTTTGTTTGTTTGTTTTTTAACCTGCTGCCTATTAATTAATCAATTAATTAACCAATTAATTAATTAGCCAATTAACCTAGTTCTTGCTTTATGTGAAGAGATAAAGAACACTTTCTTAATCATTTTCTCTATGCCATTCATGAGTTTATAGACTGCTAGCCTATCACTCCTTACTCATCTCTTTTCTCTCCTCATATGGAAGCTGTTCAATCCCTTTTGTCATTTTATTGTGAGTCTGCACCTTTTCCAATTCTAATATACATATTTTTGGATGGAACGACCAGAACTATATGCAGTGCTCAAGTTGTAGGCGTACAAGGAATTTATATGTTGGAATTATGATATTTACTGTTTTAGTATCTATCTCTTTTCTTATGATTTGTAACGTTCTGCTAGATATTTTGACTGCGGCTGCAGATTGAGCAGTTGTTTTCAGAGGACTATTCATAGAATCATAGAATATCAGAGTTGGGAGGGACCTCAAGAGGTCATCCAGTTCAACCCCCTGCTCAAAGCAGGACCAATTCCCAACTAAATCATCCCAGCCAGGGCTTTCTCAAGCCTGACCTTAAAAACTTTTAAGGAAGGAGATTCCACCACCTTCCTAGGTAGCCCATTCCAGTGCTTCACAACCCTCCTAGTGAAAAAGATTTTTTCCTAATATCCAACCTAAACCTCCCCCACTGCAAATTGAGACCATTACTCCTTGTTCTGTTATCAGATACCACTGAGAAGAGTCTAGATCCATCCTCTTTGGAACCCCCTTTCAGCTAGTTGAAAGCAGCTATCAAATTCCCCCTCACTCTTCTCTTCTGCAGACTAAACAATGCCAGTTCCCTCAGCCTCTCCTCGTAAGTCATGTGCTCCAGCCCCCTAACCATCTTTGTTACCCTCCACAGGACTCTTTCCAATTTATCCACATCCTTCTCGTAGTGTGGGGTTCAAAACTGGACACAGTACTCCAGAGGAGGCCTCATCAATGTCGAATAGAGGGGAATGATCACGTCCCTCGATCTGCTGGCAATGCACCTAATTATACAGCCCAATATGCCATTAGCCTTCTTGGCAACAAGAACACACTGTTGACTCATATCCAGCTTCTCATCCACTGTAACCCGTAGATCCTTTTCTGCCAAACTGCTCCTAGCCATCCAGTCTGTAGTCTGTAACAGTGAATGGGATTCTTCCATCCTAAGTGCAGGACTCTGCACTTGTCCTTGTTGAACCTCATCAGGTTTCTTTTGGCTCAATCCTCTAATTTGTCTAGGTCCCTCTGTATCCTATCCCTACCCTCCAGCGTATCTACACTCCACCAAGTTTAGTGTCATCTGCAATCTTGGTGAGAGTGCAATGCATCCCATCAACCAGATCATTAATGAAGATATTGAACAAGACCGGGCCCAGGAACAACCCTTGGGGCACTCCGCTTGAAACCGGCTGCCAACTAGACATGGAGTTGTTGATCACTACCCTTTGAACCCGACGATCTAGCCAGCTTTCTATCCACCTTGTAAAGTCCATTCATCCAGCCCATAATTCTTTAACTTGCTGGCAAGAATACTGTGGGAAACCCATCAAAAGCTTTGCTAAGTCAAGGAATAACACAACCATTGCTTTCCCCTCATTCACAGACCCAGTTATCTCCTCATAGAAGGCAATTAGGTTAGTCAGGCATGACTTGCCCTTGTTGAATCCATGCTAACTGTTCCTGATCACTTTCCTCTCCTCAGCGTGCTTCAGAACTGATTTCTTGAGAACCCGCTCCATCATTTTTCCATAGACTGAGGTGAGTCTGACTGGCTTGTAGTTCCCTGGATCCTCCTTCTTCCCTTTTTTTAAAGATGAGCACTCCATTAGCCTTTTTCCTGTCATCTGAGACCTCCCCAGTTCGCCATGAGTTTTCAAAGATAATGGACAATGGCTCTGCAATCACATCCACCAACCCCTTTAGCACCCTCGGATGCAGAGCATCCGGCACCATGGACTTGTGCTCGTCCAGTTTTTCTAAATAGTCCAGAACCACTTTTTACTCCACAGAGGCCTGGTCACCTTCTCCCCATACTGTGCTACCCAGTGCAGTAGTCTGGGAGCTGACCTTGTTTGTGAGGATAAAGGCAAAAAATCATTGAATACATTAGCTTTTTCCACATCCTCTGTCACTAGGTTGCCTCCCTCATTCAGTAAGGGGCTCATACTTTCCTTGACTTTCTTCTTGTTGTTAACATACCTGAAGAAACCCATCTTGTTACTCTTAACATCTCCTGCTAGCTGCAACTCCAAGTGTGATTTGGCCTTCCTGATTTAACTCCTGCATACCTGAGCAATATTTTTATACTCCTCCCTGGTCATTTATTCAATCTTCCACTTCTTTTTTAAGTAGTAACAGCTAATTTAGTCCCCATCATTTTGTATGTATAGTTGGGATTGTGTTTTTCCAATGTGCATTACTTCGCACATATCAATACTGAATTTTATCTACAATTTGGTTGTGCAGTCACCCAGCTTGTGATATCCCTTTGTAACTCTTCGCAGTCAGCTTCAAATTGAAGTATCTTGAGTAATTTGGTAACTTTCACAAATTTTGCCTCCTGTTTACAGATCATTTAAGAATATGTTGAACAATACTGGTCCTAGTGTAGTTTCTTGTGGGACCCTGCTATTTACTTTTCTCCACTGTGAAAAGTAACCATTTACTACTATACTTTGTGTCTTATCATTTAGCCAGTTACTGACCCATGATAGTACCTTTCCATGCATCCTGTGACTGCTGAGTTTGCTGAAAAGCATTTGAGGCGGGACTAGGTTGGTCACACACACATTCCCGGAATACTAGAGATCCCTGTACTTCCAGGAACAGCGTGGGGGCCCCCTACTACCAATGTCACCTTGTCATGCTGCATGGCGGACGCCATGTTAAAGGAAGTGCTGCCCTGCTCCCGCAGGTTGGGTGACAAACCAGCCAAAAAGAAGACTGTCTGGTATAAAACTGGTCAAGTGAGCCCCCACTCCATCTTCCCTCCCTCAAAGCTTGGCCCCTCACTTCCATTCAGATCGGAACCCTTATTACTCCCACTCCATTGAGATCTCCCTCACTCCGACGTCCCTCTCAATCACTTCAGCCAACCCCACTGAGATTACCCTGTTTAGTTTGGTGAAAATTGGAAAGGCCTGATTTTAGTGGCCAGTTTTTACAGTTTTCCAATATTCACCCTTATCCATTGGGTTCTGACCAGAGTGGGCCAGCAGCTGGCCATAGAGGGGACCCAGCCCATCTGGGTGAACAGCTTGGCCTAGAGAAACTAGGGAGTATGTGACATTCTAGTTAATTAATGATAATGATTAATGAGATACTGGCAGAGTATGAGGCCCACACAATGGGGACCAGATAGGATTTTGCTCTTCCCCTGGCTTGGTAAAAGAGAAACACATCATCCCCCAGCAGCATGAGGTCTAAACTTGGCCCGTGGACTCCATGTGCACAGCACACCTCAAATGCAGTCAGCTCTGGGGTGGGGCAGCTGGGTAATGACTCCACAGTGGCACCACATGAGGAAAGCTCACCCAGCACTGAGATTGAGCAAGCTCTGAGGCGGAGGAGCAGCCACAAAGTGACATCACATGGGGATGGCTAACCCAGCACTGATGTGTGTGGGGGGGTGAGTGTCCTAGCTTCAGGGAATGGACCTTGTTCAATGGATGGACAGAGAGAGAGATCTCAGCACCTCTTAGAGAACACAGCACTGCCTTAGTATTGCCAGCCACTGGCTGGGATTTACCATGTGCCCAAGGGGTGCTGTGGTGGCTTTCAATGTGGCCTCATCTTGAAACCTTACCTGTTGAGTTTGAGGGGGTGATCTCTGTGTGTGTGTTTGTTGGGGGGGGGGGTTAGAAGACTGGAGGGCACTGAAGGGAAGAAGGAGGGGTCTCCCTGGCCCTGTTGTGGGTGTCCACAGATCATTGAGGGTTCAAATCCAGATGTCGCTACTCTCACCCGCTCCAGAGACCAAGTCCCAGAGAGACAGTGGCTAACAGAGCAGATATCAGCCACCCTCTTCTTCACAAAACCACAAAACAATGCCACACTGGGATGGCTAACCCAGCGCTGAGGGGTGTGTGTGTGTGTGTGTGTCCCTGCTTCAGGGAATGAGGCCTGAGTAGTGGGTGGAGAGAGCAAGACAACCCAGCACCTCCTGGAAGACAAAGCACTGCCTGAGTACTGCCAACCCCTGGCTGGGATTAGCCATGTGCCTAGGGGGCTGGCACTGCAGGCTTTCAGTGTGGCCTCATCTTGACACCCACCGTGTTTTGTTTGAGAGGGTGAGCTGTGTGTGTGGGATGGGAGGGCAGAAGGCTGGGGGGTGGGAGGCAGGGACATCTCCCTGGCACTGTTCTGGGTGTCCACAGATCGTTCAGGGATCAAATCCAGATCTGGCAGTTCCTACACACCCCAGAGACGAAGTCCCAGGGACCCAGTGGCTCAGAGAGCAGATATCAGGCCTCTCTCACTCAGCTCCCTTCACAGAGGAGGCAGAGAGAGGAGGATGCTGAGACCTCACATCCAGCTTCCTTCTTGCTTTGATTCTTCCCTGGCTGCTGCATTGTTCTGCCAGCTACCCCTCCCTGCTCCAACCACGAACCAGACCAGGCACAAAGTCAGTCTGGAAATTAGTAGAAGGTTTCTAATCATCAGAAGGAGGAGGTTCGGCAGCAGCCCCACAAGAGGAGTTTTGGGGGCACACAACTTTGTTCGTTTTAACACAGAGGTAGAGAAATGTATGAGTGTGATTGTATGATGGAGCTGCTTGTGAAGGATGGAGACAGGGCTGAGCAGCCCATGGGCTCACTTCCAGTTAATGTCCTGTGTTCCGAAAACTCATGCTCAAAGTTTCATCTGGCCACCAGCAGGGGTCAGGAAGGGATCCCCCCCCCACCAATATCTTCTGAGAGGGTTTATTTTATTTTGTTTTACTCTCCTTCCTCTGCAGTTCTGGCAAAGACCACAGCTGGAGATGGGGGCCTAGGGCGGGGCCAGGCTCTGAAGTGGCACAGAGCATTGTCTGTCTCTCTCGAGTCGTTGGCTGGCTCATTCTTGCTCAGATACTCGGGCTCTCATTGATCACCATATGTGGGGTGGGGAAGGATTTTTCCCTCAGTTCAGATGAGCAGTCACTTTGTCATGGAAGGGGCAGGGGGTCGCCTTCCTTTGCAGCATGTGGGTGCGGGTCACTCACCAGGACTATCTGGATGGGACTCTTTTAACCATTTCCCTGCGACAGCTGAGGTCTCAGGCATTGGTGCACTTTAGTCCCACCTGCTCTGCCTGTGGCAAATAATAATCTAGTCTCGTGAAGGTGCTAATTCTGTGTTCTCATTTCAGGTGCTCTCAGTGGCCTGTGCTATACATGGGGAAGAAATAGGTGACTGGGTGTCCTTTCTGGCTGCCCCCAGGGCTCAGAACTTCCTGACTTCCTGACCTATTGTTCAGTGGCAGAGCCAGGTGGAGGGAGGAGGGAGAGTGGAAAAATAAAAAAGGCGCCACCTGCTTCAGTGCTTTTACTGACGGGGCAGCACTCCAGGTCTTCAGCAGCACCTCAGCAGAGTGACCTTCACTCGCTCCACAGGTCTTCGGCAGCATTTCGGCGATGAAGCTTCAGTGCTGCCTCCTGCATAGCACAGACCCTGAGCACAGCCCCGTCAGTAAAAGCACCGCAGTGGGTGGCGCCTTTTTTTTTCACTCTCAGGTGAATAAAATTAAAGAAGTTCCACTTGTGCTTGGTGAGAGAGCAGCTGCTGTTTTGCTTCTCCCCTAGCTACGCTACTGCCAATGTTTTATCCCTCTGTCCCCACTTCCCTACCAGAGCTGGGGACAGAACACATGAGTCCTGACTCTCAGCCTCACCCACACTGACCACTACAGCTGACTATCCTTCTTCCATGGAGCTCTGCTGATTTACAGTAGCTGGGGATCTGGGACATTGTTTTTCCACTAACACCCATTCAATTCCAATGACTAATTGACATGGTGGAGAAAGGTACTCGAATTTCAGTTCTAATCCCTTCACCTCTTCAATGCAGGTGTTAGTGCTCCCAGGATACATCTCCCAGTCCTCCCTGTAATATCCTAATAAAACCAGGAAAGACCATATCCATTTCAGCCTCATCCAGTTTAATTTACACTGTGAATTTAAACTGATATAGTTAAATGAATGCCAAAGGGGATGTGGATGTTCTTAATTATGTTGAAAACTGACTATTCTGGTTTAGTTTAAATTAATTAAGAATAGGTTTAAACTACACTGAAATCAGCTTCTTTGTGACCAAAGTATGTCCGCACAGTGGTGTAACTACACCAGTTTAAAAGCCAATTCAAGTTATACAAATTGCTAAGGCTTAAATTATTGATAGCGTCCAGTAAATATTATTGTACTGGCTAATAGTTCTTCAGAAAAGAGCACATTTTCATTTTAGACTGACAGGCAGACAGCTAGATAAACAAAAAAGTAATTGTGAGAATAGATAGGCAGTTAGACAGATATGTCTCAGTTTAAAAGAAATAGAAAAGCGCTTTAAAATGTTTTGGATGGATTTTTTTTCCCCTCTCTTTCCTAAAGTAGTAAGAAAAAAACAAAATACAATTCATTTTTGTAAACCCCCTTCCAGTGATATTCTGATCTGTTGTATATTCTCTGCTCTGAGATAATCAGAGCAGATACTTCTCTGGGTTTGTCTGGATCCCGGAATTGACACAGGAATTTTTACATCAAATTTGGAAAAATATAAAAATATATTTATTGATTTAACATTTCCCATCTATCTATTTTAATTTTACCAATCTAATATATGAATTAATAAAATACATATTTACCACTTTAATATTTGACTTTAACCTGGGAATTAGCATAATATAGCATTCATAACCCAATATTTCAACCAATTCTGGAAATTTGTCCTGCACAGAATTATCAACTCGATATTTTAATTGGCTCTGGAGGTTAAAAAAATCAGAATTATAAATGTAATATTTTAACCAAATCTAAAAACATATGTAGTTTTCAGTTTTTGGGTTTTTTTTCATAAAAACTAGACATTTATATACATATTAGCTTAAAATTATAACCATGTCTGTGAAGTACCATTTATCATTAATACAATTTTAATGAGATCTGGAAAATAGTATAAAATATACTTACTAATGTAATATTTAATCAAATCTAGACAATAGTAATGTATAATTCTTAATTCACTATTTTAATGAAAATAAGAATATATCATTATTAAATATGTTAATAATAATAGGAATTCTTATTCAATACAATTATTAATGCAACATGTTTAACAAATGTGGAAATCAACACAGTATATAGTTATGAATTTAAGATTTTAATCAAAAATCTAGAAATTAACATAGTATGTAAATATTAATTTAACATGTGAAATGAATCTGGAAATCAATAATATATGGACTTATAATTAATGAGTAATGAATACAATATCTAGTTCTTAATTTATTATATTAGTTAAAATGGTAATTCATGATATACATAATTATTCATTTGTTATTTAAATGGAAAGTAGAAATTGATAACATATATTTTTATAAAATTATTTTAAATATAGGAATTGAAATCTTAGGTAGTTATTTATTTTAATCAAAATTCTGAATACTTTTCATTTTAAACAAATTTTTGAATTAATATAGCATGCTGTTTTTTAATTTTACAGTCTGAGTCTCAAAATTAATATATACTGTAACTCTTAATTTACCAGTATAATCTATTTTGGAAAATATAATGTGTAAAATGCTTGGGGCAGAGACATTTTTTAAAATAAACACTAATATAAACCATAAATAATATAATTCTCATTTGACTCTATACATTCATTTCAAGGACAACAATAATTTGTAGAGTTTAATCATATTGATACTTTTATATAGATTTTTATATATTTGATCTAGATTTTCCTTCAGCAGAGCCTTTTGGGCCAATCCATAATTAATGTCATCCTTGGAGCTGTCCAGACTCAAGGTAAGGAATTTTTAAAGGTCCTCTCGATTCAGTTCTGTGCCACTCATTAGCTAGATGAGGAGAATGTTTGGGGTACATTTGCCCAAGGTGCTTTACTGGTTTAGGATTCCAATCCCATTTACCAAAGCAATTTAGGGCCAGACACTCAAGTGGATTTAGGTGCCCAAATGTGCAGCCCCAGCCCAGTCAATTCCATGTTAGTCTTGAAGAATAGGGAGGAGGGGACATTAAAGCAGCTCATTCTGCTTCTGTGACATCATCCACTGGTTTGACCAGCACAGATGGGGCTTGGGATCCTAGACAGGTCCATAGGAGCTGATCAAGCTACGGAAGCAGGAGCAAGAGTTCACTGGCCAGGCAGGACAGCTGGCTCAATACCTCAGTGCAGGATCTTTATCCAGTGCGGAGGGTTTCCAAAGGCAGAATAAACCCAGCTTCAGTGTCAGATCCCAGGCAAAATTTGAAATATGATATGCAGGAGAGAGAGAGAAAGTGGTTATGATTGTGTGTGTGTGAGTTCCTACTACTGTAACCACTAGACCCCTCTCCCCTCCCAGCGCTCTGGGTAGAACCTGTGAATCCTCTTGATTGTTTTCTTTCATCTCCAGGACCCCCTGATACATCCGGCCAACGACACCATCCCAGTGACCAAGTTCATCCTGCTGGGTTTCGCCTCCATGGACTGGGAGAGCCGCACTTTCCTCTGTGCCCTTCTCTCCTCTGCCTACACTGGGACACTGGCAGGCAACCTGTGCATTGTGTGGACCGTGCTGCGGGACTCCCACCTCCAACGCTTGCCCATGTACATCCTGCTGGGGAACTTCTCCTGGCTGGAGATCTCCTATGTCACAACCACAGTGCCAAAGTTGCTCTCTGACCTGGTGTCCCCCGGCCTCCCCATCTCTTTCCCTGCCTGCTTTATGCAGTTCTATTTCTTCTTGTCCATGGGGGCTACCGAGTGCCTCTTCCTCGCTGCCATGGCCTTGGATAGGTACCTGGCCATCTGCCACCCCCTGCGCTACCCCGTCCTCATGTCCTCACACAGCTGTTGGGTGCTGGCCTCCTTCTGCTGGCTTATCGGCTTCCTGTGGTTCATAGTGCCTGTTACCCTCATCTCCCAACTCTCCTTCTGTGGCACCAACACCCTCGATCATTTTGTCTGTGACCCAGCCCCATTGCTGGCTGCTTCCTGCACTCCAGCTCCCCAGGCTGAACATTCCTGCTATGCCCTGAGCTCCCTCATAATCTTCATCACCATCCTCTTCATCCTGGCATCCTATGGGCTAGTCATCAGAGCTGTGCTGAGGCTGCCAGCTGGGGCTGGGCGGCACAAGGCCTTCTCCACCTGCTCCTCACACCTGGCTGTTGTGGGCCTGTTCTACGGCTCTGGTATGGTCAACTATGTCAACCCAGCAGCCTCGGGGGCCAGTGGGAAGGTGGTGACTCTCTTCTACACAGTGGGGACCCCCCTGCTCAACCCACTGATCTACAGCCTGAGGAACAAGGAGATGAAGCAGGCTCTGAAGAGGACCCTGCTGGGGGAGCAGTAGGGGGTTCTGCTCTATCCGCAGTCTGCAGAGACTGGCTGGTCAGGGTAGTGGGCAATGGGATATGGGGACTTTTCCTTCTGGGGGCTCAGACTCCAATGAAGCAAGGGGAGCACACCCAGCATTTTGCATTACCTCTAGGTCATACTAGAAAAATTCTCATTTGACAATGTACTCAGAACACAATTGTGAACTGGAAGAGAGGGTGGAACTGTCTGTGTGTGTGTATGTCTTTGCTGGAGGAAATATGCCCTGCTCAGTGTGTGTATGTAGAAGATAGGAGACTGAAATGAGTGTGTGTGCAAGGAGGCTGGCTTGTATATCTGCCCTTTTTGTCTGGTGACATTTGAATACAGTTATCTGGATAAATGTGTCACCACATTCACATCCCAAATGTTTTTAATATTATTTCCAACTTTTGGTAAAAAGCTACTGTTAAATAAATTTCTATTAAAAAAAAAGATTGACCAGTTCTGTTTATAAATGTATTTTTATGTTTTTTATGTCAAGATTAGTGGAAAAGGAAACCAAAGAGAATTCTAGTTTAAACTTTATGGACAAAAATAGAACTAGAAATGTTGTATAAAAGAATTAACTCTAATTATCTGTGAAAGTAAAGAATGCATTTTATTAAATCACACTGCTTACTAATCAGATGAGAAACACTAATATTCAACAACTGTGTATAAGGAGAAAAGAATAACCATATAATATAATATCTATATTGCTAATTTGGAACATTCTATAATAATATTATGGTATTTAGAAAATTACTTATGATACATAAAATATTCTTCTTTTAAAAGATTTTCCTGAAAAGACTTTGATTTCCCTGATTTTTTTTCCTATTTTTGAAATTATTCATAGATTTTCAGCAAAAATTATCAGACTCAGATCCTCAGCTGATGGAAGACTTTCAGGGAGTGAAGTCAAATTTCATTAGCTATGGATCTGGCCCACATAGCCTATGGTACTTTGCTGATTTACACCACCTGGGATTCTGGTCCATTGACTCCAATGGAGTTGCATTTATTTAAACCAGCTGGAGATTTTGCTTATTGACTGCAATGGACCTATGAACATTTACACTGGCTAGGGATCTTGCTTTCTAAGCTCAGGCAGCTAGGCTGATTTACACCAGCTGGCCTCAGAGACCTCATTGATGATTCAGGTCCTTGGCTCTGACTTATTTCTGAACATAAATTTTCATGACTGAGCAGCATTTGATCTCTTTTCACACGACAAGTATATATATATCTCCTGTATGACATATTGAGATCTGGTTTCTAATAGCAATGACCCTTCAAGAATAAATCATGTCTTTTTTTTTTCTGGCATCACCATTCTATTCATCAGTCTATGATAATGGTCTTTTTTATCTTGGTGTTTCTCAGCGTGTAGATCATCAGGTTTAGCATGGGGATGACTAGAGTGTACAGGACTGAGACCATCTTGCCCATGGGGAGTTTCTTGAAGGGCTGAGCATAGACAACAATGCCTGGAATGAAAATTAAGCTCACAACGATGATCTGGGCTCCACAGGTGGTCAAAGCCTTAAGATTTCCTTCTGTGACATGTGTCTTTATCTTGACTAAGATGACAGTGTACGAAGTGAGTAGAATGATGAAGACTATGATGGGGGGCAGCCCAAAATTGCAGTCCATCAGTATTTCAATCAAGTAAGTTTTGGTGCAGGCCAGTTTGATGACTTGAGGGACATCACAATAGAAATTGTCTAGGACATTAGGACCACAGAATGGTAACTGGAGTATCAGTTCAATCTGTACAATAGAGTGAGCAAATCCACCTAGCCATGCCCTTGTCACCAGCCCCCCACCACACACACACACCCTGATTCATGATAGTCAAGTATTGCTGTGGTTTATAGATGGCCACATATCTATCCACTGCCGTAATCACAAGACAAAACATTGTTACAGCCTCCATTAAGTGGAAGAAGAACATCTGGAGCAGGCACTCACTGAATGAGATGATATTGCATTGAGAGAGGAGACATGACAGCAGTTTTTGGGGCATTAACTGAGGAGTAATTGACCTCTAGATAATATTTAGTCCTGCCATGAGTGCAGGGGACTGGACTAGGTAACCTCTCAAGGTGCCTTCTAATCCTACAATTCTAGGATTTTATCCCACTTTTTCAACTGTAGAACTGGGGGCTGAGAATGTGAAAAAGTGTGAAAAAAATACAGCACTCTCTCATATTTGAAGTAGAAGAAACAACAATACTGAATACAAAAGAAATTAAAATTTTATTTTATTTTGACATTTTCTAATGAAAAATTAAGATTGTCCACCCAGAAAAAGTGATTTTCCAATCAAAAAATTTTGTTTCCAACAAATCCTCTTTTATGAGACAGATTTTTTTTTGCAGATGAATGTTAACCACTGCTAATAATCTCGTGTATAGAGGACAGTGCCGTGTCACTGCAAGTGTGAGTAGTGGTGCAGGGATGGTTTGGGGAAATCAGGGAGGGAGAGCATAGCTGTATCACTATTCAGGGTTATTCAAAATGTCCAGACTGAATCATTATTACCTTCTTACAGCATGAGACAGGCTTGTACCCAACAGGGTAAACCCTCCCAAAACACCAGCTTTAGGCAACACGAGCTCTCCACTTTGAGTTTCACATGTGCCACTCTGTCCCAATGCAAACTAGCAATTTATACATCCCACTTTGTCACACTTTAGTGCCCAGTCCCCTCTCTTCTGGACACCTGCATTGCACACCAAATCCCTGCCTCTGCAGAAGTCGTGCACCCCAGCTCAATGATTTCATTGCAATTCTATACTCTTCTTGCCACAAAGCACTTAGCTCTGTCTGTGATGAAGTGGAAATTTTCTTAATTTTTTTTATGAATTCAATGCGTGCCTCAGTTTCCTCTGTGCATTGCACAAATATCTAGGTGGTAGGACAAGGTTGTGTGATGGTGGCAGAGATCCTTAGAGGGTAGGTGTGACTGCCATCTATTTCTCTGGACTCAGACAATGGCCGGAAACTCTGTATCCTGGCAACTGATGGCCTGGGCCCACCCTGCAAGAGCCAGCCAGAGGAGTTGGAGAACGAAGAGAGATGTGGAGGTCAGGTGACAGGTTTGCCCAGGAAACAGCACAAAGGATGCAGGAGGGGCAACTGGGAGTAACTGACGGGGGCTTCAGTGATCTCATTATGTTTGTATTTGGGCATGGTAGGCTGTCCTCTTCACACCCTGCTCTCAGTGACCTCTGTGCAGACCAATCTGTCACATCCTGGAGCGCAATCCAGACTAGTGAGGAGCTGTTTCACCACCTGCCCTGTTAACCTGGGTGCCTTAATTGCTCTGTTGTTATGATTCTCTTCTCTGGGCACCAGCAGCCAGTGTAGAACTTGCTGGAGGTCAAGGCATGGCTATTATATGAACCGAAGTAGGTAGTGAACCAAAGAATGCCTTGCTAGAATAGTAACCACTAACATTCCTGGGAGGATGCTACAGGAAAACACAGACCCCCTGTAATGTAAGGAGGAATGACAGGATAATGGAAGAGGATGTTTTGTTCAACCTATCGGGTACAAGGTACAAGTACAATAACGAATAACATCTGGAGTGTAATACATAACTTGTTTGTCTCAATGTATAAAAGAAGAGTTCTAAATGAATTGACAATGGCTTATCAATATTCCTTAACTTCAGGGTACATGTCCTTACTATATCAGACCCAAAGTGTGCACAGAGGTGATAGAACACAGTTTCCATCCTGCATCCTCTGTGTATACAAAAAATCCTCATGGTCCCCAGATTGCACCCTTTCCTCATTGGAAGTAGAGTTGTAGGAAGGGCAACATTGTATTGGCCATGGGGACAAAACTATGTGATGAGCAAACATGTGCTATTGAACCTATAGCTTGGTATGTGGGTTACTGATATTGTGCTTTGTTGACAGTAACCCTGGTTGACCTTTCATCACCAAATTGAGCCTTTGGTCTTTCTTTATGATTAACATTGAGGTCTGCTGAATCAGCCAGCTACATTGGTGCAGTTAACACTGGCTTTTGGAAACAACAGAAGAGTAATCCAAGGAGAGCAGTGCACAGAACAGCAGGCTGCAGACAAGTATTCAGGTCACACCCCGCATGTCTGTGCATCCCTGGACCAGCAACTGTGACTCCAGAAGCCTACTAGCAACACCCTAGTCACATTCCCTGGTCTCCACCAGCCTTGGTGGCTACTCTTAAGGTGACCTTTATACACTCCCAGTCCTGAATTTTCCCCAAACTATGTGCCCTGAAGTATCCAGCCCTCTCCTGCAACATTCAGAGAAATAATAAAGTTTGTTTCCTCCTTTAAAGAGAAAAAAACACACTACAGGTTATTAACTTAGCTAGGGTGCATACATGCCTTCCTGCAAACACAGCACTGAGACTAACATGGCTGCTACTCTGAAACCTGAGCACTGAGACAGTTTATTGTAAAAATAAAACAAATTTATTAACTAAGGGACATAGGTTAAGTGATGCCCAGTAAAACCTATTAAAAGCAGAGATGATTCAAAGCAAATAAAATTGAAAACACACACCTAAAAGCCTAAAGCTTAATCTAGCAAGGTACAAGCTTTGTTCAAGAAGCTGTTTTCCTCATTTGGTTATTTCTCTGGCTGTCCAACACACTATCTCTCTCTCTCTCTCACACACACACACACACACACACACACACACACACACACACACACACATCTTTTTCTCCCTCTATTGTTAACTACCATCAAAATTACCAGGAGGGAAAATTTAATAAAATAAACTAAAGTACCATTTGTGCGATAAAAATATGTAATGTGTATGAACATTTGTGTGTAGGGCTTAAGAGTGTGGGAGAAAGAGTTAGTTCTTTGGGATAGGTGTTCATTTGTCAGTGAGTATATGTGTGCAAAGTTTGTTTGGAGGTGTTATGGAGAATGAGATGTGGGGTATGTACAATGGATATCTGTGGAGAAGGTTCAGTGTATTGAGAGATGTAAGATGGAGATTGCTGAAGAGTGTGTGTGTGTGTGCGCGACTTTGTGTGTGTGAGAGAGAAAGAGAAAGCAGTGAGATATATGTGGGGTTGGAATATGTTGGGAGATGAACTTCTTAGTGGGAGGCTCTGAATTTCAAAGAGAAGTGGGACATCTTTGTGTGTGAGGTTAGGGTCTTTGTTGGGCTAGTGTGTAGTATCTGAAGATGTGGGTGTCCAATGTGTGGGTGTAGCTGCAAGGGATGGGGTTACAAATGGGGCATGGGGTGCTTTTGATAGGGGATGACATGATTATATATATGAGGTGATTATATGTGTGTGCATAAGGGGTACAGGTATGTGTTGGCTCAAGTTATGTCGGGGTGCTGGGGCTGTGAGGAGAGAGTTGAGGCTGGTGGAAGCTTTGCAATGTTAATATGTGGGAATGTAGCTGTCGGGTATGTGTTTACTCATATTCAGGTTTGGATGTGTGTGGGGGTGTTGGCTGGAGGTTTGTGTTGGATATCTGTGGAGAGTTAGGAATGTTGGGATATCTGACACAGAGTTATGTGGGTGTTTAGGTACTTGAGATGTGTGTGTAGATGTATGTGTGTTTGCTTGTATGCTTGGTATGAAGTACAGAGAGGGAGTTGGTGTGATCTGAATGAGAGTTAGGAACCTCACCCACTTAGGAATGTTTGAAAATCCCACTAGGCACCTATCTGCATCTGTAGACATTTAAATACCTGTGAAAATCTGGTCCTATTAATCAGATGTCAGGGGTATTCTGTATCCCCAATTCCCTCCTCTGGTTTCCCCCAAATCAATAGGGTTCTGCCCACTGGAGCCTAGAACAATCCATGAAAATGCTGTTCTGGGCATTCAAACATTAGCATTTGCAGAGAAACAGAGAAATACCATCAGGTTGAGTTTAGGGCCTCACTTTGCTCAGCCAATAAACCACTTAAGAGACTTATTTTCTTCCAAAAAAGTGTGTTTCACAATGATGAGTAAGGCCTGTTACCTTGCTTCATATCACACAGGGGATCAGGAGCACAGCAAGTAATAGACTCCATGAATCCTGAATCTGAGGCAAGTAGTTGAAGAACCGACAAGAAAGGATGCCGTTTTAGATTTGGTTTTGGTGAGCAGTGAGGACCTCATAGAAGAAATGGTTGTAGGGGACAACCTTGGTTCGAGCGATCATGAGCTAATTCAGTTCAAACTAGATGGAAGGATAAACAAAAATAGATCTGGGACTAGGGTTTTTTATTTCAAAAGGGCTAACTTTAAAGAATTAAGGAAATTAGTTAGGGAAGAGGATTGGACTGAAGAACTTGTGGATCTAAATGCGGAAGAGGCCTGAAATTACTTTAAGTCGCAGCTGCAGAAACTATCGGAAACCTGCATCCCAAGAAAGGGGAAAAAAAAACATAGGCAGGAGTTGTAGACCAAGCTGGATAAGCAAGCATCTCAGAGAGGTGATTAAGAAAAAGCAGAAAGCCTACAAGGAGTGGAAGAAGGGTGGGATTAGCAAGGAAAGCTATCTTAGTGAGGTCAGAATATGTAGGGATAAAGTGAGAAAGGCTAAAAGCCAAGTAGAGTTGAACCTTGGAAAGGGAATTAAAACCAATAGTAAAAGGTTCTATAGTCATATAAATAAGAAGAAAACAAAGAAAGAAGTGGGACCGCTACACACTGAGGATGGAAAGGAGGTTAAGGATAACCTAGGCATGGCCCAATATCTAAATAAGTACTTTGCCTCAGTCTTTAATAAGGCTAATGGGGAGCTTAGGGGTAATGGAAGGATGACAAATGGGAATGAGGATATGGAGGTGGATATTACCACATCTGAGGTAGAAGCCATACTTGAACAGCTTAATGGGACAAAATCTGAGGGCCCGGACAATCTTCATCCAAGAATATTAAAGGAACTGGGGCATGAAATTGCAAGCCCTTTAGCGAGAATTTTTAATGAATCAGTAAACTCAGAGGTTGTACCATATGACTGGAGAATTGCTAACGTAGTTCCTATCTTTAAGAAAGGGAGAAAGAGTGATCTGAGTAACTATAGACCTGTTAGTTTGACATCTGTAGTATGTAAGGTCTTGGAAAAAGTTTTGAAGGAGAAAGTAGTTAAGGACATTGAGGTCAATGGTAATTGGGACAAAGTACAACATGGTTTTACTAAAGGTAGATCCTACCAGACCAACCTGATCTCCTTCTTTGAGAAGGCGACAGACTATTTAGACAAAGGAAATGCGGTAGACCTAATTTACCTCGATTTCAGTAAGGCATTTCACACGGTTCCACATGAGGAATTATTAGTCAAATTGGAAAAGATGGGGATCAATATGAGAATTGAAAGGTGGATAAGGAACTGGTTAAAGGGGAGACTCCAACGGGTCGTACTGAAGGGTGAACTGTCAGGCTGGAAGGAGGTTACTAGTGGAGTTCCTCAAGGATCGGTTCTGGGACCAATCTTATTTAACCTTTTTATTACCAACCTTGGCACAAAAAGCGGGAATGTGCTAATAAAGTTTGCGGATGACACAAAGCTGGGGGGTATTGCTAACACGGAGAAGGACCAGGATATCACACAGGAAGATCTGGATGATCTTGTAAAGTGGAGTAATAGTAATAGGATGAAATTTAATAGTGAAAAGTGCAAGGTCATGCACTTAGGATTAATAATAAGAACTTTAGATATAGATTGGGGATGCATCAGTTGGAAGCAACAGAGGAGGAGAAGTACCTTGGGGTAGATCACAGGATGACTATGAGCCACCAATGTGATATGGCCGTTAAAAAAGCTAATGCGGTTTTAGGATGCATCAGGTGAGGTATTTCCACAAAGATAAGGAGGTGTTAGTACCGTTATATAAGGCGCTGGTGAGACCCCACCTGGAATACTGTGTGCAGTTCTGGTATCTCATGTTTAAGAAGGATGAATTCAAACTGGAACAAGTTCAGAGATGGGCTAGTAGGATGGGCTAGTAGGATGATCCGAGGAATGGAAAGCCTGTCATACGAAAGGATACTCAAAGAGCTTGGCTTGTTTAGTCTAGCCAAAGGAAGGCTGAGGGGGGATATGCTTGCTCTTTATAAATATATCAGAAGGATCAATATTAGGGAGGGAGAGGAATTATTTAAGCTTAGTACCAATGTAGATACAAAAACGAATGGGTATAAATTGGACACTAGGAAGTTTAGACTTGAAATTAGAGGAAGGTTTCTAACCATTAGAGAAGTGAAGTTCTGGAACAGCCTTCCAAGGGGAGTAGTGGGGGCAAAAGACATATCTGGCTTTAAGATTAAGCTTGATAAGTTTATGGAAGGGATGGTATGATGGGAGAACCTAATTTTGGCAATTGATCTTTGATTATCGCCAGATAAGTATGCCCAGTGGTTGGTGATGGGATGTTGGATGGGATGGGATCTGAGTTACTGCAGAGAATTCTTTCCTGAGTGCTGGCTGGTGAGTCTTGCCCACATGCTCAGGGTTTAGCTGATCGCCATATTTGGGGTCGGGAGGGAATTTTCCTCCAGGGCAGATTGGCAGAGGCCCTGGAGGTTTTTCGCCTTCCCCTGCAGCGTGGGACATAGGTCACTTGCTGGTGGATTCTCTGCAGCTTGAGGTCTTCAAATCACAATTTGAAGGCTTCAATAACTCAGGCATAGGTTAGGGGTTTGTTATAGAAATGGATGGGTAGGGTTCTGTGGCCTGCTTTGTGCAGGGGGTCGGACTAGATGATCACATTGGTCCCTTCTGACCCTAGAATCTATGAATCTATGACACATTCCTCTCTCATAGCCAGGTGTACAGCCCAGGAGTCCTAAATCCCATCTCTCACCTGCTTTAACCCACTAGATCAGTAGACCACACTCCTCTGAAAGAGCCAGGGATAAAACCCAGAGTCCTGACTCCCTGCCCCCTGCCCTCCAGTCTAATCCATTAAACCCCACAATTCTCCAAGATCTGAGAATAGAACACAGAAGTCCTGACCTCCCCCACACAGGTATTTCTTTCTCTAACTGCAATGCAGAAATGGGAATAGCACCCTAGTATAAATTGCTGACCAATAGCTTCCATCATCATTTAAACTGTTGGCCTTGGTGGACAGGACAGGCTAACATTGAAGTCATCCACAAACCCTCTCTTTTTCACTTAACTATCTCAGCCAATGAGTCCAATCTTCTTCCAATTCAGCCTTCTTCTGCTGCACAGCACTCCCCTCAACGCCTCCTTCACTTTCTTGTTCCTCAGGTTGTAGATAACAGGGTTGAGGAGCAAGGTGACTACACAGTAGAAGACAAGAGACTACCTTGTCTGCCTGGAAGGTGTAGCTCATCATGGGCCAAACATACATGAAGGTGATAGTGCTGTAGAAAATGGAGACCATGATGAGGTGGGAGGCGTGGGTGGAAAAGGCCCATTGTCTGCCAATGGTGGAGGGCATCCTGCAGATGGTGGAGATGATGTAGCAATAGGACACTATAGTGAGCAGGAAGGAGCAGAGGATGATGACCCAGGCAAAGATGAAGAATACCATCTCACTGACTGAGGTTTCTGTGCATGAGAGGTTCAGCACTGGTGCCAGGTCACAGAAGAAGTGGTTGATCTTGTTGGGGCCGCGGAAGAAGAACTGAGTGCTAGAGATGGTGAGGGGCAAATGGCCAATGAAACCACTCACCCAAGAGCCAACAGCTAGCCGGGTGCAGACCTTTTTGTTCATCAGAGTGCTGTAGCGCAGTGGGTAGCAGATGGCAATGTAGCGATCATAAGCCATTACACCCAGGAACATGCACTCGGTGGTTCCCAAGCAGAAGAAGACATAGAATTGGATGATGCAGCCTGCCACAGATATGGTGGTCCTATCCACCATGAAGCTAGACAGCATTTTGGGCACGGTAACTGTGGTGTACCAGATCTCCATGAAAGAGAAGTTGCTCAGGAAGAAGTACATGGGTGTGTGAAGGTAGTTGTCCTTCCACACTATGGCAATGATGGTGGCATTGGCTGTTATAGTCAAAGCATAAGCAAGGAGGAAGAAGGTAAAGAAAAGAAAGGCCTGTCATCTTCGTAGGCTATTGAACCCTAAGAGGATGAATTCAGCAACAGCACTCTGGTTTCTGGCATCCATCCTTCACTGTGTTTAGAATTGGAGAAGGAGTAAGAAGAATATGAAATTATAATAATAATAATAATTAATAATAATGGTGAAATATAATGTAAATGTTACTGATCTGAAAGATTTTAAATGAAGTTACCATTGTGGAAACAGGACAAACTGAGGGTCTTTCGGTCTCTCTCTCTTTTTGTATTATGCCCATCATAGATTCCAAGATTCTAAGGCCACAAATAATCATTCTGGTCTTTTAGTTTGATGTCTTTTACAGCACAGGCTATAGAACTTCCCCAAAATTATTCCTAGAACATTTTTTTTTAGGAAAAAAAAGCATCCAATCTTAATTTTAAAATTGTCAGTAGTGGAGAATCCACCCCAGCACTTAGAAAATTGTTCCGATGGTTAATTACTTTCATTAATAAAACAATATCCCTTATTTACAGTCTGAATTTCTCTAGCTTCAACTTCTGGCCATTGAATATTGCTATACTTTTCCCTCCTAGATTGACTAGCCCTTTAAATATTTTTTTCTCTGTACATGCTTATAGACTGTATTCAAGTCACTCCTTAACCGTCTCTTTCTTAAACTAAACAGATTGAGTTCCTTGAGTCTATCACTATAAGGCAGGTTTTCTTACCATTTAATTGCTGTGTCTATTCTCTGAAACCTCTCCAATTTATCATTATCCTTCTTAAACTGTGAGCATCAGAAATTGACACAGCAGCGGTTGCATCAGTGCCAAATACAGAAGTTAAATTGTTTCTCTATTACTACTCAATATTCCCGTTTATGCAGGGAATAATTCTCAGAATCCCATTAGCTCATTTTCAGAGGATTATCCACCATGATCCCCAAATCTTTTTCACAGTCACTGTTCCCCAGGATACAGTCTCTCATCTTGTAACTATGGATGACATTCTTTATTCCGAGATGTATATATTAATATTTAGCCATATTGTTTGATTGTCCCCAGTTTACCAAGTTATCCAGATCATTCTGTATCAGTGACCTGTCCTCTTCATTGTTTACCACTCCCCCAACTTGTGTCATCTGCAAACTTGATCAGTGATAATTTTATGTTTTATTCACACGATTATTGATAAAGATGTTAAAGAGCGTAGGGCCAAGAAATGGGTCATCATCCTCTGCTCCTTCCTGCTCACTATAGTGTCCTATTGCTGCATCATCTCCACCAGGGGTGGGTCAGAGGGCTCAGTGGAACCCCAATTCCAGGTGGCACCCCGGGGATCTCCATGTCTCATTTCAACATGGTCCAAAATGGTTTGAGTTTCCCTACATACTGGCATATATAAACAAATAAAGTATGTATCACCCTCTAACGGGTTGATCCCCGGAGTGCCACCTGGAATTGGGGTTCCACTGAGCCCTCTGACCCACCAGTCTCGGCTCCCTCTCACACTGTGCTGCTGTAACAAGCTGAAAAGCCCTCCAAATTTGTATTTTTACCAGCATTCACACAGGTAGGGATACATCCAGCTGCAGTTACACACAGCCTCTCTAATCATCAGCCTCAGACACCAGAGCACTACTGTCATGCCTTGGTCAAAATCTGGCCAGTATATGGTTTTAACACCTGAACCGCCTCTCCCTCAATGAGTACCATACACACTTGTGGCAACCAAGCTGAGATTTTTCCCAGACACCTTAGCCAAACTCACACCTCGTAGAGTCTTCCAGGTGCTATTTCCAAGAGCAGGAGCACATCAGGGTCAGCAATGTCATCAGATGTTTGGCTCTGCGTGTGTGTTCTTTGTGTGCTGTCCCAGCTCTACACCGACAGCTGGCACAGTAGACCTCAATCAAAGTCCCGAATGACCACAAGACTTGGGTAAGTAGAGAAGGCACCTGGCCAGGTTTATTGTTGACAAAGCACGGTAATAGCACCTGGCAGACTCTAAGAGGATACTAAGCCATGTATGCATGTGACAATCGATGCAGCTCAGTCAGCGGCAGGACTTTCCACAACCTCCTAGGATGGACAAAGGGTTAAGGAGAGGTATTCCAACATCTATAGACTGAAGTAAACAACCTAGGATAAACTTCTTATGTACCACTGTATGCATTTCATGACATGTTTGTTACCTCTCCTTGTACTTTCCTCCTGATGTTTCAGACAAAATATCATTATTCATTACTTTTGTCAAACCATTTTATTATGTGCTATGTTGGGGTGTTCTTCTGTTGGCTTGCTGGAATGTGTTTGCATATTCGTTGTTTTAGCAATGCTAGCAGCACTGGTGCCGAATTTGTGTACTGGATATGGGCTTGCAGGTAAGCATCTGCTTTTAAAAGGGCCTTACTGTTGCTCATAAAATAACTTGCATTGACTTTGGTTCAAGCTTTAAGCCTTGCCCCAGACTCATGCTTCAGGCTCTTTCTTTCTACTACACACATTTTCTGGGGTAAACGTTGTGTTTGTGTGCATTTTCTGAATAAGCCATTAACATTGTTTGGCCTTTTTACTGTTGTCCCTGAAAGGCTGCTTGTGGGTGTTTTCAACCTCACATTTCAGTAACACATACATAGCCAAAGTTCATATCTTCACATATGATGATAGCACATACAATCCAATGAGATATTAATGTATAGCAGATCAAGACTTTTAGAATGATTCATCACAAGGCATACTTTGTACAAAATATATCCTAATTATATGACAGTGACAAAGAAGGGTGTCACACACCCCACTTCCTTTGGGACACAGGTTTTATTTAATGAACTTTACACAACATAATTTGGGGTGAAAGAAAAGCTATTATATACAATTGTAATTCCAACTAGAATTTATTTTGTCCATAATTTAAATTAAGAGAGGGGAAGGGAATTAATATTTTTGACCCCAGTGATAATAATAACAATACTTCTCACTTGCATAGCACATTTCTTCTAAAGATCTCAAAGTACATCTGGTCTGTAGAACTGATTCCAGGTCACCTAACTACTCATTCACTGCTCTTCCCGTTATTCCACATTGCCTGCACAAAAAATATCCTTACTACAGTGTGCCATATTCTTAGCCCTAGAGTTCTGAAGAAATACTCCCAACTCTGATAAAAATTCCCCTTTTTTGATTACTCTCAAAATTTTCAGAACATCTCATGCAATTTTATGGCAAAGTCTGTCTCCCTTATTAGGTGTGTTCCACAGAAGAATAAAATATTTAAGACTGGATACTCTACTGTGAAGAATTATCAATGGGTCAGTTGCAGCTACATTTAGAGACTGCATCTCACTCTATGAACAAAGAAGGCATCTGTGGTCCTCTGAGCCAAGGCAGGTCAGATATCCCAGAGAGAAACTCATGAAGATTATGGTTCATCTCTTCAGCTGATGGAGGTATTCAGAGCTACACTAGCCTAAGATCTGGGTCAAGCTTCCTCAGTTCAGTACATCTGATTGTAGAATCAGTTTCCAAAGAAGATTAGGCTAATCAGGTCACGTTATAAGGTAATTCTTTAGAAAGGCTTCTCACCATAACCAGAATGTCATTTACCATCTTTAAACTAAAAAGAGAACTTTTCCCAAAGAGACTTTTAACTGAAGAAGGGACAAGAGCCCAGGATTATAGAAGAGCTTGGTAGCTGAATCCGTTTAGCCAGGGAGGTGATCTGATATTACATGAATGAAAAAACAGTAGGCAGAGAGAACATAGAAAAATACCTCAAACATATTAGACCAATTCCAGTGGTTCAGGATCTTTGGTCCTTTCAGAAGATTCAGTGTTGTCCTGATCTGCAACCTTTCTTTTTATGATAAGTTCTCTAATGCTTTCCAGGAAGAACTAGCATTTTAGCTGATGGGTTTGGGGTAATTATGAGAGCACCTGTGTGCATCTATTGGGATTTGTCCCAGCTCAGGGATGAGAAGAGCTTGTTATGGAGGCTCAAAAGTGTTGCATTAATTAGGTACCAAATTGTAATTTTAACCAGTTTTGAGCAAACATCTGAAGGTAATGATGTCTTCTGGCTAGTGCACGAGTATGGCAGTCAATGGATGATTTCATCTGGAGACTATTCCATATCCTACCAAAGGAAGTATTTGATGGATTAAAATTCCTTGATTCTACCCTGGTCAAATGTTAAGAACATAAGTACAGCCATATTGGGTCAGAACAAAGGTCCATTTAGCTCAGTATCCTGTCTTCTGACAGTGGCAAATGCCAGGTGCTTCAGAGGGAATGAACAGAACAAGTAATCATCATGTGATCCATTCCTTGTTGCCCATTCCCAGCTCCTAGTGAACAGAGGCCAGGAACACCTTCCCTGCCCATCCTGTTAATAACCATTGATGGACATATCCTCCAAAGAACTTATCCATTTCTTTTTTTTTGAACCCTGTTACAGTCTTGGACTTCAAAACATCCTCTGGAAAAGAGTTCCACAGTTTGACCGTGAGTTGTATGAAGAAATATTTCCCTTTGTTTGTTTTAAACCTGTTGCTTATTAATTTCATTTAGTGATCCCTAGTTCTTGTGTTATAAGAAGGACTAAATAACACTTTCTTATTTAATTTCTCCACATCAGTCATGATTTTATAGACCTGGATCATATACCCCTGTAGACGAGGAGACTCACCCCTGCAGCACCTCCTGCTGGCAACTTCTGGGAATTAGCTCATTCCAGCTCTGGAGCACCCTCTGCAGGCCAGTGATCCACTGCCTCTTGGCCTTCGAGGTCCTCCCAGGACCCGGTGCCCCTTTATCTGTGGTGCTGCCCCCTAGCAGTAATTCCTTTCTCTCAGGGTCTCCCCTCCCCAGGGAACCCCCACCCACTAGCCCCACCTCACCTCAGTGTCAGGCTACTGCCAGTCATCATCTAGCCCCTAAGCCTTGGGGCAGACTGCAGTATCAGTCTATTCATCACTGGCAAGGTTGGGTTTGGACCTGCTGCTTTTGCCTACCCCTAGGCTGCCCTCTGCAACCCCCAGTACCTGTTGGCCTTATGCTAGGCCACAACCTGGGGCTTTTCAGGCTGGAGCTCCCCAGATCCTCTGCCTTTCCCCAGCCCTGATCCAATCAGGTACCCTGTCTCTAGATCCCTGCAGCCAGGCCCTTCTCCCTCTACAAACCGAGAGACTCCTGAGCTCCTGGCTCACAGCCTCTTTATACAGGCCAGCTATGGCCTGATTGGGGCATGGCCCAGCTGCAGTCACTTCCCAATCAGCCCAGCTTAGCAGCTCTCAGCCGCAACCTTCCCCCAGGGTTGTTTAAAGCCCTTTAGGATAGGAGCAGGGTAGCCACCCTGCTACACCCCCCTTACTCGTCTCTTTTCCAAGCTGAAAAGAACCACTCTTATTATCTCTCCTCATATAGAAGCTGTTCAATACCCCTAAATTTTTGTTGCTCTTTTCCAATCTGTCTTTTTTGAGATGATGCAACCAGATCTTCACACAGTAATCAAGATGTGGGCATACCCTGGAATTATATAGAAGCAATATGATATATTTTGTCTTACAATCTTTCCATTTCCTAATGTTTCCCAGCATTCTGTTAGCTTTTTTGACTGCCTCTGTACATTGAGTGGATGTTTTCAGAGAACTTATCCACAATGACTCCAATATCACTTTCCTCAGTGGTAACAGCTAATTTAAATCTAATAAATTTGTATGTATAGATGGGATTATTTTTTTCCAATGTGCATTACTTTGCATGTATCAATACTGAATTTCATCTGCCATTATGTTACCCCAGTCACTCAGTTTTGTGAGGTCCTTTGTAACTCTTCTCAGTCTGCTTTGGAGATAACTATCTTGAGTAGTTTTGTATCTGCAAATTTTGCCATTTCACTGTTTACCCATTTTCCCAGATATTTTATGAATATGTTGAATATTACTGGTCCCAGTACAGACTCCTGGAGGACACCATTATTTACCTTTCTCCATTCTCAGAACTGACCATCTGTTCCTACCCTTTGTTTCCTCTCTTTTAACCAGTTACTGATGAGAGGACCTTCCCTCTTATCCCATGACAACTTATTTTGCTTATGAGCTATTGGTGAAGGATTTTGTCAAAGGCTTTATGAAAATTTAAGTACACTATATCCACTGGATCACCCTTGTTCACATGCTTGTTGACACCCTCAAAGCAGGACTGGCCTTTGGGGTGGGCTGTACGCCCCCTTTCCCTCCCTCCAAGGCAGCCTGCCCAAGCGGGTACTGTGCACAGGATTTGGATTCCCACCTGACCAGCTGCTGAGAGCCATCTGGGCTGATGGAGACTGCATGGCTGGCAGACATTGGAGCAGCAGCCTACGGCGGGGGAGAAACCCGAGCTGCAAGAGGCAGTTGGACAACCAGCCCTCAGAGCCAGGTGACTCCTCCAGAGCCCCTCCTCTGTCCTGCTCCGTGTGTGCAGCTGCTTCTGTTCCTGTCCCCCGATCACACCATTCCTGTTGGTTCATCCCTGGAGTTACTCTTGACCACTTCAGACTAGGAGTGTCCTCCAGTCTGCTCTGCAGGGGGGTAGAGGGTGTTGGTGGGTTATCCTCCTCCCTCACACCTATATACCCTATTTCCACTGAGCTGGAGTGACAGGACGGGGAAGGGGGGATCTGTGTGTGCTGCTGCCTTTTGAGTCTGGAGCTGCTGGCAGTTGCTTGTGTCTGAACATGTCTAATTCAGGCTCCTGACCCTGAGTGCTGTCTTAAAGAGAGAGCGCACTCACTCACTCAGGCACACACACAGTCCCCTCAACACACACACACACAGTCCTTCACACAGTCCCCCTCAACACACACAGCAGGGCTCACTGCATCCAGGTCACTTCTCCACTTGGGCTGTTGTTGGGACTGACCGCAAGTTACCTCGGCCTGTTATTACAGGATGGCCTGGGTGGAGCTAGTAGTGCACTGGCTTTGACCGGCCAGGTCGGCTTGCAGCCACTGCGACTGGATAAAGTGAAGAGATAAGGCAGGCCTGAGAGTGTTATGTGTGGGAATAGAAAGCAGTAGTGTTTCCTGCCAAAGCCTGCTTGTGGATGTAAACATCTCCTGAGAAAGAGAAGATGATAAGAATGAGCATGAGAATTTCTTTAGACAAGCAGTCTAACCTGCAGTCCTTGGCCTTCTAGGTGCCCAGGAATTCTCCATGCTGGAGCAGCTCTGCTACGAACACTCGTGGACAAGGTTGGAGTCTCTAGGACTGTTCGTAGGAGAAGGGGCCTAAGCATTGATTCTTGCTTGCCTGCTTGGTTGCTGCAAATCACGTATTTAGTAAAGCGTGAAGGCTGGAAAGCTTATTATGCTTTGGCAATAAAACCTGTTATACTTCTACGCCTGCTGTGGCTTCACTGAGTGCACCCGAGCTCCCTCTTTGGAGCAATAGATGTGCTTAGGCATCAGGAGCTGCTGGTCTCCTGCCCGCCCCTTACACAGCCCACAGGGAAAGTGACTTGGATGTAGGAAGCCCTGACATTGCTCCTTGATCCCCTCCTCACAGCCCCCTAGAGCTGCGGGGTGCAGAGGAGCAGCAGTCCAGCGGGGGAGCGAGCAGCAATGCCAGCTGCTTTGTGCATCCAGGTCAATTTCCTCACATGGATGCAGGAGGGGGATGCAGAGGTTAGGGGCAAAGGAGGCACTGTGCAGGGGCTGGGGCATAGGATGGTGCAGGTATTGGGGTGTAGAAGAGGGGAAGGGATTGGTAGTGAAGGGGGTGTAGGGATTAGGAGTGCAGGAGGGAGAGCAGGCATTAGAGATGAAGGGGGCACAGTGCAGAGGTTAGGGGAGATAAATAACTTAATTTTGTGAGAACTAAGAAGTCCTACTGCTGCCCAAGAGCTTCCTCAGAGCCTTCTTGACTTCTTTGTTACTCAGACTGTATATGATTGGGTTGAACATTGGAGTAATGACCGTGTAGAGCAAAGAGATTGCTCGGTTGGTGTCCACAGAACCACTGGAACCGGGCCTCATGTAGGTGATAAAGCCGCTGCCAAAGAACAAGGTGACTGTGATGAGGTGCGAGGAGCAGGTGGAGAAAGCTTTGTGTCTCCCCTCAGCTGAGCGCATCTTCAGGATGGTGGAGAGGATGCAGATGTAGGAGGTGATGATCAGGGTAAAGGGGAACATTATGAACACTACAGTGAGTACGGTGTTGATAACATCATTCAGGGATGTGTCTGTACTTGCCAGCTTAAGCACTGGAATAACATCACAAAAAAAGTGCTCAATTTTATTTGACCCATGGAAGGATAACATGAATATAGTGACCGTTTGCTCAAATGCCACCACATTGCCTGCAATCCACACCACAGATGCCAGTCTAATGGTGACTTTTCTGCTCAAGATGAACGAGTAACGCATGGGGTTGCATATGGCGATATATCGGTCGTAGGACATTACAGTCAGCAGGCAGCACTCCGAGTTGCCAAAGAGGAGGAAGAAATACATCTGGGTTGCACATCCAAGGAAGGAGATGGTCTGACGCTCTGATAGGAGGTTGGACAAGGTCTTGGGGATGATGACCGAGGTGTAGCAGATCTCCAGGACTGACAAGTTCCTGAGGAAGAAATACATGGGGCTTTGGAGCTTCAGGTCAGTCACTGTGACAGCAACGATGAGGCTATTTGCTATCAGGATGATGAGGTAGATGAGTAAGACCGGGATAAAGAGAAGAAGCTGCAGATGCTGGAGGTCTGAGAAGCCCAGAAAGATAAACTCAGTCACTGTACTTATGTTTCCCTCCATATCTCTGTCCTGATGAGATCACATATGGATTCCAACACCTCAGAGACTAGGATGGCATAATTAGATAGAGCCACTGTTACAGGATCAGTCACATCCCTCTCCCGTTTCTCATCTCTCTGAGTGCCCCCAAATCAAGTGTTTGGTATCTTCACCTTACTCAGCTCTGGGTGGAATCTTGTCACCCTTCCATTCTTAGACAAGAACCCGGACACACGGCTCCATGTACTGACCCCTTATCACCCTGCAGGGTTTGGTTTTGACCACCTGTGTCTCCTCTCTTTGGGAAGCTTGGAAGAAAGCACTGGAAAAAAAAAAGGCTTTTAAAACAACAAGCAGCTGCACACAGATTTAGTCTCATCCATTCCTTTGCATCTCTACAAGGAAAGATAGAGCAGGGTTACCTTATCCTAGCTATTCCAGATTCCCCTGTGTGTCTGTGCAACTCTGAACCTGGTTCTCAGACAGACTCACTCTGTTCAAACTGGACTGGGTGCTCCTCACAAGTGTGAGCTATAACCATTATAGCTACTCGCTCTGACGTTGTCTCCGAATGAAACTTAAGTGTAAGCTCCTAAGCAATTGTTAGCCAGGGTCTCCTCTCTCTGTCCCTAGATGGGCAGGCTGGATCTGCTACCAGTTTGCTACCTAAGGCCTTATCTACAGCTAAAATGTTGGTCAACTTAGGTACACATAAAACTTAACTATATTGCTCAGGGATGTGAACTATTCACACCACTGGGAGACTAGTTAAGCCATCTTCAACCCCAGTATAGACACTGCTTGGCCAGTGGAGGAATTCTTCTGTCCTCCTAGTGACTATCTCTCAAGAGGGTGGTTTTACTACAACAAAAGAAAACCCCCTTCTGTCTCTGTGACCAGTATTAGCACTACAGCAGCGTAGCTACAGCACTGTAGCTGTGCTCTTGTAGTCTGAGACTGGCTGATACAGGTACAATATTAATAATTATTACAGAGCACTCAAATATTTGTCACAGCTTCCCTACCTCCCTCAGTCTTATTCCATTAATGACAATGAGATATTACACTGCTGAGGTACAAAAT
Source organism: Gopherus flavomarginatus (assembly GCF_025201925.1). NCBI lineage: Eukaryota > Metazoa > Chordata > Testudines > Testudinidae > Gopherus > Gopherus flavomarginatus. The sequence continues at coordinate 14,874,692 of NC_066627.1, read as the reverse complement.
AATGGTGAGAAATAGATTTTAAAATAACAAACAGTTTAGAGGCAAAGTTTGTCTCGTCTACTATTATATTTCACTATGAGCTAATTTATATTGGCTTTCCTCTTAAATTACCAGAACATAATGAGACCAAATTTATTTTCTCCTAAACTCTGAAGTCTGGGTTAGATGAGAGACAATCCTGTAGATTCAAGCATGACAGGTGTCTTTGAAAGTCACAGCCTTAATAGACAGTCGATAGGGCGATAAGAGTCATTCCTTCAGATTAGTTAGCTTAGTAGAGACACATGATGCACAATACCTTTGAGAAGACAGAGAGAAAGAGAGATGAGGGACCATTCTGCAGATTAGATAGATAAGAGTAAATTAGAAGGAATGATTAGATGAGAAGGAAAAAGAGACAGAAAGAGAGAGATAGATTGATCATTTTTCCTTTCAATTCTGGAGATCATTTAGCTGAGAACTGCTCGGGATGATCCACATGTGGATGCAACAATAAAGAAGAAAAACATCACAATCTGCCTCATAAACCTTCCCAGCTGTGGCAAATCCACTGTTTCTGAAAGTCACTTACCTCTGGAAGAGAGGCTTGTCTGTTAGTGACCCTCAGTGGCAGGTCCTTTTTGTACTGTGCAGTGACCATTGGGATTAAATCTATAGGGTTCTGTCTGACTCTGAGCACCCTGGACAATTAGCAATTACATTTCTGTTTTTTAAGCACCCTGAACAATGAAATTGTGTCAGCAATATAGAACTGTCTTTAAACTTCAGAGATGGGCTGACCCAGATAACAATCTCACTTGCACTTGTTGATTAAGATCAAGAATATGGGTTTACTGTGCATTGTGCAAACACTGACAGAGACATCAACTTTATTAAGATGTGTATATTGCAATAACATCCTGATCCCTTAAAGACTGTACAATTTATTTCAGCTTCTCAATAATAAGTTCTTGTAGGACATGGAATAAGGATGTAATAATTTCATCATGAAATTTCCAAATGAGTACAATTGGTCTCTAGGCAAAAAGGTTATAGAAATAGCTACCAGTGATGACAAGAGATTAGATCATGGTGGAGCTGGGAGTCATGTCATGCTACTCTGTGATGGGACATGGTCTCCACTTCACCACAATTGCACCATCTCTCTGAACACTAATTGCCCCACCGTTCCGGCACTCTCAGAATAAATCTTAGAATGCCCGGGACCCCTCTCATCCCTAGAGGACAGAGTTCAGGCACATTGGCAAGGTGTGCATGTAAAGAAAATTCACAGCCATTTTCAGGTTGTAGCTGACCTGTTGAAAGCCAAGGACAGCATTCTTCAGGGATGTCAGCTCTTCACATCATGAATTTCTAGGTCTCCAGTTCAGATCTATCCCATGGTAGGAGTGACTCCAGTTCGTTACATTTACATGGCTGCTTCTGGGTCTTATATGTAATGAGTTTAGTGGGTCTCAGTCCAGCTCCCAGTGGACAAGTGTCCACAGGGGTGGTCCTAGACTAGCTGCCATCAACTGGCACCCTAGGGGAACCATGCAATGAGAGCCTCCAAACCCCAGGGCAGATCTAGGCTCAGGTTTTTGGTAAACTGAGAAACATTTTGCCCCTTTTCTCCTTTTAACGTTTTTTTAAAAAAAATTATTTATTTATTTTTTAAACAGAGTCTTAATTATTTAGTTTGTCTGTCCCTCTGTCCAACCAATGTTTTTGAGATCAGATAAAATAGAGACACAAAATTTTCAGAATATATTTGTACATGACAGTTAGATGACATTTCAGTCCGATTTCAAATAAAAATGCATTAAAAATGTTAATTATCTTTTACTATTACAAATCCCAAACCATCCATTATGCTATCCTGCTTAAACTGCCACTGCCAGCACATCCAATATAGAAAGAAATAAGAAAACTCTTCAATGAACTTTAACCTGTATTTACAAAACACTGAATAAAAAACACTGTGCTCTTAAAACATGACTTTTCTTGCTTTAAGTTTTGAAAATTCAGTCATTAGTTCTTTTAGATCCAGTTTTCCAGCTATTTCATGCTCTATTGACATTGTGGCAAGTCCAACAAGTCTCTCTGGCACCATTGTTGAACTCAGATATGCTTTTTATCAATTTTAACTTTGAGAAGCTACATTCCCTACTAGCTAAGGAAACTGGCAAAGTTAAAAGACTACATAGAACTATAAAAATGTTTGGAAAACTGTCTGTGAGTTTATTTTCACAAACAAACTTCAGTACTTCTTCAGGAGTGGAATGTTTCTTAAGTCGTCTTGAAAAAGCCTGAAGCTCCCTAAAGAAATCTGTAGCATCAATGTCTTTTGAATTTTCATGAGTCAATGCTGAATCCAGTGTTATACAAAATTTTCTTATCTGTTTTGCTGTTTTCTTTTGCAAGCTGTGGATATCATATAGAAAGCTAAATATTGACTCTAGCTGCTGCATCTGCTGAAATCTTTTGCAACCAAGTGAATAGCAGTATCAAGAACTGTGAAGCAGAAATTCACTTTGAACCTTCATTTTGGGTTCTGAATAGGTGTGTCTCATCCTTCATATGAAAACTGCTGTTTCCTTTGCCGAATGCAAACTGGTTCTGGTTCAAATTCTGCCAGAAAGTCTATTTCTTCAGCAAGCTCAAGAGAATCTCCCAGTGTTCTGTCGAACCCTTCATCACTTCTGAATTCCTCCAGAAGAGTTTTAGTTTGCTTCAGTTTTTGAATAGCAAAATGTATGTTTAAGTTCTTTTCCTGAAGCTGCTTACTAGTGAGGTTAATCTTGAAAAGGATATTACACCACAAAATGAGTGAAGTCACACATTTGAACTTGGAAAGGCCATTTGCAAGAGCTTCTGCTTCTGAATGTGTCACCTTGCCAGATGATCCAGTAAAGGTAGTATCATCAGAAATTTCAGTTATGGCATCATAAATGTTTCCAAGTTCATACCGAAGAGGCTTCAAAGCATCAGTGTGACTCTCCCATCTTGTCTGAGTAAGTGGTTTTATAGTTAGAGAACTCACATGGTAAGTCAGAATCTTCCAGTGGTGTGTTGAGTCTGAGAAAAACACATAAACACCTTGCACCATGTCAAAGAAACTGCTTGCTTCCAAACAGGATCTAGCAGCAGCAGCAGAGGAAGTGCAAGGAATGAAAAAGGCCCTAGGATTGATTTCCATCATTCTCCTTTGCACACCATTGTCTTCACTCTTCATATCACTACCATTATCATAGCCTTGGCCTCCTAAGTTTTCAACAGATAATGACATAGTTTCAAGCTCTTATAGAATAGTTTCAGTCATAAATGCTCCAGTCATCAACGTCAGTGGTATAAAAACCCCAAAAATTTTCCTTTATGAGCACTTAAACATTATCTTTATCTGCAGACTTTTCCATATCCACAAAATGAATGATCATCATTTGTTCAACATGACTCACATCTGATGCACAGATGAATATTATTGAAAAATATTTTGCAGAATGGGCAGCTTCTACAAATTTCTTTTTAATGGCATTTGCTAGGATTTGAATCAGTTCATTCTGCATATTGTTTCCTAAGTAATGAACCTGTGTTTTATGATCAGTTGATAACATTTATGTAGATGCTCCTTCATGACTGGATCAAACAAAGGTAGGTATTTAACAAATATTAAAAAAGTTTCCACTACCTGGAGTGTATAATTTTTCATTTCTATCACACCTGTGGAAGGCTAACTTTTGCCCGCTGAGAACTCTCACTGAAGCAATCAGAGGCACTAATATTTGTTGCCAATATTTTTCTTTTTCCTTGATCACACGTAAGTTTTCTTCATTGATAGTTTTTCTTTTTTTTCAATCATAATTCAAGTTCTTTCCAATTTTGAAAGCATTTCAAATGTTCTGTACCTTTCGTGTGAAGAGAGAATTGAAGATTTGTTTTTCCAGTGCTTCAAACCATTTTCAGTCAGTGATGTACCAATTGCTTGATTTTTAAAATTTGTAGCAAAAGCAAAACACAGAGTCCTTTGGTACTGAATATTGTAACGAGTTTTGATGAATTTCTTCCCCATTAGTGAGTTTTCTCTTGTAATGCTGAGCAGATAATTTTCTTTTATTTGAAATTCAATAATGGCAAGTGCAAAGTACAACACTTAGGAAAATTAAAATGCACAACCACAAAATTGGGAAAACTAGGTAGGTGAATGGTACTGCTCAAAAGAATCTTGGGGTTATAGAGGATCACAAACTGAATATGAGTCAGCAATGTGATGCATTTAAAAAAAGGCTAATATCATTCTGAGGTTTATTAACATGATAGGCATTTATTAGACATGGGAGGTAATTGTTCTGCTCCACTCAGCACTGGTGAGACCCCAGCTGGAGTACTGTGTCCAGTTCTGCATACCACATTTCAGAAAAGATGTGGATAAATTGGAGAGTTCAGAGGAAAGCAACAAAATATGAAAAAAAAAAGTTTTAGAAAACCTGTCGCATGAGGAAAAGTTTAAAAATCTGGTCATGTTTAGTCTTGAGAAAAGAAAGACAGGGTCAGAGGAAGAGGTGTGTCTGAAAACAATCTTTAAATATGTTGAGGGTTGTTATTGAAGAAGATGGTGAACAAGAGTTCTTCATAGCCATTGAAAGTAGGACAAGAAGAAGCAGGCTTAATCTGCAGCAAAGGAGATTTAGGGTAGAAGTTAGGAAAAGCTTTCTAACTCTCAGGGTAGTTAAGCTCTGGAAGAGGCTTCCAAGAGAGGTTGTGGGATTCCCATCACTGGAGGATTCTAAGAACAGGCTGGACAAAAGGATGGCCTGAATATTCCTTCCAGACCTACATTTCTAATACTCTTAGCCTCCTTTCAAAAGCCTGATGTTACCTGTGCTGTTCCAGAAGCAGATCAAGGACCTACTGCAACCTAGAGAGTCCCATTCTGGCATCTAGTTCCCTTCATGCTTCCTGAAGGGACTAATTAGCACCAACTCTGTAGCTGTCCCAGATTACTTAACCCTCCAAACCAGTTTATCTCTGCTGTTTAGCATTTTGGTGTCTCCATTGTGCTTGTCACAAAATTGGCCAGAATTTCAATGTCCCCTGCTTCAGCAGGACCTCCCTGAACACAAATGATGATTCAGGGCCCTTCTTGGAACCCCATCTAGTGTGTCTATGTCATTCTGGTAAGACAGTATGCAGCCTTGTTACAGACAAGAAATGGAGGCAGATAAAATATGAATTTATTTGCCTCAAGCCCCCACAGTGATGGAGCAGGGAATAGATCTCTTCTGAAAGCAAACCTAATGCATTACCCACAAGCCTATTTCAAGTTTTACCACATTGAAGGAAGGAATGATGTATCATTTTAGATTTTTGGCATAATTGATATCCTGCCCGCATTTTGGGGCTTTATCACACATTGCATCCTTTGTTTAGACTTGGAGAAATACAATATGCTATTGGATTAAGCAATTGATGGATCTATGCCATATACCAGTATATGCTTTGAGGGAAGAATAGCTCAGTGGTTTGAACACTGGCTTACTAAACCAAGAACTGTGAGCTCAACCCTTGAGGGGGCCACTTAGGGATCTGAGGCTGAATCAGTACTTGGTCCTGCTAGTGAAAGCAGGGGGCTGGATTTGATGACCTTTCAGGGTCCCTTCCAACTCTATGAGATAGGTATATATCAATTTATTATTAAGTTGCATGTGTGAGTGTTTAAATTGCTCCATGACCTAGAAGAATTTCCTGACCAGGACTGTAAAAACATGTTTTGCACTTCGCTGCTTTCAACAATACAGAACTCTTTAATGTAACAGTGTAATTATCACACCAATCCTTTCAAATGCATCTGATAGCTGTATTTACCATAGAATATCAAGGTTAGAAGGAACCTCAGGAAGTCATCTAGTCCAACCCCCTGCTCAAAGCAGGACTTACTCCCAGACAGATTTTTGCCCCAGATCCCTTAATGCCCCTATCAAGGTTCCTTCCCCACTCTGAACTCTAGGGTACAGATGTGGGAACCTTCATGAGAACCGCTAAGCTTAATTACCATCTTAGATTTGTTTTTCTGCCACCATACAAATTATTTATGAGTCATAACTCTGTTTACCTTCCCTTCTCAGAATATCTCCCTCCCAAGTATTTTAACCCTTCCCTGGGTAGCCTTGAGAGACTTCTCCACCAATTTCCTGGTCAACACCGATCCAAACCCTTGGATTTTAAAACAAGGAGAAATTTTGAATCTGCTGCATATTAAATTCATTGGCTGACCCCTGGTTCTTCTGTTATGTGAAGGGGTAAATAACATTTCCTTATTCACTTTCTCCACACCAGTCATGCTTTTATAAACTTCTATCATAAGCCCCCTTACTCGTATCTTTCCTAAATTGAACAGTCCTAGACTTTTTAGTCTCTACTCATATGGAACGTGTTCCATACCCTAACAATTTTGTTGCCCTTATCTGTACTTTTCCAAATTCTGATATATATTTTCTAAGATAGGGTGACCAGAACTGCATGCACTGTTCAAGGTATGGGCATACCATGCATTTATATAATAGAATTTTGATATTTTCTGTCTTATTTCTATCCCTTTCTTAATGGTCCCAATATTGTGTTAACTTTTTTGACTGCCACTGCACATTGAGTGGATGTTCTCAGAGAACTATCCACAATGATTCCAAGATCTTTTGCTTGAGTAGTAAGAGCTAATTTAGACCCTATCATTTTGTATGCACATTTGGGATTATGTTTTCCAATGTGCATTACTTTGCACTTATCAACACTGAATTTAATCTGTTATTTTGTTGCCCAGCCATCCAGTTTTGTGAGATCCCTTTGAAACTCTTCTCAGTTGGCTTTGGACTTACCTATCCTGAATAATTTTATATCATCTGCAGACTTGGCCACCTCACTGTTTACTTTTTTCTAGATCATTCATGAATATGTTGAAAAGCAATGATTTTAGTGCAGGTCCTTGGAAGACTCCACAACTTACCTCTCTTCACTGTGAAAAATGACCATTTATTCATAAGAATATAAGGACATAAGAACAGACAAAAGGTCCATCTAGCCCAGTATCGTGTCTTCCGACAGTGATGAATGCCATGTGTCCCAGAGGGTGTCATAAACAGATAGCTAAGGGTTAATGTCTCTTTCACCTGAAAAAAAGTAACCTGAAGCACCTGAGCAGAGGACCAATCAGGAAACAGGATTTTTTCAACTCTGGGTGGAGGGAAGTTTGTGTCTGAGTTCTTTGTCTTCTGCCTGAATCTCTCTCAGCTAGAGAAGGATTTTTCTATTTCCTGCTTTTCTAATCTTGTGTTTCCAAGTTGTGAGTACAAAAATGGTTTGTTGTTTTGTATTTACATGTCTATAGTTGCTGGAGTGCTTTGAATTGTATTCTTTTTGAATAAGGTTGTTTATTCAATATTCTTTTAAGCAATTGACCCTGTATTTGTCACCTTAATACAGACAGACCAGTTTTATGTATTTTTCTTTCTTTTTTATATAATGCTTTCTTTTAAGACCTGTTGGAGTTTTTCTTTAGTGAGGAACTCCAGGGAATTGAGTCTGCAGCTCACCAGGGAATTGGTGGGAGGAAGAAGTCAGGAGGAAATCTGTGTGTGTTAGATTTACTAGCCTGACTTTGCATTCCCTCTGGGTGAAGAGGGAAGTGCTTTTGTTTCCAGGACTGGAATTAGAGAGGGTGGACTCCCTCTGCTTAGATTCAAGGAGGTTGCTTCTGTGTATCTCTCCAGGAGCACCTGGAGGGGGGGGAAGGGAAAAGGTTTATTTCATTTTGTTGTGAGTCTCAAGGGATTTGGGTCTTGGGGTCCCCAGGGATGGTTTTTGGGGGGACCAGAGTGCCCCAAAACACTCTAATTTTTTGGGTGGTGGCAGCAGTACCAGGTCCAAGCTGGTAACTAAGCTTGGAGGTTTTCATGCTAACCCCCATATTTTGGACGCTAAGGTCCAAATCTGGGATTAGGTTATTGACAGAGGGAATAAACAGAACAGGTTATCATCAAGTGATCATCCCCTGTTGCTCATTACCAGCTTCTGGGAAACAGAGACTATGGACAACATCTCTGCCCATCCAGGCTAATAGTCATTGATGGACCTATCCTCCATGAACTTATGTAGTTCTTCTTTGAACCTTTTCCAATTCCAATATATCTGTTTTGAGATGGGGCAACCAAATCAGCACACATTATTCAAGATGTGGGTGTACTACGGTTTTATACAGAGGCAAAACAATATGTTTTGTCTTATTACCTTTCCCTTTCCTAATAATTCTTGACATTCTGTTAGCTTTTTTGATTGCCTCTGCACATTGATTAGATGTTCTCAGATAACTTATCCATTACTCCAATATCTCTTTCTTGAGTGGTAACAGCTAATTTAAATCTAATCAATTTTTATATATAGTAAGGATTATATTTTTCCAATGTGCATTACTTTGCATTTATCAATATTGAATTTCATCTGCCATTTTGTTGCCCAGTCACTACGTTTTGTGAGGTCCTTTGTAACTCTTCTCAGTCTGCTTTGGACTTAACTATTTTGAGTGGTTTTGTATCATCTGCAAGTTTTTCCACCCCACTGTTTACTCCTTTTTCCAGATCATTTACGAATATGTTGAATAGGACTGGTCCCACTACAGACCCCTGGGGGCACCACTATTTACCTTTCTCCATCCTGAAAACTGACCATTTATTCTTATCTTTTTTTCTATCTTTTAACCAGTTACCAACTGATGAAAGAACCTTCCTTTTTATCCCATGACAGATTACTTTGCTTAAGAGCCTTTAGTGAGGGACTTTGTCAAAGGCTTTCTGAAATTCTAAGTACACTATATCTACTGGATCCCTTTGGTCCACATACTTGTTGACCACCTCAAAGAATTCTACTAGTTTGGTGAGGTATGATTTCCCTTTACAAAAAAAATGTTAATTTTCCCCTAACAAATAGTGTTCAACCCATGTGTCTGACAATTTTGTCCTTTAGTTTCAACCAATTTGCTCAGTACTGAAGTCAGGCTTACCTACCTGTAATTGCCAGGATCACCTCTAGAGAAGTTTTTAAAAATTAGTGTCATATTAGCTATCATCCAGTCATGTGATACAGAAGCTTATTGAAATGATAGGTTATAGACGACAGTTCGTAGTTCTCAATTTCACAATGGAGTTCCTTTAAAACTCTTTGGTGAATACCATCTGGTTCTGGGGAATTATTACTCTTTAGTTTATCAATTTGTTCCAAAACCTCCTCTAATGACACCTTTATTTGAGACAGTTCCTCAGATATGTCACCTAAAAAGAATGGCTCTGATTTGGGAATCTGCCTCACATCCTCTGCTGTGAAGACTGATGGAAAAAATGAATTTAATTTTTCTGCAATGGCCATATCATCCTTCAGTGCTTCTTTAGAATCTCGAATGCTCAGTGGGCCCACTGGTTATTTAGCAGGCTTCCTGCTTCTGATGTACTTAAAAAAATTGCTATTACTTTTTGAGTCTTTGCCTAGTTCTTCAAATTCTTTTTTGGCCTTTCTAATTAAATTCTTGCACTTCATTTATCAGAGTTTATGCTGCTTTCTATTTTCCTCACTGAGATTTAGGTTCCACTTTTTAAAGGATGCATTTTTGCCTCTCACTGATTCTTTTACTTTGTTTCTTAGCTGCACATAATTCTGTTCTTTTTTCCAGTTCCAGTTATCATACCACACATAACTCAGGAAGCCTCTAATAAACATTCCTCGATGTTTACTTCTCCTGTGAAAAGTGGCTTTCTGCAAGTGACGCTGTGGAGTTCCAATCTTATTGTCTCTTAGCTACTTCAGAGAAAACTTGCATACGTAAAAATAAAAAGAAGCTGCTGATTCTCACAAAAAAACTCTTTCCCCTCCCCATTACCATCCCTAAAATTTCATCTCGGGATTTCATAGACTTAATGACCAAAGAAACAAAAATGTGCAAGCTTCCTGCATAAATGGCCTGAAGTTGGTGATTACCTACAGATCACTGACAATGACTTGACTACAGTTCTTATGGGCAAACAGAGGATGGTCCCAACCAATAATATATTTATACACACACACATCCCTGGTGCTTTTAAAAGCCTAATTAAATAAAGCTGAGGAAAAATCTGAGCAAAATTTATTGTGATGAAAAATTCAGACAGAAAAAAATGTTATTTAGAACTAGCAGTTGTTTTAAAAAAAGGTTTAAAAGGTGGCCCAAAAGCCACCATTCCACATTTTTGAGAAAAGAAAATGTTGGTAAGAGCCCATCCTGGTGAAGGAGAGAAGTTAAAATAGCAGTTAAAATAGAAACAAAATTATAATGAATGAAAATAAGGGGAAGTAGATAGTGATGAATACATATTAGAAGCTATGAAGTGTTAAACATTGATAATGGAAGCTAAAGACATCAGGGAAAAATCCCATCAATGGTAGAGCTAAGGAAAATAAAAAAGACATTTTCAAGACAATCTAGATAAAAGAAATCATAACAATGGTACAGACCTGTTGCTAAATGGAGAGGCTAAAACTGCTGATCATGTAAAAAATGAAAAAAATATTCAATAGATATCTATGTTGTCTATTTGAAAAAGACCCACGTTTACCATTATGTACAGAAAAAAAAAACATTGAGTGACATATTTTGACCAACCCTACGGAGTTTTATCGCCATTGTTCAGGAATTTATTGTGTTAGGTACAGTATAAACATACAGACACTATCCTAAACAACTGGAAACCTAAGAAAGGGGCAGCATATGCTGTCAAATAGGTTGAGGAGGTGAACAAGGAAGATGGTGGTGATGGTATTCTGAGCCAAACATTAAATAAGACAAACTGTATTTTTTTCCATTATTTTCCTCAGGGCTGTTTTCACTTTCCAAGTGAGATTTTCAAAGGCACCAAGTGGATTTAGATGTCCAAATTCTAATTCCATACTCCAAGTGTAATGAAAATTGGGTTTGTCTTATTACATGAGGGTTTCCATTAGTATTTTCGTTAATTACAAAGGCCTCAACACCTTCTCCAAGGTATTTCTCATATCGTGCCCCATAAAACCGAGATCCTCTTGTGGACACCTTCTGTACAACCCATTTTCTAAACCAGATCTTATATCATCCATTCCATAACTAACTGTGTTGAAGCTGATAAAGTTAAGGAAATATTAAAAGACAATTTGCAAATAACCTTCTGATCAGTGCGGTTGTATTTGGTCAGATAACTTCATAAGAATAGCATAACAAATGTCTGCCCGTTGTCTGTGAATGATTTCCATAGATAGGTGAGATTCACCCAAGTATTGCTCCATCGTTATGACAACATAAGTACAATGACTTCAGTAGTATTATCCCAGTAAAAAAAAGAATCACATCACTGCTGAATTATGACTCATTTGGGACCGGTTTGCAAATCAAAGATGTTTTTCATTAGTTTCCAGCCCCTATGTTAAATATGGGATGTGGAAATCATGATGTGTTCTCTCCATCTAGTATAATGTTATAGGCCAAGATTTGCCAAAGTGGGTGGTGCATTTGATTTTTTTCATTTTTGTATGGTTGACTTGGGAACCCTTAAAGGGGGGTTATTTTCTGAAATTGCTGAGCACTCTCTGTATAAAACCAGACCTCATTAAGGTGTCTTCAACCTGAGGCACCCAAATCTGCCCATCAGCAATACAGGTTCACCAGGCCAAATTCTGAAACCTATTTGACCCCATTGTTTGCACTCCTGCCCTCAGTCAAATCTGTACAAAACCATTGATTTTATGAAGCTCTTAAAACAATTTACTAGGCAAGTTGGTTCATGATGCACAAGAAAGAACAGAATCTGCCTCAAACTCCCCTAGTTTTATTGGCTTTTTATCCCATTTTTTAGTTGTAAACCTCAACAGATGTTACTCTGGATTCTACTGAAGAAGGGGTTTGAAACAATAGTGTCATTCTTAGAACACCTCTCAAAATAGAACATCACTTCAAAACCCAGATCATGGAAGTGGAGCTGCATGTCTAGACCCCATGCTGAGCCCCAGTGAAGTAAGTGGGGTTCCACACAGGTGCTATTCCCAGACCTGATTCAGGATGTGAGCCAAAATCTTTTCTTCTGTGACCAGTGCCCTTCAACACCCTATTTCTGTTTAACTGATTGCTCACAAAAGCCTCAACACACACACAAACATTATGAACAAAACAAAAATGTTTTCTTCCTGTTACAACCATTATCTTCCCCAGGATTTCCAAATGATGTTTCCATCTTTCATCTTGAAACAATAGACAGCAAGCTGTTCAGAACAGTGCTATTGCCTTTTGAATAGTCTTTACGTCACAATGGATGACACTGCACAAATAGAACATTAATACCTAGTTCTTATAAGAACATAAGAACAGCCATATAGGGTCAGACCAAAGGTCCATCTAGCCCAATGTCCTGTCTTCCAACAGTGGCTAATGCCGGGTCCCCAGAGAGAATGAACAAAATCTATAATCATCACATCATGCATCACCTGTCGCCCATTCCCAGCTTCTGGCACACAGGCTTAGGACACCATCCCTGCCCATTCTGGCTAATAGTGGATCTACTCTACATGAATTTATCTTGTTCTTTTTTTTTTAACCCTGTTATAGTCTTGGCCTTCACAACATCCTGTGGCAAAGAGTTCCACAGGTTGACTTATATAGCATTTGTCATCAATAGATCACAAAGCACTTTGAAAAGGATGTCAGCATCCTCACCTCCATTTTACAAATTAGGAAGCTAGGACACAGAGAGATGTAGGGCTGGATTTTTGAAGGCATTTAAGCACCTAAATGCTTTTAAAATCTTTCCTATAGACACCCAGCAGTACTAGGACTAAAACATATGTTTCCTGCAGCCCCATTCAGGAATCCATTATGCTTCATTGTTAGCAATTTTAAAATGTTGGCTAAAACATTTCAACTCAGATGGTTACACTTAGGCACTGGAAGCCATAGATAGGTATCACAGTAATTGGCCTGAACTTCAGAGATGCTAAACCCTCCCAGATTCAGACAGATGTCAATGGGAGCTCATGACGCTGCTCATCTCTGACAAGCAGGCTATTCATTTAGAGTGAAGGTGTATTGATTTAATGGGGGAAATATTTTTTTAATTCAAAATTTTCCTTTTGTTCAATAGAAATTCAACAGCCCTCAAAATAAATATATAAATAGTTTCAAAAACCCTAAACTGATATTTTTTTCTAGCTTTTAAAATACAAAATGAAAAGAAAAACATTACAATGTTGCTTTTTTTGTTAAACTATTTAGTTTTCAGATTTCTAAAACCAAACATTTTTCAAGGGGTGGGATTCTTTAATTGCAAATAATAAAAATAAATAAAACAGAAAACAAAACAAACAAATCTTTAGAAACAATGTTTTGCAAAATTTCCTATGAAAAACAGGTGACATCCAGGACTAACTTTTATCACTCATGCTAATGGTAGCAATTTGGTAACTCTGCCTTGTTTTTCAGTTGTTGAAATATATAGATATTCTAGGAGCAAGATTTATATGGTGCTATTGACATCAACAACAGAACTCCCATTGTCTGAAACAGAACAGGGATCTGCCATGGTTCAAACAAACCAGCCTCATTCTACCTTCTTCTCTACAAACAAATGGGCCTGATTCTACACTGCTTTGCATCTTGTGATCTGTGCCTATATAAAATGTATGTAAGACACAACCACACTGGAATGCTAACATCTGATTTATATATAGTTTACATCACTGCCCCTCCCCTGTTGCAAATAAATACCTTTTATTCTCTGATGCTAAGACCAAGAATAATTATTTCTGAGGAGTCTAAACATGTTCTGTTTACCTCTGGGACATGTATCACCTGTTTAACACACTAACAGTGTGCTGGATCAGTAATGAATGGATAATTTAGAATGCATAATATGGCAGAGTTAGAAAGATCTATATGCTTTGACCTATTTTGTTTATTGATTCATCTATAGATGCTCATATAATGTAAATCACTGCAGCCCCAGTGAAGTCAATGACACCGCACTAGTCATACCAGATGAATAACTGACCTGTTATTTCAACTGAATAGTATATATTATGATAGTGAATTTGTTCTGGGGAGTGGACACTGAATGTTAGATTTGGCTTCTTTCTGTCTAGCATAGACACTATATGCCTCCCCCCCTTTCCACATAGAATCAGAGCGTCTCACTCTCATTACTATAGTTATCCTCAGCACATCCCTGCAAAGTAGGGCAGTGCTATCATCCCAATTTACAGATGGGGAACTGAGGAACACAGAGACTAAATGACTTGCTCTAGGTCACATAGGAAGAATTGGCAGAGCAGGGATTTGAGCTCAAGTCTCCTAAGTCATAAACCAGAACCTGAACCTCTGGATCACCCTTCTGTGGAGTCTTGCCCCACTACATTCCAGTTACTAATAATGTGAAATATGTTCTTGTTACCTTGTAAAGAAAATCAGCTAGATCCAGACTGAGATCTTTCCTTTATTGTAAGCACTGTAATTGAAGCAGGGACTTAATCTTAAAACCAGCATGCATTAAGGTTTAAACCAACCCATAGATGTGGGGGAATGTTCATTACATAATGTCCCATTGCAGGTGCTCTTACACCTTCCTCAGCTGCTGACCACTCCTGGAGACAGGACAGTGAATTGCAGAGTGCACCCAGCATTAGCTTCCTTGCTGGCTGCTGCTTGGGAGCCGGCCTGTGTCGCTCACTGATGGGTTGGAAGTGTGGAGAGAATTGCTTCTCAGATTTGAGTCCAGGCTGCTCCTGGCTGGCCGAGGCCAGAAGGAAAGCGATTGTGTGAAAGTCGATAGTGTGAAAGTTTGGCTAAGGCTCCATTAAGCAGGGAAGTGGTATGTGACCAGAATGTCGGCCTTGGCTCTCTAAGAACAACTTGTCCCACAGTAGCAGGACTCTGGGGAAGACTTTTTGCAAAAACTAAGCTTCAATTAGCTTCTGTGTTAAGGGCTTAAGAAGGTGTAGGTGGCCACATATGGGTGAATTACACCTTTTAAGAGGGAGTCAGCTTATGAGACTAAGGCCAGATTCTGCCAGACTAACTCACATGGAGTAACACCTGAGCCCACATCCACAAAGGGACATAGGCCTTTAAAGTCCAGATTTAGGCATCACTGTGATCCACAAAACCCTTCTAAACTGCCACATAATCCTGTAGGTGCCTAAACTCACTCAGCTCCTAATTGTTTGCTGTTCACGTTACCGAGGTGCCTGTGTTTTTGCCTCTGGGTATATGCCCTGCTGCATCAAGCAGGCACCCTGGTGCCCTTTTTATACCTAAGCTGCAGGGTGGTCCTCCAGCCAGCTGAAGACAGTGATTCCTCTGCCTGTTTAATCTGTGTGTCCAATGCAGTAATTGTGCTCAGATCCTGCCTGACTCCACACATGATACCCTCTAGGAGAGCAGGCAGACAGGTCTCCTCTGATATTTAGCCTAGTAGCTAACGTACTCACCCAGGATATGAGGGATCCTGGTTCAAGACCCCCTCTGCCTGATGGGAACAGCTCTGCACAGGGGTGTCTCATAGATCTGGTGAGGGCCTGAGTCACTGTTCTCAGGGATATTCAGTGGTGGGTTCCTTTCATTCTCCTGGTGAAGCTGTTCCACTGTGTACAAATGATTACATTTCCATGGGCCCAGAGAGAGCCTGTGAATGACTCTGTAAAGTCCAGAGGGTTGGGCATGGAGGTGGGAAAATCCTGTTCAAAGACTTTGCCAGGCAGATAGGGAAATGAACTGGGGTCCCTTGGGCTAAAGAGTAACATCAGCTCTCCCTCCCACCTATCTTCACTTTGTTTGAGAATCACACTGGGCCTGAGGGGACCTGAGGCCTAAAACATAGGCCTTGAGGGAGCTCTTACAGTGGAAATGGAGGTTCCAAGCAAGTTGAGGCACCTACAGAGTTTGGTTGCAGCAGAGCATGGGGTGTGTGGGTCACATTAGTGCCAACATCTGGGACTTAAGTGCCAAAGGACCACATTTACAAAGGTACTGAGGCATCTAGTGGTGTATCCAAAAGCATCTGGATGCTTAGCACCCATTGATTTCACAATAAAGCCTCTAGCATGGGGGTGAGGGATGAATGTGGGGTCTCAGTGGCCCCAGCATAGGAGGCTGTGACCCAGGACCCATCATTACCACCTGGAAAGGGGGTTATAAGAATCTCCTGACTCTGGTATGTATATTCTGGGTCACCAAAAAATGTCAAGTGAGAGATGTGAAGCCAACAGGGAGGAGACCACAGGGAAAACAAGTAAAGGGGGTGACACTGCCTATGAGTACAAACCATGATTTTTGGGAGTATGAGGAGAAGATGGAGGGGAAACTCCCTTCTTCTTGCATATAGGAAGCAAGCAGGTAATGTGTTTACTTTCAAGAAAACAGGATCACAACCAAGCTTGATGGAATCACTGCAAAGGGTGTTTTGAGAAGGATACACTTTTTTAGACACAAGGTTAGCCCATTAAGTTTAGACCCCACAATGAATGGCATGATTTTGTTTCATATGTAAGCTTTTTTCCCCATTATACTGACCTATTATCTCTTGAATCTTTGGTAATAAAGATATCCTTGTTTTCAGTGGAGAAGAATCCCATGCACTGCTATAGGTTGTGGATTGACTGGATAAGTGGCAGTTCTGCAGAAAAGGGCTTGGAGATTACAGTGGACAAGAAGCTGGATATGAGTCAGCAGTGTGCCCTCGTTCCCAAGAAGGCTAACAGCATATTGGGCTGCTTTAGTACAGTAACTCCTTGCTTAACGTTGTAGTTATGTTCCTGAAAAACATGACTTTAAGCAAAAAGATGTTAAGTGAATCCACTTTCTCCATAAGTATTACTGTAAATGGGGGGCTTAGGTTCCAGGGAAATTATTTTCACCAGACAAAATACTACATATTGTATTGATATACACACCTGCTGCTAACTTGTAAAGCAAAGTGAGGCCTAGCATTGCCAAGAAAAGAAAATGTTTGGGTGGATGACTGGTGATAGTGGCAGGGAACTGATACCCAGAGAAGCAAGGCAAGTCTCCCTCTGGCTAGAGGTGTGGTGTGTGTGTTTTTTGAGGGGGTAACATTGTGATTCATAATCCTGTGTATGCCAAGAATCATCACATATGTGTGTGTGGCGGTGTGGGGAATCGGGAACCTTGGTATGAGGGAAAGAGGAAATGGGGCCACAGAGAATCCCTGAAATTATGGGAAGAATGTGTAACCATGGTATTCGGAGGGGAGGAAAAAAGAGTGAATACAGTGCTCTTGGCCTGAGGCATAAGAGGGTAATGGTGATGGACACAGATCCTCCGGCATAGGAGGACAATAAGAGACAATGGTATGAGAAAAGAAGAGAATGAAGGTGTCATGGGGAGAAAGAAGGTCACACAGGAACCTCTGGCTTGGGGGTAAAAACTGGGGACCCTGGATTGTGGGGAGGAAGAACAAACAGAATCATTGACAAAAGTCCATGGTTGTTGCAGGCAATCCTTGAAATACAGGGAGATGGGAGAGTGACACACAGGGAACTAGTGAGAGTGCAGGTAAGTTGCAAAGGAAGGCTACTAGAGTGATCCAAGGAAAGGAAAACCTACTTTATGAGAGAACACTCAAAGAGTCTGGTTTGTTTAGCCGAACCAAACGAAGGCTGAGGGGAGATATTATTGTTCTATATAAATACATCACAGGGATAAATATCAGAGAGGGAGAGGAATTATTTAAATTAAGCACCAATGTGGACACAAGAACAAATGGATATAAACAGGCCATCAACAAGCCTAGGCTTGAAATTAGACAAAGGTTTCTAACCATCAGAGTGAAGTTCTGGGAGATCCTTCCACAGGGAGCAGTGTGGGCAAAAAACAACTTGTTTCAAGATTGAGCTTGATAAGTAAATGGAAGGGATGGTAAGATAGGACTGTCTTTAATCATTCTTGTGGCTCTTCTCTGTAATTGCTCGAGTTTATCAAACATCCTTCTTGAATTGTGGACAGCAGAACTGATTGGATATAAAAACATAAAAACTGCCATAAGGATCAGACCAATGATCCATTTAACCTAGAATTCTGTCTCCAACAGTGGCCAGTTTCAGAGCTTCAGGAACAGTGTACAGAATAGGACTACTGTGGAGAGACTCACCCCTGTCTTTCCTTCCTGGCTTGTGGCAGTGAGAGGTTAAGGTTGCCACAAGCATGAGTTTACATGCCTTGACCATCTTGTCTAATAACCATTGATGGACTCACAGTACAACCCTCCATTATCCAACTCTCCATATTAACTGAACAACCAGTGCACACAGGTCCAGAAGTGGGCAATATCTCCTGTGTCTGCTGGATGGTGCTGCAGCCCAGGAGTACTGGAACAATTTTTATAGTGGGGGTACTGAGAGTCATTGAACCAAACTGTAAACCCTGTATAGCATGGAAACCACTTCAAGGCAGGAGATGCAGTAGCACCCCCATTACCCCTACTTCCAGCACCTATTTTTCATTATCCAATCTGGCCCGGTCCCAATTAGATCAGAAAAATAGGGTGATGTTATGTTTTCTATAAACGTAACTTGTTCTTTTTTTGTCCACAGTTACACTTTTGGCCATCACAATACCCTCTGGCAATGAATTCCATGGGTTGATTATATGCTGTATCAAAAATATTTTCTCTTGTTTGTATTAAATGTGTTGCATATTAATTCCATTGGGTAACCTGTGCTTTTTGTATTGTGGGAAATAGTAAACAACATTTCACTATCCACTTTTTCCACATCATTCATAACCTTATAGATCTCTATCATCTCCCCTTTAATTGTCTTTTCCTAAAATAAGCTGCCTTAATCTTTTCAGTTTCTCTTGATATGGAAGCCATTCCATACCATTGATTATCTTTATTTCCCTTTTCCAAACCTTCTCCAGTTCCACTATGTCTTTTCTGACATGAGATGACCAGAACTAGACAAAATATTCCTGCAGCAGTTGCACCAATGCCAAATACAGAAGTAAAATAATCTTTATACTCCTACTAAAAATTCCCCTGATTATGCTGTCCACAAACAAATTAGATATTTGGCCAGTGTCACACTCAGACTTAATGTTCAGATGATTATCCACCATGATCCCCAAATCTTTTGGGGGGGGTCTAATAGAATAGAATTAGAATCTGGTCCACAATTTCATAAATAATACAGATAAGATTTTCACAACCACCTACAAAATGAAGAAGTCTGTTCCTCTTTAATTACCCCATCTTTTCTGAATGTGAACTCTGAAGACTCAGTCATAGACATTTCATTGCTCCTTCAATAAACATTTTTATGTTACATGAGAAACATATGCTTTTTTCAACATATTCACCATGGCTCTTTTCACCTCCTTGTTTTTCAGGCTGTAGATAATGGGGTTTAACATGGGGGTCAAGATGCTGTACTGGATGGAGACCAAAATATCCAGACCCTCAGAGGAGACTGAGCTGGGTCTCACATATCGAAAGGAACCTGTCCCAAAGTATAAAATGACAATGAGAAGGTGGGAGCTGCAGGTGGAGAAGGCTTTACGCCTGCCCTCCATGGAGTGTATTCTCAAGATGGTGGCAATTATGTGAATGTAGGAAACCAGTGTGAGCAGGAAGGAGCTGGATCCAAATATTGCAATGGAGGAAAGGAGCACCACTTCATTGCTGAAGGTCTCAGTGCAGGACAAGACCAAGAGTGAAGGGAGCTCACAGGTGAAATGGTTGATTTCACTGGGACCACAGAAGTGTAATTTTAGCAGAGGAATAGTATTTACCAGAGCATCTATAAATCCAATGGTCCATGCACCTATCACTAGCTGTTGGCAGAGTCGTTTCTTCATTGTTTCCATGTAATGCAGTGGGTCACATATGGCAGCATATCTGTCATAAGCCATAGCTGCAAGAGTGAAAATTTCAGCACCAGATGACAAAATAATAAAGAACATTTGGGTAATGCAGCCATTGGCAGAAATGGTTTTCTTCTCTGCTAGGAAGTTTTCCAGCATCTTGGGGACAATAGTGGAGGAATAGCAGATGTCAACAAAGGATAAATGGGACAGAAAGAAGTGCATGGGTGATTGAAGATGAAGATGGATCTTTATCACCAACATGATAAGCATGTTTCCCAGTAAAGTTATTACATAAATAACTAAAAATACCAAGAACAGGAAAACCTGGAGCTGTGGGTCACTGGAAATTCCTAAGAGAATAAATTTGGCCACATTGGTTTGATTCTCCATTATTCTTCAGCAAAACAGTGTCCTGTGAGAACAGAAAAAAGAAATGAAACAGTAATGCAAACCTAATTTATATACACAGAAATGCAGTGAGTAGATAAACTCTAATAAATAGGTAATCTAGACACAGAGACAGATGGATCCAAGAAAGGCAGAATGTATTTTTAACTATTTTAGTTTTTTGACCTTTGTCCAATTTCCAAAGTAAAGTTCTCAACATATTGATAGGGGAAAAATAGGGGAATAGTGAACTTCTTAAGCAGAAAGTTGAATGTTGATAGATTGAGCTTTTCATTTGCCCGGTAGTGTGAGATAGATAGATAGATAGATAGACAGATAGATAGATAGATAGATAGATAGATAGATAATATATATGAACAGATAGATAAATCTTTATTAGAGCTGTTTAATTAAATGGGAAGAGATCACAAAATTGTGAACATTTTCAAATGATTTTCATTACATTAATTTTCAAAAATCTGGGAGTCTGAGTCTATAGGAATATATTTTAAAATTTTCCCATAGAAATTCTGCATCAGTTTTTTCATTTGTCATTTTCCCTTCGAAACAAAAAAGTCTTTTTTTTTTAAATTTCAACAGAGCCCATATATCTAGGATGATCAATAAAAATTGACGCTGCAAAAGAAAGCATAAACTAACAAAACTACCAAAGAGAATTGCAAAATCCTAAAGAGAGAAGAAGAAGAAGAAGAAGAAGAAGAAATGTAAAAGAAAAATTCAATAATCACAACATCAAGAACTGTAAAAATGGATTTTTAAAAAAAAACAAACAAAAAACCCCCAAATTTCTCAATTTTCTGGAAGCTTACATTTTCAAATTAAAGAATATTTTCAAAAGGAAGTTTGTGCAGATAATTTGGCTTTCAAAAATGTAAAGAATATATAGGCTAACAGGAATAAAATGAAAAAAAACATGCACAAACGAACAAACAAAACCTCACCCAGTTCTATACATAGGTCAGACTAAGTGGGTATTTACTCACGAAAGCTCATGCACCAAAATGTCTATTAGTCTATAAGGTGCCACAGGATTCTTTGTTGCTTTTACAGATCCAGACTGACACAGCTACCCCTCTGATACTAAACAGAGATCCAAGGTTATGTGAAATTTTAACTCTTCTCCTCCAGCATACCTATTTATGTGGGTGTAGGTAATACAAATCATTTGTTTACGACTTGAAACTGTTTAAATATGTTCTTGTTGCCTCTGGGACAAGGTCCCTGGCGTTTCTCATGCTGGCACTTTTCTCATTCAGTAGTCAATCAAAGCTTTATGGCCCTTAAGTTAGGAAGCATTAAATGAAGTTATATAACTTGCCTTTTATTTGATATATTTGTTTAGAAAATGGGTCCTATTCCCAGTGTAGCTCCACTGAAGGGAATAGACCAGAATACCAGTAGTGTAAACAGATGCAACTCTACTGAAATCAACTGAGGCTAAAGTCAATGCTTATCATGGCTTTAATGAATTAAACAGATCACCCTTACACCAGCTGAAGACCTCACCCTATAATTGCAATGTTTATTATATATAGAGATTGTGATTTTTAAAGTGACCAAAGGGATTTAGACATACAACTCTCATTAACAGTTATTGGAATTTTAGTCTCTAACTCCTATAGGGTTCCTATAAAAACTCCTAGTAGAAGAACCAGATTTTTAAAGGTATTGAGGCCCCTAATGGATTATCAGAAGCATGTAGGTTCTTAACTTCTATTGCAATCAATATATTTTAGATACTTAGGTGCTTTTTTTTACTTCTCTCTAGGTGCCTAAATATCTTTGAAAATCTGGCCTTAAGCATCCAATGAAAATGAAATCTCTCTTGAATGCTGAAATTTGAACATCACAATGGGCTACAGACCAAGTATTAGTCACTAAATATTTTCGTGTGTCTTTAGCACTTTGTTGTTTGTTTGTTTGTTTGTTTGATAATAATCAAACACAGGTCATAGGACCCAATTTGGTGCTAATATTTGTGGCTTCATTTATCTAGAGCCCACATTCCAAGGGTAAAAGTTAGACACAGCTTGATACCCTGTTCACAGTTCTGCACTGATCTGAATTACGGGTCCCTTACTCCTGCTGTGTAGTAGTTAGTCACCATCCTGAAGTTACGAAGGCTCATCAATGTGAGTAAGGGTTTTTCAACCATCATTAAGAAAATGCATACACATAAGGGGGAAAATTAAAGTGTGCAAGTCAATCATAATATTTGAGTGCTCTCCAATACTCTAACATTTTTCCCCACGGAATTTCCAAACAGGGAGTGTGGATATAGACAGACAGATGGATGGACAGACAGACAGACAGACACACAAACATATGAGAAGAGTACATGTTTTCAGTATTGGTATAGAAGGGAACAACTTGCTCAGGAAGGACAGGAAGGGAAAAAGGGAGGAGGTGTTGCATTGTATATCAATGATATATACACTTGCACTGAGGTTGAGATGGAATAGGACACAGACTGGTTGAAAGTCTCTGGGTGAGGATAAAAGCCCTAAAAACAAAGGTGCTGTTATGGTAAGTGCTTATTTTAGATCATCTGAAGAGGAGGAAGAAATGGATGAAATCTTTTCTAAACAACTAACAAAATCATCCAAAGCACAGGACTTGGTGATGATGGGGACTTCAACTACCCAGACATCTGTTGGGAAAATAATACAACAGGACGCAGATTGGAGGCAATTTTCTTTATTTCAGAAGATGGAAAAAGCCAGTAGGGGAGAAGCTGTTCTAGATTTGATGTTGACAATTAGAGAGCAACTGGTTGAGAATTTGAAAGTGGAAGGCAGCTTGGGTGAAAGTGGTAATGAAATGATAGAGTTCAGGATTCCAAGGAATGTAGGCAGGAAAACAGCAGAATATAGTTAATGGATTTCAAGAAGGTAGACTTTAGCAAACTCAGGGAATTTGTAGGTAATATCCTATGGGAAGCAAGTCTAAAAGGGGAAACAGTTCAAAAGAATTGGTAGTTTTTTAAAGAGACATTATTAAGGACACATGAGCAAACTATCCCATTGCATAGGAAATATAGGAAGTATGGCAAGAGACCGCTCTAGCTTAACCAGGAGATGTTCAGTGATCTGAAACTCAGAAAAGAGTCCTACAAAAAGTGAAAACTAGATCAAATTACAAAAAATTAATATAAAAAAACAACACAAGCATGTAGGGACAACATTAGAAAGCCCAAGGCACAAATCACTCAGAAGGCAAATCATATTTCTTCTTTTTTTTTTTTTTTTACTTTGGTAATATAAACACATGACATAGAATGTGTGTGTGTATGTATACATCACAACACAATTTCTTCCTGGAGAGAGGAAAGAAGAAATATATGACATATGCTAGTCATGTCACTTAGTATCTTTCTACATACTACCGTGATGAGGGCTGCATGAGAACTTGAATAGAATAGAATAGAATAGAATAGAATTTAGGTGTATTTGAGCACAAATCACAAGGCCTTGGAGAATCAGATTCTCTGTGTTCATATCACCAAGTGATTCAGTTTGGGTCATATCACAAGAACGTTTGGATTAGAAGGGTCATTAAAATGGGATAGTCAAAGAAAACTAAGGTAGCTAGGAGCTCAGCTCCCATTGACTTGGAAAATTCCAGTCTCATCCATCTTTTGTCAAAGGGAACGTACAATAGTTGATAAAGGCGTTATCTAAAGCCCAATGAAGTCTTTACTTTTTCTTTTAGGGATTTAGGATCAGGCCATAAACAAAGGAGCCAGAAATACTTGCTGAATTAGTCATTTGGAACTAGTGGCTGATGTGACAAATTTCACCTGCTTGTCCATAACTTTCAAATAAAAATGTGCATTGTGATAGTGTCAGGCCAGATGGCTACAAGAGAATGGTTGAAGTTAGATACATTAGCTCCAGGTTAAGCAGGTCCCTTTTCCTTGGGTAAGATAACAGGGACTATTCCAGAACACTTAGGAACTTTCAAGAACTAATTAAGGCAGGCAGGCTAATTAGGATACCTGTAGCCAATTGGGAAGTTACTAGAATTAATTAAGGCTAATCAGGACACCTGGTTTAAAAAAGCTCTCACTCCAGTTAGTGAGTTGTGTGTAAGGAGCCGGGAGTGAGAGGACATGCTGCTGGAGGACTGAGGAATACAAGCATTAATAGACATCAGGAGGAAGATCCAGTGGTGATGACAAAGAAGGTGATGGGAAGGGGCCATGGGGAAGTAGCCCAGGGGATTGTAGCTGTCTTATAGCTGTTCCAGAAGGCATTCTAGACAGCTGCAATCCACAGAGCCCTGGGCTGGAACCCAGGGTAGAGAGTGGGCCTGGGTTCCCCACTAACACCTCCCAACTCCTGGTCCAACACAGGAAGATCTCTGAGGCTAGCAAAATCTGCCAATAAGCGCAGGACCTACCAATGTAGAGGAGGCACTTTATCACAGTATTCATTGTTCAAAGATAATTCATGAGAAATTTGATTGGACTGCACACTGTATGCTTTGTTGCGTATGTCTACTGAGCTGTACACACAATGAGAGAATAGAAGAATAAGTTTCTGCCTATGTTATGTCTAGGCCGCAGGAGGGGGCACCAGAAAGCTACTGCTGCTGGCAGCACCAAATGAACACATTGTGGGCCTGATTTTCCTTCTGCTTGCACCAGTGGAAATCAGGCTTTGACAGTTTTCAGTTTTCAACAAAATCCATAGGCTTCTGCCCACTGATGCTGAGAACATGCCTGGAAAATTTGGAATTGATCTTACATGATTTTCAAAAGTTATCACATTACAGACAGACTGACAGATGAGAAATGCCATGGAGGGATCGGTTTTGGGACCGATCTTATTTAACCTTTTTATTACTGACCTTGGCACAAAGAGCGGGAATGTGCTAATAAAGTTCGCGGATGACACGAAGCTGGGGGGTATTGCTAACACGGAGAAGGACAGGGATACTATTCAAGAAGATCTGAACCACCTTGTAAACTGGAGTAATAGGAATAGGATGAAATACAACAGTGAAAAGTGCAAGGTCATGCACTTAGGAATTAATAATAAGAATTTTGGATATACGTTGGGGGCGCATCAGTTGGAAGCGACGGAGGAGGAGAAGGACCTTGGGGTACTGGTTGATAGCAGGATGACTATGAGTCGCCAATGTGATACGGCTGTTAAAAAAGCAAATGCGATTTTGGGATGCATCAGGCGGGGTATTTCCTGCAAGGATAAGGAGGTGTTAGTACCGTTGTATACGGCGTTGGTGAGACCCCATCTGGAATACTGTGTGCAGTTCTGGTGTCCCATGTTCAAGAAGGATGAATTCAAACTGGAACAGGTTCAGAGACGGGCTACGAGGATGATCCGAGGAATGGAAAAACTGCCTTATGAAAGGAGACTCAAAGAGCTTGGCTTGTTTAGCCTGGCCAAAAGAAGGCTGAGGGGGGATATGCTCGCACTATATAAATATATCAAGGGGGTTAACGTTAGGGAGGGAGAGGAATTATTTAAGCTTAGTACTAATGTAGCCACGAGGACGAATGGGTATAAACTGGATATTAGGAAGTTTAGACTTGAAATTAGACGAAGGTTTCTGACCATTAGGGGAGTGAAGTTCTGGAATAGCCTTCCGAGGGAAGTAGTAGGGGCAAAAGACTTTCCTGGCTTTAAGACAAAGCTTGATAAGTATATGGAGGGGATGTTATGATAGGATCGTTAATTTGGGCAATTGATCTTGAATTACCACCAGACAGGTCTGCTCAGTGGTCTGCGGGGAGATGTTGCATGCGATGGGTACTGAGTTGCTGCGGAGAACTCCTTCTTGGGTGCTGGCTGGTGACTCTTGCCCACATGCTCAGGGTTTAGCTGATCGCCATATTTGGGGTCGGGAAGGAATTTTCCTCCAGGGCGGATTGGCAGGTGCCCTGGAGGTTTTTCGCCTTCCCCTGCAGCGTGGGGCACGGGTCGCTTGCTGGTGGTGTCTCTGCAGCTTGAGGTCTTCAAACCATTTTTGAGGATTTCAATAACTCGGTCCTGGGATAGGAGTTGTATAAAATTGGATGGGTGGGGTTCTGTGGCCTGCCTTGTGCAGGAGGTCAGACTAGATGATCAGATTGGTCCCTTCTGACCTATGAGTCTATGAGTCTATGAGTCTATTCTGTAAGATGCATGTTACCTAACACCTAGAATGAGTTTTTTCCCCAGTGTAAAGACTCTATATTTCATGTTCAAAATTCCTCTGCCATGAACATGCTCCAAGATTTACTTCAAACTTACTTTTTGTTGAAAATATCTGCTAGTGAGAGATCTAGTTCAGTTATTTCTCTTGTTCTTATTGGCTAGCATTTTCAAATAAATCTAAGGATATGTCTACAGTACAAAATTAGGTTGAATTTATAGAAGTTGTTTTTCAGAAATCATTTTTATACAGTTGATTATGTGTGTCCCCACACAACGTGCTCTAAGTGCATTAAGTCGGTGGACT
Organism: Gopherus flavomarginatus; assembly: GCF_025201925.1. Classification (NCBI taxonomy): domain Eukaryota; kingdom Metazoa; phylum Chordata; order Testudines; family Testudinidae; genus Gopherus; species Gopherus flavomarginatus. Next base: position 14,847,931 of record NC_066627.1, on the reverse strand, counting down.
GCATCCACAGTACCGAGGCTAGCGTCAACTTCCGGAGCGTTGCACTGTGGGTAGCTTTGGGTAGCTATCCCACAGTTCCCGCAGTCTCCGCTGCCCATTGGAATTCTGGCTTGAGATACCAGTACCTGATGGGGCAAAAATAGTGTCAAAGGTGGTTCTGGGTACATGTTGTCAGGCCCTCCTCTCCCTCCCTTCGTGAAAGCAATGGTAGACAATGGTTTCACACCTTTTTTCATGGATTACCTGAGCAGACGCCATACCACGTCAAGCATGGAGCCCGCTCAGCTCACCATCACCGTACATCTCCTGGGTGCTGGCAGACATGGGACTGCTTTTGGTGGCAGATGGTGCATTACAATTGGTAGCAATCGTTGTCATATACCTGGGTGCTCTTTTAGCCGACCTTGGTGAGGGCAGTCAGGGGCGCCTGGGCAGACATGGGAGTGACTCAGCCAGGTCATTCTCTGGCTGAGCACCCAGGAAGTGACGATGGCTAGCACTCGTACTGCACCATCTTCTGACGAGCAGCCAGCAGATGACGATGGCTAGCCGTCAAACTGCACTGTCTGCTGCCAGCCTAAGATGTAAAAGATAGATGGAGCAAAACAAGAAATTGACCCGATTTGTTTTGTGAAATCAACATCCTGCTAAACTCAGGGTTTTGAGTTCAGTCCTTGAGGGGGCCATTCTGTATAACAATTGTTTGTGTTTCTCCTTGATGTAAAGCCACCTCTTTTGTTGATTTTAATTCCCTGTAAGCCATGTCATCAGTTGCCCCTCCCTCCATCAAAGCAATGGCAGACAATTATTTTGCACAAAACTGGGCAAGGAGCCAACAGTAGCATGGTGAAGAGAGGGACATGGTCATAGACTTCTCACAAGGTACGGGCCGGGCAATGTGCCCCGGCAATATGCACACCATGCCGATGAGTTCTGCATGAGCTCTTCAAACACACTGGTCAAACAGAAAATGAAATTCAAAAGTTCATGGGCCTTTTCCTGTCTACCTGGCCAGTGCATCTGAGTTGAGGGTGCTGTCCAGAGCGGTCACAATGGAGCACTCTGGGATAGCTCCCAGAGGCCAATATTGTCAAATTGAGTCCACGTTATCCCAAATTCAAGCCGGCAAGGCTGATTTCAGTGCTAATCCCCTTGTCTGAAGTGGACTAAAGAAATTAATTTAAAAAGCCCTTTAAGTAAAAAAAAAGGGCTTCGTTGTGTGGATGGGTCCAGGGTTAAATCAAGGTAATGCTGCTAAATTTGAGCTAAAGTCATAGTGTAGACCAGGCCCAAGACACCTCTAGACCCAAAATCCTAACATCTAATACCCTTGTAAATTCCAACCATTAGCCTTACCATAATTCATGCACCGTTGCACTTGTATTTATTGTTATTATTTGGAATGTTGATTTGGTTTTTCAGATGAGGCTAGAGGAAATAAGTACTCAACTTCAATTGAATTTCACTGGGATCTGGGCACCTAGTGACAGATTTTTAAAAGCGCTTTGCTGCCTACATGGAAACTAGGAACATAGATACTTTTGAAAACCTACTATGAAATATTAGCTCCAAGTCCTTTATTGTCCTTTGAAAAGCCCAGTCAGTATCATTCTCTTTTAATATTTGTAGACCTGATAGCATCGAGAGTCCCGATCATATTTGAGGTCAGTTTGTTCTTGATGTTGAATATCTATGAAGATAGACGTGGTCATGGCAATTGAACATAAACAGATTGGAAGTAAATTTATCACAAATATCTTGTAGGAATTTTTTTTTTAGTTCAAACTGCAAAATTCATGAAAAGTCTCATACTCTAGCTGTTCTATCACCCATTTTTCCTCTACAAGCTTTATATAAAACTGGAGGCAATGATCTATTCTGATTAGAGCAGAAAACAATCTACTTGTTCACTTTTATGTAATTTCTCTCAAATTAAACTAATAGGATGGAAAGATGACGTTCGGAGACCATGTCCCAAAAGAAACAAACATACTCCAAATAAATTGGTTGGGAGCATTTGTCTCAGCTAGATCTGCCCCCCTGTTCAGATGTGAGATATATATACAAATTAGATCCATTTCCACTAAAATACCTTAATGTCTTTTCAAGGAAACGAGTTTCTCAGATAGATAGATAGATAGATAGATAGATAGATAGATAGATAGATAGATATAAAGAATGTATATTTGTGATAGAATTTGTTTCTTTATCTCTCATTCAACATTTCAGAATACTGAAGGACAAGCATTAACATTTCACTTCCTGTTGTTAACAGGTGAGTTCCTTTTATGTTTTAGATCTATTTATTGTTTTACATTCCTTTTGCCTGGCAGTGAGCATAAACTTGAGAGGTCTTGAATCCATAATTGTTCCACCCCTGACCTGGCAGATCTTCAGTGCAGTCATTAAGAACAAAGAAGCCCATCTTTGTTGATAAAGTGTATTCAACAGAAGGTTAAATGTTTAGCCGCCTTGTAAAGGACTATGTATCTATCTATCTATCTATTGATTTATCTATTTCTTTCTTGCTCACCTTCTCAGCCAGGATGAAATTTCACAAAGTGCTCAAAGGCCAGATTTGTAAAGATATGTAGGTTCCTAGTGGAATTTTCAAGTTATCTAGGCACCCAAAGTTGTAGGTACCGAGGTGCTTTCAAAACTCTCACTTGGCATCTATATACCTTTAAAAATATGGCCCTAAGTTATTTAGGAGTATAAGTCCCTTCAAAATTTCAAAATTCCACCCCCGATTAATTAGTGATCTAATCTGCAACCAGTCGTCCATAGTCACATATCCCAGATTCTTTTAAAACCTCATTTTAGGTACAATGGTTTATTTCCATTCACCTGATACCCAGCATAGCTCTTTCACATATCCCATCACTGTAACCTTTCTCGTGGGACTCTATCTTTATATATCATGAGGTTTTATTTTAAAGCTTGCTTGTCTGAAAGGCATAATGGTCTTGTGAATCAGGCATTAGACTGTGAGCCAGAAGACCTGATTCTTATTCCTTCCACTGTGCTTCGTAGTAGTGATTTACCCTTACACTCTGCCTCTCCCTTTGTTATCAGTATAGACTGTAAGGAATTCAGGGCATGGATTGTCTCTCACTCAGTGTATGTATAGTGCCTGACACCACGGGACCCTGAGCTCATCTGTGGCCGTTAGAAATAGGGAAATAATAATAGCAAATGTCACTTGCTCCTTCATTTCCAGGCAGAATGGTGGAGCAGTATTGGCCCAGAGACTTGAAGCTATAGCTGGCAACAGAATTATGGGGGGTTCCAGTTCTATCAGTGGATAAAGTGAGTGAAATTCATATTCTGATGTGTCCAAGCGAATCAATAAAGTCTTTGATTCAAGTTCTAAAACATAAAATAAATGTCTCCATGTTCTTCAATTTGCACATTTTCAGGTTTGAAAATAAATACCATTATATATATAGACTCTACCTGATAAACCAGGCACATTCCCCATAATAATAATAATAAGAAGAAGAAGAAGAAGAAGAAGAAAAATAATAAGAAAAACAACGAGGAGTCCTGTCACACCTTAAAGACTAACAGATTTATTTGGGCATAAGCTTTCCTGGGTAAAAATCCCACTTCTTCAGATGCATGGAGTGAAAATTACAGATTCAGGCATTATTATACTGACACATGAAGGGATGGGAGATACCTAACAAGTGGAGAACCAGTGCTGAAGGGGCCAATTCAATCATTGTGGATGTAGTCCACTCCCAATAACTGATGAGGAGTGGACTACATCCACTATATCCACATCAATGCCAAGAGAGGGAATGTAGCAAAGAGTCCTGTGGCACCTTATAGACTAACAGACATATTGGAGCATGAGCTTTCATGGATGAATATCCACTTTGTCGGATGCATGTAGTGGAAATTTCCAGAGGTAGATATAGGCAGGATAGGGAAAGTTGCTTTTGTAGCAAGCCAGCCACTCCCAGTCCTTATTCAAGCGCAAAATAATGGCGTTAAATTTGCAAATGAATTTTAGCTCTGTAGTTTCTCTTTGAAGTCTGTTTTTAAAAGTTTTTTTTTTTGTTCAAGTCTGGCTACTTTTAAATCTGTCATAGAATGTCCAGGGACATTGAAGTGTCCTTCTGGCTTTTGTATGTTATCATTCCTGATGTCAGATTTGTGTCCATTTATTCTTTTATGTAGAGACTGTCCAGTATGGCCAATGCATATGGCAGAGGGGTATTGCTGACACATGATGGCATATATCATGTTCGCAGATGTGCAGGTGAATGACCCCCTGATGGTGTGGCTGCTGTGGTTGGTTCCTATGATGGTGTCGCTAGAGTAGATATTGGGACAACGTAGGCAATGAGGTTTGTTACAGGAATTGGTTCCTGGGTTAGTGTTTCTCTGGTGTGGTGTGCAGTTGCTGGTGAGTATCTGCTTCAGGTCGGAGAGCTGTCTGTATGTGAGGACTGGTCTGCCTCCCAGGGTCTGTGAGAGTGAGGGATCATTTTCCAGGATAGGTTGTAAATCATTGATGATGTGCTGGAGAGGTTTTACCTGGTGGCTGTATGTGATGTCCAGTGTGTTATCAGTTATTTTTCTTGTTTGGCCTGTCGTGTAGTAGCTGACTTCTGGGTACCCATCTGGCTCTGTCAACCTGTTTCCTCAGTTCCCCAGGTGGGTATTGTAGTTTTAAGAATACTTGATAAAGATCTTGTAGTGTTTGTCTCTGTCTGAGGGATTGGAGCAAATTCAGTTGTATCTTAGGGTTTGGCTGTAGACAATGGATCGTGTAATGTATCCTGGATGGAAGATGGAGGCATGTAGATAAGGATAGCGGTCAGTAGGTTTCAGGCATAGGGTGGTGTTTATGTGACCATCACTTATTTGCACTGTAGTGTCCAGGAAGTGGATCTCTTGTGTGGACTGGTCCAGGCAGAGGTTAATGGTGGGATGGAAAATGTTGAAATCCAGGTGGAATTCTTCAAGGGCCTTCTTCCCGTGGCTCCATATGATAAAGATGTCATCAGTATAGCACAAGTAGAGGAGGGGAGCTAGGGGATGAGAGCTGAGGAAGAATTGTTCTAAGTCAGCCATAAAAATGTTGACATACTGTGGGGTCATACGAGTACTCATAGCAGTGCCACTGACGTGAAGGTATAAGTTGTCCCTAACTCTGAAATGGTTGTGGGTGAGGACAAAGTCACAAAGCTCAGCCACTAGGTGTGCTGTGGCCTCATCAAGGATACTGTTCATGACAGCTTGTAGTGCATCCTCATGTGGAATATTGGTGTAAAGAGCTTCTACATCCATGGTGGTTAGGATGGAGTTTTCAGGAAGATCACTAATGCATTTTAGTTTCCTCAGGAAGTGGGTGGTGTCTCTAAGATAGCTAGGATTGCTGGTAGCATAGGGCCTGAGGAGTGAGTCCAAATAGCCAGATAATCCTGCTGTAAGAGTGCCAATGTCTGAGATGATGGGAGATCCCGGGTTTCCAGGTTTATGGATCTTGGGTAGCAGAATACCCCTGGTCGGGGCTCAAGGGGTATGTCCATATAGATTTGTTACTGAGCAGATAGTGTAGGTTTTTTTGGTACTCCTCAGTGCAATCGGAGGATAGTGGCCTGTAGAATGTGGTATTGGAGAGTTGCCTGGCACCCTCCGTTTCATAATCCCTCCAGTTCACTATGACTACAGCACCTCCTTTGTCAGCCCCTTTGATTATAATGCCAGAGTTGTTTCTGAGGCTGTGGATGGCATGACTTTCTGTACAGCTGAGGTTATGAAGTAAGTGATGCTGTTTGTTCACAATTTCAGCCTGTGCATGTCTGCGGAAGCATTCTGTGTAGAAGTCCAGTCTGTCATTTCGACCATCAGGAGGAGTACATGCAGAATTTGCCTTCTTGTGGTGTTGGTAGGAGTCCTGTGGGTCAGTGCACTGTTCGGTAGAGTGTTGAAAATATTTCTTGAGTCAGAGAAGATGAAAATAGGCTCTAAATCACTGCAGAAATCATGTTCGTAGGGGTGATGGGGCAGAAAGAGAGTCCCCAAGAGAGGACAGAATCTTCTGCCGGGCTAAGTATGTGGTTGGATAGATTAACAATACTGTTGGGTGAGGTAAGGGTACCGCTACTGTAGCCCCCGTAGCATGTAGGAGTTTATATAGTTTACTGTGCTTTTTCCTCTGTAGAGAAGTAAAGTATGTATTGTAAATAGCTTGTCTCGTTCTTGTAAAGTCCAGCCACATGGAAGTTTGTGTGGAAGGTTGGTTTTGTATGAGAGTCTCCAGTTTTGAGAGCTCATTCTTGATCTTCTCCTATCTGCTGTACAGGATGCTGATCAAGTGGTTCCTCAGTTTCTTTTAAAGTGCATGGCACAGTCTCTCACCATAGTCAGTATAGTGTGTCGATTGCAATGGATATTTTATCTTCAGTCCATTTGATATGATGTCCTTCTGTTGCATTTGGAGAGGAAGATGATGTCTGTCTATATCTGTGTGAGTTTTTTGATAAGGTTGATGAATTTCTGCTTCATATGGCTAAATTCAGTGCCTTGCAGAAATAAAATCCATTTGCAAATGTAACACCATTAATTTGGGCTTGAATAGGGACTGGGAGTTATTGATTCACTACAAAAGCAGCTTTCCCTCTCCTGGCATTGACACCTCCTCATCTATTATTGGGAGTGGACTACATCCATTCTGAATAAATTGGCCCTGTCAACGCTGGTTCTCCACTTGTTAGGTATCTCCCTTCTCATCATGCATCAGTGGAATAATGTCTGCATCTGTAATTTTCACTCCATGCATCTGAAGAAGTAGCTTTTTACCCAGAAAAGCTCGTGCCCAAATAAATCTGTTAGTCCTTAAAGTACCATCTGACTCCTTGTTGTTTTTGTGGATACAGACTAACATGGCTACCCCTGATACTTGACACTATGCAAGGCACTGAATTTAGCTATATGATATATTAAAAAAACAGTACAGTATCTTGAATTGCACCTCAAAGTGCAGATTGTACACAGTATGTGCAAGGACAGATCTTCAGTTGGTGTAAAGCAGCATGGCTCCATTCATTTCAGTGGAGTTATCATGATTTACGTCAGGTGAGGAACTGGCCCAGTGACATAAGTAGGCTTTTGCTGCTTTGCACCAGATGTGCATCTGCCCATGAGTGGTTTACACTGGCAGAACTACCAAGGAGATGATAAATTCTTCGCTAGCATTGATTTCCAAAAGTAATCTCTGGAAAACACCTTGTGCCAATCCAGATATAGATAGATAGATAGATGTGCAGTCCATTGGCTTCTTCATTGCCAAGAGTTTATGCCCCTATAGCATTTCCATTTAATCATATTACATTTGTTAATCTCTGTTTCTATTTTTACAGCTCACATATTTGAGGAATAAATGTCAATGGAAAATCAAAGTGCTCTGAACTACTTTATTCTCTCGGGACTCTCCAGTGATCCACAATTCCAAATTTTCCTCTTCCTAGTGTTTTTAGCTATTTATTTTATCACCTTAGTGGGGAACATGGTGATCATGCTGGGGGGGCTGATCCTTGCCTCAGCACACCCATGTACTTTTTTTTGTTCCATTTATCCCTCTCAGATATCTCTTATTCCTCAGCCACAGTCCCTATGATGCTTGTGAATTTCCTAGTAGAGGTGAAAAGAATTTCTGTCAGTGGCTGCATTGCCAAGATCTTCTTCAGTCTCATGGCTGGTTGTAGTGAAATATTCATTCTGGCAGCAGTGGCTCATGACTGTTATGAGGCTATATGTAATCCACTGCATTATATGAGGATTATGAACAAATATGTCTGCAGTCAGCTAGTGATTGGTGCATGGATTGTGGGGTTTATATGTGCATTGATAAACACTCTTCCCTTATTAAATGCACATTTCTGTGGGCCCAAAAAAATCAACCATTTCAGCTGTGAGCCTCCTCCAGTATTAGACCTATCATGCACTGACACCTTCACCAATAAACTGTTGCTTCATACCTCTGCAATGTTGGTAGGACTCATCACCTTCTCTGTTAAGCTAGTCTCTTACATTCATATCATCTCCACCATTGTGAGGATACGCTCTGCAGAGGGCAGGCATAAAGCCTTCTCCACCTGCAGCTCCCACCTGATTGTTGTTGTTTTATTCTACAGCACTGGCTTGTTCCGGTATCTGAGCCCCAACTCAGCATCCTCAGAGGTTTTGGACAGACTGTTTTCCATCCAGTACAGCATCTTAACGCTCATGTTAAACCCCATCATCTACAGCCTGAAAAACAGGGAAGTGAAGGCAGCTCTGGGGAAAATATTAGAGAAATTCAGATTCCTCAAGTAACATTAGTCTTGATAATTGAATCTATGATACAGATCAATGAAAGAAATGTCAGCCAGTGGTTAGCAATGTTCTGACTTCTTGCAATACATAATGATGTAGCAGCAATGGGGCTTATCTGTAATGATTTATTAATACTGTATGTTGACCTGGTTATTGGAATGCCTACTATGTGACTTTTCTGGGTTTATCCAAGAGTGTTACTGCGAAAGAAGCAGAAAGGCAAAACAATGACCAATTATAAGACTACTTTCAGCAAACGCTTAGGGGTTATTGGGAACATTGGACCTCAGGATACAGGTTCAATATTCTGTTGAGCCCACCAAACTGGGTTTGGACTAGCAGGGCCCCCAGTCTCCAGGAACTGATAAGACAAAGGAATGCTGCTGGATATAAAAGCACTTTTTCTATCTCTAAAGAAGTAAATATTCAAGTTTCTACTAGTGAGTGTGAAGAAAGTGGACGTTCCTAAGCTTCCTTTGGGGTTGGTGAGGTTGTTTGTTGTTTTACAATCCCTTTTTGTTTCTCTTATGTTATGTTTATTCCTAATGTTAAGATAAAAAACTACTTTGTTTTAATAGGGTTGTCTGGTCCCTGCATTGTCTCTGTTCACAAGATCCCAAAAGGAAGAACACAAGCATTGAACCCTGTTGGACCTGTTGGGTAAAGACTGCTAATACACAGAGTGCTGTTGCCCAGGGATTGGTCTAAGAGTCAGAAAGCTGAATGATTCCATCCCAGCAGAGGTAAATGCACAAGGCCTGGCTCCTGAAGTAGTGTACTCAAAGAAACCAGAAAGGGGGCAGAGCTAAAGCTAATCATGTAATCATGTAATCATGACACTTGGAATTTGTGCTTATATGATTTTGTCCAGAATTGTGTTTTCTTTCTTTCTTTCTTTCTTTCTTTCTTTCTTTCTTTCTTTCTTTCTTTCTTTCTTTCTTTCTTTCTTTCTTTCTTTCTTTCTTTCTTATTTGAACTGGAAGAAAAATGCCATCCTACCCAAAATCTTGTTCCTGGCTCTCAGTCATGTATGGATGTGACAGGCTGTATCCCTATATTCACTCTTTTTATAGATTTTGTAGAAAGTATGCCTTATGAGATATCATTTCAAAATTCATAATTTGCAGATCATTATTGTCCTGGTAAAATATGTGTGAAAACATTTTATATAAAGTTGTAATATTCTACTGTATAACATTACTGAGATACGTTCTAAGTTCAGAAAAGCAAGCACAAACCAGTTCCTCAAAGGCAAAAGACAAACTGATGCCTCAGCCTAGTGTCAACAACATTAAATAGACTCTCACCTGGTTAACTGGCCATTCTTTGGCAGGAAAAAAGATCTGAGGAGAAATCAACATTTTGATAAAGAGACATCTGGAGGTTCCCATTCCCACAGACCTTCTGTCCACTGAAGCTCAGATGGAGATGATTTTCAAAGAAAAAGAGAACTATAAGAAAGGGGAATAGATGCCCCAAAAATGCCCTTTCTCTCTGCCCATGGTATTAACAAACACCTGAAGGACAAGGAATTTAACACTGAACTGGAATTCCAGCCAGTGAGACCCCTGAAGCATGTGGTGAGAGAGACCTTTGCTTTGAATTCATTTAGCTAGTTAGGTTAGGTGTTAGTTGTGTTTTAACTCTTATTTTCATGTAACCGATTCTGACTTTTATGCCTCATTACGTGTAATCACTAAAAATCTATCTGTAGTTAATAAACTTGTTCTATGTTTTATCAAATCCAGTGTGTGTTTGGACTGAAGTATTTGGGGAACTCCATTTGAGATAAGAAGATTTGTGCAGATCATTTTCTATTAATGAAATGACAGATTTTACATGTGCTTGTATTGTCCAGGTGGGTGCTGGGCAGTACAAGATGCACATTTCTGGGGGAAAGTCTGGGATTGGGAGTTTGCTTGTTTTGCCTTGCAATGTAATTCATGAGTTGCTGGGTATAGCACTCATGCAGGATAGCTGGGATGCTAGACATGTTGAAGGCTGTGTGTGAGCAGACCAGGAGTAGTTGATCTCAGAGCAAAGTTGTGTAAAAGGCACACCAGGATGGAAATTTGAGGGGACACAGCTGTCCCTCGGTCCAGACCGCATTTTGGGTAATGTCACAATGGGATTTACCTAGTATATCATTTTTGCAGTGAGCATAAAGTAAATAAATCACCTACATGATATCACATGGACCTCAAATATCTATAAAGGACATAGTTCTTGAAATGTGCCCTCAAGGCCAACAGATATTTTTGTTAAAGGGGAAGGATTAAGAATGGGGAAGGATTAAGATTAGGAGTTCAGTTACGGGAGACAAATCAGTGAGATTTTCTTTTCTCTCAAATGGGCTGCAACTTGGATGTTTCTGATGACAAAAGCAAAGCAGAAATAAAAATAGAGCTGGTCAGACTGGTCTTTTTTTCCCATGAAAAATTTTAATTAAAAATGTTTTATTGAAATTTTCCATGAAAAGATTAACTTTTTTTTACTGAAAAGGCAAAATAACTAACTAAATAAATAAATAAAAACCTTCCTGCAAAATGTCTGGGCTGAAAAAGGAAATATTTCAGTCAAAATACAAAATTATCCAACCAAAAATTAAAATATTTTGGCTGAAAATCCACATGAAATTTTTCATTCTGGTGCCTCATGCTTCAATTATTCTCCAGGGACCAGGCTTTCTTGTCAAACTTCATCTCCCATGATGCACCACATCTCCCCTCATGGAGACTGGAGGAGTTTGCATCATAGGGGTCCCATATCATGATGCCATCATTGGGGTCCCATATCATGATGCCTCATTGGAGATGTTGTCCAGATGGGGTACCCAGCCTGTAAAGAATAATGGTGCCATGAGGAAATGTAACTACAACTACCATGAGGTACTATGGAAGGATATCCAAATTGAAATATTTGCATTTTTTTGTTTGTAGGCCTTTGGTTTTTCAACAAAAAGTGAAAATTTCTATGGACAGGAGACATTTTTCATGAACAATTTGTTTTAATTGAAAACTTAATTTTCCACTGAATACAAATGTTAATTAAAAATGTTTAACCAACTCTAGAAGTCTTTAGAAATCTTGATAGACTCCAAGCCATATGGGGATTTATATGGCTAAACAAACAGTAGGCAGCTGGAGCAATTTGTGGAGCACTGGCATCATCTAACTGCAGTGAGATGTCCTACTAAAGCGATATCATATGGTGCCAGATAAAGACCACACTACTCACAAGATGCACCTTTTTCAATCTCTCTTCTTGGGAATTGAACTGTGGGGTCAGGGAGGGCAGGAATTAGGATACACTGTGTTCATGGTATAAATCCCCACTCTGAACCTTAGCATCCAAAAGATGGAGTACCAGCATGAATTCCTCTAAGCTTAATTACCAGCTTAGAATCTGTAGCGCTGCCACCAATTTCAGTGCCTGCTACACTCTGGTCCCCCCAAAACCTTGCCCGGGGAACCCCAAGACCCAGACCCTCTGGATCTTAACACAAGGAAAGAAAACGTTTTCCCCCACTGTTGCCTCTCCCAGGCTTCCCCTCCCTGGGTTACCCTGGAAGTTCACTGTGATTCAAACTCCTTGAATCTAAAAACGGAGAGGAAAATTCACCTTCCCCCCTTCTTATCTCTCGCCTTCCCAGACTCTCCCTGAGAGAGACAGTAATCCTAACACAGAGGGAAATTAGCCTTTCTCTCCCCCATCCCTCCTTTCTCCTCACCAATTCGCTGGTGAATTCAGACCCCGTCCCCTGGGGTCTCACACCAGAATAAAAAAACAATCAGGTTCTTAAACAAGAAAAGCTTTTAATTAAAGAAGGGTGAGTAAAAATTATCTTTGTAAATTTAAGATGGAATATGTTACAGGGTCTTTCAGCTATAGACACTGGGAATACCCTCCCAGCCTAAGTATACAAATACAAAGTAAAATCCTTTCAGCAAAATACAAATTTGAACTCCTTCCAGCCAAATATACATTTGCAAATAAAGAAAACAACCATAAGCCTAACTCGCTTTATCTACCTAGTACTTACTATTCCAGACATATAAGAGACTGTATCAGAGAGATTGGAGAGAAACCTGTTGCACATCTGGTCCCTCTGAGCCCTCAGAGTGAACAACAACCAAGAACTAACAGCACACACAAAAACTTCCCTCCCTCAAGATTTGAAAGTATCCTGTCCCCTGATTGGTCCTCTGGTCAGGTGACAGCCAGGCTCACTGAATTTGTTAACCCTTTACAGGCAAAAAAGACATGAAGTACTCCTGTTCTATTAACTTTTAACTATCTGTTTATGACACATTGACTTACATTTTTGTAAGGAGAGTTGAATTTGGCTGCCATGAAAGAATGTAGGTTGTGATTCCAGCACCCTTACTCATGGTTAGTAGATCTCTATTCCACAAACAGTCCCACTGATTCCACAGACCTACTTACAGAGTCAGTAGTTATTCAATATGAGTAAAGATACCATAATTGGGCTTATCTCACCCACACACTGGATGAAATGAGTTTGGACATTGATTTCAGCAGAACTAGGATTTCAACCACTAACTTTCAAATGCTTAATTATAAGTAAGTCATTTTTCTTTGTACACAGTGTATAAAATATTTAGATTTCTCTTGAGTTTGTGTCCCCAGGGCTTGTGTCTAATTATAAATGCTACCTATCAACTCTACTAATTAGTTCATCTGAGTTAAATCACATTTTGTACAAAAACTACGGAACATGCATGGCCGGTAACTCAAACTCACTCTCTAATATCCTCACCTGTTCTATAGATTTTTCTCACAGATATATAGCCAAGTCCAGAAAACCAGCCTATTTGAAAACTTCCAGCATTTCGTGAAGAAGCTCCAACCACGGCCAAGATCTGACAGATGTCCCCAGCTTAGTGCCAGAAAGGGTGAGTGTCTTTTAAAATGGAGATGATTAAATTTAAACAAGAAGTGAATTTTTGAGTATCAGCCAGACTATTCCACAAACACTCACAAAAATCAGGATTACTCCAGGAAAGGTCTGCTAGAAAAGGGACTAATGGCTAGATTCTTATACTGCTTTTGCACCACTGATATCAGTAGAGTGACACTTGATTTACACCAGTGGGGGTGGAAGGAAAACTGGCTCACTGATTCCAGTGGAGTTACTCCTGGCTTACACCGGGGTACATGAGAGTAGAATTAAGACTAGGGTGAGTGAAAATGTCAACATCATATCCACCATGTATATTCCATTGTCCAGATGGATATTAAAAGGAAAGTGAATATTTAATTATGTTTTTATTTTTGCTCCCTGACCATCTGGATAGTATGTCCCACAGTTAAAGTAAATATAGAAACATAGGAGGAAATATGATATATCTACAACATAAGAACATGTGCCACTTCTAGGTCTCTTATGGGTATGTTCCATCCTCAAAGTGCTCTACAAAGACCTCTTTAATGGATGGAGCACAGAGCAGGGACATGTCTGGAGCTTTCAAGGTAACCTAGGTCCTCTGACACACAGTTTGGTGCCTTATCCATTAGACAAATTTGACCATTCAATAGCCAGTGATGGAACAGTAGCATTTTGTTTTGTTTCTTATGCATTCAGTGGCACATAATGAATCTGTGTAGGAAATGTTATAATATCCCAGCTCAGCTGGAATAGGTCTGATTCTTCAAGGGGGAGAGCGAACACCTTTTAAAATCCATGCAATAATTTCAACCAGGAGAAGGCTGTGTTCAGTTTGAAGTCTCCAGTGAAAAGAAAGGAAAATGATGTCTGATTAGCAATTCTACTCATCTGATTTTAGGTTCTCCAAGCCCCACTCCCTCCCCAAAAAGTCCACAAATATGTTGGTGGGGAGAGCTGTTTCAAAAATCCAAATGTAGTTTAATGTTAAATTTTGAAACTTTGAACTTGCTTGATATGGAACAAATTTCCAATTTTATGACATTTTTCACAATATTTTTCTTGGATGTTTACTAGATCCCTATAGTTCTGAAGGGACCATTAGATCATCTAGTCTGACCTCCTGCATATCACAGGTCATTTAATTTCACCCAGTTACCCAACAACTTGTGTTTGGCTAAAGCTCAACCTCTGGAAAGACATCTACTCTGAATTTGAAGACTCAAGACACCTAGGCTGTGTCTACACTAGAAACATGACAGTGATATGGTGGACGAGCTGCAGCTGAGCTGCTGTAATGATGTAGTGTACACGCTTACAAAGCAATGGCAAGGAGTCTTCCATCACTGTAGTGAACTTGCCACTCCGAGAGGCAGTATCTAGGTCTGTGGAAGAATCCTTCTGACCTAGCAGTATCTATACTGGGATGAATTAACTGCATTCAGGGGTGGATCTAGGCACCAGCTAAACAAGCAGGTGCTTGGTGTGGCAAAATACATGGGGTGGCATAATGCTGGGGCTCCAGCTCAAACCTCAAGCAGCATCCTGGACTGGATTGTGACAGCCCTGGGGTGCAGTAAACAGCTTGTTGTTCTGCCACCGGGTTGCGGCGGGACAGGGAGCTGACTAAGTGAGGAGCGTGTCCCTGCCATCCCCCGTGGGCAGCGGTCACCCTAAACCCTTCAGGAGGGAGCCAGTAGTGGGGCCCTGCTCCGGCTGTGGAGGATGGGCCACTCCTCCTCGGCTTGTCCCTGTCACTGAAAGCCAAGGAGAAGTGGCCCGTCCTCTATAGCCGGGACAGGGCTGTGCTACTGGCTTCCGCCTGAGGAGAGTGGTGGCGGGAGAGGGTGGCCCTGTCCCAGCTGCAGAGGATGGGACACTCCTCCTCAACTTGTCCCTGCCTCTGCTTCCTCCCGCTCCTCCCCTCTGCGCCACCTCCTGCAGGAGGAGGGGAAAGGGCAGCGGAGAGGCCACCTGGGCTGAGCCGAAACTTGTGCCAGGGCCAAGGCGAAGACCGAGGATGAGCAGGGCTGGGATTCAGCGGCAACACCAACCCCAAGCCACTGGAGCAGCAGCGATGGGAGATGAATCCACCTCAGGCCAGATCCACAGTAAGGTAAGAGTCAGGCTGGGCAGGAGGGTCCCTGGGACCCCTGGGGAGCTTCTGCCTGCTGGAGACCCAGAGGCTGCTGCCTCCCACCCCAGCCCCGCACAGTGCACCAGTGCCTGGAGTCTCCTTCTGCCTCCCGCACTGCAGGGGGCAAGCGACTTGGCACAGAGGGGCAGTTTCTGTCCAGAAAGCCCAGCACGTCTTCCTTGGCTCCTCCAGCCCCAGAGCTCTTGCCATTGCGTGCTCCTTGGGTTCCCAGCTTGGCAGCCTCAGTGCTGGGAAACACCAGCAGGGCTGGGTCCAGTGTGTATCTGAGCTCGTGTGGAGCTCTCTTGCTCCATTGACTAGCACCTTACCTATGGCAAGTACAGTATTGCAATAGGAGAGTGACATGAAAAATATTGCGTCACAATGTGACACGGTCACTCAAATCATAATTATGTGTGTATACTGTGCTGCTCTATCAGTGCCATTCGCGCTAATTTCTGTTTCACATTGGTGCCAGTGATTATAGGGCTAAAATGCCGGGACAAAATGAAAATGACTTTCTATTGCTGCCTACTGGCAACAAAGAGAGAAACAGCAACAAGAATTCAAAAAACTATCTCATACTTCAAAAAAGTATTTCAAAAAAGTCGACAATCAAGGAGAAAGCTCTAAGCAATGCATTTAAGGTGATTGTTCATCAACTGATGAAGACCAATCAAGCCAAAGATTACCTTTATTAACTGATAAAGATGAACAACAATCTGCAGAGATTGGAACACTGTGGAATACCTTTAGAAAATATGACAGTCAAGAGTATGAGGATGACATGCAGGTGTACAGCAAAAAATAGTGAATTTAAACAATCAAACTTTTTTCATTCCTTTCAATGCACATTCGCTCAATCTGGTTGTCAGTGATGCCGCCAAATCATCAAAAGATGCTGTTTCATATTTTAACACAATGCAAACGATTTACAACTTTTTTAGTGCTCCCACACACTGTTGGGCAGTCTTGAAGAAGCATCTTGAACAAAAACTCACACTTAAATGTCTAAGTCAAACTAGATGAGAAAGCAGGATAGATGCTATTAGACCATTTGATATTCATCAGGAGAGATTTACGATGCATTATTAGAAATAAGCCAGGACTTGTCGTATGTTCCTTCATTTCAACATGAAGCTGAAACATTGGCTCAGAAAATGACACAGTTTCAATTTTTATATTGCATGGTTGTTTGGCATAATATTCTAAATCAAATTAATTTGACCAGCAAAGTTATGCGGAACATAACCATAGACATATCCAAGGCAAAGACGATTTTGAATAAAGTGCTGGAATATTTTAAAAAATACCATTCAGATGAAGGATGTGAAGAAACTTTTAACATTACCAGTATCAATGGCTTCTGGTGAGAGCAGTTTCTCAAAACTGAAATTATAAAAAAATGATTTGAGGTCCACCATGTCTCAAAATCATTTGTCAGGACTTGCATTAATTTCAATTGAAAGTGCTATTGCAAAAAAATTTAGATTTCACTGACTTATTAAAAGACTATGCAAGTGTAAAATACAGAAAAATTCAGTTCATATACATTCTTTTAATTTATAAGAAACTGGAAGACATTAACGTTTTTCATTACAGTGTACAGTTAAGTTCAAATTGTTTGAATTGTGTTTTTGTTAAAATTAAATGACTACACACGTATAAAAACCAGAAAAATTCAGTTCATATAAATTCTTTTAATTTATGAGAAACGGAAGACACTGAATGTTTTTCATTAAAGTGTACAATTGAACTCAAATTGTTTGTGTTTTTGTTAAAATTAAATGTTAAAATTACACCAGTAGGAAATTGTTTTATTTCACTAACTAAAAATTCTCTGTTTTGATTTTTTTAAAATTTTAAACAGTCAAAACAAAACTGCAAAGTGCAAACATATGTAAGAGCCAAAAAAAAAAAGGGAGTGTGTTGGAGGGGGGGGGAGCCATAGTTTTTTTTGCTTGAGGCAGCAAAAAAACTAGAGCTGACCCTGACTGTGTTGCACAGGAGTGACATTTTTCAAAGCTCTGAGCAATGTAGATAGTTCAACCTAACCCTTTAATGTAGACTAGCTCAAAGAATTCACCATTTCCTTAGATAGTGTTTTGTTCCTCCAGTGGTTAATCAGCCTCTCTGGCCGACACCCTGTTTATACATCCAAAGCTGACATTTATCCTGTTTTTCTTCTACCACAGCATCACACTGGCAGCTCATGTTTGATAGTTTGTCCACTATGCCCACTATATCCTTTTCAGTCATAGCTTTCCATGATATAGTCCTCAGATCTGTAGGTCCAGCCTGCAATCCTTTTTCCAAGATGTATAGCATTACTTTGCCTGTATTAAAACACACTTTGTTTGAATTATGTCTATTTTAATTATATTCCTATCCTCTAATTCTTTATCAGTTTAAATCTTTACTGGCCTTTCATTTATTTTGCCCAGGATTTATGTTAGACTAACCAACCTGTGGTTGCCTGGCTCAACATAGCCTTTTATTCATAATATGTATGTACAGTATTTGATCATTTTCATTTACCATTGCCCCATTTTTCAGTAAACAAAAAAATCAGTTACAACTCTGATACTGTTTTCAATCATGTTATCTATAAAAATATTGAAACCAGAATCATGGCATCTCTCTCTCTCTCCTTCTCCTCCTCCTCTCCCTACATTTCCTATAACTTCCAGCTGAGATAGTATTTGAACCACCAAATGTCTAACTTCTGTGATTCTATGCATCTCTCAGATTTCAAGACTAGTAGAGACATGGAACAGAACAACCAGACCGTGGTGAGAGAATTCATGTTACTGGGATTCACTAGTCAATGGATGGTGAAGATGTCCCTATTCCTGGTCTTTCTAATCATCTACAACACATCCCTGGTTGTGAATTCCCTCATTGTTGCATTGACACTGCTGGATCCTCAACTCCACACACCTATGTACTTTTTCCTCTGCAACTTGTCCTGTCTGGAGGTCTTCTACACTTCGGTCACTGTTCCAAAGATGCTTTCCAATTTCCTGTCCAGGAGACCCAGCATTACTGTGGGTGACTGTATTACTCAATATTACTTCTTCTTCTCTCTAGGGGCCACTGAATGCTTCCTTTTGGCCACCATGGCCTATGACCGATATTTGGCCATATGTAATCCATTGCAGTACAGTGGTGTCATGAACCACAGGCTCTCTCTCAATCTGGCCATTGCCTGTTGGGTCTGTGGCTTCCTCTCCCCCTTGCTGCCTACACTCATGATTTCCAAGCTCCCCTTCTGTGGCCCTGACCAAATAGACCATTTCTTTTGTGATGCAGACCCACTCTTCCAGCTGTCTTGCGCTGACACCTATATCCAGCAAGTGGCCGGATACATGCTTACCTCTGTTGTGATCCTGTGCTCCTTCGCATTCACCATAGCTTCTTATGTGCACATTGTGGGTGCGCTCCTCAAGATGACTTCAGGCAAGGAGTGGAAGAAGCCCTTCTCCACCTGTGCATCCCACCTCACTGTGGTTTCCATCTATTATGGGACCATTATTTTCATGTATGTCCGGCCAGGGGTCAATCAGTCATTCAACCTAGGCAAAGTAGTGTGAGTGTTTTACACAGTGGTCACCCCCTTGATAAATCCCATGATTTACAGTCTCAGGAACAGGGAGATGAAAAAGGCTCTGAGAAAAGCCCTAATTACCATAAGGAAGCACTAGGGGGCACTGTGCTGCAGTGAGCAGAGTGGGTGGCTCAGTAGACTGCGCTTTCCGCTATCCAACAGGTTTTACTCCAATGCCCAGAGTAGTATTAAGGGACATTGTACTGCAGTGAGTGGTATGGATGGCTCAGTAGGGAGGGTCCTTCCCCTGGAATAAGTACAGATCTAAATGGCTGTTAGGAGGTGACATTTTTTTTCAGGTAAACATGTGGTCTTGTCTCCATTGTTCATTCAAGTTTCCATTGTAATTTTTTGCACGATGTGAAGCTTTACTCTGGGCATCCTAACCAAATTATTGTATCTGCAATTACATTTCACTGAGAATTTCATTTGCACAAAGTTCATCAAGGCTTCATCTTTGACCCTTCTCTGGTCTCCCAGGCTGTACCCCTCTAGTTTACGGCCCTCTTGCCATCACCAGTCCTGCAATGGGATCCTGTGTGTTAGTATATTGGCCTGTTTGTGAGTCTAGGATAGAATTTTGGATTGACTTTTTGATACTCTTATATCTTATACTATCAAGTGTGAACAAAAGACAAAGGCACTGTGTGTGTTGCTTCTGTCCAGCCAGATGGGTTTGTTAGTATAAGGAAAGCAGATAATAACAGTTGAAAGTGTTACAGGGTATAGTGGGAATGTAATTATGAGAATACACTGGAAGGTTGCCTGCCTTCACTCTCAAGCCAAGGTCTAACAGCCAGTTAGGAAGGGCAAGAGGGTTGGAATGAGGGAGGCATAAGACACATTAAAAGCCAAAGAAAAGCCTAGCCTTGGCCAGAACACAACATCACTCCTTACTCCTCCTATGGGTTACAAAAGAGGTGGGACAAAGACCCCAGACTCACAACACTCCAAAATGGAATGACCAAACATCGTAAGAGATGGGACCAAGGGCATACATTGCAGATATAATTATGTTAGCTAAGATGCAGAGCAGATGAAACACTGGAAAACAGCTTTTTCCAAACAAAATGTTGTTGAAGATTTGCTCTAGTTGAGAAAGAATTATTCTGGGGAAGTTCTCTGTACTGCATTGATAACCGGGTCAGACTAGAAGGCCACAATGGTCCCTTCTGGGCCATGGAATCTATCTGTCTATGAATCTTAGGCCTAGTCTACACTAAAAAGTTAGGTCAGCTTAACTACATCTTTCAGGGATGTGAAAAATTTCATTCCCTATGCCATGTCGTTAAGACAACCTAACCCTAATGTGGACACTGCTAGGTCGAAAGAAGAATCCTTCCATTAACCTGGCTACTGCCTCTTGGAGAGGTGGATTTTCTACAGCAATGGAAGATCCATTCCTTAACTGTAATAAGTGTCTACATGACACAGCTGCAACACTATAGCATTTCTAATGTAGACATACCCAGAATCTCTACAGTAGGAACACAACATAACAAGAGAAAATGATGGTAACACAATAAAAGGCCTGTACATATCTCTAATGGCTAAGGTAGGTCTAACTCAGGGTTTCTCAAACAGGGATCGCTACTTGTGTAGGGAAAGCCTCTGGTGGGCCTGACCAGTGTGTTTACATGCCCCGTCTGCAGGTCCGGCTGATCGCGCCTCCCACTAACCGCGGATCACTGCTCCAGGCCAATGGTAGCTGCTGAAAGCGGTGGCCATCACATCCCTCAGCCCGAGCCACTTCCAGCAACACCCATTGGCCCAGAGCAGTGATCCGTGGCCAGTAGGAGCCGCAATCGGCCGGACCTGCAGATGGGGCAGGTAAACACACCAGCCTGGCCCACCAGGGGCTTTCCCTACAGAAGCGGCAACCCCTGTTTGAGAAACTCTGGTCTAACTTATGTCAGAGCCTTTTTCCCTTGAGGACTGGGGTTCAGTCTGCTCCCAGTTGTTCCTCATTCACACTCCCTTGGCCTTCAGAGACTGTTCCTTTATTCACCCAAAGATTTTTGCTCCAATTTTTCCATCTTGAATACCTCATGTGTTTGGTCTCCCATCTCCTCTGCCAAAACAAACAAGATCAACCGAAGTAAAACTTCAAAGTGAATTATACCTGTATTGTCTTATAAGTATGAGTAAATCGGGGAGGATTTCTAAAACTTTGCCCCCTTTCTTGCATACATGCAACTAACCCCTGCTTGAATTAACTACTTGTAATCATATTGTCTGTTGGGTTAGTGTGTAGGTGGATGGTTGGGATTGATGACTTTTGATATTCAGGAAGTCAGGCCAGATGATGTGGTGGTCCCTTCTGACTCTAAACTCTATGACAATAACTCTCAGAGAAACTGATGGAACAAATAATATTAATAACATATTACAAGTAGCCCCATGTCCTACACAAACTGCATATTACTTCCTTCCCTGGACCCTTGTGTAGTATTGTTCTGTGCCTGTAGAACTGGTAAAGCAACCTGAGGAGAAATGTATTAGCATAAACATATTCATTTAACAACACCAGCTATAGCTGAAAATTATCTGGGCAATTGTGGTTTTTTCCTCAGAAGTGGCTACGTTTCAGTGGAGGGTAAAACAAATCTCATATAATATACAGCTCTTCGTATGAATTGCATTATACAAACATAACTCAGTATGAAAATGTAAGAAATTAAATAAAAAGCAAACATAAGCACTGTCAGTTATAATGATTTTCCATCATTCTATCATGAATAAGTTCATTAATGATCATAGTTAAAACCTAACCCTGAAGAGAACAATTATTTGTCCTGGTTCAGATGTTCAGCTGGTGTAACTCAGTGTAGCACCATTGAAATCAGTGGGACAGCGTTAACATTTTTCCCAGATTTGGACCTTAGTGTCCAAAATATGGGTGTTAGCATGAAAACCTCCAAGCTTAGTTACCTACTTGGACCTGGTAAAGCTGCCACCACCCAAAAAATTAGAGTGTTTTGGGGCACTCTGGTCCCCCCAACAACCTTCCCTGGGGACCCCAAGACCCAAATTCTTTGAGTCTTACCACAAAGGGTAATAAACCATTTCCCCCTCCTTCTCCCTTCCAGGTGTTCCCTCCCTGGGTTCCTGGAGAGATACACAGAACCAAGCTCCGTGAATCTAAACAGAGGGACTCCACCCTCCCTGTTTCCAGTCCTGGAAAACACAAGTACCGAGATAGCTAATCTCTTTCCCGCCCTCACGCAGAGGGTATGCAAAGTCAGGCTTAGTAAATCTAACACACAGAGATTTTCCCCCTGACTTCTTCCTCCCACCAATTCCCTGGTGAGCTGCAGACTCAATTTCCTGGTGTTCCCACTAAAGAAAAACTCCAACAGGTCTTAAAAAGAAAGGCTTATATAAAAAGAAAGAAAAAATACATAAAAATGGTCTCTCTGTATTAATGTGACAAATACAGGGTCATTTGCTTAAAAGAAAAAAATGAATAAACAGTCTTATCCAAAAAGAATACAATTTAAACATTCCAGCAACCACACACATGTAAATACAAAAAGAAAACAATATAAACCTTATTGTCTTACTATCTTGTACTTACAACTTGGAAACAGAAGATTAGAAAGCCAGGAGACAGAAAAATCACTCTCATAGCCGAGAGGGTACAGACACAAGACAAAGAACAAAGAACTCAGACAGAAACTTCTCTCCACCCAGATTTGAAAAAGTCTTGTTTCCTGATTGATCCTCTGGTCAGGTGTTTCAGATTACTCCTTTCTAGGTGAAAGAGACATTAACCCTTAACTATCTGTTTATGACAGACAGATTCTGTTGGAGTCAATGGGAACAGCTGACAAAATATATTCAAAAGGGTTTGGTCTCTGTGACTCGCATGAGATCACACAAGGATTCTGTGGCAGAGCCAGAAATTTACATGGGACTCCCCAAGTTCCTGCCCAGCTTTTTAAGATAACACCATCCTTCCTGACTAGTGTGACTTCTCTCAAAGCAAATGTATCTGTTGCTTGACATTTAAACTGATACGTTAATGTAAATATCGGTCACACTAGTGTTTGCCTAATTAAACTATCTATATATTTGTATCTATGTCTTTTACAAATTCTGTATTCAGACAGAGCTCAGATTCCCAAGGGTTTCCTCTAATAAACTGGAATAAATGCCAGATCTTCGCTTGTATAGTTAGATCTCAGAAAGCAAGAGCTGCCTGTTGAAGATACATGCAAAAGCAAAATCTAAGGTGCAGAAAGGTAGGGTATTGCACACACACTCATGCAAAATCACAAAAAGGAAGAAGAATATTCAGATGTCATGTCATGGATATTGATGTG
The DNA here is from genome assembly GCF_025201925.1 of Gopherus flavomarginatus. Taxonomy (NCBI): domain Eukaryota; kingdom Metazoa; phylum Chordata; order Testudines; family Testudinidae; genus Gopherus; species Gopherus flavomarginatus. The sequence continues at coordinate 14,824,625 of NC_066627.1, read as the reverse complement.
GTAGAAGGCCTAGAATAGAAAAGAACAGAAGATACCTTTTGAGTCAACCATCAGTAGATGTAAATGGATTCACTTCCTTTTACTGCAATGAAGTTATGTTCTTTCAGTTTGCCATACATATGAGGGAAAGGGATTGAAATGTAGGATGGAGACCAATTACACCACAAAATTGATAAATTCTATCTATCTATCTATCTATCTAGTTTCTGTTAGTTTCAAAGTTGCCTATCATTCAATCAAGCCTAGATTGATAGTTATTGACCTCCATGGCAGTCTGAAGGCTATAGGGTGTGTGTTTGTGTGTGTTTGTGTTCTATGGTCTCCGTCCATTTCCTCCTAGACCGTTATCCTGTCATCATAATCGATATCTTTGGATTTCGGTCGACAAATTGATTTAATTAAATACTTTACACTCATGTAAATATCATTGAGAAAGACAAAGGTTCTCAGAGGTTGTAGACTTCAGACTTCAGTGGTTGTTTGGAGCCTAAATACTTTGAGACTCTGGACCAAATTACTCATTTCAGGTTTGGGTTGCGAGGGCTGGTTGGAAAACAATAATTCAGTTTTGTGGGGAAAAAAGCACATTGAGATGAAACCAAGACCCTTCAAAGAATGTTATGAGAGAGAGAAAGAGAGAGAGAGAGAGAGACTGATTCTATAGCCCAATGGTTTGTTTATATCTGTATGTCTGGGTTTGTTTATCAGTTTGCAAATGTCTATTTGTGTATATGCTAATTTATGTATTTCTATGTATGTATGTTTCTGAGATATTTATGCACTGAATGGTATAGATAAGTGCCAAGTGAGATTTTCACAAGTGCCTAAATGAGTTAGTCATCTAACTCCCAGAATGTTAATTGGAGTTAGGTGCCTAAATCATTTAGGCACTTTTGTAAATTCCACTTGGCATTGATCTGCAGCTTTTGGCACCTAAATACCATTGTCAGTAAAGTTTTGAGTAAGGTCTGAGTGATGACTTCACGAATCAGATCCAAAACATGTTTATTGAATTGTGGTACCTCACACTGATGCTTACATTAGAAATTGACTTAAAATGCCAAAATGCTGAACTGTGAATCTCCTTATCACAGGAGTGAGCAGTATTTACATGAGGTCAATGGTTACATTCAGATAAGCCAATGTTTCCCAATGTAAATAAAGAGTCCTGCAACCTGGCATGGTGTTCCGATCTACAATGGATTCAGAGTTTGAAAGTAACCCTATCTGGGATCTTTATCGTATAGACTGAAGAGCCAAACACAATATTCAGATCAAGATATCAATTTCTGGTTAGTCTGACAGTGGTTGGACCTGGGGCTCTGGTCCATCTCTATTTTATATTCATATGAATATTCTTTTTACTACCCAGTGTTTGCTAGTGTTGAATCACTCCATTGATCTCATCTCCTATACCCAGATCAATCACTACGCAGCAATGGAAAAAGCAGACCAAACCACAGTGAAGGAATTCATCTTCCTGGGATTTAGCAGCCTTCAGAATCTCCAGGTTCTCCTCTTTGTGTTCATCTTGTCCATTTACATGCTGTCACTCATGGGAAATTTTCTCATCATAGTCATTGTCCTGGCAGAACTTCTCCTCCATACTCCCATGTACTTCTTCCTGGGGAAGAACTCCTTCCTAGATATCTGGTACACATCAGTCACTGTGCCCAAACTGCTGGCCAACTTCTTGTCCAGGAGCATCACCATCACAGTAAACGAATGTGTGACTCAGTATTACTTCTTCCTTTCTCTAGGAGCCACTGAATGCTTCCTCCTGGCCGTCATGGCCTTCGACCGCTACTTAGCAATCTGCAGCCCACTGTGTTACACTACCATCATGAACCACAGGTTATGCTTCCACCTCTCCGCCAGTTCCTGGGTTGGTGGATTCCTCTCCCTACTCTTGCCCACAATTCTAATCTCCCAGCTCTCATTCTGTGGCCCTCAGAAAACCAACCACTTCTTCTGCGACTCAGACCCAATCTTCAAACTGTTTTGCTCTGACGTTTACCTTAAGGATGCTATTGCATACATCTGCAGCTCTGTGGTCATCCTGAGCTCCTTCTTGATCATCAGGTCTTCTTACATCAACATCATAGCCAACATCGTGAAGCTGACATCTGCCAAAGCTCGGAAAAAGCCCTTCTCCACTTGTGCCTCTCACCTCACCGTGGTGACCATCTACTATGGGACCATCAACTTCACCTATGTCAGGCCCCCAGCATATATTACTTTGGTTTAGGCAAAAAGGTGTCTGTGTTCTATTGTGTCATTACCCAACTGCTAAACCCTCTGATCTGTGAAAAAAGCCATATGGAAATCTTTTACTAGAATGAGACGGTAATATGGAAGAACCACAGTGCCATCTATGAGGGTGTTAAGTGGAATATGAAATTGGAGTAGATTTTCAAAATTGCCAGAGTGACTTTTAGGATACCATGGCCAATGGCCAATGTTCACTGATTTTCAGTTGGAGTCATTCTTCTAATTTATTTAAGCATTGTTGGGGATTAACCAATATATTTTCAATTGGATTTATGTTCCTAAATCACTGATGTTCTTTTGAAAATCCCAACATTTTATCTTTCAATGAGATAGAAACCATAGTTAGGATTTTGAATGGATCTTACGAGAACTAACTCCATTAGGCTCCTTTGAAAATTCCAGGCAGAACTTGACTACTATTTGACAAATGTTTGCTGTTTACTTTGCCAGCTATCTCTCACTCTTATTCATGTTGAGTGGGAACTTACACCAGGAGTGGCTCATTGTAACTGAAGGGACTTAGAGATAAGTTGCTATTCATTGTGAATATGTCAGTATATAGATCCATAGGGATTACCTAGAGACATTCCCCCCATCCTTACTCGAGTAAATGTATGGTTGTAGTCATGTCAAAATCTTTCCTTTCTTCTTCTCTTGCTCTCTCAATCAAAATATAGACACATCTATCTATCTGTCTATCAATCTCTTCAGAAAGTGTTCATTGTTCAGAAGCGAATCAATATTTTGATGGAGAAATAAAATGTCATTATTTTTAATCATCATCATCATCATCAGCAGCAGCAGCAGCAGCAGCGATATAGACTGCATAGAGAAGCGGGTTTCATTTCTCTCAAAGCAAATTGTTGATGGCAGTTTTGACAGGCCACTTAGATAAACAAGTTGGGTGAAAAGTATTTTCCTCCACATACAGCTCAGAATGTTTTCTAAATAGTAAAATACCCTAATAAGAAACAAATGCATGAGATCCTGGGACTGCTGCCACATGTCAATTCTGCAATGGGTTTAAAATTTGGTCAAGAACATTATGGTCAGGCATCTATCTCTAGCAGTGACAAATCAAGCAAGCAAGCAAGGCTCTACCTACTAGACAACAATGAACTCTACAGCTGACCCTGCAAAATCACTCATGATCCAGCTCTCACTGAAGTCACTTAGAGTAAATTGAACCTGGATCAGGGTCTTTGTGGGAGTATACAAAAGGACATAAATGATTTAGGAGGACAAATGCAATTGGAAGTAGGAGAGATTGTGCCCATTACTGGCATAGAGACTTAAGAAAAATCTCACCCCATCTCAATTCCCCCATATGTAAAATAGAGATAATAGCACTTCCCAACCTTACAGGTGGGTTTGGAGAATAAATAAGTTATAGATTGTGAGACACCCATATACTACAATAATACCATAGATAGAAAAGACAGACTTATGTGGTCCATAGACTTTGTGCTGGTCCTTTACAATGTGCTGAAAGTCATATACAGACCTTGTGCTCCTCTGCTACAAAGTACGATTCACACATTGTTATAGTTAACAACGCGATGCTGTTGCAAAAAAAAATTAAATTCAATTGCATTAACCAAGGCATAGTGTGCAAGTCATGGGAAGTTAAGTACTGCTCTACTCGGCACTGGTTAAGCCTCAACTGGAGTACTGTGTCCAATTCTGATCACTACTGTATAGAAGGGAAGTAAAAAAACTGGAAAGGGTCCAGAGGTAAGCAACAAAAATGATCAAAGGGATGGAAAGCAAGCTATATGGGCAAAGGCTGAAAGAACTGGGTATGTTTAGTCTGGAAAAGAAGAGGTTAAGGGAGACATGATAGCAGTCTTCAAATACTTGAATAGCTGCCATAAAAAAAGGATGGAGAAAAATTGTTCTTTCTTGCCACAGAGGGCAGGACAAGAGGCAATGAGTTCAAATTATAGTATAGTAGGTTTAGCTTAAATCTCAGGAAAAAATTCCTAACTGTAACAAGGGAGGACAATGGAACAACTGTCTATAGAGGCTGTGGAAACGCCTTCACTGAAGGTTTTCAAAAGGAGTCTGGATAGCCATCTCTCTTGGATGGTTTAGACACAACCAATCCCGAATTTTGGCAAGGGGTTATATGAGATGACCTTTGCGGTCCCTTCTAACCCTATGGTTCTATGATTCTATTTCAAGAGCAAAGATATGCTTCAACTGAAATGCCATAAAAAATATTTCATCCCCATATACCCTCCTGAGAATGAGGCCGTCGGCCTTTACTTCTGCTGTATAGTTGTACGATGTTGTCAGCAGGGACGGAACCCTGGATTTATGAATCTAAGAACATTATGCTCTCTTGACTGAGCTGAAGAATGATCATGTGAGTTGAGAAGTAGACTCATACATGTCATTCTGCCACAAAAGGGGGACAAAGAGCTGCATCAAGCTGATGTGATTTACAGTACTCTTTTCACAGCCCTCGTTTTAATTGGGGTTTTCTTAGCCCTCTTTTTAATTGGGGAAACAAATGAGAAATTTGAAGAATATATATATATATATACAAAATGAACAGTGTTTGTGGCAATGACTGCAAAGTCAATAATCATACTTCATCACCCAAAATAGCATGTTTGATGTATTAAGTGTTTCAGTGGTTTTCCTACTCAGGGGCCCATAAGTTGGGGGAGCAGGACTGAGGGATGGAGCACATGGCAAGAAGACAGGTATCCTACAGTTACAGCCCACAGCATCTGTACCTGTATTCCACCTCTGTGGTCCAGTAATGGAACCAACTTTTAGGTTTCTGGCTTCTCAGCTCCTGACTGGAGTTTTTTTCAGGCTGCTATTCCCTGTGTACGTTGTGGCTAGGTCTACACTGCGTGGGGGTGGGGGGATTAGACCTAAGATAAGCAACTTCAGCTATGCTGCGCTTCTCCGTCCACTCCGCTTCCTCCTCTTGTGCACAGTTGAGTTCTGGAGTCGACTGCAGAGCAATAGGGAATCGATTTTATCGCGTCTACACTAGACATGATAAATTGAACCCCAATAGATCAATCACTACCTGCTGATCCGGCAAGTAGTGTTGATATCCTCTGTGTTATTCACAGAAAGTACTAAAAGGCTTGTGTCTGCACTCTGCTCTCTCTCCAGAGGCTATAAATAGTGTAATTGCCCATAGTTATAAGTTACCACACAGCCATTTCACATTTATAGTTCAGGTGAAAGCATTATAGAGGAAATGTCTTAAAACAATAAAAGAACCTATACACATATTAATGAGCTTACCAGAGATCACCCCAGCTAAACCTCTTCGTGAGGTAGGAGTCAGCCCTTGAAAGACCACTCAGGGTTTTTTTCTATGGTTACAATTTCATAACAGCTTTAACAAGGGGTGAAAATAATATTAAACTCTTACTGGTACAGGGGCCTGGCTCCAGACCCCCAGAAGGGGTGGGGCTGGGGGTTAGCCTTTCCCAGCCAGCCCATTCGTGCTGCCTGGCCTACACTGCTTGGGGCTTTTGTAGCAATTTAAAGGGGTCTGGGACTCTAGCCACTGCCATGGTAGCGGAAGAGGTGGCTGTGAGCCTTGGGCTCTTTTAAATCACTGGTCCCAGTGCAGCTGCCCCTTTTGCCTACCCTGTCAATGGCCTAGCGGGGAAAGAGGGAAGGGGCAATGATGTGCAGGCTGGTACCGGCTTCTTACCGGCTTACTTTCATCCCTAGCTTTTGCTCAGAACAAGAACCTGCATGTGTAGGTCAGTCTTTCCTTTATACAGCATAGGATTCTAGGAAGAAGTAATCAGCAGACAATGCTCCCTTCTTCAGGAAGTAAGAACATAAGAACATAAGAACAGCTGTACAGGGTCAGACCAAAGGTCCATCTAGCCAGTATCTGTCTACTGACAGTGGCCGATGCCAGATGCCCCAAAGGGAGTGAAGCTAACAGGCAATGATCAAGTGATCTCTCTCCTGCCATCCATCTCCATCCTCTGATGAACAGAGGCTAAGGACACAATTCTTTACCCTTCCTGGCTAATAGCCATTTATGGACTTAGCCACCATGAATTTATCTAGTTCCCTTTTAAAAATTGTTATAGTCCCAGCCTTCACAACCTCCTCAGGTAAGGAGTTCCACAAGTTGACTGTGCACTGTGTGAAGAAGAACTTCCTTTTATTTGTTTTAAACCTGCTACCTATTAATTTCATTTGGTGACCCATAGTTCTTGTATTATGGGAATAAGTAAATAACTTTTCCTTATCCACTTTCTCCACATCACTCATGATTTTATATGCCTCTATCATATCCCCCCTTAGTCTCCTCTTTTCCAAGCTGAAGAGGCCTAGCCTCTTTAATCTTTCCTCATATCGGACCCTCTCCAAACCCCTAATCATTTTAGTTGCCCTTTTCTGAACCTTTTCTAGTGCTAGAATATCTTTTTTGAGGTGAGGAGACCACATCTGTACACAGTATTCGAGATGTAGGCATACCATGGATTTATATAAAGGCAATAATATATTTTCAGTCTTATTCTCTATCCCCCAGCTTCAAAAGGCTGGGGGGGTTGCACCAGTACAGGAGGAAATTTGCAATCACTTCCCCCTAGAAAAGTGGTTCTCAGACTTTTGTACTGGTGACCCCTTTCACAAAGCAAGCCTCTGAATGCGACCCCACCCCTTATAAGTTAAATTTTTTTATACAGTCAAACCTTGCAATAACGTGCCCTGCCATAACGCGAAATCGCATATAACGCAATCTTAAGTTAGCTCTCCTTTAAGGCCTAATACTAGTGATCCCTGTGGAAATAGAGAAAGAACTGACAGGGATTTGTAGGGGATCTTAATGCAAGACAGTCTCTGTTAGCAAGAGTCAGGCTAGTTGTAACCCTAATAATGGGAGATTTGTAGAAGTGAGGATTGTGTGAGGCGAGTGGAAAAGAACTGTGTGAGAAGTTGTTTCGACCTTGTGTAGATAATGCGTAGATAATACGAAATGGACACTGGAGTCTCTTAAGTGAGAAAAACAAGATATCAGGATGACCTATGTACAAAAAAAAGGCAGCTGTTGCGTATTATTGTCTGTAACAAAAGTATAAATGATTGCTGTAATTGTTTATCTGTTGAGAGACCTGTCTAGGAAGGGGAGACCCTATGTCCTAGTGCACTCTCTCCCTGCTGTAGCTGCTAAACAGAACAAAGTATCTGACTTTGCTGTACCCAACAAAAAAGTAAGAACTAAGTTTTTCTCCAACATCCCCAATACCATGGCGTCCGCCAGGACATTGATGTGCCCCCGCCTAGTGTCCAGCAGGGGATAGAATCTGTGGCTCCTCTTGAAGCTGGAGAGAAGCCACGGCCCCGCGCCTGCTGGGGACAGAGAGCACCAGCAGAGTTCTCTGCCCCCGGCAGGCACAGAGCCGCAGCTTCTCTGTCCTGCTGGGCACTAAGCACTAAGCGGCACACATCAATGCACCGTGTTGGGGACCACTGACTTAAACTGACTGGCTTGAAACCCCGCTATCCTGTGACCCTGCATTTATCGCAATGGAATTTTTTGGACCTCAAACATTGCTTTATAGTGGAGTTTCACTGTATCTAACACCATTATAAATCCTGGAGGCAAAGTCAGGTTTGGGGTGGAGGCTGACAGCTCGCGACCCCTATGTAATAACCTCGCAACCCTCTGAGGGGTCCCAACCCCCAGTTTGAGAATCCCTGCCCTAGAGATTCCCCCAGCAAACCACTTGAAACTGTTTGTTCAAAAATCCATTCTTGCCTTCCTCATTTTTCAGTATTGTCCTTTGAAGTTCATAATACTTCCCAAGGTTCACAATCATCCATCAGCTTTGCATTTAATGCAATGGATGCCAAACATAATTTAATCAGGTTTTCAAGGATAGTGCAAGAAATTGACGTATCTATAACACCCACATAGGAACTACACACTATTCTGATTGAGGATCTGACTATGATCACATCTAAGAAGGAAGAGAAGAAGAGATAAGGCAAGAGGGACTGTGCCTAGGCTCAGTTACTCACAAACCTCAGACTCCCAGAGGCAGTGAGACCAGACTAGGGTCTTTTTTATTAGAAATATTGAGGGATTTTTAAGAGTAAAGTGAGTCTGATTTGGGAAATCCTGCTGCTAGGCATTGCATTCCTACAATCTGTAACCAACAGGTTTAAACTAGAAGCTCAGAGAGACCATGAAACACATGGGATCCACTGGTTGTGTCTACTTGTAGCAGATCGATTGCTAGGCAGGGTGATATGGCACCAAGTTGTAACACAGGGCTATCATTAAAACCTTAACTTCACTGCTTTCAGAGATTGCATGCAGTGACCCCTGTCTAGCTCCATTTAGTCCTCAACTGTTGTAAAAGAGAACAAAATTAATGGAGCTGTGCTTGTTTACAGCATTGACTCTGAAGGGGTTATGTTGATTTACACCTGTTGGGTATCTGGAGCAAAGCTGATTCATGCCAGCTGAAGATCTGTCCCAACGACTTGACAGGAGCAATGGAGACATAAGATGCTACTCAGTGATACCAGAAGCTGGTCTATTAATTGTATTACCAAAGACACTGGAGGCATTTTACCTTGAAAAGCCAGCTCATATAATTTGTTGTGCATTAAGGATCATTGATAGTAAAAGAAGCCTGAGAGTAACACCCAGACCTTACTGAAGCAAAGGTCAACATTCCTATTGACATCCATTAATGGGGCCAGGATTTCACCCTGAGAGTTTATCCGCTAATTAATATGATATCTATGTCTCTTGGTAGCACTATATTCAGAAATATATATGTGTGTGTGTGTGTGTGTGTGTGTGTGTGTGTGTGTGTTTTTCTTGGAAAATGAAGACAAATCTACATTTGGACCTAATATCAAGAGGAATTGTGTTAGCTTAATGTAGAAAGTTGTACTATTTTAGGTGACTCTCATTTACATTCTCCTTTGGGACCTTGTTTGAGAGTTAAATGTTCACCAGATTCACAAGGGATCCAAGATCTCCCTACAGAAGGTCACTATATAGCAAAGACAATCACCTTCAACAAGTCATATCTCACTAGAAGTCCGTTTTTAAATTACTGATTGTTTTATTGCATTTGAAGTTTGAATGAGAGGTAAGAATATTCCTCTTGCTTACTTGATTGATTTCCCTGTTCCTTTCTTTATTTCTTGCTTGCTTTCTCAGATAGGCACCAGCTCCCTATGAAATTAAATGAGAGTTAAAGGATTGATTCCTTTATGCTCTTTGGAAAGTCAAGCAACATTTAATTTATGTGTTGTGTTATACTCTTTGTCATTTGGCTAAATGTGCTTTGCAGGAATATACATTACCACAACTATGTTCATGAATTTTGGATTTAATTGTAACATACATTAATGCAATTCTTTTGGATTTAATTGTTGTCAAGACCAAAGTAAAGGAACTAAAAAGTAACATTGATAGGAAGGGAAGAAAATTCATGACCTATTTTCTGTCCCCTCAAAAGTTTGCAATCAAATTTGAAATGTAATGCAAAGGTGTTTTTTTTTTTTTTTACAAAATACTATACTATGAAATATGCCCCAATAGTCTTCTCTGTTTCATCATTTTTACAATTGAGTAACCTTACTGATTTCAAAGAAGATAATCCTGATTTACTCCTGCAGGAATGAGAGTAAAATCAGAATAAGCAGTATTAAAACTAGACATGTTTGAAGACAATGGAGGGAAACTTTTCTGCTTGTCATATCAGGCTAATACTATTCCAAATAATGAAGCTATATATATATATATATATATACACCTCTACCTCGATGTAATGCTGTCCTCGGGAGCCAAAAAATCTTACCACATTATAGGTGAAATCACGTTATATCAAACTTGTTTTGATCCACTGGAGTGTGCAGCTGTGCCTCTCCGGAACACTGCTTTACTACATTATATCCGAATTTGTGTTATATTGGGTCGTGTTATATCAGGGCAGAGGTATAGCTTATCATAAAAACGAAATTTGGGAAGCTCAAATCCCCTCTCATTTTCACTAATTGTGTACCAGTATCAGAGGGGTAGCTGTGTTAGTCTGGATCTGTAAAAGCAGCAAAGAGTCCTGTGGCACGTTATAGACTAACAGATGTATTGGAGCATGAGCTTTCATGGGTGAATGCCCACTTCGTCGGATGTTCCCACGAAAGCTCATGCTCCAATTAGTTTGTTAGTCTATAAGATGCCACAGAACTCTTTGCTGTATATCAGTGCATCTCCAGTGAATGGAGAATTAGCCCCCTTGATTGCAAGGGGGTTAAACCTGATTTAAGCCTGTGTGAGTAAAAGGGTTATCAAGTCCTTTATTTTTTGCTTCTTGATTCCACCTAAATATACATTTATTATGTCATGTTTGGGATTATATATATTCTATATATTATATATACTGTAAATGTCCTACACTGCAATAGATACATTTCGCAAAATTAGTGCAGAGAGTGGAATCTTGGTTACTAATAAGACTTCTGGTGTATGAAAGAAGTTTGAGATCATACTGTTAAATCCTAATTCATGTAGTTTATAAAAATATTCTAACAAACTTCATGTGCCTCTGTTTGAGAACATCCAGGATGTTATTTTTTCCCTTCTACAATCAAATGTTGGGAGAATATAGACCAATTATCTCAGACAGTTTATTGTGCTAATATATTTTAATGTAGCTCAGTTTGAATACATGCTGTGTGAAAGGTCTAGAATATCACAAAGATCTCTCTCTCTCTCTGTCAGTCAGTCTAGATTCTTCAGTTGCCGTGTTGCTAGTTTTTGCAATACCTGACAAAAAATTCAATCTTTATTCCTACAGAAGGAACACTCAAGCAATGGAACCCAGTAACCACACCAGGGTGACTGAATTCATCATGCAGGGTCTCTTTGACCATCCTCAACACCAACGGCTGATCTTTGGCCTATTCCTTTGCCTTTATGTGACTGCCATCATGGGTAATTCATTGATCATTGGGGCTATTGCCATCCACCCACCTCTCCACACTCCCATGTACTTCTTCATTGCCAATTTAGCCCTGGTTGACATTTTGTGCTCTTCCTCAGTCCTACCAAAAATGCTGAAAAACCTGTTGCAGGAGAAGAAAACCATCTCCTTTGATGGCTGCATGGCCCAGCTTTTTGCCTTTACTTTGTCATCAGGGACAGAGCTTGTGCTTCTCACTGCTATGTCATATGACAGGTATGTTGCCATCTGCCACCCCTTGCGCTATGTCAATCTCATGAGTAAGGACATTTGCATCAGTTTAGCAGCTGGTGTCTGGGCTGTTGGTACCATCAATTCATTGGTGCACACATTACTCATGGTGCTCCTGGATTTCTGCGGACCCAACCTAATCCAGCATTTCTTCTGTGAGATCCCACCAGTGTTGGCACTGTCTTGCAGCTCCACTTATCTCAATGAAATAATGATCTTCATGGCTGACATCTTCTTGGCAATGGTGAACTTCCTGCTGACCACCGTGTCATATAGCTTCATCATCATCGCCATCTTTAAAATCCAGAGCTCCAAAGGGAAGCAGAGAGCCTTCTCCACCTGCTCCTCCCACCTGCTCGTGGTCTCCTTGTACTACTCCACCATAATCTACACCTACATCCGGCCCACTTCAAGTTACTCACTAGATAAAGACAAGATGGTGGCCATAATGTACACTCTAGTCACTCCCACCCTGAACCCTGTGATCTACAGTCTGCGCAATAACGAGATCAAAGTGGCCATAAGGAAAATCCTTCCCTTCAACACAAAATAGCAATTTTTCCAAGAGTGAATCTGATTGTCACCTGCTTTGTCCCTTGTAGGCCATGTCTAAATGTGATGTAAATTTTCATAGAACTAAGGATTTCAATACACATACATTTGCGCTCTGGTACATTCACTATAATGGAAATACAAAAATTTATACCAGCTGAGGATGTGCTTCACTGACTGCAGTAAGGTTAGGCTGAGGATCAGACCCCACTGACACTGGTGGAATTATGTTGAGTCACACTAGCTGGACTGTGGCACATGGGACACTAGCTGGACTATGGCACACGGGGTACCTGCTGGGATTTTCAAAAGCACCTGGGCACCTAAAATTCATTAATTTTAAAGCAATTGAGGTGCCTAGATGTGCCGGGAAAACATTTTAGGTGCCTAAATACCTATAAAAATCTGTCCCATTGTGTAGCACATTATTTTGTATGCAGTCTTGCTGAATCAGAGTATTCTATTCTATTCCATTCTATTCTATTCTATTCTATTCCTGAGTCAGTAAGTATAATAACAAAATAAAACTATCTCTTTGTTCATGAATTTCTTTTGAGACATTAAAAACCCAGAATTTTTCAACCACATTTCTATTGAGATCTAGAGGTTAAGCTAGAGTCAAACTGAATTACTGATTGAAGAGTTCTCCCAGAACTACATGAGGTGTTCTGGATAAGGAGAATGAGAAAGGCCTTGGAGGGAATCCCCAGGAAGGAAAATGGCACATAGGGGAGGGAATGACAGCAGGAACTGAGAGTTCAATTCCAGTATTATGTGGGATTTAAGGAGCACCACTGGAGAAGTCAGAGGATGTAATTTCTTTTCTCTCTCTATGGCCAGTTTTGGTCAGGACATCTTTCAGAATCTCAACAAACAAGGCCTAATGTTATCATAGTGGAGCGATGGCCTCAGGAATTGATGGGGGTGTCCACCCACCTGCTTCTGATCCCATGGAGTGATTGTAGAGAAGTAATATTTCAAATGGCCTCATCCCATCAACATTCACCAGTCAGTCTGGTGATTTCAACTGTAAACATTTTCACTCATTTCTAGAATCTTGCTATCATTTCCATGGCAATCCCAGAAGTTACCAGGAACCTTAGAGATCACTTATCACAGTTCCGTTCACTTAAACGAGCCAGGTTGTACCAATCTATTTGTGTCCCACTTTTTCTGACTTAAAAAATAAAATAAAATAAAATAAAATAAAATAAAAGAAGGAGTTCAGCTTTTGTTCATTGCAAAGCTTACAGTACATGCCTCTGCACCACAAGACCTGGTTCACTGCTACTTTACACCAATGTGGATCTGGTCCAAGTTAATCAGTGTTTGGTGGATTCTCCCTCACTGGCAATTTTAAAATCCAGATTGGATGTTGTTGTTTTTATTTCTAAAATATCTTCTCTAGTTCAAAGAAAAAATAATTCAGGTATTTCCTATGGCCTGTGCCATGCAGGAGGTCAGAATAGAAGATGCCAATAGTCCTTCTTAGGCGAATGCACTAAATGCTGGCCTAGGGAATATGTTGATGTTGGACTCTGTCAGTTTCTCCTGTTGAAACTCTTCTATAGTGAATAAAAATATTTTTTAAAAATTCACTGGAGCATAGGAAGAGGATCCTAGTTCTGTCACATCCTAGGGGCATGCTCTAACCACTTGGATCTAAAGTCATTCTCATACTTGTATGCTCGCTCTCGCTCTCTCTTTTTTTTTCTGGTCCAATGGCTCTTGAAGTATTTGTCCAAAGTGAAACAGCTTCAGCAGGAGAGATTGAAGGAGCCCCATCAACATACTATCATCATGGCTACAGCACTCACCTGAGTGGTGCAGATTTCTTGGTCACATCTCCTCAGGCAGAGGAGAGACATGAATCAGGGTCTCCCCCATACCAGATGAGTGCTTTCACCACAGAGCTGAGAGTTATGAGGGAGCTCCTACCCCATGACCTCTAAGTGAAGGCCCACAGCTGAGAATCCCAAGCAGAGGTAGGTGTCTCCCTCTGGCCTGGGTTTAGGTGGTAAAGTCCTAAGGGGGGCTGGGCTTAGTACACAACTCTTTCTTTGACATCTCCTATTGGGGAGCTTAGGCACGCAGCCACGTAACATGCCACCTTTTCTGGATCCTATTCTTAGGCATCTATCATGCCTGACTCTGGCTTTGTGTATTGCAGTGATTTTCTAGGTGCCCAAAAGATAGGTGTGATGACTCAGAGAGAAGATCTACCCTTAAAATGCTGTCCCTTCTGCATAGTTAATCCACCTTCCTGAGCGGCAGTAGCTATGTTGGTGGGAGAAATTCCCCTGTCGACATAGCACTGTCTACACATTAGGTTAGGTCAGTGTAAATACATTGCTCAGGGATGTGGATTTTTCACACCCATGAATGACATAGTTATACCAATATAGGTCTGTAGTGTAGACCAGACATTAGCGTTGCAATGTCTAAATCCCTTTGTGATTCTAGCCCTTAGTGTAAATGGGAAACAAGAGCATTAAATCAGAATTCCACATTCGTTTTCACCTTTTCACATATCACATCCACTTTGCTTTCCTGATTTTATTTTCTTCACACTTACAGTGGTTTGAATCTGAAACAACTGCAAAGAAAGCAATGGACCTGATTGTCCAACAGCTTATACCTTGTGCTGGTGAGCACTTCTGACCTACTCTTGTGTAAAGCTGCTGTAGGTGAGAGGAGAATGTCAGGGACTTTGCACAAAGGTAAATGGCTACACAAGATGCAAATCAGTGGTGAAACATACTCACTGAATGATGGGGAAGTTCATTTCCAAATGGTCCATCTATAAACATATCTGGACTTGTACTAACCGTGGCTACATCTGCATGAAATATTGTCCAGCCCTTAGCTATTCTAATTCACAATAGCTCCAATGAAACCAATGGGGTTATGAGATTTGCTCCAGTCGAGGATCTGGATCATTTGACAGTGGTGAACCTGTGAATATCCAATGTACCAAGGGATGGACACTGCAGAGGGATGCTTGGAGATCTCAGCAAAACTGGGTCTCAAATAGACTGGTAAAAACTGGCTTGTTTAAGTGAATGGAACTGTGCTAATTAGTCTCCAGAGCTCCTGGGAAATTCACAGATTGTTTTGGAAATGAGCCAAAAGAGTCTAGAAATGGGTGGAAATGTTTACAGATGAAATCATCAGAATGATTGATGAATTGTGATTGGGTGAGGCTAAGAACGTAAGAATGACCATTCTGGGTCAGACCAAAGGTCTATCTAGACCAGTATCCTATCTTCTGATGGTGGCCAATGCTAGTTGCTTGGCTGCACCATCTGGAATATTACTTATCTGAGGGTCACTCCATGGGATTACAGAGGGATGGATGAAGTGGAAGGAGAGAGCTTTATCATTTTGGTGTTTAACCCCACCAACACCCAAGACCCTGGCTCCACCAGGACCTCTTTAGACCTTCTTTGTTCAGCTTCTGAAAGATGCCTGGACCACACCTGGGCAGACAGAGAGAACCGACTGACATCACCCTCACCTCTCTGGTTTTGGCTGAATCCCCCAAAACACAAGAAAAGGAGCCTCTGACTCCTGCTGTCACTGCCTCTTGTGTCATTTTCCTTCCTTGCTTTGTGTCTCTTCTTTCTAATCCCTCTCCATTTGTCTTCTATCTAGTAAGAGTCTGACTTAGAGGCCACAGGAGTTCAAACCTACATTACAGAGCTGTAGGCATGTTACCAGAAAGACAGCTAAAAGCAACCCCTTGAACATCCAGAGCCTGACAAGCATTTGCCAGGTCTCAGAATGGCTGATCAGACCATGTGCTGGGCCTATGTTTCCCTAGCCATGTGTGAGTCAGCACAAGAGACAGAAGTTGACATTCTTTATCTTTGGTGTTCTTTTTCTGATGTGTGTTTCTCTCATGCTAGGTTTGGACTCCAGCAACAACAAAAGCTCATGACCATCAAAACTATTTTTTTTTCTATTTTCTACCCAAAAAGGACAGTTAAGCCATCTTTAATACCCTACAAAACCCTCTGTAAACAGATGTTTTCCACAGAAAAGACTATATGGCTAAAAGGAAGGGAATAAGGGAAATTGTTGCCATGAAATCATTACTTAATGCTTTATTTTACATAGAGCTAAACTGTTTGTGCTTGTATGTTGGTTTTTGAGGGGACTTTAATAAAAGAATTTAAAAAGATATTCAATGATGGAGATAATGATATGACTCAGCAGCATTAACTGGATGTGAAATCCACTACCTCAGTAAATGGTTTATTGATGCATGATTTAAGTGTGCATTAAATATATCGGCGTATGATTTAACCATATCCTGCCAGCCATGCTTTTTGAATAGCAGAAAGTATTGGCCTAATGGGCCATTGGTAGAGATGCGTCAGCCAGAATCTGTATCTGGGCTTATTCAATGCAGTAACAGACCTTTTAGGGTCACCACTTTATTGTAGGTTTAGCATTTTAAAATAAGTAAGAGAATGCCAGGATTGTTTTTCTTTTGCATTGCAACTTGATGTTTCTGTTAAAATGTTCTGTTTTGTTTGTGCATGAGGAATGTGTGTGTTAGAAGATAAGTCTGAAGGCCATCACCAAACCAGATGTTCTAGGGAGGAACCAAGGACAGATTCAAGGGCACCAGAAGATTACAACACACCCCTGTTAAAATGTCTGAAGAGGGCAGATTGATGACTCTAAAGATGAGTCAGGCACTTATAAATGGGGACAAGATAGCTGTGATCAAAACCAGTATGGGGAGAGTCCCCGAGAGCCTTGATGAATGAACAAGATAAAGGACAATTTAGGAAAACAGGCACTCGTCAAACAATTGATTACAGCATGACAGTGCAAAACTTATTGGTCTCAGTGAAGGAAAATCACTATATAAACAGAGTGCCCTGCCAAGAAACTTTGGCTTCATCCTGCCAAGACTTCCCCGGAGCATCATGTCACAACCAATAGAACCCGGCTCCTCCCTACCTGTGATCAACTTAGCTGGCCACTAGTTTGATTCAACTCTGGACTGGTAACTACAACATCGACTGGCAGGACAGTGTGTGCGTGTCATACAATCATAGAATCATAGAAGATTAGGGTTGGAAGAGACCTCAGAAGATCATCTAGTCCAGGGGTTGGCAACCTATGGCACGTGTGCCAAAGACAGCACACGAGCCGATTTTTGATGGCATGCTGCTGCCTGCTGGGGTCCTGGCTGCTGGCCCCTGGGCTGAGCAGGGCTGGTGGCCGGGACCCCAGGAGGCAGCAGCGTGCCATTAAAAATACTGCCCTGCCCAGCCTGATCTTCTCCGTTCCCCGCCCACCGCTCTCTCCTGTGGGGGGCAGAGGGCAGAAGCTTGGTCCTGCCGACTGCTGCTGCAGGGCAGCCTCCACTGGCAGCCAAGTTCCCTCCCCCCCAACTCTTCCGCCAGTGTGATGGGTTCCTGCCCCTCCTCTGCACCTGCCCAGTGGCAGAACAGCAGATGGCCTTGGAGAGGGAGAGGGAGAAGCAGGGCCGGAACCGTAGGGACAGCCGTGCTCTCTGATCCGGAGAAGAGGCAGAAGTGGGGCAGGGCCTTGGGGAAGGAGGAAAGAATCAGGACATATCTCTGCCAGTCTTCTGCTGTGAACTGCTCAGGGCAGGGGGCTGGGAACACCACCACCTCCGATCTCAGCCCACTCCCCAGCCCCCTGTCCTGACTCATGAAGTCCCCATGCCCTCCAGCCCTCTGCCCTGCACCCTGCACCCTCCACACTCCCCAGACCCCTGTAATGACCCCTGCACCCCCTTCACACACACCCAGTCCCCAGCCCTGATGCCTGCATCTTCCCACAACCCCAGCCCTGACTCCTGCACCCCCTCAGACACACCCATCCCCCACCCTGACTCCTGCATCCCCTCACACACACCCATCCACATGCCCTGACTCCTGCACCTCCCCACATATCCAGCTCCCCACACTCCATGCCCTGACTCCTGCATCCCCCTCACACACACCCATCTCCCTACCTTGACTCCAGCACCCCCACACATACCCATCTCCCCCACACTCCATGCCCTGACTCCTGCACCCCCCATGACCGCAGCCCTGACTCTGGCACTCCCCAGACATACTCAACTCCCCTACACTCCATGTCGCAACTCCTGCATCCCCCTCATTCAACCCCATGCCCCTTCTCTGACTCCTGCATCCCCCACATATACCCAGCCCCCCCAAACCTGTGCCCTCACTCTTGCACCCCCCACATCCCCACCTCCACCCTGAGCACCAAACGGAAGCTTCTCCACATCCCCCACTACATTCCCATCTGAACTTCTTGCACCAAATGGGAGCTGCCCAGGTAAGCATTCCACACTCAAGCCTCCTGCTCCAACCCTGAGCCCCTTCCCTCATTCTAGCTCCTGGCCAGACCCTACACACCAACCCCCAGCCCTGTGCTCTGTGCACTCGCACCCTCAGCTCTGTGCAGAAAGAGAGGAAGAGAATGGTCTAAAACCAGGGAGAAGGTAGGTACCAACTCTGTGTGGGCAGGGCCGGGACCCCAGACCAGCAGTGGGCTGAGTGGGGCAGGAAGCCGGGATCCTGACTGGCAGGAGCCAGAAGATGGAACCACAGACTGGCAGCAGCATGAGCAGCAGCGGGATGAGCCGCTCAGCCCACTGCTGGTCTGGGGTTCTGGCTACCGGCCCCTTGCCAGCCGGGGTCCTGGTTGCAGGCCCCGCTCAGCCTGCTGCCAGGTTAGATGAACGGAACCCCAGGCCAGCAGCAGGCTGAGTGGGCCGGTGGTGTAAGATCAGCATTTTAATTTAATTTTAAAAGAAGCTTCTTAAACATTTTGAAAACCTTGTTTACTTTATACACGACAATAGTTTAGTTCTATAAGGTATAGACTTATAGGAAGAAATCTTCTAAAAAACATTAAAAGGTATTACTGGCACATGAAACCTTAAATTAAAGTGAATAAATGAAGACTTGGCACATCACTTCTGAAAGGTTGCCGACCCCTGAGCTAGTCCAACCTTCTGCTCAAAGCAGGACCAACACCAGCTAAATCATCCCAGCCAGGGTGTTCTCAAGTCAGGCCTTAAAAACCTCTATGGATAGAGATTCCACCTGCTCCCTAGGTAACCCATTCCTGTGCTTCACCACGCTCCTAGTGAAATAGTGTTTCCTAATATCCAACCTAGACCTCCCCCACTGCAATATGAGACAATTGCTCCTTGTTCTGTCATCTGCCACCACAGAGAACAGCTGAGCTCCATCCTTTTTGGAACCCACATTCAGGTAGTTGAAGGCTGCTATCAAATCCCCCCTCCCTTTTATCTTCTGCAGATTAAACAAGCCCAGTTCCCTCAGCCTTTCCTCATAACTCATGTGCCTCAGCCCCCTGATAATTGTCATTGCCCTTTGCTGGACTTTCTCCAATTTGTCCACATCCTTTCTGCACTGGGGGCCCCCAAATTGGACACAATACTGCAGATGTGGCCTCACCAGTGCTGAATAGAGGGGAATAATCACTTCCCTAAATTTACTAGCAATGCTCCTACTAATGCAGCCCAATATGCCATTTGCCTTCTTGGCAACAAAGGCACACTGCTGACTCATACCCAGCTTCTCATCCAGAGTAATCCCCAGGTCCTTTTCTCCAGAACTGCTGCTTAGCCAGTTGGTAACCAGCCTCTAGTGGTGAATGGGATTTTTCCGTCCTAAATCCAGGACTCTGCACTTGTCCTTGTTGAACCTCATCAAATTTCTTTTGGCCCAATCCTCCAATTTGTCTAGGTCACTCTGGAACCTATCCCTTCCCTCCAGCGTATTTACCTCTCCCTCTGGTTAGTGTCATCTGCACTTTTTCTGAGGGTCCAATCCATTCCATCATCAAGATCATTATTAAAGATGTTGAACAAAACTGGCCCCAGGACTGTTTGATACTAAATGCCAGCTAGATATTGAGTGTTGGTCACTAACTATTGTTGGTCCAACAATCTAGCCAGCTTTCTATTCACCTTATAGCCTATTTATCCAATCCATACTTTTTTAATTTACTGGCAAATATACTGTGGGAGACTGCAGCAAAAGCTTTGTTAAAGTCCAGATAGATCACATCCACTGTTTTCCCCATATCCACAGAACCAGTTATTTTATCATAGAAGGCAATCCGGTTGGTCAGACTCATAGACTCATAGACTCTAGGACTGGAAGGGACCTCGAGAGGTCATCGAGTCCAGTCCCCTGCCCTCATGGCAGGACCAAATACTGGCATGACGTGCCCTTGGTGAATCCATGTTGACTGTTCCTGGTCACCTTCCTCTCCTCCAAGTGCTTCCAAATGGTTTCCTTGAGGACCTGCTCCATGATTTTTCCAGTGACTCAGGTGAGGCTGACTGGTCTGTGGCTCCCCAGGTTCTCCTTCTTCCCTTTTTTTAAAGATGAGCACTATATTTTCCAATCATCCAGGATCTCTCATGATCACCATTAGTTTTTAGAGATAATGGCTAATGGCTCTGCAATCACACCAGCCAATTTTCTCAGCACCTCAGATACATTAGATCTGGACCCATGGACGTATTCATGTCCAGCTTTTCTAAATAGTCCCTAACCTGTTATTTCACCACGAAGGGTTGCTCCCCTTCTCCCCATACTGTGTTGCCCAGGAAAGCAGTCTGGGAGCTGACCTTGTCTGTGAAGGCTGAGGCAAAAAGAGCATTGAATACCTCAGCTTTTTCCACATCCTCTGTCACTAGGTTGCCTCCCCCATTCATTAAAGGTCCCACACTTTCCCTGACCTTTTTCTTGTTGCCAACATACCTGTAGAAATCCTTCTTGTTACCTTTCACTTCCCTTGCTAGCTGCAACTCCAGTTGTGTTTTGGCCTTCCTGATTACACCCCTGCATGCTCAAGCAATATTTTTATACACCTCACTAGTCATCTGTCCAAGTTTCCACTTCTTATAAGCTTTCTTTTTGTGTTTAACCTCACTGAAGATTTCACTGTTAAGCCAAGCTGGTCACCTGCCATATTTGCTATTCTTTCTGTATATCAGGATGGTTTGTTCCTGGACCTGCAATAAGGCTTGTTTAAAATGCAGCCCACTTTCCTTGACTACTTTCCCCCTCATATTAGCCTCCCAGGGGATTCTGCCCATTAGATCCCTAAGGGAGTCAAAGTCTGATTTTCTGAAGTCCACGGTCTATATTTTGCTATTCTCCTGTCTTCCTTTTGTGTGTGTGTGTGTTTGACTCAATGCACATGCTAATTGTTTATCGTCAATAAACATGGTGTATTGCCTTTCCTCCCAAAAAAGATCCAGTGTGCTTCTTAGAAGCATAACATTTGTGGTGGAGAATAGCAAAATGGGGAAGACATACCCTTTGATTGTAGAAAATCCTGCTAAAAGGTATACTATACGTATAAAGTGATCGATCATTCAGGTGTGCACCCCTCTGGTTTATTGGTCCTGGGCAATAGAGGGAGGATTAGAGTCCTCCCTCTGACCCGTCTGTTGGGGAAAATTATACAGGTAAGATATATGTGTAAACTGTTTGTACAAACTGTCTAGGTATATAAACCCCCAATCGCAGAGATACTGGGGCCTAATGGGGAGAATTAGAGTCCTTGCTCCTTCCTGTCTGTTGGGGAAAAATTGCCTAGGTGAATATACCCTCGGTCGTAGCAGGGTCGAACCCAAAAGGTAGGGGACTTTGCATTCCCCCCTCCTGCTCTGTCAGGCAGATTTTTTAGTAGATATAGATTTTTTGTGCTTTGTAAGTTCCAGCACAAGTGTGGGCACAGAAAAGTTATAAAGATAAAAGAGATTCATAAAGAAAATATGTTCAGGCAAAAAGAGTCCCTTAAGAACAAAGCTCAATAAGAGCAGAAGAAATTGTAATTCATACAGGAAATTACTCCTTTTTTAGACAATTTTGCAAAAGTTTGGGCACAGCCCATGGACTAAACAAGCATTAGCCAATGTGCACACTGTAACTGATTTGGCAGATGGATTCACAATATATCTGTTGGTCTACAGGCCATTGACCTCGATAAAAAGAGGCTCGGCTGCAATTTGGCTATTGTGGGAAGCATGCAATGAGGCATTCCTTTGCTTGGCTAGCTGCCAAGAGGAGAATGCCACACTGCATGAGAAACTTGGTGTATCTGAACAAGAAACTGTTAAATGGAAAATACCGACCACTGGGGTACGAAGCCAATAGACATTCTCAAAGATACCCTAAGAGAAGTTAAAATAAAAGAGAAGAGATTATCTGAACAGGTAGAGGAAAAAGAGAAAACACAAAAAGAGGATCAGATTTTACAGAGAATGGTAAAGAAATTAACTTTAGAACAAGGAAATCTCCTGTCAATCACAACTGCTGTGAATCTATTGTTAAATATCTCAAAACAAAACTGGGGTTTTTAACCTGCCAAGTAGTGGCTGTGATGGCAGGAGAATGGGATCAAGCCCAATACGGCGAGATCCCTGAATGGGAGGGAAAATGGGACCCTAGGGAAGCTTGGGATGGAGATATGTGGGATGAGCCCCAGGGATTGGAACCTATTCAACAAAACCCTATTGCAGCAATACGACAAACTACAGTCACAACACCCACAGAAAGAGGGGCAAGAACCACTGTCCCTGTATCAGCCACTGACTTATGACTGATAGTTTGGGACCCCTAAAAAAAGACTACTTCTCCAGATGGTGCTCTAATGCATTTTTGCTCGCACTAAGGGAAGAGCTGAACACCACTGAAGTCCACTGCTTGATGAGTGTCTGCACGGATTCAGATATTTGGGAGGGCCAAGATAGGATTAGAGTCTATGAGAACTGCAGCATAGTGCCTTTAATGGAACTTTTGGGGGAGCAAATAGGCAGGCACAATTTCATAGCACAAGCCATACCCACAACCCAAAAGCCCAATAAATACCCCAAGAATTATTTAACCTGACGGAGTCTGATGCAGATAATGGCCGGCTTACCGTCGTTGGGCAAGGCCACAGCACTGGATACAGTGACATTCTCCATAGAATCCTAAAGACACTGTGCTGTTTCCTTAATCCCTTACTACTCTGGAAGACTTGGAATTTGGAAAAAGGGTCGCCCAGCTACCCTAGAGGAACTAAGAGGCTTGTTCCAACCAATTAATACCCATTCTGGACCACAGCCCACTATAAAAATAGAAAGAGCTGCCTGTGTAGCTGCATTAGAACCAGAAGTTACATACACCAACGAAAGCAGCACAAAGGGAATCAGGGGATCCCGAGGAGGATATACTAGAGGCCAGTGCCATGGATGGGGAAATCGGGGGCAACAAGGAGCTCAGTTATACCCAGACCTCTGGCAATATCAGATAGCCTCCCCCCAGTAGTCAAAGGAGGGATGTGGGCACACGGAAAATGAGGTTTGCCAGATCACCCGGGGCAAACCAAGAACACTGGAATGGGTCCCTCAAACTAGAGATAGTCAGGGAGGCCATGAGGTTGCAAACCCCACCAACAGAGGTGACTAACATTAACTGCTAGTGCACCACCCTCTTCTTCCTTGATGCAATGCTTCCCAGACCCACACTCTTTATTGGAGCAAGAATAGAGGGACCCACTGAATGAGGAACCCCCACCACCAGCAGCAGCACAGAAGTGGAGGTTCATAGGCATGGTCTCCTGGAATCCTGAGGGACGACCATGTGAGTACATTAAGCAGGGTGGATATATCCCTAATAGATACAGGAGCCACTGTATTCTTAATGAAAACAACCCCAAAAGCAGGAAAAGATTAAAACAGTAGTTTTGAAATCCTTTCAAGGGAAACCTAGTCTCAGGTGGGAATGGACTCAAGTCCCCTTTTCGGTACAAGGATTTTTAACATTAGAGCATTTGATCCATAGTCCTGATATGGTTGATGAAATTATTCTGGGATCTGACTGGTTGTTGAAAAACAGTGTGGTGATTAATATTCCTAGAGGTACTCTTTAGAAGTTAGAAATTCCTCCTCCCCATTGAGGAAATATTGGGCGGGATGTTATATGAACCAAAGGGGGAGAGAGTCCAGTAGCTGCACTTCAGCTGAACAAGCTGAAAAATGGCACTTAAAATTCCCTTCAGTATGGACTCTGAAGAAAACAGATTGCAGTAAAATTAATGCTTGTATTAAGATTGCTGGGGAATTTGTGCCTCCACAAACACAATATTCTTACCTGAGGGAGGCAGAGACCCAACCATCCAGGAATTAGAGCAACAAGAGGTCATTCAAAAAACATATGCACCCTTTAACTCCCTTGTGTGGCCAATGCTAAAGGCAGATGACCAGTCCTGGCGTTTAACAATTGATTATAGAAGAATCAATAAGGGCACCATTCCTATGGCCACTATTGTGGTTGATATGACACAGATCATACAAAAAGTGAAAGCCACACCTAAAAATTTCTCAGTAATTGATTTAGCCAACTGTTTCTTTGCCATATCCTACATCCGGACTCACAAGATCAGTTTGCCTTTACAGTAAAGGAGAAATAATGGACATTTTGTTGGTTGCCCCAGGGATAGCACAACAGCCCAGCATATTGTGCATATGCTAGACCAGTTGAGTCCACAAGAAAGGCATTTTGTGTTTTCATATGTAGATGACATTTTGATATTTCAGGAAATGGAGGCACAAACTCAAATACTAATGGAAAAAGTGTTGGCACTAATTCAGGAAATGGGGTTCAAAGTAGCCTTAGATAAGGCTCAGTTGCTCAGGTTCCATGCCTGGGCATAGTCGTTGGACAAGAAGGGAAACAGGTCGATCAGGGGAAGGTAAGGGCACTGGTAGAAATCCCAGTCCCTACCAAAGCCCACTCTTTAAGAGTTCTGCTAGGAGGATTCAATTTTCTTAGACCGCACATTTATAAATGTGGTGAAATAACTCACCCATTGTTGAAACTGCTAAAGAAAAAGATAAAATGAAAATGGAGGAAGGAGCAGGACCCCACTTTAACCCTGCTAAAACAGAAGGCTCTCACAGCCCCAGACCTGCATTTCCCTGATGAATCACAGCCTTTTGGTATTCATTTGGTGGCTAACAACCTGGCCTTGGCTGCTGTACTGTTACAAAACAATGAAGAGGGGAAGCTAGTGCAGTTAGGATATGAATCCCAGAAATTACAAGGAGCAGAAATAAATTTTGACTCCATGAATGCAACTGTCTAGTAGCCACCTGGGCAGTACAATCTTTTGAGCACCTCACAGGAATGGTTCCTATTACTATCCAAAGCACCCACACCCCTCTCAAGTACATTTTGATGGGAGATGGATGGGAGGTAAAGTCTCAAACACCCAAATGGCTCAATGGACACTTATTTTAGTTAACAGAGGAGTTACAACAGAGACGGTGTCCAAGCCGGACATGCTAGTACTTGCCCTAATTGAAAAAGGGAACCCACATGAATGTCCAGAAGTCACTCTGGAGCAAAGAATTGCTTTGGTAGAGGCACCCTCACTGGAAGAATTAGATTCCGTGTGTGGGTCAAGAAAAGAACATCTGGTTTATTGACAGGAGTGCAATGGTAGTAAAAGGGAAAGGATGTGTAAAGTACATAGCCATTAAGTTAGAAGAGGAAGTTATTTTTGTGTGAAGGGGATACAGTTTTGGATGCATGATTGGTATAGGAATGGATGGAAAGCAGTAGATGGAAATAATATTGCATATTCAGAGGAATGGAAATGGATTTACCAGTGAGTAACAAAGTTCCCTAAACAGTTAAAGGAACTGATATGGAGGCCACCTGGAGTAACCGGGTAGATACAATAGCCGAACAGCATGACATAGCAGTTGTAACCAAAGGTCAGAAAAGGTACATCTGTGCTGATACAACTAGGCCAACAGATGGAACTGCAGACTGCCCTAACCGAGTTCCAGGAAAAATAGAAAGGCAGGAGTTATTTAATGGATCCCATCAGTTTATGCATGAAGGAGTGGAAGGGATTTTAAGAAGGCTAAAGCAAGAAGCAGAGTGGGAATGTATGGAAGATTATATTAAAACATAGGTGCAAAATTGTGTGTGATGCTCTCAAGACAAGGCTCGTCCTCCACACTGTCAACTCATGATGCATGAACAAAAGCTTGGGCCATGGCACGAGGGTCAAATTGATTTTATTAATAAATTGTGAAGGAGTAGGGAAGGATTCCAGTACTTATTGGTAATAATTAATTCCGTTTCAGGATGGATGCAAGCATTTCCCACCAAAAATAACAGCACCAGGGTGGTAGCCAAAAAGTTCTTTAATGAGGTAGTATATACATATGGCATCCCCCCAAAAATAGATTCTGACAATGGGGGAGCCTTTGCAGGAGAAATATTTACAGTAATGATAAAAACCTTGGGAATTAAACAAAAGCTCCATATACCATAGCAACCTCAGTCCTCAGGCCAAGTAGAGCTCATGAATCGTACTACTAAGAAACCGCTCCAGAAGGTATCAAGTATCAGAAGGGTAGCCGTGTTAGTCTGGATCTGTAAAACATGAGTCTGATGAAGTGGGGAATTCACCCATGAAAGCTTTGCTCCAATATGTCTGTAAGTCTATAAGGTACCACAGGACTCTTTGTTGCTGTCAAGGTTCCTTCCCCACTCTGAACTTTAGGGTATAGATGTGGGGACCTGCATGGACACTTCTAAGCTTAATTACTAGCTTAGGTCTGGTATCGCAATCACCATCCATAATTTCAGTGTCTGGAGCAGTCCCTGTCCCCCCAAAACTTTCCGCTCCCTAAGGTAGCCTTGAGGAACTTCATCAATTCCCTGGTGAACACAGATCCAAACCCCTTGGATCTTAAAACAAGGAGAAATTAACCATCCCTCCTCCTTTCCCCCCATCAATCCCTGGTGAGTCCAGATCCAATTCCTTTGGATCTAAAAACAAGGAAAAATCAATCAGGTATTAAGAAAAAAGGCTTTTAATTAAAGGAAAGAAAGGGTAAAAGAAAACCCTCTGGGAGAGATTAGCATACTAGCTACTCTCACAGACAACAGATTCAAAACACAGAGGATGTTCCTCTGGGCACAAATTTAGTACACCAATGAAAATATCCAAAATACCCAATTTGATTCTATCTCTAATTGCACAAGACAGGTCACAAAGAAATAAACATAAACCTATTTATTCCTTTCTAAAACTTACTACTCTGATAAGAGGCTGGTTCCTTGATCTTTTTCACTCCGGATGAAACTGATACTCTCAACAGGAAAACTTCCTTCCTTCCTTTTGAAACATCTTGTTCCCCCATTGGTTCCCCTGGTCAGGTATCAGCTAGGCAAGGGGAACTTCTTAACCCTTTACAGGTAAAAGAGGCATTAACCCTTAACTATCTGTTTATGACAAGCCCCCCAAATCTTGGACAGTGTGGAACCACACTGGAGGTGATTTCTTCCTAAACTTTAGAATAAACAGATTAATAAAACACTTGCACCGTTACATATACTACTAATTATGTAAAACTACAAGATCTTTTACATTGTAAGGACAATTTAACAAGTCAACTCTGGGAAACTTTCATGGGAGAGTGCATCAGCTACTTTGTTAGAAGCTCCTGAAATATGTTGAATTTCAAAATCAAAATCTTGGAGAGCTAAACTCCATCGAAGAAGTTTTTGTTGTTTCCCTTGCCAGTATGAAGCCACTTTAGCGCAGCATGGTCGGTTTGTAGCTGGAAACGCTGTCTCCAAATGTATGGGTGTAGCTTTTCCAGAGCATACACAATGGCATAGCATTCTTTTTCACTGATTGACCAATGGCTTTCCCTCTCAGACAGTTTCTTGCTGAGAAACACTACAGGATGGAATTCTTGATCCGGTCCTTCCTGCATGAGAACTGCTCCTATACCACACTCAGATGCATCTGTGGTTACTAGGAATGGTTTGTCAAAGTCTGGGGCCCTTAGCACAAGGTCAGACATGAGTGTTGCCTTAAGCTGGTTAAAGGACTTCTGACACTCATCAGTCCACTTAACTGCATTTGGCTGTGTTTTTCTGGTCAGGTCTGTTAGTGGGGCAGCGATTTGGCTGTAGTGGGGTACAAATCGCCTGTAATAGCCAGCCAAGCCTAAGAAGGATTGGACCTGTTTCTTTGACTTTGGGACAGGCCACTTCTGGATAGCATCTGCCTTGACCTGTAGGGGAGTTATTATTCCTTGATCCACCTGGTGTCCAAGGTAAGTCACTCAGTTTTCGCCTGTTTGACACTTTTTAGCCTTAACAGTTAGTCCTGCTTGCCTGATGCACTCGAAGACTTTTTCTGTGTGCTCCAGGTGTTCTGCCCATGAATCAGAAAAAATGGCCACATCATCGAGGTAGGCAACTGCAGATTCTCCCAATCCAGCTAGGAGACTATCTACAAGTTTTGGGAAGGTGGTGGGTGCATTTCACAGCCCTAAGGGAAGCACATTAAATATATACACACCTGCATGGGTGATGAAGGCTAACCTTTCCTTGATGGGTTCATCTAGTGGTACTTGCTAGTACCCCTTGGTTAAGTCTAATGTAGAGATGAACTGGGCACCTTCCAATTTCTCCAATAGCTCATCAGTGCATGGCATTGGATAGTTGTCGGGACGAGTTACAGCATTTAGCTTATGGTAGTCCACGCAAAAGTGTATTTCCCCATTTGGTTTGGGAACTAGAACCACTAGATAAGCCCATGCACTGTTAGAGGGGTGGATTATACCCATCTGTAGCATGCTTTGGATCTCCCATTCTATAGCAGCTTGGGCATGAGGAGACACCCTGTAGGGTGGGGATCTAATTGAGTGAGCATTACCTGTGTCAATGGAGTGGTATGCCTGTTCAGTCCGTCCTGGGGTGGCTGAGAATATTGGGGAGAAGCTAGTGCACAACTCCTTGATCTGTTGCCACTGCAGACGTTCCAGGGTTGTGGAGAGGTTCACCTCTGCCACGCCACCGCCACTTTTTCCTTCTTAGTAGACACCTTCAGGCCACTCAGTGTCATCTCCTCCCTGGGCTGTAAACTGACAAATCTTTACCTCTGTGGAAAAAAGGGGCTTTAGAGAATTAACATGGTACACTTGGGGCTTTAGGGAGGAATTGGGAAATGCTATGATGTAGTTAACAGCTCCCAGGTGGTCTTGGACCGTGAATGGCCCTTCCCATGATGCTTCTATTTTAGTGGCCTGTTGCGCCTTTAAGATCATAACCTGGTCTCCTACCTTGAAGAAACGTTCTCTGGTATGTTTATCATACCAGGCCTTTTTCTCTTCCTGCGCATTCTTTAGGTTTCCTTTAGCAAGGGCTAAAGAGTGTCGGAGGGTGATTTGTAGGTTGCTTACAAAGTCTAGAATGTTAGTTCCTGGAGAAGGCGTAAACCCCTCCCATTGCTGCTTCACCAGCTGTAATGGCCCCTTAACTTCGTGGCCATACACAAGGTCGAATGGTGAAAACCCTAAACTGGGATGTGGTACAGCCCTGTAGGCAAAAAGCAACTGCTGCAACACTAAGTCCCAGTCATTGGAGTGTTCACTGACGAATTTACGTATCATGGAACCCAAAGTTCCATTAAACCTCTCCACCAGGCCATTGTTTTGATGGTGGTACGGGGTGGCAACCAAGTGATTCACCCCATGAGCTTCCCACAGATTTTTCATGGTCCCTTCCAGGAAATTTGTTCTTGAATCTGTAAGGATGTCAGAGGGCCAACCTATCCTGGCAAAAATGTCTGCTAAGGCCTGGCACACAGTTTTAGCCCTGGTGTTGCTTAGAGCTACTGCTTCCAGCCATCGGGTAGCAAAGTCCACGAAAGTCAGTATGTACTGCTTTACTCTGGGGGTCTATTTTGGGAAAGTACCCAGAATATCCACAGCTACTCGTTGAAATGGGACCTCAATTATGATGAGTTGCTGGAGAGGGGCTTTGACCTGGTCTTGGGGTTTCCCACTCGTTGGCACACCTCAAAAGACTGGACATAATTAGCATACTCCTTGCCCATTACCTCCCAATGGAAAGACTTCCTCAACCAGTCCTTTGTTCTGTTCACTCCAGAATGGCCACTGGGATGATCATGGGATAAGCTCAAGAGTTTTACCCAGTACTTAGTTGGAACTACCAACTGTCTTTGAGGACGCCAGTCTTCCTGGTGTCCACCAGAAAGAGTCTCCTTGTATAAAAGTCCTTGTTCTACAACAAACTGGGATCAGTTAGAAGAGTTGAGAGGTGGTGGGGTGCTTAGTGCCCCCACTCAAGCTGTCTGAAGGCTGTCATCTGCTTCCTACTCAGCCTGGAACTGTTCCCTTGATGCTGGAGTCATCAGTTCCTCCTTAGACTGTGGACTTGGGCTTGGTCCCTCTGGAAGTGATGTAGGTGATGGGGTTGTTTTCGTGATTGTGAACCGCTCTCCGCTGGTGTACTATGTGCTATTTCAGGCTCTGGCTGAGCCTCTTGGGTAGGGTTATCTGCTGCTTCTGCCAGTTCAGACCCGCTGGTGCCCTCTGGGGTTGGGGCTGTAGATGGGTTTGCAAGCGCTGGAGTCAGTGCTGGCAACAGTTCTGGTGCTGGTTGCTTTGCCAGTTCCGGTTCTGGGACTGGAGGCACTGTGGCTGTTGCAGTCATTGGCAGGAGATCCGGGTCCACCACCTCTGTCTGGGTCTCTGCTAACACAGATGGGGCCCTTGTGGACGGCTCAGGAACAGGGATGGGTCTGGAAGGTTGCCTGGCTTGGCTGTGTGTAACCATTCCCACCCTTTTGACCCACTTCACCTGGTTGGCCAAGTCTTCCCCCAGTAGCATGGGGATGGAATAATTGTCATAGACTGCAAAAGTCCGCCTTCCTGACCAGCCTTTCTACTGAACAGGCAGTTCAGCTGTAGGCAAATTTAAAGATTATGACATGAATGGGTGAATTGTCACTTGGGCCTCTGGGTTGATGAATTTGGGGTTCACTAGGGATTGGTGGATAGCTGACACTTGTGCCCCAGTGTCTCTCCACGCGATAACCTTCTTTCTGCCCACTCTCAAGGTTTCCCTTCTCTCCGAGGGTATTTGAAAGGCATCTAGGCCTGGGGATCTTTGGTGTGATTGTGGTGTAATGAACTGTAATCGGTTGGGGTTCTTGGGGCAGTGGGCCTTTATATGTCCCTCTTCATTACATTTAAAACATCGCCCATCTGACTGGTCACTGGGCCGAGGTGGGTTGCTGGAGACTGGTGAGGTGGGACAATAATGTGTCTGGGGCTTTCCTTGGGTTGTACGTGGGGTCTTGGGTTGCCCCCGGTGATAGGGTTTGGTTTCTGTTTACCCCATCTGATATTCACTCCAACTGCTAGTAGTTTTTTTCTTTTCTGCCACTTCCACCCATTTGGCTCCAATATCCCCCTCCTCGGTTATAGTTTTGGGCTTCCCATCTAGGATGTACCTTTCTGTTTCCTCCGGAACACCGTCTAAGAACTGCTCCATTTGCATTAGGAGGACAGCTCTTCCAGAGAGTTAGCACTTGCTCCTGATATCCAGGCATCCCAATTCTTTCCAGTGTGGTAGGCGTCTTGGGTAAATAACACATCTGGTTTCTACCTTAGGGCTCTGAACCACCGACGGGCATGCTCAGGTGTTAGCCCCATTCTGATTCTGGCCTTGTTTTGAAAAAGTTTATTATCATTCATGCGTTCCTTAGGTATTTCAGCCACCACCTATGCTAAGGATCCACTGAGCTGTGGCATCAGCTCTATCATGTACTGGTCTGTACAGATGCTGTACCCGAGGCAGGCCCTTTCAAAATTTTCTAAGACGGCTTCAGTATCATCACCTGCCTTGTAGGTAGGGAATTTTCTGGGATGGGAAGCAGTACCTGGAGAAGGGTTGTTAGGGTTGGCTGGTAAGTCCTGCTTAGCCCTTGCTAATTCCAGGGCATGCTTGTGGACCTCTCTCTGGACCTCCATAGACCTTTGGTGGGCAGCTTTTTCCCTTGCATTTTCTGCTTCCAAAGCTCTTTTGTGGGCAGCCTCCTTGGCTTTCTCTTTTCTCTGGTAGGCAGCCTCATCTCTGGCCATCCGTCTGTCATTTTCCTTTTGGCTCTCCTCAGCCTTGAGCTTGGCTAATTCCAGCTGCTGTTAGATTTTTTTTTTGTTTGTCTGACATTTTCCCCCTGGTCTACCTTAGCTATCTGAGGGGGGGAAAACAGCTTGGAATCTTTGGTTACTGTAAAGTGACTTACTTAAAAAAAAAACAAGTAAAACAGGCTTTTGTTACTTGCCTTGGCAATATGTTAATGACCGTCCAGTGATCACAGCTAACAAAAAGCCCTCTGTTAGAATCTCTTATCTGTTTGCCTTCAGGGTATCTCTCCTTCACTGCTTCCCCAGCATCTGAAAGAAGGAAAAAAAAATCTGGCTTTTCGTTCTCAAAAAATCCCTCACTGCTGCTCACCATGTCAAGGTTCCTTCCCCACTCTGAACTTTAGGGTACAGATGTGGGGACCTGCATGGACACTTCTAAGCTTAATTACTAGCTTAGATCTGGTATCGCCATCATCATCCAGAATTTCAGTGTCTTGACCATTCCCTGTCCCCCCAAAGCTTTCCCCTCCTTAGATAGCTTTGAGGGACTTCATCAATTCCCTGGTGAACACAGATCCAAACCCCTTGGATCTTAAAACAAGGAGAAATTAACCATCGCCCCTCCTTTCCTCCCACCAATCCCTTGTGAGTTCAGATCCAATCCCTTTGGATCTAAAAGCAAGGAAAAATCAATCAAGTATTAAGAAAAAAAAGGCTTTTAATTAAAGGAAAGAAAAGATAAAAGAAAACCCTCTGGAAGAGATTAGCATACCAGCTACTCTCACAGACAACAGATTCAAAACACAGAGGATGCTCCCCTGGGCACAAATTTAGTACACCAATGAAAATATCCAAAATACCCAATTTGATTATACCTCTAATTGTACAAGACAGGTCACAAAGAAATAAACATAAACTCATTTATTCCTTTCTAAAACTTACTACTCTGATAAGAGGCTGGTTCCTTGATCTTTTTCACTCCGGATGAAACTGATACTCTCAACAGGAAAACTTCCCTCCTTCCTTTTGAAACATCTTGTTTCCCCATTGGTTCCTCTGGTCAGGTGTCAGCTAGGCTAGGGGAACTTCTTAACCCTTTACAGGTAAAAGAGGCAATAACCCTTAACTATCTGTTTATGACAGTCGCTTTTTCCAGAAGGTAGTAAATCACAGAGGAAAAGACTGGCAGGATAAATTGACCAGGATTTTGAGTGTCATAC
Organism: Gopherus flavomarginatus; assembly: GCF_025201925.1. Lineage (NCBI taxonomy): Eukaryota > Metazoa > Chordata > Testudines > Testudinidae > Gopherus > Gopherus flavomarginatus. Next base: position 14,791,338 of record NC_066627.1, on the reverse strand, counting down.
AGAGCAGTAATAGACTAAGGACAAAAACTCAACCCTTTCAAATTCTGTTTTGACATCCAATGCGCCAAACGATTGTTGGTTACTAGTTACCTGGTACAAGGTGAAGAAGAGAGCTCTAATAGAACCCAGCATGATTATTTCAATGGCTCAAACAGGTACAAGAAGATAAAACAACTCTCCAGTATAGGGTTAATCAGGTCATCGAACACATGAACAACAAAATTCAGAATCAAAGGCCCACAAAGGCAGCCCTGTGGGAAACAGGACCAAATCATGTATCTTAAAATGGGAAAAAGGGGCCACTCACTGGAATCAAAGTGGATGTGCCCTTACTCCATAGTGGGCCTTCTAATGTTAAAATCTCTTGGTTGCTGTATAAACAACAATTAGAATTAGGAAATAAAACTGACTTGGCCTTAGGATGTACTGAGTTGCAAATTCTTAGTTTAGCATCACTTGAACACAAAATGTTTTGGGTAATATCTGAGAATGTTCGGGTATTAAGACATCTTTCAAAACAACAGAAGAGGTCCTTGTTTGACACCTACAAATATGAATGGATGTGATATATTTCCAGCAGAGTTAAACCTAGTTCGTTATTAAGTGAGATTATTGTTAAAATTTCTCACCAACAGTCTGTGGAGACAGAAATATGGAAAGTAACCCCATTCCCAAAATTGACCATGGGATCCTTCTGGGTCAGTGGATCCCATGTGCTTCTAAAGTTAACTGGGTCTGGGTGGAGTGTGGTCACTGTCCCTTTTCCATACTCCCTGGTTCAGATCCCTGGTATCCTGTTGCCTCCTGATTCTGGAATCATTGTGCCAGATCCCTTGAGCTACTCTATTTGCTTACATGTACTCCCCAAGAATTCCATCCCAGAGAGTTCATCTCTCTGAGTGTCTAGTTTAACACCATCAGGAACAGTATGACAGGAAAGCAAGGCCAGGCAGAGGGATATATTAAACAGGCTCATTTTACTCTTAAAAGCACTCAAGAGTTCCAATGAAAAAAAAAGATCTTTGTCTGATCTTACCCCTTCTGAGAGTCTGAGGTTTGGAAGTAACTGAGCCAAAGCACAGTCCTTCCTGTTCTATCCCTCTTTGTCTTCCGGCTTAGATGATGTGATGGGCAGCTCCCTGATCACAGCATTGTGCTGCCCCTACATAGGGGCGATAGATGTGGCAATTTCCTTCAGTATCCAGAAAAACCTGATTACATTGTGTTTAAGTCTCTTTCACATCTATTGCATTAAATGCAAAGGTGATGGATTATTGTGAGTTTCAGGAAGTATTCTGAACTTCAATGGACAAGAATGGACTTTTGAACAAATGGTGTCAAATGAATTCCCTGGGGAATCTCTAGGGGGAGGTGACTGGAAATTTCTGCGTCTGGTTGTGCAAACCCCAAACATTTTGAAGCTGCTTCCTGAGGAAATGACCATTCCCTGCTGATTACTTCTTCCCAGAATCTGAAGATCAAAGGCCTACGCTGTATAAAGGAAAGATTGACTCATGCATGCAGGTTCTTTTTCTGAGCTAAAACTGCTATGAACTTGTTACCACAGAAAGACCTCTAGACGGAGTTTGAAGGACTGAAGTGGAGTTAACGCTGGTTGGCTCATTAGCATCTGTGTAGGTTCTTTTATTGTTTTAAGATGTTTCCTCTGTAATGATTTCACCTGAACAATAAATGCTCCTGCTTAGAATGGGCTGTGTGGTAATTTATGACTACGGGTACTTACAGGCCTTTTAGGGTTTGCTGGAAATAACACAGGCTAGTCAGGGCATTTTGCAGCCTGGGGAAACCCTGGTCAGGAGGGACAGATATTTTGAAGAGTGGTGTCTTTCCCTTGAAAAACTAGTCAATTTCTGTAAGTTATTATTGAAAGTTTTAATCTCTTAATAACAATGGAAGATAAATATCTTTTTTTTTTTAGCTCTCGTACTATATGAACTTGGCTTTATTATGGTACTTAGCTGCTGGAGCTGTATTGATGTGAAAAACAGCTGTTCAATAAGGATTTTGTCTAAAATCTGAGTTGTTACACTGTTGGGTGAATAGGTTTTCTTTAATGAGATATTCACAAGTGCTTGAGCAGGTTGGGTACCTGGGGCAAGAGTTTGAAACATGAGTTAAGCACATGGGGCCAGATTTTTAATTTAAGCACTCAGTAAGATTTTCAAAACTATCTAGGGACTAGATTTACAAGAGAATTTAGGCATCTAACCGCCACTTTAGGCACTAAAACCCAGAATCAGGCCTCACTGGCAATCACAAACCCCCTGAGCAGCCAGCGCCAAACACTATAGGGACCTTTGCCTGGCACTATGTTTTTGCACTTGTAACCCTTCTGCTATCTGGAGTCAGTAACAACAAGGGCTGAGTTCAATGTCCAGGGTTCCCCTCACCAATATAACACAATCCCCCTCCTGCCAGTAACCGGGAAATATTAAACACACACACACACACGGGTGCCTCTAGGAGGCAACACTTCCCCACTCACAAGTACTGAGTCTGTGTACAGCAGAGAAAAATTTAATGAAAAGAGAAAAGGAACCTGGCATTAGTTTGGGAAAACCTCAAAACCATGATTCAAATATATCTGACCATGAGCAAAACTCCCTCTCAGGGGGACTTTGAGCAGTGCCATTTGCCTCCATATCTCTCACCTTATGGTGTGAAAAGCCAACAGACACAGGTACCTTTAAGATGCCACATCCCTCTCCCTCTACTGCCCCTCCCCACACAGCTGCTGTGCTTGACCTGTGGAGATAGTTCAGAGGTGCATTCACATGAGTTCACCTTCCAGCTGGGCAGTTGGAGGGCAGGGAGGGTGAAATGTCCAGCAATGTCTCAGCTGCTGTGCACCGCTGCAACTGACTCACAATTGATGCTATGCACTCTGCTTCACTACCTGCTGACACCACAGTGCCCTCGTTCGTCGTGCTTTCATTCAGTCCATCGAACCATAGTATGCTCTGTCACTGATGTCCCTACACCCTCACATTCCGCTGACACCTGTCTCTCTACTGTGATCTCTGTGAATACGTCTCCTGGGGTTTCACCCAACTCTCAGTGATTTCAGCTCTCAGCCCGGGGAACCTAGCTGCTAGTGAAGGCTGGGCTGTCTCCTCCACAGAACTGTTGCCCCACAGCCAATCTAAGCACTTCGATTTGATTATCAGTGATTTCAGCTCTAGTGGTCACTTAACAAAACAAAACACTCTCAATGCAGCCTAATCAGCTCTGCCTTTAGACAGGGGAATGGAGCAGATCAAATGGCTCCTATGACTCTTATGCTGAGCTCTCACCATCATGCAGAAACACCTGTCCCCACTCTCTCTCTCCCTTTTTTCACTGTGATCTGGCATCTGGGCCCCCTGCCTAGTGAGTTCAGTCCAGTTGAGGGTGATCCCCTCACTCTGGACAGGCTAATCACAGTTCTGCTTCCCTTTAGTTGTACAATCATAATGTAACCCTTCCGCCAGGCCGAATCGATAGCAGCAAAGGCCGGGTTCAATACATAGGGGACCCTTCTCTACAACGTAATGCAAAACCAGCTTGAGCCCCCACCCAGTGACCTGGGAAAATCTTACACACATCCCTGGGTGCCTCGAAGAGGCAATATTTCCCCTCTGGCAAGCACAGAGTCTCGGTGTAGCAGAAAATGTTTAATAACATGAAATAAACAACAAGCATTAAATTGGGAAAACACCTCAACTAGAGTTCATAGACCAAACCATGAGCAAAGACCCACTCAGGAAATTGGATCGTGTCCTCTTCCCTGGGTTCTTGAGTCCCGCAACCCCAAATCACCCCAAGACTCCAAAGTCCAATACCCCAAATGTCCCTAGAGTCCAACAACCCAAACATCACCCAGAGTCCCAAAAGTCCCTCAACCCAAAAGTCTCTGTCCCAGGTCAGTGCAGTCCCAGAGTTCAAGAGTCTATCTGCAGGGGTTTTCCCCCTGCCAGCCTGGGTAGAAAGGAGCACCTTACATGGTCTGGGGACGACTGCCCTGCCTCTCCGTGGGATTCTGCTTCTGCCTTCCCCGTGAACTGCTAAGTTCCGCTCCACACCGCTCTGCCAGCTGCTCTGCTCCACCAGCTGTCCTGTGATCCGCTCCAGCCATCCCCGCAAACTGCTCGGTTCCGCTCACTCCGTGGGCTGCTCCAATCATCCCACAAACTGCTCCACTCTGCCAGCTGCTCCACTCCGCAATATAGCTTCAGGATCCCCCACTAGTTAGCACAGCTCTTTAGAGATTTCACTTCTTAGTGAGTTCAGCTCAGAATCCTGTAACTTAGATTCCTAAGGGAATCAAAAATCAGCTCTAGTATTCAACAGTGGAGAAAGGAGGAGGTGCAACTGATGCTTCTGGCTCACACAAGGAGCCTACACCCTTGTCTAGCGAGTGCCACTCAATTGATGGTGAGATTCCCTGTCACAAAGCAGTTTCACAGTTCCTCATCCACACAATCAGGGTGACAACACTCCACTCCTCCCACCCCAACAACAAAGAAAATGAGGATCCCACAGCTGCCAAGGCAACCATCCAAGGCTGCTGTGGGCTATGCCGGGTGGAGTGGGTGTGCCTATGTAAACACGATCAGCCTCTGAAATTCTTTTCCACACTCGCCATAATTTACATCCTGACTCTGCTTACAAGAATAACAACATTTACTGAACCCTGCATTTAATACTAAAGTGATTTTTAACCCAACACCAGACAACATTGATCACTTTGGCAACACAATTCTGTCTGCTGAATCCCAATGCAGAGTTGTGGGTCTTCATGTAAACACAGTCCGGTCCTGAAGCCTTTTTCCTCCAGCTCAGGGGAAAGCTCATTCAGACTTTGCTTACTGTAGTAAAAATTCCCCAGCACCTCTACTGCTGCATCTGAGCATGCACACTTCTGCTCCAATCAAGGTGTCCAGAGCAGTGCAAGAACTCAGAGGAGACAGATGTCCTATGTCTATGCCAGCACTTTGTCTCTCCTCTTTCTTGTCTCTCTCCATTTATCATTAGTCTAGCAAGAGTCTGTCTACAGTGCTGTGGGACTGTGACCAAAAAGACAGATAAGAGCAACCCCTTAAAGAGACAGACCCTGGTTTGCCAGATGTAGGTGTGGCTAATCACCCTGACTGCTATGCCTGGGTTTCTTTAGGCTGAGGTTGCAAGTGTGAGTCAGCACAGGAGTCAGAAGCAGCACTGCCAATCTTTGCTGTCTTTTTTCTGCCTCTTTTCATGCATGTTTGTCTTGTTTCAGGATCGGACTCCAACAACAACAGCAGGTCATGGTCATCAAAACTGATGTTTTCTCTTTTCTAAGATTATCTTTAAGACCATTAAAAAAACAACCTCCAAACAGAGATTTTGCATATGAAAATCTGTATATATCTAAAAGGAAAGAGAATAAGGGAAATTGTTGCAATGGAAACCTTCTTTCAAACATTATTTTAAATATATCTGAGCTGTTTTTGTTTGCATGTTTCTTTTTTTGGGATTTTAATAAAACATTAAAAAAAGAAATTCAATGATGGATCTTATAGTAAGTCAGCAGCAATAAATATACATGAAACCCATGATCTCAGTGAATTGTTTGTTGTTGTAACAGTGAGCAATGCTTTGATTAATATCTTAGACATTGTTGGGATTGAGACATTACCTTACTAACAAAACCTGTCTTTTCTAAAAAATAATTAGATGATAGAAATTCTTGTATTAAAATCTCTGATCTGAGTCCATGACACGAGGACTGGAGACCTCCAGAACTCAAAAAAATATGTGTTTGAGAGGTTTCTGGGGTTTAAAGTCTGCTAAGGAAATAAGGCACAGAGAGAAAGTCAGTTTGATATTTTTTATCATATTTACTCATGGAGGCAGAGAAAGGAATGTTATTATTCTGCGAGACTGTATTTTCAATAATATGATCCACAATGAGACAGATTTTTATCAGTATTTCAGAACCTAAAGAGTTTTCCTGGAGCACCTAATATGCATTGAAATCAGTGCATATTAGGTGACAAGGTGATTTTGAAAATCTCACTGGGTATCTAAATACCTTCAAAATTCTGACCCAACATGACAGCCCAGCTAGTGTGACTAGTACATTCCATGGAACCTTATCCCCAGCTAATGTAAATCACCATAGCCTCACTGCAGTCAGTGCAACACATTCCCACCTGGTGTAAATCATTGTAGTTCTATTCAAGTGAATGAATCATAATGCAAATTTGTGTCTAATGAAGTTCATAGTTTTGCAACAATTTACATCACCCTTGGATTTGGCTTAAAAGGAACTAAGCAGGTGATAATCAGGTTCATGCTTGGAAAAATTAACTTTTTGTGGTGAATGGAAAGGTTCTCTTCATGGCCACTTTGACCTCCTTATTGCGCACACTGTAGATCACAAGGTTCAGGGTGGGAGTGACTAGGGTGTACATTATGGCCACCTTCTTGCTTTTATCCAATGAGTTACTGGAGGTCAGCTGGATGTAGGTGTAGAACATGGTGGAGTAGTACAAGATGACCACAAGTAGGCGGGAGGAGCAGGTGGAGAAGGTTTTCTGCTTCCCTTTGGAGCTCTGGATTTTCAGGATGGTGATGGAAGCTATAGGACACGATAGTCAGAAGGAAGTTCCCCATGACCAGGAAGATGTCAGCCATGAACATCATGATTTCATTGACGTAAGTGGAGCTGCAGGACAGTGCCAGTATTGCTGGGAACTCACAGAAGAAATGCTGGATAAAGTTGGGCCCACAAAAATCCAGGCGCAGCACAAGCAATAGGTGGATAAATGAATTGATGGTAACAACAGCCCAGACACTGACTGCTAAAGGGATACAAATTTCCCTGTTCATGAATTTTACATAATGCAAAGGGTGGCAAATGGCTACATACCGGTCATATGACATGACAGTTATCAACAGAAGCTCCGTTACCAGTGATGATGTTAAGACAAAGAGCTGCGTGATGTAGCCTGCAAAGGAGATGGTTTTCTTCTTCTGCATCAGGTTTTCCAGCATTTTAGGTACAACAGAGGAAGTGCACAAAATATCAGCCAGGGCTAAATTGGCAATGAAGAAGTACATGGGAGTGTGAAGAGGTGGGTGGATAACAATAGCCACAATGATTGGGAAATTGCCCATGACGACTGCTGTATAAAGGCATAGGAATAGCCCAAAGAACAGCCCCTGGTGGTGAGGATGGTCAAAGAGCCCCTGGATGAACTCAGTCACTCTGGTGTAATTACTATGTTCCATTGCTTGAGTGTTCCTTCTATAGCAACAAAGGTTAAAGTCTTGGTCAGGTATTGCATCAGAAACCACAACAATATGAAAAAAAAAAACAAGGAGTCCTTGTGGTACATTAGAGACTAACAAATTTATTTGGGCATAAGCTTTTGTGGGCTATAACCCACTTCTAGATATAGGATGGTTTCAGTATAAACCACACATACAATATAGAAAAAATACAAAAAACATTAATGTGTTAGTCTCTAAGGTGCCACAAGGACTCCTAGTTGTTTTTGCTGCTACACGGCTAACCCTATGACACCTACAGCAATATGTCAACTGAAGTATTGAGAGGGGTTGATGGGGGGAGGTACATTGGTTAGATAGATAGATAGATAGATAGATAGATAGATAGATAGATAGATAGATAGATCTCTTGTCATACCGTGAACACTTAACACAGCATATAAACAAACTAAACTACAATAAATTATTTTAGCACAATAATCTGTCTCAGCAACTGAATCCATATTCTCACAGCATTTGAGTGAAGAAGGGAGACATGACACACTTGATGTGCTCAAATACAGGTTCATGAAGTCATCTGGGCTGTTTACAAAAAATGCATGTGATAGGAGTTCACAATATGATCTTAAACATCATTCATATACCAATAGTCTTATTAATAACCAAGATTCCACTTTGCAAACTAATTTAACAAATTATATCTGTTGCAATATAGGATGGTTTCAGTTCATATCGCGCATACAATATTCAAAAGAAAAAAACATACTGTAATAATATATATGTTTAGGTGAAATCAGGATGCAAAAAAGTAAGGACTTGATTCCACTTTAACTCATGCTAGTGTAAATTGCCGGCAATGGGAATGATTCTCATTCACTGGAATTACACTGGTGTAAAATTTGTGTAAAGGAGTGCGGACTACTGCTCTCCAACATGTGTATGTGTGTGTGTGTGTGTGTGTGTTGCTTTTTTATTAGGAATGATATTTGCATGATTGACAAGTCCTTCCTACTGCATTACTGTTAAGTTTCCATTTACTGTGTTCAAATGTCTCTAGTCTTATCACTAGTTTATTGCTTCTGCTGATTTTCCTCTCACTCCTCCTGGAGTAAATCAGGAGAATCTGCTTTGAAGTCAATGAAGTTACTGAACTGTAAAAATAATGAAAACCAGAAGAGCTTCAGGGCTAACAAAACTAACTAATCATGAGGTCATATTAGAGTCATTTCGAATCATAGACTCATAGAACCGTAGGGTTAGAAGGGTCATTTAGTCTCCCCCTAGGCAAGATGCAGGATTTGTTGTGTCTAAACCATCCAAGATAGATAGCTCCAGCCTCTTTTTGAAAACCTTCAGTGAAGACACTTCCATGACCTCTAGGCAAATTAGAGCTTTTGTTTGTTTGTTTTTTAAGTCACCCACTGCATTACATTTCAAATTCAATTGCATACTTTTCAGGGCACAGACTATAAGTAGTCAATCCTCCAAATCTCAGATCAGTGTTGTAATATATCTCCATTAACTTAATCTCAGCTAAAATTAAATACAGAGCAGCTTTCCTGAAGTGTGTGAATTTACATCAGATTTCTATCCGTCAAACTGAGGTCAGCATTTGGTCTTACAGTCATAAAAAAGTGATGGAAAGGTGTATTCCTGCAAAGAACTTTTAGTCAAATAGCAAAAACAAAATATAGAAACTAAATTTAGCTCAATTTTCCAATGAGTGTAAATGAATTAATCATTCCACTCACTGAATTTCACAAGGTCGCTTAGAAACTTTGAAATGCCAGCCTAAAGAAGTCAGAAAACTTCATATAGAAACATGAATTATGAGAAAGGAAGAAAGCAAGCAAGCAAGAAGAATATTCTCACTTCTCATTCAATCCTCCAGTACAATGGATCAAGCTGTAATTTAAATGCAGAGACTGAATTATGACTCATTCATCTTCATATATAGCAGCCTTCTGTTGGGAGATCTTGCATCCCTTGTGAATCTGGACAAAAGTTGACTCTCAAACAAGGCCTCAAAGGAGAAAGTAAATGGGAGTCACCTAAATCACTATAAATAAACTTTCCACATTAAGTTGGCAAAATTCCTTTAGGTCTTAGGTCCAAATATCTGTTCTACTGAATTGTCCAGGAGAAAGCATTTTTTTCTATCAATGCATTTCTTTCTGAACATAGTGGTACCAATAGATATCGATTCCATATTAATCAGTGAAGGTCAGTGAATAAAATCTCAGCGTGAAATCCTGGCCACATTAATGGGAGTCAATAGGAAGGCTGACCTTGGCTTCAGTGGGGTCTGGATTTCACATTCAGACTTCTACTTTCAGTAATCCTTGGTCCTGAATCATCTGAGTTCATTCTCTGTGTTAAATGCCTCTACTCTACAAGGAGTAATAGTCTCAAGTTGCAGTGGGGGAGGTTTAGGTTGGATATTAGGAAAACCTTTTTCACTAGGAGAGTGATGAAGCACTGGAATGGGTAACCTAGAGAGGTGGTGAAATCTCCTTCCTTAGAGGTTTGTAAGGTCAGGTTTAAAAAAGCCCTGGCTGAAATGATTTAGTTGGGAATTGATCCTGCTTTGAGCAGAGGATTGGACTAGATGACCTCTTGAGGTCTCTTCCAACCCTAATCTTCTATTATTCTATGTCTTCACTAATATAATTATCAAACCAACTTCTGAGAACTTTGAGTAGTGTCTTCTCCGTTGGTCCTGTGAATTCGATGGGGCAACTCTCCATCAGGTGTAAATCAGCATAGCTCCATCACAGTCAATGAGACAAATCCAGAGCTAGAGGAAATCAGACTTGTTTCAACAAAGTCAACAGGCCTGTCAACAAGCTCTGTCAATTTTGCTGTTTCACAGCACTTGAGGATTGAATGGAGCTACACAGGTGTCACTCCACACAATCTCTGAAGGTAGTGCTGTTGATAATACATGAATGAGAGCCAAATCTGAGTCACAGAATAATCCTATGTAGGAAAAAAAAAACCATATTAAATTTCAGATGAAAGAGATATTTCAGGGGTTGCAGTTACATAGGGGAAAATCTTTTAAATTATATAGACCCCATTACCGCCAAGCACTTAAGCACATGCTTGATTCTTATCTTATGAGTCATCCTATTGACTTCAATCAAGTACTCACATGCTTAAAAGAGAAGCAGATAGGCTCTTGGATCACAGCTACAACTGTGTTCCAAAGTTTTGGTGTCACCATACTTATGGAATCTCATTGTGTCAATTAAGCAAAATGGAACTTCCAAAAAAAATTTCTTGGAGTTTCATTTTTTTTAAGTGAAGTCCCCTGACTGTCCCCAGGTCCTACTGATTGTTTGTCTTAATGATTGCCCCAGTTGTTGTCCCAGCTGATCGACAGAAAAGGTAGTACTGTATAGCATCTGTAATGGGGATTGCAATAAATTGTGGTATCCTTCAGACTTATTTTGAATAAGTGAGATTTCCTTTTTATCCTTACTTTATGAAGGATCCATGCATGGCTTATATATCACTACAGAGTCATGGTCCCAGACCTGTCATTATGGATGTAATCAAGGATTATAGATGAATAGATTACGAGGTCAGAAGGGATCCCTGTGATCATCTGTTCTGACCTTTTGTATAGCACAGGCCAGAGAACTTCCTTCAATTAATCCCTAGAGCAGATGTTTTAGACAAAAATATCAAAACTTGAGTTAAAAATTGTTGGTGATGGTGAATCCACCACAATCTTAGGTATAGTGTTCTGGTGGTTAATTACTCTCACTGTTTAAAATGTTCACAATCAGAATTTGTTTAGCTTCAACTTCCAGCCAATGGGTCACATTGTTACATTCTCTTCTAAATTGAAGAGCCCATTTTTAAATATTTATTGCACTTGTAGGTGCTTATAGATCATGGGTTCTCAAACTGGGGGTTGGGATCCATCAGAGGATCATAAGGTTATTACATGGTGAGTCGAGAGCTTTCAGCCTCCACCCTAAACCCCAGCATTTATAATGGTCTCAAATATATAAAAATATAAAAATGGCTGGGCCATCTCTTTGACAGAAATACTGTCCCACAGCAGATCTAAGCACTTAGACTTGATTATCAGTGATTTCAGCTCTAGTGGTCACTTAAAACAAATCACTCTCTATAGAGCCTAATCTACTCTGCCTTTAGACATAGGAGAGGAGAAGGTCAAATGGTGCCTATAAATCTTAGGCAGATCTCACACCACCATGCAGAACCACCTCTCTCTCACTGTCTTCTCTGCAATCTGGCATCTGAACCCCCTGCCTAGTGAGTTCAGTCCAGTTGAGGGTGACCCCCTCAGTCAGGACAGGCTGAGTACAGTTCTACTCGCCTTTACTTGTACAATCAGGATAACAACATTTACTGAACCCTGCATTCAATGTTTTTTTTTTAATTATTAAATCCAAGGTTTAAAAAAAAGTATGCAATACATAGGTTGACAGAAGAGTGTCTGGACATCTGGGTACAGTGCTTAGATTATCCACAAATGTACGTGTATTGAAATCATTAGTTCCATGAAAATTTACACCGCCTTTGGACTTGGCCTGCAAGGGACAAGGCAGGTGAGAATAGGGTTCACTCTCTGAAGAACTGTTATTTTGTGGTGAATGGAAGGATTTTCTTGATTGCCACTTTGACCTCAGTATTGCGCAGACTGTAGATCACAGGGTTCAGGGTGGGAGTGACTAGGGTGTACATTATGGCCACCTTCTTGCTTTTATCCAATGAGTAACTGGAGGTCGGCTGGTTGTAGGTGTAGAAGGTGGTGGAATAGTACAATGTAACCACAAGCAGGTGGGAGGAGCAGGTGGAGAAGGCTCTATGCTTCCCTTTGGAGCTCTGGATTTTCAGGAGGATGATGATAATGAAGTTATAGGACATGGTGGTCAGCACGAAGTTCCCCATGGCCAGGAAGATGTCAACCAAGGACATCATGATTTTGTTGACATAGGTGGAGCTGCAGGACAGCACCAGTATTGTTGGGAACTCACAGAAGAAATGGGGCAGCACAAGCAATATATTGACAAATGAAGTGATGGTACAATCAGCCAAGACACTGACTGCTAAATTGATACAAATTTCCTTGTTCATGAGTTTTACATAATGCAAAGGGTGGCAAATGGCTACATACCGGTCATATGACATGACAGTTATCAACAGAAGCTCCGTTACCAGTGATGATGTTAAGACAAAGAGCTGCGTGATGTAGCCTGCAAAGGAGATGGTTTTCTTCTCCTGCATCAGGTTTTCCAGCATTTTAGGTACAACAGAGGAAGTGCACAAAATATCAGCCAGGGCTAAATTGGCAATGAAGAAGTACATGGGAGTGTGAAGAGGTGGGTGGATAACAATAGCCACAATGATTGGGAAATTGCCCATGACGACTGCTGTATAAAGGCATAGAATAGCCCAAAGAACAGCCCCTGGTGATGAGGCTGCTCAAAGAGCCTCTGCTTGATTAACTGGGTCACTCTGGTGTGGTTACTATGTTCCATTGCTTGAGTGTTCCTTCTATAGCAACAAAGGTTAAAGGTTTGGTCAAGTATTGCATCGGAAACTACAGCAATAAGGCAACTGAAGCATCTAGATGGACCGATGGGAGAGGGATGTATGGGGATAGAGTGAGTGAGAGAGAGAGAGAGAGAGAGATCTTTCATTATGTTGTAGATATTTCACACAATATATAAACAAACTGAGCTACATTAAAATATATCAGCACAGTAAAGTGTCTCTGCTACTGAATATATATTCTCCTGACATTTGACAGTAGAAGAGAGAAAATAACACCCTGGTGTTCTCAAGTAGAGGCACATAATGTCAGTTGGACTATTAAATTAAACTATGATTCTTAGGTGTCCACAGTATGAACTGAAAACATCATTCTTTCACCAGTAGTCTTATTAGTAACCAAGATTCTACTTTGTACACTAATACATCTGTTGTGATCTAGGACATTTTCAGGATATATAACATACAATATATACAGTACAAAACTTGACACAGTTATATATATATGTAGGTGAAATGAAGATGCACAAAAGGCAGGATTTGATTTCCTTTTAGCTCACTCTGGTGTAAATCAGACATAACTCCATTGCAATAAATGGGGCTAATTCTCCACTCATTGGAGATGCACTGCCATACAGCTAGTGACAATGAGAGGGGAATCAAGCACCGCATATTTCATTTTTGTGTTAATCTATGTGTCAATAGACAAATGTTGCTTCATTATTAGGAATAGTGTTAAAATGATGTCACAAACAATCCCTACTGTATTCGAGATAAGTTTCCCTGCAATGTCTTCAGGTGTCTCTAGACTTATTACTGCTTAACTGCTTTTGCTGATTTTCCTCAGACATCTACTGGAGTAAATCAGGAGTATCTCCTTTAAAATCAATAGAGTTACTCAACTGTAAAAATCAAGAAAAAAAGAAAAGTACCAGAACCAACAAATCTAATTATGAGATCATATTAGAGTAATTTTTCATATATCATATTAGAGTACTTTGTAAAATATGTTGTAACGCTTTGCATCACATCCCAAATTCAATTGCAAACTTTTGAAGGAACAAACAGAAGGTTGTGAGTCTTCTTCCCCTCCCATAAGTGTCACAATATTGTAACTCTACTGGCTTTAGACTCGAGTATAGTTCAGTTAAAAAGAACTGCAATGATGTATGTGAATTTAAATCAGATTTTTTTGGTCAAATTGATATTAGAATCTGGTTCATGACACATAAGTAGAGTTGTAGAAATGTGTATTTCTGCAAAGCACATTTAGACAAATGACAGAAAATATAATACAGCACATAAATTAATTTTGCTTGACTTTCTAAAGCATATAAATGAATTAATCACTTAACGTTATTGAATTTCATAGGAAGTTGGTGATTAACACATTTAGGAGCCTTTTTAAACATCATCCTTAAGAAGAAAACTTGATTTAGAAAGAAAGAAAGAAATTCTTACCTCTCATTCAATCTTCAAATTCAACAAACCAAACAGCAATTGAAATACAGACTCTGAATGAGATATGGCTTGTTGAAGATGGTGGTTGTGACTATAGAGTGGGCTTTTGTAGTGAAATCTTGTATCTCTGGTGAATTTGGCAAAGATTTATCTCTCAAACAAAGCCCTGAAGCAGAAGGTAAATGGAAATCAGATCAAAGAGTAGAAATGAGAACCACATTTGATTTACAGGTGTCAAGGCTGATTCCCCACTGTGGCACCTCGAATGCAGACAGTGGGGGCCTGCAAGGATTCTAAACATTAACACTGGCCACTCCAGGCTTGTATTAAACTCCCGAGGTTACAGCTTTTCTCTGACCTTGAATTGGAGATGCTGCCACCACCCAAATGCACAACCCCTTTGAGAGCCCACGAAGGTGCACTTGGGAATTCCTCCCTGTGGGGTACCCTCAAGCCCTTTCACCCCCCTATCAGAGAAGAGCTGAGAAAGAAAAACAAAGGAGATCAGCTGTTGCCATCAGCTAATTAAAGGATGTGCACAAACTTCTTAGAACATAAAAATCCAATTCTGTTCTTAAAAAAGGTAAATTTTATTAATAAAAAAAAAGAAGGACAATACATCTGGAAACTCAGGCTATTGCTAGATTTAAAAAAAAAGAACTATAAGGAGTAAGCAACAAGAATAGCTTTCTTGAGTCAGTTTATAGGTTAAAAGCAAAACAAAAGCACCTGGGTTAGCACCGAGGAATCCATAATCCATAAAGAAATAAAGAGAAATACACCTTATCGAGTCTCCCTAGCTATTTCCTTATCCACTTACATATCCGGGGATTTAAATGAGTAATTTCCAGGTATGATACTGATGATTTTTTTCATACCTGACCCAAGCCTCTTACAGCATAGTTGTGCCCTGTCTGCCTCTCCCCGGAGAACAACAACAGACAGAAAAAAAGGGGCGTCTTTCCTCAATTTTAAAAAGTTTTAGCCTTCCCATTGACTCTTTTGGCCAGGTGCCCTCACTTCCTTTTACCTATGCATTTCACTGAGATTTTTTTAACCTTTTACAGGTAGAGCAATTTGAGACCAGCTACTAAGAGGGATTCTATAGCTACTGGCTGGCTGGGTGTCCATAAAAGTCAGCCACCCCCCACTTCATTTATCAGAATAGGATAATGCTGCATAGGAAGGAAAACCCATATTGAAACTGAACAGATCAACTGTTGGATCAAGAGCATAGATGTGACCCAGAGTTATGGTATCATCGCACTTATGGAGACCCACTGTGTCAATTACACAAAGTGGATTTTCTGAGAAAAAAAAAGGCATTGCCTTTCTTCAATACTTTCTTTGAAAAGCCATCTCGTCTTGGACATTTGTTCAACCTCACAGTATGAGTACTTATTGTACCTTGGTGACCAGAATGTACCTTTCTAACAATTCTTCTAATAAGTAATATTTTTTAAACTCCATCAAATATTCACTCATAGAGTTTAAGGCCAGAAGGGACAATTAAATCATCTAGTTTGCGCTCTTGTATATCACAGGCATGATAATTTCAACCAGTTACACTTGTATTGAGCCCAATAATTGGTATTTGGATAAAGCATCTTTCAGAAAGTGCTCCAGTCTGAATTTGATGCCATGAAGAGAATCCACCACTTCCCTGGGAATTTGTTCCATCAGTTAATCACGCTCAGTGTTAAAAATTTCTGCTTTATTTCTAATTTTAATTGTGGTGGCTTTAGTTTCCAGTCATTGATTCTTGTTATCTGTTTCTCTGTTAAAGAGCCCTGAGTTATAACTTGGCAATATATGACCCCGAATGGCAACCTGTGTGTTACAAATAGACACAACGGTAGTAGTAGGATTTTATGTTTATATTTTGTATAATTTAAAATAAAGGATAAAGAATAATAATGTAGCACGGTGTGTGATTTAACCATATTCTGCCAGCCACCTTTTTTCAATAGCAGAAAGGAATGGCCTAATGGGCCATTGGTAGAGATGCATCAGCCAGATCTGTGTCTGGGATGAGTTCAAGGCAGTAACAGACCTTTTAGAGTCACCACTTTGTAGTAGGTTTAGCATTTTAAAATAAGTAAAAGAATAATCACTTCTGGGCTGATATCTGGGCCTCAATCTGAGCCTGTATTTCTTTGTCTTTTAACTCCAGGGCTTTTTTATGGGCAGCCTTCTCCCTGGCTGCCTCCAAGTATTTTGACTTCTTACTCTCCTCTGCATCCAACTCCAAGTGCTTTAAGGTCTTTTGTCTTTCATGATCTTCCTTTCTTCTCTCGGCTTCCAATCTGGCTAATTCTAGATTCTTTTGGACCTCCCTTTCTATCATCCTAGCCTTTGTGCATTTTACCTAGCCTAACCTGAGAGCTAGAAAGAAAAAAAAAGCTTGTGAATTCCCTTGCAGGACTTAACTACGCTGCCTCCAGGCAACGAAGAAAAAATTCCAGCTGTTATCAGCTTCAAATAAACAAACCAAAACCAAAAAACCCTCCCTGGTTTTCCATCAGCCAAAAAAAAAAAAGGTTTTAAAATCCTGAGGTTTGTGCTTCTGGTTCAAATTTATCCCATCACTGCCACCATGTTAGGGTTCTCTTCCCACTCTGAACTCTGGGGTATAGATGTGGGGACCCACATGAAAGGCCCCCTAAGCTTATATTCTACTGGTTTAGGTTAAAAACTTTCCCCAGGCACAAATTCCTTTCCTAGTCCCTGGACTGTATTGTTGCCACCACCAAATGATTTAAACAAACATTCAGGGAGGGGACACTTGGAGCCCTATCCTCCAAAAAATATCCCCCAAGCTCCTTCAGCCCCTTTCCTGCAGAGGCTTGAGACTAATATACAAACAAAATAGGTTAAGAAGGTGAGCGCAGACCAGACCTTTGGGTTTCTAGGACACTAAAAACCAATCAATTTTTTAAAAGAAGAAATTTTTTATTAAGAAAACAGTTCCAGAATCCCACCTGCAAAATCAGGATGGAAGGTAACTTTACAGGATAAAACATGATTTCAAATACAGAGGACTCCCCTCTGGGCTTAACTTTACAGTTACAAAATAACAGGAATAAAAATCCCTTTTAGCACAGGGAAAATTCACAACCTAAAACAAAAGAGAATCTAATGCATTTGCTTGCTATCACTTACAATTTTTGTAATTTAATATGTATCATTTCAGTAGTAGTTGGATTACCTGCTTGGCCTCTCTCTTTGACCCGAGAGGGAACAAAACAAAAAGCACAAACAACCCTCCCTCCACACACACATTTGAAAGTATCCTCTTTCCCCATTGGTCCTTCTGGTCAGGTGCCAACTAGGTTAACTGAACTGATTAACCACTTATATGTAAGTGATTCTGTACCTCTGACCAGGAGGGATTTGATGTTACTGCACACATGAAGGATATTACCCTTACCTTTATAGTTATGACAAACTGGTATGGAGGCCACCTGGAATAATTAGGTAGATACTATAGCCCAACAGAATGACATAGCAGTTGTAACCAGAGGTCAGAAAAGGGACATTGGTGTTGACAAATCTGAGCCAAGAGATGGCACTGCAGACTGCCCTAAACAAGTTCGAGGAAAAATAGAAAGACAGGAGTTAATGTAGACCATCAGTTTATGCATGGAATGGAAGGGACTTTAAGAAGGCTAAAGTAAGTAGCAGAATGGAAGTGTATGGAAGCTGATTTTAAAACACGGATGCGAAACTGTGTGAGGTCCTCTCAGGACAAGGCTCGTCCACCGCACTGGCAACCCATGATGCACCAATGAAGGTGTGGGCCATGGCACAGGGTTCAAATTGATTTTATTGATAAATTGCTAAGGAGTAGGGAAGGATTCCAGTACTTATTGGTAATAATTGATTCCTTTTCAGGATGGGTGGAGGCATTTCCTACCAAAGATAATAGCACCAGGGTGGTGCCAAAAAGTTCTTTAATGAGGTAGTATATAGATATGGCACCCCTGAAATAATAGATTATTACAATGCGGGAGTCTTTGTCGGAGAAATCTTTACAATAATGAAACAAATCTTGGAAATTAAACAAAAGCTCCATATACCACACCGGCCTCGGTCCTCAGGTCATGTATAGCACTATTAAGGAACCGCTCCAGAAGGTAGTAAATCACAGAGGAAAAGGCTGGCTGGATAAATTGCCCATGATCTTGACTGTTATTCAGAGCAGTAATAGACTAAGGACAAAAATTCAACCCTGTCAATTCTGTTTCAATATCCAATGTGCCAAATGATTGATCCTAGTTACTTGGTACAGGGTGAAGAAAAGAGCTCTAATATAACCGAGCATGATTATTTTCAATGGCTCAAACAGGTACAAGAAGATAAAACCACCCTCCAATATAGGGTTAACCAGGCCATCAAACACATGAACAACAAAATTCAGAAACAAAGGCCCATAACGGTACCAATTCATGTACCTTAAAATGGGAAAATGAGGTCACTCGCTGGAATCAAAGTGGATAGGCCCTTATTCCATAGAGGACCGCCTTAGCCAATTGGTATAGCACACTGAAAAAACTGAAAAACTGAAATGGGTACATGCTTCACAAATTAAACTGTTTACATATATAATGATGTTTGAATTCTTTGCAGAAAAGGACATCTCAGAACCTGAGCACGAGACGCTGCTTAACCATCACCATTCTAATCCACAGAAAATGAGACTCCAGCGTAAGGTCTGTCTTTACCTGCTTCTGGGAACTTTTAGTGCCCAGATAATTAGAGCAATCATGGTAGAAGATGCAGCCCTCTTCATAAGCCAAACTTTAAGGAATAATTCGCTCCCCAACAACCAATCATGGATTCCTATTCGTGATCCGGTGATCCTCATGGCATGGTATGATAACAACACTAGCCACATTTTTAAATCCTTAGGAAATATCAATGTGTATGCCTGGGAAGGGGAAGTGGGACTTAAAGTTCACCTTTTAAACACCACAGGGATACCAAACCACTGGGAAATAGGGGTAAAAATAGATGGTCCCTATAGGGATACCACATACAGTTCCAGCTACTCACAGTTACCATATCAGTGGGATGATCCTGTTAAGACAGGAACTACAGTAAAAGTTATTGTGGGGTACAGTCCAATACCCCTTGGTGAATGGAAACTATGCTTCCCAGACACATGCACCAGAACCTGGACCAGCGATTATACATTTGAAAGAGGCACAGCAATTAAGATAAAGAAACCAAAATTGTTTGTTACTCAAAGTGATCCAGTAGAAGTCTTGTTAAATATTAGTAACAATAAAAATTGGTATGGACTGGACTCAGATGAACCTGTCTATAATGGAATCCGGATGTTCACCCTACTCCCTTCCTATTGTAACAGCCTGGATAAAAACACATTGACACTCTAATGGCCGAGCAAAACAAGATGTAGTAGATACCAAATTAGGAAGAGTTGCTTTTGGAGCAGGAATTATGAATACTGTGGACCTGGAGGTAATTGAGAATAAGTTCCTTGTCCCTACTTCAAGCAGGCAGATACAAGTGTGGACTTGGTTCAAATAGGTCTGGAAAACCCAAAAGCAAAATGGAATATGTGGTGGTAGCTGAACACCACTTCCTGGCTGCTGTATAAACAACAAATAGAATTAGGAAATAAAACTGCCTTGGCCGTAAGATGTACTGAGATGCAAATTCTTAGTTTAGCATCACTTGAATACAAAAAGCTTTGGGTAATATCTAGGAATGTTTGGGTATTAATATGGAAAGTAAGTGTGCTCCCAAAATTGACCATGGGTTCTGGGTCAGTGGATCTCATTTGTTTCTAAAGTTAACTGGCTCTGGGTGGAGTCTGGTCACTGTTCCTGTTCCACACTCCCAAGTTCAGACCCCTGATATCCTGTTGCCTCTTGATTCTGGAATCAGTGTCCCAGATCCCCTGAGCTACACTATTTGCTTACTCGTACTCCCCAAGAGTTCCATCCCACTGTGGTCTCTCTGAGCTTCTAGTTTAAACCCGTCAGGGACAGCATGGCAGGAAAGGAAGGCCAGGCAGAGGGATTTCTTAACCAGACTGTAGCAGGGTGGCCACCTGCTACAACCCTGAAGGGCTCAAAATCAGACCTGGGAGAGGGCTGAGGCTGGCAGAGGGTTGCTGCTAGGAAAAGCAGCAAGCCTTGGTTGATTGGGGAACCAGACACAGATGTGGTCACACCTCAATTAGGGCCCAGCTGGCCCTTATAAGAGGGCAGTGGGCCAGGAGTATAAAAAAGGAGTCTCTCTCTGTCTCTAGAGAGAGAAGGTTTGGGTGCTGGGAAGCTGAACCAAGTACCTAAAGTGGCTCCATGCTGGGGAAAGGTCAGAGGAGCTGGGAAGCTCTGGCCTGGAAAAACCCAGGCTGCAGGCCTAGTTAAAGGCCTACAAAAGGGTGCTGGGACTGCAGACAGGCAGCCAGAGATAGGCAAAGGCAGCAGTTCTTAACTTCCTTGCCGATGATGAGTAGTTTACAGACTGAAGTCTTCCTCAGGGAGCCGTGGCTAGATGATGACTGGCAGTAGCCACTGAGGCAAGGTGGGGATAGGCGCGGGGGGGGGGGTCCCCAGAGAGGGGAGACTCAGATCTGTGAGGGTACTGCCAGGGGGAAGCAGCCTGGACTGAGTGACTTGGGTCCAGCAGGGCAGTGGGACACTAGTTTTCAGAATGTGATCCGGAGTCTAGAAACGCTAATTCACTGGATGATCATCAGATAGCACCGGAGGGGAGAGTCTCACTCTGCCACACAGACTCAATTTACTCTTAAAAGCACTCAAGAGTTTTAATAAAAAGATCCTGGTCTGATCTCACCCCTTCTGGGAGTCTGAGGTTTGGAAGGAACTGAGCCAAAGCACAGTCCTTCCTGTTCTATCCCTCCTTCTCTTCCGGCTTAGATGATGTGATGGGAAGCTCCCCAATCACAGCATTGTTCTGCTCCTACGAAGGAGTGATAGATGTGTATCCTGCAGTATCCTGAAAAAAACTGATTACATTGTGTTTAAGTCTCTTTGGCATCCATTGCATTAAATGCAAAGGTGAAGGATTATTGTGAGTCTCGGGAAGTATTATGAACTTTAATGGACAAGAATGGACTTTTGAACAAATGGTGTCAAATGAATTCCCTGGGGAATCTCTAGGGGGAGATGACTGCAAATTTCTGCCTCCGGTTTTGTAAACTCCCAGCCTTTTGAAGCTACTCCCTGAGGAAATGACCATTCCCTGCTGATTACCTCTTCCCATTATCTCAAGATCAAAGGCCCACGCTGTATAAAGGAAATACTGACCTATGTATGCAAGTTCTTTTTCTGAGCTAAAGCTGTTATGAACTTGTTACCACAGAAAAAAACCCTAGATGGAGTTTGAAGGACTGAGGTGGGGTGATCGCTGGTTGGCTCATTACCATCTGTTTAGGTTCTTTTATTGTTTTAAGATGTTTCCTCTGTAATGATTTCACCTGAACAATAATTGTGCCTGCTTAGAAAGGGCTGTTTCGTAATTTATGACTATGGGCATTTACAGGCCTTTTAGGGCTTGCTGGGAATAACACAGGATAGTCATGGCATTTTTCAGCCTGGAGAAACCCTGGTGAGGAGGGACAGATATTTTGAAGAGCAGTGTCTTTCCCTTGAAAAACTAGTCAATTTCTGTCACAGGTTTCACCTCCACTCTGGACTTTAGAGTATAGATGTGGGGACCTGCATGAGAAGCCCTAAGCTTAATTACCATCTTAGATGTGGTTTTGCGGCCACCACTCCCAAGTACTAATTCCCTTTCCTGGGTAGTCTTGAGAGACTTCACCAATTCCCTGGTGCAGGGCCAGCTTTAGGCCAATTCAATCAATTCACCTGAATTCAGCCCCGCCTCTAAGGGGACCCCGCACCCAAGCCCTGGTCCAGCGTACCAGCAAGAGCCAGTGCACCGCACCGGGGTGGCCCGGCTTCCTCAGGGGGCAATTTAAAGGGCCTGGGTCTCCCAGCAGGTGCTGGAGCCCCAAGCCCTTTAAATTGCCTCCAGAGCCCAACTGTTGGAGCCCTGGGGTAGGACCATGGGGCTCTGTGGGCTATTTAAAAAGTCCGGGGCTCCTATTGCTTCTACCGCCCCGGCCCTTTAAATAGCCACCCGAGCCTTGGGGTAGCAGGGGGCTCCGGGGGCTATTTAAAGGGAAGGGGCTCCAGCTGCCTCTGCTGCCCCAGTCCTTTAAATAGCCCCCGGAGCCCTGCTGCTTCCCTTAAACTCCCTCAGCTATTTACAGGGCCGGGGCAGGGGACGCAGGGGAGCCCTGGGCTCTTTAACTAGCCCCCAAGCCCCGGCCTGCTGCTGCTACCCCGGTGGGGGAGAGAGAAGGAGGAGGGGGCACTCACCATACAGGGTGGGCTGTACCCCTTGTTCTACCCACAACAGCCCTGGACCCCCTGCCCTGTCTCCAGCCAACCCCTGCCGCACCCCCCTGATTGAAGCCAGCCAGTCCTGAACTCCTCTGTCTCCAGCCCTGCCAACCCCTGCTGCACTCCCCTGTGGCCCTGCCTGAAGCCAGCCAGCCCACCCCACACACTCCTGTCTCCAGCCAGCCCCACACCCCATGCCCTCACTGCAGCCAGATCCTACCTCCAGTCAGCCCCTGCCCTGCCTCCAGCCAGCCCCATGTGTACTGGTGCCCTGCAGTTCCTAAGGCAGTAACCCTGCACACTTGCTTCAATGAGGGGGACAGGGAGCAGCTGGGACCCACACATATGCACACCCTAGGGTGACCAGACAGCAAGTGTGAAAAATTGGGACGGGGTGGAGGGTAATAGGAGCCTATATAAGAAAAAAATCCAAAAAATTGGGACTGTCCCTATAAAATTGGGACATCTGGTCACCCTAGCACACCTCCAGGGAGTGGCGGAGACCCACACATGTGAAACAGAGCTCTTTTCTAGTTCAGGCCCATCTTTTTAAAAAAGAACTTTAGGTAGGGTAAATGTACATCCATGTTTTTCCGGACATGTCAGGCTTTTTGGTTCTTAAATCGCCATTCGAGAGGAAAATATGGACGTATGATAACCCTATTGGTACAAAAAATATATACTGTGGCTCATCCCTTAAATCAAAACTTTTTATAGGAAAACAGTCGCTAAGAAATGAAAGGCTTTTTTTTACATTTTTTTTTAAGTCATCCCTTCCGGGGACCCGCCGAAAATGTTCGAATTGGGCCCCACACTTCCTAAAGCCGGCCCTGCCCTGGTGAATGCTGATCCAAACCCCTTGGATCTTAAAACAAGGAAGAATTACTCATTCTCCTTCTCTTCCCCCCCCCCCCCACCACCAATCCCTGGTGAGTCCAGATTCAACCCCTTTGGATCTAAAAAAATGGGAAAAAATCAATCAGGTTCTTAAAAAGAAGGCTTTTAATTCAAGAAAAGAAAGGTAAAAGAAAAAAAAACTTCTGGGAGATAGCATACAAGTTGATCTCATAGACAACAAATTTAAAACACAGGATGTTCCCTTGGTCAAAAGCCTTATTACACACAAGAATACCCAAATTTGATTATTCCCCTAATGCCAAGCCAAGTTACAAAAGGAAATAAACATAAACCTATTTATTCTTTTCTAAAACTTACTACTCTGATAATAAGGTGGTCCCTTAATCCTTTTCACTCGTCTGACACTGAAACTGACTAAACAAAGGAAAACTTCCCTCCTTCCTTTTGAAACATCTTGTTCCCCTTTGGTTCCCCTGGTCAGGTATCAGCTAGGCTAGGTGAACTTCTAAACCCTTTACAAGTAAAAGAGGTATTAACCCTTAACTATCTGTTTATGACAATTTCTACAAGTTATTACTAAAAGTTTTATTCTCTTAATAACAATGGAATATAAATATCATTTTTTTTAGCTCTAGTACTATATGAACTTGGCTTTATTATGGTATTTATCTGCTGGAGCTGTATTGATGTGAAAAAAAGCTGTTCAATAAGGGCTTTGTCTAACATCTGAGTTGTTACATTATTGGGTGAACAGTTTTTTAATATAGCAGACCTTAAGGTGGCCATCCTGCAGCAAAAAAACTTCAGGACCAGACTTCAAAGAGAAACTGCTGAGCTTCAGTTCATCTGCAAATTTGACACTATCAGCTCAGGATTAAACAAAGACTGTGAATGGCTTGCCAATTACAAAACCAGTTTCTCCTCCCTTGGTTTTCACACCTCAACTGCTAGAACAGGGCCTCATCCTCCTTGATTGAACTACCTCATTATCTCTAGCTTGCCTGCATATATATATATATACCTGCCCCTGGAAATTTCCACTAAATGCATCTGATGAAGTGGGTATTCACCCACGAAAGCTCATGCTCCAAAACTTCTGTTAGTCTATAAGGTGCCACAGGACTCTTTGCTGCTTTTACAGTTTTTTAATGGGATTTTCACAAGTGCTTGAGTAGGTTGTGCACCTGGGGCCAGAGTTTGAAACATGAGTTAAGCACATGGGGCCAGATTTTTTATTTAAGCACTCAGTAAGATTTTCAAAAGTATCTGGGGACTAGATTTACAAGAGGATTTAGGCATCTAACTGCCACTTTAGACACTAAAACCCAGAATCAGGCCTCACTGGGATTCTCAAACCCCCTGAGCAGCCACTGCCAAACATTATAGGGACCATTGCCTGGCACTATATTCTTGCACTGTAACCCTTCTGCTATCTGGAGTCAGTAACAACAAGGGCTGGGTTCAATGTCCAGGGTTCCCCTCACCAATATAACACAATGCCCCCTCCTGCCAGTAACCGGGAAATATTAAACACACACACACACACACACACACACACGGGTGCCTCTAGGAGGCAACACTTCCCCACTCACAAGTACTGAGTCTGTGTACAGCAGAGAAAAAATTAATGAAAAGGTGAAAGGAACCTGGCACCAGTTTGGGAAAACCTCAAAACCATGATTCAAATATATCCGACCATGAGCAAAACTCCCTCTCCAGGGGACTTTGAGCAGTGCCATTTGCCTCCATTTCTCACCTCATGGTGTGAAAAGACAACAGACAAAGGTCCCTTTAAGATGCCATTTCCCTCTCCCTCTACTGCCCTCCACTCACAGCTGCTGTGCTTGATCTGTGGAGATCCAGAGTTTAGAGGTGCATTCACATGAGTTCATATCCCAGCTGGGCAGTTGGAGGGTGGGGGAGTGAAATGTCCAGCAATGTCTTAGCTGCTGTCACCACTGAGTCCTCGTTCATCATGCCTTCATTCGCTCCATAGTGCCATCCTATGCTCTGTCACTGATGTACCTCCACACTCACTTTCCACTGACACCTGTCTCTCTACTGTGACCTCTGTGAGTAGGTCTCCTCTCCTGGGGTTTCACCCAGCTCTCAGTGATCTCAGTTCTCAGCCCGGAGAACCTTGCTGCTCGTGAAGGCTGGGCTATCTCCTTCACAGAACTGTTGTCCCACAGCCAATCTAAGCACGGAGGCCTGATTATCAGTGATTTCAGCTCTAGTGGTCACTTAACAAAACAAAACACTCTTAATGGAGCCTAATCAGCTCTGCCTTCAGCCAGGGGAGTGGAGCAGGTCAAACGGATCCTATGACTCTTAGGTAGAGCCCACACCACCATACAGAAACACCTGTCCCCACTCTCTCTCTCCCTTTTTCCATTGTGATCTGGCATCCGAGCCCCCTGCTTAGCGAGTTAAGTCCAGTTGAGCTACTCCAGTAGCCAGTCTGGACAGGCTAATCGCAGTTCTGCTTCCTTTTATTTGTACAATCAGAATAATAACATTTACTGAACCCCGCATTTGATACTAAAGTGATTTTTAACCCAACACCAGACAACACTGATCACTTTGGCAACACAACTCCGTCTGCTGAATCCCTATGCAGAGTAGTGGGTCTTCATGTAAACACAGTCTGATCATGAAGCCTTTTTCCTCCAGCTCAGGGAAGAGCTCATTCAGACTTTGCTTACTGTAGTAAAAATTCCCTAGCACATCTGCTGCTGCATCTGAGAGTGCACACTGCTGCTCCAGTCAAGGTGTCCAGAGCAATGCAAGAACTCGGAGGAGATAGATGTCCTATGTCTATGCCAACACTTTGTCTCCTCTTTCTTATCTCTCTCCATTTATCATTAGTCTAGGAAGAGTCTGTCTACAGTGCTGTGGGACTGTGACCAAAAAGACAGATAAAAGCAACTCCTTAGAGAGACAGACCCTGGTTTGCCAGATGTAGGAGTGGCTAATCACCCTGAATACTGTGCCTGGGTTTCTTTAAGCTGAGGTTGCAAGTGTGAGTCAGCACAGGAGTCAGAAGCAGCACTGCCAATCTTTGCTGTCTTTTTCTTTGTCTTTTCATGCATATTTCTCTTGTTTCAGGATCAGACTCCAACAACAGCAGATCATGGCCATCAAAACTGATGTTTTCTTTTTTCTAAGATAATCTTTAAGATCATTAAAAAAACAACCTCTAAACAGAAGATTTGCATGTGAAAGTCTCTATATATATAAAAGGAAAAAGAGTAAGGGAAATTGTTGCAATGAAATCCTTCTTTAATACAATATTTTAAATATATCTGAACTGTTTTTGTCTGTATGTTTCTTTTTCTGGGACTTTAATAAAAAGTTAAAAAAGAAATTCAATGATGGATGTTATAGTAAGTCAGTAGCAATAAATGGACATGAAACCCATGATCTCAGTGAATTTTTTTTAACTGTTGTAACAGTGAGAAGTGGTTTGGAAATTATTTTATACATTGTTGGGACTGAGACATTACCTTACTAACAATACTTGCCTTTTGAAAAAAAAAATTAGATGATAGAAATTTTTGTATTAAAAACTCTGATCTGAGTCCATGACACATGGACTGGAGACCTGCAGAAATCAACTAATATGTGTTTGAGACATTTCTGGGGTTTAATGTCTGCTAAGGAAATAAGAGAAAAAGTCAGTTTGATATTATTTATCATATTTACTCATGGAGGCAGAGAATGGATTATTGTGATTCTGTGAAACTGCATTTCCATAATGTGCTCCACAATGAACCAGATTTTTATCAGTATTTAAGCAGCTAAAGGGATGTCCTGGAGCACCTAACACGCACTGAAATCAATGTGTAGGTGCTTTTGAAAATCCTGCAGGGTCTCTAAAGACCTTTAAAATTGTAACCCAATATGACAGCCCAGCTAGTGTGACTAGTATATTCCATGGGACCTGATCCCCAGCTATTGCAAATCACCCACTGCAGTCAATGCAACATATTCCCACCTGGTGTAAAGCATTGCAGTTCTATTGAAGTAAATGGACCACAGTGAAAATTTATATCTAATGACGTTCAAAGTTTTGCAACTATTTACGACACCAGCGCACCTGGCTTAAAAGGAACAAGGCAGGTAATAATCAGGTTCACACTTCGAAAAATTAACTTTTTGTGGTGAATGGAAGGATTCTCTTCATGGCCACTTTGACCTCCTTATTGCGCAGACTGTAGATCACAGGGTTCAGGATGGGAGTGACTAGGGTGTACATTATGGCCACCATCTTGTTTTTATCCAGTGAGTTACTGGAGGTCGGCTGGATGTAGATGTAGATTATGGTGGAGTAGTATAAGGTGACCACAAACAGGTGAGAGGAGCAGGTGGAGAAGGCTCTCTGCTTCCCTTTGGAGCTCTGGATTTTCAGGATGGTGATGATAATGAAGCAATAGAACATGGTAGTCAGAAGGAAGTTCCCCATGGCCAGGAAGATGTCAGCCATGAACATCATGATTTCGTTGATGTAGGTGGAGCTGCATGACAGCGCCAGTATTGTTGGAAAGTCACAGAAGAAATGCTGGATGAGGTTGGGCCTGCAAAAATCCAGGCGCAGTACAAGCAACATGCTGACAAATGAATTGATGGTAGCCACAGCCCAGACACTGACTGCTAAACAGATACAAATTTCCTTTCTCATGAGTTTTACATAATGCAAAGGATAGCAAATGGCTGCATACCGGTCATATGACATGACAGTGAGCAGCAGAAGCTCTGTCCCCAGTGATGATGTTAAGACAAAGAGCTGGGTGATGCAGCCTCCAAAAGAGATGGTTTTCTTCTCCTGCATCAGGTTTTCCAGCATTTTAGGTACAACCGAGGAAGTGCACAAAATGTCAATCAGGGCTAAATTGGCAATGAAGAAGTACATGGGAGTGTGGAGAGGTGGGTGGATGACAATAGACACAATGATCAGGGAATTGCCCATGACGACAGCTATATAAATGCACAGGAATAGCCCAAACAACTGCCTCTGGTGGTGAGGATGGTCAAAGAGCCCCTGCATGATGAACTCGGTCACTCTGGTGTGGTTACTATGTTCCATTGCTTGAGTGTTCCTTCTATAGCAACAAAGATTAAAGTTTTGGTCAGATATTGCATCAGAAACTACAGCAATATGAAAAAAAAAAGAGGAGTCTTTGTGGCACCTTAGAGACTAACAAATTTATTTGGGCATAAGCTTTTGTGAGCTATAACCCACTTCTGGATATAAAATGGTTTCAGTACATATCACACATAAAATATAGAAAAAATACAAAAAAAAACCCCATAAATTTGTTAGTCTCTAAGGCGTCACAAGTATTCCTCATTGTTTTTGCTGATACAGACTAACACGGCTATCCCTATGAAACCAACATCAATATGTCAGCTAAAGCATTGAGAGGAGTCGATGGAGTGTGTATGTGTATTGGATAGATAGATAGATAGATAGATAGATAGATAGATAGATAGATAGATAGATAGATAGATAGATTAGACTGGTTGTATGGGGACAGATAGATATATCTCTTGTCATACTGTAAACACTTAACAGAGCATATACACTAACTAAACTACAATAAAATATATTAGCACAATATGCTGTCTCAGCTACTGAATCCATATTCTCCCAACATTTGAGTGGAAAAGGGAGAACATAACACACTTGATGTGCTCAATTACCCGTGCATGAAGTCATTTGGGCTTTTTACAAA
Organism: Gopherus flavomarginatus; assembly: GCF_025201925.1. Lineage (NCBI taxonomy): Eukaryota > Metazoa > Chordata > Testudines > Testudinidae > Gopherus > Gopherus flavomarginatus. The sequence continues at coordinate 14,762,075 of NC_066627.1, read as the reverse complement.
AACTGCATGTGATACGAGTTCACAATATGATCTTAAACATCATTGATACACCAATAGTCTTATTAATAACTAAGATTCCACTTTGCAAACTAATTTCACAAATTATATCTATTGGAATATAGGATGGTTTCAGTTCATATCACACATACAATATTCAAAAAATACAAAAACATAACATAATATGTATGTTTAGGTGACATCAGGATGCACAACAGTATGGACTTGATTTCGATTGAACTCATGCTAATCTAAATTGGGCATAACTCCCTTTCTGTCTATGGGGATGATTCTCCACTCACTGGAATTACACTGGTATAAAACTTGTGTAAGTTTTATACCAGTGCTCTCCAATATATGTGTGTGTGTGTTGCTTTAGTATTAGGAATGGTATTTGCATGATTGACAAGCCCTCTCTATTGCATTACTGTTAAGTCTCCATTTATTGTGTTCAGATGTCTCTAATCTTATTACTAGTTTATTGCTTCTACTGATTTTCCTCTCAGTCCTCCTGGAGTAAATCAGGAGTATGTCCTTTGAAGTCAAAGAAGTTACTGAATTATAAAAATGATGAAAACCAGAAGAGCCTCAAGGCCAACAAAACTGACTCAACATGAGATCATATTAGAGTCATTTCGAATCAGAGAATCATAGAACTGTAGGGTTAGGAGGCTAATTTAGTCTCCCCTCAGGCAAGATGCAGGCTTTGTTGTGTCTAAACCATCCAAGACAGGTGGCTCCAGCCTCTTTCTGAAATCCTCCAGAGAAGGCGCTTCCATGACTTCTAGGCATATGATGGTTTTTGTTTGTTTGTTTTGTTTTGTTTTTAAACATTGCATTACATTTCAAAATCAATTGCATACTTTTGAGGGCACAGACTATAAGTAGTCAATCCTCCACATCTCAGATCAGTGTTATAATATTTTAACCCCATAACTTAATCTCAGCTACAATTAAATACAGAGGAGCTTTCCTGATGTGTGTGAATTTACATCAGATTTCTATTGGTCAAACTGAGATCAACATTTGGTCCCTACAGTCATAAAAAAGTGGTGGAAAGCTGTATTCCTGCAAAGAACTTTTAGCCAAATAACAAAAAAAATACACAGAAATTAAATTTAGCTCAATTTTCCAATGAGTGTAAATGAATTAATCATTCCACTCACTGAATTTCACAAGGTCTCTTAGAAACTTTGAAATGCCAGCCTAAAAAGGTCAGAAAGCTTCGTTTAGAAACATGAATTATGAGAAAGGAAGAAAGCAAGCAAGCAAGAAGAATATTCTCACCTCCCATTCAATCCTCCAAAACAATGGATCAGGTTGTAATTTAAATGCAGAGACTGAATTATGACTCATTCATCTTCATATATAACAGCCTTCCGTTGGGAGATCTTGCATCCCTTGTGAATCTGGACACAAGTTAACTCTCAAACAAGGCCTCAAAGGAGAAGGTAAATGGGAGTCACCTAAATCAGTATGAATAAACTTTCCACATTTAGTTAGCAAAATTCCTTTAGATCTTATCTCCAAATATCTGTTCTACTGAATTGCCCAGGAGAAAGCATTTTTTTTTTATCAATGCATTTCTTTCTGAACATAGTGCTACCAACAGAGATGGATTCCATATTAATCAGTGAAGGTCAGTGGATAAAATCTCAAAGTGAAATCCTGGCCACATTAATGGAAGTCAATAGGAAGGCTGACCTTGGCTTCAGTGGGGTCTGGATTTCACATTCAGACTTCTACTATCAGTGATCCTTAGTCCTGAATCATCTGAACTCACTCTCTGTGTTAAATGCCTCTACTCTACAAGGAGTAATGGTCTCAAGTTGCAGTGAGGGAGGTTTAGGTTGGATATTAGGAAAAACCTTTTCACTAAGAGCGCTGGTGAAGCACTGGAATGGGTTACCTAGGGAGGTTGTGAAATCTCCTTCCTTAGACGTTTGTAAGGTCAGGCTTGACAAAGCCCTGGCTGAGATGATTTAGTTGGGAATTGATCCTGCTTTGAGCAGGGAGTTGGACTAGAAGACCTCCTGAGGTCCCTTCCAACCCTAATTTTCTATGATTCTATGACTTCACTAATATAATTATCAGGCCTACTTCTGAGAACTTTGAGTAGTGTCTTCTCTGTTGGTCCTGTTAAGTTGATGGGGTAGCTCTCCATCAGGTGTAAAACAGCATAGCTCTATCACAGTCAATGAGACAGATCCAGAGCTAGTGGAAATCAGGCTTGTTTCAACAAAGTCAACAGGCCAGATTCCCAGCTGATTGAACCAGCCTATCTGCATCAAAGTAAATAGTGTTAATGAGCAAAGCTCGGTTGATTTTGCTCTGTTTTACAACACTTGAGGATTGAATGGAGCTACACAGGTGTCACTTCACCCAATCTCTGAAGGTAGTGTTGTTGATAATATGTGAATGAGAGCCAAATCTGAGTCACAGAATAATCCTATGTAGGAAAAAAACCCATATTGAATTTCAGATGAGAGAGATATTTCAGGGGTTGCAGTTACATAGGGGAAAATCTTTTAAATTATATAGACCCCATTACTGCCAAGCACTTAAGCACATGCTTGATTCTCAGCTTATGAGTCATCTTATTGATTTAAATTGAGTACTCACATGCTTAAAAGAGAAGCAGATAAGCTCTTGGATCAAGGCTACAACTGTGTCATTTGTGTCAATTAAGCAAAATGGATCCTCAGAAAAAAAAATTACATGGACTTTCATTAAAATATTTTTTTTTAACTGAAGTCCCTGACTGTCCCTGGGTCAGACTGATTGTTTGGCTTAATGATTGCACTAGTAGTTATCCCAGCTGATTGACAGGAAAAGGTAGTACTGTATATCATCTGTAATGGAGATTGCAATAAATTGTGGTATCCTTCAGACTTATTTTGAATAAATAGAGATTTCCTTTTTATCTTTACTTTATGAAGGATCCATGCTTGGTTTATACATCACTACAGAGTCATGGTCCCAGGCCTGTCATTATGGCTGTAATCAAGGATTATAGATGAATAGATTACAAGATCAGAAGGGATCCCTGTGATAATCTATTCTGACCTTTTGTATAGCAAAGGCCAGAGAACTTCCTTGAACTAATCCCTAGAGCAGATGTTTTAAACCAAAATATCAAATCTTGAGTTAAAAATTGTCGGTGATGGTGAATCCACCACAATCCTAGGAAAATTTTTCCGATGGTTAATTACTCTCATTGTTTAAAATGTTCACAATCAGAATTTGTCAAGCTTCAACTTCCAGCCAATGGGTCACATTATAACATTGTATTTTAGACTGAAGAGCCCATTATTAAAAATTTATTCCACGCGTAGGTACTTGTAGATCATGGGTTCTCAAACTGGGGGTTGGGATCCCTCAGGGGATCGTGAGCAGGACCGGTTCAGGTATGTTTCATGCCCTAGGTGAAACTTCCACCTTGCGCCCTTCCCCATTCCCCTGCCCTGAGGCACCCTCCGCCCCATGGCAGCTCCCTCCCTCCGCCCTGAGGTGCACCCCCTGCGGCAACTCCCCATCCCCCATCCTCCGCCCTGAGGCACTCATCCCCGCACCAGCTCACCCCAGCCCAGCCTTTTCCCCGACCACACCATGGCTGCTTCACTTGTCCCGCCTCCAGGCTTGAGGCGCCTAAGCTGATTGGTGCCACAAGCCTGGGAGGAGGGAGAAGTGAAGCAGCCACCGCGTGCTCAGGGAAGAGGCGGGGCAGTGGTGAGCTAGGGTGAGGAGTTCCCCTTCGTGCCACCTCCCCTCGCTTACTTGCTGCAGGCGGCCCTCCCCTTATTCCCCTGGCCCAGCTCCCTCCACCTAAATTCTGACAGTGCCGCCACAGTCACTGCTGAAGAAAATGCAGCCCCTCAAATCCTAGCGCGCTAGGTGACCGCCTGAATGTTTGCACCGGCCCTGATCATGAGGTCATTTGGTGGTGGGTCTAGAGCTTTCACCATCCACCTCAAACCTCACTTTTCCTCCAGCATTTTTAATGGTCTCAAATATACAAAAAAATGTTTTTCATTTATAAGGGAGGTTGCACTCAGAGCCTTGCTATGTGAAAGGGGTCCCCAGTACAAAAATTTGAGAACCACTTTTATAGACTGTAATCCAGTCACCCCTTAACCTTTTATTTGTTAAGATAAATCTGGGATCGGCAACCTTTGACAAGCGGTTCACCAAGGTAAGCACCCTGGCTGGCTGGGCTTGGTTGTTTAACTGCTGGGTACGCACGTTCAGGTGATCGTGGATCGCACTGGCAGCAGTTCGCCGCTCCAGGCCAATGGGGGCTGCGGGAAGCAGCGGCCTGCACATCCCTTGGCCTGCGCCACTTCCCACAGCCCCCATTGGCCTGTAACAGCGAACCGTGGACAGTGGGAGCCATGATCGGCCAAACCTGAGCATGCGGCAGGTAAACAACCAGGCCTGGCCCTCCAGGTGCTTACCCTTGCGATCCATATGCGAAAGATTGCCAATCCCTGAGCTAAATAAGTGGAACTCCTTGAGTCTATCACTACAAGGCATATTCCCTTATTCTTTAATCATTTTTGTGCCTCTTCTCTGAACCCACTCCAATTTATCAACATCCTTCATGAATTGCGGGCACAAGAACTGGACATGATATTTCATCTGAAGATACACCAGTGCAAAATACGGAGATAAAATAACTTGTCTACAGCTGCTTGAGATCCCCCTGTTTATGCATCCAAGGATTACATTAGTCCTTTTGGATATACCACAACCCTGCGTGCTCATATTCAGCTATTTACCAACCAAATCATTTTCAGAGTCATTACTTGCAAGGATATAGTCCCACATCTTGCAAGTATGGCCGACATTCATCATTCCTAATGTATACATTTACATCTAGCCATATTAAAAATCATATTATTTGCTTGCTCCCAGTTTACCAAGAGATCCAGATCACTCAGTATCAGTGACCCATCCTCTTCATTATTTACCATTCTCCTAAATGTTGTGTCATCTGAAAATAAATGTTGATTTTATGTTTTTTTCTAGGTCGTTAACAAAAATGTGAAATAGCTTAGGAACGAGATCCCAGGGGGCCCCTCTAAAAATGTATCCGTTTGATAATTATTCCCTTTTTATGTTTATATTTTTAGACCTCAGTTAGCCAACATTTATTCAATTTAATATGTGGCACTCTTCTGCCAAGTGAAGTCAGCAACAACAATGGTCATGTTCTACACCCAGGGTCCCTCTCACCAACATATCACACACTCCCCACACAGTAACCAGGGAATATTAAACAACCCTTCTCTGTGTGCTTCTAGCCAGCAACACTTCTCCACTCACAAACGCTGAGCCTGTGTACAGCAGAGAAAACTTTTAATGAAAAGAAGGAAGGTATCTGGCACCAATTTGGGAAAACCCCACAACCATGATTCAAATATATCTGACCATGAGCAAAACTCCCTCTCCAGGGGACTTTGGGCATTGTCATTTGCCTCTGTTTCTCACCTTACAGTGTGGAAAACCAACAAACAAAGGTCCCTTTAAGATGCCACTCCCCTCTCCCTCCACTGCCCCCCATTCACAGCTGCTGTGCTTGACCAGCAGAGACCCAGAGTTCAGAGGTGCATTCACGTGAGTTCACCTCCCAGCTGTGGAGGAGGTGGGAAGAAATGCCCAGCAATGTCTTAGTTGCCACCGCCAATGCAACTGACACAACTGATGCTATGCACTCTGCCTTGCTGCCTGCTGCCACCGCTGTGCCCTCATTTGTGCTGCTGCTGTCTTTCGTCGTACGACTGCTCATTTAATCGTGCTGTCATATGCTCCTTCACCCATGTCCCTATGCCCTCACTTTCTGCTGACACCTGTCTCTTTACTGTTCCCTCTGCGACTTGGTCACTTGGGGTTCCACTCAGCTTTCAGTAATTTCAGCTCTCAGTGAGGGAACCTCTCTGCTAGGGCAGGCTGGGCCGTCTCTTTGACAGAAATACTGTCCCAAAGCAGATCTAAGCACTTTGACGTGATTATCAGTGATTTCAGCTCTAGTGGTCACTTAACAAAACAAAACACTTTCTACAGAGCCTAATCAGCTCTGCCTTTAGACAGGGGAGAGGAGGAGGTCAAATGGTGCCTATGACTCTAAGGTGGAGCTCATACCACCATGCAGAACCACCTGTCCCCACTCTCTCTCCCTTTCTCCACTGCAATCTTGCATCCGAGCCCTCTGTTTAGTGAATTCAGTCCAGTTGAGGGTGACCCCCTCCATCAGGACAAGAAAAGTACAGTTCTACTCCTCTTTACTTGTGCAGTTAGGATAACAACATTTACTGAACCCTGCATTCAATGTTTTTTTTTTAATTATTAAATCCAAGGTTTAAAAAAAAGTATGCAATACATAGGTTGAGAGAAGAGTGTCTGGACATCTGGGTATAGTGCTTAGATTATCCACAAATGTAAGTGTATTGAAATCATTAGTTCCATGAAAATTTACACCACCTTTGGACTTGGCCTACAAGGGACAAGGCAGGTGAGAATGAGGTTCACTCTCTGAAAAATTATTGTTTTGCGGTAAATGAAAGGATTTTCCTGATTGCGACTTTGACCTCCTCATTGCGCATACTGTAGATCACAGGGTTCAGGATGGGAGTGACTAGGGTATACATAATGGCCACCATCTTGTTTTTATCCAACGAGTAACTGGAGGTCAGCTGGATGTAGGTGTAGATGGTGGTGGAGTAGTACAAGGTGACCACAAGCAGGTGGAAGGAGCAGGCGGAGAAGGCTCTCTTCTTCCCTTTGGAGCTCTGGATTTTCAGGATGGTGATGATAATGAAGCTATAGGACTTGGTGGTCAGCAAGAAGTTCCCCGTGGCCAGGAAGATGTCAGCCATGAACATTATGATTTCGTTGACATAGATGGAGCTGTAGGAAAGCACCAGTATTGTTGGGAACTCACAGAAGAAATGCTGGATTAAGTTAGGCCCTCAAAAATCCAGGCCCAGCACAAGCAATATATTGACAAATGAACTGATGGTACAAACAGCCCAGACACTGACTGCTAAATGGATACAAATTTCCTTACTCATGAGTTTTACATAATGCAAGAGGTGGCAAATGACTGGTCATATCACATGACAGTGAGCAGCAGAACCTCCGTCACCAATGGCGATGTAAAGACAAAGAGCTAGGTGATGCAGCCTCCAAAGGAGATGGTTTTCTTCTCCTGCATCAGGTTTTCCAGCATTTTAGGTACAACTGAGGAAGTGCACAAAATATCAACTAGGGCTAAATTGGCGATGAAGAAGTACATGGATGTATGGAGAGGTGGGTGAATGACAATAGACACAATGATCAGGGAATTGCCCATGACGACAGCTGTATAAAGGCACAGGAATAGCCCAAGGGACTGCCCCTGGTGGTGAGGATGATCAAAGAGCCACTGCATGATGAACTTGGTCACTCTGGTGTGGTTACTACTTTCCATTGCTTGAGTGTTCCTTCTATAGCAACAAAGGTTAAAGTTTTGGTCAGATATTGCATCGGAAACTACAGCAATAATGTGACTGAAGCATCTAGATGGACCCATGGGAGGGGGATTTATGGGGATAGAGTGAGAGAGAGAGAGAGAAAGAGAGAGAGAGAGATCTTTCATGCTGATCTAGATATTTCACACAATATATAAACAAACTGAGCTGCATTAAAATATATTAGCACATTAAAGTGTCTCTGCTACTGAATATATAATCTCCCGACATTTGACTGTGGAAAGGGGGAAATAACACCCTGGTGTTCTCAAGTAGAGGCACATAGAATCAGTTCGACTATTTACTTAAACTATGAGTGTTAGGTGTCCACAGTATGATCTCAAGACATCATTCTTTCACCAGTAGTCTTATTAGTAACCAATATTCCACTTTGTACTCTAATACATCTGTCGCGGTCTGAATATTTTCAGTATGTATAACATAAAATGTATACAATACAAAACTCAACAGAGTTATACATATATGTAAGTGGAATGAAGATGCACAAAAGGCAGGATTTGATTTCCTTTTAACTCATTCTGGTGTAAATCAGACATAACTCCATTGCAATAAAGGAGGCTAATTCTCCACTCATTGGAGATGCACTGCCATACAGCTAGAGACAATGAGAAGGGAATCAAGCCTCTCATAGTTCATTTTTGCGATAATCTATGTGTCAATAGACAAAAGTTGCTTCACTATTAGGAATAGTGTTAACGTGATTTCACAAGCAATCTCTGCTGTATTACAGATAAGTTTCCCTGCTTTGTCTTCAAGTGCCTCTAGTCTTATTACTTCTTTACAGCTTTTGCTGATTTTCCTCACACTTCTACTGGAGTAAATCAGGAGTATCTCCTTTAAAATCAATAGAGTTACTCAAGTGTAAAAATCATGAAAAAAAGAAAAGTACCAGACCCAGCAAATCTAATTATGAGATCATATTAGAGCAATTTTTCATGTATCATATTAGAGCATTTTGTAAAATATGTTGTCAAGCTTTGCATCACATCCCAAATTCAGTTGCAAACTTTTGAGGAAACAGACAAAAGGTTGTGAGTCTTGTACCCCTTTCATAAGTGTCACAATATTGTAACTCTACTGGCTTTAGACTTGAGTACAGTTAGGTTAAAAAGAATTGCAATGATGTATGTGAATTTAAATCAGATTTTTTTTGGTCAAATGGAGATCAGAATCCAGTTCAAGATATATAAACAGAGTTGTAGGAATGTGTATTTCTGCAAAGCACATTTAGACAAATGACAGAAAATATAATATAGCACATAAATTAAATTTGCTTGACTTTCAAAAGCATATAAATGAATTAATAACTTAACTCTTATTGAATTTCATAGGAAGTTGGTGCTTAACACATCTAGGAGCCTTTGAAAATATCATTCTTAAGAAGAAAACTTGATTTAGAAAGAAAGAAAGAAAGAAATTCTTACTGCTCATTCAATCTTCAAATACAGTAAACCAAACAGCAATTGAAATACAGACTCTGAATGAGATATGGCTTGTTGAAGATGATTGTTGTGACTAGAGAGTAGGTTTTTGTAGTGAAATCTTGCATCCTTTGTGAATTTGGCAAAGATTTAACTCTCAAACAAGTCCCTGAAGCAGAAGGTAAATGGGAATCACACCAAAGAGTAGAAATGAGAACCACATTTGATTTACAGGTGTCAAGGCTGATTCCCCACTGTAACACCTTGAATGCAGGCAGACAGTGGGGGCCTGCAAGGATTCTAAAAATTAACACTGGCCACTCCAGGGCCTGTATTAAACTCCCGAGGTTACAGCTTTTCTCTGACCTTGGATTGGTAGATGCTGCCACCACTCAAATACACAACCCCTTTGAGAGCCCACGAAGGTGCACTTGGGAATTCCTCCCTGTGGGGTGCCCTCAAGCCCTTTCACCCCCCTATCAGAGAAGAGCTGAGAAAGAAAAACAAAGGAGATCAGCTGTTGCCATCAGCTAATTAAAGGATGTGCACAAACTTCTTAGAACACAAAAATCCAATTCTGTTCTTAAAAAAGGTAAATTTTATTAATTAAAAAAAAGGACAATATATCTGGAAACTCAGTCTATTGCTAGATTTAAAAAAAAAGAACTATAAGGAGTAAACACCAAGAATAGCTTTCTTGAGTCAGTTTATAGGTTAAAAGCAAAAGAAAACACCTGGGTTAGCACCGAGGAATCCATAATCCATAAAGAAAAATACACCTTATCGAGTCTCCATAGCTATTTCCTTATCTACTTACATATCCGGGGATTTAAATGAGTAATTTCCAGGTATGATACTGATGATTTTTTTCATACCTGACCCAAGCCTCTTACAGCACAGCTGTGCCCTGTCTGCCTCTCCCCGGAGAACAACAACAGACAGAAAAAAAGGAGAGTCTTTCCTCAATTTTAAAAAAGTTGTAGCCTTCTCATTGACTCTTTTGGCCAGGTGCCCACTCATTTCCTTTTACTTATGCATTGCACTGAGATTTTTTTGACACCTTACAGGTAGAGCAATTTGAGACCAGATACTGAGAGGGATTTTATAGCTACAGGCTGGCTAGTGTCCATAAAAGTCAGCTACCCCCCACTTCATTTATCAGAACAGGATAATCCTGTATAGGAAGGAAAACCCATATTGAAATTGAACAGATCAACTGTTGGATCAAGAGCATAGATGTGACCCAGAGTTATGTTATCATCACACTTATGGAGGCCTGTCATAAACAGATAGTTAAAAGTTAATGTCTCTTTTACCTGTAAAGGGTTACAAGCAGTGAACCTGGACCATCTGACCAGAGGACCAATCAGAAGACAAGATACTTTCAAATCTCGATGGAGGGAAGTCTTTTTTTTGTGTTGTTTGTTTGTCCGTTGTTCTCTCTGGGTTCTGAGAGTGACCAGACGTACCTACAGGCTCTCTAATTTTCTGTTCAAGTAGTAAGTACAAGTAGAAAGACGGTTTAGTCTTTTTGATTGTTTTCTTTATTTGCAAATGTGTATTTTGCTGGAAGGATTTTAATTTGTATTTGTGCTGGGGGGAAGGCTTCTCTCTAGTGTCTATAAGCTGTAAGACCCTGTAACATTTACCATCTTAATTACAGAGACAACTTTTACTTTTTTCTTTCTTTTATTAAAAGCTTTTCTTTTTTAAGACCTGATTGATTTTTTCCCCTTGTTGAGGCTCAAGGGAATTTAGTCTGTACTCACTAGGGAATTGGTGGGAGAAAGGGAGAGAGAAGGGAGGGGGGAAGGTGGAATTCCTCTGGTTTTAGATTCACCGAGCTTGAATCTGTATTACCTCTTGGGGAGGGGAAAAGAGGAGGGGGGAAGATGCATTCCTCTCTGTTTTAAGATTCAAGTAGTTTGACTCACAGTGATCTTCCAGGGTAACCCAGGGAGGGAAAGCCTGGGAGAGGCAATGGTGGCAGAAAGGGTTTAGTTTCCTTGTGTAAGATCCAGGGGGTCTGGGTCTTGGGGTCCCCTGGAAGGTTTTGGGGGGACCAGAGTGTACCAAGCACTGCAAGTCCTGGTTGGTGGCAACACTACAAGATCTAAGCTGGTAATTAAGCTTAGGGGGATTCATGCTGGTTGTGATGTTATTGATATAAACTGGGACCATATAGAACATGGGTTGCAACGAAGGTCCTGTAGTGGCACCAAATCCTATGTAAAGGGGGTCATATAAGGTGTCTAAGACCAAGTTGTGAGTTACTGGTTATGATTATTTTGTCTGTATGTCTGTATCATTTTGTAGTTGAAGTTATAAGTATTGGCTCTATACTGTCTATATTTCAAACTTGTGCTGTGTTACTGGGAAAGAGCCTAGACAAGTGGGTGTTAGCTCTGCTTAGCCTGCTTGACGGCCCATTAAGGACCATCAGCTACACAACTGACCCATTGAGAGGAGGCAGATATGCCTTGTGACTCAGCAGGGTGTGCAGAAACTGGCCCATGTGACTGCAAACTCCATTTTGCTGTAATTTTCCACAATAAGAACAAAGAAGTGTTCTTACACCTGGAAGTGCCTGTTATAAGGCTGATTCCTCATCTCCATCTTGTCTTGAATCCTGCTTCCTACCTCTGGAGGGACTTTGCTACAAGCTGAAGCTCTACACAAGGGACTGATGACCCATCCCAATGGGGCATGTTCTCCAGAGACTTGATTTGAACCTGCAGTTTACTCCAACACTGCTACAAGCCTGAACTAAGAACTTTGCCATTACCTTCCATTTAAGCAATTCTAGCTCTCATCTCTATCTTTTTCCTTTTATGAATAAACCTTTAGATTTTAGATTCTAAAGGATTGGCAACAGCGTGATTTGTGGGTAAGATTTGATGTGTATATTGACCTGGGTCTGGGGCTTGGTCCTTTGGGATCGAGAGAACCTTTTCCTTTTACTGGGGTGTTGGTTTTCAAAACCATTCATCCCCAGTACGGGTGGCACTGGTGGTGATACTGGAAGACTGGAGTGTCTAAGGAAATTGCTTGTGTGACTCGTGGTTAGCCAGTGGGGTGAAACTGAAGTCATTTTTGTCTGGCTGGTTTGGTTTGCCTTAGAGGTGGAAAAACCCCAGCCTAGGGCTGTAACTGCCCTGTTTAAGCAATTGGTCCTGAATTGGCATTCTCAGTTGGGTCCCGCCAGAACCACTTCGTCACACTGGTATCCCATCTTTTGGACGCTAAGGTTCAGAGTGGGGGCTATACCATGACAAGGCCCATTGCATCAATTACACAAAGTGGATTTTCTGAAAAAAAAAAGACATTGTCTTTCTTCAATACTTTCTTTGAAAAGCCATCTCGTCTTGGACATTTGTTCAACCTCACAGTATGAGTGCTTATTGTACCTTGATGACCAGAATGTACAGTTCTAACAATTCTTCTAATAAGTAATATTTTTTAAACTCCATCAAATATTCACTCATAGAGTTTAAGGCCAGAAGGAACAATTAAATCATCTAGTTTGCTCTCTTGTATATCACAGGCATGATAATTTCAACCAGTTACACTTGTATTGAGCCCTATAGCTTGTATTTGGATAAAGCATCTTTCAGAAAGTGCTCCAGTCTGAATTTGATGCCATGAAGAGAATCCACCACTTCTCTGGGAATTTGTTCCATCAATTAGTCACTCTCAGTGTTAAAAATGTCTGCTTTATTTCTAATTTTAATTGTGGTGGCTTTAGTTTCCAGCCATTGATTCTTGTTATCTGTTTCTCTGTTAAAGAGCCCTGAGTTATAACTTGGCCATATATGACCCCGATTGGCAACCTGTGTGTGACAAATAGACACATCAGTAGTAGTAGGATTTTATGTTTGTATTTTGTATAATTTAAAATAAAGGATAAAGAATAATAATGTAGCATGGTGTGTGATTTAACCATATCCTGCCAGCCACCCTTTTTCAACAGCAGAAGGGAATGGCCTAATGGGCTATTGGTAGGGATGCATCAGCCAGATCTGTGTCTGGGATGAGTTCAAGGCAGTAACAGACCTTTTAGGGTCACCACTTTGTAGTAGGTTTAGCATTTTAAAATAAGTAAAAGAATAATCACTTCTGGGCCTCAATCTGGGCCTCAATCTGGGCCTGTATTCCTTTGTCTTTTAAGTCTAGGGCTCTTTTATGGGCAGCCTCCTAGCATTTTGCCTTCTCCCTCTCCTCCACATCCAACTCAAAGTGCTTTAAGGTCATTTGTCTTTCAGGTTCTTCCTCTCTTTTCTCAGCTTCCAATCTGGCTAAATCTAGTTTCTTTTGGACCTCCCTTTGTTGGGTCTAAACTTTTGGTGAACTTTGGGGAGCCAAAACACACCCAGACTGACTGTCTCTGCATAATCCTTCCTGAACCCTTTTGAACAAAGCACTGACCTGCAAACTACTCATGACACCCCCTTTCCCTAGTAGCCATTAGCCTTTATCTCTATGCATTTACTTGTTAACTTGCTTTTCCTGTAAAATCTTGATTAATTATGCATGACCATTATCTTTTGTTAATCACTTTGTTTACTTCTGTGTATAAATATTGATGCTCACCCCTAATAAAGGGGCCACACTTAATCTAAAGCTTTTTAGAGCTAAGGATAGTGTGAGCCCGTTGATCAACGCATTGGTGTCTGGTCTCTGACAGAATTGTGTGCCCCATACCAACTCCGCACGAACTCGGGTGCTGGAGAGGTGAGTGAGGACTTGCTTTATTACCTAACACCTTTCTATCATCCTAGCCTTCCTGCTTTTAGCCTAGCCTAACATGAAAGCTAGAAAGAAAAAAAAAAGCTTGTGAATTCCCTTGCAGGACTTAACTACTCTGCCTCCAGGCAAAGAAGAAAAAAAATCCAGCTGCTCTCAGCTTAAAAAAAAAACAAAAACAAAAAGACCTTCACTGGTTTTCAATCAGCCAAAAGAAAAAAAAAAGGGGTTTAAAATCCTCTGGTCTGTGCTTCTGGTTCAAATTTATCTCACCACTGCCACCATGTCAGGGTTCCCTCCCTACTCTGTACTTTGGGGTACAGATGTGGGGACCAGCATGAAAGATCTCCTAAACTTATATTCCACCAGCTTAGGTTAAAAACTTTCCCAAGGCACAAATTCCTTTCCTTGTCCTTGGACGGTACTGCTGCCACCACCAAGTGATTTAAACAAACATTCAGGGAGAGGGAGCCCTATCCCCCTGCAAATATCCCCCAAGCCCCTTCAACCCCTTTCCTGCAGAGGCTTGAGAATAACATACAAACCAAATAGGTTAACAGGTGAGAGCAGACCAGACCCTTGGGTTTTTAGGACACTCGAAACCAATTAGGTTTTTAAAAGAAGCAATTTATTTTTAAGAAAAAAGTAACAGAATCACACTTGCAAAGTCAGGATGGAAGGTAACTTTACAGGGTAATGAAGATTTCAAACACAGAGGACTCCCCTCTGGGCTTAACTTTACAGTTACAAAAATCAGGATAAAACTCCCTCTTAGCATAAGGGAAATTTGCAACCTAAAACAAAAGAGAATCTAATGCATTTGCTTGCTATTACTTACAATTTTTGTAATTTTATATTTATCATTTCAGAAGGAGCTGGATTACCTGCTTGATCCTGGTTACCTGGTACAAGGTGAAGAAAAGAGCTGTAATATAACCGAGTATAAATATTTTCAATGGCTCAAACAGGTACAGTAAGATAAAACCACCCTCCAATATAGGGTTAACCAGGCCATTAAACACATGAACAACAAAATTCAGAAACAAAGGCCCATAAAAGCAGACCTGTGAGAAACGGGACCAATTTATGTACCTTAAAATGGGAAAAAGCGGTCACTCGCTGGAATCAAAGTGGATAGGCCCTTGCTCCATAGTGGACCACCTTAGCTGATTGATATACTACACTGAAAAACTGAAATGGGTAAATTCTTCACAAATTCATCTGTTTACATATATAATGATGTTTGAAATCTTTGAAGAAAAGAACATCTCAGAACCTGAGCATGAGGTGCTGCTTAAGCACCACCATTCTAATCCATGGAAAATGAGACTCCAGCATTAGGTCTGTCTTCATCTGCTTCTGGGAACTTTTAGTGCCCAGATAATTAGAGCAATCATGGGAGAAGATGCAGCCCTCTACATAAGCCAATATTTAAGGAATAATTCACTCCCCACCAGCCAATCAAAGTCCTGGATAAAACACATTGACACTCTAATGGACGACCAAAACGAGATGTAGTAGACATCATATTAGGAGAAGTTGCTTTTGGAGCAGGAATTATGAATACTGTGGACCTGGAGGTAATTGAGAATAAGTTCCTTGTCCCAAGTGAAAGATAGTCTCATTCACAAGCAGGCAGATATAAGTATGGATTTGGTACAAATAGGTCTGGGGAAACCAAAAAACAATATGGAATATGTGGTGGTAGGTGAACATCATTTCCTGGCTGCTGTATAAGCAACAAACAAAACTAAGAAATAAAACTGCCTTGGCCACAGGAAGTATTGAGATGTAATTTCTCAGTTTAGCAAAACTTGAACACAAAATGTTTTGGGTAATACCTTGGAATGTTTGAGTATTAACGCAACTTTTAAAACATCAGAAGACGTCCTTGTTTGACACCCACAAATATGAATGGATGCAATATGTCTCCAGCATGGTTAAGCCTGATTTGATATATTGTTAAAATTGCTCACCAACATTTCATGGAGACAGAAATATGGAAAGTAAGCCCACTCCCAAAATTGACCATGGGTTCTGGGTCAGTGGATCCCATGTGCTTCTAAAGCTAACTTGGTCTGGGTGGAGTCTGGTCACTGTTCCTGTTCCACACTCCCAGGTTCTGACCCCTGGTATCCTGTTGCCTCCTGAATCTGGAATAAGTGTCCCAGATTCCCTGAGCTACTCTATTTGTTTACACGCACTCCCCAAGAGTTCCATCCCACCATGGTCTCTCTGAGCAACTTGTTTAAACCCGTCAGGGACAGCATGGCAGGAAAGCAAGGCCATGCGGAGGGATTTCTTAACCAGACTGTAGCAGGGTGGCCACCTGCTATAACCCTGAAGGGCTCAAAATCAGACCTGGTTGAGGGCTGAGGCTGGGAGAGGATTGCTACTAGGAAAAGCAGCAAGCCTTGGCGGATTGGGGAACCAGCCACAGATGCGGTCATGCCCTAATCAGGGCCCAGCTGGCCCTTATAAGAGGGCAGTGGGCCAGGAGCATAAAAAAGGAGTCTCTCTCTGTCTCTAGAGAGAGAAGGGTTTGGGTGGTGGGAAGCTGAACCAAGTACCTAAAGTGGCGCCATGCTGGGGAAAGGTCAGAGGAGCTGGAGAGCTCTGGCCTGGAAAACCCCAGGCTGCAGGCCTAGTTAAAGGCCTACAAAAGGGTGCTGGGACTGCAGACAGGCAGCCAGAGATAGGCAAAGGCAGCAGTTCTTAACTTCCTTGCCTATGATGAGTGGTTTACAGACTGAAGTCTGCCCCAGGGAGCGGGGGCTAGATGATGACTGGCACTAGCCACTGAGGCAAAGTGGAGATAGGCGGACAGGGGTTCCCCAGGGAGGGGAGACCCAGACCTGTGAAGATACTGCCAGGGGGAAGCACCCTGGACTGAGTGACTGGGGCCCAGCAGGACAGTGGGAAACCAGGTTGCAGAGTTCTGGAGATGCTAATTCCCTGGATTACCAGCAGGTGGCGCCACAGGGGTGAGTCCCACCCCGCCCCACAGACTCACTTCACTCTTAAAAGCACTCAAGAGTTTTAATAAAAAGATCTCGGTCTGATCTCACCCCTCCTGGGAGTCTGAGGTTTGGAAGTAACTGAGCCCAAGCACAGTCCTTCCTCTTCTGTCCCTCCTTCTCTTCCGGCTTAGATGATGTGATGGGCAGCTCCCCGATCACAGCATTTTGCTGCTCCTACATAGGGGTGATAGATATGGCAATTTCCTGCAGTATCCTGAAAAACCTGATTACATTGTGTTTAAGTCTCTTTGGCATCCATTGCATTAAAAGCAAAGGTGATGGATTGTTGTGAGTCTCAGGAAGTATTATGAACCTCAGTGGACAAGAATGGACTTTTGAACAAACCGTATGAAATTATTTCCCTTGGGAATCTCTAGGGGGAGGTGACTGCAAATTTTTGCCTCTGGTTGTGCAAAACCCCAGCCTTTTGAAGCTGCTTCCTGAGGAAATGACCATTCCCTGCTGATTACGTCTTCCCATAATCTGAAAATCGAAGGCCCACGCTGTGTAAAGGAAAGTCTGACCTATGCATGCAGGTTCTTGTTCTGAGATAAAGCTGCTATGAACTTGTTACCAGAGAAAAACCTCTAGATGGAGTTTGAAGGACTGAGGTGGGGTTATCCCTGGTTGGCTCATTAGCATCTGTGTAGGTTCTTTTATTGTTTTAAGATGTTTCCTCTGTAATGATTTCACCTGAACAATAAATGCTTCCGCTTAGAAAGGGCTGTGTGGTAATTTATGACTATGGGCATTTACAGGCCTTTTAGGGTTTGCTGGAAATAACACAGGAGAGTAAGGGCATTTTGCAGCCTGGAAAAACCCTGGTCAAGAGGGACAGATATTTTGAAGAGTGGTGTCTTTCCCTTGATAAACTAGTAAATGTCTATCAGTTATTATTAAAAGTTTTTATCTCAATAAAAATGGAAGATAAATATCTTTTTTTAGCTCTAGTACTATATGAACTTGGCTTTATTATGATACTTAGCTGCTGGAGCTGTATTGAAGTGAAAAACAGCTGTTCAAGGAGGACTTTGTCTAATATCTGAGTTGTTACACTAATGGGTGAACAGTTTTTTTTTTTTTTGTTTTGTTTTTTATGGGATATTCACAAATGCTTGAGCGGGTTGTGCACCTGGGGCCAGAGTTTGAAACATGAGTTAAGCGCATGGGGCCAGGTTTTTTATTTAAGCACTCAGTAAGATTTTCAAAAGTATCTGGGGACTAGATTTACAAGAGGATTTAGGCATCTAACTGGCAATTTAAGGCACCTAAATCCCAGAATCAGGCCTCACTGGGATTCACAAACCCCCTGAGCAACCACCGCCAAACACTACAGAGACCTTTGCCTGGCACTATGTTTTTGCACTGTAACTCTTCTGCTATCTGGACTTTGGACACAGCAACAACAAGGGTGGGTTCAATGTCCAGGGTCCCTCTCACCAATATAACACAACTCCCCCTCCCCCCAGTAACCGGGGAATATTAAACACACACACACACACATGTGCCTCTAGGAGGCAACACTTCCCCACTCACAAGTACTGAGTCTGTATACAGCAGAGAAAAATTTAAAGAAAAGAGAAAAGGAACCTGGCACCAGTTTGGGAAAACCCCAAAACCATGATTCATATATATTCAACCATGAGCAAAACTCCCTCTCTAGGGGACCTTGAGCAGTGTCGTTTGCCTCCATATCTCTCACTTCATGGTGTGAAAAGTCAACAGACAAAGGTCCCTTTAAGATGCCACATCCCTCTCCCTCTACTACGCCCCCCCCCCCATTGACAGCTGCTGTGCTTGACCTGTGGAGAGAGATCAGAGGTGCATTCACATGAGTTCACCTTCCAGATGGGCGGTTGGAGGGCAGGGGGGTGAAATGTCCAGCAATGTCTTAGCTGCTGTGCACCACTGCAACTGACTCACAATTGATGCTATGCATTCTGCCTTGCTGCCTGTTGCCACCGCTGAGCCCTTGTTCATCGTGACTTCTTTCAGTCCATCGCACCATAGTATGCTCTGTCACTAATGTCTCTACACCCTTACGTTCCGCTGACACTTGTCTCTCTACCGTGACATCTGTGAGTACGTCTCCAGGGGTTTCACCCAGCTCTCAGTGATTTCAGGTCTCAGCCTGGGGAACCACTCTGCTAGTGAAGGCTGGGCTGTCTCCTCCACAGAACTGTTGTCCCACAGCCAATCTATGCACTCAGTCTTCATAATCAGTGATTTCAGCTATAGTGGTCACTTAACAAAACAACGCACTCTTAATGGGAGCCTAATCAGCTCTGCCTTTAGACAGAGAAGTGGAGCAGATCAAATGCCTTCTATGACTCTGATGCAGAGCTCTCACCACCATACAGAAACACCTGTCCCCACTCTCTCTCTCCCTTTTTCCACTGCAATCTGGCATCCGGGCCCCCTGCCTAGTGAGTTCAGTCTAGTTGAGGGTGATTCCCTCAGTCTGGACAGACTAATTGTAGTTCTGCTTCCCTTTATTTGTACAATCAGGATAACAACATCTACTGAACCCTGCATTCAATACTAAAGTGATTTTTAACCTAACACTAGCCAATACTGATCACTTTGGCAACACAACTCTGTCTGCTGGATCCCTATGCAGAATAGTGGGTCTTCATGTAAACACAGTCCGGTCCTGAAGCCTTTTTCCTCCAGCTCAGGGGAGAGCTCATTCAGACCTTGTTTACTGTAGTAAAAATTCCCCAGCACATCTGCTGCTGCCTCTGAGCATGCACACTGCTGCTCCAATCAAGGTGTCCAGAGCAATGCAAGAACTGGGAGAAGAAAGATGTCCTGTGTCTATGCCAACACTTTGTCTCTCCTCCTTCTTATCTCTCTCCATTTATCATTAGTCTAGGAAGAGTCTATCTACAGTGCTGTGGGACTGTGACCAAAAAGATAGATAAGAGCAACCCCTTAAAGGGGCAGATCCTGGTTTGCCAGATGTAGGTGTGGCTAATCACCCTGACTGCTGTGCCTGGGTTTCTTTAGGCTGAGGTTGCAAGTGTGAGTCAGCACAGGAGTCAGAAGCAGCACTTCCAATCTTTGCTTTCTTTTTCTATCTCTTTTCATGCATGTTTGTCTTGTTTCAGGATCGGACTCCAACAACAACAGCAGGTTATGGTCATCAAAACTGATATTTTCTCTTTTCTAAGATTATCTTTAAGACCATTAAAAAAACAATGTCTAAACAGAAGTTTTGCATTTGAAAGTCTCTGCATATCTAAAAGGAAAGAGAATACAGGAAATTGTTGCAATGAAATCCTTGTTTAATACATTATTTTAAATATATCTGAACTGTTTTTGTTTGTATGTTTCTTTTTCTGGGACTTAATAAAAAGTTAAAAAAGAAATTCAATGATGGATGTTATAATAAGTCAACAGCAATAAATGGACATGAAACCCGTGACCTCAGTGAATTCTTTGGTGTTGTAACAGTGAGTAACAGTTACTAACACAACTTGTCTTTTGAAAAAAATATAGTTAGATGATAGAAATTCTTGTATTAAAATCTCTGATCTGAGTCCTTGACACATGGACTGGAGACCTGCAGAACTCAACTAATCTGTGTTTGAGAGGTTTCTGGGGTTTAATGTCTGCTAAGGAAATAAGGCACAGAGGGAAAGTCAGTTTGATATTGTTTATCCTATTTACCCACTTGGGTATCTGAACCATTTACTCCAGTGGAGCTAGGTCTAGTTGATATCAGCTGGGGATTTGACCTATCGGACTCCAATGGAGTGAAGGCTGATTTACACCAACTGGGAATCGGGCTCCATTCACTCCTATGTAGCTACAGTCAATTTACACCAGTTGGGGATCTGGTCCCACTGAATCCAGTGGAACGAAGGCTGATTTACACTAGCTTGCTATATGGCCCACAAAAATGAAGGTTGAGCTTTTCTAACTTTCCTAAGGGATTTGGACACACAATTCCCATTAATTGGTAGGTTGAAATCATTATTCATCCTCCCTCAGGGAGTCTGGGACAAAGCCAGGAACTGAGCAAAGATTTCTGTGTCCAGTCCAGTGCCCGAAACATGAGATCGGCTTCATCTCCATGCTACAATGGCTGAACAAAGGTCTCTGGCCTGTGCTATGGGCTCTGGCCATAAAGGGGCCAGATTTTAAAGGGATTTAGGGGCCTAGTGGGAATTTCCAAAGCTCTTGGGCCCCTCAAACTTATTTATTTCAATGGGTGTTAGGTGCTTAGGTACTTTTTGAAATTTCATTAGGTGCCTAAATACCTTTACAAATCTTCCCCTAAGTCTACACCACAGAGCCTATGCCAACAGATGTCATACATTGATCTGGGGTGGCAGAGCCTTCCCAAAAGCGGGCAAGACAGGGGCCTCCCACCCCTCTGTGGCTCCATCTCTCCTCTTCTCTTCTGTGAGGCTCTGTCCCCTGGCCGAGACAGCAGTATGAGCCCAGCCCAGGCAGCTCTGGGGAACTATGGATCATCCACCTGTGTGGGGTGGGGGGAGCCCGAGAGCAGCCCCCAGCCCATGTCTCCTTTCTCCCAGGCCCCTCGCCCATGGCAGGTCAAGGGTCTGCATCTCCTCACAGCTGCCTGGGAAGCTCTTACCCCAACCCAGCTCTGACTGGGGGGTGGGGCCTAGGAGCCGCAGCCCAGTCATGGTAACAGATGTGTGGACAGCTGTGTGGAGCTGCAGATCCTTCATTTGTCCTGGGTGGGGAGTCCAGGGGGTGGGGTCTGTAGCTCCCTACAGCTGCCTGGCTCCTCAACTGGGCTCCAGCTGCCAGCCTGTCCAGGGGGAGGGGGGCAGGAACTTGGGAATAAGAGATGGGATGGGTTCCAAGGCAAAACATGCAAGGGCCATGGCTCCCTGTTCCCTCCTCCCTCCTGCCCAATCCAGTGCCCCTGACACTGAGAGTTTTGTCAGCAGAGCTTTGCTGGTCAGGGGTGTGGAGTTTTTAAGCGTATACCTGATCTTAAAGAAAATGTGATAAAATATGTGTTGAAAACATTCTTTTCGCCTGGAGCACCCTGACCATAAATGAAAATTGTAACCCCCCTTTCCTCCCACATGAAGAGATTTAGGAAGGTTTGTGTACATACTAATTCACTGACACATTGATTTGTGGCCAAACATTTTCAAAATTGGATGACTCAGGCTAAAAATAATAATTAGGCTGGGATTTTCAATGGAGCCAAATGGAATTAGACACCTGACATCAATGGAGTTTGGATATCTAATTTCTATATTCTCCTTTCAAAATGCCAGATGTAGTTCTTCTGTGGCATTGCCATAGATCTCAAAGGTGTGTGTGTGTGTGTGTGTGTGTGTGTTTCACTGCTCGACCTTCCTGAAAGGAATGTGTGTGTATTTGTTTTGTGGCTTTTTCTGCTGCCCCCTGCTGGAGTGTACAAGCTCTGCTTAGTGTGTATGCATGTGTCATAAACAGATAAGAAAAGTTAATAGCACAGAAGTACTTTATATCTCTTTGACTGTAAAGGGTTAACAAGAACAGTGAGCCTGGCTGTCACCTGACCAGAGGACCAATCAGAGGACAGGATACTTTCAAATCTTGAGGGAGGGAAGTTTTTGTGCGGTGCTGTTAGTTTTGGTTGTTGTTCACTCTGGGGGCTCAGAGAGACCAGATGTGCAACCAGGTTTCTCTCCAATCTCTCCAATACAAGCTCTTATAAGTTCAGAATAGTGAATACTAGGTAAATAAAGCAAGTTAGGCTTATGGTTGTTTTCTTTATTTGCAAATGTGTATTTGCTGAAAGGATTTTAATTTGTACTTGAATACTTAGGCTGGGAGGGTATACCCAGTGTCTATAGCTGAAAGACCCTGTACATATTCCATCTTAAATTTACAAATATAATTTTTAATCTTTGTTCTTTCCTTAATTAAACGCTTTTCTTGTTTAAGAACGTGATTTTTTTTTTATTCTGGTGTGAGACCCCAGGGAACTGGGTCTGGATTCACCAGGGAATTGGTGGGGAGAAAGGAGGGAAGGGGGAGAGAGAGGCTAATTTCTCTCTGTGTTAGGATTACTCTCTCTCTCAGGGAGAATCTGGGACGGGAAGAAAGAAGGAGGGGGGAAGGTGCATTTTCCTCTCTGTTTTAAGATTCAAGGAGTTTGAATCACAGTGATCTTCCAGGGTAACCCAGGGAGGGGAAGCCTGGGAGAGGCAACGGTGAGAGAAAGGGTTTGCTTTCCTTGTGTTAAGATCCAGAGGGTCTGGGTCTTGGGGGTCCCCGGGCAAGGTTTTGTGGGGACCAGAGTGTACCAGGCACTGGAATTCCTGATTGGTGGCAGCGCTACAGTTTCTAAGCTGGTAATTAAGTTTAGAGGAATTCATGCTGGTACCCCATCCTTTGGACGCTAAGGTTCAGAGTGGGGAATTATACCATGACAGCATGTTCAAGTATTTAGCTGTTGTCCCCCATTGAAATCCTCAGCAGTGAGCCTTAGAGCCTGGATCTAAAGAATTGGGCTCCTGCTATAGCACTGATAACAACTGTGTAGACATTTGGGCTCAGGATCTGAAGCCCATCCCCTCCCCAGGCTTCAGAACCCGAGCTCCAGCCTGACATGCTGTTTTTCATGCCATAGCATGAGCCTTGTGGGCCCAGGTCTGCAGACCCAGGTTGTGAGACTGGCTGTTAAAACGCAGTGAAGGTGTACTCTCTAGGGTGGCCAGATATCCCGATTTTTGGATCTTTTACTTATATATGTAAGCAGAGTCAGGATGAGCTCTATCCTGACATCTGGTGGTGAATTATGGGAAGTGCAGAAAGAATTTCAGGTATTTGCACTGGCACACCCACCCCTCAAGGCATAGCCCACGGCAGCCTGGGATGGTTATTTTGACAGCTCTGGAATTCCCAATTTCTTTATTATTGAGGCAGGAGGAATAAAATGTGGTCACCCTGATTATATGAATGAGGAACTATGAGACTGCTTTATGACAGAGATGACTCAACCTCAATTAAGTAGTACTTGTTAGACAAGGGACATGGGTTCCAAAACCCAATGAATTGAGAGAGGTTGGAGACTTGTGTGTGTACCTGATGGTATGGGCCCCTTTTGAGGGCCTGGAACACCAATTAGACATCCTCCTCTCTCCACTGTTGAGTCCATCTAGAGGCTGCTGAGCTGAATTCACGTTGGGCCAATGGTGCACCAGCACCGGGGCTCCCCTACTACAAACTGAAATCACTAAGAGCTGAAATCACTAAAAGAGCTGAGCTGAGATCACTGAGTGCTGTGTTAACTAGTGGGGGAGCCTGAAGACCTATTGCTAATGCGGCTGGCAGAGCGGAGCAGTTTGCAGCATGTTGGAACAGCCCATGGAACAGTGAGCGGAGTGGAGCGGTTTGTGGGGATGGCTGGAGTGGCTCACGTGTTGGCTGGAGGAGCAGCATAGCTGGTGTAGTGGAGCTGGTCGTGGTGCAGACTGCAGCAGAACTCCACGGAGAGGCAGAGCAGTTGACCCTGGTCCACGTAAGGTGCCTCTTAACACCCTGTGTGGGCCCCTCCCCCCATTTCCACCCAGGCTGGGGGGGTAAAACTCTGCAGATAAACTTTTGAACTCTGGGATGGCACTGACCAGAGACTTTCGGGTTGTTGGACTTTGGGGTGATTGGACTTAAGACCCTAAGGGGGAAAGGACATTGCCAAACATACTTGGAGGTGTGTTTTTGCTTATGGTTTGTGTTATAATCCTGTTTGTGGTGTTTCTTCAATGTGATGCTGCACTGTTTCCCTCCTTTATTAAAAGGATTTTGCTACACTCAGACTCTGTGCTTGCGAATGGGGAAGTATTGCCTCCTAGAGGTGCCCGGGGGGGGTGGTATGTAAGTGTCCCAGGTCACTGGGTGGTGGCTGGAGCCGGTTATGCATTGTGTTATTGAAACGGAACCTCTGGATACTGAACCCGGCCCTTGTTGCTGCCAACTCAGAGGGGCAGAAGGGTTACATATAGGCTTCTATTACCCATCACCCCGTGTCCTGATTTTTCACATTTGAAGTCTGGTCACCCTCTTCTTGGCCAGTGCTGCAGACTAGTGTGCCAACAGGACAGTGTGCATGCACACCCAGGACTGGAATACTGGGGTGGGCAGAGCTGCAAGTACCAGCTCTGCTGCACTGAGAGAGCTCTGTGTGGGGAAGGGAGTGAGAGGGGAAGGACTAAATGTGACTATTTGTCAGCGTTGTTTTTGGGGCAGGTCAGCCAGGAAAGAGGAGCTGTAACTCATGATTATGATCATTGGCGGTGCTGGGAAGTGACTTGGGGCCAGGAATAGTAGGGGTATTACATGGCAGGACTGAGGTACATCAGCATAGCTGTGAAGGCAACCAAGGACTAGGAAAGCAGAGGGCTATGTGTCAGGACTAAGGGGCACTGGCAGAGCTGGGGGGTGTGGGCAGGATAGCAAAGCCTGTCACAATCCAGGTACGTTGGCTGATCTGTCACTGAGACCTAGACAGCTGGAATTGCCTTTCACTCACTGTACCTGGGCCCTGCTGCCTCAGCTAACCCAGTAGGAATCTCTGGTTTGTTTACATGTCAGTTTCACTGCACTCCACACACCGGCCCACTACATCCCCTAGCTAGGTGACACTCTGGTGGAATTTATGAATGAAGGGATCACCCTTCACAGGAGCTGGTCAAACTGGTTTGACCCCTTTCACTTTACACATCAGGGGGCTCCTTGCCATAGGAACAAACCTTCCCCTTCCTTTGTCTAACATTAATCAGCGGCTCTGACTTTCCTTTCTAATCAGACCCAATGGGACTGCTGCCACAACCTGCATTTCCCAAGAGTGTTTCCATTCTAATATCCTCCATGGGACCCATTAACATGAAAAGTAACTTTGTTTCTGGCGCTGGCCCTTAATTCCTTGAGATGTTTGTCAGATCTCCAGGCAGTGCCCAGGTCTCAGCTGAGCAAAACATTTCTCAGAGTGCTGATTAAGACATGAGAAGTTATAACAACCTGTGTGTCCTCCTGTAAATCCCTATAGAGCTGCTGCCTAGTTGGAGAGATTTCTCTTTAGTAGCTGTGTTACAAATGAGCACATAATGAAGCTGGGTTTTTTTAACTGATTATTATTTTTATCCTAAGCAAGAGTCAATGAAATTAACATGTTTCAGATGACACTGCTCAGGGTTCTTCATGCTGGGGATCTGTCACTGCAGATCTGCTATCAGACCTATAGAAACAGCCGCATCCTTACAGACAAGCTCTTTACGGCCTATGGACAGACTGTTCATTGCCACTTGTCTGGTCAGCCACCAGGGTCTGAGATACCTCCTGTTACAGTCTATCCCCTTGCCACTGATGCCCTTAGCAGAGTGTCACAGTCATACTGCAAGCCTCTTGTCAGCTTCAATTCTCACTTGCTTTGCCTGTTAGATTAGCTTCACACAGAGTCAGGATGAATATTCTTTAGTTACCAGTAATCATGATAGATATTTTTTAATTACCTTTAGTGTCCATGACTGAGAAATGTCATAGAATCACAGGAGATTAGAGTTGGAGGAGACTTCAGGAGGTCATCTAGTCCAACCCCCTCCTCAAAGTAGGACCAACCCCAACTAAATCATCCCAGCCAGGGCCTTGAAAACCAATAAGGAAATGTCAGCAGCCTCTGATCACTGAAGTCCATTTCCCAGAGGGATGGACCAATTAGCGGCAGACAGATAGATAGAAGCTGGTGAATGTAAACACCATTAAACAAGTGGACAGAGAGATGATTAGGCAGATGAACACATGACATTGCAGATTGACAGAAGTGTAAATGGGCAATTAGAAATACACATGGATAGATAATTGGATGGATAAAGTGTGGGGGGAGGAAAAATGGAGCGATATCTTGATGGACAGATAGGTAACAGGATGGATAATTAAGTAGATGGTTAGATTGACAGATAATTGGAGAGAGCAGTGAAAATATAAGCACTCTCTCTCTCTCTCTCTCTCTCTCTCTCACACACACACACACACACACACACACACACACACACACACACACACACATCCCAGATTGTCCCATTCAACAATGTGCTTCAAAACTGATCAAAGGAGGTCATTTCTCTAGGTGAGAACTCAGATGACAGCACCCGCACCATGACTGTCTTCCCTTAACATGTCTTCTGAGCCTGCCAACTGGTGTTATACTTGGGTGCTGTGATTTTCATGTGACTGCAGATCCACTTATAAATAATGACTGACCTAGGCTGTGAAATTCAGCTCTAGATCCTGAGTCTCACAAAGATAATTGAGGATGTTAGTTGGTGATTTCTGTGTTAGATCCTTGATGTCCAGGTAACTTCATTCATTTCCATTGCTGCTATGAATTTGATGGGTAGCATCAAGTGTGAGATAATCACAATATCCAACTTCTACCACAACTTCTGTGGCAAATCTGGCCCTATCTCCCTTTGATTCTTTGTCCAGGAATGAGGGTATATCTCCTTTTCGTATTGTACTGCTTTGATTTAGACAATACATTTAGCTCTGATTCATTGTTTGGTCTCTTGAGCATTTTTAAGACCAAGCCATGTGTGTAGTCAATCGGCTACACCTCTGAGTCAGTAGATCTGGGATGTCATGAACATTTAAAGCTACTTATTCCAACTATAGGTAGGGTGAATGGCTGACAGTGAGTCAAAATGGAGTTGATTCTTAGCTCTGTCAGCCAACCAGCTTTGTCTCAGTGCTCACATGTTGCAGATGAGGAAAAATAACATTTGCTCCCTCCACAGGAAGATTTGTTGCATAAGTCAGATTTTCAAGATAATTGAAGGGGTTTGGTGCCCAAATCTCATTGGCAGTCAATGGGAATTGGGTGCTTAACTCTTTTATGTCCCTTTCCTAGGGTGACCAGATTGCCTCGTATTGAAGTTAGGCTTACTGGCCTCTATTTGCCAGGATTGCCACTGGAGGATTTTTTTTATTTTTTAAAATAAATGATGTCACATTAGCTATCCTCTAGCATCCAGTACAGAAGCTGATTTAAGTGACAGGTTACATATCACAGTTAGTAGTTCTGCAATTTCAAATTTGAGTTCCTTCAGAGCTCTTGGGTGAAACTCATCCAGTCCTGGTGACTTATTACTGTCTAATTTAACAATTTCTTCCAAAATCTCCTCTGTTGACAGCTCAGTCTGGGACAATTCCTCAGATCTGGGATGTAAGCTGCTTCTTGGATTATGCAACTGAATGACTCTATCCAATATCTCCAGTCCCAGACACAACCCTAGGAACCTCCGTCTTTCCATGTCCAGTTATGCCCGCTAGATGCTGCAAGTTTATATGAGTTCGTCAGTTTAACAAAGAAATTGATATGTACCAAGTTTGTTATCTCAAGGGGAGTCTCTGACACACTTCAAACCAAACACACTGCTTCAGGTAGAATAAACAAACAAATTTATTAACTATAAAGGTAGATTTTAAGTGATTATAAGCCAAAGCACAACAAGTCAGATTTGACAAATGAAATAAAAGTAAAACATATTCTAAGCTGATCTTAATACTTTCCATACCCTTACAAACTCAGATGCTTCTCACCAAATACTGGCTGGTTGCTCTTCAGGCAGGGTCTACCCTTTGATCAGTGCTTCAGTCGCTTGGTGGCAATGCCTGTAGATGGAGGTGGTCGTGAGAGAGGAAGAGCATGGCAAATGTCACTCCCTTTTATAATGTTCTTTCTTCCCTCTTGGCTTTGCCCCCCTGCCTCCGGAATCAGGTGAGCATTACCTCATCATAGTCCCACACTGACCAAAGCAAGGGGGTCACTCATTCAAGAGTCCAACAGATCCTTAGTTGTCGCCTAGGCCAGTGTCCTTTGTTCCTGTGAGGCTGGGCTGGGTTTGTCCCATACATGCCCTGATGAGGTGTGAACTGACCTGCTGCTATTGGACAGTTTTTGCCTGGGCTCATTTTAAACCATGAGGACACATTTTAAGCCTCATAATGAAATTACAACCTATAACATTACTATAACAACAGTTAATATATTATTACTATAACCACAATGACCAGTGCATCATGAGCCTTCCGAAGACACCTGACACGACAAACTTTGCATTGGATACTACACAATCATGATGAATATGGGTTGCATGGTGTTCCCACAAGGTACAGAATGTGACGCTGACATTTCTATGATTCTATGATTTAGGGTCCATATCTGAAAATGAAATACTTTTGCCAACAGAAAATTGAGATTTTTGTCAGATTTGATGTCTTCCTGTGGAAAATTTTGAGTAAAACAAAAACACGTTTTCTGCTGTAATAGCTTTTTGTGTGTTGGAGGAAATAGCTAGCTCTTTTTGGCTACCCCTTTGGCCTCCTGTTGATTCCAGGCAGGGAGCAGCCTGAGGGTACTTCCACAACCCTCATCTTCTAAAGACTGGTCCCAGAACCTCCAACTCCATAGTCTCCAGGAGGTAGTCACATAACATTTGGTTAGCTTGCTCAAACTTCATCATTTGCCTTGTCTGGAGACTACAACTCCTAGCAACTTCTGGGGTTAAAGGGCTACATCTGTGACACACATATGTGCTTACTTTGCTACACAAGAGGCCTACTTCTGTGTTACCTCCTGCTAAGCATTGGAGTTAAAATACTGAAAAGCACCAAAGGGACTTTGGTGCTTAAGTCTCATTTCAAAAGTTTTTTAGGGCCAGATTTTTACAGGTATTTAGGCACCTGGTGGGATTTTCAAAAGCACCTGGTTCAATGAGTGTTAGGTGCCTAGATGCCTTTGGAATAACCACTAGTACCTAAATCACTTTAAAAATCTTACCCTTGCTAGATATTCAAAGCTATTTAGGCTTTGAAAATTGCAGGTAGATATCTTGAGGGATTCAAAAAAGCACTTAAGCAGGTTAGACACCCAACTCCTACTGACTTCAGTGGGTTTAGGCACCTAAATACCTTTAAAAATCTGGCCTTTAGACACTTGTCCACATTTTACTGTCTGTTTCAGATACATGGCTCCAAGGCACAATTCTTCCCTGACTCACTAGACATGGTGCAGCTTAATGTCCTCTGTTACAGGAGTGCTATATATCTGTATATATTGAAATGGAGAATAGATTAGATGCTGTTGATGGTGTCACGTATATGAAGCATATTTCCTTGGTTTTGTAACACTAACAAAATTCATTGTTGGTGCTTCCTCTGTCCAGTTCTTTGTTTGTGTCGAGAAAGTGGAAGGGGTCAAATGTTGGCATTTGCCATTACTTTACAGCTGGGGAAAATGAGGAAGGGGGGCGGTCTTAAGTAATACTCCAAAGCTCGCAGTGATAAGTAAGTGTTTGGCAAAGACAGAACTAGAGCGCTGGTCTTCAGGCTACCAGTACTGTGCTTTCGCCAGGTGACCAGCTTGACTCAGCAGAGTCCATTACACATTCTAGGGAAGTCTGTGAAATTCTGTGGAGATCAAATACTCCAGTGTGCTAGGGAGGTGGGGGCAAAGTACAAAACCAACCCCCTCATGCAGCCAGCGTGAGATGCAGCTCATTAGCAAGGTAGGTAGGGGTAAAACCAGTTGGTTAGTGATGGAAAGAAAATCCCACCAATCTCAAAATCTATAGCATTTTCCTGAGTCTTTTGGTTTTGAAGAGACAGATTTTCATTTATATTAACAACACTTCACACCACTCTGGCAGTAGAATGAGAGCTTAAAACTGAGTGAATCATACATGTCATGCTCATTTTAAAGCCCTTTATACTTCTACAGTGGTGGAGAATGTCCTGTATGTAAATATGAACCAAGTGTACAATATTCCTATATTTTATATATATTTAGGTTGCGGTGGGGGAGATATGTCACCCTCTGATGCACCGTTTTCCAACAGGCAGGCTATTGTGGGTCATCAAAAGAAAAAAAAGATTGTGAAAGAAAGGAGTTTGTGTTAACAGGCTTTACTGGAAGACATGGTAAGTTAAAACCACAAAACATCTACAACTTATCCTGTTAATTATAGTTTAAAGTAACTGTACTGTGGAACAGGTTAGCCATTCTTTATAATGAGCAACTTGAAAATTGCCATTCAAAAAGTTTGTTCCATTGAGGAATCAACACACCTGTACTGAAAGAATCAGTGTATCTCTTTCCTTTTTTTAATGTAGTATAAAATCTAGGATGAACAAAAGGAAATAGCATTTTTTGTAAATTTTATAAATGATAGAGTCAATTGGTAAATTACTGTTTTACTTCAAAAAAAATTGCAAAAATGAAAATTTCATTTTTACCCATTTTTCATTTGTTTTTTTCTCAAAGAAAACCACAGACTAAAAAGCTTTCAGTTAACCAAAAGTTAAATATGTTCTTTAGTTGCCAGAAACTTCTTGTTTTCATGAAAATCCCTCAAATACTTTATTTATTTACTTGAAAAAATCTGTTTAATCAAAAAGACAATATTCATTGAAAAAAGATGTTGAGGGAAATTTTGCTAGCAGCTGTAATACATTAACCTGTGGAATGTATTAGTCTAGTAACTTTACTGAAGCAAATATAAAAGGATAAGTGGTAGATGGATAGGTCGGTGAGGATAGGTAGATTTCTAATCAGTGCCCAGAAGTGGGAATCTCAGCTCTCATGTTCTATCCTCAGCTGTCTCTGTGATTTGAACAGATCACTTCCCATCCCTGTTTTAGTTTCCGCACCTATAAAAAGGGAAAAAACATACTGACCTAGTCACAGCACTCGCTCCTTAAAGCAGGTCTCTAGTGTGAATTGTGTGGATTAATCGCCATGCTTTGCAGATGTAAAGATCTGCACAAGTGCTAAATATTGTTAACTGTGCAGAATAAATTAAAATTGAAATGGAAAGGATAGGCATTACAACTAAGATTTTCAAAGAAGCATAAGGGGTTAGTGTCCTAGCTTCTACTGCACTAAATCCCTCTGACCCATTGGGAAATACTAGGCTACAGTGACTATCAAAAATTCTTTCTTTCTCTTAGAAACTAATGGCTGTCTTAGTTCAGACAGGACTATCCTCTGCATAATGTAGCAGAAATACCTAGAGTTGTAGGGTGGGTTATATGCTGTTCCTTAAGCATTTGGCCTTGGGCAGTGATTGGAACATGATTCCGAACGAATCAGACTATTGTTCTGATCTAGCCAAGGCTGTAAGAGTTGAACTGAAAGCTGAGTCCAGGGGAGGTGAGTGAAAGAGGAGGGTTGTTATGTGGAAGGAAAATGGGATACAACTTTACTGTATTTCTGGGAAGCTCTTTCTTTGTTGTTTGTTTGCACCTGTTTGTCTGACTTATCTTTTACACTGTAAGCTTTTCAGAGGAGGGAAAGTCTTCTGTGCTATGTTAGTGCAGTGACCGGAGCAATGGGGTCCAACAGAAGACACAAAATATTTAATAAACTTAATTTCTGTAATTACTTACACCAGCTGAGTGTCTGGCACATTGATTACAGTGGAGCTAAGTTGATTCACACCAGTTGATGATCTAACTGTAACTTGAAGTCTTTGAATCAAGATTTGAGGACATCAGTAACTCAGCCAAAGGTTACGGTCTATTACAGGGGTAGGTGGATGAGGTTCTATGACCTGCAACTTGCAGAAGGTCAGACTAGATCATCACGATGGTCCATTCTGGTCTTAAAGTCTATGAGACTAGAGCCAGTTGAATTTTTGGGGATGAATATTTTATTCACAAAAATAATGATGTTTTGGGACAACCAGAACTATTCATGAATTCAGCTTGAATGTGTGGAATATCTTTGGCCAAAAAAAGAAGAAAACACTGAAAAAAATCTTACTGACTTTTCAAATGAAACATTTTCACTTTTCTACTAAAAGACATTTTGTTTAGAAATTTAGCTAGATTTATCAAAAACAATTAAACAGTGTGAAAAAAAATCCCAAAGATTAAAAAAAAATATTTCTGGCTGTACAAAATATTTTGTTTCACTTGTAATCATTTTTCTTTTTTGGTTTTTCATTTCATTAAGAAAAACTAGAATAAATACATTTTGGGTTGACCTGAAATGAATTTTTCTTCTTTAAATTTGGCATTTTGGCCATCGAAATGAAACATTGGTCATTCACTCAGCTTTAGGCCTGATCACCAATTTATTACACATTTCATTAGGGGTATGTTGCCCACTGGTTAGAGCAGGGAGGGCTCATACTGTCTGGTTTCATTCTCCTTGCCACAGTTTTAAATCTGGACGAAACATTGGGTGGCAAAAATGTCAGCATATCAGTGAGTTCAATGATGTCAAGGCTCTTGCAAACACTCACCAGTATAACACAAGGTGTGTGGGTTTGTTTAAAATAACCTGGATAACTGTGGGTCTAACAGCAGCTTTGCACATCCTTCCAATATCAGTCAGTGGACAGATGCTGAATTTGCAAACATAACCAGCATTAAAAGTATATCCAAAGAAACCCTCTGGTGCAATGAGATGATGAATGGCTGGAATCCCAGATGAACTAAGCAGTCGTTACTGCCACGGGCAGCAACCTCTCATCTGTACTGCTCGGCAGCTTGTAAAGCCTGAGCAATTTTTATAGTTCAAGAATATCTAGACACGCACACACACAGCTATTTGGTATAGATATCTGCTTTAATCGTGCTTCTACCTGCTACTCCTAGGCGGGAGATACCAGGGAGTAGGTCTGTTTCCAAGGTCCTGGGTTTTGACAAGTGCCCAATAGTGTGAGGAATTATGGCCCCCAATATCTGTTGTTGAAAGGACCTGTAGCACCTTTTATATTGACAATTAACCAGACATATGTCATCTTGGTTGACTTCAGTGATTGGACCAAGGACCTGCATAAGTAAAGCCATGAATGCCTATATTTTGAGTGAAAGAACCAGGAGTTTCTAGTTGGGCCTGTGACAGACTCATAAACTCTGCAGCTTGGGCACAGATAGGTATTCATAAAATGCACTAACCAGTGAATTAGTCAAACATAGACTAGTTGCTTTTGGTGACTACTTAACTGTTTGATGCTAATCCAGGACCATGGAGATCTGTGCGCCTTGAAGATCTGTTTCTAAGACAGAGGTCTAGTTATTTGTTTTGAGATTGTCAAAATCAGGGGCCTAAAATATTTAGGCAATAGTTCCTATTGTAGCTCTTGGGTGCCAACCTCCCTTAGGATCCATTGACAGTTCCATCCAAGGACAATAAAACACCCATATTTCTAGTGTTGGAATAATTGACAAGGATCAAGCCCTTATAAAGCCCAGTTATCTGTGAAAAAATAGCTCTATATGACAAAGTTTGACTACAGGTTTATCTTTCTATTATGGGTCCATTTTTTTCATCAGGTAAAACTCCCAGTATTGATGAGTGAGGAAAATCACACCAGAGTGAAGGAATTCATCCTTCTAGGATTCCCTGGGTCTCAGTATTTGCAGCTGTCTCTCTTTGTACTCTTCTTCTTCATGTATGTCCTGATCATCACTGGTAACGTGGCCATCATCTTCCTAGTCAGGACCCAGACATGCCTTCAAACTCCCATGTACTACTTCCTCTGCAACTTTGCCTTTCTGGAGATCTGGTTCACCACAGCCTGTGTCCCTAAGACTCTAGCCAATCTTGTGTCCCAAAGCAAATCCATCTCCTTCACCAGCTGCCTTCTGCAGATGTATTTTGTCTTCTCCTTGGGCTGCACAGAATACTTCCTCTTGGCTGTCATGGCCTATGACCGCTATCTGGCCATTTGCTACCCGTTGCATTATAACACTATTATGAGCAGCACTCTCTCTGTTCAGCTGGCCCTTAGCTCTTGGGTGGGTGGCTTCCTGGTTATTTCTGTACCAGCAGGTCTGATTGCCAGATTGTCCTTCTGCGGCCCAAACGTCATCAATCACTTCTTTTGTGACATAAATCCCTGGATAATTCTCTCCTGCACTGACACCTACCTAGTTGAGATGGTCTGTTTCATCATGTTTGCCATTGTCATCCTAGGATCCTGTGTGATAACCCTGGTATCCTACATTTATATCATCTCCACCATCTTGAAAATCCCCTCATCACAAGGTCGGCAAAGGGCCTTTTCCACGTGCTCTTCTCATCTCACAGTTGTGATTATATGGTACGGATCCACCATTTTTCTACATGTTAAACCATCCATAGAAACCTCTTTGGAACTGACCAAAATAGTCACCGTCTTGAACACAATTGTGACTCCATTTCTAAATCCTTTCATCTATACACTGAGAAACAAAGAGGTCAGAGAGATCTTGAAAAAAGTATTCAGCAGGGGGACTTGAAGTCATTGTAAGATGTCCTGATGGTCACTGATTGTAGCAGAAAACATGGAAAGAGACAAAGTCAATAATTTTAATTGTCTGTTAAAGCCTAAGCAAAGTTACTAGGGTCATGTCAAACTCATGTAAAACTATCATCAAAGAACATCACATAAAACACCATTATTAGTAGTAGTATTATTGTCTGTATTATAGTAGTGTTTAGGAGCCAAAGTCATGGACCAGTACCCCATTGTACTAGGTGCTGTACAAAGATAGAAGAAGAAGATGATCCTGCCCCAAACAGCTTACAATCTAAATATTTGGCAAAAGACAACAGTCTTATACTGACAGATAGATAGAGGAGAACAAAGAAGTAATTAAATGAGAAGATGATACAAAGCTATTCAATAGAGTTAAGTCTAAAACAGACTGTGAAGAGTTACAAGGGGATCTCACAAAACTTGGTGCCTAGGCAACAAAATGGCAGATGAAATTCAATGTTGATAAATGCAAAGAAATGCACATTGGAAAACATAATCCCAATTATACATATAAAGTGATGGGGTCTAAATTAGCTGTTGCCACTCAAGAAAGAAATCTTGGAGTCACTGAATATTTCTCTGAAAACATCCACTCAATCGGAGCAGCAGCCAAAAAAGTAAACAGGATGTTGGGAATCATTACGAAAGGGATAGATAACAAGATAGAAAATACCATATTGCCTCTGTATAAATCCACTCTATTCCCATATCTTGAATACTGTGTCTAGATGTAGTCACCCCATCTCAAAAAAGGTACATGGAATTGGAAAAGGTGAAGAAAAGGGAAACAAACATAATGAAAGGTATGAAATAGTTTCCATATGAGCAGAGATTAATAAAACTGGGACTTCTCATCTTAAAAAATAGATGAATAAGCAGGGATATGATAGAGATCTATGAAATAATGACTGGTGTGGAGAAAGTAAATAAAGAAATGTTATTGGCTCCTCCTCATAATACAAGAATTAGGGGTCATGAAATGAAATAAATAGGCAAGAGGTTTAAAACAAACAAAAGGAAGTATTTCTTCACACAACAGCATCAACCTGAGGAATTCTTTGCTAGAGGATGTTATAAAGGCCAAGACCATAACAGATCAATTCATGGAGGACTGGTCTATCAATGACTATTAGCCAGGATGGGCAGGGATGCAAAACCATGCTCTATGTGCTTATGTTACTGGTAAGCATGACACACATCTCAGCACACTAGCTGCCTAACCATTGTCAAGTTGTTTTGAGTAGGCATGTTATACTAATGCCTTTAGAAACATGATAAATAAATGTCAGTGGTTTTAGTGGCATGTCAAAATGCCACAGTTTTGGAAACATACCAGTACTTTACATTCCATTTTTCATGAAAATTATCAGTGATACATCGCAGTCTTTTTAAAGACAGTAGAGGTGTTTCATTGTCCAAGGAGCATTTTTAGCAACATAACTGAGTAAGGTTGATTTCTGAGATGATTCCAATATTTTGTCATAATAGAGGCATGTCAAATGAAGTCAAAGTTTGCAGAGACATGCCAAAATTATTTACAGATTTTTAGAGACAAGTCAAAGTTTTATTGTAGCTTCCAAATGACACGTCAAAGTCTTTAAATACATTTTAAGGACATGAGAACATCACAGAAATATCTTCAGATGCATTAAAGCAATGCCAACATTTTAGAGAGAAGTCTTTCTTTAGTCATAATTTTAAACAAATTGCATCATGTGAAAGTTTGTGGACACATGTCAGATGGATGTTGTAATTATCAGAGCCATGTCCATGTTTCTTTCATGGCTTTCTGAGACATAACAAAGGTTTTTTGGACCAGATGCCCAAAGGTATTTAGGTGCCTAATTCCCACTGAAGTCAATGGGAGTTACACACCCAAACACCTTTGAAGGTCTGGGCTTTCAAGCCTTGTCAAAATTTTGTAATAGAGCTAGAGTTATATAAAAGTTTGTAGAAGCCTGTCAAATATACATCCAAATGTTGACAGATGTGACAAAGTATTGTCATAGCCTTCAAGTCATGTCCGAGTCTTGTCAAAGTTTTTAGTGGCTCTGATCAACATATTTTGAATTATATCTAAATTATGTCAATGCATGTGGCGATGTGTTCAAAGATTTGGCATACTGAACAAAATTAACCACATTTTTCCTCATAAATGATGTTGCTTGCTCTTTGTAGAGAGAAGTTTTTATTCTCAAGGTGGAGTTTGGTGTTCCCCAAGGTAATATTGGCTGGGATTTTTAAACAGGGCCTGAGGGACTTAAGTACCCAATTCCCATTGAAAATCAGCATCCACTTACCTAGCCCCTTTGAAAATGCCATTTGAGAAGTTGTGTAAAACTTTTTCCATCTAAAGGATGATCTTTTTTTGCCCTAACAGATTGC
Source organism: Gopherus flavomarginatus (assembly GCF_025201925.1). Taxonomy (NCBI): domain Eukaryota; kingdom Metazoa; phylum Chordata; order Testudines; family Testudinidae; genus Gopherus; species Gopherus flavomarginatus. The sequence goes on along the minus strand of NC_066627.1, from coordinate 14,724,696 downwards.
TTGCATAGCAGGCCCAAGGAACCTAACAAGGTAGACTCGGTCATGCTCAAATCCCAGCATATCAGAGATATTTCCATACCATGCCAAGCTTGTAAACTAGTGGATATAGGGCACAAGGGGCCAGACCGTGGATCAAAAGTTTGTGTGTGTGTGCCCAGGGGTGGGATTCCTGGCACTCAGCTTTGATGACACAGATGGAGTGCACTGGAAACAATCACCATGTAACTGGTTATTCCTGCTCCATTGAAGGTACACATGAAGACCCTTTCCTGGAGGCAATGGATGGAAAGTAGGGCTGCTGGGTGATGGAGCTGCCTCTCTTGCCTTGAACAAGCTCAGGGACATACCTTAATCTCAATCCACTTAGGCAAATCCTGTGGGAATTCTACATCTGCATTCAGAAAACATGATATCCCTAAGTCCTTGGAAAAACTGGAAGAATAAAACAGCAGGAACTCAAGACATTTCACATACAGGACAGCATTTTGCTCTTAGTCTGGATTCACATTCATTGTAACTATCTCCAACACATTTCAGTGGAATTATTCCAGATTTACAGCAGTGTAAATGAGGACCACTTCACCAGATTTATGACAGCACTCTGGAGACCACATATTCACCGCTGTCATATAATTATGATATGTTTTGTATAAAGTATGCTCTGTGAGGAATTATTTTAAAAGTCTTGACCTGTTCAACATAAATTTACTGTTGGATTGTATGTGTGTGAAGTTACAAAGTTTAGCTATGTGTGTGTTACTGAAATATGTTGTGAAGTTTGGAACAACCAAAATCAGCCTTTCAGGTACAACAAGGATAAGCCAGATACACTGATGACCCCATCAAAGGAAATCCACTTTCCCAACGGCCATTCCAGAAAACTTCTCAGAGAGAACATGTAGAAAATGGAGACTGCTTGACCAATCAATGCCACTCCTTGCTTGTTGAGGTAGTACTCAAGAACTTTCCCAATCTCTTCCCTTGCCATTAACTACATTGACTATGGCTGAGATTTACAAATAAGCTTAGGGGAGTTAGGCACTAATGGGAGAAGATTGCTTACTTCTCTTCAGCTTGGGCTACACGATAAAGATTTCCTGGTGTCCTTAGGTTGGCTAGGAGCATGAAAAAAATGCTGCAACTATATTTAAAGAACAGTTATTGCGGCACTATAGAAGGAGCACCATCACCTCCCAAATTTCTCCATGCAGCAGAGGATGGTTCTGCTGTGGCCTATCTCAGTTTCCTCACCTTAATGAGTGAGGTTACACAAAGAGCTTGCTCAAGGGAGCTTGGTCAAGGTCTACATAAACTTTAACATTTTCATGAAATTAGGTGGACCCCCAGCCAGGAGAGCACGTGAAAGATGGGGTGTCCCTCAGCTGGGCCCCTGGGGCAAGACTCAGCCCAGCCGCAGCGGGGGACATAAGGTACTAGGTGGAGGGGGGGAAAGAGAGAGAGAGCCAGGCTGGGGGCCTGCGGGCTCTGCTCCTTTCTAAGCACCAGCTTGAGTCCCCCAACTCAGGGCTTTTCCCACTGTGTCCCCAGCCCAGCAACCTTGTGTCACAGCTCCGGGCTGAGCCTTCGGAATGAGAGGAGAGAAAAGGGTAACATGGCCTGTGCCTGGGATATGCAGGGAATCACCCCACCTGCCTGGAACTGCCTCTGGGAACCCTGCTGGGTTCAGAGCTCATTGAGACTTCCAGAGCCCGGCCCTGGTGCGGTCACTCCATGAGGGAGAACAGAAACACCCCCTTTACAAGTCACCTGTATCCAGGGTGACCTCACCTGCATTTCAAGCTCTCTAACAGAGGACACTGCTGTGGGGGGGAAGGGGAGCTCAAGGGGGTTTTTCGAGGTGCTGGAGGGGTGTGAGTGTACGGGGAGATGGTGTTTGGGAGTTGCTGGACAGAGTATTTACGGTGTATAGGAGGGGTATGTGTATCCTGAGAGGGGTGATGAAGGTACTGGAAGGAGGTATTTGAGGAGTGCAGGAGGGGCTATTGGGGTGCAGGAGGAGTATTTTGAGAGATGCTGGAACAGTGTATGTGTACTGGGAGGGTGTATTTAGCAGGCGCTGGAGGGGATATTGGGGAATGCAGGAGGTGGTGTTTGGGGGTAACTGGAGAGGGGTGTGTACTGGGAGGGAGTATTTGGGTGGTAATGGGGGATATTTAGGGGAAGCTGGAGGGGTGTGTGTACTGGGAGGGTTATTTGGGGGTGACTTAGGAGGTAACTGGGGTGGGGGCACATACTGAAAATGGGAGGCAGTCGCTTCCTCTTATGGTGGCAGGGTGGCTGGCACAGACCTGAGACACAGCACCAGCCCATCAGTCAGCACCTCTCTGTGGGATTCTCCTACTCCTAAGGATGAGGAGGTGGGGCCTGGCCCTGTCACCCCTCCTAGCCAGGCTCTGAAGCCCCATGGTGGAACAGGTGGCCTGGCTTAGAGGCGCTTGGTGGCTATGCTTACCTGACGGTCTGGGGTGGGTGGGATCCAGCAGCTGTGGATGCAGGGGAGGGACCAATTATGGTACAGTGACAGTTTTCCCAGACATTTCCTCTTATTTGAAAAATCCACCTGGACGGAGGATGGCGAATCAAAAGAAAGGTCATTTCTGGACAAACCCAGCCATATGATAACCCTCATATTACCTAGCTGGCTGAGGGACGCAAGGCCCTGCCATCAGTGTGATGGCATTTCTCTGTCTGTATGATAAATGAAGCGGGGTGGGGGAGCTCCATTTTATGGACCCAGCCAGCCAATTAGCCATAAAAATCCCTCTTAGTAGCTGTTCTCTACTTTCTTTACCTGTAAAGGGTTAAGAGAAGTGAATGGGCACCTGGCCAGGAGAGCCGATGGGAGGGCTAGAACTTTTTAAAATTGAAACAAGGCTCCCTTTTTGTCTGTCTGCTGTTGTTCTTCCAGAGCAAGGGAACAGGAAAAAAAAATGCTGTAATAAGGTTGGGGCCAGGTATGAAACAATCATTAGGATTATACCTAGAAACTACTCATTTAAAAGCCAAGATATGTAAGTAGATGAGGAAATGTTTAGGAAGATGTGATTAGGTTTACTCTTTTTATTTATATATGGCTTGTGGACTCCTCAGTGTTAACCTCAAATGCTTTTGTTTTGCTTGTAGCCTTTCAACTGGACCTCAAAAAAGTTATTCTTGATCATTAATCCTTGTAAGTGTTTTGTTTTGTTTTTAAATCTAGCAATAGCCTATGTTTCCAGATGTTTTCTTTCTTTTTGTTTTTAATAAAATTTCCTTTTTGTTAAGAACACGATTAGGCTTTTGTGTCCGAAGAGTTTGTGCAAGTTATTTAATTATCTGATGGCAACAGCTGATTTCCTTTGGTTTCTTTCTCAGCTCTTCCCCGGAGTGGGGGGTGAAAGGGCTTGAGGTTACCCTACGGGGAAGAATTTCCAAGCGCCCCTTCCTGGATTCCCAGAGGGATTTTGCATTTGGCTGGTGGCAACATTTACCAATCCAAGATCAGAAAAAAACCTGTAACCTTGGGAGTTTAATACAAGCCTGGAGTGGCCAGTGTTAATTTTTAGAGACCTTGCAGGCCTCACCTTCTGCACTCAAAGTACCAAAGTGGGGAATCAGCCTTGACTGTCTGTCTGTCTGTATTTATCTAACAAGTTTTGAAAATCACACCCAATCAATTCCAAACTGTCAGGAAATGTCCTAGTGCCTTGTATTCCTTTTTAGTTTCACCTTCACTGTCACCAAACTGTCCTGGTTTCCAGTGCTTTCTTTTGGGGTAATTACAAATTCCTTCTAATATCATTTACTCTAAATTACTGATACATGTTATCAGCCTTTATTGCATCGTGTTGTGTGTAACTGGCAATATGCTCAAGATTGCACAGGTTATGTTGTCTTGGAATGACACAGAAGTTGAATCTCTTTAACTACAGACCTGCAACCAGGGTCCCCACAGACATTTTATTATTTTTAAAAACTTTTAGGTCCTAATTCCCTGGTAATCCCTAGTTGCTTTGGGCTGCTCTTGAGTGGTGCAAAACAGCCAGAGCAGACTGCCCAGTGAAACTGACATTACTTAGATTGTAAGATGTGTGGGGCAGGAACTGTCTTATTGTTCTCTGTACTACACCTAGCACAATGGGGTCCTGATGAATGGTGATCCTTGGTGCTAGTAAAATGCTACTACTGGTGATGATGACGAATGGCTGTTTTGAACTGTCAGAAAAGTGTGAAGTACTTAGTTCTGAAGATGGTGCTGTGCTTCTTAAAGCTGCGAGAGGGGCTGCAGGCAGAGGCAGAGATGGAGTGATGGTCAGATGGGGGCTTTGGCCTTGAGCTTATTCCCAGAGTGACCAGGAGGAGGCGCCAGTCTGGCAGTGACTGATGCCCCCCATTGACACAAGGGGAAAATTTTGAGCAGAACTAAGAAACATGAAAACACTCAAGAGGTGAGAATAGCTGAGCAGTGTTATTTTTTTATTCAGCGAGCTTAGAAGTTAGATGGACCTAGCTATGTCTTTCAGGGTTGTAAAAAGTTTCATGCCCTGAGTGCCAGAATTAAATTAACCTAACCCCTGGTGTAGATGAAGCTAGTTTGGCAGAAGAATTATTCCACTAAACTAGCAACTGCCTCTCAGGGAAGTGGATTAACTATATGGAAAACATCCTTCTGCCAATGAAGGAAGTGTCTACACTATGGTGCTACCGCTAATCAATAGCTATACTAGCAGAGCCCTCTCATCTAGACACAGAAAATGCTGAGAGAAGGGGTTTTTCTGCTTGTGTAGGAACAGCAACTCCTGAACGATGCCAGCTACGCAAACAGAAGTCCTCTTCTATCTACATATCTGTGTCTACTCCAGAGGTTTTGTTGGCTTAACTGTATTGCTTGGGAGTTGTGTTAAGCGTAGACCAAGGCTTTGATCACATGATCGGTCTGAATTTGGAAGTGGTCACCTGACAAAGGGAATCGGAGGTTATAAATAGAGAGTCTCTCACCACTTATTTAAGAAAGAAAGTAGGACACTGACTGCTGGGCTCAGAGATAGAATTTCCATGATTCACAGAAGGGGCCATGAACTGCAGGAATGGGAATCTTGGGTACCCTAAAGGACTCCTGACCAAGCTCTAAGAATGCCCCAGATGGGAGAGGAAACTGAGGCAGGGAAATGCATGTAAGTGTTTTATTGTTTTCTCCACCACAGTATACTTCTCATGCAATCTAAGTAAAGAATAATTGTGTATAGAGACTTTTGCAAAGCCTGTGCACCTCTTTGCTTCACCTGTCACCTGCCCCTGGAGGAATCTATAAACTCAGAGCTGCTATATGGGCGAAGTTCTGGGGTGTGGTGTGCTTGACCTACTACGGGTTCTGGGGCATCAGTGCTGGTCCTGGGGGAAAAGGCAACTGGGCCACATCATTCATTTCCATGAAGGGTTAGAAAGGAGAAACCATTCTGCAACCTGCTGAGATCCAGGAAAGCTTAATGCAGGCATGTCTAGAGTACTAGGACCCAACACAGCAGCCTGACGAATGCCCAGTCTTGGTTTCAAATGAGCCATTTTTTTCCTGGATATTTTTATTTAGCCACTGACCTATATTTAATCTTTTTTTGCTCAGTTCTAATCGTCAGGCACCTAATATCTCTCAAGACCTGGTGATACATGGTGTATGAATACAACACTAACTGGCACTTTGATGATTTAGGTACAAATATGGATTGTCCAAAGCATCTGCACATTAGTGTATATTAGGCACAAATAGTACAGCAGTTATATAGCTTAAATTGGCCTACACCTTAACTCTACTCTTATTCTCTTATGATAAATATCCCATAACTCCTTGCATTATCTTAAGTCAGCTTTGGCTGAAGTAGATTGGACAGTTGTCCAAAACAGGACAGATGATTATTTTATTATAGCGACAGGTAGGAAATTGTTTTCACAGGCCTGTACTGGAATAACCCAAAGTGGACAAAACGTGTGATTGTACTGCCCTAGGAGAGGCCTAGCAGGTGCGTGCATGCCCTTTGGTACTTGAAATGCATCTGTTCAGACCAAGGAGATAAGAGGTACAGCATGGTACTCTAAAACAAGGTATAACTCTGATCAGTTTCAAATGACGTACACAACATCTGTTACTTGTAAACAGGACAGGTATAAAAAGATGGGCGTAGCAGTATAAATTTGGGAACTCATCTTCTGCGTCGGGTGAATGTAACATGAGATGGCCTCCTTGGAGATTGGTGTCACAGAATATCAGTGTTGGAATGGACCTCAGGAAGTCATCTAGTCCAACTCCTTGCTCAGAGCAGGACCAATCCCCTGATAGATTTTTGCCCTAGGTCCCTAAATGGTTTCCTCAAGGATGGAGCTGGATTTAACCCTGGGTTTAACAGGCTAATGTTCAAACCACTGAGCTATCCTTCCCCCGCCCCTTTCCCTATACTTTATTATTACTGGTTTATAGCAATAAACTTGACTGACTGATTACTTGGTCTCCTGAATGTAATTTTAATGAACCAAAGTGGGTGAAACAATATACGATATGATAAATAAACACTAAGGCCAGGTCCACACTACAGCGTTAAATCGATTTAAACAGCATTAAATTGATTTAACGCTGTAACCGTCCACACTACAAGGCACTTAAAATCGATTTTAAGGGGTCTTAAAATCGATTTCTGTACTCCAGCTAAACGAAAGGAGTAACCCTAAAATCGATATTACTAAATCAATTTAGGGTTAGTGTGGACGGAAATCAAAGTTATTGGTCCTATTCTTTTACTGAGCTACCCAGAGTGCACTGCTCCGGAAATCGATGGTACCCTGGGACCATGGACGCACACCACCGAAGTAATATGCCCTAGTGTGGAAGCGTAAAATCGATTTTATAAAACCTGTTTTATAAAATTGATTTTACTAATATCGATTTAAAGCTGTAGTGTGGACGTTGGCTTAGTATCATTGTACTGGTGCAATATAATAAAAGAGCAGCATGTGGAGCCCCTCACCCAGATAGATTACGTGAATGCTCCCAGAGCCTCTTATGAATCTCATGGAGAAAGACACCAGATCCAAATCCCCCCAGCACTGTACCCTAGAAATATACCATTTTGCACTGCTCAAGATGTGCAGTGATCATTTATTCATTGGTTCACCACTTCATCCATGTCCCACACTTCATACAAACTCACTGGCAAAGATAAACAACTAACCAAATCTATTGACTATAAAAGGTTGATTTTAAATAATATTGAATGATAGGCAAAAAGTCAGAGTTAGTTACCAGAAGAAATAAAATATAACCACGCAGTCTAAATTCTCAACCCTACTCCACTAGCAGCAGCTAGATTAAGCAGTTTTTCTCAACGTTGAAAAGTAACCCCAACTATATATACAATATGATGCGGGCTAATTACCTACACTAATCAGGAAAAATATTTTGGAGTCGTGGATAGTTCTCTGAAGACATCCACGCAATGTGCAGTGGCAGTCAAAAAAGCAAACGGGATGTTAGGAATCATTTAAAAAGGGATAGAGAATAACATGGAGAATATCTTATTTCCCTTATATAAATCCATGGTATGCCCACATCTTGAATACTGCATACAGATGTGGTCCCCTCATCTCAAAAAAAAATATACTGGCATTAGAAAAGGTTCAGAGAAGGGCAACTAAAATTATTAGGGATTTGGAACAGGTCCCATATGAAGAGAGATTCAAGGGGCTAGGACTTTTCAGCCCCACACCCAGATAGATTATATTAATGCTCCCAGAGCCACTCATGAATCTCATAGAGAAAGGCACTAGAGACAAATCACTCAAGCTCCCAGCACCATACTCCAGGAATATACTATCTTGCACTGCCCAAGGCCAACTAAAATGATCAGGAGTTTGAAATGGGACCCATATAGGGAGAGATTAAAGAGGCTAGGACTTTTCAGCTTGGAAAAGAGGAGACTAAGGGGAGATATGATAGAGGTATATAAAATCATGAGTGATGTGGAAAAAGTAGATAAGGAAAAGTTATTTACTTGTTTCTCATAATAGAGAAACTAGGGACCACCAAATGAAATTAATGAGCAACATGTTTAAAACAAATAAAAGGAAGTTCTTCTTCACACAACGCACAGTCAACCTGTGGAATTCCTTGCCTGAGCAGGTTGTGAAGGCTAGGACCATAACAGCGTTTAAAAGAGAACTGGATAAATTCATGAAGGTTAAGTTCATTAATGGCTATTAACCAGGATGGGTAAGGAATGGTGTCCCTAGCCTCTGTTTCTCAGAGGGTGGAGATGGATGGCAGGAGAGAGATCACTTGATCATTACCTGTTAGGTTCACTCCCTGTGGGGCACCTGGCATTGGCCACTGTCGGTAGACAGGATACTGGGCTAGATGGACCTTTGGTCTGACCCAGTCTGGCCGTTCTTATGTTCCTATGTTCTTGTGTCTTCTTCTCAGTGTCTTGGTTGCTTGCAGCATAGCTGGGAGCAGGAGAAAGGCCCAGTAGTGTCCACTTTGTCTGTTTTATACCCTCAGTCCATGTGCTTGGAGAACACAAGACCAGGCATGTCTGGGGGTATTGCTGAGTCGCCCAGCAAGGTTGAGCAATTCACCTGGTGTGGTCTCATGCAGGTAAGACATCGCATTGTAGCGCCCTTGCTGGGCAATGGCTGTTGATGGGTGGTTTGACACCCTACCCAGCCGTTGGTTTCTTTCCTTACTGTTGCCTCTGGGACGCTAATATCTGGCTGATTCCCCATCTAACAGTATGTTTTAGTAACAACCATACAATGCAATTCTCATAACTTCATATGCATTAATGATATACATATATGGATAGAGAAATGACTTTCAGCAGATCTTTTTCCTGATATCTTACAAGAGATGCTTTATAAGTAAGATTATGATTATATTAAATTTAGGAATATAGGGGTTACAGTATGGTCCTTATAGAATGTCACAATTATTGACACTGTTTTTTCACACCCCTGAGTTAGAAAGTTGCAGTGCTGTAAAGTGGCAGTGTAGCCAAAGCCTCGGTCATTTATTACAAGGGGTTTTGTGTCAGGCCCCATATGGGACAAAGGCAACAGTTATTTTCTCCATGTCTGATATGGGCTACGTTCACATTTTACAGTACAGTAATCCACCTCCATCTTTCCCATCCCACATCCACAGTATAGTCCCTCACACTTTGGGAGAAGCAGCTGGAGGAAATGTAGGACCAGGAGTGAGCCTGAAGCTTGCCACAGCAGCACAGTGTGAGAAGGAGCTCAGACTGGTGGGTCACAGTGCTCTGGAGAAGTACCGCCCCAGCATGAACCCATCACAGGTGGATTATAACAACACATGCTTAAGAAAGAGAAATGAATGACTCTCAGATTTAAAATATAAGTATGGCCATACTGGGTTAGACTAACAGTTCATCTAGCCCAGTATCCTGTTAGGGATAGTGGTCAATGCCAAGTGCCAATGCCGAGTGCTTCAGAAGGAATGAACAGAACAGGTAATCATCAAGTGATCCATTCCCTGTCACCAATTCTCTTTTTCCTGTATCATATTATTACTGGTTTATAGCAATAAACTTGACCGCCATTGATTATTTGGGTTTTGATCCATGTCTCCACTACCCGCTGCCAAAATAAACAGTCGCAAACTACATTCCTATTCACAATATCGCAATCCACCTCCACCTTTCCTGTCCAATGTATACAGCATATTCTCTCATGCCAATATTCCCTTTAATTTCTTCCATCCATGTATGGAATGAATTTTGTTATGTGCACCAATGTCGAGTTAATGTGAGGATGTGTGCTACCAGTAGAAACAAAAAACCTAGATATAATATATATTTTTAAAAAGTTACCATATGGATAATTACTCCATTCAGGACAGGTTAGGCATTTTAGAACTCACTGCTCAAAGAATTCAATATAAGAATAATAGTGAAATAAAATTATGAAATGCATAGACCATTCGAAAAGTACAACTGCACTTTGAAAGGATAAAATTAAAAGAATATACATGCATTGCAGGAGCTAACAACAACAACACATGTTGGGAGGTGAGTGTGAAAGAGACAGTGTGTGTGCATGTTTCAGAGCCAGTGTGTGTGTGTGTGCGTGGTGAGACAGAGAGTGTGCATGTTTCAGAGCCAGTGTGTTATGTATGAATCAGAGATTATGTGTTTGTGTACGAGAGACAGAGTCTGTGTCTGTAAGTGTGAGTCAAAGAGTGTGTATGTGTGCGAGAGAGAGAAAATGGTGTGTATGTGTGAGAGAGACAGAGACAGAATGTGTGTGTGCTGGCTGCTGGGGAAGTCTATGAGAGACCGTGCACTGTCTCTTTAAGGCACTCCCACCAATCGGCTCACACTGCAGCAACTGAGATCTCTTTCTCCTGAGCCATGTCACTCCTCCTCTGCTCTGCGGAGATGGGGTACACGGGCAGAAGGGAGGCGGGGGAGGGGAACAACCCCACCTCCCTTCCGGCTTTGCACACCAAGCAGGAGTTTCCCAAGAGCTACTACCCAGGGGCTCCAAGGCAGAGAGCAGAAGCAACATGGCAGCAGAGCAGCAGAGGGAGGGGCACCTGAACACATGCCACCCTGCACTGCTCTACATTGTTCATGTGGCAGCTTCGAGGACTTCTTTCCCTATGTTTCAAGTTCCAGGTCTAGAGATCAGACTGTCCTGGGAGCTTTATCTAAGAATTTTTGTAAGTTGTCAGCATTTAATTTTCTTTTTCTTATAAAATAGAATTGATATTTGTTCCTTTTTTCTAGTATTCTAGCAGATCTACGCCTCTCATATATCCGACGAACAGAGATTTCCACTGAGATCTGTCTGCATTAATTTCCTTTGAAATGAGACATGCCCTTTTTTCTGTAACTTTGTCTTTGGGATCAACGGTTCTCCTGCCTCCATTATTTTCCCTTTGGAATCAGTTGTTTTCCATGACTTCCCCTTTGAGTTTAGTAATAGGACTGTCTTTGTACCATTGTTTTTCCTTTTTAAAAACTAATATTAACTTTCCTCTATGCAATAATTTCAGATTCCCACCAGCAGAAATAGCTTGGGAGATTACATGATCTCATCTGAAGGAGAAATTACCAACCAGGAGACACATTAATTTCTGTGAAAGGGAATAATAAAAATAAATAAATAAACCAAGAATCACTGTAAGATGCGGGCAGTCAGACAGGTCCGCCCAGGGGCGGGGGCAAGTGGGGCAATTTGCCCCAAGCCCCAGGCCCCGCAAGGGCCCCATGAGCCCTGGCCAAGTGCCGGTTCGGGTCTTCGGCGGCATTTCGGTGGTGGGAGGCCCTTCAGTGCTGAAAATATGGAGCGACTGAAGGGCCCCCAGCTGCCGAAATGTCGCCAAAGACTTGGACAGCAGCCAGATGAGTACAAGTGCCGCAGCTCCCACACTTTGCCCCAGGCCCCATGAATCCTCTGGACGGCCCTGCAGCCAGATAGGAACCCAAAGCTCAGTTTACTGAGATAATTGAAGAGTATCAGTAGTAGAAGAGAATGGAAAAGGTAGTGCAAAGACTATAATCTTATCTCAGAAAATCTGAAGGAAGGGTTAGGGTTAGGGTACAGCTGACAATAGATCCTCAATGTGAAAGTTAAAGCAACACAGGAAAAATGAAATAATCTGATTTAGAAAAGAAAAATACTTGCTCAGGCACCCGCCGTATAAAACAGAATAGGACTGCTTGTTCAATCCAGGGGGAAAGAAAATGAAGGTAGATAAGTTATAGCAAAACATGCCCCCAAAAGAGCAATGAATGGCTGTCAGATTTAGAATATAAAAACAGCCATTCTGGGTCAGAGCAAAGGTCCATCTCCCCCAGTATCCTGTCTTCCGTCAGTGGCCAATGCTAGGTGCTTCACTGGGAATGAACAGAACAGCTGATCATCAAGTGACCCAATCCCTCTCACCTATTTCCAGCTTTTGGCAAACAGAGACTTGGGACACCATCCCGGTCCATCCTGTCTAACAGCCATGGATGGACCTATCCTCCAGGATTTTTTCTAGCTTTTTGGCTCCTTGTGTGTGTGTATTTTATTTTTCACCACATGAGTTTTATTGCTTGTTAAAATTTTGAAACAAAAATATAGTCTCACTTCTCTGTGCGTATGTGTCTTTCTACATTTCCATTTTTGTGTCACATACACTTCTGTTGCACCAGTGTCAATGTACCGTTGCCACTCCTGGTGTAGACATAATTTATATGGGTGCATCATGAATCAGTAGATGAAGAGCTCAGAAGTTAGGATATATCAAGAATTGATATATAAAGATATATCAAGAAGGCCACATCTGGAGTAGTGCATCCAGTTTTGGGTCCCCCACTACAAAACGGATGTGGACAAATTGGACAGAGTTCAGAGGAGGGCAACAAAAATTATTAGGGGGCTGGGACAAATAATTTACAAGGAGAAGATGAGGGACGTGGGTGTGTTTAGTCTGCAGAAGAGAAGAGTGAGGAGGCTTTGATAGCAGCCTTCAACTACCTGAAGGGGGGTTCCAAAGAGGATGGAGCTCAGCTTCTTCTCAGTGGTGACAGATGACAGAACAAGGAGCAATGGTCTCAAGTTGCAGTGGGGGAGGTCTAGGTTGGATATTAGGAAACACTATTTCACTGGGATGGTAGTGAAGCAGTGGAATGGGTTACCTAGGGAGGTGGTGGAATCTCCATGCTTAGAGGCTTTTAAGGCCCAGATTGAGAACGCCCTGGCTGGGATGATTTAGTTGGGATTGGTTCTGCTTTCAGCACGGGGTTGGACTAGATGATCTTCTGAGCTCCCTTCCAACCATAGTCTTCTACGATTCTATGATTCTAACTGTGTAGGATAAAAAACAGGAAGAGATTTCAGAGTGATTGAGTCTGATACCTTTGCTTTAATAGCTAGGATCTGCTAATTCTCTTTAAACTTATCTGTATTTTATTACTCATAAAATTTTGAGAAATAAACTCTCTCTCTCTCTCTCCATATATTCACCTCATTCTCTCTATATCTCTGTGATTCTCCTTTTTTTCATTTTTCTGCAGGCACATCATTCTCCCTTCTGGATAAAAATGACTCTCTACTTTCATTCCTGATGCCTTTTCATTTTTATTTCCTTTACATTTCTTTATATAGGGTTGATTCTGATCTCAGTTGCACTTGTGTAAATCCATATGACGCTGATGTAATGTACCCTGGTGTAAATGAGATCAGGAAACACTCATGATGTGTGTTTAAGGGTTTTTGTTTGTTTGTTTGTTTGTGGGGGGGAGGGGAGATGTACCCTTGGTTGAACTCTAAACATCTTTCATTTCCAATCTATTAATTTTTTATTATGTCTTGTAGATTTGTTGATGTGACACTGATGTGATAAAAATATTTCAAAATTGGAGCTTAAAAGTCTTTATTTAGAGTTCAAGAGAGCTTACGGGACTGAGATGGGACACTTCTGTACTTCAATAGGGTTCCATGCTCTTGGTTCACCTATATTGAAAGCTCAGCCTCTTAAGAATATGAGTCTTCCTCTGTTAATTGACAACTTCATTTTTCCAGTGCAAAGATGCAGTGCTATGAGATTACCTAGTCCAGTTTCCCAGCAGTGTAACCGACAGAACAACCTGACTGTATATACTCCATTAATATTTAATGGCTTTATGTTTCTAGACACATATTATGGAGAAAGCAGAAGAAAAAATGAAACCCTGGTAATGGATTTCATCCTTTTAGGGTCTGGGAATGCCCCTGAACTGCAGCCCCTTCTCTTCCTGCTGTTTCTAGTGATCTACATTGTGACCGTGCTCGGGAACATCCTCATCATTATGCTCGTTGTGGTTGATCAACACCTCCACACCCCCGTGTACTTCTTCCTTGGGAACTTGACCTGCTTGGAGATCTCCTACAAATCCACCATCCTGCCCAGGATGCTGGCCAGTCTCCTGACTGGGGATGGAACCATTTCTGTTAAGGGCTGCCTTGTACAAACATATTTTTTTTGCTATCATAGCAACAACAGAAAATCTGCTGCTTGCAGCAATGTCTTACAATCGGTATTTAGCAATATGCAATCAACTCCATTATGCTGCTCTGATGAATGGCAGGGTTTGTTTCCAGCTAGTGGCAGGGTCCTGGGTATATAGTTTTACTCATAGACTCATAGACTCATAGACTCATAGGTCAGAAGGGAACAATCTGATCATCTAGTCTGACCTCCTGCACAAGGCAGGCCACAGAACCCCACCCATCCAATTTTATACAACCCCTATCACAGGACCGAGTTATTGAAATCCTCAAAAATGGTTTGAAGACCTCAAGCTGCAGAGACACCACCAGCAAGCGACCCGTGCCCCACGCTGCAGGGGAAGGCGAAAAACCTCCAGGGCACCTGCCAATCAGCCCTGGAGGAAAATTCCTTCCCGACCCCAAATATGGCGATCAGCTAAACCCTGAGCATGTGGGCAAGAGTCACCAGCCAGCACCCAAGAAGGAGTTCTCCGCAGCAACTCAGTTCCCATCGCATGCAACATCTCCCCGCAGACCATTGAGCAGACCTGTCTGGTGGTAATTCAAGATCAATTGCCCAAATTGATGATCCTATCATAACATCCCCTCCATATACTTATCAAGCTTTGTTTTAAAGCCAGGAAAGTCTTTTGCCCCTACTACTTCCCTCGGAAGGCTATTCCAGAACTTCACTCCCCTAATGGTCAGAAACCTTCGTCTAATTTCAAGTCTAAACTTCCTAATATCCAGTTTATACCCATTCGTCCTCGTGGTTACATTAGTACTAAACTTAAATAATTCCTCTCCCTCCCTAACGTTAACCCCCTTGATATATTTATATAGGGCGAGCATATCCCCCCTCAGCCTTCTTTTGGCCAGGCTAAACAAGCCAAGCTCTTTGAGTCTCCTTTCATAAGGCAGTTTTTCCATTCCTCGGATCATCCTCGTAGCCCGTCTCTGAACCTGTTCCAGTTTGAATTCATCCTTCTTGAACATGGGACACCAGAACTGCACACAGTATTCCAGATGGGGTCTCAAATAGTTTTCTGGTCATTGGCACACTAAATTATTCCTTGTTCAAATTAACATTCTGTGGTTCCAAAGAAATTGACCATTTCTTTTGTGATTTTTCACCCATGATAAAGCTGTCTTGTGTTGACACCCAGACTCTGCAACTGGCGACATTTACTGTCTCTACCATTGGGACACTTGTGCATTTGCTACTGACACTGACATCCTACATTTATATCATCACTGCCATTCTGAGAATCCCTTCCACCACAGGGAGGCAAAAGGCCTTTTCCACCTGCTCCTCTCACCTCATTGTGGTGACAATTTTATACATGAGCGTGATTACTGTCTATGTGTTTCCAGGGCCGGTGCAACAATTTAGGCGGACTAGGCGGTTGCCTAGGGCGCCAAGATTTGGGGGCGCCAAAAAGCAGCGCCCTTCATTTTTTTTTAAGTGGTTAAGCGGCCGCTGCTGCTGGGATGGATAGGAGTCTGAGCTGCCAGCAGCAGCTGCAGCGAGCAGCCCAGGGTGTCCCCTGGGTCAGCACTCCACTGCCGGCAGCCCAGGGTGTCCCCTGGGTCAGTGTGCCACTGCAGCAGCCAGCAGCCCAGGGGGTCCCCTGGGTCAGTGTGCCGCTGCTGGCAGCCCAGGGGGTCCCCTGAGTCAGTGTGCCGCTGCTGGCAGCCCAGGGAATCCCCTGGGTCAGTGCACCCCCATGGCAGCCGACAGCCCCGGGTGTCCCATGGGTCAGCACACCGCCGACAGCCCAAGGGTTCCACTGCGCAGTCGCTGCTTCACTTCTCTCGCCTCCCAGGCTTGCGGCGCCAATCAGCTATGAGGCGCCGCAAGCCTGGGAGGAGAATTACAGCAGGACAGAGTGCTCAGGGAGGATGCGGAGCAGAGGTGAGCTGGAGTGGGGAGGTACCGCAGGGCTCCTTGGGCCAGGTGGTGGGGAGCTGCTGCAGAGTGCGGGGAGCTGCCATGGGGGCGGGGGCACACTTCAGGGCAGTGAGGGCGGGGAGCTGCTGCAGGGCTAGGGGGGAGCAAGGTGAAAATTTCACCTAGGACGCGAAACTTCCTTTCACCGGCCCTGTGTGTTTCCACCAAGCAACAGTCCCAAGGTCCTAAACAAAATATTTTCTCTTTTCTACACAGTTCAGACTCCCATGATCAACCCTGTTATCTACAGCCTGAGAAACAAAGAGGTCAAACAGTCCCTGAGAAAAACTATTCTGAATCGAGTTGCTTTCAGAAACAGGCATAGAATCTTAAAGGGAAAATTTCAGCCTGTATAAAATACAGATGCACTGATATAGTTCCTTAGACATGGCCATTTCATTCCTTCAGAAAAGGGTTACCCATTATTGAGCTTACTCTTTCTTTCTTTCTTTCTTTCTTTCTGTTACTCTGTTACTTTTTGAGCATTCATCTTTCATCACACTGGTCAGGCATGACTTGCCCTTGGTGAATCCATGTTTACTGTTCCTGATCACCTTCCTCTCTTCCAAGTGCTTCAAAATGCATTCCTTGAGGACCTGCTTCACAATTTTTCCAGGGACTGAGGTGAGGCTGACCGGTCTGTAGTTCCCCGGATTCTCCTTCTTCCCTTTTTCAAAGATGTGAACTATATTTGCCTTTTTCCAGTCATCACCGTGAGCTTTCAAAGATAATGGTTAATGGATCAGCAATCACATCAGCCAATTCCTTCAGCACCCTCGGATGCATTAGATCCGGTCCCATGGACCTGTGCATGTCCAGCTGTTCTCAACAGCCCTTAACCTGTTCTTTCACCACTGAGGGCTGCTCACCTCATCCCCTTACTGTGCCACCCAGTGCAGCAATCTGGGAGCTGACCTTGTCTAGCTGTTGTGAGTCATTCTGCAGCCAGCCAGCCTAGACTTGTGCCTCTCTGTTTTAGGGAGCAGCCTGCTTTGTCTCTCAGTTTTTGTGTTCTTGCATCTTGTGGGTCTGAATTCAAAGAAATAAAGTAATGGTACATTGCAACATTTGCCTGCATTTTCACTCTGCCTCCTTTCCTCTTAATTTTAATATCCTATATCTGCATCATCTCTCTCCATCCTATGAATACCTTCCACCACTGGCAGGAAAAAGGCCTTTCCCCCCTGCTTCTCTCACCTCATCTTTGTTACACTATTCTATGAGACTTTGATTATCCAAAACACTGAGAGACTTGAACAAAGGGTTCTGTCCCTTCTACACAGTCCTGACTCCCCTAGTCAATCCCCTCATTTATAGCCTGCGAAATACCAATGTTAAGGAGGCCCTGAGAAATTCTGTGGCTAAACTGCACATGAATTCAGAGAATCCAAGTAATGTTTTTTTTTTCAATTTATAGGAATGTAGGATAAATTCTGCTGGTTTAATGAGTCAGAGGGGTATAGATTAGTGGCTTCTGACTTTTTGTTTTCCTCTTTTTAATCAGGCTGTGGTGATAGAAAATTAGTATGATAGGAGCGGTTTGCTTCATGAAGATCTGTCAATACATAATAAACTACAGCATGCATATCTCCACATCTGGAACTGTCTGAGTTAGCTGAGAAAATCACTGTGTAGCAATGAAAAACAGCCTCATTATTTTGGGTAGATTGTTTTTGAATATGGGTTTCTAAGCTAATTTCCACAGCCAAATAAAAATATAGGAACCTAAATATCATGAATCAAGGATTGAAAATTTTGGCCCAAGTTATTCTTTCATTCCTTCTTTCTTCTAGAACACTTGTATCTATCACTTCAGCATAGATTCAGTATACTCATATTTTCAATTAAGGATAGGCAAAAATTCCCCTTTTCCCTCCTCCAACAGAGGGGCAACTCGAACCAGGGATCTCTGACATCCCAGCTGTGTACCCTAAGCACTAGGCTAAAAGTGACAAGGGAGTCCTTACTTCTACATCAGCCTTTTTCTGTGAGCTCACCTACCAGATTGGACCCCTCAGGTGAGTTAGGTGGAGAGACTCTGGGATGTATGTGTCCAGCCGGCTGGTCTCAGGCTGCAGTGCACCTGCCCAGAGACAGAACTCTAAGCCCACTAAGGAATTTGACTGCAAAAAGTAGGCTACAAGTTGAGTTCAGATGCCTTTAGACTTCAGAAGCAGCTGCGTGGATGTTTAGAGAATCCCACTGAGGCAGGACTCTGGGACTTAGGCACCTATAGTGGTTAGGAGTCAAAGTCTTTTTTTTTGTATCTCACCCCCGGCTGCTTTTGAATATCTCACTAGGTTCCTGTCTGCATTTTTAGGCAAATAAATATCATTAAAACTCTGGCTCGGAGTGTTTGGAAATAAAGGATCAAGACTCTCCAGCTATGTTTGAGTCTTTTTACAGTCTCCGCCATATCTGTTATTAGAACCAAGCTCAGTATTTCAGTGATAAAAACTCACTGTTTCAGATGAACCCCTGGTGTAACCAGTGAAAACAGAGGAGTTACACCAGGGAACAATTTGGACTTTGCTGTTGAAAACTCATTGCAACTTACCGGCAATATTTCAGAGGACATGACACAATCAATGCTGCTGTTAATTAATATCTAAATGTCCTAACTGCAAACCCTCCATTACCAATGGGATATATTAGTGAAGACACAGTTTAAAGTCCATCAAGGTGTGTTGTGTTTATATGTCAGTTATTTAAATCCCCAATTCCCCAGTTGTTGCAAACAGGCTAGCTCATCGGGAGCAGTCAGCTGGGCTTTCCACTGATATGAATACAGGTGCTTCTGCTACTTTCTAAATGCTGGTAAAACATGATGACAATCTGATATCTTTGGCCCATTTCCTGGTGAACACACGTCAAAACCATGTCTCAGCTGATCAATTCCCTGCAATTGGGTCACCTTGGTCTGTCCTGTTCTCTGCCTTTGGCTCACCATAGTGCAGTCTCCTGAGGACTTAAATTTTTAGTTTAGCTAAAGTAGTTGGGCTCAGCATAGGGGTATCTGGGTGAACTTTCATTGCCTGAGAGATACAGGAGATCAGACGGTTGAGATCATGTCTCTTCTGGCCTTAAACGTGATGAAACTGTGTAAACCATGAAACTTTTCAATTGTCAGATGTTGGCTGCACGTGTGTTCTCTCTGCATGCTTCACTGACTGTACAGCAGGATCCAGTCGAACTGCCCAGTGACCAGAGACCTGTTAGTAGTGAAGGCACCTGGTCAGGCTTATTACTGACAAACAAACTCCTAAAGTTAGGCCAGCTGAAGGCTTAAAGTGATGTATCCCGACATTTATAGACTGAGACAAACAATTGGGAGTAACCAACTTATATATAACCTTATATATTTCATGATGTGTTTGTTACCGCCCTCTTTTTCCTCCATTCACCACCTATCTTTGTACATTTCTTCTGGTGTTTCACAAAAAAAAATGGCACTCTTCATTGCTATTGTCAAACTATGCCATTATGTGTTAGATTGGGGTGTTGCTGCGTTGGACTGCTGGAATGTGTTTACGCATTAAGTGTGTTTTAGGAATGCTAGCAATACTGGTGCCGCATTTCAGGCAAGCATCTGTTCTTGATAGGGCTTGATTGTTGCTCATAAATTTTTCTGCCTTTGGTTCAGGCCTCAGGCTCTACACCAGACCCATTCTTCAGGCTATCTTTCTACTACAATCATGTAATTAAATTGTATTAAAAAACCTGTCTTAAACAAACAGACAAAGGCAATATTTGACTTGCAAAGACAAGGACTTGAATGTTGGAAAATGCCTGATGTGTAGCTGCCTGCACCTCCTTAATTTCACCCCCTGTGCATCCATACTGTGCCCCGAGTAAGGCAGGGGTCCCAGTGAATCATCCTGCCAGGGAATCAGCACATTATGAACTACCTTCATTGCTCAAGTGCAATTGAACTTTAAATTCAAAACTGGCTTTAGATTGTGGTTGGCACAACTGTAGTTGACTCTTTACGGCTGTGCTGTTTCTGCAGAAGTAAGGGAAGAAAAGTTCAATAGATCTGAATGACACTGAGTATATATTTGGGCCAGATTTTATCACCTTTACTCATGTTTTTTTAGAGCCTTACGTTAAGGAGTTCCATGGGTTTCAAAGGGACTGCTCACAAGAGAAAGAAATACTCAACATGAATAAGGAAATCGAACTCTGTCACTGAGTATATCAGCCTAACGGGGAATGGAAAGTCCAGACATTCACTGAGCTGACTCCACTGTCATCGGCATATGTGTGCTAGTGTAACTACAGACATTGATCCAGGGAGCTAGAACCATGCTTCATCTGCAATAAACCTGGCCAAAGTTTATATAAGATCAGAACGGACCATGATGATCATCTAGTCTGACATCCTGCACAACGCAGGCCACAGAATATCACCCTGGTAGGCAGGATACTGAGCTGGATGGACCTTTGGTCTGACCCAGTACAGCAGAATTTCTCAAACATGGGTCGCCGCTTGTGTCGGGAAAGCCCTTAGCGGGCCAGGCCGGTGTGTTTACCTGCCCTGTCCACGGGTCTGGCCGATCGTGGCTCCCACTGGCCACTGATTGCTGCTTCGGGCCAATGGGGGCTATGGGAAGCGGTGCAGCCCAAGAGACTTACTGCTGCCACTTCCAGCAGCCCCCATTGGCCTGGAGCAGTGATTCACAGCCAGTGGAAGCCATGATCGGCCAGACCTGCAGACGGGGCAGGTAAACACACTGGCCTGGCCTGCCAGGGGCTTTTCCTACACAGGTGGCGACCTCTGTTTGAGAAACCCTGCAGTACAGCCATTCTTACGTTCTTAGCAACATTTTTCATACTTTGCTTATCTATACGTATGAGCTATTATGGAAATAATATTTTGGTCACTTTGTGCATGTACGGTGAAATCAGCATTTCCCAACACAAATCTAACCCTTCCCAACACAGTAGCTGAGTGTGGGACTCAATAAACTTATCCCCATTTCATTTGAACCTAAAAGTTAATCTAGTAATTTTTTTGCCGCCTCATAAAGGTAAAAAATTTCCTGACAGATTTCCTCTGGGAAATGTTTACCTCTTTGTTTCTGAAACTATATATGAGGGGATTGATCAATGGGGTTAGAACAGTGTAGAAGACAGAGAAAATTTTCTTTAAATCTATTAGAGTGTTGACAGGTGGCACCATGTAGACAATTATCAGGGTGCCAAAGAAAGTGGTAACCACAATGAGGTGGGAGGAGCAGGTGGAAAAGGCCTTTTGCTGCCTGGTGGTGGAAGGGATTCTCAGGATGGTGGTGATGATACAAACATAGGATGCCAGTGTTAATAGAAATGGGGGTAGGGCACATATGGTAGAGAATGAGAAATCAGCTAGGGTGAGTAAGTCGGTATCACTGCAGGACAGTTTGATCAGTGGGGTGAAATCACAAAAGAAATGGTCAATTTCCTTAGGACCACAGAACACTAACTGGAAAATGAAATAGACAATGATGCTGTTGAGGGCAAAGCTGCTTATCCAGCACCCTGCAGCCATCTGGATACAAGCCCTGGTATTCATTATAGTTGCATAGCGCAGTGGATTACATATGGCTAAATACCGATCATAAGACATTATGGATAAGAGGAAACACTCGGTACCAGCCAAGCAACCAAAGAAGTAAAACTGCATGATGCAGCTACTAACAGAAATGGTTCTGTCCTCAGCCCCAGAGACTGGCCAGCAGCCTGGGCAGGATGGTGGAGCTGTAGCAGGTCTCCAAGCAGGACAAGTTCCCCAGGAAGAAGTACATGGGGGTGTGAAGGTGCCAATCAGTCACAACTAGCACAACAATGGTGAGGTTCCCAACCATGGTCACAATGTAGATCACTAGAAACAGCAAGAAGAGAGGAAACTGCAGTTTCTGGAGATCCCCGAATTCCAGAAGGATGAATTCTGTGATGAGTGTTTGATTTCGCCATTCTGTATTTGTCATGGGATGTGTCTAATCAGAAATTTAAAGAAAGAAACAACAAAAAATCTAAGCATGCAGTCATATATATATACACACGGCACAAAACACCATTATTACAAGAATGTAACTGAGTTTGCCAAGTCAAGGTAGGAAATGTTCAAGGTCCAACTAAGGTTCGGCCCTCTGTATGTATCATGATACGGGGACTTTAATCCTGATCACTCACCGTTTTTCCAAAGAACTCTTTGTGAAATTTAGTTGTGGAGCTCTAGCAGGTTTCTAATAAGCATGTGAGAACTGCAATTTGTCAAAGGCTTATAGCTTTGCCAAATTTGGGCAGATTTTCATAAGGAAGACAAAAGTCACATTCCTCAATCAAAGCCACACCTTGCCAAATTTCAAATCCTTGAGCCACAGCCTGTGGGCACCAGAGCATCTCAACAAAAAGGTCATCAAAATATTTTAACATGGGCAAAGCAATATGCCTTTCTCTACCCTCGTTACTGAAAATGCATAAATCATTTTGGCTGAAAATTAAAAAACAAAAATTAAACACAGTTTGAGGTTAGACACTTGGCATTTAAAGTTTAGCAAAGTTATAAGCAAATGAAAATATGGTCTTAATGATGGGAAGTGTTAAGTCAGAGTTAATGCTAGCGTCCTCATCTATAGGGTCATGTACATTGATGTACATTAGAGGTAACTCAGCAATAGATAGCTCTGGATTCACACTGGTTTTAAAAAGCTCACAACATAAAATAATTTAATAATTATGAATATGCCCCTGTATGAGGGGATGACTATCTATCTATCTATCCTTTGAGAATCCCAGCCTTCCTGTGCTTAATATAGCCTTACATTAATTTACTTTGGTCCTGGTGCATCTCCATTGAAATCAACAGAGTTTAACTTCTGTAAATGAACACAGTAGTTGATCACACCCACACTTCCTTCATGTCCCGGTATCCTCACGGAGTTGATCACATCCCTGTGCTGAGCTGTGCAATAGAAATGAAGTCTGTATACTATGAGGTGAAGGGAAATCACTGATTTTCTTACAGGGCTGGAGCCCAAAGAATTCTCACCTGGTACAATCTGAGGTAGGGCACAAAGACTTCAGTGGAGCTATGGAGACTCATCAAAGCAGAAAAGGTAGCCCTTTCTCTAAACACAAAGCAACAGTCTGTTTGCTTTTCAGAAAACTTTCTTTCTTTCTTTCTTTCTTTCTTTCTTTCTTTCTTTCACTATTCCTATACAGAGAACTTCAAAACTAGATTCCCCCCAGGTTACAGTAAATATACAGCAAGGATACTGCACCTTGCTCTCTAGTCTTTCCCACAAACATTGATGCAAGTTATGTTCCTTGTGATTATCATCAGGATAGCCCCATTCTTCACAATTAATCCTCAGTGCTTTTCTACTTGTTCTGTAGCTACATCTGTGGTGCTTCCCATTCCTTCAAACTTCCTCAGTGCAATTTTCTTTGTTCCCCTTGCTTTTATCCATAATGGCTGTGCACTGAAACCACTCTTCCTTGGCTGTTGGAATTGATCTGCAAAGGGATTTATTAAATGCAGCTTTTGTCAGAACTGTTTTTTTTAAAGAAGATATTTAGTCCACTTGCTTTACTCAAAGGGAATATTTGTCTTTAACTTGTGCATCCAGTGTGTCCTCTGGTGGCTAGTAAGAGGTAACAAACGGCAATTATTCCTTTGAGGTCATGGATTAGTCCAGGAAAAGAGAGACAAATGAGGTGGCCCATGCTACGATATTCCTTATGCATCTACCAGAGGGAAAGAGAAATGATGGGGCAGGGAAGAAGTGGGTTCACCCTGCTCATGGAGCTACAGCAATAACTGCAGTTGTGTATCAATACCCCACACTCTATCACTGAATTGTCTTCTTCCTAACCAGGAGTCACATTCTATTCTATTCTATTCATGTTCTTAAAATGATGCCCATCCCTGATTTATGTGAGCATGGGGCCTTGACAATTTGTCCCTTATGGACTAAACTCATTCCTTGGCTTTAGCCAGAGGAGGCTGGTGGCACATGGCACTGAAGCTGCCACCACTGTCAGGTCAAGCTGTGGTCTGAGCCATTTTCCCAGTGTAAAATGGACAGACCCACAATGAATATTTCCTCCTATAAATCCTAAATGAGCTAAGAACAAAGTTCAGTGGCGACGCTTTATGAAAAAGAGTGAATAGAAGTTCATGGCTGATCTATTCGATACCATCCCTTATTTTACTTACCTTTTCTTGTCCCTTCTTTGTCATTTTGGAAGGGATTGTCAGAGGAGCCTAAGGCAGCTATACAACCAAATTCCACTGAATTTCAAAGGAATTGGTTTGTCTAACTCCCCTAGATTCCTTAGAACCATTCTTCTCAAAATAAGAGTAAAATTTCTGGAGAAAACTATTTGAGTTGGGACCCTGAATCCTATTTTCCAAAGTGCCTAAGACTCTTGTCAAACTGATTTCTATTGAATTTTAATAGCACTTAGTATTTAAGAGCCTAAGTCCCATTTTCAAATATATCTTAGGGCCAGATTTTCAAAGGCATCTGGGTGCCAAACACTCAATTAAATCAATGAGTTTTAGGTGCCTTGATGCCTTTGAAAATCTCACTAGACACCTAAATACCTTTAAAAAATTGTCCCTAAGGCACTTTTGAAAATGGGACTTTGACTCCTAAATCCTTTCAAAAATTTTATGAGGTTCCTAAGTCAATTAGGCACCTAAATCTTCCTAATCTTTTCAATCTTTTTTGTTCTAAAGCCAAGATGTATTCTCTCTTCTTAACCCATGTCTAATTGCTTTATTGACTCACTTAGTGAATTCCTATTGGTGATGTACCTTCTTCAAAACACACAAACTTTCCAAAAGCACAGATTTTCAACAGAGTTCAGTAGCAAAACAGGAAAAGGAAAAACAAGACTGAATTGGGGGAAAAGGAGGGAGAAAGAAAAACTGAAAAAACAAAGAAAAAATGAACATTGTCTTGAATAATAAGGACTTGCCTGCATGAGAAAGTTTTACCAATTACACTGGGATAATTATACTGATATAGTTAAACCAACAGACTTATACTGATAGCACTCCTTGTGTGGATACTCTTAAAGCAAAAAAAAAAAAATTATTATTCTGGAATAACTCAAACTAACCCCTTCCCAAGTGGCATCAACTAAACACTTATACTAGAATAAGCGCATCTCCACCGGGAAGTAAACTGGCATAACTATACTGCTTTAAATGCACACTTTAGCTTAGCGCAGTCTAATTTTCCTATGGAGACAACCCTTAAATATATGTGGATGCCAATATCAAATAAACCATTGATTTATCTCTGAAATAGGTGGAAATAAAATGATTGGACATTTCCAGATTTGTTCCCCCTCACAAAAACACACATTGTTTTTTGGCCAGCATGTGTTTTGCTCCCCCAGTCTGCACGGGTGCCACCCCTTGTTCTGCCCTCATGCTCTTCACAGGATACGTTCCCCTACATGTGTCCTGTGGTGAAGGGGTATAGGATGGGGAAGAAAGGGGGCAGGGGAAGCAGGAGTGGAGGGAAGTAGAGGCTGGAGGAAAGAGACAGTGGGGATAAGGCGGTGGGATGGGGAGGAGATGGAAGGGAACATGGAATGGGGAAGAGAAGTGGATGGGGGAAGCAGTGGCAGGGGGGAAGGAAAGGGGTGGGATGGAGAGGAGATAGAACAGTAGGGAAGGGACATGGGATGGGGAAAAGAAGGGGATGAAGGAAGCAGAGACAGGGGGGAAGCTGGAGCCCAGCATGTGGCATCCCCTTGGCAGAAGCTGGGGCTCCCTTGTTAAGCAGGACCATCCATCCCTCACCCTGACAAGTCTCACTTCCCTTGCATCTGTACCACCCTGTTGAGCCCCCCAGATACCCTCCCCACTGAGATCCAACCACCTGCACCTGGACCCCAACCCAAATGAACCTCACCTCCCCTGAACCTCGACCCTATCCCCCGCCCCCCCGCTGAGCCCCAAACACCTTCACCTGGGTCCCCTCCAGAATCCCATTGCCCCTGCACCTGGAACTCCACAACGAGCTACTGTGCATCCAGATATCCCACTGAGCCTCCCACACCCATATTGCCCCACAGAGAACTCTCTTACCCTCATCTGGATCCCCCACACTATGTCCGTCTGCTCTGAGATCCTGCTTCCGGGCTGAGCCTGCTAACCCACACCTGGTGCACCTGGCACAGGAGACAGGGCCCCAGGGTGTTTCTGGGACAAGCCTGGCCCTTGCACCATGTCAGAGTCAGGGGCAGCCTTACTGCCAAGTCCCTGTCCAGGGGTAGGGTGGAGGGAGGCTCCAGGGTCATCTCCCACCTCCATGCAGCCAGTGTCCTGTGCTCCCCATTGTCACATTGCAGCTTCCACATTTATTTATTGACAAATAAAAATTTGCAGAATTTTAAAATATTGTTCACAGAATTTTTATTATTTTGGTGCAGAATCCCCTCAGCAATATGGGGTGCTGTACAGCTGTGATGGTGGGACTGTGAGGAGAGTGGTGGGACGTGGGGAGGTCTATGGGGGGGAGGTGCTGGGCAAGCAGTGTGGTGTTCAGGGTGCTGTGCAGCTGTGATGGTGGGACTGTGAGGAGGGTGGTGGGATGTGATAAGGTCTATGGGTGGGGGGCGAGCGGTGTGGTGTGCAAGGTGCTCTGCAGTTGTAGTGGGAGGCCAGTGGGGGAGGTCTCTGGGAGGGGTGGGGGCTGAGCATAGAGATTTGTGGTGGAGGTCTCTGGGTGAGGGGGCGCTGGGTATAAGGGTGAGGCACTGGGCAGGGGGGCGGTGTGGTGTGGGCCCGCCCTCAAGGGAGACGACACACTGGCAGCACAGGACTCGGCAGGCCAGTATGCATCTGGCAGCTGCAGGTTCATAAACCCTCCTGCTGGGCCGCACAGAGCGGGGCTGCTCCTGTCACACTGTGCCTCATTGCCCCCAGTCCACCCTTCACTCTGGAGACTGACCAACCCGTCCTCGCACCTTCCCCAATGGGGGCCCACAAATATGTTTAGCACCAAGCCCACAAAAAGTTAATCCGGCCTTGGCCCCAACACGTAAAGGAATCAGCCCGATTGGACACAATCCCATTTCCCCAGGTTCTGCCCCCAGTTGCACCCTGTACACCATCCGATCTGGGTGAGTCTCAGGGCATGAGCCGGCTGATAGATTCTGTTGCGGTGGAGCAGCCGTAAATGAGTTCTCCCAGCCATGCTTTGCAATGTCTCAATTCAGCCATATTGGGAGCAGCACTGACACATCCAGGGGAGAGCAGAGAAGCAAGGGAGAGCCAGAAATGCACAAACAACCCCTGTGCCTGGTGAGACAGATGAGGCTGCTCTTTCTGAATCAGTGTGAATTTCCCATCAACTCAGGATGCCTCCCAAGCAGCACTGCGGTCCCTCAACCTCACTGATTGGGGGGATGGGTGAGTGGATGGGGACATGGATGGGTGAATGGACATCTTCTTTGGTAAACAAGATTTTCTGCAGGAAAAGACACGAATCCTGAAATCCAAATGCAGGGAAAATGCCCACTGGTCCCGCTTGGTGATGGGAGTTTTAGCAGCTGGAAATTGAGCAACAAGTGAGTCAGGGCCTCAGGGTTTGCCGCAAGGGTGGTAAGATTTACCTTCGATCCTGAGCGTGAAGCAGCGACCTCTCTGCTGAAGATGACTGGGTCTGGGGAGCGGGATCTAACTACTTCTCTTAGTCTCTGCACGCTCTCAGTCACTCTGCAGGATGTCTCCAGGCTCCCAGTGGAGCTTGACTCTGTGCATTAAGTGAAATGCCTCCGGCTCTGGGTTCTTGTAGGATTAATAAGAGAAAGCAACCTCCCTCCAAGTCTTTCTGCTTCAGGGCTCTCCCTGGAGACTTAATTGCAGGGATTTGGGGAGTTAATTATACACGTCCTGTTAAATCAATGTAAACAGCAGGGATGAAGTCACTGGCATGCTGATTTCCAGGGGAATTTCCTTTCGGCATCGGTGTGTATGGAGGAACGAGGAGTAAGTAGGAGGTCACCAGTGGAGTAGGAGGTCACCAGTGGAGTCCCTCAAGGATCGGTTTTGGGACCGATCTTATTTAACCTTTTTATTACTGACCTTGGCACAAAGAGCGGGAATGTGCTAATAAAGTTCGCGGATGACACAAAGCTGGGGGGTATTGCTAACACGGAGAAGGACAGGGATGCTATTCAAGAAGATCTGAACCACCTTGTAAACTGGAGTAATAGAAATAGGATGAAATACAATAGTGAGAAGTGCAAGGTCATGCATTTAGGAACTAATAATAAGAATTTTGGATATACGTTGGGGGCGCATCAGTTGGAAGCGACGGAAGAAGAGAAGGACCTTGGGGTACTGGTTGATAGCAGGATGACTATGAGTCGCCAATGTGATACGGCTGTTAAAAAAGCAAATGCGATTTTGGGATGCATCAGGCGGGGTATTTCCTGCAAGGATAAGGAGGTGTTAGTACCGTTGTATACGGCGTTGGTGAGACCCCATCTGGAATACTGTGTGCAGTTCTGGTGTCCCATGTTCAAGAAGGATGAATTCAAACTGGAACAGGTTCAGAGACGGGCTACGAGGATGATCCGAGGAATGGAAAAACTGCCTTATGAAAGGAGACTCAAAGAGCTTGGCTTGTTTAGCCTGGCCAAAAGAAGGCTGAGGGGGGATATGCTCGCCCTATATAAATATATCAAGGGGGTTAACGTTAGGGAGGGAGAGGAATTATTTAAGTTTAGTACTAATGTAACCACGAGGACGAATGGGTATAAACTGGATATTAGGAAGTTTAGGCTTGAAATTAGACGAAGGTTTCTGACCATTAGGGGAGTGAAGTTCTGGAATAGCCTTCCGAGGGAAGTAGTAGGGGCAAAAGACTTTCCTGGCTTTAAGACAAAGCTTGATAAATATATGGAGGGGATGTTATGATAGGATCGTTAATTTGGGCAATTGATCTTGAATTACCACCAGACAGGTCTGCTCAATGGTCTGCGGGGAGATGTTGCATGCGATGGGTACTGAGTTGCTGCGGAGAACTCCTTCTTGGGTGCTGGCTGGTGACTCTTGCCCACATGCTCAGGGTTTAGCTGATCGCCATATTTGGGGTCGGGAAGGAATTTTCCTCCAGGGCGGATTGGCAGGTGCCCTGGAGGTTTTTCGCCTTCCCCTGCAGCGTGGGGCACGGGTCGCTTGCTGGTGGTGTCTCTGCAGCTTGAGGTCTTCAAACCATTTTTGAGGATTTCAAAAACTCAATCCTGGGATAGGGGTTGTATAAAATTGGATGGGTGGGGTTCTGTGGCCTGCCTTGTGCAGGAGGTCAGACTAGATGATCAGATTGGTCCCTTCTGACCTATGAGTCTATGAGTCTATGAGTCTATGAGTCTAAGTAGCCAGCCCATCGGTAACCACACTTAGCCCTAGAAGTAGTGCAGCTATGCCCATGGGCTGCAAAGGACTCCACAGTGAAAAAGAATTATCTGCGTCCTCCTCTGACACTGGGGGAAACTGAGGCACAGAGAGTGACTGCCTTAAGTTGCAGAACAAGTCAGTGACAGTCAGGAATAAAAGCCAAGTAGCTTTCAGATTGCCTCACTCCTTATTCAGGACCCTAGCCACTGGGCTACGCTGCCCTTTGGATGCCGGCGGGCAGTTCATGAGATGAGAAATTTAGAGACTAATGGGTGTTTCTAGGAACATAGATAGATAGATAGATAGAGTTTGACCTATAATAAACAATAAGTATGATCTTGTGGTTAACAGACCAAAAGGAGACTAGAAAAAATGGCTTCCATTCCAGCTGTCCCAGACTCCCTGTATGACCATGGGCAGGTCCTTTGTGGTGAGATGGAGGGCAGCAAAACTCATTAACCATTTGGACTTCTAAGTGACCATATTTTTCAGAGTGCTCATCAGTAGCTCCCCATGGAAATTCAATGGGATGCGGGTGCCTAATTCCCTTAGACTTTGAAAATCACGGCCACAGGGCTGAATCCTGCTCCTCTTGCTCTGACAACTTTAAATCAGAAGCCACTCCGCTGAGGTCACTGTGCCTGATTCTGTTCTCACTTACATAACATAAGAACATAAGAACGGCCGTACCAGGTCAGACCAAAGGTCCATCTAGCCCAGTATCTGTCCACCGACAGTGGCCAATGCCAGGTGCCCCAGAGGGAGTGAAGCTAACAGACAATGATCAAGTGATCTTTCTCCTCTCTCACTTACACTGGTTCAGATTTGAAGTAATGCCACTCAACCCCGTGCTGCACCACCAGCTTCAAATTGGTTTAAGTGAGAATGAGGTTTAATAGCAAAACGTCCATTGATTAGATAATACTCAGTCCTGCTATGAGTCCAGGGGACCAAAGTAGATGATTTCTCAAGGTTCCTTCCAGTCCTATGATTCTATGGGAGCAGAAGAATAAGGGAGCTTTGTAGCCAATCAGAACTCAATGTCCTAGGTCTCTCCTTCTCAAGGTATTCTCCCTGATTCACCAGAGTCACCTGCCCCGGTGTTCAGCCCATGTACAAAAACCTGTGCTAGTGTTGCCAGACACACAGACAGATGTGACCCATTGACTCGAATAGAGCTACAGCTTTGTATGTTTTATTCCCAATAGACAGAGTATTTTTTCCCATAAAATTTCAATAAAACCAAAAACATTCATAGATTTAGATTCCCACGTGAGAAGGGACCATAGTGATCATCTTCTCTGACCTCTGACCTCCCATATAGCATAGGCAAGAGAACTTCCTCACAGTAATTCCTTGAAAAGTTTGCTTAGAAAAACACTCAATGTTGATTTAAAAATTGTCAGTAATGGAGAATCCAACTCAACCCTTGGTAAGTTGCTCCAATGGTTAATTAATGTTACCGTTAAAAGTGCACAGTTTGGAGGCAAGGGTCAACTCATTCTATTTCTGTACAGCAGCTGGCACAAAGAATGGAAGCTGGTGCTGGGTGATGATCGCTGGAGTGGGAATGGAAATGTTTGGGGTTACTGGGGGCTGGGTAGCGGTATCAGCAGTAATTGGGGATGTGTGCGGGCTACTAGGGGGCTAGGTGGGGCTATTGGGTTCGAAGATATTTGAGGGCTACTGAGAGATGGGTGGGATATTGTGTTTGATGGGGATATTTTGGGGTTACTGGGTGCTGGGTGGGTATCTGTGGTTAGCTAGTGTTAGGGAAACCCCCCCCTGACCCCACCTTACCCAAGGCCCCAGGCTTTTTGCTGAGAATAGAGTAAGAGTAGGCCCTTAGCTAGAAGCAAGAGTTTTAACTCCTGCTAAACTTGTTTTTCTGTACAAAGGGCACGCTGAGGCAAAAAGATGTGGTCAGGGCCCCAAAAAGAGGAACTAGAATTGGATAAAGGGGAACCAGGAGATCTGTTAAGTTATAACAGCTGACTAATAGAAAAAGTAATAGAACGGTCAAACCGCAGACTTGACTGGCAAAGACAATAACAGGAAAACCCATAGATGGAAGATTGGGGTTTTGCCATAGATGGAAAATTAATTGGTCAGCTTGCTTGTTATCATTATATTCCAAATAAGGCAAATAACATGTGTAACCAGTGTGCTATGTTTTGCGGTTCTAACCTTTATAAGCCTGGTAAAATTTGTAACATGTAGAGTAGCAGCCAGCCTCTTGCGTTTGGTCTATGCTGTCTCTCCCTGCATATATGCTTGTATGAAATAAAGGCGTCTCAGGCTGTCTGATCAAATCATTAAAGTGGTGGTCTTTTCCCCGACATTAGGGATATTTGAGTGTTACTGGGGATAGGGGGCTATTGGGTTCAATGGGGATGTTTGGGAGCTACTGGGAACTGGTTGGAGGTATTGGGTTTGAAGGGGCTATCTGAGGGTTACTGGGGACTGGATGCAGTATCCATGGTTAGCTGGAGACTTTTAGGGGTTACTGGGAGTGGGTGGGGGTATTGAGTTTGATAGGGATATTTGGGGAATATTGGGGGCTGGGTGGGAATACTGGGTTTGTTGGGAATATTTTGGGGTTACTGGGGACTGGGTGGGTGTATTGGGTTTGATGGGGATATATGAGGGTTCCTGTGTGCTGCATAGGGGCATTGGGTTAGCTGTGGATGTGGAAGATAAGTAGGGGCTGCACAGGATTGTCTGAGGTTAGCTGGAATTTGGGGGTAAGTGGGTGTTGGGTGGGGGTGTCTGGGGGAAGCTGGGGGATAGGGAGGTTGTGTAAAGTATTTGCTTTTAGCAGTTTCAATTCCTTTTCAATGTCATTGACTCTCCTATTGCTCTTGTGTTAGGAGACAGGGAGAAGACAGGCTTCCAAGCAACGTTTCCAACACCTTCCATTATTTTCCTAAGTTCATTACTGAATGGCATTTGGAATGAGATCAAATGTTGGTGCATGTTGAGTGTCTAACTTGAGTAGGCTTCTTATGAAATCCGGGAAAAGATAGTGATCTATCTGTATACACACCTCTCTATCTACCTCTCTGACCATCCATCTGGCCATGTCAGGTACTTACATGTTCCTCACCAATTTATTAGATGAGGATGAGATGCTAATAACCTACTCACATTGAGTAGCACCTACCTCCATCTGGGCTCACATTGATTTCAAAGGGATAATTCCGGGAGTGCAGTCCTACTCAGAGTTAATAGTTTACTAGGTGTCTAGGGAAACTATCTTCAGGCGGTTAAACCTTTGAAGGCTGTTATCTAATATTGTACTCTGAGTTAGCAGTGGAGTTAGTGATGTATTGAGGAAGAGGAATTATGTTTGATATTGAGATGGCAACCTGAAATACAAAATGGCCCCAAGGCGGGGAATTGGAGGTGACATCTGTGTCAGGACACACATTCAGCATGATAGACAAAATCTGTAAACATCTATCTCAGCTCAAATGAGATTGGTTTGTTGTGCACCCATGTGTGCCAATGTTGATATCCTCATCCTAGGATCTGGATGTCAATGTGCCTCAGTTTCCCTCCACTTATAGATAGTTGGGTGGAAGCAGTATCTGTAGTCTGAAGATTTTAGTCATTTTTTGTTGTTCTTCTCTGGACTTTCTCCAATTTCTCCAAATCTTTCCTGAAATGTGGTGCCCAGAACTGGACACAATACTCCAGTTGAGGCCGTATCATTGTGGAGAAGAGCAGAAGAATTACTTCTTGTGTCTTGCTTACAACACTCCAGCTAATACATCCCAGAATGATGTTTCATTTTTTGCAGTAGTGTTACACTGTTGACTCATATTTAGCTTGTCGTTTACTATGACCCCCAGATCCCTTTCCGCAGTACTCCTTCCTAGGAGGTCATTTTCCATTTTGTGTATGTGCAACTGATCGTTCCTTCCTAAGTGGAGTATTTTACATTTGTCCTTATTGAATTTAATCCTGTTTACTTCAGACCATTTCTCCATTTTGTCTAGATCATTTTGAATTTTAATTCTGTTCTCCAAAGCACTTGTAACCCCTCCCAGCTTGGTATTGTCCTCAAACTTTATAAGTGTACTCTCTAAGCCATTATCTAAATCATTGATGAAGCTATTTAACAAAATTGGACCCAGGACCAGTCCCTCTGGGACCGCACTTGATATGCTTTTCCATCTTGACTGTGAACTGCTGATGACTCTGGGAATGGTTTTTCAATCAGTTATGCACCCACCTTATAGTAGTTGTATCTAAGTCAGGGTTTCTCAAACAGGGGTCACCGCTTGTGTAGGGAAAGCCCCTGGCGGGCCCAGCCAGTGTGTTTACCTGCCCCATCCACAGGTCCAGTCGATCGTGGCTCCCACTGGCCACAGTTCACTGCTCTGGTCCAATGGGAGCTGCTGGAAGCGGAGGCCAGTAAGTGCCTCGGACTGCGATGCTTCCAGCAGTTCCCATTGGCCCAGAGCAGTGATCCGCAGCCAGTGGGAGCTGTAATCAGCCTGACCTGTGGACGGGGCAGGTTAACACACCGGTCTGGCCCACCAGGGGCTTTCCCTACACAAGCGGCGACCCCTGTTTGAGAATCCCTGATCTAAGTTGTATTTCCCTAGTTTGTTTATAAGAAGGTCAAGCAAGACTGTATCAAAAGCCTTACTAAAGTCAAGATGCACCACATCTACAACTTCCCACAATCCAGAAGGCTTGTTATGCTATTAAACAAAGCTATTAGATTGGAGCTGATAAAATATGTTCTTGACAAATCCATGTTGACTTTTACTCATCACCTTATTATAGTCTAAATGTTTTCTTGGTTATTTACTCCTTTATCTTTCTGAGTATTGAAGTTAAACAGACTTTTCTGTATTTCCCTGGGTTGTCCTTATTTCCTTTTTTATAGATGGGCACTATATCTGCCCTTTTCAACTCCTTTCGAATCTTTCCCGTGCTCAATAACTTTTCAAAGGTAATCGCTAATGGGTCAGATGCGTACTCAGTTGCCTTGAGTATTCTAGGATATATTTCATCACGCCCTGGCAACTTGAAGACATCTAACTTATCTAAGAAATTTTTATTATTTTTTCCCAATGGCCTTGATGTTTACACTGTTTTGACAAACAACGTGGTGTTAATTCTCCCATGAATTTAAAAGTGATAGTTATCAGCTGCCTTCAGGGAGATCTGAGCAGCAGCAAGAACCAGCCTGAGGCTGCTTTTCCCTATAAACCATGTAAAATCAGAGCAGGGGTATGAATCAGCCCAGAGCAGCCCATTATATCCCTGCAATGTATTTGTCTCTGCAGAGTGAATGAGATTGTCTGAGATAGCAGATTTCAGAGTAGCAGCTGTGTTAGTCTGTATCCGCAAAAAGAACAGGAGTACTTCTGGCACCTTAGAGACTAACACATTTATTTGAGCATAAGCTTTCATGGGCTAAAGCCCACGTGATGATGGAAATCAGATCCCATTCTTTACTCTCAGTCTCTATCAGTGGAGAGATCGCTGCTTCGTGCTGAGGATTAAAGGTAAGTTGGATCATTTCTGGGCAACGCCCTGGAAATTTTATGAAGGAAAACTTGAGCTATTGGGAAAAAGACCAACCTGATCTGCCCCACAAGAATACAGTTTGTGGGGAGGCAGTCACCTTTCTTTATCACAGCCCATTCTCCCCTGAGCTGAAACCTTGTAGAGACTGTCTGGGAATACTGAGTTACAGCAGCTCACTTCAGAGCAAGAACCCAGCACAGAAGTCACCTGCAGTTCCACAGTAACACACATCCATTGGGCTGTAGTTTTGGGTGGATTGTGTTCCCGTTTTATCTCTTTCCCCTTTCCTCACCTCAGCAAGGCCTTCTCTCTCTCTCTCTCTCTCTCTCTCTCTCTCTCTCTCTCTCTGACATCTCATAATTCTCCAGTTGTCTTCCCTCACTTTCTCAGCTCTTTCTCAGGCCTGTCTCCAGACCCTCCTGAATGGAGCAGCTAAGATTTTTCATGTTCTCCTGAGTCCAGCCACATAAGGTCTGGGTTGTCTCCTGTTCCCACCTCTGTGATTGCTGATGACTCTGAACACCATTCAGGTAGGCATCCATCTGCTCCTAGAACCAATGCACTGTAATGATGAGTTGAAAACTTTATAAATTAGGAAGCAGGGAAGCCACCCTTTGTCTTTTTGTCATAATTGAGCAGTTAGGGCACTCTCCTTAGAGATGGGAATCCCCCTGTTCAAACCCTTTATATGTACTAAATATAAAAGACCAACATAGCATGTCTATGCCTGCGAGTGTTATTTGCTTCACAATGGCCATGTGCCCCTGAGAGAGCTGAATGGTAAAACAGAAGGCTTATGCTCTGGTGTGGACTTATGGGAGAGGGTTATTCAAGCGCTGAGGGAATCTTGAAGGGTCAACAGGGAGCTCAGGAACTGGACAGGAGGTGCCAGCATTCAGAGAGGCGAGATAGATGGTCTGCACTCCGAGAGTGGGCCTAGGCACCCCAAAAGCTTGGGGTGGTGGCTGGACTCCAGACAGGTCCAGGGGCTTGCATTCCCCTCACAGCAGGCTAGTGAGCAGCTGGCAGATGGTGCCTGACCATATCTATGACAGGTGGTCAGAACTATAGTTGTGAGGGCCATATAGAATGAATATATACAGTTACACTAGCGAGGTTACCAATGTACAAGAGAGATCAGCTTTTCTGCTACATGAAACAGGCCAACAATTAACTACATGAGCGGAAAAGAATATCTCATACACATGATTTTCACAGACCTGGTCAGGCTCACTGTGCAGGCAGACCACCAGATTGCTGGGAAGCAACCCAGTCACTGGATCCCTGGGAATTTTAAGTCTCACGAGTCTGCACAAAGCCTTGGCACTGTCCTGTCCTGGGGGACCCTCCATCTAAGACTCCTGTGAAAAGATAAGGCTATTTCCAGACATGTCTTTGGGAGACCTTATTGAATTAAGTTTAAGTATCTTCGGAGTCCATTGTATGAGATGAATAAATTATGTATTGTTGTTGGCTGGGCTTGTTTGTAACCTCTCGGGGGGTGGAGGGGAGATGTGACAGATGTGAAACCTGGGGGTTCAAAGGTGCATTGAACAACAAGCTGGACAAGAATGGACTTTGGGGACTAAAATCATTAAGTGGTTTTCCTGGGGAATAGTGAAGGGGAAAAGAGTGCAAATTCTCCACTTTTGGTTATGCAAAATCCAACCATTTGAAGCTGTGTCCAAGCAGAGAGTGATCATCTGCTGATTACCTATTCTGTTGAAGATCAAAGGCCCGAGCTTTATAAAAACTGAGTTGCACAGTTGGGATTAAGGTTCTGAATCTCAAACAGTTTTATGAGTCATAACCACTAGGAACATCCAATTGTGGGTTCTGAAGGACTGACACATACCAGACCGCACGGTTAGGGTAGACTCTGATAAGCTTTTTAGCATGCATGCAGGGTTTATTATTATTATTAATGTTTTTTTTTCTGTAATGTGCTTGCTTATAAAGAGCTGTGGTAATTTGCAACTGCTGGCAATTATGGCTCTTCATAGCCTTTGGAGAGAAAACAAACACAGACACTGGCCTGTTTAGGCAGTCTGGCTTGCTGGGGATATCACAGAGTAGGCAGGAAACTTTGCAACCTGGAAATACCCCATTAAAGGCAGAGCGAGGTGAATGTCTCTGTCCAAAATAGGTGATGTCTGGGAGCTGGGAATCTTTAAGTGGATGCCCTTGGTGGACCACAGAGAGAGGAATATAGGTGCAATTACCCTGAACTATGACAATTCCCTCCTGAGAGCTGCAACCATATGGCCCAGCTGCCGAGTCCCTGCCTCCAGTGCTGTCAGGGTTCCTGCCGCACTCTGAACTCTAGGGTACAGTTGTGGGGACCCACATGAAAGACCCCCTAAG
Source organism: Gopherus flavomarginatus (assembly GCF_025201925.1). Classification (NCBI taxonomy): domain Eukaryota; kingdom Metazoa; phylum Chordata; order Testudines; family Testudinidae; genus Gopherus; species Gopherus flavomarginatus. The sequence goes on along the minus strand of NC_066627.1, from coordinate 14,687,401 downwards.
TTTATTACTACCAGCTTGGGTTAAAAACTTTCCCAAGGCACAAATTCTTCCTTGTCCTTGGACGGTATTGCTGTCACCACCAAGTGAGTTAGACAAAGATTCAGGAAAAGGACGACTTCGAGTTCCTGTTTCCCCCAAATATCCCCCCGAAGTCCCTTCACCCCCTTCCTGGGGAGGCTTGAGAATAATATTCCAACTAAATAAGTAAACAAGGTGAGCACAGATCCTACCCTTGGGTTTTTAGGACACTAAAAAACAATCCGGTTCTTAAAAGCAGAACTTTGTTATAAAGAAAAAAGGAAAAGAATCACTTTCTGTAAATCAGGATGGAAGGTAATTTTACAGGGTAATAAGGTTTAAAACACAGAGGATTCCCCTCTAGGCAAAACTTCAAAATTACAAAAAAACAGGAATCAACCTCTCTCTTAGCATAGGGAAAATTCACAAGCTAAAACAAAAGACAATCTAACACATTTCATTGCTTTACTTACAATTTTTGTAATCTTAGATGCTTATTTCAGGTAGGGTTTTAAGAGAGTGTTTAAGAGAGTGCCTGATCCCTCTCTCTGTCCCAAGAGAGCACAAACAAAACCTCCCCCCACAGATTTGAAAGGATCTTCTTCCTTTACTGGTCCTTTTTGTCAGGTGCCAACCAGTTTATTTGAGCTTCTTAACCCCTTACAGGTAAAGGAGGGATTTCATGCTACCCGTAGCTGTATGTTTATAACAAGTGCTGACCCCTCCAAAGCCGCCTCTTGCTTAAGAACACTATTTTCCAGAGCCAGTTTAACTTTCTTTGGTGCCATGTGACAGCTGAAGCATATATATGCAGAGACACTCTGCAGAGAATTTTACAACACTGTTGTCCTTTACTGTATTATACACGATATACACAGATCCAGACAAATATAATGAACCCTAGATGCATTTCTTCTCACTCCAGGTCATCCTTCCCAATGGGAAACATCTGTGTTCAGCTAGGTGGCATCCCTTTTCCCCCTTGCCTCATCCCATTCCTGCAACATCTTCCCTTCTCTTGAGATGGTGAAAAATGGCCATAGAGAGAGAGAGGAAGTAAGCAGCTTCTGCCCTTTATAACCTTCTAGTATCCTCTGTCAGGTGACTCCATAGTCATCCTCAACAGGTGACCCCATTGCCAGCAGACCACTCCCCTGTTAAACTAATTCCCTTGGGTAGTGGTCAATAATTTGTCTAGGGTGATTATATTTCAATGGCGGGGCACTTAAGTCAATGGCCCTTTTCTTACCTTTTTACCAGCCACCTTTGAAATTTCAGTCTAACATGGAGGCAAACCAACCAGCGAGAAGGTAAAGGGCTGCAAATTCAAAATGAATTTTGAAGCTTGATAAAGATACAAACTGAGAGTTCATCATCTCACACAGAATTCACACACTGTACAGAGAGTCTCCAAATCATCACAATGATATTGAAAAAAAAATGTCTATTAGAGGAGTTTAAATTCTCTGATATAGCAAGAATCCAAGATTGATGGATCATTATTTTGGAGAATTTCTATGGCCTGGGTTGCAGAGTGAGTCAGACAGATGATCGCAATGGTCCCTTCTGGCTTCGGAATCTATGAATCAATTGCTTTGGGGCCATTCCTGTATTCCTTAGAGTCTCAAATGTTTCAGTTACTGAATCACAGAAGATCATTTTCCCTTTTGAACAGTCAAGTAATTGAACAAATGAACTTTTATCTATCTTAAGAGGAGAGTGAATTCTTCAACTGTTTGTTGTTCTTCTCGCTTCCTAGGTATATGTGATGAAGAAAGAAGAAGGTGGAAATCAGACCTCCATCACAGAATTCATCCTCCTAGGATTTGGGAGTCTTCCTGAATTGCAAAATTTCCTCTTCCTGCTATTTCTAATGATCTATGTTGTGACCATGGCTGGGAACATCCTCATCATTGTGCTTGTTGTGGCTGATCAGCATCTTCACACCCCCATGTACTTCTTCCTAGGGAACTTGTCCTTCTTGGAGACCTGCTACACCTCCACCATCCTGCCTAGGCTGCTGGCCAGTCTGCTGACTGGGGACAGGACCATTTCGGTTACAGGCTGTATTGTGCAGTTTTATTGGTTTGGTTTCCTAGTGACCACTGAGTGTTATCTGCTAGCTGTGATGTCCTATGATCGGTACTTAGCGATATGCAAACCCCTGCATTATGCAGCCTTAATGAATGGCAGGTTCTGTACACAGGTAGCAGCCGGATCTTGGATAGGTTCATTTGTGGCCAGTACCACCATAGTATGTTTGATGTCACAGTTAATGTTTTGTGGCCCTAAGGAAATTGATCATTTCTTTTGTGATCTCATCCCAGTCGTAAAACATTCCTGTGATGACACCAACCTGATCATGCTGCTGAGTTTCATCCTTACCTCCATAGATGCACTGTCTGCATTTCTATTAACCGTGACATCCTATGTTTGTATCATCAACACCATTCTGAGAATCCCTTCCACTGCTGGGAGGCAAAAGGCATTTTCCACCTGTTCCTCCCACCTCATAGTGGTGACAATTTTCTATGGGACTATAATCATTGTCTATATGTTACCAGACACCGACACACTGAGAGACCTGAACAAAGTGTTCTCTGTCTTCTACACCATTCTAACTCCCTTGGCCAACCCCCTCATCTACAGCCTGAGAAACAGAGAGGTCAAGGAGGCCCTGAGAAAAGTTTGTTCTAGGTATCACATGTTTTAATCCATTGGAATAAATCGGTCGGGATTTATTAGCCATGGTACTGTTTAGGACACTTCTAACTCTGGCCTCTGACAGCAACTTTGGCTGTGGAGTTAGTATGGGGAAGCTTTTTACCACCACTCCTCCTGAGTGTTACCTTAATACCAGTCCCACTGGCTGCATCCCATGGGTTCAAAGTTCCACTATGTAGTGTGATAATCAGAGCCTTGTTTCTGAAGGGATACCATTCAGATCGATGAGCCTCTTGGCAAAGTAAGTTATTACACAGTATGGGCAATGGTAATAGAAACCAGCTCTATTATTTGCAAAACCAAATGCCATGTGTAGAAACGTGGTTATGCAGAATAAAACACTGGCTTGGTGGGGATATTGTTAAATGGCCTAAAAAAATCAAGCGCCCAATTCTAATCAGTCTCACTTAATCCCCTTATTTGAAAATCACAACCTAGGAGTCTTCCACTGATTTCAGTAGACTTTGGCACAGATCTTGTGTAAAGAAAATGGGGCACATATGATCAAATGTATCTTAAAAAATAAAACAGTTGTAACTTTTACAATAGCTATGCTCACTGTAACACTTAACAGGGGATGCTTCATTTCTGCTCTGTCCCCTGCCAGGGGGTGGTTAGAAAATGGTAAATATTTTCAATAAAAAATGCCAAAAACCAAAATCCGTTTTTTCCTCTCAAAAATGTCCATTTTCATTTCTGTCTCTTTATTTATCTTTTTTTTTTCCATTTTGCCATTGGAAAAGTGGGGAAGGAAGAAGGAAATCATTAGCCAGAAAGGAGGAAACCCTCAAACTAATCAATATTTCATTTGCAAGAAACAAAAATTTTCAGAGTTTTTAGTTGTTTTTCTTTGTTTTTGTCAAGGAAAGAAAACATGAAAAAATTCACAGACGGTTTTGTTTTTTAGAAAGGCAATTTTTCACTGAAAATAAAGTTTCAAATGAAATATTGTGACCATATCTAAATCTTGTATTATTTATCTGTCTCCTTTTAATATTCTTGTAATTAAATAATTTTAATATCAACATACAGAAATTTTAAGTTAATGGATTTATAATACATTCATATTAATGAGTAATACTACATTTAACTAAATAAACCAGTGATGGTGTCAAGGGTAAAGATGGATAAACTTTGTTCACTCACTTCTTATTTAGGGTATATGGAGTTTAGTTTAAATTAGTTTACTCACTTCTTTTTTTTTACCACTACACCGTTTAGGAACCTTGTCCAGCAATGAATATTGACACCAAGGGGGTTGTAATACAAAAGAAGAGAATAAAGAATCTATATAAGCAGATTCCATGGTTTTCACTCTGAAAGCTACATTGTCTGTGGGGTCAGTGTGAAGCAAAGGAAACTGCTGTAAGAGTGGATAAGCACTTTTTTTGTCCAAATATCAGCAAGTTCAACCGTCAATTTGTGGTCTGTTACCCTCCATTGTTTAAGTTCTCAGTCATTTTCAAAGGACACCTGTGTGATAGAGGACAGGTGAAATTCCTGTGTATATTATATGGGAGTGTAACTAGACCAACAACAGTGTTTTGAAGCTACAGTGGTCAGGAAGACCTAAACCAGCCAGAAGGGCATGACTTTATTTTCTAGTTGCATATCCTACTACCAGGACCTTCATGGGGTGAAGTACAAGATACCAAAGGGCTCTTTAATCTAGCAGAGAAAGGCAAAACAAGAACCAATGGCTGGATAGGAACGCAAAAACATTCAAATTAGGCATAGTTTTTTAACAGTGAGGTTGATTAACCATGGGACAAACTCCCAAGGGAAGTGGTCGATTCCCCCATCTCTTGGTATCTTCACATCCAGACTGGATGTGGTTGTGGCACAAACACAAATTATGGGGCTCATCACAAGGATTACAGGGTGAAGTTCTCTGGCTTGGTGTTATACAAGAGGGTAGATGAAATGATCACATGACACTTTCTGGTCTTAACATCTAGGAATCCATCCCTTAGTCATTTGGAGGCTAGGAATGGGATTTCCAAAGGAGCCTATGGAAGACTGGAGCCTCTTTTCACATCCTTCCTCTGCCACAGATTTCTTGTATGACCTTTGGTACTGGGATTTTCCACGGGGCCCAAGGGAGCAACGCTTCCTGGAAACTGGGACCTGATCCAAAAATCACTGAAGTAGGGCTGGTTGAAAATGTTCCTACTTTACTGTTTGTTGAATGAAAATTACTTTTACCTGAATACATTTTTGTTCATGAAAAGCGTCTGGTTTCCAAGAATTTAAAACCTGGTCCTATCTCCCTTCCTCCCACTACCTCCTGGTTATTTGCACTTACAATAAACCTTTTTCCCTGTACCATCCTTTGCTGCTCCCTACCAGATTCTTTTTAAGGCATTCAAATTCAGTGGGATTTGGGCCTTCAGATCTCTCTGAAAATCCCAGATGACTCTTCACAAAGGGGCCTCATCTTAGAGCCTGTTGGGAGTTGGAGCTGGTGTACAAGATGGATATCTACTCCATGCTTTGTGTATGCTTTAGACAGACCCTGGAACCTGGTTGCATTATAAGGTACTGCTTTTGACCTCTTCAGCACTATGTGGCCTGGGATCAGCCTATCTGAGAGTCCACCTCTCCCCCCGTGAACCACTGCAATAACTGTGAACAACAGGAATTCTTATTCAAGATATGCCTGAGTGCAGCAGGGAGGAAGTGGCTAGAGGGGATTCTCCACAAAAGCATGGGAGCTATGGATTGCCCTCCACTCCTGGTCTGAAATAACCCCATGATATATCAACTCCTAGGGTGCTCTCAAAGGCCAATTTGTTTAGCCAGCTGTTTGGGGAACATTGAGATGAGAGGGTGGAGACATTGCTTGTTCTATTGGGGTATCATTAGTATCTTATACTGAGAGGTGATGTCTGGGAGGAGCATTTGAGGGAGGCTGAGATATGAAAATTGTATTACCATCATTTGAATTGGGAAAGATGACTCTATCAGACATCCATCCCCGTCTCCCACCCTTTGGCATGCAAGTAGAGTCCATGATATGACTGCATTGCGTTTCAGACATTGAAATGACTTTGGCACTGTAGTGGTGGGTGCTATGGAGTGTGCTACCAGACAGAAAGTGGAAGTTTGCTGATAACGTTGCAGAACAGGCAAGTTTGTTTGAGCTCCAGGAAGTTGTCAGAGGAAAGCAGGAGAAATAGAACTGTGAATTTAGTTCTAGCTCCTCCAAGGAGCCCTGCCAAGCCCACTTGGCACATGATTTCCTTAATCATAAATCTGTAAATTCCAAGTCCGAAAGGGACAATTGTTATAATCTGGTCTGAACTCCTATATAATACAGAACATAGGCCTTGCCCAAAATAATTCCTCTGTGAACTACAGCATATCTTTAAAGAAAACATCCGTTCTTGATTTAAATATGGCCAGGAATGGGGACCCTGCCACGACTCCATGTAAATTGTACCAGTGGTTAATTACCCTCACTAGCAAAAAGGTAAACCATTTTCACTCCCTCCAACTGTACTCCCTGGAAATTTCAACCCATGTCCTCTAGCACCACAAGTGCAAGGACAGACTGCTACCCTAGAGACCCAGTAAAAACAAATGATTTAACAGGGCAGAGTGAAATTTCACCCTGGGTTTACAAGCCAGTTCTCTAATGCCTGAGCTATGGAGACTTTGCATAGCACCTTATGTCTTACATGGTGCTCCAGTGGGTGAGGAGACCTGGGTTCTGTTGCTTGTCTTTTACCACCCACAGTTCCTCATTTCAGTTGTAAGTTTTGGGGGTCAGGGACAACCTCTCACTCTGTGTGTGTGTGCAGTGCCCAGCACAGTGTCCATCCCCAGTCTCTATTTCACAGATTCATAGAAGCCAAGGCCAGAAGGGAGCATTCTGATGATCTAGTCTGACCTCCTGTAGAACACAGGCCCGGGATCTGCCCCAAAATATTTCCTAGATCATTTGTGGCCTTAAGGCATCACTACAGTCAACTATTAACATCCCTTCTGTTTTTTGTCCTTTCTTCTTGTGCTGACTTGGATATTACGTAACAGTGTCAGATGATTCTCCCTTCTCTCCTGACTCCCCCAACCAAATATACACCCCAGAAAAGAAAATGAATTTAATCTAAAAAATTCAAAACCAATATCCCTCACCCAAAACACAGAGTTGGTTTTGATTTTAAACCTCAAAAGGGAGAAGAGCCAGAGACTCCATTAAATCTGAGGGAGGTAACTATTCCTGTACATTTTATGTTGAAGTTGCCCAGATGCTATGGTGAGGGCCCTGTGGTTCACACTGAAATCTTTGCAAATTGAGAGACAAGGTTCTCAGTCTGTGTGATGGTTCCACAGCCATGTCCTACATTTTGATGGAGGAAGCCTGAGGGCTATTCCCAGCTATGCCAATGCCCTGTTTCATGACACAATGGGAAACACATCCCTTCTCTGTGCCTCTATATAATGGGAATAATGATATGGCCATGCTGTGTAATATGCTTTGAGATCTATGGATGGCAAACGGTCTGTTAGACATAAATGTTATCATTAAAGGCATGGCAACTTATTTCCCATTTTGTTGGGCTCTTGACACATGCATAGCACATGTGGGAAAAGAGAGATTTCCTTTGAGATTTGAATGCTGTTGGCCTTGGCTTTGGTGTTACACTCTTCTAACAAACACCACAGTGTTAATTCTCTTGTGAAGGTAACTCTAAGTGCTCACCAGTAGCAGGGCTCAAGGGAGATCCCAGCAGCAGGAAGGGCCAGAGGAGGCTGCTGTACCTTTTCAATCCTCTAAGAATCTAGAGCAGGAATCATATAACAGTTTGTGCGATGCAAACAATCATGCTGGTCACAGGAGAGAACCAACCCGACAGCAACATGTACTAGTCTCCGGAGGAACTGAGGGGGCAAGTCTGACAGGAAGACCAGACCCAGTCACGGTTGATGGAGAGGTCGTTGCTTCCTGCTGAGGGTTAAAGGTGAGTGTTACCAGTCTCAGGGCAATCCTCCAGTATCTTCCTTGGACACAACCATTAATCTGAAAGACACTCCTCTTGGGCAGTGTCCTCGCTCCCTGGGAGCTTTGCCTGAGTGAGGACTTTAGCATCTTACCCTGATGTACTTCTTCGGAAACTGATGAAACTTGAAAGAGATCTGGCTATTGACACACACACCTACCTATCTATCTCTTTATTAAGTCCTTTACACAGCCATCTATTTCTCTAGCTATACCCTTACACATCTATTTATCCCTCTATTGAACCTCTTAAACAATCCCCCCGATCCTTTATAATCCTTCTATCTACCCCTTACACCTCTCTCTGTCTCTATCCTCTTAAACATCTGTATACCCTGTAAACACACCTTTGCCTGTCCATCTGTCATCTTACACATCCCTGGCTATCTGTCCTTCACTCTCCTGCTTTCTGCCCTTCTCTTTCTTCCTAACATCTCATCTCATTCTCAGGGAACTTTCCACCTCATTTTCTCAGCTGCCTCTCCAGACTTGTTTGTGTGGTTGATTCCTATGCACCTCCTTAGCCCAGTCTTGGGAGATGACACAAGTCTGCCCCTGAGTATCTTCTCCCTGGCTTGCAGAGGTAGTTGAGGGCATGCATCATTTCCTTGGAGGTACTGAGCACCATGTAGGAATCGGATGTTGTAACCTTAGATTTATCTATTCCCAGTTAGTAGTTCAATGATAAGCAATAAAACCAACCTGAATTCTTTAAGGTTTGAGCCTCCAGAGTGGTGATAGATAAGTGAGTTTACTGGAGCACTGGGAATGGCACAACAAATGAAACAATTATAAGCTTTGTTTAGAATAAACTGGTTAGCTAGAGTGAGCAGGCACTGCAATATAGTGTCATGTTGGATTTTATACACATGATCTAAGATGAAATGACGCCATTCTGGGGTGATGCTTTCTCTCACCGTATCTTGATGGACAATGGGCATGTGTCATGGTATAATTCCCCACTCTGAACTTTAGCATCCAAAAGATGGGGTACCAGCATGAATTCCTCTAAGCTCAATTACCAGTTTAGTACTTGTAGCGCTGCCACTGACCAGGAATTCCAGTGCCTGGTACACTCTGGTCCCCCCAAAACCTGGCCTGGGGACCCCCAAGACCCAGTCCTTCTGGATCTTACCACAAGGAAAGTAAACCCTTTCCCTCACCATTGCCTCTCCCAGGCTTTCCCTCCCTGGGTTACCCTGGAAGATCACTGTGATTCAAACTCCTTGAATCTTAAAACAGAGAGGAAAATGCACCTTCCCCCCTCCTTCTCTCTTCCCCTCCCAGACTCTCTCTGAGAGAGACAGTAATCCTAACACAGAGAGAAATAAGCCTCTCTCTCTCCCTTCCCTCCTTTCTCCCCACCAATTCCCTGGTGAATCCAGACCCCGTCCCCTGGGGTCTCACCAGAATAAAAAAACAATCAGGTTTTTAAACAAGAAACTTTTAATTAAAGAGAGAAAAACAGTAAAAATTATCTTTGTAAATTTAAAATGGAATAGGTACAGGGTCTTTCAGCTATAGATGCTGGGAATACCCTCCCAGCCTAAGTATACAAGTAAATATTAAAATCCTTTCAGCAAAATACAAATTTGAACTCCTCCAAGCCAAATACACATTTGCAAACAAAGAAAACAAACATAAGCTTAACTCGCCTTATCTACCTAGTACTCACTATTCAGAAACTCATAAGAGCCTGTATCGAAGAGATTGGAGAGAAACACGGTTGCAGGTCTGGTCCCTCTCAGAACCCAGAGAGAACAACAACCAAAACTAACAGCACACACAAAAACTTCCCTCTCTCAAGATTTGAAAGTATCCTGTCCCCTGATTGGTCCTCTGGTCAGGTGACAGCCAGGCTCACTGATTTTGTTAACCCTTTACAGGCAAAAGAGATATGAAGTACTTCTGTTCTATTAACTCTTACTTATCTGTTTATGACAGCATGTCTAATGTAAAGTTAGACTACTATCTTTCATATAATCAGTTATAATCATGCCCCTTGTTTAACTAACCTTCAGTCTGCCTTTTGCCGTATCTGTATTTCTGCTACCATAATTAATTATTTCCTAGTTTCTCCTTGGCTTTTTAATAGTAAACTTTGTCTTAATTAACATTCGTGTAATTCCCATATGAAGAGCTACCAATATAGATAGCATTTTGAAAACCACCAGCATTTATTTAAAAGATTTGTCAAAGCCAATTAGGACCAAAACCTACTTACATCAGGACCAGGGGCTCCACCCTGAGATATTTCTAACTTGCCTCTGAGTTGTCCCCGTTCACTTTATTCATATTTTAGAAAACCTCCTGTAAAGGTTTTTTCCCCACTTTGAATATTAGCATCCAAAAAGTGGGGACCTGCATGATCAGTTTTAAGCTTAATTACTAGCTTAAATTTAGTACGCTGCCACCAGCCAGAAGTCTGTGTCTGGCACACTTCTGTTCCCCCAAAAACCTTCCCTGGGGAACCCAAGTTCCAAACCCCTTGGGTCTTAAAACAAGGAGAAATAAGTCATCCCCCGCTTCTTTCCTCCCCAGACTTTCCCCTCCCTGGGTTGCCTTGGGAAGCTACACAGATCCAAACTCCTTGGATCTTAAAACAAAGAGGAATTAACCATTCCCTTCCTTTTCCCCCCATCAATCCCTGGTGAGTTTAGACTCAATCCCTTGGATTCCAAAGCAAGGAAAAATCAATCAAGTTCTTAAAAAGAAAGTTTTAATTAAAGAAAGAAAAAGTAAAAATTATCTCTGTAAAATCAGGATGGAAAATGCTTACAGGCTTTTCAGAGTTATACAGACTAGAGGGACTTCCCCCCCCCCCCAGCCTTAGATTCAAAGTTACAGCAAACAGATGTAAAAATCCTTCCAGCAAAAGGAAAAGCATTCACAGATTGAAGGAAAACAAACATAAGACTAATCTGCCTTGCCTGGTTATACTTATGATTTTGAAACATGAAAGACTGATTCAGAAAGATTGGGAACACCTGGGTGTACATCTGGTCCCTCTTAGCCCCAGGAGCGAACAACGAACAACACAAACAACACAAAGACTTCCCTCCACCAAGATTTGAAAGTATCTTCTCCCCCTATTGGTCCTCTGGTCAGGTGTCAGCCAGGTTCACTGAGCTTCTTAACCCTTTACAGGTAAAAAAGACATTAACCCGTAACTGTCTGTTTATGACACCGCCCTTGGCTATTGTCACGCCTGTTTTTTTTAGGAAAGTGAATTTGGGATTTCCTTACATTTCAATGCCTTTCTGTAGAACATAAACATGCATCATTTCTGAAGGACACCTAGCCAATTGGCACTGCCTTGAATAGCACTTGGAAATCCTTACAGATTAGGAAGCAGGGGCACTTGTGTAACAAACATTGCCTGGCCATTTATTGCTCCATCTCAGTTTTTAAGAGGAAGGATACTTCAGTGATTACGGCCCTCGTCTGTCATTGGGTGACTTGGGGCTTGCATGCGCTAGTGCTTACTTCGGTATAATTTATGTCATTCAGGATGTGATTAAGTCACCCCCCGAGCATCGTAAGTTACACCAACCTATGTGCATGGGTGGCACGTAAGAGGTGCTGAGGGAGGATAAGATTCTCTAAACCTCTGCTAATGCTCCCTGCCAGGCATGAGTCACAGCGGGGTTCAGAGCCTCCAGGTGGCTGGGGCTCAGGGCAGCTTGGGTGGGAAGGCACTGGAGGCGGCTCAGTTGGGCAGGTTGGCTGGGGCTTCGGGAGGCTTGGGTGGGCGGGCTGGATCTCTCCAGCTATGGTGGGTGGCTTGAGGCTCCTCTGGCCCCTGGGAGTGAGATTGGGGGGCGTGGAGTAGTGGGGGGGGCCTAGGTGGAAGGGGCAGGGCAGGGTCTAGCCTCCCCAAATGGGGAGGTTCATGCACCGCCCATGCCTAAGCACCAGTGTGGACAGCGCTATGTCACCAGGAGAAGCTCTTCTGACGACACAGCTACCATGGTTTGGGGAGGTGTCATAGAGCATCTATGTTCTAGCAACGTGACAGCGGTGCAACTACATCGGTACAGCAGCATCACTGTAATGATTCTAATGTAGACTAGACCTTAGTTTCTCTTCTCTGATCTACCACAGCCTTCCTATACAGCCTTGAGCAAGTTAGTCTGGGCCAGATTTTCAAAGGTATTAGTCATCTAATGGGATGGTCTTCTGAGGTCCCTTCCAACCCTAATAATCTATGATTCTATGATTCTATGAGTTTAAGAGCATTTAGCTGTCTAAAACCCATTTAACTCAATTTAATTTAATTAATAATAAATAACAAAATAAATATGAATAAATTAATGCATTTAAATCAATTTTCCCACAAGTAACATAAACATTTTTGAAATTTGGCCCTGGAAGCTTTCTGGGAAATATGTTTTAACCCCACACAATTAGTTGAGCTTAGTGCAGGGCTAACTGGGGACATTCTTTTCCATGTGTCCTAGTGGACATCAGATGAGATGATATAATTATGATTTTTGGTCTTTATATCTATACATCGATGCATGAAAGAAGTTGGGAACAAGTGTAGAAAATACAGCTGTCAAGCAATTAAACAAATTAATTGTGGTTAATTGTGCCATTAATCACACTGATGACCAATAATAGAATACCATTTATTTAAATATTATGGATGTTTTCTACATTTTAAAATATACTGATTTCAATTATAACACAGAATACAAAGTGTACAGTGCTTACTTTATATTTATTTTTATTATAGATATTTACATTTTTAAAAATAAAATAAATAGTATTTTTCAGTTCACCTATTACAAGTACTGTAGTGCAATCTCTTTATCATGAAAGTACAACTTACAAAGGTAGAATTACATACAAAAATAACTGCATTCAGAAATAAAACAATATAAAACTTTAGAACCTACAAGTCCAATCAGTCCTACTTCTTGTTCAGCCAGTCACTCAGACAAACAAGTTTGTTTACATTTGCAGATGATAATGCTGCCCATTTCTTGTCCACAATGTCACCTGAAACTGAGAACAGGTATTATCATGGCACTTTTGTAGCCTCCATAGCAAGATATTTACATGCCAGATGTGCTAAAGATTCATATGTCCCTTCATGCTTCAACCACCATTCGAGAGGATCCATGCTGATGATGGGTTCTGTTCAATAACAATCCAAAGCAGTGCGGACCGATGCATGTTCATTTTCATCATCTGAGTCAGATGTCACCAGCAGAAGGTTGATTTTCTTTTTGGTGGTTTTGATTCGGTAGTTTCTGCATTGGAGTGTTGCTCTTTTAAGACTTCTGAAAGTATGCTCCGCAGCTCATACCTCTCAGATTTTGGAAGGCATTTCACACTTTTAAACCTTGGGTCAAGTGCTGTATCTATCTTTAGAAATGTCATATTGGTGCCTTCTTTGTGGTTTGTGAAATCTGCAGAGAAAGTGTTCTTAAAATGAACATGTGCTGAATCATCATCCAAGACTGCTCTAACATGAAATATACGGCAGAATGCGGGTAAAATAGAGCTGGAAACATACAATTCTCCCCCAAGGAGTTCAGTCACAAATTTAATTAACATTTTTTTTTAACCAGTGTCATCAGCTTGGAAGCATGTCCTCTGGAATGGTGGCTGAAGCATGAATGGGCATATCAATGTTCAGCATAACTGGCACGTAAATACTTTGCAACGCCGGCTACAAAAGTCCCATATGTACACCTGTTCTCAGTTTCTGGTGACATTGTAAATAAGAAATGGGCAGTATTGTCTCCCATAAATGTAAACAAACTTGTTTGTCTTAGCAATTGGATGAACAATAAGTAGGACTGAGTGGACTTGTAGGCTCTAAAGTTTTGCATTGTTTTTTTTTTTGAGTGCAGTTATGCAACAAAAAAATCTACATTTGTAAGCAATTTCATGATAAACAGTACTTGTAATAGGTGAACTGAAAAATACTATTTATTTTATTTTTTTAAATGTAAATATTTTTAATAAAATAATAATATAAAGTGAACAGTGTACACTTGTATTCTGTGTTGTAATTGAAATCAATATATCTGAAAATGTAGAAAAACATCCAAAATATTTAATAAATTTTAATTGATATGCTATTGTTTAACATTGCAATTAAAATGGCAATTAATTGTGACTTATTTTTTGAGTTAACTGCAAATAATCTACAGTCCTAGTAGAAAAGTAATAAATTAACAGTTTTTCTGCTATTTGGGTGAGCTGAAGGGGAATCTGTATCCCAATACCCTATGCCAGTGTTTCTCCAACTTTCCAGATTACTGTACCCATTTCAGGGGGTCTGATTTGTCATATGTACCCCAAGTTTCACCTCACTTAAAAACTATTTGCTTGCAAAATCAGACATAAAAATATGAAAGTGTCACAGCACAGTATTTCTGGAAAATTGCTGACTTTCTTATTTTGTGTGGTTGAAATTGTAGTTTGTACTGACTTCACTAGCTTTTTGTTTAGCCTATTGTAAAACTAGGCAAATATCTAGATTAGTTGTTTTACCCCATGGAAGATCTCTGCATATCCCCAAGGGATTAGTACCCCTGGTTGAGAGCATCTGCCCTATTCAATACCTGGGTGTGAAGCAGTCCTTTGACTGACACAGAATATAAACTCCAATGAAATTTGCTATCTCAATTTTTATGGAAAAAAATGGAAGGAAATTGACTGAGTTTTAACCGTACAGCAAACCCCCTAAATGATTATTGCTTTTTCTCAATCATCAATTACATCACACAGAGAATGGTGAAAGTGGAAACCTACACACACCTCATGGAGAAAGAAGAAGGGGAAAATCAAACATCTGTCACAGAATTCATCCTGGAGGGATTTGGGAATCTTCCTGAACTGCAAATTCTTTTCTTCCTGCTGTTTCTAGTGATCTACATCGTCACCATGGCTGCAAACACTCTCATCGTAGCACTAGTTGTGACTGATTGGCACCTTCATGCCCCCATGTACTTCTTCTGCCGAAGTTTGTCCTGCTTGGAGATTTGTTGCAACTCAACCATCCTTCCCAGGATGCTGGCCAGTTTCCTGACTGGGGACAGGGCCATTTCAGTTACAGGCTGCATTGTGCAGTTTTATTTGTTTGGATTCCTGGTGACCACTGAGTGTTATCTGCTAGCTGTGATGTCTTATGATCTATACTTAGCTATATGTAAACCCCTTCACTATGTCACCCATATGAATGGTAGGTTCTGTATCCAACTAGCAGGTGGATCATGGCTAAGTTCATTCATAGTTCTTACTATATTAATGTTTTTGGTGTCACAATTAGCCTTCTGTGGCCCTAATGAAATTGATCATTTTTTTTGTGACCTCACCCCAGTGATCAATCTCTCCTGCAGCGACACCAGTCTGGTGACTCTGGCGACCCTCATATTCTCCTCCATAGACACTGTTCCCCCATTTCTGTTGACCCTGACATCTTATGTTTATATCATCTCCTCCCATTCTGAGGATCCCTTCCACGTCTGGGAGGCAAAAGGCCTTTTCCACCTGCTCCTCCCACCTTATTGTGGTTACAATCTTCTATGGGACCTTAATGATTGTCTACATGTTACCAAACTCTGGTGCACTCAGAGCCCTGAACAAAGTGTTTTCTGTTTTCTACACAGTCTTGACACCCCTGATCAATCCCCTCATCTACAGCCGGAGAAACGAAGAGGTCAAGGAGGCACTGAGGAATTTCTGCAGAAGTATAGAGTGTTTCATAGAAATTGATTGAAATGGGAATAAATCAAATCGTTAGCCAAAAAGGAACCATCTACATGGTCCAAATATTTTTATTTTTAGAGTTGAATTTATTTAGGTCAACAATGGCAGATCCTCAGCCAGTGTCAATTTCTGGAGGGCCATTCATTTCTACAGTGCGATGCAATTTGAACCAGATCATTATCTTCTTATAAATATACATATATATTTTAAATCCCATTCTGAGCTCCAGCTGTCTTTGCCTAAATAAGAAATACAGTCAAGTGCATGATGGGAGATTAAAACATTCTTTTTTTATTCCCAGTATTATTTAAGTCTCTCTACCTCTGGCTGCCAAGGGTTCTTGTTTTGCAAGGAAATACAGGAAGAGTGAGGAAAGTGTATAACCCTATTGTGAATGAGAGGGATGTTCAAAGGTGGGGTTGGCAGCTCGACATCCAATCATTGTTGAAGGATGGTGGGAGTTGAGCATCTAAATTGGATAAGATGCCTTGAAAACCCCAGCCTATATCTTTACTGATTTGTAGACATTAATAATCAGTTAAGTTTGAGGGCTTTCAAAGATAATTTAAGAAACAAAGCCGACGCCCACTCAAGTAAACAGAATGCTTCCCATTGGCCTCTGTGGGTTTAAATCAGGCTATTCATCCTCAGTTCATCATCACCTTTCCAACTGCAAAATAAATATACCAGGGACTTACCAGTTGGCTTGACCATTTTCTGTTGAGTATTAAGTGATAATAAATTTTATTTTCTGTTTTCCTCTTGCATTTTTAAGTACTTGTTCACACATTTTCTGAACACTTATTAGGTTGTTTGAGCTACAACTATGAGAGCTTCCTAATCTATATTTTTTACATTCCTCTTTTATTATTTCATTCAGACAAATGCTTTGAATGTTTCCAGGGAAACAAAGGCAGGATCTGTTTAGTAGAGATGGCAGATAACTTTTGTCCCCTGGAAAGTTTCTTTTTTTTCTGGATTTGTTCAAAAGACTGAAAACCCCCAGTCTGAAAACTATTGATTTTAAATGGGCTTTTGTCCTGATTATTCATCCGCTATGTGTAATATCTTCAGAAATCCACTTTTCCTATGAAAAGCAAACCAGTTAACAAGTGATCAGCTGGTCCAGTCAAAATATGGTTATGTATTGTCATAAAATAATGAGTTTTGTCTCACATGTTTTCTGGATTGCATTTTTTTTTGAAATAATAATCTAAGCCTTTTGACATTGCCACCAGCCTGTTCCATTTGTGGTATCATGTGTTCTGCCTTTCTTGGATTGTCCGTTAGCAGTTTTAGTCTTTGGAAATGATCCCAGATTGCAGAGATGACACAAAGTTTACAAACTGTTTGGAATTCTTGTGACAGAAGCCAATATCTCTACTTCACCAACATAAGCCAGCTAATATCTGCAACTCTTCCTTATATTGAAAGAAGGAGCTGTGCCAGGGATACAAGAAGACCAGGGAGGTCAAGAGCCAATCCAACACTAAGCCACTGACCTGCTGCTTATACAAATTGCTACATGAGATACTTGGAGTAAACCTCATCACTACCCCATACACCACTGTGGATACCTCAGAGGAGCCAGACTCATAGACTCATAGACTCTAGGACTGGAAGAGACCTCTAGAGGTCATCGAGTACAGTCCCCTGCCCTCATGGCAGGACCAAATACTGTCTAGACCATCCCTAATAGACATTTATCTAACCTACTCTTAAATATCTCCAGAGATGGAGATTCCACAACTTCCCTAGGCAATCTATTCCAGGGTTTAACTACCCTGACAGTTAGGAACTTTTTCCTAATGTCCAACCTAAATCTCCCTTGCTGCAGTTTAAGCCCATTGCTTTTTGTTCTATCATTGGAGGCTAAGGTGAACAAGTTTTCTACCTCCTCCTGATGACACCCTTTTAGATACCTGAAAACTGCTATCATGCCCCCTCTCAGTCTTCTCTTTTCCAAACTAAACAAACCCAATTGTTTCAGCCTTCCTTCATAAGTCATGTTCTCAAGACCTTTAACCATTCTTGTTGCTCTTCTCTGGACCCTCTCCAATTTCTCCACATCTTTCTTGAAATGTGCTGCCCAGAACTGAACACAATACTCTAGTTGAGGCCTAACCAGTGCAGAGTAAAGCAGAAGAATGACTTCTCGTGTCTTGTTTACAACATACCTGTTAATGCATCCCAGAATCATGTTTGCTTTTTTTGCAACAGTATCACACTGTTGACTCATATTAAGCTTGTGGTCCACTATGACCCCTAGATCTCTTTCTGCCATACTCCTTCCTAGACAGTCTCTTCCCATTCTGTATGTGTGAAACTGATTGTTCCTCCCTAAGTGGAGCACTTTGCATTTATCTTTATTGAACTTCATCCTGTTTACCTCAGACCATTTCTCCAATTTGTCCAGATCATTTTGAATTTTGACCCTGTCCTCCAAAGCAGTTGCAATCCCTCCCAGTTTGGTATCGTCCGCAAACTTAATAAGCGTACTTTCTATGCCAACATCTAAATCATTGATAAAGATATTGAACAGAGCCGGTCCCAAAACAGACCCCTGTGGAACCCCAATTGTTATACCTTTCCAGCAGGATTGGGAGCCATTAATAACTACTCTCTGAGTATGGTTATCCAGCCAGTTATGCATCCACCTTATAGTAGCCACATCTAAATTGTACTTTCCTAGTTTATCTATAAGAATATCATGCGAGACCGTATCAAATGCCTTACTAAAGTCTAGGTATATCACATCCACCGCTTCTCCCTTATCCACAAAGCTTGTTATCCTATCAAAGAATGCTATCAGATTAGTTTGACATGATTTGTTCTTTACAAATCCATACTGGCTATTCCCTATCACCTTACCACCTTCCAAGTGTTTGCAGATGATTTCTTTAATTACTTGCACCATTATCTTCCCTGGCACAGAAGTTAAACTAACTGGTCTGTAGTTTCCTGGGTTGTTTTTATTTTCCTTTTTATAAATGGGCACTATATTTGCCCTTTTCCAGTCTTCTGGAATCTCCCCCGTCACCCATGATTTCCCAAAGATAATAGCTAGAGGCTCAGATACCTCCTCTATTAACTCCTTGAGTATTCTAGGATGCATTTCATCAGGCCCTGGTGACTTGCAGGCATCTAACTTTTCTAAGTGATTTTTTATTTGTTCTTTTTTTATTTTATCTTCTAAACCTACCCTCTTCCCGTAAGCATTCACTATTAAACATTCCTTCAGACTTCTCAGTGAAGACAGAAACAAAGAAGTCATTAAGCATCTCTGCCATTTCCAAGTCTCCTGTTACTGTTTCCCCCTCCTCATTGAGCAGTGGGCCTACCCTGTCCTTGGTCTTCCTCTTGCTTCTAATGTATTGATAAAAAGTCTTCTTGTTTCCCTTTATTCCCATAGCTAGTTTAAGCTCATTTTGTGCCTTTGCCTTTCTAATCTTGCCTCTGCATTCCTGTGTTATTTGCCTATATTCATCCTTTGTAAGCTGACCTGGTTTCCATTTTTTATATGACGCCTTTTTATTTTGTAGGTCACGCAAGAGCTCATGGTTAAGCCAAGGTGGTCTTTTGCCACATTTTCTATCTTTCCTAACCATCGGAATAGCTAGCTTTTGGGCCCTTAATAGCATCCCTTTGAAAAACTGCCAACTCTCCTCAGTTGTTTTTCCCCTCAGTCTTGATTCCCATGGGACCTTATCTATCAGCTCTCTGAGCTTACCAAAATCCGCCTTCCTGAAATCCATTGTCTCTATTTTGCTGTACTCCCTTCTACCCTTCCTTAGAATTGCAAACTCTATGATTTCATGATCACTTTCACCCAAGCTTCCTTCTACTTTCAAATTCTCAACGAGTTCCTCCCTATTTGTTAAAATCAAGTCTAGAACAGCTTCCCCACTAGTAGCTTTCTCAACTTTCTGAAATAAAAAGTTGTCTGCATTGCAGTCCAGGAACTTATTGGATAGTCTGTGCCCCACGGTGTTATTTTCCCAACACATATCTGGATAGTTGAAGTCCCTCACCACCACCAAATCTTGGGCTTTGGATGATTTTGTTAGTTGTTTGAAAAAAGCCTCATCCACCTCTTCCATCTGATTAGGTGGCCTGTAGTAGACTCCCAGCACGACATCACCCGTGTTTTTTACCCCTTTTAGCCTAACCCAGAGACTCTCAACACTTCTGTCTCCTATGTCCATCTCCACCTCAGTCCAAGTGTGTACATTTTTAGTATATAAGGCAACACCTCCTCCCTTTTTCCCCTATCTATCCTTCCTGAGCAAACTATACCCATCCACACCAACATTCCAGTCGTGTGTATTATCCCACCAAGTTTCAGTAATGCCAACAATGTCATAGTTGTATTTATTTATTAGCACTTCCAGTTCTTCTTGCTTATTACCCATACTTCTTGCATTTGTATATAGGCATCTACGATACTGGTTTGATCTTGCCTCCCAGCTTTGCCCTGACCCTCCTTTCTCTCTGCCATTATAGCCCATGCTCCCTCCTGTTTCTGACCCATCTCCCAGGTCTTGTTCTCCACTTACCTGTGGGGTTTGCTCACTTGTCCCCGGCGAACCTAGTTTAAAGCGCTCCTTACTAGGTTAGCCAGTCTGTGCGCAAATAAGGCCTTTCCCCTTCTCGAAAGGTGAAGGCCATCTCTGCCTTGCAGTCCTTCCTCGAATAGCATCCCGTGGTCGAGGAAGCCAAAGCCCTCCTGGCGACACCATCTTCGCAGCCAGGCATTCACCTCCACGATGCATCTGTCTCTGCCCGGGCCCCTACCTTCGACAGGAAGAATCAAAGAGAATACCACCTGCGCTCCAAACTCCTTAACCCGTACTCCCAGAGCCCTGTAGTCACTCTTGATCTGCTCAGTGTCACACCTCACAGTATCATTTGTGCCCATATGGATGAGTAGCATGGGGTAGTAGTCAGAAGGCTGGATAATCCTCGACAATGCCTCTGTAACATCTCGGATAGGGGCCACTGGCAGGCAACATACCTCCCAGGATGAACGGTCAGGGCGACAGATGGGTGTCTCCATCCCCCTCAGCAGAGAGTCTCCAACCACCACTACCCTACGTTTTCTATTCGCTGTGGTGGTAGCAGACCTCCCAGCCTTACGGGTACGAGGCTTCCCCTCCTTAACTGTTGGGGTGATTCCTTCTCTCCTGTATCAAGAAGAGCATAATGGTTATCTATTACCACAGCAGGAGGGTTCGCAGCAGGAGTGGAGCCCTGCCTGCTGCCAGAAGTAACCAGCTGCCAGTGTCCACCCTGAACCATCTCCTCCTCCACTGGTGTGTCAGTAGTCCTGTGAACTGGGACAGCTACATCAGCTGTCTCCACATGGATACTGTCCAGGAATTGCTCATGTATACAGATGCTCCTCAGCCTAGCCACCTCCTCCTGTAGCTCTCCCACCTGCTGCCTGAGAGATTCCACCAGTAGGCACCTTTCACATTGGATGCCACCCCCAGTCTGGATATCAGTAAGCGGAAATTGCAAGTTACAGACCTTGCAAACCCACACCAGAATCTGGGTAAAAGCATCCATGCTTTGGTGCTCTGTCTGGCTACAGGCGCAGGTGGAGGAGACAGAAGCAGTGCTGCCACAGGTGTTGCGCGTCCTCCTAACCATTGTAAGCCTCCCTCTGTCAAACTCTCTCAAATTCCCGTCTGCAGCTCCCTTTCCACTCTGCTCTGCTCTAAACAGAAAGGTTTTGGATGTGGCTTGGTTTATAGGTTCAGGGGACCAATGGGTCACAGATGGGACTGACAAGGGACCCCCCCTCCCTTCCTACTCCCCTTCCAAACTCCCTTGTGAAACTCCCTGTTAGCAGCTCCTGTTCACTAAGCTCCCTGGTCGCTTGTGTGCAGCTTTATAAAGCCCTGGCCTGAGTGAATGCCCCGCCCACTGGTTAAGGCTCAGCCAATTACCAGAGACTTCTAGCTTTCAAACTTTCCTTGGTAGCTCTGCCTCCAACTGCCAGCTACAGCACACGGTCCTTCAAACAAACAAACCACCACAACAACCAAACAGAGTCGCAGGGCCCTGCCATAAACAGCAAGGAGGAAGAGAAGGTGGATGATGTGGCAACTTATGAACAGGGGGTCCAGCTATGCTGTGAGCCAGAACATGTTTGAAACACCACCACAGTCCAGTCTGTCCTGGCAGTGCAAATGAAGGCATCTCAAGGAAGTGTGCATGGAAAATGATTCTGTGTGTCTTCCAGGGCTGGAGCACCCACAAAAAAAATAGTGGGTGATTAGCGCCCACCATCAGCCCCCTGGATCACCTCCGCCCCTCCCATGCCCTCCCACCCGCTGGTGGGCCCTGCCGATCAGCTCCTCACCCTCTCTCCCAGTGCCTCTTGCCCATTGTTCAGCAACAGTCAGGTGGCACTGGGGCAGGGAGGAAAAGGGGCGAGCAGGGGCAGGAAGAGAGAAGGGAGGGGGTGGAATGGGATGTGAGTGGGAAGAGGTAGGGCTGGGATGGGGGAAGGAGTGGAGTGGGGTCAAGACCTGGGACAGAGCGGGGGTCGAGCACACCCCTGTGAACTGGTGAAGTTGGCACATCTCCAGGTGTGTGAATTGATTTCCTATACCAATCATGTATTGATGATTCCCCTCTCCCTCACTTAGTGGGACACAGCTTTCAACTTTGTATGAATTTCCTTGGACTAGAAGAAGTAGTGGTACAACCAAGGAAGGCAGAGTTGTTATCTGCTTCCTATTTACCTATAGAGTTAGATCAAGGCAAACCATGTGGATCTGTTTGTTTATGTACACAGGGATGTCCCTTGAACCCTCTTGAGAGATCTCAAGGCAATGCTCATGGAGGTACTCTGCAGCCCTCTCCTGAAGCTTTCTAGGGATGGTGGCCTCATTTCTTCCTCAGCACTAGGACGCTTTCCCACCCCATCTGGCGATAACTTCAGCAGGTGCCATTGCGTTAATAGGCTAGCAGCATACAGCCCTCGGTAGCTTCAGCATGCCAGCAGCAACTGTGCTCTCTGAGCCTTTTTACCATAGGCTAAAATCAGTGTCAGCTGTTAAAAAGGGTGCCAGTATTCAGTGCCCTTGCCCTGTACACATAGTTTCATGCAACCAAACAATTCCCACTATATTTCCCCCCTCCCACTTTCTCACCCCCGGTGGGCCATACTCACTCATGGCTGGGACTGGGGAGTGGGGCTGTGCACGGTCACTGTGAAGCAGAAGTGTCACTAGGGATTCTCAGAACACCTGGGCCAGGTAAGGAGGAGAGAGAAGAGGACTCAGGATGACACATCCAGTGAGATCCTGCAAGCCAGGGCTGCATCGGCCTGTATACAGAGGGCCTGGAGGATGAACATTTCAGACAGCCTGGAGAAGGGAAAAAAACAGACAGGAGAAAGGATGTAGCCTGATTCTTTAACCGTCAGGACCAGATTAATTCTCCTGTGGGCCTGGGGCTATTAGATTTTGTGGGGCCCCTGTCCAAGGGGTTGCAGGGTCTGGGCTTCCAGAGCCAAATTTCAAACATACTATGTGAGTTTGCATGTGGGAGGGTGTGTGAGATTTAGGTGGAGGTAGGGGGTGGAGATGCAGAAGGGGGTCAGAGGATTGACCCTTAACTCCGGTGGCTTCCAAAAGCGACCGGCACAACCCTCTGGAAGGGGTTTGGGAGGGTGTGTGTGTGGGAGACTGGAGGGCCTCCACAGCATGCTGCTGCCAGCAGCACGCGGAGACACACCCCACCCAGGGGCCACAGGGATGCCCTGGCTGATTCCGGGAGAGGTGTGGAGCAAGAGAAGCAGGAAGTCTCCTTAGTCCCACTGCACTGCCGACAGTGGCTGGGGCCCTGGGCCCTTTTAAATCACCTAGACCCTTGGGCAATTGTCCCCTTTGCTCCCTCCCTCTCCACAGGCCTGTTGCAGGGCCCCTATTAACCTGAGGCCCTGGGCTGCAGCCCCCAGAGCCCATGCGTTAATCTGGCCCTGTTAATGATTTATAATTGTATTTTTTGCTAATTGCTAAGAAGTTCATTATTGTATGGGGAACTCTGGGTTGCACATCAAAGACATTGACACTGAGAGCAAAGCAATGCCTTAGCCACTTCTATTAACAGCCTTTGTACAGACAAGGAAGCTCCAAACCACATAAACAAAAAGCAGCAATATAGAATGAGGAATGTCTTTGGTGTCATCCCTTGCTCAATATATACTCACACCCTTCCTCTGGGACCTGGTGGTAGGAGACACAGGGTCAGCCCTGTCCCTGGCAAGACAAATGAGTCCGATGGGCCGGACACCCAGTGCCAAAGGTGGGTGGTAGATACTAAGCAAGAAGAGTCAGTGATGGAAAATCTAGCCCCTGCCTGGCCTGTTAGAGGGCCTGGATACTATCATGACTATTCATTCAGATGTCGAAACTCCCAGTCCATATCTAACTTCCCCACCCTTGTCGTTTTGGGGTACCTGTATCCTATAAGTTAACATATTCCTTTAGTTCATTATCATATATGTCACCTATTGCGAAAGCAAGTTTGTGGGTAAACATCAGCCAATGATTCTATCCTAAAATATCCAAGCCCAGTATCAGTTCAGTGTTCTTGTGGTTGCCTGGTACCGTTATGTACCAGTTCCCTCTCTTGAGCAAGCTATTCCCAGTACCCCAAAATCTAGGGTAACAGTCAGGCCATTTGATACATGCTAAGGGTGGTAGGCCTACTTTACTTGTGCTAAACTGCCTCAGCCAATGTCTTACAGGAGAGAGGCCTGTCGGTTCCTTGCATTACTGCTACATAAATTAAAAAGGCTACAAGGCACAGGAGTCCCAGCAGGAAAAGCAGAGGGAGATGCCCCAAGACATAATGGGGCTTATCCAGCAGCAAATACAGATGCTGCAGATTCTTGTGGACCTACAGGTTCAACAGTCATGGTCCAACCTCCCTTTTCAGTCAACGGAGAATTCCATTGCAAACCTCCCTACACCCCAGTTCAATTTTTACATATGGCATCAGAGTCGTATTAATACCCCTACCGCTCTACCTGGGAGAACAGTAAGGACACTCACAGCTTCACATACACTGATCTGTGAGAGCCACAGCTGCTGTATATGAAGCCAAAATGGACAAGGATGTTCTTTCCCCATGTAAAGTTCTGTTTCTTTAATTTATTTCAGATGTTTTCAATGTATTTTTTCTTTTTTAGTTGCGCAAAGATTCTATGCATTGGTTTTGGCTTGTGAGAAATATAGCTTATCTTTATTAGTTCACCACATGTGATCCAGAACACTTAGCTCTACTGAGAACACCCGCTGTTTGTTATTGTACAGGGCAACAGATCTCCTGGGGCCAGGGACAAACATAGAGTAATCATTATAAAAGTACAGGAAGCACTGCTAAATGAATAGTTGCATTAATAAACAGTCTTATAATCATAAATGCGCACCAGGTGCCACACAATTCCTAATAGTCATCGGAACTTAAGAATCACCACAATATGTCATTGTGGCTCCTTGTTAAAATACTCTTTCAAGGCCTTCCTCCGCCTCATAGCTCTGCACTGTGCTCTTCTAATTGCCCATGTGTCTGACTGTTCAAACTAAGCAGACCACCGCTCCACACCTGCCTGCCACCCCTGTGGCATTCCCCTCACCCCACTTTGCCTCACAGATCTTATGCAGGACACAGCGGGCAGCTATAACCATTGGGATATTTTTCTCATCGTGGTTCAATCTTGTGAGCAAACAGTGGCATCGCCCCTTCAATCTACCAAAAGCCCTTCAATGGTCATTCTGCACCTGCTGAGCTGGTAGTTGAATTTTTCCTTGGTGCTGTCCAAGTGGCCACTGGACAGCTTCATGAGCCAGAGGAGCAAGAGGCAGACTCAATTCCTGGATCACTATTGTCATTTCAACCTTGCCAGTGGTAATCTAATGGTTGGGAAAGAAAGTCCCTGCTGGCAGCTTTCTGAACAGTCCTGTGTTCTTAAAGATTCAAGCATCATGCACCTTCCCTGACTAGCTAACACCGATGTCAGTGGAGCATCCCTGGTGATCCACCAATGCTTGCATGACCACAGACAAGTAGCCCTTTCTGTTGTTATATTATGTAGCAAGGTAGGCTGGTTCCAAAACAGGGATACGTACGCCATCTATTGCCCCACTGCAGTTCGGGAACCCCATTGCTGCAAATCCATTTCCAATGTCTTGCACATTACTGAGAGTCACACTCGTGTGTAGCAGGAGATGATTTGTGGCCCTGCACACTTGCATAACAATGGTCCCCACTGTGTATTTTCCAACTCCAGAATAATTGCCCACTGACCAGAAACAAACCAGAGCGCGGTCCCCTCTCAATTGCCAATGCAGCATTCGTTCTGGTGCTGAGGCAAGCTCGGCACAGATCCAGAATGTGGCCTTCTGCTTCTGTAAGTTCTACAGCTACTGCTTGTCGCCTCAAACCTGCATTATGAAGCAATCTGTAGTCAATTGCTTCATTTGATCATTCATTTATTGTGTGATGTGATGATTAACTAAATTATCATGTCAAATGTAATCATTGTACATTGAATAGATTTAAGTTGTAGGATTATAGTAGGATAAGATTGATCGGTAGTCAGAAGGGAGAAGTATGCATTAGGTATCTAAGTGAATATGGCTGAAATGCAAGGCCTACAGGCTGAGGCCTGCAAGATTTTAGCTTAGCCAAACAAGGCTTTAGGTTTAAGAAATGCTTGACTTAAGTAAGTGACCAAAGTATATCCTGAGGCCCTAAGGTTATGGGAAAAGATGGGTCAATGGGTGGTATTGCGAAAAATTAACTGCAAGATTCATTTTTTATTATAAGGCACCCGGTAGTCACATTTTTCTAACACATGCCCTAACCACAGGGTACATGCTGTGCATAAATGCTAATGAGAATAAAAGGGACTTTAAACCTCTTGTGAAAAACAAGATACCCCAATATTCTTGGGGGACACAATACAGATAAGGAAAAAGAGGGCTGACCTTTGCATGCACATGTGCAGTATATTATCTATAGTCAGAATCACGTTATAAAAGACAGTGCCCTGCATGGTAAAAATGAGTTAACTTCAGGAAAACTCCAGCAGGAATAATTTCTCTGTTGATGATCAATTATTGAGGAAATCTTCAGACCCTAGTATTTTCTAGGAGGATGTGAGCATGACGTATGCATGAGTATTTTTAGGAATTTTATATGCTTAGATAATCATAACCGTGCTGGTAACTTTAATAAAATGGATAAGGCAGACTAGACATTGTTCTTGTGAATGGCTTGTGTTTCTTTCCTTGCTCTTTGTGTTCTTGGAGACTAGATCTGAGACAAATGACAGAGTCACCTTTCAATCTGAGCTTGAAACTGTAGCCAACAGAGACAGAACCATGGTAATATAATACAAAATTACATAATAGTAAATTAATATAATTAACTAAATTCACTTGAGATAAAATAAAAGGCTACAGATCCCACCAGTCAGTGCTTGTTTCTTGAGTCCAGAAGCTGTGCTCCACCATGTGGCAGGGATGATTTAAATGGGGATTGGTCCTGCTTTGAGTAGGGGGTTGAACTAGATGACCTCCTGAGGTCCCTTCCAACCCTGATATTCTATGATTCTATGATCTGCTACTGCTCTGTGAATGCTACCAACAATGTTGAACTGATTTGCACTATGTCCCACAGCAATCTGTCCTCCATGAAAATATTACATTTCCCTGTTGCTGCATTTATTTGTGTGGCTCTCCAAATATCAGAGGATCATGCTGTGATGTTGCCGCCCATAATGCTTTTTAGAAATATGCTTATGAATGTATATATGACATAACTGGAATATGTTTTATGCTACATATGCCATGTAACATGTAACCATGCAAAAGTTATGATCTATCTGAATATATTCATCCCATTTGTTTGCATGTATAATTTTTGTATTCAAAGTTATGAACATTGGCTGATTTTAAGTAGCCTCAGTGAAGCATTTGGTCAGCTTCTTGAGAAAAGCCTATTTTTAGTAAGTGCTCAGTCAAGAAAGACTTAAGCTGACAATAGACTTTGATAGATGCCAATCCACATCTGAGCTTTCCTGGGAACATTCCTGTAGAGAACTAAGCCATACATGGACATGTGACTTGCCCAGGTGACTCCAAAACTCCATTTTGTAGAGGGGATTCTACACAGGGGGAGAGAGGGATTTCCACCCACAATAGAGAAACTATGTAAAGCCCTGGGAGAACCCTTCATTTTGTCTTCAGCTATCTCAAGAGATAGCCTCTCCACTCCCAAAGGATACCTGAAAGAAACTGGAACAAAGGACAGTAACCACAGGGATGTGAGCAATTTCTGGACCCAGACTAGAAGGAGGATAGTCTGTAAAAAAAGTTTCTTGGAACATCTCTGAGGGTGAGGGGACCCTCAGTGCTGGTGCACTCAAAACCACTAGCCCAAACTAGGTCTAATGCTTAGACCCAGGTATCAGTGATTTCAGCTCTGCAGCATGTAACAAGACTCCTAATGGAGTCAAAATTAGTCATCTGTAACACTTTCTTACCCTTGTGTGTTTTGTTTTATTTTGCTTGGTAATTCACTTTGTTCTGTCTATTATTACTTGTGTAACCCTTCTGCCGGTCAGAGTTGGCAGCAACAAGGGTCGGTTTCAGTATCTAGGGGTTCCTTTCCAATAACACAATGCAAAACCGGCTTGAGTGTACACCCAGTGATCTGGGACAATTACATACCACCCCCCGGGCACCTCTAAGAGGCAATACTTCCCCTCTTGCAAGCAAGAAGTCTGAGTGTAGCAAAAACCTTTTATTAAAGGAGGGAAACAATGCAGCATTATGTGAGGAAATACCACAAATAGGGTTCATAACACAAACCATGAGCAAAAGACCAACCCACAAATAAGTTTGTCAGTGTCCTTTTCTTCTTAGGTTCTTAAGTCCAGCAACCCAACAGCCACACTACCCACAGTTTCTGTTCTTGGTCAGCGCAGCCCCCAGAGTTCAGAAGTTCATCTGCAAAGTTTACCTCCCAGCCTGAGTAGAAGGAGGAGAGGTATGGGAGTACCTTACATGCTCCTCTGCTTGGGTCAATGGCCGATTGTAAGGCCTCTCCGTGGGGTTCTGCTGTAGTCTTCACCATCAGCCGCACCTCTCCACTAGCCACCATGCTAGCCACACCTCTCTGCTAGCCACTCACCAATAAGTCTTCAGGGCCTCTGCACCCCTAACACATCTCTCAGTGATTTCAGCGCTTAGTGATTTCACTCTTAGCAGAGGAGCCTCAGTGCTGGTGCACTCAGAACTACTAGCTCAGAGTAGAGCTAATGCTTAGAGCTAGGTGTCAGTGATTTCAGCTCTGCAGCATGTGAAAAGGCTGCTAATGGACTCAAAACTAGCCCTGTTATTATACAGTGGGAGGGGGGAGAGGAGAAAGAGAGGGATAAAGTGGTGCTTAGGACGCTCAGAGGGAGCATACGCTACCAGGTACACATACCTCCCCCCAACCCCTCTCTCTCTCTCCCTCTCAATTCCCTGTCCTTTGGAACCCATGTCCCTTACCCAGTGACTGCTACTTAGTTGAAGGAGAGTCCCTCCATCATACAATGCCAAGTACAGTTCTTCTGTCCTTGATTCACATAACCAGGATAAAAACACTTTATTACTTCTGCCCCAGTAACAAAGAGACTGGGGATCCCACAGCAGCCAAAGTGACCATTTGGGCAAGCAGTCCCATCATTCTAGGTAGAGTGGGTGGGCCCATGCAAACGAGTTCAGCCCCCAAAGTCCTTTTCCACAGCTCATCACCAGATGTCAGGACTCTGCTTACACTTGGAACCACTTAAATCCTACTTTTTGTATTTAATAAAATCACTTTTTACTTATTAAAATTAACCCAGAGTATGTATTAATACAGGGTTGGGGGAGAGAAACCACTGTGCATATCTCTCTATCAGTGTTATAGAGGGCGAACAATTTATGAGTTTACCCTGTATAAACTTCATACAGGGTAAAATAGATTTATTTGGGGTTTGGTTCCCATTGGGAGTTGGGTATCCGAATGTTGGAGACAGAAGCACTTCTTAAGCTGTTTTCAGTTAAGCCTGCAGCTTTTGGGAGACGTAGTTCAGAGGTGGGTCTGTGTTTGTAGCAGGCTAGTGTGTCTGGCTCAAACCAGGCAGGACACTGAAGTCGCAAGCTGGCAGGAAAACAGGCTCAGAGGTAATCTAAGCTGTCATAAACAGATAGCTTAGGGTTAATGTCTCTTTCACCTATAAAAGGGTTAACAAACAGTAACCTGAAACACCTGACCAGAGGACCAATCAGGAAACAAGACTTTTTCAAATCTGGGTGGAGGGAAGTTTTGGGTGTGAGTCCTTTGTTCTTGGTCTGTTCTTTTTCTCGTCTCTGAGAGTGATCTTTCTAACTCCTGGCTTTCTAATCTTCTGTTTCCAAGTTGTAAGTACAAGGATAGTAAGACAATAGGTTTCTATTGTTTTCTTTTGGATTTACATGTGTGCAGTTGCTGGAATGTGTTAAATTGTATTCTTTTTGGATAAGGCTGTTTATTCCTTTTTTCCTTTAAGCAATTGACCCTGTATATTGTCACCTTAATACAGAGACCATTTTATGTTCTTTTTCATTCTTTTTATATTAAGCTTTCTTTTTAAGACCTGTTGGAGTTTTTCTTTAGTGGGGACTCCAGGGAATTGAGTCTGCAGCTCACCAGGGAATTGGTGGGAGGAAGAAGTCAGGGGAAAAAATCTCCTTGTGTTAGATTTACTAAGCCTGACTTTGCATACCTTCTGGGTGAGGGGGGAGAGAGGTTAGATCTCTCGGTACTTGTGTTTCAAGGACTTGAAGCAGGGAGGGTGGAATCCCTTTGTTTAGATTCACGGAGCTTGCTTCTGTATATCTCTCTAGGAACCCAGGGAGGGAACACGTGAAGGGGAGGAGGGGGAAGGGAAATGGTTTATTCCCCTTTGTTGTGAGACTCAAGGCATCTGAGTCTTGGGGTCCCCCAGGGAAGGTTTTGGGGAGACCACAGTGAGCTAGGCACTGTATAATTCCTGCCTGATGGCAGCAATTACCAGGTCCAAGCTGGTAACTCAGTTTGGAGGTTTTTCATGCTAACATCCATAGTTTGGATGCTAAGGTCCGGATCTGAGAAGAAATGTTATGACATAAGCACATCACGGGGCAGTCTCAAAGGGGTTTCTATGATCCAACCCATCACACATGCATCCTCTGTTTGCAACAGTCGTGACAACAATGCAGAGCTTTGCAGTTTCCATGCTTCAGTCAGAGATGTCAGAGAGAGAGAGAAGGGTCATGCGGGATTGTTTTATTTTTAAGAAAGGTGTGAAAATGATGGGAAATGGAGGGCATTATGGAATGGAGAAATTGACTCTTTCTCCCAGTAACTCCTGCCTGACTCATTTCTTACCCATATTGCATTTCCAAAACTTCCCAAAAGAGACCGAGTTGGATGATAGTGAGTTGAACACCAGGATATCTACTCATGGTACACAAGGAATGGATTGATTGTAGATTGACACAAGCAATCCTGGTGTATATGCAAGGAGTCAAGCATGAATGCACACAAGTGACATAGCATCTGTAAAGGATTATGCCGAAGTAACTTGCATCGACCAAAGTTTATAGTGTGGGCACAGTCCCTCAAAGAATTCCTACATCAGGTCTTTTAGAAAAACATCAAACCCTGATTTACAAATTTCTAGTGATAGAGAATCCAGCATGACCCTCGGTAAATGTTTCCAGTGTTTAATTACCTTCACTTCTTTCACTGCCCCAACCGCAGTACTTGGTATTTCAACCCCCAGTGCGGGCATAAGGCCTTCTAAAAAAAAAGGCAAGAAACTTCAGTGAGATTAGCACACATAACCTGGGGTTCACGAGTGCTGGACTCCAATGGCTGAGTTTTGAAGACTTTTTAAATGTCTTTTATCTTACACAGTGCTCCATTGGGTAAGGCACTGGATAGTGAATCAAGATATCTGTATTCTGTCTGCTGCTCTGCCCTGAAGTGGAGTCTTGGAAAAACCATTGTATCTGTCCCTTCCCACTCCCCTTTGTCTATGTCAAGTGCAAGCTTTTTGGACAGGGTCAGACAGTCTCTCTGTGTGTGTGTAGCACTCAGAACAATGGGGCCTCCCGTCTCTATTTGAGTCCTTAAGAAGCCACTATCATCAAATAATCACAGCCCTTGTGCTTTTGGTGATTTCTGCTGGGGCAATATAAAATCACTCCCACTTCTATCCTCAAACCCACAACCAAATCCCAACTCAGGGGAAAAGGAATGAATACAATCTAAAAAATCAAAAATGAAAAATTTCAACCCAAACCAGAGGGTTTTGTTTTCACACCAGAAAATAATATGAGACAGAGATTCCATTAAATCTACAAGGGACTTTACTAGGCTTATTGATTTAATGTTGAAATAATCCAGAGACCACAGTGATGGGCAGCGATACAAATCCCTCAGATACACACTGAAATTTTTGAATGGCAATAGACAAAAGCTTTCAATCTGTGCGGCCCAGCAGCCGGGGATGACTTATTGATGGAGGAAGCCTGGGGGCTATTTCCAGCTATGCCAGTGGCTGTTTCATAACTCTTTGGAAATCATGTCCATTCTCTGTGCCTCAGTTTCCTCATCAGTCAATTGGGGATAAATATACTGGACATACTGTGTACTGTGCTTTGAGATCCATGGATTGAAAACAGCCTGTTAAAGCTAGATGTTACTATTAAAGGCATGGAACTTATTCCCCATTCTCTTGAGTTCTTGACACACACAGAGCACATGAGGGAAAAGAAAAACTTCCTTTGGGATGAGAATGCCAGAGGCATCAGCTTTGGTGTTACACTGTTCTAACAAAACAGCACAGTGTTAATACTTTCCCTATGAAGGTAATTCTAAGTGATCCCCAGCAGGAGGCCCAAAGGAGCTGCCAGAAGCAGAGGTGGCCCGAGAGAGGCTGCTTTCACTAATAAAGGATGTGAGAATCCAGAGCAGGAGACATTAAGGATTTGTGTCATGCAGACTGGCATGCTGAGTAGCAGGAGAGAAACCCATCCCAACAGCAACATGCAGCTCTCTCTCCTAGAACCGAGGGGACAAGACTGACTGTGAGAGCAGACCTGTCACCGTCGATGGAGAGGTTGCTGCTTCATGCTGAAAATTAAAGGTGAGTGAGACCAGTCACAGGGAAAACCTTCAATCATTCCTCTTGGTCAGTGTCTTCACCCACTGGAGCTTTGCCTGAGTAAGGACTTAGAATGTGATAATGATTTATCGCTAGAGAAACTGCTGAAAGACAAAGGAGATCTGTCTACCACCCCTCACTTCTCTCTCTTTAATAAGCCATTTATGTACCCTTCTAAGCTCTTAAACCTATCCCTATATCAAGCCTCTTCTACAGTCTCTTTCTGTCTTTTTATCTCTCCCTCTACCAAATCGCTTTCACATCCCTCCGTCTTTTTAATTAGACATCTATAAATCTCTGTTGAGTCCCTTACACATCTATCCACCTATCTCCTTAAACTTCTGAGAGTTCCCATAAAAAAAATGTCTATCCATCAATCACCTTACAAAACCCTCTATCTGTCTGTCTCCCTATTCTGGACATCACTTCACTTTCTCAGAAACCTTTCCCCACCTTTCTCCTCAATTTCTCAACTGTTTCTCAGCTGTTTACCCAGCCCTTCCTGTAGTGCAGATTCCTATGCGCCTGTTCACCCCAGACCTGTGAGTTGCTATGTATCTTCTGTTATGTGTCTTCTGCATGGATTTCAAAGGGACCGGAGAACACTCAGCATGTCCTGGGAGGGTCTGAGCACCACACAGGAAAGGGCTCTACATTTGAAATGCATGGAAACTGGAAATCCTTACAGATTAAGTAGTGGCACCAATGGGACAAATTTTCTCTGGTCATTTAATGCTCCATCTTAACTCTCAAGAGGAAGGGTAACCCAATGGTTAAGACACTAGCTCAGGGTCTCTCAAACTGGGGTCACCACTTGTGGAGGGAAAGCCCCTGGTGGGCCAGGCCGGTGTGTTTACCTGCCCTGTCCACAGGTCTGGCCGTTCTCGGCTCCCACTGGCCGCGGTTCACTGCTGCAGGCCAATGGGGGCTGCTAAAAGCGGCAGCCAATACATCCCTCGGCCTGCACCGCTTCCAGCAGCTCCTATTGGCCTGGAGCAGCGATCTGCGGTCAGTGGGAGCCGTGTTCGGCCGGACCTGCAGACAGGGTAGGTAAACACACCTGCCTAGCCCAACAGGGGCTTTCCCTATGCAAGCAGCGACCCCTGTCTGAGAAACCATGCACTAGCTAGTCATTTGGTTTCTATCTAGACTTGGGTTCTGTTCTCTGATCTACCACCACCTCTCTGTATAGCATTGAGCAAATCACCCTGGGCCAGAATTTTAAAGGTATTTTGATGCCTACTTGGATTTTCAAAGTAGCTACCTGTCTAGCACCCATTCAGATCAATGAGTTTTAGTTGCCTGGATGCCTTTGATAATCCCACTAAATCTCTAAATATCTTTAAATATCTGGCTCTGGCTGCTTTTTTGAAAATATGTTTTAGTCAAACACAAATAATTGAGTTCAGTGCAGGACTAGCTGGGGACATTCTTTGGTGTGGGTTATAGTGGATGTCAGATGAGAGCAACTAATGGTCCCTTTTAACCTGTAACTCCATGAACTGATGAATGATAGAAGTTGAGAACAGGTGCAGAAAAGTGAGAAATTCACTGTGTTGCCGCTCTATGGCTGGGATGGTGGGGAAAATCTGTCCATACCTCTGTGCAACTCCTGGGTGAGAAGTCGTTCCTCAGTTGGGAGGGAATATAAACCCTGATCTTCATTGGCACACTCAATTTATAATGAATCAGATAAAGGGAAACTTCAGCATTGTACAGCAAACTCCTTCACAAATCAGTACTTTTTCTTAATCACTAGTTGCAGCACATGGAGAATGGAGAAAGCAGAAGGGGAAAATCATACGTCTATCACAGAATTCATCCTGCTGGGATTCGGGAATCTCGCTGAACTGCAAATTCTGTTCTTCTTGCTGTTTCTAGGGATCTACATAGTCACCATGGCTGCGAACATGCTCATTGTAGCACTAGTTGTGGCTGATCAGCACCTTCACACGCCCATGTACTTCTTCCTGGGGAACTTGTCCTGCTTGGAAATCTGCTACACCTCCACCATACTGCCCAGGCTGCTGGCCAGTCTCCTGACAGGGGACAGAACCATCTCTGTTACAGGCTGCATGGTTCAGTTTTATTGGTTTGGTTTCCTAGCAACTGGTGAATGTTATATGTTAGCTGTGATGTCTTATGATCGGTACTTAGCGATATGTAAACCTCTGCGCTATGCAACACTTATGAATGGCAGGTTCTGTATGCAGCTAGCAGCTGGATCTTGGCTAATTTCACTCATTTTTCTATCCATATTAATATCTTTTATGTCACAATTAGCCTTCTGTGGCCCCAATGAAATTGATCATTTCTTCTGTGATCTCACCCCACTCACTAAACTCTCCTGCAGTGACACTTCTCTGGTTACCCTAGCGACCCTCATTTTCTCTTCCATAGACATCATTCTTCCATTTCCTTTGACTCTAACATCTTATGTTTATATCATCTCCACCATCCTGAGAATCCCTTCCAACAGTGGGAAGCAAAAGGCCTTTTCCACCTGCTCCTCCCATCTTATTGTGGTGACAGTTTTCTATGGGACCCTGATAACTGTCTACATGTTACCAAACACCGGGGCCCTGAGAGCCCCAAATAAAGTGTTTTCATTCTTTTATACTGTCTTAACACCCCTGATCAATCCCCTCATCTACAGCCTGAAAAACAAAGAGGTCAACAAAGCCCTGAGGAGAGATCTGCCAAAATGTAGGTTATTCATATGAATTCAGAGAAATTAGTTGAAATGGGAATAAATCACTAGTCAGAAGGGAACTATCTGAGTCAGTCTTTCTCAAGCTGTGATCCACAGACCCTTGGGGTCTGTGAGGGTATCCCAGGGGGTCTGTGGGCCCCACTTATCAACTCCTTCCCCTCTGCCCAGCACCTCCTGCATACCAGGAAAGAGCTGTTTAGTTGCATTGGGATTTGGTTCCTACTTTTCCTATGCTGCTTTGAAAATCCCTGCCTCTATCATTATGGCTTTGTTTACATTAACCATCAGTTGAGTTTCAGAGTTTTCAAAGAAGAATTGAGGAACAAGTCTAACTTCCACTGAGTTCAAGGGAAAGGTTCCCATTGACCTTAAAGGGATCTGCATTAGGCTACTCTTCCTGTGTGTATCACAGCCTTTCCCAGAACAAAACAAATGATCTAAAAAATTACCAGCTGTCATGACCGGGAACTTTTCAGTATTTAGTGGCAATAAAATGGGTTTTCTTTTTTTCCGTTTTCCTCTTGAATGTTTTTAAATAATTCTTCAGACATGTTCAGAATACTTGTAAGGTAGTTTGAGATATAATCATAAGAATGTTCTATTTTGGATTTATTAGATTTCCCCATTAATTCTTCCAGTCTTATAAAAATGTTCTGAAAGTCTCACATTAAACAAAGGCAGGGGACTGTTTAGGATAACTCATGCATGATATATATCTCCATCATCTTTAATCCCCTCAAGTATATATATAATATATATTGCTGTAAAAGTTACTGGTAGCCCCCCTTAATAGCTTACAAGTAGCTAGTAGGGGGAAGCAGAAGCCTCACGTATACAGTAACCTGAACTTTTGAACTCTCTCCTTTCTTCAGCCTCAAAGCAGAGAAAACTTACTTCAAACCAGTTTTTACTGAACAGATAACAGAACCGTGAGGTTTGACACCTACCAATCAAGTGTTAACACGCAAAGGACTTTGTCTAAAAGTATATAAAAGACTTGTGAAATTTGTATGGAATAGGGTTTTTGTACTAAAGTAAAAGGCTCTCCTTTTTTCTGCAGAATAAAGCATCTTTTCCTTATTCCTGTCAGGCTCTCAGCTAGGCAAACCCGATATTTCGTTAACAGTTTCTGGCAACCTAGATGGGACTCTCCTAGCTCGGGCATCGGACTCCAGATGGCTGCGGCGAATTTGGAGCGGCTCCACCAGGGTGTTTAGCCTCTCTTCCTCGCTTCACCATGGCCCCTGGGGTTCATGCTCCGATAAAGTGAGCCCAAATAGGATAAGGAAATGCTATCTGGTTCTGGTTCGCTATCTGGTTCCGGTTCTGTCTGTTTAACTGGTTACTGTTGTTTTTCTGCTCTGTATACATTTGGGCATTAGGTGTGTGGGCGGAACCGAACCTCTCGTTCGTAATTCCTCAGGGTGGAAGTCATTGTGTGCGATGAAGCTCTGAGGTCGAATTGAGATCCTTCTGTCTAGTCCCCTGTAGCAGTCAGTGTAATAGAAGTGGAAAATCCTGGTTTAGACCATAATTCCCTCTGCTCTCTGTGTAATTCTCTGTTTGAGTGTCAGAAGACAGATTGGTGGGTCTCTGCGTGAACCCTCTAAAGATAGCCCTTTGGATTATATGTTAAGTAAATGGCCTTTACCTAATGTTCAGAAAGGAATGTCAAAGAGGAATCATTTATTCTTGTCTTCTGGACTCTGGAGCTGCCCTCTCCACTGTTACTGTCAAGCTGAAGAAGGGCAGACCTCTGTTTTTTGTCTTTCAGATAACACTGGTCTACAATTTTTGAGAAGTCGTCTGCTTCAGAGATAAAATGTGATATTTATTATGTATTTTGATGTGCTGAATTCGACTATGACAATTAAAACAACTGATTGGCTACTGTGTCTAAGATATTTAAGTTTTTACATTTTATGTCTATGTATATTGTGTAGATAGTAGAGTTTTAATCATAAATTGTAAACCTAGGTCTTTTCATGTGTTTATGGTTGCTTTACATGATAATATTTCACCTGACCTGTTTATGTAACACTTTAAAAATCAGCAAAGGGTTATATAAATAAAATTTATTATGAAACAAAAGGCAAAAAACTATTATGTACATAGTTTAGTCCTATTCAGTGTCTACTCAGCGCTTCCTGGCTTGTGTGTTGTATTCATTAAATGGAGCATCACTTGTCACTGTCCAGCAACAGTCTGCAAGCACTGATGGGCTCCATTTGCCCTGATAGCCTGCCAGGAGATTCCACTGCTGTAATCTGGAGCCCAACAGCTCTGCCTTACTCTTAGGTAGTTCCAAATCCCTGACAAAGTCATTCAGTTCACCTTGTGTTATGAGGTGTGGTTCAGAGGAGGAGGATGGGAGAAAATGTGGGTCCTGTGACACTGATGGCTCAGGACCAGAAGTTTCATCCTCTTCCTCTTCCTCGTCTGACTCAAGTGAGAATGATTCTAGTGCATCAGAAACCGGCAGTCCTTCTCTGTGGGGTACTGGGAGTATAGCTGATGAAATGTTTGGATAATGCACAGCCCAATTTTTCTTCTTTGACACACCTTTCCCAACTGGAGGCACCATGCAGAAGTAACAATTGCTGGTATGATCTGTTGGCTCTCTCCAAATCATTGGCACTGCAAAAGGCATAGATTTCCTTTTCCTCTTCAACCACTGGCGAAGATTTGTTGCACAAGTCTTGCAGCATATGTGTGTGGCCCACCTCTTGTCCTGATCTCCAATTTTGCAGCCAAAAGAAAGGTGATAGGCTTTCTTAACCATAGTGGTTAGACTGCACTTTTGTGATGCAAAAGTCACTTCACCACAAACATAGCAGAAGTTATCTGCACTGTTCACACAAGTACGAGGCATCTCTGCTCACTTTGGCTAAACAGAAATGTGTCCCTTTGCAAAATCAAACACTGACAAATAAGAGAGCACGACACTGTATGATTTCTAGTGCTGATATAAGGCAATTTGTTCAGCAGAGTGATGTAAGCTTTGTTATGTTTGCATCATCCATGACTTCTAGGAATAACGTGATGCAATTCATATCATGTATGATGCAATACCAGCTTCAGATTGCATCATTCATTGTTCTGCCTAAAAAGCAAGTACTGTCCAAACCCAGTCATAGATTTATTCATAGATCCAGTCAAAGATGTATTTTAGTCATTTCTGGTTTAAATTGAGATCCTTTCCCTTTATAACACACTTATGCTCTGCCATTCCCAAGTCAAGGGTCGTATATATTGACTCAATAGCATATCTTGAAAACTAGAGACAATCAACAATTTTAAGCGTCATGTTTGTTCTCAGTGACCCAGAATTAGTAAAGTTGGACTATATTTATTTCAGAAGCATTTTGGCTGTAGAGCAGTGTAATCAGAGAAAACTGATGCCAGCTGAACAGCATTCAATGTACCATGCATTTACTGGCACAATAGGAATTGTTTTGTGTTCTATGTTCTGTCTTGTGGTGTTTGTCTCGTGGCCAGAATTGTTTTTAGTGTTTTCATGGGATGGTCTGGTTTGGAATCAGGCAGAGAGGTTGGATTGGAATGCAGATGCTTGTTTTGTTCAACTTGGAGTACAAAGTGTTTGGATAAATCAGGAAAATGTGATATACTAAAGTCTAACACATTTGCTTAAGTAAGAAAAAGAAACTTCATTGGCCAAATCTTTTAACACTCCCCATACATTGTACATGGGATCCTTCTGGTTACCTCAGATTTCTAGCCAGAGGGCTGGGGATGGTGGGAAGCTATTGGACTAGAGGTTATATTAAGTGAACTCCTCAAAGTGGGTGTGCTTGTCCTGGCTTGTTGCTCCAAAGCTCTGTAATAACGTTATTTTAGTGGAAGGGTATATGTGGCATACATTAAATAAGACTAATGTACTGTATAATGGAAATGTTTATGTGTTCATTGTTGGGGAAAAAAGTGTATCAGTAAAGAGTGGAAGTATCCTTTGTAGGTTAAAAGAAGCCAAGAAGAGAAGAAGGAAAAAGAACAGAATGAATTAACTGGAAAAAAATAGCTAGTATGCTCAGGCTAAAGATAAGACACTGACTCCATTCAAGGACATTGCTCACAGCTAAGACTTGGCTGACAGTCAAGAAAAGGAGGGGGCTTGAATGTGCCCA
Source organism: Gopherus flavomarginatus (assembly GCF_025201925.1). Taxonomy (NCBI): domain Eukaryota; kingdom Metazoa; phylum Chordata; order Testudines; family Testudinidae; genus Gopherus; species Gopherus flavomarginatus. Next base: position 14,647,823 of record NC_066627.1, on the reverse strand, counting down.
AAAAGCTATGAGATCTGCAAAACACTGCCAGGCACTAATGAAATGTGTTAGGTTTCTTTTCTCACAGGTAAAGAAGCACTACCCAAAGACCCTAGCAGCCCTGCCACTATTTGGAATCAGGAGGCAAGTTCTATGTAAAGGTCCACCAACGAGAGACTGCTTTGGCTCCATGCTGAAAAGGCCCTTATTAATTCCTGCTGACTACCAGCACCGCTGTGAAGTGCCAAAGACTGACTGCCTGGACCCATGATTCTCACTGAAAAAAAGACCCCTTCACCTCAGGAGGATTCTCCTACTGATGATTAGCCTATTTCTCCTTCTGTGCCTTCTGGACAGCAGGGAAAAAGGATAAAGCGAAGTGCTAGTAACCTCTCCCTTGTCCCTTAATAGACATACTATGCCTTTTCTAGAAGAATCAAAGCCATTACAGGGTGATGTACCAGTAACCTCTCCCCATAGGATGCTGAACCACGACTGTTTAGGAAAAGAAGAAGGAACACTCACTCCACTGAAATTGCCAAAGTCTAGGAATTCCTGACTAAAAAGGACATTAAGAACTGACTCTGGTGAAGAAACAAAGAATTATACACTGGCAGGAAAAATTGTGGGACCCTGCTTGAGAATGTGGTATTGATTGGATTTTGGGGTTTATTCTACAGGCTGTGCCCTGTGTTCTTGATAAATCCTTCAGCAGGAATTGCTCTTCCTAATTGGATTTCTGCCACTGGAAATTTTACTTGTATTGAAACCATTCCAGCGATTAATAATATAACCTGTATCTTATTGCAATTCAAAGGCAAATTCACATGCTTCAAAATATATATCAGGTTGAAAAGTATGCCTTTCATACAGCTTTTAGAGTGTCTATTTTATGTACTAAGTATGATGTATTGTGCTTTATAACTAAAACTGTACAACAACTCCATCATATTATTGCTATGGAAATGTTATTGCTTGTATTGTTGTTAGTTAGCTTAGGATCATGTCCTTGTTGTAAAAGACATAATAATAGTAATACCTTTCTTGTCCATGCTAATCATGCATTGTTACTGCATCCAATCAAAACCCCTAAGGTTGAAATATCTAATGTAGAATCTGAAATCCATGGCTTAATGCAAATAGAAGTTTGAAAATATCTGTTGTACGAGAAGTACAAAAGGGGGGAGTGTGGAAGTAGAGAATGAACTGATAGGGATTTGTAGGAGATCTTAATGCATGACAGTCTTTGTTAGCCAAAGTTAGGCTAGCTGTAACCCTAATAACGTGAGATTTGTAGAAGCAAGCATTGTGCAAGGCGAGTGAAAAAGAACTGTGTGAGAAGTTGTTTTGACCTTGTGTAGATAGACTGGCATCTCTTCAGTGAGAAAAACAAGATATCAGGATGACCTATGTATAAACAAAATGCTGCTGTTGGTTTCCATGCTGTGTCTCTTGATCACAACTTTAGTTTTGAGGACTTTCTCCCAGACCTTGGGTCATGGTTTACTGGCCTCTTCCGTACAATTGTTAAATGGATTATTTTCTTTCTGTTTTTCCTATGTATTGTTTGGGTAGTAATGCAATGTGCAAAATGTCTGTGTAATACTGTAACCAAAGGCTCTGCTGTCCGTATGAAAACCCAGTACCTGTCTCTTCAGCTTGATTGTAAATTACATAATGGGCCTGACAATCTGGGCCAGATTGTCAGGCCCAAAGAGGGGACTGTAAAAGTTACTGGTAGCCCCCCTTAATAGCTTACAAGCAGCCAGTAGGGGGAAGCAGAAGCCTCACGTATACAGTAATCTGAACTTTAGAACTCTCTCTTTTCTTCTGCCTCAAAGCAGAGAAAACTTGCTTCAAACCAGTTTTTACTGAACAGATAACAGAACCATGAGGTTTGACACTTAACAATCAAGTGTTAACACACAAGGGTCTTTGTCTAAAAGTGTATAAAAGGCTTGTGAAATTTGTATGGAATAGGGTCTTCGTACTAAAGTAAAATGCTCTCCTTTTTTCTGTAGAATAAAGCATCTTTTCCTTATCCCTGTCAGTCTGTTATTGGCTCTCAGCTAGGCAAACTCGATATTTTGGTAACATTGCTAATAGAAAAATTTTAAAAAAATCAGGATTTTTTCCAAAAAACTGAAAATCCTGTCTGAAAAATGCTGGATTTAAGTGGGCTCTGGTACAAACTACTGATTCACTATGTGTAATCTCTTCAGAATCTACTTTTCCTGCAGAAAATCAAACCAGCGAACAAATGACCAACCAACCCAGTAAAAATAAGTTATGTATTCAGTTATTATATAATAGATTTTTCCCCCTTCTCACTTTCCCCCAGTCCATTTTAAATAATCGTTTGACCTTGTCAGAAGCCTATTGCTTTGGTGACAGCCTGTTGTCTGTGTTCCTTGGATTCTCCATTAGTCTTTGCAAAATATCCCAAATTGTCAAGATACCCTTGGCTTACAAGCCCAGTGCTCTAATGCTTAAGCTATGGAGAGTTTATGTGACCCAACATGTCTTACACTGTGCTCCAGAGAGTAAGGCACAGGGCTAGAAATCAGAACACTTGTTTTCTCTTGTTTATTCTGATCTCAAGTGGGGTTTCAGCCAAGCCATTGGCCTCTCTTTTCTCAACTCCTCCTTTTTCTATTTCAGTTGGAAATGTTGTGGGACAGGGAGTTTATCTCCTTTTGTATTCAGCACCCAGTACAATGGGGATCCCATGTCTATTTGAGTCCTTAAGGAGTCACCATAGTCAATTATAACACCCCTTGTGCTTTTGGTTATTGCTGCAGAGGCTGACTAGGACATAACCTTGGGAGGTGGTGGAATCTCCATTGTTAGAGATTGTTAAGGTCAGGCTTGGCAAAGCCCTGGCTGGGATGATTTAGTTGGGGTAGTTCCTGCTTTGAGCAGGGAGTTGGACTAGATGACCTGCTGAGGTCTTTTCCAACTCTAATCTTCTATGATTCTATGATTCTATAGTATTTAACAATATAAAATGACTTTGCCTTGTATTCCCAAAACCCCAATCAAATCTCCACACAGAAAAAGAGAATTAACATAATTGAAAAAATCAATAGCAAAATCTCCACCTCAAAGCAGATGGCTTCATCCGCACTGCACCCCAAAAAAGAGGGAAGATACAGAGTCTGCATTAAATATAAAGGTATTTTGCTGTTAATGTCAATTTTATGTTGAATATTCTCAGATGATACAGTGATGGGCAGCAATACAAATCCATGCGACACATATGGAAATCTGTGAACGTTAATAGACAAAGGCTCTCAGTCTGTCTGGTCCAGCAGCCACAGCGATACACTTTGACTGAGGAAGCCTGGAAGCTGTACCCAGCTATGCCAATGTCCTGTTTCACAATCCTTTGGGAATCACTTCCTTTCCCTGTGCCTCAGTTTCCAGATCTGTAAAATGGGGATAAAGATACTGGCCATGTGGTATAAAGTGCTTTGAGATCTATGGATGGCAAATGGTCTGTTAGAGCCTGATGTTATTACTAAAGGGATAGAAATGTATTTCCCATTCTCTGGGGCTCTTGGCACAGACACAGCACATATGGGGAGAGGGGAGATTTCCTCTGGGATTCGAATATTCATGGCATCAGCTTTGGTGTTTCACTGTTTTAACCAACAGCACAGTGTTAATTCCATTATGACAGTAATTGTGAAAGATAACCAGCAGCAGGGCCCCAGGGAGATCCCAGCAGCAGGAAGGGCCAGGGGGAGGCTGCTGTACCTGATAAACCCTGCAGGGATCCAGAGCCAGAGTCATACAAGGACTTGAGTGAGGCCAACAATCATGCTGGGCTACAGGAGAGAGAGACATCCCTCCACAACATATAAATATCTCCTGAGCAGAGGACAAGTCTGACTGTGAGACCAAGCCCAGTCACCGTCGATGGAGACGTCGCTGCTTCATGCTCAGGATTAAAAGTGAATGTTACCAGACTCAGGCCAAACCCTCAAGCTCTTCCTCAGACTTTACCTCACTAAGAAGAACACTCTTAGTAGACAGGGTCCTCACCTCCTGGCAACTTTGCCTAAATGATGACTTAAGCGTCTCATCATGATAGTGCTAGAGAAATGAATGAAACACAAAGATCTATGTGTTAAGCTCCTTCTCTCTCTTTCTCTCTCTCTCTCTCTCTCCAATCTACTGAGACAATTACTCATCCCTCTATCTGTCTACTTATTTATCAGTTCATCTCTCTTTTGAGTTCTTTACAGATCTATCTAACCTTTGAACAAGTACCTGTCTCTGTGACCAAAACCTCGCTCTAGCCGCCCTTCTCCTTACACATCCCTCTATCAATATATTCTTCTTTTATCTGCTCTCTTTCTGTCTGTCTTGCTTTCTATCTGGTGGCCCATTATTTTCTAAGGATTCACCTGTCCCGCCCAGTCCTGGGAGATGCTACATGTCTCTTGTTGAGAATCTTCTCCATGGATTACAATGGGAGTTGAAGCTGCTCAGCATTTCCTGTGAGGTGCTGAGCACTACAGATGAAAGGGGTTCATATTAGAAATGCACTGAATGGAGCTTGGCATTCCTTACAGATTAGGAAGCAGTGACACCTGGATAAAAAACTTTTAGTACTGACCACTCTGTGCCCAATTGTTAAAGGTATTTAGGTGCTAAATGAGTTGGAAGCTAGGCCCTGGCTGCTTTTGAAAATTGCACTAGGCACAAAATCTGGCTCTTTCACTCTCTGCCTCAGCTCTCCATCCATAAAATGTGGATAACAGCATTGCTGTACCTCACAGAGATATTATGAGGTGTGCTGCTGTAATGGGATTATCTAAGAACCTTATAAGAGTACACGTTCGTTTCTTCCCTCCACTATATCCCTTTAGAGCTCCTGATGTTACTGAACAGACAGAGTGGCCCAGTGTACTAAGTTACTGCTGCACTTTTTTCTACACAGAGCTGGTCTGCAGCTCCACCCCAACAGACTCAGGACAGTCAAGCAACTGCTGAGAGCTAATAATTAGTTGCCAGTTTTTACAGCTCCTTGAAGGACCTAATCCCATGGGATCACCATGAACACATATAGCCAGGAATTACTCAGTAACCTTTAATAGTTGATCAGTAACGAATAGTTCACAATTCATGACCGATAATAAGAGGACTTAGTGTTCCTTGATCGGTCACTGAAGCAATAAGAGTGAGAAGAGTCTGCATGTGTGCCTGGTTGGGGGGTTTCCTTTGTGCTTTGGGCAGGAACCTCTACACAGTCTCTTGTTTTCTGTGCTGCTGATCAGCATCCTGCCCTCATTCCAGGCACTAGCTGGATACAATCACATTCATGTCCTAGAGTGTCTGTCTGTAGGACCGTATCCCCCAGCAAATAAGTTTAGGAGTCACAGGTGAAAGAGCAACTCAGAATAAGCTCCCCCTATGATGCCATGGCTAAAAGAGTGGATGTGATTGTTGGATGGATAAATAGAGGAATAGGAGCAGGAAAGTGTAATCACCTCTCTCTACAGCACTGGTGAAACAGGCAATGCAATACTGCATTCAGTTCTGGGGTCCACATTTTAAGAAGAATGTTGCAAGATCACAGATGATTGTAACTCAAAGAGAAACAAAAATGATGCCGGGCTGGAGAAAATGCATCAAAGTGAGAAACAGTTCAAAGAGCCCAACTCTTTTTCTTATCAAAAACAAGGCTGAGAGCTGACTTGATTACAGGGAATAGGGAGAAAGGAGCAGGTACTAAATGGCCCTTGAAACTGATGGACAAAGGAAGGACAAAACCCAACAGCTGGAAGTTAAAGTCAGACGAACCTAAATGAGAAATAAACACACATCCTTAAAAGTGCAGGTGACTATCCTGTGGGACAAAGTACCAAGGTCAGTGGTGGATTCCCTGTCTCTTGATGCTGTCCAATCAAGACGGAGGGTCAGATTTTTAAAGGTATCGAGATGGCAAACACCCATTGAAGCTGTTACTCCTTGGGAGCCTAGATTCTTTTAAATTACTACTAAGTGGCTAAATAGCCTTAAAGATCTGGCCCTGGATGCTTTTCTAGAAGATCTTCTTTAGCCAAACACAAGTTATTGTGTTTAATGTGGGGGAAACTGGGGGAAACCATGATGTGTGTTATACAGAATCTAATAGCCCTTTGAGATCTTAAAATCTATTAATGCATACATGAAAAAAGCCAAAAACCTATGGACAAGGGCTGAAAGTGATCAGTTAACTGTGTTATTGCTTTATTGGGCAGGTGTGTGTGTGTTTAGGAGGGGGAATTCTCTTTCTAAAACTCTGTGCAAAGTTGGAATGTGACACAGGTTTTTGTTTGTTTGTTTGTTTGACTATGAGAGAATAAAACCCAATTGATGGTGTGAATTATTATGGAATCAAAGGGACGGAAATCCACCCAGCTTCATTGTACAGCATCCGTCCTAACTAATTATTACTTTTTCTCCATCACTAGATATGTCACATGGAGACAGGAGAAAGAGAAAATCAAACATCTGTCACAGAATTCATCCTGCTGGGTTTCAGGAACCTCCTTGAACTGCGCATTCTTTTCTTCCTGCTGTTTCTAGTGATCTACATAGTCACCATGACTGCGAACATCCTCATTGTGGTAGTAGTTGTGGCTGATCAGCACCTGCACACACCCATGTACTTCTTTCTGGGAAATTTGTCCTGCTTGGAGACCTGCTACACCTCCACCATACTGCCCAGGCTGCTGGCCAGTCTTCGGACTGGAAACAGGACCATTTCTGTCACGCACTGCATCAAACAATTATACTGCTTTGCTCTGCTACTGAACATGGAATGTTATCTGCTAGCTGTGATGTCTTTTGATCGCTACTTAGCAATATGTAAACAGCTGTACTATGTCACCCGTATGAATGGCAGGTTCTGTATCCAGCTAGCAGCTGGATCTTGGATAAGTTCATTCATACTTATTACCATATTAATTTCTTTGGTATCGCAATTAGCATTCTGTGGCCCTAATGAAATTGATCTTTTTTTTTGTGACCTCACCCCAGTCATTAAACTCTCCTGCAGCAACACCAGTCTGGTTACCCTTGTGACCCTCATATTCTCCTCCATAGACACTCTCCCTCCATTTCTTTTGACCCTGACATCTTATGTTTATATCATCTCCACCATCCTGAGATTCCCTTCTACTACTGGGAGGCAAAAGGCCTTTTCCACCAGCTCTTCCCATCTTACTGTGGTTACAATCTTCTATGGGACCTTGAATTTATTTAGGTAAGTTGGGCAGATCTTTCGCAGGTGTAAATTGAAACAGCTGTATTGGTTGTTATTCCCTATGTTATCTCAGTCTCTCTAACTCTAATAGCCAGTGGTTCTCCCTTTGCAATGAGCAATAGAAAGAATGGGGATAGTGGTTAGCCATGGTGTGAATGAGTGAGCCTTCTTTAACCCTTAATTTTATTGTTTTTACATTACATATAAACAGATAAAACAAAACATCTGCCCAAGATGGAAATAGCATATAAATAATTAAATTCAATGTTCATTATTTGGTAAACCTGGAACCAAACAAGTAAACAAAGAAAAACCCTGAACCTGCAGAGGTCATCCAGGGCATCAACTATTAAAGTGACTAAATAGGTAAATATGTGAGAACATATCCTCTGAGTATTGAAGTCTAATAAATACTAAACTGCAAAAGTATGCAATAGTTTCATGTGTGACCAGATACCTTCATATGTTTTCCAAGTGTTTCTATGTTTCTATGGCCTAGTCTACGCAAGCACAAGGGGGTGGGGGCGAGTTAAGTCGGTCTATGAAAACAGCGTAGCTGATGTCAACATATTTAGTGGTACTTAACACGGTGTCTTCATTGCGGTAGGTCAACTGCTAACGCTTCCCTAGGATCAATCACTCCGGAGGTAAGTGTAGACATGGCCTATGAGACAGTCATTTTTCCATTAATGCCATCATAGAGAGCTCACTAAGCCTATCTGTGTAGGAGGGAGAAATTGCAGATTTGCATTTTCTCAAAATAACTCTTTGGTCACTATAATAACTACTGCCCGGTAGTATCAACTCCTCAAGCACCCTCAAAATAAACAAACTTGCAGAAGGAAAAATCTTTAAGTTTTTGCAAGAGCACTATATCTTAGAAATATAGGACTGGAAGAGACCTCGAGATCTCCATTCATGACAGTACTATAGACCACCCCTGACAGGTGTTTGTCTAACTTGCTCTTGAAAAACTCCAATAATGGAGATTCCCCAACCTCCTTAAGCAATTTATTCCAGTGCTTAACCACCCTGACAGTTAGGATGTTCCAGAACACATGCATTTTCAGAGGTATATGTAGGAGCAGGATTTAATAATTGTACTAAGAGAATTAATGTGTGATTTGATTTGATCCTGCCAGACACCCTTTTTGATTTCAAGGAAGGAATAGACCAGAATAGTCCTTATGGCTGATTATGGTCACCTTTTGTTTTAGGATAAGATTTCATTACAGTAATTACTATAAGGTCTTGCTTCTTGCATGCATTGCAAACTGAGTTGTGTAAGGTTACCCATATAATCCTTTCCAAAATGTTAGCCTATCTGAAGGCCTCTGTAAAAGACTGTTTATGTGAATGAGGAATGTATGCATCAGGAAAAAAATAAGGTGTGAAGGCCATTGTTATACCCAGATGCTCAAAGAAGAAGGAGTGAAGAGACTTAAGGACACCAGAGAACTATCATTGTGCATCCATAATGAAGGAAGGGCAGATTGAAGACCCTGAGGTGAAGGCTAGCACCCCTATGGACAGGATGACCCTCTGAGGGGTGTATTGGAATGTTTACATAAAAAGATACCACCAATAAAAGAGTAACAGGTCATAAACTGACACAAGAAAATCCATAAACTTCAACAGATAAAAAGCACTGTAAGAACAGGGTGCTTTGCCATGAGACTTTGGGTTCATCTTGCTACACTCCAGGAGCATCGGATCATGACTGACAGATCCCTGCTCCCCTCTGCGACCTATTTGGCTGTCCACTAGATTGATCCAGACACTGGACTGGTAACTATAAACAACAGCTGGCAACACTCTGTGTGTGTGTGTGTACGACTAAAAAGCATATGCTAACTGCTGTATTCTCAATAAATGCAGTGTTTTTGCCTTCTCTCTTATAAAGATCCCATGTGCTTCTTAAGTATAACATTTAGAGGACATGCGGTAGGTTGCCATGGGGCTTGGCACCTCCAACATTTATGTTTGTTGCCAATCTAGGTTTAAACGAATGTTCTGGAACCCAGGAGCACCTGTTTAATATATTTTTCTGGAAGAATTGCAAGGACAAAGAACTTGAAGTATCAGTTTTCTCTAGTGATAGTACAGCTATGTTCCTTTCCCCATTTTTTTTCTTTGAGCCTGAGATTGAGAGGGTAATGCAAAGCATTAAGCCACCTACAAGTCATTCCTACAAAGGAACTTCTGTTTCCATATTTCTTAACATGCTCTTAAAGGTGATAGAATAGGAACAGACCAATTGCCCACTCTCCTTCCAGGAAATCTTGAGTTTAGCCACTGAAAGAAGGAACTGTGAGACAGTGGTAGCTGATAGTTGTTACATATGTAATCAAAGGAGGCCTGTCCATCATTTTGTATTTTATCTTTAACTTTTGTTATTACTTTTTTCTATCCAAATTGTTTTAAGTGTGGTTTGATCCTGATGCACGGGCTAGCTCGCAGTGTTATGAGAAGAGAATGAGTAAGAACAGATTCCATGATCATCTTCATACACTGCAGGATGCCCCATGTAGATACAAAGACTGGATTTTTCCTTAAGGGAGTCGGTATCTCTTAAGGTTTATAATAGAAGAGAGGGAGCCAAATGGTATAGCAAAGATTTTTCAATCTCAGACCAGGCCGGTGTGTATACAAAGCTACTGGAGTGGAATGACCTTACAGTAGGACACATTTGGAATGCTATATTATATAGATACACAAATGACAACCTCATTAACCTTTCTTCTGAACACAGATTTACTTTTGGCCAGTACACTATCCCATGGAAATGAGTTCAACAGGTTAATTTTGCATTGTGTAAAAAAAAGTATTTCCTCTTGTTGTATTAAACCTACTGCCTATGAATTTCATCAGGTGACCTCTGGTTTTTACATTGTGGGAAAGGGTAGATAACATTTCTCTATTCACTTTCTCTACAGTATCCTTGATGACTCCCAGATCTCTTTCCTGAGGTGCAACAGCTAATTTAGAACCTATCATTAAGTATGCATACTTTGCACTATTTCCTCCCACTGTGCATTAATTGACACTTAACAATATTAAATTTCATCTGCTGTTTTGTTACCCAGTCATCTAATTTTATGAAATCTCCCTGTAATTGTTTGCAGTCAGCTTTGGAAATAAATAACCACAATATTTTTTTTTATAATCTGCAAACTTTGCCACTTTACTGTTCACTTTTTTTCCAGATCATTAATTAATATTTTGGGTAGCATACAGATCCTTGGGGGTCCCTGACATTTATTTGTCTCGTAGTGAAAACTAACCATTTATTCCTATCTTCTGTTTCCTGTCTTTTAACCTGTCATGTATCCATGAGAGGACCTTCCCTTTTATACCATGACTGTTTACTTTGCCCGACTCAGAGACAACAGATGGACTGCAGTTATATCCGAAGGAATCCGTGAGAACAGAAACGGCCACTCAGTCGGCCTCCAAAGATGTGGGATGATTTCCTAACAAGGAGATATGGACAAGCACAGTGAAGGATGGCCAGAGCAAGAGAAGATTGGAAGACGTGTTGTGATTGGCTCAGATTTAACTGATGTAGGACCAACAGTCTATGCAATCTACCCAGTTTACTTTGCTTAAGAGTCTCTGCTGAGGGACCTTGTCAAAGACTTTCTGAAAGTCTAAGTACCCTATATCCACTGTCCACATGCTTGTCCATACCCTTGTCCACATGCTTGTGGATACCCTCAAAGAATTCTAATAGATTGGTGAGGCATGATTTCCCTTTAGAATAGATGTATTGACTCTTCCCCAACAAATCATGTTCATCTATACGTGTGATAATTCAGTTCTTTGCTATAGTTTCAACCAGTTTACCAGGTATTGAACATAGGTTACCAGCCTGTTATTACCAGGGTCACCTTTGGACCCCTTTTTAAAAATTGGTATTGCATTACCTGCCTTCCAGTCATCTTGTACAGAAGCTGATTTCAGCAGAAGGTTATATCACACAGTTAGTGATCTGCAAGTTCATATCTGAGGTCCTACAGAACTCCTGGATGAATCTCATCAGTGTGGGAATGTATTTCAGATTTGTTGCCCAAGAAGAGTAACTCTGATAGTGAGAATCTCACCCATATTTTCTGCAGTGAAGACTGGTGCAAATAGTTCATTGAGGTTCTTTGCAATGGCCTTGTCCTTCTTGAGTGATCCTTTTACACCTTGGTCATCTAAAGTCCCCGCTGCCTCTTTGGCAGGCTTCCTGCTTCTGATCTACTTACATTATATATATAGTTTATTTGTTTTCATCTTCAGCATTTGCTTTCCAAATTCTTTAATGGCCTGTTTATGGTACTTTTACACTTAATCTGCCAGACTTTGTGCTACTTCCCACTATTCTTACTGGAACTGGACTTCTAAATTTTAAAGAATGCTTTTTTGCCTCCAATGACCTCCATTATTCTGCTGTTTAACCATGGTGACATTCTTTTGGTCCTCTTATTGTCCTTTCCACCAACAACTTGATGTCTATTATATCAATATCCCCACCTGATGCCAGGCATTCCTTTTTACCCATCTTAGTAATTAGACTTCTAGCTTTGGTATATAAGCACTTGTACATGGTGTCAATATTCAGTTGATTACCCTCAAGTGTGATTTTGAAATGTGACAGTTCCTCATTACCACCTGCCTCTACTTTACCTAGCCTCTATACTACGATATGGAGTCCCTTCTTTAATGAATGCATCCCAAGGGGACATGTCTGCCAATGCCATCAGCTTTGCTGTTACTCTTTTAACAAAGGGCACAGTGTTAATTTCCCTAGGAAGGCAATTTTAAGTGATCACCAGCAGGGGCCCAAGGGAGATCCTAGCAGCAGAGGTGGCCTGGGAGAGGCTGCTTTCCCAATAAAGGATACAAGAATCCAGAGCAGGGGACATTGTGGATTTGTGTCATGCAGACTGGCATGCTGGGCAGCGGGGAAGAGACCCCATCCCAACAGCAACATGCAGCTATTTCCCCAGTAGCTGAGAGGACGAGACTGACTGTGAGACCAGATCCAGTCACTGTCGCTAGAGAGGTCGCTGCTTCATGCTGAGGATTAAAGGTGAGTGTGACCAATGTCATGGAAAATCCTCTCACTCAGCCCTCAAACTGAAGGACGCTACTCTTGGTCAGTGTTGTCACTCATTGGGAGCTTTTCCTGAGTAAAGACTTTAAAATCTCATCAAGATTTATTTCTACAGAGTTTGATGAAGGACAAGGAGATCTCCCCTCACCCCCCTCATCTATTGATTTATCTAATAAACCCTTTTTTCATGCTTTTATCCCTCTGTCAAGCCTCTGACACAGTCTCTGTACCTGCCCTTTTTATCTATCCCTGTACCAAACCCACATCACATCCCTCAGTCTATCTTTCTGCTTAGATATCTATAAATCTCCTGCATTCCTGGAAAATATGTTTTAGCTGTACGCAATTAGTTGAGTTGAGTGCCTGTCTGTCTAGGAACATCCTTTGGCATGTTTTTGAAGTGGACATCTGATGAGATGATTTCAGGGTACCTTTTGGACGGTAAATCTATGAATCAGTGAATGAAAGAAGTTGAGAACAGGTGTAGGAAAGTGAGAAATTCACTGTGTTTCTGCCCTTTGGCTGGAATGCTGCTCTTTGGTGGAGAAATTCTATCCTTAGCTCTATGCAATACCTGGGTGAGAAGTAGTTCCTCAGTTAGGAGAGAATATAAACCTTGATCTTAGATGGCACACTTAATTTTTGAGAAATCACATAGAGGGAAACCACAGCATTGTACAGCAAGCTCCTTATCTGATCCCTTCTTTTTCTCAATCACTAGCTGCATCAGATGGAGAATGGAGAAAGGAGAAGGGGAAAATCAAATATCTATCTCAGAATTCATCCTGCTGGGATTCGGAAATCTCCCTGGACTGCAAATTCTGTTCTTCTTGCTATTTCTAGGGATCTACATAGTCACCATGGCTGCGAACTTGCTCATTGTTGCACTAGTTGTGGCTGATCAGCACCCTCACAATCCCATGTATTTCTTCCTGGGGAACTTGTCCTGCTTGGAAATCTGCTACAGCTCCACCATCCTGCCCAGGATGCTGGCCAGTTTCTTGACAGGGGACAGAACTGTTTCTGTTACTGGCTGCATGGTTCAGTTTTATTGGTTTGGTATCCTATTGACTGTTGAGTGTTATCTGCTAACTTCGATGTCTTATGATCGGTACTTAGCGATATGCAGAGGCATAGTGAGCACCCTCCGTACCCTCCGACCGGAGGGGGCCCCGCAAGGAAGGGGGTCCCTAAAAGTGGCAAAAAAAATGTAAGGTATAACTAGGTAAGTGACATTTATTGACGCTATTGCACAATCCATGTCGGTTCTACTGACAAAACCGTGAAGTCATTATGATACATCATAATGCTATTGGCTACATCAGTTGTCTGTCGGTCAGTTTCGAATTTTAGTTGGACGCATTCAAAGAATGTGTATTTGCGTTCATAATGGCGGTCGGCGGATAAAAGTTATTAATTTAGTTGTTTAGTTTTTTATCATTTCCAACACAGAAGCGTGCTTTGTGATGTCCAAGAGAATGTATAAGAGCAGAGCTAGTAAACGAAAGGCAGCAAAAGATGCCGAGAAGGAACTTGAGAAAATTCCAAAGTTGTCAACGTATTTTGCGCTGCAATCCAACGTACAGGTACTGGCACATGAAACAGACAGCGCTAGCAGCGATGAATCGTATCCAGAAGTATCCAGAAGTGCTTCAAGTGAGGTCGAAGGTGAAGCTAGTTCTCCTACCAAACAAACTGTGACAGATATTCCAGCTGCTGCCGGGAAAGAAGTATCTGAATCTGAACCACTGACTGATGATCCAGGAGACTGACCATCTATAATATCGGACAGGCAAGTGTGCGACATTGTTGCACGTGGCCCACTGCAGCAGAATGAAAGTTACGGATTTCCATTTAACAAGGAAAGACGGAGGTTCACAAGTACTCATTTCTATCGAACCATGGCAAATGGTGAGAAAATAAGATGTTCATGGTTAATGTACTCAGTTCAGAAAGATGCCATTTTTTGTTTTTGTTGTAAATTATTTGGCACTGGCGACATACCGCTACGTCGTGGAACATCTGCTTGGAAAGCACTGTCAAAAAGACTTCAGCAGCATGAAACAGGCAAAGGTAATCAAGACTGTATGGTGAAATGGTTTGACCTTCGGTCAGGTATAGTAAACCGTACATCTATTGACCAACTCGAATTGCAGGCTTTTCTGAAAGAAAGAGATTTCTGGAGAAATGTTGTCAAATGCATGGTTGATGTCATTATTTTCTTGTCGGAAAGAAACTTGGCATTTCGAGGAAGTAATGAAAAGCTCGGTGATCCTTCGAATGGCAACTTTTTGGGACTGTTTGAATTGCTTGCAAAGTATGAGACTGTCCTCAGCGAACTTTTACAGAGGATTAAGAAGGCAGAGACACATGTTCAGTACCTCAGTCCACAGATCCAAAACGAGCTGATTCAACTTGTTGCCAGTAACATTCAAGAGGCCAACATAGCGCAGCTTAAAAAAGCAAAATATTATTCAGTTATTTTGGACTGTACTCCCGACGTGTCACATGAAGAACAGATGTCTGTGGTGTTACGCTTTGTTGAATGCAACGGTGAAGATGGTGTCAATATTCGTGAAGCGTTTGTTGGTTTTCTTAATGTTCATGATACAACTGGCGAGGGCTTATTGGAAGCTTTTCTTGAAAAGGCAAACAACTTAGGAATAAACATTGCTGACATGAGAGGCCAAGCTTATGATAACGGCGCAAATATGAGAGGAAAGAATAAAGGAGTTCAAGCTCGCATGCTAGAAATAAATGACCGTGTCTTGTATGTACCATGTGGAGCTCACAGTTGGAATCTTGTGATCTCAGACGCGGCAAAGTCATCGAAATATGCCTTTGACTTTTTCGGTCTGATTAACAGAATATACGTTATCTTTTCTTCTTCACCTTCACGTTGGGATATACTTGAAGAACATATGCCAATAACTGTTATCGGACACTCGTTGGGAGTCAAGAATTGATGCTGTGAAGCCATTGCATTATCACCTTGAAGAATTGTGCAATGCTTTGTCATCTTTGCGAGAATATGCACTCGAAAAGAAAGATGGCAATACAGCAACAGAAACCGGTGGCTTTTAGACCATGTTACTACGTGGCCTTTTGTTCTGACTGTGTAAACGTGGTACGATATACTATTTCATGTCAGTAGAACCAGCAAATTAATTCAGTCACCAGATGTGTCAATTGACGTACTGCAGGCAGAAGTCGGTGCTACAATGAAGTTTTTGGAAGACTATAAAAATACAGGATATAACTCTGTGGTCACAAATGCACATGAAATAGCAGAGCATATGGGTATTGAGCAGGTGTTTCCAGAAACCAGGGTGCGACGTAAGAAGAGAAAGTTTGATTACAAATGTGCTGATGATTCGAGTCGTCTTTCTGCCGAAGAAAAATTTAAATTGCAGTTCTTTCTTGTTCTCACTGATCAGGTCATATCTTCTGTTTCGTCGCGATTTGACCAACTCGTGGAGTGGTATAAGTTGTCTAGATTTCTGTACAACGCTAACAGCCTGAAGCAGTGTCACAGAGAAAATGAACTGGAGAATCACGGCAAAAATTTTGAAAGAAAAATGGGAGACATTGATGCCAACGAACTCATAATGGAATTGAATCATTTTATTTATGTCATTGAGAAAGAGAGAGGACTTGTCATGGCAAACAATTTTTTAACGTATATATACAAGAACAGCCTTCAGGAAATATATCCTAATCTTTGCATTTGCATCAGAATTCTTCTGACCACACCAGTTACTGTCGCTGGTGCTGAAAGGAGCTTCAGCAGAATGAAACTGATCAAGAATATCCTGCGCTCAACCATGACAGATGACAGGCTTTCTGCACTTGCAGTTATCTCAATAGAAAACAAGATTGCCAGATCTCTGGACTATGACTCATTGATTAACCAATTTGCGGAGAACAAGGCTTGAAAGAAGCGCTTTGCGTAAATATGGAATACATGTACACTGTAGGCCTATGTATACATAATATGAACCCTGTATATTGTATAAAATAAATACCGCATTCCAGTTTCTGCATTGTAAGGGGCCCCAGACATATGTTCGGAGGGGGCCATGTTCTTTGTTGCTACGGCCCTGGCGATATGCAAACCCCTGCACTATGGAACACTTATGAATATCAGGTTCTGTATGCAGCTTGCAGCTGGATCTTGGCTAAGTTCATTCATCATTCTTGCTGCAATAATATATTTGGTGTCACAATTAGCCTTTTGTGGCCCTAATGAAATTGATCATTTCTTCTCTGATCTCACCTAAATGATTAACCTCTCCTGCAGTGACACCGATCTGGTTAATCTGGTGATCTTCATCTTCTCTTTCACAAACATCATTCTACCATTTCTTTTGACCCTGACATCTTACGTTTATATCATCTCCACCATCCTAAGAATCTCTTCCACCACTGGGAAGAAAAAGGCCTTTTCCACCTGCTCCTCTCATCTTATCGTGGTGACAATTTACTATGGGACTCTAATAACTGTCTACATGTTACCAAACACCGGAGCACTCAGAATCCTGAACAAATTTGTTTCTATGCTTTACACTGTCTTGACATCCCTGATCAATCCCCTCATTTACAGCCTGAGAAACAAAGAGGTAAAGGAGGCCCTGAGGAGAGCTCAGCAGAAATATTGGGTGTTCCCATACATTCTGAGAAATTGATTGAAATCATAGAATCATAGAACTGGATAGAACCATTTTGGGAATGGTGAAATTGACATTTACTGATAAAAATCTAGGCCTACCAAGCATAACTATTTGTGTTGTAACACAAACTCTTTCTAGTTTATATTTACTAGATTCTCCATTAATTGTTCCAGTCTTAGGAAAATTTCCTTCTTTCTCAAATTAAACAAAAGCAGGGATCTGTTTAGTAGAACTGGTGGACGATTCCAATCACACACTCACACACACACAATCCACACACACATGTACACATACAACCTCCTGTGGAAAATTTCAAAACATTTCTTTTCATTATTTGTTCAAAAAAATGAAAATGGCCAAGCTGAAAAATGTTGGTTCTAAATGAGGGTTTACAATTGTCTCTGGTTCTGACTACTCATCCTGCAGGAAAATAAACCAACTAAAAAGTAAGCACTTGGTCCAGTGAAAAGGTAGTCAAGTATTAAGCGATACTAACATGATGTTCCCCACCCCCCCCGGGCGCTTTCTTTTCTTGTGTATTTTAAAATATATATATATTCTTAAGACTTTTGAAACTGCCAGAAGTCTCTATTCTTGGAATACTATGAAGAGGGTCCACCTCAGAAATGAAAATTAATAGGAATGGGGCCAAGATTTATCCACTTTGCAAAGTGTGTTGGTAGTGGACTTTGACACCTGCCCGTCCTTTTGAAAGCAGTATTATAAGTAAAGTGATGCTTGTCAGATTTGACACTTTGGTACCATGGATCAATTCCATGCAAAGGACACTGTAAGAGCCACTAAATACATTATCAAACTTCATGGCCCACTATGATTATTAGGGGACAAAACAACTGCAAGGGACAGACAATGAGACAGAAAATATCATAATGCCACTAGACAAATCCATGGTACATACATACCTGAAATGCTGCCTGCAGGTCTGGTTGTTCCCATCTGAAAAAAAGATATATTTGAATTGGAAAAGGTACAGAGAAGTGCAACAAAAATGATTAGGGGTATGGGACAGCTTCCATGTGAGGAGAATTAAAGAGACTGGTGTTCAGATTAGAAAAGAGATGACTAAGGGGGGTGTGCTAGATGTCCATAAATTCATGAATGGTGTGGAGATGGTGAAAAAGGAAGTTTTAATTATCCTTTCACATAACACAAGAATTTCACCTTATGAAATTAATAGGCAGGAGGTTTAAAACAAACCAAAGGAAGTATTTCTTCACAAAACTCACAGTCAACCTGTGGATTTGTTGCCAGAGGATGTTATGAAGCCCAGAAGTATAACTGGGCTCAAAAAAGAACTAGATAATTTCTTGGAGGATAGGTCCATCAATAATTATTAGCCAGAATGGCAAGGAACACAACCCAATGTTCCATATGTTCCTATATCTCTGACTGCCGGATACTGAGACTGGTCAATAGGGGATGGATCTTTCAATTATTGCCCTGTTCTGTTCATTCCCTCTGAAACATCTGGCAATGGTCACCGTCAGAATACATGATACTAGGCTAGATGGACCATTGTTCTGATCATGGCATGGCCATTCTTATGTTCTTAGTGCCATTCGCAAATGACCAAGCACAACATGTTCCATTTTCAAAAGGGACTTAGGCAGTTAGGGGCCTAAATGTTGTTGAAAGTCAATGAGACTTAGAATCCTAAGTGTGAGAGTCACTTTTACACGAGACTGGCACCTAAGGTATTTAGATAATTTACCACGTTTTACTCATAATAGAGAGCTGCTTATACAGAATACTCCTCAAACAGTCCCTTCTCATTCATATCAAGATGGGCCCAAACAAATTGCTTCTGCTGATTACAACTCAGACAATACTGTTCAGAGGCACAGGTGATTTCTCATGTAGGCTGATCCCAAGCTATTGATGTCTAACTCCTGGAATCCTACTCTGGCAACACTGGGCAGCCAGGGTAGATTCCAGAGCAGTGATGTCATGTGATCTTGCCAAGATAAAACCCTTTAATAAGTAGGCTTCTCCCTTCAGTTTATGGGTGGGACTTTCAAAGGAACATGCAATTACTCATATAGTACCAGACTTGTGCTCCAGTTAGCTCAGTAGCCTCTCTTTGCCAGTTGCCAGAACCAGATATTTCAGAGGAAGATGCATGAAAACCTGGAGTTGTCAGTTATAGGATAATGTATCTTCTCACCTCTAATATTTGGCAATCCAATCCCATACACATCAAACCACCTATCTACATCAATAGGTACCCATCTATCTATCCATCCATACACAAACACCTCTTTCTCTCTCTCTTTCTCTCTCGCTCTCTTTCTCTCTCTCACTTTTCCCATACACACTCATCCATCCTTCTATCCAGCCCTCCATCAATCTATTTATCTATCACCATAAACACACACCTCTCTCTATATAAAATCATGACTGGTGTGAGGAAATTAAATAGGAAAGTGTTATTTAATCCTTCTCATAACACAAAAACAAGAGGTCACCAAAGGAAATTAATGGGCAGCAGGTTTAAAACAAATAAAAGGAAGTATTTTTTTCACACAATGCACATTCACTCTGTGGAACTTTTTGCCAGAGGATGTTGTGAAAGCCAAACAGGGTAAAAAAAAAACCTAGATAAGTTCATGAAAGATAGGTCCATCAATGGCTATTAGCCAGGATCAGCAGGGATTATGTGCCTATCCTCTGTTTGCCAGAAGCTGGGAACGGGCAACAGGGGATGCATCACGTGATTTTTCGGCCATCGGGTAGCAAAGTCCACGAAAGTCAGTACGTTCTGCTTTCCTCTGGGTGTCTTTTTTGGGAAAGGACCCAGAATACCCACAGCTACCAGCTGAAATGGGACCTCAATTATGGGGAAGGGCTGAAGAGGGGCCTTGACCTGGTCTTGGGGCTTCCCCACTTTTTGGCACACCTCACAAGACAGGACATACTTGGCAACGTCCTTGCCCATCCCCTCCCAGTGGAAGGACTTCCCCAACTGGTCTTTGGTTCTGTTCACCCCAGCATGGCCACTGGGATGATCATGGGCTAAGCTTAAGAGCTTTTCCTGGTACTTAGTTGGAACCACCAACTGTTTTTCCGGATGCCAGTCTTCCTGGTGTCCACCAGAAAGAGTCTCCTTTGTATAAAAATCCTTGTTCTACAACAAATCAGGATTGATTAGAAGAGCTGAGAGGCAGTGGGGTGCTCCGTGCCGCCACCCAAGCTTTCTGAAGGCTGTCATCTGCTTCCTGCTCAGTCTGGAACTGTTCCCTTGAAGCTGGAGACACCGGTTCTTCCTTAGACTGGGGACTTGGGCTTGGTCCGTCTGGAAGCAATGTAGGTGATGGGGTTGTTTTTGTTGCTGGTGAACCTCTCTCCGCTGGTGCACCAGGTGGTATTTCAGGCTCTGGCTGAGCCTCTTGGGTGTGGTTGTGTGCTGCTTCGGCCAGTTTAGGCTCGCTGGCGCCCTCTGGCTTTGGAGTTGAAGATTGGTTTGCAATTGCTGGCGCTGGTGCTGGTTGCTTTTCCAGTTTCGGGTTTGGGACTGCGGTCATTGTGGCTGTTTTAGTCATTGGCAGGGGATCCAGGTCCACTACCTCTGTCTGGGTCTCTGGTAACACAGACGGGGCCTCTGTGGACAGCTCAGGAACAGGAATGGGTCTGGAAGCTTGCCTGGTTTGGCTGCGGGTAACCATTCCCACTCTTTTTGCCCACTTCACCTGGCTGACCAAGTCTTCCCCCAGCAGCATGGGGATGGAATAATTGTCATAAACTGCAAAAGTCCACCTTCCTGACCAGCCTTTGTACTGGACAGGCAGTTCAGCTGTAGGCAAGTGTCAATAACCTAGTCCCAGATTTGGTCCTTAGCGTCCAAAATATAGGGGTTAGCATGAAAACCTCCAAGCTTAGTTACCAGCTTGGACCTGGTAAGCTGCCACCACCCAAAAAATTAGAGTGTTTTGGGGCACTCTGGTACCCCCAAAAACCTTCCCTGGGGACCCCAAGACCCAAATCCCTTGAGTCTCACAACAAAAGGAAATAAACCTTTTCCCTTCCCCCCTCCAGGTGTTCCTGGAGAGAGACACCAAAGCAAGCTCTGTGAATCTAAACAGAAGGACTCCACCCTCCCCGTTCCCAGTCCTGGAAAACAGAAATACTTCCCTCTTCACCCAGAGGGAATGCAAAGTCAGGCTAGTAAATCTAACACACACAGATTTCCTCCTGACTTCTTCCTCCCACCAATTCCCTGGTGAGTACAGACTCAATTCCCTGGAGTGCCCCCACTAAAGAAAACTCCAACAGGTCTTAAAAAGAAAGCTTTATATAAAAAGAAAGAAAAAGTACAGAAAAATGGTCTCTCTGTATTAAGGTGACAAATACAGGGTCAATTGCTTAAAAGAAATATGAATAAACAGCCTTATTCAAAAAAAGAATACAATTCAAAGCACTCCAGCAAC
This sequence comes from Gopherus flavomarginatus, assembly GCF_025201925.1. NCBI lineage: Eukaryota > Metazoa > Chordata > Testudines > Testudinidae > Gopherus > Gopherus flavomarginatus. The sequence continues at coordinate 14,626,370 of NC_066627.1, read as the reverse complement.
TATAGACATGTAAATACAAAAGAACATATAAATCCCTATCTGATCTTTGGTACTTACAACTGGGAAACATAAGATTAGAAAGCAGGAAACAGAAATCACTTCTCATCCGAGAGAGCATACAGGCAGAAGACCAAGAACAAAGGACTCACACACAAACTTCCCTCCACCCAGAGTTGAAAAAATCCTGTTTCCTGATTGGTCCTCTGGTCAGGTGCTTCAGATACTTATTTCCAGGTGAAAGAGACGTTAACCCTTAGCTATCTGTTTATGACAGCAAGTCTACAGCTTGTGACAGGAAGGGGTAAATTGTCACTTGGGCCTCTGGGTTGATGAATTTGGGGTTGACGAATGATTGGTGGATAGCTGACACTTGTTCCCCCATGTCTCTCCACGCGGTAACCTTCTTTTCACCCACTCTCAAAATTTCCCTTCGCTCCAAGGGTATTTGAGAGGCATTTGAGCCTGGGGATCTTTGGTGTGATGGTGGTGTAATGAACTGCACTCGGTTGGGGTTTTATGGGCAGTTGGCCTTTATATGTCCCAGCTCATGACATTTAAAGCATTGCCCAACTGACTGGTCACTGGGTTGAGGTGGGTTACTGGAGACTGGTAAGGTAGGAGAATAGGGCGCCTGTGGCTTCCCTTGGGTTGTAGGTGGGGTCTTGGGTTGCCCTCGGTTATAGGGTTTATTGTCGGTGTGCCCCCTGGGGTATTCGTTCCCCTTGACAGTAGCTTTTTTTTTTTCTGCCACTTCCATCCATTTGGCTCCAATCTCCCCCGCCTCGGTTATCGTTTTGGGTTTCCCATCTCGGATGTACATCTCTATTTCCTCAGGAACACCATCTAAGAACTGCTCCATTTGTATTAGGAGGTGCAGCTCATCTATATTGTTAACCTTTGTTCCTGATATCCAGGCTTCATAATTCTTTGCAACGTGGTAGGCGTGTCGGGGGAATGACACATCTGGGTTCCATTTTAGGGTTCTGAACCGCCGACGGGCAGGTTCAGGTGTTATCCCCATTCTGTATCTGGCCTTGATTTGAAAAAGTTTATAATCGTTCATGTTCTCCTTAGGCATTTCAGCCGCCACCTCTGCTAAAAGTCCACCGAGAAGTGGCCTCAGCTCTGTCGTGTACTGGTCTTCAGAGATGTTTTACCCAAGGCAGGCTTTTTCAAAATTTTCTAAGAAGGCCTCAGCGTCATCACCTGCCTTGTAGGTGGGAAATTTCTTGGGATGTGGAACCATAATTGGAGAAGTGTTGTTAGAATTGGCTGGGTTCTGTTGCTTAGCCTTTTCTAATGCCAGGGCCTGCTGGTAGGTCTCCCTCTGGAGTTCCATCTGTCTTTGGTGGTCTGCATCTTTGGATGCTTGCTTTCTTTTGTAGGCTGCCTTTCTTTCTCTTTTTTTCAGCTCCATCTCTTGTAGTTTTTTTTTCCATGTCTCTCCTGTGGTCTGCATCTTTGATTTGTTCCTCTGCACCCAATTTTGTCCTGGAAGTCACGTTTCCTGCTTTTTTGTGTTGGGGCGCCCTCTGCTGGTTCACTGCCTGAACTGCTGTTCCTCTGCTGCCTGCTTGGGGTTGCCAAATAACAGTGCCTTTTTTAACGTCTTCTGCCTAATCTTTCGCGTTTAAATTAAAACAAAAGAAAACCCTTTGATATGCAAATGTGTTCTGCTGGTGTCTGTTGCTGACCACTTAAGCCTGCTTTGTTTAACAGAAGACCCTTGTTAAACCTTAACCTCTCTGCCTTCAGTGTACTCAGCAGGAAGAGAGAAAGAAAAAAAACCTGCAAGCTTGCTTTTAAAACCTCCCTTTTCTCTGCTTATAAGCAGCTAGCAGAGAAAATAGAAAAATAATAATCTTACTGCCTTTTGGATTCTTATCCCCCCTCTGCCACCATGTCATAATATAATTCCCAATTCTGAACCTTAGCATCCAAAATATGGGTACTAGCATGAATTCCCCTAAGCTTAATTACCAGCTTAGATCCTGTAGTGCTGCCACCAATCAGGACTTAGGGTAGAGTGCCTGATAGAATCTGGTCTCCCTCAAAACCTTCCCTGGGGACCCCAAGACCCAAATTCCTTGAGTCTCACAACAAAGGGGAACAAACCATTTCCCTTCCCCCTCCTCCTCTCCAGGTGTTCCCTCCCTGAGCTCCTGGAGAGATACACAGATTCAAGCTCTGTGAATCTAAACAAAGGGATTCCCCCTTCTCCTTTCTTCCTCCCAGATCTTTCCTGCCCTGGGTACACTAGGAGATCACCGTGATTCATACTTCTTGAATCACAACACAGAGAAATCAAGTGGGTTTCCCTCCTTTCTCTCCCCCTCCCTTCTCCTTCCCTGTTAAGTACAGACTCAATTCCCTTGAGCCTCAACAAGGGGAAAAATCAGACAGGTCTTAAAAGCAAAACTTTTAATAAAAGAAAAGAAGATTAAAGAAAATCACTATAAATTCAAGATGGAATATTACAGGGTCTATCCCCTTATAGAAACTAGAAAGAAGCCTCCCCCCCAGGAAAATACAATTTAAAATACTTCCAGCAAACTACACGTTTGCAAATAAAGGAAAACAAATAAAAAGACTATACCGCCTTTCTACTTTTGTACTCACAAAATTGGAATAGAAGGTTAGAGAGCCTGTAGGTACGTGTAGTCACTCTCAGAGCCCAGAGAGAACAAAGCAAAACCCAAAAAAACACAAACAAAGGCTTCCCTCCACCGAGATTTGAAAGTATCTTGTCTCCTGATTGGTCCCCTGGTCATGTGTTTGGTTCCTTGTTTGTTAACCCTTTACAGGTAAAAGAGACATTAACCATCTGTTTATGACAGACCTGTTCTGTTCATTCCCTCTGGGGCACCTGGCATTGGCCAATGTCAGAAGACAGGATACTGGGCTAGATGGACCTTTGGTCTGACCCAGTACAGCCTTTCTTATGTTCCTATGTTCACATATATAAAATAGTTCCTCTAACACTTCTTTCTCTCTTTTTATTCCCATACACATCAATTCATCTATATTCTATACTCAAATCTATCTATCTATCTAATCTAGGTACTTCCATGGCTTTCATAACTACAGTAGCTGAAAGTCAAGTGTTAATAACATACTCAGATTGAGTAGTGCCTAACTGCACCCATGTTTCCATTTATTTCAAAGGAGTAACTCTAGAAGTATCATCCTACTCAGTATTAATTTTCTCCTGGGTGTCTAGAGTATCTATATATAGGAGGCTACACATTTGGGGGATTATCAATATTACGGGTGTAACTAGTGATATTTTGAGAAAATGACACTCTACCGAGGAGTGAAGTTGATGCCTGGATTACAACATGGTATCAAGGCAGAGAATTGTTGCTAACTTTTGAGAGTATGTCAGGTATCAGATCCACAATTCAGATACTAAGTTTAATTAATAAAATAACTGTAAATATATTACTCAACTCAAATGGATTTGGCCTGTTGCATGTACATATATCACAGTGTCAGTTACCTCACTCTAGTGCCCAGTTCCATCATGCCTTATTTTCACATCACTAATTGGTAGCTCTGTGGGCTTGGCAGCTTTCTGAAGTCCTGCAGCTGTGATGGAGAATGTCCAGGAAATATGCAAGGTAACTTCAGTTGCAATGGTGTGAAAAGGATACATGAATAGGGCCAGCCAAAATATTTCTTCTGAATGCTTCCCTTATCTTGTATTGGTATTTTGCATAGCTCATATCTGAAATGTCTATTTATCTTTTGTTTCTCTTGGCATTATCTCTTAACAAAAACTAATAGTTTCATAGTTGTGTGACTATGCCACATACTTTGAAGTCAGGACCCCTGGATTATGCTCCGGGCTCTGCCCCAATCTGCTGAGTCATCCCAAGTGTGGGCCACATTCTGTGCCTCAGTTTCCCACCTGCAAAACAGCAACATTGACACTTACCTGCTGCTGAGAAGTACATTGAGAATTATGAAATAAAATGGCCTTGTAGGTGGTCAATGATGAATGTGTATTTCTCACTCATTGAGTTCTACACGCACACACAGAGGAAATGACAAAGAGGAAGATTTCCCATTAGGTTTGTAGGGAGATTGCAGTGGCTTTGATGTTTACACTAGTTTTAACAAGGAAGTTGGGGATAATTCTCCCCTGCAGGCAATTTAAAAGTGATCCTACCAGCAGCTTCATGGGATATCTCGACTGCCACAAGAACCTACAAACTCTGTAAGAACAGAGCAAGGGGCATTAACGTTCTGTGTGACATACACAGGAGCAAGAATCAAATAAGAGCAGCGCAGCCCATCAGCAAGCTGAAGGTATCTTTGCAGAGAAATATGAGTGTGTGACACCATGAGTGTGGAAAGCAGATCCTGATTCTTACACCCATCAGTGGAGAGGAAGGTGCATCGTGCTGAGGATTAAAATAAATCTGATCATTCCAGGGTCAAATCCTGGATAATCTTACATAGGTTGGAAAACACAACGTAGTTGAAAGGAGAGCAGCCAGAGCTCCTAATGCTGCTGAAATGAGACCCTGGAGAGACAGGCTGGGAAAACTGAGGTATGGCTGCTCTGTTGCAGAAGGGCATCAGCAGATGTCTTTTAAGTCCCACAAACAGAGATTCACAGACATCAGCTGTGTTACAGGGTGTGACTTAGGGCGGAATGTGTGTGAGGATTCCTAGGTGAGTCGCTGAGTCAATGGGAGTGAGAAGCATCTCTGTGTGTGTCTGCCTGGCAGCTGGGCGTGTTCCTTTTGTGCCCAGAGTCAGTTTTCCTATCACTATGAGCATGGGTGGCTCCAGGCCTCAGCACGCTAATCGTGTGCCTGGGGCAGCAAGCCACTGGAGGCACTCTGCCAGTTGCCGCGAGGGCGGCAGGCAAGCGGCAAAGTGCCTAGAGCCGCCCCTGACTGTGAGGGTCAATGCACTAAGCAATGAATAAATATTCATAGCTGCACTAGCTAGGTTTGCAATGGGCAAGAGATGCCTCTTACAGATCTTAAGCATTATTTCTTGTAACATCCTTCCTGTGCCAATGTTGGTGTATAGGATGGAAACCAGTCTCTTCCATTCGTCTCTCTCATTTGCTGCTGTTGATTCTTTGTGCTCTATTGCACTGAGGTTTACTTTCTTCCCCAACCAGCTAAGGGCTCTTCTTAAATTTCTCTTGGTTGTCATAACTTCTTCACACCAGTTGATTTCTACCTGACAGCTTCATGTGGGAGTTAATAAGAACCTAAGAATGGCCTTACTGGGTCATCCCAAAGGTCCATCTAGCCCAGCATCCTGTCTTCTGACAGTGTCCAATGCCAGATGCTTCAGTGGGAATTAACACAATAGGTAATCATCAAGTGATGCATCCCATCCTATTAGCAAAATAGGAATCATTTGTGGGACAGGGGGTCAGTTGGAGGAATTTCCTTTTCAAAAGAGAGAAAAAAGAAGGGCACAATTCAACTTTCATCATTCAATTCATCCTCTTGGGATTTGGGAATCTCCCTGAACTTGCAAGTTTTACTCTTTCTAGTGATCCATGTCATGACCATGACTGGGAATATCCTCGTCATTGTGCTAATTGTGGCTGATAAACACCTTCACACCCCCATGTACTTCTTCCTGGGGAACTTCTCTACTTGGAGACCTGATTCACCTCCACCATCCTGCCCAGGGTGCTGGCCAGTCCCTAACTGGGGACAGAATCATTTCTGTTCGGGGCTATCTTGTACAATTGCTTTGGTTGTCTGGTAGCTGCAGAATGTGTCTCGTAGCAGTGATTTCTTATGATCAGTATTAAGAGATATATGAGCCCCTCCATTATGCAGCCCTTATGAATGGCAGGTTTTCCCTCCAGTCGTTCACCTAGACTTGGATAAATGTATTTCCAGAGTATACATTAATAACACAATTAACTTTCTGTGGCCCCAATGAAATTGACCTTCTCCTTTGTGATTTTACCCCAATCATAAAACTCGCTTGCAGTGACATCAGCCTGATCACAGGGCTTAGTCTTATAACCACTTCCCTAAATGCCCTCTCCCCATTTCTATTAACCATGATATCCTACATTTGTATCATCAGCACCATCCTGAGAATCCCTTCCACCAGTAGGAGGCAAAAGGCCTTTTCCACCTGTGCCTCGCACCTTATAGTGGTGACCATTTTCTATGGGACCCTAAAGATAGTGTACATGTTACCAAACATTGAGAGACTTAAACAAAGTTTTGTCTTTCTTCTACACTGCCCTGGCCAATCCCCTCATCTACAGCCTGAGAAACAAGGAGGTCCAGGGGGGTCTGAGAAAAGTTGTCCATAAATGTATGGTGCTCACATGAATTACAATGGAGTCACTGATTTGGGAATGAATCAGTTTGGCTTAAATAGCAATGGAAGTAACATCTAGGCTGTTCCTACCTCATGCTGATGGGAGCTTCCTTGAGGCATGTGAGGATTTACTAAGCTTTGGGATGGCTTCATTCCCATTTGCAGGTTTATACTGCCCTCACTGCAAACATAACTTTCATGTGTTCTGCATTCCATACAGTGAAATTTGAGATTTTAGTTACATATTTCATCTGATTCTCTGCTCTGATTGGGTTGGGAGAACTCTCCTTTTTGAGTAAGCACTGGAATTCAATTCCTGTGTGTAGGTTTGGTTTATTAAATATTTTTGCCTCTCATCTTGGTGTCAAGGCTTCCTATGCAATTTTATATTGGGGACAATTATGATGATTTTCATATTTTAATATGTGTTTTCATTGGGCTTGGCAAAATTCATTTTTTAAAATATATTTTAGACAGATAATGGTGTTTGTTTTGATGTATTGTTTATATTTTAGCTATTTAATTTGTAAGATTTGCACAAAATTATGGGTTTTAAGCATTTTTTTTGCAATTGTTATTGATTCAGATTTTTAGAATTGTAGGTAATTGAGGAGGGGGAGAGACAATGGGGAGTGCACCCAATAATTCTTAATGACAGTATATATTGAGAGTCAAAAAGTTAAAACTTTATAACCTTTAAAACACAAATTATCAACAAAATGTCACAATATGCAATCTAAATATCCTTAAATCAAACTCTAATAAGTTTTCAAGCTGCATTTTTGATACTTTGCCTCTCTGTACATTTCCATTTTTATAGATGGAAATATTTTTCATCAGTTTGTGTGCATACAGTGAAATCAATATCTTCCAACATTTACCGATAAAATCTAAGCCTTCCAACCTACTAATCATGCATGATTAGAAAGAGCACAAGACCCTAAATGGATTCCAAGCTATCAAAATAAAATATGTGACATTAATGTTTTCTGTTGAAACAACTCTTTATACTAAAGAACATTTCAATATCAAGAAATAAACAGTAAGTATGTGTGACAGCCTGCACTCTTATGCCCTGTGAGATATCATTTGAAAACTCATCATTTGCTGAACATTATTGTTCTGGTCAAATGTGTGTGGCAACATTGTATGTAAAGTTGTAAGACTCTACTGTATGATGAAACTAAAGTATATTTCAAACCTTGGGAAACAGTCACAAATGGTTTCTAGAACAAAACAAGATGATGCCTCAGCCAGGCGTCAACAAGATCAAATGGTCTATCATGTGATCAAGTGACCATTCTTTGGCAGGAAGAAGGGTGTGAGCAAGAAATTTACATCTTGGCAGAAACAGTTGAAGCTTCTCATCTCCACAGAGTTATTGTCAACTGAAATGATTTTCAAAGTGAAAGGGAGTTATAAGAAAGGGGAACAGATGCCTCCTCCCTCGTAAATATTCTTCCTCCATTTCTCTCTGCTCACCACATTAACAATACCCGAAAGATAAGGAAAGGAGCATTCCACTGAAGGAGGGGTTCTGGCTGAAAGGCATCTAGCTAGTTCGACTGCAAAAGCATGAGATGAGATAAATCCTTGCTTTGAATTCATTTAGCTTATTAAGTTAGGAATTAGCGTATGCTTTACATTTTATCGCTTTGTAACCAATACTGACTTTTATGCCTCATTAGATGTAGTTCCTTAAAATCTGTCTTCCTGTAGTTAATAAACTTGTTTTATTGTTTTATCTAAACCAGTATGTGTTTGGATTGAAGTGTTTGGGGAACTTGATTTGAGATAACAAATCAGAGCATATAATTTTCTATTAATGAAATGACAGACTTTCTATGAGCTTGTATTGTCCAGGGAGGTGCTGAACAGTACAAGAGACATATTTCTGGGGACAAGTCTGGGAGTGGGAATTTATTGGTGCTGCTCTGTGGCATAATTAATAAGTAGCTGGCTAGAGTACACAAATAGCATAGCCAGGAGTGATTTACCTGCTGGAGGCTGTGTTTGTGCAGACCAGGAGTGGTTGCTCTCAAGGAAAAGCAGTATAAAAGGCACCCCAGGCTGAAGAATTGAGAGGACACAGCTGTTTAACATTCCAGACTGTATCCTGTGGAATGTCACAGTATAGCATGGGTAGGCAACCTACGGTATGCATGCCAAAGATGGCACACAAGCTGATTTTCAGTGGCACTCACAGTGCCTGGGTCCTGGCCACCGGTCCGGAAGGCTCTGCATTTTAATTTAATTTTAAATGCTTCTTCTTAAACATTTTAGAAACCTTATTTACTATATATTATATGACAAAATTATTGTTGTATGTAGACCTATAGAAAGAGACCTTCTAATAACGTTAAAATGTATGACTATCACAGGAAAACTTAAATTAGAGTGAATAAATTAAGACTTGGCACACCACTTTTGAAAGGTTGCCGACCCCTGCAGTATAGAATCATAGACTCAAAGGACTGGAAGGGACCTTGAGAGGTCGTCTAGTCCAGTCACCTACACTCATGACAGGACTAAGGATTATCTAGACCATTCCTGACAGGTGTTTGTCCAATCTCCTCTTAAAAATTTCCAAAGATGGAGATTCCACAATCTCCCTAGGCAATTTATTCCAGTGATTAACCACCCTGACAGTTTGGAAGTTTCTCCCAAGGTCTAACCCAAACCTCCCTTGCTGCAATTTAGCAATTTTTCTCCCTCCTCCTTGTAACAACCTTTTATGTACTTGAAAACTGTTATCATGTCCTGTCTCAGTCTTCTCTTCTCCAGCCGAAATAGACCCATTTTTATTTCAATCTTCCCTCATAGGACATGTTTCCTAGAACTTTAATCAATTCTGTTGCTCTTCTATGAACTCCCTCCAATTTGTCCATATCTTTCCTGAAATGTGGCACCCAGAACTGGACACAATACTCCAGTTGAGGCCTAATCAGTGCAGAGTAGAGTGAAGAATTACTTCTCATGTCGTGCTTACAGCACTTCTGCCTAACATACCAGAATGATGTTCACTTCTTTTTTTACAATAGCATTACACTGTTGACTCATATTTAGCTTATGGTCCATTATGATCCTCAGATCCCTTTCTGCAGTACTGCTTCCTAGGTAGTCATTTCCCATTTTGTATGTGTGCAATTGATTGTTCCTTCGGAAGAGAAACACTTTGCATTTGTCCTTAATGAATTTCATCCCCAACTCCCCAACTGAAGCATAGCTGTACCACTCATTTACCTGCCCTCATCCCAAGGAGTGAGCACCTAGATCCTTCTGTGTTTCCCCTTTATTGTAATCATCAGCCCTCCCTCCTCCCAAGGTGGGCAGTTCTGGTCTTAGTCTCAGCCCAAGAATTTCCCTCTAATTTCCCTGCTAAATCTACCCCACCCCTTGTTTATGTTTGCCCTCGCTCATGACCATTGTTGCCATATAAGGGTTTGTTACTGAGCACTTGGCTATTTTTGTCAGTGAACACCTGTAGGTCTGTGGTTTAGGGGTTTTCCATGTGCATCTTCTGTTAGCAGCTTACCAGACATACTTAATGTCAGATAAGGCAGCGCCCTCCAGTCTCCCACAGCATCTTTCATCCTGATGCTCACTGGATTAAATTTTTAAAAGTGTCTAATGACTTAGAAGCAAGAATCCCATTGTTTTTAATTGAGGCTTAGATTTCCAAGTGCCCAAGTTAGATCAGAAAATTGGACTTAGGCTTTTAGGTTATGTTGACGCTTCTGAAAATTCTACCTATTGATTAGTACCTTAGGGCCAGATGTTTAAAGGTATTTAGCTGCCTAGTGGGATTTTCAAAAACATATAAATGCTCACAATTAATTGAATTCAATGGATGTTAAGTGCATAGATGCTATTAAAAACCCCATTAAGTGTCTAAATAGCATAAAAAATCTGGCCCTTATTCCTTATGATTTCCATTCAAATTAATACAGAACTAATTCAGTATGACTGTGGCTGAACCACTAAGTAACAGACATCACAATATAACTAGATTCAACATCCATGGGGAAGGTAGAGTACCAAAAAGTTTTGATTTTCTGGTGCTGACTGGTGATGCCTGAGGCTACAGTTTTGGCACAGATATCATAGTGTTCACGGTAATTGTGAATTGGAATGAAGCCCATGACCCCAGAGGCAGTTCCTGTCCTGTGGAACTGGGACTGACTCCCCATTCAGAGTTCTGTGACCTGGCCCAAGTGGTCACAGTGCCACTCAGTTTTGATGCGTCCGCCCCTCCACAGACGGAGACAGAGGGACAGAGGGACATATTTGAATGGCATCATTACAGAGCCACTCAGATTTGATTCATCCATCTCTCCATGTCCCTTCACTCTGAGCAGCAGTAAAAGAAGGAGTTCCTCCTTCTTACCACAGGAGAGCCAGGAATAGCTGCACGATGAGGGGCAGGCCCCTTTCCTTATCTAGCTCTGAATGGAGACCCAGCAGCCGCCTCCTCTTCCACCTAGACTCAACAAGTCCCAAGGACCCATTTCCCACACAGGGGAAACAGCATCCCTGCCCAATGGGAAGCCTCTGCCAGAGTTCTGATGCTGTGGACTGGAAGGTGAGGACCCAAGACTTCCCCAATACTCCAATCAGAGCTCTCATTGTGTCCCTGAAAGAAGTACCAGAATTCCATTGTAGCTCTCAGAAAAAAAGTGCTGGATGCTGTTCCAGTATAGCGTTTAGGCCTCACTTGAGCACTTGTTGTTTTTTAGAATTGAGATACAAAAGAGAAGAATCCACCACTTCCCTTTTGGGGTTTGTTTCTGCAGTTAATCAGCCTTACTGTTAGAAATGGGTGCCTTACTTCTCCTTTTAATTTGTTTCACTTGAAATACCAGTGGTTAGTTCTACCTTTCCCTACTAGCTTAAAGAGCCCTGTTGTTTCCTCCTCATGAAGGAATTTTTACAGTGTAATCAAGTCTTCTATCAATCTCCCCTTCAGTAAGCTAAACAGACTGAGCTCTTTAAGTCTATCATTGTAAGGTGTTTCTCCAGATCGCAGATATATTTCATGGGTCTTCTCTGCACCCTCTCTAGATTTTCAATGTCCTTTTTTAAAATATACCCTCCAACCAGAACTGTATGCAGAATTCAAATATCGATCTCACCATTGAAGTCCACAGATGGAAAATCACCTCTGCTCTTATACTCTATTCTAATTTCTTTCCAGTTGTATTTAGCTTTCCTTATCAAATTTCTACATTCAGAACTTCTACTTTACATCGATTGCTACCACCTGCTTCATTTTTTCCATTTAAAAAAAATTATTTCTGCTTCCTTCATGTCACCACTGAACAAGGATGGGGTACCAGCCAAATTGTTCATAGATACTATAACCTTCTGAAAGCTGCATCTAATTTGCTACATCTGCTTTAATCCTCCATGGCTGAATGGGTAATGAATCATAAGGAACCTCACACAGAATCACTGTGACTAAATTCAGTGGTTCCAGTAAAAGTAAATAAATAAATAAACAAATAAATAAATAAAGTACAATATTTGCAAACCAGAGTCTTATTTTTTTTATTGGGATATTCAAATATATTCAAAGGGATTTGACCACTTAATTCCTTTAGGATCACTGCTTTGTTTACTTATTTTCCCAGCAGCTCTTGCCTGCACAATAATCCTTGACTTTCATCTCTGTAAGGAATGCTTGGCTTGTTATTCACAGACCAGTAACCCTCATGTTGTTCAGACATTCTGCCTCAGGGGACCCATCCAGAGAATGGAAATTGGTTTCCCCACATGGTGTTAATATGATAAAAAGGCTCATTCGTTCCACAGATTCAGCACAACCATCCAGATATTCAAGTCAATAGGAGCTCTCATCTCTCTTCCTTTCTGAACAGACAGAAATTCCTGCTATTTCTCCTCAGTGCCTTTTCATGCCAGTGATTGCTATTGTTTCCATTACAAGGAGGACCACCACCACCCTGGCTGAGCTCTAAGGAAACAGCATGAAAGTCACCAAGGGTAAGATTTTCAAGCTGCCTCAGACTCCTTTGAAAAGCTTCTAACTCCACAAAGGAAAGTAGCCATAACAGCCGATGCTTGCAAGACAGCCTTGCTCGGTGAGTAGAACACTGGGTTACAAATCAGGAGAGCTAAGGTCTGTTCCCCCCTTCTGCCATAACTAACTGGTGTAAGACCTTGGAAAACTTGTTTCCCTTTTCTCAGTCTTCTTTATTTAGGCTGGTTCTTCAGGGCAAGGATTGTCTCACTCTGTGTTTGTGCAGTGCCTAGCACAATGGAGCCCTAGGTGCTACCATAGATAAAATAATTGGACTTTCTTTCTTTCCTATCCTACTGACCAGGTCATTTTCTAGACACCAAGGAGGAAACACTCTGCTTCAATTCAGGCTCTTATCTCTGCTATATGCTAGGATTCAAAGAAGTCCAATGGAGTTTGTTATGCACCTCCCATTGGATTTCAACAGGATTTGGGCACCCAAGAGCCTGAGTCTTTGAAAATAGCCACCTCTATGGCAGTTTGGAGCCTAACTCCCTTGGGTTCCTTTGGAAAACCCACCTGACCTCCAATACAGTTAGCTGAGTTACTCTCAGTTTGCAACAGCCTTGCTGAAGGCAGCATGTGAATAATGTCCTTCTCTCATCTTGCCCTCTTAGCAAGGCTTGTTTTTTTGTTACACTTTCATTTGAGAGGAGGGAGTGTGGGGGAGCAAAGGAGGAGGATATGAGGGACAAATTCAGGCAAAGAGGGGCTGTCGGACCAACAGATCTGATGCATTCATTCCCTTCAGGCAGTTGATTCCATGACCAAGATGTTCAATCACAGGAGCCAAAAGAAACTATGATGATATGTGGCATTAGATAACTCCCCAAAACTGAGACAAGCTTATAGGCTGGGATGTTCAAAAAGGCCTAAGACCTCTCGGTGCTAGCCTCAAATTGAAAGTCACAGGGACATGGGTGCCTAACTTCCAGCCCATAATCCATATTTAGCACTCAGTAGCTCTCTGGTTGTGTCACAGATGCCCTACATCTGTTTGATCCACAGCAGAGCAAAAAAAGCAGCCCAAGGCAAATGAGCTAGTGAGAAGCTCCTGTTTTCTCCCATTTCCCTGATCTCTTGACTAGCAGCCGTCTGCTGCCAGCTCACGTAGTTTGTTGTGTAGTTTAGGTGGTAAGAGCTCGGGGTTCAGGGTTAAACCCCTCTGAGGAGGCATGAAGGGGGGCTATTATAGCTGCACAGAATAGTTAATGCACAAGAGAACATTATTTAAGTTGTGAATTCAAACACTACGCTCAGCAGCTGGCAAATGCCAGATTCTACAATGGCTGTGCAATGTTAACGCTGCCCCCTTGTGCGTATGCATTATGATACATTCTTTTGTTGCTTGATCATATGCTATTTTGTTCCACAAGAGAGCTGTGCAGTTCAGTGCATAGGATGGATGCACAAGGGGCAGAATTATGGCTGCGCGGGCAAGTGTATACCATCTGGCTTGATTTTGCAACTTAAAAATTCACCCATTTTGCAAACTGATCCAGATGACTCTGTATTCGCAACCTGTCCTCTTCATTATTTACAATGCCGCTTTTTATAACTTTTGTATGTTAAACCCTGAGAATTCTTTTAAAAGCCAACAGCCTTTTTCATGTTGTGTATCTATACATTTATTGCCCTATATATATTTCAATGAAAAGAAGTTCCTTGTCCTTCAATTTAACCTGATGGGTGAAGGGAAAATGGTCTCTATAATGGAATGTATGTAACATTTTTACCCTGTCTTTACTAATACAGTCCAGATGTGTAGAGAAAAAAACCCCCTCAAACTAATGAAAATGTCTACAAAGGTACATTATAAAGAAAACTGGCTGGTTGATAAGGGATACTTATAATTGCACAGGGGTTCTGTCATGAAGGAAAGTAATGACCCATTGAAAGATGTTTTTAACTCATTGAGAACTATCGGTTGTCACAGCTCTTAGTAATAATGTATGGGTTAGAGATTCCTTTTTACTCATCAGTCAGGTAAACCGAGAACTATAAAAGAAAGTCTATCAGTAATTAGGAAAACAAAACAGAACACACGGTGGAGTTAAGCTTAGGAAAGGATTTTCCCCCAAAAAAGGAGTTTAGTTGTCTGACACCCTATAAAAGCAAAGGTGGATTGGGTATGAACACTGTCAGCATTCCATCAAGTACAGAGGAAAAGCCCAAACTACCGTTTCTTCATCATCTACAGGGGATGGTAAAGTGTCTATATTTTCTGTATTCTGCATAGTACTGTATTAATCTCTGATTAATAATCTTATATTAAATAATGTCATTTGAACCTGTTATTTGACAATCTTGAATCATGATTAAATTAAAACGTGCAACACCACCAGTTTTTGTGTCGTCTGAAAACTTGATGTTTTCTTCCAGGTCATTGATAAAAATGTTCAACAGCATATGGACAAGAATTTAGCCCTGTGGGATCCCATTACAAACACACCTGTTTGATCATAATTCCCTGTTTACTGTGAGATTCTGAGACCTATCATTTTGCCAGTCTGTAATCCATTTAATATATGCCATATTCATTTTGTCTCTTTCTGGATTTTAAATCAAATTGTCTTGCACGACCAATCAAACACCTTACAGAAGTCTAAGTATATTGCATGAATTCTATTTCTTTTATCAGCCAAAATTGTGTGATCTATCAATCTATTTTCCATAAACCCATGTGTATTGGAATAAATTATGCTATCCCTATTTAATTATTTATTAATCAAATCTTGTATCAGCCACTCCAAGCCTGAAAATTATGTCAGACTGAAGAGACCTATAGTTACACGAGTCATCCCATTCGTCTTTTTTTAAGAATGTGCCCATCGTTTAGATTTCTTCCAGTCTTCTGGAACTAACCCAGTGTCCCAAAAGTTAAGGAAAATCAATATTAGATACCCAGTGACCTCCTTAGCTAGCTTTTTTAGGTTGCAACATAACACTATTTTATTTCTTGGAATGTAGAATAACTACATACAATAATCCAAAAACAAAGAGAGAGAAAACAAGCTGCTCCCTGAGGCAGAGAGGCACAAGTCATCACACTGTATTTTGAGCTCCTTCGTACTGAACCCTCTCCCCCAGCATGTGAGCATGACAAGAAAAAACACCTCCATGCACAAACACACTTAAAGTGATACCTTGCAATTCCAATACAGTCCTCAATACCACAATGTCGCTATAAATATATACCACACATTATCCCTCTTAGCCCCCATTATTTCATCTGTGAAATTGGGATGTTGCCCCACAGCAGCCAAGGGATGCTTAATAACTGGCAGGCACTGTGGGGCCCTTAGATGGAAGGTGCATATAGAAATAAAAATCACAGAGATTGCTGCATTTCATTTTATTATGGCATTTCCTCTTCCCCCTGCAGAGATGGAGAACCAGACGGAGGTGAGCGAGTTCATCCTCCTGGGTCTAACCAAGCTCCAGGAGCTGCGGTGCTTCCTCTTCATTCTCTTCCTGTTTCTTTATGTGGCCAGTGTGCTGGGGAATGGGGTTATCATGGCCGTGTTGCTGGCCGAGCCCCGGCTCCACACCCCCATGTACTTCTTCTTGGGCAACCTCTCCTGTCTAGACATCTGCTACTCCACAGTCACTGTATCCAATGCTGGCTGGCTTCCTCTCAAAACATCAGACCATCTCCTTCACCAGCTGCCTGGTCCAGCTCCATTTCTTCCATTTCCTTGGCAGCAGCGAGGCCGTGCTGTTGGCAGTCATGGCCTACAACCGCTATGTGGCCATCTGCAACCCACTGCGCTACAGACTGGTCATGAACCCACAGGCCTGCCTGCTCCTGGCAGTGGCCACCTGGTCCAGTGGTTTCCTGCAAGCCCTGATGCACACGGTCATGACCTCCCGGCTGCATTTCTGTGGCCCCAATCATGTCCACCACTTCTTCTGTGACATCAAGCCCCCGCTGAGCCTGGCCTGCAGCAGCATCCACCTCAACCTGAGCCTCCTCGACATTGTCACTGGAGGCATCGTGATAGGCCCATTCATACTTACACTCCTCTCCTACCTCTACATCATCTCCTTCCTTCTCCTGAAGGTACAGTCACGGGAGAGCAGGAGGAAGGCCTTCTCCACCTGCACTGCCCACCTCACGGTGGTGACTTTACTCTACGTGCCTGTTATCTTTAACTATGTACTGTCCTCTCAGGGGGACTCCCAAGAGGGGGACATGATAGCCACCCTCATGTACAGCATCGTCACCTCTGTCCTGAACCCCCGATCTACACCCTGAGGAACCAGGAGGTGAAATCTGCCCTGAGGAAAGCGGTAAGAAGCAAGCTATACCCTGGAAGGACATTAAAAAAACTGAATGTTTTTCTCTGTCTCTGAGGCTGAGAACGAGAGTGGGTAATGGACAATACAATGTGCTTTCTCTCATTGAGTCTACTGTGCACTGGGAGTTGGCCATTAGTTTGTAGGGAATCATTATGCGTTGGGCACTGAGAAACAGGCTGTAGATAACCTTCCTAAACTGGAAAATGAAGGTTAATAGTAAGGGAGAGTTCATAGACTTTAAAGTCAAAAGGGACCATTGTGATGATCTTGTCTGACCTCCAGCACAATGCAGGCAACAGAACCTCACCTACCCACTCCTGTAATAGACCCCAACCTCGGGCAGAGTAACTGAAGTCCTCAAATCATGGTTTAAAGACTTCAAGTTACAGAGAATTCACCCTTGACACTAGTGCCATGGGCAGCAGAAATTTGACCTTAGGGAATAAGAAGCATGGGTGGAAATAAACAATATGCTGGAAAATGATGGGGAATCTTTTTGTTTGACGAAAAGAAACAAACAAATCAATTGCCAGAATTTTCAGTAAAAAATCTTGATTATTCATGGAAGAAATGAAAATGGCAAAAACTCAAAAGTGTGCTGCCTAGAACCAAGGATTTTTCTGTTTCAGGGGTGTTGGTTTCCCAGTGATTTTTTTTTTTTTAGAAAAGCAGACAATTAGCACAAAAGTTTTAGTTTTGTCAAAAAAAAGTATGTTGAAAAACCCATTTTCCATCAGAAAAGTTTTGATGGAAAAATTCACTCATCTCTTTCAAAAAGCCTTCTTCATTTGCATCTGCAGGTGGAGTCTGAGATTTTCAAAGGTGTCTGGTGCAGTAAAACAGTAAAATCCCATTTGCTGTTAATTCGAGTTGGACACCCTGAAGTACATTTGAAAATTTCAGCCTTTAGATACAGCTGAATAATAAGTTCAGCCCCCAACAGACTGAAGAACTCAAGCCCTACAAAACATCGAGATCCCACACAGATCTAAACTATGTCAAGCCCCCATAGGTCCCGACCCACAATAGCACACACAAATAGTTGTTCCTTGCAATGTGCCATGAGGGGCAACAGAACAGGGCTATTTTGGATCTAAAAGGAAGAGGGATGGATGGAGCTTCTTTTACAGTTGAGGCTCCTCACAGAGAAGGCTTTGGACTAGATACACAAAGGTATATTGGAGAAAGTCCACAAGAGAGAAACAAAAATGACTAAAAGTCTAGAAAACATGACCTATGTGGGAAAGTTGAAAAAGACTGAGTTTGTTTAGTGTGGAGAAGAGAAGACTGAGGGGGAAACATGATAACAGTTTTCAAGTGCGTAAAAGGTTGTTATAAAGAGTGATTAATTGTTCTCCGGAACCACTGAGGACAGGATAAGAAATAATGGCCTTTAATTTCAGCAAGGGAGATTTAGGTTAGACATTAGGAAAAAATTAGGGTGGTTAAGCATTAGAAAAAATTACCGAGGGAGATTGTCAAATATCTGTCATTGGAGGTTTTTAAGAAGAGGTTAAACAAACACCTGGTGGGGATGGTCTAGATAATGCTTAGTGCTGCCACAGTGCTGGAGACTGGACTAGATGACCTACTGAGTTCCCTCCCAGTCCTACGATTCTATGATTCTATGAGTAAACTCTAGGCACTCGGTATTGGGAAACCCAAGAGTCAGCTTGAGAGTCCAGTGATGACTCGGAGTACCTGGAGAACAAGGGTGGTGCAATGTTGGGAAGGATACATGTAGACCTTGAAAAGAACCCATGCCAGGAGCACAGCACTGGTGGCAGAATGGGCATCTTCCTGGCTGCCAGTAACATGTGGTGGTGGGGATCTGGAGCTGGTCCTGTGGAAAGGGACCAGAGGAACTGAGCCAGAGGAACGTGATGCCATGGTCAAGCAACCCAGTGCAGACAATATAGAAGGCCTGCCAGATGAGAGTCTTCACGCTGAAGCAAAGGGGAGAGCAATACCAGCAGGCAGAATAAGTCGCTAGCCACAGGATAAGCGTTTGACATAGTACTAACGTGGTCTGGGGACCTGCAGTGATCAGGAAAGACTGCTATGTCAAAGAATTATCCAGATCCCACAGTCCCTGAGAGGACACTAGAGTCAATGGCTCAGGTGTCTCTTAATGAGTCAGTACTAGGAGCAGCAAGCCAAAGGGCATGCTTTGCCTTCGGTACCTGATGGATTCTCTGTGGAAGAATCTGTAACCCAGGGATTTCTTGATGCCAATTGGCACAGGGCAGAGGGTGTGTGTGCATATGGGCTTACAGGAAAGACTGATGCTCACAGGCCTGCTTTTCAAACTGATGCAAGAAGATGAGCCCAAGGATAAGGACACTAGCTTATTCAAAGAACTAGGCCATTGCTGCTTATTCAGCTCAGGACGGTGTGGTGACATTAATTCCAAATCAGTGCTGTATGTTTTAAATGCATAGGATTTGTGCCTGTGTGTGGTCTGGTACTGAAAAAATCTCTATGTTAAATACTATTGTTTGTTTTCATAGTACCCATGTGTTGCTGTAATAAGAAGATTGTGTTTAGATTTATGAGGAGTCTTTAATAACTCTTAAATTGTTCTCTTATAAATATCCAGATTTTTTTTTTTTAGTCTGAGCCTCTTTGCTACACCGTGGTTTCTTTCTTCCAGACTAGAGCAATTCAGGGTACAGGCATCCACAACTGTCCCAATTTGCATATTTATCTGATGTGGTATTATCCACAGATGGGAGTGCCATGGTGAAAACAGACTGGACTTGCTAGCCATTCCTGCTCTCTAATGGAATTATCCTGGGTACTTGTGTTATCCAGGTTGGGTGAGTCATACCAGCTCAGCTCTTCCTCACACAAACAAAACCAGAAAGAGACCTCCTCCCACCCAATAGCCTGGTGGTTAGGGCATTCTACTGGGAGCCAAGAGAAATGGGTTTCAGACTGTGATGCTCGTCACCCTGGGAGCAGTTGGAATTGTACCTCCATTCTCACACTGCTCTTCTGGTGACTCAGCCAGCCTTTCCAGGCCCTGTTATCACCCAGCATGACAGTGGGTGGTGCCACACACAATATTGAGTTAATTGAGTGCTTTACGCAACCCATTTATGGACAAACAGGCGGCTCCCAGCCAGCTTCCCAGCTCCCCAGCCTTGTACCCCTATTGAAGCATATCATCTTGCACTGCACAGGGATCTGTACAGAGTCCAGCGAAGGGCAATGGAAATTATTAGGGGATTGGGGCACATGAGTTATGAGGAGAGGTTGAGGGAACTGGGCTTATTTAATCTGCAGAAGAGAAGAGTGCGGAGGGGATTTGATAGCAGACTTCTACTATCTGAAGTGGGATTCCAAAGAAGATAGAACTAGGCTGTTCTCAGTGGTGGCAGATGACAGAACAAGGAGCAATGGTCTCAAGTTGCAGTGTGGGAGATCTAGGTTGCCTATTAGGAAAAAAAAAACATTTCATTAGGAGGGTGGTAAAGCACTGGAATGGGTTATCTCAGGAGGTTGTGGAATCTCCATCCGAAGAGGTTTTTAAGGCCTTGCTTGACAAAACCCTAACTGGGAAGTTTTAGTCCGTGATTGGTCCTGCTTTGTGCAGGGCGTTGAACTAGATGACCTCCTGAGGTCTCTTTCAACCCTAATCTCCTATGATAAACAAACTAAAAATTTTACAAACTATACAGGATTTGAATCAGCACTATCTCACCCTGTCTGATGATACAAGCAGTCTTGCAGATTCTTGAGCCACAAGCTGCATCTGCCTTGCAGTTTGGGTTCTCCTCCCTCGTGCCAAGACCTTGGTCTTCCAGAACTTCTTTCAGGTGTTGAGTTGTGGGGGAGTGAGAACAAATCATGATGTCATTCCCCACCTTTTAGAGTTTCTCTATATGGCGGGAAACCTTTATTTCAAGCTAAGTTGTCAGCCCAGTTTGTGGAAAAATATAGGTACCAAAATGGAGTTCAGTATCATGTTGTCTGGTCACATGGTCTTGCAGAGTCATAGCAGCCATCATTCATAGGCTGGCTGAAGCATTCCCAGGTGAGGACAAACCTTTTCCATGGTCCATTGTCTTTGCAGATGGGCCATTGGCACTATCTAGTTTCTTCATTGTTGTGCCTGAAAGGCTTGTTGTGGGTGTCACCCAGAGTAGGTACATTTGAAATACAGATACATAGTGAATATTTATAACTTCAGATACAAAATGATACATGCACACAAATAGGATAATCATATTCAGCAAATCATACCTTTTTATAGACACTTCGCATGACACATTTGGTACAGGATGCATAATAATTATGTCATAATCTATCATAATGACACCACTATAATGAATATGGGGTGTAGTGTCACACAGACCCACCTCCAAATTAGGTGGGGGGGGAGCAGATCCAGGGCTGTGGGTCTCCCACATCCCAAAGGAGTGCTCTAACCACTGAGATATTGGGTATAATAGGACACCTCACCAAAAAAAAAATATTATCGCCTTCTGGCCTTTGTGTGTGGCACTTCCCAGAGGTACTCAAGGTTGTGAGATGCCTTGCCACTGCCTGCCCTTACCGTGAAGCAATCTTTGTCTATGCCTGCTGTGGTTCTGCTCCTGGAAACCAACAGCCTCTGTCCTCCAGGTCTCTGCAGACCTCACCTTCTCTGTGTAGGCTACATCTCAACCTCTGAATCCTTGAAATGCTCCCTGCAGTATCCAGCCCTTGCCACTGGATGCTCACAGTAATTACCAAGTCTGCTGCCACCAAAGAGACACACACCAGCTTGTTTGATCTAGCTATGCAGTCATACTTTGCTTAATGTTACCGCACTGAGAACTACTTCTAATAAAACAATGAGTTTATTAACAAAGATTGGTGTGATACTGAGTAAGGGCCAGAACTAGAGACTGTGTCTGGACTCTGCTTAGATCCAACTGATTTCAAAGCATCTGCCTGGGGGACTCAGCCAGGGCTGTTACCTTGTGGTTTGTTTTTTACCATTCAACCAGCTCATCTATGCCGACTTCAGTTTCTTGAAGGAACACTTGTCTTGTTTGTTCATTCAGTAACTCTTCATTGGTGCATGGATCCTGTCCTAAAGGAGCCATCCTCTGAATGGAAATCTTGCTTTCCTGATGATGCCATGGGTAGTCCATGGAATGTGAACATAATAAAAAGCTTTCTTGCCTGCTCAATCATCAAAAGTTTTCAGAACAACCAGGGCTCGCTCCTCTCATATGGTCTGAGCTGACTGAAATTCCTGCAATTTCCCCACCACACACTTTGTCACCTGTCACTGTTGAAACAACTCATCTTGAAAGAGGACCAGTCTCACTCAGGTAGGTGCTGGAAGGAAATAGCAGGAAAGCACCTCCTAATTTTCTAAAACCACAAATACAAGTATGTTTCTGATGTTTGGAATTACAGTGTACACTAGTATGCTGGGCTGTAATTGTTCTGTGAGTACCCTGTGAGTGCAAATGCAAATCAAGTACCTTTTAGTTCACACTTGCATGTGTACATGGGGCATTTACAACCCATCATGCTAGAGAGTGCTGTGACTTACACTCCTGTAGTCTGAACTGCGGAAATGCCCTAAGACACTGGTTTTCAACTTTTTTTCCTTTGCAGATCCCTAAAATAATTTGAATGGAGGTGTGTACCTCTTTGGAATTATTAGACATAGTCTGTGGACCGCCAGGGGTCCATGTACCATGTGCTGAAAATCACTGCCCTAAGACAAGGCTATGGGAGATACCTTAACACAGTTAGGTCTCTCATTTGCTGGACTGTCTCCATAAAAATGAGACTGGTGCAGTGCACGGCAAATTAAGATTAGGTTTAGGGATTAGAAAATTAGACACCCAAGTACATCCCATTGAATGTCAGTGAGAGTTGGGCACCTGATTCCCCATTGCTGTAGTGAAAATACAAATCTACAAAGAAATGTGGGAGATGACCGTGACAACAATGATGATGATTCTGCACTGATATGGCAGTTTCACCTGGAGTCTGCAAGACAGCGGGCTGAACTATTTGGCTGAGAAACATTTTCATACAAAAAAGATCTACATTAGAACTTCAGAGTTGCAAACACTTTGGGAATGGAGGTTGTTCAAAATACTGAAACGTACATAACTCTGAACAAAATGTTATGGTTGTTCTTTAAAAATTTACAATAGAACATTGAATTAATACAGTTATGAAACTTTACTACGCAGAAGAATAATGCTGTTTTCCCTTTATTTTAGTAGTTTAAGTATAATACAATACTGCACTGTATTTTGCTTCTTTTTTTCCCTTACTGCTGCATGATTGCATACTCCTGGTTCCAAATGAGGCATGTGGTTGACCAATCAGCTCGTAACTCTTATGTTTGTAACTCTGAGGTTCTACTGTATCTTCAAAAAGTGGAAATTTCTGTGCAAAAAAAAAATCTAAGTTGTTTTATTTTCTTCAAAATCTCAATTTTTTTTAAAATGTATATTTTCATTTTCACCCAGTTTTACTTATTACTTCTCTTTTTCTGTGGAAAAGTGATAGGAGGGAAGAAGAGAAAACAGGTGGAGGGGAGGAGAAACAAAAAAAATCACAGAAAACTGAAATCAATGATAAACAGCTCCTTTTCAAAACCTGCCCAATAGGAATTATTTTGAAATTTTATGTTTTCTTTGTGCAAACTCTGCCATTTACCCAGTGGCTCTAGTCTCCAATCTGGATCACCGTTGCCTTGTGCTAGTTTCTGTTCAAACACATACAGAAACATTTCTTTGGATATGTCTGCAATACAACTGGAGATGTGATTGCAGCTTAGTTGGATACATACACTACCTTTAATCTAACTATCTCAGCTAAAAAGAGCTGTAAAGTTGCAGCACAAGCATCCTCCTGGTCTATAACTCACCCAAAACCCTGGGTGCCCACATTCCTGATCCATGCTGGGTTCCATGAAAACGTGTCTTCACTGCTGTGTTTAAAGCTAGAACAGGTATGCCTGGCTGAGCTGCAGTCACACTTCTGATTGCAGGGGAGACATACCCTAGGTAACAGAGTCTACAGAGAACACGGCAGTACCATCTCACAGCCAGATATAGCTGAAAGTCCCATCAACTAGTGGCTTGCTGCAACCCTGAAGTCTCTTTTGTTGATTTCATGCAGAATGGCCTACCTGGTAGGAAGATCAGCCCAATACTCTTCCTCTCAGGGAGTCAGCGGGGGAAGCTCAGGTTAGTTGTTCAGTCAGTGATTGGGAAACTCTTGCTGGAAACTAGCATGTTGAGGGGAAATATCTTAGTTATTAGTGACTTCCTCTTGATGTTGTATTTTCTGTGCTCTTGCAGCTTGGATTTGAATCCATTAATGTTAGCGACAGATCTCCTGTTCATTTCAGTGGTGCAGGATCTGACCATTGTAGAGGGCAACAGTCATGGGTAGCATTGTCATCCCATCCTCCTGTGTTCCTGAGCTGCTGCTGGCTGGAGAGACACTGCCTAAGCAAAGGAAATAACCCAAGAACTTAAATATGTATGAAAATATTTCTCAGTCGAATATTTCAACCTGCTCTCTTGCAGACTCCAGGTGAAACTGCAAGAATCAGTGCAAAATCATCATTGTTGTTGTCACGGTCATCTCTCACATTTCTTCGTACTTTTGTGTCATCTGCAAAATGTTGTCCCTGTCAATGTTCACTTTCTTGTTTGGATTGTTAGTAAACATAAAATAACGACACTGGCTCCTCTAGGGAACCTTGTGGTGTTTAAATTATTTCACTATGTGCAAAGCTTTTTCCTAATGCTTAGAAGGGACAGTCATTGCTAAAAGGAGCTCATAGTCTCAGGTCAAATGAATTCAAAGGGAAAGGAGAATAACAACAGGCAATTTAATGAGCGTAAATCCAGAAGGGACCAATAGATTACCTAGTCTGACCACCTTTACAGTACAAGCCGTTTCATTTCACCCTGCCGCCTTGCTACATAGTCCAATCATTTGTGTTTGGCTGAGGCATAGCTTGCAGAAAGGCAACCAGTCTTCATTTAAAGACATCAAGAGATGGAGAATCCATCTCTTGTTAGTGATTTCCTTGTTAGCGTTTTCTAATGGTTAACCACCATCGCTGTTAAAAAAAATTGAGTCTAACCATCTAGTTTGAATTTGTTTGGCTTTAACTTCCAAATACTAGTTCTTGTTCTACCTTTCTCCACTAAATTAAGGAGCCCTTTAGTATCCAGAATTTTCTCCCTATGAAAGTACTTAGTCACCTCTCAGTCTCTCTTTTGATAACCTAAATGGATTGAGCTCTTCAGATCACTCAGAATTTGTCTATACTTCCAGCTAAATTAGCAAAGCTGTGATCAATGCAGCAGTATTGGTTTAGCAGGTCTGGTGAGGACAAGTTAAGTTGATGGCAGAGCGCTTTTCCATCAATGTCTGTACTCCACCTCCCCAAGAGGCATAAGGTAAGTCAGTGGGAGAGTGTCTCCTGTTGACATAGAGTGGTGTAGATACCATTGTAAGTTGACATAAGTTATGCTGACTTCAGTTATGTAACTTATATATAAGAATGGCCATACTGGGTCAGGCCAAAGGTTCATTTAGCCCAGTACCCTGTCTTCTGACAGTGGCCAATACCAGGTGCCCCAGAGAGAATGAACAGAACAGATAATCATCAAGTGATCCATCCCCTGTCATCCATTCCCAACTTCTGGCAAACAGAGGCTAGGGACACCATCCCTGTCCATAGCCACTGATGGACCTATCCTCCAGGAATTTATCTAGTGCTTTTTGGAACCCTGTTATAATCTTGGCCTGCATAACTTAGGTCAACATACAGGTTTAGTGTAGACAAGCCCTCACTTTAAGGCATTTTATCAAATCATTTTTGTGGTTCTTTTCTGCACCCTCTCCAACTGTTTAGTGTATGCACAAGTCAGCTTTGATCATGGTGGACAACACAGCAGAGCACTGATGGAGTGGAAGGAACTGAAGGCAACAGAAAGCATGATGTGGGAGGACATACAGGGAAAGGCAGAGTTACTTAGAGCTTTTCAACTGGTGCCTAGAAGCTGAGCTTTGATAAAAGTCCAATGGGAAGCCATTGGATGGATCCAAAGAGTGAAGAGCTGCTAAGCTTTGTTACCTAATGAAAACTGGACTTTTAATGCTGCCCTTTGTTATCTCTCATACTTTGCTGCTCACCCCATGACCTCAGAAATCCTTTCACAGCCTATTGTGAGGCATATAAAGGAATTTTGAAGGTCTAAATAAATGTCAACCCATTCTTCTTTATCCACTGTTTTGGTCACACATTCACATAATTCTAAAAGATAAGTGAGACCCAATTTTCCTTTGCAAAATCTGTGCTGCTTAGACACTATCAAATCATGATCCTCTGAAACTTCTATTAATCTATCTCTAATTATTCTTTCAACCCCTTTACCAGGCTCATATGTTAGTCTTACTTGTCTGTAGCTCTCTGGATCACTGCTAAAGCCTTTTAAAAATGTAGGGAAAATATTTGCTGGCCTTCAGTATGATAACTGATTCTGTGATTCTATCAAACATCTAAATTTTTTATTCACCAAGAGAAAAATTTCAGCTCTACTCCTCATGTGGTGCGATACGAGACACCCTCCAGCTATTCTGTCTCCTTTTCCTGTATATTCCAGTGATGGAGAACCAGACGGAGATGAGCGAGTTCATCCTCCTGGGCCTGACCAACGTCCAGGAGCTGCAGTGCTTCCTCTTCATTCTTTTCCTCATGCTTTACTTGGCCAGCATGCTGGGGAATGGGGCCATCATGGCCATGGTAATGGCTGAACCCCGGCTTCACACCCCCATGTACTTCTTCTTGGGCAACCTCTCCTGTTTGGACACCTTCTACTCAACAGTCACAGTGCCCAAGATGCTGGCTGGTTTCATCTCAGGGTACCAGACCATTTCCTTCACTGATTGCCCGGCCCAGCTCCATTTCTTCCACTTCTTGGGCAGCAGTGAGGTCATTCTTCTGGCTGTCATGGCTTACAACCGCTATGTGGCCATCTGCAACCCACTTCGCTACATGCTGGTCATGAACTCACAGGTATGCCTGCTCCTGACAGCAGCGACCTGGACCACCAGCTTCCTACATGCCCTGATGCACACAGTCATGACCTCCCAACTGCACTTCTGTGGCCGCAAGCGTGTCCACTTTTTCTGTGACATCAAGCCCCTGCTGAGCCTGGCCTGAAGCAGCACCCGCCTCAACCTGAGCCTCCTCAACATCGTTACTAGGACCATCGCTCTGACTCCCTTCATCATCACACTCCTCTCCTACCTCTACATCATCTCCTTCCTCTTCCTGAAGGTCCAGTCATGGGAAGGCAGGAGAAAGGCCTTCTCCACCTGCACCTTCCCACCTCACGGTGGTGGCACTGCTCTATGTGCCGGTCCTCTTCAGTTATATGCCACACTCTGTGGGAGGCTCCTCAGAAAGGGAGATGATCATCACTCTCATATACACCATCGTCACCCCAGTTTTGAACCCCCTGATCTACACCTTGAGGAACCAGGAGGTGAAATCTGCCCTGAGGAAAGAACTGGGAAGAAAGCTTCTCCCTGGGAAAAAGTGAATAGAATAGAGACAATACTCAAAAAGTATCTCTGATATTATTAAGGAAAGTGGAGAAATGGACAGTATATTGTAAGGGAAAATCCTGCAAGATGCACTTGAAAATACACTATATTGAACCATATTAATTATTGGATATTTTACTATTTGCATTACAGTATTACCTGGAAATTACACTCCAGGGAACCATTCTAATTGACCATTGTCATTATTAATTGTATTACAGCTGTGCCTAGAATTCTACAATATCATTGATGTTGGTGTTTTTATTATGGTTGTGCTTAGTACATCTACTGTTGTGAACAGCAGTGGGCAGATATTTCTTTTTCCCCAGTATGGAAAAGTTTAGTGAAAATGGTGTGGGGGAGTCATTTTTGGCTAAGTTTTCAGTGGAAAAATTTCACTGCTTATTGAGAACTTGAAAACCAAAAATGTTTTTGTTTCTCACAACCAAATATTGAACAGAATATAGCTGAAAACTGTGGGGGGAAAAATTGGGGGGATTTAAAATGATTGTTTTTGTTTTGTTTTGGGGTTGTAATTTTTTGATGAAAAATTGAACAGTTCAAGGAAAGCAGACATGTTTCAAGAACATTTTTGTTGAGTCAAAACCCAGCTATTCCTAAAAAGAATTAAAAAACAAAAGATGGATAAGTTTAAACCAGCTCTACTTGGGAACCATTATTATGAATTATTATGTTTATTAACGAGGATGCTAATGATGATGTAGAGAAGGTCATGACAGATTTTCATTTTGACTGGACTTATAAAATTTTAGATTTAAGAAATATAAAAATCACACACACTCGCCATCAAAACATAACATGGGCATTAAAAATGAAACAGTATTTTCATTTTTCCTCTTGTATTGGCGAAGATCAGGCTGAAGATGTCAAAACTGACCACTTTTTAAAACAAATGTTGAATGGAATGTTTGACCTTTATACGAATCCCTGTTGACAAAATCACATATGCTATTTGGATCTGAATGATTAAAGGATTGGAAAACATGCCTTATAGTGATATAGATCAGGAGCTAAATCTGTTTATTTTAATCAAGAGAAGGTTAATGGGTAATTTGATCGTAGTCTATAATTACTTACATGTGATCTATCAGCAAATATATAATATAGAACATGCAGACATCTCATTCCCAAGGTCTCACTCCTGAAGGGCTATAGAACAGAGAGGATTAAAAATAGAGATCATAGGCAACTGAATTTCACTGGGAGCAGGATAGCTCAGTGGTTTGAGTATTGGCCTGTTAAACCCACGGTTATGAATTCAATCCTTAAGGGGGCCATTTAGGGATCTGGGGGAAAAAAATCTCTGTTAGTGACCTTGCTTGGTCCTACTGTGAAGGCAAGTGACTGGACTCAATGACCTTTCAAGGTCCCTTCCAGCTCTATGAGATAGGTACATCTCTACATTATATTTGGGCACCCAACTCCCTTGGGATCCACTGAAAATCTTTTACTTTTCAAATTGGATGCAGATGTCTTCCAAGATCAATGAACAAATGTGGGAGAACTTTTGCATTTTAATATGGCTAAATGTAAACATAAATCTCAGAACAAAGAATGTAGGCCATCCTTATAGGATGGGGAGCACAATCCTGAGAAGCAGTGATTCTGAAAAAGATTTGGCGGGGTGTGGATAATCAGGTGAACAAGAGGTCCCATCACGATGTGGTGGGCAAAAGGGTTAAGACAATTCAGGGATACATAAACAAGGGAATCTCGAGTAGAAATAGAGAGGTTACTTGACCTCTCCATGTGGCACTAGCACAAATGGTGCTGGAATCCTGTGAGCAATTCTGGCATCCAAAATTCAAGAAGGATGTTGATAAATTAGAGAAGGGGTCAGAGAAGAGCCATGAGAATGATAAAAGGATTAGAAAACCTCCCTTGTAGTGATAGACTCAAAGAGCTCAATTTAGTTAGCTTAACAAATAGAAGGTTAAGGGGTGACTTGATTACAGTCTACATGTACCTATATGGGGAACAGACATTTAATGCCGGGCTTTTTAATCTAGACAATTTCAGACTGGAAAAAAATGTGTACTTTTTTAACTGCGACAGTAATTAACCATTGGAACAATTTACCAAGGAGCATGATGGATTCTCCATCATTGGCAATTTTAAAATCAAGAATGGATGTTTTTCAAAAAGATCTGCTCTAGTTATTATTGTGGGGAAAGTCTATGGTCTGTGTTCTACAGGAGGTCAGACTAGATGATCAAAATGGTCCCTTCTGGCCTTGCAATATGTGTATGTATATACTCCACTCCTTTTAAGTTTACCACTGCCCGTGGGTGAAATTATTGTTTGATGCTATTTCATCAGGCCCAAGGCCCAACCTTGTCCATATTCAGAGTTGAATTGGTTTCTATTTAAATTGGTTTAAAACTTATTTAGCAGACCCAGTGTAAAACCATGTATGGATGTTCTTATATGGATTTAAGAGAGGCTAATCTCAGTTAGACTTCTGCTCCTAACTCCTTTAGGTGCCATGGAAAATCTCACCCGACATTGGTTTACAAACACCCCTTCAGTTAAAAATGGTGCAGGCTTTTGTGCAGTCAGTGCCTCACTGAAGCCGGTTTTGATTGGAGCTGGTCAAAAATTTTCCAGTGCAATGTTTTTCCATTGACACTGACACAGTGACACTGAAACTTTCTGTGAGAAAGTGTCAATTCCCATAGAATTTTGTTTTGAAAAAACTGAGAAAAAAAAACTAAAACATTAATCGTTTCATAGATTCTGCGGCCACCTTAACTGAATTGGCTTGTTAGCATTGACCCCTCACTTGGTAAGGCAACTCCCATCTTTTCATGTGCTATAATATATATTCTGCCTACTGTATTTTTCACTCCATGCATCTGATGAAATGGGTTATAGCCCATGAAAGCTATGCCCAAACACATTTGTTAGTCTCTAAGGTGCCACAAGGACTCCTCGTTGTTTTTATTTGTGAGATGTCACCTAAGAACAGACACATCTGATATGCAAATACGTAGTCAATATTCATTACTTTAGCTATAAAGATGACACATAGTTTTAACAAGGATAATCAGATTTGATGGATTATAACTTTTCCATTCAGACCTTACATCAATTTGTGTGTATGTGGTGAAATTGACTTTTACTAATAAAATTCAAATCATTCTGAACCTAAATATAAACTATTATAGCTGTCAGACAGATGCCTAAGATTAGTAGAATGGAAAAAGTTAAGAGGAAAATTGTCTTTTCCTCAACTGAGTAACTTTGTCTAATGCACGCATTTGATATCACTTTGGGTGAAATTCCCCAAGCTGTTAAGACACCCAAATCCTAATGCATCACAATGGAGTAAGGTGCCCAATTCCCTTAGGTCCTTTTGAAAATTCCATCCCTTGTGCAGAGACAGCACAATTCCAATTATTATTATTGCTATATGACAATAGGTGTATGAACATAGGCCAATTTCTGATAATCATCAATACTCACAAACTTGGCAACAATAAGACTATAAAAGTAAACTATTGTTGTAATATGAGGCCAATTTATTAATAATAAAGACAATAGGCTTATGTTTGTATTGTGATTATTCCCCTTGCTTTCACCTAGTGTATTAAGTAGGCATGCTAACAGAGATTCATCTCTCTGCTGTCTTTTGTTAGTTGGGAACCAAGCTGTGAAAGAATAAAATCAAAAGCCAATGTTTTTTCTGGATGTTTCATTATGTGAAGGATATTCTTGGCCCTAAGCCCAGTCAGTGCACTGGGTCTACAGGGACTTGTTTGAGCCTAGTTAATAATTGCCTTCTTGCTAATTATGGTAGGAAGCCACATCAAGGAAGGATGTAGCTGTGCATGTCCTGTGAGGTCTAATTAGACTAGATGAATGGGGTTCTTACCAGCTGGGCATCCCACAGACAAAGCTGGGAGCATCTTTGATGTCTCTGTAACTGCAATGACTGATACTCCCTTCGCTTGTCATTTCACATCTTATAAACCTCTCACTCTGGGTCCTGCATCCCTGGCCAGAACTCGTAATTGAATTAAGTATGAAACCACCATCCCTTTGTGCACTGCCTGCTATTTGATTCGAGCTGGGTCTTTCACCATGTTTTCAATGTACACAAGTACCGGGAAAGCCCCTTGAGAAGCTCTGCAACTGATCTAGCGGCTGAGAATTGCTGGGCAGGAATGGTCACTGGGAAAATCACTGGGATTGTGGCAGATTGAGCCAAACAGCTATATTTTATTATAATTTATTGTTTGTATCATGGCAGCTGCAGCTGCAGCTCACCTCAGGACTTCGTAATGGCTTGGGAAACTTGAGGCTAACAAGTGCAATTTACAGAAGCACCTATTTGATTTAGGAGCATAAGGCCCAGATTTAAAGGCATGCAAGTTGGAGTTAGGGGCTTGGGCACTTTTGAATATCCCTCTGGACACCCAGCTGCTTTTTCAGGCACCTAAATACCTCTATGGGCCTCATAGTTTAATAAACTTTAAGGCCAGAAGGGACCATCATGATCATCTGGTCTGACCTCCTTCACATTGCAGGCCACAGAACCTCACCCATGCACTCCTCTCAAAGACCCCTAACCTCCAGCTGAGTTACTTAAGACCTCGAATAATGATTTAAAGGCTTCAAGTTCCAGAGAATTTACCATTTACACTAGTTTAAACCAGCAAGTGACCCGTGCGCCATGATGCAGAAAAAAGTGGAAACCCCCAGGGTCTCTGCCAGTTTGACCTGGTGAAAATTCCTTCCTGACCCCAAATAAGGTGGTCAGTTAGGTTTTTTGCCCCAACTGCTCCCCTTGAAACGCTGTTCCAGAACTTCACTCCTCTGACGGTTAGAAACCTTCGTCTAATTTCTAGTGTAAACTTGTTGATAACCAGTTAATATCCATTTGTTCTTGTGTCCACATTGGCACTTAACTTAAATAACTCCTTTCCCCCCTAGTATTTATCCCTCTGATGTATTTATAGAGAACAATCATATCTCCCCTCAGTCGTCTTTCTGTTTGGCTAAACAAGCCAAGCTCTTTGAGTCTCCTCTCACAAAGTAGGCTTTCCATTCCTCACATCATCCTAGTAGCCCTTCTCTGCACCTGTTCCAGTTTGAATTCATCTTTCCCAACATGGGAGACCAGAATCGCTCAGTATTCCAGATGAGGTTTGATCAGTGCCTTGTATAATATACTAACACTTTCCTGTCTTTACTGGAAATCTCTCTCCTGATGCATCCTAGGACTGCATTAGCCTTTTTTCACAGCTGCATCACATTGGTGAATTTTTTGACCAAAACTTGGGTTTCTGTCATTAGCAGCTGCTCAAATGCAAAGATGGGCATAGTTACTTTCAGCTCATTACTATGCTATTCAGTTTCCAAAAGGGACTCAGCACAGCAATGCTGATGGACTGTTGCATCTGCCATGTCCAAGTTCTCATCAACCCGAAGAAAGTTCAGACAAAGTGTTCAATCTGAACTTGATGGAAATTTTACCCATCACTAGCACAGACATTGACAAAGAAATGTCTCAGTATGATGCACTTTCTTTTGTGAAGAGAGTGGTATTACAGGGTACAGTGTGGGAGCCAAAGAATCCCCAGTTTGCACAATTTGTGTCACATCAGTCTGAATTATCTGTGAATCGTGGTTGCATTTTATGGAGATGTGAATGATCAATCTACAATCCCTCTGTAATGAGGCAGCTGCCCCACTTCCTGAGAATTTAGGCTGCAGCAGGCCAGTGTGCCTGCGTAGATGGGCAGCCAATTGAAGAAGGACTTATTGGGAGCCAATCAGGGCCAGGCTCAGTTCTATAAAAAGGCTGCTCTGGGAGACGAGAGGTAGTCTGTCCCAGGCCTTTGAGAGGGGAAGGTCTGTCTCCAGAGCTGGGAGACTAGCACCTGGGACAGCGCAGTGCTGGGCAGGCCCCAGGGGAGCAGAAGGGAACTCCAGCCCAGTGTCTGCCAGGCTTCAGGCCCTGAGGGGAAGGGCTAGCTGGTGCGAGGTGCTGAAGGGGAAGCGGCCCAGGGGCATGGACAGATGGAGGGAGAGAAGGAGAGTAGGATGGCTGCCACTAGAGTGTCCCTAGGTTGGGACCCAGAGTAGTGGGCGGGCCTGGGTCCCCCACCTCTTCTCCCTTGCCTTACACCTAGCTGATGGGAGTGGCCATCTAGGGCTGCACCAACCCCCTGCCAAGAGGGCTGTGACTTTGGGGGTGCAGTTGCCCTCATTGGCTGGGGAACAGAGAGACAGCTGATTGACACCTCCCCGGAAGGGAGTGTGGATGGACTAAGGGGCACTGCCAGAGGGCAGTGATCCAGAATAGGACGCCATGAGCTGGAGAGTGATGTGGGCTCAGATGCCAACCAAGGGTGAGACAATAGGCGGGACACAACCAAGAGAGGGCGCTCCACTGGACTGAGCTAATTCCCAAGGACAACCAGCAGGAGGCACTGTGGTGGTGAGTCCCAACACCATTACACCCTCCAATCTCAGGTTTTGGAAGCTCTGCAAGAAGGACATTTTGGCACTGTATGAATGAAGGCCATCCAGAGTCATGTCTCATGATGAGAGATCTATGAAGATATTGAGAGGAAGGTGAAGTGCTGTATTACATGTCAACACATTCAGCATGATGCTAGCCTCAGCAAGGGCCCCGCATCGCAGAAGTAGTGTTGGATTTCCTCAGGCTCACAGAATGAGAGCTGGGAGATGAAGATAATGGGCAGCAAGGAGGCTAGGAAGCCACCCAGCAAGACCACCCCTATCAGTCGGGTGCAGATCGACATGGTCATGATGGCCGGGTACCGCAGTGGGTGACAGATGGCCAGGTAGCGGTTGTAGGCCATGATGGCCAGGAGGAAACACTGGGTGGAGTCCAGGGTGAAGAAAAGGTAGAGCTGGGCTATGCAGCCAGCCACAGAGATAGTGCTTCTAACTTCCGCTAAGCTCCCCAGCATCTTGGGCGCAGTGGAGGTGGTAAATAAGATCTCCAGAAAGGAGAAGCTGCACAGGAAATAATACATGGGGCGGTGCAGGTGTTGATTGCCCTTCACCACTGAAATAATGACCAGATTGGCAGTCACTGTCAGGACATAGGTAGCCAGGATCAAGATGAAGAACAAAGCCTGGAGATGTGGCATGCTGGAGAAGCCCAGGATGATGAAGACCTTTACCACGCTACGGTTGTTGGCTTCCATGTCCTCATCCTTTCACAGCTGTGGAGATAAGGGTGGAAAGGATGGGAAAGAGGGAGAAGGTGAGGGAGCTACAGAGGGGGAACAAAGGAAATGAAGATGAAAAAAGAAAAGGAAGCACTAATAGAAAAAAAGAAAGGCAGAAGAGGGAGGAGGAGGAAGTGAAGGAATGGGAGGAAGGAGGAGATAGAGAAGGGAAATAAGCAGTATAAGAAGAAGCCAAAGGCAGAAAAGATCATAAAACAGAGGAAAAGGAGGTTTAAGAGCAATGAATTGCGATATAAGATCAGGAAATACCTCCACTGGAACATGCAACTTTCTCTTACCAAATATGAAGCATATTTAATGCTGAGATTTTCAAAGAAGCCTAAGGGAGTTAGGGACTGATTTCAATGAGTGTTTAGGGATGGAGAGTAGGCTAATGTGGTAGGTTTATGGATATTTGTGGGGAGCTCCTCCCAGCATGAGGGGCAGCAAGGGGGGAAGAATGAAAATGTAACAAGTGGGTTATGGAGGCAGGCATGGTGGGCCAATCAGAGGAGGGAGTCAACCTCCTGACAGTGAATGAGAGATGATCAGTTCGGTGGAGAGAGGCCACAGAGGGCCTTGAAAACGGAGACTTATGTTTGATGTGTGAGAGCTACTCTGGATTGATATTGGCATGAGCGAGCAAGCTCCCAAAATGCTAATTGTGTTGTTAGCCCTTTGCCACCAAAGGAGTGGCCAGAAGTGCAGCAGTTCAGTTCATGTAATCAGGCTGGGAAGGACTGGATTTTTATTGTTTCGTTAAATGTCTGTTTTACTGTATACACACACAAACTGACCTACAGATATCTAAATTGACAATAATCGCAATTTAGAGATCAGCGAAGTAAGAAAAATGCTGCTTGAAGACTTATTTGTGTTTGATTGAAAGATATTTACTTTCTATATTTTGACGTGTTGACAAGGAGTGTTTTAACAGTTATACAATTTTTGAATCTCTGCATCTACTGTCAATAAAAAATTATTGTGGGTCCCACCATAATGTCAAACCAGAAGGGATCCTGAGATGTCATCTACTCATGTCCACTGAGGCAGGAGCAAACAAACATAGACCATCCCTGACAGGTGTTTGTCCAAGTGATGGAGATTCCACAACCTCGTTTGGAATCCTGTTCCAGAGCTTCACTACCCTTATAGTCAGAATGTTTTCTTCCTATCTAACCTAAGTTTCCCCTCTTGCAGTGAAAAGCCCCCTGCAACTGAATATTTAAACCAATGCAAAAATTAAAAAATGCTCAAACATTATATATGTGCACAGCTGTGGATATCTGAATTGATGAATATAAAAAATAAACATGCAGGCTTAAATGCTTTCAAGCCTACATATAGGCCACTTGTCAATGATGAGCACTCGTGGTTGTGTGTCCTTAGCTAGGTCACTTTCCTGGTCTGTGCCTCAGTTTACCCAGCTGTGCAATGGATATAAAGTCATTTACCATCACGGGGAGGGGGCTGAATAAATTGCAGACTCTTGGCTTTACAAGGCACAGCTGTGATGGGCCAGTATTACTTAAATATGCCTGATCAACACCTGTGCTAGAAAGCAATGCACCAGCTTAGCGTATGGGAAGGCAGATTTCCTTTTCAGACAGTGCTCAGATGTGCCCCCTAGTCTTCTGCTTTGGAGGGTCTCCATGCACTTCCCTCCTGAACAAGCTGCTGAGTTTCACCTGGAAAGGAATAGACATGAGGGTGAGGTCACGGCCCTCCCCAAGTTCCAAAATGTGGGTTATCTAGTGCCCCTGGTGGTGTGGAGGTCTCCTGTGTACTCCCTACTATGTACTACCTGTGGGCCAGCCCTAATTTAAAAAAAAACACAGTGGCTATGCAGGCTTCACTCTGATTAATTCAAAGAGCTGAACAGGAGGTGAAGATTTTCCCTCAGAAAAATTTTGATGACAAGTTTTTATTTACCATGATTTAGTTCAGTTTTGAAAATCCTTAGCCTTGAGACAGCCACTGCAAAACCTGGTCACCAGACTACCTCAGGGAGGGCTATCTGCAGTAGTGTAATATCTCGTCTGAATTAGGAGTGTATATGTTCGTGGGTGGGGGCATCCACCATGGTCTGAATTAGAGCTCAGTCAATATCAGAATTTCTGGCCTACCCGGAAAACATTTGTGGAGGACTCCTGTTTCATACTGAGAAAGTGGGATGATCTGTGAGTTATCTTAAGTGCCTATATACAAATGCAAGAAGCATGGGAAACAAGCAGGGAGAACTGGAAGTCCTGGCACAGTCAAGGAACTATGATGTGATTGGAATAACAGAGACTTGGTGGGATAACTCACATGACTGGAGCACTGTAATGGATGGATCTAAAGTGTTCAAGAAAGACAGGCAGGGCAGAAAAGGTGAGGGAGTTCCATTGTTCGTAAGAGAGCAGTATGACTGCTCAGAGCTCTGGTATGAAACTGCATCAAAACCTAAGAGTCTTTGGATTAAGTTTAGAAATGTGAGCAACAAAGGTGATGTTGTAGGGGAAGTCTGCTATAGACCACCAGACCAGGGGGATGAGGTGGACAAGGCTTTCTTCCAGCAACTAGCAGAACTTACTAGATCGCAGGCCCTGGTCCTCATGGGAGACTTTAATCACCCTGATATCGGCTGGGAGAGCAATACAGTGGTGCACAGACAATCCAGGAAGTTTTTGGAAAGTGTAGGGGACAATTTCCTCATACAAGTGTTGGAGGAACCAACTAAGGACAGAACTCTTCTTGACCTGCTGCTCACAAATGGGGAAGAATTAGTAGGGGAAACAAAAGTGGATGGGAACCTGGGAGGCAGTGACCATGATATGGTCGAGTTCAGGATCCTGACACAAGGAAGAAAGGAAAGCAGCATAATACAGACCCTGGACTTCAGAAAAGCAGACTTTGTCTCCTTCAGGGAACTGATGGGCAGGATCCCCTGAGAGAATAACATGAGGGGGAAAGGAGTCCAGGAGAGCTGGCTCTATTTTAAATAATCCTTATTGAGGTTGCAGGAAGAAACCATCCCAACATGTAGAAAAAATAGTAAATATGGCAGTTGACCAGCTTGGCTTAACAGTGAAATCCTTGCTGATCTTAAACACAAAAAAGAAGCTTACAAGAAGTGAAAGATTGGACAAACGACCAGGGAGGAGTATAAAAATATTGCTCAAGCATGCAGGAGTGAAATTAGGAAGGCCAAATCGCACTTGGAGTTGCAGCTAGGAAGAAATGTTAAGAGTAACAAGAAGGGTTTCTTCAGGTATGTTAGCAACAAGAAGAAAGTCAAGGAAAGTGTGGGCCCCTTACTGAATGAGGGAGGCAACCTAGTGAGAGAGGATGTGGAAAAGGCTCATGTACTCAATGCTTTTTTTGCCTCTGTCTTCACGAACAAGGTCAGCTCCCAGACTACTGCACTGGGCAGCACAGCATGGGGAGGAGATGACCAGCCCTCTGTGGAGAAAGAAATGGTTCAGGACTTTTTAGAAAAGCTGGATGAACACATATCCATGGGGCTGGATGCACTGCATCTGAGAGTGCTAAAGGAGTTGGCAGATGTGATTGCAGAGCCATTGTCCATTATCTTTGAAAACTCATGGCAATCGGGGGAGGTCCTGGATGACTGGAAAAAGTCTAATCTAGTGACCATTTTTAAAAAAGGGAAGGAAGAGGATCTGGGTAACAACAGGTCAGTCGGCCTCACCTCAGTCTCTGGAAAAATCATGGAGCAGGTCCTCAAGGAATAAATTCTGAAGCACTTAGAGGAGAGGAAAGTGATCAGGAACAGTCAGCATGGATTCACCAAGGGCAAGTCATGCCTGACTAACTTAATTGCCTTCTATGAGGAGATAACTGGGTCTGTGGATGAGGGGAAAGCATTGGATGTGACTTTATTGACTTTAGGAAAGCTTTTGATACGGTCTCCCACAGTATTCTTGCCTGCAAGTTAAAGAAGTATGGGTTGGATGAATGGATTATAATATAAGATGGATAGAAAGCTGCCTAGATCGTCGGGCTCAACAGGTAGTGATCAATGGCTCCATGTCTAGTTGGCAGCCAGTATCAAACGGAGTGCCTCAAGGATTGGTCCTGGGGCTGGTTTTGTTCAATATCTTCATTAATAATCTGGAGGATAGCATGGACTGCACTCTCAGCAAGTTTGCAGATGACACTAAACTGGGAAGAATTGTAGATACGCTGGAGGTAGGGATAGGATACAGAGGGGCCTAGACAAATTAGACAATTGGGCCAAAAGAAACCTGATGAGGTTCAACAAGGACAAGTGCAGAGTCCTTCACTTTGGACAGAAGAATCACATGCACTGCTACAGACTAGAGACCGAATGGCAGCAGTTCTGCAGAAAAGGATCTAGGGGTTGCAGTGGACGAGAAGTTGGATATGAGTCAACAGTGGCCTTTGTTGCCAAGAAGGTTAATATCATTTTGGGCTGTATAAGTAGAGGCATTGCCAGCAGATTGAGGGATGTGATCATTCCCCTCAGTTCGACATTGTTGAGGCCTCATCTGGAGTACTGTGTCTAGTTTTAGGCCCCACAGTACAAGAATGATGTGGAAAAAGTGGAAAGAGTCCAGCGGAGGGCAACAAAAATGATTAAGGGGCTGGAGCACATGACTTATGAAGAGAGGCTGAGGGAACTGGGACTGTTTAGTCTGCAAAAGAGAAGAATGAGGGGGGATTTGATAGCTGCTTTCAACTACCTGAAAAGAGGTTCCAAAGAGGATGGTTCTAGACTGTTCTTAGTGGTACCAGATGATAGAACAAGGAGTAATGGTCTCAAGCTGCAATGGGGGAGGTTTAGATTGGATATTAGGAAAATCTTTTTCACTAGGAGGGTGGTGAAGCACTGGAATGGGTTACCTAGAGAGGTGGTGGAATATCCTCTCTTAGAGGTTTTTAAAAGTCAGGCTTAACAAAGACCTGGCTGGGATGATTTAGTTGGGAATTGATCCTGCTTTGAGGAGCGGGGTGAATGATTCATATTTTTTGTGAACTGAAAAATGCAGGAAAAAAAATCAGTTTGGGAAATGGTGAAATGGTCTTTGGGTCAGTTGGACAATAACCTACAGCCTCGAGTCGTTACTTCATGCTTCGTGACTGGCAGGGCTAGCTCTAGGTTTTTTGCTGCCCCAAGCAAATAAATGTTTGGCTGCCCCCTGACCTAGCCCTGGGCTCTCCCCCCACATCCACACCCCTGCTACCCCAGCGCTGGGCTTCCCCCTTTCCCCTACCCAGTGCCCTCCCGCCATCCCCCTGCCACCCCAGCCCTGGGCTCTCCCCACAACCTGCACCCTCCTGGGTCACTGGTAATCACTCCCAGGGCAGGTCGTTCAGCAGGAATTTTGGATGTGCACAGAACACAGACAGGATTGGTTCCTATATGGTTACAGAACTGCAGTAAAGTGGAACAATTTTCAGCTTGTGTGATTGGAGAATATCTGGATGCATATTATAAGACTTTCCTACATAAATGAGGAAAAGTTGAGATGCCTTTATTATTCTTTTGTTCCACTCTGTCTTTCAATGGGGAATTTGCAATGCAATATCACTGTCCTTCTTTTAAATAAATTTTTTTAAAAAAGGGCTATGGCTGTTGAAAATAGCAATTCCAGTCCTAATAACCACTGGGAAGCATTTCTTGCTCAATTTTCTCCTACTTTTTCTACAGCAAATTACAGTGGATCAGTATATTGATTTGGGAGAAATGAAGTAACAGCTGCCCAAACTGAGCTTGAGCACTCCTGAATTTTGAAGTGTTCAGATCTGGAAGGCAGGTGCTAGATTTCCTTTCTGAATATTAGCCATATCTGGAAAGGAAAAGTCAATTTCTGTTTCCAAGACTCAGAAGTGGAAATCCTCCTACGTGCCTAGTAGTGCATCTAAAGCTGCCCAAGTCCAGAACCTTCCCTCCCTTACTTTTCATTTCAAATTGTAGTGGGATCCACGTACCTCCCTTGCTAGCCTTCAAATAGAGAGGGGCACTGTCCATTTAGTCCACCCAATACCTTCTTTGGGGACTGCAAGGTAAGGTCACTCCAGTATACCTAATCCAGTCTGGAGATGCCTTCTGAAGGTGATATCTGGGGCAAAGCAGCCTACTCTTTGGGCACACTTGTCCCCATTCACAGAACCACCCCTTTCGACTCACAGCAAGCTGCAACATGGATCAGCTACATCACTCCCTCCTCCTCCCTTTCCTGGTCATAGCTACCAAGGGATTGCTGGGAAATGTAGTTCTTTCCTTGATCCAGAGCTGGCTCTATAGGCAGGTAGCTAAGCAAGGAACTACAGCTCCCAGGGTCCCGTGGGTTCTCAGCTCCCATGCTGGATCTCCAGCTGGTCCTTGGCTCTGCGTCTGCAGAGTTGTGAGAGGGGAGGAAGTGAATAAAAAAAAAAAAGGATGGCCAAAATGCTGCCCCCTGGAAATGTGCCGCCCTAAGCACCTGCTTGTTTTGCTAGTGCATCGAGCTGGCCCTGGGGACTGGATTACATCTCCCATGATGCATCCCACTGGTCTGGAGATGTAATTCAGCTGAGAAGCCTGGTCCATAGAGAAGAATTATGACTGAAAGACCCAAGCTACAACTACCATGAGGCACCGTTAGACCTGAGGCAGATGGTGTGTCATATCAAAAGGCAAGTATTTTAAAGGTATTAAGACAACTAATGAAATTTTCAAAAGCATCTATGTGCCCGATTCACAGTAATTTCAATGGATTTTGAAAATACCATTAGTCACCTTTAAAAATCTGGCCCACCAGACATGAAACAAATAATTTCAGTTCAGTTCAACAAACCATTATATTTCAGTGCAGGTTAAATTTTACTGAATTAGTACTGAGTTAAACAATGGGCATTAGACACCTAATTACCTTAGCCCCTCTTTGAAATCCCAGACCACCCTAGCCCTCAAGAATGATATAATAGGCCCATTAAAAGGAATTCACGTGGTCTGAGGTAAGTCTAGTAGACAAAAATCATTCTGACCTCTGGAACTCACTGCCACCAGATATTAGTGAGTTAAAGAATGGAAATCCCTTAGGCTATATTGGAAAGTCCCAGACAAGGTATCTAGGAGAAGACTTTTCTGCCATGCACCATTTTCCTCAGGGTGTCCTTGAACTCCTTGTTACTCAGGCAATAGATGACTGGGTTGAGGAGGGGCGTCAGAACTGTGTAAATGACGGACACCAGCTTGTTGGAGTCAAAGGAACTTATGGCTCAAGGTCTGGCATACATGAAGAGAGAGGAGGCATAGAAGATGGTGACCACCAGCAAGTGGGAGGCACTTGTAGAAAAGGCCTTGTGACGCCCCTTGGCTGAGTGGATGCGCACAACCGTAGAGATGATGCAGATGTAAGAGGCCACAGTAACAGAGAGAGGCCTCAGGAGAATGAGCAGGGCCAGCAGAAAGTCCATAAGTGCTGCCAGTGACATGTCAGTGCAGGCCAGGTTGAGCAGTGGTGACACATCACAGAAGAAGTGGTTGATGATGTTAACCCCTCAGAAGGTCAGGCGCGAGATGAAGAGGACCTTCCACATGGAGATGAGAAAGCCACTCAGCCAGGACCCAGCCACCAGGCAGATGCAGAGAGTCTGGCTCATGATGGCTGAGTAGTGCAGCGGGTTGCAGATGGCCACATAGCGGTCACAGGACATTACGGCCAGGAGGACACACTCAGTGCAGGCCAAGGCCAGAAAGAAGTAGAGGTGGGCCATGCACCCAACAAAGGAGATGCCTTTCCTTTTTGTTACAAAGCTCAATAACATCTTGGGCACCGTGACTGAGACGTACCAGATCTCCAGGAAAGAGAGATTCCCCAGGAAGAGGTACATGGGCTTGTGGAGTGAGACGTTGGCCCAGATTAGCATGATGGTCACCATATTCTCTATCACAGTCAGTGCGTAGGCCAGAAGGAATACCAAGAAGAGCAGGAGCTGCAGCTCCAGGATGCCAGGGAAACGCACCAGAATGAACTTGGTCACATGACTTTGGTTGTCCCAGTGCATGCTGGAGGTCTTGGCACTGTTGTTATTCAATCTGGAGGAGAGACAGAGGTGTTGGAAATGTGACTGCATGTCAACACAGTATTGATGGCTTTGTCACAGGCACTGGGACATGAAAAGCCATACTAATAATTAGAGCTGGTCAGGATTGAATAATACTAACATTATTAATACAAAAAAAATGGACCAGGTTTACAAAGGTATTTAGGCACCTAAAGATATAGATTGGCATGTAGTGGCACACAGATTCACATCAAAAGTGACTGAATTAAGCACCTGAGGCCATATTTTTAAAGATATTTGGATACTTAAAGATGTAGATAGGTACCTAGTGGGATTTTCAAAATCATCTATGTGACTAGCACCACTTAATTTTGAATATCTTTTAAAATCTGGGCCTAGGTGCCTAACTCCCATGGAAATCAATTGGAACTAGACACATAGTTGCTTTTAAAAATCCCAGTGAGTGCTTATTTTTATTTTTAGGTACTTAAACACCTTCGAAAAATATAGTGCAAGGTAAATTGACTGGCCTTTTATTCTATACTGAAATTGTCCATGAATAATTGTCAGCATGTTTCCTTTGTTCGTGACATTTCTCCACAAGATTACTTTTAAGTGAGATGATTCTCAAATTTTTTTTAATAAATGAAACCTGGATTTTTGGAAAATGAAAATAAAAATTAAGACAAATGTCGAGAACCATGTTGATTAAAATAGAGCACAAATATTTTCAGAGACACATGAAAAATGGCTCCATGTCAAACCTAGGAAATGAACATAACGTTGATTATGTCTGAGCATTTTTTGACCAGCTCTAAAAATAATTTGACCAGCTAGGCAATTAGGATACCAATACCAAATTAAATGACTGATTTGAGCATCTAAGTTCCCAAGCATCTCAACCAGGGATGATGATGATGATGATGA
The DNA here is from genome assembly GCF_025201925.1 of Gopherus flavomarginatus. Lineage (NCBI taxonomy): Eukaryota > Metazoa > Chordata > Testudines > Testudinidae > Gopherus > Gopherus flavomarginatus. The sequence goes on along the minus strand of NC_066627.1, from coordinate 14,582,939 downwards.
TGATTAATTATTCATTATTATTATTGTAATTTAGTAGCACTTAGAGGCCACTAACAAAAATAAGGACCTTGTTGTTCTGGTCCTGCACAGACATATAGCAAGAGACTGTCTCCTCCCCTAAAATCCTCCCATCTATATAGGTGGGAAGGAAAAAGAGACTTGAACAAAGTCATAGAGCTGATCAGTGTCGCAGGTAGGAAAAGAACCTACATTTCTTGGCTCCCATAGAAAATAGCAGGGTCCCACTTATATCATCCTTTGTGGAGAGGGGATGATGGCAGCTAAGGTGTCTCCTGAATACATACCCCAGCAGCTGGAGTGGGCTAGCCACTTTTCCCTTTTTGCCACATACAGACATTCGTGGTGGGGCACAGACCCCACGAATCAGGACTTGGAGCTAACATGCCATTGACCAGCACAGGTGTTCCTTCCCACTCAAACCTATTGTTTTTGGCTACTGCAGGTTAGAATAAATGACCATAATGGCTCAAAATCTCTGGATGACATTTTGGTCCTATTGCAGCCAACTGCAGAAATTCCCATGTCTTGAACAGAGCCAGGATTTAACACTATGAATCTATCACTGAGAATGTCAACACTACAATTTAAAAAATCAAGAGGCACCAAGTCTCAGACTCACAGGACTAAGGCTGCAGAAGTGGGCTCTGAGATCTCAGACCCCAGATTCCAACCTGAGCCCGAACATCTACATTTTAATTGTATGGTGCCCCCAGCCCAAGCCCCATAAGACCTGACCCAGATCAGCCACAGCTCTTTCATTGCAGTGTAAACATACCCATCCAGATGCAGAGGAAAAAGCAAAAGCACAAAAGCAAGAAAACAAGAAAGAAAGAAATTGTGAAAGGAAGAAAGAGGAAAATAAGGCATAAAATAAAAGAAAGAGAAAAATACATTTTGAAATGGTGAATGAGGAAAAAAAGCAATATGGTGAGAAAGAAAGAAAGAAAGAAAGAAAGAAAGAAAGAAAGAAAGAAAAAAAGAAAGAAAGAAAGAAAGACTCCCTAATGGCTGTATTGCAAACAAATGCTACCTACTTGAGAATAGGAAGTGAAGAGAGATGATACCCCAAAATACCTGTTTGTTCCCCAATGTTTGGTCCAAATAATTGATCAGGACAAAAAAAAATGAGGGAGAAAAATATCCTTTGCAGAGAAAACAAACAGAGACCTGGAGTTGGGTTGGGCTAGGGAAGTGGAATTCCCCCTCAGTGCTGCATAGACAAGATTGGGCAAGCTCTTCTTATAGACTGATTTAAGCTGTGCAGGGTCAACTTCTTCCCATCTTCCAGTGGCCCTGGAGGCCTAATTCATGGCCCAGTTGATGACAATTACAAAACTCCCATTAACTTCAACGGGGCCAGGATTCCACCCCGCGAGCCTTCGCTTCTGGTGCTAACAAGTTTCCAAAGACAGTTTCCAAAGACACCTGCTAACAAGTTTCCAAAGCTTCTGCTGGGGGTTGCTCCTCTATGGATCCACTTCAGATCCTCTCCACAGTAATGGTAATTGGCCCTATCTGTGTCACCTTAACCGCTTTCATGCTGGTGTTGCGTAAACAACCCGTCACAGGCTGAACCAAATGCAAAGTGTGGGCCATAAATGATGGTTTGGAATATTGATGACTCCCATGAACTAGGATGTCATAAACAGATAAGTAAGAGTTAATAGCACAGAAGTACTTTATATCTCAGTAGTATAAGGGCCCTACCATCAATCAAACCCTAACCCCGCCCCTAACCCCGCCCCTTGACCCCTCTAGTCCCTCCCACCTGTCACCGGAAGTCCCATCCTATGGGGGTATTACTTCCGGGGTCAAGATGGCCACATGACCGGAAGCAAAGTGGGTCATGTGACCCCTCTAAGAACTCCTCCCACCATCCTCTACCAATCAGGAGGGGTTTCCTCCAGAAAGGACCACCCCAAGAGGAGATTTGACCAATCAGGGCAACTTCCGGGGGCGGGTGACCTATCTAGAAGTGGGTCATGTGACCCCTCTAAGAACTCCTCCCACCACCCTCTACCAATCAGGAGGGGTTTCCTCCAGAAAGGACCACCCCAAGAGGAGATTTGACCAATCAGGGCAACTTCCGGGGGCGGGTGACCTATCTAGAAGTGGGTCATGTGACCCCTCTAAGAACTCCTCCCACCACCCTCTACCAATCAGGAGGGGTTTCCTCCCGAACGGACCACCCCCGAGAGGAGATTTGACCAATCAGGGTGACTTCCGGGGGTGGGTGACCCCGTCTAGAAGAGGGTCATGTGACCCCTCTAAGAACTCCTCCCACCACCCTCTACCAATCAGGACGGGTTTCCTCCCGAAAGGACCACCCCGAGAGGAGATTTTGACCAACCGGGGTGACCCCTCTAAGAACTCCTCCCAAGGCCCTCCACCAACCCGAGTGCAGCACCAATACCCCATAAGTACCAGCGCCGAACAGAGGAGGCCATTTTTCTTACCAAGGACACGTGTTTTAGAAAGCGTGGAAAGGCTGCTCAGAGGAAAACATGGACTCCTTTACCACCCCCGTTAGAACTTCGAACTTTGTTTTGGACCCAAGCACCATACTTATGTGGCGCAGGACCTACACCAGCGACAGTTCTGAGGAGGAGGGAATGACCGAGAGGAGCCCTTTGGCCGACCAGTTGATGGATACGTCGGAAACCGACCAGAAACCCCTCGTGAGGCGCCCTGAGGAGCCTGATGACCTCTCTTTGTCCACCCCCTCAGATCGCCACTTGGGAGAGTCACCGGTGGACAAGGCAAATGGAAAAGATGGCGCTCAGGTAAATGAACGATTAAGAAATGGCGGTAGAGGAGGGGGTGGGTAATGAAGCTAGGAACCGGGGGTTTGCGTAAATTAAAAAAAAACCCCAGCAGCTGGGGTACTTACTCTGTTTCTTTTTCTGAAAATCTTTCAGGAGCTCGACGATGCCTTTCTAGAGGCCTTTAAGAACTTGCGCGTCAGCTGTTTTTACTGCTATCCAAGAGACAGATCTGAAACCGAAAATCACAAAATGGAAGAATGAAACAGCTCAGACTCCCTTATGGTAGCAGTTATGGCGTCCATTTTACAGGCGGCTGTAAAAGATCATGTTAAACCAGGCAATTAATAAAATGTATTTAAATGTGTCAATATGAGCGTGTCCCCTTTCATACTTGTGGTAGTAAAAGACGGTACCAGTAACAGTCATGTCTACACCGACAGCTCTGTTAAAGAAAATATATTACAATCCCAGGGAAGTTGGGAGCTTTGGCGGGGTGAACTCTCTTTTTCAAGTGGCCAGAAAGCATAGTAAAACTTTAAATAGAAGACAGGTAACAGCTTGGCTTTCAGACCAGGATGCATACACTTTACACAAACCAGCTCGAATACATTTTAAAAGAAACAAGACTATTGTTTCAGATGTGGATGCACAGTGGCAGGCAGATTTGGTGGATATGCATCAGTTCTCCAAACACAACAGTGGCTTTAAGTACATCTTAACAGTGATAGACATTTTATCCAAATATGCCTGGGCCTTATGCCTAAAAGACAAGACAAGTGGTGAGGTATCCAAGGCCTTTAAAGCTATTTTCAGCGAAGGTCGCGTGCCTCAAAAATTACAAACCGATCGGGGGAAAGAATTTTTAAACAAACCTTTAAGTGGACTGTTAAAGCAGCATGGGGTTCACCATTTTCTTACTAATAATGAAGTCAAAGCAGGGGTTGTGGAGCGATTTAACAGAACTTTAAAAACTAGGATGTGGAGATATTTTACAGCCCATAACACCTTTCGCTACATTGACGTCTTACCTGACTTTATAAAGAGTTATAACCAGAGCTTTCACAGGACTATACGTACCAGACCCATAGATGTTAACCCTTCAAATTCTCTGAAGGTGTGGAAAACGGTTTATGGAGACAGTTTTAAAATAAAACAGGTTGTTCCCCCTTTTAGAAAAGGCGATCACGTGAGACTATCTAAAACCAAAGGCGCTTTTGAAAAAGGTTATGAACAGACGTTTACCGATGAGATATTCATAGTGGATGAAGCCTTAACCAGGGGCCGAAGACCTGTATACCGATTAAAAGATTACGAAGGTGAGGCAGTTACTGGATCTTTTTACCCTGAAGAGTTACAAAAAGTAAACCCCAAACGAGACAGGATTTACAGGATTGAAAAAATTCTAGCGGAGAAAGGAAAAGGGAGAAAAAAACACTTACTGGTAAAATGGTTGGGTTGGCCTGATAAGTTTAACAGCTGGGTGGAAGCTTCTCAACTCTGTGACATTTAGACACAAAACAAAGAGAAAAAAAAAAACAAAAAACCAATTCCTCCTGCAAAGACAGATAGAAGAAAAAATAATAATGAGCGACGGCGGGTTTTACATCACTTTGCCCAGCAATGCCAGCTCTGCAGTTTTTCCCCAAAACACCATCTCGAACTTTACAATACGGCTAATTAAGCCCTTGGATCTCCCGGGTGCCTGGGAGGTGGGGTTAGTGGAAATACAATACCCACACAGCTGGAACACTATCAATGAAGACACCCCTTTTGAAATTACCTTTGAAGATATGAAGTGGAATTTCATCCTACGACGAGGTTATTACTCGACCATACCTGAATTACTGGAGCATATGAACAGCACCATGGCTCGTCACCAAGGACCGCCTGAGATGGTCATGAACTACGACCCTGTAGGTAGAAAAGTGAGACTTAAATCTACCAATTTTAACTACGGGTTTTCTACTGGCGGGGAACTAGCTAACATTTTGGGTTTGGGCCCAAAACGCAACGTCCAAAAATTTCCCTTCTCAGCAGACATTACAGGGGGTTTTAACTCCTTGTATCTGTACACGGATATTGTAGAACACCAGTTTGTGGGGGACTTTTCTGTTCCCCTGTTACGCTGCGTCCCTGTCCAAGGAAGGAACAATGAGTTTGTTACCATCACCTATGATAAACCTCATTACGTTCCTGTTAGTAAACACCACATCGACACCATTACCATTGAAATAAAGACAGATCAGAACAGACATGTCTCATTTCGCTTCGGCAAGGTGATCATCAAGCTGCATTTGCGACCGCGGAGAGAGCGAGGTTTCTAAAAAGCAAAAAAAAAAAAACACTATTATGGCGATCCTAAAAAATTATGGCGACCCCACCATCTACAGGAACTATTACAAAGCCCAGGCTGGATACGCCCTTCCTGGATATCATGGGGCCCCCGTGATGTACGGGGCTGGTGTGGGTGGAATATTTCGTAGCCTCTTTCGAAAAGCTGTACCGCTTTTGAGGAGGGGGCTAGAGATTATTAAGCCCCACGTAAAAACCGCCGCTCAAAACATAGCTAAAGATGTGGTAGGTCATGTCTCCCGTGCTGTTCTGGAGAAGGTGGGGAATACAGCTTCACAGGAAGGATCGGGGCTGATGTACATTAAAAGGAGGAAGAAAAGAAAGAGAAATACGTCATACCCGCGACGCACAGGTCCCCCAAAACCTTTTAAAAGAAGGGCTTTGACACGCAGAGCCGGCCATAAACGAAAGTCCAAGAAGCAGCCTGGGCAAAAGAGGAGACGCGCTCTGCTTGGTAAAAGAGACATATTTTAATCAATATGGCTTTTGTTCACTGCGGGTCTGAAGAGTGCACCAAATCCGAACTAGACTTGTTTCAAATAGCCCCTACGCAGACCAGCATCGAGAAAAGCATTTACATCGAGGTGCCACCTCTATCGGCCGTTACGGAGTCTGCCCCCATTGACTTTTTTATAGCAGGGAATGGCATAGATTATATGGATTTAAACAACACGCTGCTTTACCTGTGTTGCAAGATTGTAAAAGGAGACGGAACTGAACTTGCTGCGGACGCTGAAGTGGGCCTGGTGAATTACCCCGTGGCCTCTATTTTCAGTCAGTTGGATGTTACGCTGGGAGACCGCCTTGTAAGCCAAAGCAACAACTGTTACCCTTACAGGGCCTTTATAGAATCAGTGCTCAATTACAGCGATGACACCCTCGCCACGCAATTTTCTGCCGGCCTGTTTTACAAAGACACTGCTGGACAACATGAAAAAACAGAGTTGGATGGAGAGAATCTAGGGTTTGTGAAGCGTGCAAAGCTGACAGCCCAGAGCAGAACGGTAGAGCTGCTGGGCCATCTACACAGTGACCTGTTTTTTCAAGAAAAACTTTTGTTAAACGGAGTGGATGTGAAAATTAAACTGACACGCAGTAAAGACGCCTTCTGTTTAATGGGCAGTGCGGCTGAAGGCTTTAAACTGCGCATTGTATCAGCGTCCCTTTTTGTGAAGAAAGTACGGGTGGCCCCGGGTGTCCGTTTGGGGCATGCAGAGGCCCTGCTTGCCGCTAATGCTAAATACCCCGTGGACCGTGTGGGAATGAAAGTGTTTAGCATCCCTGCAGGCAGCAGGGTCAGTAACCAGGAAAACCTGTTCTTGGGACAGTTACCCAAAATGCTTGTCCTAGGATTTGTGGATAACGATGCCTTTAGCGGCAGTTACACTAAAAATCCCTTTCATTTTAAACATTACGATATTAATTTTGTGGCCCTGTATGTGGATGGTGAACAGGTACCGACCAAGCCTCTGCAACCGGACTTCGAGGCAGGACGCTGCGTGAGAGAATACATGAATCTGGTACAGACAGCTGGTAAACACATGAAAGATCGTTCTCTGTTAATCGACCGTGAGGAGTTTGCACAGGGTTACACCTTGTTTGCCTTTGACCTGTCTCCCGACCAGGAATGCGCAGATCACTATTCCCTGATTAAAACTGGGAACCTGAGAGCAGAAATACGGTTTGGAAAGGCTTTAACGGTTACCGTCAATATGATTGTGTATGGAGTTTTTGACAATGTCATAGAAATAAATCAGAGAAGAAACGTTCTGTTTGACTACATGTGAACATGGACACCGTGCAGCTCTCACGTGTCTTATCAACGGATCCTTACACAAAAAAGAATTTTTTAGATGTGTTCCCTTGTGATTGGCTCCCTGGAAGCAAGCTGTCTCAGAGGCCCGTAGGTTTGGTGGTGAACACGCATCCACACAACCAACCGGGTGAACACTGGCTCGCCCTGTATCTGGCGGAGCATAACCGTGGAGAGTTTTTTGACTCATATGGGCAACCCCCGAACAGCGTGTTGTTTCCTAAAAGCATTATGAAATTTTTAAACAAAAATGCCACAGACATGGTGTTTCATAATAGACAATTACAAGACCCCCGCTCCGTCGCCTGTGGCTATCACTGCGTGTTTTTTTTACATCATCGTAGCAAGGGTTTATCTTTTGACCGGATTTTAAAATTGTATTCTGACGACTTAGTGCAAAATGACCGGATGGTGATAAATTTTGTAAAAAATAAATTTAAATTTTTGGGCATGCCTAGCCTTGCTCAAAACATGTTTCAACAAGCCCAGACATGTGTATCTTGTAATGATTTTTATAGCCATGTTACCCAATAAAGCACCCCAGGTTAGGGGTTTAAAGAAATTGATGTTTGTCTGTTTTTTTAAATGACCAATTGAAAAATTACACAGATTTTTTTAAAAAAAAATCTAGAAATGTTTTATTTAAAGCAAAACATTACAAGTTTTAAAATTTTTAGAATGTGAAAAACGTTACACACTGAGCCATTGGGCTCTTTTAGCCAATCTTTTTTTTTTTTTTTATAGGGCAAAAAAGGGGTCACGGATTCCTGATCCACCCCGGTGTCAGCAGTCGAGGCCTTGAGGCGTTCCAAAAGGTCTCTGTTGGCTGCATTGCCCATGACAGAAGATGGTACGTTCAGTTCCGCCATGGCATTCATAAACACATCCCATCCTTTAGGTACACGTTTGCTAGGTACAGAGCGAGTTTGGGTGACAGCCCTGACTAAGTCAAGCATGTTAGAACCATTAACCACAGAGCCTTTGTACACAAAAGACCCTTTATCATTCCATGAAGAGAGATTTTTATCCTGCCCCAGTTTATTTAGCAATACTATTGCATTTTTTTTATAACGCTTATTCACATTATCCAGCACCTCCTGAGCAATAGAGTCTGAGTTCTTTGGTGTTTCTGGGGGTTTGGCAGTTACGCTTTGTTCCTGTTCCGGTAGAAACAGACTTATTTTCCCTTTATCCGCATCACTTTGCCTCACGTACGTTAGGTACCTTTGAAGCACGGCGCTGTAAAGTTTAGCCTTTTCGTATTCGGCCAGGTCAGTTCTTTGAAGAACAGACTTCATTTCAGCGTCCAGTAAGCGAGTTGCTGTTGTTCTGATATTTTCCTCTGCTGGAGGGGGAGCCCTTAATTGCTCCAACTGGTGGCTGGGCACCAGGTACATTTTTTCTGCATACTCCATTATCGATTAGTTAAAAGCCCTGTTATCAGAGGGATAGCAAAACTTAACAGAGGCCCAATAAACCCCCCAGACTGCTTTACCAGATGCTTTTTTCTTTTAAGTGAAACGCTCTTATTACACAAAGTTTTTATAAGCGTGCGTTTCTTTTTCAACACACGCACTTGATTTTGTGTTAAAGGTATGTTTCCTTTTAAGGTATTGAGTGCTATTTCTGAGATGGCCACTACTAGATCGTCAGAGGCCGAACACAGAATAGCCTTCCTTTGCTGCGGGGACGATTTGCTAAGTAATTTTAAAAGGCCCAGGTTTCTCTTCACGCAGCTAGACATGTTTTCAGTCAGCAGTCCCAGCTGTTAAAAAGGGACCTGCCGATAAGTCATTTCTTTTTATATCCAGCTGTTTTTTTTAAAGTATAAACCACTGGCCAGTCTGGAGGGAAAAGACCGGTTCTTAGTCTATAAGCTTCCGGTGTGGAAGCATTTAAATCCACCACCAGGTAGCCATAAGGTCTTTTGGTAGCATCCTCAAAAGCTTCTAGAAAGAATTGAGCTTTGCCAGGGTACATTTGCCGAGCGAGCGTAGCGATTTGTAATTTATCCCTGGGGTTTTTGAACAGAACCATGTACTTTGTGTTTAGGTTAATTGTGCGACTCTTTTTTCCCTGACAAAATACGTTCTGAACTATATACATAATGCTCAGGTTTCTGTGATGCACGTACTTGGTAAAAGCTTTCTCGATTTCATTGCTTTCACAAGCAGAGTTCATCAGATCGTCTATGATAACCATATTTACTTTATTAGTAGGAAACAAACTGTCATCATCCAAAGCATCAGGCAACCCCTCCATAAAATTGATAAAGGGATATTTACAGAGCAGTTCTTTATACAGAGGTTGCCAACAACTATAACACCACACGATATTCTCAGGCATAACAGATAGTGTTTGTTTGGCATTATTCAACACATTTTTTATAAAGTAACTTTTTCCGCAGTTGCTAGGCCCCGCAAGAATTGCGGAAAAGGGGTGTTTCCACCTCGTATCCATTTTTTTTCAAAAGCCGTAGGGCAGGGTTTTAAAACCTTTTCCTAGGACCCTCTTGTTATAAACCACTTTTTGTGTTTTTTTAAGGGTTTTTGTTTCTATTTGCCACTGGTTTTTGTTTCTTACGATAGAGGGCTGCTGCACCTCTATCTTTTTTGAGGTGTTTTCGTTATCTCGCAGGCCCGTGCAGTAGTCCAGGACTAGATCTTTTAAACTTTCAAAGTTGATTTTTTCACAGTTTGCTACGTTTAGGGTAATACCTTTGACTTTTATACAGGCCTTTCCTCCAGACAACTTATACCCATACGTTTTTGGGCCTGCCGACACAAACTCGGTGATGTGTTGATCTAGCGGGAGCTCACTTGTGAGCTCCCCTAAATAATCCCCCAGAGGGGGATTCCAGGCACCCTCCCTTTTCACAAATATCACCGAGTCAGTGTCGTGGTACAGGCACCGCTCTTGCAAACCGTCTAGCAGACTGTATAATTCTAAGCGGGCATAAGCGGTGGTGAAACAGGCTATGACAACATTGGTATTGCCAGAGACAGAGTACCGTTCTTTTGCGTGCTTCCAAGACACACACGCTGTTTCATCATCGATAAACTCGCAGGATGAAACCTTGTAATTGGGGGAAAATAGGTACTGCAAGAGTTCGTCAGGGTCTCTCACGATGCTGGTGTTGGGTAGGTTGGTTCTTTGGCCGAATTTACCCCACAGAGAATTTAAAAACAGTTTAGCGATTTGGCGTTTAGCAGGGTTTGATCTGATCTCATGTTGGCGTAAACGAACGCCTTCTTTCTGGTAGAAATCGCTAATGTACTTATTTTGTTTTTCCTCGTTGGTGCACCAACTGGGATACCCTGAAGCCTCTTGTTTCTGGCGGAGGTGTAATTTTATGTACTCTGAAAAGAGTTTATTAGATTTTTCATTAAAATGCCAGATTTCATAGATTTCAGCCACCACGTACCCCTTCGCTATAGCCGCGTTCAATTCCACCGTGCACCAAGTCCCCAGGATGGCCCGCTCCTCGTCAGTATGGGTGCATATCTCCCGCTGCTCGGTTTCCGCACAGGTTTGGCATAGCGGGAACATAAGCTTGCCACCCACTCTGACGGGTAACAATGGAAAAAAGAGACCTCGTGGGGGGTAAACTTTAACTTTTGCAATTCCAAAATAATTTGCCAGGGGTCCAAATTTGTCATAAAGTATATCGGGGTGTCCGATAGGGTATTCTTTGGTTTTGTTTACGAAAGGGTACAGGCTGGTAAAATCATAATAGTGGATTTCTTCCCCGGGGTTAGGCTTGTAATACAGGCAGATAGCGTTTGTTCTCCCCCCAAAAAGAGCATCTCTAGGCACAAGAGGCTGGGGTAACTGGGCTCGGTTTAAAAAGTCTGCCAACTCCCTGTCTGTTTCTTTCATCACCTCCCACTCGTGCTCCCAAAGAGTCCTCACTACAAAACCAAGTCGTTTCAGATAGTCAGCCTTGAGCTGCGTCTTGTAATAAAGAAACCCAAAAGATGTCCCCGTCATAGGATTTTGTGCTTTTTCACAATAACAGGTGACACAGCCGTGGAAAAAACATCCATTAAACTCAAAGGCTGTGCGTACCCCATCAACATCGGCATAACCGTCTAAAAAGTAGGGTCCTACCTGTAGTTCCCCACCCTGTAAAGCATGCCGTATTTGTATATTTTCTTTGTAAGAGATATACAACAGCCACTGAATAGATGGAGTTGAATATCTTTTTTTCTGCCTGTGATAGTTGTCTGGAGGCAGAAGAGCTACTGTGTTAGGCTCCAAAAACATAAACCTGTACATAGCCATGCAAACAGATGCCAGTGTTATGTACTGGAATGGATCTATGCACAGTTTTACTTCGGTGAATTTACCAGGTTCTTTCTCTACTACATCTCCCTTCTCCGTCATTTTCATAATCTCTTTTCTGTATAGAATACAAGCCTGTCTCAAAATTTTGACATCCTGCTGACAGTAATACGCGAGCTCTTTCTGCAAGTCAAACACCTCAGAACTGTGGTCCTGATACCAGTCGAGAAACTCTGTTTTCTCCCTGGGCATCATGCTTTCTACACCATAGTGTGCCACACTGGGCATAGGTCCCACATAATTTTGATTTTTTACAGTGTTAAAAAAATGTGGAAAATAACCTTTGCATCCTTCAAATCCCAATGCCTGCGGTAGCTTGCTAAGCTTCATGGGCAAGAAGTTTAAAGAGTCTATAAAACGAATCCCCAGGGCCTTCACTTCCACACACATTAGTTTACTACCCTGAGTGATCAGTTCTATGCACATCTTTTCCTTCAGTAACTGCCTAACGATGAAGTACGCATCATAACCTTTGGAATTGTGCGCTAGGAACGTATAGTCGCGAAACTCTTTGCCGATAAAGGTCTTAACAAAGACAGACAGACACTCATCGCCCTTAAATTCCCAGGATTTTTCTGGATTTAAGGACATAGCAAAAATGTAATTGGGAGTGTGCAACCCAGTCTCCTGCATGCATTCAAAATCATAAAAAATATACTTTTCTGAGGATTCAGGCTTTCTAAGGCTATCCATAAAACAAAAGTGACTGTCTACATCACCAACAATCAAACCCTGACACTGCTTACATCGCCTCCCTTTACACTTATGCCGCTTGTTCACGTAAGACTGACACTTATCACACAAAGTTTTAGACAGGCATTCAACTTGGTTTTTTGATGCACAGTTGATATGTCTGTCTAAACATTCTTTGGATCGACAATACAGTCTACAGCTAGGACACCGCAGCTGCACGCCCACGCTGTCTGAGCACGTTACACTCAAGCAGAGGCGGCAACGATACCTACAAGAGTGGTCGTGGCTGTACACCGTGTGGCAAAACTCACAATAATTTTTCGCTCCAAACAACTTTTTCACATCCAGAACTCCATAGTAATGCTCATCGTGCAACAGGATGAAATAAGTCTTGGGGTACGTGAGGCCTCCTGTTTTAAAAAAGCCCCAGCCACCTTTTTCCGTATACAGCACCACGTGTATGTTCACTCCTAAATGCTGTTCAAACTTTGCTACGTCACTGACCAGAATCTTTTTTTGATCTGACCACCCCAGTTTCTCATGCAACTTTCTCGCCTCCGCTAACAATTCCGTGTCCGTAGGTTTACGATCGGACATGACGGCCAAAAGGCCACCCGCAAAACACAGATTGGTACCGGTGTAAGTCAGGTCTACCAAACACTGTCTTTTTTTATGAATAATTTGACTACTAAGGATAGAATTTAAAACTCTACGAGCACCCCCACCCCTGTTTTTTACAACTGTCACAACAAGGCGCAATGTCCCATCGAGATGCAACTCTCTATTGCTCTGTAGCAGCTTTGAGGTCTGATTTAAGAAATCCTCAGCAGATAGCTCATCCCTAGTTCTTCTGACTGAAAACAAAGGGTTAGCTAAATTACGGCTCTCTAAACGTAACTGAACGTAATCATCAGGGCCTACCCTACCATTAACATCATCGAGTACCAACTGTATTCCCTGGTGTATGGCTTCAACAACCCGCTGAGCTGAATTTACTTGCTCAAGATTGACAAAACGAAATTCCTCACAATATACCGACCCCCCAAATCTAGGTAATTCACGTTGCCAACTTCTCACTCTTTCCATATACACCTCTGCATTTTCGGGGTTACTTGGGGGTTCCTCTATGGGATCATTAGCGGGATCTTCTACATCAGATGCTATTTGGGAGTCAAACTCTGAGAAGCCTCCATGAGGGTCATTGGAAGTAGAATGGGGCCTGTCTAGAGAGCCCTCTGGGGAATTTGCTAAACCAGAGTCTGATTCCATCTCCCCATTTTCAGAGAAGCCAGTCTGAGAGCCTCCAGTAGGAGGCATCTCTCTTTGTTTTTTTTTCCTCATTACCTCTTTAGCCCTTTTTAAGATTTTTACAGCCACCCTGGCCTGAAACTTTTTGGCAGCCATTCGTTTATCCCTCAAGCGCTGTCCCCCCTTTTGTTTACACATAAGCTGATGTGTACTCTGGAGGGTGCCCCTTTTACCCAGGCCCCTTTCCACGACTAGTCATGCCTGCTCAGAGACACCCTTTTCAGCCCTCTTGTCTTTTAACATTGCTCTGAACAAAGCATCATATTTTTCCCAAGTCTTTCTAGAAGGCCGTTCTTTTAGACTCCCCGAGGATACAGCATCCATCACTTTTCTGATGGAAGCATCAAACTCTTCCCAAACACTAGAACTTGGGGGAGCTGTGGCGAGCTTATGGTTTTGGGAGAATGTTTTGTCAGTGCTCGGTGTTTTATTCACAACCCCTAGAGCGCATGCTCCGGGTTTGTGAACGTGGGCATTTTCTTTCACAGTTTTCTCAGGGCTTGCTGTGGCGGTGGCCGCTGAGGAACTGGAATTGTGTGTGTGTGGTTGCAACACCTTGGCATCGCAGAAGCTTCTAGACCGTGGTTTTTTATACGGAGCCCATACACCACATGCTCCAGGTTTGCGCACCTTCAGAACCCCTAGAGTGCGTGCTCTGGGTTTGTGAACGTGGGCATTTTCACTCACAGTTTTCTCAGGGCTTGATGTGGCTGTAGCCGCTGAGCAACAGGAGTTGTGTTTGTGTGGTTGCTTTTTACCAGAGTCTTTTGTTTTGTCCTTGGGTTTCACGTATATGAGGTCTGGGCTCCCCGGATGCTTCATCTGCACTTCAGTGCTGTTTTGCGTTGTTAAAGGTCTCAAAGCAGATTTTTGGTTCTTTGGTAGTTCTTCTGGAGGAGGTGTGCTTGTAGCGCTGACTACAGCATTTTCAGAAAGGTTGCCCATGCCTATGAGGGGAAAGAAACCATAACAACAGTTTACAAAAACTGAATTTTACCATCTCTCTCTCACCCACACCTGTGTATTTACTTAAAATACAAAACCTCATAGAACAACTATACCAATAAGCAAAATATATTTACTGGGCTTCATCTGTCCATCAGTCACTGATGCTGGTAAATTTTCCTTTTCAGTTGTCTCCTCTCTTTTTCTTTTGAGTTTCTTTGGTGGTTCTGGAGGAGGTGTCCTTGTAGCGCTGACTACAGTATTTTCAGAAAGGTTGCCCATGCCTATGAGGGGAAAAAAACACAACAGTTTACAAAAACTGAATTTTACCATCTCTCTCTCTCTCACCCACACCTGTGTATTTACTTAAAATACAAAACCTCATAGAACAACTAAACCAATAAGCAAAATATATTTACTGGGCTTCATCTGTCCATCAGTCACTGATGCTGGTAAATTTTCCTTTTCAGCTTTCTCCTCTCTTTTTCTTTTGAGTTTGTTTTCCCTCTGGTCATGTTTTGACAGTACTGTGGAGCAAACACATAAAGCCATCTTGTAAAACTTAAATTATATATATTCATTCAGCAGGGTGTTTTTCTATTTAAAAAATCATAGCTTTACAACAAAATAATCCATTTCTGGCCCTACAATAAACATCTTATTTCGCAAAATAAAAACCAAAAACTGCTTTTTAAAAAATCCATTATGCACAGTAAAAACCAAAATACTTTTTAAAAAAAACCTATGCCTTCACAAATCCCCCTTGCCTCCCCCCCCCATCCCAGCTTTATAACACACACAAACCAAATCATGCTTGCAGCCACACACACTTTTCAAAAACCCACATGCATTTTAAAAACCAGTTGCAGCCTGCCCCCCCCCCCCTCTGCATTTAAAAGCCCATGTGTTTGGGCCTTTCCCCCTCAAAGCCCATTTTTAAACACACACCATTATGTACAGTAACAAAAAAAACCTGTTTAAAACAAACCAAATACTTTTTTAAAAAAACCTATGCCTTCACATATCCCCCTTGCCTCCCCCCCCCATCCCAGCTTTATAACACACACACACACCAAATCATGCTTGCAGCCACACACACTTTTCAAAAGCCCACATGCATTTTAAAAACCAGTTGCAGCCCCCCCTCCCCCCTGCATTTAAAAGCCCATGTGTTTGGGCCTTTCCCCCTCAAAGCCCATTTTTAAACACACACCATTATGTACAGTAACAAAAAAAACCTGTTTAAAACAAACCAAATACTTTTTTAAAAAAACCTATGCCTTCACATATCCCCCTTGCCTCCCCCCCCCATCCCAGCTTTATAACACACACACACACCAAATCATGCTTGCAGCCACACACACTTTTCAAAAGCCCACATGCATTTTAAAAACCAGTTGCAGCCCCCCCTCCCCCCTGCATTTAAAAGCCCATGTGTTTGGGCCTTTCCCCCTCAAAGCCCATTTTTAAACACACACCACATTATGTACAGTAACAAAAAAACCTGTTTAAAACAAACCAAATACTTTTTAAAAAAACCTATGCCTTCACAAATCCCCCCCCCCCATCCCAAATCAAGCTTGCAGCCACACACATTTCTCAAAAACCCACATGCATTTTAAAAACCAGTTGCAGCCCCCCCACCCCTCTGCATTTAAAAGCCCATGTGTTTGGGCCTTTTCCCCTCAAAGCCCATTTTTAAACACACACCATTATGTACAGTAACAAAAAAACCTGGTTAAAACAAACCAAATACTTTTTTTAAAAAACCTATGCCTTCACAAATCCCCCCCCCCAATCCCAAATCAAGCTTGCAGCCACACACTTTTCAAAAGCCCACATGCATTTTAAAAACCAGTTGCAGCCTGCCCCCCCCCCCTGCATTTAAAAGCCCATGTGTTTGGGCCTTTCCCCCTCAAAGCCCATTTTTAAACACACACCACATTATGTACAGTAACAAAAAACCTGTTTAAAACAAACCAAATACTTATGTAAAAAACCTATGCCTTCACAAATCCACCCCCCCCCATCCCAAATCAAGCTTGCAGCCACACACTTTTCAAAAGCCCACATGCATTTAAAAAACCAGTTGCAGCCCCCCACCCCTCTGCATTTAAAAGCCCATGTGTTTGGGCCTTTCCCCCTCAAAGGCCATTTTTAAACACACACCATTATGTACAGTAACAAAAAAACCTGTTTAAAACAAACCAAATACTTTTTTTAAAAAACCTATGCCTTCACAAATCCCCCCCCCTCCCAATCCCAAATCAAGCTTGCAGCCACACACTTTTCAAAAACCCCACATGCATTTTAAAAACCAGTTGTGTAAAAAAAAAAGTTACCTTTCACTATGGGATAAAGTGTTGCTGGAACATGATTGTTCTGTTCCCCCCCATGTGTGTGTGGGCCTTCAGGTTAAAAACAAGCAAACATGTTAGCATTACCACCAAATCCCTATACTTTTTTAAAATTAACAGTATTAAGCTAACTATAGTTAAAATGGTTTTTACCTTGGCCTGGTGGTAAAATGCAGTTTGAAGTTACTGGTTCCATGCTAAAACAGATCACACTGCAATAAGCATAGGCACCATTATTTACTAAAGACAGCATGGGCAAAAAGTGGCAGTAGTTTCAGAGTTAGAGACAGCAAGCTTACCTCTTTTTGCAGTCCAGCAGTTATGTAAAAAGATTTTCTGTTAAAAGGACAGACTGCAGCATACCTAAGGTTTTTATACCCTCTTAGCCCCATTGTTTCAACATAGTTGCTAACAGGTTAATTTAATCACCACAGCTCTCAAATAATAGATTCTGCAGAACACCCTTTTGTATCTCTGTTGTGGGAACCATGCTATATACACAATAGGGCTTCCTCCACCCCTGTAAGTTAAAATACATTTGTGGCTTTCTTACAGTATTAAACAGTACCCCATTTCCAAGTGCAGGGTCCCCTTTTGCAATATCAGTTAATGTCTTGGGGTTGGTTGTTTCTTTCATGCTTAAAGTTTGGGGGGGTGGGGTGTTTTTCTAGCAAGAATGACTCATAGCATTCCACCAACTCCTGGGTCCTTTAAACTGCCCAATAGTGCTCCACCTTTACCCCAGGGGGGTTACATTTAAACTGTCCAATAGCATTCCACCAACTCCTGGGTCTTTTAAACTGCCCAATAGTGCTTCACCTTTACCCCAGGGGGTTACATTTAAACTGTCCAATAGCATTTCATATTAATCAGAACTCACCATCCAACTCACCAATCAATTGTAACCCTATAGGAACAAAGGTAAGTAATTGCAAACATTCTGGCTATTCAGTGAGGGTGGGGTGTGTGCTTAAACCTATTTATTTCAACAAGCAGGATAGCTCAGTGGCTTAAGTAATTGTTTGGTAAACCCAAGGTTGGGAGTTCAATCCCTGAGAGAGCCACTTAGGGACATGGGATGAAAAAAAAAACAATATTTGGTCCTGCTGGTAAAAGCAGCTCTCCATAACAACTGTATTATACTCAAACATGTCTGAACTATCCTCTTTGTTTGGTTTTTAGGATTTTTTCCCTCCCACAACATGCATTTCAGCTTTTTGCTACAAATGAATGTCTTTTACACACACACACACACACACACACACACACAAAAACTAATTCTCACAAAAACTATTTATTTATTTTAAAAAGACATACAACTCCTTAAAAACAAACAAAGATGCTTCATTAAAACTTAAGGGCCAAAAGCCTTCTAACAAAACACAGATAGTCACAAAAGCCCCCCGCCCCCTTTTTTTTTTTTAATTTACAGCTGCCAAGTTTTATATCGCATGTTTGCACCCTCACCATTCTCTAACTTAATCCTTTTAGATTTCTTACAAATAGTCTTTTTCTTAAGCAGGGTTCTGTAACTTCTTGTGCGAACTAGACGGTCAATATAACGTTGTAAGCAGGCATCTTCCGGCTTGGTCATTTTCTTTAAAACACGGTCAGGGTCTCCACTGAATTGCACAGCATTTATCAAAGTCACCCCTTGTGCTAAATGTTCTTGGGTTAGGCACAGACATTGCATAGCATAACCTATGGCAATAACAGTGTTTAGTAAGCTTTCCAAACACAGCTCAGCACACAGGGCCCGGAGCTTGCAGTTTATATCCACTGAAGTCCAAGTCACACAGTCATGGTGCCGTTGGGCTGGCGCATCTATGACACAGCCCTCACAATCTTCAAAAAGCTTTTCCCTAAGGCAGTGTTTAAGGACAGCATAAACAGCAACACGTACAATAATCCGCATAACTTTTTTACGCTCACGACGTGGCACTGGCTCGGACAGTTCTATGCCTAGCCTCCTCCTAAACTCTTCAAACCCATCATCCTCGGAGCCCTCTTCAACAATTTGTACTGGTGTTGAGCAAAAACATGGTGGGCCCGGTTCATCTTCGCTGCTTGATACAATGCTGTCCAGGGGCTCTGGGTCCTCTAGAAAGGCATCATTGAGCTGCTAAAAGATTTTTTCAAAAAAGAAACAGTGTAAGTACCTCAGCTTAGGGGTTTTTTTTAATTTATGCAAACCCCCGGTTCCTAGCTTCATTACCCTCCCCCCTCCCCACCGCCGTTTCTTAATCGTTCATTTACCTGAGAGCCATCTTTTCCATTTGCCTTGTCCACCGGTGACTCTCCCAAGTGGCGATCTGAGGGGTTGGACAAAGAGAGGCCATCAGGCTCTTTGGGATGTCTCACAAGAGTTTCGGGGTCGGATTCCGGCGTATCCAACAACGGCTGGGCCAAAGGGCTCCCCGTGGTCACAACCTCCTCCTCAGAACTGTCACTGATGTAACGTTTTCTCCGTGGACGGTCAAAGACTCTCGGGGGTAAAACAAAGTCTGAAGTTCTAACGGGGGTGGTAAAGGAGTCCATGTTTTCCTCTGAGCAGCCTTTCCACGCTTTCTAAAACACGTGTCCTTGGTAAGAAAAATGGCCTCCTCTGTTCGGCGCTGGTACTTATGGGGTATTGGTGCTGCACTCGGGTTGGTGGAGGGCCTTGGGAGGAGTTCTTAGAGGGGTCACCCCGGTTGGTCAAAATCTCCTCTCGGGGTGGTCCTTTCGGGAGGAAACCCGTCCTGATTGGTAGAGGGTGGTGGGAGGAGTTCTTAGAGGGGTCACATGACCCTCTTCTAGACGGGGTCACCCACCCCCGGAAGTCACCCTGATTGGTCAAATCTCCTCTCGGGGTGGTCCTTTCTGGAGGAAACCCCTCCTGATTGGTAGAGGATGGTGGGAGGAGTTCTTAGAGGGGTCACATGACCCACTTTGCTTCCGGTCATGTGGCCATCTTGACCCCGGAAGTAATACCCCCATAGGATGGGACTTCCGGTGACAGGTGGGAGGGACTAGAGGGGTCAAGGGGCGGGGTTAGGGGCGGGGTTAGGGTTTGATTGATGGTAGGGCCCTTATACTACTTATCTCTTTGACTGTAAAGGGTTAACAAGATCAGTGAGCATGGCTGTCACCTGACCAGAGGACCAATCAGAGGACAGGATACTTTCAAATCTTGAGGGAGGGAAGTTTTTGTGCTGTGCTGTTAGTTTTGGTTGTTGTTCACTCTGGGCGCTCAGAGGGATCAGGCGTGCAACCAGGTTTCTCTCCAATCTCTCCAATACAGGCTCTTATAAGTTCAGGCTAGTGAGTACTAGGTAGATAAAGCGAGTTAGGCTTATGGTTGTTTTCTTATTTTGCAAATGTGTATTTGGTTGGAAGGAGTTCAAATGTGCATTTGGCTGAAAGGAGTTCAAATTGGTATTTTGCTGAAAAGATTTTAATTTGTACTTGTATACTTAGGCTGGGAGGGGGTTCCCAGTGTCTGCAGCTGAAAGACCCTGTACCTATTCCATTTTAAATTTACAAAGATAATTTTTACTGTTTTTTCTTTCTTTAATTAAAAGCTTTTCTTGTTTAAAACCTAATTGTTTTTTTATTCTGGTGAGACCCCAGGGGACTGGGTCTGGATTCACCAGGGAATTGGTGGGGAGAAAGGAGGGAAGAGGGAGAGAGGGGCTGATTTCTCTTTGTGCCAGGATTACTTTCTCTCTCAGGAAAAGTCTGGGAGGGGGAAAGAGAAGGAGGGAGGAAGGTGAATTGTCCTCTCTGTTTTGTGATTCAAGGAGTTTGAATCACAGTGATCTTCCAGGGTAACCCGGGGAGGGGAAGTCTGGGAGAGGCAACGGTGAGGGAAAGAGTTTACTTTCCTTGTGTTAAGATCCAGAGGGTCTGGGTCTTGGGGATCTCCGGGCCAGGTTTTTTGGGGGACCAGAGTGTACCAGGCACTGTAATTCCTGGTTGGGGGCAGCGCTACAGGTTCTAAGCTGGTAATTAAGCTTAGAGGAATTCATGCTGGTACCCCATCTTTTTGGACGCTAAGGTTCAGAGTGGGGATTATATCATGACACAGGACAATTGTCTGCAGATCACACTGTTTTACCTGTAAGTCTCCCTGTATACCTGTGTGCTGGTAAGGGGGTAATGAAGTCTTACAGTGACATGTGAACTGGAATCCATCTTTAACCTAGTGCTTTTCCAGTGAGGAGGGGTGGGAACCCAGAGAGACAAAGGATTCCCACCTTATGCAAAAGATATATAAGGGGTGGAACAGAAAAAAGGAGGAGCCATCATGAAGAATCCCCTAGCAACCATCTGAGTTAGAACAGGAGCTGTACCAGGGGAAAGAATTGTGCCCAGGCTTAGAAGGTGTCCAGTCTGAGGAAAAAACTTACTGAAGCATCTCTGAGAGTGAGATTATCTGTATTCAGTTTGATTAGACATAGATTTCCGCATTTTATTTTATTATGCTTGGTAACTTACTTTGTTCTTTCTGTTACTACTTGGAACTGTTTAAATCCTATTTTCTGTATTTAATAAAATCACTTTTTACTTATTAATTAACTCAGAGTATTTATTAATACCTGGGGGAGCAACCAATGTGCATATCACTCTATCAGTGTTATAGAGGGCAACAATTTATGAGTTTCCCTTGCATAAGCTTTATACAGGGTAAACCGGATTTATTTGGGTTTCAGCCCCATTGGGAGTTGAGCATCGGAGTGTTAGAGACAAGCACACTTCTTTGAACTGCTTTCAGCTAAACCTGCAGCTTTGAGGCAAGTAATTCAACCCCTGGGTCTGTGTTGGAGCAGACGGGACTGTCTGGCTCAGCAAGTCAGAGTGCCAGGGCACCGAGTTGACAGAGAAAGCAGGAATGGAAGTAGTCTTGACATATCAGTTGGCAGTTCCCAAGGGGTTTTCTATGATCCAACCCATCACACTGGGTGCTGGCACTCCTTCCTCCTAATAGGAACCTGATTTTCCCTCCTCAAGCTCCAGGTAGCTACTGAAACTGCTCTGTTATGCAGATTTTCTTTTATGGCCCAGCCCTGCCCTGATTGGCTGCTCCTCACAACTGCTCTCTAATTGGCTACCTCCTGCACAGCTTCCCTAGAGCTCTGTTACCCTTTATGGACCAGTGTGGGGCAAACACCCCATCACAGGGTGTCTTGATCTGAAACAAATTATTTTTCCAATTTTTCAGTGAAGCAAACAAGAACAAAATAATTCTTTGGGGATTGAATAAAACATTTGCTTTGACACAAATTGAAATGTTTCATTCTGAGGGGGGTTGTACGTTTTATTTTAAAGTAAAACTGCAGCAACATTCTAGATAAAAAGAAACTTTTAAATTGAAATATTGAAACATTTCTCTTAAAATATTGAAACTATTTCAGGGTTTTTTTCTGCTTTTATTTTATTTTATTTTATTTTATTTGGACTGAAGCATTTTGGTGAATTTGACCTACGTTCATGAAAAGTTTTGATGAAGCAGAATGTACATTTTTGGGCTGAAAACTTTTGACCAGCTGTGCCCATGAGCTTGTTTCCTATCTTCTGACAGTGGCCAATGCCAGGTGCCTCAGAGAGAATGAACAGAATGGGCAATCATTCTGTGTCCATCCCCTGTCACCCATTCCAAGCTTCTAGCAAACTGCATAAGAATGATATTTTCAAAAGTGTTTTCTGTTGGCCTAAATATGCCCCCTTGAAATCAAAGGTAAAATATTCATTGACTACAACATTGAATGTTCCTGAAAATCTTACCTTAACCCCTTAGGAAAATAGCATGGTGTTTAGCAACTGGAGCCAGAGAGTAAAATAGATGTGACACCACACACACTAAGCCAGGTATCTAAATTTGGGTTCCAGCATTTATCAAGTAGTTGAGCAATTTGGATGCAAATTTCAAACACTCCCCAAGGCGAAAGGGTGTTTGGATCCAGTTTTCCAAAAGACTGCATTGCTAAACAAATAGATGAAAATGTGAAAAATAACATAAACATAGAGAGGATTGATTTATTAGTTTTTTAAAAAATCATTCTTCTAGAGTCATAGGACAGTATTGGGCCTGAGATAGATAGATAGATAGATCGATAGATTAGTTGAACAGTAAGTCTTTCCAATATACCAAAGGATTATTTAGCTCAATATTCAGAGACTAGATTCATTTCAAAACCATTATGCAGCCTATGGTTCTTCTCAAAGCTTCTTTCACATCCTTGTTCCTTAGGCTGTAGATGAAGGGATTCAACATGGGGATGACCAGGGTGTAAAACACAGACACCACTTTGCTCTGATCTGGAAAGGACAATGAACTTGGCTGGGCATACATGAAGGAAACAGTCCCATAAAATAAACTCACAGCTACTATGTGGGAGGTGCAGGTGGAGAAGGTCTTGTGCCTGCCTGCAGCAGAGTGAGTCTGGAGGACAGCAGAGATGATATAAACATATGAGACGAGGATGATCAGGGCAGTGCTCACTATGATGATGCCTGATAAGGCAAACATCACCATTTGATTGATGTATGTGTCAGTGCATGAGAGGGTTAGCAGGGGTGGAACATCACAGAAGAAGTGATCGATCTCATTAGAGCCGCAGAAGCGCAGAGTAAAGGTGAAGCTGGTTTGCACCATGGCGTTCACGTTGCCACAGAGATAGGACCCAATCACCAGCTGAATGCAGACTGACATGGACATGGTGGTGCGATACAGGAGCGGGTTGCAGATGGCAGTGTATCGATCATATGCCATGGCTGTCAGGATGAATGTCTCAGTACTTACAAAGAGACCGAAGAAAAATAATTGAGTGGCACATCCCCTGTAGGAAATGACTTTGGTCTCTGTTAAGAAGCTCACCATGGCTCTGGGGGCAATGACAGAGGAGAAGCAAAGGTCTAAGAGTGATAGATTCATGAGGAGGAAGTACATGGGGGTGTGAAGTCGAGAGCTGGCTGTAATGGTGAGGACCAGGATGGTGTTCCCTAGCACAGTTATTATGTAAATCACCAGGAACATCACAAAAGAGACCACCTGGAGCCCTGGACCTCTTCCAAACCCCAGCAGGATAAATGCTGTCACTGCAGTGTGGTTCCCATCTCTCCCTGGCTCTGCCACTGACATTTCCTCTGGAAAAGTAATGAGATAGAGATTAAAGAACAACCGACGGTGCTAGATAGATTGCAGCAAGTGATAGGTCTGAGAAAATTGATTGTCATTAAAGTCGAGCACAAGGCTCCCATTGGTTTTGATAACAGTGGACAGAACCCTTGGTTAAATATATACTGAACCATCCTTGAGAAATTCTGTGTGAATTTTAACCTTTCTGCAGTAAAGTAAAAAATTATTACATTTCCCATATAATAATGATTCATGAGAGTGGACTTTGGACTTTGCCCATATAGCGCAAAATTCTGATAATCCCATAACCCACATGGATACCTTCTCCCATTGAAATCCATGGGACTCCCCTGTGAATGAAGGGGATTTTACCCACTCCCTGCATGAATGTATAACAGTGCCCATGTCCAGGATTTACTCAACATGAGTCAGGGTAGTGGAACATCACCCTTGAGCCACAGATTCGTATTCGTATGTCTTAAAGCCAGAAGAGAGCAAGATGAGCATCTAATATGACCTTCTGCACAATAAATTCTAGCTGAACTAGAGCATATTTCTGCCCAGGCCACAATAATTACTGAAAAGTATATGTCAACAGATGTAGCAGATTACTTCTCATCAACTCCAACATATGCACCCCATCCGAATACCAGCATTAACAATTAACCTGTAAATACAGTCATCAGATCTGTCCTGCTAGGTGACTTCTTTGAATGTCATTGAGTTCCTAGCAAGCAGACTGATTGTTCTTCTGAAAGATCTGCTCTAGCTTAAACAGATGTGGGAGTCACTGGCTGGGGTTCTCTGCTGTGTGCTACCCAGGAGTTCAGACTAAATGATTGTAATGGTCTCTTCTGACCTTAAAATCTATGAATTGATGGAACAAAATCAATGTATTCCTGTAAAATAGGGGCAATTTCAAGGCTGCAATACTGGCTTAATGATTCCTCTGGACTGGGGTTCAAACATTAGTTTGGCTCCTGGTATTTGTACTGGCGCCCTGCATGGGGTGAGTTTCACCGGTATAGAATTACAAATCTTAAATTGCTCACTAAAAACTACATTAAAAGACTGTTATGAAGATCGCCTTGATGTAGGATTTTGCAGGAAATCCTGCCTCTGCAAAATCCTACATCAACACCTGAAAGTGGTGCAGCAGTGACCCTGCTTCTCTGACAGTGAGGATAGTGGAGTGTATTCTTCAGTAGGTTCAACCATGCTATTAAAGTGTCAGACTACCAACCCAGGGAGAGGGCAACTGTCCTCCTACTTGAGGCTGGGTGCTAGCTAAGCTGAGGAAGTAAACGTGCCGCTGACATCATAGCCAGTGGGTGGATGAAGAAATGGCTAAAACAACATGAATAAATGGGCCCCAACTCTTTGTGAGCAACTCGATCAGTCCTATAATGGGTGGGGAGTTCAGTCAATGAGAGGCTGTTAAGAATCTCAGGGGCCAGAAAAAGGACTGTCCTCTCAGTAAGCACCTATAACTGCAGGACACTGATGAGAGATGATTTGATCAACCATATAAAGGAGGAGAAGGCAAAGACAGCCTGCAACATACTTGGTCTCCGTGAAACATGATGAAGAAAGAAGATGGAAGAGAAGTGGAGAGATGAAAGTACCATCATGTTGGGAAAAGGAGAAAACACAAGAACCATTGAAGAAATCGGCTTCATCATCAAGGAATAGTCTTTAAAACTCATCTCCTGTAAGTTGAAGTCATCACACATTGGGGTGCTACACCTCCACCTGAACAAGAACAGCACTCTCAAGATTATTCGGATCTATGTTCCCACAAGCACAGGCGAAGATGATGATATGGAAAAATTCTATCAGGAGCTTGAGGAAACCCTTGCTCAAAAATCCACATATACGATCGTGATGGGAGATTTAAACGTCAAAGTTGGAAGAAGGAAAGAAGGTGAAAAGTTCATTGGAAGGTATGGCATCGGTGAATGGAATCCATGAGGAGCGTGACTGGCAACTCTGGTGGAGATGAAAGAAATGTTCATTGGTAACACCTGGTTTAAGAAGAAGGCCAAAAGGAAGTGGACATGGATCACGCCCAGTGCAATGAATGAAAATGAGATTGACTATATTCTAATTGATAAGTGGCACATTGTACAAGACATCTCAATAGTACCATCATTTAACACTAGTAGTGACCATCGCTTGCACAGAGAAAGGCTCAACTTCAAAGAGAAGATGCAGAAGAAAGCGCTACAGATGGCAAATCACAGACAGCGGCCAAAAATATTTGACAAGGCAATTTTGAAAGCAAAAATTTCCAAGGAAAATTGGAGTCTTATAGATAACTGCGATGAGGATTATAAAAACTTCACTGATCAGTTGAGGCAATGAGTGAAATTAGCTGAGAAAGAAAGACTGAAAAGAGCAAAGAGAAGAATCTCGGAGGAAATGCAGCCCTTGCTAAAGAAGCGGAATAATGGTGCAAACTTGAGTACTTCCTCCTCTGAAAGGTGATAAGAAAAAGACTAAAGGAGGACTTCAAGAAGTACCAAAATGAAAGGCTCTTAAAGATGGCTGAAGATCACAGAAGCCTCAAAAAATGCAAAAGGGAATTGACTCGGAATGGGTCAACAATAATGGTCCTGAAGAACAGAGATGGAAACCAGTAATTGACAGAGCAAGGATGAAAGCCATCTGCAAAGATTTCTACACCACACTGTTCACGTTTCAGATAAATGCCCTAGTACCAAGAGTTCAACGTACCAACATACCAGTGAGCATGTATCTCCCAGTCCTTGTCAGTGAAGTTCGATATGCAGTTCACCAAATGAAGGAAGGAAAAGCCCAAGATAAAGATAGACTGACAATCAAAATGATACAAGCTGGAGGCCAAGACCTCTGGGAAATCCTTGCTCAGAGGTTTAGCCATTACTTGGAAATGCAGAGGATACCATCTAGCTGGAAGGAGTTCAACACCATTCTGCTGTCCAAGAAGGGTGATCATGAAGATCTAAAGAACTATTGTCCAATATGCCTGCTCTCACATGGCTACAAGCTGTTCACCAAAATAATAACAAACACACTCTCACAGAGTCTGGACGAGCAGCCAAGAGAGCAGCAGGCTTTTGAAGGAATTGCAGCACAATGGACCATATTTCCACTATAAACCAACTATTGGAATGCTCAAGGGAATACAAATTCCCTTTATGTGTTGCCTTTGATACACGACTTTGCATCTCAGTTAAGACAGGTGTGAAACAAGGAGACCTGGTTTCACCAAAACTCTTCACAGCCTCCCTCGAAATGCTAGTGAGGCAGGTGAATTGAATGGAGACATCAATGGAGAGCAGTTAAACCATCTTAGATTCGTGGACAATATTGTGTGGATCGCAGAAAATACTATCAAACTACAGGAGATGCTGCAAGAACTCACCATAAAATGCGGCCAAGTCAGACTGAAAATTAACTGCTCCAAAATGAAATTTATGTGATCAGATACCTTGCCAAAAATCCAAATAACAGTCAAGGGAGAACAAATAGAAGTTGAGCAATACGTCTATTTGGGCCAAGGAATTAACATGCACTATGATTAGGAAGTGAACTCTCACGGAGAAAGAAAGCAGGCTGTTGCGCTTTCAATTCTATCAAGGGTGTCCTCCAAGGAAAAATCAACAAGACAGCATGTTCCAGCCTCTTCAGTACTGCCAGCAATATTGTACGGCAGCAAAATATGGTCGCTGATGAAGACAAAAGAGCAGCAACTGTCTGTCATGCAGAGAGTGATGGAAAGAAGAATTCTGGGAATTTCAATCCGCGACTGAGTCCCCAATGAAGTGATCAGACAGCAGAGTGGAGTGCAAGACGTCATTGAGAGCAGGCATAGTAAAATGTGATTGGCTGAGCATATAGCGAGGCTCACTGACAATCGATGGGCTGCAGCTGTCACCGAGTGGTACCCACAGGAACTGAAACGACCACTCAGCCGACCTCCAAAGAGATGGGAAGATTTTATCATGAAAAGGCATGATTGCACATGGAGAAGGAAGGCCAGGATATGAGAAGAATGGAAGATATGTTGTGATTGGCGCAATATATATGAGGGCTGAAGGACCGATTGATCAAGGTGGTGAAGATTGCAAGTCAAGCATTCAGAAGTTAGGAAATGCTAGAGTTAAAGTTGCCCATGCAACCTTAATTCAGCCCTCTTGTATGTATCCATTATTAGACACTTTTAATTACACAATCACCTACTATTTTTTCCACCAGACCCCTACCTCATTCAGTGCACAGGTGGAACAGTGCTCTGGGGAATGAATCATGGCTGTGTACTGAAGGAAGCTCTAGTTTGTAGGATCCCTGCCTCGTTTATTGCAGAAAGTGGAAGGTATTTAGCAACTGAGGCAGGAGACTGCAGCAAGGGAAAGGATGGTCTAAGACAGGTACAGCAGTTAAACTACATTCTACCCCAGCAAGTCACTTAAAACAGACATTTCACAGGTGGGCACTAACTGTGTGTTCCTCATGTTCTGGGAGCCTTACCTGAGACCCTGGGATCCAACACGAAGAAGTGCTGAGCAATCACAGCTGCAACTGAAGTCAATGGGTCCTGGGCTCAGCACTTTGAAAAATCAGGTCCTAGGCATCCTAGATTGGGCAGCAAAATTTTAACTGAATGTCTCTGGTTCTCCATCTGTAAAATAGGGAATATAATACCTGTTAAAATAAATGGGCTGCCACACATACTCTAATTGTGAGCTTAGCTGTAAAAATCCAGCAAAAGTTCATAAGATATCACAATAACCTCTAGCAACATACGTGGATAGGAAAAGGTGCAAAAAAAGACAGAATTAGTCCAAACGAAAAGACCTGCTGACATAATTCATGGACTGTGTTGAAATCACGCCTGGTAAACAAGAATATTGTGAGACTGAATATGAAGGAGCCAAAATTGGTGTGTCGGTAATTATTACTAACTGGTGGACAAAATAAGGAGGGGGTAGGCTACTCAACTCATCATTTACTTTTGGGGCCCGTAAAGAAAGAGACTTTGGAGAGAAACATTAGCTATTGGAGTGAGCTTCACTGTCATGATTGCCACCCCCACCATCTCCTGGGACCTGGGCCTGCATCATCGTGACCCTGAGTAATGTTCTGATGAGACCGGGCAAGAGAAAGGTATCCAGATGACATCACCACTTCTACCACAACTGGCTGAATCCCAACCACCACCTAGACTTTGTCTCTCTCTCTTCTCCCCTCAGCCCTGTGTATCCTTTTCCTTCCCCACCTTATTCCCCCCACTCTCCTTTTGCCTTCTATTTAGTAAGAGTCTGGCTTAGTGGTCCCAGACTACATGTTCTCCAACACTGCTGTAAGCCTGTGACTGGAAAAGCAACTAAAATCAATGTCCTAAACAGCCCGATGCTGGCACGAGCTTGTCAGGTCTTGGAGTGGCTGATAAGATCATATACTGTGCCTGTGTTTTTCCAGCGGTGAGGTTGAAAATGAGAGTCAACACCAAAAACAGAAGCTGCATTTTCTATCTTTGCTGTTCTTTCCCCTCCCCTGTTGTGTGTGTTTGTCTTGTTTTCTCTTGTAGGAGATTGGATCAGACTTTAACAATAACAGCTCCAGCCCACCTCAAGTAACTTCCTCTCCTTTCCCACCTAAGGGATAGTTATTGTCATATGAAGACTGTCATACAAAGGTTTTTCCTTTTAAAGACTCTCCAGCTAAAGGGAAGGGGACAAGGGATGTTGTTCAAAGGAAAACCTCACATAGTACCCTACATTTCAATGCTTTAACTGTTTTTCCTTTTCCCCACCCATATCTTTAATTCAGGGTTAAAAGGATGTTTAACGGTGGGTTTGCCATGGCTCTAAGCAGGTTGAGGTCTCTTTATACCAAACCCCAAACCACGTTTAAAGGTGTTTAATATTGGACTGTGGCTGTGTTATGTTAACACATTTAGCTCCTATTCCATCTAAGTTAACACAACATCCCCCCTGGTTTCAGGTGTTATGAAAACAAATTCATGAATGTTTGTGAAGCACTCAGACAGTACAGGGATAGGTACCAGAGAAAAGCCCATGAAGATTTGCCTAGTGTGCAGTGAATGAGGCCAGGGCCCCTAACTGAACAATATGCATAAAACAACTTATTGACTAGTTGGTCATTAAGGTACTAAAACAAGGTAGTTGACATCTATGTAGACCAGTTCTACAGGGGCATGGGACACTTTCCCAGTGAGTTTCAAAGCTATTTGCTGATAGCAGAGGAACAATGAGACCCGGGAATCTTGGGTTCCAGGTGCTGGAGGGGAGAGTGTTCTACAGGTCACAGACTTTTCTGCTTATACCCCTGAAGCCTGAGCTCTCCTGCCCCATCCCCTCCAGCCTGTCCTTCTGATGTGTTTCCCCCATCTGCCCCTTTGGCTCTTTGTCCCAGTCCCAGCCCCCTCACTTTACCAGTCTCAGTTTCATCCCTTTCGACTTCTCATCCCAGTCTCCATGCCCAGCAATCCTAGTCTGACACCTCCAGATTCCCAGTCCTAGTCCCAGTCTCCTCTACCATTCCCACTCCCAGTCTCCATGCCCAGCCAGTCCCCCTCCCACAGCTTTTTACCTGATCCATTTCTCACTTCCACCCTGGCGTCCATTTCCCCACCACCACGACATTCCTCTCCCTGCTGGTTCCCAGTCGAATCTACCTTCCCAGGCTCCTCATCCAATCTCCGTGTCTCCTTCCAACAGCTCTTTCTCCTGCCCACTTTGCACAGTTAGTTAGTGTACCTGTAACAACAGATCCAGGGCACTAGGAACATGCTTCATCGACTATAAACCTGGCTGAGCACCTTCACCACTGAACTGAGTCTGTGGTCTTTATGGGTAGTACTGTCGAGGCTGGCCGAACCAACTATCTGAGCAGGGCTGGGCTAGTGTAAGGAGAGAACACACGTACATGCCAGTTGACACCACCGACCTCTGAACAATGAGCACTGGCTTCGTAGATGAGTATTTCTGCTTGCTTCCAGTACCTCTGGGACTTCCTCATTAGGTTCAGAACTTCAAGTGGGAAAACAACCCCCTGTCGGCAACACATTTTCTAGTATTTTGTTTTGGGATTACAATAATCCCCAAGATTGAAATATTGGGATCTCATGCACTGAGTATGTTTTTCATATTTCCATAAAGACCCTGGGTACTTTCCTCAAATGAACACACCTAATGAAACCATGCACGTTCCCTGTTCTGCAACCCTTATTCTCCCTGAGTAGTGCTTACTGATCATAGAATCATAGAATCATAGAAGATTAGGGAGGGAAGAAACCTCAGGAGGTCATCTGGTCCAACCCCCTGCTCAAAGCAGGAGCAACAACAACAAAATCATCCCAACCAGGGCTTAAAAACCTCTAAGGAAGGAGATTCCATCACCTCCCTACATAATCCATTCCAGATATTCACCACTTTCCTAGTGAAATAGTTGTGATGGGTTGGATCACAGAAACCCCCTTGGGAACTGCCAGCTGATGTGTCAAGACTACTTCTGCCCCTGCTTTCCCTGCCAACTTGGGACTCCAGCACCTTGTCTTGTTGAACCAGACACACTCGTCTGCTCCAACACAGACCCAGGGTTTGAACCACGTGCCCCAAAGCTGCAGACTTAACGGAAAGCGGCTTACAGAAGTATTCCTGTCTTTAACATTCAGGTGCCCAACTCCCAATGTGGTCCAAATCCCAAACAAATCTGTTTTTCCCTGTATAAAGCTTTTGCAGGGTAAACTCATAAATTGTTCACCCTCAATAACACTGATAGAGAGATATGCACAGCTGTTTCCTCTTCCCCCGGGCAATTCCTGGGCACCCACAAGGCCTAGGTCCATAGGTGAGACTGTTCATCTAAAGCAATTCTGATAGCCATTTTTTATCATCATCTCTTTCTCAGGGGGCGTATACATCCACAAGCAGGATCTGGCAGGAAACACTACTGCTTTCTATTCCCACACTTAACACCTTCAGGCCCTCCTTTTCTCTTCACTTGTTTATCCAGTTGAGTGGGTGCAAGCCAGTCTGGCCTGTCAAAGCCAGTTCACTACAAGCTCCTACCAAACCATTCTGTAACAATAGGCCAAGGTAACTTGCGGTCAGCCCCAACAATATGTCCTGAATAAATCTAACACATTGTAAATCTTAATTCGTGGGAATCTACTACATTAGTATAAATATCTTTCTATCCAATACTGCTACATCTGCACGAACAGTCATATTTCTAAAGTATGTTGTTGCCTAGTAGGATTTTCACAAGCAATTACATGCCTTAGTCCCATTGTTTTCAGTGGATGTTAGATGTCTAGGTGTTTTTGAAAACTTCACTAGGTTGGTTAATACCTTTATAAATGTGTCCCTAAGGGATTGTGCTACTTTAAATATACTGAATTCTAAAATTATATAAATGGATGCATCCATGCATATATGCATTATATTCATGATTGAATCATATCCATGGGTCATAGTCATCCTTTGATCAATCAATAAACCTAGGTCTTTCCCCTACTCTGTTGCTTCCAACTGATATGTCTTCAGTTTATAGGAAAATTTCTTCTTGTTCTTTCATCTCCATTTCTATTACTCTGGTTTTCAAGGTCATCCGATCTTTTTGTATGATATTCCGGTTCTCCTCTGTATGGGCAATACCTTCCAACTTTGTGTCATCCATAAATTTTATTAGCACACTTCCACTTTTTGTGCCAAGATCATAATGAATGTTGTAAATAAGATTGGCTCCATGACTGATCCCTGAGGAACTCCACTAGTAACCTCCCTCCAGCCTGACAGTTCACCTTTCAGTATGATACATTGTAGTCTCTCTTTTAACCAGTTTCTTACCAACCTTTCAATTCTCATATTAATCACCATCTTCTCTAATGGGACCCTGTGGAACCCCACTAGACATGTCCTCCCAATTTAACAACTGCTCTTTGAGTACAGTCTTTCAACCAGATGTGCACCCACTGTAACCCTAGGCACCCCTGTATTCATAGCCTACACACTACTGCAATAATAGCTGTACTTTGTGAGGTATCATTCAAAAACTGATAACACTGGACAATAATAATTGATTAATAATGTGTTCCAGTATCTTTCCAAGTATCAAAGTTGGTCTTTAATTCACCACATCTTCTGTGCTCCCCTTTTCAAAGATGGGTGCCATATTTGCCTTTCCCCAGTCCAATAAATAAATCATATATGTTAATTCTCAGACTGATGGAGTATGAAATAATTGAGGCTAAAATCCCAATTCTGCCACCTTTCCATAGGTCTGCAAAAATCACACGTGGATGGATAGATTCTGTAATTGTCCAATTTAGCTGAGTAGATGGGCTTTGTATTACAACTACAAGGAAAATTTGATAAAATTGGCTGCCAGACTAGAAAAGATGCCTTCCAAAAGAACAGCTCCAGTTGTATTAGAACTTTGTTTAACTTGGATTACAAGGGCCTAATCTGTTTATAGTGAAGTCAAGGGCAGCTTTGGCATCAAAATCAACCTATCTCCGATGAGATTTTCAATATAACTTTAGTGAATTAAGGAACCAAATATTACAAAAAGTCAATGGGAGTTGGGTGGATCTTTTTAAAAATTACTGACAAAATACTTTTTTATCTCTCGTCATGGTATCATTTGAGCACTTGCAATATATTAATGAATTTCTCTTCCCAACATCCTCTGAGCTCAGGAAATAATATTGTATCCATTCTCTGGAAGGGCAGCTAAGAGGCAGAAATATCAAAGCTGAGAGTTTTCACAAGAAAACTTAAGGCATAGGCCTCAGATTTTTATTGATATTTAAGATAAATTTAGGGTAGTTAGGAATTCAGGATTAACAGTATTGTTTCAGAATAGTGCTTTCTTGACTTCGAACCGATGAATCTAGGAGGCTATTGGGATTTTTGAAAGCATCTAGGAGATTTTGGTGCTTAGGTGCTTTTGATAATTGCACTAGGGACAGAAATACCTTTAAAAATCTGGCCTGGGGTGATCAAATTCTATGGAAATTAAATGGGAGATGACTGCCCAATTCTCTTTGGCTGCTTTGGAAGTCGCAGCACAAGTGACTGGACCAAGGTCTCACTGGGTGTCTGGAAAATAAGCATTGATTTGCTAACTCTCAGACCTGGGGTCTTTTCCCCTTATCCATCCTCCCTCTTTTCATCAAGCCCTTCATCGCATTGTCTTCATTTGATTCTCCTTATCTCATCCCTTTTCCTAAGGATTTAACAGCCATAGCAACCAGTGAGAGAGGGGAACGACACTGCAGTCAGAGAATTCATCCTGAATTGGTTTGGAAATGGTCTAGGGTGACAGATGGTCCCCTTTTTGGTGTTTCTGGTGATTTACATGGTAACCATGCTGGTAAACACCATCTTGGTCCTCATCGTTAGAGCCAAAGCCTCCACACTCCCATGTACTCTTCCTCATTAATCTGTCCCTCATAGATCTCTGCTACTCCTCCTCCATTGCCCCAAAGCCATGCTGAGCTTCCTGTCAAAAAGCCAAGCCATTTCTTTCAATTCTTCTTCTTCAGTCTCTTCATCACCACCGAAGGGTTCCTCCTGGCAGCAATGGCGTATTATCAATACACTGCCATTGACAACACACTCCTGTATCCCATCACCATGTCCAAGTGGTAGACTCAGTGAGCTCAATCTATTATCTTAACATAAAGAGTAGATTAAAGGGTGACTTGATTGCAGTCTATAAGAACCCACATGTGGAACAAATATTTAATAGTGGGTTCTCCAGTCTAGCAGAGAAAGGTATAACATGTTTCAATGGCTGGAAGTTAAAGTTAGGCAAATTCAGAAAGGAAATAAGGCATTACATTTTTAATTGCTGACTGTAATTAACTATTGGAACAACTTCGCCGGGGTCATGGTAGATTCTCTACTACTGATAATTTTAAATCAAGGCTGGATGTTTTTGTAAAAGATCTGCCTTAGACATTATTTTGAGGAAGTTCACTGGCCTGTGTTACACAGGAGGTCAGAGCCGGTGATTGTCAGAATGGTCCCTTCTGGCCTCGGAATCTAAGACATAATGGGCTTGATTCTGATCTTGTGGCTTGACCCAAGGCCCACTGAAGTCAAAGGGATACTTTCTATTGTTTCCAAAGGGCATCAGATCAGGTTGGCTCTTCCACTGGTGTAAATGCAGAGTAAATCCAGAGAGAGAGAATTTTCTCTGCTAAGTACACTCTTTCTATGATTTCATCATTTGGATTTGTTGTTTTCCCACTGGTCTGATTATACACACAAGAGTCTGGTGCCTCCTCTGGAGATATTAACAGAAGGCAAACACATCAGCCGTTCTTCATGTCAAGGGTTGATCAGTATTACATCATCTATATTGGACAACTCTTTGATTCTTTTGTCACTGTGGCCCTGCCTCTCAAATGCTGGGTGGAACCACTTCTTAGCAACATGCCTCAGGTGGCTCATGACCAGGATTCAGCACCGAATTTGGTCTGCTGATTGGATCATTAGCTTCATTGGCTTGGGCTGTGTACTGATGGGGAGTGCAACGTGAATGCTGATCCATGCCCCTCAGTGTAACCACTAAAAGATATGCTCTCAATCAGAGGAGACAGAGCAAACCTTGCTTCATGCTGATGCTGAGTTAGTTTGGCCAAGATCTCGAGTTTATGTATGCAATAGATGGAGCCATGAAGCCTACAACACAACAAAATCCTCTCAGCTGAGTGTTCAGTGTGGTGTCTTCAAACCCTGCTTATGAGATTTGCCTTAATAATGCAATTAAGAAGCATTGATAGTCTGGTGACTTTACCTGGACTCCAAACTATAGCATAAGGTATTTAAAGGTATATTTTCTTATTGATTTCCTGCTTACTCTTTCTTATTCTTGTCTGTATGCTCTCAAATAGACTAGATTCTAGGTCAACACTCCCACAGAGTTCCTTAGCACAAGGTCTGAATTATACCTTATTTTTGGCTAGCATCAAAAAAACTTTTTCTCCATGTCTTCATTTAAATATTACCAGGCATAGTACTGAAGTCAATTGAAGAACTCACCAGAGTAAGCACCATGTCTGAAGGAAAATGCTTGAAAAATAGAGGAGACAATGGCTAAATGTTTAGCAAACAACTAAATCCTCCCTTCCACCCACAAAAGAACTTAGAGCATAAGAATATAAGAATGGCCATACGGAGTCAAACCAAAGACCCATCTACTCCAGTATCCCGTCTTCTGACAGCGGCCAATGCCAGGTGCCCCACAGAGAATGAACAGAACAGGTAATCATTAAGTGATCCATCCCCTGTCACCTATTCCCAACTTCTGGCAAACAGAGGTTCGGGACAGCATTTCTGCCCATCCTGGCTAATAGCCTTTGCTGGATCTATGCTCCATGAACTTATCTAGTTCTTTTTTGAATCCTGTTATAGTCTTGGCCTTCACAATATCCTCTGGCAAAGAGTTCCACAGACTGACTGTGCGTTGTGTGAAAAAATACTTCCTTTTATTTGTTTTAAACCTGCTCCCTATTAATTTCATTTGGTGACCCCTAATTCTTGTGTACAAGAAGGAGCAAATAACTCTTCCTTATTTACTTTCTCCAACTTCCCTAATTTCCTCTGGAAAGAAAGAAAGAAAGAAAGAAGAAAGAAAGAAAGAAAGAAAGAGCGAGCCTACCCTTGGAAACTCATAAAGAACATGAGGACAATTATTGATAGGAATACGCTTATTGATTTTAGTGAGACTGCTGTCAGAAAATCATAGAAATGTAGGAGAGGAATGGATCTTGAGAGGTCATCTACTCCAGCCCCCCATGCTCATGCAGGATTAAGTATGCCTAGACCATTCCTGAGATGGTTGTTAACTTGGCAAGTTATTCACAGGCATAAATGTTTGTTTGCAGTATCAAGACCTTAATAGGAACATTTCAACCAGCAATCTAATCCATAGATAGATAGATACTTTTTAAAAAAGTTTCAGGTGCTGCATATACCCGTACCATCTGTTGGAGATTTGTGATTTGTTTTAAAATGCTTTCTGCCCCCTGCTGCGGAATCAAGCAGTAACAGATGGCAAGGAAAACTGACTGGAGAAGGGTGGAAACACGGATTTCTGCTGTGTAAAATATGCAGTCATCTCTCTCTGGATAACACTAACTTGCTCTCTATCTTCTTTTACTAAAAGTGATCTTAAGTGAGAATTGTGAGAATAGCAGACAAAAGAAATTTCAGAGAGAAGTTTGATGTTTAAGATGTTGCAGTCCCTGGAAGAACGATATCTTAAAAAAACTGTATGAAATCTTCCACCCAGAAAATCTACCTACCTATTTCCATTCACACCCGTCTATCTATTTATGTCTATTGGTTCCCATACACACCCATAATCTATCTATCTATCTATCTATCTATCTGTAAATCCTGAGGCCTGAAGCATTAGGAAGATGGGAGCTTGTGGACAAAATGGGGGAAGAGTAGTCCAAAGCAACTTAAGATGTGAGGATGTTCAAGCACTCCATTGCTAAGGGACTTCTCTGCCACGATCTATGGTAGGGCAAAGGGAATTGACTGAACGGCTGTGCTCTGCGGTTTCATTTCCATTTTAGTTATATGACAGTTTGGAACATTTAGTTAAAGTGCAGTTACGTTTTGGGGGTATGGGGGTGTAAATTGCAATTGAACGTATTGGGCAATTCGCGGACAAGCCATGGATGTTCAATGTACCTCACAAAGGTTCCCGTCAGTATAGTGGGGAAAAGGGACTTGGGCAGAGAAGCAAGAGGGAGGAAAAGAGGGAAAAGGTGGCTGCTTGCTGCTGGGAGAGTCTCTTGGGGGTCAGGCCTCTCTAAAGAGCCCTAAATACCAATGATCTCTCCCCACGAGCTGAGCTGAGACAGCTGGACGGTGCAGAACAGCAGCAGTCGCAGAAGGTTGGTGGAGACCTGTGAAACAGAGCAACTGCTTGTCCGAGGCAGTGGATGGCTCAGAGGCCATGGACAGCAGTGATGCTACAGCCCCAGCATCTTTGAGGGGACACAGGGCAACAAAGCTAAGCAGCTTGGACTGAAGCCATGGAGAAAACAGCATCCAGCTCAAGGGACACTAGTGCAGGTCTCCCTTCACAGCAAGAAAAACTGAAGTCACTTCAGGTGGGTTAGGTAGTACAGCAGCCCATGGAGCGCTGGCCAGCTAGAATCCTTGGACTTCTCCAACCCAGGGCAACTAATGGTGATGGGCCAGCTGAGGAAGAGGGAATTGGCCAGAACTCATCAGCCACTTGCACCAGCTGTAGGTTGGACTAAGGTTACTTGTAAGATACCCTGGGGGAATCTCACATAATAGGACTTCTTAATGTATTAATAGCTAGTTTTCTCAAATTCATTCACATCTCCCTCCCATCTACACACTCCAAATAAAGTTCGTTTGGTAGTATCGCCTGGACTCAGTGTTTTCCAGTGGGGAAGAATTGCCCTTCAAGGGTTCCCATGGTGATGTATGTATTTTCCCAGGTTTCTGGGTCAAAGCTGGAGCCAGTGCATGTGAAGTCTTTAAGAAAACCCATAGAAAAATTGAGCCTGGTCCTTTTGGCTTCTGACAAACCTGGCAGAGGGGGTCACATGGCAAATGGTTTAATTGGTTTTGCTTGGCAGGTTTAAGTCAAAATATGGAACATTTCAAAATGAAAAAATGTATATTTAAAAAAAATGTGTTGTGGGTTGTTTAAGCTGTTATTTTCCAACCAGCTCTGCCCCACACACAAACATTAGAAAATTAGGAAATACTTCGTAAAGGGTCCAACCACATCTTGAGAGAATTATCTGGACATCTCTAGTTTGTTGACCTAGATTCCAGTGACCAGAGCCCAACTGCCGTCTCTCTGATGGAGGAGATTCACATCTAGGGTGATGAACCATGACTACATGTGCTTGCAAGGTTATTTATGGAACAGCTGAATAGTAACAATCCATTGTTATCAAGGAGGCTACACTGGGAGGAAGGTACTACCCAATGTGAGTAAGGCTCAGGCACTTGACACATAATGCAGCTAAAAGCTGAGTTAAAAGATAACAACAAGTCGTTACATTCTTACTCAGATTTTGCTCTGTCAGTACTCAAGCAAAACTCCCACTGAGTGTCCGAGAGGAAGGATATTGCGTACAGATGTTAAAGTGTCAACTAGAACCAATGCAGTCTCTCAAGAGCAGAAATGTTGATAACATATATCATGTCTATCTATCTATCTATCTATCTATACACAGTGATTTGCAGATGGAAAGGAATAGATTCATCTGTGTAAAAAAGCCTATTTTTACAATCCTTTTTATAAAGGAATGGTATTGCACATGGGGGATTTTGCCCATGTCTTCCTCAGCCAAGAAGAGTCTTCAGCCAGGGAAAGGTTGATTAATTTGGGATTCAAAGTAAAATCTTCAAAAAAAAAAAAAAGAAAAAAAAAGAAAAAATCCTGAGGTCAAATTTTTAAAGGTATTTAGGCACCTAGTGGGATTTTCCAAAGCACCTAGGTGACTATTCTCCATTGATTTCAAGAGATATTAGGAGAAACTTCAACATATCTTTTATATTTGATTCTTTTTTAACTTTTCTCTTGTTCTATTTTTCTAAAGGAAATGTCAGCTACTGAGCCAGTAAGAGCAGGGAACCACACAGCAGAGACAGAATTCATCCTGTTGGGGTTTGGAAGAGGTCTGTGGATGGAAATGTTCCCCTTTGTGATGTTCCTGGTGATTTACATAATAACCATGCTGGGAAACACCACCCTGGTCCTCATCATTGGAACTGATTCTCAGCTTCACACCCCCATGTACTTTTTCCTCATGAACTTGTCGCTCTTAGATCTTGGCAACTCCTCATCCATTGCCCCCAGAGCCATGGTGAGCTTCCTATCAGGGAGCAAAGCCATTTCCTACAATGGATGTGCCACCCAATTCTTCTTTGTCACTTTTTTCCTCACCACCGAAGGGTTCCTCCTGGCAGCCATGGCGTACGATCGATACTCCGCCATCCGCAACCCGCTCCGGTATCCCATCACCATGTCCAAGTGGGTTTGTATTTGGCTGGTGGTGGGATCATATATCTGTGGCTGTGCGAACTCCATGGTGCAAACAGGCTTCACTTTTACGCTACTCTTTTGTGGG
Source organism: Gopherus flavomarginatus (assembly GCF_025201925.1). Lineage (NCBI taxonomy): Eukaryota > Metazoa > Chordata > Testudines > Testudinidae > Gopherus > Gopherus flavomarginatus. The sequence goes on along the minus strand of NC_066627.1, from coordinate 14,543,065 downwards.
TCTAATGAGATGGATCATTTCTTCTGCGATGGCCCTCCCCTGATTAGTCTCTCCTGCAGTGACACGTTCGTCAATAACTTTGTGATGTTTACCGTATGCGGCCTCATTATAGTGAGCACTGCACTGATTACGCTTGTCTCCTATGTCTATATCATCTCCACCATCCTCAGGATTCATTCTGCTGAGGGCAGACACAGAGCCTTCTCCACCTGCACCTCCCACCTGGTGGTTGTGACTTTATTTTATGTGTCCACTGCTTTGATGTATGCCCAGCCCACTAGGCTAGCTTTTCTGTACCCAAGGAAAGTGGTGTCCGTCTTTTATACCCTTTTTGCTCCCATGTTGAATCCTTTCATCTACAGCCTCAGAAACAAGGATGTGAAAGATGCTTTGAGAAGGACTATGAGCAAGAAATGTTTGAAAAAATGAACATTATCTTTGAACATACAGATGAAACCAATTGGGTCAAACAATTTTGCAATACAACAACAAATTTTGAGCAAATGTTAATTTTTTATTGGGATTAGTTTGGGAGCAAGTATAAAAAAATCTTTCTATCTATCTATTTATTTCTTTTTCTGCTTCCCACTCCACTTATCTGACTAGTTGACCTGTGGAACTCATTGCTACTGGATATTATTTAGATAATATCATTTCAATATATTTTCAGAATTTTAAAATGGCTTTGATATGTATAGGGCTTCATGCTTTGGGATGTCAGTCAGCTACTGCCTGTCTGAGTTAGGAATAAATTTTCTCCATGATTTATCATTCAATTCACCTGTCTTTGAAACAGCTGATACTGGCCATCATAGGAGACAGGATTCTTTAGTATAGCAATTCCTTTGTTTCTATAATGTTCCAGTACACTGAACATACAATATATTCAAGAAAATAAAGTATCTCTCTATATATGTGCATGTTTGCATATACTTATAATAGGAATGACCTCCATCCAAATTGTTAGGTAATATAAATTTCCTTAGCTAATCTGATCTCTGTGTATCTACACCAGCTCAAGATCTGGCTCTTTAGTGATCACTGATGCCTAGGTAGAGTAGCTGTTTGGTAATGATGACCAATGTGTGAACTGGCAAGGAAACTGATAGATCCCATGTTAACCTGGATCACCCATGTATAGTACTCCTATGTCATGTCATGGAATCATAGAATATCACGGTTGGAAGGGACCTCAGGAGATCATCTAGTTCAACTCCCTGCTCAAAGCAGGACCAATTCCCAACTAAATCATCCCAGCCAGGGCTTTGTCAAGCCTGACCTTAAAAACCTCTAAGAAAGAAGATTCCACCACCTCTCTAGGTAACCCATTCCAGTGCTTCACCACCCTCCTAGTGACAAAGTTTTTCCTAATATCCAACCTAAACCTCCCTGTAGCATGGCAGACCCCGAACCCAACCCCAACCCCGACCCCGACCCATGCCCCTGCCCCTGCTCCTGCCTTGAAGGGTTAAATAACAGCCCTGGGAAGGGGCTGTGGCTGGGAAAAGCAGCTTTTAGGGTAAGCTGGTTGGGGAAGTGACTGCAGCTGGGGCCACGTCCCAAGCTGAGCAACAGGGCCTTATAAGAAAGGCATAGAAGCCAGGGATGAGAGGAGTCTTCTGCTTGTGGAGGGAGAAGGGCCTGGCTGCAGGGAGCTAGACACAGGATACTAAAGTGAAGCAAGGCTGGGGAAAGGCTGAGGAGCCAGGGAGCTCCAGCCTGGAAAGCCTCAGGCTGTGGCCTAGTATTGGGCTGAAAGGTACTGGGGATTGCAGAGGGCAGCCCAGGGGTAGGCCAAGGCAGCAGGTCCAAACCCAACTTTGACAGTGATGAGTAGGCTGATACTGCAGTCTGTCCAGGGTGTGGGACTAGACAATGACTGGCAGTAGCCTGATACTGAGGCAAGGTGGGGATAGTAAGTGGGGGTTCCCCTGGGGAGGGGAGACCCTAAGACTGAGAGGTTAGTGCCAGGGGGCAGCACCCCAGGTGAAAGGACACTAGGATCCAGGGAAGGATGGGGGGCCAGAGTACAGGCAGATCATCGCCTGTAGAGGGTGCTCTGGAGCTGGAATGAGCTAATTCCTGGAAGTAACCAGCAGGAGGTGCCCCAGGGGTGAGTCTGCTTGTTTACACTCCCCCACTGCAACTTGAGACCATTACTCCTTGATCTGTCATCAGGTACCACTGAGAACAGCCTAGATCCATCCTCTTTGGAATCCTTTTTCAGATAGTTGAAATCAGCTATCAAATCCCCCCTCATTCTTCTCTTCTGCAGCCTAAACAATACCAGATCCCTCAGCCTATCCTTGTAGATCATGTGTTCCAGCCCCCTAATAATTTTTGTTGCCCTCTGCTGGACTCTTTCCAACTTTTCCACATCCTTCTTGTAGATTGGGGCCCCAAACTGGACACAGTACTCCAGATGAGGCCTCACCAATGTTGAATAGAGGGAAATGATCATGTCCCTCAATCTGCTGACAATGCCCCCACTTACACGGTCCAAAATGCTGTTAGCCTGCTTGGCAACAAGGGCACACTGTTGACTCATATCCAGCTTCTCGTATACTGTAACCCCTAGGTCCTTTTCTGCAGAACTGCTTCCTAAACATTCAGTCCCTAGTCTGCAACAATGAATGGGATTCTTCCGTCCTAAGTGCAGGACTCTGCACTTATCCTTGTTGAACCTCATCAGGTTTCTTTTGGCCCAATCCTCTAATTTGTCTGGGTCCTCTGTATCCTATCCCTACCCTACCACTCCTCCCAATTTAGTGTCATCTGCGAACTTGCTGAGGGTGCAGTCCATGCCATTCTCTAGATCATTAATGAAGATATTGAACAAAACCGGCCCCAGGACTGACTCTTGGGGCACTCCGCTTGAAACCGGCTGCCAACTAGACATGGAGCCATTGACCACTACCCGTTGAGCCCTATGATCAACATAAGAATAGCCATTCCAGGTCAGACCAAAGGTCCATCTACCCCATTATGCTGTCTACTTACAGTAGCCAATACCGGTTTCCCCAGGGGGAATGAACCTAACAGGCAATGCTCAAGTGATCTCTCTCTTGCCATCCATCGAGGGCCTCCCAGAAGGGGGGGGGAAGTGGGGCAATTTGCCCCAGGCACCGGGTTCAGCGGGGGCCCCCACGAGAATGACTGAGGCTCCCTCCCCGACCCCACCTCTACCCCTCTTCCGGAGCCTCAGCCCATCCAGCAGCATCCTGGAACAGCTGCAGCGGGGCCCCTGAGCTTGGCCCCACTCAGAGCCATGTGGCAAGGGTGCGGGGCTGTGAGCTCCAGGCCGAGTGGCTCCTCCACTTAACATGTGGCTCTGAGCGGGAAGGGGCTCAGGCCCCGCCGGAGCCACGCTGTAGCTGTCAAGGGATGGTCCTGGATGCGATGAGTCTCCGGTTGACTGGGGTAAGGGGCTAGGGCCGGGGGGGTTGGCTGAGGGGCAGGGAGTCCTGAGGACAGTCAGGGGATAGGGAGGGGGCAGAGGTTGGGTGTCGGTCAGGGGACAGGGAACCGGGGGGGTCGTTGGATGGTGGGCATTCTGGGGGTCTGTCAGGACTCAGTGAGTTGGGGGAAGGATAGGAGTTGGGGCAGACAGGGAGCATGGGTGGGGTCCCGGAGTGGTGGGGGTTTCTGGGGGACAGTGAGAGGACAAGGAGGAGGATGAGTTGGGGATTCTGAGGGAGGACAGGCTGTCAGGGGCAGGAAGTGGTTGGAGGTTGGCTAGGGGGCAGGGCCAGGCTGTTTGGGAGGCACAGCCTTCCTTACCCTAAAGCTCATTCAGCAGTTTGAGGCTTGCAGAAGAGCCAAGCTGTTAGCTTTTCCATTAGGGCTACCACCCCTTTCACTTCTCAAATACCAAATTATATATATATATTTAATGTCAGTGCCATAGGGAGATTCATGTCAGGGGAGGGTAGCTTCATTTAAAATTAGCCACTGGGGGAGGGATCACATGAGAACAGCAATATCCTTCCCAACCCTACCAAGGGAGACTCCCCTCCCCTGCATTCCCTGAGGCATCAGAGGGCTAATTCAGTGGTTCTCAAACTTTTGTCCTGGTGACCCTTTCACATAGCAAACCTCTGAGTGCAACCCCCTCCCCATAAATTGAAAACACTTTTTAATAGATATTTAACACTATTATAAAAGTGGGGTTTGAGGTGGAGGCTGACAGCTTGTAACCCCCAGTAATAACCTCGTGACCCTGAGGGGTCCCAACCCCCAGTTTGAGAACCCCTGGGTTAATTTAATTTTAGCACCCTGTGTCCATTCACATGCGTGTGCTATTTTGAGCATGTCAGTTTTCTCAACATAGGCTCATCCCAGATTCTGAAACAAGCTCAAATGCTCAGTTCATGGAGTATGTACATAAGCTATACTAAAGACAAACCCACAGTAACTGTCTCCAGTTTGTGAGGGACCCTGTGGAGCCAGTCTCTAGGAAACAAATAAATGCATGGTGGTTAAGTGCATTAATGGCTATTAGCCAGGATGGGTAAAGAATGGTGTCTCTAGCCTCTGTTTGTCAGAGGATGGAGATGGATGACAGGAGAGTGATCACTTGATCATTACCTGTTAGGTTCACTCCGTCTGGGGCACCTGGCATTGGCCATTGTCGGTAGACAGGATACTGGGCTGGATGGACCTTTGGTTTGACCCACTATGGCTGTTCTTTTGTTCTACCCTAAATGAACCCAAAGTTATGGAGACAGATGTGAGTCAAGGAAGTCAGCAGAGTATCAGAAACCTTGAAAAATCTCTGACTGGATAACCTCAGGGGTTTGGTCACAAGCTGAGGTGGTTCAGAAGTTTTGGATTTTTTTTTAAGCAGAATTTTATTTTTTCTTTAAACAACCAAACACAGCAAACAGCAAATATTTGGCCACACGCTTCTTAAACCCCAAACCATCTTCAGGTTTTGGCAGACTAATTTCAGGTTTTCAATTAAAAAAAACACAAGAAATTTTGAAGGAAAGCAGGCATTGTCCGTGATTTTTTTTCTGCTTTTTTAAAAACCCCTAGTTTTCGATCCAGAAGAAGTTTTGATTGAAAATATTTGTCCAATCCTTTTACTGAGCTTTAGTGCCTTTTAGCACTAGCTGATGCTGAGAACCGTGATACCTTGTAAAGAAGTTTTCTCAAAACTAGGTTTGTCCCTAAATGCAGAAGGTTTATTTTTCCCAGGGCTGCCTGTGTGTGTTGAGGGGGAGCAAGTGGGTCAATTTGTGCCAGGCCCAGCAGCGGGCCCCCCATGAGAATATAGTATTGCACAGTATTGCAATTTTTTTATGGAAGGGGCCCCAAAAATTGCTTTTCCCCAGGCCCCCGAATCCTCTGGGAGATCCTGCATCCATCTCCATCCTCTGACAGACAGAGACTAGGGACACCATTCCTTACCCATCCTGGCAAATAGCCATTTATGGACTTAACCATCACGAATTTATCCAGTTCTCTTTTAAACGCTGTTATAGTCCCTAGCCTTAACAACCTCCTCAGGCAAGGAGTTCCACAAGTTGACTGTGTGTGCTGCATGAAGAAGAACTTCCTTTTATTTGTTTTAAACCTGCTGCCTATTAATTTCATTTGGTGTCCCCTAGTTCTTCTATTATGGGAATAAGTAAATCACTTTTCCTTATCCACTTTTTCAACATCACTCATGATTTTATATACCTCTATCATATCCCCCCTTAGCCTCCTCTTTTCCAAGCTGAAGAGTCCTAGCCTCTTTAATCTTTCCTCGTATGGGACCCTCTCCAAACCCCTAATCATTTTAGTTGCCTTTTTCTGAACCTTTTCTAGTGCCAGTATATCTTTTTTGAGATGAGGAGACCACATCTGTATGCAGGTTCAAGATGTGGGCATACCGCTGATTTATATAAGGGCAATAATATAGTCTCAGTCTTATTCTCTATCCCCTTTTTAATGATTCCTAACATCCTGTTTGCTTTTTTGCCACCTCACTGTTTACTCCTTTCTCCAGATCATTTATGAATAAATTGAATAGGATTGGTCCTAAGACTGACCCTTGGGGAACACCACTAGTTACCCCTTTCCATTCTTAGAATTTACCATTAATTCCTACCCTTTGCTCCCTGTCTTTTAACCAGTTCTCAATCCATGAAAGGATCTTCCCTTTTATCCCATGACAGCTTAATTTACATAAGAGCCTTTGGTGAGAGACCTTATCAAAGACTTTCTGGAAATCTAAGTACACTACATCCACTGGATCCCCCTTGTCCACATGTTTGTTTAACCCCTTCAAAGAACTCCAATAGATAGTAAGACACGATTTCCCTTTACAGAAACCATGTTGACTATTGCTCAACAGTTTGTTTTTCTATGTGTCTGACAATTTTATTCTTAAACTATTGTTTCGACTAATTTGCCCGGTACTGACTTTCTATCCACCTTATTGTCCATTCATCCAGCCTATACTACTTTAACTTGCCAGCAAGAATAGTGTGGGAGACTGCATCAAAAGCTTTGCTAAAGTCAAGGAATAACACATCCAGTGCTTTCCCCTCATCTGCAGAGCCAGTTATCTCATCATAGAAGGCAATTAGGTTAGTCAGGCATGACTTGCCCTTGGAAAATCGATGCTAACTGTTCCTGATCACTTTCCTCTCCTCTAAGTGCTTCAGAATTGTCTGAAACAGAGCTCAATAAAGCAAGTTGTTTTGTTTCAAATCTCACCCATATTTGTGTAAACCAGGAGCATTCACTGATCCAGGTGTAAATCAGTAGGAGCCACATGCAAATCATTGGGTCTGATTTTCCTCCAATTCACCTTGATGTAAATTAGAAGTCACTCCACTAGAGTAAATGCATTTACACTGTCCTAAAGTGTGTGTAATTTGATGGATTATCAGGCCCATTTGCTCTACATTTTATGACGCAATAAACTTAGTAACTAATAACATTTCCCTTTTTGATTTGGTTGTGAAATGAAAAACACACTTTGAGCCCATTGCTGCAGCACTCTTTGAAAATAACATCACCTTGACTTTAGGAGAGAATTTGGTGCATTATGTCTTGCCAGATCAAATTTACTATGCAGATTTGTCATGGAAATCCCAGGTTATTAATCTGCAATTCTAATTTATTGACTTCAGAATGTACCATCGGAAAAATAAATCTAAGTATAGAGATGAATTATCTGTTTTCAGTAAGTGAATTCCTACCTTTACTGCTGCTTGGCAGGGTTGGCTGATGGGTGGGATTCACATCCTACCAGGAGTTAATCTCCAGGGGCCATTGCACTATGACCTATATTAGTCTGTCTATTAACATACTAATAGAATGTGCATTGGCTTTGCTTAACATCCCCATCCATAGCCTGCTTCCTGCCTCCTTATAGGTCTACTCTATTGCAGTGTAAAAGAGGTTGTGGAGCTGGGACCCTGGGAATGAGGAAGGAGACTGGGAACTCAGGAGTTTCTGTCTTGGTAGCCCCAGGGAGACGTGGTTTGAGAAGAGCAACCAGCTGCATGTGGAACAGGGGCTGGACATCTGCAGAGGAACTGAATCAATAGGTCTGAGAATGGAGAGGGCTTGTCCCTGTTATACCAGACACAGTGCCAGCAAAAATTTTCAAAGGAGCCAATAGGATTTAAGTGCCCATTTCCCATTGCAATGGGCACCTAGCCCTCCTGGATAACTTTGAAAATCCGAGTCCTAGCCTCTGCCATTTAAGTTAGTGGGAAACTATCTTTGGTTGTGAGTAGAACTGGTTAGGACATTTCAATGCAAATATTTATTCAACAGGAAATGCCGTGTCTGCAAAATCAAAATTTTCTGTCAGAAAATTTGATTTTGCTCACTTTTTTCCTTCTGATTTTTCTCTTGGGAAAATCAGATCAAACTATTTTGGTTTGTCAAATCAAACCGAAACTTTTTATTTCAGGACAGCTAAGCATTCACCCGTTTCCACCTATGTTGCCATGGTGCATCCTGGGAACTATAGTCCAGGTGCCTCATGCCTATTTTCTCCCCTGCAGGCTGGTTTTTTCCTGGTCGCAAAATATATCATCCATTGCTGTCTGGCTGAACCAACGTGCCTCCTCTCCTGCCACACACAGGATGGTGTTGGTGAGTGTTAGTATATAGGCTTGTTTGTTAGCCTGAGATAGACTTTTGGGTTTGATTTTTGATACTCTTTTATATCCTTACTAATATGAGTGAACAAAAAACAAAGACACTGTATGTTGCTTCGGCCCAGCCAGATGGGTTTCTTTCTATAATGAGAAGAGATGGAGTTTATAGTGTTACAGGGTATGGTGGGAGTGTAATATATACAAGCATACACTGTAAGGTTGCCTGGCTCCTTTCTCAAGCCAGGGTCAAGCAAACAGTTAGGAGAGCCAAGGGAGTTGGGAGGAGTCATAAGAAACACAAAAAGCCAAAGAAAAGCCTGGTCTTGGCCAGTACACAACCTCACTCTTTGCCCCTCCCATGGGATACAAAAGAGGTGGTACCAAGACCACAAATTCGTGACCGTCCAAAATGGAACTTGACCATAAGTTGTAAGGGATGGGACTGCGGGCGTGCACTGTAGGTATATTTGGGCCTGCTAAGAAGGAGGAAGTGAGAATAGAGAACAGGTACATGGGCAAAGGCTCTGCGGCATCAGAGATATGGATACGCTTGCTTGAAACTAACCAAATATCCCATTGCCTGCATTTTGGACTTCTGGTCTTCTGCTTTCTGTCTGCATGACAAGAACCAGGGGAGGGGATGAAGGGAAAGCCCTCTAATAGTAGGGCCCTCAAACCAGTGGGATTTGGAGAGAACATCCCACTGAGAGATACAAGGCAGTTTTCCATCTCAGAACTATTCGCTCAGGTTCTCTGTCGGCGCAGAAAGACGGCACTGTCTCTGGCATACCAGGGGCACATTCCTCATTCTCAGACCTATTGTTCCAGTTTCTCTGCAGAGGCTGTGGCACTGGTTACAATGAGGTTATTTTTCTAAGCATTTCCAGCCCAAGAGTCTAGGATATAAAAAGAAAAACAAAACAAAAACAAGCAAGCAAACAAACATAAAGCTGATATGTGGAGGTAATCACATGACTCCAGGAGTTTGGACCCTTGTCATAGGCCTATGTTGCCAATGTGTTTATCTCATCCTGTATAAATTGCACACAGTTATAGATTCTTAGATCCCAAAGTTATTGTGATCAGCTAGTCTGACAGCCTTTTTAACACAGGTCTTAGAATTTTCCCCAAAATAATGGACACTCAAGGACATAAAGAATTAAGACTAAAAAAAAGTGTTTCCCCAGAAGTCTGAATTTCATCACGTTTCTATGTTCAAATATACAATCCTATTTTTTTCCCCGCAGAGACCAAGCAACTAAACATCTTACAGCTTAGTAGCACAATTAATGCTATCACTCTGTGCTGGATTCAAGAAAATGACCATAAAGATGCAAAGCTTTTTATACCAACACTCTGAGCTTGGGGTTCCCCAAAGTTTTCATATGGGGAGAACCAGTTTCTAAGAAAGAAATCGTCTAATCATGAGTACCTCCTCTGTAATCACTTGATCTGGTTCACAAATCTTTTTTAAGGGACCAGGTTGACACAAAAATAGTTAGAGAAAAATGATTAAAATAAACTCATCCACACATCTAATCACAGGGGAATTTACATATGGGGAGCATAAAAATAGTCTCATAGACTCCACGGGCAGAAGGGATCATCATGATCACTTAGTCTGACCTTGTATACATTATGGGCCACAGACCCTTACCCATCCACTCTTGTAACAGGCTGAGAACATCTGGCTGAGGTACAGAAGTCCTCAAATCTTGATTTAAATACTTCAAGTTACAGAGAATTCATCATTTACACTAGTTCAAACCAGACCCATGCCCAATGCTACAGAGGAAGGTGAAAATCCCCCATGGTCTCTGTCAATCTAACCTAGGGGAAATTCTTTCCCATTCCCAAATACGTCAACCAGTTAGACCCTGAGCATGTGGGTGAGTCACCAGCCAAAGGGGCTATGTAGTAGCTAGGAAGGAAGAAGACAAAAATTAGCTGCACAGGGTGCAGAGAGGAGATTGTGTGTGTGTGTGTGTGTGTGTGTGTGTGTGTGTGTGTATTGAGATTGTTGGAGAAAAAGTCTTCTGGAAACTCTAATAGAGATCTAAACTGAGCTTCAACTAGTAGGAATAGTGTTGATTAGTGAGAGTGCAAGGTGGAGTACAGGATCAAAGAACCACTTTCTTTAACAATAAAGTCTAACTCTGTCAGTGGTCTATTTACCTATGCTACTTCCATAACATTTTTTCCATATACTCCATCTTTACAACATCTAAGAACCCTAACTGTGCAGCCATTAGACCTGGTCAAAATGATTCATGCTAGCCATTCTTCTATCAGACAATGTGGTATTCTTAAAACTGAAATATTCAGTGGTAAAATATCAATGGCTGGCTTTTTTACATTGCCTTCTGGAATGAAATCCATGCTGACCTGAAAGGTACACAACTCCTAACTCAATTTTTATTCAACTGTTATTCAAGACAGCTACAGTGGAATTTGCATGAGTACAAAATAAGGAACATCCTCAAGACTTGGTCCACAGAAAATGGAAATGATCTTTTAGCTTCCTTAGTTTGCTTGCCTAGGGCTCATGAAGCATCATTGTCCTTGTGGGTCATTCCAGTGCTCTCTCCTGCCTTGTACCAAGAGAGTGGTCTCCTACCCATTCTCTTGGGAGAACTGACTGAACAGTCTGTGTCCAATTTCCCAACCGCTCCAGACGATAGACACCAGAGACTGATGGGAATTGGAACACCAGATCTGAACACCTCTTGAATTCCAGGGATCGTCCAATCCGCTCCCCCCAGGCCATGTCTTTTCCCTGGTCTCACTAGCATTCCCTGTGGGTAAAGGACAGACAAAGTTTGGATATACAAAATGGAAAGGAGATTATTTACTGAGGTTCCTGGAGAGAGACTGACATGTGGTTCTCTCAGTCTTTCCAGCTCTCAGCTTGTGTCAATAAAAAGGAGCTCATATTCCACCAGCATGGAACTCTCTGTCCCTTTGGAGGGCTGTGTCTGTAACAGAGGCCAGGTGGACAGCAATCACACCACAGAAAGCTTTCCTTAGTGCCCCCTTCACTTCTTGGTTTCTCAGGCAGTAGATGAAGGGGTTCAGCATGGGGGTGACAATAGTGTACACGACCGACACCAGCTTGTTCAAGTTAAAAGGGTGGATCTTCTTGGGCCGGGCGTACATAAAGAGGGAGGTTGAGAAGAAGAGGATGACCACAGTGAGGTGGGAGGCGCAGGTGGAGAAGGCTTTCTTCCTCCCCTGGACAGTGGGGAGGTGCAAGATTGTGACAATGATGCACAGGTAGGATACAATGGTCACAGAGAGCGGGACCATCAGGATGATCAAGGCTAGCGCAAAGTCCACCGTCTCTGCCAGTGACATGTCGATGCAGGCCAGGTTCAGCACTGGGGAGATGTCACAGAAGAAATGGTTGATGATCCCTGGGCTGCAAAATGTCAGTTGCGAGATGAACGACACCTTGAGCAGGGAGATGGAGAAGCCACTTACCCAGGAGACAGCTGCCAGCTGCAGGCAGAACTGGTGGTTCATGATGGCCGGGTAACGCAGCGGGTTGCAGATGGCCACATAGCGGTCATAGGCCATGGAAGCCAGCAGGACATACTCAGTGCATATGAGGGAGGTGAAGAAGTAGAGTTGGGTCATGCATCCCACAAAGGAGATGCTCTTGTTCTCCACCAGGAAATTCACCAGCAGTTTGGGGATGGTGACTGAGATGTACCAGGCTTCCAGGAAGGAGAGGTGACTGAGGAAGAAATACATGGGCTTGCGGAGGTGATGGTTTGTCTGGATCAAGGCAATGATGACCATATTCTCCAGGAGGGTTAGTATATAGGCCACCAGGAATATCACAAAGAGCAGTATCTGTAGCTCCAAGATGGTTGGGAATCCCAGCAGGATGAACTCCTGGACACCGGTATCATTCTCCTGCTCCATATGGCCCTTGAAGGTCTGCAGAGTCAGAAACAGACAGAAATAAGTGGCTGAAGTCACAGATGCCTGTTTTCTTGAGATCTTTCACTTCAGCACCTTACTTTGATATTCCTCATTATTAGACCCAACTTCTAGTTTTGGAACCCCTCACCATTGAGGGAACTGTGGCCCAGATTCTCAAACAGTGACTGCAAGTGCTACACTAATTTGCCCCAATATAAGATCTCACTCAATATTACCCTAACAACTCAACCATCCTTAACTGATAGCTGTATAGGGGGAGATTTTAAAAAGCACCTAAGGGATTTAGGAGGGCAAGTCCTACTGAAAATCAGTTCAACTTTTATCAAAGATTCTTGTGTGGCCATCTTCTCACTGTAGTATGTGAGCACCTGCATGTAGTTACCCTCACAACACCGATGTGAGGTTGAGTCGTGCTGTTATGCCCAATTAACAGATGGAGAATGGACAGGTGACCAGATACTTGAGATGCCTACAGATGCAGATAGGATTCTAGTGTAATTTACAAAAGGACCTAAGTGATTTAGGTACAGACAGTTGGTGGCAGAGCAGAAATGGATCCTGGCGTCTCTCAAGTCCCCGACTAGCACCATAAGTACTGGATCATCCCTCCTCTCATATGTGCTTTGGCACATTTGAAAATCTTTCCCATTGTCTTTAAGACGGCACAAAGTCCTTGCAGGAAACTGTAGAGTGCACAATGGCAGAGAAGATCCCTTGTTTACCAATGGAAAGGATTTGTGCCCCTTGGAACTATTTGCACACATCCCTGCGTCTTCAATTACCTGTTACCAGTCAGAACAAAGGCCTGGTCGTTGTTATAGGAAAGTCCAGTGGAGACCTATGTTCAATTTGCAGCAGTGGGTCAGAAAAAGTATCAGCTATGTTAGGATGCATCAGGATATCAGTAGGAATCTGCCTACTTAAAGGCAAAGAAGAAAAAAATTCAGATCTCAATTTCAATGTGGCAGATCAAAAATAATGCTAACTTTCATCACAGAGGGTAAAGGAATGGATACACTTTCTGTGTAAAGTAGTAAGAGGTATGTTCGTGATTAGGAATCAAGCTTCCTGGGGTCTATTCCTAGTCCTGCCACTGAGACACTGATCAATGCACCTCACTGTTCAATTCCTCCCTTTCCCCATCTGTCATGTAGTTATAATAAACCTACCTTCATAAAGAGCTTTATAGAATGGAATACTCAATAACAGGATGGGTCATATCTGATGTTAACTAGCTCTGTAATAAGATTCCAGATATGTTGCCCATCTGTGTGTCATTCTGAAGTCTAGAGTGTCTATTGAGTCAGTGTAAAGTGGTGAAAACAGCCCCAAGCATGGTGGAGGGCTCTTTTTGTTCAGAATATCATCAGGTTCAAACATCACTGGGACTTGTGGTTCCCTGCCATCCTATTTTTTAAGTTCTCAGCCATTCTGACTTCACAAATTACACCTCTGCAGTGTATGGCTACAGTAAGGCAGGAATACATTCCATGCCAAGAGTCCGAGACCATTGTGATATCATAGGTAACTCAACCAATTACCACCCTTACTTTCCAGCTAATTTGTGTTCAATAATTTCATTGGTTGTATGAGAGAGACTGCACAATGGTGGATTACTTGGTCTAATTGCCACTTCCATTATGCTTTCAGGGAGTAGTGTTAAACAAAATTGCTATTATATCAAGAAGAAGAAGACAGTTCACTTTTTGATGTTTGCTTTATAGCCTGCTACTATCATATTCAATCTGGGGTCCAGAAAGGTCAATAGAAAATCATCATCACAAGTGGAAGAAGGAATGAGAGAAGGACAGATAGAGACATTGGATTTTTAGCTTTGAGTGCTACTGGTGTTGCATTAAATTCATGGCCAAAACAAAGTTGGTCATTTTTATGTCCCAGTTTTGCGAAGACTGAAGCAAGCACTTAACTTTAAACACATGAGTAGCTCCATTATTTTCCACAGAATAACTCATGTGCATAAAATTCACCATGCTATCTTTGCAGAATCAGTATTTGTATGCAAATTTTGAATCTTAGTAGAGGAAAACTCAGATTACAAAAAGGTGAAGCAAAATATAATAATGGTCAACATTTGATATTAATTTCAAATCATATTTGTCTATTAGTATTTAGTGTTACTAGCCATTAATTTCCATTTGTACTAGTGTCACATTCATTTCATCTCACAGAAACTGGAATAGATTAAAATAATAATATTTAGATGTGACATGGGATTCATAATACAAAACTTGGAGGGGAAGTGTTTAAAAGAGATTAAGCGATTTGGGAGCAGAAATGCCACTAAAAGTGAATGATGTTTTGAATATCTCCTTCAGAACTGACATAAAATAGAGGGCTATATTCTCATCTTCATTGCACCAACAGAAACAAGAAGTAAATATGAGATTTGCAAAGGAACTTAAGTGAAATATATAAACAAAATCCCATCAGGTTCCAATGGGAATTGGGCATCCTTCCTTTACCTTAAATCCATTGAAATCAAGGGAATCCCTTCAGATTTACCCAAGAACATAAAAATAGCCATACTGGGTCAGAGCAAAGGTCCATCTAGCCCAGTATCCTGTTTTCTGGCAGTAGCCAATGCCAGGTGCCCAAAGTGAATCAACAGAGCAGGTAATCATCAAGTGATCCATTCCCTGTCGCCCATTCCTAGGTTCTGGCAAACAGAGGGTAGGGACACCATCTCTGCACATTCTTGATAATAGCCTTTGATGGAGCTATCCTCCATGAATTTATCTAGTTCTTTTTTGAACCTTGTTATAGTCTTGGCCTTCATAACATCCTCTGGCAAAGAGTTCCACTGGTTGACTGTGTGTTGTCTGAAGAAATACTTCCTTTTGTTTATTTTAAACCTGCTGCCTATTACTTTCATTTGATGACCCTTAGTTCTTGTGTTATGAGAAGGAGAAAATAACACTTCCTTATTTACTTTCTCAATACCAGTCATGATTTTATAGACATCAATCATATCCTCCCTTAGTCATCTCTTTTCCAAGCTGAAAAGTCCCAATCTTATTAATCTCTCCTCACACAGAAGCCGTTCTATACCCCTGATCATTTTTATACTGGTGCAAGTGAGATCAGGAAAATTCTCAGCAAATCAAACACATTTAACCTGGGGTTTTCAAAACACTTATGTGAATTAAGTGCCCAGCTCTCATTGACTTGAAAAGAGAGTCAGTCTATCTGTCTATCTCTTCTCAGCTTTCTTTGAAAGCCCTGGCCTTAAAGACCAAGTTTGTACAGAAGTTGAGTCTTTATTTGCATGAACGTAACATAAGCAAAGAAATAGTACAGCTAAAGGAAGATAATAATAAATCATGATGCCGTTCCTATTCTAGTGACAGCACCGACAATACATTTATGTTGCAGGAATCAGGTTTTGGGCTGATTTTCTACTAGACAGTGAGTCCTTCTCTGTATTGCATGATGTGAATTGGGGTTATATATGTGTGTGTGTGTGTGTGTGTGTGTGGGTGTGTGTGTGTGTGTGTGTGGGTGTGGTTTTATATGTTATATCATATTATACGCCAAAGGGTTTATCATAGTCACCATGTAACAAGAAAGGAAGGAAGAAAATAAGTTCACCAACAGAAAAATGAATTACTAAAATTCTTACAGTGTGTAGATCTTTAGAGCTCTGACAATCTACTGAATTACATGTGTCTGTAACGCTGATATTCCCAAGAACATATTAAAGTGAGGAAAAGAGTAAAAATTCACTCACTCATTCGTGAATGTAACCTATAAGCAACAGAGCCAAATCCAGATTATTTTTTTTATTCTATTCTTTTAAGGAAAAATTATCTTTGAAGTTGATGAGATTCTTGCCTGAATAAGATTAAGTAAAATCTAAAGAAGAATTTCCAAAAGGCTTTGCCTTTTTAATCTATATAACCCCATACACATTTATCTTCCTGTATATATGTCTATTGCATATGTATTCACCCCCTATGTTTCTCTATGTGAATATATACTCGTTTCTCCATCACTCTCTCTACATATATACTCATCTAATATCTCCATCTCTCTGCATATGTACCCTTCTATCTGATTTCTTCATTTCTCTATATACTCATTTATCTAGTGCAGGGTTCGGCAACCTTTCAGAAGTGGTGTGTTGAGTCTTCATTTATTCACTCAAATTTAAGGTGTCACATGCCAGTAGTACATTTTACCCTTTTTAGAAGGTCTCTTTCTATAAGTCTGTAATATATAATAAAACGCTTGTTGTATGTAAAGTAAATAAGGTTTCAAAATGCTTAAGAAGCTTCATTTAAAATTAAATTAAAATGCAGAGTCCCCTGGCCCAGTGGCCAGGACCTGGGCAGTGTGAGTGTCACTGAAAATCAGCTCATGTGCTGCCTTTGGCATGTGTGCCATAGGTTGCCTACCCTTGATCTAGGGTCTTCATCTGCATGTATACTCATCTATCTAGTCTCTCTGGTAAGACCCAGTGTCTCCCCACCTTTACATTAGTGATTTTTGAGGGTATAGAGAATGCAAAACTAAGCCCTAAGAAAGTTCCCAAACAGAGCGAGAGCAGGGGAAAGTTCCGTCCCTGTTACCTGAGCAGCAGAGAGCAGCAGCTGAGGGTTGTTCCCATCTTCCAGTTCATAGACAAAGCCTTCCCCCTTCATTCTCTTAGCAAGACAAAGCTGGACAGATTCTGAACTGCTGCACGTAGGGACAACTGCACCGATGCTGATGAGTTTGGACCAGTTTCCACCAGGCGGGAAGAAGACGCTCAGAAAACTCTCCTCTACATCCCCTGGGATCTAATTAGAGAAACATCCCCCAGAGCCTCCCATCACTGGTTACACACCTATGTGTGACTTATTGAAAGGACTATGGCTGGGATTTTCAAAGGCACTGTGGTTGGAGCACTGTGCTGAAACTCAGGCAAGCTGGGTTCAATTCCCATTGCTGTCACTGGCCTCCTGAATGGCTTTGGCTAAGCCACTCCCCACCCATGCCTCACTTTCCATCAATTGTAAAATTGGGATAATGATGCTAGCTCCTTTGTAAAGCATTTGGAGCCATAGCGGTTGGGATATTAACTTGAGTGAGTCCCTGCTCCAACTCATGCAGTGCAAGGACTTGAACCTGGGTTTCCTACGTTCCAGATGAGTGCCCCTCATCACTGTGTTTTCACAGTGATCACAGTTTGAATCACCTTATTTTCATATTGATGTGGAGAAAAAAACAAATTTAGACACCTCAACATTTGTTATGACATAGAATTCATTTTATAGCCAGCCCTAGCCAGTGGGTCTCCATGTAGAAGCAGGGATCAGCCCCTGGAATCAACCTGGAAAACCAGTGCCATGGTTTGCACCCATACCAACTCAGTTATCAGCCATGGCCCTTCACAAGCCCCTCCTCCTTTGTGGGTGGTCTAGCCTGTCTCGTAGCTAGTCTATCTTGTAACTGGCCTGGCACGCGGATGTACTGCTGTATAAATAGTACCTGTCATTATGTGAATCAGGATAGCTCTCCTGAAGTCAATGTAATCACATTGCTCTAAACCCAGGATAAATGAGAGGTGTATCATAACTGTAATTTTCAGCTGAGTTTACTTTTATTTTAGATTGAGGGAAAATAAAAATGAAGGAAGGAAGAACAAAGTTGTCCATGAGAGAAAGTTCAGTGTGTTTGTCTCTCTGTCTATAATATGCTTGGATTGACTGCTTCACAGAATATTCACGGTTGACTGGGAAGCTCCTTAGAAATTTGAAGGTGAAACTATAGTCTTAACAGTGAGCAGTTTCATAGCCCATACACACTTGAAGGCAACATGTTCTAGTAGATAAGGACTTGGGTACCACTCCTGACTCTGCCACTGAGCCATTGTGTGACCACGTCCAGATCATTAGCACTCTCTGGGTTGTGTTTCCCCTCCCACCCTTCATCTGTCTTGTCTAGTTAAATGGAAGCTCTTCGAGTCAGGGTTCGCCTCTAACCATGTGTCTGTGCAGCACTGTGATGTTCCCTGCTGGTGTTATCTGGACTGGTGATCTACTAGGTCACTCCAATCCTTGACTCTGGGAGCCAGCCTTACCCTGCTTTGCTGTGAGAACCCCCACTCCAGGGCTGTTCACACATAGCCTCTGGCATGCAAGCTGCTCCTTGGATTGTGCTACTGAATGACAATAGGCAATATCTCCAGTCCCAGACACAACCTTAGGAACCTCCATCTTGCAGTGCCCAGTTACGCCTGCTGGACGCTGCAAACTTATATGAATTGGTTAATTTAAAAAAGAAATTGATATGTACCAGGCTTGTTATCCAAAGGGGAGCCTCTGACACACTTCAGACCAAATGTACTGCTTCAGGTAGAATAAACAAACAAATTTATTAACTAAAAAGATTGACTTATAATCACTTGAAATCTAAATATAACAAGTCGGATTTGGTCAAATGAAATAAAAGCAAGATGCATTCAAAGCTGATCTTAACACTTTCAGTGCCCGTACAAACTTAGATGCTTCTCACCACAGGCTGACTGGTTGCCCTTCGTCCAGGATATGACAAATTTCAAGGCCAGAAGAGATCACCACAGCCAGCCAGTCTGACCCCTGCATGCACAGGCCACGGAATTTCCCCATTCTGTTTTTTAAGAAATTCTAATCTACCTCCCCGCTACAATCCTCCAAAGTTTAGACACTCTAGTTGCCAGCAAATTGTGTCTTATTTTATGGTTATATTAATCTGATTCAAATCAGTTAGGGATCTGACCCCACTGACTTCAGCAGAGCCCTGATAATTTCTGTCAGCTGAGGATCTGCCAGCACTGGTCTGGCTAGCAAGGTTCACTGGTTTAGGCTGTGGAATCCAGAGTTAACATGGAGGCTGGAGTTTTCAGAAGAGCTTAAGGGAGGTAGGTAGTCAGGTCCTGCTGAAAGTCAGTGAGTGTTGGATATCAAGCACCCACTGGTGTCTCTGGGAATCTTCCCCAGACACAAACTGTACTGGGTGAGATTTCTACCCTGTGGGCAAGGCGTACAGCTATTATTGAGGAGTCAGCGAGAAGCTAGCTCAGCACTTGGTGCTATGGTTATGGCTGTATACAGCAGAAATCATGGCTAACAGTGAGGACGAAGCTCTGTCCTTCAATAGGACTGCGTAAGCCCTTATGACTTGAGGGACTCACTAGTTACCTTTGGGTCAATAGCAGGCCACTACAGTGTTAAATCAGACCTCTAGAGGTGACTTCACGGGGGCACCACCAGTGCTCATTCTTGGTCAGACTGAGACCCTCTGCTCCCTGACAATCCAATCACTGTCTATCTATGCGTGTGGAGAGCTCTACATCTAGAGGCTACTGCCAACATTCCCGACCTGCCTCCTAGCGTAGTGAGGATAGGGTATTAGCAGCAAAGCTCCATCCATACGCACAGAGGGTTTTCAGATGGGTTGGGATTGGCAATGCGTTTCAGAGTAACACCCCACTGAGATGAACGGGACACTTCCCTTCTTTCCAAGTTATAGTTTCAGGCTCTCTGCAGATTCAGGCACTGTTGCTGCATTGGTTACACTTGGGGCAAATTTTCCTCTCTCAGATCTCTCATGTCACACTCTCAGACAGATGTTGTTGCACCGCATACAATTTGTGTCTTCACAGCCACAAGGCCCTTTGACTGGCAGCTGCTCGGAGGAGACGCTACCTCTTTTTGAATGTCTGGAAAACACCTGGCCACTGCAAACAACCAGAATGGTCAATTTCTTTAATTGCTACAAGAAAAATAGGTGTTCACCGTTCTTTCCACTGCCAAAAGGAAATGCAGTGTATCTTCAACTATGGTGTCATAGCCAGCACCACCATACTGAGATCCAGTGAGTCAGGTAGCCCCCATCAGCATAGGTTCATTGGGGTCATTTATACCAGCTGACTGATTGCCTGGCTCTCCAAATTTCCCATCTGACCTGACATTTTTTCAAAGTAGAAGCTTATCTCATGCATCTTTCATCTGTTATCCCTCTTGGGTAATGAATCAGAAAGTCACTTCGTGGGATTAGCTCAAGAGAACACACAACTTGCTAGAAAAAATACAGGATTGAGAGGTGCAACAACAGAGAATATACAGACACTGTGTTTGGCATCTGATTTTCTACAAGAAAGAGAGCAGAATAAATATTGTTCTGCAAGGCAAACATTATCATTTGTATTTGTTTCCAAGAAATTTAAATGCTTGTGCATGGTTGAGCTGAACACTGGAGGAACAACGTTTTTAGTTATTGAGAAACATGTAGGTCTGCTCCACTGGAGCCTATGTGCTAGATCCCAGTTGGTGTAAATCCACCCTAGCTCTGTCGGAGACAGTGGGTCAGATCCCTAGCTGGTATAAATTGGCTTAGCTCTATTTGACTATAGGTACCTGTCAGGCGTCTCTTTCCCGCTTCGAACTTTAGCATCCAGAAAGTGGGGACCTGCTTATTCCCTTCTACACTAAATTCCTAGCTTAGATCTTATCACGCTGCCACCAACCCAAAATATAGTGTTTGGGTACACTCACTGTCCCCCAAGACCTTTCCTGTGGAACCCAAGACCCAAATCCCCTGGATCTCAAAACAAAGGGAAATAAACCATTCCCCCCTCCATTTTTCCTCCCAGAGTCTCCCTTCCCTGGGTTCCACTGGGAGATCACTGTGATTCAAACTCCTTGAATCTTAAAACAGAGAGGAAATTCACCTTCCCCCCTTTCTCTCCCCCTCCCAGACTCTCGCTGAGAGAGAGACACTGATCCTAACACAGAGAGAAATTAACCTTTCCCTCCCCCTTCTCTCCGTTCCCCCACCAATCCCTGGTCTTACACAAGAATTAAAAAAAAATCAATCAGGTTCTTAAAAAGAAAAGCTTTTAATTAAAGAAAGAAATAAGTGAAAATTATCTCTGTAAACTCAAGATGGAAAAATGTTACAGGGTCTTTCAGCTTCACCTAGACCAGAGGTCTACAGCAAACAGAGTTAAAATCCTTCCAGAAAAATACACATTTGCAATAAAGAAAACAAACAAATGCCTAATCTGCCTGCTATCCAGTACTTACAGTATTGAACAGAAGATACTTTTTCAGAAAGATTTGAGAGCGTGTCTGGTCCTTCTCAGACCCCAGAGAGAACAAAACACAAACAAAAAACACAAACAAAGGCTTCCCTCCACCAAGATTTGAAAGTATCTTGTCTCCTGATTGGTTTTCTGGCCAGGTGTCAGCCAGGGTCACTGAGCTTGTTAACCCTTTACAGGTAAAAGAGATATTAACCCTTAACTATCTGTTTATGACACGCCCCCCCCCCAAATTGCAGATAGTGGGGAACCACACTGGTGGTGATTTCTTCCTAGAACTTTAGAATAAACAGATTAATACACACATGCACCTGTACATATACTGCTAAGTAAGTAAACTACAAGACTTTCTACATTGCAAGGACAATTTTTAACCAATTGATTCTCGGAAACTTTCACGGGAGAGTGCATCAGCTACTTTGTTAGAGGCTCCTGAAATGTGTTGAATTTCAAAATCAAAATCTTGGAGAGCTAAACTCCATCGAAGAAATTTTTTGTTGTTCCCCATGGCAGTATGAAGCTACTTTAGCGCAGCATGGTTGGTTTGTAGCTGAAAACGCCGTCCCCAAACATATGGGCATAGCTTTTCCAGGACGTACACAATGGCGTAGCATTCCTTTTCATTGATGGACCAGTGGCTTTCCCTCTCAGACAGTTTCTTGCTGAGAAACACGACAGGATGGAAGTTGTGATCCGGTCCTTGCTGCATTAGAACTGCTCCTACACCACGCTCAGACGCATCTGTGGTTGCTAGGAATGGTTTGTCAAAGTCCGGGGCCCTTAGCACAGGGTCAGACATGAGCGTTGCCTTAAGCTGGGTAAAGGCTTTCTGACACTCATCAGTCCACTTAACTGCATTCGGCTGGGTCTTTTTGGTCAGGTCTGTTAGTGGGGCAGTGATTTGGCTGTAGTATGGTACAAATCGCCTGTGATATCCGGCCAAGCCTAAGAAGTATTGGACCTGTTTCTTTGATCTTGGGGCAGGCCACATTTGGATAGCATCCACTTTGGCCTGTAGGGGGTTTATGGTTCTTCGACATACCTGGTGTCCCAGGTAAGTCACCCTGTTTTGGCCTGTTTGACACTTTTTAGCCTTAACAGTTAGTCCTGCCTGCCTGATGTGCTCAAAGAGTTTTTCCAGGTGTTCAAGGTGTTCGGTCCATGAATCAGAAAAAATGGCCACATCATCGAGGTAGGCAACTGCATATTCTCCCAATCCTGCTAGGAGACCATCTACAAGTCTTTGGAAGGTGGCAAGTGCATTTTGAAGCCTGAAAGGAAACACATTAAATTCACACACCCCTGCACGGGTGACGAATGCTGACCTTTCCTTGGCAGGTTCGTCTAGCGGTACTTGCCAGTACCCCTTGGTTAAGTCTATTGTAGATATGAATTGGGCACATCCCAATTTCTCCAATAGATCATCAAGGCATGGCATTGGATAGTTGTCGGGACGAGTTACTGCATTTAGCTTATGGTAGTCCACGCAAAAGTGTATTTCCTCATCTGGTTTGGGTACCAGAACCACTGGAGGTGCCTATGCACTGGTGGATGAGCGGATTACACCCATCTGTAGCATGTTTTGGATCTCCCATTCTATAGTAGCTTGGGCATGAGGAGACACCCGGTAGGGTAGGGTTCTAATTGGGTGAGCATTATCTGTGTCAATGGAGTGGTATGCCCGTTCAGTTCATCCTGGGGTGGCTGAGAACAATGGTGCGAAGCTAGTGCACAGCTCCTTGATCTGTTGCTGCTGCAGACATTCCAAGGTTGTGGAGAGGTTCACCTCTTCCACGCCACCATCACTTTTTCCTTCGTAGTAGACATCTTCAGGCCACTCAGCGTCATCTCCTCCCTGGGCTGTAAACTGACAAACCTGTAAGTCTCTGGAATAAAAGGGCTTGAGAGAATTAACATGGTACACTTTAGGCTTTAGGAAGGAATTGGGAAATGCTATGATGTAGTTAACAGCTCCCAGGCGCTCATGGTCTGTGAATGGCCCTTCTCATGATACTTCCATCTTATGGGCCTGTTGCGCCTTCAAGACCATGACCTGGTCTCCTACCTTGAAGGAACACTCTCTGGTATGTCTATCATACCAGGGCTTTTGCTCTTTCTGAGCATCCTTTAGGTTTTCTTTAGCAAGGGCTAAAGAGTGTCGGAGGGTTCTTTGTAGGTTGCTTACAAAGTCTAGAATGTTAGTTCCTGGAGAAGGTGTAAACCCCTTCCATTGCTGCTTCACCAGCTGTAATGGCCCCTTAACCTTGTGGCCATACACAAGTTCAAACGGTGAAAACCCTAAACTGGGATGTGGCACAGCCCTGTAGGCATAAAGCAACTGCTGTAACACTAGGTCCCAATCATTAGAGTGTTCATTGACGAATTTACGTATCATGGCCCCCAAAGTTCCATTAAACCTCTCCACCAGGCCATTGGTTTGATGGTGGTACGGGGTGGCAACCAAGTGATTCACCCCATGAGCTTCCCACACTTCTTTCATGGTCCCTGCCAGGAAATTAGTTCCTGAATCTGTAAGGATGTCGGAGGACCCACCTACCCTGGCAAAAATGTCTGTTAGGGCCAGGCACACCGTTTTAGCCCTGGTGTTGCTTAGAGCTACTGCTTCCGGCCACCAGGTAGCAAAGTCCACAAAAGTCAGTATGTAATGCTTTCCTCTGGGGGTCTTTTTTGGGAAGGACCCAGAATATTCACAGCTACTCGCTGAAATGGGACCTCAATTATGGGGAGTGGCTGGAGAGGGGCCTTGACCTGGTCTGGGGGCTTTCCTACTCTTTGACATACCTCACAAGACCGGACATACTTGGCAACGTCCTTGCCCATCCCCTCCCAGTGGAAGGACTTCCCCAACCTGTCTTTGTTTCTGTTCACCCCAGCATGGCCACTGGGATGATCATGGGCTAAGCTTAAAAGCTTCCCCTGATACTTAGTTGGAACCACCAACTGTTTTTGCAGATGCCAGTCTTCCTGGTGTCCACGAGAAAGAGTCTCCTTGTATAAAAGTCCTTGTTCTACAACAAACCGCAATCGGTTAGAAAAGCTGAGAGGCGGTGGGGTGCTCCGTGCAGCCGCCCAAGCTTTCTGAAGGCTGTCATCTGCTTCCTGCTCAGTCCGGAACTGTTCCCTTGAGGCTGGAGACACCAGTTCCTCCTTAAACTGTGGACTTGGGCTTGGTCCCTCTGGAAGCGATGTAGGTGATGGGGTTGTTTTCGTTGCTGGTGAACTGCTCTCCGCTGGTGTACCAGGAGGTATTTCAGGCTCTTGCTGAGCCTCTTGGGTATGGTTGTCTGCTGCTTCTGCCAGTTCAGGCCTGCTGGCACCCTCTGGCTTTAGAGTTGAAGATGGGTTTGCAAACGCTGGCGTCAGTGCTGGCAACGGTTCTGGTGCTGGTTGCTTTTCCAGTTTCGGGTCTGTATGCACTGTGGCTGTTGCCGTTGTTGGCAGGGGATCTGGGTCCACCACCTCTGTCTGGGTCTCTGGTAATACAGACGGGGCCCTTGTGGACAGTTCAGGAACAGGGACGGGTCTGGAAGCTTGCCTGGCTTGGCTGTGTTGAACCATTTCCACTCTCTTGGCCCGCTTTACCTGGCTAGCCAAGTCTTTCCCCAGTAGCATGAGGATGGGATAATTTTCATAGACTGCAAAAGTACACATTCCTGACCAGCCTTTGTACTGGACAAGCAGTTCAGCTGTAGGCAAGTCTACAGCTTTTGACATGAAGGGGTAAATTGCCACTTGGGCCTTTGGGTTGATGAATTTGGGGTCCACTAAGGACTGGTGGATAGATGACACTTGTGCCCCCATGTCTCTCCACACGATAACCTTCTTTCCACCCACTCTCAAAAGTTCTCTTCGCTCCAAGGGTATTTGAAAGGCATCTGGGCCTGGGGATCTTTGGTGTGATGGTGGTGTAATGAACTGCGCTCGGTTGGGTTTCTTGGGGCAGTTGGCCTTTATATGTCCCAGTTCATTACATTTAAAACATCATCCAGCTGACTGGTCACTGGGCTGAGGTGGGTTACTCTCTCCATTCCCCCACCAATCCCTGGTCTTACACAAGAATTAAAAAAAAAATCAATTAGGTTCTTAAAAAGAAAAGCTTTTAATTAAAGAAAGAAATAAGTGAAATTATCTTTGTAAACTCAAGATGGAAAAATGTTATAGGGTCTTTCAGCTTCACCTAGACTAGAGGGATTTCCCCTCCCAGCCTAAGTACACAAGTTACAGCAAACAGAGTTAAAATCCTTTCAGCAAAATACACATTTGCAATAAAGAAAACAAACAAATGCCTAATCCGCCTGCTATCTAGTACTCACAGTATTGAATAGAAGAGACTTTTTCAGAAAGATTGGAGAGCATGTCTGGTCTTTCTCAGACCCCAGAGAGAACAAAACACAAACAAAAAACACAAACAAAGGCTTCCCTCCACCAAGATTTGAAAGTATCTTGTCTCCTGATTGGTTTTCTGGCCAGGTGTCAGCCAGGGTCACTGAGCTTGTTGACCCTTTACAGGTAAAAGAGACATTAACCCTTAACTATCTGTTTATGACAGTACCAGATCACTATCTTGTGTAAATCCACCAGTTGCACTGATGTCAGTTGGAGAACTGGCCCTTTTCCTCCAGTGACACATATGGGGAGCATAAGTAGAAGAGTGATTGTCTATCCTAAGAGTAAAGTCCTTTACTCATTGCAGAATTCTCTTCCCAAGCAAAATTTCCTCTGACCTCAATAGTAGTTTTGCTAAGGAAGGGCTGTCTCCTGCCCCATTGAAATCAATGGGAGTGTCAAACTGTAAGAAGTGCATAAATACCGAGAGAGACTTCATGGTTTATCTTCAAATTCGTTCCATCTTGTGTGCTTGAGCTGCAGCTTCACAATCCTAGATACCAAATGGAGGATGGATTTATGTCCTCTAACAAAGCTAATATCACACACAAATGCAAAACTGGGAATAACTGGGTACAGTGGTGCTGGAATTAGGGGTGCTGGGGGTGCTGTTGCACACCCTGTACTGAAGCAGTAATAACAAACACCAAATTCATGGTTTCCATGGTTTCCATCAGGTACAGATCCACTATGAAAATTATTCCAGCAACTCTAAGTGGCAAGGCAGTAGTACTTCAGAAAAGGATCTCGGGGTTATAATGAATCACAAATTGAATATGAGACAACAATGTCATGTAGTTGCAAAAGAATGTGTTAACTGAAGCATTGTATGTAAGACAATGGAGATAAGTGTCCCACTCTGCTCAGCACTGTTGAGGATTTAGCTGAAGTACTCAGGCCTCCTGACAACAGTTATGGGCCCTAGGGTAGAACAGTCAATGGGCCCCACGCACACACAAGCTGTGCTTGTGCTGACACGGTCTGCCTGACATTTGGGCAGTTCTGCGCCTGTGCTGACTGGTGCCCAGTGAGCTGCTGACTGGTTGCTGAGAACGCTCTTCTGGCATGGCCAGAGCTTCCACATGCCCACCTGGTAGGATTGCCAACTGTCTAATCATGTAAACCCCAAAATGCTTGCCCCACCCCCTGCCTTGCCCCCTGCTCACTCCATCCTCCTTCCTCCCATCACTCACTCTCCCCCACCCTCACTCACTTTCACCAGACTGGGACAGGAGAGTGGGGTGTAGGAGGGGGTGCAGGATACAATCTGAGGGAAGGAGTTTGGGTGCAGGGTGTGGGCTCTAGGCTGGGGAAGGAGGGGTTCAGGGAAGAGGCGTTTACCTCAAGAGGCTCCTGAAAGCAATTGGCACATCCTTTTGGCAGTGGCTCCTAGGCAGGGTGCCCAGGGTGTCTCTGCATGCTGCTGCCCCCAGGCGCCATCCCTGAAGCTGCAGAGTTGATGCTAGTGGTGAGGCAGCACGTGGAGACCCCCTCCCCAGGGGTTGCAGGGACATGCCGGCCACTTGCGGGAGCGGTGTGGAGTGAAGGTGGGCAGAAAGCCTGCCTTAGCCCTGCTGTTCTGCCAGCAGTAGCAGCCATGGACCCCCAGACCCTTTCAAATAGCCCAGACCCCAAGGCAATTGCCCCCTTCTGCCCCTCCCCCCGCCTGGGAGCAGGGGCGGCTCTAGACATTTTGCCGCCCCAAGCATGACGTCATGCCGCGGGCAGCGCTCTGCCGGTTGCCAGTCCCGCAGCTTCGGTGGACGTCCTGTAGGCATGCCTGCGGAGGGTCTGCTGGTCCCGTGGCTCCATCTAAGCCGCGGGACCAGTGGACCCTCTGCAGGCATGCCTGCAGGTGGTCCACCGAAGCCGCGAGACTAGCGGATCCTCTGCAGGCATGCCGCCGAAGGCAGCCTGCCTGCAACCTTCCCAGCGACCGGAAGAGCGCTCCCTGCGGCATGCCGCCCCAAGCACACGCTTGGCATGCTGGGGCCAAGAGCCACCCCTGCCTGGGAGTACTGTGTCAAGGTCTGGGTCCCACGCTTTAAGAAAGATGTGGACAAATTGGAGAGAGCCCAAAGCAGAGCTATAAAAATAATAAAAGGTTTGGAAAACCTTGGCCTAGAAGGAAAAGTTGAAAAGAACTAGATATGTTTAGTCTTGAAAAAAGAAGGCTGAAGAAGGACCTGATAAGGATGATGATCAGTTGTTTTCATGTCTGTCAAGGGTAATCTGCAGCAAAGGAGATTTAGGTTAGATATTAGGAAAAACTTTCTGACTCTAAGGACACTTAAGTACTGGAATAATTTACTAAGAGAGGTTGTGGAATCCTCGTTATTGGAGGTTTTTAAAGAACAGGTTAGACAAACACCTGTCAGAGATGTCCTGCCTCAGCCTGGGGGGATGAACTGGATGACCTCTCAAGGTCCCTTCCAGCTGCATATTTCCATGATTCTGTGATTTCTCTGTTATGAGATGACAAATTAGATTAATAAAGTAACTGTGTTGAAGCTCCTTTGAAACTATATTAAGGAATCTGTCACGCTGATTAAAAAAATTAGCACTATATAAAATCATTGTAGCCCATATTAAATAGTTTTAAAACTAGCTGTTAGTACACAAGACAGTTTGTAAGCCTGGGATAGAATTTTCGGTTTGACTTTTTGATACTCTTATACTACTATGTGTAAACAAAGGACAAAGACACTGTGATATTGCTTCTGCCTAGTCAGCTGGATTTGTTAGTACAGTGGGAACAGATAAGAGCAGTTAAGTATAACTGAGAGCACACTTTAAGGTTGCCTCAACCTCTATCTCAAGCCAAAGTCAAGCAACCAGTTGGGAGGGGCAAAAGGGCTTGTGGGTAAGGTATAAAACACTAAAAGGCCAAAGAAATGCCTGTCCTTGACCACAACACAACCCTCCCATGGGGTACAAGAGAGGTGGAATGAAGATCGTAGGCCCAAAATGACCCTAAATTGTAAGGGGTGGGACTGTGGGTGTGAATTTCAGGTACAGTAACTCCTCACTTAAAGTGGTCCCAATTAATGTTGTTTTGTTGTTACGTTGCTGATCAGTTAGAGAACATGCTTGTTTAAAGTTGTGCAATGCTCCCTTATAATGTTGTTTGGCAGCCACCTGCTTTGCCCACGGCTTGCAGAAAGAGTAGCCCATTGGAGCTGGCTAGTGGAGGCTTGGAACCAGGGTGGACCAGCAGCCCCCCTATCCCCTAAGTTCCCTGTGCAGCAGCTGCCCAGCAGGCTATCAAGTTACCAGGCAGTTCACCTGTCCCTCCCCGCACTGCCATGTGCTTCTCCTGTGCTTCTCCTGCCCTCTGCCTTGCTGTGTAAGTGGGTGTGGGAAGAGGGGTGCTGATGTCAGGGTGTCCCCCCCTTCCTGCCTCCCCTCCTGTACCCTATCTCCACAGAGCAAGGGGGACGCAACACTGGTAAGAATGGGGGGAGCTTGCTGGAAGCAGCTGCTGTCTCAGCTTGGTCTGTGATGGGATGTTAGATGGGATGGGATCTGAGTTATTACAGAGAATTCTTTCCTGGGTGCTGGCTGGTGAGTCTTGCCCACATGCTCAGGGTTTAGCTGATCGCCATATTTGCTGTCGGGAAGGAATTTTCCTCCAGGGCAGATTGGCAGAGGCCCTGGAGGTTTTTCGCCTTCCTCTGCAGCATGGGGCACGGGTCACTTGCTGGAGGATTCTCTGCACCTTGAGATCTTCAAACGACAATTTGAGGACTTCAATAACTCAGACATAGGTTAGGGGTTTGTTACAGAAGTGGATGGGTGAGATTGTGTGGCCTGCATTGTGCAGGAGGTCAGACTAGATGATCATAATGGTCCCTTCTGACCTTAAATCTATGAGTCTATGAGTCAACTTGCTGATCTACTTAAAAAAGAAGTCTACTTAGAGTGGGGTCAGCGTACGTAAAGAGGCAATGGACAGCTCTCTCTCACACAGGGTGTGTGTCTCTGTCTCTCTCTGCCATGCTGTCTCCCCTCCCTCCATTTGAGCTGCTTTGTAGAATGTGAGGCTACATCAACAGCAATGTGTTAACCCTTGAGGGCTCAGCTGAGTGCTAGTTCATCCACCCTCTGACTTCACCCCACAACCAAGCTTCACAATCAACATTGCTGTGTACAGTATTAAATTGTTTATTTGAAACAACTCCTCCATTTACATTAATTCTTATGGGGAAACTGGATTCACTTAACATCATTTCTCTTAAAGCAGCATTTTTCATGGTTATTGAACACATGTTTGAGGGAAACTAACCCCAATAAACATCACCTTGTCTACACATCAGACTTCTGGTGTTCTGCTTTCTGTCTGCATGACAAGAACCAGCGTAGAGGGTGAAGAAAGAGCCCTCTAACACTGGTGAACTGTAAAAAGTAATTGGAAATGGTTAATCATTTATTAGATGTGTGTCTAGGGGGGTCTTGCAGGTGTCTGTGCTTGGTGCTGCCAA
Source organism: Gopherus flavomarginatus (assembly GCF_025201925.1). Lineage (NCBI taxonomy): Eukaryota > Metazoa > Chordata > Testudines > Testudinidae > Gopherus > Gopherus flavomarginatus. The sequence goes on along the minus strand of NC_066627.1, from coordinate 14,513,036 downwards.
AAAAACATGATCAGGTGGCAAATAATAATGACATGTCAGTTATCCAGGCTAATTTAGGTTCCTTCATGAATTGGGTTTATTTGAACACATGTTTCAATACAGACTCATTCATAGATTCATAGGATCGTAGAAGATTAGAGTTGGAAGAGACCTCAGGAGATCATCTAGTCCAACTCCCTGCTCAAAGCTGGACCAACCCCAACTAAATCATCCCAGCCAGTGCTTTGTCAAGCTGGGCCTTAAAAACCTCTATGGATGGAGATTTCACCACCTCACTAAGTAACCCATTCCAGTGCTTCATCCCCCACCCTAGTGAAACAGTTTTCCCTAATATCCAACCTAGACCTCCTCCACTGCAACTTGAGACCATTGCTCCTTGTTCTATCATTGTCCACCACTGAGAACAGCCTAGCTCCACCATCTTTGGAACCCCTCTTCAGGTAGTTGAAGGCTACTATCAAATCCACCCTCACTCTTCTCTTCTGCAGACTAAATAAGCCCAGTTCACTCAGCCTCTTCTCATAAGTCATGTGCCCCAACCCCCTAATCATTTATGTTGCCCTCCGTTGGTCTCACTCCAATTTGTCTACATCCTTTCTGTAGGGCAGGGCCCAAATATGGATGTAGTGCTCCGGATGTGGCCTCACCATTGCCAAATAGAAGTTATATATCTATGACAAAGGAAAACTGGTCATACTTGCAGGATGGGGGACTTATACTGGAAAGCGGTGACACTACTTAGCAAAAATACCTTGAAAATCCTATCTTTTAGCTCCCCCCCCAAAAAAATGTTTTTGTCAAAATAAAATATGTTTAGGGTTTTCCAGATGAAAATGTTAGCTGTTTGGTTGAAAACTGAGAAATTTCAGCTGAAAACAAGAGGTGTATTTGGACTGAAAATGTTGGTTTTCAGATTTTCTAGTTAAGAGGGTTTTTTGTGTTTGTTTGTTTGTTATTTGGCTAGTTATGGGTTTTTTGTAAGCAAAAAAGGGACAAGATTTCTGTTTTTTGTCATTTAATATTTTGCATGTCAATATGGCTTGATAAAATTATAAATGCTGAGTTTCATGTCATTTTAAATGTAGAGAATTTAGCTGATATTTTCAAAACTGCCTTGGTGATAAGGATACTCAAATCCCATTAAATCTAATAGGAACTGGGGCCCATTCTCCTAGGCAGCTTGGAAAACCTCAACCTTTAAGTATTAAAGGTTTGCACTGTACTTTTAGGATTGCTGCTTTAATATATGTTAGTAGACACCTGGTCCTAAATCTTCCAACCACCCTTGAGGCTGGCACATCTGGACCTGAACAGGTGGGATATATGAACCAGTACAGAATGAGATAAAAAGCCAAAATTTTGTAAGTGTGGGCTGTAAAAGTCATATCCTGTATGGATCAGCATGGGGCTTCAGGGTTAGGGGCAGGGGCTGGTAACATACACTCATGAATGGGTCATACCAACACTTATCCATATGAGTAACTTTTCTCAGGTACATAGTCTATTGAAAGTGCTTGTAAACCTGAGTCTGTAGGCTATAAAGGATCTCTGCAAAGATAGATATAGATGATGATGGTAACTTAACAGCACCTTGACATTTAAATTGAGATCCACAAAATTAACTTCATGAGCTCTAAAAATGTTTGTGATTTTGGTCAGTCTGAGTTTGCATGTTCCTATGACTAAATAAAGTCACAAATATTGAGTTTCCTGGGGGTTTAAATGTACAGATTGTAGCTGGGATTTTTAGAGACCCCCACTGTATGTTCGTATCTCCCAGGAAACTTCGAAAATATGAGCCTTTAAATGACTTGATAATGCCAAAAGTTTGTAGATGTAATGTTGTGCACACTTTATAGAGCCTGAGACAAGGAGACGGAAAACCTGGGTTCCTTTTCTAGTGCTACTACTGACTTCTGGCACTGTCACCTCCCTGCTATGTGCCTCAGTATTCACTCCCACCTTTAAACCATTTAGATTGTGCTCTCAGCATGTCATGGTCTCTTTCTTACTATGTACACGCACAGGTCTTAGCATAATGGGACTCTGGTCTCAGCTGAGATCTCTTGACATTAAACCAATAATAACAGAAATGTAAAAACCTTACTGACATAACAATACTTTGCCTTTGATCAGTGGCCATGGGTAGTATGAGAGATTCATAACCCTTTAAAGGATGGGATGCCCATTCCCCTTCCTTCTAATGGAAATTAGGCATCTAAATCCCTTGGGCAACTCTGAAAATCTCAATCTGAATGTTGTTGTGAACAGATAATCCCCCTGCCCCACAAAACTGGGATTGGGTTGGCTGACATGTGCTACTCCCATAATTTCAAGATGTTTCATTTCAATTTTGACCTTTTTTATTTTTGACCATCTCTATATCTAACTATAAATAAAATGGCTGATTTTTTCAAAAGAACAAAAGGGAGGACAGTGTTCAAATCCCACATGGAAACCCTTGCCGTTTTTATTGCTGCCATCAGCTAAAATGTCAAGGGAGGTTTCCCCTTCTCCCATGAAGAATAAATAAGGAATTAGGAGACATGCTGACATTCAGTAGATGGATAGCAGGCAAAACTAATGCAGCTGGGTAGCAGAACTGACACATATAGTCAAGCATAGGCAGGTCTCCTTATTGAAAGATCTCACCTGAATATAGGTGCCAACTCCATGGGTGCACCTCGGGGCACAGAGGAAGCCAGCATCCATGCATAGTAATGATGATGATGAGGATGGAAGATAGATGGCAGAACCCATATCTTGATGTCAATACTAAAAGTGAAGAGTTCATATCCGAGATTTTGGCTGGTAATACCTCCTCCTTAAAGGTTAACCAATTTAAAGATTTATGGAATTTAAGGGCAGAAAGAACCATTATGGTCATCTAGTCTGACCTCCTGCATAATACAGGCAAGATAATTTCAGCCAGTGATTCTTGAATAGAATAGCAATTTCTGGTTGAAATTAAGGCATACCTTTAAGAAACATATTCATTTATAACTTTTATAACTTTAAGTGACAGATACTATATCACATCCCTTTGTAAGTACTTCCACAGTTTTCCATCCTCTTTAGAGAAGATAAAAGATTTGATAGATCATCCTGCCGAATCCTTTGTTTCCACCGCAACATTTGCCCCTCGAAGTTGGAAAACACTATAGATTCTGATTCAGGAAGGTACTTAAAAATATGTATAACTTCAAGCTTCTGAGCAATCCCATGTAAGTTAATTGGACTGTGCCTGTGCTAAAAGCTAAGTGCAAGTTGAGTATCTTCTTGAATTGGGGTCATAATGCTTTAGACAGAAAGGAGACATACTATGTCCTTTACCAGGGAGTAGCAGATGTATATTGATGGATTGATTTAGAGTTAATATTAGCCAGAGGGAAAGTAGAAGGAGTTTCAGAGGAATGTCTCCCTCCATTCATTGATTATGAAACATTAGTTTGGAACTGAATTCCATTGAGTGTTTGAAGTTAGGATGAAGACAGAGTCAGAGGTTAGAAAGCTGGGTAGAAAAGGAGAAAAAAAATTCAGCCTGAGAATACACAGCTAGTTCAGAGAGGGAAAGCCAACATAAACATGTACTGAATCGGAGGGCAAAACCTGGAAAGCTATAATAATGAAAGATATCTATCAGTGTTCATCTGCCTCTCTATACTTCATTTCCAACAATTACTCTCTCTCTCTCTCTCTTTGCTCATTCATGCTTGAGTGTGTCACTCTTTCTCTCTTTGTCAGTCTACTTATCCATTCTTCTGTCCATCGATCTCAATCTATCTCTGTTTGTCTAACTTTCCATTCTTTGATTCAAACAATCTCTCTCGCTCTTTCGCTCTCTCTCTCTATCACATGATTATTGCTGTGCTGTCTGAGTGCCTTATCAAAGGACAAAAAAGTGGACATTCATTTTCAATGTAATAGAGTTACCAATAAAGCTAGTAAAGGTTTTTGTAGAGACACGGAGCCACCATATGATTGCCACTAGGAGAGATCCGAGTGAAAACTCCACAAGAAAAAAAGAAAAAGAAAAGTTGGAACACATGTAAACCAATTTCGTATAGAACTGATCTCCTTGCAATACTAGTTGATACTTAGTTAATACTAAGAATACTATAAAGTTTCTTTTCTTCCCTCAGATTCACTTCCAAGCCCATGCAGAAGCTGGAAATCAAACATCCATCACAAAATTCATCCTGCTAGGATTTGGGGATCTCCCTGTGTCATAACATATTCCCAGATTTGGACCTTAGCGTCCAAAATATGGGTGTTAGCATGAAAACTTCCAAGCTTAGTTACCAGCTTGGACCTGGTAAAGCTGCCACCACCCAAAAAATTAAGAGTGTTTTGGGGCACTCTGGTCCCCCCAACAATCTTCCCTGGGGACCCCAAGATCCAAATTCCTTGAGTCTTACAACAAAGGGGAATAAACCATTTCCCCCTCTTCTCCCTTCCAGGTGTTCCCTCCCTGGGTTCCTGGAGAGATACACAGAAGCAAGTTCCGTGAATCTAAACAGAGGGACTCCACCCTCCCTATTTCCAGTCCTGGAAACAGAAGTACCGAGATAGCTAATCTCTCTTCCCCCTTACCCAGAGGGCATGCAAAGTCAGGCTTAGTAAATCTTAGTAAATTTTCCCCCTGACTTCTTCCTCCCACCAATTTCCTGGTGAGCTACAGACTCAATTCCCTGGAGTCCCCCTCTAAAGAAAAACTCCAAGAGGTCTTAAAAAGAAAGATTTATATAAAAAGAAAGAAAAATACATAAAAATGGTCTCTCTGTATTAAGGTGACAAATACAGGGTCAATTGCTTAAAAGAAAAAAAATGAATAAACAGCCTTATCCAAAAAGAATACAATTTAACACAGTCCAGCAACTATACACATGTAAATACAAAAGAAAACAATATAAATCTATGGTCTTCCTATCTTTGTACTTACAACTTGGAAACAGAAGATTAGAAAGCTGGAGATAGAAAAATCACTCTCATACCCGAGAGGGTCAGACACAAGACAAAGGACAAAGAACTCACACCCAAACTTCCCTCCACCCAGATTTGAAAAAGTCTTGTTTCCTGATTGGTCCTCTGGTCAGGTGTTTCAGGTTACTCCTTTCCAGGTGAAAGAGACATTAACCCTTAGCTATCTGTTTATGACACCCTGAACTACAGATCCTTCTCTTCCCTTTGTTCCTAGTGATCTATGTTGTGACCATGGCTGGGAACATCCTCATCATTGTTTTAATTGTGGCTGATCAACACCTGCACACCCCCATGTACTTCTTCCTGGGGAACCTGTCCTGTTTGGAGATCTGCTATACCTCCACCATTCTGCCCAGGATGCTGACCAGTCTCCTTACAGGGGGCAGAACTATTTCTATTATCGGCTGCATCATGCAATTTCATTTGTTCAGCTCCCTGGCAGCTGTAGAATGTGCTCTCCTAGCAGTGATGTCTTATGATCGATACTTAGCAATATGTAAACCCCTGCACTATGCAGTGCAGATGAATGGCAGTTTGTACCTCCAGATGGCATCTTTGTCTTGGATTAGTGGCTTCCTGGCTAGCACTGTCACAATGTCTTTGTTGGCACAGTTCACTTTCTGCGGCCCGAATGAAATTGATCATTTCTTCTGTGATTTCACCTCTTTGATCAAACTCTCTTGCAGTGACACCAGCCAGATGGAACTTGTGACCTTCATACTTTCCTCCATCTTCATCTTTCCCGCATTCCTATTAACTGTTATGTCCTACATTTCTATCGTTGCCTCCATCCTGAGAATCCCTTCCACAATGGGGAGGCAAAAGGCCTTTTCCACCTGCTCCTCTCACCTCATTGTGGTGACAATTTTCTATGGGACCTTAATGATTGTCTACATGCTACCAGATAGCGCTACAGTGGGAAACCTGAACAAAGTGTTATCTATCTTCTACACAGTCCTGACTCCCATGGTCAACCCCCTCATTTACAGCCTGAGAAACAAGAAGGTGAACAGGGCCCTGAGGAAAGCTCTTGTGAAATGTGTGCCTTTTCCACAAAAATCAGTAAAGACAAACTCGATTTGCTAACATTAGCATGAAATGCAGGTACATAAGAGCATAAGCAAGGCCATACTGGGTCAGATGCAAGGTCCATCTAACCCAGTATCCTGTCTTATGACAGTGGTCAATGCGAGGTGCCCCAGAGGGAATGAACAAAACAGATAATCATCTAGTGATCCACCCATTGTGTCACCTATTTCCAGCTTTTGGCAAACAGAGGCTAGGGAAACCATCCCTGCCCACTCAGATCTAAGTATGCTGTGCCCCATCCCTTAACACGCACCCCTCTGGTAAACTCTAGTTCATATATGTGATCCTTAGTTATATGTGTTTTTTTCCTATGAAAGTAATAAATGTCAAAGAAAAACTCAGTTCTCGCTGTTTTGTTTGGGTGCAGCAAAATCAAATACTTTATTATTTCTCCAGCAATTGCAATAGAGGGAGGGAGTGCCCTAGGACACAGGGTCACCCAAGCCCTGGACATATCTCTCAACGGGTAAACAATTACAGCAAGCATTTATACCTTTGTTACAGACAATAACAAGCAATAATACAGACAATAATAAGCAACAGCTGCATTTCATTTATACATAGGCTATCCTGCTATCTTATTTTTCTCACTTCTGGGCGCCAGTCTACGTATTTAATTATCAGTGCAAGGTCGTGATAACTTCTCACACAGTTCTTTCCTACTTGCCTCACACTATCCTCGCTTCTACAAGTCTCACATCATTAGGGTTACAGCCGGCCTAACTCTTGCTAACAAACTGACATGCATTAAGATCCCCTACAAACCCTTGTCAATTCTTTCCCTTCTTCCACATAAATAAAATCATTTTCTGCAAAAAATATGGCACTTTCAATATTTTTTTCAAATTAAATCACATTTAAAGTATTCTTAAAATGTATTATTTACCCACTGTTTGGTAAATGAAAAAATTTCATAGCCATTTCAATAATATGATCAATAAAATGGAAAAAAAATTATTGAAAAAATTCTACAAAAACTATTGAAATAAACTTGTTTTTAACCTCTTGAAATGAAAATATTCCCAATTTCTTTATTTTGTCTTAACACAACTGTCAAACCTTAGTCCCAGATTTGGACCTTAGCGTCCAAAATATGGGGGTTAGCATGAAAACCTCCAAGCTTAGTTACCAGCTTGGACCTGGTATTGCTGCCACCACCCAAAAAATTAGAGTGCTTTGGGGCACTCTGGTCCCCCTGAAAAACCTTCCCTGGGGACCCCAAGACCCAAATCCCTTGAGTCTCACAACAAAGGGAAATAATCCTTTTTCCCTTCCCCCCTCCAGGTGCTCCTGGAGAGATACACAGACACAAGCTCTGTGAATCTAAACAGAGGGACTCCCCCACCTCCCCGTTCCCAGTCCTGGAGAACAGAATTACCTCCCTCTTTACCCAGAGGGAATGCAAAATCAAGCTAGTAAATCTATCACACACAGAGTTCCCTCTGACTTCTTCCTCCCACCAATTCCCTGGTGAGTACAGACTCACTTTCCCTGAAGTTTCCCAGTAAAGAAAACTCTAACAGGTCTTAAAAAGAAAGCTTTATATAAAAAAGAAAGAAAAATACATACAAATGGTCTCTCTGTATTAAGGTGACAAATACAGGGTCAATTGCTTAAAAGAAATATGAATAAACAGCCTTATTCAAAAGAATACAATTTAAAGCACTCCAGCAACTATATTCATGTAAATACAAAAAAAAACATATAAATCCTATCTGATCTTTTGTACTTACAACTGGGAAACAGAAGATTAGAAAGCAGAAAATAGAAATCACTCCTCATCTGAGAGAGCATACAGGCAGAGAGACAGAGACTCAGACACAAACTTTCCTCCACGCAGAGTTGAAAAAAATCCGGTTTCCTGATTGGTCCTCTGGTCAGGTGCTTCAGGTGAAAGAGACATTAACCCTTAGCTATCTGTTTATGACAACAACATTTTATCTAAATGGTGAAAATTCAGCAGGGAAGAAAACCTTGTTCTCACTATGTCTTTGGGTCAGGAAATCACTCTTTTCCTTTAACAATTTATCTTGCAGGTCAGTTCTAATATAGTGAAGTATTGTTTATCTATCTTTCTATAGATTTTAAGGGCAGATGGGGCCATTACCATCATCTAGTCTTCATACTATATGAAATATAATTTCTCTCAGTACTTCCTATATTCAGTCTTGCTTTAAAGACCTCAGGTGATGGAAATCCATTACATCCCTGGATAAGTAGTTCCAATTGTTACTTAATCTCATTGTTAAATATATATTTCTTATTTACAGTCTGAATTTCTCTAGCCTAAGCTTCCATCCATTGGATCTTTTGACACATTGTGCACAAGATTAGCCATTTAATCAATGTATCTATCTTTCTGACAAAGCTGGCTGATTTTTTTCCCAATATGGAAAATTATCACCAGTAAATTTTTATTTTATTTTTTTTAAAAAAGGGCAAAAAAACTACTGAGAAGTTAAAATATTTCAGACCTAAAACAAAAAAAAATAATCTTTTGATTTTCTGATGAAAATTTAATTATCTGTGAAAAAATTAGTTTTAGCCAAAACTCCAATGTTTTATTTTTTGAAAAGATCTATCTATCTATCTATCTATCTATCTATCTATCTATCTATCTATCTATCTGTTAAATAACATTGTACAATGCTAATTCAACAGTAATATATAGATTAAAATATCACTGAAACTTTTGTGAAAAATGGAAACTTTTCAAAGTTGGGGACAGCTTTTCATGGAAAGCTGAATTTTCATGAAAAGATATTTTTCACTAGAAAAATATTCTTCTCAAAAAATTTTGATCAACTTCATTTTAGTTGAAGATTTCATGACATAATGCTTCCCGGGCTACTGTAATTTTGAATGGGGTGATGGGAAATGATATTTTTTTCTGTGAGAAGTTGATTCTAAATGAAAATGTTTCAAGTTTCTGAAGTATTTGAAATTATACAAGAATTTCTGGGGTGGGGAAGAGGCATGGGAGAAGGAGTGACAGAGTATAAGTGAGAGATAAAAAGTGTCTGTTTGAGCTTCTGACACTGAAATTTTGCACACCAGTGAAATAAATAAAGCAAGAACATAAATAATGCCAATTCCAAAATGTATGCACTAGTATGTGTAGTTGTACAAAGATATCTAGCTATCTAAACATACGTGTGTGTATGTATAGAAAGAAAACAGGTCCTTAAAAATATAATGAAATTAAATGTTATGTAGCTATATTATGTGAATATTTGTAGTTATGGATATGTAATATTTTAGTACTGGTGATGATGATGATTATAATAATAATAATAATAAATATTTAATATTTACCTTAAAATATCCATCTTTGAAATGAAAAATAACCCCTAAAACACTGCCAAGATTTTCAAAAATATTCATGACATTTTTTATCATTTTAAAGAGAAAATACCATTCAAAATGTTTCATTTACATGGTATTTTGTAATGACAAAAGTTAAAAAACGTTGAGAAGAAAATTATGTTTAAAAAAATCTAGAAAAACTATTGAAAATATTAAACTTTGAAAATGTGCAAATTCTTGCAATTTTGAATTTTTTCCTAAAACAAATTTTTCTCTTATTGGTCCCTACCAAATTCACGATCAATTTTGGTCAATTTCATACTCACATGATTTTAAAAATCATAAATTTCATAATTTCAGCTATTTAATCTGAAATATCATGGTGTTGTAACTGAAGGGGTCCTGACCCAAAAAGGAGTTCTGGGGTGGTCACAAGGTTATTGTAGTGGGGGTTGTGGTACTGCTACCCTTACTTCCGCACTGCTGCTGACAGCGGAGCTATCTTCAGAGCTGGGCACCTGGAGAATGGTGGCTGCTGGCTGGGAGCCCAGCTCTGAAGGCAGGGCCACCACCAGCACAGAAATAAGGATGACATGGTATGGTATTGCCACCCTTATTTCTGTGCTGCTGGTGGGGCACTACCTTCATGTATAAGTGCCCAGACAAAAGCTGCTGCTCTCTGGATGCTCAGCTCTGAAAGCCGTGCAGAAGTAAGAGTGGCAATACCGGAACCCCTCTAAAACAACCTTGCAACCCATTGAAATTCTCTTTTGGGTCAGTGCCTTCAATTTGAGAAAAGCTGGTCTCCCCTATGAAATCTGTATAGTATAGCATAAAAGCACACAAAATACCAGATTTCAAGGGGGGATACCAGATTTCACAATCCATGATGCATTTTTCATGGCTGTGAATTTGTTAGGGCCCTACTCATAGGAAGATAAGAATGACCATACTGGGTCAGACCGAAGGTCCATCTAGTCCAATATCCTGTCTTCCTACAGTGGACAATTGTCAGTTGCCCCACAGGGAATGAACAGAACAGATAATCAAAATTATGGTCAAAATTAATTGAGGAAAATAATGTCTCAGTATGTCTTTGCATCAGGAAAACTCTCTTTTCTTCTACTGTAAATTGCCTTGCATAATAGTAATAACACAGTAAAGAATGACGTATCAATCTATCTATCAAGCTTCATCTATCGATCTATCTACCTATCTAACAGTCTGTTTGTCATCATAATCTACTCTCTTTAAAATAAAATAAAATATTCCCTCTCCCTTATTCCTTATTGTTTCATAGATACAAACCTATTGAATTTTAGACATATCAAGAAAACAATATTTTTCTTTCACTATAGTCTTCTGAAATGGACTTGGTATTGAGAGAACAGGAATCCAAATACACCACCATGTATCACAGACCTCAATGTAAATCTAAATCCCTATCAGAACTGGACAAAGACACCTTGGTAACCTTCAGTGGTCTGAAAGGATAGTATACATTACATCACCACACAACAAACAGGTTGCATTACAAAAGAGGAAGTTTGAGATTCCTTCATGTTTCCTTCCTGCCAGGGGGTTTAGTAGGCATATAGCGTGAGTTATGGGTGGTCAAAGTTTGTAAGAGGAATGTGATGGGGTTACCTGATTAATATTCATATTGGACTTTGAACACAGGGTATGAAGTTCTGCACATGTAAATGAAGTAGGAGCAGTCAAACATAGACATTATTTTATTAGCCATTACTACCCTTGTTGCTACTACTACATTTATTTGGCCAACTCACACTGGGAGTTATTCAGTGGTACTAAAGGGGGCAAACGTTTCTATAGTTTCATAAAGCTTCAGGCCAGAAGGAACCATTAGCTCATCCATTCTGCCCTTCTGTTCATCACAGGTCATTACATTTCACCCACATGCTAAGCCCAATGATTTCAGTTGAGCTAACAGTATTTCAGCCCTCAGAAGACTAAGCTGTGGTATGCCACAGCTACAGAACAGGAATATAAGAACAGCTATGCTAGATCAGACCATTGTTCAGTCTAGTCCACTATCTTGTCTTCAGACAGTGGCCAATGCCAAGTGCTTCGGAGGGAATGAACAGAACAGGGCAATTAGTGAATGATCCATCCCCTGTCATCGAGTCACAGTTCCTGACAGTTGGAGGTTTAGGGACACCTAAATTATGGGGTTAAGTCCCTGACTGTTTTGGCTAATAGCCATTGATGGATCTATCCTCCATGAACTTATCTAAATCTTTTTTGAACCCAGTTATATTTTGGCCTGAGAACATCCCCCAACAATGAATTCCATGGGTTGACTGTACGTTATGTGAAAATATACTTCCTTTTGTTTGTTTTAAACCTACTGCCTTTTAATTTCATTGGGTGACCCCTAATTCTTGTGTTATGTGAAGGGGTAAATAGACTGAGATGCTATGATTGGTTGAGGTCCCTGCTGTGGCAGGGAATTGATCCGCTGTGATGTGACCATTTGATCCTAGCAGATCATGCTGAAGAGAAAGGTGAAATCCCATGAGGTTCCAGCAAATCTGACCTAGAGGAAAGGGCTTCCCAATCCCAAATGTGGTGACCATTTAGCCCCAGGAAGGCACCTACAGCAAGCATTCAGACCACTGCTCCAACCCTGAATGTGGAAAGGGTGCAGGGCACCCCTGTACACTCCTGCACTGGATACAGGAGGATGGTATGGGCCCAGGAGGAGATCAATCATAACCCCTTACCAGAGGAGCAGTGCATCAGTCAGAATCGCCCTCTTGGTCTAATCCAGGAGCTGAGCTCATGGTGAGGACACGATTAAGCCACTTACTAATTATACTACTACTGCTTCTGTGACTTATTCCACCACCATCATCACAACCTGTATCCATGTTACTACTGGTTTTCTTCTTCTAGCTTGCATCCCACCTAAAAAGAGTCAGCTCTTCAAGTCCTTCTCCATTCCAGTCTGTCTTGAAGCAGTTCCACTGAATCTTTGCAACTCTCCAGATCCTTTCATAGAACATCCATGCATCTAGTTTTGGGTCATTATTCTGTTACCATCCTCTTCTATGATCAACAATCTGTTTCCCATCTTTTCTTCCAATTTTCCTTTCACAAGCCCAAATGATCTAAGCCTGGATTCCCTTAGCTTTTCTATAATCGGTACCGCCTTCACACTTCCTCTAATTTGTTCATTCCAAGCATGGCCCATCCTTATAACTCCAAGCTTAACTCCTTAACAATTTCATTTCTGCTTTATTCAAGATCTGCTTTGGTCTCTAGTATCTTGTGTCACTACTATTGTTAATTAAACAAGAGTTTTGGCTTTGACTTTAATGGAGCCCAAATTACTTGCCAACACTCTCCATGTAAGTTGGAAAATTGGTCTACCCTGACTCCTCTTCCATGTCCCTAGCCCACACCTTCTTCTTTTCTCTTTGGCAGAGCTTTATGAGACCTCTGGAGTCTGTGGTGTGTAAGCTGAGATACATGGAAGCCTATTATTTGCACATATCCTAGCAAGGAAGCTTTGATCATATAGCCTAATGCAGAAAAGCTACAGCAATATGTGGCCATAAAAAGAATACTTCCTTGTTCTGAGGCTGTGGTGGACTTTCTGTCACCTCTAACCTCTGGGCCTCTGGGTATTTCTGTAGTAGAAATAAAAAGAATCAACTACACATGTTCAATGTGCATGAGCACCCACTAAACAGTGGCAGTGGCTTCGACAGTGTGACATTGCTGACATTGGTGTTTCGTGATGCCACCCTAGTCACAATCACTGCAAAGCAATGACCCGTGCATCATTGTTTTTATGTTCACATGTATATAAACTGGTCTATTGGAGAGGGGAGAAGCAATAGATATGATATATCTTGATTTTAGTAAGCCATTTGATGCAGTCTTTCATGACTTTTTCATAAGCAAACCAGGGAAATGTGATCTAGATTAAATTACTATAAAATGAGTACAAAAGTTACTGAAAGGTCGTACTCAAAGGGTACATCACATCCACTGTGTCTGCAAGTCTCTATAGACTTGGGCTTGTGGGGATTATGGTATGGCATTAAAAATAGCCAGTTTGAAGCCCAGGGAGAGGAATGGGTTTGAGAGCCTGACCTCCAGCCCAAGCCAGAACGTCTACATAGCTATTTTTAGTGTTGTTGCATGAATCCTACAAGATCAAGTCTGCAGACCCAGGTTCTGAGACTCACTGCTGCTGGGTGGTTTTTTGTGTGGTTTTGTTTTGTTTTGTTATTTGCCGTTATTTATACAAAAAATAGTTATCAATGGTTCTCTGTTGAACTGGGAGGATGTATCTAGTGAGCTCCCAAGGGATCTGTCCTGGGTCTGGTACTATCAAATATTTTCATTAATGATTTGGATAATGGAATGGAGTGTATGCTTATAAAATCTGCAGATGGCACCAAGCTGGAAGGCTTTGCAAGCACTTTGGAGGACAGGCTAAGAATTCAGAATGACTTTGACAAATTGGAGATTTCATCTGAAATCAACAAGATAAAATTCAATAAAGGCAAATGTAAAGTTAGGAAGAAAAAGTGCCGTGGAGAGCAATGAAATTATCAAAGGTTTTAGCAAACCTGAGCAATGAAGAAAGGTTAAAAAAATGGGCATGTTCACTTTCAAAAAAAGGAGACTGAGGGGCGACCTCATAACAGTCTTCAAATATGTTAAGGGCTCTTACAAAGAGGATGGACATAAAAAGATATGATTCAGAAATATGCATTGACGCTAGTTACATATATAATATGGTTTGACAAGTTACAAAACTCTCTATACATCATGAAAACCCAACCCACCAGTTTGTAACAGCTTCATAACTTGTTGCTTTGTTCTATACTTTTCTCATCTCTGTTCTGAATACTACATTACAAACCAGGTGCTCAAAGGATGGCCACCTGAAAGGCGATTGCCCATCAACTTTGATGACACGTGGCTAGAGGCATCAGCTTGTCCTTTGTCTTTGAGAAACCAGTCTACCCACTCTTGCTGTCCAGAGGGCCCTGTTTACCACTTATATGTAAACTGAGGTATACAGTGAAGTACGTGCTGGGATAGGCAGTCATCCAGTGAAGAGTAGAGGAAACACCATCGGTAAAATATAACAGAACAGCACTGTGTACATTTTGAATAACATTTCTGAGAATGATCTGGAGACAAAATATTCTTCACTGATGAACTCTATAAGAACTTTTTTATCATGAATGTATTGAAGAATTTTTCTGTCTGTTCTCAGACAATTCAACAAAAAAAATAATAGAAATGCCGAAAAGCTACAATTCATCAATCCTCTCGAGAAATGCCAGTGGTGGAGAATTGGCCAAGAGATCATACAAGTGGGCATTGATTTAAAAAAATGTAAGTTAGGGGGCCAGTGTTACCTCACATTTCAATTAACATATGCATTAATTATCTGAAAGAGGCATGTTAATGAAATACCCAAAGTATTTTCAAATACCTCTCTGAATGACACACAGGACAGAAGGAAACAGACAGAGCTAGAAGTTGCAACATGGACAGAAAAATCTATCTATCTATCTATCCACATCACTGTGGTATCACACTGATTAATCAATTAAGGTCCTGATCCTACAAAGATTGGTCATATGCTTAATTTTGCACACTATAATCAGTCTCATTGATTTCAATTTGTTCCATGATTGGGCTCCAAGTATGATATGGTGAAAAACTAAAAATAAATGAGTGATTGTAAAGTGATATAGTTGCCGAAAAGTACAGTGTAGAGAAATCAACCCACCCTTCCATCTGTCCTCTGTTACGAATGATCACATTGAAATGGATATTAAACAAATCTACACTGATGGGCATAAATATAAATAGCAAACATGATGACAGGAGGAAGTTGTTTCTATATTTCTGAATGCAGAAAGTTGTGCATGGTCTCTCAGCTGAGTGGTGAAATGACTGACCAAAGTTTGGAACAAAACTCAGGTCTTCTGAGTTCCATTCTATAATGCAGCCCACGCACAGTGCATTGGAGAGGTGCCACCCCAGCAATGGATAGTGTGACAAGAGAAATATACAAGCAATATTGTTGATGCCTCCAGCAGCAGTGATAGCTGATGCTAAACACCCCAGCCCAGTTTCTTCAAGTAAGAATATGGATGGTAATCATCAGAGGGGTGTGTGTGAGCAATAATTGAATTATAATGTTGGCACTGTACTACAAAAGCAAATGTCTCTTTATTATCATTGCAGTGTTCTCTTTCCCCCTCCCCCCATCCCATGGATATTCCCCGTGGCACACATGAAAACAGAAATCAAACGTCCATCACGGAATTTATCCTCCTGGGATTTGGGAATGTCCCAGAATTGCAGATTCTCCTCTTCCTGCTGTTCCTAGTGATCTACATTATGACCATGGCCGGAAACATCCTCATTGCTGCGATAGTTGTGGCTGATCATCATCTTCACACCCCCGTGTGCTTCTTCCTGGGGAACCTGTCCTTCTTGGAGACCTGCTACACCTCCACCATCCTGCCCAGGATGCTGGCCAGCATCCTAACTGGGGACAGAACGATTTCTGTGAATGGCTGCTTCATGCAGCTTTATTGTTTTGGTGTCTTGGCATGTTCAGAATGCTATCTCCTGGCAGCGATGTCTTATGATCGATATTTAGCGATATGTAAACCACTGCACTATGTGTCCATTATGAATTATAGGTTCTGCTTCTAGCTAGTGGCTGGGCCTTGAATTAGTGGATTTGTAAGTGCTTCCATAATAGTATCTTAGATATCAATGTTAATGTTCTGCAGTCCCGATGAAATTGACCATTTCCTGTGTGAATTCAATGTAGTGATAAAACTCTCCTGCAGTGACACCCAGAGCATGGTACTTGTAGCTTTCCTGCTGTCCTCCTTATTCACACTACCACCATTTCTATTAACCCTGACTTCCTACATTTCTATCATCACCACCATCCTGAGAATCCCTTCCACCACTGGCAGGAAAAAGGCATTTCCCACCTGCTCCTCTCACCTCATCGTGGTGACCATTTTCTATGGGACCCTAATCATTGTTTACTTGCTTCCAGACATCAACATACTTCAAAGTATGACCAAAGTCTTCTTGGTCTTCTACACCATTCTCACACCACTGGTCAACCCCCTCATCTATAGCCTGAGAAACAAAGAGGTAAAGGAGGCCCTGAGGAAAGTGGTCAGGAAACTTGGTTCTTTCACAGCATTTCAGAGAATTCAAGCTAATGCCTTTAGACCAAAATGAACGTGGAGACTGTGTGATGCAGTTCATGTGATCTAAACTCCAAGTCTAATCCTGGACTCTCTGGCTCAAATCAGTCCTTAATTAATATCATCCCATTGAAACAAACCATATGGAATGTGAATCCTACTGAAATCAATGATTTGGATATGGATAGAGACCTCTTTAATGTTTTAATGAAGTAAACACTAATGGGAATTGTGTGATCATGGGAGACTTTAACTTCCCAGAGATAGACTGGAGGACAAATGCTAGTAAGAATAATAGGGCTCAGATTTTTCTGGATGTGATAGCTGATGGATTTCTTCACCAAGTAGTTGAAGAACCAACAAGAGGGGATGCCATTTTAGATTTGGTTTTGGTGAGTAGTGAGGACCTCATAGAAGAATTGGTTGTAGGGGACAACCTAGGTTCGAGTGATCATGAGCTAATTCAGTTCAAACTAGATGGAAGGATAAACAAAAATAGATCTGGGACTAGGGTTTTTGACTTCTCAAGGGCTAACTTTAAAGAATTAAGGAAATTAGTTAGGGAAGTGGACTGGACTGAAGAACTTGTGGATCTAAACGCAGAGGAGGTCTGGAATTACTTTAAGTCGCAACTGCAGAAACTATCAGAAGCCTGCATCCGAAGAAAGGGGAAAAAAACCATAGGCAGGAGTTGTAGACCAAGCTGGATGAGCAAGCATCTCAGAGAGGTGATTAAGAAAAAGCAGAAAGCCTACAAGGAGTGGAAGAAGGGTGGGATTAGCAAGGAAAGCTACCTTAGTGAGGTCAGAACATGTAGGGATAAAGTGAGAAAGGCTAAAAGCCATGTGGAGTTGGACCTTGCAAAGAGAATTAAAACCAATAGTAAAAGGTTCTATAACCATGTAAATAAGAAGAAAACAAAGAAGGAAGAAGTGGAACCACTAAACACTGAGGATGGAATGGAGGTTAAGGATAACCTAGGCATGGCCCAATATCTAAATAAATACTTTGCCTCAGTCTTTAATAAGGCTAATGAAGAGCTTAGGGATAATGGAACGATGACAAATGAGAATGAGGTTATGGAGGTGGATATTACCATATCTGAGGTAGAAACCGAACTTGAACAGCTTAATGGGACAAAATCGAAGGGTCCAGATAATCTTCATCCAAGAATATTAAAGGAACTGGCACATGAAATTGCAAGCCCATTAGCAAGAATTTTTAATGAATCAGTAAATTCAGGGGTTGTACCGTACAACTGGAGAATTGCTAACATAGTTCCTATCTTTAAGAAAGGGAAAAAAAGTGATCCGAGTAATATAGGCCTGCTAGTTTGACATCTGTAGTATGTAGTAAGGACTTGGAAAAAATTTTGAAGGAGAAAGTAGTTAAGGACATTGAGGTCAATGGTAATTGGGACAAAGTACAACATGGTTTTACTAAACGTAGATCGTGCCAAACCAATCTGATCTCCTTCTTTGAGAAGGTGACAGATTATTTAGACAAAGGAAATGCAGTAGATCTAATTTACCTCGATTTTAGTAAGGCATTTGACACGGTTCCACATGGGGAATTATTAGTTAAATTGGAAAAGATGGAGATCAATATGAAAATTGAAAGGTGGATAAGGAACTGGTTAAAGGGGAGACTCCAACGGGTCGTACTGAAGGGTGAACTGTCAGGCTGGAAGGAGGTTACTAGTGAAGTTCCTCAAGGATCAGTTTTGGGACCAATCTTATTTAACCTTTTTATTACTGACCTTGGCACAAAAAGCAGGAATGTGCTAATAAAGTTTGTGGATGACACAAAGCTGGGAGGTACTGCTAACACAGAGAAGGACTGGGATATCATACAGGAAGATCTGAATGACCTTGTAAACTGGAGTAATAGTAATAGGATGAAATTTAATAGTGAAAAGTGCAAGGTCATGCATTTAGGGATTATTAATAATAATTTTAGTTATACATTGGGGACACATCAGTTGGAAGCAACAGAGGAGGAGAAGGACCTTGGAGTATTGGTTGATCACAGGATGACTATGAGTCGCCAATGTGATATGACCATTAAAAAAGCTAATGCAGTTTTAGGATGCATCAGGCAAGGTATTTCCAGCAAAGATAAGGAGGTGTTAGTACCATTCTATAAGGCACTGGTGAGACTTCATCTGGAATACTGTGTGCAGTTCTGGTCTCCCATGTTTAAGAAGGATGAGTTCAAACTGGAACAGGTTCAGAGACGGGCTACTAGGATGATCCGAGGAATGGAAAATCTGTCTTATGAAAGGAGACTCAAAGAGCTTGGCTTGTTTAGCCTAACCAAAAGAAGGCTGAGGGGGGATATGCTTGCTCTTTATAAATATATCAGGGGGATTAATATTAGGAAGGGAGATGAATTATTTAAGCTTAGTACCAATGTAGACACAAGAACAAATGGGTATAAACTAGACACTAGGAAGTTTAGACTTGAAATTAGATGAAGGTTTCTAATCATTAGAGGAGTGAAGATCTGGAACAGCCTTCCAAGGGAAGTAGTGGGGGCAAAAGACATATCTGGCTTTAAGACTAAGCTTGATAAGTTTATGGAAGGGATGGTATGATGGGATAGCTTAATTTTGGCAATTGATCTTTGCTCATCAGCAGGTTAGTATGCCTAGTGGTCTGTGATGGGATGTTAGATGGGATGGGATCTGAGTTACTACAGAGAATTCTTTCCTGAATGCTGCCTGGTGAGTCTTGCCAACATGCTCAGGGTTTAGCTGATCTCCATATTTGGGGTCGGCAAGGAATTTTCCTCCGGGGCAGATTGGCAGAGGCCCTGGAGGTTTTTCGCCTTCCTCTGCAGCATGGGGCATGGGTCACTTGCTGGTGGATTCTCTGCAGCTTGAGGGCTTCAAACCACAATTTGAAGACTTCAATAACTCAGACATAGGTTAGGGGTTTGTTATAGAAGTGGACGCTCAGGGTTCTGTGGCCTGCTTTGTGCAGAAGGTCAGACTAGATGATCATATTGGTCCCTTCTGACCCTAAAGTCTATGAGTCTATGAATAATATGTTTTACAGGTGTTCGCTGAATGTGCCATGTGATGTATTGAAATCTGTGTTAAAATCACAAGCTATCATTCCAAGTTTGGAAAGGGTTTACTGGTCCTGCATCCAGGGAAAGGGATCTGTAGGGAAGCTTGCAATCTAGGACTAGGAGTCAATCTGCACAGAGCCATCCTAGAGCAAGGTGGGGTGAATTATGCCTAAGGGAGAAGCCTGCTTTGTCTCTCACTGGTTTGGGAGTTTTGTGAACTTATTGTTCTGTAGTCCAAGAAATAAAGTCATGTTATGTTGCAACCTTCCAGCAACAGTGTTTTATGTTTGCATCTAATTTCTCTGTGTTTATTCTGTGACCATAAATTTCATGTGCCCATCAGGCTGCAGTTTCTTCTCAGTAGAACTAGTCAGTAATTCCGTCCACCTCCCGTCCCCACAAAATCATTTGGGGGGAAATCCATTTTCAGCTACATTTTTTGATGATTATTTTTGTTGCTGAGGTTTTCATCAACAAAAATCAACCACCATGTTTTGTTTTTAATTGAAAAAAGTCATTTCCCAAGGAAAAGTCAATTTTGATGAAATAGCCACTTTCTGCCCAAATTCCTCCCCTCTGCCCCTTTCCCCATGTTTCTAATGGAAAATCTCCAACCATCTCTACTACTGAGCTAGATTTCTCATTAACTTTCTGGACTGAAATTTTTCATATATTACGATTATTTATGGACGGGTGGATAAGTGGATGACATGCTTGTCATTTGGTGAAACATGGAGGTTAAATTCCTGCGACCATGGTGATGCTTCCCAGAGGATCCTGGGGTTTGGAGGCACTTTGTCACCCTCTGCCCAAGGAGACTTGTCTGTGCCTGATGTGGATTAGCTCCCTGAAACTACGAGCTTTGGCCACACAAGCTTGTCCTTCCAAGATTCTACAGGCCTACATATATTGATCACAACATATGGTATACCTCATTCAAAGCACCAAGTGCCCCAACAACAACATGGGTGAAACTAGACAATCACTACACTCACAAATGAACTCACACAGAAAAATGATAAAAGACAAAATAACGCTATCACTCATGGGCAAACACTTTTCACAAAACGATCACTCTGTATCTGACATCTCAGTCCTCATCCTCAAAGGAAACCATTCAAAAGACAAGCTTGGGAGCTTAAATTCATCACTCTGCTAGACATCAAAACTCATCAATGCCTCCTGAGCCAGTAGGACGCAGCTGAAAAATTCAGGATCGCTCCCCTCCCAAATCTCAGCCGCATCCTGAAGCATTGATCCTTCGAGTAGGCTGATCAGAAAGAAGAATTATTTTAGAAGAGATGCTGACCATGTCAGGGCCTTCCATTGAACAAAACATTTCACAAACCAGCAGCCTACAAACACATATTGATTCCAGAGTTCAAATCAGGGCTTAATGGTAAGAAATGTTCCACATTTGCCATGATGCTTGTCTAAAGGTCCATAATTCTGTGTAGTTTTGCTGGCATTATTCTTTTTATTTGTTTTCAGGTTACTCAATAAGATTATAGACTTTATGAACTATGACTGGGATTTTCAAAGGAGACTAAGGAAGTTAGATGTTCAAATCCCATTGACTTTCAATGACAATATATTAATCACATGGTTTTATTGCTTTAAACAGTAAAAAAGAGTGTGAAAAAGGAATTTCTTCCAGATTTTCTTATACATTACCAACTTTACTCCAGTTGGAAATCCGTAAATATGGTCATATTTGCCCTTATATTTCATTTGAAAAATTAAGCTGGAGAACATTCCTTTTTCAACCAACTAATTGATAAGGCACCAGCATGGAACTCAGAAGGCCTGTAACATTCCTGGCTCAGCTGCAGACTCCCTGGATGTCCTTTGATGAGTCACTTAATCTTCTTCATTGTTCAGTGGTCATCCACAAGAAGAGAGAGCACGAAACTAAATCCCTGTCTGTATGGGGATAACATAGGCCACCCTCAAAGAGGTGCTGCTAGTGTAAACACCTATGAAGGCGCTTATATTAAAGTGATGCGGATCACATAAATACCTAGATATATAGAAAAAAATCATTCAAATTTGGTAAATAAAGTGGGTGCTAAGTTTTAAGCATGAGTAGCCTCACTGAAATCAATGAGGTGTAAAATGATGCTTAAGTGGGATTAAATGAGCATGTGTTAAACTCCCATTGACTTCCACATGACTATGCACAGGTTTCAAGTGAAGCACATGCTTAAGTGCTTCACTATAATGAGGTCAAAATTTGGTACCAAGTCCTTACTTGACACAGAGAATACACCATGGAATAGGATTGTGGCAGATTCTCTGTCACTGACAATCTTTCAATCAACATTGGATGCTTTGTTTTGTTTTAATGTATACACTCTAGTTCAAACACAAATTACTTTGCGGGAATTGTCTGGCTTGGTTTATACAGAAGCTCAGACTAAATGATCACAACAGACCCTTCTGACCCTGGAATCCATGGATTTATGACAATGACCTACCTACCCTATCCAAAGCAGACTGATCTATCTGGGGGAGTTCTGCTTTTAACATGACAGGAACAAATTTGGATTAGCTGTATGGAAGTTCATACAGTTATGATGTGATTCCATGAGCAGTTACTACCTGGTGTAATGTTTCCCACTCTAAGTAGACACAATGAGGTAAATGTCAGTAATTGAAACAGGACTGCTTGTGCTCTCCTTTGAGGGTAAGATCTGAAGCCAACAGGTTTCTTTCATTGAATCATGCTCATGGGTTTGCAATATGGATACCTTAATTCAGTTTCACGCTGGTGTAATTTAGGGTACATCTACATTTGGAGCTAGGGGTGTACAGCTCATGTAGATTACCTGTGTTCGCGGTCATTGAGATGGTGTGCTAAAATAGTAGAGCAGCTGTAGTAGCACAGGCAGCAGCAAGCGGCAGTACCATGAGTTCTTCACTTTGATTTACAAACCCACTCAGACACTGTCGGCAGATGCTCGAATGTCTTTACCTCTGCTCCCCTGGCAGGTGTCTGTACCTCTGCTCTCCCAGCTCCAAGTGTAGATATAATCTTAAAGGAGAATTTGATTCAGTAGGTCTGAATCTCATTGAAGCTGCTTTGGACCACATTAGCCATATAAAAATGGATATAAATGGCTTTCACACCTACTACAAGGCTCTCGGACATAGACAGAGCCACGTGAATTGGCCTTAATGTGAATGAGAATTAGGTCCAGGAACAAGACATAAGTTTCCATTGAAAAACCTAATGCTACAGCCTTTTGCAACCTAATCAGAGAGAAGTAGTGGGAACACACGGGTATAAAATTCTCCGGTGTGCGGAGTGCAGGGGTTTCAGCATAGTCACTCCCCAAGGTTTATGTACCTATTGGGTTCCGGCAATCAGGCGGGCCCAAGGTTTATGTAAGAAGGCTGAAGTAGACCACAGAAATCAGCACTTTCTTCCGGCAGAGAGCTGAGCACAAGGAGCTGGAGGTAGGGGGAACTTATTTTGGATCTGACTGAATTTAATTAGCATTCACTTTTGCATGGACTGAAAACATAGCTGAGGACATGTTGCTTTTGCCCTTGTGACTTTAACAATCTCAGTATAGAATCCGGGGGCAGATTCTCATTTCTAAGAATGAATTTTTATCTGCGGAGTATCAGCCCTTTAGTACTTCTTTTTCTTGCTTTCCCAAATAAATTTAAAACTGCAATTAAATCCTCAGATGTTCCTGACACTAGCCATCCCCAGAGCTCCATATACTAATGTAAAATCTTCCAAAAGATTGGGAAATGATATAATTAGGCCGTAACTTTTTGGAGGAAGGGCCGACTTTTTATTCAGGGTTTATCCAGAGCATAGCGCAATGGGGTCCTGTTCCATGACTGAGGCTCCTAGGTATTACCTCAGTTCAAATAAATAACTAAAGAAAAGATGTCCAATAAGTAATGCAAACCAGAACATATCCCTCGAGTAAATCAGACTCAGATCATTCTGGATCCTGCAGAATCTGGCAATTGTGAAATTAAGTTGAAGACAAAGGGGAGTTTGTATCAAGTTATCTTACTATTTTTCTGGAAAGGATTAGGTAGAATTAACACTAATGAAGTGTTTTCTCTCCTTTTATTGAATTACTTTCAACTCTCTTTACTTAAGTGAACAGGGATTTCCAGAGATCTCAGACACTGAGTTAATTCATTGCCCATAACATTTTAATTTTGCCTGATCATTATCATAAACATAGAACTTCCTGATTCTGTAACTTCAGCGGTGTTTAGCAACCTGATAGGACTGTCTGCTTTATCAGACATGTATCCAGGGCTCCAATTTTGCAAAGGCACATGAATGAGATTCCTCATGTGGCAAAATTTGTTAGATTGTAGAGGTTGACTTTAAACGATCCCTTATAAATGTTGTTTTTTTCCTGATATCCAAGCTGTCCAGGCTGTGGGCTCTGCAGCCTCTGTATTCATGCAGCCTTTACTTTTGTCTTTAGAATGGAGCATCCTGAGAACCAACCAAAGGCACTGGATTGATGGCTGTGGAAGTGAGTGCATGAAATGAATTCTTTGTCTGTCTCTCTGCATAGACATGGCCACCATCTATGCAGTTTGATCAGTCATATCTCTGGGTTTCCACAGCGATGTATACTCTTATTATCTACAGGGTATATTCAGGGGCTGTTTTGGGCTTAGATTAGGGTGACTCATAAGCCCCGGAATCTCTTTCTCTCCCTCCACAGACTAGCTGTGTGACCTGGGTGGAAAATGGCTTCTTGCTTCCCTGTCCCTTGTTTTTTCCATCTGCAAAATTGGGGTAATACTAACCTGTCACAGCCAGAGGTTGTGTGACTGGCACACTGATGTCAGTTATTCAGAGGTATTTGGTGGACGGTCCTATGTAAATTGTAGGGGACATATTGTGTTAGCTTCACATTGAACAGGACCTTGTTCCATAAATGATCACACTGGTTTCTGTGGAATTGCTCAGGGAACAATTCAAATGCTAATCAGTAAGGGCTCAAAGAACTGGCTAACTCTTGATCATTATTGTTATTAGAAATAAATATAAGAACAATGTCCTCTCTCTTTTTTCATAGTTGTCCTACCATAAAATCACAGTTTTCAAAATTAGGTTTAATCCAAAATCAGGCCAAAAATTCAAAATCTCAAGGTTTTATATTAGTGAAACAAAATATTCTGAAATACCGTATCTGAATAAAGTAAAAAGGCAGTTTTTAATAATCTGAAAACATTTCATTTTGACTCTGTACATTTGATTATATTATCATTGAAATGATAACCATGACGCAATATTATTCTACCATATCAATTTTCTGTAGACAATTTAGACAAAATCAAAACATTCCATCTAAATGTTTAGATTTTACTGAATCATTGTTTTCTTACGGAAAACATTCCTCTGAAAATTTTCAACCAGCTCTGATTGTTTGGGTTTTTTTTAAACTTTTGTCCATTTGTCTGCAAACAGTTGTTACATTTCCTCATATCCTTAGAGTCACCTACTCAGGTCTTTGTAAATTTCTTCATAATTTAGGTTTTTAATTCCCTTCCCGTCAGGCTTTTTACCTCTCTTTTCTACTATCTCCAGTTTTTTTTAATTACCCTTCTTAAAATTAAAAAACAAAAACAACAACAACAACAATAAACAAACAAACAAAGAATCAAAATGGACTCTGGTCCATATATTATGAAACCATAATCTGTTCCATATGAATTGGAATTATCAACAATTATTTAGAAATCAATTTGATTCAATGATAATAATGTCACTTTGCATTTCCATAGCAACAGTAATCTAAAGATCTCAAAGCATTCTACAAATATTAATTATTGTAGACACAATTCTACTGAGAGATAAGTAAAATTTATCATCCTTTTCTATAGCTGGAGAAACTAAGGCACACAAAGGAGAAGCGGAGTGCCCATCTCCTCTGACTTTTCTGTGTAAAGCCCTGAAGTGCTTTAAAATTCCACCTGATCATGGTGGACAAAAAGGTAGCTTTTTACAGAATCTCAATGTTATTATTTGGCAATCACCAAACAGGGCAGAAAACTCTGTGCCAGTCAGATGGACTCTAGCAGAGAAATATGCAGCTTGTTCAAATCAGCATGGATCCATCTACTTCAAAGAAACTTTGGTGATCTACGCAATCTCAGGGTCCGTATAGTGTGCTGATTAGAACATAGTGAAGTCAATGTGTTCCTGATGAATTTATGACAATAAGAAATTGTGTGTCCTTATTGGAGAAGGGGGAAAGGTGGAATGATTAAAGGCATTTGAAAGAGGATGAAATTTTAAAAGATTAGTGAAATCTATCCATCTATCCATTGGTTAATTGGGCTACCTATCTATTAATCTATTTCTCTATCTATAGATCTATTTGTGTGTCATTCTATCCAACTGAGGGGCCTTTTACAGATAGTTCTGATTTTTTAACAGAAATGACACATTAGGAGGATGTTTCTTTTCCTTGAGATATTTTTTCTCATTTCATGACCACAACTAGAATGAACACATACCAATTAACCCAGATTGGCATATACGGCAAATTTGAACTAGGGAGAAATGAGAAGAAGCCCTTATAGTTTTCAGGACAATTTTCAAAATCATGTGGGGAAGTTAGGCACCAAGGTCCAGATCATTAAAAGTATTTAAGTTCCTAAAACCCCTAGAAATCAAGGCAAGTTATCCACTAAATTACCATTGATGATCTCAGCCCAACTCCCATGGAATGGCTATGGGAGTTGAAAGCCTGACTTTGATGTGTGCCTTTGAGCTTTTCTCTTTATTTTCTGCAGTGGGTCATTTCTTCACATGTTATCTGGGTATTTATTGTCTCCCACAGATGAATCATGCAGAAGAATCAGGAAGGGGGAACCTCACTACGGTGACTGAATTCATTCTACTAGGATTGTCCAACCACCATGACCTTCAGGTGCCTCTGTTCTTCATCTATCTGGTCATTTATACCATTACACTGATGGGGAACATCCGCATCATCCTCATTGGGTAAACTAAAACCCTTGACACCCCCTTGTATTTCTTTCTCTGGATCTTATCCTTCCTGGAGATCTGCTATACCTCAGTCACTGTCCCCAAGATGCCAGTGAACTTCCTCTCAGACAACAGGGGCATTTCCTACATGGGCTGTGTTGCCCAAATGTACTTCCTTCTCTTCCTTGGAATCTCTGAGTGCTTCCTTCTAGCCACCATGGCATATGACTGCTATGTGGCCATATGCAACCCATTGAGGTACAGGCTCATCATGAACAGGAGGGTCTGCCTTTTCTTGACAGTTCTCTTTTAGTTCTGGGGTAATGTGGTGTTCCTAGTACAGACAGCCTGGGTTTTCGCCTTGCCATTTTGTGGGTCCAATCAGATTAACTATTTCTTTTGTGATATTCCCCCATTGATTAAGCTTTCTTGTATTGACATCCCTCTGTATGCAGTTGTTTACAGCAGCTATACTAGTCATCTTCACTCCATTTTCTCTCATTGTTGTGTCCTACACCTTTATTATCTCCATCATCTTAAAGATGGCATCAGCTGAAGGCAGACACAAAGCCTTCTCCACCTGTTCCTCACACCTCATTGTGGTGACATTTGTATTAACGGGAGCTGTGGCCTGATCTATTTAAGACCTAAATCCATTCATTTACTAGACACTAACAAAGTGCTGGTTCTGATATATACAACCATCACCCCGACCTTGAACCCCTTTATCTACAGCCTGAGGAACAAGGAGGTGAAAGAGGCTCTGAGGAAACTGATGGGGGACAGGATGAAGAGAAAAAATATTTTCTCGTAGAAAGTAATTTGGGCACAGCTCTTGTTCTGATATCAGTAACTCAAATGTACAAATCTGGAGTAGCTCCCTTGAAGTCAGTAGCATTCATAGTTACAGTTGAACTACTGTCCAAAAACTGCAGAAAGAAACATGTTTGTCAATTTTTTGTTTGAGTTTAAATTAGAAATTTTGGCTAGAGATTGTCATCAAAGTTTCAGAAATGGTTATCATGTTTGTAGCTGTTTGAAACAAAAAGAGGAAAATCACAAAAAATGCATTTACATTTCACATGGCAATGCATGGATTATTTTCAACTCAGCTCAAAATTGCAATGAAAAATTCTATTTAAAAATCTTATTTTGGAAAACAGTGTTTATGTGCTGTAGGCTAACCATTCTGAGAATGATTTTGAATAAAAGTTCATGTAAAACTGTTGAAAATGAATGTAAATAATAGATAATTAGGTAAAATACAAAGTTTCACTAAAAATGAAAAAAAAATGAGAACCTCTGAAGGTACCAAATGATGCTAATTTCTTTTTTGTTGTTATTGTTGTAATTTTTTTCACTATTTCTACTAAACAGAGAGTAGAAAACCAAACAAGAAAAGGAGAGTCCCTTAGTTCCCAGGTAATATTCACAGAGTCTTCATAAAAGCATTGACAATTTCATTGCAAATACAATTTCCCCGTCAAGACTTTTCTCAATGCCACTTTCACATCCTGGTTCTTCAGGGTGTAGCTCTATAAGGGGTCAGTGTGTCATAAAACATGAACAACACCCTGTATTATCAAGGAAGAAGCTGGAGATGTGCCCAACATAGGTGATGCAGAACAGGAGGAAGATGGTCAAGTGAGATGTGTAGGGGGAAAAAGTTCCAGAATCCACTTCGTAGAGCATATCTCAGGATGGTGGAGATGATGTACACATAGGACCGGACTATACACAAACGTGTCCGCCCTATGAAGATCCTAATGGCAAACAAGATTATCTTCTAGAGGGAGGTGTAACTCCAGCTTCCTTGATTTCATTGACTACCCTGAAGAATAACATATTGTTCAACGTAAATAAGGTTAGCAAAATCTTGTCCTTCCTCTGTTTCTGTTCCAGTGGTGCTCAATCAGCAAAGTGTGTATCCAGGCACTGAAGATAACAGAAACAGTTATTGTTGCAGAAGGAAGAGAACCTGAGACATAAGCCCTTGTATCAGAGGTCTGGTATGAGGCTGAAGGCCTGGGCTAAAGTAGAAGTCAAAGCTTTACTGGAATAAAGCAAAGACAAGCTGTGAGCAAGAGGCAGGACCTGCTCACAGAATCTGCAAGAACAGGGCTGTTATTATTGCAATACACATTACACATTCCTATGAAGTGCTAGGCACAGAGTACTTACACAAATACATTCCAATATCAAGTAGTACTAGAACATCACAATATAGAGGATGGTATAAAAACATTCTCCAAGGGTAACAGGAAAACATTGACCTTTCCTTAAAGATAAGGTCAGGATGACAGTAAACAATAGAGAACCAACATGTACAAAGTAATGGGTGATAACTAGCCACGTCAAAGGGCAGTAACTATGCCAGAGGGGCAACATGAAACTTGTTTGTATCATGGTATAAAGATGTATCTCAGAGGCAGTATCATTGTCTGGCCTAGGGAGGAACAGAAAGTCCCACCATTCACTGAGCTGGTTCATTGTTATGGCCATACATGTGTTAGTGGTCTGGTAGAGTCTGCAGGATACTAGTTCCGTGCTTCATAGATAATAAAACTGGCTGGGTGCCTTCATCTCTTAACAGATCTTGTCGTCATTGGGCAGGTTGCTCAAGGTCTGCCATGCCAGCTGTATGCACAGGACTAGGGCGGCACACAGAGAGAACACACACATGCAGATAAACATCTATCAACATCTAACGACAATTGTGTGAATCAAATACACCAAGGGATACAGGAAGTATGCAGCGAAACCTGATTTTTTTTCTTCCAAAAGAGAAGAATGAGATTAAGGAGTCATCCACTGGGACTAGTCCACAAGAGATAGTTGCATGCGTTTTTGACCTCAGCTGTGAATTCAGACTGATTTGGGTAAACTAATATCGATACTTGTGAGTACTTTTATTTTGGTTTAAGCCAGACTTATTTCATTTTAGCCAAAGGCTTAATTTAAACTTAAATTCACAATTTTTAACCTGAAATAAGAGTTTCCATAGAGGCCTATGCACCAATTTTAGGCAAGAAAATGATTGATGTTCAACCAATGGAACTTGTGTCAACAAAGTCATAGTTTGGAGCAATGCTCAGAGTATAAGCATAGAGTATAAGCAAAAGTGTTCACATTGGCCTACCTCTGTTCCCACCAAAGTTAGATTCCTGGTAAAGAAGATAACAAAGGTGAAACTGAAGCTGTGTGGAAATCTGTTTGCCTATAGCTTGTAGCTGCTCTCTTTAATTAATGCCTTCCCCTCCCGAGCCACTAGGGCATAGCACTCAAACTCAGGATCACCTACCTCCCAAATCTCATTGATCCTTCAGGTAGGATGAGCAGAAGTAAGAGTTATTTTAAGAGAAATTACACCCAGATCAGAGCCCCTCATTGAACTCAACATTTCACATGAGAGCAGCACACACATGCCTAGTGCTTCCAGAATTCGAATCACAGCTGTAACGGAAAGGAATGTTCCACCTTTGCTATGGTGGGTGTCAACTGGTCCATAATTTGACAAAGATTTGCTTATGATGTTTGTTTTACTTTTCCAGTTTAGCTAAGAACATTCTACAGTGTATCAATTGTGGCTCAGCTTCCAAAGGAGCTTGAGGCATTTAGGTGCTCAAATCCCATTGACGTTCAATGGCAATATGCTAATCACATACTTTTATTGCTTTAAACTATAAAAAGAGTGTGCATAAGAGATTTTATCCAATATTTTGTTCTCCTTTTCTAACTTTTCTCCAGTTGGAAAACAGTTAAAATATTCATATTTGTCCCTATCTTTCATTTAATAAGTTATGGTGGAAAACCCTCATATTTCAATCAATCGAAAGGCAAGGGAGTGAAATTCAGAAGACCTAGTTACATTCCAGGTTCAACCACAGACTCCTTGGGTGACCCTGGCTGCATCACTTATTCTTCCTCATTGTTCAGTGGTCATGAATAATAAGAGAAAGCAGCAAACTGAAGCATACTCCCCTACTATACCACCGCCTGTTTCAAGCAATGTATCATCACAAACATACCTTGTTTTTCACCTATGTCTGGTAATAATATTGACTTCCCTCACAAGGGTGTGGCCTGTTCATTATTCTGAAGGTGCTTACATTACAATGGTGAAGACCATAGAATTACCTAGATATACAGAAGGACTATTACCCAGAGTTGGTAAATTGTGTGTTGAGTTTTAAGCATGAGTAGCCTCACTGAATTCAATGACCCTTCAGCTGATGCTTCAGTGGCATATTTTGAGCATGTTTAAACTCCCATTGACTTTAAAGCAACTGCTTACAGATTTAAAGTGAGTCGTGTGCTAAAATGCTTTGCTATAATGAGGCCAAAGTTTGGTAAAAAGTGTTTGCAGGACAAGGGCACTGACCATTTTGAAAATAAGTCTGGATGCTTTGCTTTGCTTTGTTTTAAAGTACACTGTTGTTCAAAGATGAATCACTTTGGAAGAATTCTCTTGTCCAGGTTATACAGAAGCTCAGACTAAATGATCATAACAGCCCCTGCTGGCCTTGGAATCCACAAAT
The DNA here is from genome assembly GCF_025201925.1 of Gopherus flavomarginatus. NCBI lineage: Eukaryota > Metazoa > Chordata > Testudines > Testudinidae > Gopherus > Gopherus flavomarginatus. Next base: position 14,481,819 of record NC_066627.1, on the reverse strand, counting down.
CTGTGATAATTACCTCCCTGGTGTAATATTTCCTACTATGTGTAGTCACTACCAAGTAAATGGCACTCCACGTAGCTTTTATATTTGAGCCCTCCATTGAAGGCCAGCTCTGAAGCCCTGTGAAGCCAACAGGTGTCTCTCACTGGATCACACTCATTGGTTCGCAATACGAGGCCCTAATCTAGATTCACACCTGTGTAATTTAGGCTACGTCTGCCCTTGGAGGTACAGGTGTGATTCCCAGCCCGTGGATACATATTTGTGCTAAGCTGTCATTGAGTTAGCGTTCTAAAAATAGCAGTGTAGCCGCAGTAGCTTGGGCAGTGGCAAGTGGCCTTGTGCTAGTCACCTCAAGTACAAAGCCACTCAGACCCCAAGGGCACATACTTCATTCAGCTAGACTGTGCTGCCACCCCTCCTCCAGCTTCTAGTGTAGCTGAAGCCTAGAGTAGAATTCAGCTTAGCTGACCTGAGCCTCATTGACACAGAGGCTGCTTTGTACCATTTTAGCAGTATGAAAAGGGCCTGAAAATGGACATAAATGACATCGACATCCACCCCAAGGCTCTGTTACATTCACAGAGCCACATGAAGTCCCTATAATGTGAAGGAGAATCAACTCCAGGAACTCTCAAGCAAAAAAAAGACAAAAGTTTCCACTGAAAATCCTTTCACTGCGGAGTTTTTCCTCCAAATTAAAGAGACACAGTGGGAATACACAGGTGTAAATCCCCCAGTGTATTGGGCACAGTGGCTGCAGCATAATTCCACCCCAAAGGTCATATAAGGAGACTGAAATAGACCATAGATATCAGCACATTCATTCTTCAGAGAGCTGAGCAGAGAGAGCTGGAGGTAGGAGGAAATTATTTTGAATCTAGCTACATTCTGGTTGGCGTTCACTATTACATAGACTGAAAACATATCTGAGGGCATGTTGCTTTTGCTCCCATGACTTGAACTGTCTCTGCATAGAAACCTGGGGGATGTTCTCAAGTGGTGTCATTTCAAAGAAAGAAGTTTCACCTGCTGGGGATTGATCCCTTCAGTATTTATTTTTCTGGCTTTCCTACAGAAATTTAAAACTGCAATTAAATAGGTGCCCATCTTTGGAAGTTCTTGACATTAGCCACCCATAAGGCTCTGTATAGTAATGTAAAATCTTCCATCAAGTATACAGATTGGGAAATGATGTAATTAGACTGCAAGTTCTTTGGGGCAAGGGCTGTCTTTTTTAGTTCAGGCTTTGTCAAGAGCATAACATAATGGAGTCCTGGTCCATGCTCGGGGCTCCTAGGCATTAATGCATTTCAAACAAATAAATAAATAAAACATGTCCCACAAGCAATGCAAACCAGAACATACAACTCGAGAAAATGAGACAGAGATAGTTCTGTATGGGCAGAATGTGGTAATTGCAAAGAGATATACCAGTACCTGATAATTAACTTTAAGCAACTAGGAGTTTGTATTCAATTTTATTACTTTATTTGTAGAACAGAGTTTCTTAAACAGGGGTGGCCACTTCTTTAGGGAAAGCCCCTGGTGGGCCCAGCTGGTGCGTTTACCTGCCCCAACCACAGGTCCAGCCAATCGCGGCGCCCACTGGCCACGGATCACTGCTCCGGGCCAATGGGAGCTACTGGAAGTGGCGCGGGCTGAGGGACTTACTGGCTGCCACTTCCAGAAACTCCCATTGTCCCGGAGTAGCAATCTGCGGTCAGTGGGAGCCACGATTGGCCAGACCTGCGGATGGAGCAGGTAAACACAATGGCCCAGCCCACCAGGGGCTTTCGCTACAGAAGTGGCAACCCTTGTTTGAGAAACCCTGCTCTACTTCTCTATACACAGCAGTCACATTTTCTTACAATCCTGCAGTCACATACTCCAGGTCTTTGAAAAGTTCTTCATAGTTTAGATCTTTTAAGTCCTTTCCCAAACAAAAAACAATCAGATTTTTACCTCTCTTTGTACTCTCTCAGGTTTTCTATTACCCTTTCTTTAACATGCTCCCCCAAAAAATCAAAATGTGCTTTGGCCCATATATTATTCAACCATAATCAATCCTATTTGAATTTGAATGATCAATAGTTATTTGGGAACATCTTTGATTCAATTATAAGAATGTCATTTTGAATTTCCATAGGAACAGTCATCTCAGAAACTCAAAGGGTACTATAAATACTAATGAAATTAGCCCCACAACTCTACTGAGGGATAAGTAAAAATCATAATCCCTTTTTATAGGTGGAGACACAAAGGCAAAAAGAAGTGAAGCAGCATGTCCATCTTCTCTGACATTTTAGTATAAAGCCCGTAGGTGCATTAAAATTCCACCAGTCATGCTGAAAGGGAAGTTTGTTTTTTTCAGGCTCTCAGTATTATTCTTTCGGATTCACTGAGAAGAGGGAAAATACTCATCGTGCAAATCAATGTAGCTCCATCTACTTCAAAGTAGCTTTTCTGTGTCCCCTGAGAGTCTATGCAGTGTGCCAATTAGAACATTGTGTAGTCAATCCATTTCTTACTATTACCAACAGGAGCGGTGCCAGGGTTTCTGGTGCCCTAGGCAGAATTCGGGGGAAACGAAGGGGCGGCATATTGCGGGAGCTTCCGATTCTGCTCACGTTGCACTGCCGAAGAAGGACTCTCCGCTGAAATGCTGCAGGCGACAGTGGCAGTCATTCTGGAAAAGTCGACGGTAGCTCAATTGCCTGCCGCTGTTTTCCATGGCTCGTCGGCGGAGGGTCCTTCTTCGGTGGCGCGACGGGAGCGGAACCCAAAGCTCCCTCACGCCCTGTGGGGAGCGAGCAAAATGCCGCCCTCCGAATCCTAGCCCTTAGGCGATCGCCTAGGGTTGCCTAATGGAAGCACCGGCCCTGACTACCAACAATCAACCACTGTGCATACTTAATATAGCAGGAAAGAAGATGAGATGGTTAAAGGAATTTGAAAGAGGATAAAATCAAAATAGTTCAGTGAAATGTATCCATCTACCCATTAGTCTATTGGTCAATCTACCTATTGACTTATCTGGCTTTCTGTTGGTCTTCCTGTTTGTCTGTCTGACTTTCTATTGGTCTGTCTGTGAGTAATTTTGGCAATTCATTTGGCAATTGATCTTTGATTATCAGCAATTAAGTATGCCCAGTGGTCTGTGATGGGATGTTAGATGGGATGGGATCTGAGTTACTACAGAGAATTCTTTTCTGGGTGCTGGCTGGTGAGTCTTGCCCACATACTCAGGGTTTAACTGATCACCATATTTGGGGTTGGGAAGAAATTTTCCTCCAGGGCAGATTGTTAGAGGCCTTGGAGGTTTTTCACCTTCCTCTGCAGCATGGGGCACAGGCCACTTTCTGGGGAATTCTCTGCAGCTTGAGGTCTTCAAATCAAAATTTGAGGACTTCAATAACTCAGACATAGGTTAGGGGTTTGTTATAGAAGTGGATGGGTGAGATTGTGTGGCCTGCATTGTGCAGGTCAGACTAGATGATCATAATGGTCCCTTCTGACCTTAAAGTCTGTGAGTCTATGAGTCTGTCTGAAAGGCACATTCCAGGCAGTCCTGATTTTTTACACAGAAACAATGAACTTTGTGGAGGTGATTCTTTCCCTTGAGACATTTTCTCTCATTTTCAGGCCACATCTAGAATACAGAAATGGCAACCAACACAGACTGGGATTTTGGAAGGAGCCTAAAGAAGATTTGCACTTGGTGAAGTGAAGGAAGAATTTGCCTCAATGCCTTTGGGGGAATGTTTTCAAAAGTATTAAGGCTTCCCCTCATCCTCCCTTGGCTCTTGTCATGCAGACAGAAAGCAGAAGTCCAGAGTCCAAAGTGCAGGCAGTGAAGTTTACTGGGTTTGTCAAGCAAGCATAAACCACAGGTCTGAACACCTGTAGAGCTTTTATTTGATCTTTTTCCCATCTCCTCCTTCTAAGCAGGCTTAATTATACCTCTAGTGCACACCCCTGCTCCCACCCCTTACAACGGTGGTCCCCAATGCGGTGCCCGATTTTGTTGTCCCAAGAATGGAGGAAATGCCACCTCGTAGCATGTGTTGCCCCAGGCTCATGCTTGCTGCACTGGTGCCTGGAGCTGGTCCTGTATGTGTGTATTCTTCTGCTGCACTGATACTGCAGTTTTCTTGTGCTTTGCGATTTATTATTTTTTTAACATTTTGCCATAAAATGAGTGGTTCAAATAACAGACAATGTGCATATTATTTCAATGCAGGGTGGGAAGAATCCCATTGTTTTATTGAAAATAAAGGGAAATGTGTTTGCTTATTGTGTGAGGGTGCTGTTGCAGTGCCAAAAAAACATAATGTCGAACACCATTTCCAAACTAATTATGGTCTTTTGATATTAGCCAACCACTTAAATCTGAGTTGAGAAAGGTTTGATTTGAGTTGATTAATTTTATTCTATCTGCCCAGCAATCTGTTTTCACTAGACAAGGGATAAAGTCTAAATGTGCTACTATTCTTCCTTTAAAATTGCTCATCTGTTCGCAAAGAAGAAAAAAAGCTTTCAAAATGGTGAATTGTTGAAGGAAGCATTTTTGACTGGTGCTGATTGCTTGTTTCAAGGATTTCCTAACAAGGGTGAGATTTTTTGTCGGCATACAAGACTTGCAGTTATCAGACAATACAGTTACAAGGAGGATACATGCAATTTCAAGAGACATGCAAACTCAGCTAAAGGATGACTTGGAAATATGTGACTGGTTTTCACTGCAATTTGATGAGTTGACAGATATATCGGATACAGCACAGTTGGCAGTTATGGTGAGGATGATATTTAGTGACTTCACCATAAAAGAGGAGTTACTAAAAGTATTGCCTATGAAAGGGCAAACAAAGGGTGAGGACATCTATAATTTATTCAAATCATACAGAACACCAATTAGTATGCCACTACACAAACTGTCTGCGATCACCACTGATGGGGCACCAGCAATGATGGACAGCACCAACGGATTCATTGCACTTTGCAGGATGAATGAATCCTTTCCAAACTTTATGTCTTATCATTGCATTGTCCACCAAGAAGCTTTGTGCATCAAAGTTCTTTCTTTTCAACACATCATGAATGTTGTTATTAAAATTATTAACTCTCTTTGAGCAAAACCTTTGCAACACCGACTTTTTAAGTCCCTGTTGGAAGATGTTGATGATAAACAATCTGATCTTATCTTGCACACAGAAGTACGATGGCTGAGCAAAGGTAAAGTCCTTGCAAGTTTTTTAAGCCTAATTGAAGAAATCAAAGAATTTCTGAAGTCCACAAATCAGAACTTCGAGCAACTAGAAGACTCCAGTTGGTTAATGGACTTGGCTTTTCTTGCCGACACCACTGACAAATTGAACATTTTAAATCTTGAGCTCCACGGAAAAGACAAACATGTGGCTCAAATGATAGGTTCTGTAAAATCATTCAAAGCAAAACTGATCTTGTGGATGTCACATATGAAGACGAAGTCTCTCATCCATTTCCCAAGTATGAAGAAAATGGTATGTGACAGTGATTTTAACCCGTCATCATTTGTTATCCGCATTCAAACACTTCTGGAACAATTTGAAAGGAGATTTCAACAGTTCACCATCACTGAACCTGTAGTTGCCTTTCTTGTGAATCCTTTTACTTGTCAAATAAAGGTAACAGAAATGGCTACATCAATTGTGAGTCTCATTCAAGTAAGAACAGAAGACGTGGAACTGGAGATTTTGGACCTTCAAAATGATATTATTCTAAAATCCTGTGCAACAGATGAAAACTTTTGGAAACTAGTTAACTGAAAAAAGTTTCCTGTCTTAAAAAATGTAGTATACAAAATAAAATCTTATTTCGGTTTCACTTATCTATGCGAAGTTCTGTTTTCAACAATGCACATATAAAATCAAAATACAGATCTCAGCTTACAGATGCCCATCTTGACAATTGCTTATGAACAGGAATATCATCCTACTCTCCCAACTAAGAAGAATTGGCTGAAGAAATGCAGTGCCAAAAATAACACTGACTCTATTAGAAAAAACACGTGACTTAATTAAACCTTTTTTCCGCTAAGTGCTGATAAGCATGTATGATTAACTTGTGTTCACTTTTTTTTCATATTTGTTTGTTTGTTTATTGAAATCCAGATACCAGTAACAATACAAAGAATATTTTTAATTAACCATAACTGGCTATCTATGTTAAAGTAAGAATAATAAATATATTTGGACCAGCAGATCAACAATGTTTTACTTTTTTAAAATAAATATGAGGAAAACTGTTTATAATATTTATTTTGTAAAAACTACTTAATTTTTTCTTACAGGTAGATAAAAAAGAGCAAATTCACAAGGTAAGGTGAAAGAGTAATTGCCGAATAATTTAATTAATACCTTTTACATGTAAAATTACCTTTTTTATCTAATGGATTCATATGTAATATCATTTATCTTATGGATTCATTATGTAATATTCAATATGATGTTTTTCATATTATTTAATGTACAATTACAAAATAAGCCTCGAAAAATTGTTGGCGCTTGCCACACTCTTCTGAAAACATGAATATGCTACTGGCCACAAAATGATTGGGGACCATTGCCTTACAATTTATGGTCATGTTCTTTTTTGGAGGGTGGTGAGTTTGGAGGCTTCAGTACCATATCTTTTTTATTTCATGGGAGGGGTAAAGAGTAAGGTTCTGTTTCAGCCAGGGTCACCGTTTCTTTGGCTTTTAGTGTTTCTTATATCTCCGCCCATCCACCTCACTCCTCCAAACCGGTTGCTTGATCTTGTCTTGGGAAAGGAATTCTACATTTGTATATCAACCTCCCACCATGCCCAGCAACACTTTAACTCTATTCCTTATATTTTCTTACTGAGCTGTAATACCAACTAGTTGGGCAGAAGCAACGTATGGTGTCTTTGTTCTTTGCTCACACGTGATAGTAAGACATGAACAATTGTGTTTTAAAGACCTCAAAATTCAAATGGCTAAACAAAACCTAAAAGTCTATCTCAAGCAAATATACAGACCTGAGTGTTGTATTACCATCACCAAAAAAATGCACACGGGGCGGTAAAGAACCCAGGTACAGATCCTTAAAGGTATTTAGGTGCCTAACTCCCATAGAAATCAATGGAAGTGAGTCACTGAAATATCTTTGAGGACATAGGCCCCAACTCTCATAAAATGTCCATTGGAGAATGTGTGTCTTTTACTGTTTCTCTTTATTTCCCGCAGTAGGTCATTTCTTCACATGATATCTAGGTATTTATTGTCTGCCATTGATGAAATACGCAAAGGAATCAAGAAGGGGGAACCTCACTATGGTGACTGAATTCATTCTACTGGGATTTTCCAACCACCATGACCTGCAAGTGCCTCTGTTCTCCATCTATCTGTTCATTTACATTATTACCCTGATGGGGAACATCCTCATCATCCTCATCACCATAGACACAGCCCTCCAAACCCCTATGTATTTCTTTCTCTGAGTCTTATCCTTCCTGGAGATCTGCTACACCTCGATCACCATCCCCAAGATGCTAGTGGACTTCCTTTCAGACAACAGGAGCATTTCCTATGTGGGCTGTGCTGCACAAATGTACTTCCTGCTCTTCCTTGGAATCTCTGAGTTCTTCCTTCTGGCTGCAATGGTGTACGACCGCTATGTGGCCATATGCAACCCATTGAGGTACAGGCTCATCATGAACAGGAGGGTCTGCCTTTTCTTGACAGTTCTCTTTTGGTTCTGGGGTAATGTGGTGTCCCTAGTACAGACAGACTGGGTTTTCACCTTGCCATTTTGTGGGTCCAATCAGATTAACTATTTCTTCTGTGACATTCCCCCATTGATTAAGCTTTCTTGCACTGACACCTCTTCATATGAAATGCAGTTGTTTACAGTTACTATGCTGGTCAACTTCACTCCATTTTCTCTCATCCTTGTGTCCTACATGGTTATTATCTTAACCATCTTAAAGATGGCTTCGGCTGATGGTAGACACAAAGCTTTCTCTACCTGCTCCTCACACCTCATTGTGGTGACACTGTATTATGGGAGCAGTGTCCTGATCTATTTAAGACCTAAGTCCATTAACTCACCGGACAGCAACAAAGTGCTGGCTCTGATGTATACAACCATCACCCCCATCTTGAACCCTATTGTCATAAACAGATAGCTAAGGGTTAATGTTCTTTTACCTGTAAAGGGGTAACACCAGTAACGTGAAACACCTGACCAGAGGACCAATCAGGAAACAAGACTTTTTCAAATCTGGGTGGAGGGAAGTTTGTGTCTGAGTTCCTTGTTCTTTGTCTTGTGCCTGTACTCTCTCAGCTATGAGAGGGATTTTTCTGTCTCCTGCCTTTCTAATCTTCTGTTTCCAAGTTGTAAGTACAAAGAGATTGTTGTTTTTTTTTGTATTTACATGTGTGTAGTTACTGGAGTGTTTTGAATTGTGTTCTTTTTGAATAAGGCTGTTTATTCATATTTCTTTTAAGCAATTGACCCTGTATTTGTCACCTTAATACAGAGAGACCATTTTTATGTCCTTTTCTTTCTTTTTATAAAAAAAATGTTTATTTTTAAGACCTGTTGGAGTTTTTCTTTAGTGAGGACTCCAGGGAATTGAGCCTGTAGCTCACCAGGGAATTGGTGGGAGGAAGAAGTCAGGGGGAAATCTCGGTGTGTTAGATTTACTAGCCTGACTTTGCATGACCTCTGGGTAAGAGGGAAGAGAGATTAGCTATCTCGGTACTTGTGTTTTCCAGGACTGGAACCAGGGAGGGTGGAGTCCCTCTGTTTAGATTCACGGAGCTTGCTTCTGTGTATCTCTCCAGGAACCCAGGGAGGGAACACCTGGGAAAGGAGAAGAGGGGGGAAATGGTTTATTCCCCTTTGTTGTAAGACTCAAGGAATTTGGGTCTTGGGGTCCCCAGGGAAGGTTGTTGGGGGGAGCAGAGTGCCCCATAACACTCTAATTTTTTGGGTGGTGGCAGGTTTACCAGGTCCAAGCTGGTAACTAAGCTTGAGGGTTTTAATGCTAACACCCATATTTTGGACGCTAAGGTCCAAATCTGGGAAATATGTTATGACACCTATAGTCTACAGCCTGAGGAACAATGAGGTGAAAGGGGCTATGCAGAGATTGTTGTAGGATAGGCTGAAAGGAAAAATATTTTCTCAAAGAAAATAATTGGGATACAGGTCTTGTTCTGAGATCAGTTATCCAACTGTACAAATCTTGAGCAGTTACTTTGATGTGAATGCCATTCACTGCTACAGTTGATGTAGTGTCCAAAAACTGCAAAATGAAATGCACAAAAATGTTGAAAACATTTTGTCAATTTTCAGGGGGGGTTGAAATTAGAAATTTTGTCCAGAAAAAGGCATCATAGTTTCAGAAATGTTGATCATGGATACTGCTGCTTGAAACACACATTAAAATCACAAAAACTCATCTACATTTAATGTGAATATGGATGGATTTCTTTTCATCTTAAATCAAAAATGCAATGAAATATGTTGTTGAAAAAGCTAATTTTAGAAAACATGATACATTGTTCATCTGCTGCAAGCTAACTATTTTGAGAATGATTTTGAACAAAATTTCATGAAATTGTAGAAAATGAGCATGAATAATACACTATAACGTACAATAGAAAATTTAAAAAAAAAGACAAAAATAGGTCCATTTGAAGTTACCAAATGAAAGTCAGGGATGGTGCTTCCATTAGGCAACCCTAAGCAGTTGCCTAGGGCTCCAGGATTGGGGGGGGCGCATTTTGCACGCTCCCCACAGAGTGCACGGGAGCTTGCGGTTCTGCTCCCGTCGTGCTGCCGAAGAAGGACCCTCTGCCGACGTTTCGGCAGCAGCTTAATGACTGCCGCTGTCGCCTGCAGCATTTTGGCAGAGGGACCTTCTTCATCAGCGCGATGGAAGCAGAACCAGAAGCTCCCGCGCGCCCCGTGGGGAGAGCGCAAAATGCCCCCCCCATTCTGCCTAGGGCGCCAGAAACCCTGGCGCTGCTCCTGATAAAAGTAACTTCATTTGTTTTGTAATTTTTTCATCATTTCTACTAAACCCAGAGCAGAAAATGAAATGAAAAAAAGGAGAGTTTTTTAGCACCGAAAAAATATTCACAAGCCCATCAGAAAAACATTTTCAATTTCATTGCAAATATAATTTCCCCATCAAGACTTTTCTTGGTGTCATTTTCACATCCTGTTCTTCAGGGTGTAGCTCAACGGCTTCAGCATGAAAGGTGACTGTGTTGCAAAGCACAGACAACACCCTGTCATTATTCAGTGAGTAGCTGGAGATGGGCCCAACTTGGGTGTCGCAGAATAGGAGGAGGAGGGTCAAGTGAGACATACAAGTGGAAAAAATTTCAGAGTCCACTTCGTAGAGCATATCTCAGGATGGTGGAAATGAGGTACACATAGGAGAGGACTATACATAGAAATGTTACTCACCCTATGAAGATCTTGAAAACAAAGAAGTTGATCTTCTTAAGGTAGGTTACTCCATGCAAGAAACTTACTTGATTTCATTGGGCAACCGTGGACAGTACTGTACATAAATAATGTAGACAGAATCAGGACTTTTCTCTGAATTCTGGTGGTGCTCAATTAGGGAAGTGTGTACCGAGGCATTACAAACAACACACACAGTTACTGTATGAATCGAATAAAACCAGGGACATGGGGAGAATAGTGAGGAAACTTATTTCTTCTCTTCCAAAAGCACAAGTCTCTTCTAAATGAGAGTAATGAGCCCTCCTTTGGGACTAGAGTACAGAAACCCAACATAAATCCTAAACTGTAGCAGAGAATGTACACAGGCTGAGGATCGATCCTGAGTAATTTTCTTGCTTTCCTGAAGAAATAAAAAACTGCAGTTACATAGGTGCCCCTCTTTGGAAATGACATTAGCCATCCCTAGGACTCCATATAATAATGTAAAATCTTCCCACAGCCATACAGATTGGGATATGATGTATTTATACTGGAAGTTGGATGGGACAAGGGTTGTCTTTTTGCTCCGGTTTTGTCCAGAGAATAGAACAATGTGGTCCTGGTGCATGATCAGGACACATAGATATTATCTCAGTTCAAAGAAAGAAAGAAAGAAAGGAAGGAAGGAAGGAAGGAAGGAAGGAAAGGTGTCCTGTAAGCAACGCAAACCAGAACCTACCACTCTTGTAAATCAGACAGACATGGTTCCATGTCTGACAGAGTCTGGCAATCAATAAAGGGAGAAACCAGTATCTTGTAATTAACTTGAAGGCAACTGAGAGTTTGTATTGTGTTTTAATTCTTTATTTGTAGAAAGTGATTGTGTAGCATTAATGCTAATGATGAAGTATTTGTCCTCTTTTTATTTAATTGTTATCTTTATTTAATTATTTTTAATTCCCCATGATTTTTAGAGATCTCAAACACTGAATTAAGTCATTGCCAATTACATTTTAATTTTAGACATAGCTTCCTGATTCTGGAAATCTAGAAGTGTTAGTGATAGGACTGTCTACTTTATCAGACATTTATCCAGGGCTCAATTCTGCAAAGGCATATGAATAAGCCACCTCATGTGGCAAAGTTTTCTAGATTGTAGCGGTTGGCTTTAAGTGAATCCTTACGGATGTTGTTTTTTTCCCTGAAATCCAAGGTGTCCGGGTTGTGGGCTCTGCGGCCTCTTTATTCATGAAGACTTTACATCTGTCTTTAGAATGGAAGTGGGTGCATGAAATAAAAAGCTTGTTTGTCTCTGCATAGAGACATGACCCCTGTCTGTGTAGTATGATCGGTCATATCACTGGGTTTCTGCTGAGGGTTACACTCTCATATCTATAGGATATATTCAGGGGTAATTCTGTGCTTAGACCTAGGCAATTCATGAGACCCAGAATCTCTTACTGCTCCCAGTAGCTAGCTGTGGGACCTTGATGGAGAATCGCTTCTTGCCTCTCTGTGCCTCAGTTTCTCCATCTGAAAAAGAGGGGTAAATACTGACTTGCCACAGCCAGAGGTTGTGAAGCTGGCACAACTGATATTAGTTGCTCCGAGAACCTGAGTTGGAAGGTGCTGTATAAATATTAGGGGACATATTTTAATACTTTCAGCCTGAATGGGACCTTGTTCCATAAATAATCACATTGGTTTCTGTGGAGTTGCTCAAGGAACAATTCAGATAGTAATCAGTAAGGGCTCAAAGAACTGGCTAGTTATTCATCATTACTATTATCACAAATAAGAACAAGAACAATGCCTTATACCTTTTTCAGGGCTAGTCTAACAAATTAATTTCTGTCCTGGAAGAAATGAATAATTTCAGAATTTGGTTTTACCGCACATCAGGCCAAAAAGTCAACACTGCAGATTTTTCAATGAAACAATATATTCTGAAATATAGCATATCAATAAGGTAAAAATGTCAGGAGGGTTTAATAAGTTGAAAATTATATTATATTATATTATATTATATTATATTATATTATATTATATTATAGTTAAAATGATAAAGATTAAATCATTTTCCTCCACAATATGAATTTCCCAAACAGATAAAAATAAAACATTCCAAGTGAACATTCAGATTTTGTTTGATCAGCATTTTCTTACCAAAAACATTCATCTGAAATGTTTCAATCAGCTCTACTCTCCTTTACAACCCTCTGCATGTCTAACTATAGTTCTTATATTGTCTGGCTGTCATATGGTGACATACTCCAAGTCTCTGGAAGTTTCTTCATATTTTAGATTGTTTAATTCCCTTTCCCCACAACAATATTCATATTTTCCTCTCTCCTTCTTTACTATCTCCAGTTTTCTATGAGCCTTTATTTAAAAAAAAAAAGCAATCAATTTTAGCTCTTGTCCATATATAATGAAAAAATAATCAATTCATTTTTACTTGAATTATCAACAGTTATTTAGGAATGTCTTTCATTCAATAATAAGAATATACATTTGCATATCCATACCACCCGCTACTTGAGGATCTCAACGTGGTCTATACATGAGTTAGGATCTGAGGCTAAAATACGGAAAGAGCAAGTTAAAAATTGCTTACACAAGTAAGAGGTCTTCAAGTGAGCAGAGACTGATGAAATACATGCTAGAATACTCAAGGATCTGACTGAGGAGATATCTGAGCCATTAGTGATTATTTTTGAAAAGTCATAGAAGATGGGAGAGATCCCATAAGACTGGAAGAGGGCAAATATAGTGCCCATCTATAAACAGAGGAGTAAGGAAAACCTGGCGAACTACAAATCAGTCAGCATAACTTCAGTACTTGGAAAGATAAAGAAGCAAATAATCCAGCAATCAATCTTCAAACACCTGGAAGATGATAAACTACTGTCACTACCAAGAACAAATCATGTCAAACTAAATGACAGAGTAACAAGGCTTGTGGATGGGGGGAAGCAGTAAATGTGGTATGTCCTGACTTTAGCAAAGCTTTTGATACTGTCTCACATGACCTTCTCATAAACAAATTAGGGAAATACAACCTAAATGGAGCTACTATGAGGTGGATACATAACTGTTTGGAAAACCATTCCCAAAGAATAGTTATCAGTAGTTAGATCTTGCTGGAAGAGCATAATGAGCGGGGTCCTGCAGGGATCAGTACTGCGTCCAGTTTTGTTCAATATCTTCATCAATGATTTAGATAAAGGCAAAGAGAGTACACTGATAAAAATTGTGGATGATACCAAGCTGGGAGGGGTTGCAAGTGCTTTGGAGGATAGGATGAAAATTCAAAATGATTTGGAGAAACTGAAGAAATGGTCTGAAGTAAACAGAATGAAATTCAGTAAGGACAAATGCAAAGTACTACACTAAGGAAGGAACAATCAGTTGCACATGTACAAACTGGGAAATGACTGCCTAGGAAGGAGTACTGCAGAAAGGGATCTGGGGGTCATAGTAGATCACAACATAAATATGAGTCAACAGTGTAACAGTGTTACAAAACAAACTAACATCATTCTGGGATTAGCAGATATATTGTAAGCAAGACACAAGAAGCAGTTCTTCCACTCTACTCTGGGCTGATAAGGCAGAGTACTGTGTCCAGGTCTGGGTGCCATATTTCAGTAAGGATGTGGACAAATTGGAGAAAGTCAAGAGGAGAGCAACAAAAATGATTAAAGGTCTAGAAAATATGACCTATGAGGGAAGATTGAAATCACATTAACTATTTCTTCCGTGATATTCCCCCACTAATTAAGCTTTCTTGCATTGACACGTCTCAGTATGAAATGCAGTTGTTTACTGCTACTATATTGGTTATCTTGACTCCATTTTCTCTCATCCTTGTGTCTTACACTGTAGCAGGGTGAACACCCATTCTAGCCCTGGAGGGGTTGGAAAAGCCCTGCAGAGGGCTGGGGCTGGGCAAGGGAGTAAAACCCTGGCTAATTGGGGGAAGTGACTGCAGCTGGGGCCACTCCCCAAACTAGGCAACTGGGCCTTATAAGAAGGCCAGGGAAGCCAGAGAGAGGAGTCTCACTCTGACTTGAAAGGGAGACAGGCCTGGCTGCTGGGGAACTCACCCAGGGGACCTAGAGGAAGGCAGGGCTGGGGGAAGGCTGTAGGAGCTGGAAAGCCCTAGGTCAGTAACTTCTCAGGCTGCAGGGCCTAGTTCTAGGCCTTCTAGATGTTGGACTTCCAGAGAGGCAGCTGGAGGGTGGGTAAAGGCAGCCAGTCCAAACTCCCTGTTGCCTGTGATGATCGGCTGATAGACTGCAGTCTGCCCCAGGGAGCGGGGGCTAAACAGAGGCTGGCAGTAGCCATGACTGAGGTGACATGGGGGTAGGGGGTGGGGGGTTCCCCTGGGGTGAGGAAACCCAGAGAAAGACTGTGGGGTACTGCAGGTGGGGAAACCCAGAGAAAGACTGTGGGGTACTGCAGGAGGCAGAACCCTGAGATAAGGGCACTGGGGTCCTGGAAGGGACATGGGGGGCCAATGGCAAGCAGATCACCAGCCTGCAGAGGGTGCTCCAGGGTCTAAGAGCTAATTCCCAAGGACATCCAGCAGGTGGCGCCGTAGGGGTGAGTCTGCACTGTGCTACATACACCTTTATCATCTCCACCATCTTAAAGATGGCATTGACTGAAGGCAGACACAAAGCCTGCTTCATCTGCTCCTCACATCTCATTGTGGTGACATTGTATTACAAGAGTGGCAGCCTTATCTATTTAGGACCCAAGTTCATTGACTCACCAGACAGCAACAAAGTGCTTGCTCTCATATACACAACCATCACCCCCACCTTGAACCCCTTTATGTATCGCCTGAGGAACAAGGAAGTGAAAGGGGCTCTGAGGAGACTGTAGGGGGACAGGATGAAGAGAAAAATATTTTCTCACAGAAAGTAATTTGAGCACAGATCTTGTTCTGATATCAGTTACACAACCATGCAAATTTGGAGTAGTTCCATTGACAACAATGGCGTTCAATATTACGGTAGAACTAGTGTCCAAAAACTGCAAAATGTAACATGCAGAAATGTTGTTAATATTTTGTCAATTTTTGAGGGGCTTGAAATTAAACATTTTGGCCAAAAAAGTCACCAAAGTTTCAGAAATGATGCTAATCTCTGTAGCTGCTTGAAACAGAAGAATTACAAAAACTCATCCACAATTCAGATTAATATGCATAGATTTTTTTTCATCTCAGCTCAAATTTACAATGAAAAATGTTGAAAAATTTGATTTTGGAAAATAATGTTGATGTTCTGTATGTAAAATCATTGTATGTTAGACGATATGTGCACGATTGTCCTCTAATTACGTGTATTTATTATGAATGACTTGCCTAGATCTGGGAAAGAGATATGAACAGCATTAGGCTGCACTGGCATGAAGGAAGGGGCTGAATCATGACAAGGATGTTGAATGTGGAGTAACACACTGATTGTCTCAGACACATTGTATAAATCTCTCAATAAAATAATAAGACTGGTAGCAGCAGAGCAGGTGAAAATGATGTCTGGTCACCAGGGGTAAAAGTAAGTCAAGACACTTACTGGTATGGGGCCAGGGTGGCTCCGGCCCCCAGAAGGGGCAGGGCCTAAGGCAGAAGGGTGGGGCCAGGGGTCAGCCACCTGGGGCCCCTGTGTTGACTTAAAGGGCCCAGGGCTCCAGATACTGTTGTTGTGGCAGTGGCAGCAGCGGCCGTAAACCCAGACCCTTTTAAATGGCTGGCCCCAGGGCAGCTGCTCCCTCTGCCCCCGTCCCACTACGCCCGTCAGGGGGAGGGGCAGGGACCTTAAAGCACTGCCATAGAAAAGGACGGTGCTTAAAGCGTTGTCATGGCAGCACTTTAATGTCCCTGCCCCTTTTGCCTGCCCTGTAGGCGGCCCTACTGGTAAGGACCCTACCAGCAGGGCCACCTACAGAGGAGCAAAAGGGGCAGGGACAATAAGGTGCTGTTGTGACAGTGCTTCAATGTGGGCTAGGTATGGGCCGGCACAGTTCTTACCGGTGTGCCGTACTTCCCCCTACTGGTTCACTTTCACCCCTGCTGGTCACCAAGGCCCAGATCCACAAAGGGACTTAGCGTCTCAAGATGAGATTTAGGCAGCTTTAGGCACCACTGCAATCCATAAACACCTATTCTGCTGCCACTAAACTCTATAGGCACCTAAACTAACTAAGGGCCAGATTTTTAAAGTATTTAGGTGCCTACTGGGATTTTCAAAAGCATCTTAAAACCCACTGAAATCCATACCTTTAAAAATCTGGCCCTAGGCACCTACGTTTGTACTGTCAACATTTCCTTACTGCCTAAATTTCTGCCTCTAGGCATGGAATGCCCATTTGACACCAAAGCTGCAGTGTGATCAAAAACCTGTGAAGATTGGTGTCCCTAGCCTGTCTCACCTGAGGAACCTTATCCACTAGGCAGGCTTTGCATGAATATAATGGTCCAAGGGAGACATGGGATAAAATGAAGTAATAGCAGTCTCTTCCATTATAAAATTTAGCCTAGCAGTTAAAGAACCACTTGGGCTGTCAGACACCCAAATACAATTCCCCTCTTGGGTCAATCAGGAGAAGGAATCTTCCAGCTCTGAAGTGACTGCCTTGACTACTGGGGTACAGAGTCATTTTCATTAGCTATGAGGCCCAATGCATATTTAATTGCTTGTACAAAGTGGAACAGATTCAACAGGAGAGACTGGAAGAGCACTGTATCAGGATTTCCTTTAATTAGGCTTGGTAAAATTCAATTTTTTTTTTTATAATTTTGATGCATAATATTGATGTTTGTTTATAACAGGGTTTCTCAAACTGGGGTCGCCACTTGTGTAGAGAAAGCCCCTGGCAGGCCAGGTCGGTGTGTCTACCTGCCCCGTCTACAGGTCCAGCCGATCGCAGCTCCCACTGGCTGTGGATCACTGCTCCAGGCCAATGGGAGCCATGATCGGCCGGACCTGCAGATGAGGCAGGTAAACAAATTGTCCCGGCCCACCGGGGGCTTTCACTACACAAGCAGTGACCCCTGTTTGAGAAACTCTGGTTTATAAGCATTTTTCTATTTTTATCAATTTACATTATCACAGTTGTGCAACATCATAGGATTTAAGTATTTTTTCTGATTGTTATCAGTTTAAATGTTCATAGTTGTGGGAAATAATGGGAGGACAAAGACAAGAGTGTGATCATTATTTTAATGACAAGAGACATTAATTGCAAAAAGTTAAAGCTTTATAATCACTAAAACAGAAACTGAAATCACATGACAAAATATACAAGGTAGGAATCCTTCAATTAAATTCTAATAAGTTCCCAAGCAGTAATTGTCTTACTTTGCCTATCCATAAATTTCTATTCTTTTCAAAGGAAATATTTTTGCTGTTTCGTGTGTGTAGGGTGAAATTGATGTTTACCGTCATTTACCAATAAAAATCTCACCCTTCAAACCTACCCTTAAGTCAGTGGTTACAGCATATAGCCAAAACATCGAAAACTCATCTTTGAATCCCTTCTACTTCTCGGGCAGAGAAGGGAACTAATCTGAGGGCATCTCCCATATTTTTGGTGAGTGCCCTGAACAGTGGGTTAAAGCTTATAAGAGAAGTTGCCTCCTCTCTGTGACATTTTGTGTGCAGTCAGGCCTGCTCTAAGAATGCCTACTGGATGAAGTACAGCACATGTTGGGCCCATGGATCTTGAAAGGCGCCTTGTGAGGAAATTGACCATTGTAGCAGTGGAGATATGTCTCCAAGTTTTGCATCTGTTGTTATGGCAGGGGCTGGTGCTGCTTTGTTTTGGTGGATCCCGGTGGGGAGCTTCTGATGATGAGCTTGGTGATGTTGAGGGGTTGTTTTGAAGGCCAAAAGAAGGAGTTTGGGAAAGATTTCTTTCAGGATGTGGCCCCCAGTGAGTATGCATTGTAATTTTTTAAATTATACTTACATTCATAAATCTGCTAGACAACAAAAAACATGTTTTTAATAAAGACACTGGATTTCTGGCTCATTATAACCATCTGTAACTCACTAACCCCACTTTGCCCAATTATTGTAGAAGTGTTAACTGCCTACCTCACCTTCAGTGATTTTTGTAACATGTATTAATGTCTTATCTATTTCACCCTTGTACTTAGCTGTGATTCTCTGAGTACCTTTCTCCGACCTGAAGAAAAGCTCCATGTAAGCACAAAAGCTTGTCTCTCTCACCAGCAGAAGTTGGTCTACTAAAAAAATCACCTCACCCAACTTGCATCTTTAATATCCTGAGACAAACATGGCTACAACAACACTGCAAACAAGGTATACCTCATGTAGACCATCTGAACTGTGGAGAAATTCATCGCTACTTAAATCCCTAAAATCACTTCCCATCTTGCAGTGCAGCTCATTTCACTCACATTACCCCAGGAAGATCCAGGGTCCATCCAGACTATATCTTATGAGTCATCCTATACCTGGCCCCGCAGTCCATACTTCTAAACTTGCCCTTTCTCACACTTAGGGTCTTACTATTGGTAATAGAACAGCTCTAATAATTAAGGACGCCCACATGAGCCATGGTTTGCTACACTGCATCGCATGATGAGCTCCCTTTCTACATATTTGATTGCAACTTACAATAAATGCCTACCACATAGTTGGTGATTGGTTATAGAAGTCATAGTCTTACTTAGAGCTTTTCTCAGGGCTTCCTTGACCTCTTTGTTTCTCAAGCTGTAGATGAGGGGATTGGCCAGGGGAGTCAGGACAGTGTTGAAGACAGAGAGCACTTTGTTCAGGTCTCAAAGGGCAGCGGTGTCTGGGAGCATGTACACAATGATTAGGGTCCCATAGAAAATTGTGACCATGATGAGGTGAGAGGAGCAGGTAGAAAAAGCCTTTTGCCTCCCCATTGTGAAAGGGATTCTCAGGATGGTGCTGATGATACACATGTAAGATGTCAGCGTTAAGAGAAATGGAAGAAGAATCATTATGAAGGAGAGAAGGAAGATCACAAGAACTATCTTGCTGGTGTCACTGCAGGACAATTTGAGCAATGCGATATAATCACAAAAGAAATGGTCAGTTTCTTTGGGCCCACAGAAAATCATTTGTGACATCCAGCATGCTGTGTTGGTACTGACTGTGAAGCCACTTAGCCAAGACCCAACTCCTAGCTGGAGGGAAAACCGATCATTCATAAGGGCTGAATAATGCAGGGGTTTGCATATCGCTAAATACCGATCATAAGACATCACTGCTAGGAGACAACATTCTGTAGCTACCAGACAAGCAAAGCAATGCAATTGTACAATACAGCCCCCAACAGAAATGGTTCTTTCCCCAGCCAGGAGACTGGCCAGCACCCTGGGCAGAATGTTTGAGGTGTAGCATGTCTCCAAGCAGGACAAGTTCTCCAGGAAGAAGTACATGGGGGTGTGGAGGTGTTGATCAGCCACAACTAGCACAACAATGAGGATGTTCCCAGCCACGGTCACAATGTAGATCACTAGGAACAGGAAGAAGAGAAGAATCTGTAGTTTGAGGAGATTCCCAAATCCCAGGAGGATGAATTCTGTGACGCCTGTTTGATTTCCCCATTCAGTATCTTCCATGGGTTGTATCTACAGAAAATAACTCCCAGTAATAATTAAGTGAATTCTGTCACTGTTTGATTTCCCCTTACTCCGTTTCCCATGACCAGTCCCTAAAAGATAGTTAAACAAAACCTTTGCAATGTTATTAGATGAAGTTAGAAATTTAATACAGAGTCAATAATTTAAGCCTATAAAGATTATAATTTAAACTCCGATTTTCCCAGTGATTACTAATGTTATTTTTGACCTGATACTCCGGACAGTGAACATTCATTTCTTCATATCTCTGATGCTTGAGGCATCTGATATCAGCTTAAAAGTAACTTGACATTTCATTAGCCACAAACCTTGTTAATACAACCAATGCAATCTCCATTTCTTCCAACTTGAACTCTGGTCTTTTTTGTGGGCTAGAACCCACTTCATCAGATCTGATGAATGCCTGAGAGCTTAGGCCCAAATGCATTTGTTAGTTTCTAAGTTGACACAAGGACTCCTCATTTTTTTTTATGATACAGACTAACACGGATACCACTAAAACATGTTCTCTATCAGTAGAATTTCAATAACTTTCAAGAGCTACACAGATTTAAACCAGATGGGGATCTGACCCATTGACTGCAGTAGCATTGAATATCTGGCCCAGTGCATTCAAAAAATGAGACAGTCAAGATTTAAACCATTCTTTACAGTGGAAAATACCTCTCTCACATCTACTTAGTCTTCTTCTATAAGATTTACTGACTTTCCAATTCCTCCTTCAGCCTACAAGTAAAATATATATAATAGTATAGCTGTGAAGCTAACAAAAGTATAAAAGTCCCTCTGTTATCCTTCTTAAAGGTCAAGCTACTTATGTTTGAATCCCACTCTTCTAGCTGAATACTTCCGAATTTCTAAAGAGTTTTCTAAGAGCACTCACCTAGGATATATGGGATCATGGATATAGAGGCTGGCTTCTTCCTCACAGTGTTCTCAGATCTGTTAATCTGGATGGTATATTCTGCCTTGTAGTTTTTTTTAAGAATGCACAAAAGACTTTCTCGATTCAATATCTATCTGGGATAAATTATCTTTTCTGTGAGAGAATGAGATCTCCCTGGGCATTTCTGCTGCTGGGAATTTTAGACAGGTGGGAAGGGACCATTTATGAGAAACCCATCAAAGAGTGTATAAACAACAAGTTTAATGATGGAGAACATCTAACCTCAAAGGAAAATCATGCAGACAGTAAAACTCTTGACTTCAGTCTCTTCACAAATTTGATGAGATACACACCATTGTCCTGTCTATGCAATTTAACTGTCCCCCATCAACAAGGTTTCTGAGCACCTCAGAATATTAAAAGTATTTATCCTTTGAGCTGCTGTGAGATGTAGAGAAGAGTATTATCCTCAATTTAAACACAGAGAATTCAAGTAGAAAGAGAAAAGGGGCAGATTTACAAAGGTATTAGGCACTCACAGATGGACATAGGTATCTCAGGGGATTTACAAAAGTGTGTAAATGAGTTAGGTGCCTAAGTCACATTGACTTCCAATGAGTGTTATGGGACAAATATTTAAAGATATTTGGGCATCTACAGATGCAAATAAGAATCTAGTGGGATTTTCAAAAGGCCGAGGCACTTAATATGCAGTGAATCCCAAACCCTTTGCTGCCCCTAGAGTATAGCCACCCCTTCCCCATGTGCCACCCACTGTTGTCGGGGAGGGATAGCTTAGCAATTTAATTATTGGCCTGCTAAACCCAGGGTTGTGAGCTCAGTGAGGACGGAGAAACAGTAACAGGAAACTTGGAAATGGCAGAGATGCTTACTGACTTCTTTGTTTTGGTCTTGACCAAGAAGTCTGAAGGAATGCCTAACATAGTGGATAAGGGAGAAGCAGTGGACATGGTATACCTAGACTTTAGTTAGGCATTTGATACGGTCTCGCATGATATTCTTATCGATAAACTAGGCAAATACAATTTAGATGGGACTACTATAAGGTGGATGCATAACTGGCTGGATAACCGTACTCAGAGAGTAGTTATTAATGGTTCCCTATCCTGCTGGAAAGATATAACAAGTGGGGTTCCGCAGGGGTCTGTTTTGGGACTGGCTTTGTTCAATATCTTCATCAATGACTTAGATATTGGCATAGAAAGTACGCTTATTAAGTTTGCAGATGATACCAAACTTGGAGGGATTGCAACTGCTTTGGAGGACAGGGTCATAATTCAAAATGATTTGGACAAATTGGAGAAATGGTCTGAGGTAAACGGGATGAAGTTTAATAAAGACAAATGCAGAGTGCTCCACTTGGGAAGGAACAATCAGTTTCACACATACAGAATGGGAAGAGATTGTCTAGGAAGGAGTACGGCAGAAAGGGATCTAGGGGTTATAGTGGACCACAAGCTAAATATGAGTCAATAGTGTGATGCTGTCGCAAAAAAAGCAAACATGATTCTGAGATGCATTAACAGGTGTGTTGTGAGCAAGACATGAGAAGTCATTCCTCCGCTCTACTCTGTGCTGGTTATGTCTCAGCTGGAGTATTGTGTCCAGTTCTGGGCACCGCATTTCAAGAAAGATGTGGAGAAATTGGAGAGGGTCCAGAGAAGAGCAACAAGAATGATTAAAGGTCTTGAGAACATGACCTATGAAGGAAGGCTGAAAGAATTGGGTTTGTTTAGTTTGGAAAAGAGAAGACTGAGAGGGGACATGATAACTGTTTTCAGGTATCTAAAAGGGTGTCATCAGGAGGAGGGAGAAAACTTGTTCATCTTAGCCTATAATGATAGAACAAGAAGCAATGGGCTTAAACTGCAGCAAGGGAGATTTAGGTTGGACATTAGGAAAAAGTTCCTAACTGTAAGGGTAGTTAAACACTGGAATAAATTGCCTAGGGAGGTGGTGAAAACTTCATCTCTGGAGATATTTAAGAGTAGGTTAGATAAATGTCTATCCGGGATGGTCTAGACAGTATTTGGTCCTGCCATGAGTGCAGGGGACTGGACTCGATGATCTCTCGAGATCCCTTCCAGTCCTAGAGTCTATGAATCTATGAATCCTTGAGGGGGCCATTTAGGGAACTGGGGTAAATATCTGTCTGGGGATTGGTACTACTTTGAACAGGGGGTTGGACTAGATGACCTCCTAAGCTCACTTCCAACCCTGATATTCTATGATTCTATGCTGCCCCGCCTCAACACACTGCTGTCCCTAGTGCCCATTATACAGAATAGCTGTCACTTGCCTATCTCTCAACCTCTGCTGCAGTGTCCATTATACAGTATAGCCACACTTTCCCCACCCAATTCCTCTTTTACTCGCAGTTCCCATTACATAGTACAGCTGCCCCTTACTCACCCCTCACTGTCTCCAGGAACCAGCTGACATCTGGGCACATTTGCCCCTATTTATGATAGTCCTCTAAAGCAGAGAGTGGTAAATTAAAAGACATACACCATTGCTGTATGAGAAGAAAAAAGATTCCATTCTGTAGCAACAAAAGTGGCAACTGTAAAGTCTTGGGCAACTTATCCAGAGAAAGAGATCAATCTAGTGTTGATTAAAGTGTTATCCATGTATTTGAGGATGGTGACAGAGGTGAAACAGGGGCCTAAGAAGGATCAGTTAACCTGAAGAAGTACACTGAGGTGTGAAGATGGTGTTCAAGTATTAGGCCCATGATGGTAAGAATATTTCTCGTCATAGCTGCCAGGTAAACCACTAGAAAGGCCATGAAATGTAAAATCTGCAGCTCTCAATATACGGGGAAGCCCAGCAGAACAAACTCAATCACTATGGTTTGACTAGACATTTCCCGCATTGGATACAGTCTGTGGAGGAATGATGTGGGAAAGAAAGAAGGAAACAAACTGCTTATACATATTATGCACCAGAGAAAAAACAAAGGACATGATACATTCTAGGTATAATGTCCTAGATAATCACATGGACATAGAATGGAGAAAGGGAAAAGTATCTTGTTCAACTGAAAACCTTGACCCAACTTTCACTACAGTCTCTGCACTGCTCCACCGCACATATATAATTGGAGGGTAACCTGTTTGTCACCTCTACCCTATTTTAGCTTTCTAGGAAGCAACTAATGAATCTGTTTATTGAAAAACAGATATATAAAGATTAGAAGAATGTTCACAACATTTCAAAGGTATTATAATTCCATTCATTTCATGAGGAACACAAAGGCAATATAATTTCATAATGAAACAAGATGGCTGACACAGAGGGGAGACTTTTACTGAAATAATCCAATTACTTGACTGAAGATTGTGTCCTGGACCTGAAAACCTGATGGAAGGGCTGACATCAGAGACTCCAGCTTGCAATTCACCTGTCCAAAAGGTGTCTACCTTCATTTCTACCTGAAAGGAAAGCAAGAAGGGCTAGATTCACAGCAGGACTTAGGTGGCTAAATGCCAGAATCAGGTCCCACTGGTATTCAAGAAATCCCCACTCAACTGATGCTGAATCCTGTAGACACCAAACACACTTGGCACTAGCATTTTATGGTTGTCCAGAGCCTTCAAAGAGACAGCAAAGGAGACACTGGCCTTTCACATGGCCTGGCTTGCTGAGGTTATCACACCATAGGAAGGAAACTGTGCAAAACCCTGTTCAGGAGAGTGTCTGCCATAGGGATATGATGGCTGATGAGTTGAGAAGCTAGCAAGAGTGCACTTCGCAGGAATGTGTGTGTTTTTGTAATACTAGCCCTGTTTTTGCCTGGTGCTCTGAGCTTACAAGCAGGCAGAGCCTGACTTCTGGTAACTTTGCTTCTTTGCTTTATATCAGCAAAGCTTGACTGCTACTTTAGTTCAGGCCTTATGCCTCACAGCAAGCCTCTGATACAAGGATTTATGTCTCGGGCTCTCTGTCTACTACACTAATTATCATCTACATACAACACGCATCCTGCTGTCAGGACAGGATATTTCATGTTACAATCAAGTGTCTCGTAATCTTGAGCAGTACGTTATGGTCTATTGCAATTTATTTTTCTGTAACATCACCTATTGGCAGATCTTTTTCAGTAATCTTGTGACCTTACTGGCATAGGGCTATTCCTATGCCATCCATTCATATCAACCATTCTTAAGCCTATGGTCTAGTCTGGCTCAGCTAAAATCTTACAGGCCTCAGCCTGTGGGCCTTGTGTTCTACCCATGCTTTACTTATTTACCTAATACACACTCATCGCTCCGAAATAATTTTCAGTTTTTTACTCCTATTATCGTACAATTTAAATCTATTTAACATACATTGACTATAATATATGAAATAGCACATGAAATGAGCATAACACCAAATAACATAATGATAAAATGAACTACAGTCTGGTGACACCCAAGGGGAGATGTTAGAGGGCTTATTTCTTTACCCATTTACTTCCCTGGTTGTTCTTGTACAAAAAGAGAGCAACAATACCCAAAGTTCAAAGGTGCAAAGAATTTAATGTTTATTGGGGTGAACTTTCAGCAAGCAATGTTTTCAATTATCTTCCTCAGTGTCCCGCTTCTCAGCTCTAAAACCACAGAGCCTTGCCTGTGTCCCTGTTCCCACTCCCTGTTCCCATTCTCCCCCTTAGCAAAACATGATTCCAATCCCGCTCCTTACTTCCTGATTGACTGCAGACTATATAGTAAAACTTGAGCTCTTACCTAATCATTTTACTGAAATTTAACTAACCAGTTCTAACATATTTTAACATAATTATTTAACCAATTATATCCCATCACCTTAATTGGTTTACACCCAACAAAATTAATTATACAGCAGACAGAAACAATCACAGAAGCAGACAGAGATTATACAGACAAACAATAAGGAAGTGGAGACTACAGTGATAGAACAACAGAGAAATGAGGATTTTGATAAGTGAGTTCTTGCCAGACAGGATGGTATCAAACTAAGTTTTCTTTAAATTTTTTAGGCTCTTTCCTTTCTCTGGAGGTGATAGATCGGATCACCTTTCTAACAGCCCCAGATTCCCTTATTTCAGTGTGGCTGGTTTGGGATATGAGGATGTAACCATTCACTTTCCAGCTTATGGCTGCCCCTGCAGCTTAGCTAAAGGCCTTAGCTTAAGATCAGGGCCTCAGACTGTCACAGTGAGAGAAGGCCCTTACACAGGCAGACAATGATTGTGATTCTTTCTTTTATACCTCTGTAACTAGCAAAGTGATAAACATGTGCCTAAATTCGTAAAATATAGGCCTTTAAAGACAGGCATGAATATCTATATCTTAACAGTAGATATTACACATGTGGGATAAAATTCAAAGCCATATGATCAATTAATTTAACATGCCCCTTTGGCTTCCCCCTCTGCACTCTGCCCCCTAATCCATCACCTCTACAGGTTTGTGTGTGTGTAAGTTGGGACTTTTAAGGGTGTCTAGAGATAAAAAATCCCATTGAACTTCCTTTGAAACAACCCATTGACCTACCTTTCAGAAATTCCAGTTACAACCTATATTCATATGCCTCGTATATGGACCACTCACCTGAATAAGTAATATTCAAATAACAAGTGACAATCCCATATAACAATCATTTCAAATTTTATTTTACCTTAAAAACATTAATTTGGACTATATGAATTTTAGGAAGGCTGTGAACAAAATGCAGAGTCCAAAGGAAAGCAACAAAAATGATGAAAGGTTTAGAAAACCTGACGTGTGAGGAAAGGTTAAAAAAAACCTAGGCATATTTAGTATTGAGAAAAAAGACTGAAGGGGGAATCTGATAACTGTCCACAAATATGTTAAGGTGTGGTCTAAAAAGGAGAGTGATCAATTGTTCTCCTTGTGCACAGAAGGTAGGACAAAAAGGAACCGACTTAATCTGCAGCAAGGGATTTATGTTAGATAGAAGAAAAAAATTCTACCTATGATAGTTAAGGTCTGGAACAAACTTCCAACAGAGGTTGTGGAATCCCAGTCACTGGAGATTTTTAACAACAGACTGGTCAACACGTCTCAGGGATGGTCTAGGTTTACTTGTTCCTGCCTCAGTGCAGGTGGTTGGATGAGATGACCTCTCAATGTCCCTTCCAACCCTACATTTCCATGATTCTTATAAAAGCCACACATTTACTTAGAGCTTTTCTCAGAGCCTCCTTGACCTCTTTGTTTCGCAGGCTGTAGATGAGGGGGTTGAGCAGAGGTGTAACGACAGTGTAGAAGACAGAGAATACTTTATTCAGGTTTCTCAGTGTATCAGTTTTTGGTAACATATAGGCAACGATTAGTGTCCCATAGTAAATGGTAACAACGATGAGGTGTGAAGAGCAGGTGGAAAATGCCTTTTGCTTCCCAGTGGTGGAAGGGATTCTGAGGATAGTGATGATGATGCACATGTAGGATGTCAGAGTTAAAATGAACGGAATCACTGAGAATACTGAAGAGCATGTGAAAGCAACCACCTTCAGCACATGGAGATCACTGCAGGAGAGTTTTATTACTGGAATGAAATCACAAAAGAAACTGTTTATTTCTGTTGGACCACAAAAAATTAACTGTGACATCAATATTATTATTATGATCATAGCCAGAAACCCAGTTATCCAAGATCCAACTGTTAGCTGGAGACAGAATTTATCATTCATGAGGACAGCATAATGCAGTGGTTTGCATATCGCTAAATACCGATCATATGACATCATGGATAAGAGGAAACATTCTGTACCCACCAAAGCACCAAAGAAATATAATTGTATGATGCAGCTGCTAACAGAAATGGTTCTGTCCCTAGTTAGGAGACTGGCCAGCATTCTAGGCAGGACAGTGGAGCTGTAGCAGGTCTCTAAAAAAGACAAGTTCCCTAGGAAAAAGTACATGGGGGTATGAAGGTGCTGATCAGCCACAACTAGTGCTGCAATGAGGATGTTCCCAGCCATG
This sequence comes from Gopherus flavomarginatus, assembly GCF_025201925.1. Lineage (NCBI taxonomy): Eukaryota > Metazoa > Chordata > Testudines > Testudinidae > Gopherus > Gopherus flavomarginatus. The sequence goes on along the minus strand of NC_066627.1, from coordinate 14,453,823 downwards.
GTCACAATGTAGATCACGAGAAACACCAGGAAGAGAAGGGTCTGCAGTTCCGGGAGATTCCCGAATCCCAGAAGGATGAGTTCCGTCACTGATTGATTTCCTCTATCTCTGTTTTCCATGAATGGTCCCTACAGAAAATTAAACAAAACCTCTACAATTGTACTTGATGAAGTTAGAAAATTAATACAGAGTCAATCATTATAATTTATAAAGATAATGTAAACTCCCCTTGTCCTGCTGATTACTGGTGGTACGTTTCAGCTGATACTTGAGACAATGGACATGCATGTTTTTGGTATCACTGATACTTGAGGTATCTGATGGTAGCTTAAAAGTGACTTGACATTTCATTAGGCACAAACCTGGTTGATACAACTAGTGCAATCTCCATTTCTTCCAACTCTAATTCTGATCTCATTGGTATCATGCAGACACCATGTTTTCCCACCTATTCCCATACACTTGTTTGGAAAGAATCCAAATCCCTTCTGAGTTACTGAAAACTGGCAGACAACTTTCTTTCTTAAGCAACCTGGGCCTGATTTTCAAATTTATTTAGGTAGCTGCCTAGGACTGGATTCACAACAGGATTCAGTTGCCTAACTGACACTTTATGCACCTAAATCCCAGAATCAGGCCCCACTGGAATTCACAAAATTGCCATTCAAAAGCTCCCAAAACCCAAAGACACCTAAACTTGTTCAGCACCTAAATTTTGGTTGTAAAAGTCCCCCAGGTGCCTATATTTCTGCCCCACAAAAGAGCAGACGATCCCAGTGGTTTTCTAGGCACCTAAAATTTGAGCACAGTGACAATATCAACAAGTCTTTGTGATTCAAGCCCTTTAGTGGAGCTTTCAAAGCTAGATGAGCTTTCTTGTGCACAGCCTACTTGGGAGTTTTTGAAAATTGCACTATGCACCTATATGCACCTTAAGGAGCCCATAAACTCCTTTGAAAATCTGACCCCATATCGTCAAAATGTTTTATATCAGCAGAGCTGCAATAACTTTCCAGAGGTACACTGGTTTACACCAGGTGGGAATCTGACCCCTGGACTGCACTTGCATTGGATATCTGGCCCAGTGAATTGAAAAATGTGACAGTCAAGATTTATGTAATTCTCTATAGTGGAAGATACCTCCCTCACTTCTACTTAGTCTACATTTATAAGATTTCCTGACCTTCCAATTCCTCATTCAGCCTACAAGTAAAAATACATAATAGTATACCTGTGAAGCTAACAAAAGTATAAAAACATGTCTATCATCCTTCTTAAAGGTCAAGATTCCGATGTTTGAATCCAATACTTCTAGCTGAATACTTCTGAATCTGGAAACAGTTTCATTATAACTGAAGCTCACCAGCTGGCATCAAGATGATATACACTTCAAATGAGAAAAATGCTTTCTTGCTGCCTTATTTTTCATTGAGCATGAGATTCTTCTGTGAGAGTCCTATGGACCAAGGAGATAAATCCCACTTGCTCACTTAGTCTGGGATTTTCTAAGAAGCATAAGAGATTTAGGCAGAAAGGGTAACATTTTCAAGAGTCTAATGGCCTGATTTTGAAAGGTACTTAGGCCCCTACTGGGATTTTTAAAAGCACGTATGTGCCTTAATGTGACTTGTTTCATAGTACTCCCAACTCAGAAAGACACAAAGGTGAGTTCTCCCATTAAATCCTCTAGCCCACAAACATTCCAAATCTTCTGAAATAACATGTCTAAAACCCTGTGTAAATTCCTGGTTGCCAGGTTGCTCTGAATTTCATCACAGATTCTAACAGGTGTATTAAATGTAACTATGAATTGGGAAACTAAAACGTTTTGCTGAACTTTTTGTGATTCTTTGTTCTGTTCTGTGATGAATAATGGCTTCCTGACAAGACGGAGAATATTGAATATCACTGAAATTGTTAAAATTTCCTTTGAAAAATTAAAACAAATACCAATTTTTGCCATCTTTCTGAAAATGTAAAATGATGTTTTGGGTTTATTGAGAACCACAAATATTCCTTTATTGGATATTCATTCTGTTTTGGAAAAAAAAACAAAAAGAAAAGAAAAATTCAGGGAAAGGTGTTGACAAAAACAATATTCATTTCTTTGACAATTTTGGTAGAAATTAAAATATTTTTGAGATGATCTAATGTTCAATATGTTAACTTCTTGCAAAAAGAAATGACCCCAAATCACAAAAAGAAACTATCCCAGGATTAAAATGTTGAGCAAGAAACAGGACTTTTTCAGAGCCTATAACTAACCAATCTCAAGATCTTCCCATGTCTACTGGACTCCATCCCAGGAATGGATGTCAAAACTTCTTCATGTTGAATATTAGTTTTCCAGGCTCGCATGTTTCTAAACATTTCAATTAAATTAACAAAAAGGCAGTGAGAGGAGACTCAATATTCACTCATGCTCCCTCAACTACATTCATCTATCACTACATACATCCAATATTCCCAGGTCAGCACTGGGTCTAAGTGAGAAACAGACAGAGTATATGAGAAGAAAGACAGACAGAGAGTGTCTGTAATATACCTCAATAAACAGAGCTGGTAACATTCTATGAGGGAAAATTCTGAAGTGGGGAGAGAATGAAGATGGAATGGTCTGTGTTTCATCTTCTCTAATGCTTCAAACCCAAAAACCACAAAGGGACTTAGGCACCTAATAAATCACTGGGATTCACAAAACCTGAATTTAGCATCCAGGCATCCTATAGAATGAATGGTGGGAGAGACAGGCACCTCGAAATGGGATTCAGAAAAGCCAGCTCACTCAGCGGGGACTCACTTAAGCTGTCAAAGAGAGGTGTAGTCTGTCTCGAGCACTCTTAGGGAGTGGGATGCCTGAGTCTGTGCTGGAGGGAAACATCGATGTGGGCTTTGCATTCTCAGCTGTGATCCCTCTTTAGGTCAAGGGATTCTTCTGACCAGAAGTAGCTCCCTCATAAGTTTTATCCTAGCAGTGAGAGCACTCACCTAGGATATATGGGACCATGGATCTAGAGGCTGGCTTGTTCTCACGGTGTTCTCAGATCAGCTGATTTGGATGGTATATTCTGCCGTGTTGTTTTTTATGAAAGCGCAAAAGACTTTCTCGATTCAGTATTTATCTGGGATAAATTATCCTTTCTGTGAAGGGGTGAGATCTCTCTGGGCATTTCTGCTGCTGGGAATTTTAAACAGGTGGGAAGGAACCATTTATGAGAAACCCATCAAAGAGTGTATAAACAGCAAGTTTAATGATGGAGAACATCTAACCTCAAAGGAAAATCATGCAGACAGTAAAACTCTTGACTTCAGTTTCTTCACAAATTTGATGAGATACACATCATTGTCCTGTCTAGGTCACCATTACCTGTCCCCTATCAACAAAATCTCTGAGCATCCCTCAATATTAAAAGTATTTATCCTCTGAGCTGCTGTGATAGGTAGAGAAAAGTATTATCCTCAATTTAAACACAGAGAATTCAGGTAGAAAGAGAAAAAGGGCAGATTTACAAAGGTATTAGGCACCGACAGATGGACATTGGCATCTCGGAGGATTTACAAAAGTGTGTAAGTGAGTTAGGTGCCTGTCACATTGACTTTCAATGAGTGTTATGGGACAAATGTTTAAAGATATTTTAGGCATCTACAGATGCAAATAGGCATTTAGTGAGATTTTCAAAAGGCCTAGGCACTTAATGTGCAGTGAATACCAAACCCTCAGCTGCCCCTACAGCATAGCCACCCTTCCCCACCTGTCATTCTCTGCTGCCCCTAGTGCCCATTATACAGTACAGCTGCCCTTTCCTCTCCCTCACTGTCTCCAAGAACCAGCTGACCTCTAGGCATATGTCAAGTATAATTCCCAATTCTGGACCTTAGCGTCCAAAATATGGGTACTAGCATGAATTCCCCTAAGCTTAATTACCAGCTTAGATTTGATAGGCTGCCACCAATCAGGAATTTTTAGGGCCTGATACCCTCTGGTCCCCCCAAAACCTTCCCAGGGGACCCCAAGACCCAGATTCCTTGAGTCTCACAACAAAGGGAAATAAGCCATTCCCTCCCCCCTCCCTTCTTCCTCCGATCTCCTTCCCACCCTGGGAACACTAGGAGATCGCCTGATTCAACTTTTTGAATCACCACACCGAGAGGAGGGTTACCTTCCCCCTCACCCAGAGGCAATACAAGCTGCGTGAATATAACACAAAGAGAAAATTTATCCTTCCCTTCTCCCCACCAATTCCCTTGAACCTTAACTAGGAGAAAAAAATTAAACAGGTCTTAAAAGCAAAACTTTTAATAAGAAAGAAAGAAAAAGTAAAAGATTTATCTCTGCACTTTAGATGGTAAACAGTTATAGGGTCTTTCAACTATAAACAATAGAAAGAAACTTTCTCCAGCAGAAACACAATTTAAGCTACTTCCAGCAAGTACACATATGTAAATGAAAAAAAAAACAAATTAAAAGACTATGACCGCCTTTTCTTACTCACAATTCTGAATAGATAAGAGACTGTAGCAGGGAGATTGGCAGAAACCTGGTTGCACCTCTAGTCCCGTCCAGGACCCAGAGAGAACAAAGCCAAACTCAAACCCCACAAACAAAGGCTTCCCTCCCATGAGATTTGAAAGTATCTTGTCTTCTGATTGGTCCTCTGGTCAGGTGTTTGGGGTCCCTGTTTGTTAACCCTTTACAGATAAGACAGACATTAACCCTTAACTATCTGTTTATGACAGCATATTTGCCCCTGTTCATGATAGCCCTCTAAGGCAGAGGGCTGGATATGGCAACATAGCAGACATATGCCATCGCTGTATGAGAAGAAAGAAAATTCCTTTCTATTGCAGCAAAAGTGGCAACTATATAGTTTTGTTCAGTACATCCAGAGAAATAGATCAATCTGGTGTTGATGAAATCGTTAGCCATGGGCTTGGGGATGGTGACAGACGACTAACAAGTGTCTAAGAAGGATCAGTTAACCAGGAAGAAGTACACTGGGGTGTGAAGATGGTGTTCAAGGGCTAGGCCCATGATGGTAAGAATATTTCTCATCTCAGCTGACAGGTAAACCACTAGAAAGGCCATGAAATGTAAAATCTGCAGCTCTCAATATACAAGGAATCCCAGCAGAATGAACTCGGTCACTGTGGTTAACTAGACATTTCTCGCATTGGATACAGTCTGTGGAGGGATGATATTGGAAAGAAAGAAGAAGGAAACAAACTGTTTATACTTATTATGCACCAGAGAAAAAGCAAAGGATGTGATACATTCTAGGTGTAATGTCCTAGATAATCATATGGACATAGAATGGAGCAAGGGAAATGTATCTTGTTCAACTGAAAACCTTGACCCAACCTTCACTACAGTCTCTGTACTGCTCCACCACACACATATAATTGGAGGGTAATCTGTTTGTCATCTCTACCCTATTTTAGCTTTCTAGAAAGCAACTAGTGAATTCATTTATTGAAAAGCTGATGTATAAAGATTAGAAGAATATTCCCAAAATTTTAAAGGTGTTATATTTCCTTTCATTTCATATGGAACTCAAAAGTGATACAATTTCACAATGAAAAGAAGATAGGTGATACAGAAGGGAGACCTTTACTGAAATAATTCTATTATTTGACTGAAAACCATCTCCTGGGCCTGAAATCCTGATGGAAGGGCTGACATCAGAGACTCAAGGTTGCAATTCGACTCTCTGCAAGGTAAGAGTACCTTTGTCTCTACCTGAAATAAAAGCAAGAAGGGCTAGATTCACAAAGGGACGTAAGTGCTTAAATGCCAGACTCAGGTTCCTGCTGGCATTCAAGAAATTCCTGCTCAGCTACTGCTGAAACCTGTAGTTACCAAACTCACTTGGCACTAGCATTTTACAGTTGTCCATAGTGTTAGGGGGCTTATTCCTTCATCCTTTCAGTGTCCTGGTCCCTCTTGCATGAACAGAGAGCAACAATATCCAAAGTCTGAAGGTGCAAACAATGTGATGTTTATTGGGGTGAACTTCCAGCAAGCATGATTCCAGTTTCCTTCCTTAGTGTCCCTGTTAAGGTTCCTTCCCCACTCTGAAATTTAGGGTAAAGATGTGGGGACCTGCATGGACACTTCTAAGCTTAATTACTAGCTTAGATCTGGTAACGCCACCACCATCCAGAATTTCAGTGTCTGGAGCACTCTCTGTCCCCCATAAACTTTCCCCTCCCTGGGTAGCCTTGAGGAATTTCACCAATTCCCTGGTGAACACAGATCCAAACCCCTTGGATCTTAAAACAAGGAGAAATTAACCATCCCCTCTCATTTCCCCCCACCAGTCCCTGGTGAGTCCAGATCCAATCCCCTTGGATCTAAAAACAAGGGAATATCAATCAGGTATTAAGAAAAAAAGGCTTTTAATTAAAGAAAAGAAAGGTAGAAGAAAAAACCTCTGGGAGAGATTAGCATAGCAGCTACTCTCACAGACAACAGATTCCAAACACAGAGGTTGTTCCCCTGGGCACAAATTTAGTTACACAAAGAAAAAATAGCCAAATACCCAATTATGATAATCCCCTTAATGGTACCAAGACAAGTTACAAAGAAAATAAACATAAAGCTATTTATCCCTTTCTAAAACTTACTACTCTTGATAAGAGGCTGGTTCCTTGACCTTTTTCACTCCAGCTGAAACTGAAACTCTAAACAAAGGAAAGACTTCCCTCCTTCCTTTTGAACCATCTTGTCCTCAGTTGGTTCCTCTGGTCAGGTGTTAGCTAAGCTAGGTGAACTTTTTAACCCTTTACAGGTAAAAGAGGCATTAACCCTTAACCAGCTGTTTATGACATGCCCCCCAAATCTCAGACAGTGTGGAACCACACTGGCGGTGATTTCTTCCTAATACTTTAGAATAAATAGATTAATAAAACACATGCACCTATACATATACTACTACTTATGTAAAACAACAAGATTTTTCACATTCCAAGGACAATTTAACCAGTTAACTCTGGGAAACTTTCACGGGAGAGTGCATCAACTACTTTGTTAGAAGCTCCTGAAATGTGTTGAATTTCAAAATCAAAATCTTGGAGAGCTAAACTCCATCGAAGAAGTTTTTTGTTGTTTCCTTTCACAGTATGAAGCCACTTTAGTGCAGCATGGTCGGTTTGTAGCTGGAACCGCCGTCCCCAAACGTATGGGCATAGTTTTTCCAGGGCATATACAATGGCGTAGCATTCTTTTTCACTGATTGACCAGTGGTTTTCCCTCTGAGACAGTTTCTTGCTGAGAAACACGACAGGACGAAATTCTTAATCTGGTCCTTCCTGCATTAAAACTGCTCCTACACCACGCTCAGACGCATCTGTGGTTACTAGGAATGGTTTGTCAAAGTCTGGGCCCTTAGCACTGGGTCAGACATAAGCGTTGCCTTAAGCTGGTTAAAGGCCTTCTGACATTTATCAGTCCGCTTAACTGCATTTGGCTGTGTCTTTCTTGTCAGGTCTGTTAGTGGGGCAGTGATTTGGCTGTAGTGTGGTACAAATCGCCTGTAATATCTGGCCAAGTCTAAGAAGTATTGAACCTGTTTCTTTGACCTTGGGACAGGCCACTTTTGGATAGCATCGACCTTGGCCTGTAGGGAATTTATTGTTCCTTGATCCACCTGGTGTCCAAGGTAAGTCACTCTGTTTTGGCCTATTTGACACTTTTTAGCCTTAACAGTTAGTCCTGCCTGCCTGATGCGCTCAAAGACTTTTTCCAGGTTCTCCAGATGTTCTGTCCATGAATCAGAAGAAATGGCCACATCATCGAGGTAGGCAACTGCATATTCTCCCAATCCTGCTAGGAGACCATCTACAAGTCTTTGGAAGGTAGCTGGTGCATTTCGCAGCCCGAAGGAAAGCACATTAAATTCATACATCCCTGCATGGCTGATGAAGGCTGACCTTATCTTGACGGGTTCATCTAGCGGTACTTGCCAGTACCCCTTGGTTAAGTCTAATGTAGAGATGAACTGGGCACGTCCCAATTTCTCCAATAGCTCATCGGTGTGTGGCATTGGATAGTTGTCGGGACGAGTTACAGCATTTAGCTTACGGTAGTCCATGCAAAAGCATATTTCCCCATCTGGTTTGGGGACTAGAACCATGGGAGATGCCCATGCTCTGTTAGAGAGGCGGTTTATACCCATCTGTAGCATGTTTTGGCTCTCCCATTCTATAGCAGCTTGGGCATCAGGAGACACCCGGTAGGGTGGCGTTCTAATTGAGTGAGCATTACCTGTGTCAATGGAGTTATATGCCCGTTCAGTCCGTCCTGGGATGGCTGAGAACATTGGTGCGAAGCTAGTGCACAGCTCCTTGATCTGTTGCCGCTGCAGACGTTCCAGGGTTGTGGAGACGTTCACCTCTTCCACGCCACCGTTACTTTTTCCTTTGTAGTAGACACCTTCAGGCCACTCAGCGTCATCTCCTCCCCAGGCTGTAAACTGACAAACCTTTAATTCTCTGGAATAAAAAGGCTTGAGAGAATTAACATGGTACACTTTAGACTTTAGGGTTGAGGTGGGGAATGCTATGAGATAGTTAACAGCTCTCAGGTGCTCTTGGACCGTGAATGGTCCTTCCCATGACGCTTCCATCTTATGGGCCTGTTGCACCTTCAAGACCATAACCTGGTCCCCTGCTTTGAAAAAACGCTCTCTGGTATGTTTATCATACCAGGCCTTTTGCTCTTTCTGAGCATCCTTTAGGTTTTCTTTAGCAAGGGCTAAAGAGTGTCAGAGGGTGCTTTGTAGGTTGCTTACAAACTCTAGAATGTTAGTTTCTGGAGAAGGCGTAAACCCCTCCCATTGCTGCTTCTCCAACTGTAATAGTCCCTTAACCTTGTGGCCATACACAAGTTGGAATGGTGAAAACCCTAAACTGGGATGTGGTACAGCCCTGTAGGCAAAAAGCAACTGCTGCAACACTAGGTCCCAATCATTGGAGTGTTCATTTACGAATGTACTTATCATTAAGTAAACCATTAAACCTCTCCACCAGGCCATTGGTTTGATGGTGGTAAGGGGTGGCAATCAAGTGATTCACCCCATGAGCTTCCCACAGATTTTTCATGGTCTCTGCCAGGAAATTAGTTCTTGAATCTGTAAGGATGTCGGAGGGCCAACCTACCCTGGCAAAAATGTCTGCTAAGGCCTGGCACACAGTTTTAGCCCTGGTGTTGCTTAGAGCTACTGCTTCCAGCCATTGGGTAGCAAAATCCATGAAAATCAGTATGTAGTTCTTTCCTTTGGGGGTCTTTTTTGGGAAAGGACCCAGAATATCCACAGCTACTCGCTGAAATGGGACCTCAATTATGGGGAGTGGCTGGAGAGGGGCTTTGACCTGGTCTTGGGGCTTTCCCAATCGTTGGCACACCTCACAAGGCCGGACATAATTAGCAACATCCTTGCCCATTCCTTCCCAGTGGAAAGACTTCCCCAACCGGTCCTTGGGTCTGTTCACCTCGGAATGACTATTGGGATGATCATGGGATAAGCTCAAGAGCTTTACCCGGTACTTAGTTGGAACTACCAACCCTCTTTGAGGACGCCAGTCTTTCTGGTGTCCACCAGAAAGAGTCTCCTTGTATAAAAGTCCTTGTTCTACAACAAACCGGGATCGGTTAGAAGAGCTGAGAGGCAGTTGGGTGCTCCGTGCCACCACCCAAGCATTCTGAAGGCTGTCATCTGCTTCCTGCTCAGCCTGGAACTGTTCCCTTGAGGCTGGAGACATCAGTTCCTCCTTAGACTGTGGACTTGGGCTTGGTCCCTCAGGAAGCGATGTAGGTGATGGGGTTGTTTTCGTTGATTGTGAACCGCTTTCCGCTGGTGCACTATGTGATATTTTATGCTGTAGCCGAGCCTCTTGGGTAGGGTTGTCCACTGGTTCTGCCAGTTCAGGCCTGCTGGTGCCCTCTGGCATTGAATTTGTAGATGGAGTCAGTGCTGACAATGGTTCTGGTGCTGGTTGCTTTTCCAGTTCCGGTTCTGGGACTGGATGCACTACGGCTGTTGCAGTCATTGGCAGGGGTTCCGGTTCCACCACCTCTGTCTGGGTCTCTGGTAACACAGACGGGGCCGTTGTGGATGGCTTCAGGAACAGGGATGGGTGTGGAAGCTTGCTTGGCCTGGCTGCAGGTGACCATTCCCACCCTCTTGGCCCGCTTCACATGGTTGGCCAAGTCTTCCCCCAGTAGCATGAGGATGGGATAATTGTCATAGACTGCAAAAGTTCACATTCCTGACCAGTCCTTGTACTGGTCAGGCAACTCATCTGTAGGCAAGTTTAAAGATTGTGACATGAATGGGTGAATTGTCACTTGGGCCTCTGGGTTGATGAATTTGGGGTCCACTAAGGACTGGTGGATAGCTGACATTGTGCCCCTGCGTCTCTCCACGTGATAACCTTCTTTCCGCCCACTCTCAAGGTTTCCCTTCGCTCCGAGGGTATTTGAGAGGCATCTGGGCCTGGGGATCTTTGGTGTGATTGTGGTGTAATGAAATGTAATTGGTTTAGGTTCTTGGGGCAGTTGGCCTTTATATGTCCCAGTTCATTACATTTAAAACACCGCCCATCTGACTGGTCACTGGGTCGAGGTGGGTTGCTGGAGACTCGTGAGGTGGGGCAATAGAGTGTCTGGGGCTTTCCTTGGATTATAGGTGGGGCCTTGGGTTGCCCCCGGTGATAGGATTTAGTTTCGGTTTGCCCCTTCTGATATTGGCCCCAACTGCTAGTAGTTTTTTTCTTTTCTGCCACTTCCACCCATTTGACTCCAATCTCTCCCGCCTCGGTTACAGTTTTGGGCTTCCCATCTAGGATGTTCCTTTCTATTTCCTCAGGAACACCCTCTAAGAACTACTCCATTTGCATTAGGAAGGACAGCTCTTCCAGAGATTTAGCATTTGCTCCTGATATCCAGGCCTCTCAGTTCTTTCCAATGTGGTAGGCGTGTCAGGGAAATGACACATCTGGTTTCCATTCTAGGGTTCTGAACCGCCGACGGGCATGCTCAGGTGTTAGCCCCATTCAGATCTGGCTTTGGTTTGAAAAAGTTTAGAATCGTTCAAGTGTTCCTTCAGCATTTCAGCCGCCACCTCTGCTAAGGGTCCACTGAGCTGTGGCCTCAGCTCTATCATGTACTGGTCTGTAGGGATGCTGTACCCATGGCAGGCCCTTTCAAAGTTTTCTAAGAAGGCCTCAGGATCATCACCTGCCTTGTAGGTGGGGAATTTTCTGGGATGGGAAACAGTACCTGGAGAAGGGTTGTTAGGGTTGGCTGGTACATCCTGCTTAGCCCTTGCTAATTCCAGGGCCTGCTTGTGGGCCTCCCTCTGGATCTCCATAGCCCTCCGGTGGTCAGCCTCTTTGGCTTTCTCTTCTCTTTCTCTTGCCTCCATCTCTTTTTGTTTCTCCTCCATAGCTCTTTTGTGGGCAGCCTCATCTCTGCCCATCTGTCTGTCATGTTCCTTTTGGCTCTCAGCCTGGAGTTTGGCTAACTCCAGCTGCTGTTGGATGGGGTTTTTTTTCTTTGCCTGACATTTTCCCCCTGGTCTACCTTAGCTATCTAAGGGGGGAATAAACAGCTTGGAATCTTTGGTTACTGTAATGTGACTTACTTTGAAAAAAAACAAGTAAAACAAGTTTTTGTTACTTGCCTTGGCAATATGTTAAAGACCCTCCAGTGATCACAGCTGGAGCTTCTCTTCTAACAAAAATCCCTCTGTTAGAATCTCTTATCTGTTTGCCTTCAGGGTATCTCTACTTCACTGCTTCCCCAGCATCTCAAAGGAGGGAAAAACATTCTGGCTTTTGGTTTCTAAAAAATCCCTCACCGTTGCTCACCATGTCAAGGTTCCTTCCCCACTCTGAACTTTAGAGTACAGATGTGGGAACCTGCATGGACACTTCTAAGCTTAATTACTATCTTAGATCTGGTAATGCTGCCACCATCCAGAATTTCAGTGTCTGGAGCACTCCCTGTCCCCCCATAAACTTTCCCCTCCCTGGGTAGCCTTGAGGAATTTCACCAATTCCCTGGTGAACACAGATCCAAACCCCTTGGATCTTAAAACAAGGAGAAATTAACCACTCCACCCTCCTTTCCCCTCACCAATCCCTGGTGAGTCCAGATCCAATCCCCTTGGATCTAAAAACAAGGGAATATCAATCAGTATTAAGAAAAAAAGGCTTTTAATTAAAGAAAAGAAAGGTAAAAGAAAAAACCTCTGGGAGAGATTAGCATAGCAGCTACTCTCACAGACAACAGATTCCAAACACAGAGAATGTTCCCCTGGGCACAAATTTAGTTACACAAAGAAAAAATAGCCAAATACCCAATTATGATAATCCCCTTAATGGTACCAAGACAAGTTACAAAGAAAATGAACATAAACCTATGTATCCCTTTCTAAAACTTACTACTCTGATAAGAGGCTGGTTCCTTGACCTTTTTCACTTTGGCTGAAACTGAAACTCTAAAAAAAGGAAAACTTCCCTCCTTCCTTTTGAAATGTCTTGTTCCCTCATTGGTTCTTCTGGTCAGGTGTTAGCTAGGTTAGGTGAACTTTTTAACCCTTTACAGGTAAAAGAGGCATTAACCCTTAACCATCTGTTTATGACAGTCCCCCTTCCCTGATCTGACACCACAGAGCCTTGCATGTGTCCCTCTTCCTGTTCCCATCCCCTGTTCCCATCCCCCCCTTAGCAAAACATATTCCCAGTTCCCCCATCCCCAGTCCCTGTTCCTATTCCCACTTTGCTTCCTAATTGACTGCAGACTGTATAGTAAAACTTGTGTTCTGCTTAGCTAAACCTTAACCAATCATTGTACTGAAATTTAACTAACCAATCCTAACATATTGTAACATGGTTATTTAACCAATTATATCTCATCACCTTAATTGGTTTACACCCTACAAAATTAATTATACAGCAGACCAAAACAATTACAAAACCAAACAAAAATTATACAGACAAACAATAGAAAAGTGAAGATTACAGCATAAAACAATACATAAAAAGAATTTCACATTCGAGCTATTAATAAGTCAGTTGTTGCCAAACAGAATGCTATCAAACTAAGTTTTCTTTCACATCTTTTAGGCTTTTCCCTTTCTCTGGAATATCAGGACAAAAATTGTATTCCTAACAGCCCAATAGCACCTTATTTCAATGTAACTAGTTTGAAATGTAAAAATGTAACCCTACACTTCCTAGTTTATGGCTGGCCTCTGCTGCTTACCTGAAGGCCTTACCCTAAGAACCAGGCCTCAGACTGTCACAGTAAAAAAAGGCCCTTATAGCAGCAGACAGTAATTTTAATTCTTTCTTTTATATTTCTATGACTAGCTAAGTAATTAGAATACACCTAAATTCTTAAAGTATAGGCCTTTGCAGACAGGCCTGACTATCTATATCCTAACACATAGCGTTCAAAGATACAGCAATTTATTTGAGCATAAGCTTTTGTGGGTGTTCTTATTGGATTTCCGGGAAGTGGGCGGGCGGAAGGATTCCCCCACAGCCTAAGGGGAGGATCTACAGGACCCCAGAACCCAACTGATTCCAGGGGACAACTAATAAAAGAACAGGGACAGGAGTGCGGTCAAAGGATCATAAGAAGGGAGCCTGACAGGGACATCGAGCAGAGAACCCCGGACAGTGCCCACTGCTCCTCAAAGGCGTCAAGGGAGCCAGTGGACGCTGCCCAGAGGAACTCTGCCCAGATGCGTGAACGGACTAAGGACTGGAAACAAGCCCCACAGTCACAGGAGTCTCCATTGGCCAACCTCCTCTCTCTGGTTGCGTATATAGCCATTTTAGCCAGGGCGAGGAGGAGGTTGCCCAGGAGGTCCCGTGACTTTGTGGGGCCACGGATAGGGAGTGCATAGACAAGGAGATGAGGGAAAAAGTGCAGCCAGAAACGTAACAGTATATTGGTGAGGAGCCGGTATAGGGGCTGCAACCTGGCGCACTCTAAATAAATGTGCGCCAGGGTCTCCCTCGCGCCACAGAAGGGGCAGGTGTCTGGGACAGGGGTAAACCATGCCAAATACACACCCATGCTCACAGCCTCATGAAGGAGCCACCAACTGATATCCCTGGTGAGCCTCAAGACCAGAGTAGAGTACAGGCTGGCCCACCAGGGCTCCTCACCCTCCAGAGGTGGCAGGAGGTCCTACCACTTTGTGTCGAGGTGGGACACAAGGGTGAGGAAGTGAAGAGTGTGAAGCACGAGCGTGTAGAGATGTTTCCTTGGCGTGGTTTGGAAGCAGAGTGGCTACAGATCATGCAGCCGGCTTGAGGAGAAGGGGTAGCTGGTCAGGTCCATGGGGCAGGCGCCCAATGAAAAGGTCCAGAGGGCTCGGGGTGGAGGGTGGGCGGGGCGTGCCCTCATGTAGGACTCAGTCGAGGTAGACTCGAGCAGAGGGCGACAAAGCGGCCTTCACCTCCTGTACGACGTGCCAGGGAATACAAGGTCTGGAGAGCCCCATACGCTGAGCGAGCATCAGGGGATCCAGCCAGTCTCCCCAGTCGTAATCCAGGAGGAGTCCGACCCTGGTAGCTTCAGCCAGGACTAACCTCTGGCGCACCGTGGGGGGTCTCCGCCATCTGCTCACAGAGCTGGGGGTTGTGTAGCAGGGACTCCGCAAGGAGATCTGCCCCCTTGGTGGCCGCCATGGATCTGGTCACAGAGAACAGCTTCCAGGTTCAGAAGAGGTCCTGGTAGAAGACCGGCAGCCTGGAGAGATCTCGCGGAAGACCCCTTGGATCAAGATAAAGGAGCTGCCGGTCATATCGGAGCACTCGGAAGTGGTGCAGGAAGGCGTGCGCCAGTAATTTCCATGCCGGACTACCTGCACCATAAAGAAGCCGCTGCAGGGCCTGGAGACAGAAGACGTGGACCTGAGTGCACAGGCACTTCAGGCCCTGCCCTCTCTCCTCCAGGGGCAGGTGGAGGACCCCTTCAATGACCAAGTGCAGTCCTGGCCAAAAGAACTCCAGAACCACCTTCCAGAGGTTGGCCAGGAAAGCCGGGGCCTGGACGAGGGTGTTGAGCCGGTACCAGAGCATGGACAGGACTAGTTGATTGAGCACCAGTGCTCTCCCTCGAAGGGAAAGGCACCGGAGGAGTCCTGTCCATTTCTGGAGCCATTCCATCACCCTGCCTTGCAAACCTTGCCAGTTCTCCGGCGGAGACGGATGCATGGTAGAAAGGTAAATGCCAAGATAGAGCAGTGGACCCGCTCTCCACTGGATGGCCTGAAGCACGGGTGGGAGGGAGCCCGCCTGCCACCCGTCCCCGACCACCAGGTCAGAGCTCTTGACCCAGTTGACCCAGGCGGAAGAGGCCGCCGAGTACACAGCCTGGCAAGCCTCCACCCGCGCCAAGTCATGCGGGTCCTGGACCACGAGGAGCACATCGTCGGCGTATGCCGACAGGACCAGCCACAGCTCTGGCTCCCGAAGCACCAACACAGCAAAGGAGACATTGGCCTTTCACATGGCCTGACTTTCTGTGGTTGTCATACCATAGGCAGGGAACTGTGCAAAAATCCCTTCAGGAGGGAGAAAGACACAGGTCTCTGCCAAAGAAAGATGATGGCTGTTGAGTTGATAACCTAGCATGGCTGCCCTTGGTGGACCACAGAGAGGGAACACAGGTGTCCTGAACCAGGAGAGGTGCATTATTCACAGAGAAGCCAATGGCTTAGATGAAAACTGAATCACCTGCTTGGAGATTGTGTTTGTAGGTTAAGGTTGGGCCTTCAGTCCCCCAAAGAAGCCAATTAGCTCAGATGGATTGGCTGAGGTGTGTGTGCTGTGGTTCCTTGTCCAGGACCTTGAGAAATATCAACCACTCTTTTCTCAGGGGTCAGAAAGGGAACAGCTGCTGCAGGCTACTCACTTACTTAAAGAAGATCCCTAAACATGAAGAGATCTACCTCATTCCCTGTGCCCTGAGCCAGCTACTTCCCATGTACACTGAGCTCTCTATAATAGTCCCACGTGACCGTGGTGTGAAATGAGATCTCATTTGCTACCCATTGCCCAGTGTGGGACTGATAACAGGACATTTTGTTTATTCTTGGGATACCTTGGGACACTGTCTATTCACAGTCCTTGCTTCTGCTTCTGCATAGCACACAAGGAATATCCCTTCAGCTCAGGAAAGCAGGTATCAATAGCTCCTAAAAGAAACAGACCATGTGGAAAATCCCCGAGGAGCCACCTATGAGGATATGATGCTCTGATTATCCCTAGTGAGTACAGGAGTAGATTTGTGAGGAAATGACTCAACTGAAAGGCCTGGACTCATCCATGTTGTGAGTTTGTTTATTTCTGTGAAGTTACGGAAGGGGTGCATTTGACTCCCTTGCCCTATGGAGAAAAATGTGATTGACTCTGCCATGTCCTGGCCTTGAACTCTATGAAATTGTATTTAATCTAATCTAAATGAAAGCTTCTCTACAAGCCAATCTCGATGGTCTCACATCTTCAGTTATAGGATAAGACATGAACCAAACTCACATCCTCTTAGGAAGTCAAGAAGTTCCTGGTATCCAGCCTAGCTTCAGTTTCTCTCCATGACTCTGTCTTCCTCTTGCAGGGAAATCCAGGTTTTTTGAAAGCCCTCACCCTGCTTGTGTATGTCTGGACACAGCTACCATATTGCTCAATGATGTTTTTGATAGAGGGCCCAGGCGTAAAATCTTCTCTCTGCTCCAACTGGCTTTTCCCACTTGACTGGAGCCTCCAGATAGGCCACCTATGATTATACCTTCAACATGCATAAAACCTATGACTTGTCTAAGACTGTAGTCCTACTCACATCCTCAAAAGTATTGTAGGGTCTGATGTGTCTTATCTTGAGGAGGTTCTAGTGTGTTCTTATTACCTGGGGGGGATGTTTGTACCATACTTGGTATTGCGGTGTGCCAGTACCACCCTTCTGGAATGCATTTGCTGGATTGTCCTGTGCCTAGCACTTCTCAGAAATGTGTGTGTTTTTTGCAATACCAGCCCCGTTCTTGCCAGGTTCTGTGAGCTTGCAAGGAGGCAGAGCTTGACTTCTGCGAGCTTTGCTTCTTTGCTTTATATCAGCAAAGCAGGACTACTACTTTAGTTCAGGCCTTAGGCCTCACACTGAGCCTCTGATACAAGGCCTTATGTCTCGGGGTCTCCTTCTACTACTCTTATTATCATCTACATACAACATGTAACCTGCTGCCAGGACAGGACATTTCATTTTACAATCAAGTGTCTTGTAATCTTGGGCAGTACGTTGTGGTCTATAGCAATCTGTTTTTCCATAACATCACCTATTGGCAGATCTTCTACAGTAATCTTTGACCTGACTGGCATAGGGCTATTCCTATGTCATCCACCCATATTAAGCATTGTTAAGCCTATTACCTAGTCTGGCTCAGCTAAAATCTTCTAGTCATGCTTTACTTATATACCTAATACACATTCATCACTCCGAAATACTTTGCAATATTATTCTGCTGTAATACTACACTTTAAATCTAGTTAACATACATTGACTATATATGAAATAGCATATGAATTAACTATAATACCAAATAACACAATGATAAAATGAACTACAGCCTATATTTCAATGAGAATAGGGCTCAACACTAAGGGCCAGAATTATAAAGATATGTAGGGGCTTAGTTGGAATTTCACAAGCACCTGTTTGCCTAAAACCTCTTGATTTCAGTGGTTGTTAGGCAACTAGGCATTATTGAATATCCCACTGGGCACCTCAATAGCTTTAAAATCTTTCTCTAAGGCTGAAAGTCTTCCTCATAGTCAGATATAAGGCCAAATCCTATTTGCTACATTAAAGTCAATAGCCTCATAGGGCTCAGTTGGACAGCTCAGGGAAGGAGTCAGTTCTTTGGCCTATAGTACACTGGAGCTCAGATGAGAAGATGATCACAATGACCCCTTCTGGCCTTGGAATCTATGGACGGATGGATGGAATAGATAGATGGATAGATAGATAGATATGATTTTTAAGCCAATGTGAATATTTTTTGGGAGGAGACATTTTGAACATTTGGCACTGGCAATGCTGCCTTATTTTCCAACAAGAAAAGATTTAATTTGATTTTTTTTGGGACCAGTTCTAGTTATCTAATTGCTTTTATTCTGGATTACAAGGCAGATTCCTCCTGTGTACTTGTTTATGAGCTCTGCAGGTCTCCAGGGAATAAAAGCCCTGGTACATGTCAGAGAAATCGCCTGGATAAATCTCCTTAGCAAGGCATCCATGGCTCACTGTTAGGAAGGTTCAGCTTGGGTACCCACCACATCAAAAGCAGATCTTGTCTTAATATATTTCCATGATACCTGATGGTGATTCCAGAGCACTGGTAGGTTAGGAATTACTTTTTATCATCAACATTATTCACCAGTTCTAAGCAGCTGCATTAAGAGTGGGTCTCCCTTTCCCAGCCCCAAATGGTACCAGTAATCAGTAATTCTTTGGTTGCAGACTTAGGGGGGCAGGGAGATATAGGAATGCAAGTATTTCAGCATCCTATTTTCATTATATTGTTTTATAGCATCTGAAACAATACCTGGTGTTTTAACTCAGAATTCTGGCAGGTAAGCTTCCTATCATGTAACTGAACATGATTCTGATTTCTGCACCAGACAATGTAAATCTTGAATTTATTTCTCCACTGACATCCATATCTGTCTTTCTATTGTGAAAGTAGAATGAATTAAATTGTAAAAATAATAATGGATTAAAGAAATGTTGTATGTACCTTTAAGCAGAAATAAGAAATGTTGAAATACAGGTGCCAGGAAAAGAAACATTAGGCATAAACAAGGGTGCTAATGGCAAAACATTAACAGAAGATCGGTAATAGTTAGTAAGGAAATAAGATATGCATGCCTAGCCCAGGTAAACTTATCAGATTCTGCTTCCTTTGTTATCTTGTTAAGTGCTCGCCCTTTTATCTGTATAAATAAGATAGTTTGTGTCTTGCATGGTGCTCACATTATCTGGGTGTTATTGGCAGAGCGCTGCGCTAATAAAACAGAGTGGTCTGACAAATTGTGAGTCCTGATTCTAACTTTGACAATTTGGAGGTTCCACCGAGATGGCAACCGTCTTCACTGGGGCTGTGTGATTCCTGACCGTTTTTGTAGGATGACCGTGGTAGCCGGCACCTGGGCATTTGGCCCGAGCAGTCCTCCACTAGGGCGGAAAGGCGCACAACCACAGTGAAGTCTACACCATCGAACCTGTTGGTTCCCACTCTGTTCTGGTAGGGATCCCGGGATCTGACATCAGGAATCTGGTCAGGTAATTATTTCTGTGTTTTGTCCGGACTGAGGACTGTCCTGTCTCTGTGTCTATCTGTCCTCTTGTGGAGTGTTTGAATCTGGGTGCCGTCTCTGTCTGGGGATCGGCCGACCAAGGGGTTCCTGTCACCGCGGTCTGAGTGAGTGGAATCTGCACAATTGCAGCCGCACCACACTTTGGGTAAAACCCCTGGTGTGAAAGCAAGGGCAATTGAGGCAGTAGTCTGTGGGCTCCTTTTGTGTGTTGCAGCAGGCATTGCTCTGACAAACCTGAATTTCCTTCTTGTGTGATTGGTGTGTGAAAGTCCTCCTGTACTGGTAACCAGACGTCTAAGTCGGGACCATTCCCTAAATGAACGCTGACTCATTTTATGTATTTAGGATGGATCCGGAATCCTGTAAAAAGGGTCCAGACTCCGGTAAATTTCTGGAAAAATGGTCTAGGCTAACTCAGGGGGATCTCAAAACTCAGTGGCCACTGTTAAAATCTTGGAACAAAGACTGAGTGGACGTCTTAAAGGACAAACTCAGCCAACCTAAAACTAAATTGGCTAAAGGAGAGGTTAATTGTTTCATGCAGTGGTGGCAAGAGGCAAATCATAGGTGGACAAAATCAAAACTGGCCTCTCTCAATTATTCAAATAATAAGTTAAAAGCTTTATTAAAAGCCTCCTCTCCCACCACTAGACCAAGCGCTCCCCTTTACCCCGTTCTCCAAACCCCGGATTGATCCAACCCCTTTCATACTCCCATCTCATTGTAAAAATGACCAAAAAGCCCCTTGTTCTGTTCCCCTTTGTTGTCTGCCGCAAAAACTGATTCTTTAGTGTTCCACTACCAATTCAGCAAGGAGGGTGGGCTCCTCAACTAGCCCCCACCCTTCCTGGTCCCTTTTCTTGAACATTTCTTTCTAAATTGTGAAATGACCACAATATTACTCACAAATGGTTCATTGGAAAAAGCAGGATCGGGCCCAGACAAGCAGGCAAGCAACAGATAAAGAAACAGGTTGAAAGCCCTAAGGGAATAGTGTCAGGAGTAAGAAAAGCAGTAAGTGCAGGCATGAACCCCTGGAACAATACTTAAAATGGTGAAATCTGAGGTGATAAAGGTGTCATTTTGGGACATAAACAAGTGATTTAAGGGAAGAGAGTGAAAAGTTAACTCTACAGAGGCTGGAGAGAATTAAGCAGTTAAACTTTGTGGAAAATGTTAAAAAGGACCATGTTAAAGAGAGAATTCTTGGTTTCTTTGCAGCCATTCTGAAGGGAAAATGGGCCCTTTTCCAGAAGAATGGCTGTAAATGATCCAAATATATATACAGCTATGTAAAAACAGAGCAGTGTAAAGGAATGTTAAGGAAAAGAAAGTGTATGTATCTATTTGTCTGTGAAAATACGTAAAGTTCTAAGAATCTAAACCAACATATCTGGTTTGTAAAACTCCTGTTTTGTAGGGGTAAGATAAATTGATTTTGTTTTTGTTTTTAATGCCACTACAAATTCATTTGACTCTTTAATTCAAAGTTGCAAAACTGACAGACCTTTTTGCAAGACACAGGTAATTAGTGTTGTTTGGCTTTGGGATTTAGCATTTAACCCTTAAGGGGTAACTTGATTGTTTACAAAAATTAAAATGTTTTTAAATAAAGACCAAGTCATGGCTGCAATAGGGCAGTCAAAATCAGAAGAATAGGGAGAGATTCTGAAGTCTTCTTGTTTGTTTGCTTGTTTGTTTGTTTTGTAACAATAGCAGATAAAAGCTGTAATGAAAGAATAAGAAATTAACAGTGACCCTCTGAAGCAACAGCAGAGGTGAGGTGCACAAAACAAAAAGAAGCAATGTTAAAAACACTGAGCCTTAAAATGGCTCTGTGTAATTAGACTGTCACTTTGATAAGGATACATGAAAACTCTGTAAGAACAAAAGAAACAGTTACACCTTATGTAAAAATTGATATGGCTAATGTTTTTAAAAAGTTACAGTATAGAAGGAATGTGCATTTTCCCATGTGCCTATATTGTAGAAAGGGGTAAAAAAAATGCAAATGAAACGTGCTGCTGAATTAAAATCCTATTAGGGCTCCAAAAAGAGCCGCAGTAGGCTGTGTTTTCTTTTTCAGATTCCTGTATGTTAAGACAGAGGCCTTGGCTACACTCACACTTTACAGCGCTGCAACTGGGGTGTGAAAAAACACTCCCCATAGCGCTGCAAGATACAGCGCTGTAAAGCGTCAGTGTAATCAGGGCAGCAACGCTTGGAGCGCGGCTCCCAGCGCTGCACGCTACACCCGTAAGGGATGTGGTTTACATGCAGCGCTGGGAGAGCTCTCTCCCAGCACTGCCGCTCTGACTACACTCACACTTCAAAGCGCTGCCGCGGCAGCGCTCCCGCAGCACTGCCACGGCAGCGCTTTGAAATTCCAAATGTAGCCATACCCAGAGAGTCTCTGAGCTCTGCTGATGGCTTTGAATCCAAAAGCCTAGCCTGTGTTGATGCAAATTACCTAACTGATAAAGAAAGGTGAGAACTGCCAGCACAAAAGAAGCTGCAAATAAAGAACATACCTGGTCAGCAAACAAACAAATTGCCTACATAAAAGGCATGGTATAACAAGATACCTTTAATAGATTTGATGCTACTGTTACTGTTAATATTAAACATTAAAATAACTTTAATGTTAGTAAGTACCCCTGTAACAACTTGTAGTGTGTATGATTTTTGGAAAAATCCTTTAAAGTAATATGGTAATGATGCTTCTCAGCTATTACCTGTGAATAAACTTAAAGCTTAACATAGCAGGGAAAACATTACAAACTTGGTCTGCTATATAAGAGGAAAAACTTGAGGTACACCACCTCATGAATTTAATAACTAAACAGTGGAATAATTTCAGCATAACCCTTAAAAAGTAGAAGCCATAAAACCTGGCCTGCCTATAGAACAAAAAAACACAAGAAAATATGGGGGTAATTCCTCTGTTTTGCCTGCAATCAGCAAGGGTATTTGTAAAAGAAAGGAATCTTTTAAGTAATAATCAATGCCACCCCAAAAGAGGTAGAAAAATGTTATTTTTTTCTTTCAGATAATCCAAAGTACTGTATAATGGGCTATGTGTATGTGTTAATTCTTGGGGAAAAGTGTTTAAAAAGTGTTAGCAACCCACCAGAAGACAAATGTAAATATAATATAAGTACTGTGTTTACCAATACTCACATTTACTATTTGCCACAACAACAACAACAACAACAGCAAAAAAACTTCAGGACCAGACTTCAAAGAGAAACTGCTGAGCTTCAGTTCATCTGCAAATTTGACACCATCAGCTCAGGATTGAACAAAGACTGTGAATGGCTTGCCAATTACAGAACCAGTTTCTCCTCTCTTGGTTTTCACACCTCAACTGCTAGAACAGGGCCTCATCCTCCCTGATTGAACTGACCTCGTTATCTCTAGCTTGCTTGCTAGCACACATATATATACCTGCCCCTGGAAATTTCCATTACATGCATCTGAGGAAGTGGGTATTCACCAATGAAAGCTCATGCTCCAATACATCTGTTAGTCTATAAGGTGCCACAGGATTCTTTGCTGCAACAACAACAGAAAGTCTCAGCTTACTGTAAGCACTGATTTAGCTGAGTTCTCTATCAAGCTTGGCATTGAATGGCAAACAGTTACCAATCATCTGTTAAAAGGTAAAAAGGTAACATAGTTCCAAAAAAAAATAAAAATAAAAAAATAAAAAATAAAAAAAGATGTGGAAAACTGGACCATTCATATTATACACGCAAATGGGAACATGTTAAGAATTGCCACTACAGAAAAACATAACAGCTTACCATTGGTATAACATATTTTCTGGATGGTTTCCCACAACTACTGGCATAGTAATGTTACTACCCCTAATTGTGTTTTTGGTTTTAAATTGTATGTGTGTAATTGAAATGTTTTAAATGTGCTGGTGGATAAAACAAATGTGTGCAAAGCTAAAGCCACAGGCCCAAATCACCTCAAGTATTTTCTAGTACATGGACTAAATAAGAAGTGACACTGGCGATTAATAATCTTAGTGTCAAAAGGGGGATATGTAGGAGTAGGATTTTATAATGTCCCATAAGAATTAAAGTATAATTTGATTTCATCCTGCTAGCCATTTTTTTTAAATAGCAGAAAGAAATGACCCCCTGGGACTATAAGATTCTGTTTTCCCATATGCATTAAAAATTGGACCCCCTCTAACTCTTTGTTTTAAGATTTAGGTAGTAAGAGACAGGATTCTCTATTGTGTCTATGTTAAGTAAATTAGAGAAACATTGAAGGCCTGGGTCTCAATGTAAATTGTCTTAGTTATCAATTGTAAAACTTAGCAAGGTTTAATTTGCAATGCTTTTTTGTTCGATATAAAATACTACTGTTTGTATTCTCAATCTATTTGTGTGAATGAGGAATGTATGCATCAGGAAAAGATAAGGTGTGAAGGCCATTGTTATAGCCAGAGTCAAGGGATGGCTGTTAAACTGTCTGGCAACTCAGAGTGGATACATGCTTCACAGTGTAAGAATGCACCACCCCCAGTGAACCAACCACCACCTCAGGACCACGCAGAGTCAATTTTTTGACTCTAGAAGACGACGTAGAGGAACAGCCTGCAATACCTTACAATCTACGCTCTCGTAAGGGTTGCCAGAAGCAGATGACTACATAAAGCAAGGCCCAAGAAGAAGCAGTAGTGAGCCTAGCGCCTGCTGCCTGGTGGACATAAAACTGTGACTGCAGTTCCCTCAGTTGAGGTTGTCAGAACCAGAAGGGTCCTGCCTCCAACATGCGCCTCTGGTGGTGCCTGTTCTTCGGCTGCTGATGTCTTAAGGTCTGGGGAGTCCACATTGACAATTCTTTTATCCAGCAGCAAGTGTGGATAGCTCAGACCCTTATTATTTCTAAATGCTGGGTCTGCAGCCACATCCCAGCCCACTCTCAAACTGGTGTTCCTGTCCTGGCTATCCCACTCAATTCCCCAGACCTCACTGGAGGACCTTGTCCGTTTAACACAATATGGAACAGTAATGACTCCTGGGAAGAGGCTATTGGCAGTTCCTTTATCCCACTTGGGGGAGCAACACCAGGCAAAAAGGCTCCTAAGGTTACAATCAGTAGTTAAAATAATGGCAAATAAAACCAGAGAAAGTTTAAGAGCCCTGGCCAAAGAAACAGGGGCGATCGGACAGGTGGCCCTCCAGAACCGTCAGGCATTGGACATAGTGCTGGCGGCCAAAGGAGGGACCTGTGCTCTCACTGGAAAACAATGTTGTGTGTTTATACAATATCAATGAGGTAATAGATAGCTATAGCCACTTAGAACAAATCGCATATCTTCCCCATGAAGAGTCAAGTTCTTTAGGGAAGCGGCTAAGTAACCTGTTCAATTTCTCTGGCATAGGAAACTAGATGTTTCAGGGAGCCCTAACTATCCTGTTTGGAATCTTAGTGATTTTTGTATGCTTTCAGTTAATCTCCTGTTGCGTCCAAAATGGTGTAAGACATGCCACACAGATAGCTGCCTCAAACCAGAGTGCTAATATGATGATTTTAAATATCACTGATGAAGAAATAAAGAACGATTGATTTGTGGAACCAGTAAAATTTTGGTCATGGCGTGAGCTTGACCAAAAGGAGGGATTGTGAAAGTAGAATGAATTAAATTGTAAAAATAAGAATGGATTAAAGAAATGTTGTATGTACCTTTAAGCAGAAATAAGAAATGTTGAAATACAGGTGCCAGGAAAAGAAACATTAGGCATAAACAAGGGTGCTAATGGCGAAACATTAACAGAAGATCGGTAATAGTTAGTAAGGAAATAAGATATGCATGCCTAGCCCAGGTAAACGTATCAGATTCTGCTTCCTTTGTTATCTTGTTAAGTGTTCACCCTTTTATCTGTATAAATAAGATAGTTTGTGTCTTGCATGGTGCTCACATTATCTGGGTGTTATTGGCGGAGCGCTGCGCTAATAAAACAG
This sequence comes from Gopherus flavomarginatus, assembly GCF_025201925.1. Taxonomy (NCBI): domain Eukaryota; kingdom Metazoa; phylum Chordata; order Testudines; family Testudinidae; genus Gopherus; species Gopherus flavomarginatus. The sequence continues at coordinate 14,428,449 of NC_066627.1, read as the reverse complement.
AGTGGTCTGACAAACTGTGAGTCCTGATTCTAACTTTGACACTAGCAATTTTATTTTTGTGGGATAATTTACCATGATACATGTTGGTGTCCTGTTCTGTCTGATTCAAGAAGCTGGTGCTGATTTATATAAAAGTCAAAGCAGATTAGAGAGAGAGAGAGTGAGAGAGAGAATGATGGAAATGGATGAATTGCTGTTGCTTGATAGGTATATACTTACAAAAATGGGTGGATTGTTATATAGATAGCTGCTTATAGGGATGAGTAGATGGATGAAATGCAGGTTGAATGGATGACAGAATAAGTTTTCCTTATAGTTAATTCCCTCCAACCTTTAAAAACTCTGTTCCTCCCACTTCTGCATTCATTTATCATTATCTTTCTTTTTGATGCCTAGCACTGAGTGTACTGTTCCAGGTGTCCCATGGAATCAGATAGAATCAGACTCCTGCCTGTTTCATTTGTTTATCCCATCAAAAACATCATCAGCTCTTTTGGACACCATAAGTATGTCTATACTCCCATGGCAGCAAGCTTCAAAGATTCAGTCAAGTGACTTGAGCTCACGGGGCTCAGGCTATGGGGCTGAAAATAGCAGTGCAGACATTCCCATTCAGGCTGGAGCCAGGCTGTGAGATCCTTTCACTTCACCAGGTTTTAAATCTGGTCCTCCAGCTCAAATGGGCATGTGTACACTGCTACTTTTAGCCCAGTCGCATCAGCGCAAATCAGTTGATCTAGGCGCTGAGACTCATCGCTAGTGGGAGATTTTTTGCAATGTAGACATACTCCATATACCATTAAAAGCAGCAAAGAATCCTGTGGCACCTTATAGACTAACAGACGTTTTGGAGCATGAGCTTTCGTGGATGAATACCCACTTCGTCAGATGCATGTCACGAAGTGGGTATTCACCCACGAAAGCTCATGCTCCAAAACGTCTGTTAGCCTATAAGGTGCCACAGAATTCTTTGCTGCTTTTACAGATCCAGACTAACACGGCTACCCCTCTGTTACTTGACTCCATATACCATTGTAAATACATGTCCATTGACTGTGCCAATATACTCTAGATTGACTTATAAGTAGGCTTGGAAGAATTAGACATATATCAATGAAAGTCGGTAAATATTAATTTCACCATACACACAAAAAAACAGCAAAAATATTTCCATTGAGAATAATCAAAATATGCAGCTAGGCAAAGTAAGAAAAATGGTACTTGAAAACTTAGTCAAGCTTCGATTTAAGGCTATTTGCTTTGTATATTTTGAGGTGATATTGACAATTTACATTTTAACGGTTACAAACCTTTAATTTTTTTCAATCTCAATGTCATGAAACAAGTATTGTCTGTCCCCCCCCCATTCTGTGATCCCCTCCCAATAATTTCCTGCAAATGTGAAAATGTAAATAGATAAAATGCAAGGGAAAAATGCTTAAAACATAATTTTTTGGAATTTTTAAAATATAAATTGGTAATACTAATGTTTAAAAAATAACATTGATATTGTCTGGTGAAGTTATAAAAAAATAAAAATTGAATTCTGCGACATCTAAAGATAAGGATTCTACTTCCCAAATGTGAAAATGTAAATAGATAAAATGCAAGGGAAAAATGCTTAAAACATAATTTTTTGGAATTTTTAAAATATAAATTGGTAATACTAATGTTTAAAAAATAACATTGATATTGTCTGGTGAAGTTATAAAAAAATAAAAATTGAATTCTGCGACATCTAAAGATAAGGATTCTACTTCCCATAATTGAGAGCTCAATTTGAAAATTCTCCGCTGACGTAAGCTGACAAAGTTTCATAGAAAGTAAACATTTACAGTAGCAGAGAATTTGATCCAATGGATTTCTCTAGCTGTAAATGAGGCTGAATCATTTTGAAGAGCAATTAGGTTTGGGAAAATGTCAATCAACTCCAGGGCATAGCATGCACATTAAATATGCAAAATGTATCTAAATAAATTGAGAATAACTTGTCACTAATACTTTCTCCTTGTATCTGAATGACCTTAGAAAAGCACTATTCTACGCACTAGTTCTAGAATGCAGAATCTTTTCTGAAGAAGAATAAGCACATATATTGTTCACTTTTCTTCTTTTCTACCCTCACCCTGGTTTTATCTTGTATTTCTCTCCACACAGCAGGAAATGTCCAACCAAAGCACCGTGACCGAGTTCCTTCTCCTGAGATTCTCTGATGTTCGGGATCTGCAGATTTTGCACTTTGTGGTATTCCTGGTGATCTACCTGGCAGCCGTAATGGGCAATCTTCTCATCACCACAGCCGTAGCCATTGACCACCATCTTCACAGCCCCATGTACTTCTTCCCGGGCAACTTGTCCTTCCTAGATGCCTGCTACATCTCCGTCACCGTTACCAAGTCCATGGTGAACTCCCTAACCAATACCAGATTCATCTCTTTTTCTGGCTGTGTTGCCCAAGTCTATTTTGGTATCTTCTTTGCCTTTTCAGAGTTTGTCCTTCTCGCAGTGATGGCATAGGATCGCTACATTGCAATCTGCCATCATCTGCGTTACAGGGTCATCATGACCAGAGGGGCATGTGCACAGATGGCAGCTGGTTCCTGGCTCAGCAGCTGTATCTATTCATTGCTCCACAGGGCTAATACCTTCCTATTACCTTTCTGTGGATCCAATGTTCTTGATCAGTTCTTCTGCAATATCCCACAGCTACTGAAAATCTCTTGTGCTGATACAAGTGCTAATGAAATAGTGGATATTCTGTGTAGTGCTGTTGTGGGTTTATTTTTCTTAATTTCCATATTGGTGTCCTATATTCATATCCTTTCTGCTGTGCTGAGAATCCCCTTTGCAAAGGGCAGGTATAAAGCCTTCTCCACTTGTCTGCCACACCTAGTTGGGTTTTCGTTGTTTATCAGCACTGGCATATATACGTACCTAAGGCCGGGATCAGAATCTTCCCCGTATCAGGTCATGCTGGCTACTATGTTGTATTCTGTAGTTACCCCAGTAATAAATCCACTCATTTACAGCCTGAGAAAAAAGGAGATAAAAGAAGCTCTGGGCAAAATTTCAAGCCAGATATTTTTCACCAAGAGCCTTTTTACTTCTTAATATCTATATAGGTTACTATTCCCTCCCCACTCCAGGTTCTCGTATTCATAAATGAATGAGGGGATTCCTTTTAGCTGCAGAGATGCTCATAAGTTCACTCTTGCAGTGGTTTTCAAACTGTGGGTCGGGACCCTAAAGTGGGTTGTGATCCTAAGTCACTAGGGCTGACTTAGACTTGCTGGGACCTACAGTTGAAGCCCAAGCTCCACCGCCCGAGGCTGCAGTAGAAGCCCTGGGCAGAGGGGCTCAGGTTATAGGTCCCTGGCTGGGGCTGGAACCCTTGGGATTTAGCTGCTGTGCTCTGGGTGGAGGGGCTTGGGCAGGCTCAGGCTTTGTTCCTCTCTCTGGGGTGGTGTAGTAAATGTTGTCATAAGGGGGTTGTGGTGCAATGACGTTTTAGAATCTCTGCATTACAGGACAGTGCTAAGATACTACGATGGTGGGTAAATTATGAAAACTCACGTACTGCAGAACACAATTCTGAGAGTTTTCACTACATGGTCAAATCAGTAATGTGTCTCTAAGCAGTGTTTAAACATGGTGCATGGGACAGATATGGCAAGTCCCGGAATATTCCTGGGAAAAAAAACTGACAGCATTATTTTTTAAAGACTTTGGAGTCCATTGTAGTGAATGCAAAGTTTGTCTTATATTTGTATGTATCCTATCTAGCAAGGAGATGGGATGTGAGCCCTGGGAAGGGTTATGAATTTCAAAGGACTCTAGTGAACAATGAGCCAGACAAAAATGGACTTTGGGACAAACAGTGTCAAGTGGTTTGCTGAGGGAATTTCTAGAGCAAGGTGAATACAAATTCCTATCTCTGCTTATGCAAAAACCCAGTCTTTCAAGATACACATGCAAATACAAAGTAATGCACATTGGAAAACAGAATACCAAGTAAAATGATCGAGTCAAAATTAGCTGTTGCTACTCAAGATCTCAGAGCCATTGTGAATAGCTCTCAGAAAATATCCACACAATATGCAGCAGCAGTCAAAAAATGCAAAAAGAATGTTGGGAATATTTACGAAAGTGATAGATAAAAAGATAGAAAATATCATATTGCCTCTACATAAATCTATGGTAGGTCAACATCTTGAACACTGCGTGCAGATGTGGTCACTCCATCTTAAAAAGATATATTGGAATTGGAAAAGGTACAGAAAAGGAAAAGAAAAAAGATTAGGTGTATGGAACAGTTTCCGTAGGAGGAGAGATTAATAAGACTGGGACTTCTCAGTTTGGAAAAGAGATAACTAAGGAGGGATATGATAGAGGTCTATTAAATCATGCCGGGTGTTGAGAAAGAAAATAAGGAAGTGTTATTTACGCCTTCTCATAACAAAGAACTAGGGGGGGTCACCAAATGAATTAATAGGCAGCAGGTTTTAAACAATAATAAATGAAGTATTTCTTCACACAATGCACAGACAACCTGTGGAACTCCTTGCCAGAGGATACTGTGATGGCCAAGACTATAACAGCATTTAAAAAAGAACTAGAGGAGAGGTCCATCAAGGTCTATTAGCCAGGATGGGCAAGGATGGTGTCCCTAGTCTGTTTGTCAGAAGCTGGGAATGGGTGACAGGGGACAGATCACTCAATGATTGCTTGTTTTGCTCATTCCTTCTGAATGTCCTGGCATTGGCCACTGTGGGAAGACAGCATACTGGGCTAGATGGACCATTGGTCTGACCCAGTAGGTCTGTTCTTATGTTCTTATGGATGTATACCCTGAGGAGGGGACCATTGTTTGTTGATCACCTGTTACATGACACTTAGTTTAAAAGCCAAGGTTGTCTAAATAAAAGATTAAACTATTCATAGTGGTTCTGGTTCTGAATCTGAGACAATTATGAACATGTAACCAAAGGGAAAAATCAGCTGTGGGTTTGAAGGACTCATCCCTACTAGAGCCTGAAGTGGAGGTAGGATCAGCTTTGCTAAGGGTTGCATGTGTGTAAATTCTTTCATTGTTTTTGAAATATCTTCAATGCAATACTTTCACCTTAAGAATAAATTTGCTTGCTTAGAAAGACTTGGTGGTAACTTATAACTGTAGGTTATTATGCTGTTCACAGCCTTAAAACAGAAATCAAAGTCCAGATGCTGACCAGTTTCAGTTTTCTGGGAATATCACAGTGTAGTCAAGGAGCTGTGCAGCCTGGAAAAACTCCAGTCAGGAGGGAGAGAAAGCATTGCTCAAGAAAGGTGACGGCTAGGAGCTGGGAGTAGCTGTCCTCCAGGAACTGTTGAGGGGGAACACAGAGTCAATAATCCTAAACTCAGAGAGGTAGCCGTGTTAGTCTGGATCTATAAAAAGCAACAGAGAGTCCTGTGGCACCTTTAAGACTAAGAGATGTCTGACGAAGTGGGTATTCACTCACAAAAGCTTATGCTCCAATACATCTGTTAGTCTTAAAGATGCCACAGGACTCTCTGTTGCTTTTCACCCTAAACTGTGACATATATCTATCCTGTAAAGACTTGGTGAAACTAGGCTGATCACAAGCACCTTTGTTATCCCATTGATTGGTTTTCTGGACAGGTTTATTCTCTGGAGGACTTTTTGCCATGACATTCCATTATGTAACATTTCCACTATCCAGATAATATACGTTCTACTAGCAGTCCACCAGACAGCAGAAACCCATACAACATCGTCTGACAGCCGTTTTTATGCCTAGTGCTTGTGGAGTGGAGACTTCATGACCCCATCTTACTTCAAAACTTTTTGGTGTAAACATGCAACCTGATCCTCCCCTTCCCATCTCTCATCCAGTTTGAAGGCTTGTATATGATGTCCGACTGTCCACCATTGGGATGGCTGCCCCTAAATTAGTTGAACTTCTCCCCGCCCTGGAAATATTACACATAGCAATTATCTCAACCAAAAGCAGAAATAAGGCTGAGATGTGTCCCTGTGAAGTGGCTCTCCACAATGCACTGCTTGTAACAACAGAGGGGTTTAGCAAAGGAGATTATTCAAACCTCCCCATAGGCTAAATTCCTCTCTCTGCCCTACCTCCCCGGCCGTCAGGGCCCAGGAACTCTGATAGCCTGAACTGAGGCAAACAGGGGGGTTATTGATTCCTCACTCCACTGGGGTGGCCTGTTGTTCCCCACACACTCAGGCAAGGAGAGCAGATTTCCTCTCCCACCAGCTCAGGGTCCTTTACCTTCTGCAGGACATCAGGGAGTCAGAAACTGTGGAAAGAAGTCTCACCTGCTTCCTGTCTGTAGGTACCTTTGTCATCTCCCAAGCAGCTCTCGTACACTTTACAAGGACATTTCCCACTCGGATGGCCAGATGCCCCGATTTCATAGGGACAGTCCTGATTTTTGGGTCTTTTTCTTATAGAGCAGGGACCTGCTCACAGAATCTGTCAAGAACCAGGCTAATATTGCAGAAATACACATTCTATAAGTGTTAGTCACAGAGTACTTATGCAAACACATTTTGATATGAAGAGGTACCAGAACATTCCAATATTAAGGATGGTACAAAAACATTCCCCAAGGATAACAGGAACGTACTGACCCCTCCTGAAAGGTAAAGTTAGGATAATAGTATGTAATAAAAATGTTTTAATTAAATCAACATGTACAAGACAATGAAAAATAACTAGCCATGTTAGGGGGAAGTAACTACAGTAATTATGTCACAGGGGCAGTACTATCATGTTTGTATCAAGATATAAAGATATATTTCAGATAGAGTATCTTTGTTTGGCCTTACGGAGGAATGGAATGTCCCACCTTTCACTGTTGTTATGAGTATACATGTATATGCCAGTGGATTCCACTGAATACTAGTACCGTGCTTTGTTGACAATAAACCTGGCTTAATGCCTTTGTCCCTTAACAGATCTTGTGGTCATTAGGTGGTTCACCCAAGGTCTGACATGCCAGCTGTATGCACTGGGCTGTGGGAACACACAAAGGAAACACACACATGCAGCCAAACACCTATTAACATCTAATCAGACTGGTGACCCTCACATGCAGCCAAAAACACACACAGAGACAAACATCTATTAACATCTAACCACAGCCTTGACCTACAACATTAGGCAGTGATGCTTCTGTTACTTGTCTCACTCTGGACACACTCTGGAGCCATCGTGCTGTATTGTGGGGAAGCCTCTGCACTGGCTGTGCATAGATTTGTAAATTTTAAGGCTGGAAGGAACCATTACATTAAGTAGACACACCTCCCATATAATACAGGCCTACCTCTATTGTGTATAGAGAACTCAGGACCCAATCTAATTGACATTCAAATCAAAGAGAGTTTTACCATAGACCCCATCTGCAACAAAGCTGGCCAAGGGGAAAGGAATAGACCCCTTATATTCTATGATCACAATGGTCCTTTCTGGCCTCAGAATAGATAGATAGCTAGATAGATAGATTTTTAAGCCAATGTGAATACTTTGGGGAGCAGACATTTTTGAACATTTGGCACTGGCAATGCTGCCTTATTTTCCAACAAGAAAAGGTTTCACTCGAAATTTTTTGGACCAGTCCTAGTGATCTAATTGTTTTTATTCTTGATTACAAGGCAGATTCCTCCTGTGTCCTTGCTTCTGAGCTCTGCAGGCCTCCAGGGAATAACAACCCTGATACACGTCAGAGAAATCTCCTGGACAAATCTCCTTGGCAAGGCATCAGTGGCTCACTGCTATGAAGGTTCGGCTTGGGTACCCACCATATCAAAAGCAGATCTTGTCTTAATATATTTCCATGATACCTGATGGTGACTCCAGAGCAGTGATAGGGTGGGAATTGCTTGCTTTGATTAAGAAACAGGTGAACTATAATCAACATTATTAACCAATTCTAAGCAGCTGCATTATGAGTCAGTCTCCCTTTCCCAGTCATCAGTAATTTGGTCGCAGACTTAGGGGGGCAGGAAGATATAGGAATGCATGTATTTCAGTGTTTTATTTTCATTTTACAGTTTTATAACATCTTAAAAAATACGGGCATCTCACCTTGGGATTCCAGCAGGTAAGCTTCCTATCATGTAACTGAACATGATTCTGATTTCAGCACCAGCCAATGTAAATCTTGAATTTATTTCTGCACTGACATCCAGATCTGTCTTTCTATCAATATTCTTTTAGTGGGATAATTTACCAAGGTATATGTTGATGTCCTGTGCTGTCTGATTCAAGAATATGGAGTTGTGTTATGTAAAAGACAAAGCAGATTTAGATAGATAGATAGATAGATAGATAGATAGATAATTATGGAGATGGATGGAATGCTATACAGATAGCTTCTTATGAGGATGGATGGATGATTTATAAATGGCATAGAGCATACACTTATAAAATTTGCAGATGATACGAGGCTGGGAAGGGTTGCAAGTGAAGGATAAGATTATAATTCAAAATTATCTGGACAAATTTTAGAAATGGTCTGAAGTAAATAGGATGAAATTCTACTCCACTTAGGAAGGATCAGTTGAACTCATACAAATTGGGAAATGACTGTCTAGGAAGGAGTACGGCGGAAAGGGAATTGGGGGTCATGGTGCACAAGAAGCTAAATATGAGTCAACAGTGTAACACTGTTCCAAAAAAAGCGAACATCATTCTGGGCTGTGTTATAAGCAAGACATGAGAAGTACTTCTTCCACTCTACTCTGAGCTTATTAGGCCTCAACTGAATTATTGTGTCCAGTTGCGGGCACCACATTTCAGGAAAGATGTGGACAAATTGGAGAAAGTCCATAGAAGAGCAACAAAAAACGATTAAAGGCCTAGAAAACGTGACCTATGAGGGAAAATTAAAAAATCTGGGTTTGTTTAGTCTGGAAAAAAAGAAGACTGAAAGGGGACATGATAACACTTTTCAAGTACATAAAAGGTTGTTACAAGGAGGAGAGTGAAAAATTATTCTTCTACAACCTCTGAGGATAGGACAAGAAGCAAATTACTTAAATTGCAGCAAGGGAGGTTTAGGCTGGACATTAGGAAAAACCTCCTAATTGTCAGAGTGGTTAAGCACTGGAATAAATTTCCTAGGGAGGTTGTGGAATCTCCATCATTGGAGATTTTTAAGAGCAGGTTAGACAAACACCTGTCAGGGATGGTATAGATAATACTTAGTCCTGCCATGAGTCCAGGGGACCGGACTAGAAGACTTCTCAAGGTCCCTTCCAGTCCTATGATTCTATGACAGAATAAACTTTCCTCACAATTAAGTCCCTCCAACCTATAAAAATTATATTCCTCCACACTTCTGCCTTCATTTATTTTTCTGTTTGATGCCTAGCACTAGGTGTTGTGTTCCAGGTGCCCCACAGAATTAGATAGAATGGGACTCAATTCACCACCATCTTTTTCTCATGTTTATTCCACCAAAAACAGCACTGGTTTTTTGGACACCAGGAGTATGCCTATACAGCAAATGAAGAAAAAAAATATCTCATAGCAGCAAGCTTCAAAGATTCAGTCAACTGATTGGGGCTCATGGGTCTCAGCCTATGTGGCTAAAAATAGCAAGGTTGACATTCCCGTTCAGGCTGGAGCCAGGCTCTGAGAATATTTCACTTCACTGGGTTTTAGAATTGGTCCTCCAGGCCATCCGGGAATGTCTACACTGCTCTTTTAGCCCAAGTCAGTTGACGTAGGCTCTGAGACTCGCAGCTAATGGGTGCTCTTTGGCAGTATAGACAAACAACAAATAATATTGTAAATACATGTGCACTGGCTGCAATTTTACCAGAGAATAACAAGTGAATTGTATTTTTCTTGGCAGAGGAAAGAAGGTTTCTTATATTCTGGGCATGTCATTTTCTAGCACAGGATAAGGAGCTCCTATCTTGGTGGTTTATGGAATAGGAAGTGAGTTTGGATGTGATACGTATTGAAGAAATAAAGAAAGCATTAAACATTTCGTGAAATACATTTCAAAGGGACACAGGGAGTTAAACACCTTGAAGTCAATGGGAGTTGAGTCCCTAACTCTCATAGGCAACTTTGAAAACCCCAGTTGAAGTTGTTAAGGATGCGTACAGGTGAAGATGGATCGACAGGGGGCTGATGAATGGGAGGGGAAGGATAGAAAAGTTTATCCTCATTTGACAGATTCAGTAAATCAGTAAATTCTTCCTCGAGATTAAGGCTAAAATATTCAAGGATGCCTAAAGGATTTGCACATCCAGCTCCCACTCATTTAATGGGAATTGGGCATCAAGGTCCCTTAGGCAGCTTTAAAAAATCTCAGCCTAAGTGTCCAGGTGCTGAGCAGGGAACAGAACGAGAGATTATTCAATTCACGTTTGACTGCTTTCTTCAGGGCACATGCAAGTCTATTTCTGCCTTGCTGACAGAACAATTCCAGGTTTCATTTACAGTAAATCTTAAAGCACACATTTATTAGGAGATCCAATTCAACAGAAATTGCATCTACAAGAGTCAATTCTCATGCCAATTCTCTTTCACGGGTATCATTGATGGCACAATCACAGGACAGTATTCCTTTCCAGATCTCAGTGAACGGAGAATTACAAAGAAATGTGGTTCCACGTGTACTGTATATAAAAATTATGATTCTTTTTTTCCCCATGTCCTCTGTATTGAATTATAAGCATGCCTGGAGGAGTTAGAGATTTCCTGGTAAATATCAGTAAATATTAATTTTACCATAAACACACAAACCAGCAAAACATATTTCCATTGATAACAATCAAAAGATAGAGCTAGGTAAAATAAGAAAAATGCTACTTGAGAACTTAGTAGAATTTTAATTAAAAGCTAGTTAATTTGTATATTTTGACATGATGTTAACAATTTGAATTTTAATGGTTACAAACCTTCAATTTTTTGAATCTCAATATAATTAAATAAGCATTGTCTGTCCCCTCATTGTATGATACCCTTCCGATAATTTCCCACAACTGTGAAAATTTAAATAGATAAAGTGCAAGGAAAAAATGCTTAAAACTCATACATTTTTGCAACTGTGAAAATATAAATAAGTAATACTAATGTTTAAAAATTAACATTGATATTGCCTGGTGAAGTTTAAATATTGAAAACAGACAGATAAATTCTCTGCTGATGTAAGCTGACACAGTTTTATAGAAGGTAAAAATTTACAGTAGCAGAGAATTTGACCCAATGGGTTTCTCTAGATGTAAATGATCCTGAGGCATTTTGAAGAGCAAATAAGTTTGGGAAAATTGCAAGCCACTCTAGGACATATCATGAACATTAAATACACAAAAAGTATATGAATAAAAGTTTCATTGAGAATAATTTGTCGCTAGTATTTTCTTCTTGGATCTGTCTGACATTAGAGAAGGAAACCCTCCACATTAGTTCTAGGAACTTTTTCTACAGAAAAATAAGTGCACATATTGTCCTCTTTTCTTCTTTTCTACCCTGACTCTGGTTTTTACTGTTGAATTTCTCTCCACACAGCAGAAAATGGTCAACCAAAGCACTGTGACCGAGTTCCTTCTCCAGGGATTCTCTGACGTTCAGGAGTTGCAGATTTTACACTTCTTGGTGTTTCTAGTGATTTATCTGGCAGCCCTGGTGGGCAATCTTCTCATCATCACAGCCATAGCCATTGACCACCACCTTCACACCCTCATGTACTTCTTCCTGTGCAACTTGTCCTTCCTAGATGTCTGCTACATCTCCGTCACTGTCCCCAGGTCCATGGTGAACTCCTTAAACAACACCAGGCTGATCTCTTTCTTTGGCTGTGCTGCCCAACTGTATTTTGGCATCACCTTTGCTTTTGCAGAGGTGACCCTTCTCACTGCAATGGCATATGACCGCTACGTTGCAATCTGCCATCCTTTGTGTTACAGGGTCATCATCACCAGAGGGGCATGTGCACAGATAGCAGTTGGTTCCTGGATCAGCAGCTGTATCTATTCAATGTGCCACACTGCTAATATCTTCCTATTATCTTTCTGTGGGTCCAATGTTGTTGATCAGTTCTTCTGCGATATCCCACAGCTACTGAAACTCTCTTGTGCTGATACAAGTGCTAACGAAATTGTGGTTATTGTATTAAGTGCTTTGGTGAGTTTATTTTTCTTCATTTCAATATTTGTGTCCTACATTCACATCTTTTCTGCTGTGCTAAGAATCCACTCTGTATGGGGCAGGTATAAAGCCTTCTCCACTTGTCTGCCACACCTACTTGTGTTTTCATTGTTTATCAGCACTGGCACATATATGCACCTAAGGCCGGGATCAGCATCTTCCCCGTATCAGGGCATGTTGGCTGCTGTGTTGTATACTGTGGTTTTCCCAATAATAAATCCATCATTTACAGCCTGAGAAACCAGGAGATAAAAGAAGCTCTGGGCAAAATTTTAAGCAAGACGTTCTTCACCAAGAACCTTTTTACCTCTTAATATAGGTTAATATTTTCTCCCCATTCCAGGGGTTCATATTCCTAAATGAACAGGAGGACTCCAGTTAACTGCAGAGATGTTCATTAATGCACTACAGGGTAGCACTAAGGTACTGTGATGATGTGTGCATTATGAAAACTCATGTAAACAGAACACAGTTCTGGGAGGCTTCACTACAGGCCAAGTCAATTATGTGTTTCTAAGTGGTCTTTAAGCATTGTGTATGGGACAGATATGGTAAGTCGCTGCAACATCCTTGAAAAAACCTAAATGGATTAAGTTTAAAAGTCTTTGGAGTCCATTGTGCTAATTCAAAGTTTGTATATTATTTTGGGCTGTGTTTGTACATACCCTCATCAGGGAGGAGATGGGATGTGAACCGTGGGAAAGGTTTTGAACTTCAAAGGACTCTAGTGAACAATGGGCCAGACAATAATGGACTTTAGAGGCAAACTGTGTCAAGTGGTTTGCCTGAAGAATTTCTAGGAAGAGGTGAATGTAAATTTCTATCTCTGGTTATGCGCTAACTCAGCCTTTTTAAGTTATGCTCTGAGAAGTGGACAATTCTCTGGCCCTGCTGTGGAGTCTTAAAAAACTGCACCAATTGAAAGGGGCTAATGCCAAGATGCTGAGGTGGAGTTTGACCCTCCAGGATTATGATATAAAAGTGACCCATGTTAACGAGAGTGCCAAAATGTTATAGCCCAGGCTTTGTCTTGGGGGGCAGAGGTTGAACTTTGCCAGGTCACTGGATAAAGTGACCTGCTCAGTTTGGTCTTGAAAGTGGGAGAGATGTGAAGAAATAGGAATATTCTTAATGTTTTTTTTTTCTGAATACTGTATGTGTGCCTCGGTTTCCCATATGTATTACTCAAGTATCTAGGTGGTGGGATAAGGGTGTGTGATCATTGTAGGGACCCCTAGAGGGTAGGTGTGACTACTGACTGGCTGCCTGGGGACAGAGTATGGCCGACACTCTGCAGCCTGGCAGCTGATGGCCAGGCCCCATCATATACAAGAATCAGCCGGAGGCACTGGAGAGCAAAGTCAGAGGCGCAGGCCAGGTAAACCCATTTGCCCAGGAAAGAGACAAATGATGGAGGGGCAACAGGTGGAACTGAGCCCAGGCAGCTGGAAACTGACCAGTCTCCTGGCTTGGGACTCGGGGGGGAGGGCCAAGGCTCTGGAGCTCTGGGTCCCCCCAAGATGGACTTTACTGAAAGTTCATGATTTCTGTGCTAACAATCTCTGTTCTACGCTTTGTTCCCTTCAATTAATAAAACCTTCTGTTTTACAATGTTGGCTGAGAGTCACTTCTGACTGAGAAGTTGGTGTGATGGGTCCTTTGGGGGCATATAAGGCTTCTCCAGGTGTGACATGCAGGTAGACTTGCTGCAGGGAGTTCACAGAGTGAACAGGGGGCGGAACACTCCAAGGTCTGACCCAGGAAGCACTGAAGCAGAGCAGGCTTCTTGCCCTGGTGAAAGAATGCCCTGAGAGGAGACATGCTGCACCAGAGTCCTAGCTGAACTTCATTCTGAGCTTTTTCAGAGCACCGAGACTGTGATTCCATTGTATTATCTGCTGATCACTTATTATGTGATGCTAAGATTAAAGGCACAAGCTATCTAAAGGAAAGAATGAACTATTCATGGTTGTTCTTGTTCTGAATCTGAGATAATTATGAACTTGTAATCAAAGGGAAAAAACAGCTGTGGCTTTTGAAGGTTTGTCACCTACTAGAGCCTGAGATTGGAGTTAAGGTGATCTCTAGTAAGCTTTTTAGCATGTGTTTAAATTCTTTCATTGTTTTCTATATGTGTTCCCTGTAATGCTTTCACCTTAAGAATAAATGTGCTTGCTTAGAAGGACCAGTGTGGTAACTTATCACTGCAGGCTATTACATTATTCATTGCCTTAGAAGAGAAAGCAAAGTGCAGACATTGGCCTGTTGAAGCTTTCTGGGAATATGACAGTGGACAAATTTATTCCCTAGATGACCCTTTTGCTATGACCCTAGAGAATTTCACATTTCAACTATTCAGAAAATAAACATTCTGCTAGCAAGTCACCATGCATCAGGTGTCCTGTTTAATTTTTCTCCCTAGTGTTTATGGGGATGCAATTTCATGCACCCTTCTTACCTCAAAGTCTTTGAGTGTAAACATGAAATCTGATCCGCCCACTCCAAGCTCCTATCCAGTTTTTAGGGTGTGTATGTGTTGTGTCCCAGAGTCCCTCAAAGGGATGGCTACCCCATCAATGGGTTGAACTTTTCCCCACCCTGGAAATATTACATGAAGCAATTATTTGGATCAAAGGCAGAAATTATGCAGAGATGCCTCCTTGTGAAGTAACTCTCAACCATGCATTACTTCTATGGGCCATGTTCTCAAATCTCCATAATTCCATTTTATAACGCTGGCTTTACTGACTTCAATGGAACTATACTGGGGATCTGGGCAACTGGCTGTTGATTTCAGAGGATTTACGTTGCTTTACCCAAGCTGGAGATCTGGCCTATTGACCTCAATGGAGCTCTGCTGATGTACAACAGCAAGGGAAGTGGCCCATAGACTCCACTGGGGCCACCTTGATTGACATCAGCTGGGCTTCCTGCCCCATTGATTAAATGTCAGAGTGGCAAGTAGTGAGAATGGAAGTTCATTGAATTAAGCATTGAGATTAGAGTTGTTTGCAATAATTGTGGAAACAATTATAACATGCAGTAGATAGATAGATACAGGGCCTATTATCTATGTCTCATCCTTTGCCTCCAATGTAGAGACACTGATTTACACCATCTGGAGATATGAAGCATTATCTTGAGTGAAGTTATGCCAATTTACAACAACCAAGATTCTGGCCCATACTCTTATCACATTTCATTATCTGAGCGCTTAAGGAGTTACAAACACTAGTGCTGAAATTGTGTCATGATCATTGGTTGCTGAGGTGTTATGCTATTTCTACCACTGCTGACTTTGGCCCAGAGTTCAGAAGTCCTAGTAGAATTATCTCAAATGCTCTGAAAAAAAATGAACCAGATTCATAAATGTGCTATTCCACTTTTAGCTGATATAAACCTATTTTAATCCATGGAGCCCATAGAGCTGGAATAATGCAGGAGTGATGAATCAGAGTCAAGTCTCTGAGTTAAACTCAATGGAATTTAAATGACCTCCAGCAGTGGACCTCAACAAAGAAGGTCCTGTTCATCACTGAGCTGAATTGCTTCCATTGGCCGCTACCTACAGCATTCGGCAGTGATGCTGCTGTTCTTTGTCTCACTCTGGACACTCTCAGTGGCCATGATGCTGTATTGTGAGGAAGCCTCTCCACACACTGTTCACAGATTCATACATTTTAATTTGTAATTTTTTGTTTTCGGGCATTTGCAAACCCACCCAGAGGAGGAGGTGCTGGGGCCCCTTTTAATCCAGTAGCCTAATACTTAGAATATACCTCTAAAATGTGGGTGTTGCACTGCCTGGAGTGGATTGTGACTGTAGGTGCCCAGCTCAGGGCGGACTGTCAAAAACAGGGCAGACACCCCAAACTGTTGGTGTCTTCTGTCATTAGCTTTCACCAACCCAGAAACAAATATGAACTCTTGGATGATTATAACAGTTTTAACATGGAGTTACAGACATTCCCCTTAGACTCTCCAGTCTATCTTGCCACCCAAGCAAGCTAGACTTCATGATAAATGATCAATTACACCAAAAATCACAAAATTTTCAGGTCGCTTACAGTCCTAAGAGGCCAGTCGCTTACTCCCTATCAGTTGATACCCTAGATCTTACACCAAAAAAACACCTGCAGCCAATCCCGTAATAAACTATCTAAAGGTTTATTAACTAGGTAAAAGAAATAAGAGAGTTGTTTACAGGTTAAAGCAAGCAAACAGATACACACAAATGAGTGACCATCTATGATTCCTAAAGATGACAGAGATGTAGTCATCTGTCCATTCAAAATGTCTTTCCGGGCAGATCCAGGCATAACCCCTGGGGATAGCTGCCTTAGTTTA
Organism: Gopherus flavomarginatus; assembly: GCF_025201925.1. Taxonomy (NCBI): domain Eukaryota; kingdom Metazoa; phylum Chordata; order Testudines; family Testudinidae; genus Gopherus; species Gopherus flavomarginatus. The sequence continues at coordinate 14,411,911 of NC_066627.1, read as the reverse complement.
ATACCTCTGGTCCTCAAACAGCAAAGAGATGACAAATTATTGTGACCCTGCTTTATCTTTGACTTTTGGCCTTCCAGTCCAGGAGAGCTGCTCCCTGGCATGTAGCATTTCCAAGGTGTGGTAGAGCCATTCACTGGTCCTTGGTATTGCAATGTTCCTTAATGGGCCATTGAATCTTGATAGGCCTCCTGAATGGGCAGGGGGAGATGATTCATGTGCCTGGGTTCACAGATTCAGAGCAAACCTTTACATAGTTAAAAAGCAAAATGTATGTATTTCTTAAGAGCATGGGATACAGACATTGCAAGTGAGATTAATGCATGCCGTAATTTATACACATTTCATAGAGGCTAAACACTAAGTTCATTCTTATACAACTAATAACTATTTTGGACAAAACTGATATACAGGTGAGCTGGTTTGGGTTCCAGCTCTGAGTTTGTCAGTTCTTAGCTTAGCCTATGGCCTTGGCCAGAAGTGGCACTTGGTTTGCCAGCCTCATGGCGACAGACCCTTGTCTAATCTGTTCTGAAGCAATGCCTTGCTACCTACATTTCCTAGGGTAGTGTCCTAATCCATGGACTACAGTATTCGAAGGTGGCTTTCAATATTCCGTGTTGAAGCTGTTCCACTTTGCAAACTAATTGTATTTTCACTGGCATGGAGACTAGAACCAAAGGCTCCATCTTTCTAGCTGATTGTCCAAACAGTCAGTGCAACCAGTCATTCTTACCCTGATCTGATGAATATGTCATCAGTTCTACAAGGTGGAACAACTCTAGAGAGATTCAGAGAGTTCTCTGTCTGAATACCTCTATCCTTTCAAGTTTACGCTCTGTGTGGGAGACCTAGGTTTGAGTCTGCACTCTGCCTGATTCTAGCGGCATGGTTTGAACATCAGCGTCCCACATCCCAGCTGAATGCTCTAACTACTGGTCTATAGGGTATTTTCAGGTGGAGCTCTATCCTGCTGAGGTTGTTCCACTTTGCAATAAATATTTAAATAACTATTGGGCCAGAGAGAAAGAAGGAATGACTCAAGGTGCTGATGACACACACATGGGATCTCACACATTTGACCACATAGCTACATACACACACATACATAAATGACTTACCTAAATACCAAGGAGACAGAGACCAGACAGATAGATAGAGAATCAGTGAGGGCTGACAAAAATAGACTAACAAATATTGTAAATTAACATTCAAGGCTGATGAGATTTAGGCACCTATGTCACTTTTGCACATGGGACTTAGGCTCCTAAATTAAATAGACACTCTTGAACATTTTACTCTCATTGGTTAGAAATGAGCACTTTGTAATTTCTGCAGTGAGCTACACCTAATCTGAATTATTGACCAAGAAAAAAGGAGAGAGAGCGAGGGAGAGAGAAACAGTATGATCTCTCTCTCTCTCTTTTTTTCCATTATTTGCATATGCTTGTTTGTACACATATTTCCCTGTACAACTCCTCAGATCAATGACTGAATTTATCCAGAAGCTTTGGTCCCATTTACACCAGTGAAATTTTGGTGTCAGTTTTTGATATGTATACAATTATAAACAAATACATAAATCATTACAATAAGTGAACAACAATAAGAAAAATATCCTAGATGGACAGACAGCCAGAACTTAAAGGCAGTACCACATCTCTTTCTACTGACTGCATCCACCACCACTTCATTTTCTTCTTCTGCATGTTTTTTTTCTCCTCCAATTTTAGAGTGAATAAGTTTGATTAGAGTTTCAAAAAAATTGATCACTGTAGTAAGTGAAGGCCCTGATAAAGGCCCAGTATGAGGCCTGAGGCCTGAACTAAAGTAATGGTCAAGACTTTGCTATCATAAAGCAAAGTGAAGCTGTGAACCAGAGGCAGGCCCTGCTCACAGAAGCTGGCAAGGAAAGGGTTGGTGCTGCAAGAAGATACGTACCTAAAAGGTACTGAACACTAGAGACCAGAACATTCACATACTTGCACATTCCACACAGATAACAAGGAACAGACTGACCCATCCCAATGACAGGGGCAAAAGGGTAATATGATGTATAGAGTTGTTTTGATCGAGCCAACATGTACAAGGTGAGAGGCGGCACCTTACTATGTAGAGGGGTTGTACCTTGCTGCGTAGAGGGACTGCACCTCAATACATCAGGAGTGATGTGTAACTTGTTTGTACCTGTGTATAAAAATGTATCCCTGGGGCGATGTCTTTGTCCGGCCGAGGGGGCAGTGGAAAGTCCCGCCACTAACTGAGCCGAGTCCATTGACCGGGGACACTTTTTTTAGTATGCCCTGTAGAGTAACAATCTCAGAGGAACTGCAATTGTGTCCATACGGCAATAAACCTGGCCAACGTGCCTTCGTACCTTACTAGACTCTGTGGTCATTGGGGGTTCTCTTCGGGTCTGCTGTGTCAGCTATTTGCGCAAAGCTGGGACAGCACAAAGAGGGAACACCAGCACGCAGCTGAGTGATACCAACAAGGAGAGAGCAGAGCAGAGCACCACACCAGTAGCATCTGACAACAACACACTTCTGACAATAATCACAATGGGTCAGAATTTATTTTCCCTTGAAAAATTTCATTTTTTTTTGTCAAAAATCCCCCCCCAAAAAAGTTTTGTTTTTCAGCAAATGAGAAACAAAACAAAAAATATCCAAAACCAACTAAAGAAAGGAATATTTGGGGAGGATTTGGATTCCTGGTTAAAAAGTGGAAAATTTCTAAGGAAAGCAGACTCTTTAAGTGAAAATTTCCTTTCTGTGAAAAAAACATTTTTGAGATAATTTTGTTGATCAGTGCTAAAAGAAACCCCAGACAAACTGAGCCAAAAAGCAGGAGTAGAATGATTCTGAGTTCTTTGAGGGAACTCCTCGGAGTCCTATTCTGAGCCCAAACCAGCAGAAAGCATCCCAGAAGAAGGAGTGATGGACAATAGAACAATTCTATAGCTAACTTGTGCAACACAGTCTTAATGAAGAGGAACCAGTTTTCAAGAATCTTTTTGAATTGCAAAGGCAGTGCTGATCCAGATTGTGATCCCAATTCTGGAGTCACATTCAGATCTGCAAGTTTCAATCCAGAGTCATTCATCTCAAAATCATGGCTGTCCCCAGGAAGATAATATCCTGCCAAAGGTTCTCCTTAGCGCTCCTTTCACTTCATTGTTCCTCAGGCTGTAGACAACTGGGTTTAACAATGGTGTGAGGATGGTGTAACAGAGGGACAAGAATTTGCTGGTAGTGGGTGAACTACTGGATTTGGGCTGGAAGTAGGTGAGACCAGCCGTGCTGAAGAGCAAGACCACCACAGAGAGATGTGAGGAGGAAGTAGAGAAGGTTTTACGCCGCCCCTCAGCAGATGGCATCTTCAGGATTGTGGCCAAAATGCAAATGTAGGACCAAAGTATCAGTGCAAATGGGATCACAACAAATAGTACAGTTGAGGTAAGGGCTTCAATTTCAATCATATAGGTGTTTCCACAGACCAGCTCAAGTACAGGTGGAGCATCGCAGAGGAAATGGTCAATCTCATTAGATGGGCAGAAGGGAAGATTAAATACCCATGTGACATGCATTAGTGTCACAGGGCTGCTGCTTAGCCATGCAATGCCCACAAGCTGTATGCAAACACCTTTGTTAATAATGGCAGTATACACCAGAGGGCGGCATATGGCCACATATCTGTCATATGCCATCAGGGTCAGCAGGCAGCACTCTGTGCCACCTAGGGAGATGAGGAAATACATCTGTGCAGCACAACTGGAAAATGAGATGGTTTTCTCCCTGGTGAGGAGGTTGACCAACATTTCAGGGATAGTAACTGAGGTGTAGCAGATCTCCAGGAAGGACAAGTTCCAGAAAAAAAATACATGGGGGTGTGAAGGGCTGGGTCAGCAAATGAGAGCATTCATCAGCAGGATGATCATGTACGTAATTAGGACCAACACAAAGAGTAAAACTGGAAGGTTAGAGAGACTAGAAAATCCTAGGAGTATGAACTCAATTGCAGTGGATTGGTTTCTTCCTTTCATGTCATCAGGATGTTTCACCTCCTAAGGAAGTGAAAAGGCACTCAGACACCATGGTGGTGGGAAACCTTATAAAATAGATAGATATGAAGCACCATGGCCTTGGATAGGTTATTGGCTGCAGGAATTAGACCTGAGACATCTGGAACTTAACACATGAACCTCTACTGTCTATGCTAAAAAAGCTATCTCTGTTAGCCAACGCTCATCAACCTCTATGCAGCCCAGTCACCAGCAAGGGGGACACAGCTCCACACTCAGTGTGCGTGAGTTACAGATAGATGAGCTAATACCGGGATAGATGGATATTTAGATTATTGAAGGAAGGAAAAGTACTTTCTTCAGTCTGAATATAGGTGACCTCATTCATTTCAAGTATATAGGCCTAATTCTTCTGTCATTTACACCTCATGTCAATAAAGAATAATCCTATTAAAGTCAATGGTGTTAATTCTGATCTCTTCAGGAGTAACTTCTGTGACAGACTAGATCACAGAAACCCCCCTGGGAGCTGCCAACTGATGTGCCAAGACTACTGCCCCTGCCTTCCCTGCTAGCTCAGGACTTCAGCACCCTGTCTTGCTGAGCCAGACACTCCTGTCTGTTCCAGCAAAGACCCAGGGTCTGAATTACTTGCCCCAAAGCTGCAGGTTTACCTGAAAACAGCTCACAGAAGTGTGCTCACCATTAGCACTCAGCTGCCCAATGGGAACTAAACCCAAATATATACTTTTCACCCTGTATAAAGCTTATACAAGGTAAACTCATAAATTGTTCACCCTCTATAACACTGATAGAGAGATATTCATATTTTTTTGCTCACCCAGGTATTAATACATACTCTGAGTTAATTAATAAGTAAAAAGTAATTTTATTAAATACAGAAAGTAGGATTTAAGTGGTTCCAAGTAGTAACAGACAGAACAAAGTAAGTCACTAAGCAAAATAAAATAAAACCTGCAAATCTATGTCTAATCAAACTGAATACAGATAATCTCACCCTCAGAGATGCTTCAGTAAGTTTTTTCCTCAGACCAGACCTCTTCCAGGCCTGGGCACAACTCTTTTCCCTGGTACAGTTCTTGTTCCAGCTCAGGTGGTAGCTAGGGAATTCTTCATGACGGCTCGCCTCCTTTGTTCTGTTCCATCCCTTTTTGTATAAGGTGGGAATCCTTTGTCTCTCCCTTGGTTTCCACACACACACCCCCACTGGAAAAGCACCAGGTTAAAGATGGATTCCAGTTCATATGACCTGATCACGTCACTGTAAGACCTCAAGCCTTCATTCCTCCCAGCCTGACTCACAGGAAGATTTGCTTGCAAACAGAGCCCCAGTCAATTGTCCTGGTTGATGGGAGCCATTAAGATTCCAAACCACCATTAATGGCCCACACTTTGCATAATTACAATAGGCACTCACAGTTATATTTCATATTTTTAGTCCCAGATACAAGAGTGATACATTTATACAAATACGATGATCATACTCAGTAGATTATAAACTTTGTAATGATACCTTACAAGAGACCTTTTGCATGAAGCATATTCCAGTTATATTATATTCACTTACCACCATATTTTTATAAACCCATATAGACTGCACAATGTCACAAGTTCATCCAAATTTCCAGAGTGGGCCTTGTATAAATTCAATTGAGGAGGCAGCAAACTCAGACCTTGGGCATAAGGTGACCAAAAAAATAAAAAAGGTTTAAAAGGAAAAATCAGTGCAATTTGCACCAAGTGGTCATGGTAGTTTTTGTGGAAAAATGACAGTAACTCACATATAAGAGAAAGTGTTGGAGAAAAACAGCAGAAAGGAAGGAGTAAAAATCTCCTTCTGCCTGCTTGGCAGGTATATCACTCTCAAATCTGCCTTCAGTTACACCCGTGTATATCCAGAATCACTATTGATCCAAGTTCAGAGGAGTGATTCTACATTGTAAGGAGTGTAAATTAGAGCTTGGTGAAATTTTTTCGGACAAATAGTTTATTCACTGTAAATCGCAGACTGAAGCTCATGCAGAGTTTTCCAAATAGTTTTCATGGAACCAAAACAGTGGAAACATTTTGGCAATGTCAAATAGAATTTTTTAATTTCATTTTGATCTAGAACTTTGTGTTTCATTTTCCAGGGCAAAGCAAAGTAAAGAATTCATGAAATACCAAGGGGAGGTGATGGTGGTTACTTCTTTATAATCTTTGCCCCAGTGGTTAGGGGACTTATGTGCAATGTGCAAGACCCACTTTGATTCCCCAGTATGCCTGAAGTGCAGAAGGGATTTGAAATTGGGATACTGGAGGAGAGCCCTAACCATTGGGCTATGGGGGAGCTCTGTCTCAAACTCTTCACCTGTATCTGTTCTGTTTTGTATAATCTATTTCAGCAAAGGGAGTGTGATCCTTGGTCTCCTCTCACTCAAGTGAGCACGTTAACCACCAGGCTACAGCATCATTTTCATTCTCTGGCTCAACTGGCCCTGCAGGGTGCTAAGTAGTTTGTGCATACGGCAGTGTGCTCCCATCCTCTTTTAAGAGTGGGAGAAGCACAAGATACCATCTCAGGACAGGGAAGGGTCAGAGACACAAGACATGAGGCTCTCAGAAAAGGCAGCTAGCGCTGTAACTGTGAAACTCACACACATTATTTAGTGTATGCAGTGTTGTGGTAGCTATGTTGGTCCCAGGATATTAGAGAGAAAAGGTAGGTGAAGTTCAACAGAAGATGATTCACCTGTTGTCTCTCAAACATTAATTAGTTAATTCAACCACCCTATAGCACGGGGGAAGGGGGAACATGTTTCCCTCTGTTTCCCACTCCATTTTAAATCAAGACTGGATGTTTTTATAAAATCTCTGTTCTATGAATTATTTCGGGAAAGTTCTCTGGCCTGTGTTCTGCAGGAAGACAGATCAGATGATCACAATGGTTCCTTCTGGCCTTGGTATCTATGAATCTATGAACTGAGACGTGAAGAGATTTACCCAGGTGTGTAAAGTTATTGCAATGTCTCACTATCTTTTATTTTTAAAGGGACAACACATGGCTTTCTGTCACCTAAACTCCTTTGACAATCCCAGCTTGGATGCATATGTAATGTGTTGAAAAGTAACACTGAAAATAGTCTAATGCCATTTGATCTACTAACAAGATATCTCCAAATGGAATGTTGTGTTCTGATTCTGCTAGCCCCATCTCAAAAGACTATACAATAGAAATAGAGGGAGTTCAGATCTGGACAATAACAAGGATTACAAGAATGGAACAATTTAAAATAATATACATTGAAAAACATAATCCCAACTAAACATATAAAATGATGAGGTCTAAATTTGCTGTTACCACTCAAGAAAGAGATCTTGGAGTCATTGTGGATTGTTCTCTGAAAACATCCATTCAATGTGCAGCGGCAGTTAAAAAAGTGAACAGAATGTTGGGAATCATTAAGAAAGGGACAGATAATAAGACAGAAAAACACAGAAAATGCTAATGGGAAGGGGGTAGGTTTAGAAGATAAAATGAAAAGAGAACAAGTTAAAAATCACTTAGAAAAGATAGATGCCTGCAAGTCACCAGGGCCTGATGAAATGCATCCTAGAATACTCAAGGAGCTAATAGAGGAGGTATCTGAGCCTCTAGCTATTATCTGTGGAACTCTTTGCCACAGAATGTTCTGAAGCCCGAAACTATAACAGGGTTCAAAGAAGAACTTGATAAAGGATGCAAAACCATGCTCTGAAGTGTCCCTAGCCTCTGTTTGCTGGAAGCTGGGAACGGGCGACGGGGGATGGATCACTTTGTGATTACCTGTTCTGTTCATTCCCTCCGAAGCACCTAGATGGACCATTCGTCTGATGAAGTATGGCCATTCTTATGTTTTTATGTAACAATGCAAAGATGAGAAGTTTGCGAGAAACAAAAGAGCTGCTTGGGGAAATATTTTCCCTCACGGACAATTTTGATGAAAATGAAAGTGTTTTCTCATGTAGTCAATATTTTTGACGTTTTTTGAGTTTTCACTGAAAAAAACACAATCTCCAATTTTTGTTTTGATTTTCTTTGTTTTTGGTTGTCAAACATAATTTTAAAAAATAACACTTTGGTGATTATCTCTTTTTCAATGAAAATATGTTTATTTTATTTTATTTTACTTTTAGGAAATGGATTATTTTAGTGAAAATTTCCACTAAAAATATAGAATTAAAAGTTTACCTGTTTTGAAAGAGACACTTCATCTGTACTGTCTTGAACAGTGATCATATATATTCCATTCGATTGCTCTCACACACACACATATGTAGTTCACAGCTTCCATCCATCCATCCTGCATCCAGCTATGTCTAAGACAGACATCACATATGTACCTGTGCACTGTAATAGCAATCATAACTAAATAAATAGTCACTAATTAGAGTGATCTATTGTCATCATTCATACCTGAAAGAAGCTCTTTCTTTGATGTAGGCTCTCATGTTATTGTTAATTTCAAATCAAAAAGACCTGGGGGATTTTTATTCTTTCTCACTCTCCTCCCACCTTGCACTCCTTCCTGTTTCAAGGATCTCACAAGTATTGTGGCACATGCTACCAAAGGGATCTATTAACATGTTTATGTAGCTGTGAACAAAAGCAGTTTTATCTATTACATTGTGATCCCTGAAGAGAGATTCTGTCTATTAGCCTCAGATGGAAAATGAGATATCTTTTGACCAAGGGTTTTGTTTTTGTTTTTGTTTCTTTCAAAGCAGGGGTTGGCAACTTTCAGAAGTGGTGTGCCGAGTCTTCATTTATTCACTCTAATTTAAGGTTTCATGTGCCAGTAATACATTTTAATGTTTTTAGAAGGTCTTTTTCTATAACTCTATAATACATAACTAAACTATTGTTGTATGTAAATTAAATAAGGTTTTTACAATGTTTAAGAAGCTTCATTTAAAATGCAGAGCCCCTGAACCGGTGGCTAGGGCCTGACCAGTGTGAGTTCCACTGAAAATCAACTTGCATGCCGCCTTTGGCACACGTGCCATAGATTGCCTACCCCATTTCAAAGTTTCAAGTGGAGCCACCAGGAGATTGGATTATTTTCATAGTTCATGGGCCAAATTTTCTAAAACAGTGGTTTTCAACCTGTGGTCCACAGACTATGTCTAAGGGGTCCACAAATGTGACTATGAAAATAAAGTTTCAGATCCCAAAAAAAGGAATTCCATTTTTCAGATAAATCAAAAACATGTGACTACTTCTTCTACAGGACAAAACCCGGAGCGTTGTCATTACCATAGATGCGAACAGTTTAGCACCCTTTCTCATGCATCTGAACATGTGCAACATTTATAGTTGAATTCTGTTCAGTCAGTTTTCGGTTTCAGACTTCTATGGCAGGGGTCTGGATACCACAGCTTGAAATTCCAAAAGAGTCTGCCCCTGCATTCAAAATTTTTCAGGGGTCCACAAATGAAAAAAAGGTTGAAAGCCACTGCTCTAAAAACTTCTCAACTCAGCCTCTAGTTTTGTGCAATATGTGACATGATCTTACAAATATACAGTGTCTGCCCGTCCCCTTCTCTTCCCTTATCTTCTGCTGCCTCCAAGTGTCCATTAAATGGTATAACTGCTCCTTCCCCCACCCCCACCCTCTGCTGCCTCCTGGTGCCCATTATACAGTATAGCTGCCCCTTCCCCACCCCGACCTTCTGCTGCTCCTAGTGCCCATTATACAATATAGCCGCCCCTTTTCAATCCCTCATCCTTTGCTGCACGCTAAGGTCTATTATACAGTATACATTGTACAATAATCTATTCTTCTTAACAAACAGAAGGTTACAGAATGACTTGATAACTGTCTATAAGTATCTACTTGGGAGAAAATATTGAATTGTGATCTCTTTGAAATAGCAGAGAATCATAGAAAAATAGAAACATAGGACTGGAAGGACCTTGACAGATCTTCTAGTCCAGTCCTCTGCACTCACAGCAGGATTATGTATTATCTAGAGCGTCCCTGACAGTTGATTGTCTAAACTGTTTTTTTAAAAACCTCCAATGCTGCAATTTAAGACCAAAGTCAAATAGGGAAGGTTTTCAGTAGAGGTGCTTGGGAATTTTTTGTAGGATGGTTTTTCTGGCAGAAAATGCAGTTTCCATGACAATGAATTCCGTTGAAAAACTTGAAATGAGAATGTTAGGTTTTGAGTCAGTTCAACTCAGATGAGAATATTTTGTTTCTTAGAACTGACCCAAAATTATTTGTTTCAAAGCATTTCAAAAAAACATTAAGCCACATTTCCCTATCACTGCATTGCCTTCTGGGAGTTGTAATTCCAGCCCCCATTCTTTCTTAAGGGCCAGGCTCCCTGAAGGTCTATATCACCGGTAATACAATATGGAATTTCATCTTTCCACATTCCATGATGCATCATGGGAGTCATATGTCTCTGGATGGATTATAAGGGAGATAGTACATTCAATGAGCCTGTTTCAGTTGGGAGAATGGAGCCATCTGGTCAGCTTAATGAACCAAAAATAAACATTTTTATTGCTGGAATCTCAAAATGTATTATGATATGATAGGGGTCTATAAAATCAAGACTAGTGTCGAGAAAGTAAATAAGGAAGTGTTACTTACTCCTCATAATATAAGAACTAAGGGTCACTACATGAAATTAATAGGCAGCAGGTTTAAAACAAACAAAAGGAAGTATTTCTTCACACAACACACAGTCAACCTGTGGAAGTTTTGCCAGAGGATGTTGTGATGGCCAAGACTATAACAGAGTTCAAAAAAGAGCTAGATAAGTTAATGGGGATAGATCCATCACTGTCTAGTAGCTAGTATGGGCAGGGATGGTGTCCCTAGCCTCAGTAGTTGTTGATTATCTGCTCTGTTCATTCCCTCTGAAGTACCCGGCATTGGCTACTGCCAGAAGACAAGATAATGGGCTAGGTGGACCATTGGTCTGACTCAGTATGGCCATTCTTATGTTCTTAATAAAATGTTTCAATAATTCCAAATCACAATTTTTCAGAATTTCAATTCTGTGAAAAATTTAAAACTTTTTTTTTTTTTATCCTTATTTGAAATGAAAACAAATGTTGAAATGCCAGCTTTTCCTGTGGGACAGGAATTCCAATCATTGTCCAGCTCTGCTTTTAAACCACCTATGCAATACTGAGGTCCCTGCTACAGCAGCCCAAGTCAAACTACCTATAAGAAAGAGGACCACTGGTGTCACAAAATATAATGGTTAGAGCTGGCTCATAAAAAAAAAAGTAAAAGATTTTGAGTTCCTTTTCCTCCTACCAATTTCTATCATTAACATTTCTGACAAAATATTTGAGAAATTCAGAAAAGGTCAACCACTCAAGGACACTTTTGTATTGAACTGAAATGTTTGTGAATTAGACCTGGTAAAGCAATGTCTTTATTTTGTATTTTGTTTTTTCCCTAAAATATTAAGAGATTTTAAGGCCAGAGGAGGATTCAAGTAATAATACAATAATATTCTAACAACGAATTTTTTTCCTCATTTCTTGTGTTAAAGTTAAAACATTAAAGGAAAAATTTCATGGAAAAACAAAATTCAGTAAATTTCACCAGCACTATATTACACAAGGGAAACATCTCCAGTCATTCTTCCGCTTTACTCTGCACTGGTCAGGCCTCAGCTGGAGTATTGTGTCCAGTTCTGGGCACCGCATTTCAAGAAAGATGTGGAGAAATTGGAGAGGGTCCAGAGAAGAGCAACAAGAATGATTAAAGGTCTTGAGAACATGACCTATGAAGGAAGGCTGACGGAATTGGGTTTGTTTAGTTTGGAAAAGAGAAGACTGAGAGGGGACATGATAGCAGTTTTCAGGTATCTAAAAGGGTGTCATCAGGAGGAGGGAGAAAACTTGTTCACCTTAGCCTCCAATGATAGAACAAGAAGCAATGGGCTTAAACTGCAGCAAGGGAGATTTAGATTGGACATTAGGAAAAAGTTCCTAACTGTCAGGGTAGTTAAACACTGGAATAGACTGCCTAGGGAAGTTGTGGAATCTCCATCTCTGGAGATATTTAAGAGTAGGTTAGATAAATGTCTATTAGGGATGGTCTAGACAATATTTGGTCCTGCCATGAGGGCAGGGGACTGGACTCGATGACCTCTCGAGGTCCCTTCCAGTCCTGGAGTCTATGAGTCTATGAGTCTATGATTGAGACACTACTTGGGAGATATTTCTCAGAGGCTCGTGTGACTGAAGGAAAATTATCTGATTTTTTTTAAATATTTTCATTGTTATTTTCCTCAAAGCATTTTTCACCTCCTTGTTCCTGAAGCTGTAGATAATGGGGTTCAAAAGTGCAATCCTCACTGAATAGAAAAGAGAGGACAACTTGTCCACACCCAGACCATAGCTGAATTTGGGGTGTACATATATGATAAGGGCAATCCTGTAGCACAATGTCACCACGATGAGGTATGAGAAGTAGGTGGAGAAGGCTCTATGCCTGCCTTCAGTGAACCTAATTCTCAGGATGGTGGAGATGATACAGATGTAGGACACCAGGCTCAGCAACAATGGCATCATGAGGGTGAAGGCGGCAACCACGAAGATCTGGATCTCAATCCAGCAGGTGTTCCAGCACACCAGCTTCATCACTGGCTGGATATTACAGAAAAAGTGGTTGATCACATTGGACCGACAAAAAGGAAGTGTGAAGACAGAGGTTGTGTGCTTGACTGCCACCAGCACGCCACAGATCCACTAACCACCTGTCAGCTGGATGCAAACCCTCTTATTCATAATGGCAACATAGCGCAATGGGGTTACATATTGCACTGTAGTTGTCATATGCCATAGAAGCCAGGAGAAAGCATTCAGTAATGCCAAAGAATAGAAAGAAAAACATCTGCACAGCACAAATGGAAAAGGAAATATTTTTATTTTCTGAGAGGAGGTTGACCAGCATCTTGGGTAGAGTGACTGAGGTGTAACAGAGGTCCAAGGAGGACAATTTCCTAAGGAAAAAGTACATCGGTGTGTGAAGGGTCGGATTGATGCTGATGATGAGAATGTTGCCCAGCACTGTGACAATGTAAATACATAGGAACACCACAAACAGAATGAGTTTCATGTTTGGGTGGTTAGAGAAGCTGAGAATGACAAACTTAGTCACAAAAAAACAGCCAAGGATGAGGACATTCTTCAGAATTTTTAGCTAAGTGGTTAGGGTACTGTCATGGTATAATTCCCCACTCTGAACCTTAGCGTCCAAAAGATGGGGTACCAGCATGAATTCCTCTAAGCTCAATTACCAGCGTAGAACCTGTAGCACTGCCACCAACCAGGAAATCCAGTGCCTGGTACACTCTGGTCCCCACAAAACCTTGCCCGGGGACCCCCAAGACCCAGTCCCTCTGGATCTTAATACAAGGAAAGTAAACCCTTTCCCTCACCGTTGCCTCTCCCAGGCTTCCCCTCCCTGCGTTACCCTGGAAGATTACTGTGATTCAAACTCCTTGAATCTTAAAACAGAGAGGAAAATTCACCTTCCCCCCTCCTTCTCTCTCCCCCTCCCAGACTCTCCCTGAGAAAGTAATCCTAACACAGAGAGAAAATTAACCTCTTCTCTCCCCCTTCCCTCCTTTCTCCCCACCAATTCCCTGGTGGATCCAGACCCAGTCCCCTGGGGTCTCACCAGAACAAAAAAAAACAATCAGGTTCTTAAACAAGAAAAGCTTTTAATTAAAAAAAAGAAAAAAACAGTAAAAATTATCTTTGTGAATTTAAGATGGAATATATTACAGGGTCCTTCAGCTACAGACACTGGGAATACCCTCCCAGTCTATGTATACAAGTACAAATTAAAATCCTTTCAGCAAAATACAAATTTGAACTCCTTCCAGCCAAACACACATTTGAACTCCTCCCAGCCAAATGCATATTTGCAAATAAGGAAAACAAATATAAGCCTAACTAGCCTTATCACCTAGTACTTACTATTTTGAATCTTTAAGAACTTGTATCAAGGAGACTGGAGAGAAACCTGGTTGCACGTCTGGTCACTTTCAGAACCCAGAGAGAACAACAACCAAAATCTAACAGCACACACAAAAACTTCCCTCCCTCAAGATTTGAAAGTATCCTGTACCCTGATTGGTCGGTCCTCTGGTCAGGTGACAGCCAGACTCACTGATCTTGTTAACCCTTTACAGGCAAAAGAGACATGAAGTACTCCTGTTCTATTACCCTTACTTATCTCTTTATCAGAGGGGTAGCCGTGTTAGTCTGGATCTATAAAAGCAGCAAAGAATCCTGTGGCACCTTATAGACTAACAGATGTTTTGGAGCATGAGCTTTCGTGGGTAAATACCCACTTCTTCAGATGCATCTGAAGAAGTGGGTATTTACCCACGAAAGCTCATGCTCCAAAACGTCTGTTAGTCTATAAGGTGCCACAGGATTCTTTGCTGCTTTTATCTGTTTATGACAGCTACCCACTTGGGATGGGGAACAACCCTGTTTCAGTCCCCCCTCCCACCACCGAGTCTAACAAATAGATGGGAATTGAACAGAGGTTCCCTTTCTCTCACGTGAATGCCTATAACATATTCCAGTATGGTCTGGCTTCAGTCCTTCCTGTTCAAGCTGTTTCACTTTGGTTAAATGCATGAATATTCTTTGGGGCAGAGAGTGTGTGATACTGACTCTCCTGTGTGGTGGTTAGTGTAATCCCCTGGAAACTGAGTGCCCTGGGTTCCTGTCCCCCTGCTTCAATGACTTTTAGTTGTTTATTCAAGTGGAACAGCTCCAACAGAAGAGATCAAGAGAACCCCACGTCAGGATATCCTGTAACCAGGGGTTATGACAGTCATTTGTGATGTGAGAAACCCTGATACAAATCCCTTCTCCTCATCAGACAGATGGGGAACCAAACTGCAGGGGGTCTCCCACATCCCATGTGAGTGCCCTAGCCACTGAGCTAAAGGTTCTGAGACAGCTTCTCCTGCACAACCTCCTCCTCCATTGTTGTTTTTTAGCTTTGGTTTTATTTTTTTGTGAGAAACCCCAGAAGCACCGAACTCTTTGAGAGGGCTTCCTGGCTGTGGAACCTAAGACATGGGAGGTACCTTTCTTCAGTCTGGAGTTTGTCACTGAACTCCTGTTGAGGGGCAGGGCCTAGCACACACCCCTCAACTCGGCATCTCCAATTAGCTAGTTTAGGCAGTTCCCAACTCAGCATTCTGGCTTTTATGGATCTTATTATTTAGTGCCTATTTCCCTCCACTCATTGTACAGGGAGCCTTGGACCCTAACTCAGGGTCTGTGAATCCCAACTTAGGCCTTCTCAGAATGAGAAAACCTCATAATACTCAGTGAACCCCTGGCTAACAATGAATTCCCCAGGGGCAAAAAAGATCCTGTAATGAAGGATTTTTCATGCCCAAGGACCCCACAATCATAAAAATAAGCTGACCAACAGTGAACCAGCAACTTCTTGTTGCTAACCTTCAGAGGGCATTGGTGGGTGGGGCAGAGGTATTTTAAGGGATTCTATAGGTCAGATATCTGCATATTAGTTCCCCAACGAGTGGCAAGTAAGTAGCCCTGTGGACATCATAATTATTGTGAAATCCATGGATGGCTAATATTTAAAAACTTATGCATCTATACTGGAAATGACGTTCTTAAGATTTTAAAGGTAAGGAAGGTTACCAGGAGATGACACACCGAGGACATGGGCCCTTCAGGCACTTGGTAACAGATGCTTATCTTCCTGTCTAATCATGTGTGCATTGTATATTGTCTGCCTCATAATTTTAGCTTACTTGCACACTAAGCCAAGTGCTGATTAAGAGATTGTGATATCTAGAAGAAAGCAAATATGCAGGAATAATCAATCAGCAGGAGGGCCTCTTGTTTATGAATACAGAACAAAGGGCAGTTCGATATATGTAGGGGTGCAACACATTCCCTGTATCCTTCCCCAAGGAGACAAGCCAACATTGTGTTTTGTCTCATGAAACAGGAGGTCACAGCCAGCCTGGCTGTAAAGTGCTGGAGAGTTATACTTTATTGGACAGGGGAATACGTTGTTACTCATAGACTCATAGACTATAAGGTCAGAAAGGACCATCGTGATCATCTAGTCTGAACTCCTGCACATTGCAGGCCCCAGAACCTCATCCACACACTCCTGTAAGAGACCCCTAACCTCAGGCTGAGTTACTGAAGTCCTCAAATCATGGACACTAGACGGGGAGGGCTCTGAGTTACTACAGAGAATTCTTTCCCAGGTATCTGCCTGGTGAGTCTTGCCCACGTGTTAAGGGTCTAACTGATCACCATATTTGGGGTCAGGAAGGAATTTTCCTTTGGGTCATATTGGAAGAGAACTTGGGTTTTTTTCAGAGTGGTAACCATGTTAGGGCTTGTCTACATCAGAAAGTTGCAGCGCTGGTGAGGGAGTTACAGCGCTGCAACTTAGGAGGTGTACACATCTGCAGGGCACCACCAGCGCTGCAACTCCCTGTTTGCAGCGCTGGCCGTACTCCCGTTTTGTCTCGGGTGTAGAGGATCCAGCGCTGGTGATCCAGCGCTGGTAATCAAGTATAGTCACTTACCAGCGCTTTTCTTGACCTCCGTGGAATAAGCAGGTATCCCAGCATACCTGAGGAAGCCTCTGGTAATCAAGCTGGTCTCCTTCCCAGGCTTGCTCTCGCGTTCCCCGAACCCCGAGCAAGCAGGTCTCCTTCCCTGAGGTTTGCTGGGTGGTTCCGGGAAGGCGAGAGCAAACCGGGGAAGGAGACCAGCTTCGCCGCGGTTTGCTCTCGCGTTCCGCGAACCACCCTGCAAACCGCAGGGAAGGAGACCTGCTTGCTCGGGGGTTCGGCGAACGCGAGAGCAAACCGGGGAAGGAGACCAGCTTCGCCGCGGTTTGCTCTCGCGTTCCGCGAACCACCCTGCAAACCGCAGGGAAGGAGACCTGCTTGTTCGGGGAACGCGAGAGCAAACCGCGGCGAAGCTGGTCTCCTTCCCCGGTTTGCTCTCGCGTTCGCCGAACCCCCGAGCAAGCAGGTCTCCTTCCCTGCGGTTTGCAGGGTGGTTCGCGGAACGCGAGAGCAAACCGGGGAAGGAGACCAGCTTCGCCGCGGTTTGCTCTCGCGTTCCCCGAACAAGCAGGTCTCCTTCCCTGCGGTTTGCAGGGTGGTTCGCAGAACGCGAGAGCAAACCGCGGCGAAGCTGGTCTCCTTCCCCGGTTTGCTCTCGCCTTCCCCAAAACCCCTTGAAGCCGCCCAACAGCGCTGCAGTGTGGCCACATCTAACACCACTTGCAGCGCTGGTTGCTGTAAGTGTGGCCACTCTGCAGCGCTGGCCCTATACAGCTGTACTAATACAGCTGTAACAACCAGCGCTGCAAAATTTTAGATGTAGACATGGCCTTAGTCTGTATCAGCAAAAACAATGAGGAGTACTTGTGGCACATTAGAGACTAACAAATTTATTGGGGCATAAGCTTTTGTGGGCTAAAACCCAATTCATCAGCTGCATGGAGTGAAAAATACAGTAACCAGTATATATATTACAGCACATGAAAAGATGGGAGTTGTCTTACCAAGTGGGGGGTCAGTGCTAACTAGTTCAATTTGATCAAGGTGGAAGTGGCCTATTCTCAACAGTTGGCAATGAGGTGTGAGGTATCAACAGAGGGAAAATTACTTTTTGTAGTGATCCAGCCACTTTTTTCGCCTTCCTCAGCATGGGGCATGGGTCACTTGGAAGATTAAACTAGTGTAAATGGTGAATTCTCTGTAGTAACTCAGAGCCCTCCCCGTCTAGCGTCCTGTCTCTGGCCAGTCTTCATTCTTGTTTTCCTGAAGGCACCTTTCACTTCTTGTTCCTGAGGTTGTTGTTAATTAAATCTAGTCTCTAGAGGGTGTGTTAAGTAATAGTCCTCATCCAGGGTCTGGTTGGGGAGCATGGCCTAGTGGGCATGGCTGCAAGAGCTGACTGCCAAAAGGATTGTGAGGAGAGGAGCCTGAGTCCTCCCACTCCACCATGTTCCAACCCTGGGCCCTGGGAACCTCTTGTTTGTTCCACCTGCCCTGGAGTGCTTCATCCAAGGCTTTCCCCTGTTGGGGAAATCCAAACCAAAAGAAGAGGGTTACCAATGTCCAAGATCCACAGGACACTTCCCTCTCTGGTTGTCTCTAGGGTGAGTCCTCCTTTCCCTCAGGGAGGGCTCCTTTGGGCAGTTGTCTGAGAGCCTTTAGGCTTCCCTCTTCTCTGCGCTGCTGGACCTGTGGGCTGCAGGTCTGCTCACCTCCAGCTCTGCCACTCAAATGAGTTAAATCCCTGTTTTTGAATGCCTCCAGCAGATGGAGCATTTGCTGCATGTGGGACCCGGAGTGGGGCGCTGGCTCAGCCCAAAGTAATCCCTTTACCCCTTCTTGCCCAGTGTTGGGTTTCTACATCACAGTTATGATTTTATTTTATACGTAACCATTGGTTTCCAATGCTTCTCCCTACTATTGTTTGAATATCTGTGCTTTATTTAATAAACTTACATTTGATTTAACTATAAAGCAACCCTGAATTGCCCAGACAAGCATCACACCAAAAATGCAAATTTACTCTTAGACCTCGGATGTCCCATGAAAGTTTCTCTACCCAACACACATTTCTGTCCTCAGATTTCAGAAGAAAAAGGTCATATGGGAAATTTCAACCAGTTCTGATTAAAATAAGGAAGATTTTTTCATAAAATCCAGATATACTTGAATTACAGAATTACAGCTGCTCAAACAATGGGAAGGGGAGAGATGACATTTCAAATTTTTCCTTTCTTATTCTCTATTTTAATAGAATTAATTTCTTGTAAGGCCAGAAGAGGATTTCAAATGAATAAATTAATTAATATTTCCTCATTTGTTTTGAATGACCCCGGTATTGAGCCTGAGCTGAGATGTCTACACTGCAAATTTACCACCCCACAGCCCAAGCCCCAGGAGCCGGAGCTGGCATGGGGCAGCCCTGGATGTTTCATTGCAGTGTGGACATAGCCTAGCATTATGTCTACACTGCCATTAGCACACCCAAGTCACTATTCTCAAACCCTGGGTCAGCTGATTCAGGCTTGTGGGGCTTGTGCGACAGGGTAATAAAATTACAGTGTAGACACTTGGGCTTGAGCCCAGCCTCTGAGACTCCACAAGGGGTGAGGGTCTCCGAGTCTGGGCTCCAGTCTGAGCCCAAATGTCTACACTGCAGTTTTTAGCCTCACAACCTGAGCCCCAGGAGCCCAAATCATTCAAAACATTCAAAATATTAATGAAAAATTTCCTGGAAATACAATACTTCAGAACAGGTTGACCAGTTTGATAAAGGAAAATTCTTTGTAGAGTTCAGATGCCAGTTGGTCTCTTCAGAGCTGTAAAGTCCCCTTAGAGTTTAGTCAGGCCATGGATGACAAACCTGATGAAGGAAAATAATCTCTGTCTTAACTGAATATCTTCACTCCTGTTTTCCGCAAGGCATCTTTCACCTCCTTGTTCCTGAGGCTGTAGATAATGGGGTTCAAGATCGGAGTCACCACTGAGTAGAACAGAGAGAGTAACTTGTTCACATCTGGAGAAAAACTGGATTTAGGGTGCACGTACATGATAAGGGCCATCCCATAGAACAACGTCACCACAAGGAGGTGTGAAGAGCAGGTGGAGAATACTTTGCACCTGCCTTTGGCAGAGCTAATTTTAAGGATGGTGGAGATGACAAAGGTGTAGGAGACCAGGATCAGCAAGGACTGACACCATTTTGGACCAATTCTCTTATCACAACACAGTAAATCCAGAGTAACTTCACTGAAGTCAATGTTTTCCATTCTTTCTAAAGTCAGTGGAAATGCACCTGTTCTATACTAGCATCGGAAGAAAAAATACTTGGATCAATGACCTTATATAAAATAGAGGTGCAACCAGAATCAGGTTGAACAGAGTTACACTGTTACAAGTAATTTCAAAATCTGCACTCAAGTTTCTTGGAACATGTACATTAAAATAATATATCACCATTTATTTAATTCTCAACAGGAATGTGGCACAATCTGGGAAGCTACGCCAATATACTTCAACTGAGCATATGGACAGGTTTATCGTAATTTCACTGCATGGCAATTCCAACTCTCTAAATGAAAAGCACATGTGGAGGTTATGCTATTCACTGTGCTACTCTATAGCACACACAAACACACACACAATCACACACGCACACACACACACACACATATAATCTAATGGCCTTTTCTCCTCTCTTCTCCACGAAACTGATAACAGTCCATTGACTTCAGTGCCAGTAACCCTGATCTGATTTACTTTGTCCTCTCTTTCTTCATCCTTCCACCTCTGTTTGTGCCCCACTTTATCTACTCATTTACTTTCCCCTTTTCCTCATATCATAAAGCTTTACTAATCCTCTTCATCAATTCTATTTTTACTTCAGAAAGTAAGGGAGCTCACCTGGAGTCAAATCAATGGTCCATCTAGCCCAATATCTTGTCTTCTGACAGTGGAAGGTGTACGATGATTCAAAGGAGATGAACAAGTACAGAGCCATTAATGAATGATCCATCTCCTCTCATCCAGTCCCAGCTTCTGATAGTTAGAAACTTAAGGAAACCCAGAGCATGGGGTTGTGTCCTTGGCTATCTTCGATAATAGCTATTGATGGACGTATCCTCCATGAACTTATCTAGTTATTTTTTTAACCCAGTTATACTTTTGGTCTTCACAACATCCCTGGCAATAAGTTCCATGCGATCACTGTGTACATATGAAGAAATAATTCCTTATGCTTGTCTTAAACATGCTGCCTACTGATTTCATTGAGTTACCCCTGGTTTGTTTGTTATGCAAATGAGTAAATAAGACTTCCCTTTTCATTTTCTCCACACCATTCATGATTTGATAGAAGTCTAACATTTCCCTCATTAGTTGTCCCTTTTCTAAGCTTAATTATACTATGATAAATCAGGAGCAGCTTCACTGGAACCAAATGAGTTGCAGTAACATTATATTATGGTAAGAAAGATGAGAACATGTGTCTCTCCTTGTGTAAACCATCTAGATCATGATTGTAAAAATTATTGTCCTCTTGAATGTGTATATATATGGGAATCAGTTTTTATTGAGTAAATTTTTTCATTTCATTTATATTTGAGACCTGCTCCTCACTAAAATTGTACCCTGAGTCTTCACCAAAAGTCCAATAATGAATTATTGCTGAATAAATATATTGACAGTCTCCTAAGTCTCTTTGTCAAATTGCATCCAAAGAAGTAAGCTGTAGCCCACAAAAGCTTATGTTGAAATAAATATGTTAGTCTCTAGGGGGCCACAAGTACTCCTGTTCTTTTTGCAGAGACAGACTAACACGGCTGCTACTCTGAAACCTGTCAAATTACAGTTATTTAGGGCATCCCTGTGAAACTCATTGCAATTAATGCAGTCATGCCAGTAAAAAACAGGAGGAAAACTATGGTAGCTAAACATCTACCCTATCTGATGTACACAGTCGGTTCATTGAAGTCCACATGGTTCCATCAGTGTAAACTGAATTAACTGAGATCAGAGCTGAGGAATTAATTTCCTTTTTCATATTATTAACTATATTTGATCAAAAACCAGAATTTATATGCCCCATGGTAAATACAAAGATTTCAAAACTTCATTTAATCACAAACCAGGATGAAAAGACAAAATATCTGATTTTATTATACAAAATTATATATTCCAAAAGTATTTTGTTGGAATCTTGTGAATAAATGATGAAGTGTTTCATTTCAATCATCTAACAATATTTCATTTTTGTACGTTTGAATGATATCTTCCATGTAATCATTTTGAATTGAATAAAATAGACAAAACTTTCTGATAATGTGCTATCCAAATTTAGACAGAATCAATATGTTGCAATGTAAAAGGTTTTGATTTAATCAAATCAGCATTTTCTGCACTCAGTTGAATATCTGTGCTTGGAACTTTAAAACAGAGCACATTTCAGTTCAAGAAATAATGGGAATTTAAGGATACTCATCTAGATTCAGCACATTTAGAAGAATCCAAAGGAAATATAGTCAAAACAAAAAAATTCTCACCTCCTCCGTAGGCCATGTTCATCTCCTTTCTGTGATCAGCAACAAATTCAGTATCAGAAGAAATGGGAAAATTTAACAGCTTCTTTGGAAACCCTGGGGACCTGGTCTTTGATTCACCTCAAATCCCTATTGTATGAAGCCATATCATAGCTATTCAGGCAGTGTTTTCCTCCAATTAACATCAATACCAAATAGTTGACTTCAATAGGGGTATAATTTGGCACAGAATATTTGCATCTTTGGTTGTGTGTTAAAGTTCTAAGTCCTGTGGGCACCTTTCGAAATTCCACCTCTCATAACCAAGCAAAGGCCTCACAATTTGGTCCAAATGCAGGATGCCTCCAGCCAAACGCCACTGAGTGCAAACAATTCCCACCCAAGGGAAATGGCAGGATCGCTGCATCACATCACAATTACAGGACTGAGCCCAGGCTACCTTTGACAAATGATAACTTCACAAAGTCAAAGGGAAGATTCTTAAAAACAATTAACAGCACCTTCATCTACAAAAGCCCCATTATTTTCCATGTGAATAAGATTGGCAGAACCTGTTCCTAATTAATCAAGGGTAAAATTTTCTAATCAATCTAATCTATATAATTTTCTAAACATCTTAGTGATTTACAAGCTTAAGTACTATTTCTGAAAGTGACTTAGGCAGCCAGGCCCATGTTTATCATGGTATGTGCATTCCTAATTCCTATTGACTTGACTCAGAGTTAGGCACCTGAATGACCAGAATCCTTTGAAAATATGTCCTTTAATGCACGTCAATGGAAGCATTACCCCACGACTCATATCCTCATTGTGAGGAAGGGTTAGGGTTAGATTCACAAAGAGAGTTTGGTTCCTAAATGCCACTTTAGGTGCCTAAATCCCAGATTTAGCTACTACTGGTGTTCGCAAAGCCTTATAGGCAGCTCAGTTTCTTGATGTCAATGTATCCTTGATACCTGTTTGTAAGGCTCTCGGCATGAGCACTGTGGCCTCTCTCTAGGCATCTGGATTCACAGATTCCAATGACAGAAGGGACTGTTGTGATCACCCCATCTGACTTCCTGTATACCACAGGCCACAGAACTTCCCCAAAATAATTCTTAGAACAGATCTTTTTGAAAAAATCCAATCTTGATTTACAAATTGTCAGTGAGAGAGAATCTACCATGACCCTTGGTTAATTGTTTCAATGGGTAGTATATGCCCCATTTCTGGTCTGAATTTGTCTAGCTTTAATGTTCAGCCAGTCCATCATGTTATATCTTTTTCTTCGAAATTGAAGAGCCCATTATTAAAATATTTGTTCTCTCTGCAGATACTTATACACTGTAATCAAGTCACCACTTAATATTCTCTTTCTAAAGCAAAATAGATTGAACTCCTTTAGTCCATCACTGTAAGGCAGGTTTTCTAATTTTTTAATGATTTTCATGGCTCTTTTTCTCTGAAACCTCTCAAATTTATCAGTAACCTTCTTGAATTGTGGACAGAAGCAGTAGACAGCATTTCAGCAGTGGTTACACCAGTAGCAAATACAGTGGTGAAATAACCCCTCTACTCCTGCTCGAGATTCCCCTGTTTATGCATCACAGGAAGGAATTAGCTGTTTGGCCCAAAGCATTGCACTAAGAGCACATGTTCACCTGATTTTCTACTACAACCTTTCCAGAGTCACTGTTTCCCAGGATGGAGTCTCCCCTGCTATAAATATGGCCTGCATTCATTCTTCCTAGATGCATACACTTACATGTAGCTGGATTGAAAAGCCAATTGTATGCTTGTGTTAACCAAGCGATTCAGATCTCTCAGAATCAGTGACCTAGCCATTTCATTATTTTCTACAACCCTAACTTTTGTGTTACCTACAAATACAATCCAGGTAATTGATAAAAATCTTGACTAGTGAAAGGCTAAGTACTGATACCTAAAGGACCTCGCTAGCCACATTCCCACTAAGTGATGATTCCCTGTTTACAGTTACATTTTGAGATCTAACAATTAGCTAGTTTTAATGCATTTAATGTGAGCTGTCTCAATTTTACGTTGTTCTATTATTTAATAAAAATGTTGTTTAGTTCCAAGACAATGTTGTATATAAGGCTCAGTGAAACCCACAAACCAGTGAAGATGGAATCTTGGTGGTTCCTCCACTGGGCTGGGTCCTGCATCCACTCAATGACATACCTTAGGAATCTCCAGGAATAAACCTGAACTAATCTATGCAATGAGTCTTACTCAAGGCACTGATTATAAACACCTGATAGACACTTAGATTAGAACAAACACACCTTTATTTAACAATTTAAGAAAATGTAATATAATGGGCTGAGAATAATTAAAAATGTCACAACCAGTTTAAATCAGTGGGAGGCACACAAATAAATCAATTAATAAATACAGTGTACAGCAGTGAATGAAACTTAACCAGCTTATATTTGCACCTGCACCAGTTACCTCACCCTGGAATGTGCCCTCCTCTCAATGTAAGAGTTCTAGACACTTGCATGGGCCTGCTAGAAGATTTTGAACCTGGGGACAACATTTTGCTGGTTCAATAAAGCCTTCCAGCCCAGGCAACAAGGGGAAGAGAGCTGCTAACCTGGGGTCATTAAATGCTTTGTAAGCCCTCTGAAGGTGGGAGTTTTTACAATCAGAGATCAGTAGCCCTGGATTGATGATAAGACCCCTTCATAGGAAATTAGATTGGAGGGGACCTCAGAAGATCATCTAGTCCAATCCCCTGCTTAAAGCAGGACTAATCCCCAGACAGATCTTTACCCCAGTACTCAAAATGGCCCCCTCAAGGGCTGAACTCACAACCCTGGGTTTAGCAGGCCAATACTCAAACCACTGGGCTATCCCTCCCCTCCTTTGTTTCTTTCCCAGCCTCAGACAACCCTTTACAGTCTCATTGCTGTCCCCATTCCCTTGCAAGCACTTTCCCAAACAACAAAGATGGTGGTTACTCAGATTTAGGGTTGCCAAATTTCTGATTACAGAAAACCAAACAGTTTTGGCCCAACCCCAGCCCCACTCTTCTCTGAGGTCCCACCCCACACACTCCATCTCCCGCACCTTCTCCGACTCACTCAATTTCACCGGGCTGGGGCACAAGGTTGAGTTGTGGCAGGCAATGAGGGCTCTGGCTGGGAGTGCAGGCTCTGGGGTGAGGCTGAGGATGAGGGGATTGGGGTGCAGGAGGAGGCTATGGGCTGGACCCAAGTGATTCCGAGTGTAGGAGGGAGTGAGTGTTCCGGTTGAGGGTACAGGCTCTGGGGTGGGGCCTGAAATGAGGGGTTCCAAGTATGGGAGGGAGCTCTGGGCTATGCCTGGGGGTGGGAGCGCAGGATGGGATTAGGGCTCCAGCTAGGGGTGTAGGCTCTGGAGTGGGGCTGGTAATGAGGGGTTTGAGGTGCAAGAGGTGGCTCAGGACTGATGCTGAGGGGTTGAGGTGCTGTAGGAGGTGTGGGCTTCAGGTGGAGCTTACCTCAAATGTCTCCCGGAAGCAGTGGCATGTCTTCCTTCCATCTCCTAGGAGGATACGCAGCCAGGTGGCTCAACGTGATGCACCATCTGCAGGCACCACCCCCACATCTCCCATTGGCTGTGGCTCCTGGACAATGGGAGCAGGGGAGCCGAAACTCAGAGAAGGGGCAGCATACAGAGCTCCTTGGCTACCCCATAGCCTAGGAGCCAGAGGGGAGACATGCCGCTGCTTCCAGGGACCACGCAGAGCCAGGGCACGCAGGGAGCCCGCCTTATCCTGCTGCGCTGCCAACCGAACTATCAGTGGCCTGGTCAGCACTGGTTACTGGAGCCACCAGAGTCCCTTTTCTACCAGGAGTTCTGGTCCAAAACCAGATGTTTATATCCCTGCTCACACGCTCTTCATTGGAGACCCACTTCAGTCAGTTCTGGGTACAGCAACATTCTCTGCACTGGCTCCAGTGAAGCCCAACACTAGCTGTCCTGGCTCCTGGCTAGGCCAAGGTCCCAGCAGACTCTCAATAGCAGCTTCCGGCTTTCTAGTAGCAGCTTAGCAGCAGTCCTGACTTGCAAAGAGCTTCACAAAGAAATCTCCACACACACACCCCTAGCAGGATCTCAGCTCCCCACCAAGATGGAGCCCACTGCATGGTCTCCCTGCATCCCTTTGAAGCAGAAGTGTCTCTCTTTTTCCCAAGGCATCTTGGGAGTTGTAGTCTCCAAGGCTGGATTGCCACACTCAGGATTTTCCCAACTGTAACAATCCCAAACCAGTTCAGACATCCCTCTAGTAGAGGGTACCTACAGTTAGGACACCCGGCTGGGGTATGGGACATCCCTTGTGCAACTTCCCCTCCCCCTGAAAAGGACCAAGAATTTGAACAAACATTTCCTGCCTCTCATGGCTTTTTTTGTTAAATACTTGCATATTCATTAGGCCAAAGAGTATGTGAGAATCACCCTCTAGTTTGGTGGTTCTCCCCTGGAAGGTGGCAGCCCCAGGAACCAGGTGCACGGCTCTGACGACTCTTTAATTATTTATGTAAATTGGAACGCTACTCAACAGATGAGGCTGAGGGAACCCCACAAAAGAATATCCCAGTGGTTTTCAATATGCCTAAAATTTAGGCATGGTGAGAAGGAGACATATTAATCACACTAGATGTACCCCTGATGAACAATGAATTCCTGGTGAAAAACAGATGTTGTGATTAATGGTTTTACATGTCCCAGGACCAAAGAATGATATATATGAGTTCACCAGCAATGTAGATTTCCTCCTAGACCTCAGATATACCACGTGCAATCTAATTATAAATATCGGAGGGGTAGCTGTGTTTTAAATACTTAAATACTTCTATCGAAGCTGAAAAAATAATAGCAAAAAATTTTCAAGCTCCTCCACCCAATACATGTTTTTTTCTTTGCATCTAGTGAAGAGAAATCTTTGAGGAAGTTAGAAATTTCAACCAACTCTAATTTAAATATGAGAGATTTTTCTACAAAATATAGATACACTAGAATTAGAACAGGTCGAAAAATGTGAAGAGGGAGCAGTGTAATTTTCTCTTCTTTTATTTCTAAATAGTCACAGATTTTTAGGACAGAAGGGGATTGAAAAAAAATCCTCATTTCTTTTGCTGAAAATTCATAATTTTAATTACAAAAACTAATTGAAATACAAACTTCAAAAAAAGTTTTCCAGCACTACATTTGATTAGATAAATTTCTTCATAATGTTGAGATGTTTCTTTCATGCTGTAGAGTCTCTTGAGAGGGCATAACCCATCTGAAGGGAAATTATCTATATTTCTGAAAGAAATATCTTCATCCCTATTTTCCTCAAAGCACCTTTCATCTCCTTGTTCCTGAGGCTGTAGATAATGGGGTTCAAGATCGGAGTCACCACTGAGTAGAACAGAGAGAGTAACTTGTTCACATCTGGAGAGAAGCTGGACTTGGGACGCACATACATGACAAGGACCGTCCCATAGAGCAACGTTACCATGATGAGGTGTGAGGAGCAGGTGGAGAAGGCTCTGCGCCTGCCCTCAGTGGACCTAATTTTAAGAATAGTGGAGATGATACAGATGTAGGATACCAGGATCAGCATGAAAGGCATTATGAGGACGAAGGCAGCACCCAAAATTATCAGGATCTCAATCCAAGAGGTGTCCCCGCACACTAGCTTCAGCACTGACTGGATTTCACAAAATAAGTGATTGATTACATTGGATCCACAAAAAGGAAGTGTGAAGACAAAAGTTGTGTGCCCCATGGCCGCCAAGGTGCCACAGATAAATGAACCACCTGTCAGCTGGATGCAAACCCTCTTATTCATGATGGCAGTGTAGTGCAATGGATTGCATATGGCACTGTAGCGGTCATAGGCCATACAAGCAAGCAGGAAGCATTCAGTAACACTGAAGAATAGAAAGAAATACATCTGTACAGCACAACTGGCAAAGGACATGGTTTTACTCTCTGAGACCAAGTTGGCTAGTATCTTGGGTAGAGTCACTGATGTGTAATAGATCTCCAGGAAAGACAAGGTCCTGAGGAAGAAATACATAGGAGTGTGAAGAACAGGATCCACACTTATGGTGATAATGATGAGGATGTTGCCCAGCACTGTGATGATGTAAATACATAGAAAAACCATGAACAAACCAGGATTCATGTCTGGGTAATTAGAGAAGCCCAGTATGACAAACTCATTCACAGAGTTGTTTTTTCTCATTTTCTTCTTCAGTATAATTCAACTTGAGAATTAAAAAGAAAAACTGCATATTAGTTTGATACCTTAAATCAAGTCAGACTGACATCTAATCTATCTATCACGACTTGTCCACTATCTCTCCACACATACATCCCTCTATCTGTCTGATATGAATCAGGACTGGCATTATTTTGCTCCAATTCTCCTGTCAGAACACTGTCAATCCAGAATAATTTCAATAAGGTTGATGGTTTGCATTCTCCTCTCAGTCCCAACAGGTTTATACTAGGGTATCTTCCTAACCTCAGTGTAAATATACTTTTTTTACTAGCATCAAAAGGGAAAAAAAAAACTTTGACCGATGAAATTGTACTTGTGTAAACCATGAGTGTGATCAGAAACAGTTTCAATGGATTTACACTGATGGAATTAAATGTCAAAATCTGCCTCCAAGTCTTTTGGGGCATGTAAGTTAAGATAATATATGGCAGATTTTTGCCTGGTGAGTGGCACAATCATAAAAGTTAGACCAATATACATCAGCTGAGAACTTAGACTTGTTTATCATATATTCACTGCATGAGAGTTCCAACAGACTACATGGGAATACATGTGGGAGTTATGTTATGCATTGTGCTACAGGGATGGTTTGTTTCTCCTCTTCTTTCCACGACATTGGCAACAGTCCATTGACTTCAGTGTCCTTAATTCTGATTTTATTCACTTTGTCCCCTCTTCATTCATGCCTGCACCTTTGTTTGTGCCTCTCTTTATCTACCCATTAATCTTCCCCTATTTCCCACATTCTAAACCTTTTGTAATCCATTTCTTTTCCAACAGTTGTCCTTTTACTGACACCACGATAAATTAGGAGTAGCTTCACTGGACCCAGCTGGGTTGCATGAATATTACAGTATGGTAAGGAAGATTAGGGTCCATGTTTCTCTATATGGGTACATTAATACTGCATTGTACTTATGGAGGCATACATGGTATGACCCTCTAGCTTGGCAGTGGAGATGGCAAAGCATGACTTAAGTGAGTAAAGACATGCATGATCCTTAGGGTATGTACCCTACTTGGCTCTCTACATACCTTAGCAATCTCTCCCCCATCTACACTTCTATTTTAGCAGTGTGGTGTCCTGCGAAATCCCCCCTGCTGGAGCATCTCCCAATACAGATAATTAGTGTGAAAATGGGAAAAAATCCTGCATCTCTTCACAGTTTCCCACTGCTGGAGCCTTTCACTACCGCATATAACTACTAGGGCTGTCAAGCAATTAAAAAATTAATCACAATTAAAAAAATTAATTGCACTGTTAAGCAACAATAGAATACCATTTATTTAAATAATTTTGGATGTTTTCTACATTTTCAAATATACTGATTTCAATTACAACACTGAATACAAAGCATATAGTGCTCACTTTATGTTTATTTTTATTACAAATATATGCACTGTAAAAAACAAAAGAAATAGTATATTTCAATTCACCTAATACAAGTACTGTAGTGCAATCTCTTATAATGAAAGCTGAACTTGCAAATGTAGAATTATGTACAAAAAAATCTGCATTCTAAAATAAAACAATATAAAACTTTAGAGCCTATAAGTCCACTCAGTCCTACTTCAGCCAATCGCTCAGACAATCAAGTTTGGTTACAATTTGCAGGAGAGAATGCTGCCCACTTCTTGTTTACGATGTCACCTGCAAGTGAGAACAGGCATTTGCATGGGTCTGTTGTTGCCGGCATCACAAGATATTTACGTGTAGATGCACTTCATATGTCCCTTCATGATGCAACCACCATTCCAGGGAACATGTGTCCATGTTAATGACGGGTTCTGCTCAATAACGATCCAAAGCAGAGCAGACCAACACATGTTCATTTTCATCATCTGAGTCAGGTGCCACCAGCATAAAGTTGATTTTCTTTTTTGGTCGTTTGGGATCTGCAATTTCTTTATTAGAGTGTTGCTCTTTTAAGACATCCGAAAACATTCTCGTCCCTCTGAGATTTTGGAAGGCACTTCAGATTCTTAAACCTTGGGTCAAGTGCTGTATCTATTCTTAGAAATCTCACATTGGTACCTTCTTTGTGTTTTGTCAAATCTGCTGTGAAAGTGTTCTTAAAACAAACATGCTGGGTCATCATCTGAGATGGCTAGAATATGAAATACACGGCAGAATGCAGGTAAAACAGAAGAGGACATATATAGTTGTCCCCCAAGGAGTTCAACCATAAATTTAATTAATGCATTATTTTTTTTAACGAGCATCATCAGCATGGAAGCATGTCCTCTGGAATGGTAGACAAAGCATGAAGGGGCATATGAATGTTTAACATATCTGGCATGTAAATACTTTCCAATGCCAGCTACAAAATTGCCATTCAAACACCTGTTCTCACTTCCAGGTGACATTGTAAATAAGATGCAGTGAGCAGTATCTCCCATAAATGTAAAAAAATCTTGTTTGTTTTAGCAATTGGCTGAACAAGTAGGACTGAATGGACTTGTGGGCTCTAAAGTTTTACATTGTTTTGGTTTTGAGTGCAGTTATGGAACAAAAAAATCTACATTTGTAAGTTATACTTTCATAATAAAGAGATTGCACTACAGTACTTATATGAGGTGAATTGAAAAATACTATTTATTTTGTTTATCATTTTACAGTGCAACTATTTGTAATAAAATAATAATGTAAAGTGAACGGTGTAGACTTTGTATTCTGTGTTGTAACAGAAATCAATATATTTGAAAATGCAAAAAACATCAAAAATATTTAATAAATTTCAATTGGTATTCTTTTGTTTAACAATGCAATTAATCACAATTATTTTTAATTAAACTTCATTTTTTTGAGTTACTCATGTGAGTTAACTGTGATAACTAATAACTACACACTGAACTGTGATCATGGACTTCCTTTCACTGTGGCATATTGATGTAGACATAGTCCTGAACCCTACGCAGTGCCACCAGTGAAGATAAAGACTTGATGAAAGACATGTAGATCATGCTTGGAAAAGGTTACTGTTCTCTTGAATGTGTACTTTAAAAAGGAATCAGTATTATTGAGTGCTGTTTTTATTTTTATTTTATCATCTGTATGAGACCTACTCATCACTGAAATTTAACTTCCTTATGCTCGTTTGGAAGTCTCAAATTTCACTGAATAAATATTTTGACAGTTTCTCAAATGTCTTTGTCAATCTACAATTTTTTAGGGCATGTTTCTCCTGTCTATAAATGGAAGTAAATCATGAATAACTAGTTATATCACAGTTTCTCCTAAGATGACTCACTCAAATTGATGTAGTTACACCAGTGAAAAACAGGAGTGAAGATGTGGTAGCTTTACATCTATCCTGTCAGATCTTCTTCTGATGTCATGTGGTTCCATCAGTGAAAACCCAATGTAAATGAGATCAGAATCAAGCAATTCATCTGCTTGTTTCATAGTATTAAGTATATGTAATAAAAAAAATGAATTTATGAGCCATGATAAATGCTAAGTTTTCAAAATTTCACTAAATTACAAATCAGCATGAAAGGCAAATGTTCAGAGTAATTTTTATGAAGAATGATATAGTCAAAAAAATTTCTTTGAACCTTACAAGCATGTTAGAACGTTTCATTTCAGTAATGTAAAATTGTTTCATTTTAATAAGGTCAAATAATATATCTCAGAGTTATCATTTTAACTGGAACAGAATAGAAAGGAATAGAATAGACAAAACATTTTGATAATGTTATTTCAAAATGTAGACAAAATCAGTATATTCCCATGTAAAAGGCTTTGGTTCCATCCAACCAGCTTTTTGTGATGGAAAATTATTGTGTTGGAATATTTTCAAACAGTTCTACAATTAACTGCAGTAGAGTTACCCAGAGTTTACGCCAAGTGGAATTGAACTCAGGGCTTTTAAACAGAACACATTTCAACTGAAGAAATAATAGGGATTTCAAAAGACTCATCTAGATTGAGATCACTTAGAAGAATCCAAAGGAAATATACATAACTCTGGACAAATCAAGGAATTTCTCACTTGTTCTGTGTCCCACATTCATCTCCTCTCTGTGGTTACCAAAGAATTCAGTCATGGATGGAACTTCAATATTTAACAGCTTCTTTATAAGCCCCAGGGTCCTGTGGTTTGGTACACCTCGGATGTCTCATTACATGAAATGATAACATCATTATAATAGGAATACTGTACTCTTTCTTCTCCTGAAATTAGTGATAAACATCTAATGATTTCAACAGAGTAGAACACGGCACTGAATATTTTGCATTTTTGGGACAGATATCCAGCTGGCGCTTAGGCTCCTAAATCCCATAGACACATTTCCAAATTCCACCTCTCATTCCCTACAAGGACCTCAGGGTTTGGTTCAAGTGCAGGACGCCTCCAGCAAAATGCCGCTGAGTACTTGCAATTCCCACCCAAGGACAATGGTACAATGCTCGCATCACATCACAGTTAATGGATTGAGCCAATGCTGCTTTCAACAAATGACAGCTTCAAACGGGCAAAGGGAAGATTCTTAAAAACAATGAATTGTTCCTTCATCTACAGAAGCCCCATTATTGTCAGTGTGAATAAGATTGCCAGAAACTGCTCCTAATTAATCAAGGGTGAAGTTTGATAACCAATCTAATCTAAATAATTTTTGAAACATCTTTTTGATTTACAAGCTTAAGTATCAGTTTTGAAAGTGACTTAGGCAGCTGGGCCCATGTTTATCAAGATATGTACATTTCTAATTCCGATTTACTTGACTCAGAATTAGGCAGCTGAATGACCTGAATACCTTTGAAAATCTGGCCTTTAATGCAAGTTAATGGAAACATTACCCCACAACTCATATTCTCATTGTGAGGGAGAGTTAGGGTAAGATTCACAAAGGTAGTCTGGACTTATCTTAACTGATACTTTAGAGGCCTAAGTCCCAGATTCAGCTACCACTGATATTCACAAAATCCTGGAGGAACTTCAGTTTCTTGGTGTCAACATTCCCTAGGTACCTGGTTATAAGGCTCTGGGCGTGAGCAGAGCAGCCTCTCTCTAGGCCTCTGGATTCAGAGATTCCAAGAACATAAGGGACCATTGTGATGATCTGTGATGATCACAGTCTGACCTCTTGTATGACACAGTCCACAGAACTTCCCCAAAATAATTCATAGAACAGATCTTTTTTCAAACACATCCAACCTTGATTTTAAAATTGTCAGTGAGGGACAATCCTCCATTACTCTTGTTTAATTGTTCCAATGGTTAATTACCTCCTCTGTTAAAAATGTTACACATTATTTCTGGTCTGAATTTGCCTTATTGCAAATTCTAGTTATTGGATCATGTGAGAACTTTTGGTTCTAGTTTGAAGAGCCCATTATTATATACTTGTTCCCCATGTAGATACTTGTACACTGTAATCAAGTCACCCATAAATTTTCTCTTTCTAAAGCTAAACAGATTGAGCTCATATAGTCTATCACCATAAGGCAGGTGAATCATTTTCATGGCTCTTCTCTGAAACCTCTCAAATTTATCAATAGCCTTATGGAATTGTGGACAGAAGAACTAGACAAAGTATCTCAGCAGTGGTCACATCAGAAGCAAATACTGTGATGAAATAACCTCTCTCCTTCTACTCAAGATTCCATTGTTTATACATTACAGGATGGAATTAATTCTTT
Source organism: Gopherus flavomarginatus (assembly GCF_025201925.1). Taxonomy (NCBI): domain Eukaryota; kingdom Metazoa; phylum Chordata; order Testudines; family Testudinidae; genus Gopherus; species Gopherus flavomarginatus. The sequence goes on along the minus strand of NC_066627.1, from coordinate 14,377,829 downwards.
TGTCCAAAGCATCATACTAGGAGCTCATTCTGTACCCGGAAAGATAAAGGAGCAAATAATTAAGCAATAAATGTGCAAACACCTAGAAGATAATAAGGTGATAAATAACTGTCAGTATGGATTCCTCAAGAACAGATCGTGTCAAACCAATCTGATAGCTTTCTTTTACAGGGTAACAAGCCCTGTGGATGTGAGGGAAGCAGTAGATGTCGTATATCTTGACTTTAGTAAGACTTCTGATACTGTCTCACAAGATGTTCTCATAGACAAACTAAGGAAATACAACCTAGATGGAGCTACTATAAGGTGAGTGCATAACTGGTTGGAAAATCATTCCCAGAGAGTAGTTATCAGTGGTTCACAGTCATGCTGGATGTGCATAATGAGTGGTGTCCCACAGCGATTGGTTCTGTGTCCAATTCTGTGTAATATCTTCATCAGTGATTTGGGTAATGGCATAGAGAGTACACTTATAAAGTTTGTGGATGATACCAAGCTGGGAGGGATTGCAAGTACTTTGGAGGATAGGATGAAAATTCAAAATGATTTGGACAAACTGGAGAAATGGTCTGAAGTAAATAGGATGAAATTCAATAAGGACAAATGCAAAGTACTCCAAGTAGGAAAGAACAATCAGTTGCACACATACAAAATGGGAAATGACTGCCTAGGAAGAAGTACTGTGGAAAGGGATCTGTAGTTCATAGTGGATTATAAGCTAAATATGAGTCAACAGTATAATGCTGTTGAAAAAAAACCTCATCATTCTGGGATGTATTAGCAGGAGTACTATAAGCAAGACACGATAAGTAATCCATCTGCTCTACTCCTTGCTCAACTGTAGTATTATGTCCAGTTCTGGGTGCCACATTTCAGGAAAGATGGGAACAAATTGGAGAAAGTCCAGAGAAGCACAACAAAAATAATTAAAGGTCTAGGAAACATGACCTATGAGGGAAGATTGAACAAAAAATAGGTTTGTTTAGTCTGGAGAAGAGAAGACTGAGAGGGGTCATGATAACAGTTTTCAAGTACATAAAAGGTTGTTCAAGGGGAGAAATTGTTCTTCTTAACCTCTGAGGATAAGACAAGAAGCAATGGACTTAAATTGCAGCAAGGGCAGTTTAGGTTGGTCAATAGGAAAAACTTCCTAACTGTCAAAGTGATTAAGCACTGGAATAAATTGACTAGGGAGTTTGTGGAATCTCCATCATTGGGGATTTTAAAGAGCAGGTTGGAAAAACACCAGTCAGGGATGCTCTAGAATATTTAGTCCTGCCTTGAGTAGTGTGGACCAGACTAGATGACCTCTCGAGGTCCGTTCCAGTTCTATGATTCTAAGATTCTGTATTCAACTGATTTCCCACTATGACCCCCAAATCTTTTCCACAGTCACTGTTTCCTCAGATACAGTCCCCCATCCTGTAAGTATGTCCAGCATTCTTTGCTCCTAGAAGTATGCATTTACATTTAGCCATATTGAAAAGCAAATTGTTTGTGCACAGTTAACCAAGAGATTCAGATCTCTCAGAATCAGTGACCTATCCTCTTCATTCACCTGCAAATATTATCCAGGTCATTGAGGAATATTTTGTTTAGTGTAGGGCTAAGTACTGACCCCTGCAGACACAATGCCACTCTATGATGATTCCTAGTTTACAGGTACATTTTGACATATAACAGTTAGCCCGTTTTTAATGCATTTAATGTGAGCTGTCTTAAGTTTATGTTGTTCAATTTTTTCAAATAAAAATGTTGTGCAGTACGAAGACAATGTTGTGCACAAGTCTCGGAGAATCTCACAAACCGGCTAAGAAAGAATCTTGGTGGTTCCTCAACCAGGCTGGGTCCTGTACCCACTCAATGACATACCTTGGGAACCTTCAGGAAGAAACCTGAGCTAATCTGTGCAATGGGACTTACTCAAAATTTCCAATTATAAACAATATATACTTAGATTAGAATAAACACACCTTTACTTAACAATTTAAGACAATGTTATATAACAGGCTGAGATTAATTAAAATATCCCAACCAATTTAATTCAGCAGGAGTCGCTTCAATAAATCAGTTGATACATACAGTTTACAGCAGTACATGAAACTTATCCAGCTTACATTTACATTGGCACCAGCCCCACACTCCCCCCTCCATCCCAAGCGTGCACTCCTCTCAACTTCAGAGTTCTCCACACTTCAATCAGTTGCGCACATACAAAATGGGAAATGACTGCCTAGGAAGAAGTACTGTGGAAAGGGATCTGTAGTTCATAGTGGATTATAAGCTAGATATGAGTCAACAGTGGGTGTGCTAGAAGATGTTGAAGCTGGGGTCAACACTCTGCTGGTCTAATAAAGCCATCCAGCCCTGGCAACAAGGGGCAGACAGATGCTTACTTGGGATCATTACAAGCTGCAGAAGCCCTCTGAAGGTGCAAGTTGGTATAACCAGAGGTCAGTAACCCTAGGACCTAGTTGGATGATAACACCTCTTAATCTCTTCTAAGACTGGGGAAATGCTTTACAGTCCTTTTGCTGCTTTACAGTCCTCTTCCCTTGCAAGCACTTTCCCAAACAGCAAAGCTGCCTTCATGGCAGGGCAACCTCAGTCAATTCTTGGCACAGCAACAGTCTTCTCTGGCTCCAATGAAGCCCAGCAATAGCTCCCATGGTTCTCTGATAGGTCAAAGTCCCAGCAGAGTCTCAATAGCAGCCTCTAGCTTTCTAGCAGCAGCTCCTGGATGGGAAGGCGCTCCACCAAAGAAATCTCATCCTCCAACCCCCAACCAGGATCTAACCACCCCATCAAGATGGAGCCCACCACACGCTCTCCCTGCATCCCTTGGAAGCAGAAGTTTATCTCCCTTCCCTAAAACATCATAGGACTTGCAGTCTCCAAGGTTGGATTACAGCATTCAGGATCTTTCCAACTGGAACAATCCCAAGTCACTTCAGAGTCCTCACTAGTAGAGGGTGCCTACAGCTAGGATACCCACTTGGGGTATGGGACATCCCCTGTTCAAGTCCCCTTCCCCTTGACCAGGGCAAATAATTTGAGCAGTCATTTCCAACCTCTCAGTCCTTTTTTGATAAATATTTGTATATTCATTGAGTCAGAGAGTGTATGAGAAACTCTACCTAGAGTGGTGGTTGGTCTTCTCCCCTGGAAGGTGTCAACTCCCGGACCTAGTTGTCCTCCTGTAATGACTGTTTAATTATTTATGTAAATTGGAACTCCATTCAACAGGTGAGGCTGAGGGAACCCCACAACAGAATATCCCAGAGCTCAGTGGTTAAGACACTCATCTGGAAGGTGGAAACCTCCTCTACAAATCCCTTTTCTTCACACACATGGGGAAATGAACTGTGTGTGGGGGTCTCCCACCTCCGAGTTTAGTACCCTAGGTTCTAAGCTAAAAGTTATTCGGCAGCTACTACTGCATCTAACTCCTCCTCCTCGTTTCTTGCAAGAAACCACTGTACATCACAAGCAGAGATAGGCATTTCACTTCAGCCCGGACCTAGGTACAGGGCTCCTGTTGAGGGTCAGGGCTTAGCACACATGCCTCAGCTCAGCATCTGCTAGTTTAGTACAGGAACTCCTCACTTAACATTGTAGTTATGTTCCTGAAAAATGCAACTTTAAGCAAAATGATGTTAAGCAAATCCAATTTTCCCATAAGAATTAGTGTAAATACGGGGGTTAGGTTCCAGGGAAATTTTTTTCACCAGACAGAAGACACACACACATACATGCAGTATAAGTTTTAAACAAACAATTTAATACTGGTACACAGTGATGATGATTGTGAAGCCTGGTTGAGTTGGAGGAGTCAGAGGGTGGGATATTTCCCAGGGAATGCCTTACTGCTAAATGAACATAAGAACGGCCGTATTGGATTAGACCAAAGGTCCATCTAGCCTGTCTACCGACAGTGGCCAATGCCAGATTCCCCAGAGGGAGTGAACCTAACAGGCAATGATCAAGTGATCTCTCTTCTGCCATGCATCTCCATCATCTGACAAACAGAGGCTAGGGACACATTTCCTTACCCATCCTGGCTAATAGCCATTTATGGACTTAACCACCATGAATTTGTCCAGTTCTCTTTTAAACACTGTTATAGTCCCTAGCCTTCACAACCTCCTCAGGCAAGGATTTCCATAAGTTGACTGTGCACTGCACGAAGAAGAACTTCCTTTTATTTGTTTTAAATCTGCTGACTATTAATTTCATTTGGTGACCCCTAGTTCTTGCATTATGAAAATCAGTAAATAACTTTTCCTTATCCACTCTCTCCACATCACTCATGATTTTATATACCTCTATCATATCACCCCTTAGTCTCCTCTTTTCCAAGATGAAGAATCCTAGTCTCTTTAATCTCTCCTCAAATGGGACCCTCTCCAAACCCCTAATCATTTTAGTTCCCCTTTTCTGAACCTTTTCTAGTGCCAGTATATCTTTTTTGAGATGAGGAGACCACATCTGTATGCAGTATTCTAGATGTGGGCATACCATGGATTTATATAAGGGCAATAATATACTCTCAGTCTTATTCTCTATCCCCTTTTTAATAATTCCTAACATCCTGTTTGCTTTTTTTTTTGACTGCCACTGCACACTGCATGGACATCTTCAAAGAACTGTCCACAATGACTTCAAGATCTTTTTCCTGACTTCTATAGCTAAATTAGCCCCCATCATATTGACAGCAATTGACTGAGACCTAAAGGGTTAGCTCTCACAACACTCTAGAACGCAGCAGGAAAGGAGGGAGAGCAGACAGAGACACACACCGTGTGTGAGAGAAAAAATGTGTATTTCCCCTTTAAGAAGATGACCCCTGGCTTAAGTACACAGCCTTGTTAATGAAACCAGTTTGCTGGGACCTGAGACGCTAGCTACTGTCTAGACGCTCCCTCCCTCCATGGTGTGTCCCCCTGCTCTATGGAAGATGGGGTAAGTGGGGTGCAGGAGCAGGGGGGAAAGGAAGACACCCTGACATTAGCCCCCCTTTTCCTCCCTCACCACATACAGCAAGCAGGAGTCTCTGGGAGCAGCTCCAAGGCAGAGGGCAGGAGCAGCACATGGCAGTGGGAGGAGGGATAGCTGCTGCACAGGCAGGGCTGGTGCAACCATTTAGGTGATCTAGGCGGTCGCCTAGGGCACTAGGATTTGGGGGGCTGCATTTTCTTTGGCAGCGACCACGGCAGCCAGATCTTCAGCCACACCAGTCGCCGCCAGCATTTAGGTGGAGGGAGCTGGGGCAGGGGAGCGCAGGGAGGGCCTCCTGCAGCAAGTGGGAGTGGGGGCACGCAGGGGAACTCCCTGCCCCAGATCACCCCTGCCCCACTTCCTCCCCGATCACACTGTGTCTGCTTCACTTCTCCCACCTCCCAGGCTTGCAGCGCCTAAGCTTATTGGCACTGCAAGCCTGGGAGGTGAGAGAAGTGAAGCAGCCATGGCGTGCTAGGGAGGAGGCAGGGCAGGGGTGAACTGGGGTGGGGGGGTGCCTCAGGGCAGAGGGGGGAAGCTGCTGCAGGGGTTGGGGCCTCAGGGCGGGGGCTCGGGGACAGGGAAGGGCACAAGGTGGAAATTTTGCCTAGGGCATGAAACATCCTTGCAGCAGCCCTGTGCGCAGGGAACTTAGGGAAGTGGAGAGTTGATATGGGGAGCTATAGGAGAGCTTCTGGTCCACCCTGGTTCCAACCACCCACCAGCTAGCTGCAATGGACTGCTCTTCCTGCAAGCAGCGGACAAAAGAGGCAGCTGCCAAACAATTTTAGGAAGAAGCATTGCACAGCTATAAAAGAGCATGATCCCTAATTGATCAGCAACTTAACATTGAAACAACGTTAACCGGGCTGACTTTAAGTGAGGAGTTCCTGTAGCTAGCTTAGTCAGCTCCCCACCCAACCTCCTGGCTTTTGCAGATCCCATTCACTTGTGCTTATCTCCCTCCCCTCACTGTGTAGCGAACTTGAACCCCAAACCCATGCTTTGTGAATTCCAATGATTTTCTGTGGACTTAAAAATTAGGTGTTGTGAGAAAGAGACAGATACTTCACGCTGGATGTACCCTTGATGAACAGTGAGTTCGTGGTGAAAAAATAATACTATGGTTAATGGTTTTCCATGTTCCAGGATGAAAGAACAACAAATATGCTATAACCAGCAATGCAGATTTCCTCTTAGACTTCAGATATCCCTTGTATGATCCTATTATAAATGGCATTCTAATCTAGAACTGAAATGTTTCTGAATTAGAATGTATTAAAAATTTGGAGAGAATGATTAATAATGTGGTTTTTTAGATATCTGAAATTTCTTGGAAAGCATTTTTTGAAATTAATTACAAAGTTCTAAAAAATTTACTTACCTCTACTGAGGGTGAAAAAATAGTAGCAAAACATTTTCAAGCTATTCTATCCAATGCATGTTTTTGTCTTTAGCATTTGAGAAGAGAATTATTTGGGAAACTTAGAAAATTTCAATCAACTCTACTTGAAATATGGGAGATTTTTATATAAAAGGCAGAAATATTTGAATTAGAACTCATCAGACTGTGGGAAGAGGAAGCAATGTACTTTCATATTCTTTTCTTTTCTAGAAGATTCACATATATTTAGGCCAGAAGGGAATAGAATAAAATCCTCATTTATTTTGTTCAAATTCAAAATTGTAATGAAAAAATGTCATTTAATACAAATTTCAGAAAAAGTTGACCAGCAGTACATTTGATAAGATAAATTTCTTTGTAATGCTGAACTATCTCTTGGTCTCTTTAGCAATATAGATTCTCTTGAGAGCTGGGATATTTCCCAGGGAATAATCTAGCTGGAGAAAAAAATATCTATTTTTGTGTATGAAATACCTTCATCCCTGTTTTACTCAAGGCATCTTTCACCTCCTTGTTCCTGAGGCTGTTGATAATGGGGTTCAGGATCGGAGTCACCACTGAGTAGAACAGAGAGAGTAACTTGTTCACATCTGGAGAGAAGCTGGACTTGGAGCACATGTACATGATAAGGGCCGTCCCACAGAACAACGTTACCACAATGAGGTGTGAGGAGCAGGTGGAGAAGGCTCTGCGCCTGCCCTCAGTGGACCTAATTTTAAGAATGGTGGAGATGATACAGATGTAGGACACCAGGATCAGCATGAAAGTCATCATGAGGACAAAGGCAGCACCCACAGAGATCTGGATCTCAATCCAGTAGGTGTTCCCGCACACCAGCTTCAGCACTGGCTGGATCTCACAGAAGAAGTGGTTGATCACATTGGACCCACAGAAAGGAAGTGTGAGACGAAAGTTGTGTGCCCCACAGCCACCAGGGTACCACAGATACGGGAGCCACCTGTCAGCTGGATGCAAACCCTCTTATTCATGATGGTCGTGTATTGCAGTGGTTTGCATATAGCACTGTAACGGTCATACACCAGAGATGCAAGGAGGCAGCATTCAGTAACACCAAAGAATAGAAAGAAATATATCTATACTGCACAACCAGCAAGGGAGATGGCTTTATTCTCTTAGAGGAGGTTGGACAATACCTTGGGCAGGGTGACAGAGGTGTAGCAGATCTCCAGGAAGGACAGGTTCCTGAGGAAGAAATACATGGGGGTGTGAAGGGACGGATCAACATTGATGATGATAATGATGAGGATGTTGCCCAGCACTGTGATGATGTAAATGCACAGAAATAACACAAAATAAATGAAACTCGTGTCTGGGTGATTAAAGAATCCCAGTATGACAAACTCAGTCATAGAGCTGTTTTTTCTCATTTTCTTCCTCAGCATATTTCATCTTGAGAATTAAAAAGAAAAAATGACATGTTAGTTTGATACTTTAAGTCAAGACAAATTGACATAATCTATCTATCTATCTATCTATCTATCTATCTATCTATCTATCTATCTATCTATCTATCTATCTGTCTCTGTCTTTTCATCTTTTTCTCCATGCATCCATCACTCTGTCCATATTATATGGCTCAGACCCAATATAATTTTGGTCAGATTCTCCTGTCATAAATCTATAAATCCTGAGTAAGTTTACTAAAGTCAACGGTTCCCATTCTCCTCTCAATTACACTATCATTATATTGATGTATGGTTCTCACCTCAATGGAAATTATCTCTTTCATACCAGCATCAGAAGGAGGGTAACTGAGAACAATTAATTTATAATTGGATAAAACACTGGTGTGATCAGAATCAGTTTCAATCAATTTGCACTGATGGAACAGATATCAAAATCTGCATTCTAGTTTCTTGGAACCTTATGTTAAAATAAAGAATCATAAAATTAATATACCACCATTTGTGTTATTCTTGGCTGGTGTGTGACACAATCATTGAAGTTAGACTGATATAGATAATCTGAGAATATAGACTCACTTATCATAATTTCACTGCATGGCAATTCCATCTAACTACATGGAAAACATATGAGGAGTTATGTTATGCACTGTGCTGCAGAGATGGTCTGCTTCTCCTCTCTTTTCCATGAGACCGACAACAGTCCATTGACTTCATTGCCCATAATCCTCATCTCATTTACTTTGTCTGCTCTTTCTTCACGCCTTCACCTCTGTTTGTGTTACCTTGGATTTGAGAGGTGTGTATACTCCAGAATCTGATCAAGCTAATTACATCCATATTATGTGCAATCAGCTGCCATGAATTACTGAAATAGGACACATAGTTAAGGGTTAATTTAAAAATAGGCTTTTATAGGAAGCTTAAAACTTGCTACAGTTACTGCTAATCAGACTGGGAAGATGGGATAGAAAAGTAAATAGACGGAAAGAAGATGCATGAATGGAGAGCGTTGAGTCTAGGTGCCTCTGATATTAGAAATTTATTGCAAGTTAGGGAAAGTGATGATCCAGTAATGGTCATTATGACCTATGTGTTTTGTAGAAGTTAGTTATAAAAAGTCTAGTTAATAGTGTACTTTGGAGCAGTCCTCTGTAGCTATCCTTGGGGAGACAATTTTCCTGATACATTTACTCCCTGTCAGTGAGGTGTTTGGCCAGCGCTGACCTATGGTTGAATACTCAATACCATCTCTCAGAAAGTAGGAAAATATCTGGGATGTTCTAAACCTATTGCTTATGTCTGTGTGCTTAAATCTAATAAACTGCAGTTTTAGACAAAAGCACGCTTACTTGCTTTAATCTTTTGATCAGATGAACTGGTGTGTTCCGATTGATTTATTCCTGTCACCGCTTGGAGTGAAATAATTAGGTCGCCACTGCTGTGGGTTCTGAACACCCTGGGTAACATTTGTACCCCACTTTATCTACCCATTTATGTTTTTCTTTTTCCCATATGTTAAATCTCTTCTAATCCACTTTATTTCCATCAATTTCACTTTTACAAAAGAACATGAGAAGGATCATACTGAGACAGACCAATGGTCCATCTACCCCAATATCTCCTTTTCTAACAATGGTCAGTGCCAGATTATTCAGATGAAATGAAGAGAACAGGGCTATGAAGAAGTGATGCATCCCCTATATCAGTGGTGGGCAACCTCTGCACATGGCCTTTCAGGGTAATCTGATGGTGGGCCATGAAACAGTTTGTTTACATTGATCATTCGCAGGCACGGTTGCCCGCAGCTACCAGTGGCCACAGTTTGCCATTCCTGGCCAATAGGAGCTGCGGAAAGCAGTGGCCAGCATGTCCCTGTGGCCCACGCCGCTTCCTGCAGCTCCCATTGGCTGGGAATGGTGAACCGTGGCCACTGGGAGCTGCGGGAGGCCATGCCTGAGGATGGTCAATTTAAACAAACTATCTTGCAGCCTGACAGCAGATTACCCTGAAGGGCTGTGTGTGGCCCACGGGCCAAAGGTTGCCCATCACTTCCCTATATTCTAGTCCCAAATATCGCTAAGGGACATCCCAAGCATGGGGCTGTATCCTTCAACATTTTTGACTAATAGCCACTGATGGACCTATCTTCCATGCACTTACCTAATTCTTTTTTTAACCCAGTTATACTTTTGACCTTCACAACATTCCATGACAATGAGTTCCACAGGTTGGCTGTCCAGTGTATGAAGTATTTCCTTTTGTTTGTTTTAAACCCACTGTCTGTTAATTTCATTGGGCGGCCCCTGGTTCTTGTGTTATGTGAAGGGTTAAATATCACTTCCCTTTTTGCTTAGTGCACACCATTCATGATTGTGTAGACCTCTATCATTGCCCTCTTACTTGTTTTTTTTTTTTAAGCTGAGCTTAGTTACACTAGGATATATCAGGAGTAGCTTCACTGGAGTGAAGTGAGTAGCACCAATCTTGTGCAACAGTAGGGAAGATCACAACATGTGTCTGTGCCTATGTAGAACATCTAGATGATGCTAGTAAATGATTATTGTCATCCTGAATTTGAACATCACAAAGGAATAAGTATAATTGAGTGCAGTTTTTATTTTATTTATAAAATCATATGAGGTCTGTTCCTCCCTGAAATTGAGATGGGTGCCTAACACCCTTAGGCTCCACTGAAAGTCCAAGTCTAACCCACACACCTCCTAGGTATGGTGTTCTGGCCCATCTAGTGGCACTGAGACCACTTAGAGTGTGAGAACAAAGTTAATAAGTTTGCTCTACAGCCTTAGCTAAGAGGCGCATGGCTTTTAGCTCCTGCGGTAGAGGCTCATGCACTAAGCTCCAGAGGTCCCAGTTTCAATCCTGACAACTGGCATCTATCAGCGTTATGCAAGCATGAATTTTTATAGAATAAATATGTTGACAGTCTCTGAAATCTCTTTCTCAAATTACAGTTATTTAGGGCATGATTCTCCTCTCTTTAACATGGAAGTAAATCTTGAATAACCACCGATATCCCAGTTTATCCTTGTATAAATTATTGCAATCAATGCAATTACTGTTAAAAAACAGAAGGAAAGCTATGGTGACTAAACAACTATACCATCTTCTCATGTGCACAGTCATTTCACTGATATCAATGTAGTTTCATTGGTGTAAACTCAGGGTAATGAGATCAGAGTCGAGCAATCCATTTGCCTTTTTCATATTATTAACTACATTTGCTCAAAAAACAAAATTTATATCCCAGGGGAAAGGTAAGATTTCAAAATTTCATTTGATTATAAATTAGGATGAACCAATAGGTTATTTTAAAAAAATTAAATATTCCAAAAATAGTTTGTTGGAACCTTATAAACACATGGAATATTTCATTTAAAAAAGGTAGCAAAATATCATTTTGGCATGTTCAAATAATATCTTTCTATGGTATCATTTTGACTAGAATAGAATAGCCAAACTTTCAGATAACATCCTATCAACATTTAGACCTAAGCAATATATTTCCATGTAAAATGTTTTGATTTAATCAAATCAGCATTTTCTAATGGCAAATTGTTCTTCTGGAATATTTTCCACTCGTTCTGCTGTTAACAGCAGTGGAGTCACTTGTGACTTTAGACACAGTAGGATATAATTATCACGGCTTTAAACTTTAAAACAGAGTACATTTCCATTTAAGAAATAATAGGAATTTAACGTGCCTCCTCTAGAGTCAGCTCTTTTAGAATAAACCGGAGGAAACTAACATATTTCTAGTCAAGTCAAAAAATGTCTCACCTACTCTGTAGCCTTCTCTGTGATTATCAAAGAATTCAGTCACAGATGGAACTATACTATTTAACAGCTTCTTTAGAAGCCCCAGGGACGTGGTTTTGCTATACCTCCGAGGATCCATTATATGAAGCCATAACATAACTGTTAAATGAATAATTTTCCTCCCATTGAAATCGGTGTCAAACATCTAATGATTTCAAAAGGATAGACTATGGCATTGAATTTTGGTGTCTTTGGACAGATATCCAGCTGTCACTTAAGCTCCTAAATGCCATGGACACTTCCAATTTTCATCCCTCATAACTAAGCAAGGACCTCAGGATTTGGTCCAAATGCAGGCTGCCTTCAGCAAAATACCATTGAGTGTATACAATTTCCACCCAAGGACAAGGGCAGAATTGTTGTGACACATCACAGTTACAGGACTGAGCTCATAATGGTTTCAGTAAATGACGGCTCCAGCGGGGCAAAGGGAGGATTCCTAAAACACAATGAATAGTTCCTTCATTGACAGAAGCCCCATTATTTTCAATGTGAATAAGATTAACCTTACCTGAACCTAATTAATAGGGGATGTCAGGGTTCCCCCCTCTACTCTGAACTCTGGGGTACAGATGTGGGGACCTGCGTGAAAGACCCCCTAAATTTATATTCTACCAGCTTAGGTTAAAACTTCCCCAAGGCACAAATTCCTTTCCTTGTCCTTGCACGGCATTGCTGCCACCACCAAGTGATTTACACAAAAATTCAGGGAAGGGTCACTTGGAATCCCTATCACCCCAAAATAACCCCCCAAACCCCTTCACCCCCTTTCCAGGGGACGCTTGAGAATAATATACCAACTAATTGTCTTAACAATGTGAACATAGACCAGACCTTTGTCTTCAGGACACTAAAAATCAATCAGTTTCTTAAAAGAACTTTATTTATAAAGAAAAAAATAAAAGAATCACACCTGCAAAATCAGGATGGAAAGTAACTTTACAGGATAATAGGAAAATTTAAAGCATAGAGGATTCCCCTCTGGGCTCAGCTTCACAGTTACAAAAACAGGAATAAAACTACCTCTGTGGCATAGGAAAATTCACAAACCAAAAAAAAAGATAATCTAATGCATTTCCTTGCCCTACTCACAGTGTCTGTGGTTTTCGTTGGATTATTCCAGGTATATTTTTAGGAGATATTATACCTGCTTGGCTTCTCCCTCCCTCCAGAGAGGGAACAACAAAAAAGAACAACAAAAAACAAATCCTTCCCCCGCAGATTTGAAAGTATCTTCTTTCCTCATTGGTCCTTCTGGTCAGATGCCAACTAGGTTATTTGAACTGCTTAACACTTTACAGGTAAAGCAATTCAGTACAGCTGCCAAGGAGGGATTTTATGATACTGCATAAAGGTTACTACCCTTCCCCCCTATTCATGATGGAGGTAACATTTTCTGTATAATCTAAGTGATTTGCCAGCTTAAATATCATGTGTGAAAGTGATTTAGGCACCCAGGGCCATGGTTTTTAAAGGTATTTAAGTGCTTAACTCCCAGTGACTTGACTGAGAATTAGGCACCTGAACACCTTTGGGTATGTCTACACTACGGGATTATTCCGATTTTACATAAACCGGTTTTGTAAAACAGATTGTATAAAGTCGAGGGAACGCGGCCACACTAAGCACATTAATTCAGTGGTGTGCGTCCATGGTCTGAGGCTAGCATTGATTTCTGGAGCGTTGCACTGTGGGTAGCTATCCCGCAGCTATCCCATAGTTCCCGCAGTCTCCCCCACCCATTGAAATTCTGGGTTGAGACCCCCAATGCATGATGGTGCAAAAACAGTGTTGCGGATGATTCTGGGTAAATGTTGTCACTCATTCCTTCCTCCGTGAAAGCAACAGCAGACAGTCATTTTGCGCCCTTTTCCCCAGGATTGCCCTGGGAGACGCCATAGCATGGCAACCATGGAGACTGTTCAGCTTTTTTTTGCTGTCACCATATGTCTACTGGATGTTGCTAACAGATGCGGTGTTGCAGCGCTACACAGCAGCATTCATTTCCCTTTCCAAGACAGCAGAGATGGTTATCAGTTGTTCTGTACCGTCTGCCATGCCATTGTAAATTGGCTATGAGATGACAGTTATCAGTCATTCTGTACCGACTGCTGCTGTCATGGGAGCCCTGGCTGAGGTCAGCCGAGGGCGGAAAGACAAAAATGGGAATGACTCCCTGAGTCAATCCTGCCTTTATTGTCTCTAAAAATAGAGTCAGTCCTACCTAGAATATGGTGCAAGTGTACTACAGAACCAGTGTACCAGAGAACCAGAGAGCACAGCCGCTCTGTGTCAGATCCCACAGAAATGATGAGCTACATGCCATTCTAGAGGGTGCCCCTGCAACAGCCCCATCTGTTGCTTCCCTGCTCCCCCAACCCTCCTGGGCTACTGTTGCAGTGTCCCCTCATTTGTGTCATGAAGTTATAAAGAATGCAGGAATAAGAAACACTGGCTTGTTAGTCAGATAAAATGAGGGGGAGAAGACTCCAGCTGCTATGATAGTCCAGGCAGGACATTAAACAGTGTGGGGGAGAGGAGCCCAGCATCCCACTGCTATGATAGTCCAGGCATTATAGAATCTTTTCTTTACACATGAAAGGGAGGGGGCTGATGGAGCTCAGCCCCCAGTTGCTATGATGAAGACGGTTACCAGCCATTCTGTACCATATACTGGGAATGACCGGGAGTCATTCCTATTTTTACCCAAGCACCCCCGGCCGACCTCACCTGAGGCCAGCCAGGAGCACTCATGGGATGATGACAAGGACGGCTATCAGTCCTTTTGTATGGTACCGTCTGCCACCGGGGAAGGGAAGGGAGAGGATGCTGCTATTCACTGCCGCAGCACCACGTCTACCAGCAGCATGCAGTAGACATACGGTGACATTGAAAAAAGTCAAGAAACTATTTTTTCCCCTTTCCTTTCATGGGGGGGTTAAATTAAAGAGCTATACCCTGAAGCACCCCGGACAATGTGTGTGACCCTACAGGCATTGAGAGCTCAGCCAAGAATGCAAATACTTTTCGGAGACTGCTGGGGACTGTGGGTTAGCTGGGGTCCTCAGTACCCACTCCCTCCCTCCATGAGCGTCCATTTGATTCTTTGGCTTTCCGTTACGCTTGTCACTCAGCACTGTGCTGTGGACTCTGTATCATAGCCTGGAGATTTTTTAAAAATTCTTTGGTATTTTGTCTTCTGTAACAGAGCTCTGATAGAACAGAATTGTCTCCCCATACAGTGGTCAGATCCAGTATCTCCCGCACTGTCCATGCTGGAGCTCTTTTTGGATTTGGGACTGCATCGCCACCCGTGCTGATCAGAGCTCCATGCTGGGCAAACAGGAATGAAATTCAAAAGTTCATGGGACTTTTCCTGTCTACTTGGCCACTGCATCCAAATTCAGATTGCTGTCCAGAGCGGTCACAATGGCGTACTGTGGGATACCGCCCGGAGGCCAATACCGTCGATTTGCGGCCACACTAACCCTAATCCGATATGGTAATACCGATTTCAGTGCTACTCCTCTCTTTGGGAAGGAGTACAGAAACCGATTTAAAGAGCCCTTTATGAGGCCTCGTTGTGTGGACGGGTGCAGCGTTAAATTGGTTTAACGCTGCTAAAATTGGTTTAAACGCGTAGTGTAGACCAGGCCTTTGAAAGTCTGTCTGTTACTGAAAGCCAATGGTACCATGAAAATATTACCCTAACACACATATCCTTCCTTGTGAGGAATAGTAAGAGATAGACTCACAAAGAGACTTAGGTGCATATTAGGTGCCTACATCCCAAATTTATCTACCACAGGTGTTCACAAATCCCTCACTCACCACTGAGTAACCCTGCAGGCATGTGAACTTACTCAGCAGCTCAGTTTTTGGTTTCAAAGTTCCCTAGGTTCCTATCTGTCCGGCTCTGGCCATAAGCACTTGGGTGTCTTTCCAAGTCTGGATTAATATATTGCAAGGGCAGAAGGGACTGTTGTGATTGCCTAGTCTGACCTGTAGAGCACAGGCCATAGAACTTCCCCAAAACAATTCCTAGAGAAGATCTTGTAGAAAAACACCTAATCTTGATTTTATAATAGTCAGTTATGAAGAATACTTCACAAACCTTGCTTAATTGTTCCAACATTAATTGCTCTATTAAAAATGTATGCCTTACTTTTGGTCTGAAGTTGTCTAGATTTAAGACATTCCATCAAGTTATACCTTTTTCTTCTAAATTGAAGGGCCAATTATTAAATATTGTTCCCCCTGTGGATACTTGTACACTGTGATCAAGTCATCCCTTCATTTTCTCTTTCTAAAGCTAAATAGATTGAACTCCTTTAGTCTATAACTGTAAGGCATATTTTCTAATCCTTTAATCCTTTTCAGAGCTCTTCTATGAAACTTCTCAAACTTATTAATAACCTTCTGGGATTGTGGGCAGAAGAATTAGACCCAATATTTCAGCAGTGGTTACCCC
This sequence comes from Gopherus flavomarginatus, assembly GCF_025201925.1. Taxonomy (NCBI): domain Eukaryota; kingdom Metazoa; phylum Chordata; order Testudines; family Testudinidae; genus Gopherus; species Gopherus flavomarginatus. The sequence goes on along the minus strand of NC_066627.1, from coordinate 14,361,691 downwards.
AGTAGCAAATACAGTGGTGAAATTACCTCTCTACTCCTATTCCAGATTCCCTTTTTTATGCATCACAGGATCACATTAGTTCTTTTGGCTACAGCGTTGCTCTGGGAGCTCATGTTCAGCTGATTTTCTACTTTAACCACCACAATTTTTTCTTTGTCACTGTTTCCCAGAATAGAGTCCCCCATCCTGTAAGTATGGCCAACATTCTTTGTTTCCAGAAATATATATTTACATTTAGCTACATTGAAAAGCAAATTATTTGCTTATGCACTGTTAACCAAGAGATTTGGCCCTCTTAGAATCAATGACTTATCCTCTTCATTATTTTCCACTCTCCTATTTTTGTGTCATCTGCAAATATTATCAGTAATGATTTTATGGTTTTTTTCCAGGTCATTGATAAAAATGTCAACTAGTATGGAACCCTGCTACACACATTCTCACTCAGTGATGATTCCCAGTTACATTTTGATATCTAACAATTGGCCAGATTTTAATGCATTTAGTGTCAGCCATCTTAATTGTTTATCTTTCCATTTTTTTAAAAAATAAAAATGTTGTGTACTATCAATACTATGTTGTGCATAAGGTCCAGCGTGACCCACTAACTGCGAAAGACAGACATAGCTTCACCAACGTTGCCTGTGGGTCCCGATCCAGTAGGCATCTCATTGGCTGCCTAGCTACACACAAAACAGCCAAGGAGGAGAACGTCCCTCATAACTTTTAGTGCAGTCGTTAGGATACTCAGTTGCCATAGGGCTCAGCTGCTGTTCTAGTCCTCCTCTACCTCAGAAGTGTGGTGGAAATAGAGAGCCTGAAACATGGGGCCTGGCATGAGGCCTAAATCTGACCTGAATTCAGGCCCTGCTGATATAAAGCTAAGTTAGCGAGAGTCAGACTACAAACAAAAGTCAGGCCCATTACAAAACAGATGTCTCATTGAAGGTTCACTGTCCGGTACATGAACTTGGCACAGGTATTGGTAACATCACTAAAACACAAACACATTCCAGCAGGCCAGCACAAGAACATCCCAGCCTAGAACATGATCAAATGGTTTGACTGAAGTGATGAATAGGGGCATGTTATCTGAAACATCAGGAGAAAGGTACAATAGGAGGTAACAAACGTCATGAAACATGTAATGTTGCACATAAATTGTTTATCCCAGATTGCTTGTCTCAGTCTATAAGTGTTGAGATGCCTCACCTTAACGCTTAGTCTGGCCTAGGTGGGAGTGGGAAGTCCTGCTGCTCACTGAGCTTTTCCATTGTAACGAGTATATGTGCTTTACTGTAACTGTAACCATTGAGCCGGGGAACTAGCACCAGGCCAAGTTTATTGTTAACGAAGCCGAGTGCCTTCACCTTTGAACTGAGTCTGTGGACTTCTTGGGCAGTTTGATCACTGTCTACTGTACTGGCTAACAACTAACAACAAGTAGAAAGGATTTGAACATGTATGTCCTGCCTCTTAGGGCAGTGTCCTAAACACTGGACTACGGGATGTTCCAACAGAGGTTCCCCTCAATCTCTCCTGTTACAGCTGTTTCATTTTTTAAATAAAAGCTTGCATATTAACTGGGCCAGAGAGCATGTGAAAATGACTCTATAATGTGATGGTTGGTGTTCACCCCTGGAAGGTGGCAGCCCCAGGACCGAGCTGCCCTGCTCTGACAACTCTTTAATTATCTATGTAAAGCAGAGCTTCAATCACTAGGAAAGGCTGAGGGAATCCCCCAGCAGAATATCCCACAGCTCACTGATTAAGGCACTCACCGGTAAGGTGGGAAACCTCCTCTACAAATACCTTATCCTCATCAGACAGAGGGAGAACTGAACTAGGGGGACTCCAGCTAAAAGTTATGAGGAGGCTGCTGCAGCACCAACTCCTCCTACATTGTTTCATGCAAGAACTCTCTCAGGAACCTAACTCCAGGAGACAGTTCCTCCTGTAGACCCCAACCAAATATACCCACTTCACTTCAGCCTGGACCTAGGTGCCAGGCTTCTGTTGAAGGGCAAGATTTAGCACACAGTGCTCTATTCAGTATCTCTTGTTAGCTAGTTTAGGCAGCTCCCCGCTCATCATCCTGGTTTTTGTGGATCCTATTATATGGCACCTAAATACCTCCACTCATTGTGTAGGAAACCTGGACCCCTAACCCAGGCTTTGTGAATACAAATTATTTTCTATGTACCTAAAAGTTAGGTCTTGTGAGATGGAGAAAAAAAATCACACTGGATGTAGCCTTTACTCACAATGAATTCCTGAGGGGAAAGATGCTGTGATTAATGATTTTGCATGTCCCAGGAGCAGAGACTGATAAAAATGAGTTGTTCAGCAATAGAGGTTGGTCTAGACAGTATTTGGTCCTGCCATGAGGGCAGGGGACTGGACTTGATGACCTCTCGAGGTCCCTTCCAGTCCTAGAGTCTATGAGTCTATGAGGTTTCCTCTTAGACTTCAGATGACCCATGTGCAATCTTATGATTAAAGATATTCTGGTCTAGAACTGAGATGTTGCTGAATGAGAAAAGATTGACAAATGGGACAGAGTGATTGTTGACATTCTTTTTGAGATGTCTGAAATTCCTTTGCAAGCATTTTTTGAAATTTAACTGGAAATTTCTAAAAAATTGAACTAATCTACTGAGGGCAAAATGTTTCCCAGTTCCTCTACCCATTTCTGTAATTAACTATTGGGAGGAGAAATATTTGGGAAACTCAGAATATTTCAACCAACTCCAACTAAAATGTGTATAGGAGAGAGTCTATGAACTGCAGATAAACTTCAATTAGAACTGGTGAAACAATGGGAGGAGGGAGCAATGTAATTTCATTTATTTTTATTTTTGTTTTCCACACGATTCACAGATTTATTTGTTGAAGTTCAAAATCTTAATGAAAAAATTTCATTGAAATACAAATTTCAGAAAAAATAGACCAACACTATGTCCGATGTGATAAATTGCTATGTAATGCTGAGCTGTCTCTTGGTCTCTTTAGCACTGTAGAGTCTCTTGAGAGCAGAGATATTCCCCAGGGAATAATCCATTTGAAGGAAAAATGTCTATTTTTGTGGATGGAACATCTTCCTCCCTGTTTTCCTCAAGGCATCTTTCACCTCCTTGTTCCTGAGGCTGTAGATAATGGGGTTCAAGATAGGAGTCACCACTGAGTAGAACAGAGAGAGTAATTTGTTCACATCTGGAGAAAAGCTGGACTTGGGGTGCACGTACATGATAATGGCCGACCCATAGAACAAGGTTACAACAATGAGGTGCGAGGAGCAGGTGGAGAAGGCTCTGTGCCTGCCTTCTGCGGACTGCATTTTCAGGATGGTGGAGATGATACAGATATAGGATATCAGGATCAGCATGAAAGGCATCATGAGGACAAAGGCAGCAGCCACAATAATCTGGATCTCATTCCAGTAGGTGTCCCTACACACCAGCTTCAGCACCGGCTGAATCTCACAGAAGAAGTGGTTGATCACGTGGGACCCACAAAAAGGAAGTGTGAATACAAACGTTGTGTGCCCCAGGGCCACCAGGATGCCACATATCCATGAGCTCATAGCCAGCTGGATGCAAACCCTCTTGTCCATGATGGCTGTGTAGCGCAGAGGGTTGCATATGGCACTGTAGCGGTCATATGCCATAGAAGCAAGGAGAAAGCACTCAGTAACAGCAAAGAATAGAAAGAAATACATCTGTACTGCACAGCCAGAAAAGGAGATGGTTTTGTCTTCTGAGAGGAGGCTGGCCAGCATCTTGGGCAGAGTGACCGAGGTGTAGCAGACCTCCAGGAAGGACAGGTTCCTGAGGAAGAAATACATAGGCGTGTGAAGGGCTGGATTGACATTTATAACGATGATGATGAGGACGTTTCCCAGCACTGTGATGATGTAAATGCATAGAAACACCACAAAGAGAATGAGATTCGTATCTGTGTGGTTAGAGAACCCCAGGAGGACAAACTTGGTCATGGAGGTGTCATTTTTCATCTCTTCTTCAGTATATTTCATCTTAAGAATTAAAAAGAAAGGCTACACATAAGTTTGATATATGTAAAGTAAAATTGGCATCTATGTATCCCCATATACCACCTCTATATCTACATATCTTTTAGTCATGCCAGACTAATCTGATATCTTTCCTTTATCATTAACTGATTATTAGACAAGGAGACTGCGTTAAATCTAAAATGTCTGGATTTCATCAAGGCATCTGAGATAGTAGCACATGGGAAATATTAGTTAAATTGGAGAAGACTATGTTTAGTACAAGAATTTTAACATAGGTAAGAAACTGGATAAAAGGGAGACAACAGGTTCTGATGAAAGTTGAACCACTGGACTTGAATCAGGTTACTACTGGACTTTCTCAAGGATCAGTCTTGAGATTGATCTTATTTCATATTATCATGAGTGGCCGCAGCATGAAATTTCATCATGGCACAGAGTTGGGAGGCATTGTTAATACTGAGAAAGATTAGAAAGATTAGAATACTATACAGAAAGAAATGGATAACATTGAGGGCCAGAGTAATGGAAATGGGATGAAATTTAATATCATAAAGTGAAAGGTCGTAGACTGAGGAGCCCATAACACGGACTTCTGCTATAAACTGTGAGCTCATCAGCTGAAAGTGAGAGAGGAGGAAAAAAGCCATGGTGCATTAGTAAAGCACAGAATGACTATGAGCCACTGATGTGACGTGTCTGTGAAAACAACATATGTGATTCTAAGATGTATCAGGTAACATATTTCTGCTAGATATAGACAATTATAAATGCCATCATACAAAACATTGGAAAAATCTCATCTGGAATACTGTGTACAATTCTGGTCACTCAAATTCAAGAAAGACTCATTCAAATGGGAAAAGTTGCAGAGAAGGGCTCCTGGGATGAGGAGGTAAATGAAGAACCTATCTTTCAAGACAAGACTTAAAGAGCTTGGCTTATTTAGCCTAAATCAAGGCTGAGAGGGGGCCTGATTGCCCTCAACAAATATGTCAGGAGGGTAAATATCAGGGAGGAAGAAGAACAGTGGAAGCTAAAGGACAGTGTTGGCATAAAAACAAATAGAAATAAACTGGCCACAGATACATTCAGGCTTGAAATTAAGAATGTTTCTAACCATTGAAGAATAATGTTCTGGAAAGCCTCCCAGTAGGAATAATGTGGACAAACAACCTAACTAGTTAAAGCCTGACACATTTACTAACAGGATTATATGACAGGGCTGCCTACCATAGCTGGGGATCAGACTCAATGACCCAGAAGGTCCCTTTCAGTCCTATGTCCTATGAAAATCCCAACCTCCATAATTATATAAAAAATATTTGCACAGTCTCCCACAACTTTGTGTAACTATGATTATTTACAGCTTGATTTTCCTCTTTCTCAAACAGAAAGGAATTATGATAAATTACTGTTACCACAGTTGGATGCTAAATTCAGTTACATGTAAAACAGGAGTAATGGTGTGGTGGATCTGTCTCTCAGAGCAGATCTTTAGCTGATGTAAATAATTATTTCACTTAAATCAATGTGGCTACATTAGTAATGTAAGTGAGATCAGAATAGAGCAATTCTTGTGTTTCGGAGATGGATGGGGTTTCATACAATCAACTACATCTGGTTGAACAACAGAATTTACAACCCGTGGTAAATTCTCAAATTTTGAAATTTCATTTCATGTTAAATCAGGACAAAAAAACTAAATCTCAGAATTTTTTGCAAAACAAAATAATCTGAAAATATTTCATTTCAACCTTATCAAAACATGTTGTTTTGATGAAGTCAGAACAAATCATAAGAACATGAGAATTCGCACACTGGGTCAAAGCAAAGGTCCATCTAGCCCAGTATCCTGTCTTCTGACAGTGGCCAGTGCCAGATGCTTCAGAGACAATGAGCAGAATAGGTAATCATCAAGTAATCCATCCCATTGCCTATTCCTAATTTGCAGCATTTAGATTAGGTTTATTTGTTTAATTGTCATAAAGTTAAATCATTGTTTCAACCTTATTGTTGATATTATATTATAGTCAAAATATGTTTATAATTCCCTCTTGAAAACGTAGATGTAATGAATATGTTCCCATGTAAAATGTTCTGATTTCATCAAATCAGCATTTTTGGATGGAAAACTGTTCTGCTAGAATTTTTTTCCAGCAATTCTACTATTAACTCCAGGGGAGTTTCTCGTTAAGTTCATAACTTTGCTAGACACTAAAAATCCTGGTTGGAATAAGGACACTGGATTTATTGCTTATTACAACAATCTGTAACCCATTAACCCTCCTTTTTGTCCTATTACTACAGAGATGTTAATGGGCCACTTCACCTTGAATGGTCCTTTAAATATGAGCTAACTATTTAGGCTAAATTATCTGTTCAATCTTTTATTTAGCTGGTACACTGCGTACCTTTCCCAGAACTTGAAGAAGAGCTCTGTGTAGCTCAAAACCTTGTCTCTTTTACCAACAGAAGTTGGTCCAGTAAAAGATAATAATAACCCACCTTGTCCCTTAATAATGTGATGCAGTTATGAAAAAGGTTAACATCATTCTGTGGTGTATTAACAGGATTGTTGTATTTCAGACATGGGAGGTAATTGTCCCGCTCTGTTCAGCAGAGATGAGGCCTCAGTAAGAGTAATATATCCATTTCTGAGCACCACACCTTAAGAAAGATGTGGAAAAATTGGAGAGAGTGCAGAGGAGAGCAACAAAAATGATCAAAGGGTCAGAAAACCTGATCTGTGAGGAAAAGTTAAAAAAAATAACTAGACATGTTTAGTCTTGAGCAAAGTAGACTGAGGGAAGACCTGATAACTGTCTTCAAGTAAGTTAAGGGCTGTTACAAAGAGAATCATAAAATATCAGGGTTAGAAGGGATCTCAGGAGGTCATCTAGTCCAACGCCCTGCTCAAAACAGCACCAATCCCCAACTAAATCATCATCAATGGTGATCAATTGTCCACTGAAGGTAGGACAAAAAGTTATAGGCTTAATCTTCAGCAAGGGAGATTTAAGTTAGATATTAGGGGAAAACTCTCTAACTCTAAGGGTACTTAAGTTCTGAAATAGGCTTTTATGGGTTGTTGAATCCCCATCATTAGAGATTTTTAAGAACAGGTTAGACAAACACTTCTCAGGGATGGTCTAGGTAAACATGGTCCTGCTTCAGTTCCTGGGCTAGATTTGATGACCTATTAAGGTCCCTTCCAGTCCTATTTATCTATAAGAATATTTAGGGTACATCCAGGACCAGCGCCAGGGTTTCTCGCGCCCTAGGTGCATGGTCATTTCGCCGCCCCCAGTGCTGATCCCGCGGCTCTGATGGCGCTGCGGCAGGCATTCCTGCGGAGGGTCCATTGGTCCGTGGCTCTGGTGCAGCTGCTGCAGGCATGCCTGCTGGAGGTCCACCGGAGCCGTGGCAGCAGCCGACCATCCGCAGGCATGACTGCGGCAGCTCCACCGGAGCCGCAGACCAACGGACTCTCCGCAGGCATGCCTGCGGCAGGTCAGCCGGAGCCACCTGCCACCACCCTGGCAAAATGCCGCCCCCTCAATAATCCTGGTGCCCTAGGTGATTGCCTAGGCTGCCTAAATGGTAGCGCCGGCCCTGGGTACGTCTACATTTGAGCAGGGACATGTGGTTCTCAGCTCACATAGATATATTCCTGCTAGCTTTGTTTGAGCTAGTGCAGTGTCTGTGGTGGCAGTGGCAGCCGCTCCAGCTATGCACGCAAGAGTTCAGATGGGATTTTGCATAGGGCTGCTAGCTGAAGCAGCTGCCCGGGCCACTCTGGACACACTTGTGTTTTTAGGCACCTGGTCAGGCAAGGGTACATCTATGCAAGCTGGGAATCACATCCCCTAGCTCAAATGCAAACATCCTTAGTCTGCAGCAAGCTGGAGTGCAAATCTATTTTGTGCTAGCTGCTCTTTTCTAACAACCCATGTGGATCCCAGTGTCAAACGCTACAATTTCCTGAGTGCACTTTCACCATCCCTGGTTTGAAATGGGCGTAGATGAAAGTGTACTAAGGAATTTTTAGTGTGTGGCTGCTGGGTCCACCTGGGCAGTAGTGCTTGGCAGGCTAGTGAAAGGTTGATCTACACCATAGCTGGCCATGAACTATGTGTTTGTATGGACAAGCCTTCACTGTGATACAAGAATCTGGGCTTCAGACTTAAAAACAGTGCACGTTTCAGTCGAAGGGACAAAGGGAACATAACAATGCTCATCTAGATACGTCCTTCAGAATAATCCAAAGGTATTCAACATGACTCTACTAAAAGAAAGAAATTTCTTGCCTACCTGTGCAACCTGCATTGGTCTCATCTCTCTGCTTACCAAATAATTCAATCATGGATGGAACAGGCATATTTAACAGCTTCTTTAGCAGCCCTAGGGAACTGGTCTTTGAGTCATCTCAGACTCCTCATTATATGAATACATAATAGTTATGTTAAGGGACAAGTCTCTCTCCCCTTGAAATCAGTGCCAAAACATCTATTGGCTTCAGTGGGAATAGACTTGGCATTTTACTTGTTTGTGTGTCTTTGGACCAGATGCCACCTGGTGTAAATCAGTTTCCATCCCTAAAAGTCAATGGTCCCAGATCCACAGATGTTGTAAATTAACATAGTAAATTAACTGAAGTCAATAAACCATGTCCCCATCTAATTCAAACTGGTGTACCTTCATTGAGGTCACTGAAGCAGATCCACATTTGGGGTAAATCAGTTCTTTATTGGAGTCAGTGAGCCAAATATCAGCCAGCATTGCCAGATTATTTACATTAGGCTCTAATGCTGCACAGCTTTATTCTAGTTTTACACTGCTGGAAATCCATTTACTACGATGAGTTGCATGAACATAAAAGAGTGGTTTCATTCATTAATCACGCCCAATATTTCTTTTTTCTTCTCCAATTTCTTTTATGGTTCTAAGATCTGTGTAAATAATACCAATGAAATGATGCGTGAGGGACAATCTTTCAAGCCCTTATTTTTTATTCACTCCTTACCTAGCACCATTGTATAGATTCAGTTTACACCAACAGAAGGCGTTTTCTGTCAGTGTAGGAACACTATCTCCCCAGAAGATGATAGCTATATTGACATAAGTCCTCATTTTCCCCATCAATATTGTAAAATCCATTGCAGGAGGTGAAAATTCAGGCCTAATTCTCCTCTCATTCAGAGGAGTAACTGAGGAGTAGCTTCATTGGAGTCACAAGGTCTGTTCATTCAAATACTTACAAACCAGAAGTAACTCTATTGTAAAGTCTGTTCACATAATCTAATTACCAATCTGGTTCTTTAGGCATTAGATGGTCTTTTTGACATTAGAACTGTTAAAAAATCAAAACTAAACAAAAAGCAGGGAAAAAACACACAGGCTTTTGTTTAAATCCTATTTTTCAAAATTTTGAAAAATGTTAATTAACATTTCAAGGATTTCATGAAACTCTACAATCATTGAAAAATAATTGACCAGAACTGTGACTGGTCAAATAAACTCCATTGATTTCCAATAAAAAAATTATTTGAAATTTATTTGGAGTTTATTTTCATAGAAAATGAATTTTATAATGAAAAATATCATCAAATGTCAAAATATTGACAATATTTTCCAGCTCTATTTGATATTCATACAAAACACATTTTCCTTGAGTTTCCTCATTCCACAAGCTATAGATAGTGGGGTTCAGTAATGGAATCACAACAATACACCACAGGGAAGGCATTTTGTCAACAAGTGGGGAGTGGGTAGGTTTGGGTCATAAGACTCTATGACACTGTGCCAACTGTAGAGAGACACATAAACGCAGACATGTATATGTATGACAAACCAAGGGAATTGGCAGATGTGATTGCAGAGCCATTAGCCATTATCTTTGAAAACTCATTGCAATCAAGGGAGATCCCGGATGACTGGAAAAAGGCTAATGTAGTGCCTATCTTTAAAAAAGGGAAGGAGGAGGAACTACAGGCCAGTCAGCCTCACCTCAGTCCCTGGAATTATCATGGAGCAGGTCCTCAAGGAATCAGTTTTGAAGCACTTAGAGGAGAGGAAAGTGATCAGGAACAGTCACATGGATTCACCAAGGGCAAGTCATGCCTCACTAACCTAATTGCCTCCTATAATGAGATAACTGGGTCTGTGGATGAGGGGAAAGCAGTGGACGTGTTATTCCTTGACTTTAGCAAAGCTTTTGATATAGTTTCCTACAGTATTTTTGCCAGCAAGTTAAAGAAGTATGGGCTGGATGAATGGACTATTAGGGGGATAGAAAGCTGGCTAGATCCTCGGGCTCAGCAGGTAGTGATCAATGGCTCCATGTCTAGCTGACAGCCAGTATGAAGAGGAGTGCACCAAGGGTTGGTCCTGGGGCTGGTTTTGTTCAATATCTTCATTAATTATCTTGAGGATGGCGTGGATTGCACCCTCAGCAAGTTTGCAGGTGACACTAAACAGAGAGGAGTGGTAGAGACACTGGAGGGTAGGGATAGGATATGAGGGACCTAGACAAATTAGAGGATTGGACCAAAAGAAACCTGATGAGGTTCAACAAGGACAAGTGCAGAGTCCTGCACTTAGGAGGGAAGAATCCCATGCACTGCTACAGACTAGAGACCAAGCAGCTAGGCAGCAGTTCTGCAGAAAAGGACCTAGGGGTTACAGTGGACGAGAAGCTGGATATGAGTCAACAGTGTGCTCTTGTTGCCAGGAAGGCTAACAGGATTTTGGGCTCTATAAGCAGAAGCAATGCCTGTAGATTGAGGGACATAATCATTCCCCTCTATTCGGCATTGGTGAGGCTTCATCTGGAGTACTGTGTCCAGTTCTGGGTCCCACACTACAAGGAGTATGCAGGAAAAATTGGAAAGAGTCCAGTGGAGGGCAACAAAAATGATTAGGGGGCTGGATCACATGATTTATGAGGAGAGGCTGAGGGAACTGGGATTGTTTTATTTGCAGAAGAGATGAATGAGGGGGGGATCTGATAGCTGCTTTCATCTACCTGAAAGGGGGTTCCAAAGACCATTCTCAGTGGTACCAGACGACAGAAGGAGTAATGGTCTCAAGTTGCAGTGGGGGAGGTTTAGTTTGGATATTAGGAAAAACTTTTTCACTAGGAGCATGGTGAAGCACTGGAATGGGTTAGCTAGGGAGGTGGTGGAATAGCCTTTCTTAGAGGTTTTTTAAGGTCAAGTTTGACAAAGCCCTGGCTGAGATGATTTAGTTGGAATTGGTCCTGCTTTGAGCAGGGGGTTGGACTAGATGACCTCCTGAGCTCCCTTCCAAACCTAATATTCTATGATTCTATGAATTAAACACTGGACATCAAACATGCTCTTCTTCCCAATATTTTCAAACAGAAAACATGTGGGGTAGCTTATTTTCCATGCCACAGCATCAAGTGCAACAGTGACCTTCATATAATAATTTGGGAATTGGCCTAAAAGTCAAGACCCCTGAGTTTTATTCCTGACTCTGCCAGTGACTCTATGTGTGATCTAGATCAAGTCGTGTTTCCCTAATCTATAAAATGGAGATACAGACACAGTGCAAAATCTTCAAAATTACCAAAGGGCCAGATTTTCAAAGGTATTTAGGTGCTTAAAGAAGCAGATAGATGCCTAAAGTGATTTTCAAAAACACCTAGCTATGCAACTTCCATTGGTTTGAAAGGAAGTCAGGTTCCTAGGTGGTTTTGAAAATCCTGCCAGGTGCCTATTTGTATTTTTAGGTGCCCAAATACTTTAAAAAGTCTGAGCCCAATGTGTGGAAATTAACATCCTATTTTCAAAAGTGATATAGCCACTTAGGAACCTAAAATCCATTGATTTTCTATTAAATGTAGACTGCTATGTTCCTACGGGGGCTGATTTTAAATGTATGTAGGAGCCTAATACAAGGTTCCTAGATACCTTTAAAAATCTGGCCCTAAATTACTTTTGAAAATAGAACATAGATTCTTAAGCCACTTAGACACTTCTGAAAATTTTAAGCATACCATTTAAAAATCCAGGTGCTTTTGCTATCCGCAGATGGGAAGGGATTTAAAATGGCTAAGATTAAGGCCGAGAATGTTAGAACTATTTAGGAATCTATTTGGGATTTTCAAAAATACCCTAGTGCCTCAAACTCATTAATTTCTATGAGTGTTAACTGCCTAAATGCAGTTTTGAAGATCCTACAAGGCATGTAAATACTGTAGTAAGATGAGGCCCTGAGATATAAACCTTTGGTATCCAAGGTCCGGTATGAGGTCTGAGGCCTGAACTTAAGTAATGGTCAAGACATTGCTAACATAAAGCAAAGTTAGGCTATGAGCCAGAGGCAGGCCCTGCTCACAGAAGTTGGCAAGAGGAAAGATGCTAAAAACACATATAGACATGTAAGCAATAATAAGATGAACATGTGCCAGGACAGCACCAGAACAGCCTGGTACGAGCACATCCCACACGGATAGCAAGGAACAGGCAGACCCAGCCTAAAGACATTATAAAAGGACAATATGATGGATAGACTTGCTTGTTTGAACCAACCTCTACCAGAAGAAAGGCAACACCCTAATGCATAACGAGGCTGTACCTCAATGCGTTCAATGATGATATCACCACCAATGATGTGTAACTGTTTGTTCCTGTGTATAAGAATGCATCCCTGAGTGGACGTCTTTGTCTGGCCTACGTGGCAGTGGAAAGCCTCTCCACTGACTGAGCCAGTCCATTGTCAGGCAGCACATACGTACTAGCAGAACTGTAGACATCTGATCCGGGGAGCTAGAGACTGTTTCGTTTGACAATAAACCTGGTCAAGTTCTTCGTACCTTATTAGAGTCTGTGGTCATTGGGGGTTCTCTCAGGGTCTGCTGTGCCAGTGATTTGCAGAATCGGGGCAGCGCACAGAGGGAACTTATGCATGCAGCCGACTGATATCAACATGGAACAGAGCAGAGCACACACACATCTGACAACAAATACCTTTACAAAATCTGGCCCTAAATGCATTAGTTTGACTTAAACTCCCTTTCTTTCTATTGCTTTCTAGAGGTTGTCTGAGCTAATTAGTAAAACATTCAACTCAGGAGATGGGAATTTCCAGCTCTGCTGAAGAACCTGGAGCAAGTATTTTGGGGCCAGATTTTAAAAGTATTTGGACACCTAGTGAGATTTTAAAAAGCACGTAGGCACCTAACATGCACTGATTTCAGGGCATACTCCCTAAACATGCTTCTATCCTGTTTAGGTGCTCTCTCCCCAAAAATCCCTGCCCACCATACAACTTCTAACAGAGTTGATGACATGAGTATTTCTAAATATGGTTTGTGCCTGCATGCTCCATGCTTAGGCTGGGATTTTCAATTGAGCCTAGGGAATTTTGGAGTCCAAATCCCATTGGCCTTCCTTTGCCATTTTGAAAATCCTACCCTATATATTCAAAAGTGACAAGAGATTTGGAGTGCCTTTATGGAGACACCTTAAAGGGGCCTGATCCTCTGGGGATCAGGATCCTTTTCAGGCATCTCAGGGTAGGCTGCCAATTACTGAGGCTCCCTGAATCACTAGTCACTTCTGAGAACCCAGGCCAATGACTGCTAACATTATGTCATCCCTGCCTGATGCATGAGCTGGCCAGCGCTTTTCTTCCTGTAAGTGATCTGTCACACTGATTTTCTGCAGTGGAGAAACATTTTCTAATCATGTCCTTGACCATATGTCCAGTCCTTCCTTCCAGCTCTCAGTGCATTAGGTCATCTCATAGGAGTTTACCCCATGTACAGATCTATGTGAGAGTCCTTCTGGAATACCTTCCCCATCTCAGGCATTATGGATAGCTGCACAATTTTTCCCACAATGAACTAGTACATACACACACTATGCAACAGTTATAATGGCTAAAGTGTGGGCACAAAATGAATCGTGTGACAGGTGGAACTAACTATGGTGACCATGAAGTGGACAGAGCTTCAGGGTGGGAGAGGAGCTGTGTCTCTGAGTCAATGCGCTTCTGGCTTCTCAGTTAAACCTGCATGCAAGGCTGTTTAATTAGAGTTAACTGTGATGTCAAGTTAGCCTGGGCTTTTCCAAGAGACCAAAGGGAGTATGGCACCCAACATCATTGCAAGTCAATGGGAAACAGATGCTTAATTCCCTTAATCCATTGAAAAAATCCCAGTCTTTTTTTTTTTTATGTAGACATCTTTATAAGAACATAAGCAGTGCTATATTGGGTCAGTCTATGGTTCATCTTGCCTGGTATCCTGTCTACCCCAATCATAGGGAATGTAAAGAAAAGGGGCATTACCCCTTTATTCCACTCCCGGCTTGTGGTTGTCAGAAGTTTAGGGTCACCCTGAACATGGGGTTGCATCCCTAACCACCTTGGCCAATAGCCATTGATGGAAATATCCTCCACGAATTCCATCATTCCTCTGTGAACTAGTCTGAGACCCTGCAATTCATCTCACATGAGCAATTCTCCAGACTTCACTGCTGCTGTGCCCTGTTCAAATGACAAATTAGCATTCTCCTGAGCCACATAGCCTCAGAGATAATGGCTCTGCAGTCAGCATTTGAAATTGGGATTGATGTACTGGAAAAAGGCTTCTTATCTATTCAGCTTAGGTATACATAATGTGCCCATCATCTTGGTATCTAAACTTAATAGCTTAATGGCTACCTGATCTATGTCCATGTGGACTTTTATTAATAATTTTATTGATCTGTACAACTTGTAACAATGTATCCCTTCAAAATTAAGCTCTGCTAATCAGCTAACAATGAATGGAGGTTAATTATAATGGGTCCCACTGGGCATTATTAAAAAGTCTTTGCTGAGATCCTGAAACAGAGTTTCAACTTCAAACAGATTAAAGAGGAAATTGTTAAAACTCAGCAGGCTGAATTGTTGTAGCACTACTGAAGTCCACAAAGTTGCATCCAGGATAAATTTGGCCCACCACATTAAATGGCTAGCAACAGACGATGCTTATGGACTTCCCGGTGGTAATTAATGTTAAAACAAAATTGATGTAACATTAAGCAACTTAAAGTGAGAAACAAGAAGCACAAAACTGTCTGGACAAGACCATTAGCTGGTGTTGGTATTGCCCCATGGTAGTCAATGGAGCTATGTTAATTTTCATCAGCTGAGGATCTGACCCATTAAAGGTAGTAGAATTGATAGAAGACTTTATTCTCACAAGAGGAATATCCCCAATGCACCTCCTCACTGAGTCCCAGAGTAGTAAGTGGTGGAGCTGTCTTTGGAGATGGACAATTAGTCTTCAGAAGAGCCAAAACAGTTATTAACTATGGATAATCATTACTCCAAAGGGCAGCAAGGGGAATCCAGACAGATCTATGTAAACATAAAGGGGCCAAAATCATCCCTGGAGTGACGCCATTCTAGGTTGTGGGATTACACCAGAGATGAGTTTGGCCGTAATGCTTTCAGGAGAACCCTCAGAACAGCTAACCGGTTGAACGGCTCAGGGAACAGGTTGCACATGTTGTTTCAAATCTACGTCACGCTGGTTAATATCTGTCCACTAGGATGCTAGTGACCAGTTGTGGGTGCTGGCTGAGGGTTAGATTGTCAACCCCTTCTGCATACTGGAGAATAGTTACTCAGGCAAATAGTCCTTTTGAAATCAGGGGAGCCAATGATGAGAGTAATTGTTTACCAGTTTGAGCAAAGGATTCACAATCTGGCCTTTATTTAGCACTGCAGCCACAAGCAATTTAAAGGTCCAGTTCTGCCTTCCTTATTCACATGGAATAGCACCTCACTCTGTGATTAGTCCTACTGATTTCAACAGGGCTACCAATGGAGAAAGATACCAGTGGTCTATTTAGCCCAGTATCCTGTCTTCTGACCATGGCCAGCTGCCAAAGACGATGCTCAGGACGGTGATGTGTGAATAGCAGGTGGAGAAGGCCTTACTTCGCACTTTGGCTGAGGGGATGCGGATGACGGTAGCAACAATGTAGGAATAGGAGACAGCGGTGATGGCCAAAAAACCCAGCAAAACAACAGCTGCTACCAGGAAGTCCATTGATTCCACCAGGTGTGTTTTGGAGCAGGAGAGGCTGACAAAGGACCCCAGGTCACAGAAGAAATGGTTGAGGACGTTGGGGCCGCAGAAAGAGAGCCGGGAGATCATCATGATGAGGCCAATGATGAAGAAGAAGCCACCAAACCAAGAAGTAAGCACCATGAAGGTGCAGACCCTGCCGCTCATGATGGCCATGTAGCGCAGCGGGTAACAAATGGCCACGTAGTGATCCACAGACATAGCTGCCAAGAGAAGGAACTCAGAGACTCCCAGGGAGAAGTAGAAAAATGCCTGGGTGATGCAGCCTGTGAAGGAGATGGTCTTGTCCTCTGAGACGAAATTGGCCAGCATCTCAGGGACAATGACGCTGGTGAAACAGATCTCAAGGAAGGAGAAGCTCCTGAGAAAGAAGTACATGGGGGAGTGGAGGCGGTGGTCAGCCCAGGTGACGGCAATGATCACCACATTCCCCGCAAGTGTCAGGAGGTAAATCATCAGGTGCACCCAGGAAGAGCAGGAAGCCCAGGTGATGCAGGTGAGGGAACCCCAGCAGGACAAATTGTCTCAAGTGCTCTGGTTGTCCAGCACCATACCTTGTTGCCTTCCAGGAAAGAAGGGAGAGAGAGCCATCAACATCAGCTGTACTAAACTTTGAGATAGTACACAAGGGGAGAGGGGCTGGAATATGGGCCCTGGACACCATGAGACTTTGATATCTCTGTGACTCAATTTCTCCCCAATCTAAAAAATTGGGTTAATGATAATTTACTTCCAATTGCGACGTATTGGGGGGTGGCAATATGGGCCAATGAGTGGTTGTGTCACACTTACCCTGCCACTTGGACGCCTCATGATGCTTTGCTGCTGTAGCTCCCAGCCTGAGATGCTCACAACCAGCCTATCAGTATGCCGGTCACACCACGAGTGTCTGTGCTTAGACCTCCCTAGTTACAGCCCCACTGCAGCTTCCACCAACCACGGTTGCACCCGGTGAGGTGACCTCAGGCCTGAATTTTCCCAAAACCACGTGCCCTGAAGTGCCCAGCCCTCCTGAGCCGTTTGGAGAAATAATAAGGTGTGTTTGTTCCACTAAAGACACAAAAGCACATCACAGCTTATTAACATAACTGGGGTAAATGCACCCTTCTATTTAAACACGGCTCTGAGTTGGTTTATAGTAACAGTGAAACAAGTTCATCAACAAAGGAAGATGGGATTTTAAGTGAATTCAAGAATAAGAGATAAAGTTAGAAAGGATTACCAGTAAATAAAAGTGAAAACATGCATCTAAAAGTCTAAAACTTAATCTAGCAAGGTACAGGCTGTGTTCAATATGGTTTCTCTCTCCAGTCATTCTTCTTCCCAGCCATGGCTGACATTCCTTCAGCCAGGACCTTCCAAAGATGTACAATGAGCTTGTCTGTAAAATGATGAGTTTATATTTTTTTCCTTAATTTTTAAAGAGTAGATATTTCCATAGGAATGACCAGGTCAGATTCCATCATCTGGTATAATAAAAATGTATCATTGCTGTTAGATACATAGATAGACAGATAGACAGATAGTTAGATAGATGTGCATAGAGAGGTACAAAGACAGATTCAGTGATGGTACCATGCATGTTCTCATCACTTTCAGATGTTGACGGATAACTGAGGAAATAATGTCATCCTACATTCCTAACAACAATCTAATATATAAAAGGGAAATCACAATGTAACACATGGAACATATTATTATTGATAATTTTGCTTTGAACATATGCACACTCTAACTAAGATATATTTTCCAAACACAAGTCCTACGTATTAAAAAACCTATGATCTATTTCACACACACACACACACACACCACAAACACACACACAAAATAAATAGATACATTAAATGAAATGATCTATTTTACACACACACACACACACACACACACACACACAAATAAATAAATAAATAAATAAATAGATAGATAAATAAATAAATAAACTGATAACCTAGGAATCCTTGCTGGTGGGAGACTCATCTTAAAATATCATTCAGAAACAGTCATCTCACTAAAGCTCTTAACAAAATAAACTGGGAATATTTTCAGTAGCTGACTTTACTCAGCCTGCTCCTTATTCTGTCCCAGAAAAGAAAAACACCTGGAACACTGGAGGATATATACCAGCTAGTACATCTCATGGAGAAATGATTGTTCTAAATGAAATGAAAACAGCTAACTTCTCAGGAAGTTGAGACTATAAAGTGGACGTCTTGGGGCTCATTAAGTGTAGAGTTGGCTTCTGGCATGGTAAAATTTAACTTGCCAAAAGTGATTTTCTCCAGCCCACAAACTCTCCAAACTTTCTTTGTAATGAAGAAAGAAGAAGGGGCTGAGGAAGACTGCAAGAGTTCTGGTGCAGATATTCCTTAGATTAAGCTGGGCAATTCACTTAAGGGGCAATTTATATCTATAAAAAGCTGGACCTCTGTGGAGCACTTATGAAATAAACATGCATTTGTGCAAATGTGATAGACAGATAGATACTGGATTTTCTGAAAGTTCTGGGGACTTGGCCTCTGGAAATCAAGCACTTTAAGGTATTTAAAGTTGAGATCCCCAAATCACTAGTTCCTCATGAATATCTTAGCCAAGTTTGGTTTCTAGGACCATGGGCAAGTCTCACTGGTATATTCTGACTGTTCCACTCTAGTTATAGAAATTAAGTGTGGAATTGATTTAGGTGTTTTCTGGCTACTTTATATCAGCAGATCAGCCAGAACCCAACGATCTGATTCCTGGAACGTGTCAAAACATTTGCTTGGTTTTGAACCTCCCCAATTCCAGATTGAAACATCCTTGCAGCCCCTCTCTCCATGAAAACCTCAGATCTGTGTCCCTTTGGGGAGGTCAGAACAAGTTTAATATTGAAACATGGCAGCTAGCTTATCTCAACAATCCCCACTCAACTCCATGTCTCAGTGCAACCTTGGAGACATTGCTGTCCCTCCATGTTAAGGGGATTAATTAAAATCTCCAGTTCGAATTCTGGGGAAACTGGGATCTGGATTTTGCCTCCTGGGTCCATCTCTCCTGAAAACCAAACTGAAGAGATTATATTAAAACATTCAGATCTTCTTCTTCTTCCTCTCTCTCTCTCTTCCTATTCTTCTCCTGATGATCTGTGTTCACTCAAATCACCGGCACTGAGCACAGAACTGAGATGTTAGAAATGGTCAGATTTTTTTTAAAGTCTTATTAAATATATTAAAAAATTAAAACTCAGAGTTCAGGTTGCTTTGAACTTTGGAGCTTGTGTTATTTCTAACTTGTGATTATTCAGATAGCAGTTCAGTGCATCACTGTTGGGAAGAAAATCTTGAAAAGGTGTACACAATATAGTGGCCTCTGCCTGAGTTTGCAAAGAGCCTGAACTGATCACTCCCAGATGGTGACATTTTGGTGTTTAATTTTTTAAAAAGCAGGAGGGACCATGGGAAATCCTGCTCCTTCCATTGTACCCCATGCTCATCTCTCTCTCTCCTTACTAGGATTCCTTCACGCTCATGCATGGCTTTTGTCTTTTTCAACTTTATTTTTTAATTGAAACACATATGTAAATATGGGTTCTCTATAGTAAGATTTCCCTCTATGCTTTAAATAAAATTTCACTGTAAACCCCCTCAGTTGAGGATTTTTATACTCTCCCCTGCCATCTAAAACTTCCTTTACAGTTTACAAGCAGAAAAATGTTTGTTTGATTATGCCGTGGGGTTTTTTTGCAGGTGTCACTTTAAAATTAAGCTAATTCTATTATTTGAAAGGCTAGGGTAATATATAGTAAACATTTTTTATTTAGCTATATCTTTACAAAATATTGATTTGATTGTAAAGACTGATCTTTTTGTTATGTTACAGGATTTTTCATCTCAGTCAAAAAAGACCAATACTGTTTTTTTATTCATGTTCAACTTTTAAAAGTTTGTTTGTTAAAACTTGATTTGGTTTAACAGCATTTAGGTTTTTAAAAAGTTAGGGGAAAAAAAGGGCAGAAAGTAGCCTGCACATGTCTTTTAAAAATGTTATCAACTGTTTTATAGAAGCTAGTTTCTCTTTTAAATTAACCTCTGTGTGTGTGTTTTGCATGAAGTGTGTAATTCTAAAGCTTTCTTTAGTGTTTACAATGAATATGAGTTTAGAGTTGTTTTCCTTTAGGTAAAACTTTAAAAACCAAGCTAACATTAATTTTTAAAGGCCGTCATATTTCCACATAAACTTGTGCTAGGTACTGTATTTGGCTTTCATTCCTCTGTTTCCAGAAAGGCATTTATGAAAAAAGCCAGCAGCCTATAACCACGCCTTGTGGCACACTATGATTGGTTCAGAGAAATACAATTCTATCACATGTCTAAACAATAGCTTCTGATTGGCTCAGGCAAGAGGCATGGCTTGTCCAAAGCTGACTGTGCTGGAATTACCGGCACCTGCCTTAACAGGTGGAGAACTTCATGGGGCCGGCAGCAATGGGGGACACGCTAATGGACACTAGGTAGCTCCTCCCCCCGGCAGTCTCTGGCACTCATTGGCCAGCTAGGGACGAGAGTGCAGATTGGCCAGCATGTCCCAGCTCCAAGGATTTAACCCAGAGTGGCGGGGGCCACCTGAACCCTCTTAATGTTGTTCCAGCAGCCCCACCCTACCCATCCTGAGCTAGGAATGGGAAGCTGGCTGGGCAGATGCTGCAGGTCTAGTCCAGTGCCCATTTGGAGGTTAGAAAGGTATTTTTTCTCCCATTTAGTGGAGGACTAGGGAGTTTTCTGCCTTCCTTGCAGCTAGAGTGACAAGATGGCAAGTGTGAAAAATCGGGACAGAGGGCGAGGGGTAATATGCACCTATATATGACAAAGCCCCTGACATAAGCATAAAGCTAAGGGTAGCATAAAATCCCTCTTCACCCTATAAAGGGTTAATTCCTCTTTACCCTGTAAAGGGTTAAGAAGTTCAGATAACCTGGGTGGCACCTGACCAAAAGGACCAATAAGGGGAGAAGATACTTTCAAATCTGTGGGGGAATGTTTTTTTGACCTGCGTCTCCTGGAGTCAACAAGGGAACAGGGCAGGAAAAATACATCTTCCTAAAACATATCGACCCTAAGCATCTAATATTGTAGAAATAGTAAGTAATAGAAAGAAATGCATTAGACTGTCCTTTGTTTTAGCTTGTGAATTTTCCCTGTGCTAAGGGGGAGGTTTAACCCTGGTTTCTGTAATTTTAAAGTTTTACCTAGAGGGGAAATCCTCTGTGCTTTTGAATCTTTTGTTATTCTGTAAAGACTTACCATCCTGATTTTACAGAGGTGATTCTTTTACCTTCTCTTTAATTAAAATTCTTCTTTTAAGAACTCAATTGATTTTTCATTGTTTTTATGATCCAAGGGTTTGGGTCTGTGTTTCCAGATGTTTTCTTTCTTTTTGTTTTTAATAAAATTTCCCTTTTTTTAAGAACAGGATTGGGCTTTTGTGTCCTAAGAGATTTGTGCAAGTTATTTAATTATCTGGTGGCAACAGCTGATTCCTTTGGTTTCTTTCTCAACTCTTCCCCAGAGTGGGGGTGAAAGGGCTTGAGGGTACCCCACAGGGAGAAATTCCCAAGCGTGCCTCCCTGGATTCCCGGAGGGGTTGTGCACTTGGGTGGTGGCAGCATTTACCGAACCAAGATCAGAGAAAACCTGTAACCTTGGGAGTTTAATACCAGCCTGGAGTAGCCAGTATTAATTTTTAAAGTCCTTGCGGCCCCCACCTTCTGCGCTCGAAGTGCCAGAGTGGAGAATCAGACTAGACAGTCTGTCTGTATTTATCTAACATGGCAAGTTTTGAAAATCACTCCCAGTCAATTCCAAAATGTCAGGAAATGTCCTAGGCCCTGGTATTCCTTTTTAGTTTCACCTTAACTGTCAGTTTCCTGGTTTCTTTTGGGGTAATTACAAATTCCTTCTAATATAGTTTACTCTAAATCACTGATATACACTATCAGCCTTTACTGCATAGTGTGGTGTGTAACTGGTAATACACTCAAGGTCGCACAGGTTATGTAGTCTTGGAATGACACAGAGGTTGAATCTCTTTAAATACAGACCTGCAACCAGGGTCCCCACAGATATTTTATTACTTTTAAAAACTTTTAGGTCCTAATTCCCTGGTAATCCCTAGTTGCTTTGGACTGCTCCTGGGTTGCTCCTGAACAGGGCTGCCTCCAGGGTTTTTGCTGCCCCAAGCAGCGCGCGCACACACAGAAAAAAGCCGCGCTGTAGCAGTTCTACTGCTGCCGCTTCATTCTTCGGCGGCAATTCAGCGGCAGGTCCTTCACTCCCAGAAGGACTGAGGGACCCGCTGCCAAAGAGTCGGATGTGCTCCCTCTCTCCATTGGCCGCCCCAAGCACCTGCTTGCTGAGCTGGTGCCTGGAGCCGGCCCTGCCTGCACTGTCAGATGAGGGGATAGGGGGATCTATGTCCATTTCCCTCCTTAAAAACGCTCTAGCCTTTTAAAATTTCTTTGCCAAAAACCTCCTGAGTCTTTTAGATATTTCTTACTTTTTTTCTCAGCCCCTCTTTACGTTTTTAGGTTTCATGTTTAGTCAAAGTCACCCTTCAGCCTTCACTGCTTTCTCCAATTTTACAATCATCGCATGTGTCTCTTATTCTTTTGCTCTAAAGCCTCCGTTTCTTCTGGAGAAGGTTGCTTTTGAAATGCCTCAAGAAGTAACTTTGAAAACTTTTTATCCATTAAACGCCTAAGAGACGCACAAATACGAAACAGCTCATTACAAACAGCAATTGATGGAACAAAACCAGGAGGTGGGTTGTCATTTGTAGCAAAGGATCTCAGCTGATCAGAATCAGGGGGGGTTGAATCTTTGGCCCTTCTCACGCCAAGCCCTAGACACTGCTGCTGTTACCAGTTTGTTTACCCTTTTTAAAGTTGGTTTCTTATGTGCAGTGGAGGCTTTGAGCTGTTCAAAATTGGAGGTTTTGACCTCTTTGTGTCGCTTACCCACGTCCCCGGATACTGCAACTGCTGCAGGTATGTGTGCCCTTTTTAATGATGAGTCGTTCTGTATAATAAAGTCTCTGGATGTTCTGGGCTGTTCAGAACCAGGGGAAGTGGTTTCTTTGTTCCCACTCTTGGAAAATGCAGCTGCTTTAGAGAAGTTTTCTTGGCCCTTTTCAAAGACCTTCCCTCCGATCTTTCTTCTTGTAGAATAACACTTGATAAATCTGCCAACACTCATAAATAAGATGCTTTTAAACAGAAACCTGTGCATGTTTTTACTAACAACAGCAAGCAAAACTAGTTTTTAAATACATGTAGATGTATATTTCAAAACCTTTACACATACTCAGCTGAAAAACAGCTAAAGATGTAAACAAGCGCAATTTCCGCAATTTCATAACCATTGGGCTAGTTTGGGGCTGACCTCATTCAGTTGTTGCTGTAGGCGCTGTTCCATTTGTATAAATAATTAAATAAGTAGCCAGGCAGTAATTGACTATATAGACCAGTGGTCAGGGCAGTCCCCTATGAGGATACAGTCCATGGCCAGGTCCCTGCTGTGTCAGCGAGTTAATTATTTATATGCAGTGGAACAGATAGAAGAGGAGAGATGTAGAGGGCACTGCCTCAGCATGCCATCTAGCCTGGTGGTTAGTGCACTCAGCAGCAATGTAGGAGAGCCTCATTGACTTGGCTGCTTTGTGCGGGTCTTCCAGGCAGCAGCGGCAGCAGAAAAATCAGCTGGAAAAAAATCGGAAGCTGATGAAATGACAGGAGGGGAGCTGCTAAGGGCTGGGAGTGAAACATTGCACTTTACACATTGCAACATCCAGCACAATGAGATCGTAGCCCGCGACAGGGATGTTTAAATGCTACCAGAGAACACACAATAAATCATAATGAAAGGGCTGGAAAAAATAAAACAAATACAGCAAAAAAATCCCCTATGACAGGCCTCTCATTAGAAAGTATCAAAGTTCTTATACAACCTAAATGAAGTCTCAACTTCCATTTTACAGTTGGGGAAAATGAGGTACAGAAAAGCAAAAAGGTTAGAATGGAACCCGGCGCCATGTGTCACTCTCTACCACTAAACCACGCCATCTAACCTCTCTGCACAAGCTACTGGGAAGTCATTTTAAGTGAACACAGCATATTTAAGGCCTATCCTGCCCCTCTGTATGCTGAGCAGAAATGTTTTATTTTTGCCAGGGCTGATAAATTTTCATGCTTAATCCTCACGCTGAAATCTCTCACCTAGATGAGATGAGCTCTGGCCGGCTTGCTAGCAATACCATGGCTCTGCTTCATAGAGCCAAAACTCTCTGCCAAAAACTAGTGTGTTGCTGTTCTGAAAACAAGACAATGAGAGCCAGGAAATTAAAAGTTAAGAGGCTCAGCTACTTCTGTCCCATAATTAGGACTCTTCTACGCACAGTGTGTGTCCTGGTATAACAATACGAGCTGGGGCTGGATGATTTTTTCTTTGATATAATTATACCACTACAGACCCCTCGTATGAAGTCAGTTTTACAGGTATAAGGGAGGCTGTAATCTTCTTCCAGTATGGGAATAGGTGTACTTAGGTTTGGACAAATTCTATTTTGATTGGCAAATGGTAGTAAGCACTGATTTCACCGTGCGCACACGAACCTGCAAAAACATATTTCCAGCGATAATAATAGAAACTTAGAGGTAGGCAAAGAAAAAAAATTGCTGCTGGAGACTTCATTAGAGTCCCAACTTAATGTGTATCAAAGCTCTTGGAATAAATGCTGAATACATCACTGCTAAAACTGGCTTACAAAATTTTAGCTTTTTTAATCTCAGCATCATTCAATAATTATTGTCTGACCTCCTCATAATTTCCCGCCACTAAGATGATTTAAATAGATTTTAAAAACTTAAAAGACATCATTTCACACCACTGAAAATTTAAATTGATAACAAAATTTAAAATGCTGAAAAAAACCCACCAATATTATTGGCCTAAGTTATAAAAGAACAAATGGAAACCGAATGCTGCCACGCTTATAACTGTATAACTGCATCCACACTGCTTGAACGCACTCAGGATAGTTATACAGAATTTATGTGCGTATAAAAGCCCTTAGTGTCACATCTAGGATGCCATTAGCTGAAGAAGCATATGTCAGATTGTTTCACAGCTGTTATCATGAATACAATCAAAGCTTCCTAGAATGACAGAGATAAAGGGGGTGGGGGATTGATTTTATTTTCTGTGCTTTCATTCCATGGGAAGAAACAGTATCACTGACTGAATGTAGATGCATCCAATGAAGTGGGTATTCACCCATGAAAGCTCATGTTCCAATACGTCTGTTAGTCTGTAAGGTGCCACAGGACTCTTTGCTGCTTTTAGAGATCCATACTAACACAGCTATCCCTCTGATACTGGCTGAATGGTTAGTCAGTTCCCCATGATTATCAGACAACTCTCAGGGGGAAAGAGCTGCGTTCTTTGCAAACAACAGGAAATATGATTGTTAAACCAACAGAAATTGACAAGCAGGACTCTGGTTTGGAACTTATTTTTTCACTCTTCTTGCTTTAAAATGACTGGATATCAAGATTAAAGTCCAGAGGACAGAAGAAGACTGGGGTGGGGAAGAACTGAGATGGTTTTACGGGACTATCTGCCAAAAAATGGGAAAGATTTTAAGAATAAAGATAAATGCAAAGCTCTACTCTCCTCTGCACCCCGTAACTCTTATATTTTAGCTAAAGGGCCTTCACTCCTCTTAGCTATGGCCTCTCTGCATCACCATGTCCATCACCCCGAGTCAGCTGCTTTTAAATTTTCAAGTCCAACTGAAATGATTGGTCCAAAGACAGGACCTTGCTTCACCGGCCACAGATCACCTGGAGGGGAGAATCCAGGAGACTTGAGCCTCAGTTTCCCTACTAGAATGCATTAGTCAGAGCAACCTCCTGTGGTTTTCTGAAACCCTACCATGAGCAAATTCTTCTGGATGTCAATTCAAAGAGCACTCAAGAGTCCAAGGGAAGGTCCCCGATATGAGGCAGGCGGAATGAAATACATGGGTGGTGTTAGGATATAGATACTTAGGCCTGTTTGCAAAGGCCTATACTTTAAGAATTTAGGTGTATTTAGGTGTAGGAAGTAAGAGGGGAATGGGAATAGGGAATGGGTGTGGGGGAATTGGAATCATGTTTTGCTTGCGGGAATGGGAACAGAGACACAGGCACGGCTCTGTGGTGTCAGAGCTGGGAAG
The DNA here is from genome assembly GCF_025201925.1 of Gopherus flavomarginatus. NCBI lineage: Eukaryota > Metazoa > Chordata > Testudines > Testudinidae > Gopherus > Gopherus flavomarginatus. The sequence continues at coordinate 14,335,301 of NC_066627.1, read as the reverse complement.
GGGACACTGAGGAAGGAAACTGGAATCATTGCTTGCTGGAAGTTCACCCCAATAAACATTGAATTGTTTGCACCTTTGAACTTTGGGTATTGTTGCTCTCTGTTCATACAAGAAGGACCAGGGAAGTGAGAGGGTGAAGAAATAAGCCCCCTAACAGGTTGAACAATAGGTAGGACGATACAAGGGGACCAGACACAGGGTGGGGATGAGGGCCAGAACCCAAGGAGACACCAGGACACACAGGAGAGATGGGGTGGGATTCAGAAGCAGTAGGTGTGGGCAAACAGTGGGGGGACTGGGACATGGGGAAGATGAGGGGGTTGGGAAAATGGGGCAGGGAGCAGATCACAGGGCACATGGAGTGAGGGGATAGGACCTGGGCTGTAAAAACAGGGACATAGGATCAGGGAAGGGATTTTGCATCTCTATGCAGCATTGGTGAAACTAATGCCGGCCCTGGGATGGGGGACAGGCTAGCTCAGGGGAGTTGGGAATGGACTTGAGATCCTTCCCCTGGGCTGGGGGGCTAGCTCTGATACAGGCTCATGGCAGGTGATTGGCTGGTTCAGGGGGTGCAGAATGAGACAAGGGATGTTTCCCCTCTAGGTCATCTCTGTGCTGCTGTCATTGTTCCAAGCACCAAGTTCTGCCCTTCCCCAGCTCTCATGTGAACATGGGCTGTGGGTAACACTGATCGGTATCGGTGCTGGGTGAGAAAACACACCCCTGTTTCCTGTGTGTGAGATAGAGGCGGGTGGCTCTGATCACCCTGATACCAGTGCATTGTGTTTGTGCCACCCAAATTGACATCCTCATTGAGTTTATCAACCCTCGAGGGGGCTCAGTCCCATCCCTGCCCATGGGGTCCCTGGCCTGTCAGGGGAGATGTTACCCCTTATTGGGATTCACACACAAAGAACCAGGAGCATCACTGCTCCAGTCATTCTTGCATCCCACCTTTTCAAGGACCGGACATCGATGCTCCCAGGCAACCCCTCTGCTGGCCCTGAGTCAGGTCAGTGACCCATACTGTAGCTACCATCAGGGTACAGACTGAGAGTGCATCCAGTACTGCTAGGTTGGCAAGATGAATCGAGTATGGATGTATGGGAGGTCTAAAATCAATATATAAGGATGTGCATCTATCTAGAAGGGAACTACAGGTGGCTTTGTGGGTATGGATAGATCTGAAATGGAACAGCATCAACTGAAGTGAGGTTATTCAGTATCTGTATCAATGATCTGGAAATTCATGTAAACTTATTTCTGGCAAAGTCTGCAGAGAACACAACGATTGCTAGGATGGAAGATGTCTCCAAGCTACAGAACTACCTGGGTCACCTGGCGAGTTGGGCTCAATTAGAACTGCATGTGAATCCAGTCAAATGCATAGTAAAACATAGAGGGAAAAGGGATGTCATTCACACTGGCAGGACGGGAGCTGTGTCCTGGAGAGCAGGGACTACGAAAGGGAGCATGGTGGAACCCATCCAAATAGGAGATTTCAGTGAAATCTAAGCTGGCAGATACCATCCTTGGATGCATAAACCAGGGGATATTCAGTAATAGCAAGGAAGTGGAGTCTCTGATAGGTTCAGTCACAGAGATCTCCTTGGCACTGGCACCTGATGCTCTGAAATCGCCTCTGAGCCTGTTTTCCCTGCCAGCTTGGGACTCTGGAACGCTGCCTTGTTGATTCAGACATGCTAGCCTGCTGCACCAAAAACACAGGGTCTGGGCCAAGCCCCCAGAGCTGCAGACTTTAACTAAAAACAGCTCAGCAGCATGCTGTAAACACTTTAGCGTTGCTAGAATGGAGGCAGCATTCTTTTGCATACTTGGGCTTCCTCCCAGCCAAGCAAATACGGTGAGGATTACTGAAACTCTTATTCATCATATAAAAAGTTCTACCAATTCCAAAGGATCAGACACATCACCCACTAGGTCACTGAATATTTCAGCTCTTACTCAAATACACACATAGAGCCAATTCTTATTAACTGTTGGGGTATCCTATGTCTTCAGACATGACCAACGGACACACAGGAACACACAGAGACTGGAGTCTTTGGTTATGGCTCGGTTTATTGTAGCAGAAGCTCACCTACATCCTGCAGAAGCAAAGCTGCACCATCCATTTACCTCCCCCACATCCCAAAGAGTGAGCACCAAGGTCATAGAATCATAGAATATCAGGGTTGGAAGAGACCTCAGGAAATCATCTAGTCCAACCCCCTGCTCAAAGCAGGACCAACACCAACTAAATCATCCTAGTCAGGGCTTTGTCAAGCCAGGCCGTAAAAACCTCTAAGGAAGGAGATTCCACCACTTCCCTAGGTAGCCCATTCCAGTGTGTCACCACCCTCCTAGTGAAAGAGTGTTTCCCAATATCCACCCTAGACCTCTTCCACTGCAACTTGAGACCATTACGCCTTGCTTTGTCATCTGCCACCACTGAGAAAAGTCTAGATGCTTTGTCAATCACAGAAGAGAGATAGCTCAGTGGTTTGAGCATTGACCTGCTAAACCCAGGGTTATGAATTCAATCCTTAAGAGGGTCACTTTGGGATCTGGGGCAAAAATCAATAGTTGGTCCTGCTAGTGAAGGTACGGGGCTGGAATCAATGACCTTTCAAGGTCCCTTCTGCTTCTAGGAGATTGATATATCTCCAGTTATTATATATTTACTTATAGATCCATCCTCTGTGGAACCCCCTTTCAGGTAGTTGAATGCAACTATCAAATCGTCTCTCATTCTTCTCTTCTGCAAGCTAAACAATCCCAGTTCCCTCAGCCTCTACTCATAAGTCATTTGCCCCATACCCCTAATAATTTTCATTGCCTTCCACTGGACTCTCTCCAATTTGTCCATATCCCTTCTGTAGTTGGAGGATTAAAACTGGACACAGTACTCCAGATGAGGCCTCATCAATGCCAAATAGAGGGGAATGATCACTTCCCTCAATCTGCTGGCAATGCTCCTACTAATACAGCCCAATATGCATTTGGCCTTCTTGGCAACAAGGGCACACTGCTGACTCATATCCAGCTTCTTGTTCACTGTAATCCCCAGGTCCTTTTCTGCAGAACTGCTGCCTAGCAACTCGGTCCTTAGTCTGTAGCAGTTCATGGGATTCTTCTGTCCTAAGTGCAGGACTCTGCACTTGTCCTTGTTGAAACTCATCAGATTTCTTTTGGCCCGATCCTTTAATTTGTCTAGGTCACTCTGGACCCTATCCTTACCCTCCAGCATATCTACCTCTCCCCCCAGTTTAGTCTCATCTGCGAACTTGCTGAGAGTGGAATTAATCCCATCATCCAGATCATTAATAAAGATGATGAACAAAACCAGTCGCAGGACCAACCCTTGGGGCACTCCACTTGATACTGGCTGCCAACTAGACATGGAGCCATTGATCACTACCCACTGAGCCCAACAATCTAGCCAGCTTTCTATCCACCTTATAGTCAAGCCTTTTTTTTGGTTCCCCTTTATTGTAATCATCAGCCCTTCCCCTCCCCAGATGGGCAGTTCTGGTCTCAGTCTTGGCCAAATAATTGCCCTCTAATTTCTCTGCTAAATTCCCTGTCTCTCTTCATGTTTGCCCTCACTCATCACCTTTGTTGTCATACAAGAGGTTGTTATTGAGCACTTGGCTGCCTCTGTCAGTAAAAAACTGCAAGCTTGTGGTTTTGGGGTTTTCCGTGTGTGTCTCTGCCGGCATTTACCAGGCAGACTTGATGTGAGATAATGATAAGTCTCCGCATTCCCCCACTTCTTTTCTATAAGGGGCACTTGTTCCTCCTTATGCCAGAGTGTCATTACTTCATACAGGGCCTGAAACTCTTGTCGGGTCCTACAGACAGCCCTCTGAGTGCATAGGTGGCACCATGCACAGAACACCAAGACTGCTGTCAACACCCTAGCAGCAATCATGGTGGTGGACAGTAGTTTGGTGCTGAATACACCTATAGTCCCTCCCAAGCCCAAGTGGCGAGCCATGTTCCACCATGGACACTCTCCAATTTTTGTGGCCGAGATCTCTGTTTCTCTTGGGCCTGGAGGGTAACTCCCAGGGAACATATTTCCTGACCCTTCTTAATAGATGCCTTAATTAGGGTGTGGACCTGAGACCAGTTCTTCCCCACCACCACTGGTTTTACATGTCCTATCCATTCAGTTGGCAATCCCCGTGTGATGGTCCAGTTAGCCTGCAGGATGGTGGGAATCCTGACTTTGCCATTTGTCCCCCCCACAGGATAGATAGATAGATAGATAGATAGATAGATAGATAGATAGATAGATAGATATTCCATTACTTGCTTCACCAGGGTTGCAGGTTCCTCCCAGCACCTCAAGAATGGTGAATGTCACAGGAAGAGCTCTATCATGTTACCTAATGCAGCCTCATCTCTCCCTAGGGGTTGAGTCTGCTCCACAGGGTCTCATATGTATCTAGTTCCATTTCTCCATGTGAATTGGAACACAATATGGTTGGTTGCCCACTGGAGCCAACAGTCGTCTACCCAGTCTGGTGTCAGTGGAATGGCCTGGATCGGGGGGCGCTATTCCCACTCTCCTGGCATAGAGTATGCACCACTGAGGTGAGCAGGACCCCAAAATGACGGTCCAAGTGTTACTCTTCTGTAAGGGGAGCCGGATGCTTACCATGGGGTTAAGTAAAGGAGACCATGTACCCTTCTGTTCAGCTTCCAAGATGTGGTGGAGGTGTGCCATAAACCCTGCCTGTGCTGAGGCACATGCTGTGCCCCACTCTGCCCTCTGTGTAGTACTTACCACCCCATCGGTAAACACCAATAATATTTGAGTCAGGTCTGTAACAATTAGTGCCATGGCTTGCAGAACATTAATTGGTGGGCATTCCCTCCCATTACTCCCATAGATTTGGTCAGTTTTGCCAATTCTGACAATCAAGTGTCAAATTCTAGGTTACTTACTGTGTTACACCCACTCCATAGACAGTTACCCAAGTCCCATTTTTGCCAGCTTCATTGACCACTTGAGCAGGGACATAGAGGTGTACATTGTGTAACTGCTAGTCCATTATCCCAGTCCTGTGGGGTGAGGTGCACCTTGGCTCCGATGGGTGTTACATTAAGGGCAATTACCTAGTTACCTTCCTCCAGTGGCTACCAGGGCACGCTCTTGATCCATGTCCAGTTCTCATAGACTCATAGACTCATAGACTCTAGGACTGGAAGGGACCTCGAGAGGTCATCGAGTCCAGTCCCCTGCCATCATGGCAGGACCAAATACTGTCTAGACCATCCCTGATAGACATTTAAGGGGATAGATATTCCCTTACTTGCTTCACCAGGGTTGCAGGTTCCTCCCAGCACCTCAAGAATGGTGAATGTCACAGGAAGAACTCTATCATGTTACCTAGGCCTGACAGTTCCCCTGCAGGGGTTTGAGTTTGGGGATTAACATGAACTTAGTCTGCGCTACCCTGCATCACACCCACATACATGCGATGGAAATGTTTTTCCCCTCTCTAACCCAGATGACTCTCCTCTTATTTTGGGTAAGGTTAAAATCTCTCTGCAGTCGACCCCAATGATTCTCCACCCAGTCCTCCTATCGATACTGCTGCCATCCCTCCTCCTCTCAGTCTCGTGGGACCTCTCCATTTTTGCTTTTCCTGTAGCCATTCTTGTTCTGTTTGCACGGCCACCTTGGTGTTCTTCTTAAGGGCCAATAACCTAGTCTCATTCCCAGGCAGATTACCGGTAGCATCACTGTTCTCCATCCCACCAGAGTCTGGGTTGGCCCAGAAAATGTCCTTTGAGTCCCACGTTTCGGTTCATGGTAATAAGGTAGCAGAACACAGGAGGTTACTTGAAGGCTCTTGACTGGATTTTGGACATCGGACGAAGGCCTGACAGTCAATAAAATAGTCCCAGCATCTCCCTGACAGGCAGAATGTGCAGTACAGCTCCCACCCCCGCATCCTTTTATAGCCAAGCTTGCCATGAGGGTTGTGAAGATTAATCCTGCAAAGGCAATTGTGATTAGCAACACCAATCACTCCATTCGAGGTCAGGAGGGCCTTGGTCTTCCCTTTGTAGGTTCACCTGCAAGATGCATGTAACATAATTTATATGTCCTCCTTTTTACTCTCCCCCCCCCACAATTTGTACCTTTTTATTTATGTGCAATGAACCCATTCCCACCCTGCGTTCTCTGTGTCCAACAGCAGCAGGCTGGGCCGTAATTCCCATTGGTATTTCCCAGCTTAGGTAGACCGTGCTTCCCAGGCAAGTCATGCCATGTGTCATGAGCTGGAACACAGAACCCCCCCTTACGAGCTGCCAACCAATGTGCCAAGACTACTTCTGCCCCTGGTCTCCTGCCTCGTCATCTTAGGACTTCAGTGCCATACCAGTTTTGAGCCAGGCTCGCTAGCCTGCTGCCAACCCAATCCCAGGTCTGAATCACATCCCCTAACAGCTGCAGGTTTATCTGGAAGCAGCTAATAGAAGTATTCTTGTCTTTAACACTCAGATGCCTAACTCCCAGTGGGGTCTAAACCCAAATAAATACGGTTTACCCTGTATAAAGCTTATACAGGGTAAACTCATCAATTGTTCACCCTCTGTAACACTGACAGAGAGATATGCACAGTTGTTTGCTCCCCGAGGTATTAATACATACTCTGGGTTAATTAACAAGTAAGAAGTGATTGTATTAAATACAGAAAGTAGGATTTAAGTGGTTCCAAGTAGTAACAGACAGAACAAAGTAAGTTACCAAACGAAATATAATAAAACGCGCAAGTCTATATCTGATCAAACTGAATACAGATAATCTCACCCTTAGAGATGCTTCAGTAATTTTTTTCCTCAGATTGGACACCTTCCAGGCCTGGACACAATACTTTCCCCTGGTACACCTCTTGTTCCAGCTCAGGTGGTAGCTAGGGGATTCTTCGTGATGGCTCCTCTTTTCTCTCTTCCATCCACTTATATATCCTTTGCATAAGGTGGGAATCCTTTGTCTCTCTGGCTTTCCACCCTGCTTCTTAATGGAAAAGCACCAGGTTAAAGATGGATTCCAGTACCGGTGACGTGATCACATGTCACTGTAAGACTTCATTGCCCACTTGCCAGCACACACATATACATGGAGACTTACAGGTAAAACAGAGCCATCTGCAGACAATGTCCTGGTTATTGGGAGTCATCAAGATTCCAAACCACTATTAATGGCCCACACTTTGCATAATTACAATAGGCCCTCAGAGTTATATTTCATATTTCTAGACACAGATACACGAGTGGTACATTTGTACAAATAGGGTGACCACACTCAGTAGATTATAAGCTTTGTAATGATACCTTACAGGAGACCTTTTCCATGAAGCATATTCCAGTTACATCATATTCACTCATTAGCATATTTTTATAAAATCATATAGAGTGCATTGTCACACAATGCATTGATCTGTGCTGCTATGTGTGTTAAACATCCTTGTACAGTATCCACCAAAATAACAAGACAAACAACACAAAACACACTACACAATTTTCATTGTGACAGTAGACCCATGGTGTTTTGGGGTGCCCTTCCTCTGGTTCCAGCTTGCCTGCAGAGTGTCTGAAAAACAAAGAAACATTTCCCACACCCCTGGTGGGGACAGATTATTGACATTTATGAGGTGTGTGCCACAGTTTCCCTTTTGGTACAGCTGTCCTGGTTTCCAATAGTTTCTCTCTGTGCCAAGCTTTAAAGTTATTCATGGGTAATAGCTGAGGGGCAGCATTACTATAACACCTTTGAACGTGAGATTAGTTTTTAATTGCAATTTTTAGCATGCTTAAAAAAAAACTTCCAAAATCAAACACATTATACATCAGTGGTCCCCAACCTTTTCATCTGGCAGGTGCCAGATGAAGGATTATGGCAGTAGTGGAGCATCCGCCAAAATGCAGCTGAATTTATGCTGCGTTTCGGTGGTGACGTCTCTTCATGATGTCGCTTGTCGGTGGCAAGTGGCGTGATTGAGAGGCATCGCTGCTGAATTTCTGTGGCGTTTTGGCAGATGCTCGACTGCTGGCGAGGACGCGGGTGCATTTAGATGCCCCCGCAGGTGCCATGGCACCCACAGGAACCGTGTTGGAGACCCCTGTTATACATTGTCACAGGGTCACTCACTTGCACTTATCCCAAGGTTTAACATAGTGGCAGTCTGATTACTCAGAGCCACCTTAAGGCCCAGTGTTTCTGACATTGCGTCTTTGTACATTTTACATCTACCCTAGCTTCAGAGGTACATTGTTTTAACATTTGTATCCCTCTTGCAATTCTCAGCTACTATTTATTACCAAAAAGATCCACTATCTCTCCCCATTTCCCAGTTCTCAGTCTTGGCACAATAATTCACTGCTAAATTCCCTGCCCCTGTTTATGTTTGCCCTCACTCACCCCCACTATTACCATATAAGGGGTTGTTATTAAGCTCTTGGCTCTCTCTGTCAGTGAACACCTGCAGGCTTGTGGTTTGGGGGTTTTCCGTGTGTGTCTCTGCCAGCACCTTACCAAGCAGAGTCGATGTGAGATAGTAATAACTCCCCACATAAACTACAATTTATTTTAAAAGGGAAGAGAGAGGTAAACAGATTGTTGTACATACAGACATGAATAGAATCTTTAGGTCAGTTTCATAGGCGAGACGGTGAGCTTTAGAATTGCGAAGACTCCTTTTCAGAATCAGTGAATCAGGTTATAGTTCAAATGTCCAAATATTCAATATAAGGGCTATCCAGCTGGGACTGGAGATCTCAGTCTTGCAGCTCAAGCTCCCCCAATGAAGCCTAAACAGATCTGAGATTAAATGGATTAGGGCCCAAAACCTTTCATACATTTTTGGGTAGCCTCTTGACAGCAAGCAGTCCTCGGGTGAACAGCACCGGCAATTAGCTACATCAGCGGTTCTCAAACTGTGGGTCAGGACTCCATTTAAATGGAGTCACCAGGGCTGGCTTAGACTTGCTGAGGCCTGGGACTGAAGCCAGTGAACTCAGTGGTAAGGCTAAGGTTACAAGCCCCCTGCCTGGGGCTGAATCTCTTCGGTTTCAGCTTTGGCCCTCCCCACCTGGTATTAAAGGCCTGGTATGAGGCAGGACCTGCTCACAGAAAATGGCAAGAACAGGTCTGATATTGCAGAAATACACATTCCTAAGAAGTGCTAGTCACAGAGTACTTACGCAAACACATCCTGATATTAAGTGGTACCAGAAAATCCCAATATCAAGGATGGTACAAAAATATTCCCCAAGGATAACAGGAACATACTGACTCTCCTAAAAGATAACATCAGGATGACAGTTCATAATAGAGATGCTCAATCGAACCAACGTGTACAAGGTAATGGGTGATAACTGACCATGTCAGCGGACCGTTAATTGACTATGTCAGAGGGCAATACTAATTTGTTTGTAACGGTGTAAAAAGATGTATCTCAGAGGGAGTATCTTTCTCTGGGCCATGGAGAAATGGAAAGTCCCGCTGTTCACTGAGCTGGTCCATTGTTACGGGCATACATATATTAGTGGTCCGATAGTCTGTGAGATACTACTAAATTTGTTAGTCTCTAAGGTGCCACAAGTACTCCTATTCTTTTTTCAGATACAGTCTAACACGGCTGCTATTCTGAAATTAGTACCATACTTCATCAACAATAAACCTGTCTGGGTGCCTTCATCCCCTTTAGGGATCTTTTAGTCATTGGACGGTTTGCTCGAGGTCTGCCATGCCAGCTGTCTGTGCAGGGCTGGGGTGGCACACAGATGGAACACACATGCAGCCGGACACCTTTCAACATCTAACCAAAGGTGGGCATGGGCCTAACCAATCAGTTCCCTACCTTTTAACCAGGGGTGAGAATGATCTCCTATAATGTGAGACACCCACGTTCAAATCCTCCCTCTAGCTAATGGGGAGCAGGAATTCAAACCCACATAAGCCTGTATCTGAGGAGAGATCCCTAACCAGGGGGCTATGGGGTATTCTGAAATGCGCACTTCTCAATCTCTTCTGTTGATCACTTCCACCTTTTATAAATTAGTTAAATAACCTTTATCACAGCAAGCGGAGCCCATGTCTACCCATGCCCGGATGAGTGCACTACTCACCTGACTGTAGATTTATTCTTCCCATCTTTCTGGCCCAAGGAATATTTAATTGTGTGATATAAAGTGGTCTGATCTTCCCAGTGCAGTGGGCTGGATGTTAGTTTTGGGGCACTTCCACATGGGCTACAAAATGGCCATCTCCTTGCGGCAGGACCTCACGTGAAGTGACACCCGATGGAGGATGCCATTTTGTAGAGAATGTATTATGCCACAAGGGTCTGCAACTGCCACATGTCTCCAGCAGCTGCTGCTCGGTGGGGCGTAGGCTTTTGGGAGCGACATGAAATCAGCCTGCAGGCCACCAGATGGACTACCCTGAATACCCAAAGCACTGGCCTGTGATATGGTAGACCTGGAATCAAACCCCTACTCCAAATCAGGCAGAGGAGAGATCTGAACACTGGCTGTCCACACCCCAGCCATGTGCTCTAACCATTAGGCCATGGAAGGAAAGCAAGACACTGCTTGTTTTTTGGAGGGAAAGTATCAAATAGGCTGTGAATTCCACAGGGCACCTAAACCAGTTAGGCACCGCAATTCTGAGTCTAAGCCCCCCTCAGGGATTGAGCCCTACAGCTGGGATTTCCAAAGGCACCTGACTGCCCAGAGCCTCAATGGTGAGGAGTCTGTGGCTGAGAAAAGGACTGACGCCCATGTCCCGGCCAAGCGCCTTATCCAAAGAGACTTCACTTCCCCATCCAGGCTTGTCAGTTGTCCTCTCTTCTGAGGCTGCCATCAAAGGGTCCTATAAATGTCAGTTGCAGTGGGTTTGCCAAAGGGGACACTTGTCCAACGGGACCAGGGCTGAGATTGTCCCAGACTCATTCATTTCCATTACATGGTTCTCAGTGTATAGATAAATAGTTTAAGGCCAGAAGGGACCATTTGATCATCCAATGTGACCTCCAGGATAACCCAGACCAGCGAATTTCACCCCTGGATTGAGCCCAGTGACTTGTATGTTAACTAAACTGTCTTCCAGAAAGGTCTTGTCATAGTATAATTCCCAAATCTGGACCTCAGCGTCCAGGATATGGGTACTAGCATAAAGTCCTCTAAGCTTAATTACCAGCTTAGATTCTGTAGCGCTGCCACCAATCAGGAATTTCTAGGGCCTGATACCCTCTGGTTCCCCCAAAACCTTCCCAGGAGACCCCAAGACCCAGATTCCTTGAGTCTCACAACAAAGGGAAATAAACCATTCTCTCCCACCTCTTTCCCTCCTCCCAGATCTTTCCTGCCTGGGTACACTAGGAGATACCGTGATTCAATTCCTTGAAACACAATACAGAGAGATCAAGTTTCTCTCTCCTCTTCTCCCAGAGGCAATACAGGTTCAAGTTCCGTGAATCTAACACAAAGAGGAAATTTATCTTTCCCTCCCTGCTTCCACCTCATCCAGAGGCAATACAGATTCAAGCTGCGTGAATCTAACACAGAGAGGAAATTTATCCTTCCCTTCTCCCCACCAATTCCCTGGTATATACAGACTCAATTCCCTAGAGCCTCAACTGGGAAGGAAAATCAAACAGGTCTTCAAAAGCAAAACATTTAATAAAAAGGAAAGAAAAAAGTAAAAGGTTTATCTCTGCACCTTAGATGGTAAAAAGTTACAGGGTCTTTCAACTTATAAACAATAGAAAGAAACTTTCTCCAGCAGAAACACAATTTAAGCTACTTCCAGCAAGTATACATATGCAGATGGAAAAAAAACAAATTAAAAGTTTATGACCACCTTTTCTTACTTACAATTCTGAATAGATAAGAGACTGTAGCAGTGAGATTGGCAGAAACCTGGTTGCACCTCTAGCCCCATCCAGGCCCAGAGAGAACAAAGCCAAACCCAAAACCCACAAACAAAGGCTTCCCTCCACACGAGATTTGAAAGTATCTTGTCTCCTGATTGGTCCTCTGGTCAGGTGTTTGGGTCCCTGTTTGTTAATCCTTTACAGGTAAAAGAGACATTAACCCTTAACTATCTGTTTATGACAGGCCTCCAGGCTGGGTCTGAAGCCATCAAGAAAAAAATCCACTGCTTCCCTGAAGAGTTTGTTCTGCTGGTTAATCACCCTCATGCGCTTCTAGCACAGAGGCAACACGTTCCATATCCCATCATGGAAAGAGCTTATTCCAGACAACGTAACAGAGCAAAATGGGACAGCACGTCTTTCACAAACACCCCCTGGGAAGTAAACCGCTACACAGAGACAGAGCTCAGGCTGGTAGCTGGGGATTTGTACTAACTCTTTGGCATCCAGCTCCCAAAACATCAGCTTCTGTTCCAGTGGAATGGGAGTGTCAGAAAAAACAGAACTCAGGAGTCGTGTGTCCCAGTGCTCTAACCATCAGATATCACTTTCCTTCCTAGATAAAACCCAGGAGCCCTAGTTTCCCGCTCCCCCTGCTCTAACCCCTAGACCCTACTCTCCTCCCAGAATCAGAGATAGAATCCAGGAGTCCTAGTTCCCAGTCCCGCACTGCTCTAACTCTTAGGCCTCTCTCCCCTCCCTGAGCTGGCTGCACAACATAAGAATTCTGCTTCCCAGTCTCCCTTTCCTAGTCAGTGGACAGGACAACTGGATTCCATACCTAGCTCTGAGGTATAAGTGATGTCTCATGGGTTGGATGAGGTCTGACTGGGGGTAAGGATGGCTGGGTCTCCTTCCTATCAATGTTCTGCTGCATGGCCCCCTATAAGTCACTTTGGGTTTGAGCCGCAAAGGGACATGGGCATGGCAATCATCTGTCAGCCCCACAGTGCAATTCACAGCCCCAGGTTGGTCCCTGAGAACGGGATCCACAGAAACCAGCACACTCGCAGAGTCGCCTCAGCTAGCCAGCTGGAAATGCCGGGGAGAGGGGTGCGGCACCCCTCTGATGGAATTAGGTACCTAAATCCAGGCTAGAAGGTGGGGCCTATTTCTGCTTGGGATTCACAGCCATGAAAGCTCTCCTGGAGTTCGGCGCCTAGGCAGGGGCACCGGAAAGGGAGGGCCAAGGGGCCAGGGGACCCCACTTTTTAACATGGGAGTAGTTTGGGGGCAAGGGGCAGCATTGCCTCCCCCAAAAAAATCCTGCAAGCCTCGGGCAGGCATGGAGTAGCACAGGCAGGAGCTGCACTTCATGGCAGGGGAGCTGATCAGCCCCTTCCCAGTGCTGGCCCCTCGCTGGGGAGTGGGGTCTCAGGGAGAAAAGGAGAAGCGGGGGGGGGACATGGAGGGGGCTGGGCCTTGGGGGAAGAGGTGGAGTGGGGGGGCAAAGCCACAAAGGAGTGGGGCCACAGGAGACGGAGCCTCATGCCCCTCCCCACACATTTCTACTGAGGTTCCAGTGCTCCTGCACGTAGGCCAGGTCAGCCCTTTCCAGTGCGAAAAGCAGAGGGAGAGGCACACACCGCTATACCTGATTGCCCAGCGATCAGGCCCTCCCCTGGTCATGTTTTCAAATGCCCCTTCCTCCTGATTCAGAGCAGGGACCTGGACACGGATCTTCCCGCAGGAGCTGTTACCACTAGCCAAGGCTCTCTGGATGACTCTACATTGCATTGTAAACCCAAGTCTGTGGGACCTGGGCTCATGAATTCAGTGTTTACAAGACCACGTGTGAGCCTCCCCACTGCATTGTAAACCTGGACTTGCAATTGCTGGTCTCATGTCTCCCAGCCGCCCTAACACATCCGTAGGTGCTGACTCCGTGGGTGATCTGGGACTGGAGCACCCAGGGGGAAACATTTGTGGGTGCTGTGCACCCAGTGGCAGCCAAGCTCCCCTCCTGCCCCCTCAGGCCCCGCCTCCTATTCTGCCTTCTCCCCTGAGCGCACCGCGTTCCCGCTGCTCCGCCTGCCTCCCAGCGCTTCCCACTGGCTGCCACCAAAGAGCTGTTTGGCTGCTCTGGGGGTGGGGAGGAGGGGGAACGTGGCATGCTCAGGGGAAGAGGCAGAGCCGAGGCAGGGATTTGGAGAAGGAGTCAGAATAGAGACAGGGAGGGGGTGGAGTTGGGGTGGGGACTTTGGGGAAGGGGTTAGAATGGGGGCGGGGCAAGAGTGGGAGGGGTGGAGTCAGGACAGGCCGGGGGCAGAGGGGGGTTGAGCACCCACCAGCAGGAGCAGAAGTCGGTGCCTATGAACACGTCCGTGCTGCACTGCACAGTGCTTCTGACTCGGGCTGGCCACTCAAGCCGCATCCACATGGCAAAATGACAAGGTTCACACCCGTGATGCTGTGGGACCTGGGATCTCACACACACGGTCCTGGCAGAGTCCTAGGAGCCGGTCCTGAAGGCTGGCTGACCTGAGACTGATTTGTTCGTGAACAGACGAGGGACTTGGGTTCAAACCTGCCTCAGAGCCTGGGGTTAGAGTGCCTTGTAGATGCACTCTCTTTGCCTCACTGAGCATTTAATTATGTCATTCAAAGGGGACACTGAGACAGCTATAAGCCAGGCTGCCCCATAGCATGCTGGTTAGGGGCACTATCCTGTGAGACCCATGTCCAGCTCACCTGAGTTCAGACCTGCTCCATAATAGGCACTGTGTGGGTTTGAAGCTGGGGCTTCCAGATAAATGCTCTGTAGGGAACACTCAGTTTCAGGACACCTCAGGATGTTGCTGGCTTGCACATCCTCACCAGCAGAAAATTAAGTCCCAGTTAACCAAGCACCTGGTGGCTTAACACCTTGGAGGATCTGAGCCTGGGGGAATTTAGGCACCTCCAGAGGTAGGTGACAGCTGAGTGAAGGTTTTGAGGATCCCAGTGGAACTTCAACGTTGGATGTAGTCTCCTAAATCCCTTGGTGAATCTAGCCCTTTCTTTATGTGTGCCTCAGTTTCCCCCATTTAACTGGTACTAGGCTGTTAAGATAGGATTTGCAAAGCCACTTGGGGGCTGGAGCTATACATTCAATGCCCGTGTTTTTTCAATGAACTCTGTGTGTTCAAATCTCCTAGGTAGCTTTGAAAACCCTATGCCCCCTTCCCCTTCACACACACACAAATCCCATCTGCTTTGCAATCTGGCCATTTCATGCCTGATTCCTGCCCGCTCCCTAAAAGTTAGCTGGGTTTGAGTTGCCGGGGATTGCATCCTGCTTTGACACTGTTTAATAAACCTCACGGCAATTAAAATGCCAACTCAGCTGTCCCCCAGATCCTAGGGGGCCAATTTCCCTTCATCTGGCCCAGCAGAGAGCATCCATCAGCACTTTCTCATTAGCATGCGAGTTTATAGATCGGTAGCGGGGCTAAGGGCTATGAGAGTTAAAGGGATGGAGCACTGAGCAACCACCAGCACCTCAAAATGTGATCAGCTTGGGAGACTTCTGGAGAGGTGAGTGGATGGCAAACTTCTGGGATGGAACAATTATTCATGCTTCCTACAGCTGTGGTTGAGTACCTTAATTTATTAGTGACTCAAAATAGCAGAGACTTGGCAATTTGAGACACAACAGATCTTGCTTCTTGGCTGGGGGTTAGACTAGATCACCCTTGAGGTCCCGTCTAACCCTGAGGCTCTGTGATGCTATGAATGCTGGCCAAAAGGCAGAGTCTGGTATGTGTCTGGAGCCCTGACTATCACCGCCTCAAACCACAAGCAGTTGGAAAACAGTGGGGAGCGGGGGAGTCTATCATAATCTGGGAGCAGTAGCTTTGGTAAAACAGGTTTAAAGTGCAGCCCTCAGCCACCCAGCTTGATATTTACATAAGATTTGTGCCAGAGCTATGATCCACCACCACCACTTTCCCTGAGACAACACTCCCCTGCCAAGGCTGAGAATAGAGTCCAGGAGTCCTGGCCTCCAGCCCCTCACTGGTGTAACTGTCTAGACCTCCCCACCCTCCCAGAGCTGACACTAGTATCCAGACTTCCTGAGAACCAGCTCCCCTCCTTCTAATAACTGGATCCCATTGCTCCTTCAGAGCTGAGAAATGAACCCAGGAGTCCTGACTCCAAGCCACATCCATCTAACCACTAGATCCCCTCCTTTACTAGCCCAGTATCACATATTCTCACAGTGGCCAGTGCCCAGGAATAAAACCCAGAAATCCAGGGTTTTAGTCCTTCAATCTCAAAATCCACTAAGTTCCAGAGCTGAGAATCAAGCCCAGAGATCCTGACTCTCAATCCCCCTGCTCTAACCCCTAGCTCCCACTCCCCTCCCAGAGATAAAAATACTACCTAGGAATCGTGGGTCCTAGCCCACAACCTCAGAGCTAACCTACTAGAGTTCTTCACCCTCCTAGAGCCAGGGACAGAACCCAGGAGTCCTGGTGTCCAGCTCCACCCTGCACTCGGCCCATTATGAAGAGAGGCTGAAAAGACTGGGTCTGTTTTGAAAGGCATAGAGTAAGAGGGGACATATTGGAGAAAGAGAAAGAGAGAATAATGAATGTGACAGAGAAGTGAGATCATAGGGATATAGGATTTGTCAGAGAAGATCAGACACAAGACTAATTTAATCCTGTAACCTGTCTCTGACATTGGTCAGCTTCAGCAGGAGATGTCAGAACCCTGGGAACAGATGTAGAATTATCTGGCACCGACAGATCTCATCCTGTTCTCTAATAGAGAACTGCTTTAGCCCTGAGGCTTGAAGTTTCACTTCCCTTCCAACATTTTCAGTAGTGTATATTATAAATGAATGGTCTTGATCTCCTTGTAAATGTCCAGCCCCTTTTGGCATCTTGCTAAGTTCTTAGTCTCAATGGTTTCCTGTGGCAATGAGTCCCACCATCTAAATTACCCATTGCATGGAAAAAGTGTTTCCTTCCATCCGTTTCGAATGGGCTGCCTTTTAATTACACACAGGCACTGTTTTGCTCTTTCTGTTCTTTACATCAGATCAAGGGGACCTGGGAAGGAAGGTAGCAGATTTAAAACCAAGCCAAGAAAATACTCTCTCACGCACTGCACAATTGTCTGGTGGAACTGATGGCCACTGGATCTCATTGAGACCTGGAATTTAGCTGATTTAAAAATGGATTGGATTTTTATAGAGCTAATAAGAACATCCTTCCTTAGAGGTTTTTAAGGTCAGGCTAGACAAAGCCCTGGCTGGGATGATTTACTTGGAGTTGATCCTGCTTTGAGCAGGGGGTTGGACTAGATGACCATCTGAGGTCCCTTCCAACTCTGATATTCTATGATTCTATGATCCTCATCTCCTGTAGCGAGGACACAGATTTTGCACCAGGTATAAGTTAAGTAGTCATTGACTGGGGTTAGGAATGGTTTACTGCTGATGCTTAGATGTTTAGTTACCATTTATTCAATACACAGCCAGAGTACATTCATCTATACACACAAAAAAGCCCAGCATACCTGTCTATTTTTTGTTAAATGTTAACATTTGATAGATACTCCTGGTATAATCAGAGATTTCACTCGATTTAACAAAATCAACAGCAATAACATGCCATGGGTAGTGTAAAGATGTTCACTCTATGACACGGTAGTGCCCTGTTAAATAGAGAGCTGATGGTTATAATCCTGCATAATGCTCCGCTAAACAAGAGCTCCATATGGTTTTGCCATCTCTCCATTGCAGATTTTCCTGTGGAGTGGTTGAGACATTCCCCAAACTCTTGTTTCTCTTGCTATAAGGCTGGGATCTCCAGCGCACCCAGTTCTCAAAGACATTTCATGGAATTTGGGTTCTCCTTGGGTGCCCTCGAAAAATCAAAGCCCAAATTACCTTGGTCAATTGCCAGTCAGCTGGTGTGAAAATTACAGGGTCAGTGGCTCTCTGGATCTCTTTTGACTTCAGAATTTCTTCAGAGAGATGTTAAGATAGTGATATTTCCATGGGGATGAGAAGTGAGTGTTCAGTGGTTGGAGATCAGGGAGGGGAAGAGGTGACGATGGGCATCAGGACTCATGGGTGTCATCCCTAACTTTGAGAAGGGAGTGGGATCTAGGGTTCGAGCAGGCTACCTGGATTCCTTTCCCTAGTTTGGCAGGCTCTAGCAGGCTAGAGCAATGGGTCCTGGGATTCAGGACTCCTGGGTTCTATTCCGAGCTCTGATAGGGAATATCAGGGTGTCTCACACTATCCTGAACTTCCTCAGGCAGATTGAAGATGCAGGGATTTTAGTCGCATTGAGTGGTGTTATCTAGTGATCTAGCAGGGCCGGCTCCAGGAGTTTTGACGCCCCAAGCAGCAAAAAAAAAACAAAAAAAAACAAAAAAAACCCCAGTGATCATGATCTGCGGCAATTCAGAGGAGGTCCTTTGCTCTGAGTGGGAGTGAGAGACCCTCCGCCAAATTGCCGCCAAATATCTGAACTTGCCGCCCCGCTCCAGAGTGGCCGCTCCAGCACCTGCTTGCTAAGCTGGTGCCTGGAACTGGCCCTGTGGGCTAGACAAGGTGATTTGAGGTAAGCGTCTTCGCTGAGCGTCAGTTTCCCCTTCGGCAACAATGATAGCGACCTGCCTTTCTAAAGTGCTTTGAGATCTCAGGGTGAAAAGCACAATAGATGAGACAAGTACTAATTTCAGATTTTAAAAATCTGTCGCTCGAGTCCCTTTGATGACAGAGGTTCTAGACTTTTAAAGAGTTACAACCTAGGCAGGTTCCCTGCTATTTTACCTTTCTAAAGTCACTCTCTTAATCTGACAGCCATTAACAAATTAGGAGACCGAAAAACCATCTCCCAAGAAAGCTGAACTGGCTCTGACCCGTTGGTGCTTCTGCCAGTGGAAATTTTCTCTCTGTCTCCCCTTCTGCTGGACCATGGCCACCAGTATTTCAGGTAAGTAATGAGACTCTTTAAAATCAACTCCCGCGGTATTGACTGATCCATGTATATTGGAGTCACATCCGATGGTAAAAGGGACATGCATCTGTGCAAGCACTTTTGTCAAACAAACTTGCCACCTCATCCAAGAATGAAATCAGGTTCGTTTGGCAGGCCCTATTTTCAGAGGTGTAGTGACAAAAAAACCCTGGGGAAACCAAACTCCATATTCCCCAAATGGGACCTGGGTAAACGCCATTTATCTGCATTGACCCCCCAGCTACATTGCTCCCCATTTTTCCATGTTGATTGCTGTTAATTATAGCCTCATATTTTACTTCTTTATCAGCTGACTCCTGTAGCACTTTTCCATTATTTTTCCCAGGATTGATGTCAGACCAACCAACCTCCAGATACCTGGAACATCACTTTTTGAATACCGGCATAATATTAGCGCCAGTCCAGTCTTCTGGAATTTCCCTGGTATTCCAAGTTTTGTTTCAAAATAACATGACAGGACCAGACATCTCATCAACCAACTCTTTTAGTACTCTTAGGTTCAAATTATCCAGGCCTGCAGATTTAAAAAATGTGTATTCCCTAATAGATGTCGTATAACATCCTTCTTGGTTACTCATGGGCTGGAAAGTACTTCATCATCCTTCATCATCATCGAATACTGTGTACAGATGTGGTCTCCTCAACTCAAAAAAGATATTTTAGCACTAGAAAAGGTTCAGAAAAGGGGAACTAAAATGATTAGGGGTTTGGAGAGGGTCCCATATGAGGAAAGATTAAAGAGGATAGGCCTCTTCAGCTTGGAAAGAAGACACTAAGGGGGGATATGATAGAGGTATATCAAATCATGAGTGATGTGGAGAAAGTGGATAAGGAAAAGTTATTTACTTATTCTCATAATACAAGAACTAGGGATCACCAAATGAAATGAATAGGTAGCAGGTTTAAAACAAATAAAGGAAGTTCTTCTTCACACAGTGCACAGTCAACTTGTGGAACTCCTTACCTGAGGAGGTTGTGAAGGCTGGGACTATAACAATTTTTAAAAGGGACCTGGATAAATTCATGGTGGCTAAGTCCATAAATGGCTATTAGCCAGGAAGGGTAAAGAATGGTGTCCCTAGCCTCTGCTCATCAGAAGATGGAGATGGATGGCAGAAGAGGATGACTTGATCATTGCCTGTTAGCTTCACTCCCTCTGGGGCACCTGGCATTGGCCACTGTCGGTAGACAGATACTGGGCTAGATGGATCTTTGGTCTGACCCAGTACGACCGTTCTTATGTTCTTATGTGATAGGAATATACCATCCTGCTTCTTTCCAAATACAGAGCAGAAATATTTACTTTTCTGTGTCATTATTAACAATTTTACCATCTCCATGTAGGAATGGGCCTATACCTTTGCTAGGATTTATTTTGGTCCTTAAAAAGCTTCTTTTTATTCTCCTTATTCCTGCCAGCCTTGGAGATTTGCTTGATGTCCTTAGCTTCCCTTATAAATTTCCTGCAATTCATAATGTATAATTTATATTGGTTGCTATCTATTTTGCCTTTTATATATTGCTTTTTTTAATGTTTTTATTTCTGCCTTTACTTCAACACTGAACCAGGATGGGCTTTTAGAATCATAATCTTATGGACATCTGATAAACTCTTCTTAAAGAACTCTCAATTTTCATTCACATTTTTCTGTCTACATTTTTCCTCCCAATCAGTTTTCATAGAATCATAGAATCATAGGACTGGAAGGGATCTCGAGAGGACAACTAGTCTAGCCTCCTGAACTCATGGCAGGACAAAATATTATCTAGACCACAATTTTGCTTACAATTTTCCTCTGTTCAGAAATTACTCCTTTTGAAGCACCATGTGTAATATTACTGGTTGGGACTGTCCTCTGTTTGCTGATATTGAATATAATCATGTCAAGATCCCCAGGCTCTACACAACCACCAACTTTCAATCTAGTAATTAGTCCACCTTTATTCTGCCTAATGAATTCCAAAATCAATTTACCCCATGCTGGGTGCAATATTTTTGTATTAGAAAATCATCATTTATAATTTTGAGAAATTCCAGTGATATTTAACTGGCTGCACAAGACCTCTCATGTACAACTCCCTGCTCAAAGTCCCCCATAGCGACACAGTTTTTCCTTCCACATAATTATGAGCAGGAACTTGTCCTGTTCTCTGATTTGATTTAGTGCTCTGTTACAGACTCCAACAATATCCCTGCCTCGCTTTGTTAGTTAGTGGGTTAATCTTGAATTCAAGATTCTGTGGTTCTGAATTATCAATACCTCAAAAACAAGTAATAGTGTCTTTAATGTGGAGTGACACCCTTACACCTCTTTCCCCTACTCAATACTTCCTGAACAGTTTATAACCAGTGATTGTAACATTCTATTCTTGTACATCATTCCACCAATAATGCCAATTACATCAAATTGCTTCTCAACTATGAGAATTTCCTGTTCCTCTCACTTATTGCCTGGACTCCTAGAAAATTGAAATATTCAAATAAAGTCTGAGGAAGCCACTCCGGATTGTGCCCATTGATTGCAACAGGAAGAAGGCAAAGTCTGAGGAAGCCACTCGGGATTGTGCCCATTGACTGCAAAAGGAGGAAGGCATGAGTAAAATCCTTTGAATTTATCTCTTTATTTCTCCTCAGGTCCCCCTCCAGGTCCCTCAGACTTGATTGCATAGGCCCAATGGAGCAGCTGTGGAGAAACCAGACTCCAGTGGAGGAGTTCCTCCTGGCAGCCCTTTCCCCGACTCCACAGTCCCAGGCCGCCTTGTTTGCTGTGTTCCTCTTGGTCTATGTCTCCACGCTGGTGGGTAATACCCTCATCATGGCAACGGTCAGCTCTGACCCCTGCCTCCGCACTCCTATGTATTTCCTGCTGGGCAACCTCTCCTTCCTGGACCTGTGCTACTCCACCGTCACTGCCCCCAAGATGCTGTTGGACTTCCTGTCTGAGAGAAGGAGTATTTCCTACCAGGCCTGCATGGCCCAGCTCTTCTTTCTGCACTTTGTGGGGGCAGCCGAGATGTTCCTGCTCACTGTCATGGCCTACGACCGCTACGTAGCCATCTTCAAGCCCCTCCACTACCACAGCATCATGAACCGGACCCTGTGCAGCTGGATTGTGGCGGCTTCCTGGGCGGGAGGGTTCATCCACTCCATGGTCCAGACCATCCTCACCATGCGGCTGCCCTTCTGCGGGCCCAACTGGGTGGACAACTTCTTCTGTGATGTCCCACCAGTGATCAAGCTGGCCTGCACCAACACCTATGTGGTGGAGCTGCTCATGGTCTCCAACAGTGGGCTGATCTCCATCAGCTGCTTCGTTATCCTGGTAGCCTCTTACACCACCATCTTGGTGAGAATTCGCTCCCCTGAAGGGCGGCGCAAGGCGCTATCCACCTGTGCCTCACACCTGACTGTGGTGACCTTATTCTTCGGGCCATGCATCTTCATCTATGCCCGGCCCTTCTCCATCTTCTCAGTGGACAAACTGGTCTCAGTCCTGTACAACATCATCACCCCCATGCTCAACCCCTTGATCTACACGCTCAGGAACAAAGAAGTGAAGTCAGCCATGAGGAGACTGAGGACAAAAGGCATTACTTCCAGGGGGAAGGTAACAGTCTGAGATGCAGGGAGAGCTGAGAATCAGGCAGCCATCTTGGGGAGATATGGATCAGCCAAGGCAGCCATCTTTGGGATATATGGGCTGGGCAAGGCAGGGGAGCCATAGAAGCCAGGAGTCCTGCCTCCCAGCCCCATCCCAACTCTAAACCACTAAACCCCACTCCTCTCCCAGAGCTGGGGATAGAAACCAAGAATCCTGGTTCTCAGCCCCTCACCTCCACTCTTTCCACTAGACCCCCAACTCCCTTACAACAGGAACATCGTTAGCAGTTATTGGATGACTCTGTAACATGCAGCCTGCATTAACTAACCCCATGTCTTGCAGGACTAAGAGGCCCACAACACCTAAGACCCAGCCCTCCCTGCCCGGGGGACCTGGGGTTAGAACTTGAGATCTTCTTCTCCACATGCACACTGAGTTAAAGGAGATCCCCTAGCTGCTGCACTATGATGTTGCTGATATCGCTATGCTGCCGCTAGGGGGCGACTTTGCCCCAAGATGGTACATTGCAACTTGGCAATGTGGTCCTGGGGTGGATTTTGGCAGCAAACACTGGACCCGAAGTTCCTTGTCAGCCCTTACTCCCCAAGGGAATGCCACTGGCTGTTTTCACAATTCAGCTGTGTCCCCTAGGGTATTAATTACATATAATGATGATTCCCCACCACCTGGGACATTGTTAGGAGCTGATGCACCCAGCAAGAAATTGCCACTGGGTTCTGGGGAAGCTTTCAGCAAATAACAGGATGTTTGTCCTCCAAGAGGCAGCCTTCTTGGAAACTCTCACAGCTGGGGAATGCCAGATAAAGAAACCGAGGCACAGAATTTCCTAGATGCATAGATGATAAGGCCCAGGAAGGATCATTATTATCATCAAGTCTGATCTCCTGATGATCACATCCAATGACTCAATGCAGTTGACCTGGAGCAAACTTCTTGGAAAGAGGTGCCCCATCTCCATGGAAAATCTCCAAGAGATGGAGAATCCATCATGTCCCCAGGTCAATTGCTCCCCTAATTCATTGTTAAAGATTTCCACCTTATGTCCAGCCTGGACTTTGATGACTCCAGCTCCCAGCCATTGGGTCTCCAGGCCATAGATCATTCCCATAGCTCTTCTCCCCTTCAATGGTATAGAGAAGGTCTAGCGACACCATCATTAGTAAGGGGTAATTTTCCAAAGAGCCCTAAAACCCACTTGCCTATTTGGATTGTCTTGGAAATTGCCATGTTTTTTCAGGATCTCTCATCAAATTAGGGATGCAAATTGGGGGAGCATTTGGTCAAAGGATCCCAGAGATAGAGCACCTACAAAAAAGAACCTGCCAGTCAAATTTCTCCCATTTTTCTTTTTTGTGCACACTCACATCTGCAACCGTGACAAGAATCTGCAACAAAATGATCTCAGCCAGTTGGACTGGACCTCAGCAGACACCTAATTCTGCACTGAGGAAGCAATGGTGCCCAGGCAGGGCCAGCTTTAGGGAAAATGGTGCCCTGTGCAAACTTGTACTTTGGTCCCCCAGACCCTCACTGCTTCCTTGGGCTCCCCCCCACCCCCTATCACTCCTAGGCTTCACTGCCTTCCCTTCATTGCCCCGAGAACCCATCAGTGGCCTCGAACCCCTGGCTCACCACACTCCTTGCCTCTTGGCCACAGAGCCCTCCTGACCATGTTGCCCACCCATGAGATTGGCCTTGAGACCTGTGGCTGTCTGGACTGGTTGTGGGGCTTTTGCCAGTGCAGTGGGTGGCATTTTCTCCTGGGCCGCCCCCTGCCATGCTGCACTGGGGACAGAGCTCACTTGCCGGATGGCAGAAAGGAGGAATGGCTCAGGCTGGGGAGAGTCCCAGAGAGTGAGGGGGTAGAGCCCACCATCCCGCAGAGTGCAGAGGTGGGACTAGGAGCTGGGATGGGAAACTAGGTGGGGTGGCAAGCAGGGGGCCTCTTCTCGGGAACAAGGAGGTGGGTACTGCTGCTGTGCCAGGCCACACCCGACAGGCAGCAAAGGGGAGCCAGAGCCCCTTATCTCTTGGCCACAGTGCAACCCACAGAGCCCTAGGCGGTTACCCATGTTGCCCAGCCCTATGCCCAGGTTGCCACTGGTGGGTCTGCACAAAAGCAAGTGAATCCTGATGCTGCTGAGTCACTTGCCACTCCAGCCCTGACATGCTTCACAAACTAGGCCAAACCCACGCAAAGGCCAGGTGAGGCCACAGTTAAAGCACTTGCCGTGGAGACAGGAGCTCCAGATTCAAATCCCCACTCTGATCCAGGGCATAGTTGAATCTGGGGCTCCCACATCCTAGGTGAGTGTCCTGGGGTTCTTGGGCATTCTAGGGTGGGCTTCTCTCCTGGTGAAGCAGTTGAAGGTCTCATTTGTGAAACAGCAGCGTGCCTGAGTGTTGCAACACTCAGCCTAAATCCCCCTGTGGACTCCAACTCTAATAGCTCCAGGGAAGCTGGGTGGTGGCCGCAAGCCAAGGCAAAAGTTTAGAGCCAGAGGCTGGGCATTTCCCAGGATCTAGAGGGAGCCGATATGATAAATCGCACTGCAGTTCTCAGAGACTTTAGAGTCACTACAGCCAAAGGCAGAAGGTGCTTCTGAACCTTGGAAGATGTGAAGATTCCCATGTCCCCCAACTCCAAAGAAATTATTATATCCCTCGACCAGAGAACACAGCCCCTCAGTTTGCTACGGGCTGCCTCTGTGTGGAGCTGTATCGACAGAAGTATCTGTTCAGTATTAAGAAGGTAATCAAACAGATTGTGACACAGCCAGGTGAAACCCGCCAAGGTGGGAAGATCAGACCCAGGGAGCTGCAGAAGATCCCAAGCACGTTCCAGTTGGAATCAGGTTTTCAGATCCCTTAGGTGACTTTGTGAACTTCACAGATGGGTTCTGGTTGCAAAACTCCACAGCCCTCAGCTGTGAAGGAGATCAGCAGAGCCGCTTTAAGCTGATTCACCCAATTCCCCAGAATCAGGCTTTGCGCCGAAGAGGGCCCCACACCCACTCCTAAGGGGGCCCCGCTCCTGGGGTCTTCAGCAGCATTTCGGCGGTGAGGGATCCACTCCAGGGGTCTTTGGGAGCATTTCGGTGGTGGGGGATGCTTCAGTGCCATGGAAAACCTGGAGCAGATGCCCTGCTGCCAAAGTGCTGCCGAAGCCCCGGACCACCGCCGAGTATTCCTGTCAGGCCCCGTGGGTAATAAAGCAGGCCCTGGAGGTCAGCCATGAAATGAGAACAGAAGAACAGCCATTCTGGTCAGAACAAAGGTCCAGCCCAGTATCCTGTCTTCCTCTGGACTCTTCCAATTTCTCCATATCTTTCTTAAGATTTCGTCCCAAAACTGGACACAGTAGTCCAGCAGAGTAGAGCAGGACAATGACCTCCCATGTCTTACAGATGATGTTCCTGTTAATACACCCCAGAATAATATTAGCCTTTTTTTAAGTTGCATCACATTTTTGGCTCATATTCAGTTTGTGATCCAGGATAACCCATGGCTCCCTTAAAGCAATGCCACCACCTAGCCAGTTATTCCCCATTTTGTAGTCATGCATTTGATTTTACCATCTTAAGTGCACTAATTTGCACTTGTCTTCACTGAATTTCCCATCAGTGATTTCAGAGCAGTTCTCCAATTGCTCAAGACAATGTGAATTCTAATCCTGTCCTCCAAAGCCCTGGTAATCCCTAACAACCTGGGATCATCCAGAGATTTTATAAGCATCTTCTCCGCTCTCTCATCTGAGGTGTTAATGAAATGACTGAATAGTTCCGACCTTGTAAAGATCCCCGGAGGGTCCCTTGACTTGTCCTCTCTATTTGACGGAGCAGCATTGATAATTGCTCTTTAAATAGCAGTTGTGCACTGGAATTTCATCCAGACTGTATTTCCCTATTACTATTTTTCATATTACCATGGGGAATGGGGACAGATGGGACAAGACATGGGGGACTGCATATCATGGCTTCAGGGACGATCCTTCTCTGGAGGAGATGGATAGGGGGTAGGACTACATGTGTTGGGTTTTATGGATCTGTAATGTCTTTCTACAGCTGGAATACTGTGTGCAGTTCTGGTCTCTCATGTTTAAGAAGGATGAATTCAGACTGGAACAGGTTCAGAGACGGGCTACTAGGATGATCCGAGGAATGGAAAACCTGCCTTATGAAAGGAGACTCAAAGAGCTTGGATTGTTTAGCCTAGCCAAAAGAAGGCTGAGGGGGGATATGCTTGCGCTTTATAAATATATAACAGCGATTAATATTAGGGAGGGAGAGGAATTATTTAAGCTTAGTACCAATGTAGACACAAGAACAAATGGGTATAAACTGGACACTAGGAAGCTTAGACTTGAAATTAGAGGAAGGTTTCTAACCATTAGAGGAGTGAATTTCTGGAACAGCCTTCCAAGGGGAGTAGTAGGGGCAGAAGACATATCTGGCTTTAAGACTAAGCTTGATAAGTTTATGGAAGGGATGGTATGATGGGATAGCTTAATTTTGGCAATTGATCTTTGATTATTAGCAGATAAGTATGCCCAGTTGTCTTTGATGGGATGTTGGATGGGATGGGATCTGAGTTACTGCAGAGAATTCTTTCCTGAGTGCTGGCTGGTGAGATTTGCCCACATGCTCAGGGTTTAGCTGATTGCCATATTTGGGGTTGGGAAGGAATTTTCCTCCGGGGCAGATTGGCAGAGGCCCTGGAGGTTTTTCGCCTTCCTCTGCAGCTTGGGGCATGGGTCACTTGCTGGTGGATTCTCTGCAGCTTGAGGTCTTCAGACCGCAATTTGAAGACTTCAATAACTCGGACATAGGTTAGGGGTTTGTTATAGAAGTGGATGGGTAGGGTTCTGTGGCTTGTTTTGTGCAGGAGGTCAGACTAGATGATCACATTGGTCCCTTCTGACCCTAAAGTTTATGAGTCTATGAGCTTTTAGCCAGTTTTTCTCCTTCTCTCTCCTGTTTCTAGTCCCCCTTAAACAGTACCGCCTTCTTCTCCCCACCCCTTACCACTTGCCCCAGTGCCCTTATACAGTACAGCCACCCCTTCCCCACCTTCTGCTGCCCCCTAGTGTCCATTATACAGTACAGTGGCCCCTTCCCCATCCTCATCCTCTGCTGCCCCCTAGTGCCCATTATACAGTACAGCCGCCCCTTCCCCACCCCCACCCTCTGCTGCCCCCTAGTGCCAATTATACAGTATAGCCACCCATCCCCCTCCCCCACCCCCACCCTCTGCTGCCCCCTAGTGCCCATTATACAGTATAGCCACCTCTTCACACCCCATACAGCCTGCTGCCTGCAGAGGATGAGGGTTGCGGTAGGGGTTGCTAGGCTGTATAACAGGCACTCGGGACAGGACAATGAATTTGTTGCAAAGAAAGGAGACCACATAGTTCCATCCCCACTCATCCCCGAAATTCAAGATCATCCCAGACAGCACATCCCCAAGGATGGTGGCTTGGGCCCACCCAGCCCCATCCTCCAGGGCACTGTCATCCTGTCAGCGCCAGGTTCTGTTCTCTCAGCTGAATGGCCAAGCGCTCCAAAGTTCAGCTGCTGTTTGTGTCTCTGGGTGTTTTTCTTCCCATTTCACTTAGCCCTGGGTTGATTTTCTGCCCACTCGATCTTGTTCTGAAGTGAAAGCAATTCATCAGCTTCTCCAGAGCAGGGCCGAGGTTACACCCCCATGCTACAAATAGACACTGCTTTCCTCCAGGCACCTCCTCTCTCTCAGTGCTGGATGTCATACCTCGTGTATACGCATGACTCTGACCAGAGAGTTTGTGGGCGGCTGGGCCCCTGCAGGGTCTCCTGTCAAGCAGATTAAAGCTCCTTTGCTAGAGATTTTTCAGCTGAGTTTTGACTAGTCAGCGTATGGAAAGACGGATCCTCCGTTCCCATGAGGATCTCACCTCAAACATCCTCCCCAACTTGTGGGCTGTGGTGTCTCCTGAGGGTACTGGCAGCTAGATCTAGCACCCAGCCACTACCTCAGGAGCCCACACCTCATATTTAGGCCTTGTGAGATCCTGACAACCCCACAAGTAGCTGCTACCTAGCCTGGGAGGCACCTAAACATGCTAGACAGCTACATGTAACAGCCAGCTGCATCCCCAAGGTGCTTAAATGTCACTGGTGGGCATGTGTGGAAGCATCTTGGTCCTGATGTGGCTACAGAACAGTAGCTCATGTCTTGGCCATGGCATAACCCTCCACCTAGGCATTGCTCTGGCTATATTGTCTCTGCAGCCTGTCCCTGGGTGTGCTCGGGGGGCGGGGGGAGGGGAAGGAGAGATTTTTGTGGTTGGCTGTGGGGAGGGTGTCCCTGCTGCCCCCTGCTAGTGGTGTGTACCCTGCTCTGTCTGTGTGTGTCTGTCCTTATACCTGAGAGCCCCAGAGTTCTCCTGAGAAGTGGGAAACCCCCCAGTTCAAATCCAGTCTCTGCTTGATTTGGGTCAATGACTTCAACTTAGCTGAGTGCCCTGGTTGAAAGTTATAATGAGGCAGGGGGATCTCTCTGCGGGGGATTCGAGATGCCTGGGTTCCATTCTGGGGCACGGTGACATCTCTCCCTTGCTCTGTGCCTCAATTTCCCAGTCCCCGCCTGACCCAGCTCTGCAGAGTGGCAACGCAGTTCCAGTTCCAGCTAATGAGGCCCCTGGATGCTGAGCTACACAGGCTTCTCCCTCCCCTCATTGTTCGTCTCCCAGAGCTCGTGTGGAGGCCCCAGAGGGGATATAGCAAGTTATATGAGGGGATTGGCCCATGAGTCAGGCGGGGACAAAGATGGGACCTGGCATGGGAAGCAGCGTAGGGTGAGTGTCAGCCTGTCTTGCCCTCTTGTTCTGTCCCCACCAGCCCTCACTCTCCAGTTCTAGCTGCCCCTCAGGCCTGACAGAACCCCCCTCCTATACTAAAACTCCTGCTTCAGCTCTGCCAGCACTCCCCAAGCCAACCCACAGCCCCTGCTGTCACAGTCCTGGGCTCCCCACCAGCTCTGTCGCTGCCCTTCAATCCCCACCCACAACCCCTGATAGCCAAGACCTGAGCTTCCCCTCGCCACTCCACTGCTCTGCTGGTACACCTCATTCCCACCCCGCAGCCCCCTACTATCCTAGCCCTGCCACCACTCCCAAAAGCTCTGTTGATGCCTCTCAATTCTAATCCATAGCCCCGCGCTATGCTAGTCCTGGGCTCCTCCCAACCCAGTTCCGCTAGTTTCCTTCAGTCCTAACCCACAGCTCCCTGCTAGCCCAGCCCTGCCCACCTCCAAGTCTGTCAGTGTCTCTCAATCCAAATCTAAAGCCCTCCCTTGTATCCTGCTTCATGAGGACAGAGTTCAGATTTCATAGCATGTGTGACCGGGGATGTCAGGGTGCTTTTAGGGTTGCTGTTCCCATTGTACATCCACTGTGTGTTTGTATCGACTCAGTCAATGCAGGGAATGAATAAGTGGGGAATGAATGAGCCAATGGAGGGATAAATATGTGAGGGCATTTATTAATACATGACTAAAGCAGAAGCTAGCAAGGCTAGCGTGATGCCTGGCTGTATGTGTGTGCTGAACTTCTCCTCACTGAGGGGATAAACTAACAAAGAAGGGAAGGAATAAATAAATGACTGTAGAAAGAAAGAAAGAAAGAAAGAAAGAAAGAAAGAAATTAAACGCATCAACAGGGGAAGGTATAAATTAAAGGGAAAGAAGGTTTTAATTAAGAAACGAAACAATGAATCTGTGATTAAAAGAATGAATACATGGTGGGATCCATGAACGAATGGAAGAAGAAATGAATGAATGTCTAGCTGTCGATGCTGTTGTCAGATGCTGGCTGCGTGTATCTGTTCTCTCTGCATGCTGCACTGGCTCTGGCCTTAGAGCAGGCTCTGATCAAACTGCCTGATAACCACAGACCCATTTAGTAGCAAAGGCACCTGGCCATGTTTATTGTCCATGAAGCAGGCCCTAGTATCTCATAAATTCTGCAGGACCACTTACACATGTATGCCTATCACAGTGGAGCTGCTAACTCGCTGGCAGGACTTTCCACTGCCCCCTAGGCGAGCCACACACCCCCTCTGAGACTCCACTTTATACATCAATACAAACAAATAACATCAATTACAACCCTCTGACGTTATTAGCTACTACCTCTACCTGGTATATTTTGTTCAATCAAAACATCTCTGTCCATCACCCTGTCATCCTGACCTTACCTTTAGCAGGAATCAATGTGTTCTCGTTATCTTTGGGAGGGTGTGTTTGTACAGTACTTGGTATTGGGGTATTCTGGTACCACACTGCTGGAGTGTGTTTGCGTGAGTGTCCTGTGCCTAGTACTGCTTTGGAATGTGTGTTTCTGCAATAGCAGCCCTGTGCTTGCCAAGTTCTGAGAGTGCACACAGGCAGATCTTGACATCTACTCACAGACTGTCTTTTGCTAATTTTGCTTTATGTCAGCAAGGCTTGACCATTACTTTAATTCAGGCCTCGAGCCTCAGACTGGGCTTCTGATAAAAGGACTTATGTCTCAGACTCCATTTCTACTACTGAGGTGACGGAAGCCAGACATGATGGTCATCAGGAATAAATCAGAAAATAACAGAAATAAAGGGACAGGTAAATATATGAACGAATGTCGAGAAAAATAGAAAAGGAACAAATAAATGAACAGCTACATAAAAATAGGTTTCAGAGTAGCAGCCATGTTAGTCTGTATCCGCAAAAAGAACAGGAGTCCTTGTGGCACCTTAGAGACCAACAAATTTATTTCAGCATCAGCTTTTGTGGGTTAGAGCTCACTTCTTCTGATGCATAGAATGGAACACAGAGACAGGAGATATTTATACATACAGAGATCATGAAAAAGTGGAAGTATGCTTACCAACTGGAAGAGTCCAATCAAATGAGGTGAGCTATCATCAACAGGAGAAAAAAAAAACCTTTGAAGTGATAATTGAGGTGACCCATAGAAGGTGTAAAGAGAATTTAACATAGGGAAATAGATTCAATTAGTGTAATGGCCCAATCATATACTCCATCATGTGCCAGCAATGCCTCTCTGCCATGTACATTGCCCAGACCGGACAGTCTCTACGCAAAAGAATAAATGGACACAAATTTGACATCAGGAATTATAACATTCAAAAACCAGTGGGAGAACACTTCAACCTGTCTAATCACTCAGTGACAGACTTGAAGGTGGCAATTTTGCTGCAAAAAAACTTCAAAAACAGGCTCCAAAGAGAGACTGCTGAACTCGAATTAATATGCAAATTAGATACAATTAACTTAGGTTTAAACAGAGACTGGGAACGGCTGGGTCATTACACTAATTTAATCTATTTCCCTATGTTAAATTCACTTCACACTTTCTATGGGTCATCTCAATTATCACTTCAAAGGTTTTTTTCTCCTGTTGATGATAGCTCATCTCTATTGATTAGACTCTTCCAGTTGGTATGCGTACTTCCACCTTTTCATGTTCTCTGTATGTATAAATATCTCCTGTCTGTGTGTTCCATTCTATGCATCCCAAGAAGTGAGCAGTAGTCCACGAAAGTTTATGCTGAAATAAATTTGTTAGTCTCTAAGGTGCCACAAGGACTCCTGTTCTTTTTGCAGCTACATAAAGGAATTCATAAATACACAAATAATAGAAAGCATAAATAATGGGGAGGGCCATGACCTTGGTCAGGTCTATGCAGCACTGGACATATCTGGAGGTCTGACCTCAGTAACCGCTAGATGTTACCATAATTCAGACATTCATTGATTCTCAGATTCCTACATGTAAAGGCCAGATGCAACCGCTAGACCATTGAAACTGAGCTCCTGTATAATCCAGGCCAGTGGATTTCACCCAGCTGCCCCCGTATTGAACCCCATCACTTGTATTTGACTGAAGCATCTTCCAGAAAGGTCTGAATCTGAAGAAACCAAAAGATAGACAATCCACCACTAACCTCCAGCCATTAGTTCTTGTTCTGCCTTTCTCTCCTAGACTAAAGAACACTTTAGTGGCTGGTCTTTTCTCCCTGGGAAGGTCCTTATACAGCATGAGCAAATCACCTCTCAGTGTTCTTTTTCAGTCACTAAAAGGATTGAGCCTTTTAAATCTCTCTCTGCCAGACATTTTCTCCAGCCCTCAGATCATTTTTGTGGCTCTCTATGCCCCCACCCTTCCAATTTGCCAGCATCTTTTCAAAAACATGTACCCTAGAGCTGGGCGTAGGATTCCAGTATCACTCTCACCAGTGCCCAGTACAGTGCTGGGTTCCTGCTCACCACAGCCCTCTTAATACATCTAGGTGAATTGCTCATCCATGCTGAGCTGCCAATCCTTTTCTGTCACTAATTGCCAGGACACAGTCCCCCGTTCTGTAGGCATGATGTATAACTTTCAATTTGGCTGTACTGCAACACCATTTTTTGAATGAGGTCGGATCAGCAAGTGATCTGGCTCAGTCCATGTGACTGCCCCAGCCTCAGCATTATTTCCCACTCTCCCAATAGTGGTGTCACCTGCCTTTGATCACCAGTGATTTTATATTCACTTCCCTATCACCGGTAAAGAGGTTGAATAGCTGCAGATCAAGATCCGATCCCTGCAGAACTCCACTAGAAACACCCCACCAGATGAGGAATCCCCATTGATGACTACTTATTAAGATCTGTCCGTTAGCCATCAATCTATTGATTCCGCTAGTGCTAGTTTTTTTGCCAAAATGTTTTGTGGTACTGACCGAAATTCCTGCCTCCAACACAATAAATAAATTATAATTATGTTGTGGGTTGGGTTGAATCTTGTTGGTATGTGGGGGATTCTCCATCAGGGACAATTTTTAAATTGAGAGGGGTTGTTTTTCTCAAAGATCTGCTCTAATTCAAACCAGAACATATCCTGGGAACTCCTATGGCCTGTGTTACATATAGACTCAGCAGAATTCCATTTTTATTTTGTTATAATCTACACAGATAATAGTGATGTTTATTTTGAAGTCATTTTTTGATGTTTAGCAATATACATTTTCACACAGGAAACTGGAGATGAATCAAACTGTGGTGATAATTATTTCATGACAGCAAATCTTGAAATTCAAAATGTTAAATCTTTACAATCATTAAAATAAAAATGGTCAACATCACATGTCAAAATATACAAAGTATATGTCCTTAAGTCAAATTCAAATACGTTCTTTAACAGCATTTTTCTTCCTTTGCCTTTGTAAATTTTCATTATTATTGATGGAAATCTTTTTTCATTGGCTTATGTGTGTGCTTGATGAAATCAACATCAACAGACATTGGACAATAAAAATCTCAAACTTCCAAACCTAGTACAGGATGTCCGTGTATCGCAAGGTCACTTCTGGTATTGGATTGTAGGTATCGATGAGTGGAACAAATTTGCTGCCCCTCATTTAGGGTAGGTGAAAGAGGATTTGAGTGGTGATCAAAGACACTCTCTCCTGTTGTTTGGTTCCTCCTGTGCTCAGGGAAACAGTATTTGTATGTTTTCTGTAAATATGCAAGATTGCATCAAAGAAATTCCTGACTCCATCAACAAATTCCCCTCCCAACCAGAAATTATCACTAAACACTGAATGTTTGGCTAATTGCTCGAGTCAACAATTGTAGCAATGACAATGTACCACGTTGGTTTGTTACAGGGATGGAGCATGAGAATGGCACAGGGGTGACAGAATTTGTGCTGCTGGGGCTATCCCAGACCCGGGAGATCCAGCTCTTCCTCTTCATCTTGTTCCTCGTCTTCTACTCCATTATCCTCCCAGCCAACATCCTCATCATCCTCACCATCCAGAGTGACCCTCACCTGGGCTTCCCCATGTATTTCTTCCTGGCCAACCTGGCCTTTCTGGACATCTGCTACTGCTCCGTCACCCCTCCAAAGATGCTGGCTGACTTCTTTTCCCACCACAAGACCATCTCCTATGGGGGCTGCATGGCTCAACTCTTCTTCATCCACTTTCTGGGAGGGGCAGAAATTTTCCTGCTCATGGGCATGGCCTTTGATAGGTATGTAGCCATCTGCCATCCCCTGCGCTATGCCAGCATCATGAGCAGAGAGATCTGCTGTGCCCTGGTTGGGGCTGCTTGGGCCGGAGGCTTCACGCACTCCATCCTCCAGGTGGTGCTGATTATCCGGCTGCCATTCTGTGGCCCCAATGAGCTGGACAATTTCTTCTGTGACATCACCCAGGTGATCAAGCTGGCCTGCACTGATATCTATGTGCTGGAGTTCTTCATGTTCTTCAACAGTGGCCTGGTCACCTTGATGTGCTTCCTTCTCTTGCTCATCTCCTATGGCGCTCTGCTGGTCCGACTGCAGATGGGCAACCCCTCAAAGGGGATGAGTAAAGCGGCCTCCACCTGCGTCACCCACATCATCATCGTCTTCATCATGTTTGGCCCAGCCATCTACATCTACTGCCGGCCCTTCCAAAGCTTTCCCCCGGACAAAGTGGTGGCCGTGTTCCACACTGTTGTCTTCCCGCTCATGAACCCCATGATCTATACACTCAGGAACAAGGAGATCATCAGTGCAATGAAGAGGCTGCTGAGTAGATGGGCTCTGGAGAGGGCAATAGAAGGAAGTTAAAATACAGAAGTGCAGGGTTTGGAATTATTTCAGGGAACTTCTCTAGCATGTGTCAGATTAGATTATCTCAGCAGTCCCCTCTGGGCTCTTAACTGATGAATCTATACGTTTATCAATGTGACAGGCCAGAATCTGCATTGAATTACACTAGAGTAACACTGGAGTAAAGCAGTATCTATCGAGTAACTTTTTAGTAACTCTGTAAAAGCCATGGAGTGATTCTGTAGTAAATAAGAAGAAAGCATACAGTATTGGTTGGGTAACTGTAATACAGTAATATCTATATATAAATACAGTAGGACCTCAGGATTTATTCTTTCATATATATGGAGTGAACCTGTAATATCAGTGGAGTAACTTTTTAATGGCTCTGTGGCATCTATGAAGGAACTCTGTATTATGTGTGGAGCAACTTTGTAATGTCTATGGAATAACTGTATACTAACCCTGTATGATATTCTGTGTGATTCTTTAGTATCTGTGGATCAATTCTATAGTACATAAGTAGCACCTCAGCAAAAAATGTGAACTGACTGTATAGATTCTATGTAGTAAATTTATAAAATCTGTTTAAGAACTGTGTAGCAAATCAGTATTATATACATAATAACTTTGTTGTAAATCTGTAGTATCTACAGAGTAATAACAATGTAATAATTTTGTCATATCCATACAATAGCTCTGTAGTATATATGGAGGAACCGTGTACTGATTATGTATTCTATGTGGGGTAAATCTAGATTATCTCTGGAGTATCTTGTGAATAATTATAGAATTGTGAATATGAGTGCTTGAGAATTTCATTAAGAGCATGAGGTGGACTGAGAGAGAACTGTCAATATGGAACTATTTTTAAGCAAATAAAAAAATCCCTTCAAATGTAACCTTTACTCTGTCCTATGTGCCAATTTCCAGCAAGGTTTCAAAGCCCCAGAGAGCAAAGTAGCTTCTTTTTCTATTTTTCCTTCTCCAATTTCCCTGCTTAATGGCATAGGACACTCCATCCCACAACTGTACATTAGCAAAACATGAAGACAGCAAAACTAAAGACACACAATTCAGGAAAATGTTGCAATCAAAGCCTTACTTCTGCCCCCATGAGTCAGATTTTCAAAGCCACCAAGGAATTTGCCTGCCCAGTTCCCAGTAACTGTAATGCAATTGCCCCATCCATCTCCTTTACATGATTTTCACTGTACCACTCCAGATATGATAGATCAGTAATTTTCAACCTGTAGTCCGTGGACCCTTGGAGGTCTGCAGACTATGTCTAAGGTTTCCAAAGGGGTCTGCACCTCCATTCAAAATATTTCAGAGTTTCACAAATGAAAAAAATTGCAAACCAATGGGAGAGATACAAGACCAGATACTCAGCTGGAGTAAACTGCCCAAGTTCCATTGAAATCTTTATACCTATTAGAGTACCACATAAAGAAGTACCCAAAGATCAGAGCCCCTGTTATGTCAGCTGCTGCACAGACTCCAACCAAGATCAGGGCCCCATTGTGCCAGGTGCTGCGTAGCCCCTGCGTAGCCCCTGCCAAGTGTTTACCATATTTAAATCAATACTGGGTTGTTCTTTTTTGTGGGAACTATGTATGCAAGGAGGGTAAATCACAGCAGTATTTCTGGTGGCTACTGAACTGGGTGAATCACTGATTTTGCATTTTGCTGGCTGTTTGGAAAAAACAGAGGCAGGGTTGTAATTGGGACAACCCAAACCAAGTTGAAAAATTCCATAAAATACTAAGTGAATTGGACATTTTGTGGGTGACCCACGTGGAGGGGGAGAATAGGTGGAAATATTTCATTCTACCCAAAATGAAATGTGAAAGCCCCAGGCTCAAGTCCCCCTTCTCCATAGTGTGAAGAAGGAATAGGAAGCTAAGTCTCTTGTTTTCTAGCAGCACAGCTACACCACTGGGCTATGGGATAACCTGGTGTGGGAATGTCTCCTGTTGAAGCTGTTCCCATATGGATCAATAACCTGAGTGGGGGTCTGGACTTTCCAATTCCCATCTGCAAGGCGGGATACCAGGACAACCAAAGATGATAGACAGGGGCTAGTAGCTCCCTTCTGACAGGGATCTTCTCCTTAACTGCTCAGAGCTGTCGGCTTTTGCAATGAGATCCCAAGGGTGGGTTTACGAAGCCTCCTAAGGAATTTGAATGCCTGATTCCTGCTGGAACAGCCTTGGGGGGTCTTCTGCATCTCCCAATATCTCCGCTATGCTGAGCATCCCACCTATCTTCAGTCCTCCTCCTCCATACTGGGCATTTCTCCTTCTAGATCACAGCTGAATAGCTCTGACCAGGGGGGTTGGGAGTGGCCAGGACATTGCGGAGTCTCCTGACCAGCTGGTAGAAGCTCCTTTGTTAGAGATTTTTCAGCTGAGTTTGTCAAGCCTGTCTGCAAGGAAATAGGGCCTCTCTGCCCCTGGGGATATCACCCCAAACATCTCCAACTTGTGGGTTGTGGTGGCTCCTGAGGGCACTAGCGTCTAGATCCTGCAGCCAGCCGCCACCTTAGGAGCCTACATCTCACATTTAAGCTACAGGAGATCCTGACAACTGCACCTCCCTCCCCCACTCAGCTGCCATCAAATCTGGGAGGCACCTAACCCCCTTAGGCAGCTACGTGTAACAACCAGCAACATTCCTAAGGTACTGAAATGTCTGCTGGTGGGCACGTGTGG
Organism: Gopherus flavomarginatus; assembly: GCF_025201925.1. Classification (NCBI taxonomy): domain Eukaryota; kingdom Metazoa; phylum Chordata; order Testudines; family Testudinidae; genus Gopherus; species Gopherus flavomarginatus. The sequence goes on along the minus strand of NC_066627.1, from coordinate 14,297,399 downwards.
AAGCATCTTGATCCTGATGTGGCTATGGAGCTGGAACTCACATCTTGGCCAGGGTGGAACCCTCCAGATAGGCATTGCTGTGACTCATTCGTCTCTGCAACCAGTCTCTGGACATGTTCTGTGGGCGGCGGGTGTTGTAGCTGGATGCAGGGGGAGGGTGTCCCTGCTGCCCCTACTGGCAAGGTGAGCCCTGCTCTGTCTAACTTTGTCTGTCATTATAGCTTAGAGCCCCATGAGTTGAGCGCTCCCGTAGGAAGTTGGAAATATCACCCCCCCGTTCAAATTCCCCCTTTGGCTTGATTTGGGGCAATGACTTGTACTTAGCTGAGTGCCTTGGTTAATGGTTATAATGGGGAGTGGTAGTCTCTCTGTGGGGGAATCAGGACTCCTGGGTTCCATTCCTGGGATGCCGTTACCTTCCTCACTTGCTCTGTGCCTCAGTTTCCCCATCTGGGGACAGCAGGACTGTGACACGGGGCCAGAAAAGGACACACAAATAGAAGGCTAATTGACCCAAATTCAGCCTTTACAGATATATTAAAGAATATGTAAATAGTAATTAGGTCCATTCCATGTTAGATAAACTAAAGCTTTGAAATGTAAACTTCTATTGTTAAAGAATTGGAAGAAGATAGTGACAGTAGCTGTATATGTTTGCCTATATCTTCTTCGTGGTTGACAATGTAATCAAATGGTTCCTATCACTGTACTCTGTTAACATTTAGATGAACTGTGAATGTAGTAATATCATTGTTCGTATTTTTCTTTGAAGTATGTAGTTAACAACCTGCAAATGACTGAAGATGGTGTGATGTTCCTCTCTGCTGTTTCTGGAGCCATGATCTGCTAGGTCATCCCCATCCTTGACTCTGGGAGCCAGCCTTACCCTGCTCTGCTGTGAGAACCCCCACTCCTGGACTGTTCACACACAGCCTCTGGCATGTAAGCTGCTCCTTGGATTGTGCGACCAAATGACACTAGCCAATATTTCTAGTCCCAGACACAACCCTAGGAACCTCCATCTTGCAGTATCCAGTTATGCCCACTGGACACTTCAAGCTTATATGAGTTCATCAAAGAAATTGATATGTATCAGTCTTGTTATCCCAAGAGGAGTCTGTGTCATGCTTCAAACCAAAGGCGCTGCTTCAGGTAAGATAAACAAATTTATTAACTACAAAGATAAATTTTCAGTGATTATCTGTCAAAGCACAACAAGTCAGATTTGGTCAAATGAAATAAAAGCAAAACATATTCTAAGCTGATCTTAATACTTTCAATTTTTTTACAAACTTTGATGCTTCTCATCACTGGCTTCAGCCAGGCTCTCCCCTTTGATCAGCGCTTGGTGGTGATGTCTGCAGATGAGGCTGGAAGACAGAGAGGAAGGGCATGGCAAACATCTCTCCCTTTTATCACGCTATTTCTTCCCTCTTGGCTTTGCCCTTCCACCTGCCCATCAGGGTCAGGGGAGCATTACCTCATCGCAGTCCAAACTGACCAAAGGAAAGGAGGTGACTCACTCAAGAGTCCAACAGATTCTTTTGTTGCTGCCTAGGCCAGCATCCTTTGTTCCAGTGAGGCTGGGCTGGGTTTGTCCCATACATGTCCTGATGAGGTGTGAACTCTGCTCTTGGAGAGTTTTTGTCTGGGCTTATTTTAAGCCATGAGGACACATTTTCAGCCTCATAACTACATACATGAAATTACAACCTATAGCATTACTATGACAATGATTACCGTAACATTACTATAACAACAATATTCAGTGCATCATGAGCTTTCTGAAGACACCTGACATGACAAACTTTGCACTGCATACCACACAATCATATTATAAGGATGAACATGGGAGTGCAGGGTATTCCTTGGGGATTCATAACATCACAGATGGATAATTAATTTATGTTAATCCAGTGATGCTTAGGAATTAGAGGTTACTTTAAAGACACTATTGTTCATCCAAGGACTGCATAATAGCCTGCCAGAGAAATATAAAAAGGACTCTTGGGCCCTGATCTTTGCATCTAGGATCTGCTTAAGCTTCATCAGGGGAAGTTTGAGACAAAAGACAGAGGTCTCCAGTCCCATCTGGATCATCTTGATATTGGACATTGGACTGTAATCGATGGACTAATTCTGAAAGGACTCTTTGCAACTCTAAAGCTCACCATCTCTACGATGAAACTGACCTAAGGACTCTACTTATGTCTGTATGTATAACGATCTTCTAACCAATACTCTCTCTCTCTTTTCTTTTTTAATAAAGTTTAGTTTAGTTAATAAGAATTGTCTGTAAGTGTGTATTTGGGTAAGATAGTCATTAACTTGGTGGGTACTGTGTCCGATCCTTTGGGATTGGTAGAACTTTTTATATAATGAACAAGATTTTCAGTAATCTTCATCATATTTGACTTGACTTGGGTGGGAACCCAAGGCTGGGTTGCTTTAAGGGAACTTATTTCTGGCTTCTAGGTAACCAGTGAGCTATTGTAAAAGCTGATTTGTTTCTGATTTGGTGAATCTAAGTATTAGAATAATGATTGATTTGGGGGATTGTCTGCCCCATTCTTTGCAGTTTGCCCCAATTGAGCCCCCCGGCACCCCAGTCACAGGGACTTGGTTCACACCTGAGCGAACATGGGTGTAAGGAGGCGCCCTGGCTCCCTGCCATGCCTGAGAGGGACGAGACAGAGCAGGTGCCTCAGTGGGCGGAGCCACCACCACCTGTCCCCGCCCCCGGAAGTCAAGGGGCGGGACAGGAAGTATAAAAGCCCGGCCCAAGCTCTCATTTGGCAGCCGGCTGCCAGAGAGGACAGACTCTGGAGCCCGGGCACCTGCCGGGCCCAGCCTACCCTGTGCTCACTACCGAGAGGAATGCTGGCTTGACCTGCCTCATGCTCGGTATCCGGAGGAGCGCTGGCCTGACCTGCCCCAAGCTCACTACCTGGAGGAATGCTGGCTGGACTTGCCTCATACCCGGTACCCGGAGGAACGTCGGCCTGACCTGCCTTGCGCCTGGTACCCTGAGGAGCGGCCTGAGCTTCCCTATGACCGGTATCCTGAGGAGCGGCCTGAGCTTCCCTACGACCGGTCTCCCGAGAAGTGGCCTGAGCTTCCCTACGACTGGTATCCTGAGGAGCTGCCTGAGCCTCCCTACGACTGGTATCCTGAGGAGCTGCCTGAGCCTCCCTACGACCGGTACCCGGAGGAGCCCATGGTCGGGGACCACCCAGACGAAGCTGGCGAGAGACAGGTACCCAGAGAGGGGGAGGTCGGAAGTGGCCCGGGGGTAGCCGACCCAGGTTTGGCTCCTGAAGAGCCTGAACCCATGTCAGTGTGTTGCGGCCAGGATCCCCACTGACAGTAGCGTGCCTTTGCCGCTGCTAGAGCCCCGGGCTGGAACGCAGTGGAGTGGGAGGGCCTGCGTTCCCCCTGCCACCCTTCCAAGGGTGGCAGACACCCCCTCTCGCTGGCCTGAGGAGGCCTTCTGTGTGGACGGATGATGTACTGGGTTTGCTCAGCCTGCTGAAGGCCTGAGCCTGAACTGCTACTGCCCCGCCCTGTCCCTTTATTCCCTCAACGCCTGCTGAGGGGTTAGGCCTACCCGGACTGCTGTGTGTAAGGAGGCGCCCTGGCTCCTCGCCACGCCTGAGAGGGATGAGCCCCAACACCGCCGGCTTACAATGGGGATCATGAAAGGAACAGTTCTGCAGAGTGGCAACGTAGTTCCAGTCCCAGCTAACGAGGCCCCTAGGTGTTGAGCTACACCTGCTTCCCCCACACACCTTGGCCGGCAACTAGAGCTCCCATGGGGGCCCCAGAGAGGATATAGTAGGGGGTTCTGAGAAGGGAGAGGGGCCGTGAGGCAGGCTGGAATGGAGATGGGACCTGGCCTTGGGAGGCAGCGCAGGTTGAGTGTTGGCCTGTCCTCCCCTCTCATTCCATCCCCACCAGCCCTCCCTCTCCAGTTCTGGCTGCCTGTCAGGCTTGACAGAACCTCCTCCTACGCTAAACCTCCCACATCAGCTCTGCCAGCGCCCCTCAGTCCTAACCCACAGCCTCTGCTATAACGGTCCTGGGCTCCCCATCCCAACTCTGATGGTGCCCCTCACTCCGGACCCACAGCCCCTGCCAGCCCAGCCCTAAGCTTCCCACTCAGCTCTGACGGTGTCCCTCACTCCTGACCCACAGCCCCTTGCTAGCCCAGCCCTGTTATGACTTCAAACAGTTCTGATAGTGCCCCTCTATCCTGACCCTCAGCCCCTGCTACCACAGTCCTGGGCTCCCCATCACCACCACAGCTCTCCTGGTGCTTCTCAATCCCAACTCAAATCCCCTCGTGCTATCCCAGTTGCTAACAGACATGTATGCTGCCTAGTCCAGATTTCACAGTGTAAGGAATGGCAGATATTGGGGTGTTTCTAGTATCACTGTTCCCATTGCACAGCCACCCTCTGTTTGTAACAATTCAGTCAATGCAGTGAATGAATAATTGGGGAATGAATGAGCCAATAGAGGGGTAAACATGTGAGGGCATTTATTAATATAGGGCTAAAGCAGAAGCTAGCAAGGCTAGCGTGATGCCTGGCAGCATGTGTGTGCTGAACTTCTCCTCATTGAGGGGTTAAACTAAGAAAGAAAGAAAGAAAGAAAGAAAGAAAGAAAGAAAAAGAAAATTAGTTATTAAACACACAAATAGGGGGAGGTATAAATTAAAGGGAAGGAAGGATTTAATTAATAAATGAAAGAATGAATCTGTGATTAAAAGAATGAATGCATGGAAGTATCCATGAACTCATGGAAGAAATGAATGAACATCCAGCTGTCAACATTGTCATCATATGTTGGCTGCATGTTTGGTCTCTCCGTGTGCTGTGCTGGCTGTCGCCAGGTCGCCCGTCCAGTAGAATCCAGTCAAACTGCCCAATAACCACAGACCGGTTTAGTAGTGAAGGCACCCGGCCAGGTTTAGTGTCAGTAAAGCACGGTCCTAGTATCCTGCAGACTCTACAGGATCACTAACATAATAAAGGGTGGGGTTTTTTTTTGGTTTGTTTTACATTTCTCTTGTTTTCTGTAACTAAAATTTAATACACATGTAACCCTTCTGCCCCTCTAGTTGGCAGCAACAAGGGCCGGGTTCAGTATCCAGGGGTTCCGTTTCAGTAACACAATGCATAACCGGCTCGAGCCCCCACCCAGTGACCTGGGACACTCACATACCACACCCCCCTGGGCGCCTCTAGGAGGCAATACTTCCCCTCTCGCAAGCACGGAGTCTGAGTGTAGCAAAATCTTTTTTAATAAAGGAAGGAATCAATGCGGCATCCCATTGGAGAAACACCACAAACAGGGTTATAACACAAACCATAAACAAAAACCCACCTCCAAGTACGTTTGGCACTGTCCTTTTTCCGCTTAGGGTTTTAAGTCCAATCACCCCAAAGTCCAACAACCCAAAAGTCTCTGGCCCATCCCACCCCAGAATTCGAGAGTCTATCTGTAGAGGTCCCTCCCCCCAGCCTGGGTAGAAAGGGGCACCTTACGTGGTCCAGGGCCAACTGCCCTGCCTCTCCGTGGGTTCTGCTTCCGCCTTCTCCACGAACTGCTCCACTTTACCAGCTGCTCCACTCTGCTCCTCCAGCCGTCCTCAGGAACTGCTCGGCTCCACCAGCTGCTCTGCTCCATGAGCTGCTCTGCAAAACTGCTTGGCTCTGCTCACTCTGTGGGCCGCTCCACCTGTCCCACAGCTACTTCGCTCTGCCAGCCGCTCTGCTGCCACCAGCTGTCCCGTGACCCGCTCCAGCCGTCCCCGCAACTGCTCCACTCCGCCAGCTGCTCTGTTCCACAGCATATCTTCAGGCTCCCCCACTAGTTAGCACAATGCTCAGTGCTCTCAGCTCAGTCATTTCAGCTTTTTTGTGATTTCAACTCTTAGTGATCTCAGCTCTTAGTGGGGGAGCCCCAGCGCTAGTGCACCATTAGCCCAAAGTGCATTCAGCTCAGTAACCTGTATTTAGATTCGTGAGGGAATAAAAAAATCAACTCTGACATTCCACAGTGGAGAGAGGAGGGGGTGCAACTGGTGCGTCTGGCTCCACAAGGAGACTGCACCACCAGGCACAGATGCCTGCCCCCAGCCTCTCTCAGTTCTCTGGGTTTTGGAACCCATGTCCCATGTCTAGCCAGTACCACCCAACTGAGGGTGAGCAATTTGTCACCAAGCAGTCCCACAGCTTGGCAGTCTGGGATAGGGTGGGCGTGCCTATGCAAATACACTCTCTCACATTCTTTCCACCAGATGTCAGGGTAGAGCTTATCCTGACTCTGCTTACACACAGATTAACTTAGTTTGTCTACAGTGTAATGGGGACTCAGTCTTCTATAACACAAACTATATTTTTGCAATTGTTGTACAGACATTCATTTTCACTTGAGGTGCATTACTATTATTTTATACTAAATATAGTGCTTAACTGCTAAAATGGATGCTCAAAATCTTGTAGGTGTATTGTTGTCCACAGTCTTTTAGAAGGTGTATTGCTGTCCACTGCGGAGCACTCTGTTTTAGCAAGAGATAGCAACTGAATTTTTACCCAAGCTTTTTAGAGTTAATTGGTTTGTGATACCAGTTTCACTGTTGTTAACTGTTTAGAAACACAAACTTCAGGAACCACTGCTTCCCTTTAACACAACATAAAAGAGAATAAAAAATGAACAAAAATAAATTTTAAATGCTAGTCTATGTGAACACTTTGAGGGTATTATATTTTCAAGATGCTTTGTTGTGTTTGGGAGACAATAGAGGACACCTGTTGTAATCATTTGATTACCTTTATGCATAAACTATTTTTAAATATTTTTGCTATGACATTCTCATAACTATATATTTTACACTTCATAAGGTGCAAACAAGTTTACAAAACCAAATCAAGAAATTGATACTTTGTTCATATTACCTTGACCTCAATGTTGAAGTTTCCTCTTACATATTCTTTGAATAATAAAACCCTGTGATTAATAAAAGAACATTCTTTTTTGTTTGCAATAGCATTATTTGTTGAGGCAGAAATATATGTATATATATTTATAATTAACGTTGTTTTTTTTTAAAATGGTATTCATAATATTATGATGGTTATACCCCAATCATAATATTAACATAATGTGGTACCATCAAATTATTAAATTGATTCTTATCGCAACAAAAGAAAAATAATAAAAAGTAGTCATATGACACACAATATAGGACAAACTTACAGCTAAAAACAAATGGCACAATAATTCTGTTTATAACTGTACAAGATAAAGCCTTAAAACCTTAGTTATTAAAGCAATGTAGTTAAAAAAAAAACAACCAAGTTAAAAAAAAAGTGTTAAACACTTAAATAAGCAAGTGATTACCTTTTAATTTAAACCTTTTAATAAACAGAAGTTCATATTAAGTGTTAAACACTTAAATAAGCAAGTGATTACCTTTTAATTTAAATCTTTTAATAAACCTTTTAACAAACATTTATAGAAGTTCATATTAAGTTATTTGCCAAATGTGTTGTATTGATTTAGTAATTTACGGCTTTTCCATTACTTTATGTTAACTTTCTTTTAAAACCCTGCTATATGCAAATAAGGAAAGCCCATGATTAGAAAGACAGTCTGCATTTCTGTTGTTAGGCAACCCTATCTTCAAGAAAGTTAGGAGTAATTCCAGCTGTTGCATTCCTGGAGGGTTAAAATAATTAATTTACTGGATTTAGTTAAAGTTGTACCTTGTTCTCCTAGACTTTAGGGTTAGAAGGGACCAATATGATCATCTAGTCTGACCTCCTGCACAAAGGAGGCCACAGAATCCTACCCATCCACTTCTATAACAAACCCCTAACCTATGTCTGAGTTATTGAAGTCTTCAAATTGTGTTTTGAAGACCTCAAGCTGCAGAGAATCCACCAGCAAGTGACCCATGCCCCATGCTGCAGAGGAAGGTAAAAAACCTCCAGGGTCTTTGCCAATCTGCCCCAGAGGAAAATTCCTTCCCAACCCCAAATATGGCAATCAGCTAAACCCTGAGCATGTGGGCAAGACTCACCAGCCAGCACTCAGGAAAGAATTCTCTGCAGTAACTCAGATCCCATCCCATCTAACATCCCATCACAGACCACTGGGCATACTTACCTGCTGATAATCAAAGATCAATTGCCAAAATTAAGCTATCCCATCATACCATCCCTTCCATAAACTTATCAAGCTTAGTCTTAAAGCCAGATATGTCTTTTGCCCCCACTACTCCCCTTGGAAGGTTGTTCCAGAAATTCACTCCTCTAGTGGTGAGAAACCTTCGTCTAATTTCAAGTCTAAACTTCCTAGTGTCCAGTTTATACCCATTTGTTCTTGTGTCTACATTGGTACTAAGCTTAAATAATTCCTCTCCCTCCCTAATATTAATCCCTCTGATATATTTATAAAGAGCAAGCATATCCCCCCCCAACCTTCTTTTAGTTAGGCTTGTTTTCTCTTTGTTTGATGACTCTTTTGTTCTAGTTTCAATTACTTTATCTTTTGGAGGTTTCTGTAAAAACTATAACTTTTAAAACAAAGAGAGAGCTGAAGTGAGGAGAGGCAGCAAAGGGAACGGGGAAGAGCAACCTAGGAAAGTAGGGAGACTTGACCCAAGAGAGATTAACTCTATCAAGGTATCTTAAGGCAGTGGTTCTCAAACTTGGGCCACTGCTTGTTCAGGGAAAGCACCTGGTGGGCCGGGCCGGTTTGTTTACCTGCTGCATCCACAGGTTCAGCCAATTGTGGCGCCCACTGGCTGCAGGTCACCGCTCCAGGCCAATGGGGGCTGTGAGAAGCAGCAGTCAGCATGTTCCTCGGCTACATCACTTCCCGCGGCCCCCATTGGCTTGGAGCGGCGACCCACTGCCAATGGGAGCCGCGATCGGCCGAACCTGCAGATGCTGCTGATAAACAAACCGGCCCGGCCTGCAGAGGTTTTCCCTGAACAAGGGACAGCCCAAGTTTGAGAGCCACTGCTTAAGATACAGGCAGCAGCAGTGAGTTAGGAAACTGAGAAAGGATCGCAAGAAAAACTTAACCAGTGTACGAAAATGTTTGAGAAAGAAGGTTCTACTTTGCAGCCTGGCTCTGGGAGGAGACTGGGGGTTGTTACTTGCTTTTATGAAACCTGAATTTGTTCCCCCGTGTCTGTTGCTTTTGTGTGCATGTAAAAGGGATGGAAGGAGGGCCCCTTTTTGCTGCAGTTAACTGTTTTGGGCAACTCCATGGGATAATGCCTCAATTCTAGGCATTAACCCACTCAATTTTAGTTTTTCACTTTTACATTCTTTTTTATTTGCTCTCTTACGATAGTCAAAGCTCGTCTCCTAACGCGCTCTGTGAATTGTTCCCTTCATCTGATTTACCAATCCAGCGACAGTATCGTTTGCTACTTCTGCTCTGACAGGCACCAGCCTATGTTTTACTGGCACCTGGCGTTTATTGTACGATGGTGGTTGCACTGCCGTGGCCCCAGTTACATTTTGTAACTTTGCCTTTTTTCCATGTTTGTCCTCATTCTTCAGGCACAGGGTCGCTACCTCACGCCTGCTGTTCACCACCAATACATATAACAGAGGCCGGCACATCTCTTTTTGCAGATTCTTTCCAGCTGTTTCCAATGGTTTATTCTGTTGCTGTGCCTGCTGTAAGGTATAAAGTCTCTGGATTGTTTGCTGCCTTGCTGGGAAAGCGGGAGTATTCCAGGGCTCTGGAGCTTCCCCTGCTTCTTTTAACTCTTCCTCTTTCTGTTACTTAGCCTGCCAATGTTGTGGCGTGTTCTCTTAGACATGTAACAGCTGTGGCTATAGTTTGCAATATTCTACGTCTTATTCTTATTTCTCAAGTCTCCAGTCTCTGCCCATGCCTTACATGGTCCATTCCAAGTTTCTTCTCCACTATCTATTATAAATTCATATGGACGTCCTATGCTGGCAACCCGGCATGTCCAGACCCTATCAAATGCTATGGAGATTTTCAGGGAGAGGCTAATGGGGTTCCCTAGCATGTGGCTTTCTGCTGTATTAGATCATGGTTCCTAGAAAGGGCAGCTCACTTACTTACCAGATCAGCGGTCGGGGTCACCAGTGTTGTCAGATAATGGCTGCACGTGTTCTCGCTGGGTGCTGTACTGGCTCTGGCCAGATCGCCCGTCCAGCAAGCTCTGGACAAACTGCCCAGTAACCACAGACCCATTTATTAGCAAAGACACCCGGCCTGCTTTACTATTCATGAAGCACTGCTCTAGTATCCTGAAGACTCTACAGAACCACTAGCACATGCACGCCCATCACAATGGACTAGCTCAGTCAGTGGCGGGACTTTCCACTGCCCCCTAGGCCAGCCGGAGACACTCCCTCTGAGACTCCATTTTATACATCAGTATAAGCAAGTTGCTTATTACCTCTCAGATGTAGTCAGTTACCACCCTCTGACGTGGTCCATTACTTCAGTCTGATGTGGTTAGTTACGACCCTCTACCTTGTACATGTTGGTTCAGTCAAAACATCTCTATTCATCAGACAGTCATCCTGACTATATCTTTAGCAGGGGTCAGTATGTTCTTGTTATCTTTTGGCAGTGGGATGTTTGTACCGTATTGGATATCAGGGTGTTCTGGGACCACACTTCTGGAATGTATTTGCATGTGTCTTGTGTCTAGCACTTCTTAGGAATATGTGTATTTTTGCAGTCCCAGCTCTGTTCTTACCAAGTTCTATGATCTGGCACATAGACAGAGCAGGCCGTATGCTCACAGCTTGACTTTTGCTAACTTTGCTTTGTATTAGCAAGGCTTGGCCACCACTTTAGTTCAGGCTTCAAGCCTCACATCAGGTCTCTGATGCAAGGGCTTGTGTCTCAGGTACCCTTTCTACTACAGCTGGGATTGAAGTCACATGTGGTGGCCATCAGGGATAAATGAGAGAATAACATAAATAAATGGACAGGTAAATAAATGAAGAAATGTAGATAGAAATAAGGGAAGGAACAAATAAGCAAATGGACACGTACATGAATTTATAAACACATGTATAATAAAATGTATCAATAATTGGAGAGACCCTAGCGTGACCAGACAGTAAATGTGAAAAATCAGGATGGGGGTCGGGGGTAATAGGAGCCTATATAAGAAAAAGACCTCAAAATCGGGACTATCCCTATAAACTTGGGACATCTGGTCACCCTAGGAGGCCCTGATCTCAGTCTGGATCTGGTAGCACCTGGCACAATGGGGCTCTGATCTCGGTCAGGGTCTGTGCAGCACCCAGCATACTTGAAGATCTGACCTCAGTAAACCCTGGACGTTAGCATAATTCAGACATTCATAGATTCTTAGATTTATAACTTTAAAGGCCAAAAACAACTGCTAGACCGTCCAGTGGGACCTCCTTTATAATCCAGACCAGCAGATTTCACCCAGTTGCCCCCGTATTGAACACTATCACTTCCGTCTGACTAAAGCATCTTCCGAAAGGGTCTGTCTCTGAAGACACTGAAAGATCGACAATCCACCTCTTCCTCTTGGGAGTTCATTCTAATGATTCACCAAACTCACTATTAGAAATTGCTGCCTTATTCCTATATTGAGTTTGTCTGGAGTTAGCATCTGTCATTAGTTCTTGTTCTCCCTTTCTCTGCTAGACTACAGAGCCCTTTAGTGCCTAGTATTTTCTCCCCGGGAATGTCCTTATATCCCATTAGCAAGTCACCACTCAATGTGTTTTCTGAGATGCTAAAAAGATTGAGCTCTTCGAATCTCTCACTGTCAGGCTTTTTCTCCAACCCTTGGATTATTTTTGCAGTTCTTTTTGCCCCGTGTCCCTCCAATTTGCCAGCATCCTTTTAAAACATGCACACCAGAGCTGGGTGTAGGATTACAGTATCATTCTCACCAGTGCCAGGTACAGCGCTGGGTTCCTGCTCACCACTGCCCTGTTTGTACTTCATAGTGAGTTGCTTGTCTGCTCTGAGCCATCAATCCTTCTCTGACTCTAATGCAAGGACACAGTCCTCTGTTCTGTAGGCATGCATCACTTTGCATGTCTCTGAACTCAAACACCAACCAATCCGGCTCACTCTGTGCGACTGCCCCAGCACTATTAAACACTCTGCCACTCTTGGTGTCACCTGCCTTCGATTACCAGTGATTTTATATTCACTTCCCTATTGCTGGTAAAGCGGTTGAATAGCCACAGACCAAGATCTGATCCCTGCAGAACTCCACTGAAAACACCTCAGTGGATGAGGAGTCACCAGTGACGACTACTCATTACGATCTCTCCATTAACCATCAATGAATTTAACATGGACTCTATTGATTCCGCTAGTGCTAGTTTTTGCCAGAATGTACTCATTCAAATGCCCTCCCCCAATACAAATAATAAACTATAAATATATTGGGGGTCAATGTCAACCAAGTGGGGCTGTTTTTCCTCAAATTCAAGCCAGCATGAACCCAGGGGGCTCCCTCGGCCCGTGTTATATACCGGCTCAGCAAAAGTCCATTTTTATTATCTAGATGGTCAATATCAATGTTTATTTTAAGCCCCTTTTTGGATGTTTAGCAATACACATTTTCACACGGGAAATTAGGAGGAAATCAAACAACGGGGACAATAATTATCTCATGACAAGAGATGCTGAGATTCAAAACATTCAAGCTTTATAACCACTTAAATACAAATGGTCAAATCCCATGTCAAAATACACAAAATAAATGTCCTTAAGTCAGACACTAAGAAATTCTTAAGCAGCATTTTTCTTACTTTGCCTAGTAAATTTGGATTATTATGGATGGAAATATTGCATCATATGATTGCTTGTGTGCTTGGTGAAATCGACCTCAACCAACATTGCTTGATAAAAATCTCACCTTTCCGAGCCTAATACAGAAGGTCCAACTATCACAAGGAGGATCCCTTCTGGTGTTGGACTCTAGGAATCAGTGGCTGAGGCATACCTGCTGCCCCTCATTTAGGATAGGTGTGAGAGACAAAACAAAGGCAAATGTGAGTCCATCCAGAAATGGGAATTATGTGGGTGAATGGATTTGCTGGGTATTGTTTGGGTAAGGGAGGTGGTGTTTGGGTGAAGAACAGGACAGAGAGATTGAAGGTGAAAGAAGCTGGGAGACTGAGCAAAGCTTCAGGCTGGGTTGCTGGCTGAAAGAGGATTTGAGCAGTGATCAAAGACACTCTGTCCTGTTGTTTAGTTCCTCCTGTGTTCAGAGAAATAGGATTTATATGTTTTCTGTTACTATGAATTATGGCATCAAAGAAATTATTGACTTCATCACCAAATTCCCCTCCTAACTGGAACTCTGATTTTTTTGCTAACTGCTTGAGTCTACAATTGTAGCAATGACATTATACCATGTGGGTGTGTTACAGGGATGGAGCCTGGAAACAGCACAAGGGTGATGGAGTTTGTGCTGCTGGGGCTATCCCAGACCTTGGAGATCCAGCGCTTCCTCTTCGTCTTGTTCCTCATCTTCTACTCCATGATCCTCCCAGTCAACATCCTCATCATCCTCACCATCCAGGGAGAGTGTCATCTGGGCTCCCCCATGTTTTTCTTCCTGGCCAACCTAGCCTTTCTGGACACCTGCTACTGCTCCATCTCCACCCCAAAGATGCTGGCTGACTTCTTCTCCAGCAGCAAGACGATCTCCTATGGGGGCTGCATGGCCCAGATGTTCTTCATCCACTTCCTGGGAGCATCTGAGGTCTTCCTTCTCATGGGCATGGCCTTTGATAGGTACGTGGACATCTGTCATCCCCTTCACTATGCCAGCATGATGAGCAGAGAGGTCTGCTGTGCCCTTGTTGGGGCCGCTTGGGCCTGCTGATCGCTGGAGAACTCTGGTGTCCAGGATGGAGAAACCCGAGGGAATTAATGGGGGAGATAGAATGACAGAGTGAGAGAGCAAAATGGGGAACTAGACAGAGGCAAAGAGATGAAGAGACAGGTTGCTTTGCAAATAGAGGAAGTGAAAGAGAACAGGAGTGAACTGATCAGTGACATGGAGTGAGAAAAGGAAAGGGGGAATGAGACACTGACAAAAGGATGAGTGAAGAGGGAGAAGAAGAGACAGTGCCTGAAGGAGAGATGCAGATGGAGATAATGAAAGAGAAAGACACAGAGGAGAAGTGCAGAAGGAAGTCTCTGACTGAGAACAAGGAGGACAGTCAGAAACAGAAAGATTGAAAGAGGGACAGGCAGAAGGAGGAGTGGAGAGGCGACTATGAGAGAAGGGGGGGAGCGAGAGGGGGAATGAAAGTCAGACACTGAGTGAATGTGTGAATGCGGGAGAGAGACAGAGGAGTGGGGAGGATGAAGAAGAGGCAGGGAACGAGGGAGATGGAGGGAAGGCATGAATGAGGCAGGCACGGAAGGAGGGGTGCAGGGTGAGTCATTCACCTGGTGCAGGGAGACTCATTTAGCTCTGTGTTGGGGGGACCAGTCTGAGCCTGGAAGCTGCACCCTCAGCCCCCATCTCCTGCGAACCGCCTGCTCCCCTCTGATCACTGCCAGAGGAAGTGCTGCCTAAGGGACGCAGCCACCTCTCCACCCCACCATCGAGGCACCACACGTTGTGGGATGACCACAGCCAGGCCAGGGGGCTTCCAGCATGCTTTGCAGCTCCCAGCCGCTCTGGAGGGCCTGGTCTGACAATAGCAGAGGGGGAAGCTACAGGGTAACCAGGTAACAGCTCCTCACTCCATCCATTACCTTGGCCAGATACAGCAGGGGGCTCGGGCCCAGTGCCAAACCCACACTCCCGGCTATGACGGGCCATGGGGCCAGCACTGGGACATGGGGTCAGCACTGACTGGGAGGGGAGAGTGCCCCCTAGTAAGCCCTCACTATGATACCTGCAGCACAGCACCTCCTAGCATTGCACTGGGGTATGGGAGTCAGCACTGATGGGGGGAGAGTGCCCCCTAGTGAGCCCCACCGTGATCCCTGCAGCACAGCGCCTCCTAGCACTGCCCTGGGGCACAGGGTCAGCACTGACTGAGGGGGGAGAGTGCCCCCGCAATGAACTCCCACCATGATGCCAGCAGAGCATCCCATAGTACTGTCCTGGGACAAGGGGGTCAGCACTGGCTCAGAACATGTAACTGGACAGAACTGAATTAGACCTACACTTCTCGCCCAGCTATATGGTCACCACTCTCAGGTGAACACCGTGTGGGCAGGGATCACGGACGTGTCTCAGCCAGCAGCATCACCCAGCAGCTGAGTCATGTATCTTTTTAAAGGAACAGAGACGGGGCCGATGGCTGAGCTGAAGGAACAACCTCACACCAGAGACTGTTCAAGCTGCTTTGCCAGTGATCAGCTGGGGCCGTTCTGGGATGAAACTCCCTTTAGGATTGAACACTGGGGTAATGAAACGTCGTGTCTTTAACTGTACAGCAAAGGGCAGCAGAAGTATCCTTAGCAGGCCTTGACTGAGGGCATCACCAACAGTCGTGGCAGATTCTCCATCACTGGCAAGTTTTATATCAGGAGTCGGGGGGTTTCCTAGTAGTTCTGCTCTAGGGATTGTTTTAGGGAGGTGTTACACAGGGGTTCAGATGGGATGGTCACAGATTATGAAGCCAGAAGGGGCCATTATGAGCAGCCCCATGGCTATGGAACTCATCTAAAATGAAGAAGACCAAGAGTCCACTGCTTGACACAGACCAGAGACCTGAAACTGGGTTCTCCATATCCCAGAGCAGGCCTGTGAAGAGAAATGTGGGGCCCCGTACATCATGTTCACTTGGGCCTCATTCTTTCCCCTGTTACAGACATTGGGAGGTGGAGGGGGAAGCTGCAATTCAAAACTGTGTCCCAATTGTTTCATCTGCATGTGGCAAAGAAAAATAGTTGAAATCTCAAAACATTTCCCAGGCCGGGACAACCCTTTCCCAGTGGCTCTAGAGGTGGGTTCAATTCCTGGCTGGGGGAAATGGAAGCAAAGGGCAGGGAAGTGCAAGAGTTTGGAAAGATCACCAAAAATATTTTGGAGGGGGACTGGTGATTTATAATCCATATAGATACCCACCCAGGGGGGAATTGCTAAGTCCAGAAACGATAACAAATGGGTGTCACTAGACATTACTTATTTTATAGCGTTTCTTAGATTTGAACTTTTGCCCCTCGACTCTAGAAGATCCCTAGTTCGTGGCTGGGTATCTCACTGTACTCAAAAGAGTAAAATAAATCAAGACCCTTGTTGTGCGGGGTTTACATTGGAGAGAGGCTGGAAGTGAGAAGAGATGAGAACTCCAGGGACGGGAGAGAGAGAGAAAGGCAGGAGGAAAAACAGAGTCAGCCACTGACTCAGAAAAATGAGAACACGTTCAGTTACCATGGTTCCTTGAATAACCTGTGGTTTGAGGCTGTTTCTGCTCAGTCAACTGTCCCATCTCTCCTCTAATAAAAAACAACAGCCGCTTCCCCCTTGGGCCACATGGGGATGAAATGACCCCCGCCCCAAGGACCGCAGACACCTGCTCCTCCTTAGAGCTCCCCACTGAGACACAGCGACGCACAAAATAGCATGCCCTGGAAATACGACGTACATCTGCAACCACAAGACTGAAGTGACAACCTTAGCTTAAACTAGAAGGTCTTGCAACACAGGCTACTTTGCAGGTTGGAGGAGGGATCTCAATGCGGCTCCAACGTCCCACTGCAACACTAGAGGGTACTGGGTTGCAGAGAGCAGAGTGTAGCTCTGTAGGGGTTGCCGTAGCCAGCTGCTGTGGGGGATAGACCGGAGAATCGCACTGTCGCCAGGAAAAGGCAAGTCTACGTGATTGGAGACTCTTTACTGAGAAGAGTAGACAGGCCTGTAACTAGACCTTATCAGGAGAACAGAAGAGTGTGCTGTATGCCAGGGGCTAAGATACAGGATGTGGACTTGAGGCTGAATACGAGCTTAGCGGGAGCGGGAAAGAATCCGTTGATTATCCTTCATGTGGGAACGAATGACACGGCTAGTTACTCGCTGGACTGTATCAAGGAGGACTATGCCAGACTGGGGAAGAGGCTTAAAGACATCGAGGCTCAGGTGATCTTCAGTGGGATTCTGCCGGTTCCTAGAGCGGGGCGACGAAGGAGTGACAAGATTATGGAGATCAACAGATGGCTCAGGGAGTGGTGTTATAAGGAGGGCTTTGGGATGTACAGTCACTGGGAAGCATTTACGGATAGACAACTGTTCGCTCAGGATGGACTTCATCTCAGCAAGGAGGGAAATAGAATTCTAGGATGGAGGCTCGCCGACCTCATCAAGAGGGCTTTAAACTAGGAAGTTGGGGGAGATGGTTGGGAGATGTTCGGGAGATCTCCACGCCAGAATATACCCTGGAGAGAGAAGTAAACAAAGTGAGCGGGGATACCCTTGCAACCCCAAGATTTGATCCAAGGAGGAATAGTGGAGTAGAAACCAGAGTAACGGGTGATGCTGGTGGTAGAAAGTTTGTGCACGACGGGGGAAAGAATGTCACTGACGCCAAACGCCGAAAATTAAAAGGTCTGTACACTAATGCGAGGAGCCTAGGTAACAAGATGGAGGAACTGGAGTTACTAGTGCAGGAAGTGAAGCCGGATATTATAGGGATTACTGAAACCTGGTGGAATAGTACTCATGACTGGAGCACGGGTATTGAAGGCTATGTGCTGTTTAGAAAAGACAGGAAGAAAGGCAAAGGTGGTGGAGTAGCCTTGTACATCAATGATGAAATTAAATGTAGCGAAATAAGAAGCGATGGAATAGATAAGACAGAGTCTGTCTGGGCAAAAATCACACTGGGTAAAAAAGCAACTAGAGCTTCCCCTGAGATAGTGCTTGGGGTGAGCTACAGACCGCCGGGATCGGATTGGGATATGGATAGAGACCTCTTTAATGTCTTTAATGAAGTAAACACAAAGGGGAAATGTGTGATTATGGGGGACTTCAATTTCCCGGATATAGACTGGAGGACGAGTTCTTGCAAGAATAATAGGGGTCAGCTTTTTCTGGATGTGATAGCGGGTGAATTTCTTCATCAAGTAGTTGAAGCACCTACGAGAGGGGATGCCATTTTAGATTTGGTGTTGGTGAGCAGTGAGGACCTTGTAGAAGAAATGGTGGTAGGGGACAACCTTGGTTCGAGTGATCATGAGCTGATTCAGTTCAAAATAGATGGAAGGATAAACAAATGTAGATCTGGGATTAGGGTTTTTGACTTCTCGAGGGCTAATTTTAAAGAGTTAAGGAAATTAGTTAGGGAAGTGGATTGGATGGAGGAATTAGTGGATTTAAATGTGGAGGAGGCCTGGAATTACTTTAAGTCACAGCTGCGGAGACTGTCGGAAGCCTGCATCCCGAGAAAGGGGAAAAAAACCATGGGCAGGAGTTGTAGGCCAAACTGGATGAGCAAACAACTCAGAGAGGGGATTAGACAAAAGCAGAAAGCTTATAGGGAGTGGAAGGAAGGCAGGATCAGTAAGGAAAGCTACCTTGCTGAGGTCAGAACATGTAGGGATAAAGTGAGGAAGGCTAAAAGCCACATTGAACTGGAACTTGCAAAGGGAATCAAAACCAATAGTAAAAGGTTCTACAGCCACATAAATAAGAAGAAAACAAAGAAAGAAGAAGTGGGGCCGCTATACACTGAGGATGGAATGGAGGTTAAGGATAACCTAGACATGGCCCAACATCTAAACAAGTACTTTGCCTCAGTTTTTAATAAGACTAGTGAGGAACCTTGCGATGATGGAGGGATGATAAACGGGAATGTGGATATGGAAGTGGATATTACCGCAACTGAGGTAGAGGCTGTACTTGAACAGCTCGATGGGACGAAGTCGGAGGGCCCGGACAATCTCCATCCGAGGATATTAACGGAACTGGCGCGTGAAATTGCGAGCCCGTTAGCGAGAATTTTTAAGCAATCGATAAACTCGGGGGTTGTGCCGTATGACTGGAGGATTGCTAATGTAGTTCCTATTTTTAAGAAAGGGAATAAGAGTGATCCGGGTAATTATAGGCCTGTTAGCTTGACGTCTGTAGTATGTAGGGTCTTGGAAAAAATTTTAAGGGAGAAAGTAGTTAAGGACATAGAGGTCAATGGTAATTGTGACGAATTGCAACACGGATTTACTAAAGGTAGATCGTGCCAAACCAATCTGATCTCTTTCTTTGAGAAGGTGACGGATTACTTAGATAAAGGAAATGCGGTAGATATAATTTACCTAGATTTCAGTAAGGCGTTCGACACGGTTCCGCACAGGGAGCTGTTAGTTAAATTGGAAAAGATGGGAGTGAATATGAAAGTTGTAAGGTGGATAAGGAACTGGTTAAAGGGGAGACTCCAGAGGGTCATATTGAAAGGTGAACTGTCGGGCTGGAAGGAGGTCACCAGTGGAGTCCCTCAAGGATCGGTTTTGGGACCGATCTTATTTAACCTTTTTATTACTGACCTTGGCACAAAGAGCGGGAATGTGCTAATAAAGTTTGCAGATGACACGAAGCTGGGGGGTATTGCTAACACAGAGAAAGACAGGGATACTATTCAGGAAGATCTGAACCACCTTGTAAGCTGGAGTAATAGAAATAGGATGAAATACAACAGTGAAAAGTGCAAGGTCATGCATTTAGGAATTAATAATAAGAATTTTGGATATACGTTGGGGGCGCATCAGCTGGAAGCGACGGAGGAGGAGAAGGACCTTGGGGTACTGGTTGATAGTAGGATGACTATGAGTCGCCAATGTGATACGGCTGTTAAAAAAGCAAATGCGATTTTGGGATGCATCAGGAGGGGTATTTCCTGCAAGGATAAGGAGGTGTTAGTACCGTTATATAAGGCGTTGGTGAGACCCCATCTGGAATACTGTGTGCAGCTCTGGTGTCCCATGTTCAAGAAGGATGAATTCAAACTGGAACAGGTTCAGAGACGGGCTACAAGGATGATCCGAGGAATGGAAAAACTGCCTTATGAAAGGAGACTCAAAGAGCTTGGCTTGTTTAGTCTGGCCAAAAGAAGGCTGAGGGGGGATATGCTCGCTCTATATAAATATATCAAGGGGGTTAACGCTAGGGAGGGAGAGGAATTATTTAAGTTTAGTACTAATGTAGGCACGAGGACGAATGGGTATAAACTGGATATTAGGAAGTTTAGACTTGAAATTAGACGAAGGTTTCTGACCATTAGGGGAGTGAAGTTCTGGAATAGCCTTCCGAGGGAAGTAGTAGGGCAAAAGACTTTCCTGGCTTTAAGACAAAGCTTGATGAGTATATGGAGGGGATGTTATGATAGGATCGTTAATTTGGGCAATTGATCTTGAATTACCACCAGACAGGTCTGCTCAATGGTCTGCGGGGAGATGTTGGATGCGATGGGTACTGAGTTGCTGCAGAGAATTCCTTCTTGGGTGCTAGCTGGTGACTCTTGCCCACATGCTCAGGGTTTAGCTGATCGCCATATTTGGGGTCGGGAAGGAATTTTCCTCCAGGGTGGATTGGCAGGTGCCCTGGAGGTTTTTCGCCTTCCCCTGCAGCGTGGAGCACGGGTCGCTTGCTGGTGGTTTCTCTGCAGCTTGAGGTCTTCAAATCGTTTTTGAGGATTTCAATAACTCGGTCCTGGGATAGGGGTTGTTATAAAATTGGATAGGTGGGGTTCTGTGGCCTGCCTTGTGCAGGAGGTCAGACTAGATGATCAGATTGGTCCCTTCTGACCTAGAAGTCTATGAGTCTATGAGTCTTTCCTCTCACACCCAGTCCTGGCCCCCATGTCCTCATTCAGTGCTAGGGGGGAGCTGAGCAGGCTCCATGATTGCCCTGCTATAGTGTCTGCATGGGTAACCCAGGCAAAAAAGTGTGACATGATTGTCTGCAGTTGGTTTCATGGAAGGAGGGAGGAAGGGACGACTGACTACATGTATCCAAAACAACCTGCAACAACGTTTTTGCCCCATCAGGCATTGGGAGCTTAACCCATAATTCCAGTGGATCCTGGAGACTGCAGGAACCATAGGATAGCTTTCCACAGTGCCCTGCTCCATGAGTCGATGCTAGCCATGGTAGTGAGGACGCACGCCACTGACTTAATTCGCGTAGTGGGGACATACACAATCGACTGTATAAAATCGATTTCTAAAAGTCAGCTTCTATAAAATTGACCTAATTTCATAGTGCAGACATACTCTGAGGCTGTCCCAATTCCTCTTGTTCCAAGCCACTTTTCCCTTATAGATAGACATTGTTTCTCTTTTTAAGCATCCTCTGGAGCCCCATCCCTCTTCCTGAACCCCCAGTTTACCGTGTAACTCCCGGGAGAGACTGTCGCCCTCACATATTTGGTTCCCACTGGCGCTCACACAGGATTCAATTTCTCCAAGGACAGCGGAAGGAGGGTCTCACCTGGAAGCAGCAATGAGCACACTTTGAGCCTCACGGGGCCAAGCGACTCTGGCTTGTACACCTGTGCTTACTGGATACTCCCATCCAGCTGGGGGCTCCGATCCAGGGAGAGCCAGCCAGTTTCCATCTCTGTCACAGGTGAGCAGTGCGCCGACACCAACTATCCTGGGAGAGTTTCAAGGAGATCCCATGAATCCTAGGAGAATCCAGACTCCCAACCCAATGGCTAAATCTGAGTGGTCCCACCCACCCCAAGTGTGGCTGCTATTAGTGGATGGGTGGCTCTCTTCAAATTGCGCTGTTCACTCCCCCACAAGCTCTGGTATTGGCCACTGTTGGAGACAGGCTACTGAGCTAGATGGACCATGGTCTGACCAGTCTGGCAGTTCTTGCGGGGGAGGGGAAGCCCTTTGGTGACCGAGAACTCAGTAACTCTGATTCCAAGGCCAAGAGCTGCCATTGTGATCAGGGCTGGCTTTAGCCAGTGCGGGGCCAGATTCGTGGGGCATGTACTCTCCAAATTTTCCGTGCTCCGGCGGTGGTAGCAAGGCCGCAGGGTTGCAGGGCTCCTGCCGCGGGAGTGGGGCAGCCGCACTTGCCACTCTCAGGCCGGGGGACTGGGCTGCGGGGATGAAAGACTCCAGCCGCGGTAGCGGGGCCGTGGGACTTGCCGCCCTCCGGCCGGGAGAGCAGGACTGCGAGGCTGTGGGGCTCTGGCCGGGAAAGCGGGACCGTAGGATTGTGGAGGTCCGACTGGGAGAGTGGGACTGCGGGGATGCGGGGTTCTGGCCGGGGTAGCGAGGCCATGGGGCTCCGGCAGGAGGGTAGGGCTGCAGGTTTGCGGGGCTTCTGTCGCAGTAGTGGGGCCATGGGACCTGCCACCCTCTGGCCTGGGGAGTGGGACCGCGGGGTTGCGGGGGTCTGGCGAGGAGAGCAGGGCTGCAGGTTTCCGGGGCTCTGGCCAGCGGAGCTGGGCCAAAAGGCAAAAGCTGACATTAACATTGTTTTAGCCTGTGTGTTACTTGACATCGTGTGTTCATTGTCACCACAGAAGGGAAGGGCTCTGCATAGACAGAAATTTGCGTGAGCATCAGTAGAAAATGTTCAGTTAAATTTGCTTTAAAAATTAAACCTGGCATTTTGTCATCTTGTGTCATCATTTTTATTTCTTAGCTTTCAGATATTTAAGTGAACAGGAAACTTTCATAGACTGTTTCCTATCTGCCATTATATCTCTCTAATTTCCTTCAGAACCATCATTGACTTTTTTCCATTTTAATACTATCCCATAATGTCAGAGACAGTGAGAAAAATAACAAATAAAGGTACATTACTATCTTCCTATCTCTATGGAGAATGATAGATATACATGCATCTGTCTCACATAGAGAGATGTGATGTATTACCTGCAGCCAAGGCCGGCTTTAGGAAGTGCGGGGCCCAATTCGAACAGTTTCAACAGGCCCCCAGCATGGATGACTGGAAAAAAAAACACGTAAAAAAACATGTGGAGCTTGTACTCACTGGACAGTGCTCCGAGTCTTCGGCGGCACTTCAGCAATGGGTCCTTCACTCGCTCCAGGTCCTCGGCGGCACTGAAGGACCCGCCGCTGAAGACCCAGAGCAAGCGAAGGACCCGCCACCAAAGTGCCGCCGAAGACCCAGAGCGAGCGAAGGACCTGCCATTGAAGTGCCGCTGAAGACCCGAAGCGCCGCCAGGTGAGTAAAAATGAAAAAGGCGCCTCTAGCCAGGGAAGGAATTCTCACTAGGAGCGGGGCCTTCTTAGGCGCAAGGCCTGATTCGGGGAATTGGTGGAATAGGCCTAAAGCCGGCCCTGATTGTGATGATCTAGTCTGACCTCCTGTGTCACACAGACCAGAGACCTGCCTCACAATAATTCCCAGGGCAGATCTTTTAGGAAAATATCCAACCTTGATCTAGTAATTGTCACTGATGGAGAATCCACCATGAGACTCCTTAAGTCATTCCAATGGTTCATTACTCTCACGATTGAAATTTTCCCCTTCTTTCTGGTCTCTATTTGTCTTCCAGCCATTGGATTGTGTTAGACCTTCCACTGCTAGATTGACGAGCCCATTATCAAGTATTGGTTCCCCATGTAGATACTTAAAGACGAGGCTCAAGCCAGCCCTTAACTTTCTCTTTGTTGAGCTACGCAGACTGAGCCTCTGGAGTCTATCACTGTAAGGCAGGATTTCGAATCTCATGGCTGACCCCTCTCCAGTTTACCTTTTTAGGGTTGCCAATGTTGTGGAAAATCGACCACACGGTTGATTTTGGGTCAGACAGCCTGAGGCATTTTATTACTATAACAAGACTACAAGATTACAAGTATGCCTACAGGGAGAGACAGCGTAATCCCATGCAAGAGGTAGGCTGCTTTGCTCTTTACAATTTTCACCTGGCTTATAAAGGTTAAAACTGCAAAACGTTACATATAAGCATGCCCATATTTGGGTTAATATTGCTTGCACTGCAAATTAAGATTAATATTTTACTGTAACTGGCATAAAATATTGCAAATCAGCAAGCTATTTCAACATGTTTCATGTGTTCTGGCAGTGATTGCGCTGGTCATTCTGTGACCCATCCTTACAGTTACCTAAGTAAGCAATATCTGCCATATTATACTTGCTTAAAGCTGAGCTGGCCCCCAAGAGACCTCCTGTCCTCCTCCCAGTTCCTCTTTTGTCAGTGTGTCATACCCCATTGCTTCATATCTAGTTTCTTCACAACCCAGTTTCTTTATGCCCCAGTGCTCAGTATGCTGATAAACAATTTTAGCAGAAGTTTGTAACTTTTGCTTTTATTTAACATAGTTTTGAGCCAAAGGCTTTGGGCCTGAAAGGTCGAGGGGTATAGGTTATTCTTATTCGAAACTCTGAATCAACGCCGGGGGGGGCTATTTTCCCTATCACCAACTTTGTAATGTTTAAAAACTGGACACTCCAGCAAGAGTACCGGAACCTCCCCTGCCTACCCCCCAAGGCTTCGCTCCTGCCCCTTCCCCTCAGATCTCATCCCTGTCCCGTGTCTTCCCCCAATCCCTGCTCCTACCTCTTCCCTTCTCCCCTGAATCCACACCTCCCATTCACTCCTTTCTCCCCCTCTCTTCATTGCTCACTGCTTTTCCTCTCTCCTCCCCTCCCAGATTCACTTGCAGAGCTGGGGCTGGGAGCTGCAGACACCTGATGCAAATAGGAGCTGGCTCCAGCTGAGCAGGGGCTGGCACAGGTGATTACTCGGTACCTCGCCACTTGCAGTAACTGGACTTTGGGTGTCCATTCAGTAGATCTGACCGGATACCTTCAGGTCCCCTTTTTGACTAGACTTTCTGGTCAAAAATCAGACAGGTGGCCACTGTATGGTATTCCTTTGGCAGTCACACAAGGGCCAAATGTGAGGGAAGGGCCCTGAAGGACAGACACTCTGACATACTTGGTATTCAGGGTAAACTGGGCACCCGCCCTATGTCCTAGTGATTGACGCTCCATCGGTTATTGCCTTCCCTACTCTCTCCACCCAAGATCCTGACTGATGCTAACCCTGTGGTCCCCACCCCGATACTACCCCTTCCCACCTGCCAACTCACCCCCAATTCTGATCTAGGCCACAGGGCACCCAGTAGGAGGGGCTCATGGGGTTAATGATACCGTTTGTCACAAGGCAGCAGAGATGTTGCTGAAGAGTGAGTTGAGGTGCATGGACTCTGTTGAGGAGCACAGGGACCCATTGAAGAGGGGTGGCAGGGCTTTTGGGGGGCATCTCTACTGCACATTGAGGCTGAGTTCTCATTCAGCTGTGACCCAAGCTCCCCTTCTGTCCACACACAAATTAGCCTGACCCAGGTCCTAGGGCCCCACTGGGGGCGTGGGTCAGAAGCCAAATCTCATGGCGATTTGGGTCCCAGCCCTGTCGCTTTGCAGTGCGGATGCAGCCCAAGGTCTGCATGGTGCAATACAGACGTGTTAGCATGGCAGAGAGATCTGGGCCCAGCCCTGGGAGGTCCAGGTTCGCGATGCAGGGCAGATGCTCACACATGGGCTTGTGCACACAAAGTCCACCAGCCCGGGTCCCGCAGATGCCCTGGGGTGGGGGTGGAGAGTGGGGTAATCCCAGGGAAGGTGCTGCAGATAGAGCTTATTTAATTAACAGGAGAATTCTCCCCACAGCAAATCCACTCCATTGCCTGCACTCTGCTGCCCCTAGTGCCCATAACACAGCACAGCCGCCCTTTACCCACACTCTCACACTGCTGCTCCTAGTACCCATTATACAGTATAGCCGCCCCTTCCCTACAAGCAAGAGGGTAATTCCTATGCTGACCCCTCCCTTATCCTGCTCCCCTCAGATCCCCCTCCCCAGCCAGTGCTCAGCAGGGATCCCTGGTCCAGAGCAGTGAGCAAAGGGCTCCCCCTGCTCATTAGCTGCATGGCCTCTGAGAACACCAGTGAACAAAGGTTTCACTTCTACAAGGGTGGAGCTGAGCTCATTCCCGGGGACATGGGGTCAGAGATCAGCACCATGGAGCCCGGCACCGGCTCTATGAAAGTTTCTGTTCTCAGTATCCCTTCGGGCCAGTCCCAAGAGTACCGGGGAATTCTCCTGTGGGTACGAGGAGAATATTAGAGGAAGGTGAATCCCGTCCCCCTGGAGTCGAGCTGTGAACGTCACTGTGACAGCAAAGGCTTCCCCAGGCTCCATTCAGGGTATGTCTACTCTTCACACCATGCCCAGCTCTCACTCATCCACACATAAATCAGTCTGACTCGGGTCAGCAAGCACTCAGGAGCTGGGTCCCAGGACCCTGCTGTGGGGGTGGCTCAGAGCTCAAGCCCCACTGTGATGCGGATTCAAGCCTGGTCCATTGGCAGTGTGGCCACAACTCAAGCCCCAGACCTGGCTCAGAAGGTCTGTGTGGGGCAGTGTAGGTGAGTTAGCATGGCCCAGAAACCCAGGTGCAGCCATTGCAATCCTAGCATGGACTGAGAAACACCAGCTCCACCAGCCTGGGACCCACACATCTGTGTTCACAATGCAGTGGAGACATACCTTCAGATACGCCCCCAAAGCACTGGGCAAAATCAGAGCCAGGCACCACCCCTAGGAGATGGAGCATGAAGGAGGCAAGGACAGAACCTGCCTCAGCAGAAACTCTCTGGTGGGATTTATGACCCACGGTGTGGCTCCTGTGTCCGAGCCACAGAGGGCAGCATTACAGCTGAGGGCAGCTCCTGTGTTCTAGCAGCGAGTGCAAAATACCCCTCATTTGCTGGCGGCTCACCCATCCCCTTCTCATCCCCAGCCTGGCCTCTGTGGATCCCTCTGGCGGCCGGAGGCATTGAGACCATAGCTCTGCTCCCCCTGCTGCTTCTCCTCATCTGCCTCTGCAGGAGGAGGAAAGGTTCTACGGAGTGGAGGGGACAGGAGGAGGGGTGGAAGCTGGGTCTCCTACTTAGGAGCCCTGCATTGCTGCCAGCACCTGGATTTGGTGGTGGGAGAAGCTGGGACTGGAGAGCTGGGGTCATCCCTGGATTTTACCTCGTGCAGAGCTCAAAGCACATAAAAGAGTAAACCAGTATCAGATTCCCCCTTCTGCAGACATGGGGGAGGAGGGGTGTGATGGGTTGAATCACAGAAACCCCCTTGGGAACTGCCAAGTGATGTGTGAAGACTACTTCTGCCCCTGCTTTCCTTGCTAGCCTGGGACTCCAGCACCCTGTCTTGCTGAGCCACACATGCCCGTCTGCTCCATCACAGATCCAGGATCTGAAGCACGTGCCCCAAAGCTACAGTCTCAACTGAAAACAGCTTAAGAAGTGTTCCTGTCTTTAACACTCAGATGCTCAACTCCCAATGGGGTCTAAACCCCAAAAAAATCCATTTTACCCTGTATAAAGCTTATGCAGAGTAAACTCATAAATTATTTGCCCTCTATAACACTGATAGAGAGATATGCACAGCTGTTTGCCCCCCCCCCCCAGGTATTAGTATATACTTTGGGTTAATTAATAAGTAAAAGGTGATTTTATTCAATACAGAAAGTAGGATTTAAGTGGTTCCAAGTAGTAACAGAAGGAACAAAGTGAATTACCAAGCAAAATAAAATAGAAGACTCAAGTCTATGTCTAAGGGTACATCTACACTACAGGGTAATTTTGAATTAACTTAAACCGGTTTTATAAAACAGATATTATAAAATCGATTGCACGTGGCCACACTAGGCACATTAATTTGGTGGTGTGCATCCATGGTCCGAGGCTAGCATCGATTTCCGGAGTGTTGCACTGTGGGTAGCTAACCAATAATAACAATAACAATAACTTTGATTTGCAGCCACACTAACCCTAAATCGATATGTTAATATCGATTTCAGCGTTATTCCTCTCGTTGGGGAGGAGTACAGAAACTGATTTAAAGAGCCCTTTAAATCGATACAAAGTGCATTGTAGTGTGGACGGATACAGCGTTAAATCGATTTAACGCTGTTAAAATCTTTTTAACTGCTTAGTGCGGACCAAGCCTAAGAAAAGTGAATACAAATAACCTCACCAGTTCAAGTAAGCTTCCTTTTACAGACTAGTCTCCTGCTAGTCTGGGTCCAGCAACCACTCACACTCCCTGTAGTTACTGTCCTTTGTTCCAGTTTCTTTCAGGTCTCTTTGGGAGTGGAAAGGCTCTCTCTTTAGCCAGCTAAAGATGAAATGGAGGGGTCTCCTAGGGATTTAAAGAGACTTTCTCTTGTGGGTGGAGACCCCCTCCTCTCTTCTATGCAAAGTCTAGCTCCGAGATGGATTTTTGGAATCACTTGGGCAAGCCACATGTCCATGCATGACTCCATTTTTACCAGCCAAGCCACATTCCTGAGAAAGCTCAGCTGTGGATTGGCATATTCAAATTTATTGTTGGCTTAAGTGGTTTTTGACTGGGCACTTAATTTGCACTTTTCTGATGAAGCAGACCAAATGCTTTACTAGGTTAGTTAAAATCAAGCAAGTACACAGCCAATATTCCTAACTTCAAGTACAAAAATGACAAACGCATACAAATAGGATTAGCAGATTCAATAGATCATAACCTTTACAGAGATATGTTACATGGCATATGTAGCATAAAACATTCTAGTTATGTCACATATACATTCATAAGCATATTCCAAAAAGTCTTATGGGGGGCACTGTGACAAGGTGCACTTTTCAGAGTCAATCAGCAGAAGGGAGCCTGGTGGGCACCCACCAGGGGATATGCTCCCTGGCCACCATCTCTGAGCCCTGCTCCTCTGAAAGCAGATTGGCCCCCAAACTTGGTCACTCATGTCTGCCCTGTCCCTTGGCTTCCGGCCAGCCAGGGTGTTCCTGGTTCACCGGCTTCACCTTAGAGCACTGCTCTCTTGTGTGCAAAGCCTCAGCCGTGTCTTCAGAGACACCGAACTGAAGGTTATTTCACGGGGCTAGATGTAAAGATGCAGAGAAAAGCAGGAATCGGAATTTGGAAACAGAAGGTGACAAGTGAAAAGATGCCAGCGAGAACTGCTGCTTGGGAACACGATACTTCCCTGTTCTCTTCGGTATATCTCACCCCAACAGCCGGCTTTGCAGCCTTGTCCAATCCGCAGAGTGGGGAGATTCCCCTTTCAGGTGGTGGGTTTCTCCCCCTACAGCCTCAGCGCACAATTTCCTACATTCCTTTAAAATGGATCCCCATTCAAAGGCCTTACACTGAGCACAGCGATCCTGAGACCTTCACTTTTGGCCGAGGCCCCAAGGTCCACAGGACCAAGCGCCCTCCTGTTTAATGGCTGTTTCCCCTTCTCTTCACAGGTGGTGTTATGGCAGAGACACAGTAAGTTGCCCCAATTCCAGAGGCCGATACATGCCCAGCCCTCAGGAACTGACTCTGTCTGTCCCTGGCAGGGCTGTCCATGCCCGCCCATCCCAACAGACTGGCCCATCCCATAAGAACCTCATTGTTTGAGAGGGGCAATGGGAACAGCCACCCCAGCACGGCATCTGATCCGGGTAAATTCCCTAGGTCCCCAACTTCTAATCTATTGTCACGTAATCTGCGTACACTGCCACCTAGTGTTATGGGGCATCTTCTCCTCTACGCCAAGGTGGTAGGAACTGCGATGAGAGTGACTAGGCTTGGCAGAATTTGGTTTTCATTTTTCTGTAATTTAAATGGATAATATCAGTGGTTATTTTAAAGCACCCCCCCCCACCCCTTGCCTCCCAATTTTTTCTCTTCAAATTGTCACAGTTCCAGGAAATTCTGAGCGGGGCTTAGACTCTAATTATTTAAGGACAGGAGACACTGAGATTCAAAAAATTCATAGCTTGCTAAACACTAAAACAAACTGCCAATGTCCCATGTCTAAATAGGCAAAGTAAATATCCTTAAAGCAAACTAATCAATTCTCAGGCAGCATTGTTCTTACTTTGCCTATTTGTAAATTTTGATCATCATCAATGGAAATACTTTTTAAATGCGTTTGTGTGTGTACGGCAAAGTTAACCTTTGCCGAAGTTGACCAAGGAAGATCTAATGCTCCCAAACCTACAAATGAAAAAGAACATGGAATGAATGAATGAGTTTGAGAGGAGATGAATGAGCGAGATGATGAATGAGCAACAGAATGAAAGAAAGACTAAAGGAGCACATGAATCAATGAAGGAAGTACGTAGAAGAGCTGATTTGGAAGACAGAGAAGAAAGGGGTGTGTGAAAGAGGGAACCAAAAACAATAGAAAAGTGATTATGAGAAAGAAAGAAAAAAAGAATAAATTTAAAAAAAAAGAGGAGATGAGAGAGACAGAATAAAGGAAGGAAGGAAGGAACAAAGGAGAATGAATGACTGAGTTTGTAAAGAGATGAATAAGAAAGGATGATGAATGAATGAATGAGAAGGAATGGATGAATGCAAAAAACAAAAGCTAAAGTAATCTTGACCCAAACACCTGCTCTATCTTAAGTGCCTTTCCCCAGATGACCTTAAATCTTCCTGCCCTGGGATCAGAACCCCAGCCCTGCTTAGCAGGTCCAAACTGACAGAAAAAACAGGCTTAATCGTAGTCTCAGCACATCAGGTGATAGTCTCAAGGCGGGGGGGGGTCTCTGTGAGCAAGCCCATCACAACACCTAAGAACCTTACTGTGAACATGCTGCTCCAGTCCTAAGACGAGGTGTATTTGTCATTATCTGAAGCAAAACTAAACTAATTTATACTTATTTCGGAACAATACCAAACTACACTTTTTAAGGTGCTAACTCAAATCTACATCAGTGGTTTTCAACCTTTCCCCACCCCATTTGTAAACTCCTCTTCTTAGTTTATGCATAACGTGCCTCATGTAGCAGGTGACCAGGATTCGTCACCAGATTTGGTCTGCTGGTTGGAGCATTAGTTTCCCCAGCCTGGGTATGGATGGGGAGGGTGACATGAATGTGGAGTCCTAAAGCATTTCAAATGGAGGTGTGGACCACTTTGGAAATCTTAGTTTATGAACCCCTAAGGGTCTGCAGACCACTGCTTTACATAATGCATGTCCAATTCTTAAAGGAGTAAAGCAAGTTTAGTTTAAATAAGCAAGTAACTACTGTGACATTATAAGTATAATATAATATCTCAATGAAAGGTGACAGGGCCAGAAAGAGTTAATTAACTTACCTCACCGACTGACCTGACCCATAAGTGAACCTTAAAAACTGATTAGGAAGATATGTAAATGAATAGAGCTTTGAAATGCAAGTCTGCATTGTTAGAGGTAGAAGGGTAGATGTTTGCTCAGGTCTTGTAATGTAAGCAAATAGTATTATTGTCTATGTGTCTCTTTGAAGGTTGTGGTAACCTGTATCTGAACTGTTTAATGGATAAATTACTCTGTGCTAATTGCCAGAATGTTTGGGAGAAGGAGTTAAGCCTATTGTTTTCTCAGGCCGAAAGGCTGCTGGAAATGTATAAGAAGCTGGAACACGATCCTTCTTCATCTCAGATCTGCTTTCGATTTCAAGAGGGGGAAATCTTAAGCCACAAGGATTGAGATCCCCAGTCATTGACTGGAGCCACCCTGAATATGAAAATTGTACTATAACCTATGGACTATTTCTAAAAGGACTTTTGGCAACTAAAAGTTCATCTCTGCTATGCATCTGAACCTCAAGAATTGAATTCTAATCTGTCTGTATATTGACCTTTTAACCAGCTCTCTCTTTTGTCTTTTCTTTTAATAAATTTTAGCTTAGTTAATAAGAATTGGCTGTAGCGTGTATTGTGGGTAAGATCTAAGTTATAATTGAACCTGGGTATGTGGCTGATCCTTTGGGATTGGAAGAACCTTTTCTTTTATATGATGAAGTAAGATTTTCAGGAATCATCATCATATCTGACAGGTGTGTCTGGATGGAGGCCTGAGGCTGGGCACTTTAAGGCAACTGCGTGGTTTAAACTTCTAAGTAACTAGTGAGGTACTATAGAAGCTGTTTTGTGCTGGCTTGGTAAATCTAAGTAGTGAAATAAACACCAGCGTTTGGGATTTGTCTGCCCTGTTTTGTTTGCAGTTCACCTTGATTGAGTGACCTCAGCTGGCTCCCACGGGCAGCACCGTCACAACTACTGCAGATATTTTAAGTTTTCCCATTTCCCACATGCATATCCCTGCCTGTTGCAGCCCTCCAACAAACGCCAGTTCAAACCCATCACCAATCACAACTCCTTATGAGTGCAAGGAGGTGGTGTCAGGTCTCGACCCATCTCCAAGTGTCCCCATTGGTGGCAGGCTCAGCAGAAAGCCTGAGTGCTGAAAGCTCAAGGCAGACTGAAGTCTTGCTGTGGCAAGAAGACATCTGGTGAGGGCTGGGTAGGGCAGAGAGATGAACCTTCCTGGAATCTCCCAGGAATTAAAGGTAATTTTAAATTAAAGATGGTAATGTGATGAAACCTCCAGTGATACGTGAAACCAAAATTGGTAACCCTAGTATGGGTGGAGAGGGGAAGAGGACTCAACCCTGTCCCCAGTGGTGCAGGTAGAAATCATTTCTGACTGGTAAGCTGCACCAGCTAAATGGAGGGGGGATGTGACTGCCATGCCCTACGTGACCCCTCACCGTGACTTCTCATGTCCCACCCCCAGCCCAGGGCCCCAGGCATTCCCCCTCCCCTCCTCATGATCCACCCCACGTTACCTGGCATGCTCTGTCCTCCCATTGTGCTGGAGGCTCTCCACCAGGCTCTCCCGGGAACCACAGAGGTGAAAAGCCCAGAACCTCACGCCGGCAGCTCCTCTGGCATGGCTGCACCACCCCCAGCCCTCCCACGCAGTTGCATCTCCTGAGTCCTGTCTGGGGTCTGTACAGCAGACCCGCTGCAGGACAGGGCTGAGGGGGGACACAGGGCTGAGGGCAGTACAGCTGTGCCAGAGGAGCTGCCAGTGTGAGGTTCTGCTCCTTTCACCGCTGTCGTTCCCGGGAGAGCCCTGAACCTGAGAACCTCAGTGGGGAAAGGAGCAGAACTTTGGGCAGCCCCATGAAGGCTACCTACAGACTGCAGACAGAAAATGCTGACACAGCTGCATGGACGGGCTGGGGGCGATACAGTCGCACTGCAGGAGCTGCTGTGTGGGGCTGCCAGGCGGCCCCACATTCTGCTCCTCCTGTGTCTTTCCGAAAGTCTCTGGTACACCGTAAAGGCTATAAATAGCTCACGGTAAGGTGTACCAGACTGCACCACCCTACTTCAACCACCGCCTGCCCCCTGGACTCATCCTTCTTCTCTCCTCCGAGGTGGGAATTCTGATTGGCCTTCTGCCCTTCACAGTGTCCCAGATCTGACCACTTTTCTCAAGGATCCCCCCAGACTCATCCCCCTGGCTTGCAGCCAACTCTACACTGCATGTGGACCAGGGATAGGGTCAGGAGTGTCTTGTTTTGGGGTGCTTCATTTGCAGCTCCTTAAAGGGGCCTAGTTTTAAGGGAATCCAGCCCCTCTAAGTCCTCCAGGGTGCCCCAGAAAACCCAGTCCCCCCCAAATCACCAATCACTTTGGGAAGTTTTGCCCAGGGCCTCATGCGGGTCCCACATCTGGGACCTGAGCGGAGCATAAACAGAATGAGATGCATTCAGAGGTGAGGATGAGGGGAGATCCCACAGTGAGAAGCTAGGCACACAAGGGCATACTGGTACCAGTGTCTGCTGTCTGGTCCTATTCCCCACCCCCCTGAGTCAGCCAGTCCCTCTGCTGTGGGAAAGAAGACAGCATACCCTAGAAGTGAAAGGCCCCATGCTCCCCTGAGCCAAGCAATTTAGAGAGATGTGGGCCCAGGTGTACGAGGCTCAACATGTATTTCCCTAGGGTAGAGTGACAGACAGGAGGTGGAAGGAAACGAGCGCTGAGGAAAGACCACGAGCTCGATACTTGATTAAAGGCCTAGGAAAGCAGCTACCCGGTGACTGTGGAAGAAACAAACTCCACTCTCAGATTGGAAGCAACAAAATCAGAGACAGCTTTATTCAGGACATGCAATTGCAAAGGAAGAACACTGCTGACAGAGAGCATCTCTGCCTCAGTTTCTCCAAAGTACAAGCAAAATCACACAAGCATTTATACCTCTGTGTGACGTGCATTAATTAAAAACATCTGCATTTTATTTAGGCTATTTACTATCTATTTCAGTATTTTCTCACTTTCTCGTCTCAAACATCGTTATCTCAAGGCTAGGTCATACTGACTAGTCTGCTGTTTTCCACTCGTTTCTCACGTTAGCCCTGTTTCTACAGGTCTCGCGATATTACGCTAAGACTTGACAGGACAATTGCTCTATCTCTGACACTTTAATGGCTGCGCTTAAGCTCTCTCTTTCTTTCCCTGCTTCCACACTCCCCGCTTTTGTGCTTCCTTTAGCACAACTAATGTTCTTAAACCTCCAACTGCATCAAGCCTTGTATTTCTGTTTCTAGCTCAGGAGAATCATAATCAACCCTATAAGTCTTAACTGGATATAAGCATAATGCATGATTAGCGTGAACATGAAAGGCATTTTTTTTAGTACATCCCTTACAATAACAATAACCTATTCCTAGACTAATCAAAAGCAATACAAGCATTAATGTCCCTGTTGTAATAATATGCTGGGGTTGTTTCATGGCCTTAATTATGTAGCACATTACATTATAATTAGTACACAAAGTAGACACTCTCTAGGCTGTATGAAAAGCATGTTTTTCAATTTGCAACAGATGGAATTGACCCTGTAAGTCAGAAATTTTCCAAACCTCCAGCAGGAGTGAGCATAAATCTGATACCTAAGGTCTAATTGTGGGGCTTTTTCTGCTGGCCAATAAATAATGTGATTTCCTGCGGCTGTGGTGTGATTAAAATGCATATTGTGGCAAATTGCTGACATTATTATGATAGGTCTCGTGCTTCCTCTTCTTTCGGGGTGGTTCAGGGCGCCATTTCTTGCCCCTGAATGGAATATTAACTGCTCCACTAGTGTCCTAGAGGAGGGGAGTGGAGAGGGAGGGACCTGGGCCCTCACTCTACTCCAGGACCCAGCCCAGGGTTCCCTGAGGATAGTGGTAAACCACTTGAACTGACGGTTCCTTCCCCTGGGCTACTTCCCTCTCCTGCCCTTCAGCTTGTGGGGGCTTCCTGCCCTTCCTCTGCACAAGCCATGTGCCCCTTTACCCAGGGTCTTAGTCTTCTTAGCCCACCGCAGCACTTCTCCAAACTGTCCTCTGCTTCCCTTCAAACTGTTCTCCGCTCCAACACCAATCCTCTCTGTTCCAACTCCTCCAAACTGTTCTCTGCTTCAACACCAATCCTTTATGCTCCAGCTCCTTCAACTGTTCTCTGCTTTAACACCAGTCCTTTTTGCTCCAACTCCCATACTGTCTGATTGAAGCAGGGGTTTTTATCATGTGACTGATTGCAGGTGCTCTAACTGGCATCAGGTGCTCTAGTTAATCTATAGCAAACTTTCTTCTCCTTACAGGGAACAAGGCTCCCTTCTAACCCTCTCCTGCTGCCCTCTGGCCATGCTGTATCACAATATCTAGGAAATTAGTGGCGTTAACATATACACAGCTATCATTAGCTTGGAACAGCAACTGTCCTGTCAGGGTAGTTCCTTGTCCCATACCTTCCCAACAAACTTTGTCAAACACTGTGACAACTTCCCCTTGCTTCAATTTGCTTACGCACTGAAGCTGCGGGGGTTCTAAGAGCCATAATATCCACTGATTCCCTATTCCAATTCAAATATTGGGTGTTATTCCAGGAGCAAATTGGCTAGGTGGATGAGGCTCGATATCTATTTCCCTAGGGGAGAGAGACAGACAGTAGGTGGAAGGAAACGAGCGTCGGGGAAAGACCAGGAGCTCGATACTTGAGTAAAGCCCTAGGAAAGTAGCCACCAGGTGACCAAGAGTCTATTTGCAGAAGCCCGAGGCTCAGGGTTGGTGCTCCCTGCACAGAAAGGCCCCATTATCTGATCCTGCACAGCAGGGAAATGCCAGATATCCCCCAGACTGCCGCTGAATGGAAGCTGGGGATGGAAGTCTGGGGGAAGAGAGGCCCTGAGGAGTTGGAGGTGGAAGGAGATGGTGAGATGCATGAGGGGAAGGGGGGAAGGAGACACAGGCTGAAAGAGGAGTGCAGGGTCACTCACCCGGGAGATGGAGGAGCTCCAGGCTGGGTGTAACAGGATGCTGAGCTGGGTGAATCTGCTCCTTGAATGGGCTACGTAAATAGCAAACCCAAGCTCTTACAAATATCTGTGACCATCTGTCCCATGGAGCAAGACACTTCCTCAAAGTCTGCACTTCTGAGAGAGGAACCAGCTCCTGGGATGGGCCAGCCAGTCTCTGAAAGGAGCATGAATGGGTGGTGACGATGCAGTCTCAAGATCTGCCTGGGCTGACAAAGGCAGAGGGGATCAGTGAAGGAGCCCTGGAGACACAGGGTATGAAGCAGTAGGGACGGTCTGATGGGGGATGGGAGAGCAGGGGATGACTTTAGGTGAGGGACAGGACCTGAGCCTGTAACCTGAGTCAGGAAGGGGGGTGGGAGGAGTTAACATCTTTGCCTGGGAAACTGGACATAGGGAGAGGGGGAGAGAAGGAAGGGAAAGAGCCTGCTGAACGGGTTTTGGTTTCAGTTTGGGGGTGGCTGGGAAGAAGCAGGGAACCCCAAGTCTGGGGTCTAAGATCCTTGCCCCCCAGAGGGACCTGACTGAGGTGTCCTGGTTGTACCTACAAGCCCTGCTTGGGACTGTGTTCCTGTTGTCCAATAATCCTTCTGTTTCACTGGCTGGCTGAGAGTCACGGTGAATCACAGGAAGTGGGGGGTGCAGGACTGGATTCCCCCACATTCCGTGACACAGGGTAACCAGGTAACAGCTCCCCACTCCATCCATTACCTTGGCTGGGTACTGAGACACCAACGCTGCACAAGGGGTGCTGCCCCAGTACTCAACCTGTGCTCCTTGCTCTGCAGGGCTATGGGGTCAGCACTGGGGTATGGTCATCAGCACTGACTGGGAGGGGAGAGTGACACCTACTGAACTCCCACCGATTCCTGCAGCACAGTGCCCCATAGCATTGCACTGGGACATGGGGGTCAGCACTGACCAGGAGGGGAGAACACCCCCTGCTGGGCCCCCATCACAGTCCCTGCAGCACAGCATCCCCTGGCCCACACCAGTGTCCCAGGGTCAGACCCAACTCAGAACATGTAGCGGCAGAGAGACAGAATTAGACTTGGACTTCCCACCCCAGCCCTGCAGTCGCTGCTCTCAGACGAATGCAGTGTGGGCAGGGGTGGTGGACGTCTCAGCCGGCAGCATCACACAGGAGCTGGGCTGTAGGGTCCATCATGCTATGGGCATTTCATCCTCACACAGCCCAGTGGGGAAGTGGCTGTTACTTTTTAAAGGAATGGAGATGGTGCTGAGCCTCATGCCCGAGACTGTTCGAAGTGACGCGGAGGTGGGGTTTGGCCTAATTCTGGGTGAGTGCAGGCCTCTTTTTTTAGCCCATTGTCGCTCTATCTCATGTCCCTCAACCTCTTCCTTCCTTTCTAGTACAATGACCGAGGTGACTCTCCTTCTGTGTTCTGTGCAGGGCCAGCTCTAGGTTTTTTGCAGCCACAAGCAAAAAAAATTTTGGCTGCCTCTCGTCCCAGCCCTGGGCTCCCCCCCACGCACCCTCCTGGTGCCCTAGCCCTGGGCAGTCCTCCCCCACATCCCCTGCTGCCCCAGTGCTGGGTTCCCCCTTTCCCCCCTACTCATGACCTCCCTCCACCCCCCTGCTACCCCAGCCCTGGGCTCCCCTCTTCCCCCCCACCAGTGACTTCTCACACACCTCCTGCCACCCTAGCCCTGGGCTTTCCTCCCCCACCACCTGCACCCTCCTTCTGCCGCAGCCCTGGGTTACTGGTAACTCGCTCCCAGGGCAGGTCATTCAGCAGGAATTTTGGATGTGCACAGAACACAGACACGATTGGTTCCTATATGATTAAAGAACTGCAGTAAAGTGGAACAATTTTAAAGCTTGTGTGATTGGAGGATATCTGGATGCATATTATAAGACGGTCCTACATAAATGAGGAAAAGTTGAGGTCCCTTTATTATACTTTTGTTCCACTCTTTCTTTCTATGGGAAAGTTGCTAATGCAATATCACTGTCTTCCTTTTAAACAAACAAACAGACAAAAGGCAATGGCTGTTGAAAATAGCAATCCCAGACCTAATAATCACTGGGAAGCATTTCTTGCTCAATTTTATCCTTTTTCTACAGCAAGTTACAGTGGATTAGTATATTTGATTTGGGAAAAATGAAGTAACTGCTGCCCAAACTGAGCTTGAGCACTCCTGAATTTTGAGGTGTTCAAATCTGGAAGGCAGGTGCTGGGTTTGTGGGTGGGGGGGTTGTGGGCTCCGCGGGGGAGCATGACAGTATGTATGCAGCAGCGTGTCTGGCGCTGAGCAGAGCCAGACACGCTGGTCTGAGTTGCACGGTAAAGGGACTGGGGGGTTGGATAAGGGGTAGGGGGTTCCGTGGGAGCAGTCAAGGGACAGGGGGCAGGGGGAGTTGGATGGGGTGGAGTTTCGGGGGGCAGTCAGGGGCAGGGAGAAGGGGGGGGTTATATGGGTCAGGGGTTCGGGGGGGACAGGCAGCGGTTGGATAGGCATGGGAGACCCAGGGGTTTGTCAGGGGACAGGTGGTGGGGTCCTAAGGGGAGAA
This sequence comes from Gopherus flavomarginatus, assembly GCF_025201925.1. Classification (NCBI taxonomy): domain Eukaryota; kingdom Metazoa; phylum Chordata; order Testudines; family Testudinidae; genus Gopherus; species Gopherus flavomarginatus. The sequence goes on along the minus strand of NC_066627.1, from coordinate 14,258,677 downwards.
GTTGGAGCGGTCTCAGGAGGGGTAGTTGGGGATAAGGAAAAGGAAGGTGTAGATAGGGGGTGAGGTCCCAAGGAGCAATTAGAGGCAGGGGTCCCGGGAGGGGGCAATCAGGAGACAAGGACCAGTGGTGCTTAGATAGGAGGTGGGGTCGTGGGGGCAGTTAGGGACAGGGGTCCCGGGAGGGGGTGATCAGGTGACAGGGAGCAGGGAGGGTTGGATGGGTTGGGGTTTCTGTGGGGAGGCAATTGGAGGGAGTGGATGGTGGCAGAGTGGGGCTTCCCCCCTCCCCGTTGAGTGTCCTGTTCTTTGAATGTTAAAATATGGTCTCCCTACCATCCACAGTGCAACTCTCCACTCGCAGCACGCTGCTGCATGGGGTCCCCCTCCTTCCTTTCCAGTTGGTAGTGGCCAAGGGAATGCTGGGATATGTAGTTCTTTCCCTGCTCCAGGGCTGGCTCAATAGGCACGGAGCTAACCAAGGAACTACAGCTCCTAGAGCCCCCTGTTGGTTCTCAGCTCTCATGCTCGATCCCTGCCGCCCCTGCAAATGGGCTGCCCCAAGCAGGTGCTTGCTTTGCTGGTGTCTAGAGCCACCTCTGGTTCTGTGGCCCAAACACCTTCCCCCTTCCTCCTGTCCCCCTACTGAGTTCCCATCCTGCTCTCCAGCTATTTTCAGCAGCATCATGGATAATTTTGAGTGTGAGGGTGGAGACCAAGGTCGCTTCATGGCTGTTTCTGGGGAGCTCCTCCCAAGCACATTGGCAGACTGGAGAAAGCACAAAAGACCTCTGAAAATTTCACGTGGACCATGTGGATTGGCATTGTGGGCAGATACGACGCACTGGGCTAGAGGCAGGGTCGGGGTCTGTAACGTTAAGGCAGCTGGGCAAGCAGGGAAACAGAAGGAAAACAGAGATGGGGAGACAGTTAAGAGGATTTTAATGGAGCTGGAACATTTCCCTCCTGAGCCGTCCCTGAGCACATGTGCCAGAGAGAAAGGACAGCCATGGAAAGCCCCGACTCCCCGGGGTGAGCTCTGATGCTGCTGCCGAGATGTTAATAGAGTTTTCTTCCATTACAGAGCCACAAGTTGGGTAAGGAAATATCTTGTTGGTGAAAGATGCTGGTCCAATAAAACCTATCACTGCACCTACCTTGAGAGGGGCAGGGGCAGAGACAGAGGGGTGCTATGGGGTGTTTGTCCCCCCTTTTCCATCCCCTTCTTGAAAATTGTTTCCAGCTGAGACCCGGGAGCCAAAGAGTCTCTGTAGAAGGATGTTCCCTGATGGTTTTTCCAACCAGTTGAACTTCCGTTGTCCTCCTTTCCTGCCTCATGACTCTGCATACAGCTTAAATGGAAATTAAGCAAACACATGCTCCATTGTTCGAGACAGATCTGTTTTCGGACTTCTGTCTGGGCAGGGTGTGGGGTTTGGAACATGTGGAACCTCATACAGGGAAATCCTATACCTTCACACACAATGTTGCCACACATTTTACGTGGACAACATTGACCAGCAAATTATGAGGTTCCTGACCCCTTTCAAAGATCTCCCAGGTTTCATTTCTTTGAGACACCACCCACTGTCCATGTGCTCCTGTCCTTAGCCTAAGAAAGAATAAGGCCTTGACGGGCTCCAAGCCCGCTGAAGCAAAGTATCTCAGCTGGATGTGCTCCTCTTTTATGGATTTGGGATTTTTGGACATCCAACTCAATTTGGGGGTTGGTGGTGGTCGGGCAAGTGAGGCTGGCTGGGAGCCTACTGTGAAAGATGAGTCAGGTTGGCTGCAAAAGGCAGGGACCCAAAAGCTGAAGCAAAAGTCAAGGAAATGCTGGGAAGAACTACATATCTACATCCCCCACTCCATACCCCCTGGGCTATATGAAGCATCCAGCATGATGGCGGGGTGGATGATTTGGGACAGGGTTTTTTGGTACCCAGAACAACTGGAGGGGACCGGATCTCAGTTGGAGTCTGTGCAGTGCCTGATACAATAAGGGGGAAGCCCTGAACCCAGTCAGGTTGGGGTAGCACCTGGTATGGGTAGAGGGGGGATTCCTGATCGAGGTCTGTGCAATATGTAGCATTAGGGAGTGGAGGTCTGATCTCGGTGGGGATCTGGGCAGCATTCAGTGTGCTCGGCAGGGCCCTCTTCTTGGTCATGGCTTCCATGTGCTGCCTTAAGACTGCTAATTAATTAATAATAATATTGACAATAAACAGTATAGTACAGGTTCCCATCCCACCCTAGCCCTGAAGTCTGCCGGGTCATCCCAAGAGCTCCAGGGTGATGCTTTCAACCTGATCCCAAGCAATGATTCCTGTGTCTCTTCATGGGCAAATCCCAGCTGCTAATTCTGCAATTCCATAGCACTATAGCCTGAAGCCCACATCCATGCCATTCCCCCACCACACCCTCGCCAGCCTTTTCAGGTATTTGCCGCCAATCCCCCAGTCTCCATTACTCTCTTGTTTCTCTACTTCCTGTCTGATCCCCAGACCCACTCTGAACAGCCTCCCATATGGGATGTCCAAAAGGCTACCAATATTTTAGGAACTATTCGGAAAAGGATAAGAAAAGGAGACAGGATGATCATATTATATAAATTCATGGTACGCCCACCCCTTGAATGGAAGACATGACCAAGGTTTCTGAAATCAGGAACGGTGTGTAGAAGGGGAATGGGTAAGTGTTATTTACCCTTTCCCATGACACAAAAACCAGGGGTGACTCGAGGAAATGAAGAGGCAGTAGGTTTAGTACAAACAAGAGGGAGTACTTGTTTGTATTGTTTAGGAAATGGATATCAATGCTGATGTTTAGGGGACAGCACCTCCTACTGAGCCTCTTAACCACTCTCTGCAGCACAGCACCCCCTAGCACGGAATGAGGACATGGGGGCCAGGACTAGCTGTGAGAAGAGAGCGCCCCCTAAAGCGCTACTCTCTTCCCTCTGCAACCCAATACCCTCTAGTGTTGCAGTGGGACATTGGAGCCACATTGAGACCCCTCCCCCAACCTGCTAAGTAGCCTGTGTTGCAAGACATTTTAGTTTAAGCTAAGGTCGTCACTTCAGTCTCGCGGTTGCAGGTCGAAGCCGTACGTCACGTTTGCAGCACGTGCTATTTTGTGCCCCGCCGTGTCTCAGAGGGGAGCGCTAACCAGGAACATGTGTCTGCAGTCCCTGGGGCTGGGATAATTTCATCCCCACGTGGCCTGAGGGTGAAGCAGCTGTTGCTTTTTTTATGAGCGCCAAGACAGGGCAGTAAGCTGAGTGGAAAGAACAACCTCAAGCCACAGGTTATTTAAGCCGCTGCGGGGACTGAACATGTTATAATTGTTCTAGGTCAGTGGCTGACTCTCTGTTTCTCCCCCTGCCTTTCTCTCTCTTTCCCGTCCCTGGAGTTCTCATCTCTTCTCAGTTCTGGCCTCTCTCCAGCGTCATCCCTGCGCAACAAGGATCCTGATTTATTTAACTCCTTTGACTCCAGCAAGATCAACAGCACCTAACTAGGGTTCTCATAAAGTTGAGGAGCAAATGTCCAATCCTGAGATGTGCTATGAAATAAGTGAAGTTTAGTGACAACCATTTGTTGTCGTTTCTGGACTTCTCAACACACTCCCAGGGGAGGGTGAACTATATGGATTATAAATCCCCAGTCCGCCTCCAAAATATTTTTGTTGATCTTTCCAAACTCTTGCACTTCCCTGCCCCTTGCCTCCATTTCCCCCTGCCAGGAATTGAACGCACCTCTAGAGCCACAGGGAAAGGGTTGTCCCGGCCTGGGAAACTTTTTGAGATTTCAAATATTTTTCTTTGGTGCATTGGGATGAAACAATTGGGGCACAGTTTTGAACTGCCCCCCTCCAATATCTATAACAGGGGAGAAAGTGAGGACCAAGTTAATATGATGTACGAGGGAGCCATTTAGGGAACTGGGGTAAAAATCTATCTGGAGATTGGTCCTGCTTTGAGCAGAGGGTTGGACTAGATGACCTACTGAGGTCCCTTCCAAATCTAATATTCTGTGATTCTGTGAGGCCCCGCATTTTTTCTTCACAGTCCTGCTCTGGGATGTGGAGAACCCAGTTTAAGGTCGCTGGTCTGTGTCAAGCAGTTGACTCTTGGTCTTCTCCATCCTAGATGAGTTCCATAGCCATGGGCCTGCGAGAGAAGCTGAAGGAGAGAAAAGAAGATATGGGCAGTGAGAGCTCCGGGGACGGCACAGGAGGGAAGGGGGCAGGGGAACAGGGAATATAATTTAGGGACATGTGGATCCAGGCGGATGAGGTTCAACATCTATTTCCCTAGGGCAGAATGACAGGCACTGCTGTACCTGGCCAGGGTAATGGATGGAGTGAGGAGCCGTTACCTGGTTACCCTGTAGCTGACTCCTCTGCTATTGTCGGACCAGGCCCTGCAGAGCAGCTGGGAGCTACAAGGTATGCTGGGAGCCTCCCAGCCTGGCTGTGGTCAGCCCACAGCATGTGGTGCCTCGATGGTGGGATGGGGAGATGACTGCGTCCCTTAGGCAGCACTTCCTCTGGTGGTGATCAGAGGGGAGCAGGTGGTTCGCAGGAGAGATGGGTTGGGGGTGCAGCTTCCAGGCTCAGACTGGTCCCCCCAGCATGGAGCTAAACGTGTCTCCCTGTGCCAGATGAATGACTCACCCTGCACCCCTCCTTCCGTGCCTGCCTCATTCACGCCTTCCCTCCATCTCCCCCTTTCCCTGCCTCACTCTGCCACCCTCCTCTTCATCCTCCCCACTCCTCTGTCTCCTTCATTCACATGTTCCCTCCATGTCTCTGACTTTCATTCCTTCTCTCTCTGCCCCCACTTCTCTCGCAGTCACCTCTCCACTCCTCTATTTGAAGCCTCTCTCTTCATTCATCTCTCTGCCTTGGTCTGAATCCCCCTTTCCCTCTTTCACTCTTTCATTCCATCTCCCCTATAAATCTATAAGGTTTCTCCATCCCAGACACTAAGGTTCTCCAGTGATCAGCAGGTCTTGAGGCTGCATCGTCACCACCCATCCGTGCTCCTTTGAGACACCGGCTGGCCCATCCCAGGAGCTGGTTCCTCTCTCGGATGTGCAGACTTTGGGGAAGTGTCTCGCCACATGGGACGGACGGTGACAGATATTTGTAAGAGCTCGGGGTTGCTATTTAGGTAGCCCATCGAAGTAGCAGATTCACCCGGCAGCAGCATCCTGTTACACCCAGCATGGAGCTCCTCCATCTCCTGGGTGAGTGACCCTGAACTCCTCCTTCAGCCTGTGTCTCCTTCCCCCCTTCCCTTCATGTGTCTCACCTTCTCCTTCCTCCTCCAGCTCCTCGGGGCCTCTCATCCCCCAGACTCCATCTCCAGCCTCCATTCAGTGGCAGTCTGGCGGGCGTCCGGCATTTCCCAGTCACAGGGTCTTTCTGTGCAGGGAGCATGAACCCTGAGCCTCAGACTTCTGCAAAGAGACTCTCAGTCACCAGGTGACTGCTTTCTTAGGGCTTTATTCGAGTATTGAGCTCCTGTTCTTTCCCTGACGGTCGTTTCCTTCCACCTACTGCCTGTCATTCTGTCCTAGGGAAATAGATGCGGAACCTCATCCACCTCGATCCACATGTCCTTAAATTATATTCCCTGTTCCCCTGCCCTCTTCCCTCCTGTGCCATACCCGGAGCTCTCACTGCCCATATCTTCTCTTCTCTCCTTCAACTTTTCTCCAGATCCTTTCCCCACTGGTGGGTACGTCTACACTACGGGATTATTCCGATTTTACATAAACCAGTTTTATAAAATAGATTGTATAAAGGCGAGTGCACGCGGCCACACTAAGCTCATTATTTCAGTGCTGTGCGTCCATGGTCCGAGACTGTGGTCGATTTCTGGAGCTTTGCACTGTGGGTAGCTATTCTGTAGCTATCCCATAGTTCCTGCTGTCTCCCCCACCCCTTGGAATTCTGAGTTGAGATCCCAGTGCCTGATGGGGCAAAAATCATTGTCCCGGGTGGTTCTGGGTAAATGTCATCACTCATTCCTTCCTCCGGGAAAACAACGGCAGACAATCATTTCGTGCCTTTTTTCCTTGGATTTCCTTGGCAAATGCCATAGCACGGCAACCATGGACCCCGTTCAGCTTCTTTTTTACTGTCACCGTATGTGTACTGGATGCCGCTAACAGAGGCATTACTGCAGTGCTACACAGCAGCATTCGTTTGCTTTTGCATGATAGCAAAGATGGTTATCAGTCGTTCTGTACCGTCTGCTGCCATTGTAAATTGGCAGTAAGATGATGGTTATCTGTTGTTTTGTACTGTCTGCTGCTATCATGGGTGCCCCTGGCTGAGGTTGGCCGGGGGCGCAAAGGCAAAACTGGGAATGACTCCCTGAGTCAATCCCTTCTTTATGGTTTCTAAAAAATAGAGTCAGTCCTGCCTAGAATATGGGGCAAGTGTGCTAGAGCACCAGTGTATCAGAGAGCACAGCTGCTTCATGTCAGATCCAGCAGAAATGATGAGCTACATGCCATTCACGGAAGGTGCCCCTGCAACAGCTCCACCCGTCTCTTCCTTCCTCCCCCAACCTTCCTGGGCTACCGTGGCAGTGTCCCCCCCATTTGTGTCATGAAGTTATAAAGAATTCAGGAATAAGAAACAGTGACTTGTTAGTGAGATAAAATGAGAGGGAGGCAGCGTCCCGGTGCTATGACAGTCCAGGCAGGACATTAAGCGGTGCGGAGGAGAGGAGCCCAGCATCCCGCTGCTATGATAGTCCAGGCAGTACAGAATCTTTTCTTTACACAGGAAAGGGAAGGGCTGATGGAGCTCAGCCCCCAGTTGCTATGATGAGGACGGTTACCAGTTGTTCTGTACCATCTACTGGGAATGACCAGGAATCATTCCTATTTTTACTCAGGCGCCCCCAGCCGACCTCACCTGAGGCAAGCCAGGAGCACTCACGGGCTGATGGTGATGACGGATATCAGTCATATTGTACCATCTGCCACCGGGGAGGGGAGAGGAGCGGATACTGCTCTTCACTGCTGCAGCATCACGTCTACCACCAGCATTCAGTAGACATAGGGTGACAATGAAAAAAGTTAAGAAATGATTTCTTTCCCTTTTCTTTCATGTGATGGGGAGAGGGAGTAAATTGGCGAGCTATACCCTGAACCACGCTGGACAATGTGTTTGAACCTACAGGCACTGGGAACTCAGCCAAGAATGCAAATAGTTTTTGGAGACTGCTGTGGACTGTAGGATAGCTGGAGTCCTCAGTACCCTGCCCTCCCTCCATGAGCGTCCATTTGATTCTTTGGCTTTCCGTTATTCTTGTCATGCAGCACTGTGTAGCCTGGAGATTTTTTTCAAACGCTTTGGCATTTCGTCTTCTGTAACGGAGCTCTGATAGAACAGATTTGTCTGCCCATACAGCGATCAGATCCAGTATCTCCTGCACGGTCCATGCTGGAGCTCTTTTTGGATTTGGGACTGCGTCGCCACCCATGCTGATCAGAGCTCCAAGCTGGGCAAACAGGAAATGTAATTCAAAAGTTTACGGGGCTTTTCCTGTTTACCTGGCCACTGCATCCGAGTTCAAATTGCTGTCCAGAGCGATCACAGTGGTGCACTGTGGGATACCGCCTGCAGGCCAACACCGTCAATTTGCGGCCACACTAACCCTAATCCGATATGGTAATACCAATTTTAGCGCTACTCCTCTCGTTGAGGAGGAGTATGGAAACTGATTTAAAGAGCCCTTTATATCAATATAAAGGGCCTTGCAGTGTGGCCGGGTGCGCAGTTAAATCGGTGTAACGCTGCTAAAATCGGTTTAAACGCGTAGTGTAGACCAGGCCCCAGATGCTACTACATTGTGTTAGTATATAGGCTTGTTTGTCAGCCTGAGATAGAATTCTGGATTTGACTTTTTTGATACCCTTATACTAATATAGGTGAACAAAGAGATCCTTACTAATATGTGTAAACAGTGAACAAAGACACTATGTGTTTCATTTCCCACAACCAGATGAGGCTTTTAGTACAATGAGAAAAGATAAGGGATAGAGCTAAAGTATTACAAGATATGGGGGGAGTGTAGTATGTGAGCCAACACCAGAAGGCTACCTGGCTCCTCTTTCAAGCCAATGTCAAGCAACCGGTCGGGAGGGGCAAGGGCCATTCTCCAAATCTACATGGGATCTGCTGGCAGGAATTTTGAGTTTTGTAGTGGATAAAAGGATGGCCTGTGACCAAAGGTTGATCTGATCCTTGGTTGTATAAACAGGAGACTCTCAAGTGGGAGAAGGGAGAATATAATCTGTATTTGACACGGCTGCAACTGCTAATTGTCCAGTTTTGGTGTCTACAATTCAAGAAGGATGCTAAGAACTTGGAGCAGATTCAGAGGGAGCCAAGAGAATGATTAAAGATTAGAAAACCTGCCTTAGGCCTGACTTATACTTAAAGTTTAGGTTGACATTGCTCAGGGGTGGAAATGTCCTTCCCATTGCAGGAATTTGCATCTACACTACAGGGTCAGCACGGCATAGCTACAGTGCCACAGCTGTGCCTTGGTAATTCCCATTGTGTAGACAAGCCCGTAGAATGCAAGACTGCAGGAGCTCAAATGATTTAGCTTAACAGAGAGAAGGTGAAAGGGTGACTCAATCACAGTCTATAAAGACCTCCATAGGAAACAGAAATTTAGCTGACAGTCTAACAGATCTGCTCAAGGAATTATCTAGCAGACCAAAGTGTTACAAGATCCAATGACTAAAGGTTAAAACTAGACAAATTCAGGCTGGAAAAAGGTGTAAATTTTAACTGCAAAGGTAATTATCCTTTGGTACAGATGACCAAGAGCTGGGGTGGCTTCTCCATCATTGACAACTTTTAAATCAAGATTGGATGTTTCTTTAAAAGGTCTCCTCCAGTTCAAACAGACATTGATTTAAGAAAGTCCCAAGACCTATGTTATGCAGCAGGATAGATTATCACAATGGTCCCTTCTTGTCTTAAAATCTGTGCATCTGTGAATAAGGGGAGAGCGAGGAATTGGCTGGCATGCCAGACTGGCTGACAGGCCATGGTTGCAGGGGGCAACCTGTCTCATCTAGTCCTACTGCTTCCACGTCTTCCTGGGATAAGTGAAACATGCTTAAAGTGTCAAGAAAAGGCTACATTTAATTAAGACAATATGCATCTTCTAACTAAAACAATATGATTTAGTTGGCATTTGATCCTGTTTGAGCAGGGGATTGGATTAGATGACCTCCTGAGGTCCCTTCCAACCATGATATTCTATGATTCAATAATTCTAGTCTTAGTTCCATCTTTGAGTTCTTCTCTATTCCAGTCTGTCTTGTCCCAGCTCCTTGGAAACTCAGCTAATCAGATCCTTTTCTATAACATTTATCCATCTAGTTTTGGGTCTTGCCCTCCACTTCTAAATTTGACATTCTATTTTATTCTACATATTCTTCCAATCTTCTCTTCACACTGCCAAACTGTCTAAGCCGGGATTCCCACAGCCTTTCGATAAATCAGTACCACCTTTGCACTTCCAAGCATGGTCCATCCTTGTGACTTCAAGCATCCACATTAATATTTTCATTTCTGTTATAGTCTTGCCAGCAAGTTAAAAAAGTATGGATTGGTTGAATTGACTATAAGGAGGATAGAAAGCTGGCTATATGGTTGGGCTCAACAGGTAGTGATCAATGGCTCAATGTCTAGTTGTCAGCTGGTATTAAGCAGAATGCCTCAGGGATCCATCCTGTGGTTGTTTTTGTTCAACATCTTCATTAATGATCTGGATGATGGGATGGATTTCACCCTGAGCAAGTTCATGGATGACACTAAGCTGGGGGGAAGGTAGATACGCTGTAAGGCAGGGATAGGTTCCAGAGTGACCTAGACAAATTGGAGAATTGGGCCATAAGAAATCTGATGAGGTTAATCTGATGAGGCTAATGGCATACTGAGATGCAATAGGAGGAGCATTGGCAGGAGATAGAGGCAAGTGATTATTTCCCTCTATTCGACACCGGTGAGGTCCCATCAGGAATATTGCATCCAGTTTTGGGCCCCCCACTACAGAAAGGATCTGGACAAATTGGAGAGAGTCCAGCAGAGGGCAATGGAAATTATTAGGGGGCTGGTGCACACAGGGGCCGCCCCAGGCACTAGCAGAGCAAGCGCGTGCATGGGACTGCAAGCTGCGGGGGGCGCCGCGCCAGTCGTTGTGAGGGCGGCAGTAAGGCCGCCTTCAGCGGCATGCCTGCAGGAGGTCCGCCGGTCCCGCAGCTTTGGCAGCAATTCAGCAGTGGGGACGTCGAAGGCGCGGGACCGGCAGATCACCCGTAGAAACGCCACAGAATCCGCGTGACCAACGGACCGGCCGCCGAAGGCCGCCTGACTGCCATGCTTGGGGTGGCAAAAAACATAGAGCCACCCCTGGGGGTACATGACTTACAAAGAGAGGGTGAGGGAACTGGGATTATTTCAGCTGCACAAGAGAAGAGTGAGGAGGGATTTGATAGCAGCCTTCAATTACCTGAATGGGGGTTCCCAAAAGGATGGAGCTCAGCTGTTCTCAGTGGTGGCAGATGACTGAACAAGCAGCAGTGGTCTCAAGTTGCAGTGGGGGGGGTCTAGGTTGGAAATTAGGAAAACTATTTCACTAAGAAGGTGGTAAAGCATTGCCGTGGATTACCTAGGGAGGTGACGGAATCTCCATCCTTAGAGGTTTTTAAGGCCTGACTTGTCAAAGCCCTCACTGAGATGATTTAGTTGGGCTTAGTCTTGCTTTGAGCAGGTGGTTGGACCACATGACCTCCTGCACCCTCTTCAAACCCTAATCTTCTATGATTCTATTAAAGATCTGTCTGGTGTTTTCCTCAGTCTCAATTAGTCAGAGCCATATGTATAGAAAGAATAGAAAATATGGCAGGTGACCAGCTTGGCTTAACAGTGAAATCCTTGCTGATCTTAAACACAAAAGAAAAAAAAGATTACAAGAAGTGGAAGATTAGACAAATGAGCAGGGAGGAATATCAAAATATTGCTCAGGCATGCAGGAGTGAAATCAGGCAGGCCAAATCACACTTGGAGTTGCAACTAGCAAGGGATTTAAGAGTAACAAGAAGAGTTTCTACAGGTATGTTAGCAACAGGAAGAAGGTCAGGGAAAGTGTGGGCCTCTTACTGAATGAGGGAGGCAACTTAGTGACATAGGATGTGGAAAAAGCTAATGTACTCAATGCTTTTTTTGCCTCTGTCTTCACGAACAAGGTCAGCTCCCAGACTACTGCACTTGGCAGCACAGTGTGGAGAGGAGGTGACCATCCCTCTGTGGAGAAAGCAGTGGTTTGGGACTATTTAGAAAAGCTGGACAAGCACAATCCATGGGGCCAGATGCGCTGCAACCGAGCGTGCTAAAGGAGTTGGCAGATGTGATTGCAGAGCCATTGGCCATTATCTTTGAAAACACGTGGCAATCGTGGGAGATCTCGGGTAACTGAATAAAGGCTAATGTAGTGTCAATCTTTAAGAAAGAGAAGAAGGAAGATCTGGGCAACTACTGGCCGATAAGCCTCACCTCAGTCCCTGGAAAAATCATGGAGCAGGTACTCAGGGAATCAATTTTGAAGCACTTAGGGGAGGGGAAAGTGGTCAGGAACAGTCAGCATGGATTTACCAAGGGGAAGTCATGCCTGACTAACCTAACTGCCTTCTATGAGGAGATAACTGGCTCTGTGGATGAGGGGAAAGCAGCAGACATGTTATTCCTTGACTTTAGCAAAGCTTTTGATACGGTCTCCCACAGCATTCTTGCCAGCAAGTTAAAAAAGTATGGGCTGGATGAATGGACTATAAGGTGAATAGAAAGCTGGCTAGATCCTCGGGCTCAATGGGTCCATGTCTAGTGGAGTGCCCCAAGGGTTGGTCCTGGGGCCAGTTTTATTCAATATCTTCATTAATGATCTGTAGGATGGCATGGATTGCACCCTCAGAAAGTTTGCATATGACACTAAACTGGGAGAAGTGGTAGATATGATAGAGGGTAGGGATAGGATACAGAGGAACCTAGACAAATTAATGTATTGGGCCAAAAGAAACCTGATGAGGTTCAACAAGGACAAGTGCAGAGTTCTGCCCTTAGGAGTGTGAAAGCTGGCTGACCCCCCTTAATAGATTACAAGCGGCCAGTAGGGGTAGGGGGTGAGTACTGCTCATGGACACAGTAGCCTGAACTTTTGCACTCTCTCTTTTCCTCTGCCTCAAAGCAGGAAAATCCTGCTCCAAACCAGTCAGTACTACCCAGATAATGGGAGCATGAGATTTTACACTTACCAATCAAGTATTAACACGCAAAGGTCTTTATCTGAATGTGTATAAAAGGTTTGTGAAATTTGTGTAAGACAGAGTCTTTTGTACCAAGGTACAGGCTCTCCTTTTTCTGCAGAATAAAGCATTTTTCCTTATCCCTGTCAGGCTGTTAATTGGCTCTCAGCTAGACAGACCCGATATTTCAGTAACAGGAGGAAGAATCCCATGTACTGCTACAGACTAGGGACCGAGTGGCTAGGCAGCAGTTCTGCAGAAAAGGACCTAGGGGTTACAGTGGACGAGAAGTTTTATATGAGTCAACAGTGTGCCTTTGTTGTCAAGCACGTAATGGCATGCTGGGCTGTATAAGGAGGAGCATTGTCAGCAGATCGAGGGAAGTGATCATTCCCCTCTATTCGACATTGGTGAGGTCTCATCTGGAGTACTGTGTCCAGTTTTGGGCCCTACACTACAAGAAGGATGTGGAAAAATTGGAAAGAGTCCAGCAGAGGACAATAAATATGATTAGAGGGTGAAGCACGTGACTTATGAGGAGATGCTGAAAGAACTGGGGTTATTTTGTGTGCACAAGAGAAGAATGAGGGTGGGGGGATTTGATAGATGCTATCAACTACCTGAAAGAGGGTTTCAAAGAGGATGGATCTAAACTGTTCTCAGTGGTAGCAGATGACAGCACAAGGAGTAATGGTCTCAAGTTGCAGTGGGGAAGGTTGAGTTTAGATACCCTAGTGCCCATTATACAGTATAGTCACCTCTTCACACCCCATACAGCCTGCTGCCTGCAGAGGATGAGGGTTGTGGTAGGGGTGGCTAGGCTGTATAACAGGCACTCGGGACAGGACAATGAATTTGTTGCAAAGAAAGGAGACCACATAGTTCCATCCCCACTCATCCCTGAAATTCAAGATCATCCCAGACATCACATCCCCCAGGATGGTGGCTTGGGCCCACCCAGCCCCATCCTCCAGGGCACTGTCATCCTATCAGCGCCAGGTTCTGTTCTCTCAGCTGAATGGCCAAGCGCTCCAAAGTTCAACTGCTGTTTGTGTCTCTGGGTGTTTTTCTTCCCATCTCACTTAGCCCTGGGTTGATTTTCTGCCCACTCGATCTTGTTCTGAAGTGAAAGCAATTCACTAGCTTCTCTGGAGCAGGGCCGAGGGTACACCCCCATGCTACAAATAGACACTGTTTTCCTCCAGGCACCTCCTCTCCCTCAGTGCTGGATGTCGTGTCTCGTGTATCATATGCGGATGATTCAGACCAGCGAGTTTGTGGGAGGCCGGGCCCCTGCAAGGTCTCCTGTCAAGGTGGTTAAAGCTCCTTTGCTACAGATTTTTCAGCTGAGTTTTGACAAGTCAGCGTATGGAAAGACGGAGCCTTCGTTCCCATGAGGATCTCACCTCAAACATCCTCCCCAATGTGTGGGCTGTGGTGTCTCCTGAGGGTACCGGCAGCTAGATCTAGCACCCAGCCACCACCTCAGGAGCCCACACCTCATATTTAGGCCTTGTGAGATCCTGACAACCCCACAATTAGCTGCCACCTAGCCTGGAAGGCACCTAAACACGCTAGACAGCTACATGTAACAGCCAGCTGCATCCCCAAGGTGCTGAAATGTCACCGGTGAGCGTGTGTGGAAGCATCTTAGTTCTGATGCAGCTACAGAACAGTAGCTTGTGTCTTGGCCATGGCATGACCCTCCACCTAGGCATTGCTCTGGCTATATTGTCTCTGCAGCCTGCCCCTGGGTGTGCTCGGGGGGTGGGGGGGAAGCAGAGATTTTTGTGGCTGGCTGTGGGGAGGGTGTCCCTGCTGCCCCCTGCTAGTGATGTGTACCCTGCTCTGTCTCTGTGTGTCTGTCTTTATACCTGAGAGCCCCAGAGTTCTCCTGAGAAGTGGGAAACCCCCCAGTTCAAATCCCACTTCTTCTTGATTTGGGTCAATGACTTCAACTTAGCTGAGTGCCCTGGTTGACAGTTATAATGAGGCAGGGGGATCTCTTTGAGGGGGATTCGGGATGCCTGGGTTCCATTCTGGGGCACGGTGACATCTCTCCCTTGCTCTGTGCTTCAATTTCCTCAGTCCCCATCTGACCCAGCTCTGCAGAGTGGCAACATAGTTCCAGTCCCAGCTAATGAGGCCCCTGGGTGCTAAGCTACACAGGCTTCTCCCTCCCCTCATTGTTCGTCTCCCAGAGCTCCCGTGGGGGCCCCAGAGGGGATATAGCAGGAGGTTATATGAGGGGATTGGCCCATGAGTCAGGTGGGAACAGAGATGGGACCTGGCGTGGGAAGCAGCCCAGGATGTAGTGTCAGCCTGTCCTGCCCTCTTGTTCTGTCCCGACCAGCCCTCATTCTCCAGTTCTAGCTGCCCCTCAGGCCCGACAGCACCCCCCTCCTACACAAAAGCTCCCGCATCGGCTCTGCCACCACTCCTCAAGCCAACCTGCAGCCCCTGTTATAAGTCCTGGGCTGCCCACCAGCTCTGTCGCTGCCCCTCAATCCCCACCCACAGCCCCTGATAGCCAAGACCTGAACTTCTCCCGCCACTCCACTACTCTGCTGGTACACCTCATTCCCAACCCGCAGCCCCCTACTATCCTAGCTCTGCCACCACTCCCAACAGCTCTGTCGATGCCTCTCAATCCTAATCCACAGCCCCCTGCTACACTAGTCCTGGGCTCCCCCCAACCCCAGCTCTGCGGGTTTCCTTCAGTCCTAACCCACAGCTCCCTGCTAGACCAGCCCTGCCCACCCCCCAAGCCTGTCAGTGCCTCTCAATCCAAATCCAAAGCTCTCCCCCCCTTATATCCTGCTTCAGGAGGACAGAGTTCAGATTTCATAGCGTGTGTGACTGGGGATGTCAGGGTGCTTTTAGGGTTGCTGTTCCCATTGGATGTCCACTGTGTGTTTGTATCGATTCAGTCAATGCAGGGAATGAATAACTGGGGAATGAATGAGCCAATGGAGGGATAAATATGTGAGGGCATTTATTAATACATGACTAAAGCAGAAGCTAGCAAGGCTAGCGTGATGCCTGGCTGTATGTGTGTGCTGAACTTCTCCTCATTGAGGGGTTAAGCTAACAAAGAAGGGAAGGAATAAATAAATGACTGTAGAAAGAAAGAAAGAAAGAAATTAAACACATCAACAGGGGAAGGTACAAATTAAAGGGAAGGAAGGTTTTAATTAAGAAACGAAACAATGAATCTGTGATTAAAAGAATGAATACATCATGGGATCCATGAACGAATGGAAGAAGAAATGAATGAATGTCTAGCTGTCGATGCTGTTGTCAGATGCTGGCTGCGTGTGTCTGTTCTCTCTGCGTGCTGCACTGGCTCTGGCCTTAGAGCAGGCTCCGGTCAAACTGCCTGATAACCACAGACCCATTTAGTAGCAAAGGCACCTGGCCATGTTTATTGTCAACGAAGCAGGTCCTAGTATCCCATAGACTTTACAGGACCACTAACACATGTATGCCCATCACAGTGGAGCAGCTCACTCGCTGGCAGGACTTTCCACTGCACCTTAGGCCAGCCACAGACACCCCCTCTGAGACTGTACTTTATACATCAATACAAACAGGTAGCATCACTTACAACCCTCTGAAATTATTAGCTACTACCTCTACCTGGTATATTTTGGTTCAATCAAAACATCTCTATCCATCACCCTGTCATCCTGACCTTACCTTTAGCAGGGGTCAATGTGTTCTCATTATCTTTGGGAGGGTGTGTTTGTACCATACTTGGTATCGGGATGTTCTGGTACCACACTGCTGGAGTGTGTTTGCGTGAGTGTCCTGTGCCTAGTACTGCTTTGGAATGTGTGTTTCTGCAATAGCAGCCCTGTGCTTGCCAAGTTCTGAGAGTGCACACAGGTAGAGCCTGACTTTTGCTAACTTTGCTTTATGTCAGCAAGGCTTGACATCTACTTTAATTCAGGCCTCGGGCCTCAGACTGGGCCTCTGATAAAAGGGCTTATGTCTCAGGCTCCATTTCTGCTACCGAGATAACGGAAGCCAGACATGATGGCCATCAGGATTAAATCAGAAAATAACAGAAATAAAGGGACAGGTAAATAAATGAACGAATGTAGAAAAAAATGAAAAGGAACAAATAAATGAACAGCTACATAAAAATAGGTGTCAGAGTAGCAGCCATGTTAGTCTGTATCAGCAAAAAGAACAGGAGTCCTTGTGGCACCTTAGAGACTAACAAATTTATTTCAGCATGAGCTTTTGTGGGTTACAGCTCACTTCTTCAGATGCACAGAATAGAACACAGAGACAGGATATATTTATACATAGATAGAACATGAAAGATGGAAGTAACCATACCAACTGGAAGAGTCCAATCAATTGAGATGATCTATGATCAACAGGAGAAAAAAAACCTTTGAAGTGATAATTGAGGTGACCCATAGAAGGTGTAAGGAGAACTTAACACAGGGAAATAGATTCAATTAGCGTAATGACCCAACCATATATGCCATCATGTGCCAGCAATGCCTCTCTGCCATGTACATTGGCCAAACCAGACAGTCTCTACGCAAAAGAATAAATGGACACAAATCTGTCATCAGGAATCATAACATTCAAAAACCAGTGGGAGAACACTTCAACCTCTCTAACCACTCAGTGACAGACTTCAAGGTGGTAATTTTGCAACAAAAAAACTTCAAAAACATGCTCCAAAGAGAGACTGCTGAACTCGAATTAATATGCAAATTAGATACAATTAACTTAGTTTAAACAGAGACTGGGAATGGCTGAGTCATTACACTAATTTAATCTATTTCCCTATGTTAAATTCTCCTCACATCTTCTATGGGTCATCTCAATTATCACTTCAAAGGTTTTTTGCCAGAAATAGCCCTGAATCATGCAGTTCAGAGGCAGGGTTAACAGCTAAGTTTAAACTGTTCTAATGCAGGCAGCAGGCATCCTGGGGAGGCTTCTCTCTCAGCCAGTCCCCCTGCTCCCTGCCACAAGCTAGTGGGGGGCCCCTGCAGCCCCTGCTGAGCACACGGGTTGGGGGAAACAATGAGCCTAGCCCTGTCAGCAGCCTGGCTGGAGGAGGAGGGAGGAGAGAAAGGGATGTGACAGTGAGTTTTCCCCTTCTACTGACTTTTATTAGCTCTGGATTTAAGCTCTGCGGCCAAATGGCTATTGTATTCTGCCCCTGCCTTGTTCTCACCATCTCCTCCACCCAACAACTGTGAGTGAAATTAACAAGGATGCCAGAAATGACCCCTAAACCCCCGGGTTGAACCAGGAAGTAAAAGGCTGCATTTGAACTGTTCCTATGCAGGCAGCAGGCTACCTGGGGAGGCTTCTCCCTCAGCCAGTCCCCCTGCTCCCTGCTGCAAGCTAGAGGGGAGCCCCTTCAGCTCCTGCTGAGTGCGGGGGTCGGGGGAACATGGAGCCGAGCCCGAGCCGCGTCGGCAGCCTGGCTGGAGGAGGAGGGAGGAGTGAAGATAATGTGACAGTGAGTTTTCCAAGTTTTTATTAGCTTTGAGTTTGAACTTTTTGTTATGCAGCCCGAAGAGGTGGAAGTAAGCCACTACTGAATGCTTCACTTATTTGTCTGTACGCTGCTGCACACTTTTTTACTGGTACTCCGTACCGGGCCGGACCGGCTTACTTTCACCTCTGGTGTAGACAAGCCTTGCACATTTATTCCTCACTCTGGACACGATGGGGACAGATAACGGGAGGTCTGATAACAGAAATGACAGAAAGAGAAGACTCAGTCTGGTTCTTTTATTGCATGATGATCTCGGTGACAGACACACAGTTACTAGAGTCTCATGAAACAAGGTAGAACCTGAGAAGGAACTGGTGGAAAACAGCCCCTGGGTGTGGAAAGAATTCTCATGCTAGCGGTTTGGCTGTAAATGTACAGGCTCAGTTCTCCCAGAGGCCCAAATCCTATGGGCAGCGAATGGGAGTTGAGCACCTAACACTCTTTGGTCCCATTGTCAATTACAACTGGATGTGGTGGAGCAGACAGGGCACTGGACTGGGACTCTGGAGAGTTGGTTTCCTGCCACAAGCCCACTGACTGATTCTGGGCAGGTAACGTCACCTCATTCTGCCTGAGTTTCTCCAGCTGTAACATGAGGTTAAGGGTGAGGAGCTAGGGCTAAAATCACAAAGCTCCCACTTTAGAGACCCGAATCCCAGAGTCAGCTCCTGGGATTCACAAACCCAGCTAGGCTGCTGGCAAACCCTTCAGGCACCCAAATGTTTGCAGTACATGGGCTCTAGGTGCCCCTGGACATGCCCTCTGCAGCACCACATCAGGCCCCAGAGTGATGCACAACCCTGGGGAAGGTGCAGGTTCCCCTGCCTGACTCTCCTCCAGGGTCCCGTCCCACAGGCCAGGTGACCAGATGCTTTGGAAAATCCCACTGGGCCCCCAAGTGTCTGGAATCAACTGGCCCTAAATCGTTGCTGAAAGTAGACAAATACGAGTTCTGTGCTGGCGTCCTATGGCCAAGGCCAGAGGTTTCCTTTGGCTTTTCTTTTCCTTTATAAAGCAGTCTGGGGATGCAATACACACTAGGAAACAAGCTTTAACGGTACAATCTCCTAACACTGGTATTCCAGGCAGATGTTGCAAGCCTGTTTTTATAATGTAGGTATCATATATTTTTGTGTATGTGTGCATATGCGTGTGTGTGGGGGGGGTATGTGTGCATATGCGTGCATGTGCCTGTGCCTATGTGTGCATGCATGTGCATTTTTGTATGCATGTGTGTGTATGCACGCGTGCATCCATGTGTATGTGTTTGCATATGCGTGCATGTATATGGATGCGCGTGTGCAAGGCTGGCTCCAGGCACCAGCCCAACAAGCAGGAGCTTGGGGCGGCCAACGGTGAGGGGCTGCACATCTGGATCTTCGGTGACAATTCAGTGCCAGGTCCCTCACTCCATCTCGGAGCGAAGGATCAGCCACCAAATTGCCACCAAAGACTGAAGTGGCAGCAGTAGAGCTGATCGTTGTTGCAGGGTTTTTTTTCCTTTTCTTTTGCTGCTTGGGGCAGCAAAAACCCTGGAACCGGCCCTGTATGTGTGTGTGTGTACATATGTGTGTGTGGGCATATGTGTATATGTGCTTGCATTTTTATAGGTGTGCATGTGGGTGTGCGTATGCAGGCATGTGTGCATCCATTTGTGCATGTGTGTCTGTGTGCATGCGTATGTGTCTGTGTAAGTGTGCACATGCATAAGCGTGCATGTGTGTATGCATGTGTTCACATATGCATGCGTGTATGTGCAAGTGCATGTGTGTTCAAGTATGTGCCTATGTATATGTGCTCATGTACACATGTGTGCATGTGTATGTATGTGCACATGTGTGTGTGTATCTAGAAGTCTCTCATCCTACAATGAACAGATGCTCAGCGTTCCTGCTAAGTTCATTTTGCCTGCACCTTCTCACTGAACACAATCGTGGGTCATTGTCTGAAATTTGAGTAGCCACAAGTTCAAGTCTCCCACCATCCCAGTGAAACCCACCTGTGGAATGTGATACAGGCCTAAAAAGACTGGACTCCCAGGTTTTAAGAGGTCTCTCTCCATCTCCACTATCTCCCAGGACTGTAAGAACAGTGGTTCTCAACAAGGGCCAGGTGTAGCTTGGGGGTACACAGAGGTGTTCCAGGGGGTACATCAGCTCATCCAGAGATTTGTCTAGTTTTACACTGGCTACATAAAAAGTACTAGCGAAGTCTGTACAAACTAAAATATCATACAGACAATGAGCGTATGCAGCTTTATGGACTATACACTGAACCATAAGAACAATATTTGTATTCTAATTTATTTATTTCATAATTATATGGTAAAAATGAGAAACTCAGCAGTGTTTCAGGAGTAGTGCACTGTGATAGTTTTGTATTTTTATGACTGATTTTTGTAAGCAAAATGTTTTTAAGTGAGGTGAAACCTGGGGATACTCAAAAGACATCAGGCTCCTGAAAGGGGCACAGTCAGGGCCCCTCGAGGGTGGGGGCAAGTGGGGCAATTTGCCCTAGGCTTCGGGCCCCTCAGGGGCCCTCACTAGAGTTTTTCAGGGCCCCTGAAGCGGGGTCCTTCACTCTCTCCAGGGGCCCTGGAAAACTCTTATGAGGCCCGGGCCCCTGGAGCTTCTTCCATTCCGGGTCTTCAGTGGCAGGGGGTCCTTCTGTCCTGGGGCAGAAGGACACCCTGCGGCCGAATTACCGCCAAAGACCCGGTCTCACTTCAGTGATAATTCGGTGGCGGAGGGCCCCCGCCGCAGGTCTTTGGGACACTTTGGCGGTGGGTCCTGGAGCAGAAGGACCTCCCTCCTCCGCAGAATTACCACCGAAGCGGGGGCCCCCCGCTGCAGAAGACCCCAGGCCCCCTCAATCCTCTCAGTGACCTAGGCACAGTAGTCTGGAAAGGTTGAGAAACACTGTGTAAAAGCAGGACACAAAGCTCAGTGGAGCTCAGGGAAACACGAGCTGGGACTAAAGCAGGCTTTGGTTCAGTCTCTACCCCAACCCATGTTACATCTATTTTAATCCAAGGAAATTGATCAGTTAGCATGGTCCAAACATGAAGTTCCTGCAAGCTTTCCTCAGGGCTGCCTGGACCTCTTTGTTTCTCAGGCTGTAGATGAGGGGATTGACCAGGGGAGTCAGGACTGTGTAGGCGACAGACAGAACTTTCTTGAAGTCGCTTAGGATGTCGGTGGTTGGGAACATATAGACAGTCAGCAGAGTTGCGTAATAAATGCTCACCACGATGAGGTGGGATGAGCAGGTGAAAAGGACTTTTGCCTCCCGGTGGTGGACGGGATTCTCAGGATGGTGGTGATGATCCAAATGTAAGACATCGAGGTAAGAAGGAATGGGACCAGTAAGAAAAGCAAGCTGAGTGTGAAAGTCACCATTTCCATCAGGTGAGGGTCATTGCAGGAGAGTTTTACAAGGGGGATGAGATCACAGAAAAAATGGTCAATACAATTGGGGCCACAGAATATTAACGGAGATATCGACAACATATTTATGCTATTAACTAGGAATCCACCTATCCAACAGCCACCTGCGAGCTTCAGGTAAGACCTGTGACTCATAAGGGTTGCATAGTACAGTGGATTGCATATGGCTAAATATCAATCATAAGACATCACTGATAAGAGGAGGCATTCTGTAGCAATCAGAGAACCAGCGAAGTAAAATTGTGTGAGACACCCATTGAATGAAATAGTCCTGTCCTCAGTCAGGAGACCAGCCATCATCCTGGGCATGATGGCGGAGCTGTAGCAGGTCTCCAAACAGGACAAATTGCCCAGGAAGAAGTACATGGGAGTGTGAAGGTGCTGGTCAGTCACAACTAGCGCAATGATAAGAATGTTCCCTGCCATGGTCGTGATGTAGATCACTAGGAACAGCAGGAAGAGAAGGACCTGCAGTTCTGGGAAACCCCCGAATCCCAGAAGGATGAATTCTGTGATGGACGTTTGGTTTCCCTATGGGAAAGAAATGAACTCTGCCACATAAATGAAGAAAGTTCACTCAATGAAACATAACCTTGTTTTTCATTGTCCCTCTCTGCTAGCTACTGGAAGGATGGGTGAGTGGAGAATGGAGGTCGGGGGCGGGGGGAAATGCCATCTTGTGATCCCTGGGGCAGATTTCAGATCTGAGTAGACTGCAGGGTCAACAAAACATTAATCTCTCTGGAAACTCGTGTAGTAGCTTGAGAGATGGCACCAAGCACTCAAATATTAAGGTGATGGGGCTTAGGTACCAGGGGCAGCTCTAGGCCCCAGCACGCCAAGCACGTGCTTGGGGTGGCAAGCCGCAGGGGACACTCTGCTGGTCGCCGGGAGGGCGGCAGGCACACTACCTTCGGCGGCTTGCCTGTGGTGGGTCCGCTGGTCCCGCAGCTTCGGCGGACCGCCCGCAGGCACGGCTGTGGGAGGTCTGCCGAAGCTGCAGGATCAGCAGACCCTCCGCAGGCAAACCACCGAATGCAGCTTGCTGCCTTGCTTGGGGCGGCGAAATGCCTAGAGCCGCCCCTGTTAGGTACAAAAGTACAAAAATGTGTTGCTTCAAATAGTCACATGTTTCACTACCTTGTGTATCAGAACAGGGCAATGTCCTATATAGACTGGCGATCCATGGGTGAACCAGGCCAGGATTGGATATTGTAGAGGAAGCCGCAACAGGGAAACAAACTAAACAACAAAGACTGGAATTTGCAGTGTGTTAGCGGCCAACTCCAAGTGAATTGCAGAGGAAATGGGTCGTCTAACTCTGTCAGGGCCATTTGAAAGCTTTTGTCATCAGACAAATGCTTCCCCTTCCCTAGGACAATCCTTCATTGTCCTGCAGTCAGACACTCTACGTACGGTGATGAGATCTCCATTAAAAACCCAAACCAAAAAAACTCCTGCTAGAAACCACCTCTTTAGCTTGAAATTGTTCCTCTCTTGCAAGAAAAAATTCTGGATAAAATTCATAATGTGGAAGAAATGTGCAATTTTCATATTATGAGAGTGGTGTAGGACCCAAATTTCCATTTCACTGGCAATTGCATGATTTCAAATGTTGGATTTCATTCCAATTTTACTGGTAAAAATGTTTTTACCTGTGTTTAATGTTTTTCTATGATATTTTTATAGGATATTACATTGTGTTTTATAGATATTTACATTTATTTCTATTCATGTTTATATTATTTCATAAATCTCTATACGATAACTTTTTATCTAAACAAAATTGTGTAGAAATTGATCTGTTCCCAGGAACATTTTAATTCCTATCAACCAAACATTTTTTCATCAAAAATACCAATCAGAAATATTGATCAGCTCAACGTTTCTTCTTTATCTTTATATAAATCCTCTCTCTCTCTTTCTCTCTAGTCTGCTGTTACTGTCTCTCTCCCCATTACTGATCCTTAAAGATAGAGGGTGGGTGAGGTCATATCTTTTCCTGGACCGTTTTACTAATCTTTATTAATTGCTCAGTAAGGCCTTGATCCTGCACAGAGTTATGCACAAGGTTAATTATGCACCAAGGGAATAATTCTGTTCTGTCGGAGACTTCTCCGCTGATATCTGAGATAAAATTTCCACTGACTTCTAGGATGAGCCCCTTTGATTTCAATGGGATTTGGACAGCGAACACCGTGAGCTTTCTTTAAACGTGCATCTCGGCCGGATTCGATTTCCATTGACAGATGTTGGTAAAGGTCGATATCAGCTGATACAACCAAACCAACAGAAACTATCAGTAAGAGTGGGCAATAGTGCAGTCTCTCCCTGAGCCTTGCACCCACAGGGATGGTGTCTATGGCCCATGGCTGGGCAGGGAGCCCTCTGCACCCAGTGGTCCTGGGACTGAATGAGCGGGGCTGGAAGAGCAGAGTTGCAGAGGTCTCCCTGCATGGCTGCATGGCTGGCGACACCCGACCCTGCAAACATAAGGTGCGCAGGGAAGGCAGCGGTCCTGGCCATCCTGGGCTGTGAGGAGGATGGTGAGTCCCTGGCTGTGGGGAGGCCACCCCACTACTGAATGGTTTCTGCCCATCGATGGAGTAGTTTAACAATGAGGTGACCACTCCTGTGGCCGGGGGCTCACTGCCATCCTCCTCCTGCTCCCAGCCCTGGCCATGGATCTCTGCTCTACTGGGCCAAAGCAGCCTCCTTCCCTGCCCCTTGTGCCCTGGTGTCTTGGATCCCTCAGCTGGTCAGGAGCGCCCCCCTTCACCCCCCCCCCCCACAGGCAGCCCTGCCCTTGCCATGGCCTGCACCTTAACTCCCGCTGACTTTCCTGTGACTGTAAAAATTAATAGTTAAAAATAGGGGAAAAATCTACCCTCTAAGGGAAGAAACAAACTGATTTGTGCCAAGTCCCGTTATAGCCAGCGTCTGCCCCCGAGCACCGAGAGCAGCAGCCAACAGCAGCTCCACTTTCCCCATGGCACTTCACTCAGTGCTCCGTGACAGCGGAGCTGCCAGTGAGGGCACAACCCTGTAGGGGTCAGGAGGGGAGGTTAGAGAGGAACGGAGGCCGCTCCCCTCTTTGAGGCGCTGCCCTTGGATTCGGCAGATGTTGGTTAATTTCCCTGCTTCTTCACCAGCCCCTTGTGTGACAGTCAAGGCAGATTTCCAAAGGGTGGTAGGTACCTAAGAATGCACCCTGGTGCTTGAATAGCGGCCGTATCTAATGCCCATTGATTTCCAATCCCACTGAGGGGTCTGGGTCTTGAGGTGCCAAAAAACCACCATAAATCTGCCCCTCTGTGCACCACTTCCCGTCTATAAATTGGGGATAATGGCATCACATGGCGTAGGAGGAAGATGGATACATTCAAGGCAGTGAGGTGCCCAGGTACCAGGATGATGGAGGCCAGGAAAGGAACTAGGATAGATGTGACTTGACAGGTCTTTCCAATTCCTAAAATTAGTCATTTTGCTTTGGGTTGGGAGTTTGCGAGAGAACAGTGCCCAGTTTCCCTTGGATTCCCATGGGATTAGTCACTGACCTACGCTGCTTCCAACTCCTCAAGATTCAAGTGTCAGCAGCTGGAGTCTCTGTTGTCACCTGCCCACACAGCATTTCAAGTACCAGGAGCTGGGTTATTCAGTTCATTTTCTGTCCCCACTGCATTCACATACTTCCATGCGCCCAGTAACTGGAACAACAACCAAGAAAAGCTGCTGAGGCTCCTTTGCCATGTCTGGTAACATGACCCTGTGTCTCATACCCTCTGTCAAATGTGGAATGTGTCTTTTTATTCTTTATATATCCTTCTACGGGGAGAGGCGGTCTCCCGAGGCACGTGTGCTGTTGGGAAGGCAACAGGCAGGGGGAAGTTCGTATTTACTGACATTTTCTAAAACTAAACCAGCGTCAAACTTCCAATCTCAAAGGGAGAGTCCTGGAGAGGGAAGAAAATTCTAATCCTAAACAAATCTCTCTCTCTATTGCATGAATGCTGTGGTGACTGTCAAGAGAAAACGTACTAATTCTAGATTTTGCAGCTGCCTCAGTGATTTAGACATTGAATTCCCATCCAATTCCCTTAGAAAGATTTGAAAATGGTAGCAGAGTTAGCTGATCTTCCATTTTCTCCATCCAACCCCCTGTTGTCCTCCGTAGCAAGCGCATGAGTACCCAGACCCCATCCAATGAGCTCACGCAATTAGTTCAGGTAACATTTAAAAAAGTATCTAAGTGATTTAGAAGCCTAAGTCCCACTTTCAAGTGTTTCTCAGTTACTCAGGCTTAGCAAAGTAAATCTCACTGAAAGGCAATGGGGCTTAGCCTCCTATGCCACTTTTGAAGTTTGTTTAAGTGCTTTTGAAAATGTTACCCTGAGCTCAATGCCTGCTGGTCAGTCTTTTCTGAAAGGAGGAAGTTAAGCCAGCTGCTGAGATAAAATGCAGGTGCAGCTGGATGCTTTACACATTTAGGTTGGGATCTTCAAAGGAGGGTAACGTACACAATAAAGACCCAACTCCCACGATATTGCTATGAGAATTTGGCACCTAACTCCCATAGGATTCTTGGAAAGGCCCATACCATAGAAGCAGAGAACTCAGAGACCTGAGATTGTAAAGTACAAATCATTTTTTCCCACATCCCAGAAAAGTTTCAGAGCCTCAAGTATCTTCAGTGCCACAGCACTTAATACAAATCACTTAATCTTGTGCCAGAAGTGTAGGTCTGTAATTGGTCTGTTAGCATTTGAGAACCAAAGAATAGCACTGATTCCATTCAGTAAAGGACACTGTTCTACATTCACAGTCGCCACAGTTTGGGTACAGTCAATGTCATCATTTCAGGTATGTGTATTGCAATATATTCTACAACTTGACTCCAACACTGTCCTTTTTCAGCATGAAGATTTTGACCTACTGTCACTTCTTTCCCTGAAGGAAAGGTTAGTTCCAGCATTTACAGAAGGATACAAATATCTGTTTATATCTGAATGAAAAACCATGTAGGAGATATAATTCCCAGTTTTCTACTACCATAATTTCCCCCCTAGCCGTGCAGTAAGGTATCATTCCAGTTTATCCCCAGAGTGAAAAATTTTACATCAAAGGTTTGTTGTTCATAATGTCCAAATGTTCACTATTTGTGGCTTGCATAACTGCATTTTGAAAAAAGAGGGTTGTTTGTTTCTTTAATTGACCTCTGGTAAATACATTGCTGGGTGGTGCATATCATAGGCTGAGAGAGGTGACGCCCCTCAAACAGCCCAGCATGGCCCGGCCCGCACTCCACCCTGAGGCCCCTACCTAGCTGCTGCTTTCTCCTTGGCCCCAGCCCTGGCATGTTGCTTGTCTTCCGGGAAACATGCTGGGGCTGGGGCCTGCAGCAGGGACTTGAAGCAGTTGGGGCTGCCCAGCGCTGGGGGGAACTGTGGACGGGTGGCCCAGGGCTCTTGTGGTGGAATGTGGAGAGAGGGGCTCGGGACTCTGGCAGGCTAAGGGAGGTGGAGGGGGCTGGGCCTCAGGCAAAAGGGGAGGGCCTGGGTGTGTGGCTCCCCAAAGGAGTGGCTCATGCACTGCCCATGCCGACAGGGATGAAATCTCATTGCTTAACTTTTCGAGGGAAACACGTCTCACCTGCACATTGGCTAGAATACAAGGAGAGAGCTGAATCTTCTCAGACTGTGGGTTAGGTTTTTAATTCCAAGTTGATTGACCCCTCATCACTTTTAAGAATGTGAACAGGGATCTTCCACCTCTGAAGTGACTGCTTTGACCACTGGGATACAGAGTCATTTTCGCTCACTATAAGGCCTGTGGCATATTTAATTGTTGTACAAAGTGGAAAAGCTTCAACAAGAACAATTGAAAAAGCATCATATCAGGATATCATTCAGTTAGGCTTGGCAGAATCCCATTTGTTTTCTAATTTCAATACATAACACCAGTGTGCACCTTTAAACATTTTGTTTCTATTTTTATCAATTAATGGTTTCACAATTGTGCAAAATTATGAGTTTTAAGTATTTATTTAAAATTCTTTTTATTGATATGAATAATCACAATGTTAGAGGGCTTTCCCTTCACCTCCTACCCTGGGTCTTTTACGCAGACAGAAAGCAGAAGACCAGAAATCCACAGTGCAGGAAATGTGATGTTTATTAGGGTTAGTTTCAAGCAAACATATCCATAGCTCTACCTGCCGGCAGAGTCTGTTTCCCAGTGTTCCGTTCCCAACTCTGAAACCGCAAAGCCTTGCCTGTGTCCCTGTTCCCCATTCCCCTCTTCTTAGCAGGCCCAAATATACCTGCAGCGCACACCCCTGGTCCTACCCCTTACAACTTATGGTCATGTTCCATTTGGGAGGGTCGTGAGTCTGGGGTCTTCATCCAACCTCTTTTGTACTCCATGGGAGAGGTAAGGAGTGGTGTATTCTGGCCAAGGCCAGAATTTTCTTTGGCTTTTATTGTGTCTTATGCCTACCCCCCAACCCATTCCTCCTTCCCCTTCTTGATTGGTTGCTTGACCCTGGCTTGAGAGAAGATCCAGGCAACTTTCCAGTGTATGCTCACATATTACACTCCCACCATACCCTGTAACACTTTAGCTCTATCTGCTTGTGGGCAGATGTAACACACAGCGTCTTTGTTCTTTGTTCACACAGATTAGTAAGGATATAAGAGTATCAAAAAGTCAACCCCAAAAGTCTATGACAGCTCACAAACAAGCCTATATACTAATACACAATTCTGGGAAATTATGAGGATAGGTGACAAAACAGGGCTGGAGAGACAATAATAATTTAATGACAGGAAATGTTGATTTTAAAATGTCAAAGCTTTATTGCTGTTAAAACACACAGTGACAACATCAATGCTCTATCACCCAATCCCAGCTTCTGGCAAACAGAGGCTAGAGGCACGATCCCTGCCCATCCTGGCTAATAGCCATTGATGGACCTGTCCTCCATGAATTTATCTAGTTCTTTTTTGAACCCTGTTATAGTCTTCACCTTCACAACATCATCTGGCGAGGAGTTCCATGGGTTAACTGTGTGTTGTGTGAAGGAATACTTCATTTTATTTGTTCATTTCTTATTTGTTTTAAACCTGCTGCCTATGAACTCACTCTTTTAGCTCACCTTACCCCAGGCAGATCCAAGACCCAGGGGCAGCTCCAGGCAGCAGCTCAGCAAGCAGGTGCTTGGGACAGCCAAGGGGAAGGGACGGCACGTCAGGCTCTTCAGTGGCAATTCAAAGGCAGGTCCCCCAGTCCCTTTTGGAGGGAAAGACCAGCCGCCAAATTGCCACCGAAGACTGAAGCGGCGCAGAGGAGCAGGCGCCAATCACAGCTTTTTTTTCCCCCCCTGCTGCTTGGGGTGGCAAAAACCCCAGAGCCAGCCCTGCCAGAGCCCATCCATACTATAACTCACGAGTCAGCCAATACCTGGCTCTGAATAATTACTTATGAACTGGCTCTTCTGCATGGGTCTCACTGTAGGTATTAGAACAGCTCTGGTAATTCAGGGCTCCCACATGAGCTATGGTTTGCTACATCACACCACCTTGTGAGTTCCTGTTATACACATTTAATTGCAACCTACAATAAATGCCTAGAAAAAAAATTGTGATTGGTTATAAAAGTGATAGTCTTACTTAGAGCTTTTCTCAGAGCCTCCTTGACCTCTTTGTTTCTCAGACTGTAGATGAGGGGGTTGACCATGGGAGTCAGCACCGTATAGAAGATGGAGAACACTTTATTCAGTGCTACAGCATCTGGGAGCATGTAGACAATGAACAGAGTCCCATAGAAAATAGTGATGACAATGAGGTGAGAGGAGCAGGTGGAGAAAGCCTTTTCCCTCCCTGTGCTGAAAAAGATTCTCAGGACAGCGTGGATGATACACACGTACGATGTCAGGGTTAAGAGAAATGAAGGAAGAATGAATATAAAGGAGAGAAGAAAAATCACAAGAACCATCCAGCTGGTGTCACTGCGGGACAGTTTTATCAATGGGGTGTAATCACAAAGGAAATGGTCGATTTCATTGGGGCCGCAGAAAATCAATTGTGATAACCAACATGCTGCAATGGTGTTGACCACAGACCCACTTAGCCAAGACCCAGCTGCTAGCTGGAAGGAAAACCTTCTCGTCATGTGGGCTGCATAATGCAGAGGTTTGCCTATGGCTAAATATCGATCGTAAGACATCATCGATAAGAGACAACATTCTGTAGCTAACAGAGAACCAAAGATATCAAACTGTGCGAGGCAACCACTAACAGAGATGGTTCTGTCCCCCGTCAGGAGACTGGCTAGCAACCAGGGAAGGATGGTGGAGCTGTAGCAGGTCTCCAGGCAGGACAAGTTCCCCAGGAAGAAATACACAGGGATGTGAAAGTGCTGATCAGCCACAACTAGCGCAATGAAGAGGATGTTCCCAGCCACAGCCACAATGTAGATCACTAGAAACAGTGGGAAGAGAAGAATTTGAAGTTCATGGAGATTCCCAAAGCCCAGGAGGATGAATTCAGTAATTGACATTTTATTTCTGTGTCTCTGTCTGCCATGGGGTCTATCAAGAAAAGTAATAATTAAAAATTAGTAATCATAGCCTGTGGAACATGGCTTAAAACAGATACATTTTTGGAGGGGTGGGGGCATTACTTTATTTTATTTGATGTTTAAACTGGTCATAGAGGTAGGGACAGGCTCTTTGGAATGTCTACACTTCAGAGGGAGGGATAGCTCTGTGGTTTGAACATTGGCCTGCTAACCCCAGTGTTGTGAGTTTAATACATGAGGAGGCCATTTAGGGATCTGGGGCAAAAACCAACATCAATCCTGGAGGGTGGCTTTTATGCAGTGAATGATTGGAGATATACAAATTATCGTAAATCCTCAGAAATTCCTGCCATTTTCTCTGGCTAGGCCTGACTGAGTAAACCCAGGGTGTTCTACTTGCATCTAAATGGTCTGCTCAGGGTGTGTCTCACAGAAAGAAATGTGTTACACATCATTCATGACAATATATGTACCTTCTGTGAATCTGATGAGAAAGGTTGTGCTTCCTCAAAAACAAGTATAACAAAAGCTGGAGTCTCTGATGTGACCTCTTCATGCAGGCTTTCAGAGAGTACGATACAGGATCTAGAGTCTATCACCATCATCTTCATGGACCTCAGTAATGAGACCTGAGAGAGTTCTACACAAAACCCCCAGTTCCATTCTCCTACTTGGCACAGCTGGCTTTTACCTGATCCCAAAAGTGACTGCCTCCTCTTATTCATTACAGGAGAGAGCCACAACTCCCTGGAAACTTCTACTAATGGGAATTTTCAACTGCTTCAAAGACAGAGTTAATGTTGCATTTATTTTTAGAACTTACAAACAAGAGTAACAAGTGAACTCCTAACCTAAGTGAGGAAGTTGTGGAGATAGGAGAACTTGTAGCTTCAAAGAAGGTGTTTCTGTTTTCCAGTGCTAAGGAACATAGGAACTGCCACTTTAGAGGAGGTCAGTCATCCACCTTACACATTCTTCTGTCTCTAAACTGGCTAGTACCAACTGCTTTAGAAGAAGATCCATAGATTCCCAGGTCTTAGTCCAGCAGTGTCATTGAATCATCTTCTCTGACCTCCTGTACATAGCAGAAGAGTACTTTTAACACAGTTAACTCTGTATTTAGTCCAATAATATGTGATTGGTTAAAGCAACTTTCAGAAAAGCACATGGGTTTGATTTTAAGATATCAAGAGATGAAGAATTCACCACTTCCCGTGCTAGCTTGTTCCAATGGTTAATCATCTCTGGAAGAGTGACTCCCTGGCTGGCGTGCCTTCTTATGGCTGGGTATGGCCTAGCAGGGTCATCTTCTTCAGAACCCTGTGCTGATTGTCACTTTGGCCACCCTCCGGTGGTCTAGTTCTCGTGACTTGGCCTTCAGCTAAATCACATAATATCTCACCCCTTCTGACGTAAACCTAGTTCAGCTTAACAGTAGTTCAGTAGCTACACACCAGATCTTCAGCCTGACTTCAGATTTCATTGGTCTTCCAGCTCATCTCTGCAGGTCTTCATGCCACCATCCTCTGCAGGCTGGTAGAGGAACCTCGGCCTGCCCTCTATTCTGGGTTTCAGCCCAGGGACCCTGTAGTAAGCAGCTCCGCTCTGTTTATTCACTCCCATTGTCTCCTGCCTGGGCTACTTTCTAACTCGGCCTGTCCCTAGGCCTTTCTCAAAGCCCCTTCTCAGGCCCACTCCTCAACAGTCCCAGAAGGAAAGAGGATTCATTATGGTGAACAAAGCAAATCTAGAGGTCCTACACCAGGGTTATCTGCCTCTAAGAGGCTCTTTGTATTTAGCAGTCTCAGGACATCCCCTAACCCCAGACTAGCCTTCTTCCACACAAACTATAGTTTTTCTCTGACCTCAGCCAGGCCTTCCTTCAAGTTGCTAGCATAGGAGAACCATCCCTTCTCCTACTCATCCCCTACTGTATTGGCCTTTTCCTCTATTAAATTATCACTCAGGGTTTGACCTCTAGAACATAAGAACATAAGAACGGCCATACTGGATCAGACCAAAGGTCCATCTAGCCCAGTATCTGTCTACCGACAGTGGCCAGTGCCAGGTGCCCCAGAGGGAGTGAAGCTAACAGGCAATGATCAAGTGATCTCGCTCCTGACATCCATCTCCATCCTCTGATGAACAGAGGCTAGGGACACCATTCTTTACCCTTCCTGGCTAATAGCCATTTATGGACTTAGCCACCATGAATTTATCCAGTTCCCTTTTAAACATTGTTATAGTCCCAGCCTTCACAACCTCCACAGGTAAGGAGTTCCACAAGTTGACTACGTGCTGTGTGAAGAAGAACTTCCTTTTATTTGTTTTAAACCTGTTACCTATTAATTTCATTTGGTGACCCCTAGTTCTTGTATTATGGGAATAAGTAAATAACTTTTCCTTATCCACTTTCTCCACAGCACTCATGATTTTATATACCTCTATCATATCCCCTCTTAGTCTCCTCTTTTCCAAGCTGAAGATGCCTAGCCTCTTTAATCTTTCCTCATATGGAACCCTCTCCAAACACCCAATCATTTTTGTTGCCCTTTTCTGAACCTTTTCTAATGCTGGAATATCTTTTTTGAGGTGAGGAGACCACATCTGTACACAGTATTCGAGATGTGGGCGTACTATGGATTTATATAAGGGCAATAATATATTCTCAGTCTTATTCTCTATCCCCTTTTTAATGATTCCTAACATCCTGTTTGCTTTTTTGACCGCCTCTGCGCACTGCGTGGACATCTTCAGAAAACTATCCACGATGAAGCCAAGATCTTTTTCCTGACTCGTTGTAGCTAAATTAGCTCCCATCATATTGTACGGATAGCTGGGGTTATTTTTTCCAATGTGCATTACTTTACATTTATCCACATTAAATTTCATTTGCCATTTTGTTGCCCAATCACTTAGTTTTGTGTAACAGGGTAGGTGGAACATGGTAGGGCTGACTGAGCTCCCAGGTCCTCTTTAATCTCTTTCCAGCCAGTGTGGAGTCAGTGTCCCCCTTCAAGTCCTTGTGGTTAAACATTTGTGCCCTATTTCTAATTTACATTTGTCTGGCTTCAGTTTCCATCCACTCGTTCTTGTCCTGCTAAATTAAGAGTGCCCTTTAGTACCAGGTCCTTTCACCGCATGAAGGAAGGTCTACGCCATAATCAAATCACTTCTCAGTTATCTCTTTGATAATACTGAGAGGTGGAACACCAGGGCCCCATCGAAAGTCTCCAAGTATCCAAGCCAGTTAGCTGTTGGCTCAGTATGGGATGATAATGCCTGTAAATCTGAAGCAATAAATAATTTATCACTAAAAGCAGTGATGTCCTGGAGGCCTAAACATGCTTCTCTTGTTTACCCAAAATTTCCCACTGATCATTACTGGTAAGGGAATAACTACTATAACTTGGGATGCAACGTTGCGCCCAACGTCTTTCTCACATAATGGGCTAAGCGGAGAAGCTGAAGATAGTGATCAATCTATCAGGGATCGATTTATCGCATCTAGTGAAGATGCGGTAAAATCGATCCCTGATCGCTCTGCCATCGACTTCAGAACTCCACTGCAGTGAGAGGTGGAAGCGGAGCTGATGGAGGAGTGGCAGCAGTCAGCTCACCGCCATCCTCACGACCAGGTAAATCGAATAAAGATATTCTGACTTCAGCCATGCTATTCATGTAGCTGAAGTTGCATATCTTAGGTCAACCCCCCCACTCCCCCCAGTGTAGATTTAGCCTAAGAAAATTAATGATCCAAAATTGATATGCTGGATATTAAGACTTATTTGAGGAGAAAATAGTGGGGGAATGGACTATTCTGCTCATCACTCCCTTTCTGCTTCCTTAAAAGAAAGATATTTTGTGGGGAAAATACAGAAAGAATAAAAAGAACAGATGGATGCTTCTGGAGCGTGCGTCACCATCATGGCTGCCATTCCTACCATCTCCTGGGCCTGCAGGACATTGTCATCCTGCTCCTGAGAGGTGTCCTGGGAAGAAGGAGGGACCCATATGACATCACCAATCCTACCAACTCCAGATGAATCACAACCACAACCTGGGATCACAGTTATTTCCATCGTTGATACCATTGAAGCGATTGATGAACTAGGAGGCTTTTGATTCTAAGACTGGACAGTAACGGCAACAGCAACAAGGACAGCTCCAGCCCAACTCAGCTAACTTCTTCTCTTTTCCTCAAAAGGATGGTTTTACCATCCTTGGACTTGTCTTCACTACCAGGGTAATTCGACCTACATTACGCCACTACAGCTACATGAATAGCATAGCTAGAGTCGACAAAACTTAGGTCGACTTACCCTGGTTTCTTAACTGCACTCAACAGGAAATGCTCTCTGGATGACTTCCCTTACTCTTCTTGGAGAGGTGGAGTACAGGGTAGACTGGAGAGGGTTCTGCCGACAATTTAGCGGGTCTGCACTAGATCCACTAAATCAATCCCTATGTCGATCTCCCCACAGTGAAAACAAGCCCTCTAATACCTCCAGGAGACTGACAAACAGCTGGAGTTTATTCCTTTAAAAAACTGCCTCCAGCTAAGGGGAAAGGGAAAAAGGGGTGTGGCTAAAATGAAAGCCTGACTTAATACTTTACATTTCAAATACTCTGAGTGGTTTCCTTTCCTGTCTGGATAGTTAATAAAAGGTTAACAGGATTTTTAATGGTGTGTTTGCCATGGTGCGAAGCAGGCTGAGGTCTCTGGACACCAAGCTCTGGAACTTGTTTAACACTGTTTAGTGGTGGACAGTGACTGGGTTATGTTAACACCTTTAGCCCATTTAGTCCCATGTAAATGAATAAATAAGATTGTGGCTGAAGTTTTATTTTAGATTTAAAATAATCAAAGGCCCTTATCCAAGGCGCAAGGCTCATAGCACGTCATTAGTAATTCAATGCAATCTCAGCATCATCCAACCCTGTGTGTCCAGGGTTCAACCGTGTTTCAAACTTGGCAGAGTCCCACTGCCATCTTGCTTCTGAAAGTCTTTACTACATGTAGCCATGGATGGTCCCATGGGACCTCAACAGGGGCATCACACTGTTAAGTAGGCCCCAGTCTCTTGGCCATGGGTTCAAACTGTGAAGTTCCATCTCTGACTTCCATGCCTGTGCGCCCCCTGTATAGAAAAATCATTTTCTCTTGGGGCTGGCAAGTAGCAGAGACACAATAAAGATCTATGGCCACAGACTCTAGTCTTGATGGGCTCTCAATGATGGTCCTTCAGTGAGGTGTCAAAGGCCTCTCCCAGGCAGGGCAGCTGACTGGAATGCAGCACAATAGGCTGCCATTGAGCCAGGTCAGACTTGTCCTGTCACCCAGAGAATATTTCCACATATACAACAAAGTTCACAACATGACACCATTGCACCCCACTGTCACACAAGAAACAATTAACCAAAAGTCATGGTATCCAATGCAGCATTTACACCCACAAAAGGAAAAAGGGTCAGAGATCTCATCAAGTTCATTAGGAACTTGATCAAGGCTATTCATTTTAGGTGGAAGGTGCTGAGATGGTGTGATGGTGAGTGGCAGTACAGGATAGATAGATGGATGATAGATAGATAGATTCTGATCTTATATATATACAGTTGTAATTATATAATAAGTCCACTGACTTGACTCTGCATTTATACCAGTGTAAATGCCCCTTTCTGCATAAGCAGATTTCAAATAATGTTTTCAAGGAGACAATAATGCCTTCATTTGTTTATATTTAAAAAGAAACACAGGAAGAAATCCCGATGAAAGATGGACAGTTCATTTTTGGTGAATAACCTCCCCGCCATCAGTTTCCTTAGAGCAGCTTTGATCTTCTTGTTCCTCATGCTGTAGATGATCGGATTCATCATTGGAGGCATCACAAAATAGAGAATAGCCACCATGAGATCCAGCTCTGATGCTGAGCTGCAGGAGGGTTTCAAGTAGGCAAAGGCTATAATGAAAAAGTTTTAAGTAACTCCTGTGCAGCCCTCTCTCTATCACACCTTGCCCTCGTGGACCCCTGTGCACTACTGCTGCTTTCAGTCATGCTGCAAAGGCATCATTGATGAAAAATTAGTTCACAATTATGTTGACTCTATTCCAACCAAGAAGAGCCGTCAGCCACTTTCCCAGATCTGTGTTCACTGAGCAGGGCTGGTAGGAGAACAGTATTTCCAATTTATTTATTGCTGAAAACATGACTCGTCTACCCAAGAATCAGGCTAGAGATAACGAGGTTAGTTCAATTAGAGAGGATGAGGCCCTCTTTTATCAGTTGAGGTGTGAATACCAAGGAAGGAGAAACTGCTTTTGTAGTTGGCTAGCCATTCACAGTCTTTGTTTAATCCTGAGCTGATGGTGTCAAATTTGCAGATGAACTGAAGCTCGGCAGTTTCTCTTTGAAGTCTGGTCCTGAAGTTTTTTTGCTGCAGGATGGCTACCTTTAAATCTGCTATTGTGTGTCCTTGGTGTTCACACCTCAACTGCTAGAAGAGGGCCTCATCCTCCCTGATTGAACTAACCTCGTTATCTCTAGCCTGATTCTTGCCTGCATATTTATATCTGCCTCTGGAAATTTCCACTACATGCATCTGATGAAGTGGGTATTCACCCACGAAAGCGCATGCTCCAATATGTCTGTTGGTCTATAAGATGCCACAGGACTCTTTGCTGCTTTTACAAGGATTAAGAATCAAAAATAGCTTTCTTGAGGTCCAG
Source organism: Gopherus flavomarginatus (assembly GCF_025201925.1). Taxonomy (NCBI): domain Eukaryota; kingdom Metazoa; phylum Chordata; order Testudines; family Testudinidae; genus Gopherus; species Gopherus flavomarginatus. Next base: position 14,222,047 of record NC_066627.1, on the reverse strand, counting down.
CTTAAAGATTACAAGCAAAACAAAAACAAAGGGGGTTAGCACAGAGGAGTACACAAGCCATAAAGAAATAAAAATAGACAAACCTAATCAAGTCTTCCTAGACATTTCTTGTTCTACTTTCAAATGAGTAGTTTCCAGGTATTATACCAATGATTTTTTCATATCTGGCCCAAGATTCTTACAGCATAGCTCTGCCCTGTCTGCCTCTCCCCCAGAGAAAAACAACAGACAGACAAAAGGGGAGTCTTTGTTTCAATTTTAAAAAGTTCTAGCCTTCCTATTGGCTCTTTTGGCTGGGTGCCCACTCACGCCCTTTTACCTATGCATCGCAGTGAGACTTTTAACCCTTTACAGGTAGAACAATTAGCGAACAGCTACTAAGAGGGATTTTATAGCTACTGGCTGGTTGGGCGTCCATAAAAGGGAGCTGCCCCCAGCCCTTCATTTATCGCAGGCTAATAGGACTACAATTTCCCAGGTCATCCCAATGACCCTTTTTAAAAATTGGTACGTCTTTAGCTTTCTTCTCATGTTTGAGAACTTCCCCAGTGCTTCAGGACTTATCGGGTTGACACAAGGAGGATATTTGGGAAACAGGATGACAGGGGTATTTGTCTAGCATCTCAATGAAGGAAATCCCAAGTCTCTTGGTGACAGCTGAAATAGATGAGGGCGGTCTAGCCTAGTGGTCAGAGTGGTTATCTATAGTCCAGAACCAAAGCCAGGAGTGAAACCATAGGGCAGGAACTGCAGCAAGCAGGGTAACAGGCAAGGAGGGGCTCAAGGCCAGGGGCAGGATAAATGCAAGGCTGGTTGCAAGGCAGGGGCTGTAGGAACGAGGTAACACAGGAACAGGCACAGTGATGGGGATGAGCATGGGAAATCTAGTGAGCAAGCTTGCTGACCTCTGCAGCCAATCAGGTGGTGTGGCTAAACAGGAGACCTGCGGCAGGACAGCTGTACAGATCCCCTGGGTTCTCTTCATGTGTCTGAGAGATAAGCCTGACTGAAGGGTTAGAGGTGGGGAGAAGTAGTCGAGGCTTCTCAGGATTATGCCAGGTCCAGGAAATGAGTTGGGTATAGTGGAGAGGAACAAGGGGAATATGAAAATGCTGATGAACTTTGATGATCTCTGACTGAAAAGTGAACTTCAAATTTGATTCCATTTTGGATTCAATTAATGTCTCCAAATTTCAGTATTATAGCTCAACAGGAACATGATCAAATTATTGTGTCAGTGAGGGACCTGGTCTAAATATCTCAGTTAGAATATTCTTTTTCTTCATGTCACTGGGTATTCAGTATCAGTTATGATGAGTTCCTTATACGTGCTTTGAACAGAATAGAATAGACCCACCTGTAGTAGTTCAGAATAGAATGGAACAGGTTAGAATAGATCATCCTATACTTGTTCAGAATACAATAGAATAGACCCAACTGTACGAATAGAATAGAATAGAATAGAATAGAATAGACCTACGTGTAGAGCGGCAAGGCCGCGGTTTGTCCCTCAGCGGGGGTGTGGTGCATCCCACCGCCTCGCCCTAGTTCGCCAGCCTGCGACCCTGCTGTCCTAGGAACTAATGCACATTCTGTTAGGGGGTTTCAGATCCCGGGCGGAGTTGAGTCAGTAGTCCAAAACCGGCTCAGGCCCTAGGTCAGGGCGCAATGGCGGACACTGAGTCCGAATGCTCAGACCCTCAGGCAGGCCTGAGCAGTAACAGTAGTCTTAAACCCAGCTGTAGGTCAGGACGGGGCAACAAACACTGAGTCAGAATGCTCAGGCCCTCAGGCAGGGCTGAGCAGTAATCATTGGCTTCGGCATCCTTAGGCCAGGGGAACTGGGGAGTCTGCCACCCCAGAGTGGGATGGCAGGGGGGACGCAGGCCCTCCCATTCCACTGCGTCCCAGCCCGGGGCCCTAGCAGCGACAGAGACTCATTGCTGTCAGTGGGGATCCTGACTGCAACACACTGACATTGGCTCTGGCAGTGTTGCAGCCAGATGGGGGTCGGCTGCCCCCGAGCTACTTCCACTCTCCCCCTCGTCAGGTACCTGAGTCGGTGTAGAGTCACCAGTGGTCTCGAACACCATCAACTCCTCTGGGTAAGTAGCCAACGGTAGGCTCAGCGGTTCCTCGGAGTAGCTAGCAAGAGGCAGGCTTGGCTCGTCCTCAGGGTAGCTGGCGCAGGGCAGGCTCGGCTCTTCCTCAGGGTAGCTGGAGCAAGGTGGTCCTGGCCAGTCTTCCTCGGGGTAGCGTGCGCGGGGCAGGCTCAACCAGTCCTCCTCAGGGTAGCGAGCACGGGGCATGCTCGGTTGGCTGGGTGTGAGCTCCAGCTGGCAGTGGCCGCAGACATCTGGCCCCTGCGGTGGCTGGGCCTCCACTGAGCTCTGCAGGCAAGCTTTTATACTTCCGTGTCTGCGCCGTGACCTCTGAAGGGTAGGCACAGGATCCAGTGGCTCCGCCCACTGTGGTGGTAGGGGAGGTTTCTCCCTCAGTGGGGCTGTGGGGTATCCCATTGCCTCGCTACACTACCTCATCTAATTTACAATTCAATAAAATAGATCCATATGTAAAACTTCGAATAGGTATAGAGTAAAATAGAATTCAAACTTGTAAGGTTGTGGGATGGCCTATTTCAGAGAATCTTCTTCCACTTTAGAATTACCCACAGTATTTCCCAATAGAATCTAAATGGTTTGATCTTGTGGACTTCACACCAACTATGCTTTTCGCCGAGGCTCTCTATCTGTTTTTCTGTTTTGGTGCTTAGCTCTTGGTCTCCATCTCCAAGGCAGATAAATATGGTCTTTCAAAAGCACTTCAGGTTGTTTTTTTTTACTACTTCTGGCCCATATTTCTCCTGTTGTACTTTCACTCCTTTTTCTAAGTAAAAATAAAAGAAAGGAGGAGAAAACAGGGAAGAAAAGGAAAGCCCAAAGAGTAACTTCATTCTATTTTAATTTTATAATTTTTATTTTTATCTCCCCAAAGTTCTGGAAAAGGTGTGATAATATTTTTCACTTAATATTCAATTTTCAATAAAAAAAGATGCCTTAATTTTGGTTTCATAAAAAAAAGGTTGAGGAGCTCAGTCTAAAATTAGACTTTTACATTAGGTTTCTGAGACACAGTAACCAACAAAAAATGTAAGATTAACTTGTGATGCTAGGAACAGAAACATAAAGGTTGAATTAATTAACTCATATTGCTAACAAATCATATGAGAAATGCAACAAGAAAATGTGGATGAGCAAAAAGACTGAGTCATACAATATGAGAATACTATATTCAGCTGTGATACAATTCTACAGTAAAATCCTCATGCCAATTAAGAAATATTGATGATACATATTTTTTCAACATATTTGAGAAAGTTGTTTCTTCTCCTGAGGAGACTCTGATATGTACAATTTTGTTTTCAGTATTTGAAAATATTCATAGGTTTGAAAAACAAAATACCTGCAGTCCCAAATTTCAGCAGGTGGAAAACATTTCAGTGAGTTGAACTGTTTTTCATAAGCCAGGCACCTGGCACATTGACTCCAATGGATTTATGAAGCTTTACATCTGCTGGGAGTCTAATCCATTGAGTCCAATACAGGTACTCTGATTTAAACCAGATGGGCTTCATTGGCTCCATGGAGCTATGGTGCTTTGAATACGTTGGCCCCAGAGATTTCAACGGAGGTTGTGACTGTTGGTCTTTAATTTATTCTTGAACATAGTTTTTCAGGTGTATGTGGTATGTGATCTCTTTGATGGGACACGCATTTCACATGGAGAATACATCTATCCCCTGATGTGCTGAGGTCTGGTTTCTAATCAAAACAATCATTCAAAGACAAACGATGCCTTTAGTTCTCTCCCTGAGATGAAGATTCTGTTCATCAGTCTCCTGATGGCTTTTTTCATCTCAGTGTTTCTCAGTGTGTAGACAATTGGGTTCAGCATCTGGGTGATTACAGTAAAAAAGATGGAGGCCACTTTGTCCAGGATGAACTCCTTGAAGGGCCGAGCATAGATGAAGATGCTGGGTATGAACAGTAAACAGACCATGATAATCTGGGCTCCACAGGTGGACAGAGCCTTGCGCTTCCCTTCTGTGACATGTGTCCTGATCTTGAGTAAGATGATGGTGTAGGAAATTAGCAGACAAATTAATTGTATGATGAGGAGCACTCCACCATTGAAGACCATCTGCAGTTCGACTACATGGGTATCAGCACAAGCCAGTTTGATGACCTGTGGGACATCACAGTAGAAATTGTCCAGAATGTTTGGCCCACAGAAGGGTAGCTGGATGAGCAATCCAATCTGAACAGCAGAGTGAGCCAACCCACCCAGCCATGACAGTGCCACCAGCCCCACACACACACCCCTGTTCAAGATAGTGAGGTATCTTAGTGATTTATATATGACCACGTACCGATCTATCGCCATCACCACAAGAAAAAACACGATCGCGCCCCCGATCAAATGGAAAAAGAACATCTGGAGGATGCACTCATTGAAGGAGACTGTTTTACGCTTGGAGAGGAGACCAGACAGCAAGTTGGGAGCACTCACTGATGATTCACTGACATCCATGAAAGCTAGGTTGGCCAGCAAGAAGTACATGGGGGTGTGGAGTCGGTGGTCGGCGATCACTGAGATGATGATGATGAAGTTTCCCAGCCAGGTGGCTATGTACACTATGAGGAAGAATATGAAGAGAAAATATTTCAACTGATGATTCTGAGTGAGGCCCAAGAGAACAAATTCAGTCACTGTGGTGGTGAGGTTCTGCGGATCCATTTCATGTCTGCAAAATAACCCTGGAAATTGAACAGAAATAATAACAATGGTTCAGCAGATCTGCCAGATTTTAGTATGCAATGTTCAGATTTTGGATTTTCAATCACTTTCTTCCTTGTCTTTCACTGCTTTACTTTACCCAATGTTTTCCACTGTAAAATTCTGCATGTGAATTTTTTAAAGTGTGAGATAGTGAAATAACTTTCTCTCGCAATTGTATGATGATGATTAAGAAAGGAATCCAAGTGAAATGTGAAAGGCAAGGTGGGAGAGAGAATACCTTCAATTGGACCAACCTCTATTGGTGAAATAGACAATACAAAAAGTAATGTAAATAAAAGGAAACATTTCATTTTAGTTTGAATTTTTTCCCATGGAAAACCATAAATTTCCATCACAAAGGCCATTTTCCCATCCAATATTTTGTTTCCATATGAACCTCTATTTTTGACTGTGATATTTATTTTGAAAGAAGAAAATTTTGATTTAAAGAAAGAAAATTCATTTTGTTATGAAAAGTTGAAAAAAAGTAAAAAACCTCACACCATCGTTTCCCTTTTCACAATCAGCCAAGATTTACTGCCAGTGACTGTGCAGTGGTGGGTTCCATTTCTGTCCTGCTATCAACATTCTCTGTGATCATAAGAACATAGGAGTGGCCATAGTGAGTCAGTCCATCTAGTGCAGTATCCTGTCTTCTGTACCAGATACCCTGGGTACCCCAGAGGGAATGAACAGAACAGGTAATCATCAAGTGATCCGTTCCCTGTCAACCATTCCCAGCTTCTGGAAAATCATGGGAAATCCAAACACCCTCTCAGTCTGGGATTTTCAAGTGAGAGCAAGATAGGTGCCCAACTCCAATAGAACATCATTAGATGCTGGTGCCCGAACAAGACAAGAGTTTTTCTATTTTGCAGGAGGGTGGTGAGGTCAAATTCTTGAAGGATTGTGAGGAACTCAGACACAAGGGTGTCAAGTGTCGTATCAGTATTTTTGCAGACTTATTTGAATGAAGGCAATGAAGATGAAGACATTGCCCACCACTGTAACTTTCAGGTTCACTAGGCTTGTGGAGAGCTTAAATTGAGGCCATTTTAGTGGGAAGTCCATGAGACTAAACGAATTACCTCATCATCTCAAAGCTTGGTCTTTTCCTTTATGGAGACCCTTAGTTCAAAGCCCTGTAGCAGACACGTAAAAATCTATATGGAGCACAACCAAGAGACACACATAAAGGGAATCATTAGATTAGCAAAGGCTGCACCTTAAGCTATGTGATATAAGCCACTTTTAACCGTTTGAGGACCTAAGGGCTAGATTCATGATGGGACATCGGGTTTCAGACACCTACGAAATCACTGGGATTCACAGAGCCTGAGTTCAGTGCCGGGCTTCCTATCCAACGGGGAGAGGTAGGTGCCTAAGAATGGGATTCACGAAAGCCAGTGGGCTGAGGGGCTCCCTGCCTGTCTTTGTGATGGGAGATGGCACAGGAAAGGGTGTGTGCTCTACCCCACCCTTTTCACAGAACTTGGAGGTTGGGCTGCAGGGTCCTATAGCCAGAACCCCTCTCCTGTAGCTAGGAGTCTACACCATTTTTTTGGCAAGACATACCAGAGGAGACGGCATCAGCATCCCCCAGCTTATAGTGTTTAGCCCAGTGCTTAGGGCATCACCTGGGCTGTGGAAGACCCTGTTCAAACCCTTGCTCCCCAGCTGCATTTCCCAACTACCTCCTCTGGCTTCATTCTGAATGGGTCCTGGTCACAAAGCAGCTCAGGTATCTGGGTGCCTAGTGAGAGGCAGTAGTACATATTCCCAGAGGCAGAAACTTAAATAGCATGGGAACTTTTACATCACAAATCTAGGTGCTGAGTGCGTTCAGGTGCCCACAGGGCCAGACGGCAGCCAAGCTGGCTTTGTGAGTATGAGTGGCACCAAAATGTTGGACTTGACTCCAAAGGTCACAGTGAGGTGCCTACATTCTTTTCTGAATTTAGCCCTTCATGTGGATCTGGGGGGTGTTTTCTGGGCTCTGAGGCTGGGATTCTTAAAGGAGCCCAAGAGATCTAGGGGTCAAATTCCACCTTCAGTTCTGATGTGGGTCCCGTTTCACCACACCAGTCTACAGCTGCTGCAGAGCTACAGAACCTGGGACATACTAAGAGAAGGAAATAATGAAGCCCATGCTGGGAAAATCACTAAAGGTTTAGCCATCAATCTGGGCCCTTCCCTGGGTTATTTCTGGGGTGTTTTTTCCAGCAGTAACCTGCCTCAGAGATCTGAACCTCATGAAGCGCCTGTTGTGGGAAAACCTGTGGACACAGCATTAGTCACAGGAAGACCTCAAATGGTCATAGTGTGGGCTAGTATCTCCAATCACACTTTATATCCTGCATTCCCCCTGAAATAATCATGCCTGTCCCTAGTAACACATGGCATGTTGTAGGAGTCAAGAGTTAATACCTCACAAAATCTGCCATGTATGTGGTCACAGAACCAGTTCCTCCAACCAAGTGAGGAAGCCCTGGTGAAGTCACATCTCGGAGCTGATCACTGCTCTGCTGACAGGCAGGGGAAATGGACCTGGTTCCAATAATGAGACAGCCCCAGAAATCTTCTTATATAATACCTGCCCTCCTCACTAACACTGGGTCTTGGATCAGAGATCCCTTGAAATCTCCCTTAGCTTTTCTCAGCAGGATCAAGAGAGCTGCTTCTCTGGAGACTGAAGGAGTCTGCACAAGGAGAATCATTAAGAAATTCCTGGAGTGGTTCAGTTCAGTTATGTGTTTATTTTAGCCACTCAAACTCAACCTGCTCTGCAATTCCCTGCCAGGCTGGATGGACACAAGGTGAATGTTGGGGGTGCAGGGAAAGAAACGGGCATTTGAATGGCCTGTGAATCAGAGAGAACTCCAGTGAGTGTTATTCCTGGCACTGGAGAGAAATGTGATCAAAGGGTTAGAGCAGGAGGAAAGGAAACCATGCAACTGGGTTCTAGGTGAGCAGTGAGGTATGCTGTGGGACAGAGGTGGTGTTTTTGTTCTGTTTTTGCATAGCACCTTGCGTATTGGGGTCCTGGCCCAGGACTGGTGCTCATAGGCACTAAAGCACTGACACAGCAATAATAAAACCAGTGAATGGCTATTGAAGGGGAAATATTCAGAATCATCAGACTGCAGTGACATCCCACTCAGTGTGCACTAAGGACAGATCTGGGCTCTGTCGCACAACTTTCTGAACTGTGCTTGTAAAAATGACTTTATCTAGGCCATTTGGACACTGCGTCAGTTTACAAATCAAACTTTCATTCCCTACCTACATCTTCTGTGAGCTCAGCCTGGGACCTGAGAGTGAAGCTGTCTCACCTTCTCTGTCATCATCAACAGCAACAAACGTTCTACAGGCAAAACCAAGTTTTAAGGGACTCCTGTGCATCCCCCTCTCTACCACACCCTGCCCTCACAGACCCCTCTGCAGCCTCATCCTGCTACCCACCCCTCCCGCTTTCAGACAGTTTGCAAGAGTCTTTGATGAAAAAATCATTTCACAATTGTGCTGAAAATATTCCAGCCAGGAACAGCCACCAGCCACTTTCCCAGATCTGTGTTCGCTGAGCAGGGCTGGCAGGAGTAACAGCATTTACAATTTATTCTTTTATATTTTTTGCAGAAAGCATGACTCAACAACACATGGTTAGTAGATCTCTGAATTGACTGAATTACTTTGCAGAGCTGCACAACACAGCTATAAATTCTTACAAATATAGAGCTCATCAGGAAAGAAAACACATGCTATACTTACTTTTGAAAGGTTTTAAAAACTTTATAAAAATAATTTTATAAAAAAGAACTGATTTTCCAATTTTTGAACATTTTCACGAACATTTAGTAAAAATGTTCAGATTTTCATATTTCAGTCTTTTGTTGTCATTTTTAGTAATAGTAGTAGTAGTTTTTTGTCTATTTTCCTAATAAAAATAAGTGAAGGCAGAGAAACTGTTTATGGTGGAAGAAAGACAAAAAGCATGTTTTTTCCCAATTTTTTTGCTTTCTTTTGGGGAAAAAAACCTGAGCATTTCCGAGAATATTTTTCATGATTTTCAATTATAATAAAAATAATAGGGACACGTTTTCAAGCTCACCTACCTCATGTTTCTCGTATCCTGGGACCAACACAGCTGCAACAACACTGCAAACGAAAAACACATTTTATGTCAGGGTTTGGGAAAAAGCAACTAAAACATTTATAATGCAGTGTGGGAAGTCAGCGTTTTAGTAGAACGTTAAAAATGATTGACCCATTAATTAAGGGAAAGGACACCTCAGACAATCTGATTTCCCAAAGCTTGTCTAGCTCATGATGACCTTCCACTAAACTCATCAGCATTTTTCTATTTCTCTCTCTGTAATGTGATCACTCTTGAATACGGCATTTGGTCAATTCGAAAATTTTGGGCCTTCCATTATAACAATACTGCAGCCCATCTCTGCCCAGCTTCCCAAACAGGATAACAGTTTGACACCCTGGCTGACTTACTAGCCAGAGAAGAGGAGACAAATAACTAGGAGGGAGCAATGTGGGGGAAAGATGGGAATGGGGGTGTGCGTATGGTGGGAATCGGGGAGAGGTGGACTCTGGGAATAGGGGATATGGGTGGCATGTAGAACACCTGGTGGAGGAGAATTGAGAGCAATGGGAGTGCCTAAAATAGAGAGGGATGAGAGGGTCACACGCAGGAAGTTTGCGGGGGGGGGGGCCGGGGGGATGCAAGAAGCCCTGTGTGTTTGCAATGAGCTCATCCTACAGAAGCTATGAAATGTGTGACTTCCTAGTACTATGAATTGTTTCACCAATCTACTAGAATTCTTTGAAGGGGGTCAACAAGAATGTGGACAAAGGAGATCCCATTGATATAGTGACTTAGATTTTCAAAAAACTTTTGACGAGCCCACCAAAGGCTCTCACACAAAGTAAGCTGCCACGGGATAAGAGGGAAGGTTCTCTCATGAGTCGGTAACTGATTAAAAGACAGGAAACAAAGGGTAGGAATAAATGGTCAGTTTTCAGAATAGAGAGACATAAATAGTGGTGTCCCCCAGAGGTCTCTTCTGGGCCCAGTCTCATTCAACATATTCATAAATGTTCTGGAAAAAGGAGTAAACGGTGAGGTGGCAAAATTTGCTGATGATACAAAATGACTAAAGATAGTTAAGACCCAGGCAGACTGCGAAGAGCTACAAAAGGATCTCTCAAAACTGGGTGACTTGGCAACAAAGTGGCAGATGAAATTTAATGTTGATAAATGCAAAGTAATGAACATTGGAAAGCATAATCCCAACTATACAAATCAAATGATGGGATCTAAATTAGCTGTTACCACTCAAGAAAGATCTTGGAGTCATTATGGATAGTTCTTTGAAAACATCCATTCAATGTGCAGCGGCAGTCTAAAAAGTGAACAGATTGCTGGGAATAATTAAGAAAAGGATAGATATTAGGACAGAAAATATCAAGTTGATTCTATATAAATCCATGGCATGCCCACATCTTGAATACTGTGTGCAGATGTGGTCGCCCCATCTCAAAAAAGATATATTGGAACTGGAAAAATTATTAGGGGAATGGAACGGCTTCTGTATGAGGAGAGATTAATAAAACTGGGGCTTACCAGCTTGGAAAAGAGATGGCTAAGAGGAGATATGATTGAGGTCAATAAATCATTACTGGTGTAGAGAAAGTACATAAGTAAGTGTTGTTTACTACTCCTCATAACACAAGAACTAGGGATCAGCAAATGAAATTAATAGGCAGCAGGTTTAAAACAAAAAAAAAAGAAAGTATTCCTTCATACAACACACAGTCAACCTGTCGAGCTCCTTGCCAGGGGATGTTGTGAAGGCAAAGCCCATAACAAGGTTCAAAAATGAACTAGATAACTTCATGGAGGGTAGGTCTATTAATGGCTATTAGTCAGAATAGGCAGGAATGGAATCCCTAGCCTCTGTTTGCCAGAAGCTGGGACTGACAGACAGGGGATGGATCACTTGATGATTACATGTTCTGTTTATTCCCTCTGGGGCACTTGGCATTGGCCACTGTCGGAAGACAGGATACTGGGCTAGATGGACTTTTGATCTGACCCAATAGGGCCATCCTTATGTTCTTATCTTCTTATGGAAGACATGAGACTATTTATGGAAAATGAGAAAAAAATCCAAAACCAGATATCAATTGGAAGGCTAAAAAGACATCTATTTGTTCAATATTTAAGGAAATTTGTTACCAAATACTTTATGAAAGGGATCTCACTCCACCTAAGCTTGTTTGCTGGTAACTATTTCTAACGTGGTCTCTTATTCTTGAATTCACTATAAATATTGTCCTTTTTTGTTAATAAATTGTTTTTATTTTGAAATATAACTAATCCAATGCTGTGTTTCAGCTGAACTGTTCGATAACTCCAGTTTAACTAGCAAACCATTGAATATTGACTCTGTACAGGAGCAACGAACCTTTAATAGCTGAACTGCCCAGCAGAGGGCAGGACAGTGCAGAACACAGGTTTTTGGGAAAATTTGGGACTGAGTGTGTGCTAGGGTCATAAAGTCATAAATAGAGCCCAGAGACCAAGTGATTCTGGTGTTTCTATTTTGCCTGTTGCTAGTGTGTTGCTGGGTAAAGATATGACAACCTCGTCTGATCAGGGTGGTATCATAGCCAAGGAAAGCATGAAGGTGAATTGACCATGTTACTCACTGACAGTGTGGAAACTTATAACAGGGAAGAGAATGCTTCTAATTGTTTGATTATGAAGTCTAGTAGTTTACCTGAAAGGGGGTTGTGTGAAAATCCTCCTGATGGGCCAGAGGCGATTCTGGATGTATGTGAAACTCAGAAGGAATTTGGTGATTTGTCTGTTTTGCCAAAGTCAGTTCTGGACATAAATAAATCTCCGAAAGAATCTGTTGCAGTGCAGGACATTGCAGAAAAAAAGGAATTTCTTGGTGAGGTCTTGAAAGTCTGTGAGAAGGAATTGTTTCCATTGACTTTTAATGGGCCATTTTTGATAGTAAACAGTCTCTCTTCTGAGGAAAGGTGTTAGTGCCTAATGGGCAAAGTCTTTCAAATGTGTATGGATCTGCTGGCCTTGCTTTAGAATGGGGATCGGCATCCTGTGGCACGCAGCTCACCAAGGTGAGCACCATGCCAGGCCCGGCCAGTTTGTTTACCTGCCGTATCCGCAAGTTTGGCTGATTGCGGCTCCCACTGGCGGTGGTTCGCCGCTCCAGGCCAATGGGGGCTGCAGGAAGTGGCATGGACAGAGGGATGTGCTGGCCGCTTTTTCCCGCTGCCCACATTGGCCTGGAGCAGTGAACCACAATGAATTTGATGTTAATAGTAATGCTAATGTTAATTGTTGTGACTAATGTGTTGCTAATTCCAAGAATTGTAAAAATTTACAATGTGCCTAATCTTCTGGGAAAAACCCTTGAACATGTTAAGAGTGATACATAAGAGCACACTTTATGTTAAAAGATGTTGTGATACTAATAGTTCACAGTTAGTGCCTGTAACTAATCTGGAAATTGTACACAGAAGAAAAGACTGCAGACCTAATACATGGTATGAGAAGGGAAACTGAGGCACACTACCATATCGGTTTCATGGCTAAATGCCAAGATTCCTACACCATAAAGAACCTTAATATCTACATTGACTAGTTCTTAACTGGGTTCCAAACATTTGCCAGAGCTCTCTCACTCTTTAACCTAAGGAAGCCAGCAACTTTGGGCCTCTAGGAGAGATTGTGACCAAAGTAAGGGTCAGTCACCATCTTTCTGGAAGACTGTGGGTGAGAAAGACTATTTCAATCAAAGCCTTGAATCAAATCTTTCTAGATTTAGATTTAGACTTTTAGCTCCATTTTCACTTTTGTTTGCTGGCAAACATTTCTAATTTGTCTCTCATATTTGAATTCACTAAAAATCTTGTCTTTTTTGTTAATAAATTGGTTTTATTTGAAATCTAAACCAATCCAATGCTGTGTTTCAACTGAACTGTTTGGTAACTCCAGTTTAACTAGCAAACCGTTGAATATTGAATCCGCACAGAAGCAATGAACCTTTAATAGCTGCTGGACAGTGCAGAACACGGGTTTTTGGGAAAATTTGGGACTGGGAGTGTGCTGGGGTCAACCTGCAAGTAGCAACCAAGGCTGGTGGAGCTGCAGTGTGGCTGGTATGTTGCTGACATGCTGCTGGGGTCAGAGATATGGGGCCAGTGCTGCACCTCTACACAGACACTCAGGGTGCAGCTCACATGCCACTAGGCTGGTTCTGAGTGTCCCAGGTTGCGAGCTTCAACAGCAAAGCATTGTGAGGCACCCAGGATTACGGAGCAGGTGGTGACTCAAACCATCACTGGTCTGGATTGCACCCCAGAATCTGACAGACACTCCCTACTCCCGATGGGAAACCTGGACTGTTAGAACCCTTGGACTCCCAGAAAATCCACATTCTTCCCAACCCTGAACCTCTGGGGCACATGAGGAATCTGTGGCTTGCGCGAGGTGGGCACCATTAGGGCTTCAGGCTGATAAATGGAGACAGTTGTTAGAAGGGGACATTTTGAGAGTGTCGGTTGCTACTGTTCATGCCCAAACACCTGAAACTGGAGATAACCACTTGGGGAGGGCAGGCGTTTTGCTGCAGCAGGATACTCACCACTGGGGCTGAGGACACAGTCCAGAATTTGATAAACAAAGAAAATGTCCAAGCACATATATCAGTTAACATGGAGTTAGTATCCTTTTCATATCCGTAATGTACTAAGATTACATCATAACTATTATCATTGTGTTTCCTCTTCAGGACTCTTTAGAGGTTAATAAATGGAGAAGAAGAACCTCAGCAGCCCAGTGACAGAATTTGTCCTCTTGGGCCTCACCCAGAGTCCTGAGCTGCAGCAATTCCTTTACGTGGCTCTCTTCATAATCTATGTGAACATCTGGCTGGGAAACTTCATCATCATCACCACGGTGATCAGTGACCATCAGCTCCACATGCCCACGTACTTCCTGCTGCCCAACTTGGCTTTCCTAGACCTCAGCGACTCATCAGTCAATAGTCCAAAATTGCTCTCAGGTCTCCTCTCGCAGCATAAAACCATTTCCTTCAATGAATGCCTTCTGCAGATGTTTTTCTTCCAGTTCATGGCTGGCACTATAGGGTTATGCCTTGTGGGGATGGTGATTGATTGGTATGTGGCCATCTACAAACCACTGCGGTACTTGACTATCATGAACCAGCGTGTGTGCATGGGGATAATGGTACTGGCATGGATGGGTAGATTGGGTCACTTTGCTGTTCAGATTGGACTGCTACCCCAGTTACCCTTCTGTGGGCCAAATGTCCTGGACAATTTCTACTGTGATGTCCCACAGGTCATCAAACTGGCCTGCACTGACGCTCAGATGGCTGAACTGCAGATGATCTTCAACCGTGGAGCAGTGATAATAATAATATTAATCATTCTGCTTGTTTCTTACACCACCATCTTAGTCAAGATCAGGACACACATCACGGATGGGAAGCAGAAAGCTTTGTTCACTTGTGGAGCCCAGATTATTGTGGTATGTTTACAAGTCATACCCAGCATCTTCATCTACACTCAGCCCTTCAAGAAGTTCACCCTGAATAAGGTGTCTCAGTCATTTACACTGCAATCACCCTGTCATAAACAGATAGCTAAGGGTTAATGTCTCTTTCACCTGAAGCACCTGACCAGAGGACCAATCAGGAAACCGGATTTTTTCAACTTTGGGTGGAGGGAATTGAGTGTCTGAGTCTTTTGTCTGCCTGCCTGCTTTCTCTGAGCTTTGGAGAAGTAGTTCTACTTTCTTATCTTCTGTTTCTAAGTGTAAGGACAAAGGGATCAGATAGTAAGTTATATGGTTTCTTTTCTTTGGTATTTGCATGAATATAAGTGCTGGAGTGCTTTGATTTGTCTTCTTTTTGAATAAGGCTGTTTATTCAATATTCTTTTAAGCAATTGACCCTGTATTATATCATCTAAATACAGAGAGAACATTTGTATGTATTTTTCTTTCTTTTTATATAAAGCTTTCGTTTAAGACCTGTTGAAGTTTTCTTTACTTCAGGGAAATTGAGTCTGTACTCACCAGGGAATTGGTGGGAGGAAGAAATCAAGGGGAGATCTGTGTGTTGGATTGCTAGCCTGATTTTGCATTCCCTCTGGGGGAATAGGAAAGTACTTTTTGTTTCCAGGACTGGAAACAGAGAGGAGGAGTCCCTCTGTGTAGTTTCACAGAGCTTGTGTCTGTGTATCTCTTCAGGAGCACCTGGAGGGGGGAAGGGAAAAAGGATTATTTCCCTTTGTTGTGAGACTCAAGGGATTTGGGTCTTGGGGTCCCAGGGAAGGTTTTTCAGGGGGACCAAAGTGCCCCAAAACACTCTATTTTTTTGGGTGGTGGCAGCAGGTACCAGGTCCAAGCTGGTAACTAAGCTTGGAGGTTTTCATGCTAACCCCCATATTTTGGACGCTAAGGTCCAAATCTGGGACTAAGGTTATGATATGGTGTAGCAGCGGGTGGGATCTAGACAGAATCCAGAAGCCAGCAGGAATATTATATTTTTCTTTTCTCTGCTAAGGGCTTTTTAGCAGAGAGAAACAGTTGGTTTTAAAAGGGAACCAGAGAGAATTTTTTTTTCTGCTCTCTCTGGCAGTTTGTGGCTTGCATGTTAAGCAAGAAGCCATTACCAGACTGTTAAGGGTCTTTTGTCACACAATAGCACTCCCATTGAGAGTCATTACCAGCACTATATATATATGCAAATAAAGTGGTTTTTCTAGTTTACGCTAGAGAGAGAAAAGGAAAAAAGCACTGTTGCTAGGCAGACTTCAGGAGGCAACAGAGAGCCTGCAGTTCAGAAGATAAACACCGGAGGGCACCCCAACACAAGAAAACAGGAATCATGACTTCTAAGGCAAAAATTGAGGCCGAAGAGCAACTCAAAGGAGCTGAACACAGGCGACAACTGGAAATAAAACAAAAAGAGATGGAGATGAAGGAAAAGGAAGAAAGCATCAAACTGGCAGCCTTCCAAAGAGAACAGGCAGCCCAAGAGGCAGCACACAAATGAAAACTAGAAGAAGAAGAGGTGGCCTACCGAAGGAAACAAGCAGAAGAAGAGTTGGCCCACTGCCGAGAAATGGAAAAACAACAAAAAGAGAATGAAGAGAAGGAAAAACAGAGAAAACATGAACTGGAGTTGGCAAAAGCTGGGCTGCATGTGCCAGCCAACCCTAACAACCCGGCGCCCATTATTGCTCCACAGCACAGGAAATTTCCCACCTACAAGGCAGGTGATGACACCGAGGCCTTCTTGGAAAATTTTGAAAGAGCCTGTCTTGGGTACAGCATTCCCGAAGACCAGTACATGGTAGAATTGAGGTCACAGCTCAGTGGACCTTTAGCAGAGGTGGCAGCTGAAATGCCTAAGCAGCAAATGAATGACTATAAACTTTTTCAAACCAAGGCCAGATACAGAATGGGGATAACCCCAGATCATGCCCGTCGGCGTTTCAGAACCCAAAAGTGGAAACCAGAGGTGTCATTTCCCAAACACGCCTACTACATTGCAAAAAACTATGAGGCCTGGATAACAGGAAACAACATTCAAACCTTGGAAGAACTGCACCTCCTCATACAAATGGAGCAGTTCTTGGATGGTGTTCCTGAAGACATCACACGGTACATACAAGATGGAAATCCAAAAGATATCGCTGAGGCAGGGGAAATTGGAGCCAAATGGATGGAACTGGCAGAAAGCAAGAAAGCTACTGTCAAGGGGAACGATTACCCCAGGGGGCACACAGACCATAAACCCTACAACCGAGGACAGCCAAAGACCCCACATACCACCCAAGTAAAGCCACAGATACCCTACCCTTCAACCTCACCAGTCTCCAGTAACTCACTTCGGCCCAGTGACCCATCAGATGGAAGATGCTTTAAGTGTAATGAACTGGGACATATCAAGGCCAACTGTCCCAAGAACACCATGCGAGTGCAATTCATTACACCACCATCACCCCAAAGATCCCCAGGCCCGGATGCCTCTCAAATACCCTTGGAGCGAAGGGAAAATTTGAGAGTGGGCGGTAAGAAGGTTACTGCGTGGAGAGACACGGGGGCACAAGTGTCAGCTATCCACCAATCCTTCGTTGACCCCAAATTCATCAACCCAAAGGCCAAAGTTACAATTTACCCCTTCATGTCACAAGCTGTAGACTTGCCTACAGCTCAACTGCCTGTCCAGTACAAAGGCTGGTCAGGAATGTGGACTTTTGCAGTCTATGACAATTATCCTATCCCCATGCTACTGGGGGAAGACTTGGCCAACCAGGTGAGGCGGGCCAAGAGAGTGGGAATGGTTACACGTAGCCAAACCAGGCAAGCTTCCAGACCCATTCCTGTTCCTGAACCGTCCACAGAGGCCCCGTCTGTGTTACCAGAGACCCAGACAGAGGTAGTGGACCCGGATTCCATGCCTACCACTGAAGCAGCCACAGCATCTCCAGTCCCAGGCCCGGAACTGGAACAGCAACCAGCACCAGCAAGTGCAACCACATTTTCAAACTCAACGCCAGAGGGCGCCAGCGAGCCAGAACTGGCAGAAGCAACAGACAGCCATACCCAAAAGGCTCAGCTAGAGCCTGAAATACCCTCAGGTGCACTAGCAGAGAGCGGTTCACCAGCAACGGAAACAACCCCATCACCTACATCGCTTCCAGAGGGACCAAGCCCAAGTCCACAGTCTGAGGAAGAACTGGTGACCCCAGCCTCAAGGGAACAGTTCCAGACTGAGCAGGAAGCGGATGACAGCCTTCAGAAAGCTTGGGCGGCGGCACGGAGCACCCCACCGCCTCTCAGCTCTTCTAATCGATCCCGGTTTGTTATAGACCAAGGACTTTTATACAAGGAAATTCTTTCTGGTGGACACCGGGAAGAATGGCAGCCGCAAAAACAGTTGGTGGTTCCAACTAAGTACCGGGGGAAGCTCTTAAGCTTAGCCCATGATCATCCCAGTGGCCATGCTGGGGTGAACAGAACCAAGGACCGGTTGGGGAAGTCCTTCCACTGGGAGGGGATGGGCAAGGACGTTGCCAAGTATGTCCGGTCTTGTGAGGTATGCCAAAGAGTGGGAAAGCCTCAAGACCAGGTCAAGGCCCCTCTCCAGCCACTCCCCATAATTGAGGTCCCATTTCAGCGAGTAGCTGTGGATATTCTGGGCCCTTTCCCAAAAAAGACGCCCAGAGGAAAGCAGTACGTACTGACTTTAGTGGACTTTGCTACTCGATGGCCAGAAGCAGTAGCTCTAGGCAACACCAGGGCTAACACTGTGTGCCTGGCCCTAACAGACATCTTTGCCAGGGTAGGTTGGCCCTCTGACATCCTTACAGATTCAGGGTCTAATTTCCTGGCAGGGACCATGGAAAAACTGTGGGAAACTCATGGGGTGAATCACTTGGTTGCCACCCCGTACCACCATCAAACCAATGGCCTGGTGGAAAGGTTCAATGGAACTTTGGGGGCCATGATAAGAAAATTCATCAACGAATTCTCCAATAATTGGGACCTAGTGTTGCAGCAGTTGCTGTTTGCCTACAGGGCTGTACCACATCCCAGTTTAGGGTTTTCACCATTTGAACTTGTGTATGGTCACGAGGTTAAGGGGCCATTACAGTTGGTGAAGCAGCAATGGGAGGGGTTTACGCCTTCTCCAGGAACTAACATTCTGGACTTTGTAAGCAACCTACAAAGCACCCTCCGACACTCTTTAGCCCTTGCTAGAGAGAACCTAAAGGATGCTCAAGAAGAGCAAAAGGCCTGGTATGACAGACATGCCAGAGAACGTTCCTTCAAGGTAGGAGACCAGGTTATGGTCTTGAAGGCGCAACAGGCCCATAAGATGGAAGCATCATGGGAAGGGCCCTTCACGGTCCAAGAGCGCCTGGGAGCTGTAAACTACCTCATAGCATTTCCCAATTCCTCACTAAAGCCTAAAGTGTACCATGTTAATTCTCTCAAGCCTTTCTATTCCAGAGATTTACAGGTTTGTCAGTTTACAGTCCAGGGAGATGATGCTGAGTGGCCTGACGGTGTCTACTACGACGGGAAAAAAGACGGTGGCGTGGAAGAGGTGAACCTCTCAACCACCCTGGAACGTCTGCAGTGGCAACAAATCAAGGAGCTGTGCACTAGCTTCGCCCCATTGTTCTCAGCCACCCCAGGACGGACTGAACGGGCATACCACTCCATTGATACAGGTAATGCTCACCCAATCAGAACCCCACCCTACCGGGTGTCTCCTCATGCCCAAGCTGCTATAGAACGGGAGATCCAGAACATGCTACAGATGGGTATAATCCGCCCATCTACCAGTGCATGGGCATCTCCAGTGGTTCTGGTACCCAAACCAGATGGGGAAATACGCTTTTGCGTGGACTACCGTAAGCTAAATGCTGTAACTCGTCCGGACAACTATCCAATGCCACGTACCGATGAGCTATTGGAAAAGTTGGGACGTGCCCAGTTCATCTCTACAATAGACTTAACCAAGGGGTACTGGCAAGTACCGCTAGATGAACCTGCCAAGGAAAGGTCAGCATTCGTCACCCATGTGGGGGTGTATGAATTTAATGTCCTTCCTTTCGGCCTTCGAAATGCACCCGCCACCTTCCAGAGGCTGGTAGATGGTCTACTAGCTGGACTGGGAGAATTTGCAGTTGCCTACCTCGATGATGTGGCCATTTTTTCAGACTCCTGGCCCGAACACCTACTACACCTGGAAAAGGTCTTTGAGCACATCAGGCAGGCAGGACTAACTGTTAAGGCCAAAAAGTGTCAAATAGGCCAAAACAGAGTGACTTACCTGGGGCACCAGGTGGGTGGAGGAACCATAAACCCCCTACAGGCCAAGGTGGATGCTATCCAAAAGTGGCCTGTCCCAAAGTCAAAGAAGCAGGTCCAATCCTTCTTAGGCTTGGCCGGATACTACAGGCGATTTGTACCACACTACAGCCAAATCGCTGCCCCATTGACTGACCTGACCAAAAAGACCCAGCCAAATGCCGTTAAGTGGACTGATGAGTGTCAAAAGGCCTTTACCCAGCTTAAGGCGATGCTCATGTCTGACCCTGTGCTCAGGGCCCCGGACTTTGACAAGCCATTCCTAGTAACCACAGATGCATCTGAGCGTGGTATAGGAGCCGTGCTCATGGAGGAAGCAACAGATCACAACTTCCATCCTGTCGTGTTTCTCAGCAAGAAACTGTCTGAGAGGGAAAGTCACTGGTCAGTCAGTGAAAAGGAATGCTATGCCATTGTGTACGCCCTGGAAAAGCTACGCCCATATGTTTGGGGACGGCGGTTCCAACTACAAACTGACCATGCTGCACTACAGTGGCTTCATACTGCCAAGGGGAACAACAAGAAACTTCTTCGTTGGAGTTTAGCTCTCCAAGATTTTGATTTTGAAATTCAACACATCACAGGAGCTTCTAACAAAGTAGCTGATGCACTCTCCCGTGAGAGCTTCCCAGAATTCAGTAGTTAAAAAGTGTTCTTAAAATGTAGAAGTCTGTTAGTTATATACTTAGGAGTATATGTAAAGGTGTATGTGTTGTATTAATCTGTTTATTTTCAAGTTCTAGAAGGAAATCGCCGCCAGTGAGCTTCCCCACTGTCTGCAATTTGGGGGGCGTGTCATAAACAGATAGCTAAGGGTTAATGTCTCTTTCACCTGAAGCACCTGACCAGAGGACCAATCAGGAAACCGGATTTTTTCAACTTTGGGTGGAGGGAATTGAGTGTCTGAGTCTTTTGTCTGCCTGCCTGCTTTCTCTGAGCTTTGGAGAAGTAGTTCTACTTTCTAATCTTCTGTTTCTAAGTGTAAGGACAAAGAGATCAGATAGTAAGTTATATGGTTTCTTTTCTTTGGTATTTGCATGAATATAAGTGCTGGAGTGCTTTGATTTGTCTTCTTTTTGAATAAGGCTGTTTATTCAATATTCTTTTAAGCAATTGACCCTGTATTATATCATCTAAATACAGAGAGAACATTTGTATGTATTTTTCTTTCTTTTTATATAAAGCTTTCGTTTAAGACCTGTTGAAGTTTTCTTTACTTCAGGGAAATTGAGTCTGTACTCACCAGGGAATTGGTGGGAGGAAGAAATCAAGGGGAGATCTGTGTGTTGGATTGCTAGCCTGATTTTGCATTCCCTCTGGGGGAATAGGAAAGTACTTTTTGTTTCCAGGACTGGAAACAGAGAGGAGGAGTCCCTCTGTGTAGTTTCACAGAGCTTGTGTCTGTGTATCTCTTCAGGAGCACCTGGAGGGGGGAAGGGAAAAAGGATTATTTCCCTTTGTTGTGAGACTCAAGGGATTTGGGTCTTGGGGTCCCAGGGAAGGTTTTTCAGGGGGACCAGAGTGCCCCAAAACACTCTATTTTTTTGGGTGGTGGCAGCAGGTACCAGGTCCAAGCTGGTAACTAAGCTTGGAGGTTTTCATGCTAACCCCCATATTTTGGACGCTAAGGTCCAAATCTGGGACTAAGGTTAGATCAGGACACACATCACGGATGGGAAGCAGAAAGCTTTGTTCACTTGTGGAGCCCAGATTATTGTGGTATGTTTACAAGTCATACCCAGCATCTTCATCTACACTCAGCCCTTCAAGAAGTTCACCCTGAATAAGGTGTCTCAGTCATTTACACTGCAATCACCCCAATGCTGAACCCGATGATCTACACGCTGAGAAATGCCAAGATGAAGAAGGCCATCAGGAGGCTGATGAGCAGAATGCTGTCCTCAGAAAATGAGATAGAGACATAATTTATCTTTCAATGCCCATTTGTGTTAAAAATCTGATCTCAGTTACAAATCAGAGAGCAGTTGTGTGTGGCATGTAAAATGTGTGTGTGGTGAAATGAGTTCAAATCCTGCCTACTCATGAGAATCTCATCTCGCAAATGCAGAATAGACTGAGCACTTGTCTACACTTACCGGCAGATCGATGCTGCGGTCATCGATGCAGCGGTGGTCGATTTAGCGGGTCTAATGAAGACCAGCTAAATGGACCGCAGATCATTCTGCCGTCGACTCCTGTACTCCACCGGAATGAGAAGAGTAAGGGGAGCATCTCCCTTTGAAATGTTGTAGTGTTGAACCCGTGGTAAGTAGATCTAAGCTACATCCTCTTGAGTTATGCTATTAATGTAACTCAAATTGCATGGTTTACATCAACTTTCTCACATAGTATAGACATGGCCAAGGGGTCAGAACCTTGGTATAAAGAAATAAAGCAGTCAGTGAAAATAAGACATAGCTCCATCTGGGTAAATGGGCCAGATCCCCAGCGGGAGGAAATGGGTGCATCTCACTCTATGACTTCCACTAGCTGGGTCTTTGACACTGATAATTCCTGGTTGAAATTATTCTAAGAATGATTTCAACTAATGAGGAATCCATGAAAATTGGTTAGGAGCTGTACATACACATAGTAAGAGACAGTCCTTGCCTCCAGGAACCCACAGTTAAATATTGTTTGCCACGTTGTTGTAGCTGAGTTGGAACCAGGATATGAGACACATAAGATGGGCGAGGCAATATTTGTTATTGAACCAGCTTCTATTGGTGAAAGAAACAAACTTTCAAGCTCCACTGAGCTCTTCTTTCACCAACAGAAGTTGGTCCAATAAACACAAAGGGGAACTGTGTGATTATGGGGGACTTCAACTTCCCGGATATAGACTGGAGGACGAGTACTTGCACGAATAATAGGGGTCAGATTTTTCTGGATGTGATTGCGGATGGATTTCTTCATCAAGTAGTTGAAGCACCTACTAGAGGGGATGCCATTTTAGACTTGGTGTTGGTGAGCAGTGAGGACCTTGTAGAAGAAATGGTGGTAGGGGACAACCTTGGTTCGAGTGATCATGAGCTGATTCAGTTCAAACTAGATGGAAGGATAAACAAATGTAGATCTGCGATTAGGGTTTTTGACTTCTCGAGGGCTAATTTTAAAGAGTTAAGGAAATTAGTTAGGGAAGTGGATTGGACGGAGGAATTAGTGGATTTAAATGTGGAGGAGGCCTGGAATTACTTTAAGTCGCAGCTGCGGAGACTGTCGGAAGCCTGCATCCCGAGAAAGGGGAAAAGAACCATGGGCGGGAGTTGCAGGCCAAACTGGATGAGCAAGCAACTCAGAGAGGGGATTAGACAAAAGCGGAAAGCTTACAGGGAGTGGAAGGAAGGCAGGATCAGTAAAGAAAGCTACCTTGCTGAGGTCAGAACATGTAGGGATAAGGTGAGGAAGGCTAAAAGCCGCATTGAACTGGAACTTGCAAAGGGAATCAAAACCAATAGTAAAAGGTTCTACAGCCACATAAATAAGAAGAAAACAAAGAAAGAAGAAGTGGGGCCGCTATACACTGAGGATGGAATGGAGGTTAAGGATAACCTAGGCATGGCCCAACATCTAAACAAGTACTTTGCCTCGGTTTTTAATAAGACTAGTGAGGAACCTTGCGATGATGGAGGGATGATAAACGGGAATGTGGATATGGAAGTGGATATTACTGCAACTGAGGTAGAGGCCGTACTTGAACAGCTCGATGGGTCGAAGTCAGAGGGCCCGGACAATCTCCACCCGAGGATATTAAAGGAACTGGCGCGTGAAATTGCGAGCCCGTTAGCGAGAATTTTTAAGCGATCGATAATCTCGGGTGTTGTGCCGTATGACTGGAGGATTGCTAATGTAGTTCCTATTTTTAAGAAAGGGAAAAAGAGTGATCCGGGTAATTATAGGCCTGTTAGCTTGACGTCTGTAGTATGTAAGGTCTTGGAAAAAATTTTAAGAGAGAAAGTAGTTAAGGACATAGAGGTCAATGGTAATTGGGACGAATTGCAACACGGATTTACTAAAGGTAGATCGTGCCAAACCAATCTGATCTCCTTCTTTGAGAAGGTGACGGATTACTTAGATAAAGGAAATGCGGTAGATATAATTTACCTAGATTTCAGTAAGGCGTTCGACACGGTTCCGCACGGGGAGCTGTTAGTTAAATTGGAAAAGCTGGGAGTGAATATGAAAGTTGTAAGGTGGATAAGGAACTGGTTAAAGGGGAGACTCCAGAGGGTCGTATTGAAAGGTGAACTGTCGGACTGGAAGGAGGTCACCAGTGGAGTCCCTCAAGGATCGGTTTTGGGACCGATCTTATTTAACCTTTTTATTACTGACCTTGGCACAAAGAGCGGGAATGTGCTAATAAAGTTCGCGGATGACACGAAGCTGGGGGGTATTGCTAACACGGAGAAGGACAGGGATGCTATTCAAGAAGATCTGAACCACCTTGTAAACTGGAGTAATAGAAATAGGATGAAATACAATAGTGAAAAGTGCAAGGTCATGCATTTAGGAACTAATAATAAGAATTTTGGATATACGTTGGGGGCGCATCAGTTGGAAGCGACGGAAGAAGAGAAGGACCTTGGGGTACTGGTTGATAGCAGGATGACTATGAGTCGCCAATGTGATACGGCTGTTAAAAAAGCAAATGAGATTTTGGGATGCATCAGGCGGGGTATTTCCTGCAAGGATAAGGAGGTGTTAGTACCGTTGTATACGGCGTTGGTGAGACCCCATCTGGAATACTGTGTGCAGTTCTGGTGTCCCATGTTCAAGAAGGATGAATTCAAACTGGAACAGGTTCAGAGACGGGCTACGAGGATGATCCGAGGAATGGAAAAACTGCCTTATGAAAGGAGACTCAAAGAGCTTGGCTTGTTTAGCCTGGCCAAAAGAAGGCTGAGGGGGGATATGCTCGCCCTATATAAATATATCAAGGGGGTTAACGTTAGGGAGGGAGAGGAATTATTTAAGTTTAGTACTAATGTAACCACGAGGACGAATGGGTATAAACTGGATATTAGGAAGTTTAGGCTTGAAATTAGACGAAGGTTTCTGACCATTAGGGGAGTGAAGTTCTGGAATAGCCTTCCGAGGGAAGTAGTAGGGGCAAAAGACTTTCCTGGCTTTAAGACAAAGCTTGATAAGTATATGGACGGGATGTTATGATAGGATCGTTAATTTGGGCAATTGATCTTGAACTACCACCAGACAGGTCTGCTCAATGGTCTGCGGGGAGATGTTGCATGCGATGGGTACTGAGTTGCTGCGGAGAACTCCTTCTTGGGTGCTGGCTGGTGACTCTTGCCCACATGCTCAGGGTTTAGCTGATCGCCATATTTGGGGTCGGGAAGGAATTTTCCTCCAGGGCGGATTGGCAGGTGCCCTGGAGGTTTTTCGCCTTCCCCTGCAGCGTGGGGCACGGGTCGCTTGCTGGTGGTGTCTCTGCAGCTTGAGGTCTTCAAACCATTTTTGAGGATTTCAAAAACTCAATCCTGGGATAGGGGTTGTATAAAATTGGATGGGTGGGGTTCTGTGGCCTGCCTTGTGCAGGAGGTCAGACTAGATGATCAGATTGGTCCCTTCTGACCTATGAGTCTATGAGTCTATAAAATCAATATCCGCTTTGCCAAAGTCTGTTGAATAAATTATGTATCATAATGAATGTACTGATTTTGATGAAGAAATTTCTATCAAATGTTCCAACAGAGAATAAGATTTTTTTTACTTTATCACTAATTCTTTTATCATATATACACCACCTATCTACATTTATCATGTGAAGTCAAATCAGAATTTTTTAATAAGATAAACAAACCTACCTTAAAAAATAATTGATTTTCGTTTTGTCTATGTTACATTTCTATCTATAACTTCACAACTGAAGTTATCTTTGTTTCCTTCTTCTTCTAATCCTGATATAGAATGGAAGTAGAAAGGAAATATGTTTGATGGCTTTTTCTTAAAATTATCCTTTTCATTCAAAATATACAAATTTTGATTTTTCCACATTTAGTCCTTTCTTTTCTAAGAAATAAAGAAAGTGAAATTTATGTAAAAAGTAAAAAATTGAACTTATACTATACAAGAAAAAACACAGTTGTTCACACAAATTTCAAAATAAAAAAATATCTTTCTAAATTTTCAAAAAAAAATAATGTTATTAACTGCTCCTTAGTTCCATTCACTGAAGGGTGAATTCACAACTGTCATTCTCAGCGATCTCTGTGATTCCACCACTCATCAGAACCTCTCCGTTTCATGGCACAAGGCAGCAAAAGGGAAGTGGGGTAGACAGCTACAATTCAGGAACCCCGTGGAGCAATGACGCCAGATTTGGATCACTAATGCTGCCCTATCCCACCATGAGGCATACCAAATTTGAAAACAATCCAAGTGATCGTTTGGATTCTAGAGCACTTACAAGAGTTAAGCTTTAAACCACACAACATGGCTGGAATGGAAAGCCAGGGCCCTTTCCCTGTGCTGGTGCATACAGACTATTGTCAGGGTACCTTTCTTTAAATACAGTGAGGGATCAGAAGCCTGAGGGAATAAACTGGGCAGATTGACCCGTATCACAGTAAAAGTCTGAGCTCCAGCACTGTGCACAAAAGCAGCCCTAGAAACTTTTTATCTCTGCAAGCCCCTTAGCTTAAATAACTTTTCAAAAAAATGCTTTTTTCCCCCAGGACTTCTATCTGTGTGACTGCTAGCTCAAACAACCCTAAATTTGGGTCACTAACCCTACCTTGAACCTAAATGAAGACCACCAAATGTCAAAGCATGAAGTGAAAGAAAGCATGCACAAACATACTAATGCCTTGAATCGAAAACACAGAGTCAAAGCTCCCAGCCAAAACCTTTCCAACTTGGCTATGCCCTAGGACATACCCACTGTATTCTCTGTCTCACACTGCAGCCAACTGAGTGGCAATGCTGCCAAGCCGTGCTCAGAACATATACATAGTATGACACTGGCCATCCACCGCACAGCTCCCAGTCCTAGAAGACAAGCCAGAGAAAGGGGTGTGAGGAATCAGTGATACAGGGGGGGGAAGTGACTGGCCCAAGGTCACACAGCAGGTCGGTGGCAGAAACCAGAACAGAACCCAAGTCTCCTGCCCGTACAGACATAAAGTCGCAGAGAGAAAGGATACAACACAGCAGGAATGGAGGGATGCTACTAGTCCGTCAGAGATAGAAATGCAGTGGGATTTGGCGCCTTGAATAATAAGAACATAAGAACAGCCGCACAGGCTCAGACAATGGTCCATCTAGCCCAGTATCCTGTCTGTGACAGTAGCTGGTGCCTGAAGCTTCAGAAGGAATGAAGAGAACAGGGCAATCATCAAATGGTCCATTCCCTGTCACCCATTACCAGCTTCTGGCAATCAGAGGTTTAGGTACACCCAAAGCACGAGGTTGCATCCTGACCATCTTGGCTATTAGCCATTGATTGACCTGTCCTTCGTGGCCTTGTCTAGTTCTTTTTCTAACCCAGTTATACTTTCAGCCCTCACAAAATCCCCTGGCAACGAGTTCAACAAGTTGATTGTGTGGTATGTGAAGAAATTCTTTTTGTTTGTTTTAAACCTGCTGCCTAGTTATTTCATTGGGCAATGCCTGGTCCTTCTGTTCTGTGAAGGGGTAAACACCACTTTCCTATTCACTCTTTCCACAGCATGAATGATTTTATAGACATTTATCATATTCCTTCTTAGTCAGCCCTTTTCTCAGCTAAACAATACCAGTCTCTTTATATCTCCTCATATGGAAGCTGTTCCATGCCCCTAATCATTTTTGTTTCTCTTCTCTATATCTTTTCAAATTTGAATGTATCTTTTTTTTTTAGATGAGGCAACCACAACTACACACAGTATTCAAGGTCTGGATGTACCATGGATTTATATGCTGGCGTTATATTTTCAGCTTTAATATCTATCCCTTTTCTAATGGTTCCTAACATCTTGTTCACTTTTTTCACTGCTACTGAACATAGAGCAGATGTTTTCAGAGAACAAACCACAATGACTCCAATATCTTTCTTGAGTAGTAATGGCTAAATTAAACATCATCATTTTTTATGTTTAGTTAGGATTATGTTTTCCAATGTGCATTACTTTCCATTTATCAATACTGAATTCCAACTGCCATTGGATTGCCCAGTCACCCAGCTTTGTGAGATCTCTTTGTAGCTCTTTGCAGCGTGCTTTGGACGTAACAATCCTGAGTAATTTTGTATTGTCTGCAAATTTTGCCACTTCACTGTTCGCTCCATTTATGAATATGTTGAATAGCGCAGGTCTCAGGGAAGATTCTTGGGGAGCCCAAGTATTTACCTCTCTCCATTGTGAAAACTGAATATTTTTCCTACCCTTTGTTCCCGATCTTTTAGCAAGTTACTAATTCGTGAGAAGACCTTCCTTCTTATCCTATGATTGCTAACTTTGTTGAAGAGCCATTAGTGAGGGACTTTGTCGAAAGCTTCCTGAAAGTCCAAGTACCCTACATCACCTGGATCACGTTACAGTAGCTACCTTGCAGTCATCTGGTCCAGAGGCTGATTTAAGTGTTGGTTTATTTACCACATTTAGTAGTTTTTACAGTTTCATATTTTAGTTCCTTCAGAACTCTTGGGTGACTACAGTCTGCACCCGGAGACTTATTACTGTTGAATGTATCAATTTGTTCCCAAACCTCCTCTACTGACACCTCAATCTGGGACAGTTCTCAGATTTGTCACTTTAAAAGAATGGCTCTTGTGTGTGAATCTCCCTCACATCCTCTGCAGCAAAGACTGATGCAAAGAATTTATTTAGCTTCTCTGCAACGGCCTTGTCTTCCCTGAGAGCTTCTTTTGCTCCTTGACTATTGCAGCATTGCTATCAGTATTAGCCACGTTAGTATTTACATTTCATGCACAAATTTAGAGCCTTCTGTTTCTCACAGTGGGGTACCATATTGGCTATTAATGTTGGATTTAGTTGTACTTTATTCCAACCTTCATACTGCATTGGCCAGATCCTCATATGGTGTAAACTAATCCATTATCCTTAGCTTTAAAGGTGATAATCCAGTATTCACTGATGTGATAATGCATCTCACTAGTGCTCTGACTCTCAGGGGTAAGGAGCACTCTCAACTTCTAGTCAATGGAAATGAGAAGAACTGTGCACCCTTGACATTCCCATCATGAGATATTACGGAGAGATAATTAGGTCATTTTCTCTGTCACTCTAATCTTGCCTATTGCCCTTGTCCTTCCATCCCCAGGCAGGACACAGTGTATGGAGAGCGAAATGTCCAACCGAACCACCGTGACCGAGTTCCTTCTCCTGGGATTCTCTGACATTCAGGAGCTGCAGATTTTGCACTTTGTGATGTTTCTGGTGATTTATCTGGCAGCCTTCATGCGGAATCTTCTCATCATCATACTTCTTGTCTTTGACCACCACCTTCACACCCCCATGTACTTCTTCCTGATGAATTTGTCCATTCTAGTCATCAGCTTCATTTCTGTCCCAGTCCCCAAATCCATGGCCATCTCCCTCATGAACACCAGGTCAATTTCTTATTCTGGATGTGTCACACAAGTCTTTTTCTTTATGTTCCTTGTTGTAACTGAGTACTCCTTACTTACCCTCCTGGCATATGACAGATATATCGCCATCTGCCAGCCATTGCACTAAGAGAGGGTGATGAACTGGAGAGCATGTGTCCAAATGGCAGCCAGTGCTTGGATGAGTGTTCTTCTCTACACTGCACTGCACACTGGGAATGCCTTTGCACTATCCTTCTGTGGAGACAACATGGTGGATCGGTTTTTCTGTGAAATCCCCCAGCTCCTCAAGCTTGCCTGCTCTGACTCATACCTCCGTGAAACTGGGGTTATTGTCTTTAGTACATGCTTAGCCTTCAGCTGCCTTGTCTTTATAGTTGTGTCATATGTTCAGAACTTCACCACAGTGCTGAGAATCTCCTCTGACCAGGGCCGGCATAAAGCTCTATCCACCTGCTTCCCTCACCTCAGTGTGGTCTCCTTGTTCTTTTTCACTATAGCCTTTGCCTACCTGAAACCCTCCTCCAGCTCAACATCAGTGCTGTATCTCATGGTGGCTATTCTCTATTCTGTGATGCTTCCAATGATGAATCCAATCATCTACAGCATGAGGACAAGGAGATCAAAGCTGCCCTGAGGAAACTGATGGCGGGGAGGTTATTCATCAAAAATGAACTGTCCATCTTTCATCTTTGATTGTGATTTATTTCTGTGTTTCTTTTTAAATATAATCAAATGAAGGCATTATTGTCTCCTTGAAAACATTATTTGAAATCTGCTTATGCAGAAAGGGGCATTTACACTGGTATAAATGCAGAGTCAAGTCAGTGGACTTATTATATAATTACAACTGTAGATATATATAAGATCAGAATCTATCTATCTATCATCCATCTATCTAACTGTACTGCCACCCACCATCGCACCATCTGAGCACCTTCCATCTAAAATGAATAGCCATGATCAAGTTCCTAATGAACTTGATGAGGTCTCTGACACTTTTTTCTTTTGTGGGTATAAATGCTGCATTGGATACCACGATTTTGGTTAATCGTTTGCTTGTGTGACAGTGGGATGCAATGGTGTCATGTTGTGAACTTTGTTGTATATGTGGAAATATTCTCAGGGTGACAGAACAAGTCTGACCTGGCTCAATGGCAGACTATTGTGCTGCATTCCAGTCAGCTGCCCTGCCTGGGAGAGGTCTTTGACACCTCACTGAAGGACCATCATTGAGAGCCCATCAAGACTAGAGTCTGTGGCCATAGATCTTTATTGTGTCTCCACTACTTGCCAGCCCCAAGACAAAATGATTTTTCTATACAGGGGGCCCACAGGCATGGAAGTTAGAGATGGAACTTCACAGTTTGAACCCATGGCCAAGAGACTGGGGCCTACTTAACAGTGTGATGCCCCTTGTCTTGGTATAATTCCCCACTTTGAACCTTAGCGTCCAAAAGATGGGGTACCAGCATGAATTCCTCTAAGCTCAATTACCAGCTTAGTACTTGTAGTGCTGCCACCAACCAGGAATTCCAGTGCCTGGTACACTCTGGTTCCCCCAAGACCCAGACCCTCTGGATCTTAACACAAGGAAAGTAAACCCTTTCCCTCACCGTTGCCTCTCTCAGGCTTCCCCTCCCTGGGTTACTCTGGAAGATCACTGTGATTCAAACTCCTTGAATCTCAAAACAGAGAGGAAAATCCACCTTCCCCCCTCATTTTCTCTACCCCTCCCAGACTCTCCCTGAGAGAGAAAGTAATCCTAACACAGACAGAAAATAACCTTTCTTCTCCCCCTTCCCTCCTTTCTCCCCACCAATTCCCTGGTGAATCCAGACCCAGTCCCCTGGGGTCTCACCAGAATAAAAAAACAATCAGGTTCTTAAACAAGAAAAGCTTTCAATTAAAGAAAGAAAAAACAGTAAAAATTATCTTTGTAAATTTAAGTTGGAATATGTTACAGGGTCTTTCAGCTATAGACACTGGGAATACCCTCCCAGCCTAAGTATACAAGTACAAATTAAAATCCTTTCAGCAAAATACAACTTTGAACTCCTCCCAGCCAAATACACATTTGCAAATAAAGAAAACAAACATAAGCGTAACTCGCTTTATCTACCTAGTATTCACTATTCTGAACTTATAAGAGCCTGTATCAGAGAGATTGGAGAGAAACCTGGTTGCACGTCCGGTCCCTCTGTACCTCCAGAGTGAACAACAACCAAAAACTAACAGCACACACACAAACTTCCCTCCCTCAAGATTTGAAAGTATCCTGTCTCTTGACTGGTCCTCTGCTCAGGTGACAGCTTGGCTCACTGATCTTGTTAACCCTTTACAGGCAAAAGAGATAAGAAGCACTTCTGTTCCATTAACTCTTAAGTATCCGTTTATGACACCCCTGTTGAGGTCACATGGGACCATCCATGGCTATGTGTAGTAAAGACTTTCAGAAGCAAGATGGCAGTGGGACTCTGCCAAGTTTGAAAGACGAATGAACTCTGGACACACAGGGTTGGATGATGCTGCGATTGTATTGAATTAGTAATGACGTGTTATGAGCCTTGCGCCTTGGATAAGGGCCTTTAATTATTTTAAATCTAAAATAAAACTCCAGCCACATTCTAATTTATTCATTTAGATGGGACTAAATGGGCTAAAGATATTAACATAACCCAGTCACTGTCTACCACTAAACAGTGTTAAACAAGTTCCGGAGCTTGGTGTCCAGAGACCTCAGCCTGCTTCGCACCATGGCAAACACACCATTAAAAATCCTGTTAACCTTTTATTAACTATCCAGACAGGAAAGGAAACCACTCAGAGTATCTGAAATGTAAAGTATTAAGTCAGGCTTTCATTTTAGCCACACCCCTTGTTCCCTTTCCACTTAGCTGGAGGCAGTTTTTTAAAGGAAAAAACTCCACTGTTTGTCAGTCTCCTGGAGGTATCAGAGGGCTTGTTTTCACTGTGGGGAGATAGACACAGGGATTGATTTAGTGGATCTAGTGCAGACCTGCTAAATCGACGGCAGAACCTTCTCCGATCTACCCCGGTACTCCACCTCTCCAGGAAGAGTAAGGGAAGTCAACCAGAGAGCATTTCCTGTTGAGTGCAGTTAAGAAACCAGGGTAAGTTGGCCTAAGTTTTGTCGACTCTAGCTACGCTATTCATGTAGCTGTAGTATCGTAATGTAGGTCAAATGACTCCGGTAGTGAAGATCAGCCCAGGGATGGTAATAACCATCCTTTTGAGGAAAAGAGAAGAAATTAGTTGAGTTGAGCTGGAGCTGTCATTGTTGCTGTTCCTGTTACTGTCCAGTCTTAGAAGCAAAAGCCTCTTCGTTTGTCAATCGCTTCAATGGTATCAAAGATGGAAATAACTGTGATCCCAGGTGGTGGTTGGGATTCATCTGGAGCTGGTAGGGGTGGTGATGTCATATGGGTCCCTCCTTCTTCCCAGGACACCTCTCAGGAGCAGAATGACAAAGTCCTGGAGGCTCAGGGGATGGTAGGAGTGGCAGCCATGATGGTGACGCATGCTCTAAAAGCCTCCATCTGTTCGTTTTATTCTTTCTGTATTTTCCCCACAAAATATCTTTCTTTGAATAAAGCAAAAAGGGAGTGACGGGTAGAATAGTCCATTCCCCCATTATTTTCTCCTCAAATAAGTCTTAATGTCCAGCATACCAATTTTGGATCATTAATTTTCATAGGCTAAGTCTACACTGGGGGAGAGGAAGGATCAACCTAAGATATGCAACTTCAGCTACATGAATAGCATAGCTGAAGTCAGCGTATCTTAGGTCGATTTACCTGGTCGTGAGGACGGGTGGTAAGTTGACCGCTGCCACTCCTCCATCAACTTCGCTTCCGCCTCTTGCTGCAGTGGATTTCTGGAGTCGACAGAGCTATCCGGGATCGATTTTATGGCATCTACACTAGATGCGATAAATCGATCCCTGATAGATTGAGCACTATCTTCAGCTTCTCTGCTTAGCCCATTATGTGAGAAAGACGTTGGGCGCAACGTTGCATCCTAAGCTATAGTAGTTAGTCCCTTACCAGTAATGATCAGTGGGAAATTTTGGGTAAACAAGAAAAGCATGTTTAGGCCTCCAGGATGTCACTGCTTTTAGTAATACATTATTTATTGCTTCAGATTTACCGGCATTATCCCATATTGAGCCAACAGCTAAGTGGTTTAGATACTTGGAGACTTTTGATGGGGCCCTGGTATTCCAACTCTCAGTCTTATCAAAGAGATGACTGAGAAGTGACTTGATTATGGTGTATACCTTCCTTCATGCGGAGAAAGGACCTGGTACTAAAGGGCACTCTTAATTTAGCAGGACAAGAATGAGTGGCTGGAAACTGAAGCCAGACAAATGTAAATTAGAAATAGGGCACAAATGTTTAACCACGAGGACTTGAAGGGGGACACTGACTCCACACTGGCTGGAAAGAGGTTAAAGAGGGCCTGGGAGCTCAGTCAGCCCTACCCTGTTACACCTACGAGAGAAGACAAACCCTGAGTGATGATTTAATAGAGGAAAAGGCCAGTACAGTAGGGGATTAAGAGGAGAAGGGATGGTTCTCCTGTGCTAGCAACTTGAAGGAAGGCCTGGCTGAGGTCAGAGAAAAACTATACTTTGCATGGAGAAAGGCTAGTCTGGGGCCAGGGGATGTCCTGAGACTGCTTGTCATGGTATAATTCCCCACTCTGAAACTTAGCGTCCAAAAGATGGGGTACCAGCATGAATTCCTCTTAGCTCAATTACCAGCTTAGTACTTGTAATGCTGCCACCAACCAGGAATTCCAGTGCCTGGTACACTCTGGTCCCCCCAAAACCTTGCCTGGGGACCCCCAAGACCCAGTCCCTCTGGATCTTAACACAAGGAAAGTAAATCCTTTCCTTCACCATTGCCTCTCCCAGGCTCCCCTCCCTGGGTTACCCTGGAAGATCACTGTGATTTAAACTTCTTAAATCTTAAAACACAGAGGAAAATTCACCTTCCCCGCTCCTTCTCTCTCCCACTCCCAGACTTTCCCTGAGACAGAAAGTAATCCTAACACAGAGAGAAAATTAACCTTTCTCTCTCCCTTTCCTCCTTTGTCCCCATCAATACCCTGGTTGATCCAGACCGAGTCCCTGGAGTCTCACCAGAATAAAAAAAAACAATCAGGTTCTTAAACAAGAAAAGCTTTTAATTAAAGAAAGAAAAAACAGTAAAAATTATCTTTGTAAATTTAAGATGGAATATGTTATAGGGTCTTTCAACTATAGACACTGGGAATACCCTCCCAGCCTAAGTATACAAGTACAAAGTAAAATCCTTCCAGCCAAATACACATTTGAACTCCTTCCAGCCAAATACATATTTGCAAATAAAGATAACAAACATAAGCCTAACTCGCCTTATCTACCTAGTACTTACTATTCTGGACATATAAGAGACTGTATCTGGGAGATTGGAGAGAAACCTGGTTGCACGTCTGGTCCCTCTGAGCCCCCAGAGTGAACAACCACCAACACTAACAGTACACACACAGACTTCCCTCCCTCAAGATATGAAAGTATCCTGCTCCCTGATTGGTCCTCTGGTCAGGTGACATCCAGGCTCACTGATCTTGTTAACCCTTTGCTGGCAAAAGAGACATGAAGTACTTCTGTTCTATTAAACCTTAACTACCTGCTTATGACACTGCTAAATACAAAGAGCCTCTTAGGGGCAGATAACTCTAGTGTAGGACCTCTACATTTGCTATGTTCACCATAACAAATCCTCTTTCCTTCTGGGACTGTTGAGTAGTGGGCCTGAGAAGAGGCTTTAAGAAAGGCCTAGCAACAGGCCGAGTTAGAAAGTAGCCCAGGTAGGAGGCAATGGGAGTGAATAGACAGAGTGGAGCTGCTTACAACAGGGTCCCTGGGCTGGAACCCAGAGTAGAGGGCAGGCCAGGGTTCCTCTACCAGCCTGCAGAGGATGGTGGCATGAAGACCTGCAGAGATGAGCTGGAAGACCAGTGAAATCTGAAGTCAGGCTGAAGATCTGGTGTGCAGCTACTGAACTACTGTTGAGCTGAACTGGATTTACGTCAGAAGAGGTGAGATTATATGTGATTTAGCTGAAGGCTAAGTCATGAGAACTAGACCATCGGAGAGTGGCCAAAGTGACAATCAGCACAGGGTTCTGAAGAAGACGACCCTGCTAGGCCATACCCAGCCACAAGAAGGCACGCCAGCCAGGGAGTCACTCTTCCAGAGAAGATGATTAACCATTGGAACAAGCTAGCATGGGAAGTGGTGAATTCTTCATCTCTTGATATCTTAAAATCAAACCCAGTGCTTTTCTGAAAGTTGCTTTAACCAATCACACATTATTGGACTGAATACAGAGTTAACTGGGTTAAAAGTAATCTTCTGCTATGTACAGGAGGTCAGAGAAGATGATTCAATGACCCTGCTGGACTAAGATCTGTGAATCTATGTATCTTCTTCTAAAGCAGTTCGTACTAGCCAGTTTAGAGACAGAAGAGTGTGTAAGGTGGATGACTGACCTCCTCTAAAGTGGCAGTTCCTACGTTCCTTAGCACTGGTCAACAGAAACACCTTCTTTGAAGCTAGAAGTTCTCCTATCTCCACAACTTTCTCACTTAGGTTAGGCGTTCACTTGTTACTCTTGTTTGTAAGTTCTAAAAATAAATGCAACATTAACTCTGTCTTTGAAGTAGTTGAAAATTCCCATTAGCAGAAGTTTCCACGGAGTTGTGGCTCTCTCTTATAAAGAATAAGAGGAGGCAGTCACTTTTGGGATCAGGTAAAAGCCAGCTGTGCCAAGTAGGAGAATGGAACTGGGGGTTCTGTGTAGAACTCTCAGGTCTCTTTACTGAGGTCCATGAAGATGATGGTGATAGACTCTAGATCCTGTATCGTACTCTCTGAAAGCCTGCATGAAGAAGTCACATCAGAGACTCCAGCTTTTGTTATACTTGTTTTTGAGGAAGCACAACCTTTCTCATCAGATTCACAGAAGATATGTATATTGTCATGAATGATGTGTAACACATTTCTTTCCGTGAGACACACCCTGAGCAGAGCATGTAGATGCAAGTAGAACACCCTGGGTTTACTCAGTCAGGCCTAGCCAGAGAAAATGGCAGGAATTTCTGAGAATTTACAATAATTTGTATATTCCCAGTCATTCACTGCATAAAAGCCACCCTCCAGGATTGATGTTGGTTAAAGCCCAGAGTCAGTGAGACCCCGGAAAGAGGTAGAGAAAGTCTTCCCTTTCCTTCATCCATCGCTCTCTCTTTCTTCATTAATTTGCCCATCAGTTTTTTATGTTACAGATGATAAAAGCAACCTTATAACACACGAGCTCACAGTTTGACATGACTGATATAATGTAATTTCTAGTGACATGAAGAAGAAATAAGCAAATATTGTATCTGGTATGTACATGTCTAGGATTTGTAAACCTATCAAAACACTCTAAAAAAGACATAGAATAATAATTGAGCAACTAATATTGTACTACTTAACTAAAAATTCACATACAAATTATTCACTAAGGAATCAGTAAAAAAATCAGAGATGTGTGTTGCAAGGAGATAGAATAATAAACCAAAGAAATGAAGGGCTGGGAAGCATCTTGAGATGTCACCTAGTCCACCCTCCTGTGCTGACCATCTAGATCCTCTCTGACAGGTGTTTGTTGGAGCTGTTTTTCAAATGTCCAATAACAGGAATTCCAAAACCTGCTTTGGTAACCTGTTCTGGGGCTTAACTACCCTCAGAGTTATTTTTCTACTATCTCAACTAAATCTCTCTTGTTGATTTTGATGGTGTTTGCAGGGTAAAGGCCATAGAATATCAGGGTTGGAAGGGACCTCAGAAGATCACGTAGTCCAACCCCCTACTCAAAGCAGGACCAACTTTGAGACAGATTTTTGCCTCAGTTCCCTAAATGGCCCCCTCAAGTATTAAACTCCCAACGCTGAGTTTAGCAGGCCAATGTTCAAACCACTGAGCTATGCCTCCCTCTGAAGTGTAGAAATTCCAAAGAGCCTGTCCCTACCTCTATAACCAGTTTAAACACCAAATAAAATAAAGTAATGACTCCACCCATCCAAAAATGTATCTGTTTCAAGCCACATTCCACAGGCTACTATTACTGCTTTTTAATTATTACTTTTCTTGATAGACCCCATGGCAGACACAGACACAGAAATAAAATGTCCATTACTGAATTCATCCTCCTGGGCTTTGGGAATCTCCATGAACTTCAAATTCTTCTCTTCCCACTGTTTCTAGTGATCTACATTGTGGCTGTGGCTGGGAACATCCTCTTCATTGTGCTAGTTGTGACTGATCAGCACCTTCACCTTCCCATGTATTTCTTCCTGAGGAACTTGTCCTGCCTGGAGACCTGCTACAGCTCCACCATCCTGCCCAGGTCGCTGGCCAGTTTCCTGATGGGGGACAGAACCATCTCTGTTAGTGGTTGCCTCACACAGTTTGATATCTTTGGTTCCCTGTTAGCTACAGAATGTTGTCTCTTATCGATGATGTCTTATGATTGGTATTTAGCCGTATGCAAACTTCTGCTTTTTGCAGCCCACATGACGAGAAGGTTTTCCTTCCAGCTAGCAGCTGGGTCTTGGCTAAGTGGGTCTGTGGTCAACACCACTGCAGCATGTTGGTTATCACAATTGATTTTCTTTGGCCCCCATGAAATCGACCATTTCCTTTGTGATTACACCCCATTGATAAAACTGTTGTGCAGTGACACCAGCTGGATGGTTCTTGTGATTTTCCTTCTCTCCTTTATATTCATTCTTCCTCCATTTCTCTTAACCCTGACATCGTACGTGTGTATCATCCATGCTGTCCTGAGAATCCCTTCCAGCACAGGGAGGGAAAAGTCTCTTTCTCCACCTGCTCCTCTCACCTCATTGTCATCACTATTTTCTATGGACCTGTTCATTGTCTACATGCTCCCAGATGCTGCGGCACTGAATAAAGTGTTCTCCATCTTCTATACGATGCTGACTCCCATGGTCAACCCCCTCATCTACAGTCTGAGAAACAAAGATGCCAAGGAGGCTCTGAGAAAAGCTCTAAGTAAGACTATCACTTTTATAACCAATCACAAACTTTTTTCTAGGCATTTATTGTAGGTTGCAATTAAATGTGTATAAGAGGTACTCATAAGGTGGTGTGATGTAGCAAACCACAGCTCATGTGGGAGCCCTGAATTACCAGAGCTGTTCTAATACCACCAGTGAGACCCATGCAGAAGAGCCAGTTCATAAGTAATTATTGCAGAGCCAGGTATTGGCTGACTCGTGAGTTATAGTATGGATGGGCCCTGGCAGGGCTGGCTCTAGGGTTTTTGCCACCCCAAGCAGCAGGAGTAAAAAAAAGCTGTGATCGGCGCCTGCTCCTCCAAGCCGCTTCAGTCTTCGGTGGCAATTTGGCGGCTGATCTTTCCCTCCAAAAGGGACTGGGGGACCCACCGTTGAAATGAAACTGAAGAGCCTGACGTGCCGCCCCTTCCCCTTGGCTGCCCCAAGCACCTGCTTGCTGAGCTGCTGCCTGGAGCTGGCCCTGGGCCTTGGATCTGCCTGGCGTAAGGTGAACTAAAAGAGTGAGTTCATAGTCAGCAGGTTTAAAACAAATAACAAATAAACAAATAAAAGGAAGTATTCCTTCACACAACACATAGTTAACCCATGGAACTCCTCGCCAGAGGATGTTGTGAAGGTGAAGCAGCAGCCAGGCAGGGGTCTCAGGGTGGAGTGCGGGCCGGGCCATCCTGGGCTGTTTGGAGGGGTGTCACATCCCTCAGCCTATGATATTCACCACCCAGACCAGTCAGCAATGTATTTGCCGGAGGTCAATTAAAGAAACAAATAACCTCGTTTTTCCAAAATGCAATTATGCAAGCCACAGATAGTGAACGTTTGGACATTATGAACAACAAAGCTTCGATGCAAAATTTTTCACTCTGGGGATACATTGGAATGATACCTTACTGCATGGCTAGGGGGCAGATTATGGTATTAGAGAACTGGGAATTATATCTCCTACTTGGTTTTTCATTCAGATATAAGGAGATATTTGTATCCTTCTGTAAATGCTGGAACAAACCTTCCCTTCAGGGAAAGAAGTGACAGTAGGTCAAAATCTAGTAGAATACATTGCAATACACATACCTGAAATGATTATATTGACCGTACCCAAACTGTGGCGACTGTGAATGTAGAACAGTGTCCTTTACTGAATGGAATCACTGCTATTCTTTGGTTCTCAAATGCTAACCGACCAATTACAGACCTACAGTTCTGGCACAGGATTAAGTGATTTGTATTAAGTGCTGTGACACTGAAGATGCTTGAGGCTCTGAAACTTTTCTGGGACGTGAGAAGAAATGATTTGTACTTTATAATCTCAGGTCTCTGAGTTCTGTGTTTCTATGGTATGGGCCTTTCCAAGAACCCTATGGGAGTTAGGTGCAAAATTCTCATAGCAATGTCATGGGAGTTGAGTCTTTATTGTGTACATTACCCTCCTTTGAAGATCCCAACCCAAATGTGTAAAGTACCCGGCTGCACCTGCATTTTATCTCAGCAGCTGGCTGCACTTCCTCCTTTTAGAAAAGACTGACCAGCAGGCATTGAGCTAAGGGTAACATTTTCAAAAGCACTTACGCAAACTTCAGAAGTGGCATAGGAGGCAAAGCCCCGTTGCCTTTCAGTGAGATTTACGTTGCCAAGCCTGAGTAACTGAGAAACATTTGAAAATGGGACTTATGCTTCTAAATCACTTAGACATTTTTTAAAATGTTACCTGAACTAATTGTGTGAGCTCATTGGATGGAGTCTGGGTAAACATGCTCTTGCTATGGAGGACAACAGGGGGTTGGATGGAGAAAAGGTAAGATCAGCTAATTCTGCTGCCAATTTCAAATCTTTCTAAGGGAATTGGATGGGAATTCAGTGTCTAAATCACTGAGGCAGCTGCAAAATCAAGAATTAGTGCGCTATTTCTTGACAGTCCCCATAGCGTTCATGCAATAGAGAGAGAGATTTGTTTAGGATTAGAAGTTTCTTCCCTCTCCAGGACTCTCCCTTTGAGATTGGAAGTTTGACGCTGGTTTAGTTTTAGAAAATGCCAGTAAATAGCAACCTCCCCCTGCCTGTTGCCTTCCCCACAGCTCATGTGCCTCGGGAGACCGCCTCTCCCCGCAGAAGGATATATAAAGAATGAGAAAAGATGTTCCCCATTTGGCAGAGGGATGAGGCACAGGGTCATGTTACCAGACATGGCAAAAGAGCCTCAATAGCTTTTCTAGGTTGTCGTTCCAGTTACTGAGCGGATGGAAAGAAGTGAATGCAGTGGGGATAGAAAATGAACTGAATAACCCAGCTCCTGGTACTTGAAATGCTGTGTGAGCAGGTGACAACAGAGACTCCAGCTGCTGACAGACCCGCCTTAGAGGTAAATCAACCGTTTTGTCTCTGCCCCTTGAATCTTGAGGAGCTTGAAGTAGTGTAGGGCAGTGACTAATCCCATGGGAATCCAAGGGAAACTGGGCACTGATCTCTCGCAAACTCCAAACCCAAAGCAAAATGACTGATTTTAGGAATAGGAAAGACCTGTCAAATCACGTCTATGCTAGCAACTTTCCTGGCCTCCGTCACCCTGGTATCTGGGCACCTCACTGCCTTGAATGTATCTATCCTCTACTATGCCTATGTGATGCCATTATCGCTGGTTTATAGACAGGAGGTGGTGCACAGAGGGGCAGATTTATGGTGGGTTTTTGACACCTCAAGACCCAGACCCCTCAGTGGGATTGGAAATCAATAGGCATTAGATCTGGGCCGCTACTTGGGCACCAGGGTGCATTCTTAGGCCTGGTCCACACTATGCTATTAAACCGATTTTAACAGCGTTAAATCGATTTAACGCTGTACCCATCCACACTACAATGCATTTTAAATTGATTTAAAGGGCTCTGTACTCCTCCCCAACGAGAGGAGTAATGATAAAATCGATATTAATATATCGATTTAGGGTTAGTGTGGCCGCAAATTGAAGTTATTGGCCGGATAGTTATAGTGATAGCTACCCACAGTGCAACGCTCCGAAAATCGATGCTAGCCTCGGACCATGGATGCACACCGCCGAATTAATGTGCCTAGTGTGGACGCATGCAATCGACTTTATAATATCTGTTTAATAAAACAGGTTTAAGTTAATTCAAAATTATCCTGTAGTGTAGACGTATCCTCAGGTATCTACCACCCTTTGGAAATCTGCCCTGAAAGTCATACAAGGGGTTGGTGAAAAAGCAGGGAAATTGATCATCTTCCGAATCCAAGGCCAGCACTTCAAAGAGGGGAGCGGCCTCTGTTCCTCTCTAACCTTCCCTCCTAACCCCTCAGGGTTGTGCCCTCACTGGCAGCTCCGCCATCATGAGGCACTGAGTGAACTGCCGAAGGGAAAGCAGAGCTGCTTTTGGCTGCTGCTCTCTGTGCTCAGGGGGCAGATGCTGGCTATAAGTGAACTTGGCACAAATTGGTTTGTTTCTCTCCTTAGAGGGTTAATATTGGGATTATTTTATCTTTCAGATTTTTGCCCCAATTTTTAACTACTAATTTTTACAGTCACAGGAAACTCAGCGGAAGTTAAGGTGTGGGTCAGGGTGAGGGCAGGGCTGCCAGCACTGTGCGGGGGGCTCCCAACCAGCTGAGGGATCCAAGACACCAGGGCACAAGGGGCAGGGAAGGAGGCTGCTCTGGCCCAATAGAGCAGAGATCCATGGCCAGGGCTGGGAGCAGGAGGAGGATGGCGGCGAGCCCCCAGTCATAAGAGTGGTCTCCTCATTGTTGAACTGCTCCATTGATGGGCAGAAACCATTCAGTAGTGGAGTGGCCTCCCCACAGCCAGGGACTCACTATTCTCCTCACAGCCCAGGACCGCCAGGACCAGAGCCTTCCCTGAGCACCTTATGCCTGAGGCAGGGGTGTCGCCAGCCATGCAGCCGTGCTGGGAACCTTCTGCAGCTCTTCTCTTCCACCCCGCTCATTCACTCCCAGAACCACTGTGTGCAGAGGGCTCTCTGCCCGGCCATGGGGCTGGTGACACCATCCCTGTGGGTGCAAGGCTCAGGGAGACACTACACTAACACCCACTCTTATTGATAGTTTCTATTGTTGGTTGGGTTGTATCAGCTGATATCGGCCTTTACCAACTTCTGTTGATGGAAATCGAATCCAGTCGAGATGCACGTTTAAAGAAAGCTCACGGTGTTCACTGTCTAAATCCCATTGAAATCAAAGGGGCCGTTCCTAGAAGTCAGTGGAAATTTTATCTTAGACATCAGCGGAGAAGTCTCGGACAGAACAGAATTATTCCCGGGGTGGAAACTTAACCTTGTGTATAACTCTGTGCAGGATCAGGGCCTTACTGAGCAATTAATAAAGATTAGTAAATCAGTCCAGGAAAAGATATGACCTCACTCACCCTTTCTGTTTAAGGATCAGTAATGGGGAGAGAGACAGTAACAGCAGACTGGAGAGAGGGAGAGAGAGAGAGAGAGAGAGGATTAATATAAAGATAAAGAAGAAACGAGCTGATCAATATTTCTGATTGGTATTTTTGATGGAAAGATGTTTGGTTGATAGGAATTAAAACGTTCCAGAGAACAGATCAATTTGTACTCAATTTTGTTTAGGAAAAAAGTTATCGTATGGAGGTTTATGAAATAATATAAACATGAATAGAAATAAATGTAAATATCTATAAAACACAATGTAATACACTATAAAAATATCATAGAGAAACATTAAACACAGGTAAAAACATTTTTACAAGTAAAATTAGAATGAAATCCAACATTTGAAATCATGCAATTGTCAGTGAAATGGAAATTCGGGTCTTATACCACTCTCATAATATGAAAATTGCATATTTCATCCACATTATGAATTTTATCCAGAATTTTTTCTTGCAAGAGAGGATCAATTTCTAGTTTAAGAGGTGGTTTCTAGCAGGAGTCTTTTTGGTTTGGGTTTTTAATGATCACATCACCATATGTAGAGTGTCTGACTGCAGAAAAATGAAGGATTGTCCTAGGGAAGGGGAGGCATTTGTCTGATGACAAAAACTTTCAAATGGCTCTGACAGAGTTAGACGACCCATTTCCTCTGCAATTTACTTGGATTTGGCTTCTAACATGCTGAAAATCCCAGCCTTTGTTGTTTAATTTGTTTCCCTGTTGCGGCATCCTCTACAATATCCAATCCTGGCCCGGTTCGCCAATGGATAGCCAATCTATATATAAGACATTGCCCTGTTCTGACACACCAGGTAGTGAAACATGTGACTCTTTGAAGCAACACGTTTTTGTACTCCTGTACCTAACAGAAGCTGTTCTAGGCATTTCGCCGCCCTAAGCATGGCAGGCAAGCAGTGGCCGTGCCTGCGGGAGGTCCGCTGAAGCCGTGGGACCAGCAGAGCCTCCACAGCCAAGCTGCTGAAGGTAGCCTGCCTCCCGTCCTTGCGGCGACCAGCGGAGCGCCCCCGCGGCTTGCCACCCCAATCATGCACTTGGTGTGCTGGGGCCTAGAGCTGCCCCTGGTGCCTAAGCCCCATCACCTTAATATTTGAGTGCTTGGTGCAAGTTACTACACTAGTTTCCAGAGAGATTAATGTTTTGTTGACCCTGCAGTCTGCTCAGACTGAAATCTGCCCCGGGATCACAAGATGGCATTTCCCCCCAGCCTCCAGCCTCCATTCTCCACTCACCCATCCTTCCAGTAGCTACCAGACGGGGACAATGAAAAACAAGGTTATGTTTTATTGAGTGAATTTTCTTCACTTATGTGGCAGAGTTCATTTCTTTCCCGTAGGGAAACCAAACGTCCATCACAGAATTCATCCTCCTGGGATTCGGGGGTCTCCCAGAACTGCAGGTCCTTCTCTACCTGCTGTTCCTAGTTATCTACATCGCGACCATGGCAGGGAACATTCTTATCGTTGCGCTAATTGTGACTGACCAGCACCTTCACACCC
The DNA here is from genome assembly GCF_025201925.1 of Gopherus flavomarginatus. NCBI lineage: Eukaryota > Metazoa > Chordata > Testudines > Testudinidae > Gopherus > Gopherus flavomarginatus. The sequence continues at coordinate 14,177,593 of NC_066627.1, read as the reverse complement.
CCATGTACTTCTTCCTGGGGAACTTGTCCTGCTTGGAGACCTGCTACAGCTCCACCATCGTGCCCAGGATGCTGGCTGGTCCCCTGACTGGGGACAGGACTATTTCATTCAATGGGTGCCTCACACAATTTTATTTCGTTGGTTCTCTAATTGCTACAGAATGCCTCCTCTTATCAGTGATGTCTTATGATCGATATTTAGCCATACGCAATCCACTGTACTATGCAACCCTTATGAGTCACAGGTCTTACCTGAAGCTCGCAGGTGGCTGTTGGATAGGTGGATTCCTAGCTAATAGCATAAATATGTTGTCGATATCTCAGTTAATATTCTGTGGCCCCAACTGTATTGACCATTTTTTCTGTGATCTCATCCCTCTCATAAAACTCTCCTGCAACCACCCTCACCTGATGGAAATGGTGACTTTCACACTCAGCTTGCTTTTCTTATTAGTTCCATTCCTTCTTACCTTGATGTCCTACATCTGCATCATTACCACCATCCTGAGAATCCCGTCCACTGCCGGGAGGCAAAAGTCTTTTTCCACCTGCTCATCCCACCTCATCGTGGTGAGCATTTATTATGCAACTCTGCTGACTGTCTATATGTTCCCAACCACTGACATCCTGAGCGACTTCAAGAAAATTCTGTCTGTCACCTACACAGTCCTGACTCCCCTGGTCAATCCCCTCATCTACAGCCTGAGAAACAAAGAGGTCCAGGCAGCCCTGAAGAAAGCTTGCAGGAAATTCATGTTTGACCATGCTACCTGATCAATTTCCTTGGATTAAAATAGATGTAACATGGGTTGGGGTAGAGACTGAACCAAAGCCTGCTGTAGTCGCAGCTCATGTTTCCCTGAGCTCCATTGCGCTTCGTGTCCTGCTTTTACACAGTGTTTCTCAACCTTTCCAGACTCTTGTACCCAGGGCCGCCCAGAGTTTGAGGGGGCCTGGGGTCCTCGGCTGTGGGGGGCCCCCACTTTGGCGGTATTTCTGCTGCGAAGGGGGTCCTTCTGCTCCAGGACCAACCGCCCCGAAGATCTGCAGTGCGGGCCCCCCGCTGCCGAATTACCGCCAAAGCATAATTCGGCTTCAGGGAGTCCTTTCGCCTCGGGACAGAAGGACCTCCTGCCACTGAAGACCTAGAGTGGAAGAAGCTCCAGGGGCCTGTGTCTTGTGAGAGTTTTCTGGGGACCCCAGAGCGAGTGAAGGACCCCGCTCCAGGGGCCCTGAAAAACTGTGGTGGGGGCCCCTGAGGGACCTGGGGCCTGGGGTAAATTGCCCCATTTGCCCCCCACCTCGGGTGACCCTGACTGTGCCCCTTTCAGGAGCCTGATGTCTCTTGCATATCCCCAGGTTTCACCTCACTTAAAAACTATTTGCTTACAAAAATCAGACATGAAAATACAAAACTATCACAATGCACTACTCCTGAAACACTGCTGAGTTTCTTATTTTTACCACATAATTATGAAATAAATAAATTAGAATACAAATATTGTTCTTATATTTCAGTGTATAGTCCATAGAGCAGCATACACAAGTCATTGTCTGTATGACATTTTAGTTTGTATAGACTTCGCTAGTACTTTTTATGTAGCCAGTGTAAATCTAGGCAAATCTCTGGATGAGCTGATGTACCCCCGGAATACCTCTGTGTATCCCCAAGCTACACATGGCCCTGGTTGAGAACCACAGCTCTTACAGCCCTGGAAGACAATGGAGATGGAGAGACCTCTTAAAACCTGGGACTCCAGTCTTTTTAGGCCTGTATCAGATTCCACAGGTAGGTTTCACTGGGATGGTGGGAGACTTGAACTTGAGGCTACTCAAAGTTCAGACAATGACCCGCGATTGTGCTCAGTGAGAGGGTGCAGGCAAAATGAACTCAGCAGGAATGCTGAGCATCTGTTCATTGTGGGATAAGAGACTTATAGATACACACACACACACACGTGCACACACATACACAGGCATGCACACATACACATGCACACATTTGCATACATGAGCACATATACACATATACATATGCACACACTTGAACACACATGCACATATACATGCACTCTCACATACAAACACGTATATGTGAACATATGCATACACGCATACATGCTTATGCATGTGCACACTTACCCAGACACATGCATGTGCGCACAGACACACATGCACAAACAGATGCACACATGCATGCATATGCACACCCACATGCACACCTACACAAATGCACATATACACACGCACACATATGTCCACACACACACGCACACACACACACACATAGGCACACATACAGGGCTAGCTCCAGGGTTTTTGCCCCCCAAGCAGCAAAAAGAAAAGGAAAAAAACCCTGCAATTGCGATCAGCTCTACTGCTGCCGCTTCAGTCTAAAGTGGCAATTTGGTGGCTGGTCCTTCGCTCCGAGAGGGAGTGAGGGACCTGCCACTGAATTGTCACCGAAGATCCGGATGTGCTGCCCCTCACCATTGGCCAACCCAAGCTCTTGCTTGCTGGGCTGGTGCCTGGAGCCGGCCTTGCACACGCGCACCCATATAAATGCAGGCATATGCAAACACATACACATGGATGCACGTGTGCACGTACACATGCATACAAAAATGTATGCACATGCACACACATGCACACATAGGCACAGGCACATGCACGCATATGCACACATAACCCCTCACAGACACACACACATATATACAAAAATATATGATACCTGCATTATAAAAACAGGCTTGCAACATCTGCCTGGAATACCAGTGTTAGGCGATTGTACTGTTAATGTTTGTTTCCTAGTGTATATTGCATCCCCAGGCTGCTTTACAAAGGAAGAGAAAAGCCAAAGGAAACCTCTGGCCTTGGCCACAGGATGCCAGCACAGAACTCGTATTTGCTCACTACAGCAATGATTTAGGGCCAGTTGATTCCGGACACTTGGGGGCCCAGTGGGATTTTCCAAAACGTCTGGTCACCTGGCCTGTGGGATGGGGCACTGGAGGAGAGTCAGGCAGGGGATCCTGCACCTTCCCTAGGGTTGTGCATCACTGTGGGGCCTGGTGTGGTGCTGCAGAGGGCATGTCCAGGGGCACCTAAAGCCCAAGTATTGCACACACTTGGGTGCCTGCAGGGTTTGGCAGCAGCTGAGCTGGGTTTGTGAATCCCAGGGGCTGGACTCTGGGATTCGGGTCCCTAAAGTGGGAGCTTTGTGATTTTAGCCCTAGCTCCTCACCCTTAACCTCATGTTATAGCTGGGGAAACTCAGGCAGAATGAAGTGACGTTATCTACCCAGAATCAGTCAGTGGGCTTGCGGCAGGAAACCAACTCTCCAGAGTCCCAGTCCAGTGCCCTGTCTGCTCCACCACATCCAGTTGTAATTGACGATGGGACCAAAGGGTATTAGGTGCTCAACTCCCATTCACTGCCCATAGGATTTGGGTGCCTAACATTGGCCTCTTCTGGGAGAACTGAGCCTGTACGTTTACAGCCAAACCACTAGCATGAGAATTCTTTCCACGCCCAGGGGCTGTTTTCCACCAGTACCTTCTCAGGTTTTACCTTGTTCCATGAGACCCTAGTGTTGTCAGATGCTACCTGTGTGGTGCTCTGCTCTGTCCAATGTTGATATCACTCAGCTGCGTGCATATGTTCCTTCTGTGTGCTGTCTCAGCTCTGCGCAGATAGCTGACACAGCAGACCCAAAGAGAATGCCCAATGACCACAGGGTCTAGTAAGGTACGAAGGCATGTCGGCCAGGTTTATTGCCGTATTGGGCACAATAGTAGTTCCCTGTAGATTTCTTAGTCTAATTCAGGGCATACTATGAATATGTGCCCCCGGTCAATAGACTCAGCACAGTCAGTGGCAGGACTTTCCACTGCCCCCTTGGCTGGACAAAGACACTGCCCCCGGGATGCATTCTTATACACAGGTACAAACAAATTACACATCACTCCTGACGTATTGAGGTGCAACCCCTCTACATAGCAAGGTACAACCCCTCTACATAGTAAAGTGCCGCCTCTCACCTTGTACAAGTTGGTTGGAACAAAACAACTCTATCTATCATATTACCCTTTTGGCCCTGTCATTGGGATGGGTCAGCCTGTTCCTTGTTATCTGTGGAATGTTCAAGTATGTGAATGTTCTGATTTCTAGTGTTCAGTACCTTTTAGGTACGTATCTTCCTGCAGCATCAGCCCTTTCCTTGCCAGCTCCTGTGAGCAGGGCCTGCCTCTGGCTCACAGCTTAACTTTGCTTTAGGTTAGCAAAGTTTTGACCATTACCTTAGTTCAGGTCTCAGGCCTCATACCGGGCCTCTGATACCAAGGTTTACATCTCAGGGCCTCCTCTTACTACACCTAGTAACTGTGTGTCTGTCACCCAGACCAGTATGCAATAAAAGAACTAAACTGAGTCTTCTCTTTCTGTCATTTTTGTTAGCAGACCTCCCATTATCTGTCCCCTTCATGTACAGAGTGAGGAATAAATGTGCAAGGCTTGTCTACACCAGAGGTGAAAGTAAGCTGATCCGGCCCGGTATGGAGTACCAGTAAAAACGGGTGCAGCAGCATACAGGCAAATAACTGAAGCATTCAGTAGTGGCTTACTTCCACCTCTTCTGGCTGCATAACAAAAAGTTCAAACGCAAAGCTAATAAAAGCTTGGAAAGGGAAAACTCACTGTCACATTAGTTTCTCTCCTCCCTCTTCCTCCAGCCTAGCTGCCGACGCTGCTCGGTTCCGTGTTCCCCCGACCCCCTCACTCAGCAGGGGCTGAAGGGGCTCCCCTCTAACTTGCAGCAGGGAGCAGGGGGACTGGCTGAGGGAGAAGCCTCCCCAGGTAGCCTGCTGCCTGCGTAGGAACAGTTTAAATGCAGCCGTTCACTCCCTGGTTCAACCCGGGGGTTTAGGGGTCATTTCTGGCATCCTTGTTAATTTCACTCACAGTTGTTGGGTGCGGGGGATGGTGAGACCAAGGCAGGGGCAGAATGCAATAAGCCATGTGGCGGCAGAGCTTAAATCCAGAGCTAATAAAAGTCAGTAGAAGGGGAAAACTCACTGTTACATCCCTTTCTCTCCTCCCTCCTCCTCCAGCCAGGCTGCTGACAGGGCTAGGCTCATTGTTTCCCCCAACCCCTGTGCTCAGCAAGGGCTGCACGGGCCCCCTGCTAGCTTGTGGCAGGGAGCAGGGGGACTGGCTGAGACAGAAGCCTCCCCAGGATGCCTGCTGTCTGCATAAGATCAGTTTAAACTTAGCTGTTAACCCTGCCTCTGAACTGCAGGATTCAAGGCTATTTCTGGCTATTTCTGGCATCCTTGTTAATTTCATTCACCTTGTTGGGGGAAATATACAAACTACTTACAGAAAGTTTTGTCAATTTCAGCCTCTGCACTCTGCAGGACAGGGACACCCACAAAACAAAACAAAAAGAGAACTGAACCCAAGGGCGGTTCTAGGCACCAGCAAAGCAAGCACCTGCTTGGGGCAGCCCATTTGCTGGGATGGCAGCCGGCAGGGATTCAGCTTGGGAGCTTGAGAACCAACATGGGGCTCTGGGAGCTGTAGAGCCTCGGTAAGCTCCCTGCCTATAGAGCCAGCCCTGGAGCAGGGAAAGAACTACATTTCCCAGCATTCCCTTGGCCACTACCAACTGGAAAGGAAGGAGGGGGACCTCATGCTGCATCGTGCTGGGTGGAGAGTTGCACTGTGAGGGTAGGGATATCATATTTTAACATTCAAAAAACAGGACGCTCCACGGAGAGGGACACCCCACCCTGCCACCATCCACTCCCTCTGACTGCCCCCACAGAAACCCCAAACCATCCAACCCCCTCTGCTCCCTGATTGCCCCCTCCCGGGACCCCTGCCCCTAACTGCCCCCCAGGACCACACCCCCTATCTAAGCGCCGCTGATCCTTGTCCCCTGATTGCTCCCTCCAGGACCCCTGCCCCTCAGTACCCCCCAGGACCCCAACCCCTATCTAAGCGCTGCTGGTCCTTGTCCCTTGATTGCCTCCTCCCGGGACCCCACCCCTACCTAAGCCTCCCTTCTTGTCCCCAGCTGCCCCCTCCTGAGACCCCCCCTCAACTCCCCCCCCAGGACCCCACCCCCTACCTGTCCCCTGACAAACCCCTGGGACTCCCATGCCTATCCAACCGCTGCCTGTCCCCTGACTGACTGGAACCCGCTACCCCTTCTCCAAGCCCCCAGCCCCATTACCGTGCCACTTAGACCAGGGTGTCTGGCTCCACGCAGTGCTACACATGCTGCTGCATACATGCTGCTGTGCTCCCCTGCGGAGCCCACAGCCCCCACCCGCCTTCCAGATTTGAACACCTCAAAATTCAGGAGTGCTCAAGCTCAGTTTGGGCAGCTATTACTTCATTTCTCCCAAATCAAATATACTGATCCACTGTAATTTGCTGTAGAAAAAGTAGGATAAAATTGAGCAAGAAATGTTTCCCAGTGGTTATTAAGACTGGAATTGCTATTTTCAACAGCCATTGCCTTTTTGCTTGTTTAAAAGGAAGACAGTGATATTGCATTGGCAAATACCCCATAGAAAGAAAGAGTGGAACAAAAGAATAATAAAGGCACCTCAACTTTTCCTCATTTATGTAAGACAGTCTTATAATGTGCATCCAGATATCCTCCAATCACACAAGCTGAAAATTGTTCCATTTTACTGCAGTTCTGTAATCATATGGGAACCAATCCTGTCTGTGTTTTGTGCACATCCAAAATTCCTGCTGAATGACCCGCCCTGGGAGCAAGTTACCAGTGATCCAGGGCTGCGGTGGAAGGAGGGTGCAGGTGGGGGAGGGGGAGAGCCCAGGGCTGGAGCAGCAGGAGGTGTCTGGGGGGGCACTGGTGAGAGGGAAGGGGGGAGCCTAGGGCTGGGGCAGCAGCGGGTTGGGGGGAGGGCACTGGTGGGGGGGAAAGGGGGAAGCCAAGTGCTGGGGCAGCAGGGGGTCTGCGGTGCAGAGCCCAGGATGGGACGGGGGCAGCCAAAATTTTTTTTGCTTGGGGTGGCAAAAAACCTAGAGCCAACCCTGTCTAAGCCCCTATGCCCTAAGGACATTTCAGGTGTTTAATTCAATATATAAAGAGGGTGGAATGAATACTACTATTTCTTTCAAATATCCAGTTTTCCCCTCCAATCCCTTTGTGGTTTTGTCTATTGGGCTATTTGCTTTCCCTGTGAATCTTTAGTTGTTTTACCAAAACTGCTTTGCCCAGAATAAACACCTATCAGCAGAACACATCTTCCCGCCATGTTCTCCATGAGTTTTTTTTTGTTTAAGCAGTAACATTTCAAAGAGGAGTTGCAAGCAGTTTGGACATCACAACCGTAATCCTCTGCTGGGGAGGGAATGGGATAGATTTGAACTTGGAAATGATTCCTGATTTGATTGTATTTTTTTGTGAATTATATTATTGAAGATCACTTCATCCAGAAAAGAACTGCCCCACTTTGGTTCCACCCCCACCCAACAACCGTGAATGAAATTAACAAGGATGCCAGGAATAGCGCTGAATCCCATAGTTCAGACCTCGGAGTGAACAGCTAAGTGTAAACTGTTCCTATGCAGGCAGCAGGTGTCCTGGGGAGACTTCTCCCTCAGCCAGTCCCCCTGCTCCCTGCTGCAAGCTAGAGGGGAGCCGCTGCAGCCCCTGCTGAGTGCAGGAGTCAGGGGAACATGGAGCCACGCCACGTCGGTAGCCTGGCTGGAGGAGGAGGGAGGACACAGAGAAATATGTGACAGTGAGTTTTCACTTTTTCAGGCTTATTCCAATAATCAAGTTTTATTACAGACAGTCCTGGCAGTAGTGATAGTAGCATTATTTTCTGTATCAAGGTCATGCAATGGGAGGGATCTATGAAGTATGCAAGAGAGGTGAGTTGCTTGTGTTTGGACTGTACCAGTAAGAAACGTAACTTATTTCCACCCTGGCCCCGCCCCTTCCATCTGAGGCCCCACCCCTTCTGCGGTGGGGGGCAGAGTGGGACCCATACTGAGAGCTGTATTTTACTTTCGTCCCTGGCCTACACATACAAGTTCCACCACTTTAACTATATCTGCCTATCCCTGCCTGTGACAGGGCCACATGCTCTTGTCCTGGAGAGCCAGGGGCCAGCCAGCCCTGGATAGAGAAGTGTCCCCACCTGAGGGGAATCAGGCCATTTCCAATACAGGGCTGAATAGGGCCAAGCTAAGAGGAAAACTTGGGGGGATGTGTGTTTGGGGCCGGACAGCAATCATGGGGGGGTGCGGGGGGTTGTAGTTCATTATTATGATGCATTGGCCTATCTGAGGAACAGTTTGGGAATGGGAATAATAGGAGTGATGTAAGTCAGGCCTGAGGCTTCTCACCAAAGCTGTGAAAGGAGCCAGCAATGGGATACGAGAGGGATTGTGTGTTAGGAATAATGGAGTTCAGCAGAGATGTGCGGAGGGCAGCCCGGGGCTGGGATAGCAGGGACTGCAGACTGCTACTCAGGGACAATGACAGATCTGTGCATGTGTGAACCCAGAGATGGAACAGAGGAAAGGGCTGTGGGTTTGGACTGAGGAACACTGGCAGAGCTGGAGTTTGTGGGCAGCACAGCAAAGCCTGTCACAACCTAGGTACCTTGGCTGAGCTCCATCCCTGAGACCTAGAAATCTGAAATTGTCTTTTTCTCCCCACACCTGGGCTGTGCTGCCCTGGCCAACCAAGTGGGAGTCTGAGATTGTTTACATGCCTGTTTCATTACAGCCATCCCTCCCCCTTGCATTGCCCTGGTCTCTGGCTGTTCACAGAGGCCAGGAGTGAAGGGCTTGACCATTTTGCTTCAACCACTGGTGGCTACTTGCCATAGGAACAGACTCATCCCTTCCTTTGTCTAACTTCAATCAGCATCTTTGACTTTCTCTTTGAATCAGCCCCAATGGGACTGTTGCTGCAACCTGCATTTACCACCCGTGTTTCCAGTCTAATGGCCCTCGACAGGACCCATTAAAATACCAGTTAACTTTTTTCTGCCACTGGCAGAACCTTGAGAGGTTTGTCAGATCTCCAGGCAGTGCACATGTCCCAGCTGAATTTAACATTCCTCAAAGTGCTTATTAAGGCACGTGAAGTTTTAATGACCGTCGTGTCCTCCTTTAAATCTCTCTAGAGTCACAGGTGCTGCATGGCTCACTGGTGAGGTTTCTTTTTAATAGGTGTGTTGCTAACTGGGGTGGTTTTAACAAGCACATAATTAAGCAGGGTTTTTAAAATTATTTTTTGAATTATTTTTATTGAAGCAAAGCATCAGTGAAATGAACATGTTCCAAATGAAATGGATCTGAGTTCCTTCAAACTGGGGATCTGTCACAGCAAATCTGTGATCAGACCTATAGAGTCAGCTGCATCCTTAAGGTCAAGCACCTTACACACCATGGACGGACCATTCAGTGCCACTTCTCTGATCAGCCACCAGTGTGACCAAGATAGCACTTGTTACAGTCTATTCCCTTCCCACCGCTGTCTTAGCAGTGTTACTATCATACTGCCAGCCTCTCGTCAGCTCCAATTGCCACCTGCTTGTGCCTGTGAAATTAGCAGCACACAGAGTGGGAAGGAATGTTTCTTAGTTACCAAATATCAGGTTATATCTATAAATTGAATTTAGGACCTGTGACATACCCCAGTCAGCAGCCGCTGCCCATGGAATTCCACTTCCACAGGGAAGGATCCATTAGTGACGGACAAAGAGAGTGTAAACACATTTAGCCAGGTGGACCGAGAGATGATTAGACAGATGAACAGCTTGGAAGGCAGATTCACAGAAGTGTAGACAGACAATGAACTAGACCAAGGGGTAGATATTTGGATGGACAAATAGCAGAAGGAGGAGAAAATGGACAGACATCTTGATGGACAGACAGCAAGGAAGACAATTAGATGGATGGACAGATGATTACACAGATGGACAGTTGGATGGGTGCATAGTTGGATAAAGAGATGATTAGGTAGATCAGTGAGGATACATGTGCATGTTCTCTGTCTCCCCCCACCCCACATCAGGCAGTGTTCTCCATAAATGCCCCAAGGCACTTATTTCTATGGGTCAGAACCCAGAAGTTTGTTCAGACTCCATGTCTATTGTCCCTTCATGTGGCTTCTGAACCTGCCAGGATGGAGGCCAATTGGTGCGGTCCACATGTGGCTGCTTGTCCAACTAAAGGCAGGGCTGAATGACCAGGGATGTGAAATTCAGTTCTGGATTCTGAGACTCACCATGTTTATTGAGGGTGTTTGGATCTGAGTTTTATGTTTCAGATCCTGAAATCCAGGAAGTGTCATTCAGGCCTGTTGCTGCGGTGGATTAGACTGAGACCACCCAGTGATTCCCAGAGCGGCCTGGACAGAGATGCAAGACCGTGGCAATACACAATTTCTGCCAGTGATGCAAATGGCCCCATGGATGCCTCAGACAGGGGTCGTTTAGCATCAATCAGTTGAAGGGGCAGCTCTGTGGAGAACCCTTGTGCCTGGACATCAGTGGCACAGGGAGCAATCAGGGAGACATTTGGAACATCGGACTAGATGCTCACATTCATTTTCACCACCTAATTCAGTTGTCCACAGTGGAGCTACATTCACTTACACCAAGCTGGGGGTCTGCCTTCAGCCGTCTGTTACACAGAAAATCACAACTCATACAAACACTAACCAAGAATTCATTTCCCAATACGCACACATTGGTACACAAGCAGGCACAAGGAGCCGCCCAGAGATACACACACAATGCAGAAATACACAAAGCAGGCACACACAAGCATATTCCACATAAGGTGGTTCACAAAATGGCGCCCACACACAATATGCATACACACACAGTAACACTATCACATACAAAGGCCCTTCATTTTTAATTTTTACCAATTTTTACTGAAAATTTCCCCCAAGCTATTTTTTCTTTTTTACCAATTTGGACCACTCCAAAATACTGATTATGTTAACCCAGGAGTTCTCAAACTGGGGGTCAGGACCCCTCGGGGGCGCACGAGTTATTACATGAGGGGTCATGAGCTGTCAACCTCTACCTCAAACCCCACTTTGCCTCCAGCATTTATAATGGTGTTAAATGTAAAAAAGTGTTTTTAATTTTCAGGAGGGGGGGTCACACTCAGAGACTTGCTGTGTGAAAGGGGCCACCAGTACGAAAGTTTGAGAGCCACCATGTTAAACTCCAGTATGTTATATTAGATAGATGTGTTTACATTAACAATACATTAGTCTAAGTGTAAGTGGGTTGTAGTGGAAGATACACACACAAAAACATACACGTGCATATGTTTCTGCCAATGTAAAGTTCATGAAATAAACCACAGCATTTAACTGCTTTAATTTGTGTGACAACGTTCCTCCTCTACCTTGGTGGGTCCTGCGCTTACTGGTGGATTTTGCTAGCCTCAAAGATCTTCCTGTGTCTGATCAGGAGTTGGGAGGTTTGGGGGGAACCCGGGCCCACCTTCTACTCTGGGTTCCAGCCCAGAGCCCTGTGGATTGCAGCTGTCTATAGTGCCTCCTGTAACAGCTGCATGACTGGTACAACTTCCTGTGGTACTTCCCCATGGCCTCCTCCAAACACCTTCCTTATCCTCACCACAGGACCTTCCTCCTAGTTTCTGATAATGCTTGTACTCCTCAGTCCTCCAGCAGCACACCCTCTCACTCTCAGCTCCTTGCACCTCTTGCTCCCAGATTCTCACATGCACATCACAAACTGAAGTGAACTCCCTTTTAAACCCAGGTGCCCTGATTAGCCTGCCTTCATTGATTCTAGCAGCTTCATGATTGGCTGCAGGTGTTCTAATTAGGCTGTCTGCCTTAATTGTTTCCAGAGAGCTCCTGATTGTTCTGGAACCGCCACTGTTACCTTACTCAGGGAAAGGGGATCTACTTAACCTGGGGCTAATATATCTGTCTTCGATCACTCTTCTGTAGCCCTCTGGCCTGGAGGGTGCAGGAAGGCAGAGTGCTGCTGCTGCTGCTGCTGCTGCTGCTGAGCACTGACCCTCCTTGCTGCTGCTGCTCTTCCAGCTGCTCCCTTGGCTGGGCCAGACACCACTACCACCTCTCCCCTTCTCTGCTATCCTTTAGTTGACTGGCTGCTGATCCCCTCACCTCCACCCCCAACTGCTGCTGTTGTTCCACCTACAGCCCTGGGAGGAGGGGGAGGTTGCTAAAGGCCTGCTTCCCAGAGAGGAGGGGAGTGAGGGATCCCAGCTCTTGTTGCTGAGGTCACCATCTGAGTGAGGTCCCTCCTGCCTGGATACCAGACCACCACCACCTGGAGCTACTGTGGCTGTTGCTGGGGAGCTATTGGTGCCCTGAGAAAGAGGAGAGAGGGGAGAAGAGGACCACCTGCTGCTGGCAGACTGCGTGAGGAACACTGTGGAGGGGGCTTTTCTGGACTGAGTCTTTTTCGAACTGTACTCTTGTTGTGGGGATTTGAACTGTCTGTTGGGACACCGGGGGTGTGGCGTGGAGCTTGCCCCTGGTCCATCTGTGTCCCCCTTCGCCCTCACCACTATTGCCCCCTCCACCATCCCCGCTGGCTGTTTTCCTTCTGTCTCGACTTCCTGCCTCTGGGACTGAGCTGCTCGCCTGGCTCTCCACACCCACTTCCATCATTTGGGCCTGCAGCAGCAAAAAGCCATATGCTGACCTTTTGCACAAGTGCCCATGGGCGCACCCCCATTTCCCCCACCCTGGACTGATCCCCTTTCCTTTGCCACATTTGTCTGCCCCACCCATTTCCCTCTGCAGCCCTGATTGTCCTGCCCCAGCCCTGCAGCTAGCCCTGTGGTCCCTCTGCCCCGTTCCTAGCTTGACCTTCCCCCACCCCATGATCCCTCAGCCCTGATTGGCCCCTCCCCTCGTGCGCCCATGCATCCTCCCATGCACTTGTGCCCTTCTCCCATATGAGTTTACTTTTGTTCACTGCACCCCCCATACCGTCATCCCCCCCGATCCCTCAGTGCAGCTAAAGGAGCCGGAATTCCCCTTTGAGTCGGTGACCTGACACCCTTCTGCCTCTAGGTCCTTGATTGCTCCCCATGCCCGTTTAGCCCTCCTCTTCTGGCACCCTCCTCCCCTGCCTGCAGCCTAGCAGGGAGGGGTGGTCACCTCCTCTCCCCACCCTTCCCTCGCTGTTTGTCCCCCTCCCTGCTCTTGTTATGGGGGGGATGCGGCGGGGAAGACCCCTCGCGATGCTCCCACTGCCTCTCCTCCACATGCCCCTGTGTCCATTCCCCAAGCCTCTACCTCGATCACCGCTGCTGGTCTACCTGCCTCAGTCCCCGCTGAGGCACTAGCGGCGGCGAGTACTGGGGAGACCTCCGCTGCTGCCATGTCCCTTGCCCCTTCCGATTCAGGGGGAGCCCCCCCAGCCGGTGGGAAAGGTTGGGGTGTGAAGAAGGGTAAGGGTGCCGCTGAAAAGGCCAGGGCCTCCATGGCGGAGACTGCCCCCGCTGCTGCAGCCCCGTTACCAGCCATGGCATCCCTCCCCGCTGCTCCCTGCACCAGCTCCGCAGGTGTCCCTCCCCCACCCTCAGGGCATACACTCAGGTGGCAGTGGCCCCCCGCCTGCTGCTGCTCCTCCGACTACCGCTTCTGCTACCATCTATAGCGGCCGGGGGCCCTTCCCTACCTTGACCAGGAAGCACGGCATCCGTTGCCTCCTGGTGCCCGCCTTGCCCCATGTGGAGACCTACATGCGGGCATTGGCGAGGATGGTGGGGCCCATGGCCATCGTGGCAGCCTCCAAAATGTATGAGGGAGTAGTCTTCTTCCTGGCATCAGAGGCCGCCGCCCAGGAGGTGGTAGCAATGGGCCTGGTGGTGGGGGGCGTTTTCATCCCGCTAGAGCCATTGGAAGACCTTGGGGTCTGCTTGATCCTGACCTCCGTCCCTCCCTTCCTGCCCAATGCCACCCTGCTGCCTGCCCTTTCTGCCCTGGGGCCCCCTATCTCCGTCATCAGCTCTCTCCCGCTGGGCTGCAAGGATCCTGCCCTCCGTCACATTCTCTTGTTCTGCCAGCAAGTGCAACTTCAACTGCCACTGGCGGTGTGTGACAGAGAGGCACTCGAGAGGTCCTTTCTGGTCTCCTACCAGGGAGCCCGCTACCAGGTGCATTATTTGACAGGGGATGCCCAGTGCTACCTCTGCCAAGCGATGGGGCATGTCTGTAGGGACTGCCCTTTGGCCTGGCAAGGAGGAGCGTCCGGGCCCCCAAGTCCCGGAAAGGTGCCGGCCCTGTCATCGCCGATGCTGTGGAGGAGGGTGCAGCGGAGATACCGCCGGGCATGGGAGAGGGCTCTCCCCAGGGACAGTCCTCCCTCGTTCCTGCTGCCCCACCATTGCCTCTCCAAGTCCCTGAGCCATGGCCCTTGCCCCCTGACCTGACTCCTGTTAGCCAGCCCCCGCATGATGCCATGGAGGGCTGGTCCTTAGTTCAGGGGAAGTGGGGCAAGCAGAAGGCACAGGCCCTGTTACATCCTTCAGATTCAGAGACCCCCCGGAAAAGCAGGAAGGGGGACACCGATGATGAGCCTTCCGCTTTGCCCCCTGACGATCCCGTTCTCTGGTGCCAGCTGTGGCAGCACCGTGGCAGCACCGGATGGTAACTCATAGACTCATAGACTCTAGGACTGGAAGGGACCTCGAGAGGTCATCGAGTCCAGTCCTCTGCCCTCATGGCAGGACCAAATACTGTCTAGACCATCCCTAATAGATATTTATCTAATCTACTCTTAAATATCTCCAGAGATGGAGATTCCACAACTTCCCTAGGCAATCTATTCCAGTGTTTAACTACCCTGACAGTTAGGAACTTTTTCCTAATGTCCAACCTAAATCTCCCTTGCTGCAGTTTAAGCCCATTGCTTCTTGTTCTATCATTGGAGGCTAAGGTGAACAAGTTTTCTCCCTCCTCCTGATGACACCCTTTTAGATACCTGAAAACTGCTATCATGTCCCCTCTTCTCTTTTCCAAACTAAACAAACCCAATTCCTTCAGCCTTCCTTCATAGGTCATGTTCTCAAGACCTTTAATCATTCTTGTTGCTCTTCTCTGGACCCTCTCCAGTTTCTCCACATCTTTCTTGAAATGTGGTGCCCAGAACTGGACACAATACTCCAGTTGAGGCCTAACCAGCGCAGAGTAAAGCGGAAGAATGACTTCTCGTGTCTTGTTTACAACACACCTGTTATTGCATCCCAGAATCACGTTTGCGTTTTTTGCAACAGTATCACACTGTTGACTCATATTAAGCTTGTGGTCCACTATGACCCCTAGATCTCTTTCTGCCATACTCCTTCCTAGACAGTCTCTTCCCATTCTGTATGTGTGAAACTGATTGTTCCTTCCTAAGTGGAGCACTTTGCATTTATCTTTATTGAACTTCATCCTGTTTACTTCAGACCATTTCTCTAATTTGTCCAGATCATTTTGAATTTTGACCCTGTCCTCCAAAGCAGTTGCAATCCCTCCCAGTTTGGTATCGTCCGCAAACTTAATAATCGTACTCTCTATGCCAACATCTAAATCATTGATGAAGATATTGAACAGAGCCGGTCCCAAAACAGACCCCTGCGGAATCCCACTTGTTATACCTTTCCAGAAGGATTGGGAGCCATTAATAACTATTCTCTGAGTACGGTTATCCAGCCAGTTATGCACCCACCTTATAGTAGCCCCATCTAAATTGTACTTTCCTAGTTTGTCTATAAGAATATCATGCGAGACCGTATCAAATGCCTTACTAAAGTCTAGGTATATCACATCCACCGCTTCTCCCTTATCCACAAGGCTCGTTATCCTATCAAAGAATGCTATCAGATTAGTTTGACACGATTTGTTCTTTACAAATCCATGCTGGCTATTCCCTATCACCTTACCACCTTCCAAGTGTTTGCAGATGATTTCTTTAATTATCTGCTCCATTATCTTCCCTGGCACAGAAGTTAAACTAACTGGTCTGTAGTTTCCTGGGTTGTTTTTATTTCCCTTTTTATAGATGGGCACTATATTTGCCCCCTTCCAGTCTTCTGGAATCTCTCCTGTCTCCCATGATTTCCCAAAGATAATAGCTAGAGGCTCAGATACCTCCTCTATTAACTCCTTGAGTATTCTAGGATGCATTTCATCAGGCCCTGGTGACTTGCAGGCATCTAACTTTTCTAAGTGATTTTTTACTTGTTCCTTTTTTATTTTATCTTCTAAACCTACCCTCTTCCCGTAAGCATTCACTATATTAGACATTCCTTCAGACTTCTCAGTGAAGACCGAAACAAAGAAGTCATTAAGCATCTCTGCCATTTCCAAGTCTCCCGTTACTGTTTCCCCCTCCTCACTGAGCAGTGGGCCTACCCTGTCCTTGGTCTTCCTCTTGCTTCTAATGTATTGATAAAAAGTCTTCTTGTTTCCCTTTATTCCCATAGCTAGTTTGAGCTCATTTTGTGCCTTTGCCTTTCTAATCTTGCCTCTGCATTCCTGTGTTATTTGCCTATATTCGTCCTTTGTAATCTGACCTAGTTTCCATTTTTTATATGACGCCTTTTTATTTTGTAGGTCACGCAAGATCTTGTGGTTAAGCCAAGGTGGTCTTTTGCCACATTTTCTATCTTTCCTAACCATCGGAATAGCTTGCTTTTGGGCCCTTAATAGCGTCCCTTTGAAAAACTGCCAACTCTCCTCAGTTGTTTTTCCCCTCAGTCTTGATTCCTATGGGACCTTACCTATCAGGTCTTTGAGCTTACTAAAATCCGCCTTCCTGAAATCCATTGTCTCTATTTTGCTGTACTCCCTTCTACCTTTCCTTAGAATTGTAAACTCTATTATTTCATGATCACTTTCACCCAAGCTTCCTTCTACTTTCAAATTCTCAACGAGTTCTTCCCTATTTGTTAAAATCAAGTCTAGAACAGCTTCTCCCCTAGTAGCTTTTTTCAACTTTCTGAAATAAAAAGTTGTCTGCAATGCAGTCCAGGAACTTATTGGATAGTCTGTGCCCCATGGTGTTATTTTCCCAACATATATCTGGATAGTTGAAGTCCCCCATCACCACCAAATCTTGGGCTTTGGATGATTTTGTTAGTTGTTTGAAAAAAGCCTCATCCACCTGATTAGGTGGCCAGTAGTAGACTCCCAGCACGACATCACCCATGTTTTTTACCCCTTTTAGCCTAACTCAGAGACTCTCAACACTTCCATCTCCTATGTCCATCTCCACCCCAGTCCAAGTGTGTACATTTTTAATATATAAGGCAACACCTCCTCCCTTCTTCCCCTGTCTATCCTTCCTGAGCAAACTATACCCATCCACACCAACATTCCAGTCATGTGTATTATCCCACCAATTTTCAGTAATGCCAACAATGTCATAGTTGTATTTATTTCTTAGCACTTCCAGTTCTTCCTGCTTATTACCCATACTTCTTGCATTTGTATATAGGCATCTAAGATACTGGTTTGATCTTTCCTCCCAGCTTTGCCCTGACCCTCCTTTCTCTCTGCCATTATAGCCCATGCTCCCTCCTGTTTCCAACTCATCTCCCAGGTCTTGTTCCCCACTTACCTGTGGGCTTTGCTCACCTGTCCTCGTCGAACCTAGTTTAAAGCCCTCCTTACTAGGTTAGCCAGTCTGTGCACAAATAAGGCCTTTCCCCTCCTCGAAAGGTGAACGCCATCTGTGCCTAGCAGTCCTTCCTCGAATAGCATCCCGTGGTCGAGGAAGCCAAAGCCCTCCTGGAGACACCATCTTCGCAGCCAGGCATTCACCTCCACGATGCATCTGTCTCTGCCCGGGCCCCTACCTTCGACAGGAAGAATTGAAGAGAATACCACCTGCACTCCAGACTCCTTAACCCGTACTCCCAGAGCCCTGTAGTCACTCTTGATCTGCTCAATGTCACACCTCACAGTATCATTTGTGCCCACATGGATGAGTAGCATGGGGTAGTAGTCAGAAGGCTGGATAATCTTCAACAATGCCTCTGTAACATCTCGGATACGGGCCCCTGGCAGGCAGCGTACCTCCCGGGATGAACGGTCAGGGCGACAGATGGGTGTCTCCGTCCCCCTCAGCAGAGAGTCTCCAACCACCACTACCCTACGTTTCTTATTATCAGTGGTGGCAGCAGACCTCCCAGCCTTAGGGGTATGAGGCTTCACCTCCTTAACTGTTGAAGATGATTCCTTCTCTCCTGTATCAAGAACAGCATAACGGTTATCTATTACCACAGCAGAAGGGTTCGCAGCAGGGGTGGAGCACTGCCTGCTGCCAGAAGTAACCAGCTGGCTGTGTCCACCCTGAGCCATCTCCTCCTCCACTGGTGTGTCAGATACACCCTGAGGCATCTCCTCCTGCACTGGTGTGTCAGTAGTCCTGTCAACTGGGACAGCTACGTCAGCTGTCTCCACATGGATACTGTCCAGGAATTGCTCATGGATGCGGATGTTCCTCAGCCTAGCCACCTCCTCCTGTAGCTCTCCCACCTGCTGCCTGAGAGATTTCACCAGTAGGCACCTTTCACATTGGGTGCCACCCCCAGCCTGGATATCAGTAAGTGGAAATTGCAGATTACAGTCTTTGCAAGCCCACATCAGAATCTGGGTAAAAGCATCCATGCTTTGGTGCTCTGTCTGGCTACAGGCGCAGGTGGAGGAGACAGAAGCAGTGCTGGCACAGGTGTTGCGGGTCCTCCTCACCATTGTAAGCCTCCCTCTGTCAAACTCTCTCAAATTCCCGTCTGCAGCTCCCTGTCCGCTCTGCTCTGCTTTAAACAGAAAGGTTTTGGATGTGGCTTGGTTTATAGTTACTCTGCCCCTCCTCCAGGGTCCCTTCCCGTGGAAGCCCCCGAAGGAGCCCCCCTCGCCCCCTTACCATCCGAAGCACCTGCGAGTGCCTAGGTGGGCGTCGCTTCGGGTGCTGGCGGAGAGGGTCCTGGGATGGTGAACAGTTATCTTCCTTCAATTTACGAAGAGATCGAGGCCCTGGGTCTGACCCCAGTCACGCAGGGGGAGGACGACCCTCTGACAGTGGGCCTCGATCTCAGCGACCTCACCCCAGTTCCCCTGTCCCCAGGTTCCCTTCCCCTAACCACTGCTTTTGCTCCTGCCTCTGAGGGTCCCCTGTGTCATACCCTTGGCAGTATGAAGCCACTTTAGCGCAGCATGGTCAGTTTGTAGCTGGAACCGCCGTCCCCAAACATGTGGGCGTAGCTTTTCCAAGGCGTACACAATGGCGTAGCATTCCTTTTCACTGACTGACCAGTGACTTTCCCTCTCAGACAGTCTCTTGCTGAGAAACACGACAGGATGGAAGTTGTGATCTGGTCCTTTCTGCATGAGAACTGCTCCTATACCACGCTCAGATGCATCTGTGGTTACTAGGAATGGCTTGTCAAAGTCCGGGGCCATTAGCACAGGGTCAGACATGAGCATTGGCTTAAGTTGGGTAAGGGCCTTTTGACACTCATCAGTCCACTTAACTGCATTTGGCTGGGTCTTTTTGGTCAGGTCGGTCACTGGGGCAGCGATTTGGCTGTAGTGTGGTACAAATCGCATGTAGTACCCGGCCAAGCCTAAGAAGGATTGAACCTGTTTCTTTGACTTTGGGACAGGCCACTTTTGGATAGCGTCCACCTTGGCCTGTAGGGGGTTTATGGTTCCTCGACCCACCTGGTGTCCCAGGTAAGTTACTCTGTTTTGGCCTATGTGACACTTTTTGGCCTTAACAGTTAGTCCGGCCTGCCTGATGCGCTTAAAGACCTATTCCAGGTGTAGTAGGTGTTCGGGCCAGGAGTCAGAAAAAATAGCCACATCATCGAGGTAGGGAACTGCATATTCTCCCAGTCCTGCTAGTAGACCATCTACCAACCTCTGAAAGGTGGCGGGTGCATTTTGCAGCCCGAAAGGAAGGACATTAAATTCATACACCCCCACATGGGTGACGAATGCTGAACTTTCCTTGGCAGGTTCATCTAGCGATACTTGCCAGTACCCCTTGGTTAAGTCTATTGTAGAGATGAACTGGGCACTTCCCAACTTCTCCAATAGCTCATCGGTGCGTGGCATTGGATAGTTGTCTGGACGAGTTACTGCATTTAGCTTACGGTAGTCCACGCAAAAGCCCATTTCCCCATCTGGTTTGGGTACCAGAACCACTGGAGATGCCCATGCACTGGTAGATGAGCGGAATACACCCATCTGTAGCATGTTCTGGATCTCCCGTTCTATAGCAGCTTGGGCATGAGGAGACACCCAGTAGGATGGGGTTCTAATTGGGTGAGCATTACCTGTGTCAATGGAGTGGTATGCCCGGTCTGTCCGTCCTGGGGTGGCTGAGAACAATGGGGCGAAGCTAGTGCACAGCTCCTTGATTTGTTGCCGCTGCAGATGTTCCAGGGTGGTTGAGAGGTTCACCTCTTCCACACCACCGTCTTTTTTCCCATCATAGTAGACACCTTCAGGCCACTCAGCATCATCTCCCTGGACTGTAAACTGACAAACCTGTTAGTCTCTGGAATAGAAAGGTTTGAGAGAATTAACATGGTACAATCTGGGCTTTAGTGAGGAATTGGGAAATGCTATGAGGTAGTTCACAGTTCCCAGGCGCTCTTGGACCGTGAATGGCCCTTCCCATGATGCTTCCATCTTATGGGCCTGTTGCGCCTTCAAGACCATAACCTGGTCTCCTACCTTGAAGGAACGTTTTTTGGTATGTTTGTCATACCAGGCCTTTTGCTCTTCCTGAGCATCCTTTAGGTTTTCTTTAGCAAGGGCTAAAGAGTGTCGGAGGGTGTTTTGTAGGTTGCTTACAAAGTCCAGAATGTTAGTCCCTGGAGAAGGCGTAAACCCCTCCCATTGCTGCTTCACCAACTGTAATGGCCCCTTAACCTCGTGGCCATACACAAGTTCAAATGATGAAAACCCTAAACTGGGATGTGGTACAGCCCTGTAGGCAAACAGCAACTGCTGCAACACTAGGTCCCAATTATTGGAGTGCTCATTGACGAATTTACGTATCATGGCCCCCAAAGTTCCATTAAACGTTTCCACTAGGCCATTGGTTTGATGGTGGTACGGGGTGGCAACCAAGTGGTTCACCCCATGAGTTTCCCACAGTTTTTGCATGGTCCCTGCCAGGAAATTAGATCCTGAATCTGTAAGGATGTCGGAAGACCAACGTACCCTGGCAAAAATGTCTGTTAGGGCCTGGTACACAGCGTTAGACCTGGTGTTGCCTAGAGCTACTGCTTCTGGCCATCGGGTAGCAAAGTCCACGAAAGTCAGTATGTACTGCTGTCCTCTGGGTGTCTTTTTTGGGAAAGGACCCAGAATATCCACAGCTACTCGCTGAAATGGGACCTCAATTATGGGGAGTGGCTGGAGAGGGGCCTTGAGCTGGTCTTGGGCTTTTCCCACTTTTTGGCATACCTCACAAGACGGGACATACTTGGCAACGTCCTTGCCCATCCCCTCCCAGTGGAAGGACTTCCCCAATCTGTGTTTGGTTCTGTTCACCCCAGCATGGCCACTGGGATGATCATACTTAAGAGCTTACCCCGGTACTTAGTTGGAACCACCAACTGTTTTTGTGGCTGCCATTCTTCCCAGTGTCCACCAGAAAGAATCTCCTTGTATAAAAGTCCTTGGTCTATAACAAACCGGGATCGGTGAGAAGAGCTGAGAGGTGGTGGGGTGCCCTGTGCCGCCGCCCAAGCTTTCTGAAGGCTGTCATCTGCTTCCTGCTCAGTCTGGAACTGTTCCCTTGAGGCTGGGGACACCAGTTCTTCCTCAGACTGTGGACTTGGGCTTGGTCCCTCGGGAAGCGATGTAGGTGATGGCGTTGTTTCCGTTGCTGGTGAACCGCTCTCTGCTGGTGCACCTGAGGGTATTTCAGGCTCTGGCTGAGCCTTTTGGGTATGGCTCTCTGTTGCTTCTGCCAGTTCTGGCTCACTGGCGCCCTCTGGCGTTGAGTTTGAAGATATGGTTGCAATTGCTGGTGCTGGTTGCTGTTCCAGTTCCGGGCCTGGGACTGGAGGTGCTGTGGCTGTTTCAGTGGTTGGCATGGAATCCGAGTCCACTACCTCTGTCTGGGTCTCTTGTAACACAGACGGGGCCTCTGTGGACGGCTCAGGAACAGGAATGGGTCTGGAAGCTTGCCTGGTTTGGCTGCGTGTAACCATTCCCACTCTCTTGGCCCGCTTCACCTGGTTGGCCAAGTCTTCCCCCAGTAGCATGGGGATGGAATAATTGTCATAGACTGCAAAAGTCCACATTCCCGACCAGCCTTTGTACTGGACAGGCAGTTGAGCTGTAGGCAAGTCTACAGCTTGTGACATGAAAGGGTAAATTGTCACTTGGGCCTTTGGGTTGATGAATTTGGGGTCAACGAAGGATTGGTGGATAGCTGACACTTGTGCCCCCGTGTCTCTCCACGCAGTAACCTTCTTTCCACCCACTCTCAAAGTTTCCCTGTGCTCCAAGGGTATTTGAGAGGCATCTGGGCCTGAGGATCTTTTGGGTGATAGTGGTGTAATGAACTGCACTTGGTTGGCATTCTTTGGGCAGTTGGCCTTTATATGTCCCAGTTCATTACACTTAAAGCATCTTCCAGCTGACTGGTCACTGGGTTGAGGTGGGTTACTGGAGACTGGTGAGGTGGAAGAATAGAGCGTCTGTAGCTTTACTTGGGTTGTAGGTGGGGTCTTTGGCTGACCTCGGTTGTAGGGCTTATTGTCGGTGTGTCCTCTGGGGTATTCGTTCCCCTTGACAGTAGCTTTCTTGCTTTCTGACACTTCCATCCATCTGGCTCCAATCTCCCCCGCCTCGGTGAGATTTTGGGGTTTTCCATTTTGTATGTACCGTGTTATGTCCTCAGGAACACCATCCAAGATCTGTTCCATTTGAATGAGGAGGTGCAGTTCGTCCAAGGGTTTAACATTGTGTCCTGATATCCAGGCCTCATAATTCTTTCTAACGTAGTAGGCGTGTTCGGGAAATGATACATCTGGTTTCCACTTTTGGGTTCTGAAAAGCCGACGGGCATGATCCGGGGTTATCCCCATTATTAATCTGGCCTTGGTTTGAAAAAGTCTATAGTCGTTCATGTTCTCCTTAGGCATTTCAGCTGCCACCTCTGCTAAAGGTTCACTGAGCTGTGGCCTCAATTCTACCATATACTGGTCTTCAGAGATGCTGTACCCAAGACAGGCTCTTTCAAAATTTTCTAAGAAGGTCTCGGTGTCTTCACCTGCCTTATAAGTGGGAAATTTCCTGTGCTGTGGAACAATCATTGGCGCAGGGTTGTTAGGATTGGCTGTGTTTTGTTGCTTAGCCTTTTCTAATTCCATGGCCTGTCGGTGGGTCTCCCTCTGGAGTTCTATATGTCTTTTGTAGGCTGCCTCTTCTTCTTCTTGTTTCCTTCTGTGGGCCACCTCTTCTTCTTCTAGTTTTCTTTTGTGGGCTGCCTCTTTGGCTGCTTGTTCTCCTTTGTAGGCTGCCAGTTTGATGTTTTCTTCCTTTTCTTTCATCTCCACCTCTTTTTGTCTTTTTTCCAGTTGTCGCCTGTGTTCTGCTTCTTTGATTTGTTCTTCTGCCTCCTTTTTTTCCTTGGAAGTCATGGTTCCTGTTTTCTTGTGTTGGGGTGCCCTCTGGTGTTTATTGTCTGAACTGCAGGTCCTGTTGCCTCCTGGGGTCTGCCTAGCAACAGTGCCTTTTTTTCTCTAGCTAATCTTTTAAATGTAAAGTAAACCAGAAAAACCACTTTATATGCATGTGTATTGTGCTGGGTACTTGACTCTCAATGGGAGTGCTATGTTTAACAAAAGACCCTTAACTGTTCCTTGCTTAATATGCAAGCCACTGCAAGGAGAGAACAGAAAAAAAATTTCTCTCTGGTTCCCTTTAAAACCAAACCCTCTCTGCTTAAAAGCCCCTAGCAGAGAAAAGAAAAATATAATATTCCTACTGGCTTCTGGCTTCTATCTATTCCACCGCTACCGCCATGTCATAACATTTTTTTCCCATATCTGGACCTTAGCGTCCAAAATATGGGTGTTAGCATGAAAACCTCCAAGCTTAGTTACCAGCTTGGGCCTGGTATCGCTGCCACCAGCTAAGAATTATACAGTGCCTAGCTCACTGTGGTCTCCCCAAAACCTTCCCTGGGGGACCCCCAGACTCAGATGCCTTGAGTCTTACAACAAAGGGAAATAACCCCCTCCCCTTGTTTCCTTCTTGCTTCCTCCCAGGCTCCCCTCCCTGGACGACCCTAGGAGATTCCCTGCTTCCAGTCCTGGAAACACAAGTACCGAGAGATCTAATCTCTCCCCCTCACCCAGAGGGTATACAAAGTCAGGCTTAGTAAATCTAACACAAAGAGATTTTCCCCCTGACTTCTTCCTCCCACCAATTCCCTGGTGAGCTGCAGAATCAATTCCCTGGAGTCCCCACTAAAGAAAAACTCCAACAGGTCTTAAAAAGAAAGCTTTATATAAAAAGAAAGAAAAAGGACGTTAAAAATAGTCTCTGTACTAACATGACAATATACAGGGTCAATTGCTTAAAGGAAAAAAACTGAATAAACAGCCTTATCCAAAAAGAATACAATTTAACACATTCCAGCAACTACACACATGTAAATACAAAAAAAAAAAACAATATAAACCTATTGTCTTTCTATCCTTGTACTTACAACTTGGAAACAGAAGATTAGAAAGCCAGGAGATAGAAAAATCACTCTCAGAGCCGAGAGGGTCAGACCCAAGCAAAGAACAAAGAACTCACACCCAAAACTTCCCTCCACCCAGATTTGAAAAAGTCTTGTTTCCTGATTGGTCCTCTGATCAGGTGTTTCAGGTTACTGTTGTTACCCCTTTACAGGTAAAAGAACATTAACCCTTAGCTATCTGTTTATGACACCCTGGAGTCTTCCATGTGCCCGGCCGCAGGTGGCACCCCACTGACAGCCGCTGAGCCCATTGAGGCGATGACCGGTGCCTCAATGCTCGGACCCGATTCCCATGGGGTGTCCCTCTTGGGTGTAGAGCACCCGACCTCCTTCCCTGGCGGAGACTCCATTGACAGTCTTCCGTCTCCAGATGCTGTGGCTGATGCACCAACCATAGTGGCTGAACCCGGCATCATTGAGGGTCCTCTTCCCACTCCCCAGATCCCTGAGCCTGACTGGGAGGGGCCACATTCCAGTGACCCAACTATTGAGGCTCAGGATCCTATTTCTGCCTCCCTCCCCGATGCTCTTCCTATCCTACCCCTACTCCTGACCCCTGCCCTGTTCCTGATGCCAGCCCTGTCCTTGTCCCCTCCACCTCTCGTGATGCCATTGCCGCCCCTGGGGATACCCCCCAGGGAGCAGCCTTAGTAGCTTTTCCCTGTCCCGACCCATCAGGGGCTGCTGTTTTCCTTCTATCGCCCCCTGTTGAACCGGGGAGCTGGGCAGGACGCATGGTGTCAGCCCATCGGACACCACGTCGGGGGGTTTCCCCCTGCCTGCCTGCCTCAGTGGGCCACAGGGCTGTGACGGGGACCCTGCTGGAGGAAGGTCGTCAATCCGTAACCTCGCCCCCCCCATGCGCTGAGGGAGGAGCTGCGGGAGTTCCTTGAGGACATCCGTGGCTGCCGTACGCCGTAACAAGGTCCATCTTGTGCTCCAGTGGTGGGGGGATTTCCATCAGATCCTCTGGGCCACGAGGGCCCTCATGGGTAAGAGGGACCAGGAAGCAGGCCACCGCAGCCTACCAGTGGGTCCGTCTCTTCTATGACTCTTTACTCACCTATGAGGTAGTTCACGGATTGCTGCATGGCCCGACGGAGGCCATGGGCGTGTCTGCCAGCGAATATCCCCCCCAGCCCTCCTCATGGCACCGATCATCTTTGCCACGTTAAACACCTGGGGCTGTAGGATGGGTCTCCGCAAGAGCCAGGTGCTCTCCTTCCGTCGGGAGGGGGGGTATTCTGTGGTTTTCCTGCAGGAGACCCATACTGATCCGGCCGCTGAAGCTAGCTGGTGGCTGGAGTTGGGGGATAGGGTCTACTTTAGCCACTTCTCAGTTCTCACAGCTGGAGTGATGACACTGTTCTCCTTCGACCTACGGCCCGAGGTGCTGGGGGTCACTGAGGCTGTGCCAGGCGGCCTGCTACACCTCCGGGTCCGCATAGAGGGGCTTGTGGTTAATCTTGTCAACTTCTATGCCCCCACATCGGGCCCGGAGAGATTGCGTTTTTATCAGCAGGCGTCCGCCTTCCTCGGATTCCTGGATCCTCGTGAGTGCCTGGTCCTGGGCGTGGACTTTAACACCACCCTCGAGGAACGAGACTGCTCGGAGGCCGAGCAGTGCCCAGCCACCGCGGACGTCCACCACCCGGACAACATCTCGACGTTCACCTTCATCCGGATGGAGGTCCATCGGTAGCACCACTCCCGGCTGGACAGCATTTACCTATCGCGTTTCCACCTTTCACGAGCCCACTCCTCCAGCGTTCAGCCGGCCCCCTTTACAGATCACCACCATGCCACTGTTACGACCTCTCTCTGCACGGAGAGGATGAGGCCGGCCTATTGGCACTTTAATAATAGTTTGCTGGAGGATGCGGGCTTCGTGGCATCCTTCCAGGAGTTCTGCTGGCCTGGCGAGTGCAGAGGCGCGCCTTTCCCTTGGCGCAGCGGTGGTGGGACCTGGGGAAGGTGCGCACCCGGATCTTCTGCCGCAACTACACCCGGGGTGCCAGCCAACGTAGGGATTCGGCGATAGAGCAGTTGGAACAGGAGGTCTTGGTGCTCGAGAGCCGTCTAGCCGCCAGCCCCGAGAATCTATCCCTCTGCGGAGCGTGCCGGGAGAAGCAGGAGGAGCTCCGGGCCCTCAAAGACCATCAGGCCCGGGCTGCCTTTGTTCGATCCCGTATCCGCCTCCTTTGAGAAATGGATCACGGCTCCCGCTTCTTCTACGCCCTGGAGAAAAGGAGGGGGCCAAGAAGCACGTCACCTGCCTCCTAGTGAAGGACGGCACCCCCCTCACAGATCCAGCGGCAATGTGTGGGAGGGCCAGGGCCTTCTATGTGATTCTTTTCTTCCCAGATATGACCGATCCTAACGCTTGCAGAGTTCTCTGGGACAGACTCCCAATGGTCAGCATGGGCGACCGGAACCAGCTAGAGCTGCCTCTCACTCTGGCCGAGTTCTTGGAAGCCCTCCGTCGCGTGCCCACCAATAAATCTCCGGGCATGGATGGGCTGACCGTGGAGTTCTACCGCATGTTCTGGGACGTCCTCAGCCTGGACCTAGTCACCGTTTGGGCCGAGTACTTGCAGAGTGGGGTCCCCCTCTCTCGTGCAGGCGAGCCGTGCTTGCTTTATTGCCGAAGAGGGGAGACCTCTGCGACTGATGGAACTGGCATCCCATCTCGCTCCTCAGCACAGACTACAAAATCGTTGTGAAGGCCATCTCGATGCGGCTAAGGTCCATGCTGGCAGATGTGGTCCACCCAGACCAGACCTACACCATCCCAGGTTGCATGATCTTTGATAACCTGTATCTGGTCCAGGACCTTCTGGAATTAGGGTGTAGAGGTGGTCTGTCATTCGCCATCTTGTCCCTGGATCAGGAGAAGGCATTCGACAGGGTGGATCACGGGTATCTCCTGAGCACTCTCAGAGCATTTGGCTTTGGACCCCGGTTTGTGGATTTTCTCCAGGTGCTGTATGCTTCTGCAGAGTGTCTGGTCAGGCTCAACTGGACCCTGAATGAGCCGGTCAGCTTCGGGCGAGGAGTGCAGCAGGGGTGTCCCCTCTCAAGTCAGCTGTATGCTCTGGCGATTGAGCCCTTCCTCTTTCTCCTACGCTGGAGGCTGACAGGGTTGGTGCTTCGAGAGCCAGAGCTGCGGCTGGTCCTGTCGGCGTATGCCAATGATGTGCTCCTCGTGGTCCAGGACCCGAGCGACTTGGTGCGAGTGGAGGCTTGCCAGGCCATCTACTTGGCAGCCTCCTACCCCAGGGTCAACTGGGTCAAGAGCTCTGGCCTGGTGGTCGGGGACGGGTGGCAGGCTCACTCCCTCTCACCCGCACTTCAGGCCATCCGGTGGAGCCCGAGTCCGCTGCTCTATCTCGGCGTTTACCTTTCTGCTATGCATCCGTCTCTGCCGGAGAACTGGCACGGTTTAGAGGGCAGGGTGATGGAGCAGCTCCGGAAATGGACGGGACTACTTTAGTGCCTCTCTCTTTGAGGGAGGGCACTGGTGCTCATTCAACTAGTCCTGTCCATGCTCTGGTACCGGCTCAACAGCCTGGTCCCGGCCCGGGTTTCCTGGCCAACCTCCGGATGGCGATTCTTGAGTTCTTTTGGCCAGGAATGCACTGGATCTCTGCAGGGGTCCTCCACCTGCCCCTGGAGGAAGGGTGGCAGGGCCTGAAGTGCCTGAACACTCAGGTCCATGTCTTCTGCCTCCAATCCCTGCAGAGGCTCCTGTATGGTGCAAGTAGTTTGGCGTGGAGCGTATTGGTGCACACCTTTCTCCGCAGCTTCTGAGGGCTCCGATATGACCGGCAGCTCTTTTACCTCCATTTGAGAGGTCTTCCATGAGACCTCTCCGGGCTGGCAGTCTACCAAGACCTCCTCCGGACCTGGAAGCTCTTTTCAACAACCAGGTCTGTGGTGGCCACCGTGGGGGCTGTTCTCCTCATGGAGCCCCTGCTACACAACCCCCAGCTTCGTGTGCAGGTGGTGGAGTCCCCCGCGGTGCCCTAGAGGCTGGTCTTGGCGGGAGTCACCAGGGTCAGAGACGTCCTGGACTATGCCCGGGGAGACTGGCTGGATCCCCTGACGCTCGCTCAGCGCATGGGGCTCTCCAAACCTTGTACTCCCTGGCGTGTATTTCAGGAGGTAAAGGCCGCTTTACTGCCTTCTGCTCAGGCCTACCTCAACCAGGTCCTGCAAGAGAGCACTCCCCGTCCTCCCTCACCAGGCCCCGATGACCTTTTTATCGGGCCCCTGCCCCGTCAGCCCAATTGCCCCCCCCTTCACTGTGAGCTGGCTGCATGATCTGCAGCCGGTTCTGTTCCAGACTGCGCTGAGGAAACATCTGTACATGCTCGTGCTCCACATTCTTCACTACTACATGCTCGTGTCCCACTCCAATACAAAGTCGCGGGACCTCCTGCCAACTCTCGAGGGTGAGAAGCCCTGGTGGACCAGCTAATACTCTGCCCTGGTCCCGAGGCCCGCCAGAGATGTCAGTTGGCGGCTCCTTCATGAGGCCATGAGCATGGGCATGTACTTGGCGTGATTTTCCTCTGTCCGCAACACCTGCCCCTTTTGTGGCACATTTATTTAGAGTGCACCAGGTTGCAGCCCCTGTTCCAGCTCCTCTTGGATCTCCTATTGCGTTTTTGGTTGCACTTTTCCCCTCACCTGTTTATCTATGCACTCCCCATCCGTGGCCCTACAAAGTCGCGGGACCTCCCTATCAACCTCCTCTTGGCCCTGGCTAAACTAGCCATCTACAAAACCAGGGGGAAGATGTTGGCAACGGGATTTCCTGTGACTGTGGGGCCTATTTCCATTCCTCCGTCCATTCATACATCCAGGCAGAGTTCCTCTGGGCAGCGTCAACTGGCTCCCTTGATGCCTTCGAGGAGCAGTGGGCTTTGTCTGGGGTTCTCTGCTCGGTTTCTCCATCAGGTTCCTTCGTTTAGCCCTGTGACCCCACTCCTGATCCTGTTTTTCTTTTTCATTGGTTGTCCCATGCAATTATTTGATGTGACAGACCTGTGGATCCTCCCTTAGGCTGGAGGGAGGTCCTTTAGCAATGGGCGGGCTTTGCCCGTCCGCTTCCTGGATACCAATAGGATCGCTGTCCTGTAGCCATCTTGCCTGACCCTGTCACAAGGGATAACAGAAACATGTTGGAATAGTAGTCATGACTGGAGTAGAGTTATTGAAGGGTAAGTGCTGTTCAGGAAAGAACAGGCAAAATACAGGCAAAAATGTTGGAGTAGCATTGCATATAAATGATGAGGTAGACTGTAAAGAAATTAGAAGTGATGGAGTGGATAAGATAGAATTTGTTTGGATCAAAATCACTTTTGGGAAGAAAGCCACTAGAGGTATCCCTGGGATAGTGCTTGGGGTATGCTGCAGACCTCAAGGATGTGGTTTGAATATGGACAGAGACCTCTTTAATGAAAAAAAAACTTTTACTAGGAATTGTGTGCTTATGGGAAACTTTAACTTCCCAGATATAGATCAGAAGACAAGTGCTACTACTAACAATAGGGCCCAGATTTTCCTGGCTGTGACAGCTGAGATTTATTCATCAAATAGTTGCCAAACCAACAAGAGGTGATGCCATTATAGATTTGTGATTGATGAGTAATGAAGACTGCATAGAAGAACTGGTTGTAGGGGACAACTTTGGTTTGAATGATTATGAGCTAATTCAGTTTCAACTAAATGGGAGGATAAACAAATATAGATCTGCAAGTAGCATCCTTGATTTCAAAAGGCAGACTTTCAAAAAGTAAGGGAATAAGTTAGGGAAGGGGACTGGACTGAAGAACTCAAGGATCTGAATGTGGAGGAGCCTTGGAGTTAGTTAAAGTCACAGTTGAAGAACCCATCTGAAGCCTGCATCCTAAGTAAGGGAAAAAAATTCGTAGAGAAGGGCAGAAGATCAAGTTGGATCAGGAATCATTTCAAACAGGTGATTAAGAGAAAGCAGAAAGCCTACAAGGAATGGAAGATAGGAGGAATCAGCGAGGAAGGCTACCTTTTGGAGGTCAGAAAGTGTAGGGATAAAATGAGAACTGCCAAAAGCCAAGCAGAGTTGGACCCTGCAAAGGAAATTAAAACCAATAAATAAAAGGTTCTATAGCCATATAAAGAAGAAGAAAATACAGAAAGAAGTGGGACCACTAAGCA
Organism: Gopherus flavomarginatus; assembly: GCF_025201925.1. Lineage (NCBI taxonomy): Eukaryota > Metazoa > Chordata > Testudines > Testudinidae > Gopherus > Gopherus flavomarginatus. The sequence goes on along the minus strand of NC_066627.1, from coordinate 14,146,598 downwards.
CTAAGGATGGTGTGGATATCAAAGATAATCTAGGCATGGCCCAACAAATACTTTGCCTCAGTCTTTAATAAGACCAATGAAGAGCTTAGGGATAGTGGCAGGGTAGCTAATGGGAACAAGGATATTAAGGTAGAAATTACCACAACTGAAGTGGAAGTAAAACTCAAGCAGCTTAATGGGACCAAACTCCACCCAAATCTCCACCCAAGAATATTAAAGGAACTGGCACATGAAACTGCAAGCTCAATAACAAGGATTTTTAATGAATCTGTGCATTTTGGTGGTCGCATGCTATGACTCGGAGAATTGCTAATACAGTTCCTATTTTTAAGAAAGGGGAAAAAAGTGATCCAGGAAACTACTGGTTTCTTAGTTTGACCTCAGTTGTATGCAAGGTCTTGGAACAAATTTTGAACAGAAAGTAGTTAAGGACATAGAGGTGAACAACAATTGGGATAAAATACAACATGGTTTTACAAAAGGTAGATTATACCAGACCAACCTGATCTCTTTCTTTGAGAAGCGAACTGATTTTTTAGACAGAGGAAATGCAGTAGATTTAGTCTACCTGGTTTTCATTAAGACATTTGATATAGTTCCACATGGGAAATTATTAATTATTAATTAAATTGGAGAAGAAGGAGATTAATATGAGAACTGAAAGGTGGATAAGGAACTGGTTAAAAGGGAGACAACAATAGGTCGTACTGAAAGGTGAACTTTTAGGCTGAAGGGTGGTTACTAGTGAAGTTCTTCAGGGATCAGTCTTGGGAATAATTTTATTTAACATTTGTATTACTATTCTATTAGCACGAAAGTGGGAGTGTGCTAATAGAATTTATGGAAAACACAAAATTGGAAGGGATTGCCAATATGTAGGAGGACTAGAATATCACAGAAGAAGAACTGGATTACCTTGTAAACCTGAGTAATGGGAATGGGATGAAATGTAATAGTCCAAAGTGCAAGGACACGGATTCTGGGACTAAAAATAATATTTTTTGCTATAAGCTGGGGATGTATCAGTTGGAAGTGACAGAGGGAGAAAGACCTGAATATATTGGTTGATCACAGGATGACTATGAGCCACCAATGTGATGTGGCTCTGAAAAAGGCTACTACGATCCTAGGATGCATCAGGTGAAGTATTTCCATTAGAGACAGGGAATTGTTAGTGCCATTATAGAAGACACCGGTGAGACCTCATCTGGAGTATTGTGTGCAATTCTGGTCTTCCGTGCTTAAGAAAGTTGAATTCAAACTGGAACAGGTTCAGAGAAAGGCTGCTAGGATGATCAAAGGAATGGAAAACCTGTTTTATGAGAGGAGACTCAAACAGCTTTGCTTGTTTAGCCTAGCCAAAAGAAGGCTAAGGGGAGATATGATTGCTCTCTATAAATATATCAGATGGATAAATACCAGGGAGAGAGAGAAGTTATTTAAGTACCAATGTTGACACAAACAAATGAAGATAAACTGTCCGTCAACAAGTTTAGTCTCAAAATTAGGTGAAAGTTTCGAACCATCATAGGACTGAATTCTGGAACAGCCTTCCCAAGGGAACAGAGAGGGCAAAAAACTTAACTTGCTTCAAGACTAAGGTTGATAAGTTTATGGAAGGGATGGTATGATAGGACTGCCTACAATGGCATGTGGCCAGTCTATGACTGCTAGCAGCAACCATCTCCAATGGCTGGTGATATGCAACACTAGATGGGAAGAGCTCTGAGTTACTACAAACAGTTCTTCCCCAGGTGTCTGGCAGGTGAATGTTGGCCACGTGCTCAGGGTCTAACTGGTCACCATATATGGGGTCAGGAAGGAATTTTCCCCTGGGTCAGATTGGCAGGGACCCTGGGAGATTTTTGTCTTCTTCTGCAGCATGGGACACAGACCACTAGCATAAATGATGGATTCTGTGTAACTTGAAGTATTTAAAGCATGATTTGAGAACGTCAGTAACTCAGCCAGAGTTTAAGGGTCTCTTACAGAGTTTCTGTGGCCGGCAATGTGCAGGAGGTCAGACTAGATGATCAGAAGGGTCCCTTCTGATCTTAAACTCTTGAGTTAATAAATCATCCATTCTGAGCTCCTGGCTAACAATAATCACAGAATTTCCCCAGTTACGTGGCATTGAGCTCAATAACTTTCCTAATCAGAAAGGGATCCAGTCCTAATTTGAATATATCAAGAGATGAGAATCAACCACTTCCTTTGGTAGTTTGTGCCAATGGATAATCACTTCATTAGGAAAAAAACCTGTGCTTTATTTCTCATTTAAATGTGTCTGACTTTAGCCTCCAGTCATTGGTTCTAGCTGTGCCTTTCTCTGTTCAACTAAAAAGCCCTTTTCTACCCAGTGTTTTCTCCCCATGAAGGTACTGATAGGTGGTAATTAAGTCACCTCTCAGTCTTCTCCTTGATAAACTGAACAGATCAAGCTCTTTAAGTCTTTTACTGTAAGATATTTTCTCCGGCCTGCAAATCAGTTTTGTGGCTCTTTTCTACACCCTTTCCAATCTTTCAACATCCATTTAAACAGTATTACAGTATCGGTATCACCAGTGCTCTCTGCAGAGGTGAAACCCCCTTCCTGCTCGTGTTCTCTGCCCCCTGTTTGTACAGCCAATGATGGCATCAACCCTCAGCACTGTGCTGGGAGCTGATGTTGAGTAACTTACGCACTGTAGCCACTACCCATGCTGTGATTGGTGCCAGGGTCAACACACGAGCTGCCCCAGAGAAGGGCTGGAGGGAGGTGGCACCACGTCAGTGCCTGCAATGAGAGAGTGACACCGACAGCACAGACGGGAAAGTGACTCTGCACCTGGCTGTGCCCAAGGCACAAATCAAACCACACACAGCTTCCTCTCGCTCATAGCGCAGTAGTGACTGGTCCAGACACATGAAAACTGCTTAGAAGGGATAAATGGCTATTAATTGCAACTATTACTTACCGACTATCAAATAGCTGATTTTTCATGTTATGGCAGTGCCAGGGGATCGGGTCCTTACTGTGCTGGGTGCTGTGTAAACACCAAACAATTAGTAACAATTCCAAACTGCTAGACGGCTCTGAGGGTGCTGGGTGGAAGTGCAGGCAGAGTCTCTGCCCCCTCCCACCTGCCACAGAAAAGCTGTAATTCAGCATTCCCAGCCCCTCTCTCACGGCAGTCGTACCAGGGCCTGGGATGAAAGATATGGAGGAAGAATGGAAAGTTTTCCTGTGAAAGGTACATATCCACCCCTATTACTGCAGCTCCTCGCAATTTCTAATGTGTTGATTTTTGCAATACCCCATGACATAACATTAGGAGGCTCTGTGCTTCTGAAAATCCCACTAGGTGCCTAAATACCTTTCAAAATGTCATCTAAAGTGACTTACCCCTGGTCACCCGGAAAGGCTGCTGCTGAGCAGAGATGAGACCCCAGGTCTTCAAAGTTGCAGGCAGGTGTCATAATTGCTGTAATACCCATCACCTGCAAAAATTAAGATAGAGCGGTCAGTGCTTGGTCAAAGATTGTGGCACAGGCACGGGACACTGCTTCCTAATCTGTAAGGATTCCAGTCTCCATTCAGTGCATTTTAAAAAGACACCCTTTCCTGGGGGGAGCTCAGTACCACCCAAGAAATGCTTGTAGGCTCTCTGCTCCCACTGAAACCCACAGAGGAGACACTCAGCACTGGGCTGGGAAGGGTCATCGGAATCTGCACACCCAGGAAAGGCAGCTTAGAATCTGAGGGGCAAGGTCCATGAGCAAACAATGAGTTGTCGAGGGGAGGGGGAAGGAAACAGCCAGACAGAGAGCACCATGGTGCGGGGATGACAGACACACAGTGTGTAAGGGCAGAGGTGAGAGCTGCGTCTGCTTTCTGATCCATCCATGTCTCTAGCTGCAAATCACAAAGAAACTGACTCTGAAGTCCTTCCTTCGGCACAGCTCCCAGCATGTGAGGAAACTGTTCAAGAGAGTGTCTCAGAGCAAGGGCTGTGTAGGAACAAGGACATGAGGCTAGTGACACTCACTTTCAATCCTCAGCATGCAGCAGCGTGCTCTTTATGGCTAGGGACTGGGACTAGCATCAGTCAGCCTTCCTGTCCCATTTCCCGGGAAGATCTCTGCCTATGGCTGCTGGGACAGGTGCCTCTTGCTGCCCAAGCTGACTGCTAGCATCACACAGACCCTTAGTGCCTCCTGCTCTGGGTTCCTACAGGGTTTATCAGGGAAAGCAGCTGCCCCCTGACTGTTGTTACTGCTGATGGGATCTCTCTTAGGACTGCTGCCTGTGATGCTCTGGGTTCCATTCAGAAGTCAGTTGATGTTGTGTTACTTATTAAAACAGTGTATCAGCAAAGCAGGTGCATCTGGCATCCTAATCTCCAGGGAAATCTCTCATTTTCCCATCTACTCTACATGTAAGAAGAGCCCAACTTAATGGGAAATTAGTTACAATCCCTTTAATGATCATATTGAACTCCTACATACCACTTTCCAGCCGTGGATGTCAAAGCACATCACAAAGGATAGCAAGTGACATCATCCTCATTTCTCAGGTGAGAAAACAGAGGCACAGAGAAAGGAGGTAATTCCCAAATGTAACCCAGCCTTGGCGTAGCCAGGAATACAACACTTTGACACAGGCTTCCTCTGTCAAAATGCACTGACCTGGACCACACACTCCAAGACCCTTAGTCTATTACATATGGAAATCTTTAAAGGTTATCTCAAGGACTTATAAAGCTGCCCTTCAATGTAGTACCTAAGCACCTTCTATATAAAATGGATGACATTAAGGAAGCTCCTCATAGATGTCATGAATTTTCCAGTTTTTTTCCCTTTTCGGGGTTAAAAACCTCAGCTTTGGTATAGGAGGTTGAAACTTTTATATTTTGTTTTCTTTTGGGGGGATTGGTAGGTGTGATTTTTTGGGAACAGATCATCTTTAGCATCAGAATAAGAATCTCACAGGGTGCACAGAGACTGCTTGCACACTGAGCGCCACCCATATCAATCTCTAGCTAGGTTCTGAAGTGCTCTGGCCCCCCGAATCAATCTCTAGTTAGGGCCTGAAGTGCTCTGTCAAATGGATCATTCTTTACCTGCGTCCTGAATTACTCTGGCCACATGGCTCCTCTAGGTAGGTCCTGGGGTGTTCCAGAAAGCTGGATCAACCTCTTGCTCAGTCCTCAAGTGCTCTAGTCATTCGTATCAATCTCTAGCTATATCCTGAAGTACTATGGCCATCAGGATCAGTCTCTAGCTAGGCTCTGATATTCTCTGGCCACCCAGATCCATATCTAGCTAGGTCCTGGTCCCTCCATCTATCTCTGCCTAGGGCCTGATGTCCTCAAGCCACAGAGAACAAACTCTACTTAGAGCCTGAAGTGCTCAGGACACCTGAATCCATCTCTAGCTTGGTCATTAAGTGCTTTAGCCACCCAGATATGTCTCTAGTTAGGGCCTGAACTACTCTGGACACCTCGATCAAGCTCTAGCAAAGTGCTCAGTTGCCTTGACCACTGGGATCAATATCTAGCTATGGATAATGACCACTTGTTCTGTTCATTCCCTCTGGGGCACCTGACATTGGCCACTGTCAGAAGACAGGATGCTGGGCTGGATGAACCTTTGGTCTGATCCAGTATGGACGTTCTTATGTTCCTATGTTCCTGAAGGGCTCTAGATGCCTGGAATAAATTATAGCTAGCTCCTGACTTGCTCTCACTGCCCAGATCCATTTCTAGGTAGGGCCTAAAGTGCTCTGTCACCCAAATCAATTGCTATCTATGCCCTTTACATGTTTCCCCACTCACTATCCTTCCCCTGCTTTGCTCCTTCACCTCCTACATATCCCCCACAGCAGGGTGCATCCCACTCCCAGCGCTGTGCACAGAATCAGCCCTTGGTCAGGGAGATTGTCGACTATCACTCCCTGGTGGACGTCTGGTGCTACCACCACCCTGATGATATCTCAATGTTCACCTTTGTCCAGGTGAAGGCCCATCGGTCCCACCACTTCCAATTGGACTGCATCTACCTGTCATGCTTCCACCTTTCATGGGCGTACTTCTCCAGCATCCAGCCAGCCCCATTTTTGGTTCACCATCTAGCCACTGTGATGGCCATTCTCTGCACAGAGAAGCTGGGGCCATCCTATTGGCACTTTAATAACAGCTTGTCAGAGGACATGGGCTTCGTGGTGTCTTTCCGGGAGTTCTAGTTGGCCTGGCGAGGGCAGAACACGCCTTTCCCTTGGCGCAGCGGTAGTGGGACATGGGGAAGGTGTGCACCAGGCTCTTCTTCTGCGACTACACCCGGGGCACCAGCCGATGGAGGGATGTAGTGATAAAGCAGTTGGAACAGGAGCTGGAGAGGTGCCTGGCTGCCAGCCCCGAAGATCCATCCCTCTGCATAGCATACCGGAAGAAGTGGGAGGAGCTCCGGGCCCTTAAAGACCATCGGGCCCAGGGTGCTTTTGTTCAATCTTGCATCAGCTTGCTTCCCCTACACACTGGAGAAAAGGAGAGTGGCCAAGAAACACATCACCTACCTTCTGGCAGAGGATGGCACCCCCCTCACGGATCTGGCAGAGATGTGCAGGAGGGCCAGAGCCTTCTACGCAAGCCTTTTCTCCCTGGATCTGACTGATCCTAACGCTTGCAAAGTGCTCTGGAATGGACTCTTGATGGTTAGTGCAGGCTACCGAGACCAGCTAGAGCTGCCTCTCACTCTGGCTGAGTTTTCGGAAGCCCTCCGTCGCAAGACCACCAGTAAATCTCCGGGCATGGACAGGCTCACCTTGGAGTTCTATCACGTGTTCTGGGATGTCCTCAGCCCAGACCTAGTCACTGTCTGGGCCAAGTCCATGAAGAGTGGAGTCCTCCCTCTCTTGTGCAGGCAAGCCATGCTCGCCTTATTGCCGAAGAATGGGGACCTCCGCGACTTATGGAATTGGCATCCTGTCTCGCTCCTCAGCACAAACTACAAAATCATAGCAAAGGCCATCTCACTGCAGCTAGGGTCCGTGCTGGCGGACGTGGTCCACCCAGACCAGACCTAAGCCATCCTGGGCCACACCATATTTGATAACCTGTATCTGGTCTGGGATCTCCTGGAGCTTGGGTGTAGGGATGGTCTGTCATTCGCCCTCTTGTCCCTGAATTAAGAGAAGGTGCTTGACAGGGTGGACCACGGGTATCTCCTGGGCACTCTGCAAGTGTTAGGCTTCGGACCCCAGTTTGTGGGTTTTATCTAGGTGTTGTATGTTTCCACAGAGTGCTGGTCATGCTCAACTGGACTCTGACCCAGCCAGACAGCTTAGGGCAGGGAGTATGGCAGGAGTGCCCACTCTCGGGCCAGCGGTACACTCTTGTGATCGAGCCCGTCCTCCTTTGGAGGCTGATGAGGATGGTGCTCCAAGATCCGATGCTGCAGCTGATCCAGTTTGTGTATGTCAGTGACATACTCCTTGTGGTCCAGGACCCAGGTGACATGGCATGGGTGGAGGCTTGCCAGGCCATCTATTCGGCAGCCTCCTCCACCCAGGTCTACTAGGTCCAGAACTCTGGCTCGGTGGTTGGGGACAGGTGAGTTCCCTTCCACCCGCTTCAGGCCATCCAGTGGAGAGCGGGTCCACTGTTCTATCTCAGTGTTTACCTTTCTGCCACGCATCTGTCTTCGCCGGAGAACTGGTATGATTTAGAGGGCAGGGTGACAGAACAGCTCCGGAAATGGACAGAACTAATCTGATGCCTCTCCCTCCGAGGCAGGGCCAGCTCCAGGCACCAGCTCAATAAGCAGGTGCTTGGGGTGGCCAACAGAGAGGGGCTGCACATCCCGCTCTTCTGCGGCGAGTCCCTCAGTCCCTCTCAGAGTGAAGGACCTGCCGTCGAATTGCTGCCGAAGAATGAAGCGGAGGCAGTAGAGCTGTGGCATATCACAATTTGTAATAATATTTTTTTTAGCCTGCTTAGGGAGGGAAAAACCGTGGAGCCAGCCTGGCTCAGGAGCAACCCAGGAGCAGCCCAAAGCAACTAGAGATTACCAGGGAATTAGGACCTATAAATTTTTAAAAAATAATAAAATGGGGACCCTGGTTGCAGGTCTGTACTTAAACAGATTCAACTTCTGTGTCATTCCAAGACAACATAACCTGTGCGAGCTTGAGTGTATTGCTAGTTACACACAACACTAAGATGCAGTAAAGGCTGATAGAGTGAATCAATAATTTAGAGTAAACTATATTAGAAGGAATTTGTATTTACCCCAAAAGAAACCAGGAAACTGACAGTTAAGGTGAAACTAAAAAGGAATACAAGGGCACTAGGACATTTCCTGACAGTTTGGAATTGATTGGGTGTGATTTTCAAAACTTGCCATGTTAGATAAATACAGACAGACAGACTGTCCAGTCTGATTCCCCACTCTGGCACTTCAAATGCAGAAGGTGGTGCCCGCAAGGACTCTAAAAATTAATCCTGGCCACTCCAGGCTGGTATTAAACTCCCAAGTTTACTGATTTTCTCTGACCTTGGCTTGGTAAGTGCTGCCACCACCCAACTGCAAAACCCCTCTGGGAATCCAGGGTGGTGCACTTGGGAATTCTTCCCCGTGGGGTGCCCTCAAGCACTTTCACCCTCCACTCCGGGGAAGAGCTGAGAAAGAAACCAAAGGAAATCAGCTGTTGTCACCAGATAATTAAATAACTTGCACAAACCTCTTAGGACACAAAAGCCCAATCCTGTTCTTAAAAAAACAGGGAAATTTTATTAAAAACAAAAAGAAAGAAAACATCTGGAAACACAAGTGATTGCTAGATATTAAAAACCAGCATCGTTGCCCTTTTCCATTATTTAATTGCCTACAGAAATCTGTTGGTCACTGTTCGGTATAGCTGAATTCCTCTCCTTTACTCCAGAGGCTGGTGTTGATTTCTCAGCACAACAGCTTGTTACTGTATTTGTGCCCTTTACTCTCTTCAAGTGCAAGTAACTTCTCAATCTAGCTGCCGCCTTCCCATTCTTGACTCTCTTTTGCCACCTGGTGGCAATTACTGGGTATAACTTCCCATTTCTCATTCCTTAACCTCTGCTACTATCCCCAGTCATTTATAGCATAGAGGCCCTTTTCTCTTAGCACCCTTTCCTCACCACTTACACACTATTACACAGATTCTCCTCTCTTTTCACTTTGCTTTCTTCATCATTTGACAGCATGACTCCTTTCTTGTCCTTCCATTTCAGTTGCTATCCATTGGTCTTGCACAACGCCCCCACACCTGTCCCATTTCTCTGCCCTCTTGTGACACTAGACAGCATAATCACATCTTTCCTCATTTCTTACTTACTTCTAGGTGTGCACGTGCCTAATTAGAACCTCTGGAAACACCACCACACAACAGCATGACTGCAACAGCAGATACTACAACAGGAGTTTCCCCTCAATCCAGTGCATTGCTGTTAATGTGAGGTCCGTTTCAAATGGAAATGCATAGACTGGACCTCCAGTGACAGAAGCCCAGTGACTATCCAAGCTGAGATTCTCAGAGGAGTCAAGGGGAGTTCAGTGCTGAGCTCCTGTTTCAAAGGGATTTGGGTACCTAACTCCATTAGGCCCCTGGGGAAATCCTTTCTGCAGAGTTGAGCCCTACAATTCTCACTGATCGCCAGCTCCCCTAGCTCCGGCCAAGCCCTGATGTGCTCACAGTGACTGACACAGCACTGCTGTGTTTAGCATCACAGGTGTTCTGTCCATTGCTAGGTGATAGCCACTTCCTCTCACCATAGGTTGCCTCATTCCCTGAGGAGATGGCCACATGTGGAGCAGAGCTATCAGAGGCACCTGGGGCTGGCTGGACATACGCTGAGAGCTAGCCCTCTCGGGCCTTGCACTTCTTGCAGTCAGTTTTGGAGACAATACCTGCCTTTGAACAGCTCAAGCAGCAGAGCGGTTTCTCCCCTGCAGTGCCATGTGCTGAGTCCCTTTCTGGTGACTGTTTGACTGGCCTGGCCCTAGGAACAGCCTCAGTTCTATGTGTGCGCATCCCCTAGTGCCCTGGTAACCCCCAGCTGGGTCAGGCCTGTCCCCATTGACCTGGGCTCCAAGTCTGCTTCTTTGTGATTGACCAACCTGCCTGTACCCATGAGTCCAGTGAGCCTGGTGCTGGTGCTTTGCCAGAGCTGGTCGCAGCCAGGTGTAGCGCAGGTACGAGCTATGAAGCTGTTCCTGGTGAAGTGTCCAGAGGTCACTGCTGGGGTCCAGCTGTTTGCATTTGGCCTGTTGGAGCGCAGTTGCAGTGGTTCGCTTGCAGGGGGTGGTATGGTGGGGTTGGCATGAGGCGCCACTTCAGTGGTCACAGATTTCCGAGACTGACATCCCCACATGCTGCCCCAGGAGTTCGTATTTTCATTCCCCATATGTTTATTTTTTTTTAAATACAAACACAGCTTTTTATGGAGATAAACACTTGGTGACAATTTTGTCTCCACTCTGACCAGGGCCTAGTTAAAAACTGCATGATGGGAACATGGTTATGGCCACCTTCCTCCCTGCTCCTTCCACTTAGATAGACAACACTGACCTGAGCTCTGGCTGGATTCTCCATTCTGTCCTTGGGGGTATAAGAAACTATCTGAACTAGCAAACTTTATGATACTGGCATTCATGGGTCTTTGGCTGGACTAGGCCATTGGAATTGGATTATCAGATTTTATTGTCTAACATAGAGAAAGAATGAGTGACAGAGGGTGTACATAGGGATTTACTTTGATATTTAGTGGCTTTTTTGCCTTTTGCAACATGACATTTTTGGGCATTTTCAGATGCTAAACACACTTCTCAGCCAGGAAGAATATTTAGACAAATCAGAGAGAAATACCGTCATCCTGTATGTATCAGTGCTGGACATGGGACATTGCTAGAACTGTCCACAACCTCATGTTCCTATTTGTTGTGTTACATGGACACAATGGAGGACCATAAACCCTCTGCCTCAGTAACTCCATGCAGATTGTCTCCATTTGTTTTTCACATCAGCATTAAGATATTCAGTGGGAGTTTTTAGCTTAATTTCAATGAGGGCTATTTGTCTAAATCACCCTGGCAGTTTTGAAAACCTCAGCCTTAGTTCTTATCTAGGACTCCCTGCAATTTTTTTTGTGAAAGCCACATTTACTGACTGCTTCACGCAAGGCTTCCCTGACCTCTCTGTTTCTCAGGCTGTAGATAAGGGGGTTTATCAGGGGAGTCAGGACTGTGTAGCAAAGTGAGAGCACTTTCTTTAGGGCTCTTAGTGTATCGAGTGTTGGTAGCATGTACACAATCATTATTGTTCCATAGAAAATTGTCACTACAGTGAGATGCGAGGAGCAGGTGGAAAATGCCTTTTGCCTTCCGGTGGTGGAAGAGATTCTCAGGATGATGGTGAGGATACACATGTAGGACATCAGGGTTAGAAGAAATGGAGGCAAGGTGAATACACAGGCTAATATGAAATCCAACAATATGATCAGGCCTGTGTCTCCGCAGGAGAGTTTTATCAGTGATATGGGATCACAAAAGAAATGGTCAATTTCATTTGGGCCACAGAATATGAACTGTGACATGAATAAAATAAAGATGGTAATAGCCAAAAAAGCATTTAACCATGTGCCAGCAGCCAACTGGAGACAAAACCTGGTATTCATAAGAGTTGAATAGTGCAGGGGTTTACATATTGCTAAATACCGATCATAAGACATCACTGCTAGCAGGTAGCATTCTGTAGCTGCCAGAACTGCAAAGAAATACAGTTGTGTGATGCAGCCATTGACTGAGATGCTTTTGTCCCCAGTCAGGAGACTGGCCAGGATCCTGGGCAAGATGGTGGAGGTGTAGCAGATCTCCAGGCAGGACAAATTCCCTAGGAAGAAATACATGGGGGTGTGCAGGTGCTGATCAATCACAACTAGCACAATTATAAGGCTGTTCCCAACCACTGTTGTGATGTAGATCACTAGGAACAGCAGGAAGAGAAGAATTTGCAGGTCAGGGAGATCCCCGAATCCCAGGAGGATGAATTCTTTGATGGCTGTTTGGTTTCCCCAGTCCATGTCTGCCGTTGGTTGAGTCTAGGAACAATAAAATAAATAGTGCAATCAAACTGTAAGAACATAGAGCTGAAAGTTAATCAAGTGTTGCAAATTCATTCCATAAATATTCAAAAACTCTTCTCCCTTTCCTGGTTGCCAGATGAAATTTTAAGGCTAAATGTAGACTTCAGACAATGTGTCAAGAGTCTAAGTCTGAGAACACAACATGAGTAGCCAGGTAGAGCACCCTCTGTCACATCAAATTACTGAGTACTCTAAGAACAGTCTATTTCTCTGGTAGCCCACATACTGAGAGGACAGATCAGCCCACTTCTTTATCTACTATCATAGCCCATCTATTGACATACTGCTTAAATGATGCTTAAATGCAGAATTCCACTTCTGGCCATGGCCAGAATCTTGTCGTGTTTTAGTTAGAATTTAAAACAATAAATACATGAACTAATATCTTGGACTGAGATTTTCAATTGAATCTAGTATCCTTAGGTGCTGATCTTCTGTTAGAATTCATGGAAATTAATCTAATAATACATCTTGGCATATTCAGCATCTTAGTGTGCTGTAGAAAAGGGAATAATTATTTGCAACCTCTCACAAGTGATCAGTTTATGTTATAAATTATGAAGTGGAGTTAATCCTTCCATAGTTCATGTAATGACAGTGATGAGGATGACATGCTGAGGGACTGGCAATGCCTTTTCTGTTTCAGATGAGAATTCCTGATGTTAATTATATAGCGGTAACAAAATACAGCTCTTCTGAAGGTGGATTTTAGGAAGGGGCAAAGCCAGGCTCGATGTGCAACCCTAACTGTGGAAAATCCAGGAAACAGAAAGGCATTGGGGAGAAAAGATGGTGCCCCTGATGGTGCTGAAGCTCTGACCTTACTATAGACCAGATCACACCACCTTAAACTACACCCTGCCAGTACAACAATGGCAAAAGCTGCTGACATCTTCACTGCTACAATGATCAACAACCCACATGCCTATCACAACATGTGATGTATCTCATCCAATGCGCTAAATGCTCCAATAACAACTGTGTGGTTGAAACCAGACAATCACTGTGTTTTTGAATGAAAACACACAGGAAAATTATAAAAGAGAAAACACTGTATCACCTGGTGCATTGTCCTCTCCACTTTGAGGGAGGAATGGACTGGATAATAATCTTATACTGGTCCAGCTTTTGACCAGGCTAGATGGTACACTCTGGGATTCTAGACTGTGAAGCTGGAGAGAGGTCTTCATGTAACTGCAGCTGGGTGTGTCCCTGCCTGTGTAAAGGTTTGTATGAGTGCAGGACCAGGAGTGGTCTGCAGATTGCCACAGCAGCACAGTGTAAGAGGAGAGTCCAGGTTGGGGAGACAGAGGGTTCAGGGGTACCCCAGTTCCAGGTTGCACTCCTGGGGCAGGGATCTCATCACACCAGGAATCTCTGGGCTTGCCACATCAGTTATGAATGTAACAAAATTACTGAATCCTGCACTTAATTGCTTGAGTCCTGGCACCTCTTTCATTACAAATTAAGCATGGTCTATCCCAGACCTAAAGAAGAACTCTCTGTGGCTCAGAAGCTTGTCTCTCTCACCAACAGAAGTTGATCTAATGAAAGTTATTACCTCACCCACCTTGTCCATCTCATATTCACAAACCACATCCATGCCCTCATTTTGAAGGTGCTATAGAAATGCAGTTAGAAAGCTTACCTGGACATCCCAAGTGTGAAGCGAAGAACTCTTATTTCTCAGGGTTTGGTGACCTGGACTGAGGTTCCTCAGCTGAGGTCCGTGTCTCTCATTATTCTTCAGAATCTGGATCTTCACAGTAAAGAGATCTGTATGCACCTGAATGGGCAATCAGCTGCCGCGTTCTGCCTTAGAACATGCTCTTCCCCCTCCATTTACAAAGTGCAGAAGTCTCCTGTCATTTGTATCCTTCTCCATAGCAGGCTGCATCTCCCTTGAGTCCACCTCCAAAGGGGCTGAGCTGGGGGAGTTAGCACTGTGGTTTCTGGGCAGATAGTGCAAACAACTGTTCTGATGCAACCAACCTCCCACACCCAGAGGCATTGCTTTTCTGCTCTGTGCTGTATGAAATCATTGCCTTGCATGGCTGAAATGTAACAGCCATTGATGTTACAGATACACTCTGAGTGGAGTGCGTGGTCATGCAGAGAATGACTCTGCTGAATAATATTTGCTCATGTCACTTGTCCCGTTGCTTTCAGTGGCACAATTGCATGCGTAACAATGGCTAAGATGAGACAGGCCTTCCAGGTTGGTGTTGAAGCTTCACAGTTTAACAAACACACAGAACAATTAATACAAAGACATTGAATATGCAGTGTGCAAATGAAAGATTTGGATGAAAGGAAATCTCTCTATGTGTGTCCATATTTCTCTGCGTGAGCATCTTTCTATATCACACACACACACACACACACACACACACACACACACACACACACACAAAGGAAACATTTATCCTGCAGGAACTTAGATATGATTAGTAATTACTAATGGTTATTTATTTATTTAACATTATTTTATCCCTTCTGCTGAGCGAAAGTATAATTCTGGGCCATGCAGATTGGTTTCCCATTGGAGGAGAATCAAGTGATGTGGAATCTGGGTAATTTCTTAGTTGAATTTGTTTATTGATGCTGCAAACACCAGTCTTAGAGCAGAGATGGTCACAAACAACAGGTATAGTGGAAGCGGGTTCATCCCAGTTAGTGGGAGGTGCACAAGGGCAAACTGGGCTTGAACACTCATCTCTAATGCTGTTGCATGGTCAGTTTCCTAATAGCTACTGCAATAGTGTTTTTAGTTCCAGTGTAGTTGCTCGGGCAAGCAGTATGGATTGCTCAACTAGCTCAATATGCTGGATTCTCATTCCTGAGTGATTCCTGCCTCTCCCAAAGGAACAAAAAATAAATAGTTTGAAATGGCAAAGAAAATGTCCAGGATTCACAGTCCTGAGGCCTTTGGTGTTATGCACAGGGCCGTCTTGTGGGGAAACCCTGATTTAAAGTAACCTTCTTTTGTTTTCTGATCTCTGATTTGTCCAATGTTCCTCTCAACTGTCGCTCAGAAGTTCCCAGATCTGTATCTGCAAAAGTGCCTGAGAGATTGGAGGGATTAGAGTTGGAAAGGGAGTTCTGTAAATGTCACCTCTTACGTTCAGCTCTTGTTGAGCCTCTCCCTGGGTACGGAATGGAAGGTGAACTTTTGGAGACTGACGAATTTGAAACTCGCTCATCCCTGGTCTTGCTGACTCAGGAGATACAGAGTGGGACAAATATTTGAACTCCCAGTGTAAATGGAAATATTCATGGTGGTGAAGAGCAGCTCTAAGGCTAGAGTGTTCTTCTAAGGTAACGAACCTGTGAGCATGCCATAATTGTTACTAAGCTGCATGACATTGTCATGTGGAATGTCAGGGACTGGATATTTACATGGTATCAGGAATGTTCAAGTTATAATTAATGACAGCAAAATTCCAGAAGGGATATTAAATCTGATGCTCTAGGGTTTAAGCCAATCTGTAAGTATTTGAGAGCTAGATGGATGGCAGATTATTCTACATCCACCTCTTAAACATCTGCTGCTGGCCACTCTCAGAAATTAGATGGACCTTCCCTCTTATCCTGTGCTACTAATAGGATAAGAATATGTGAAACTGGGATAATTCTGTTCCCAAAGTATTGACCAATGTTTGAGTTCTGCAATAGTTGAATTAGATACTCATAGAACAGGATGCATTTGACAGTACCTTCATCTAGTAGAGGCCAGACCTACACACACACACTCCATTTCCTTATTGAATGGCAACATAATAACAATAATATATAATTACTAATTACTAATAAATAATTAATAATAATCCATCAGGGAAAATACTTCACCTAAGAAATACCCTCTAAAGCCAGAGGATCCTCACATAAGACATCCCCTTCTAAGTCCAGATGGCATACCTGCAAAGGCCAGAAGGGACCATTGGCTGACCACTTGTATAGCACTGCCTTAGAACTTCCCAAACAAAAAGTCTTCCCAGCAAGATTCAACTTTTAGGCTCAAGGGATTTTGGCTTTAAATAATGCTGATTACCTATGTCCCCAACTTTCACTTTGATGATAGACCTTTTATTTCTCCATTCTTTGTCTGCCATGTTTTTCAATATAATAATTACAACAATAGCAGCTATACTGCACAATGGGCACTAGGGGGCAGTGGTGTATGGTGGTGGATAGGGGCAGATATACTGTATTATGGGAAACGATATTAATTTTGCCAGCATGTGCACTGTATGCCAGTAAAACTAGGGCTTTTACTCTTAGTAAAGCTTTGACTGTAGGCCAGGCATATGTGTAGATGAGGTGCTAGAGAAGATGCTGTTATACCAGCATAACGTTTCTTACACTAGCATGGCTCATTCCACATTTGTATAACTGCATCTACGACTACTCCAGTAAAATACACACTCCTAACAAAAGAGAGCAGTAATGCTGAAAGTGAGCCAAGTTGGGGCTTTCAAAGGGCTCAGTACATCCCCAGTAACTGACGGGGAGCAGTGGTGTGTGGTGATGTGTGGGGAATAGTGAGAGGGGGGCTCCAAGGCGAGTTTCAATTCTTCTGCACCCACAGGCCTTATCTCGTCAGGCTCTTGCTTGTCTTGCTCTAACACCCTGGACCTGGCATCTTCATTGATTTCCTCACAGCTCTAGGGCCTGTTTATAGCAAATCTCCTTTGCACACATAGAATCTTTCCTTGCCTCATCTGCTTTGCTGAGGTTGGAGGATCTCACTATCCTCTGCCCTGGCTTCATCTTCTTCCTCAGCTGACAGCTCAATCCCAAGTTGGGCAAACTGCCGGCACCACCAGTCTCTTTTCCCAGGAACACAAGAAAGACTTGCTCACACTTTCTCCTCTCTAACCCATACCCCCAGCTGATCACTGCTCCTCTGTCCATGATCCAGCCCAGCACTGCTCAGCCCAGCCCAGCTGCTTCTCCCAAGTGCCCATGGAGATGCCTCTGGCTGGAGTGATGTGACTCTGGCCTAGCCCAGTGCCAAGCTAGGTGAAGTGGCTCACGAATGTGGCAACCAACCTCAAGGCATACAGACTGTTGCAAACCAGGGTACAAACCCCAAACTGGTTGTATGTTCTATAATTAGATTTCACCAACCAAGTGTCAAAAGCTATAACAGCCTTAGCATGGAGTCACAGACAGTCTCCTTGGACCCTGCAGTTTCTCTTGCCACTCTGGTCACCCTTACACCAAAAATTACAACAGTGTTCAGGCTACTACCAGTCCCAAAGGTCCTGCCACTTACCCCAATCATACCTTAGACCTCACACCAAAGACAACACTTCTAGCCAGTGCTGTAATAAACTAAGTAAAGATTTATTAAGTATGAAAAAGAAATCAGAGAGTTGTTTACAAGGTTAAAGCAGGTAACCATACACACACATACCCCCGAAGAAAAGGTCTGTATAAGCTTCTCTCTCTCACTAACAGCAGTTGGTCCAGTACAAGATGTTACCTCACCCACCTTGTCTTTCTAATATCCTGGGACTGACATGGCTGTAACACTGCAGGACCAGCACTTTACATTCATCCATGCTTCTTTTCTGTTTGGTGAGTTACACAGGCTTACAATGCACACGCTCCATATGACTATACCATGGGATACAGATGTTTTAGGTGAGATTAATACATGCAGAGCTTTACGATCATTTCATGAAGTCTAAACACTACACACATTGTTATAAGCCCAATAACTATTTAAACAATGCTAACCCACAGGTGAGCTGACTGGTTTCCAGCTCTGTATTTGTCAGTGTTCAGTGAGGCCTAGGGGCGTTGGCATGGGCTAGCACCAAGCTCAGAGCACCGCTCCTATGGAGATGGCTGGGCTTGCTCAGGGGCTCCTCATTCTATCAATACTCAGTGTGAATCTCCACATGCTTCTGAGACCCTTTGGAGCTTTACAGGAATTGGAAAATAAGCAATTCTCCAATTCATGAACGCTACTGCACAGGTCTGTGCTAAATATAGCACAAGTATCTGCTATGTCCTCACTCAGGTGAGTAACCCATATTCAGGAAAGGGATCCATGGCATTCAGTGGAGGTGCTGGTGTGAGTAAGGACTTCCTGAGTGAAGCAGGCTAGCCTGGATTAAAGGGTGCAGTGTTACATTTCAGTCATTCATAGCAATCAACCTATCTGTGTTTGTACAACACTGAGCACAATGGGTTCCTGGGCCATGATTGGGGCTCCAATGTGCTACCTTAATAAAAAAAAATAACCATTATAGTATAAGCAGGAAAACTGGTTATAGTATTTTTTCCCTCAGTTCAGTTTTGATGGAAAAACTAAAACCCTATTTTTCTCTGTTGAAAATGGAAAAATATTTTGTCCAGAAAACAAAAGAAAGAAAGAGAGAAATTCAGCACAGTAGTGTTTAATATCCCCAAAATATTTGTGCAAAAACCAATTTTCGGATAATGTTTTTAGCTTTTCCAAAGGAAGTTTAACATTTGTTGAGGAAAGCACAGAATTTGTCTAATTTTTTTTTCTGTGGTCAGAAACCCAATTTTCCTTCCAAAAAGGTTTTGGCAGTAAATGTTTGACTGGCCCCAATGGTGGAGGGTGAGCAGAGAGATCTCATGTGGTTTTAGAAAGGTGGCTGCATCGTGGCTGTTGTTTGTGCTATTGACACAAAAGACCCAGCAGTAACTCCCCTGACTCAGTCATTTAAACGTTCCTCACAGATGCAGTCAGAGGAGACATAGCCTTGTCCTGAAAAGGTACAAATATGAGCAAGCATCTCCACTTCAAACGAACCATGTTCTTCCAGATGAGATTGCGACATTTGCACATCACTCTGTGGATACCTGGGCTCGTTATGGAGATACTCCTAGTTTTGAAGAAAACTCAGAGATTAAAATGAGCTATGGGACCTTACTACTAGTCACCAAACTGAGAAATAAGAGGCCATTGCTTCAAGCTGTAAACATTTAGGAGCTTGAGGTAAGTGCTAACCCCCTACTGCTCCTGTTTAGCATGGATTTTATGCCTTCCATTTAGGACTCTCAATTATTAGTTATTTTTAATTGATTTAGATTTTTAATTTGTTTCAACCCCATCTTTTTCATTAAAAACCTATTGTAGTCTACATACTTGTCATAACTTTCCTACTCAGATCTGAACCTTAGAGATCAGAACATGAGAAGCTAGCATGAAACCTCTAAACTTAATTACCAGCTTGGATCTGATATCGCTGCCACCAGCCAGAATTCCAGTGTCTGGCTCACTCTGGTCTCCCCAAAAACTTCCCTGGGGAACCCCAAGACTCAGATGCCCTGAGTCTCACCACAAAGGGAAATAACCCACTTCCCTTCTCCCTCTTTACCTCCTCCCAGATTTCCCCACCTTGGGTACTCTAGGAGATCCCCTTCTTCAAGTCCCTGAAACACAGGTACTGAGAGATCAATCTCTCTCTCCCTTCACCCAGGGGTATGCAAAGTCAGGCTTAGTAATTCTAACACAAAGAGATTCTCTCTTCCCCCCTGTCTTCTTCCTCCCACCAATTCCCTGGTGAGCTGCAGACTCAATCCCCTTGAGCCTCCACTAAAAAAAAAAATCCACAGGTCTTAAAAAGAAAGCTTTATATAAAAAGAAAGGAAAAGACATAAAAATGGTCTCTGTATCAAGGTGACAATATACAGGATCAATTGCTTAAAAGAAAAAATGAATAAACAGCCTTATCCAAACAGAATACAATTTAACACATTCTAGCAACTACACACATGTAAATACAAAAAATATATATAAACCTATTGTCTTACTATCCTTGTACTTACAACTTGGAAACAGAAGATTAGAAAGCCTGCAGATAGAAAGATCACTCTCAGAGCCCAGAAAGAGAACAGACCAAGAACAAAGGACTCACACCCAAAACTTCCCTCCACCCAGATTTGAAAAAGTCTTGTTTCCTGACTGGTCCTCTGGTCAGGTGTTTAAGGTCACTGTTTGTTAACCCTTTTATAGGTGAAAGAGACATTAACCCTTAGCTATCTGTTTATGACAATACTATTCTATATAGGTTCTTATACCTCACTCATCATTGTTGTATCTATTAGAAGTCAAGGCTTGATTCTCCGCTGCTTTCCAATATGTGTAGTCATTTTCATATGTGTAAAGTGACTGTCTCATCTCCCTTCTCCCTTTCATCTCTAAGCTCACTGACTGCAATGCCTCTCTTCTAGTACTATCCTAGACCATCTCCAATCTGGCTTCCATCCCTTGTACTCCAGTGAACCTCCTCTCACTAGAGTCTCCAATTGCCTCTTCCTATCCAAATCTCACTATCAGTTTATCATCCTCAACCTCTTCAACCTGTCAGCCACTTCCAAAAGCATTGACCATGCTCTTCTTGAAATCTTGTTCTCCCTTGTTCTCCCTTTGTCCTCTCCTGGTTCTCCTCCTATCTTTCAAATCGCTCCTTCAGCATGTCCTTCAATAGATCTCCCTCATCCCCACTCCAGGTTTTTGTGGGGTTACCACAGGGCTCTCTCCTTCGTCCCCTTCTCTCCACCCTCTCACTTTATCTCTGGGTGATCTCATCCACAAGCATTAATTTATCTACCATCTCTATGCTGGTAACTCACAAACTGATCTCTCTACTCCATAGTTTTCTCTACTCCATACCTGTCTCCTTCTATACAAACTAAAATCTTGCCTTGCCTCTCTGACATCAGATCAACATGGTTCTTAAATTTCTCACCCCAAGTCCTCCCCAATACATCTTTTCACAATCACACCACCGTCATTCTGCCTGTCACTTAGGCCCATAATCTGTGTAATCTTGAACTCGTACCTGTCTCAATGGCCTTGCACGCAGCCTATGTCTAAATTGTGAAGATTCTTTCTTGAAAACATCTGTAAGAGGTGGCCTTTCCTATCCCTCCACATCCCTAAAACTCTTATCCAAGCTCTCATCATCTCACACCTCAGTAGCTGCAACATCCTTCTCTCTGGCCTGGATAAATGCAGTCTTTTCCCACATATGTACATTCAGAATGCTGCTGCAAGGATCATTCTTCTAGTCTGTCACATTGACCGTGTCAGCCTTCATTTTGTTAGGCTAAGCAAGCCAAGCCTTTTAATACTCCTTTTGAAAGGTAGGTTCTCCATTCCTTGGATCATCTTAGTACCTGTGACTGGGACTTGAGCACAAATCTACCTTTGCAAATTGACTTACAGGCTCCTATGTTTATTAGGATGCATTGGAAATTGCAGCCTCAAGTGATAATATTATGTTAAAGTTTAATGCTATGATACTCACATTATATTATACTGTTTGTTTAACTAGATACATCCTATGGCAGATGGAGAGTGGAGAAAATCAAACATCAGTCACAGAATTTATCCTCCTGGGATTCAGTAACAACTCTGAGCTGCAGACCCTCCTCTTCCTGCTGTTTCTCAAGTTCTATATTGTGACCATGGCTGGAAACATCTTCATGATTGCTCTAGTTGTGGCTGATCAGCATCTTCACACCCCCATGTACTTCTTCCTTGAGAACTTGTCCTGCTTGGAGACCTAATACAGCTCCACCATCCTGCCCAAGATGCTGGCGAGTCTCCTGACTGGGGACAGAACTATTTCATTTAGCGGATGTTTCACGCAATTTTATTTCTTTGCTTGCCTCGCTGGTACCGAGTGTTATCTCCTCTGTGTGATGTCTTATGATCCGTATTTAGCAATATGCAAGCCACTGCATTATGCTGCCCTTATGAATAGCAGATTCTGCCTCCAGCTAGCAGTTGGATCATGGATAAGTGGATTTATGGCTAACTCCGTAACAATATTTTTCATGTCACAATTAACTCTTTGTAGTCCCAATGAAACTGGCCACTTCTTTTGTGATTTCACTCCTATCATAAGACTCTCCTGCAGTGATTCTCATTTAATGGAACTTGTGGCTTTCATTCTGGCTTCCATATATACACTGCCTCCTTTTATATTAACTCTGATGTCCTATGTTTGTATCATGATAACCCTCCTGAGAATCCATTCCAGCATAGAGAGGCAGAAGGTCTTTTCCACCTGCTCCTCTCACCTCATTGTGGTGACAAGTTTCTATGGAACTCTAATCATTGTCTACATGCTGCCAGATGCTACCATGCTGAGAGACCTACACAAACTGTTCTCCGTTTTCTATACAGTCCTGACTCCCCTGGCCAATCCCCTCATCTACAGCCTGAGAAACAGAAAGGTCAAGGAGGCCCTGAGAAAAGCTCTCAGGAAATTTTTAGCCTTACAAGAATCCAGAAATTCCAAGCAATTTTTCTAAGGAAAATTAAAACATTGTGAATCCGAGTTGTTTCAGAGCAGCACCTGTTTGGTTCTCGAGGCTCTCTTGCTCTGGCTTTTTGTTTAATCCTGGAAGGAAAAGAGCACATTTTGGGTTTATGGGTAGATTATAACTCACACTTGGACCTGGACTTCCTGCTGCTTCTGTTGGGATGTTTTTCTTATCTCCATCCAAGAAACACTCATGATGCACCTCATCCTCTTTCCAAGAAATGAAACTGATGTATCATGGCAGATGTAGTCTCACTACCTACCCAACCTGCAGTGTGCAGTGGGAGCATGAGCCACCAGAACTTCAGCTGCTATGAGACACCATTTCAGCATTTAAGAGTTGAAATATGTCTTTCTGTTTCAGTATGGTTGGAATTATTGTTATAGATATTACAGTAATATTGTTATAGTAATACAGAGTACCCCCAGTCCCTAATTTAAATTCCTTTACTAAATCCAAAGGCCAAATTATGTTTTTATAATGGCTCTAGATATATCTAGAAATCTAAATACTAAGTAATTACTATACTCACCTGTCATAAACAGATAGTTAAGAGTTAATGCCTCTTTTACCTGCAAAGGGTTAAGAAGTTCACCTAGCCTAGCTGACACCTGACCAGAAGAACCAATGGGGTAACAAGATGTTTCAAAAGGAAGGAGGGAAATTTCCTTTGTTTAGAGTCAGTTACAGTGTCAGTTGGAGTGAAAAAGATCAAAGAACCAGCTCTTATCAGAATAGTAAGTTTTAGAAAGGAATACATAGGTTTATGTTTCTTTTCTTTTGTAACTTATCTTTGTGCAATTAGGGGAGTAATCAAATTTGGGTATTCTTGTGTGTACTAAGGTTTTTGCCCAGGGGAACGTCCTGTGTTTTAAATCTGTTGTCTGAGAGAGCAGCTTGTATGCTGTCTCCCAGAGTTTTTTTTCTTTTCATGAGCAAAATATGTGTAAATAGGCCTTCTCTTCTGAATATGGAATGGTGCACCCAGAGGCAGTTGCGGCTTCTTGGCTTCTGTAGGCGTCTTGTATTGGACATGTCTTTGTGTCTAGGCTCCCTGTTTTAAAATCCTGCTCACAAAACTACATGTTTTTATAAACAAGGCCAAATGCTCATTGGTGAAAGTTTTTCAGATAACCCACCACACAATAGCTCATTTCTAAAAGGCTCTTGTTTAAAATTTTGGGATGCTAGGATTGGTTTAACAACTGCATTCTGTGACCTAGCTGTAAAACAACCTCTGATTGGTCCACCAAAAGTAGGGACTAGCTCTTCAGGCTCACCACCCAGAACAGTTATCATTTCACTACCGACAGTCACTGGGGTAGGATGTCTTACTCTGCATGTGTCCAGTAACACAGACTCTTACTACTTTATTTTTTCTTCTCTTTCTATTCTTTCATAACCTGCCATTACTATCCTCTTTTCTTCAATAACTTACCTCTCCTTTCAAATTTTCTTTTTTCTCTAAGCCTTACTCAAACTCTTTTTTCATCTTTACACTCTCTCACACTCTTCTTTCAACCTTTTCCCCCCATGTACCCAAGCACAAACATATACAACACTTCCCTTAGTCAAACACATACATATACAAATTTTTTTTCAAAATGGCTGATGGCAACGTGGTGGGAAGGCAGGACATAAGCCCTAAAAGGGGCATGGAAACCTGTCAAAAATGCATGGTGATGAATAATATCAAGAGTTATACTATTCACTCGGTAAGGTTGGGCTCTAATTGGGTGAGCATTACCTGTGTCAATGGAGTGATATGCCCATTTGGTCTGTCCTGGGGTGGCTGAGAACATGAGTGTGAAGATAGTGCACAGCTCCTTGATCTGCTGTCCCTGAATACATCCGAGGGTCATAGAAAGCTTCGCCTCTCCCATGTCACCGTCACTTTTTCCTTTATAGTAGACACCTTCAGGCCACTCAGTGTTATCTCCTCCCTGGTCTGAAAACTGAAAAGCCTTTAATCCTCTGGAATAAAAGGGCTTTAGAGAATTAACATGACACACTTTAGGCTTTAAGTTTGAGGTAGGGTTTGTTTAGGCTATACTATACTAACAGCTCTCAGGTGCTCTTGGACCATAAATGGCCCTTCCCATGACACTTCTATCTTATGGGCCAGGAGTGCCTTTAAGACTATCACCTGGTCCCCTACTTTGAATGAATGCTCTCTGGCATGTTTATCATACCAGATCTTTTGCTCTTTCTGAGCATCTAATAGCTTCTCTCTAGTAAGGGCCAAAGAGTCTCGGAGGGTGTTTTGTAGGTTGTTTATAAACAGGGGTGGCTCTAATCACCAGCAAAGCAAACATGTGCTTGGGGCAGCCCATTTGCAGGGGCGGCAGGGATCCCGCATGGGAGTTGAGAACCAGCAGGGGGCCCAGGGAACTGTAGTTCCTTGGTTAGCTCCTTGCCTATAGATCCTGCCCTGGAGCAGGGAAAGAACTACATTTCCCAGCATTTCCTTGGCCACTACAGACAGAAGAGGAAAGGTGAGGAAGTGAGGAAGCTGAGACCTCATGCTGCAGTCTGCTGTGAATGGAGATCTGCACTGTGAAGAGTAGGGATACATATTTTAACATTCAAAAAAGAGGACACTCCACGGGGAGGGAGGGTAGCCCCACCCTGATACCTTCCACTCCCTCCAACTGCCCCCCACAGAAACCCCAACCCATCCAACCCACCCACTCCCTGATCACCCCCTTCCCCTAGTGGCTGTCCAGGACTGCACCCCCTATCTAAGCCTCCCTTCTCTTTGTCCCCAACTGTCCCCTCCTGAGACTCCTCCCCAACTTCACCCCAGGACCCCACCCCCTACCTGTCACCTGACAAACTCCTGGGACTCCCACGCCTATCCAACCGCTACCTGTCCCCTGACTGCCCCCCCGAACCCCTGACCCATCTAACCCCCCCCTTCTCCCTGCCCCTGACTGCCCGCCCGAGCCTCCACTCCATCCAACCCCCCACTCCCTGTCCCTTGACTGCCCCCCCCGGAACTCCGTACCCCTTCTCCAACCCCCAGCCCCCTTACCATGCCACTCAGACCAGCGTGTCTGGCTCCACACAGCACCAGACGTGCTGCTGCATACATGCTGCCATGCTCCCCCACAGAGCCACAGCTCTCTCCAGCACCTGCCTTCCAGATTTGAACACCTCAAAATTCAGGAGTGCTCAAGCTCAGTTTGGGCAGCTGTTACTTCATTCCTCCCAAATCAAATATACTGATCCACTATAACTCGCCATAGAAAAAGTAGGATAAAATTGAGCAAGAAATGCTTCCCAGTGGTTGTTAGGACTGGAATTGCTATTTTCAACAGCCATTACCTTTTTTGTTTGTTTATTTGTTTAAGAGGAAGACAGTGATATTGCATTGGTAAGTCCTCCATAGAAAGAAAGAGTGGAACAAAAGAATAATAAAGGCACTTCAACTTTTCCTCATTTATGTAGGACACTCTTATAATATGCGTCCAGATATCCTCCAGTCACACAAGCTGAAAATTGTTCCACTTACCTCAGCTCTGTAACCATATGGGAACTAATCCTGTCTGTGTTCTGTGCACAACTAAAATTCCTGCTGAATGACCTGCCCTGGAAGTGAATTACCAGTGACCCAGGGCTGTGGTGGAAGGAAGGTGCTGGTGGTGTGGGGGGAGAGCTCAGGGCTGGGGCAGCAGGAAGTGTGTGGGGGCGGAAGGGGGAAGCCCAGAGATGGGGCAGCAGTGGGTGCGAGTGGGTGAGGGGAGAGCCCAGGGCTGAGGCACCAGGGGAGTGCGGGGAGGAGCCCAGGGCTGGGACCTGGTGGCAGCCAAAATTTTAATTGCTTGGGGGCCCTGTTTACAAAATCCAGAATGTTAGTTCCTGGAGAACATGTAAACCCTTCCCATTGCTGCTTCACTAACTGTAATGGCCCCTTAACCTTGCAGCTATACACAAGTTCAAATGATGAAATGCCCAAACTGGTATGTGGTATAGCCCTGTAGGCAAAGAGCAACTGCTCCAACACTAGGTCCCAATCATTGGAATCCTCATTTATGAATATATGTATCATGTCCGCCAAAGTTCCATTAAACTTCTCCCCTGGGCCATTTGTTTGATGGTGGTAAGGGGTAGTAAGGGGTGGCACCATAAAAAGCAAGGGTAAAACCATGGTAGAAAGTACCAAAAAAGACCATAACTCAAATTGCACCCATATCAGGTGACACTGTGAAAAAAACACTGGAAAGTACCAAGAGACCCTAGCTCTTTAATTCCTAATATGGTCACTGTTACCCAAGGATGTGTGACTTAATTCCTAATATGGACATCATTACTTAACTATGTGTAATTTGTTTGCGGTTTTAAGCTTTAAAAGCTTTTGTATGCTTTGCTTTGGGGAGCAGTTCCAATACCTGCTGCCCCCAGTGCTTTGGTATTTTATCAATAAATGGGCCTCAGGCTGAGTCTCTGAACTAAAAATGATGCATGGGTGAATTTTTCCACAACAACATGAAGACTATAATTAGGAAATATCTGAGATTGCCTACCTCCCAGAGGTTCTCATATGCCTCGTCATAACTGTAAGTGTTAAAGAGCAGACTTCTGTTCTCAGTGACACTTGTGTAAATCTGGAATCACTGCACCGAAATCACTGGAGAGGTCTGGGGTTTACACTGATGTAAGTGAGGTCAGAAACTGGCCCAATATCTTATTTCATCAGCAAATCCTGAGTACTGCTAAGCAGCCCCAACTTCAGCAGACACAAACATCACACACAAAGAGATACACAGAACTGAGGGAGTTCAGCGTCTCTGAATTTGCTCCGTACATCTAGCTAGCTGTCATTTCTGAGGTGCCTAGCAGATTGTTATCTAAACCTCTATGGATGTCTTATTTGTGCCAAAAAAGTAAAGTTAGATCTATTGCAGAGGAAAACAAGATACTGTATCTTCTAGAGTCTGAGGGAATCATACTATGCTAAAACAGACATCTTCCTCCCCATTTGTGACAGTCTCATTCCTCCTCCGGCTTCAAGCCATTGCTAAGAACCAAATAAAGGTAACATAGAAATGTCCATGTATTCCAAGGCTGAAAAACTGCCTTGGACCAATATTGGAGGACCCAAACCCCAACAGAAGTAATTTAATGACACAAAACATGCTACATACATGCAAATACAGATGTTTATTCTCCTATAAAATCCACCTGCAAGGAATAATTGGATCACACCCGTGGAGATAATTGTTGCCATATAGCCTTCAAGAAATCTTGGGGTAAATGTTTCTGAGGTCCCATCCTGAGATGTGTGCTTACAGCAGACACTTCCCTTCCCTGGCACGAAAATAGATGTAGGATCTAACTTCCTCCTCGGAGTACCAGCTACTTATCATAGAATCATAGAATATCAGGGTTGGAAGGGACCTCAGAAGATCATCTAATCTAACCACCTGCTCAAAACAGGACCAATTCCCAACAAAATCATCCCAGCCAGGCTTTCTCAAGCCTGACCTTAAAAACCTCTAAAGAAGGAGATTCCACCACCTCCCTAGTTAACCCATTCCAGTGCTTCACCATTCTTCTAGTGAAACAGTTTTCCTAATATCCAACCTATGCAGAGTTCCAGCAGTGATAATGCTTGGCCATGGTTTCTTGTAAGTGTTCTTAGAGTACCTTAAATTGACTGAGTCAAATATTCATGGATTTTCAGAATTCAAGGCCAAAAGGGACCATCACAATCTAATGTGACCGTCTAACTGTCTGTGGCATTTGAGACCACCACTCTTATCACTGGGGTAACTCAGTAAACAGCCATGAGGACAATGTAGTGATTCAGCATTTGCATTGGTGAGCAGGACATGGCCAAAGCTAAGGGCATGAAACTCACGATACCAAGCAAGAGAAGAACTGACAGGGAGGAGAGATGCTGCACAGAGTATGGAAACTCAACTACCCTTTCATATAGATAAGTGTTTGCATTTGTGTTGGTTAGAGCTGGTTAGATTTTGATTTTTCAGTGAAAAATAGATAACTGAGATATTTCAATTCAGAAATTCCACTATAGTTCCTAATGAGAATTGTAGTTCACATACCTCTTGCTACCATTATTCTTTATAAACTGGGCTCCCTGGTCTGACTACATCCCCCATGATGCACCATGGTCTTGCCTCTTGGTGAGGGAAGGTGGTGAATCATGGAACTCCCTTGGTATGGTGGATCATGGGAGATGTAGCACAGCTGGGTTTCCCAGAGGAGTATAAGGACTGAACTACAACTCTAAGGCCAGAAGGGGCCATTATGATTATCTAGTATCCGAGGAGTAGCTGTGTTAGTCTGTACCCACAAAAACAATGAGGAGTCCAGTGGCACCTTAAAGACTAACATATTTATTTGGGTATAAGCTTTTGTGGGTAAAAACCACTTCTTCAGATGCATGGAGTGAAAATTACAGATACAGGCATATATATACTCTGGCATATGAAGAGATGGGAGTTACCTTACATGGACACAAATCCTTAAATAGACACAAATCAGATATCAGGAATGGTAAAATACAAAAGCCAGTAGGAGAACACTTCAATCTCCCTAGACATTCAATAACAGATTTAAAAGTAGCCACTCTTCAACAAAAAAAAATCAAAAACAGACTTCAAAAAGAAACTGCAGAGCTCCAATTCATTTGCAAACTTAACACCATTAATTTGGGCTTGAATGGGGACTTGGAGTGCCTGGCTCACTACAAACACAATTTTCCCTCTCTTGGTATTGACACCTCATCAGTTATTGGGAGTGGACCACATCCACCCTGACTGAATTGGCCACGTCATCACTGGTTCTCCACTTATAAGGTAACTCCCTTCTCTTCGTGTGCCAGTGTATATGTATGCCTATATCTGTAATTTTCACTCCATGCATCTGAAGAAGTGGTTTTTAACCATGAAAGCTTATGCCCAAATAAATATGTTAGTCTTTAAGGTGCCACTGGACTCCTTGCTGTTTTTATGATTATCTGGTTTGACCTCCTGTATAACACAGGCTATTGAACTTCCCTGAAATAATTACTAGAGCAGATCTTTATAAAAATATCTACTCCTGATTAAAAATGGTCAGTGATGGAGAATCTTTCATGACCCTTGGTAAATTGTTCCAATGGTCAGTTACTCTCATCATTGAAAATGTATGCCTTATGTCCAGTCTAAATTGGTCTAGTGTCAACTTCTAGCCATTGGATTGTGTTAGACCTATCTCTGCTAGACTGAAGAGCCCATTATGATAGATGGTAATCAAGTCGCGCTTTAACCTTCTCTTTGTTTGGGTCATGTTTTCTAATCCTTTAACCATTCTAATGGCTCTTCTCAGAGTCCTCTCCAGTTTATGAACATTCTTCTTGAATTGTGGGCACCAGAACTGACTGGACACAGTATTCCAGCAGCAGTTGCTCTAGTTCCAAATATAGAGATAACATAACCTCTCTATTTGGTCTACATTGCAGAGGACATGGGGGAGATTCCCAAACCTGAGCCATTCTTTTTAGGTGACAAATACGAGGAGGTGGCATTAGAAGAGGTTGTGATGAGTACCCTCTGAAGCACCACCTGGAACTGAGGTACCGCGAGCCCTCTGATCCACCAGCCTGGGCTCCCTCTCACACTATACTGCTGTGACAAGTTGCAGACACACTCCCAGACTTACACTTCCATCAGCATACACACAGGTAGGGATACACCCAGCTGCAGTTACATGCAGGCTCTCTGACCAGCCACTGCATGTGAACTAACAATAGAGAGGCTGAAGCCAAGGTAACTCTCAACTCCCCAGGCATGCAACCTCTCTAGAGCATAAACCCAAAATTATACAGGCTTGCACTGCACAGGGAACTGTACAGGGAAAGCTCATAGAGTTCACCCCCTTCCCATATGCAACAGCCACTCTGAGCTAAGATTCCCACGCAATTCACTCCAAACTTACCGGTTTAGATTTAAATAAATAAATAAAATAAATGTATTAACTAGAAAAGATAGATTGTAAGTAAGTGATTATAAGTCACAGCAAACAGATCAAAGCAGATTACCTAGCAAATAAACAAAAATGCAAACTAAGCTTAATATACTAGATAGATTGGATATGAATAGCAGATTCTCACACTAACTGATTGTACAGGCAGACTTGTAGATGATTAAGGGATGAGCTGCACTTGCTTTTACAGGTTGGAATCCCCAGGTCTTTCATACAAAGGCTAGAAATCCCTTTAGCCTAGGTCCAGCACTTCCCCCAGTTCAGTCTTTGTTCCTCAGGTGTTTTCTTTTGTGGGGAGTGAAAAACCCCAGACCATGTCATTCCCTGCTTTATATAGCTTTAGTATGTGGCAGGATCCCTTTGTTTCAAAGTTTGGTTCCCAGACCTGTTTGTGGAAAAATACTGGCATCCCAAGATGGAGTCCAGCATCATATGGCCTCATCATATGTCCTTGAACAGTAATAGCAGCCATTACTTACAGGCTATCTGAAGTGTTCTCAGGAAGGCTCACCAGGTGGAGGATAAGCTTCTCCTAAGGCCTATTGTTTTTTTTAGTGGCCCATTACTCTGAATAGGCCCTTCCCCACCTGCTATGTTGGCTGAAAGCATCTTGTCTAGTGGGCATTAACCAGGTGTAATTACATTTGAAGTACAGATACATAGTCAGTATTTATAACTTCAGATACAAAAATGATACATGCATACAAAATAGGACAATCATATTCTGCAAATCATGACTTTTCTAATGACACCTCACATGACTTATCTTGTGTCAAATACATCATAATTATACCACAATCTTGTCTTAATAATATCACTATGAAGAATATGTGGCTACCCCAAGCCCCTTCTTGTGTGGCTCTGAGCCTGGGTCATGCAGCTGCGGGAGGGGTTAGAATTGCTGCTGTCTTCCTCTTGGCAGTTTTAAGATCACTCGGGATAAAGCAAAGAAAAGCAACACATTTTACATTTCTGAAAGGGCAGGTATTTCACTCTTTTATTCTCATAAACCAACCAAGAGATTTGCTTGCAAGTTCTTGGAAAATTCATCCACACTCACAGAATAAGTACTGTAAGTGTGGTGGCCAATTCACTGTATTCTTCACTTGTCAAAATGGGAGCAGTGTGAGGGGGAGTGCAAGTCTCAGGTATTTCCCTCCAAAATGTGTCACAGAGTCAGAGGTCGGCCGCACCCAGACTCTGCCCTTAGTTTAAGAAGTCCAGATCCTGCTAGCCTGGAGTTTAATAGGTGCGCTAAGATAAGTTAGGGCTCCTCAGAGAAGTTCTATTTTGCTGGATCATATCCCAGTGATTGCCCCATTACATATATGTCTGTTATCTTGAAATATCTGTGTTCTTGTAAAAGAGAAAAAATCTAAGGACAGCTGTCCTCAAGGCTTTCTCTACCTCCTTGTTTTTCAGGCTGTATATGAGGGGGTTGACCAGTGCCTCAGAGCCTGATAGCAGATACACAATGACTAGCATCCCATAGAAAATGGTCACCACAGTGAGGTGGGAGGAGCAAGGGGAAAAGGCCTTTTGCCTCCCAGTAGTGGAAGGGATTCTCAGGATGGCAGAGATGATACAAACATAGGATGCCACTGTTAATAGAAATGGAGGCAATGTGAATATGCAGGAATGTATGAAAGCAGTAACTTCCAGCATGTGGGCGTCACTGCAGGACAGTTTTATTATTGGTCTAAAATCACAAAAGAAATGGTCAACTTCATTGGAGCCACAGAATCTTAACTGTGACATCATAAATATTATGATGGCAACAGACATAAATCCACTGATCCAAGACCAGGCCACTAGGTGGAGGCAGAACCTGTCCTTCAAAAGGACTGTATAATGTACAGGTTTCAATATTGCCAAATACCGATCATAGGCCATCACAGATAACCGATAACAGTCAGTGGTTAACAAGGAACCAAAGAAATATGACTATGTGATGCAGTCACTAACAGAAATGGTTCTGTCACCAGTCAGGAGACTGGTCAGCATCCTGGGCAGGATGGTGGAGCTGTAGCAGGTCTCTAAGCAGGATAAGTTCCCCAGAAAGAAGTACATGGGGGTGTGAAGTTGATGATCAGCCACAACTAGTGTAAAAATGAGGATGTTCCTGGTCATGGTCACAATGTAGATCACTAGGAACAGCAGGAAGAGAAAGATCTGCAGCTGAGGGACATTCTCAAATCCAAGGAAGATGAATTCTGTGATGGATGTTTCATTTCCCTGTTGTTTTCTTCCTATAAGTTTCGTCTAAGGAAAATATATTAAAAAATCCAATTTATAGTGTAACTTCCATTTCAATAAACTCAACTTTTTAATTCTGGTTTCTCACTGCTGGTTGCAATGTCAATGGTTGAGTCAAGACTCCAGATGGCAGAGACATTCTTGGTATATTTTTTGAAAGTGCCTATATTAATCACTTTGGATTAGTTCGTATTGTCTGGTATCTACATGGCAAAACACATCTCCTCTTATGCCTCCTGAACATCCCTGTGTATTACTGTAACCACAATGTCTGAGATTACCACTGGAGATTAAGGGAATACCAGTCGTCTCCAAATGCTGGGCTCATAACTCTTTTAACCATATTTACATTGCAAAATCCAGCAGATTCCAATGGAGTGGACACTAGAATTGAATCCCAGGGACACTGGTTTTATTGTTTTCTCATCCACTCCATGTTCTTGGCTTGTCACTTCCGCTCTCCATGTCCCTATGCCCTCCTCTATAAAACAGATGATGAAGATGGTACCACTTACCTTTTCTGAATATGATTTGAGATTTGTGAAACTAGAGCTCTACAAATGCTCAGTTGCTCTTGTGGAAAATGGATTTAATGATACTTAAGACAGTTTACAAAATTCTTTAATAGATATGACAAGTATTGCAATATAACAATGCTATGTTATCATACTGTTATCATATGAGACCATGCATATCTTTGAATAAACTCTCGGAAAAGAAATTAAATGAAACTCACAGTCACATCAAACTTTTATATTTTCACCTTAGTTTCTGTAGATATGGCATTAACTCTGTGTTTAACAAAACATTATTTTTATACATTTTCTTCCCCCTCCCCTCATTTTACTGATATACCTCCGAAATCTCTCTTAAAGGGAATCACATAGTATGTTTATTTCTCTGCAAGGATATTCACCATTCTTTCTGACAGCAGTTCAACACCTAAAATTTACTGGCAACATTTTCAAGAAATGCCTAAGAGACAGATTTTGAAATGTATTCATCCACCTTAACTTCTGGATAGGCACTTTGAACGTTTTAAACATGACGCAGAGCATAATCTGTATAGCTTGATTTTGGAGGTCTGCCAATGTCTGCTTGGATATGGTTTGGGGCATATATCTTTGTCCAGTTGTTAATTCCAGTTGGTTTGATGAATGCCATTTCTATCTGCAACCGTCTCTCTGGATGGGATCATCTCTTTTGTAGAAGGAAACTTATAACAGGTTGTGGGGTAAGATATGTCTGGAAAGCAGTGACAACACCATCAAAGGCCATCATCACTGAATGGTTCACCCCTCGTGAAACAAGGGGAGTGTTGAGAGGCCCACATCTAGGAACAGCGCACAGTCACTACCTGGATCCAGGCAACTCAGTAGAACATGGGATTCAGAGGTCAGATTCAATCATAATGGTCCAATGTCCATTCTGAGTGGGGAATTGGACCAGGAGGTTACACTTGCATCTAAGTTTTCCCCTTGACTGAAACTCAAAACTGCCCCACTAAAGAAAGCCACAGGAATATTTAGTAATCCAAAGAATGGAACAGATCCTTCCGGTTCTAATGTCACAAGGCTTCTGGTGCCATTAGAGTTTTT
This sequence comes from Gopherus flavomarginatus, assembly GCF_025201925.1. Lineage (NCBI taxonomy): Eukaryota > Metazoa > Chordata > Testudines > Testudinidae > Gopherus > Gopherus flavomarginatus. Next base: position 14,112,277 of record NC_066627.1, on the reverse strand, counting down.
CAGCTAACAGTCCTGCTTTCACTGTTTTTATTATTTGAATCTCACCTTTTTTTTTATAACCCCATTGCTGCTGCCGAAAAACACAGATAGGATGGGAATTTGGAAATATGATGTAGTGACCTAACCTAGGTGGAGATACGGAAAGATGTTGTTCATTCATTCAGAATAACTGCAGAGATCGTCTGGCACATAATTAATGCAAATTCTAAATAAATAAATAAATAGATAAATAAATAAATAAATGCCTAACTCCTATTAATGTCCCCAGCTCCTACAGTATCAAAACACACAGCTGGAACCCAACATTTCAATTGGCAAATACACTCTTGAGAATAGTTTCACACACAAATGTATTTAGGTGTGTTTGTTGTAGTCAGGATAACCCTGCAATTTTCCATTGGGTGCAGGAGCATAACTCATACACAGTGGGAACATGGAATGCAGGGTATGGGCAGGTGCGGCTCTAAGGATTTTGCCGCCCCAAGCACGGCAGGCAGGCTGCCTCCAGTGGCATGCCTGCGGGAGGTCCTCCAAAGCCGTGGAACCAGCAGACCCTCCACAGGCAAGCCACCAAAGACAGCCTGCCTGCCGCCCTCGCAGTAACCGGCAGAGCGCCCCCCGCAGCTTGCCGCCCCAAGCACGCCTTTGGCGTGCTGGGGCCTGGAGCTGCCCTGGGTATGGGCCCACCCAGAAGGAAATTAAGCCAGCCTGGAATTTTGACTTACTCCAGAATAAAGGGGCTCAGGTTTTGAAACAGTTACAGATGTTTTGATGGGATTTATTCCTCTAATTGCCATTGAAGAAGATGTTCAATGGCAAAAATAATGCAGTTAGGTTGGAATTCCAAACATTGTCCAAGACTGACTCAGTTGAAATCACAATCTATGTAATAAATTGTAGGACTGTCATTCTATGTGTCAGTCTGAAGTATCTAAGCCTGAAAATCAAAAAGGAATCCTCCAAAAAGTGGAAACATGGACAAATTTCTATGAGGACTGTGAAAGTATATCACAGGTGTACAGGGACAGAATCAGTAAGGCTAAGGCACAAAATTAGTTGCAGTTAGGAAGGGACATCAAAGGCAATAAAAAGAGGAATTAAAAGTACATTAGGAGCAAGAGAAAAACAAAGGAAAGTGTAGGACCTCTATCTAGCGGGAAAGGAAAGCTAATATTTGATGACATCAAGAAGGCTGGAAAATTCATACAAAGAGCACACACAAGAACCCCAAACATCTGTCCAAAGACTAGAATGTCAGTTGAGTCAGTGTGAAGTGATAGAGGTAGATACAAGAACATTAAGAGCTCTTTTTGTTTAGAATATCACCAGGTTCATTTATCACTGTGCTTCTCTGTTGATTAGTGTCCAGTTTTTAACTTTTCAGCCACTTTTGGACTTTCTAACACACATGACTTTGAGATACACTCATGGAACAGTGCAGGCTTCCAGCTATGTGACGTTATTGATATAAACTGGGACCATATAGAACATGGGTTGCAACCAAGGTCCTGTAGTGGCACCAGATCTTATGTAAAGGGGGTCATATAAGATGTCTAAGATCAAGTTATGAGTTACTGGTTATGATTATACTGTCTGTATGTCTGTATCATTTTGTAGTTGAAGTTATAAGTATTGGTGGTATACTGTCTGTATTTCAAATTGGTGCTGCAGTTATGGGAAACACCCCAGACAAGTTGGTGTTAGCTCTGCTTAGCCTGCTTGATGGCCCATTAAGGACCATCAGCTACACAACTGACCCATTGAGAGGAGGCAGATACGCCTTGTGACTCAGCAAGGTGTGCAGAAACTGGCCCAAGTGAGTGCAGACTCCATTTCGCTGTAATTTTCCATAGTAAGAACAAAGAAGTGTTCTTACACCTGGAAGTGCCTATATAAAGCTGATACCTCATCTCCATTTTGTCTTCAATCCTGCTTCTTACCTCTAGAGGGACTTTGCTACAAACTGAAGCTCTACACAAAGGACTGATGACCCATCCCAGCGGGGGATGTACTCCAGAGACTTGATTTGAACCTGCAGTTTACTCCATCACTGCTACAAGCCTGAACTAAGAACTTTGCCATTACTGTATGTAATTGATTCCATTTAACCAATTCTAGCTCTCATCTCTATCTTTTTCCTTTTATGAATAAACCTTTAGATTCTAAAGGATTGGCAACAGCGTGATTTGTGGGTAAGATCTGATGTGTATATTGACCTGGGTCTGGGGCTTGGTCATTTCGGATCAAGAGAACCTTTTTCTTTTACTGGGGTGTTGGTTTTCATAACCGTTCATCCCCAGGACGAGTGGGACTGGTGGTGATACTGGGAGACTGGAGTGTCTAAGGAAATTGCTTGTGTGACTTGTGGTTAGCCAGTGGGGTGAAACTGAAGTCATTTTTGTCTGGCTGGTTTGGTTTGCCTTAGAGGTGGAAAAATCCCACCCTTGGGCTGTGAGTGCCCTGTTTGAGCAATTGGTCCTGAATTGGCACTCTCAGTTGGGTCCCATCAGAACCACATCATCACAAACTACTAGTGAAGAAGTAAGCAGATTGTCTCCAGATTGCTTGGCACAATGACTTTGCTGATCCGGCAGCTAAATGGTAGGTAACATTTCAGAGAAGAGGGACCTCAGACAAATTTGATTAAATTAACTCTAACTTTTAAAAAATACCTTTGATTAATTTCTACTGGATGGAATATGAAATGTCACTGTCCTTTCCCCTCCCTGCCCATTCTTCCCCCTTCTTTTCCTTCCTCTCTCATGTATTTACCTTTCTGTTCTTCTGCTTTATTTTATTTTTTGGGAGAGGCTTTTGTTCTCCACTTCATTTTGGGGAAAAGAAAAATACAAACAAATAAATAAGAAATATACACAGTTAAGAGTACATTACAATTACTGAGTTAACATTTAAATAAAGAAGAATTAGACGTTTAAAGGAGTTTAAAGGAAACAATTGCCCTCTCACTTACCCCAGTGTAAACTTGCCCTGATGTCAACAGAGATGCACTGCTCTAAAACTGCACTAAGTGAGAGGAGAATGACACCAAAAGAGAGGTGATTTCTTCTTTCTCTACAATTTTGTAATGCCCCTATATAAATACTTGCCTTGCACATTTGTCACATTCACAGCACTATTCCCCATGGCTGAATTGCAACCACCTATATCTGCTCTGGTGACCATAAGGGAATTCTCACCAAAAAGTCTCTGCTGTGATGTTGCCAGGCAACTAGAGCTATTGTTTAGTTACAAATGGTGACAGAGGTCAGCTGTGAATGATGGCAAGTTTCTGCTTGTATCTACTGGGTATCCGGGAAGTGGGCGGGCGAAGCCCGCCCACTGCTAAAGGATCCTCCCCCAGCCTAAGGGGAGGAACCACAGGGCCACAGAACCCACTGAGTTCAGGGGACAACTAATAAAAGAACAGGGACAGGAGTGAGGTCAAAGGGTCAGAAGGAGGGAACCGGATGGGGACACCGAGCAGGGAACCCCGGACAGCGCCCACTGCTCCTCGAAGGCGTCAAGGAGCCAGTGGACGCCGCCCAGAGGAACTCCGCCCGGATGCGTGATCGGACCATGGAGCGGAAACAAGCCCCACAGTCACAGGAGTCTCCATCGGTCAACCTCCCCTACCTGATCTCGTGGATGGCCTTTTTTGCCAGGGCGAGGAGGAGGTTGACCAGGAGGTCCCGGGACTTCGTGGGGCCACGGATAGGGAGTGCATACAGAAGGAGGTGAGGGGAAAAGTGCAACCAGAAACGTAAGAGGATGGCTGTGAGGAGCCGGTGTAGGGGCTGCAACCTGGCGCACTCTAAGTAAACATGCGCCAGGGTCTCCCTCACGCCGCAGAAGGGGCAGGTGTCCGGGACAGGGGTAAACCGCGCCAAGTACACGCCCATGCTCACGGCCCCATGGAGGAGCCGCCAACTGATATTCCCAGTGGGCCTTGGGACGAGGGTGGAGTAGAGGCTGGCCCACCGGGGCTCCTCACCCTCCAGAGGTGGCAGGAGGTCCTGCCACTTCATATCGGGGTGGGACACGAGGGTGAGGAAGTGAAGGGTGCGGAGCACGAGCGTATAGAGCTGTTTTCTTGGCGCGGTTTGGAAACGGACTGGCTGCAGGTCGTGCAGCCGGCTTGCGGAGAAGGGGTGGGGGGGCCGGTCGGGCCTACGGGGCAGAGGCCCGATGAAAAGGTCCGGAGGGCTCGAGGTGGTGGGTGTGCCCTCTCACAGGACCCGGTCGAGGTAGGCCTGAGCAGCGGGCGGCAAAGCGGCCTCCACCTCCTGGAGTACGCGCCGGGGAGTGTAAGGTCTGGAAAGCCCCATGCGGTGAGCGAGCGTCAGGGGATCCAGCCAGCCTCCCCGGTCATAGTCCAGGAGGTCTCCGACTCTGGTGGCTCCCACCAGGACCAACCTCTGGCGCACCGCGGGGTACTCCACCACCTGCACACGAAGCTGGGGATTGTGTAGCAGGGGCTCCGCGAGGAGGTCGACCCCCTCGGTGGCCGCCACGGACCTGGTCGCAGAGAACAGCTTCCAGGTCCGGAGGAGGTCCTGGTAGAAGACCGGCAGCCCGGAGAGGTCTCGCGGAAGACCCCTCGGTTCGAGATAAAGGAGCTGCCGGTCGTATTGGAGCCCTCGGAAGCGGTGCAGGAAGGCGTGCGCCAGGGCTCTCCACGCTGGACTACCCGCACCATAAAGGAGCCTCTGCAGTGCCTGGAGGCGGAAGACGTGGACCTGAGTGCGCAGGCACTTCAGGCCCTGCCCTCCCTTCTCCAGGGGCAGGTGGAGTACTCCTGCAGGGACCCAGTGCAGTCCTGGCCAAAAGAACTCCAGAACCACCTTCCGGAAGTCGACCAGGAGACCCGGGGCCGGGACCAGGGTGTTGAGCCGGTACCAGAGCATGGACAGGACCAGTTGGTTGAGCACCAGTGCCCTCCCTCGAAGGGAAAGGCACCGGAGGAGTCCCGTCCATTTCCGGAGCCGCTCCGCCACCCTGCCCTGCAAACTGTGCCAGTTCTCCGGCGGAGACGGATGCGTGGTGGAAAGGTAAACGCCGAGATAGAGCAGCAGCCCCGCGCTCCACCAGATGGCCTGAAGCGCGGGTGGGAGGGAAAGTTTCTGCTTGTAGTGGGGTGGTTACCTGGTCCAGCCCTGACAAGGTAGAAGCCAGCCCTGGGAGAGTGTAGGGTCTAGGAGAAAAAGCCCAAGCTGACTGGGGAAGGAGTTACACCTGGGTCATGCCCCAATCAGGGCAGCTGGGCCTTATAAAAAGGCCAGGGCAGCAGAGCAGAGGCTTACCTCTAGCTGTGGAGGGAGACTGGCTGGGTTAGGCTGGGCTAGGCTGGGCTGGGCTGGGCGGGAGTAAGAACGTACCTGGGTGTGAAGCAGTGCTGGGGAAGAGCCAGGGGAGCTCCAGGCTGGTGACTCCCCAGGCTGCAGGGCCTGGTTCCAGGCCCCGTAGAGGTACTGGGTGGTAGAAAAAGGCAGCAGGTCAAACTTCCTTGCCTGTGATGAGTGACTTTTATACTGCAGTCTGTCCAGTGAGCAGGGGCTAGGTAAGGACTGGTAGTAGCCCAGAATGAGATGAGGTGACGTAGGGGTAGTGGATGGGGGCTCTCTGGGGAAGAGAGACTTACAGAGATTGTTGGGGTATTGCCAGAGGGCAGCACAGCAGAGAAAATGGGCACTGGAGTCTGGGACGGACTTGGGGGCCAAGATATGGCAGATCACGGGCCTGAAGAGGGTGCTCTGGGCTGGAAATCAAGCTAATTCCCTGAGAGACCAGAGGGAGGCACTGCAGGGATGAGTCCACACACACTGCTACATCTGATATGGGGTGGGTTATAGAATGGACAGCTTCAATCCACAAGGGCTGGAAAAGCTGAAGGGGAGCAGGGAGGTCACTTGGTCATCAGAGAAAGCTGCAAAATGATCATAGGTCCCTAGATGTTGCTTTGCAGTGACTGTGCCTGGGTGGGGGCAGGGCGGGTGTCATATTGCTGTAGTGTCCTGATGAGACATCATAAGGACACAGATGTTAACAGTAGCCAGAATGCTGAGCATGACTATAGGTGACCCTCTACTATCCTCAATTCAGAGTTGGGAGCAGATCCATTCCTGCCTTGGAGTTAGACCACTATGTTACTACTCTTCTTTAGCATTTCAGGATCTTCGTCAGCCTTCTTGCTTCCTGGAGGGAAAGGAGATGGTTCCTTTCTATTCCGTCCACCTCTCAGCCCTTCCTGGGGTCCAAGTCTCCCCCTATAAAGTGTAACTAGTTCAGTATTGTACACTATGGCAGGTAGGAAGAACAGGGCCCCCTAGATGGTATCTGAGAGTAGCTGTTCTATTTCCTCAGCAACCCCTGTCCCTTCTCAAGTACAACACTCAATAATGGGGATTGCTTCTCTTTACCAGCCAGGCATTAATCTGCCTCAATTCTACCATGCCTCTTCAATATATGCTCCCCATGGCAACCATGCATAGCAATCCCCCGATCCCTGTAAAAGTCAATGCCTAACGTTGGGGGACTTAGTGAATTCTTATTCAGGCAAAATTCCACGGGTTAGTGGGCTACTGATGTGAGTCACAATGCAGACTTAGGATTCAAAGACAATTGAATTTTGATTCCCTGTCCTAAGCCATATCCCCACACCTAAAGTAAATAGTTTTATAGCAAAGATTGGTCACCACTCAGCTCTAAAAACTTTCCCCATAGCTGCATACAATTGGGGGGAGGGATAGCTCAGTGGTTTGAGCATTAGCTTACTAAACCCAGGCTTGTGAATTCAATCCTTGAGGGGCCATTTAGGGAACTGGGGTAAAAATCAGGGGATTGGTCCTGCTTTGATCAGGGGTTAGACTAGATGACCTCCTGAGGTCCCTTCCAACCCTCATATTCAAAAAAAAAAAAGGAGGAATAGCTCAGTGATTTGCACATTGGCCTGTTAAACCCAGGGTTCTGAGTTCAATCCTTGAGAGGTCCACTTAGGGATCTGGGGCAAAAATTGGTCCTGCTAGAAAAGGCAGGCAGCTGGACTTGGTGACCCTTCAAGGTCCCTTCCAGTTCTAGGAGACTGGTATCTCTCCAATATAAAAAAATTGGAAATACCATGCATGCTGGCTCCCATTTCTCCTTCTTGGCATAGCCATAAGATAAACATTTGGTAAAAGTGATACCATAATGTAAATAAACACCATTTATGTGCACAAGATCCTGTTTCTCTCCAGTATCAGCAGCAAGTAAATATAGCTGCCTGCTACTAATTCACATGGAAAGATGATATTCCTTTAGATCAAGTAGTAAAGGACTACAATGATTCAGGGTTCAATATTTTCGGCAGAGCTAGCTAGTATCTATGTACTCCATATGTACATCTGTCTTATATGTGTAAGGTTATACAATTTTCACATGACACCCAGTTGAAGGGGGTTGCCAGCACTTGGGAGGACAGGATTAGAATTCCAAACAAATGTGACAAAATAGGAGAATTGATGTGCATGGTACCAGATGAAATTCAGTGATAAGTGCAAAGTATTTAACTTTGGAAGGAAAAATCAAATGAACAGCAATAACAAAATGGAAAGTAACAGACCAGGCAGAGTCCTGCAGTAACTGGGAGTCATAGTGGATCAAAAATCAAATATGAACCAACAATGTGATGCAGTTGAGGAAAAGGCTCTTATACTTTGGGGGTGTATTAACAGGAGTGTTGTATGGCTGCTGTACTCAGCACTGGTGAGGATTCAGTTGCAATACTGTGTCCAGTTCTGCATGCCACATGTAGGCCTTGCTGGAGCCCATGGTATAACTAACAGTGTGAACCAAACTCTGTGAACCAGAGAAGGCCTGGCCTTGGCAAATAGCAATGCACCAAGTATTAGCAAACACCAAGTAAGCACATTGCTGACCTGAGAAGATGGTACAGGAACACCCAGAGTTCAAGTAACTGTGTAAGCACGTTCCTAGGAGATGGTACAGAGACACACTGACCCCTTGTATGATAAAGAAAGACTGACAGGATAATGGAGGAGGATGTTTCATTGGAGCTAGAAGTTACAAGTTACAGGATAGTAACACAGTGTCTGGTGTGTAATACATAACTTATTTTGTATAAAAGGAGAAGTCACAGGAGGGGTCTCTTTGTGCCAGCCTAAGGGACAAGATCCTGGCATCTTTACTGAGCCAGTGCCCATGTCATGAGCGTGCGTGCAGTAGTGTACATGCAACCACTGAGCCGGGGATCTAGAACTGTGCCTCATCAAAAATAAACCTGGCTGAGTAACTTCACCAATGAACCCAGCCTGTGTTTTTTGTTTATGAACAACATCAAGGTCTGATAAGCTGCATTCCCTGTTAGTGTAGCTGATGTCAGAGCTCCAGACTCAGCAGCTTTAGCACTGCAGCAGCAACAAGCCACTTTAAGAAGGATGCGGACGAATTCGGCAGGCTGTAGGCTGGAAGGATCAGGGAATGGTAAAATGTTAGTTTCCACTCCAAGTGACCTGGTCAGCAGCAAATTATCTCTGCCAGGGAGAAACAGGGAGCATTCTTCCTGAGTCATAAACCCTTCCTTTGGCTGCTCCTGGGGCTGTGTGACCTACCTCTCGGATGAAGCACAGGAGTATGTAACATGTAGCCATGGAACCTTTAATAACACTGATGAAGGCCAAGTCATCAGTGAGAACTCTTGGCACATCCATACGTTTACCTTCTCTCATGGAATCATTTTAGGATATAGACCTGCAGCATGCAAATTAGCAGGAAAGGAAGAGTGAGGATTGGTCGACTTATCTGTGATTTCATCATGGCTGCACATAAGAGAGACCTGAGCTGCTGACATAGCCATGTGCATAATTTATTCCTAATCTAATGATTAGACAATTTTTCTTAACAATTTAGCATCATTAAAATCTAATGGTTACAAACGTAGCCAACATAAATATTTTAAATCAGTTTTAACATTATGGAAAGTGTGAAGAGTATGATTTATTTCAGTTGTAAGGTCATTCAGGGGAAAAGGTAGGAGAGGGGAGAAGTGCTAAATTAATGCTAAAATGCTAAAAACACCTTTTAAAATATTTTATTCTCATGAAATAATTAAGATATTTTCTTGCAAACTCATTTATGCTCAAATTATAAGTAATCAAAGTTCAGAGATGATATACAGTATTCTTCAGACCTTTGAGTGTGAGTGCTGGTGCAGTGTATGTCTCAGAATTCAGCTTGATGTGCTAATACCCTCCTCCCCCGATTTTATCACATGACCACAGGTGCTCAACACACAGACTGCGCCATTAAAATATGTCCTTGAATTCAAAATATCCTTATCCTGATATTCACTAGTTCAACAGGCACACTAAGATAATTTAGGGCTACTCACATGAGTCAGACTTTGCAAGTTCATGTCCCAATGATTGACTCGTTACATATATGTTTTTTATCTTGAAATATCTATATTCTTGTCAAAGACAAAAATTCTAAGGAGAGCTTTCCTCAAGGCTTCCTTTACTTCCTTGTTTCTCAGACTGTATATGAGGGGGTTGACCAGTGGGGTCAGGACTCCATAGAAGACGGAGAACACTTTGTTTAGATCCTTTAGTGCATCAGAGCTTGATAGCAAATACACAATGACTAGAGTCCCATAGAAAATTGTCACCACAATGAGATGGGAGGAGCAAGTGGAAAAGGCTTTTTGCCTCCCAGTGCTGGAAGGGATTCTCAGGATGGCAGAGATGATGCAAACATAGGATGCCAGTGTTAAAAGAAATGGAGGCAGTGTGAATATAGAGGAATGTATGAAAGCAGTAACTTCCAGCATGTGAGTATTGCTGCATGACAGGTTTATTATTGGGGTTAAATCACAAAAGAAATGGTCAATTTCATTGGGGCCACAGAATGTTAATTGGGACATCATAAATATTAAGATGGCAATAGATGTAAATCCACCTATCCAAGACCCAACCACTAGCTTGATGCAGAATTTGCTATTCATAAGGGCTGCATAATGCAGGGGTTTGCATATCGCTAAATACCGATCATAAGACATCATAGATAAGAGAGAACATTCAGTGGTTGCCAGAGAACCAAAGAAATAAAATTGTGTGATGCAGCGTCTAACAGAGATGGTTCTGTCCCCAGTCAGGAGACTGGCCAGCATCCTGGGCAGGATGGTAGAGGTGTAGCATGTCTCCAAGCAGGCCAAGTTCCCCAGGAAGAAGTACATAGGGGTGTGAAGGTGCAGCTCAGCCACAACTAGTGCAATGATGAGGATGTTTCCAACCATGGTCACAATGTAGATCACTAGGGACAGCAAGAAGAGAAGGATCTGCAGTTGTGTGAGTGTCCCGAATCCAAGGAGGATGAATTCTGTGATGATTGTTTCATTTCCTTGTTGTTTGTTTGCAGTAGGTTTCATCTGGGGGAAATAAAAACAAATACTACAATTTATAGTCTAACATTCAAAGGAGTCAACATTTTAATTCCAGTGTCCCCCTGCTAGTTGCCATCCCAATGACTGGGTCAAGATGCCAGATGGTGACAGCATTCTTGGTAGAGGCACTCTTCCCTCCACTGTGAAATAGTTGATTATATTACCACCTACCATCCTCTTAATGTAAATTGAGATTTATGAAATCAGCTCTCTACTTAAGCTCAGTTGCTCTTGTGTAAAATGAAGATAAAGATACTTAGAAAGTTTTTTAATATCTATGATAATGATTGCTTTATCACTGCTAAGCATTATCGTACTGTAATGAGATCACACATAACTTTGAATAGATTCTAGGAAGAGATACTAAACATGCCTGACAGTCACATCAAACTTTTTAATTTCTGCAGATCTGGCATAAATTGTGTGTTTGACAACATATTATTTTCAGAGATTTCCTAATTTTTTCCAATCTGCATGGAAACTTTTTAAAGACATCATAATAGAGGCTTAAATTAAATGTATACCTCAAATTTAAAAACATAGTAAGAGGACCAAAAAAGTGCCACTGTGGCTGAACAACAAAGTAAAAGAATCAGTCAGGGCAGAAGGGCATCCTTGGAAAAAGCAGAAGTTAAATCCTCTTGAGGAAAATATAAAGGAGTATAAATTCTGGCAAGTGAAGTGTAGAAATGTGATTAGGAAGACCATAAATGAATTGAAGAACACCTAGCCAAGACTCAAAAAGTAACATATTTGTTTAGTACATCAGAAGCAGGAAGCCTGCTAACCAACCACTGGACAATGGAAATGCTAAAGGAGCACTCAAGGTGGATAAGACCATAGTGGAAAAAACTAAATGAATTGTTTGCATCAGTCTTCATGTCTGAGAAGGTGAGGGAAATTCCCCAAATTGAGCCATTCTCTTTAGGTGGCAAATCTGAGGAATTGTCCCAGATTTAGGTGTTGTTAGAGGAGATTTTGGAACAAATTGATAAACTAAACAGTAATAAATCACCAAGACCAGATGGTATTCACCCAAGAGTTCTGAAGGAACTCAAATCTGAAATTGCAGAACTACTAAATGTGGCATCCGATGAAGTGGGTATTCACCCATGAAAGCTCATGCTCCAATACATCTATAAGGTGCCACAGGACTCTTTTACATATCCAGACTAACACGGCTACCCATCTGATAGTTAAATGTGGCATGTAACCTATCATTTAATTCAGCTTCTGTACCAAATGACTGGATTATAGCTAATGTGATATCAATTTTTTAAAAAACTCTCCAGAAGCAATTCTTAGATTTTCAGAAAGCCTTTGACAAGGTTCCTCACCAAAGGCTCTTAAGCAAAGTAAGCTTATCATGGGACAAGAGGTAAGGTCCTCTCATGGATCAATAACTGGTTAAAAGATAAGAAAGAAGAAGTTGGAATAAATGGTCAGTTTTTTGAATGGAGAGAGGTAAATAGTGGTGTCCCCCAGGTATCTGTACTGCAACCAGTACAGTTCAGTTTATTCATAAATTATCTTGAGGTGGCAAAATCTGCAGATGATACAAAACTACTCAAGATAGGTAAGTTCAAAGCAGACTGAGAAGAAGTAGAAAGTACAAAACCGGGTGAGGGGTCAACAAAATGGCAGATGAAAATCAATGTTGATAAATGTAAAGTAATTCACACTGGAAAACATAATTCCAACTATACGTATAAAATTATGTAGTCTAAATTAGCTATTGCCACTCAAGAAAGTAATCTTGGAGAAATTGTGGATAATTTCTGAAAACATCCATTCAATCTGTCATGAGTCAAAAAAGCTAACAAACAGAATGTTGGGAATAATTAGGAAATGGATAAATAAAAAGACAGAAAATATCATATTGACTCTATAAAAATCCTTGGTATAACTGTGACATTGCACACCATAAGGCTTTATGGAAATATGCTTATGAATATATATATAACTGGAATATATTTTATGCTACATGTGCCACGTAACATGTCTCTCTAAAGGTTATGATCTACTGAATATATTCCTCCTATTTGTATGCATGTATCATTTTTTTATTCGAACTTATGAATATTGTCTGTGTGCTTGCTTGATCTTAAGTATCCTTAGTAAAGCATTTGGTCAGCTTCTTAAGAAAAGAATGTGAAAATTAAGTGCCCAATCAAGAAATACTTAATGAACAGTGGATCTTGGAAGTTTCCAATCCACATAAGAAGTCTACTTGAGAATGTTCATGGTAGCATGTAATCCATGGCTGCTACCTGTAAATTCTGAGTCATGAATGGACATGTGACTTGCCCATGCGACTCCACAACTCCACCTTGTAGATGAGACTCTACACCGGAAGAGGGAGAGGTGTCCACCCACAAGATAAAGTCTATTTAAACCCCTGGGAGACCCCTCCATTTTGTCTTCAGTGGCTCAAGAGATAGCCTCTCCACCCCAAAGGATACCTGGAAGAAACTGGAACATGGGGCAGTAACCACGGGAGGTGTGAGTGATTGCTGGGCCCAGACTAGAAGGAGACTCATTTGTAAAAGGAAGCTTACTGGAAGATCTCTGAGGGTGAGGTTTTATCTGTATTCGGTTCTCTTACTGTGTTAGGCATAGATTTGTGTGTGTTATTTTATTTTGCTTGGTAATTCACTTTGTTCTGTCTGCTACTACTTGGAACCACTTAAATCCTACTTTCTATATTTAATAAAATCACCTTTTACTTATTATTTAACTCAGAGTGTGTGTTAATACCGGGTGCGGGGGCAAACAGCTGTGCATATCTATCAGTGTTATAGAGGGTGAACAATTTATGAGTTTACCCTGTATAAGCTTTATACAGGGTAAACCAGATTTATTTGGGGTTTGGATCCCATTGGGAGTTGGGCATCTGAGTGTTAAAGACAGGAACACTTCTTAAGCTGCTTTCAGTTAAGCCTGCAGTTTGTGGGACATGGTTCAGACCTAGGTCTGTGTTTGTGGCTGGCAAGCATGTCTGGCACAGCCAGGCAGGGCTTTGTACTCCCAAGCTGGCAGGTAAAGCAGGGGCAGAAATAGTTTTGGCACGTCAGTTGGCCTCCCCACGGGTGTTTCTGTGATCCAACCCATCACAATGACCTCACCTTAAGTCAGTGCAGATCTGGTTGCCTCATCTTAAAAAAGATATATTGGAATTGGAAAAGATCCAGAAAAGAGCAACAAAAATGATTAGGGGTTTGGAACAGCATCCATATGAGGAGAGATTAATAAGATTAGAAATTTTCAGCTTTGAAAAGAGAGGACCAAAGGGAGGATATGAGACAGGTCTATAAAATCCGGACTGGTGTTGAGAAAGTGAATAGGGAATTGGTATTTACATCTTCATATAAAAAAGAACTAGGCGTTACTTAATTAAATTAATAGGCAGCAGATTTAAAATAAACAAAAAAAAGTATTTCATCACACAACACACAGTAAACCTGTGGAATGCTTTTCCAGAGGATGTTGTGAAGGCCAAGACTATAACAGGGTCCAAAAAAAACCTAGATAAATTCATGGAGGATAGGTCATCAAAGGCTATTAACCAGGACAGGCAGGGATGGTGTTCCTAGCCCTGGTTTGTCAGAAGATGGGAATGGGCGACAGGGGATGGATCACTTGATGATTACTAGTTTTGTTCATTCCATCTGAAGCACTTAGCCACTGTCAGAAGGCCAGTTACTTGGCTAGATGGACCTTTGATCTGACCTAGTGTGGCCGGTCTTGTGTTCTTATATATATAATATATATCTCCCAAATCTCTTCTAAAGCAAGTTCACAGATGACACTAAGCTAGGGGGAGAGGTAGATGCACTGGAGGGTAGGGATATGGTCCAGAATGGCTACAGAAATTGGAGGATTGGGCCAAAAGAAATCTGATGAGCTTCAACAAGGACAAGTGCAGAGTCCTGCACTTAGGACAGAAGAATCCCATGCACTGCTACAGACTAGGGACCGAGTGGCCAGGCAACAGTTCTGCAGAAAAGGACCTAGGGGTTACAGTGGATGAGAAGCTGGATATGAGTTGACAGTGTGCCCTTCTTGCCAAGAAGGCTAATGGTATATTGGACTGCATTAGTAGGAGCTTTGCCAGCAGAATGAGGAAAGTGATTATTCCCCTCTATTTGGCACTGTTTTGACTACATCTGAAGAATTGTGTCCAGTTTTGGGCCCTCCTCTACAAAAAGAATGAGGATAAATTGGAGAGAGTCCAGTGGAGGGCAATGAAAATAATCTGGGGGGCACATAATTTATGAGGAGAGGATGAGGGAACTGGGCTTATTTAATCTGCAGAAGAAAAGAATGAGTAGGGATTTGATAGCATCCTTCAACTACCTGAAGGAAGGTTCCAAAGAGGATGGAGCTCGACTGTTCTTAGTGGTGGCAGATGAGAGAACAAAGAGCAATGGTCTCAAGTTTCAGGGGTTGATGCCTAGGTTGGATATTAGAAAACACTATTTCACTAGGAGAGTGGTGAAGCACTGGAATGGGTTACCTAGGGAGGTGGTGGAATCTCCATTCTTAGAGATTTTTAAGGCCCTGTCTGGGATAATTTAGTTAGTGTTGGTCCTGCTTTGAGCAGGGGGTTGGACTAGATGACCTCCTGAGATCTTTTCCAACCACAGTCTTCTATGATTATAAAAGGAATAACATAGCATGTTCATTTCTCTGCACCATTCTTTCTGACGGCTGTGTAACATCTAATATTCATGGAATATTTTCAAAAGGGCCTAAAGGTGACATTTTGAAAACTACCTGTGATAAATGAAGCTGGGGGGAGGAGCTCCTTTTATGGACACCCAGCGAGCCAGTTAGCTATAAAGTTCCTGTTAGTGGCTTCTTGCTTTACCTGTAAAGGGTTAAAAAGTCCCCCAGATAAAGAAAAGGAAGTGGGCACCTGACCAAAAGAGCCAATGGGAAGGCTAGAACTTTTTAAAATGAGGAAAAAAGCTTTCCCTTTGTCTCTCTGTTGCTCTCTCTAGCCTGAAGAGAAGGGAGCAGCTGGAATGCTGTGTAAAGTTTGGACCAGGTATGAAAATTCATCATCCATACCTAGAAGGATTAATTGGGACAAGGAATTAGGGTTATTCCTTTTATTTTCTGTAAGCTTGTGGACTCTTCTCTGCTAACCCTAGATGCATTTGTTTCCTTGTAACCTTTAAGCTGAATCCCCAAGAAAGCTGTTTTTGGTGCTTAATTTTTGGAATTGCTTTTTTAAAATCTACCAAAAGCCTAAGCTCCAGGTGTATTTTTCTTTCTTTTTGTTTTTAATAAAATTTGCCTTTTTTAAGAACAGGATTAGATTTTTGGTGTCCTAAGAGGTTTGTGCAAATATTGTTAAATTAGCTGGTGGCAACAGCTAATTCCCTTTTTCTTCTTTCCCAGCTCTTCCCCAGAGGGTGTGTGTGAAAGTGCCTGAGGGTATCCCACAGGGAGGAATTCCCAAATGCACCTTCCTGGGATCTGAAATGGGGTTTGCACTTGAGTGGCGGCATTTACCAGGAC
The DNA here is from genome assembly GCF_025201925.1 of Gopherus flavomarginatus. NCBI lineage: Eukaryota > Metazoa > Chordata > Testudines > Testudinidae > Gopherus > Gopherus flavomarginatus. Next base: position 14,096,316 of record NC_066627.1, on the reverse strand, counting down.
AAGGTCAGAGAGAAGCTGTAACCTTAGGAGTTTAATACAAGCCTCAAGTGGCAAGTATTCATCTTTAAAATCCTTGTGGGGCCCCACCTTCTGCACTCCAAGTGCCAGAGTGTCAGTCTTGGCACTTATGGGCCTAAACCTGCACCTAGATATCTTTGAATATTTGGCCCAGAGATACCATATTAAAGAGCATTCTGAAGGTCTTGACTGCTTGGCTAAGGTTGCTGTGACAGTTTGGGGAATATGTCATCTAGTTGTTAATTCAAGTTGTTTTCATGAACCTTATTTGTGATTGTAAGCATTGTTCTGGATGCGATCACCTTTTTTAGGAGATGGAGAAGTTGAATCTGGAAAGCAGTGACAAAGCTACCAACAGTGAATGGCTCACTCCTGGTGTTGAGAGACCAGAGCTAGGAAAGATGACCAGTCACTACCCAGACCGAGGGATGGACAGCAGAGGATGGGATTCAGCTGTTGGATTCAAACACTGCAGTACTTTGTCCATTCAGAGAGAAGAATTGGACCAGGATGTTAAAGTTGCATCTAGGTTTTTGCCTTGACTGAAATGGTCCCAGTTTCAAAGCCAAAGGCATATTCTGTAATCCAAAGAATAGAACAGAGCCCTCACAGGATTTGCCAATTTCTATTGTCACTTCTTAGATAAAAGGCTTCTGATGACAAATTGTGACTTATTGATATAAACTAGGACCATATAGAACATGGTTTGCAACCAAGGTCCTGTAGTGGCACCAAATCTTATGTAAAGGGGATTATATAAGGTGTCTAAGATCATGTTATGGGTTGCTGGTTATGATTATGCTGTCTGTATGTCTGTATCATTTTGTAGTTGAAGTTATGAGTATTGGATCTATACTGTCTGTATTTCAAATTTGTGCTGTGTTTCTGGGAAACATCCCAGACAAGTTGGTGTTAGCTCTGCCTAGCCTACTTGATGGCCCATTAAGGACCATCAGCTACATAACTGACCCATTGAGAGGAGGCAGATACACCTTGTAACTCAGCAGGGTGTGCAGGAACTTGCCTATGTAACTGCAGACTACATTTTGCTGTAATTTTCCACAGTAAGAACAAAGAGGTTCTTACACCTGGAAAAGCCTATATAAGGCTAATGCCTCATCTCCATCTTGTCTTCAATCCTGCTTCCTACCTCTGGAGGGACTTTTCTACAAACTGAAGCTCTGCACAAAGGACTGATGACCCATCCCAGTGGGGGATGTTCTCCAGAGACTTGATTTAAAACTGCAGTTTATTCCATCGCTGCTACAAGCCTGAACTAAGAGCTTTGCCATTATTGTATTTAATTGATTCCATTTAACCAATTCTAGCTCTCATCTCTAACTTTTTCCCTTTATGAATAAACCTTTAGATTTTAGATTCTAGAGGATTGGCAACAGCGTGATTTCTGGGTAAGATCTGATGTGTATATTGACCAGGGTCTGGGGCTTGATTTTTTGGGATCTAGAGAACCGTTTTCTTTTATTTGGGTATTGGTTTTCATAACCATTCATCTCCAGGATGAGTGGGACTGGTGGTGATACTGAGAGACTAGAGTGTCTAAGGAAATTGCTTGTGTGACTTGTGGTTAGCCAGTGGGGTGAAATCAAAGTCCTCTTTGTCTGGATGGTTTGGTTTGCCTTAGAGGTCGAAAAACCCCAGCCTTGGGCTGTAACTGCCCTGTTTAAGAAATTGGTCCTGAATTGGCACTCTCAGTTGCATCCCGCCAGAACCGCATCGTCACTCAAATTAAAAAAAAAAAAGTAAGAACCAAAAAAGAGCCACCATGGCTAAACAACAAAGTAAAAGAATCAGTGAGAGGCAAAAAGGCATCCTTTAAAAAGTGGAAGTTAAATACTAATGCAGAAAATATAAAGGTACATAAACTCTGGCAAATGAAGCGTAAAAATGTAATTAGGAAGACCAAAAATGAATTTGAAGAACAGAAAGCCAAAGACTCGAAAAGTAATAACATTTTTTAAGTACAACAGAAGCAGGAAGCCTGCTAAACAACCAGTAGGGCCAATGGATGATTCAGATGATAAAGGAGCACTCAAGGATGATAAGAACATTGCAGAGAAACTAAATGAATTATTTGCGTCAGTTTTCATGGTTGAGGGTATGAGAAAGATTCACAAATCTGAGCCATTCTTTTTAGGTGACAAATCTGAGGAACTGTCCCAGATTGAGATGTCATTACAGGAGGTGTCAGAGTCCCCCCTCCCTCTGAACTCTGGAGTACAGATGTGGGGACCCACACGAAAGACTCCCTAAGCTTATATTATACCAGTTTAGGTTAAAACTTCCTCAAGGCACAAATTCTTTTCCTTGTCCTTGGATGGTATTGCTGCCATCACCAAGTGGTTTACACAGAAATTCAGAGAAGGGTCACTTGGAATCCCTATTCCCCCAAAATATTCCCCCAAGCCCCTCTACCCCCTTTCCTAGGGAGGCTTGAGAATGAGCTACCAACCAGTTGCCTTAGCAATGTGAGCACAGACCAGACCCTTTGTCTTCAGGACACTGAACTCAATCAGGTTCTTAAAAGAAGAACTTCATAAAGAAAAAAAATAACAGAATCACATCTGAATAATCAGAATGGAAGGTAACTTTACAGGGTAATAAAAATATTTAAAACACAGAGGTTTCCCTCTGAGCTGAACTTCACAGTTACAAAAATGGGAATAAAACTACCTCTGTAGCACAGGAAAATTCACAAGCTAAATCAAAAGATAAGCTAATGCATTTCCTTGCCCCTACTTACAATTTCTGTGGATTTAGATGGATTATACTAGGTATATTTTCAGGAAATGTTGTACCTGCGTGGCTTCTTCCTCCATCCAGAGAGGGAACAACAAAAAAAGAACAACAAATAAATCCTCCTCCCCCTCATCCTAATTTGAAAGTCTCTTCTTTTCAGATTAGTCCTTCTGGTCAGGTGCCAACTAGGTTATTTGAACTACTTAACCTCTTACAAGTAAGGCAATTGAGTACAGTTGCCAAGGATACATAAAGGTTGCTACTGTTTCCCCTATTCATAACAAGAAGTTTTGGAACAAAATGATAAACTAAACAGTAATAAGACTAACATAATAAGATGGTATTCATCCAAGAGTTCTGAAGGAACTCAAATCTGAAAATTGCAGGACTACCAACTGTCGTCTGTAATCTATCATTTAAATCGGCCTCTGTACCAAATGACTGGAAGATAGCTAATGTGATTTCAGTTTTTAAAAATGGCTGCAGAGGTGACTTCAGTCAGGTAAGCCTGACTTCAGTACTAGGCAAACTGGTTGAAACTATAGTAAAGAACAATATTATCAGGCACACAGATGAACATAATTTGTTGGGGAATAGTCAACATGTTTTTTGTAGAGGGAAATCGTGCCTCATCAATCTACCAGAAATCTTTGACGAGGTCAACAAATATGTGGACGAGGGGATCCAGTGGGTATAGTATATTTAGATGTTCAGAAAGCCTTTGACAAGGTCGCTCTGTGATGGGTTCGGTCATGGAGATCCCCTTGGGACTGTCACCTGATGTGCTAAAATTATCTCTGAGCCTATTATCCCTGCCAGCATGGGACTCTAGAACCCTATCTTGTTGAGCCAGACACATTAGCCTTCTGAAAAATAGACCCAGGGTCTGGGCCATGCCCCCAAAGCTGCAGACTTTAACTAAAAACAGCTTGGCAGGTTACCTGTCTCCAGCACCCAGACACCTAGCTCCCAATGGGATCCAAACCCCAAATAAATCCATTTTACTACATATAAAGCTCATGCAGAGTAAACTCATAAATTGTTCACCCTCTGTAACACTGATAGAGAGATATGCACAGCTGTTTGCTCCCCCAGGTATTAGTCACTTACCCTGAGTTTATCAATAAACAAAAAGTGATTTTATTAAGTATAAAGCAGGATCTAAGTGGTTTCAAATAATAACAGCCAGAACAAAGTAAGTCACAAAGCAAAATAAAATAAAACATGCAAGTCTAAGCCTAATGCATTAAGAAACTGATTACAGGTAATATCTCACCCTCAAAGATGTTCCAATAAGCTTCTTTCACACACTGGACTCCTTCATAGCTTTGGCACAAGGTGGGAATCTTTTGTCTCCCTGGATCCCCATCCCTCGTTCTAAATAGAAAAGTACCAGGTTTAAAATGAATATTGTTATCGGGTGATGTGGTCTCCATTCCCCATGGGCTGGCCCACACATACGCAGGCTTTCAAGCAACTAAGGCCATTTACAATTCAGTGTTTCTGGAGCACCCTTAATGGCCTCCCCCTAATATGTTTACATCAGTGATACAAGTTTATATCTTATTCTGCTAAGTCCAGATATGGAAATAATACATTGAAACAAATAGGATGAACACACTTAGTAGAATTCAAGCTTTCTAATTACACCACACCAGGGGTCTTTAGTGTAAAGCATATTCCAGTTATGTTATATTCATAAGTATATTTTCATAAAGCATATGGAGTGCAACGTCACACCCTCACCAAAGGCTCTTAAGCAAAGTAAGCAGTCATGGGATAAGAGAGAAGGTTCTCTCATGGATCAGAAACTGGTTAAAAGATAGGAAACAAAGGGTAGGAATAAATGGTCAGTTTTCAGAATGGAGAGGGGTATATAGTGGTGTTCCCCAGCAGTCTGTACTGGACCCAGTCCTATTTAACATATTTGTAAACAATCTGGGAAAAGGGGTAAACAATGAGGTGGCAAAATTTGCAGATGACATAAAACTATTCATAACAGTTAAGTCCCAAGCAGACAGTGAAGAGCTACAGAAGGATTTCTCAAAACTAGGTGACTGGGCAACAAAATGGCAAATGAAATTCAATGTAGATAAATGCAAAGTAATGGAAAACATAATCCCAGCTACACATATAAAGTGATGGGTTCTAAATTAGTTGTTACCACATAAGAAAGAGATCTGGGAGGCATTGTGGATAGTTCTCTGAAAACATCCACTCAATGTGCAGCGGCAGTCAAAAAAGTGAACAGAATTTTGGGATTACTTGACCCAGCTGCCACTCGCACAAATGGACACAAATTTCCTAGCTCAAACCCCCTTAGACACAAATCAACAAAATCATCCCCACAGCACAACCAACAAAACTAGTAGCCCCAAACAGACAAAGCTCCTTACAGTAGTACACACTCACACAAATCAACGCCCACACAACACAACCTGTACAAACACACAAATCAGCACAACTACTCACACAACAACACAGCCACTGCACAAATAACCCCAGACAACTCTCTACAGCACTGAATGTTGACTCAGTGTGAAGTGAGGCAGAATGGTTGATTTTAATATAGAATAACACCAGGTTCATTTATCACTGGGATTCAGTCTGTTACTGTCTAATTTTTAATTTATCAACCATTTCAAGGCTTTTAAACACACATGACTTTATGAATTTCATCTGTGAAAAAACTACTAGTGAAGAAGCAAGAGGAATGTCTCCAGGAATAGAAGCTTGACACAGAGACTTGGCTGAAAGAGCAGACAATGTTTCAGCATGGAGGAACCTCAGACAAATTTGAAAATATTAGCACTACATTTTTAAAATAAAAACCTTTGATTACTCCTCAGTGGATGGAAATTGAATTTTTGCTCTCCTTTGCACTCCCTTCACCACTTTATCCCTTCTTTTTCCTCTCCTTCCCTCTTCTTCCTTTACTTTTATGTTCCTCTACTTTTTCTTGTTCTCCCCTTAGGGTGTTTTTGGGGGAAAATCAACAAATTACAAGTAAATAAATAAGAGATGTATACACTTAAATTCACATTATAGTAACTGAGTTATCATTGAAATGAATGAAGATAAAAAAGAAGTAAATTAGGAAACAATTCTCCTGTCACTTACTGCAGTATAAATCTGGAATAACTGCACTGAAGTCCACAGAGATGCACTGCGAGAAAACTGGGATGAGAGGAGAATGACATCAAAAGAGAGGTATCCCTATATAAATTCCTGCCTCATGCACTTGCACAGACACAAACAGTCGCCTACGCAGCATGATTCCCCACATGTTGCATTGCAATCACCTATATCTGCTTTGGTGACCACATGAGAATTCTCTCCACACAGACTTTTCTTTGATGTTGCCAGGAAATCTGAGCCACCTTTAGTAACAAATGATGACAGAGGTCAGCCTTCCAGAATGATGCAATGTTTTTTGCTACATCTGATACAAGGGTGGGTTTTAGAATGGACAGGGGGCTGGAATTGCTGAGGAGGGGTTGCTTGGTCATCAGACAAAGCAGCTGAGAGGCACTCATGGTTCCCTAGCCATGGCTTTGTAGTGGTTGCACTGTAGAAAGGTGCCATGTTGCTGGGACTTTGGAAAGAAACACCACATAGACACAGACATTGATAAAAACAGTAACCAGCATATTGTACCATGGCTATAGGTGACACTTTATTACCTTAATTTCACATTAGGAAGCAGATTCATTCCTACTGGGTCTCCAACATCTTTGATGGAGTTGGATCTTCATTACTTATCACTTCTTATTCTTCATCATTTCAGGATCTCCCACAGTCTTCCTGCATGCTGGAGAGAAGGGAGATGTTTCCTCACTCTCTTCCTCCTCCTGAATGCTGAGCATTTTCTCCCCACCCCCATTCTCTGATCCCTTCTTTGAGTGTGATCCTTCCCCCACAATGCATGAATAGTTCAAACCGCCTTGTAGTCTGTGGCAGGCATGAAGAACTGGGCCCCTGGGCAGGATCTGGGTGGAGTTATTCTGTGCTTTCTCATATATCACCCTCAATAACAGGTGTTGCTTCTCCTGACAGATAGCTGTTAGTATCCCTGAATTCCACCATAGCCTGGAAAGAGCCGCTCCAATATGTGGTCTCCACAACAGGCACATATGGCCAACCTAAATCCTAGCTTATATCAATACGAAACACTGAGGGACTCATGGAATTTTGTCTCAGGCAAGCTTCCATCATGGTTTATAGGGCTACTCATACAAGGCAGGATGCAGCCCAAAGAATCACAGACAATTGAATTTTGACCTCAGGTCCCAACTCATCCACTCCCAACCCCTAGTAGATTTACATCCAGGTTTGACTTTGTTCAGCTTTAGAAACTTGTCCCATACCTGAATACAGATGGAAATGTCATATATGCTGCCAGCATGGTGGCTTCCATTTCTCTCCTATGGTAGATCGGTAAGACCTCTGACTGTTTGGTGGTGAATGTGGCACCATAGTATATGTTAGGATATAGATATTCAGGCCTGTTTGCAAAGGCCTATACTTTAAGAATGTAGGTGTATTCTTATCACTTAGCTAGTTATAGAGGTATAAAAGAAAGAATCAAAATCACTGTCTGTGTAATGGCCTTCTCTTACTGTGACAGGCTAAGGCCTTCAGCTAAGATGTAGTTAGGCAGCCATAAGCTGGGAAGTATATGGTCACATCCTCACATTCCAAACTAGTCACATTGAAATAAAGTACTATTGGGCTATTAGGAATACAATCCTGTCCTGATATTCCTATCACCTCCAGAGAAAGGGAAGAGCCTAGAAGACGTAAAAGGAAACTTAGTTTGATAGCATCCTGTCTAGCAAGAACTCACTTATCAATAGACACAGCTGGAAAATCCTTATGTCTGTACAGATGTCGTTGTGAAATCCTCACTTCCGTATTGTTTTCTATGTTTATTTGCATGGTCTCTGTCTGGTTCTGTAATTATTTCTGTCTGCTGTATAATTAATTTTTATGAGTGTAAACCAATGAAGGTGGTGGAATATAATTGGTTAAATAACCATGTTACAATATGTTAGGATTGGTTAGTTAAATTTCAGTAAAATGATTGGTTAAGGAATAGCTAAGCAAAACTCAGGTTTTACTATATAGTCTGCAGTCAATCAGGAAGTAAAGCGGGGAATGGGAACAGATACTGGGGATGGGGGAATTGGGATCATGTTTTGCTAAAGGGGGAATGGGAACAGGAACAGGGACACAGGCAAGGCTCTGTGGTGTCAGAGCTGGGAAGGGAGACACTAAGGAAGGAAACTGGAATCATGCTTGCTGGAAGTTCACCCCAATAAACATAGAATACAGAAGTGAGGATTTCACAACTACATCTATACAGACATAAGTGTTTTCCAGCTGTGTCAATTGATAAGTGAGTTCTTGCTAGACAGGATGCTACCAAACTAAGTTTCCTTTTACGTCTTCTAGGCTCTTCCCTTGTCCTGCTCAAAATACATTGTCAGCCAGTGAATTATTGCTTCCTCACTGTGATGCCTCCTTCCACTCTGATCTCCTTTCTGGACTCTTAGAGGTTGAGCACTGTGAGTGCAGTATGGGGTGCTGTGACTGGTGGGACATGGAACAACATTAAGCTGCACAGGTGTGATGGGTAGCAGGATCCCTTCTTTGACCTGCTATGGAATCAACTATGGTGCATAAGATGCTCATCTCACACAATCAGGGAGGAAGAATGTTCATTTGGATTAGGACCAGCACATGGGTATCTGAAGACATAGATTCCACTCTTTCTTCTGCCACAGATTATGACCGTCACCTCAGCACTCAGTGATTCAGTTTCCCTATCAGTCATAAAGGGTAATATATGCAGTATTGTTGTGGCCATGTCAGTCTCAGGATATTAGAAAGACAAGATGGGTGAGATAATATCTTTTATTATACCAACTTCTATGGGTGAGAAAGACAACCATTCAAGCTACACAGAGCTCTTCTTCATGTCTGAGAACCTTACTCAGACTTCACTGGGGGACACACAGCATCTTCTCCTATCCATGGAAGGAGTATAACTATCTATCTATCCATCAATCCCATGCATCTCTATCTATCTATCTATCTATCTATCTATCTATCTATCTATCTATCTATCTATCTATCTATCTATCTAAACATGTGTGGCAGATACACTTCCTGGTATTTTTGTATATTGCCATTCCTAATATCTGATTTGTGTCCATTTATCCTGTTACGTAGGGACTGTCCAGTTTGGCCAATGTACATAGCAGAGGGGCATTGCTGGCATATGATGGTGTATATTACATTGGTGGATGTGCAGGTGAATGAACCGGTGATGGTGTGGCTGATCTGGTTAGGTCCTGTGATGGTGTCACTGGTGTAGATATGTGGGCAGAGTTGGCATCAAGGTTTGTTGCATGGATTGGCTCCTGAGTTAGAGTTACTATGGTGTGGTATATAATTGCTGGTGAGAATATGCTTCAGGTTGGCAGGTTGTCTGTGGTCGAGGACTGACCTGCCACCCAAGGCCTGTGAAAGTGGGGGATCATTGTCCAGGATGGATGCCTACCAAAACTAAGAATTGTTCCAGCCAGATCCAGAAAGATTTTGATTTGTCTGAGAAGAGAGTACTCCCTGTCTTTGACCCACATGAGGTCAATCTAACAAAGGCTGCCAGTGCAGCTGTTATAAAATGAACAAAAGAAGAAGAAGAATCCTGGGGTCCTCTCTCATTTATAGTCTGGGCTGACTCCAGTTCAAATCAGGAATATATAAAACCTGATGAGCTACCTCAAGGATCACAGTAAGGCAAAGTGGGGTATCTGTTCAGATTTCATACACTCAGGAAAAAATCCCCTACACTTTGAAAAGAGTAAGGATTGAGTAAAACCTCAGTAAAATCCTCTGGATTATGCTCATGGAAAAGGGAGGTGAGCTCCCAGTTAAAGCAGCATTGGTCATTAAGACATGCCATTAGTCTGGATGTGGCCCTCTCAAAAAGATCTGTATCGATGCTTTATTGCAGCTCTATTTGAGAGAAAGCAAAGGCGAAAAACTCAGGTTTAATCATGTTTTATTCCACAGTTCTTCTAAATATATGTTCACTTGGCTCTCTGTCTCACTCTCTCTCTCTCACACACACACACACACACTGACATGCATATATACATACATATGCAGAGTATCTATGCAGCAAGCATATTTTAAAAGGAATGAATGTTCAGCTTGCTTAATCTCATGGTCCCCTTTTTCTAAAACCCTAGAAATTTCCACAAAGAAGCCCCTGTTTGTGCTGTCCAATTTTCAGAATTATTTGACTGCCCCTGAGGATTGCCAAGAAGGGGCAAAATTGTTTTTAATTAGAAACATTTTAAGGTCTTGCATAATTACTGTGTCTATTCTGAACCCTGGGATGGAACTCAATTCGAGAAACTTCTTCTGAATCATTTACTTCCTGAGGTACACAGGTTGTTCTGCTGAATTAATTTGCAGGTTGTAGCCCAAGTTTAAACCAGATTTAAAACCCCCAAAATGGGTTCTTCAGATCTTAGGTTCCACTGAAGGTCCATCTCTGGTTATTAAGATTAATTTTTTACATGATGAGAATATTGAACTAGAGATGATTGGAAAATGGCATTTCTAACTTCAGGGAAATATTGACATTTTAAAATTTGTTTCCTTCCTGAACTTGAATATTTTGAAATTTTCATGAAATGGATATTGTGAAAAAAAAATCCAGATACATTGAAGTGACATTATTGAAAGGTTTCATTTTGATAATGTTGAAATATTTCATTTCAATAATTCTAAACAATTACTGTTATAATGTAAAATGAAACATAAAACAAAACATCAAATATAATATTGTGTATAATATATAAATTTAATATTGTATTTAATATTCTAAGGTAATATTTTATAAATAAATGTGACAAAAAGTCGAAATGAAACAAAATAAGAAAGACAGAACAAACTGAAATGGAAAAATCTATAAACAAAATAATGCATTTTGATTCAACTCTTCAAATTTTTTCTGTTGAATGTTTTGTTAAAATTGGCCCATTCCTGCAACGTATTTTGCTTTCAGCAAAATGGCATTTTACAAAGGAGAACAGTGTGATCATTCCCCTCCCCCCAACTACATATGTATCTAATATCAGTAATTGCTTCCCTTTGTTTTCAGGCTCCAAGATCTCTGCTGAAGAGTGTTGAGGACATGGGGAAGGACAACCAGACATGTGTGACTGAGATAGAGTTGCTGGGATTCTCCGATTTCCAATCACTGCAAGTCCTACCCTTTGTGCTTGTGTTCGCCTTCTATGTGATGGCCCTGATAGGGAACACTCTGATTGTTATCGTCACGATCACAGACTCTGTCCTTCAGACCCCTATGTATTTCTTCCTCAGGAATTTATCCTTCCTGGAGATCTGCTACACCTCGGTCACCCTGCCCAAGATGCTGGTCAACCTGGTCTCGGAGACCCAGACTATCTCCTTTGCAAGCTGTGGTGCTCAGATGTGTTTCTTCGTTCTCTTTAGTATCACCGAGTGCTGCCTCCTCTCTGTCATGGCGTATGACTGGTACGTGGCCATATGCCACCCCCTGCAATACACCCTCAGCATGAACCAGATTGTTTGTGCTTGGATGGCAGCCAGTTCCTGGATCGTTGGTATCCTGGTAGGTTTTGGACACACCATTTTGATATTTACACTGCCTTTCTGTGAGTCTAATGAATCAATCATTTCTTTTGTGACTTTTTCCCTGTGCTGAGACTGGTCTCCACAGACACCCACAAGAATGAAGCTGCAGTTACTACCACCACAGTTCTCTTTATCCTGGCACCATTTTTGCTTATCCTCTTGTCATACGGCCTCATCTTCTACACCATCCTGAAGATGCCCTCAGCTTAAGGCAGACACAAAGCCTTCTCCTCCTGCTCCTCACACCTCATTGTGGTTTCTCTCTTCTATGGGACTGGAACTTTTATTTATATGCATCCCAGTTCAGAACAGTCCCAGGGCAGTAATAGGTTCCTTTCCCTGATATATACCTTGCTGACTCCAACATTTAACCCTGTTATTTACAGCCTGAGGAACAAAGAGATAAGATCTGCTCTCCGGAAGACAATAGGCAGGAAAATGTTCCCTCGGGTAACATCTATAGGATGATGCTGTTGTGTGTTGTGCTTGAAAGACTCTGGGGTGGGGAAATTGTACTTCTTCATTCTTGCTAGAAATGCAATATATGCTTGTCTGAAATGTCTTAAATGTTCTCCTCTGAGCCAGGCACAAATCATGAGTAACTCCAGTGAAGGATTAATTCTCCTTACACTCATAGTAGCGTAAATGCATAAAACACTGGTGAGACCTAAGAAAGGGTAGAAGATTGATTAATCGGAGAGAAAACGGCCTCCTGGCAGAGACTGAAGGATATATATTGTTAATGAAAGAATGGTTAACCAATGACTTAATCAAAACGAGTAAGTAACTGGGAGTAAATGATTCTTGCATTTAACAGACAAAGTTATAGCAAGATCCAATGGCTAAAAGTTGATCTAGACAAACGTCAAACTGCAAATATGATCCAATATTTTACCAGTAAGAGAGTAAAATCAAGAGTGATTAAGACTCCAGAAAAAATGGGAGAGGGCTCATTAATGAGGCGGACAGGCCACATGGATTCAGAGACTTCTGGATTGCTTGGTAAGCTGTGTACAAGCAAGTAGTTTGTATTTTAATACAGCTAAATATAAACGTATACATCTAGGAAGAAAGAACACAGGCCATAAGTACAAGATCAGGCATTCTATCCTGGGAAGCAGTGACTCTGAAGAAATATTTGGGGGCTATGGTGGATAACCAGCTGAATGTGAGCTCCTAGTGAAATGCTGTAGCCGAAAGGGCTAACGCAATCCTGGGTTGCCTAAACAGGGAAATTTAGAGTAGAAATACAAAGATTATTTCTCCTCTGTATTTGACACTGCTGGAATACTGTATTCTGTTCTGGAGTCCACAGTTGAAGAAGGATGTTGATATATTGGAGAGGGTTCAGAGAAGAGCCATGAGAATAATTAAAGGCCTAGAAAACTTGACTTAAGTGAAGAATTTAAGGAGTTCAATCTATTCATTTTATGAAAGACAATATTAAGAGGTGACTTGATGACCATCTATAAGTGCCTACATAAGGAATGAATATTTGATAAAGGGACTGTTCAGTCTAGTAGAGACAGCCATAGCAAGATTCAACAGCTGGCAGTTGAAGCTTGACAAATTCAGGCTCCAAATAAAGAATCTTTTTTTTTTTTTTTATACAGTGAGAGTAATGAACCATTGGAACAATCTGTGATGCTGATACCAGATCTGATCAAAACTGCATGTTCAGTTGAAAACTGACAAACTCACAGCTGGAAGTCAGGTGGATTCAAATATGTATTAGCAGAAGATCAAAAGAAGCTGTTAAGTGTATGTGAATGTGTTTAGTGTTTCACCTTCATAAATTAATGTGATTTTGCATGCATTGTTTTCACTTATACATATCTTGTTAATATTTTGCTTTGTATATGCTCCCTAATATCTAAACAATATTCCAAATATGAAAGAAGCCTTGTGTTATGCAAATGAAGGACTCTTATGAGAAAGATAATGCAGCTCAGGGACTTCAAAGTGATTGTGTAGGGCATTCAGAGTTCAGAAACTCTAAAAGCATCCCTCTCTCACAGCCGTCAAAGAAGAAACCATGTGATAGCTGTCCTGTCAGATTATTCTAAGAGAGCAAGTATAAATATGGATACAAAGGAAAATGATTCATCTCAGGATGGGTTGGATTCTAACAGGGCAGAATAATTGAAACAGAAAAGGACATACCCAGAGCTATTCAGGGTTGTCCTGAGAGACTTTTGGGAAACTGGCAGATTACTCCATGTCTGCTGCCGTTTGGAATTATAGACTCATCTATGCATACACTTTAGCTGCTTTAATCTCTCAATAACTCACAATTCTTTTTCTTAACTAATAAACCTTTAGTTAGAATTCGCTACAAGTGACGTCTTTGGTGTGAGATCTAGTGTACATTTCAACCCAAGTGGGTGAGAGGTCTCTTGGAAAGAAGAGTAACTTAATGTTTTCATGTAAAAGAGCATTTATCAAATAGTCCAGCTTTCTTGTGGGTTAAGACTGGAGTGTTTAAGGGGACTGTTCGTTACTCCATAATAAGAGTATGTAATACTTTGGGAGTTCACATTTGGTACTGGCTATCTTTCTGAAAGGTACCCTTGTGTTCAGCTGAGCATTGTGGGATACGTTCAGGAATCACCAGCTGAGGTTCTACAGGTGGCTTTGTAGGAAGTGGTTACCCTGATGACCTCTTCTGGTCTTAAAATGTTGGAATCTATGAACAGTTCACTAAAGCCAATAGTCCAGATTTTCCTCTAACTTAAACCAGTGTAAAACAGAGTTCATGTAGTTGAGGTAATTAGATTCAAGCCATGTAAACTTCCATCTAGGTAGGAAATGGTGGGCTTTTTATCACATATATATCATATGATTGATGACGTTTTGCTTAATCTTAAAGTGTCATGAATTCAGATTGTAATCTCATTTGTTATGGAATAGTAATTTTGTGTGAAGCTTTTATCATACTTGTGTGTGCTATAAAATAATAATGATACCCTGAACAAAATGTTTATGGAAGTTCTTTCAAGTCATTGTACTTGCTATCTATTTGTATATACTGTCGATAAACATATCAGAATGTTTAAGAATCAACTTGTCTTGGATTTTAAAAGGACCTATGGGAATAAGAAGCCCAATTCCAGATGATTATCAATGGCAGCTGGGCACCTAATTCCATTTGGTTCCTTTGAGAAATATCATCCATAAAGAATCATGAAGTTGTGTGTGTCTTCTGGAAAAAATGACATTGTTATTAAAGAGCATGCTCTAGTGTTTAATTAGCACGATTATTTTGGGAGGTAATAATTAGTGTTTAGTCATGCTAAATACTTACATTTCCATATCTGCTCTGCATGTATTCACACTTACCCAGGCTAAAGGTATAAAGTAACAAACAAAGTAATGATGGACATGTAAAACTCCACCCAAAGTAAAGAATGTCCCACTTATTGGCTTTACACATAACTCTCAGGTTATAGGACTGGACTCTGACTAAGCCGGTGGCTTCCGGTGGAGAGTACAGGAGGGGTGCCCCCTTTTGGGCTAGCTGTACACTCTGGCAATCAAGCCCTTCCTCTGTCTCATATGCAGGAGATTGATGGGTTTGGTGCTTCGAGAGCCGAAGCTGCAACTAGTCCTGTTGGCATATGCCAATGACATGCTCCTCATGGTCCAGGACTCGAATGCCTTGGCATCGGTGGAGGCTTGCCAGACCATGCACTCAGTGGTATCCTCCAACCGGGTCAACTGGATCAAGAGCTCTGGCCTGGTGTTCAGGGATGAGTGGCTGGCGAGCTCCCTCCCACCCGCGCTTGAGGCCATCTGGTGGAGCATGGGACCGCTGGTCTATCTTGGCTTTTATCTCTCTGACACGCATCCATCCCTGTCTCAGAACTGGCTTGGTTTACAGGGCAGGATGATGGAGCGGCTCCAGAAATGGAGAGGACTACTTTGGTGTCTCTCCCTTCGTGGAAGGGCACTGGTACTCAATCAACTAGTTTTGTCCATGCTTTGGTACTGGTTCAACACCCTCGTCCCGGCCCCAGGCTTCCTGGCTGACCTCCAGACGGAGATTCTTGAGTTCTTTTGGCTGGAACTGCACTGGTTCTCTGCAGGGGTCCTCCACTTGCCCCTGGAGGAGGGAGGGCAGGGCCTGAAGTGCCTATGCACTCAGATCCATGTCTTCCACCCCCAGGTCTTGCAGAGGCTCTTTTATGCTGTAGATAGTCCTATGTGGAGAGTATTGGTGCATGCCTTCCACCGCCGCTTCCGAGGGCTCCGATACAACCGGCAGCTCCTTTATCTCAATCCAAGAGGTCTTCTGTGAGACCTCCCTGGGCTGCCGGTCTTCTACTAGGACCTCCTTCGGACCTGGAAACTGTTTTCACTGACCAGGTCCGTGGCGGCCAGCGAGGGGCAGATCTACTTGCGGAGCCCCTGCTACACAATCCGCAGCTCCATGTACTCAGGATTACCTTGACCTGGTCCTGCAAGAGGGCACACCTTGCCCACCCTCCACTCCAGGCCCTCCGGACCTTTTTATGGGGCCCCTGCCCTGTGGACCCAGCCATCTCCCCCGCCCCTTCTCCGTGAGCCAGCTGCATGACTTGCAGCAGGTTTGCTTCCAGACTGTGCCACAGAAGCTTCTATACATGCTCGTGCTCCACACCATTCACTTCCTCACCCTCATGTCTCACCCTAACACAAAGTGGCAGGACCTCCTGCCACCTTTGGAGAGTGAGGAGCCCCAGTGGACCAGCCTATACTCCATCCTGGTCCTGAGGCCTGCTGGGGATATCAGCTGGCATGTCCTTCATGGGGCCATGAGTGCGGCCATGTATTTGAAGCGGTTTATCCATGTCACGGACACCTGCCCTTTCTGAAGCTTGAGGGAGACCCTGGTGCATGTTTACTTAGAGTGTGCCAGGTTGCAGCCCCTATACTGGCTCCTCACAGATATTCTGTTATGTTTCTGTCTGTATTTTTCCCCTCACCTCCTCCTCTATGCACTCCCTATCCATGGCCCCACAAAGTCATGGGATCTCCTGGTCAACCTCCTCCTGGCCCTGGCTAAAAAAGCCATCTATAAAACCAGGTAGAGGAGGTTGGTCGATGGAGACTCCTGTGACTCTGGGGCCTGTTTCCAATCCTCTTTCCATTCACGTATCTGAGTAGAGTTCCTCTGGGCGGCATCCACTGCCTCCCTTGAAGCCTTTAAGGAGCAGTGAGTGCTGTCCAGGGTTATCTGCTTGGTGTCCCTGTCAGGCTCCCTTCTTTTGACCCTCTGATCGCACTCCTGTCTCTGTTATTTTATTAGTTGTCCCCCCAAAATCAGTTGGTTTCCAGATCTTGTAGATCCTCCCCTTAGGTTTGGAGAAGAGAAGTCCTTCAGTAGTGGGTCACCCCACCTCCAGGAACCCAGTAGGTATAATTGCCTATCCCATGTACTCCCCATTCAAAGCCCTCGATTTCATGGTTTATTTACAAAGGGCTAAGCTGCTCCTATGCCCATGGATGTCAAAGGAAGTCAGTCACCAGATCTGCTTAGGTGCTTTTGAAAATCTCAGGAGGCATCTATGTGCAGTTTTTAGGTGCCTAAATACCTCTAACAATCTGGTTTGGTGCACTTTTGAAAGTTTTTCCTTTAATCTCTTGGTGTCTCAGTTTCCCATCTGTGAAATGGGGTTAATAGCACTTCCCTCACAGAATGAGGATGAATTTGTGCAAGGACTTGTCTTCACTGCAACAGCTTTCTAGAGTTAGTGCACTTGGATTACTCCACTCAAGCAAACCTAGCTGGCCTTGGAGTGCATGTACACATATCCTCACTGAAACTAGCCTCGTGAGAGTGAGGGTATGTCTCCACTGCAGTGTGAGGTGTGACTGCAACACAGGTTGACACACCTGCAATAGCACAGCTAAAAACAGCAATGTAGACATGGAAGCATGGGCTTCAGTGCAGGCTGGGAACTCTGGGAGGTATGTGTGCTGATAGCCTGAGCTGCTGCAGCCACACTGCTATTTATTTATGTTTGAAACTTTTATTAAGGCAAAGTTACAATGAAATAGTAACATACTACAGTGCACATTACATGTTATTCATTCAGGATCAAGCTAATCTCCAGCGAACTTGGCTAAAGATACTGGCTATCTGGTGGAGGCATCTTCCTCCTCTGTGTATGCTAAAAAGAGTGACCAAAAATTTTAATACCTATCCTCTTACTGCTACGTCTCTTGTGTATGTACTTGGCATGAAAGCTTTTCCATTAAAAGGCAAGTCCATCTTTTTTTTGGGGGGGGGCATAGGGGGACACCATAGTAAGTGATAACATTTCTTCATGTCCTGACTGAGGCCAATATAGAGTGCTAAAAAGGGGTTTCCTCTCCCTTGGACTTCAGATGAGGCCAACTCCCAACCTAGACTGAGCTTTGCATCAATTCAAAGAGAATTGTTAACTTTCACTTGAACAAAACTGCAACCATCACTGGATCTGGTGGATATTTTACATTTAAGACCTGGTTTACACTTAAAATTTAGGTCAACCTAGGTACAGTGCTCAGGCATGTGAACAAGCCACACACTTGAGTGCTGTAGCTATGCCAACTGAACCCTTGCTGTAGGTGCAGCTACATCAGTGAAAAAAATGCTGCCATCAGACTAGCTAATGTCACTGGGGAAGTGGTGTTCCTACTGGTATGGGCCATTTTTAGGAACCAGCCATGTGCTCAACCCACTGCCAACTTTTAGATGGACTATCAATTATTTTGCTTATTGCCAAGGGTAGCACCTGTAAGGCCTTTGTACCAGTCTTAGCATCACTAGACAAAGCTGAGAGGGAGGGGCAATCATGAGGAGAGGGCCTGACTGTGTCCTCTCTGATATGTTGGGGTAAGCATCTGTGAAAAATGGGAAGTCTAGCTATATTTGACTTCTGGTGTGTGTATATTATTGTCCATGAGAATGCAGACTCTGCAAAAACACATCTGTATAACTAATCACTTAAAAATGCTTGCTTCATGCTTTTTATTTGATTGACATGTTGATGTAATGTAGCAGTTAATAACATAAAAGGGGAAGACAAGTCTGAGGAATTTGGATTTGACCTTCTGGATATCTCTTGTAATCCCTGGAAACCAGCAGATAGTTGGCCCCTTGAACCTTGTCCTTTGACCACTGAAGATCCCCCCATACTCTGGATAACTATTGTTTGGAGGTGCTTTATAATCTAATGTGTTTGCAAGTGTTTGAGACTAAATAAACCACAGTCTTTGAGTAAAGGCATTCTGTTGAGAGTGCTGGAGGTTAATAACATGCTGGCTTTAAGTGAAAGCACTTCATTTTGATTTGTTTGTGTCAGCCATATAGCAGACAGAGTCTCTGTGTCTCCCTTCATTTGTCCTGATACTCCCTCACAGAGAATAAAGTTACTGAGAGCTTTGGATTTGAGTAACACTGAAACGATGGAAAACACCTTCTATCTCTGTAGGATGCACTTACGCTACATTACAGGATTATAACAGCATGGCTACAGAGCCATAGGCCTTATCTGCACTGGGGGGGGGCAATGTAAGGTACTCTATTCCCGTAGCTGAAATCGATGTATCTTATTTTGACTTACCTCCCGTCCTAATGGTGAAAGATCAACGGCCATGGCTCTCCCACTGACTTTGCTTCCGCTACTTGCCCTGGTGGAGTTCTGAAGTCAATGGGAGCATGTTCGGGAATCGATATATCGCCTCTCGACGAGACACTATATATCGATCCCCGATAGATAGATCACTACCCGCCGTACCCAGAGCTATGCTGTTGTGATCCCCACATTGTAGACATGATCTAAGTGTTATTTTGATGGGCCATTGCATTTCAAATTAACAATTTTTCACAAAATAAATACATCCTCCATTTTCTTTGAGAGGGAGAGGAGTTGTATAAAGAACTAAAATGACTAAAATTGAAAACATAGTTTTGTTACTCCTAGATTTTATTTTATTTTATTTTATTTTATTTTACTTGCTAGGGGAAGCATTATAAACAACAAAGAAAGAAAGAAAAAAAAACTGACATTTTGGCAGGCTTTCCCTGACACCAAACCACCACTGTTGTGTCATAGTGAGATGAGACAATCTTGAATATCAAGCTCTTTGGATCATTGTGATTTTTTTTCTCATTAATAAATTAACATTTTGGAAAACTTTTCATGTTTAACATTTTTCTCCTTCTATCCATCCATTCCAGGTTTGAATGGTTTCTTTAAAAAAAAATCTTTTTCCAAATAAAATATTCTAAGCCTGAATCTAGTCTTAGTTTCATGGGAGCAGGTGATCAGATGCCACTGAGAAAATAAGCGAAATAAAAAAGATGAAACCAGCAGTATTTCCGCTAAAACTAATCAAATTAGTCTGGTGTAAATACAGCATAGTCACACTCTGGCTCAAATCCCCAGTTGGGGTAAATCAGAGAAGCTCCTTTGAAATAAATGGGCCAGATCTGCAGATGGTGTGAAATGACATTGCTTCACTGAAGATTCACACCCACTGAGAATCAGCCTTACTTTGCCTTTAGTAAAGTCTCTTTGCCATGACTTGTCATTTCATTCTGACTCTGAAAGTCAGCCCAAACACCTCACCCAGGCTTAAGAACAAAACTCATCTGGTTTCCTTTGTGGGTGCCTCTTTGAGACTCAGAATCATCCAGCCTCCTCTGCATCAACCACATCAACTAATTAGACATGAGAATTAGAAGTTTATATTGCCATAATTGGACTCCTAAGGGACTTAAATGCAAAGTGCCCACTCGTACTCCTGAATCAAGCAAAACTCCTCTTTACATGAACGGAGAAACAAACTTTTTCCTAGTGTTTTTCATCTGTAGACCTCAATGCAATTTAAGTAGAGAGATAGGTAACATGATCTCCATTTTATAGAGTGTGAAACTGGGCCAAAAGGAGTTGAAATAACTAACTCAATATCATCCAGTAAGCTGGTGAAATACATGGGAACAGATCCTATCACCAGAGAAAAGTCTCCAGTCTCTATTTTTGTATTTCTGATCTCTACTCTGAATAAGCAAAAATCACTTCACTCTGAGACGGATGCTGAGGACCCTGAGCATGCTCAGTGAGAACTTAGAATATCTTGAAAATTAATTAATTAAATAAATAACTAAATAAAGACCTGTCAGAAAGCCCAGAATTTCCAAGGCTGGACCTTGGCAAAAAGTCAAGTGTGTGTAGCGGGCAGCAGAGTCCTGAATTGAAGTAAACAACAACAGTGAGCACATGCAACAAAGGGAGTGGTGACAAAATAGTCAGTCACTTAAGACCTTAGCCCGTCAGAACCCACTCAGACCCGTGACAACTTGCTTTAAAGGTCAGAGCTGTCAATCAGAATTCTGAGGTAATGGTGAACACTGAGCATGTGCAAGTGAGGTGACTGTCACCAAGAACAGGAAGCTATATAAGACAGAGCTACAACGTAGCATAAAAAGCCTGTGCCAAGAACATTTTCGAGACTCTGACGGCAAGACCCATGCCGGAGGAACCAAAGACCCAGCAAGAAAAGACATGAACAAACTGCTGCAGAAAGGAGAAAGCTGGAGTGGAACAGAACAGTGCGTCGATTTTTAAAGGAAAGCAGCAATGGTTTTATAGAGTAAGCTTGATATTCTTTAATTACTGTTTAGTATAAGTATAGTTTTATATAGTTTTTATAACATTTATTATGTATTGCTTGAGATGTGTGTGCGTGTTTTACTTGTATTTTATCTATGTAAACTTTAAAAGCTACATGAGATCTGCTCTTGGGAATTTGTTGCAAACTGGCCACTTGAAACAAATTGCTTTGCTTAGTATCATTTGAAGTATATGCTATTGTAGTTCAAGTGCTCTTTTAACTTGCAGTAAGGGGTCTGTGTCATCAGGGACCTATTGTGCTTTGTTCAAGATTTTTTTGATAAACTGTATTGGGGATTATTAGCTATTTTAGTAAAAAAATACTTTGATTTGGAAGGATTACTACCTGTGTCAATTACATTATTGGAATCCGTGTCCTTTGAGTCATTCCTTAGCAACCATGGGAAATTTTATCTCAGAAAAAACAGTTTAAGTGGGCAATAGGAAGGTTCGTATAGCAGCACCCCAAAACTCATTTTTCAGGGTAACAATCCCAAGGAGCTTCACTCTCATTGCCAGGTCTTGTCCATTGCAATGTGCTACTTTCCCCTTCCAAAGACTTACTTACAGTATCTGTGGGAGATTCTGGGGCCAGAATCACCTGCAAATACTCAGTGTTGGACTTAGGCACCTAAAGTAGTAGTTAAGTGCCTAGATTTGTTTGTGGATCTCGCCACCAGTAGGATTTTAAAAATCCCATCAGGGCATCTTGAAGCCTGGTCCACAGACTTGGACTAGGAGGCCTAATGTTATCATGCTAAGAATAGCTATGTAGACATGGTGTCATGGGCTGGCACTTGGGCCCTGAAACCTAATGTCACAGCACTATCTACAAAGCTATTTTTAGTGTGCTAGCATGCACCCCACTGCCATAAGTCAGTGGACCTAGGTGGATGCCTACCAAAACCTAGATTGATGTATAGATACACACAAGGAGAGACAGGCAGCTAATTACCATTGACTTTCCATGGCAGATGGATGCCTAGCCTTTTTAGATGATTGTTTTCTCAGTTACTAATGGGGAAGCGTGCATGACACTATACAATGCTCTTACAGCTAGCATTTTCTGACTCTAGTTTTGAAATTCTAAGCACAGTCCATAGACTGAAGGGAGCATGAAGACAAATTCCAGTCTCAGCCCCAGAGCACTTTCCAGTCATAATCAATGGAAGCTCTGCTGGACCTGTAGGTTATGGAGAGGGGTACCAGGGCTCCCAAGACAGTGTTTGTTCTCCAACTCTAACTTAGAGATAACAAACAGGTTTTGCTTGGTGATGTCATTACAGGGAAGTGCTGTCTTCTCTCCTTTGGTCATAAGATCCGCAGCATCTAGATGCAATTTTAAAAGCTCCTCCTCAGTGCTTAATTACTCAGATGCAGAAGCAGACATAGAGGAAGAGAGACATTCTTTCTTGAAGATGTAGGAGTGGATACAATTGGTTCCATTTTATATTTACTAAGGGACTGATGGGGCAAAGAATGATGTGTGATTAGTTCTCTGGTCTGTGTTACATAGTCGATCAGACTAAATGATCTCAATGGTGCCTTCTGGGCTGAAATTCTGTGAGTGAAATCATGTATTAATTGAAATCTGTGGCAAACTCACAGGGTTTTATGAACAATTCTGCTTTCAAGTGTTCGCTCATCCAATGGCTCAACAGTCCTGAAAGAATTAAGAAGACCCTCATTTTCCAAAATCAGCACTGGCCTACCTCTTCTTCCACTGAAGAGAATAGTAAAACTCCTGTGGTCTTCAGTGGGAGCAGAGATTAGCCTGTGGCTGGTTCTTTCAAAACTCAGACCATACAAGTCGGCTAGAGAGTGACAGGTAATGGAGGTGCTACAGGCACTTCTGTTTATTGATTTTTCCTCAGAATTCAGTCCAGGTGAGACAATGAATGGTTCAGTGAAGGGAGTGGAAAGCCCCAAAAGTGTTTGATTTGGTCACCTGTGAAATGTGTTGTGAGGGTCAAAGCCTGAAAATCCAACCAAGCAAAATCACCATTTTTTCCTCTGCTTGACAGGAAGCTTGAGTATGGAATGCACTGAGGAGAAGGGATGGCCTCTCTGACCATTGGAATTGTTCCAGCCAGATCTGGAAAGAAGGGTTTTGATTTGTCTGAGCAGAGATTGCTTGCCATCTTATGCCTACTTGAGTAGAAAGACGTAAGCTCACTTTAACAAAGGCTACCAATGCAACTGTTAGAAAATGATCAGAAGAAGAACAAGAAGGATTAGATGATTGGGCCAAAAGAAACCTGATGAGGTTCAACAAGGACAAGTGCAGAGTACTACACTTATGGCAGAAAAATCCCATTCACTGTTACAAACTAGGGATCGAATGGCTAGGACGCAGTTCTGCAAAAAAGGATCTAGGGGTTACAGTAGATGAGAAGCTGGAAATGAGTCAATGGTATGCCCTTCTTGTCAAGAAGGCTAACCACATTTTGGGCTGTATAAGTAGGGGCATTGGCAGCAGATCGAAGGATGTGATCATTCCCCTCTATGTGACATTGGTGAGGCCTCATCTGGAGTACTGTGTCCAGTTTTGGGCCCCACACTACAAGAAGAATGTGGAAAAATTGGAAAGAGTCCAGTGAAGGGCAACAAAAACGGTTAGGGGGCTGGAGCAGATGAGTTATGAGGCGAGGCTGAGGGAACTGGGATAGTATAGTCTGCAGAAGAGAAGAATGAGGTGGGAATTGATAGCTGCTTTCAACTCCTGAAAGAGGGTTCCAAAGAGAATGGATCTAGACTGTTCTCAGTGGTAGCAGATGACAGAACAAGGAGTAATGGTCTCAAGTTGCAGTGGGGAGGTTTAGGTTGGATATTAGGAAAAACTTTTTCAATAGGAGGATGGTGAAGCACTGGAATGGTTACCTAGGGAGGTGGTGGAATCTCCTTCCTTAGACGTGTTTAAGGTCAAGCTTGACAAAGCTCTGGCTGGGAAGATTTAATTGGATATTGGTCCTGCTTTGAGCAGGGTGTTGGAATAGATGATGCCCTGAGGTCCCTTCCAACCCTGACATTTTATGATTCTATGATATACTCAGGGCTTACTCCAATTTAAATCAGGAATATGTAAAAACTGATGGGCTGCCTCAAAGATCACAGTAAGGCAAACCTGGGGTCTCTATTCGGATTTCACACACTCAGGAAAAAAATCTCATACACATTGAAAAGAGAAACGATTGAGTAAAACCTGTGTAAGGGCCTCTGGATTTTGCTAATGGAAAATGGAAGTGTGAGCTATCACTTAATGCAGCACTGTTCATTCAGATATGCCGTCAATTTGGATGTGGCCCTGACAAAGTCATCTGTATTGGTGTTCTACTGGAGTTGTATTTGCGAGAAAGCAAAGGAGAGAAACTCAGGTTTAATCATGTTTTACTCCACAGCCCTTCTGATAGATGTTCACTTAGCTCTCTTTCATGCATATACGCACACACTTGCATGCATATATATATGTACATACATACATACACGAAGTATCTATGCAGCAAGAACATTTTAAAAGGAATGAATGTTCAGCTTGCTAAATCTCATGACCCCCTTTTTCTAAAATCCTGGAAATTTCCACAAAGAATCCCCTGCTTGTGCTATCCATTTTTGAGAATTATCTGACTGTTCCTGATGATTGCAGAGAGGGGGCAAAATTGTTTTTAAATAGAAAAAAATATAATGTATTGCATAATTACTCTTTCCATTCTGAAGCCTGGGATGGATTTCAGTGGGTGAAGCCTTTCTGACTGATCTCATTTCTTTCTGAGGTACACAGACAGCCAGTTATTAATTTGCAGATTGGAGCTCCAGTTTAAACCAGATTTCAACCCCCACAATGGGTTCTTCAGTTCTTAGGTTTCACTGAAGGTCCATCTCTGGTCATTTTAATTTATTTATTATGTGATGAGAATATTGAACTTGAGTTGGTTAGAAAATGGAATTTCTACCTGCTTGGAAATATAGACATTTCAAAATATGTTTCCATCCTGAATTGGAATATTTTGAAATTTTTAATGAAATGGATATTGTGAAAAAAATTCCAGATACATCAAAGTGACATTAATGAAATAAAACATTTCAATAATTCCAAACCATTGCAATTATAATATGATATAAAACAGAGTACAGAATACCAAATATTGTTTTGTGTATAATATAGAAATCTAATATTGTTTTTAAATGTTATTATAGTATTTAAAAGTTAATATTTTGAACTCAATATCACATAAAAGTGAAAATAAAATGAAATAAGAGTGTCGGAACAAAATGATATGGGAAAGTCTATAAACAAAATAATCTATTTTGATTTAACTCATTGCAAATTATTTCTGTTGAATGTTTGGTCAAAATTGGCCCATTCCTGCAACATATTTTGATTTCAGCTAAATGGCATGTTGCAAAAAAGAATAGTTCCATCATTCCCCCTTCTTCCTCCCCAAAACTACATCTGTATCTAATATCAGCAATTGCTTCCCTTTGTTTGCAGGTTCCAAGGTCTCTGCTGAAGAGTATTGAGGACATGGGGAAGGACAACCAGACACGTGTGACTGAAATAGAGTTGGTGGGATTCTCCGATTTTCAATCATTGCAAGTCCTACTCTTTGTGCTGGTGTTCATCTTCTATGTGATGGCCCTGGTAGGTAACACTCTGATTCTTATCATCACGATCACAGACTCTGTCCTTCAGACCCCTATGTATTTCTTCCTCAGGAATTTATCCTTCCTGGAGATCTGCTACACCTCGGTCACCCTGCCCAAGATGCTGGTCAACCTGGTCTCGGAGACCCAGACTATCTCCTTTGCAAGCTGTGGTGCTCAGATATGTTTCTTCGTTCTCTTTGGTATCACCGAGTGCTGCCTTCTCTCTGTCATGGCATATGACTGGTACGTGGCCATATGCCACCCCCTGCAATACACCCTCAGCATGAACCAGATTGTTTGTGCTTGGATGGCAGCCGGTTCCTGGATCGTTGGTATCCTGGTAGGTTTTGGACACACCATTTCGATATTTACACTGCCTTTTTGTGGGTCTAATAGAATCAATCATTTCTTCTGTGACGTTTTCCCTGTGCTGAGACTGATCTCCACAGACACCCACAAGAATGAAGCTGCAGTTACTACCACCACAGTTCTCTTTATCCTGGCACCATTTTTGCTTATCCCATTGTCATACGGCCTCCACTTCTACACCATCCTGAAGATGCCCTCAGCTGAAGGCAGACACAAAATCTTCTCCACCTGCTCCTCACACCTCATTGTGGTTTCTCTCTTCTATGGGACTGGAACTTTTATTTATATGCATCCCAGTTCAGAACAGTCCCAGGGCTGTAATAGGTTCCTTTCCCTGGTATACACAGTGCTGACTCCAACATTTAAACTCATTATTTACAGCCTGAGGAACAAGGAGATAAGATGTGCTCTCAGGAAGACTATAGGCAGGAAAATGTTCCCTCAGGTAACATCTATGGGATGATGTTGTTGTGTGTTGTGCTTGGGCGACTCTGGGGTGGGGAAATTGTACATCTCCCTTCTGACTTGAAATGCAATATATTCTTGTCTGAAATGCTTTAAATATTCTCATCTCAGCTAGGGACAAATCATGAGTAACTACAGTGAAGGATTAATTCTCTTTACACTCACAGTGTTATAAATGTATTAAACACTGGTGAGACCATTACTGGAATTCTGTTCCCGGTCTTGGTGTCTCTACATTAAATTTATATTGGGTAACTGGAAAGCTTTCAGAGAAAGGGAAGAAGATTGATTAATGGGACAGAAAACTGCCTCCTCGCTCCGGGTAAATGACTCCTGCATTTAACAGATAAAGTTATAGCAATTTCCAATGGCTATAAGTTGAACTATGTAAACGTCAAACTACAAATATGATCCAATATTTTACCAGTAAGAGAGTAAAATCAAGAGTGATGAAGACTCCAGAAAAAATGGAGGAGGGCTCAATAATGAGGGGGACAGGCTACATGCATTCAAAGGCATCTGGATTGCTTGATAAGCTATGTGCAAGCAAGTAGTTTGTATTGTAATGCCACTAAATATAAATGTATACATCTAGGAAGAAAGAACACAGGCCATAAATACAAGATGACGCATTCTATCCTGGGAAGCAGTGACTCTGAAAAAATATTTGGAGGCTGTGGTGAATAACCAGCTGAATGTGAGCTCCTAGTGAAATGCTGTAGCCGAAAGGGCTAATGCAATCCTGGGTTGCCTAAACAGGGGAATATTTAATAGAAGTACAAAGGTTATTTTACTTCTGTATTTGACACTGCTGGAATACTGTATCCTGTTCTGGAGTCTACAGTTGACGAAGGGTGTTGATAAATGGGGAAGATTCAGAGAAGAGTTATGAGAATAATTAAAGGCCTAGAAAACTTGACTTAAGTGATGAATTTAAGGAGCTCAATCTATTCATTTTATGAAAGACAATATTAAGAGGTGACTTGATGACCATCTATAAGTACCTACATAAGGAATGAATATTTGATAAAGGAGCTGTTCAGTCTAGCAGAGACAGCCGTAGCAAGATTCAATGGTTGGCAATCAGGCTTGACAAATTCAGGCTCCAAATAAAGCATCTTTCTTATTTAACAGTGAGGGTAATGAACCATTGGAACAATCTGTGATGCTGATGCCAGATCTGATCAAAACTGCATGCTCAGTTGAAAACTGACAAACTCACAGCTGGAAGTCAGGCTGATTCAAATGTGTATTAGCAGAAGTTCAAAAGATGCTGTTAAGTGTATGTGAAAGTGTTTAGTGTTTCACCTTCATAAATTAATGTAATTTTGCATGCATTGTTTTCACTTATATGTATCTTGTTAATATTTTGCTTTGTATATGCTCCCCAATATCTAAACAATACTCCAAATATGAAAGAAGCCTTGTGTTATGCAAATGAAGGACTCTTATGAGAAAGGTAATGAAGCTCATGGACTTCAAAGTGATTGTGTAGGGCATTCAGAGTTCAGAAACTCTAAAAGCATCCCTCTCTCACAGCCGTCGAAGAAGAAACCATGTGATAGCTGTCCTGTCAGATTATTCTAAGAGAACAAGTATAAATATGGATACAAAGGAAAATCTTTCATCTCAGAACAGTCTGGATTCTAACAGGACAGAATAACTGAACAAAAAATGGAGACACCCAGAGCTATTCAGGGTTGTCCTGAGAGACTTTTGGGAAACTGGCAGAATACTATATGTCTGCTACCATTTAGAATCACAGACTATGACTTATCCGTTTATGTACTTTACCTGCTTTAATATTTCAGTAACTCTCATTTCTTTTTCCTTTTTAATAAGCCTTTAGTTAGTTTACTATAGAATTGAATGACAGCTCTGTCTTTGGTTGAGATCTAGGATGGAACTCGACACAGGTGGGTGACAGGTCTCTTGGGACTGGAAGTAACCTCATGTTTTCGTGTAACAGACCATTTGTCACATAATTCAGGTTGCTTATGGGGCAAGATAGATTGAAGTGTCTAAGTGTACTGCCTCTGACCCCATAATAAGAGTATGTAATACTTTGGGAGTTCACATTTGCTGCTGGGTTGGTGACATCTAATCATGGAACATACCACCAATTTTGGGGTGCCTACTCTGCTTTTGGAGTCTGCCCTGAGATAGGCACCATTGTAAGTGACTCCAGAGAGTGTAACTCTATCTACAAAGTTTTGTGGTAGATTATCCATCACTGGCAATTTTTAGATCAAAATATTTTTTGAAGTTCTGCTCTAGTTCAAAAGGGATTATTTTGGAGAAGTTCTATGGCCTGCGTTTTACAGGCTAGATGTTCACAATCATTCCTTCTGGGCTGGGCATCTATGAATTATCTCTAGGAACAGCTTCCAGAGGATTGTGATGAATTCTCCATCATCTTGAGTCTTTAAATAAAGACTGGCTATCTTTCTGAAATGTACCCTCGTGTTCAGCTGAACATTCTGGGATACGTTTAGAAATCACCAGCTGAGGTTCTACAGGTGGCTTTGCAGAACACAGTTACCCTAATGACCTCTTCTGGTATTAAAATGTTGGAATCTATGAACAGTTCACTAAAGCCAAAGGTTCAGATTCCCCTCTAACTTAAACCAGTGCGAAACAGAGGTCATGTAGTTGGGGTAATCAGTTTCAAGCCAGTGTAAACCTCCAGCTAGGTAGGAAATATTGGACTCCTTATCATTTATATATATAAATGAGATTACAGTCCAAATTCATGACACTTTAAGATACATCAAAATGTCATCCTACTAGTGATGCAGGATTTATTCACACACGAAAGCTCATGCTCCAATACTTCTGTTAGTCTATAAGGTGCCATAGGACTCTTTGCTGCTAAGTTACTAGTGTGGTTTTTAATACACTGTTCTTCAAAGATAGAGGAAAACATATGTTTAAAAATAAATTGTTATTAATGTCTACCCAAAGGAACAATGTATTTAAAAAGAGTTTAAAAGGAAAATGAGATTGAACTAGCCTTTAAAGAATTAGAGTAAGAGCAGTTCATGTACAATCAAAATGCAAATATATACTTTGAAAACATCATGCTGAAGTACAAATAGAACTGGATGGGGAAAAAAAAGTATAAAAAGAACATGAACATTTTGTACTCTGTTCTCAAAATTTTGAAAATTTCAATATTTCAACCTTTTGCTATGATTCAGCATAAAACCCAGTATCAAAATATTGGGATCCCCCACAAGATGGATATTATAATTTTGATAATCATCATTCCTATATGATCTCTCACAGCAAAAAATATCCCGTGTAGAGCTATAGACTCCCTTTCAGGAAAGTTAAGAACATAAGACCAGAGAGAATCCAGTCAACACATCTTCTTCACACCCAGTCACACATCATTTGTTCATTATTCATATGTTCAACACAGATTTACACTCCTCCACAACACCACTGACTCACCAGCAATAAGTCTCATATTGGCTGGCCTCAGATCACTATCACTTCCATGACTTTTTGTTTTATGTTTTTACAGCACCTAGACCAATGGGTTTCTGGCCATAAGTGCATCATCATCATAGAATATCAGGATTGGAAGGGACCTCAGGACGTCATCTAGTCCAACCTCCTGCTCAAAAGCAGGACCAATTCCCAACTAAATCATCCCAGCCAGGGTTTTGTCAAGCCTGACCTTAAAAATCTCTAAGGAAGGAGATTCCACCATCTCCCTAGGTAAATCATTCCAGTGCTTCACCACCCTCCTAGTGAAAAAGTTTTTTTCCTAATATCCAACCTAAAATTTCCCCAATGCAACTTGAGAGCATTACTCCTTGTTCTGTCATCTGCTACCACTGAGAACAGTCTAGAGCCATCCTCTTTGTAACCTCCTTTCAGGTAGTTGAAAGCAGCAATCAACACCCCACCACCACCCCATTCTTCTCTTCTGCAGTCTAAACAATCCCAGTTCCCTCAGCCTCTCCTCATAGGTCATGTGCTCTAGCCCCCTAATCATTTTTGTTGCCCTCCGTTGGACTCTTTCCAATTTTTCCACATCCTTCTTGTAGTGTGGGGCCCAAAACTGGACACAGTACTCCAGATGATGCCTCACCAATGCAAAATAGAGAGGAATGATCAAGTTTCATGATTTGCTGGCGATGCTCCTACTTATACACAGGGCCTCCCAGAGGATTCACAGGGCCCTCCACTGCCGAATTGCTGCCAAAGACCCAGCACTTTGGCAGTGGGTCCCATGACAGAAGGACCCCCTGCCATGGGTGTGACGTTATTGATATAGTCTGGGACCATATAGAACATGGTTGCAACCAAGGTCTTGTAGTGGCACCAAATCTTATGTAAAGGGGGTCATATAAGGTGTCTTAAGACCAGGTTATGGGTTGCTGGTTATGATTATGCTGTCTGTATGTATGTATCATTTTGTAGTTGAAGTTACGAGTATTGGCTCTATACTGTCTGTGTTTTAAATTTGCTGTGCTTCTGGTTGACACCCTAGACAAGTTAGTGTTAACTCTGCCTACTCTGCTTAATGGCCCATTAAGGACCATCAGCTATAACTGACCCATTGAGAGAAGTCAGATACGCCTTGTAACTCAGTAAAGTATGCAGGAACTGGCCCATGTGATTTCAGACTCCATTTTGCTGTAATTTTCCACAGTAAGAACAAAGAAGTGTGCTTACACCTGGAAAAGAGACTATAAAAGGCTGATGCCTCATCTCCATCTTGTCTTCAATCCTGCTTCTTACTTCTGGAGGGACTTTGCTACAAACTGAAGCTCTGAACAAAGGACTGAATGACCCATCCCAGCAGGGGATGTACTCCAGAGGCTTGATTTGAACCTGCAGTTTATTTCATCACTGCTACAAGCCTGAACTAAGAACTTTGCCATTACTGTATGTAATTGATTCCATTTAACCAATTCTAGTTCTCATCTATATCTTTTTCCTTTTATGTATAAACCTTTAGATTTTAGATACTAAAGGATTGGCAACAGCATGATTTGTGGGTAAGATCTGATTTGTATATTGACCTGGGTCTGGGGCTTGATTCTTTGGGATCAAGAGAATCTTTTCCTTTTATTGGGGTGTTGGTTTTCATAACCATTCATCCCCAGGACGAGTGGGACTGGTGGTGATACTGGGAGACTGGAGTGTCTAAGGGAATTGCTTGTGACTTGTGGTTAGCCAGTGGGGTGAGCCCAAAGTCCTCTTTGTCTGGCTGGTTTGATTTGCCTTATAGACTCATAGAATATCAGGGTTGGCAGGGACCTCAGGAGGTCATCTATTCCAACCCCCTGCTCAAAGCAGGCCCAATCCCCAAACAGATTTTTGCCCACATCCCTAAATAGCCTCCTCAAGGATTGAGCTCACAACCTTGGGTTTTAACAGGCCAATGCTCAAATCACTAAGATATCCCTCCCCCATAAGAGGGAGAGAAAACCCCTCCCTCTTATGGGCTTTAGAGTTGGAAAAAAACCAGCCTTGGGCTATAACTGTCCTGTTTAAGCAATTGGTCCTGAATTGGAACTCTCAGTTGGGTCCAGCCAGAACCGCATTGTCACCGTGGGTCTTTGGGGCACTTGGGTGGTGGGTCCCAGAGCAGAAGGACTCCCCGCCGCCGAATTGCCTCTGAAGACCTGGAACAGCAGAATCTCTGACAGCCCAAGCCTCACAAGAGTTGTCCAGGGCCGCCGAAGCGAGTGAAGGACCCTGTTCCAGGGGCCTCAAAATTCTCTCGTGGGGGTACCTGCAGGGCCCAGGTCCTGAGGCAAATTGCCCCACTTGCCCCCTCCCTCTGGGTGGCCCTGCTTATATAGCCCAAAATGCCTTTACTCTTCTTGGCAACAAGCGAACACTGTTGACTCATATCCAGCTTCTCATCCACTCTAATCCCTAGGTCCTTTTCTGCAGAACTTCTGCCTACTCATTCGGTCCCTAGTCTGTAGCGATGCATGGGATTCTTCCATCCTAAGCGCAGGACTCTGCACTTGTCCTTGTTGAACCTCACCAGATTTCTTTTGGCCCAATCTTCTAATTTGTCTAGGTCCCTTTGTATCCTATCGCTACCCTCCAGTGTATCTACCACTCCTCCTAGTTTAGTATCATCTGCAAACTTGTTGAGGGTGCAGTCCACGCCATCCTTCTGATCATTAATGAAGATATTGAACAAAACCGGCCCCAGGATCGACTCTCGGGGCACTCCACTTGAAACTGGCTGTCAGCTAGACATGGAACTTCTGTCAAGATGGCTGATGTAGTATGGTGCGTCCTGTGATTTCTTGATGGGGGGTCTAAGATGCCACCTCTTGTTCCTGCTCTTGGTTCACAGACTGCCTCGCTAGTGGCCCAGGAAGGTGGTCAAGGAGGGAAGTGTGCTAGGGGTCTGGGTTTTCTACTTATTCTGAGTCCCAGCCCCTCTCAACCCCTTCCGGTTCTTACACTTTTCCCCCTTGGGTGGGGTACCTTCGGTTCTTATATGCTAGGGGAGGGAGTCTCCCTCCCCTGCTGGGGTGGTGTCTCACTTACTCCGGTTATCTGATCTTTCAAGTCTCACAGCACACCTGCAAGTTCCAGTCCTCTCTCCTTCCTCCTTCTCCCCTGACTGCAGGGGGTTTTATTAGGTTACTGATGGGGACTTAATTGACTACAAGTGCTCCAATTAATCTGTAGCAATCCTACCTAGTTTACAGGAAACCACACCTTAATTAGCCTAGGGTTTATATACTTCTCCTCTACCACTCTCACCTTGCTCACTGCCCTGCTTTCTCACAAGCCATTGATCACTACCCGTTGAGCCAGATGATCTAGCCGGCTTTCTATCCACCTTATAGTCCATTCATCCAATCCGTACTTTAACTTGCAAGCAGTGGGCTCTCCCCAGGCGAACTCCCAGTCAAACTTCCTCTGTTAGCCTCTCCACTGGTTCGCAGCTGACTGCCTTTTTATAACCAGTCAGGTCCACCTGGAACAAAGCACTCTCAATTTACGCTTTTCAAACAATCAAGCACACAGTCAAACTGACAAACAGACACTCAGATACTCATCAGCACTGCCCCCTCCAATGCAGCACTTAGACTGCACTTAGACCTCCTCTTGGACTGATCCCAGTCAAACTCCCTCTCTTAGCCACTCAGCTGGTTCGCAGCTGACTTTTTCACAGCTGACTGGAGCTCATCAGTGTTTGGGGGGAGGAAGCTGTCCAGTCCCAGCTGCGCTCCAGCCATAGGAATTATGATACCTAAGGGCAGATATCAAGGGCCATGATGGAAAAGATCCATGACCAGGATGCACTGCAGTGGAGGGTTAAAGTGAAGGAGCTGTGGAATGCCTACCACAAAGTGCGGGAGGCAAACTGCCTCTCTGGTGCTTCTCCCATGACCTACTGTTTCTACAAAGAGCTGGATGTGATACTTGGGAGTGACCCTCTCTCCACTCCGAAGACCACCATGGACACTTCAGAGGCCATAGCAGCACAGAGTTTAAAAAAGGCAGGAGGAGAAAAGTGAGTGTGAGAGTGCTGTTTTCAAGGCAGGAGGAAGGAAGCCAGTCGTAGTGGACGGTACTTGGCGAAGAACAAACACCAGAGGAGATGCCCTGTAAGAGGCTTTTATTTGGGAAAGTAGTTATTGGGTATGGGCTTTTGGGACGAGGAGAGGTGCAGAAAGAAAGGTTTAGGGTTCCGTGCATGCCTAAATGCAGGATAGGGAGTTGGTGTGCTCTCTCACATTGCTGTAATTGGCCTCAATGATTTCTTCAAAGGTCTCATGCAGAAGCTGGGCAATGCACTTGCACAGGTTCCTTGGCAGAACTACTGTGCTCCTTGTCCCAGTAAGGCTAACATGTCTGCACCACTGTGCCATGAGGGGCTGGGGGACCATTTCTGCACACAGGCAAGAGGCATAAGGTCCAGAGCAGAAGCCACAATGTAGTAGAAGGCTCTCCCTTGATTCCCAGGTTACCCTCAGCAGCAAGATATCTTCCAGGACAAACTCATCCGGTGGAAAATGTGGGGACAGTGTTCAGTATAGAGGCCCACTGCAGCTGTTGGCTCTCCCCAAGGCACAGAACCAAGCCCCGAGGACACTACGACCCTGAAATAATCAGTCCCCCTGCGCTTACTGACCATTTTGGGGCTCCTGTGGGTTACGTGTGCTCGTTTTGGGACTGGCACATTCTGCTATTGTGTACACTGTACCTGTCTTTAAGTACAGCTGAATCATTGCTCTGTCTAGTGTGAACAATGCTGCCTCTGTTAACTGTTGCATTTTGGCTTTACAGATTCAACCTTGAGATCCCAGCCATCCTTGTTATCAACAGCCGAAAGCCTACAAAGAATCAGGAAGCATGCACAAAGAACCAAAGAGGACCTGCTGCATGAAGTCCCTTACTGAAAATCAGAAAGTACAGGAGTGGCAGGAGACTGAAAGAAGGCTCTGCCAGCAGAATGCAGATTTCCAGCACCAAAGCATGAAGTGTCTCATAAGCGTTATGGAGCACCAAGCAGACTCGATACAGATGCTCATAGCACTGCAGATGGAGCAGATCCTCGCCTGCCCCCCCCCCACTTCAGCCCTTGTCCCAAACTCTTTCCCTTGTGCCCCCATGTCACTGCCAACCCATTTTCCCCAACATCTGGTTTCTTACCAGCACCAGCTGCCTCCAACACCTGTAGCTTCACCACCAAGCCCTGCAAGCTACGACCCTTACCCTCTGAACTCAACCCCCATCACCATGCATTTTAGCCAGCCTGAAGTGCAGTACTCATTGTGCGGCACTGCAGACAGGAAGGCTGAATATGATAACAGGACATAAGCAAATCTGTGATTGTCCTGTTCCACATCCCACCCCCTTCCTTTCTCCCAGCCAGCACAGATGTGCCATGCCCTTTCTGTTTCCCCAGCAGTTGTGTTTCTTATCAATAAATGCATTTTTTTTGGCTTTGAAAACATTTTTTATTGCATTAAGTAAAAGACACCGTGGCCCAGGAAAGCAACAGGCACTGCAAGTCAGTGCATCATATGTACCAAACATAGATGCATACTAGCACTGGAACCACTGCACTTCACTCCTGTGCAGGGCACCAAACATTACTGGTGACTTTCAGCATCAAATTGCTCCCTCAAGGCATCCCTAATCCTTACAGCCACACACTGGGCCCCTCTGATAGCCCTGGTCTCTGGCTGTTCAAATTCAGCTTCAAGGTGTTGAACCTCTGTGGTCCATGCCTGAGTGAATCTTTTACCCTTCCCTTCACAAATGTTAAGGAGGGTACAGCATGCAGCTATAACCGTGGGGATGTTGTCATCCTGCATCTTCCCATACAGAGATCACCAGCGGCCCTGTAATGGCCAAAAGCACACTGAACGGTCGTTCTGCACTGATCCAGTCTGTTGTTGAACTGCTCCTTGTTGCTGTCAAGGCTTCCTGTGTAGGTTTTCATGAGCCACATATTAAAGGGTAAGTGGGGTCTCCAAGAATCACAATTGGCCTTTCGACTTCCCCTGTGGTGATCTTCTGGTTTGGGAAGAAAATCCCAGCTTGCAGCTTCCTGAGCAGGCCTGTTTTCTGAAAGATGCATGTGTCATGCACCTTTCCAGATCTGCCTGCATTAATGTCCATGAAATGCCCACAGTGATCCACAAGTGCCTGGAGAACCA
The DNA here is from genome assembly GCF_025201925.1 of Gopherus flavomarginatus. Lineage (NCBI taxonomy): Eukaryota > Metazoa > Chordata > Testudines > Testudinidae > Gopherus > Gopherus flavomarginatus. Next base: position 14,060,060 of record NC_066627.1, on the reverse strand, counting down.
TAGAGAAATACCCCTTCCAATTTATGTATTCAGAGGCTAGGTGGTCTGATGCCAGAATTGGAATATGTGTCCCATCCACAGTTAGGGAAACCCATTTGTGCAAAGTTAGCCACAATATCATGCTCATTGCCCAGAGTCATGGTTCTTCTGAGCAGGATGTGATTAATGGCCCTGTACACTTGCATCAAAATGAGTCCAGTGATTGACTTTCCCACTCTGAACTGGTTAGTGACTGATCAGTAGCTGTCTGGAGTTGCCAGCTTCCAGACTGTAACAGCCATCTGCTTCTCTATCAGCAGGGCAGTTCTCAATCTCATGTCCTCACAGCACAGAGTGGGGGCAAGTTTAGCACACAGTCCCATGAAAGTGTCTTTCCTTACCCAAAGGATATGTAGACACTGCTTGTCATCCTAACACTTACTGTTTATTTCCTGAGCCCACAGTCATAGAATATCAGGCTTAGTAGAAACCTTAGAAGGTCATCTAGTCCAATTACCTACTCAAAGCAGGACCAATCCTCCACTATTTGTTTTTGGCTACAGACCCCTAAATGGCCCCTTCAAGGATTGAACTCACAACTCGGGGCCTAGAAGGCCAATGCTCCAACCACTGAACTATCCCTCCCCCTCATAGGTTACTGTGGTGAGTATATCCATACATGCCACAAGCAACTCCATGTCATCTGTGTTATGCAATTGACATCTTTGTTGGACTTCTCACTGTCACTTTGCAGCTTAAGGAGTAACTCCACTGCAATTTATGATGTTCTGGCTAGACCCATCAGCATATTCCTCACAAGTTCAGGATCCATTTGTTATAACATAATTCCCAGATTTGGACCTTAGCGTCCAAAATATGGGTGTTAGCATGAAAACCTCCAAGCTTAGTTACCAACTTGGACCTGGTAAAGGTGCCACCACTCAAAAAATTAGAGTGTTTTGGGGCACTCTGGTCCCCCCAGCAACCTTCCCTAGGGACCCCAAGACCCAAATTCATTGAGTCTCACAACAAAGGGGAATAAACCATTTCCCTTCCCCCTCCTCCTTCCCAGGTGTTCCCTCCCTGGGTTCCTGGAGAGATACACAGAAGCAAGCTCCGTGAATCTAAACAGAGGGACTCCACCCTCCCTATTTCCAGTCCTGGAAACACAAGTACCGAGAGAGAGAGCCAAGCTCCCCCCCACCCCTCTCCTTCACCCAGAGGGAATGCAAAGTCAGGCTAGTAAATCTAACTCACACAGAGATTTCCCCCTGACTTCTTCCTCCCACCAATTCCCTGGTGAGCTACAGACTCAATTCCCTGGAGTTCCCCCACTAAAGAAAAACTCCAACAGGTCTTAAAAAGAAAGCTTTATATAAAAAGAAAGAAAAAGTGCATAAAAATGGTCTCTCTGTATTAAGGTGACAAATACAGGGTCAATTGCTTAAAAGAAATATGAATAAACAGCCTTATTCAAAAGAACACAATTCAAAACACACCAGCAACTACACCATGTAAATACAAAATAAAAATACCATATAAATCACTATCTTATCTTTTGTACTTACAACTGGGAAACAGAAGATTAGAAAAGCAGGAGGAAAAATCCTCTCATAACCGAGAGAGTACAGGCAGAAGGCAAGGAACAAAGGACTCACACACAAACTTCCCTCCACCCAGATTTGCAAAAGTCTTGTTTCCTGATTGGTCCTCTGGTCAGGTGTTTCAGGTTACTCCTTTCCAGGTAAAAGAACATTAACCCTTAGCTATCTGTTTATGACACGCCCCCCAAATTGCAGACAGTGGGGAAGCTCACTGGCGGCGATTTCCTCCTAGAACTTTAAAAGAAACAGATTAATACAACACATGCACCTTTACATATACCACTAAGTACATAACTAACAGACTTTTACATTTTAAGAACACTAAAGAATCTCCTTCTATAAAAGTCCTTGGTCTATAACAAACCAGGATCGATTAGAAGAGCTGAGAGGAGGTGGGGTGCTCCATGCCGCCGCCCAAGCTTTCTGAAGGCTGTCATCTTCTTCCTGCTCAGTCTGGAGCTGTTCCCTTGAGGCTGGGGTCACCGGTCCTTCTCAGACTGTGGACTTGCGCTTGGTCCCTCTGGAAGCGGTGTAGGTGATGGGGTTGTTTCCGTTGCTGGTGAACCGCTCTCCGCTGGTGCACCTGAGGGTATTTCAGGCTCTGGCTGAGCCTTTTGGGTATGGCTGTGTGTTGCTTCTGCCAGTTCTGGCTCGCTGGCACCCACTGGCATTGAGTTTGAAGATGTGGTTGCAATTGCTGGTGCTGGTTGCTGTCCCAGTTCCGGGCCTGGGACTGGAGGTGCTGTGGCTGTTTCAGTGGTTGGCATGGAATCCGGGTCCACTACCTCTGTCTGGGTCTCTGGTAACACAGACGGGGCACCTGTGGACGGCTCAGAAACAGGAATGGGTCTGGAAGCTTGCCTGGTTTGGCTACATGTAACCATTTCCACTCACTTGGCCCGCTTCACCTGGTTGGCCAAGTCTTCCCCCAGTAGCATGGGGATAGGATAATTGTCATAGACTGCAAAAGTCCACATTCCTGAACAGCCTTTGTACTGGACAGGCAGTTCAGCTGTAGGCAAGTCTACAGCTTGTGACATGAAGGGGTAAATTATCACTTGGGCCTATGGGTTGATGAATTTGGGGTCTACGAAGGATTGGTGGATAGCTGACACTTGTGCCCCCGTGTCTCTCCACGCAGTAACCTTCTTTCCGCCCACTCTCAAATTTTCCCTTCGCTCCAAGGGTATTTGAGAGGCATCTGGGCCTGGGGATCTTTGGTGTGATGGTGGTGTAATGAACTTCACTCGGATGGCGTTCTTTGGACAGTTGGCCTTGATATGTCCCAGTTCATTACACTTAAAGCATCTTCCATCTGATGGGTCACTGGGTCGAGGTGAGTTACTGGAGACTGGTGAGGTGGAAGAATAGGGCGTTTGTGGCTTTACTTGGGTTGTATGTGGGGTCTTTGGCTGTCCCCGGTTGTAGGGTTTATTGTCGTTGTGCCCTCTGGGGTATTCATTCCCCTTGAGAGTAGCTTTCTTGCTTTCTGCCACTTCCATGCATCTGGCTCCAATCTGCCCCACCTCGGTGAGATTTTTGGGTTTTCCATCTTGTATGTACCGTGTTATGTTCTCAGGAACACCATCCAAGAACTGCTCCATTTGTATGAGGAGGTGCAGTTCTTCCAAGGATTTAACATTGTGTCCTGATATCCAGGCCTCATAATTTTTCCCAACGTAGTAGGCGTGTTTGGGAAATGACACATCTGGTTTCCACTTTTGGGTTCTGAAATGCCGACGGGAATGATCCGGGGTTATCCCCATTCTGTACCTGGCCTTGGTTTGAAAAAGTTTATAGTCGTTCATGTTCTCCTTAGGCATTTCAGCTGCCACCTCTGCTAAAGGTCCACTGAGCTGTGGCCTCAATTCTACCATGTACTGGTCTTCAGGGATGCTGTACCCAAGACAGGCTCTTTCAAAATTTTCCAAGAAGGCCTCAGTGTCATTACCTGCCTTGTAGGTGGGAAATTTCCTGTGCTGTGGAACAAGTACTGGCGAAGGGTTGTTAGGATTGGCTGGGTGTTGTTGCTTAGCCTTTTCTAATTCCATGGCCTGTCGGTGGGCTTCCCTCTGGAGTTCCCACTCTTTCTCTTTTATTTCCAGCTGTTTTTGGTGGTCTGCATCTTTGGCTGCTTGCTCTCTTTTGTAGGCTGCCTCTCTGTCTTCTTGTTCTCTTCTGTGGGCCACCTCTTCTTCTTGTAGTTTTCTGTGGTGGAATGCATTTTTGGCTTCTTCTTGTTTTTGTTGCCTTTCCATCTCTTGTTTGTGAGTTGCCTCATCTCTGGCCATCTGTGTTCTGAGCAGTTCTATCTGTTTTTCCATTGCTTCGAGCTGTACTGCGTCTGGTTTTCGTGACATCCTGTTTTCTTGTGTTGGGGTGCCCTCTGTGTTTGTTGTCTGAACTGCAGGTTCTCTGTTGCTTCCTGGGGTCTGCCTAGCAACAGTGCTTTTTTCCCTTTCTTCCTCTAGCTAATCTTTTAAATGTAAAGTAAACCAGAAAAAAACACTTTATTTGCATGTGTATTGCTGGATACTTGTCTCACAATGGGAGTGCTATTGTGTGACAAAAGACCTGTAATAGTTCCTTAATGGTTCCTTGCTTAATATGCAAGCCAGAAACTGCAAGAGAGAGCAGAGAAAAAAAATTCTCCCTGGTTCCTTTTAAAACCAAACTGTTTCTCTCTGCTTAAAAGCCCTAGCAGAGAAAAAGAAAAATATAATATTCCTATTGGCTTCTGGATTCTATCTATCTCACCACTGCCACTCATGTCATAACATAATTCCCAGATTTGGACCTTAGTGTCCAAAATATGGGTGTTAGCATGAAAACCTGCAAGCTTAGTTACCAACTTCGACCTGGTAAAGCTGCCACCACCCAAAAAATTAGAGTGTTTTGGGGCACTCTGGTCCCCCCAGCAACCTTCCCTGGAGACCCCAAGACCCAAATTCCTTGAGTCTCACAACAAAGGGGAATAAACCATTTCCCTTCCCCCTTCTCCTTCTAGGTGTTCCCTCCCTGGGTTCCTGGAGAGATACACAGAATCAAGCTCCGTGAATCTAAACAGAGGGACTCCACCCTCCCCGTTTCCAGTCCTGGAACACACAGTACCAAGAGAGAGAGCCAAGCTCCCCCCCACCCCCCTCCCTCACCCAGAGGGTATGCAAATTCAGGCTAGTAAATCTAACACACACAGATTTCCCCCTGACTTCTTCCTCCCACCAATTCCCTGGTGAGCTACAGACTCAATTCCCTGGAGTTCCCCACTAAAGAAAAACTCCAACAGGTCTTAAAAAGAAAGCTTTATATAAAAAGAAAGAAAAAATACATGAAAATGGTCTCTCTGTATTAAGGTGACAAATACAGGGTCAATTGCTTAAAAGAAATATGAATAAACAGCCTTACTCAAAAGAACACAATTCAAAACACTACAGCAACTACACCATGTAAATACAAAATAAAAATACCATATAAATCACTATCTTATCTTTTGTACGTACAACTGGGAAACAGAAGATTAGAAAAGCAGGAGGAAAAATCCTCTCATAGCCGAGGGAGTACAGGCAGAAGGCAAGGAACAAAGGACTCACACACAAACTTCCCTCCACCCAGATTTGCAAAAGTCTTGTTTCCTGATTGGTCCTCTGGTCAGGTGTTTCAGGTTACTCCTTTCCAGGTAAAAGAACATTAACCCTTAGCTATCTGTTTATGACACCATTCCCATGGACCAAAAGGGAAGACAGAGCATGTAGTACAAAAAAAGTTGAAAGATGGTGCCAAATGTGGATGGAAGCACAGGGGTTGCTGGGATGCATCACAGGGCATTGGGATAGGCCCCAGAATGCCCCTCAACCCCCCTCCCTGCTTCCTTCCCACAAACCACAGTGCCAGAATGGGAAGAGGTGCTCTGTGGGATAGCTGCCCATAATGCACTGCTGCAAGTGCCACAAATGTGTCCACACCACTGCTCTTGCAGCTGACAGTGTGAACACATGGCAGCGCTTTCCCTGCTGCGGTCTCCGAGGGCTGGTTTAACTCACAGCGGTCTACATCTGTGAGTGCAGTCATGCCCTTAATACATTTCCCAGACCTGAAGAAGAGCTCTGCATAAGCTTTCACCAACAGAAGCTAGTCCAATAAAAATTATTACCTCACCCACCTTGCCTATATGATATCCTGGGACCAACATGGCTACAACAATATTGTATTTAAAAATCTTGGCCATAGATATCAAAGCCCAGAAGAAGAAAGAATCATTGTCTTTATTTCATAGATGTGGAAACCATGGTGAAGAGAAATTACTTGATCCATGTCAGTGTCAGAGCTGGGAAGATAACCCCAAAGTCATGACTGACCACCCCTGCCCCACAGACCTTACAATTTACATGGACAAGCCAGACAAAGGGATGGAAGGGGAACCACAGCCACAGGGAGATGGGAAGTAACTTGTCCATGCTCACAATACACAGAGGGTGAATTCCATCCACTGGGGAATAGACCAGATGTGGGTGTAACCAATATACACAAGAATCAATACGGAGGCTGCTGCACTTATTTGAAGCATCTGGTGCTTGCTGCTGTTGGAGACAGCTAGAGCTTGACAACCCCTGTTGTAACTATACAAGGAAGGGAACAGCCCTCCTGTGTACAATACTATAAAATCCCTCCTGGCCAGAGACACCAAAATCTTTTTGCCTGTAAAGACTTAAGAAGCTCAGGTAACCTGGCTGACAGCTGACCCAAAGGATCAATAAGGGGACAAGATACTTTTAAATCTTGATGGGGGGAAGGCTTTTGTTTTGTGCTCTTTGTTTTGGGGTTGTTCGCTCTGGGGACCAAGCGGGACCAAACATCAGTCCAGGCTCTCCAAATCTTTCTGAATAAGTCTCTCATATTTCAAACTTCTAAGTAACAGCCAGGCAAGGCGTGTTAGCTTTATCTTTGTTTTCTTAATTTGTAAATGTTCTTTTTTGCTAAGAGGATTTACTGCTGTTTGGTGTAACTTTGAACCTAATGCTAGAGGGGGTTCCTCTGGGCTCTATGAATCTGATTACCCTGTAAAGTTATTTTCCATCCTGATTTTACAGAGATGATTTTTACCTTTTTTTCTTTAACTAAAAGCCTCTTTTTAAGAACCTAATTGATTTTTCCTTGTTTTAAGATCCAGGGTTTGGATCTGCACTCACCAGAAACTTGGTGGAAAAGTCTCTCAAGGCTACTGGGAGGGAGAAGTCTGGGGGGAAGGTAGACAGAGTTTCCCAAATAACTCTTAAAGGATTTTGGTGGTTGCAGTAAAACCAGATCTAAGCTGTCAATTAAGTTTAGAGGTTCTTATGCAGGTCCCTACATCTGTACCCTAGAGTTCAGAATGGGAAAGGAACTTTGACAATTCCAGTGCTCATAGCTCATGCAGAGCTGTTCAGGGCAGGTGGGACACCCAGGGTCCTACAAAAAAGTAGGGGACCGATGCAGCATAGCAGTGTAGCAAGATTGCAAGCTCCTTAAGGGAGACACCATCTTTTTAACCAGTGCCTGGGGTCCTGATTGATGGCCAGGTGTTCTGGCGACACCAGGAGCGGCGCCAGGGTTTCTGACGCCCTAGGCGGATGGCCATTTCGCAGCCCCCCGCAGCCCTGGTGGACCTACCACAGTAATGCCGGCAGACGGTCCGCTGCTGGAAAGGCTTCAGTGGAGCTGCTGCAGTGATGCCGGCGGGCGGTCCGCTGTTCTAAAGGCTCCGGTGGACCTGCCGCAGGCATGCCTGCAGCAGGTCCACCGGAGTTTTTAGACCAGCGCACCATTCACCGAAATGACTGTGGCAGCTCCACTGGAGCCTTTCCAGCAGCGGACCGTCCGCCGGCATCACTGCGGTAAGTCCACCGGACCCGTGTGCCGCCCCACCCGGCAAAATAGCGCCCCCCTCCCAAATTCTGGTGCCCTAGGCCATTGCCTAGGTCACCTAAATGGTAGCGCCGGTCCTGGGTGATACAAATAAATATATAGCAGTACAAGTCCCCACTGTGGAGTCGGTACAAATCCTACTGACTGCACTACCAGAACTGCCATCCCACGGCCATACTGCAGGCCAGAATCAGAATCCTGCACCAGTTTCTTAGGCCTTTAATTCCTCAGATAAAATTGACTCTGGATCCAAAAATTCCCTGGAATGGTGTTTTCCTTTAGCCAAACTTAAATCTGCTGGCTGAGGTTTGATGTGCTGTAAAATTAATGTGCATCCTCTAAGGAGTAGCCCTGAATGTTCTGTCATTAACACCAGTTTAACGTGCTTGTAACCTCAGTTGAGGCAGTGCAGCCTAGTAGACAGTGAATAGGCTCGGGGCTAAAGAGACCTGGGCTTTGTTCCTGGCTTTGACCTGTTGGGTGAGCCTGAGCAAGTCACTTCCTTGTTCTGTGCCTCAGTTTCCACAATGGGTACAAGGAACAGGAGTACTTGTGGCACCTTAGAGACTAACAAATTTATTTGAGCATAAGCTTTCGTAGCCCAGTTAGTCTCTAAGGTGCCACAAGTACTCCTGTTCTTTTTGCGGATATAGACTAACACAGCTGCTACTCTGAAATGGGTACAAGGGGGATAATTACACTGGCCTCCTTTGTAAAGCACTTTGAGATCTATTGGAGAAAAGTGCTACATAAGAGCTGGGAGTTTTTATTATTACCTCTGATTTACAATTTCATAAGCATGAAGAGAATCCATTCTACAGACTTGAGTAGAGTTAATCCTGATTTACACCTAGAAGCGAGAGAAGAATCAGGTCCATAATATTTTAACCTTCCAGAGCTGACCATCCATGTACCTGAAGATGTTCACTAGGAAATACCACACACATAAAACAGTCACTGATATTTTTTTAATAATAGACAAATTCTTTTTAAAAATGTCTCTTTGGCTGGGACATGCAAAGGGGCAAGATGGAGTTAGGCACCCAAATCCCATTGACTTTGATTAGGATTTGGGCACTAAACACCTTCAATTTCTTTGAAAATCTTACCTATGTATCAAATATCCCTGTGAACAGAGCAAATATTATTTTCCTCATCTGCAAAATGTGGCTACTGATTTATAAGCTGGTTCAATGACAGAGCTGAGAATAAACCCTACTTGGACACACTACCAGCCGTTCATCCGACATATAGTTGGAATAAGTGTCTTCAAATGCACATGATAATCACATCACAATTAGTTGACTACACTTGTTGTTTGGTCTTCAAAATGTTTGAGAGACCATATAACCAAACCTAGCCAAATGTATTGTCTAAACGCAAAGCCGTACGATAGGAAAAGGAGATATACTCTCCTTCCATGAAGCAAATTCTTTCAGAGTGTTAACGTTACACAGAAGGGGTATTCAAAGACATGCATTTCAGATAGCAGTATTTATGGTATTACTTTACATATTACAAAGCCCTTTACTCACCATGAAAATCCAGCCTGCCAGTTTGTACCAGTTCCTAAACTTGCTCTTCTGGCCTGTACTTTTCTTATCTGTTTTGGATACTACATGCCAAACTGGTTGGGAATTGAGGTTCATCCCAACTTGTGCTAGGACACGCCCTTCATGTATCTTGGCTTTGACAGGGTTCCTATATTCTAATGCCAAAGCTGGCTTCAGCTTTGCAAAATGTTGTGCGATATTCAACAAGGATGAATAGAATTGTGGAGAGAGCATAATGCATTCAGTTGACATAACTTTCCATATATATATTTAAAAGTTCTCCTGAGTCAATGGCTCGGAGATATAATCTACATTGTATTAATACTGTGTGCATAATACCCATTGATATGGTGTATACTACACCCAACATATATGTATTATGTAACACCTTGACTGGGGCCTAATCCCACTGAAATCGGTGGAAAGATGCCTGTTCACTTCAGTGTTCACTGGATGAAGTCTATGGCCTGGTATTTTCAAAGGGAAAAAAGGGAGTTAGGGCCAGATTTGCAAAGGTATTTAGGCACCTAAAATGCAGATAAGTGCCTGTTGGGTTTCCATAACACGTAGGGAGGTTAGATGTTTAACTCTGCATGTGCCTATGTGTACTGTTGGTCTCTGTGCATCCTCGTGGGTCTATACATGGTATTAAACACTCAGTTCATATTTGTGGCAGCAACTGCATATTGGGATTATTTTGCTGTGCTGACCAAGCCTCTCTGTGAATCACATGATGCTATCCATCAAATCCCCTGCCATGCAGGGCAAGTCAAAGCCCCCCTGTCACTTGCCCACGCATGGGGCTGGCCCCCCCATTGCCAACCACCTGCATCGAGCTGGCTCGGCCTGAGCCGCTCTCCCGAGCCCTCCCTCCCACACAGGGTTGGTATTACTGCTCACCCCCCATCCCCACACATATTCCTCCATGCCCTGCTAGAGGTCTCACCCCAATTTTTTGGCAAAACTGATGATAATTTGGGATGAACAAATTGGACAAATGCTGAGACAGGACTTAAAAAAAGGGACTGTCTCAGGCAAAACAGACGTATGGTTACCCTATCCAATTACCTTTGTGAAACTCAGAATCCAGAATTGAATTTCACAGTCCAGGTCAGTCACTGCTTATTAGTGAATCAATAGCCATATGAAAGTCACAGCACTGGGTATAACTCCAGTTGGCCTCTTTAGTGGCAGGTTCAGAAGACAGGCAAAGGGAAAACAGTCCCAGTCTGGGCACCAAATGCTTAGTTCTGACCTAGAGCAATAACCTCCTTTGGTTAGTTTTGAATCACATTGCCTGACAGGATTCTGGGATGTGTGTATGTGTGTGTGTGTTTGTGTGAGCTTGTATTCCCACATCCCTCTCTATCTCATATTTTGACTATCTAATTGCCCATCCATCCACTACCTTGTTGTCCATCTGTATAATCATCAGTCCATCCACCTAATTGTCCATCCTGCTGTCTATCTAACCACCAAGATCTATCTGTCCATTTTCCTCCTTGTACTGTTTACCCACCTAACTATCCATCTGTTTGTATTTCCAATTGCCTATCTACAGTCCTATCAATCTGCCATGTCATCTGTTCATCTGTCTAATCACCTCTCTGTCCACTTGTCTAATGGTTTTAACATTCACCTGCTTCTGTCTGTCTGTCTATCTATCTATCTAATCTACTGCTAACTGGTCCATCCCGGTGGAAGTGGAATTCAGTGGGCAGGGACTACTATGTGGGTGCATTTCACAGTCACGGTCACGAAAGTCAAATTAAAAATACATCATGATTATTGGTAGCTAAAGGATATTCCTTCTGACTCCGTGTGTGGCTAATTTCACAGGCAAAGCAGGTGGGAATTGGAGCTGACAAGGGGCTTGCAGTGGAACTGTGACACTCTGCTAAGGGCAGCAGTGGCAAGGGGATAGACTGTAACTGGAGCTCTATCCGTCCCTGGTGACTGACCAGAGAAGTGGCAATGAACAGTCTGTCCATAGGGTGTAAAGTGCTTGACCTTAAGGATGCAGCTGTTTCTATAGGTCTGATAGCAGATCTGCACTGACAGATCCCCAGCATGAAGGAACCCTGAGCAGTATCATCTGAAACATGTTAATTTCATTGACTCTTGCTTAGAATAAAAATAATAATCAGTTAAAACCCCTGCTTCATTATGTGCTCCTTAAAATCATCCTCGTTAGCAACACAGCTACTAAAATGAAATCTCCCCAACTAGCCATGCAGCACCTGTGGTTCTATGGGGATTTGCAGGAGGACACGGAGGTCATTATAACTCCTCATGTCTTAATCAGCACTCTAAGAAATGTTATGCCCAGCTGAGACCTGGGCACTGCCTGGTGATTTGACAACACTCTCAAAGAATTAAGGGCCGGTGGCAGAAACAAAGTTACTCGTCATTTTAATGGGTCTCAGGGAGGCCATTAGAATGGAAACACTGTTGGAAAATGCAGGTTGCAGCAGCAGTCCCATTGGGGCTGATTAGAAAGAAAGTCAGAGCCACTGATTAATGTTAGACAAAGGAAGGGGACGGTTTGTTCCTATAGCAAGGAGCCCCCTGATGTGTAAAGTGAAAGGGGTCAGGCCAGTTTGTCCAGCTCCTGTGAAGGGTGATCCCTTCATTCATAAATTCCACCAGAGTCTCACCTAGCTAGGGGATGTAGTGGGCGGGTGTGGGGGGGCGGGTAGGGAAGAGGAATGGATTGCAGTGAAACTGACATGTAAACAAACCAGACTTTCCCACTGGGTTAGCCGAGGTGCAGGGCCCCGGTGCAGTGAGTGAAAGGCAATTCCAGGTGTCTAGGCCTCAATGACAGAGATCAGCCAAAGTACCTGGATTGTGACAGGCTTTGCTGTCCTGCCCATGACACCCAGTGCTGCCAGTGCCCCTCAGTCCTAGCCCACAGCCCTACCCACAATGCTATTCCATCTCTGGGCCCAAACAGACACAGAGCTCGGCCAGTGCCCCTCAGTCCTGACCCACAGCCCCCTGCTGTTCTGTTTCTGGCATTGTTCCATCTCTCATACACACAGCTCTGCTGATTCACCTTAAAGCCAACCCACAGACCCCTGATCCCTAACCCTAGCCCTAACTGTATCCCAGTCCTGGGCATCTCCTAGCCCTCACCTCTGTCAATGCCCATTAATCCTAACCTGCAGCCACCTGTTATTTCATCTCTGGGCTCTCACATACACAGCTCCGCTGATGCACTGCTATCCTGACACACAGCATTTGCTGTCCCAGCCCTGCCCCCACCTCCCACAGCTCTGACTTTGCCCCTCAGTCCTGACCCACAGCACCCAGCTATCACAGCCCTGGTTTCCCTTAACAGCTCTGCGGATGTACCTCAGGCCTGCACTATAATACCTCTACTATTCCTGTCTGAAAACTACTTCCCAGCTTCACCAATACACCATAATCATGAGTTACAACCCCTTTGGTTCTGGCTATCTTGCCCCAAACACACAACACTGACAATTCCCCTGACGGTTGCTTAATTTGTAATTTGAAAGCAATTAGGTGGTGGGGTTCAATCAATTTTTATACATTCATCAATGATGCAGCACATACAAAGGTCCCAGAGCTATGAACAGCCAAGCCTAGAGGTGCCGGGGCACAGCCCTGGCAAGCCCTGGTACAAATTAAGCACAGGAGCTCAATCTTTGTAGCTTCACAAAAAGAAGGATAAGGGATGACATGATCACCCATCTATAAGTACCTACATTGGGAAAAAATATTAAATAATGGGCTCTTCAGTCTGGCAGAGACTGGTCTGACATGATCCAGTGGCTGGAAGTTGAAGCTGGACAAATTCTGACTACAAATAAGGTTAAAATTGTTAGCAATTGGAGTAATTAACCACTCGAAGAATTTACCAAGGGTCGTGGTTTATTCTCCATCACTGAGATTTCTTAACTCAAGATTTGATATATACATTTTCCCTAAAAGATCTGCTCTAGGAATAATTTTTGGGACATTTTCTGGCCTGTGCTATATAATAACTCAGACTAGAAGATCACAGTGGCCACTCAAGACATGGAATATATTAATCCATTTATGAATCAGTGATTAGAACCATAACTGCAGTCCTGTGCCTCTAACTCTATAGCAATGTATAAGTGAAGCATGGATTCTTTGTAAAGGAATGATAAAGAAAATGCATCCCTACTTATTGAAAATAACTCTGAAGGGAATCACAAATTCTTGTAGCCCTCATTAGAGATGATATACTACCTTTTGCAATCAGTGAACTATGACAACTGCTGCTGTCAGTTAGGTGCGTGTGTGCTCTCTCCATATGCTGTCCCAGCCCTGTACAGATAATTGGTTCAGCAGACCTCGATAGTACTACCTAGAAAGAACAACCACCAGCACGGTTCGGTGACAAAGGCTCAAGACACAGTCCTAGTGCTCTGGCTCTGTGGATACAGGTACAATAACACGTGAGCACTCAGTGGCAAAAAGCGGCATAGTCAGCAGTGGGACTTTTTGCTTTCCTCCAGGTCACACAAAGGATTGAGATGAGGCACCCCAGTATTTACAGACTGAGACAAACAACTTTTATTCCATCTTATGTGTTTCATGACATCAGTTCGTTACCTCCACTTATATCAGGCTCCAGGTGTCTCCAGCACAACGTCCCTATTCATCACTTCTGTCAAACCCTCTTATCTGATGTTAGACCAAGATGTCTTTTGTACTGTGTTCTTACACAAATCCAGTATTTGTTGCTTCTTAGGGGTGTCTGTTAGCAACACTAGCAATACTTTTGCCAAAGTCATAGAGTGAACTTGTTAATATCTACCTTAATACATGGCCTAACTCTGGTTCACAGCCTCTGGTTCAGGCCTCAGATCTTCCACAAGGCCCAAAGGCCAGGCTTTCTGTTTCTCCTACAACTACCAGGTGCAATCAATAAGCCAAATAGCCAGTATGACCCAGGGACACTCACGGATTTGGGTTTCAAAAAAAATTGAAGAAAGGCAATGCCATTTTCTTCCAAAGCACCATTTTGCTTAATTGAGACAAGTTTCCATAAGTCTGATGACACCCTAATGTTGGATCATATCAGTGGCCCCGATTCAAGAGTTTTTTTGCTTTTTTTCTAAGTTCAATTGATCCAGTGAAATCAACAAGATGACTCATATGCTCAGAGTCAAGTATGTACTTGAGGGCCTGGCTGTACAGAGGTCTATGCGAGCTAAAAGACTTTTCCTTTGTAATTCCTACCCCTGAAAAATCTTTCTCTGATCTGAAACTCAACCTGGGTTTTCATTCCTACATAGTATCATTCTAGAAATCAAATCTGGCTTTCATTAACTTCCCATCAACAGCACTACCTTCAGATTTTGCATGCCATGACAACTGTGTAGCTCCATTCAGTCATCTGCAGTTAAATAGAGCAAAATCAGTACAACTCTGCTGGTTTACCCCTTGCCTTTGAAGGAGTTATGCTGATTCATACAAGTTGGGAACCTGGTCCATTGATTTTGATACAATGAATTTGATTTACACTAGCTCTGGAAATGTTTAATTGACTGTGATGAAGCTATGCTGATTCGTGGCAGCTTGAGATGTGTCTCACTGACTTCACAGGATGAATAGAGAAGTAAGATCAATAGTATTAGTGAAGAAAATGGAGGCATTCCACCGGGGAGAGACAGCTCAGATGATTCAGTGTGGATGAAGGATCACTGATAGTAGAAGTCTGAGGGTGAAATCCAGGCCCCATTCAAGCCAAGGTCAACATTCCTATTGACACCCATCTATGGGCCAGGATTTCATTCTGAGATTTTCTCCGCTCACTGATTAATATGGAATCTAGCTGTATTGGTAGCATTATTTTCAGAAGGGAATACATTCCTGGAAATTATGTTTTCTCCTGGAAAATTCAGAAGAATATACATTTGGACCTCAAGAGGATTTTTCTCAACTTAATGTGGAAGATTTTTTTTTTATATTGATACAGGTGACTCCCGTTTACCTTCTCCTATGGGGCCTTGTTTGAGAGTTAGCTCATGTCCACACTCACAAGGGATACAAGATCTCCCTACAGAAGGTTACTAGATATAACAAACAGTAGTCTTCAAGAAGTCATAACTCACTTGAAGACTGCATTTAAATTACAATATGGTTGACTGTATTTGAGAATTGAAAGAGAGGTGAGAATATTCATTTTGCTTGCTTGCTTTTTCACTATGAAAGCTTCTAAATGAATCTGTCTGACTTTTTGTGGCTGGTATGTCAAAGTTCCTGAGTGTGTGTGGCACCAACACCAAGTGAAATTTAATGAGAGTTGACTGATAATTCCTTTATACACTTTTGAAAATCAAGCTAAATTTATTTTCTGTAGTGTATTTAAAGTTTTGTAATTTGGCTAAATGTGCTTTGCAGTGATACATATTTCCACAACATTGTTTATGAATCTTGGACCATATTCTAATCTCATTTTGATCAATGTGAATCTGATGAAAATTCACATAAATCTGTGA
Organism: Gopherus flavomarginatus; assembly: GCF_025201925.1. Lineage (NCBI taxonomy): Eukaryota > Metazoa > Chordata > Testudines > Testudinidae > Gopherus > Gopherus flavomarginatus. The sequence continues at coordinate 14,044,520 of NC_066627.1, read as the reverse complement.
AGTGCTTTGGAATTTTATTGTAGTTAAGTCTAAAGTCAATGGAGACCTAATGTAACATTGATAAGAGATTCACAACCTATTGCTTGCAATCACATTTTAAATGTGATGCAAAGAGTGGCATTTTTTTAAAAAGTCTCTGTTATGAAATACGAAAAATCTTTTCAATATAACCTCATGATTAGTTAGATTTGTTGGCTGTAACTCTCTTCTCATTTTCATCATTTTTACAAGTCAATAACTCCACTGACTTCAGTGTAGATACTACCAAGTTCCTGCAGCAGGAGTGAGAGGAAAATCATGAGAAGCAGTAGCTTAATAATAAGATTAGAGACATCTGAAGATAGTAAAGGGAGGCTTAACTGTAATGCAGTAAGGAGTACTTGTTATAATAATGTGAATGCTATTCCTAGGAATGACGCAACATGTATATATTGCCATGTAGCTGATCTTCAAAATGATTTTTTTGAGGGCACGATTCCCCTCTCATTTACACAAGTTCTATATCAGTGCGACTCCTGTGAATGAAGATTCAGCCTCACTGACTGCAATGCAATTATGGCAACTAGGGCCGGTTAAGGGGAAAGCAAGTTCTTCTAGTCTGCATCTTGATTCTACCTAAATATATCTACATATTACTTCCTATATATTATTATGTTATTTTTTCTGGTATATATGGTCTGTATGCTACATACAGTGAAGGTCTCCTATATTGTAACCGATCTATTTTGTGAAATTAGTTTAAAAACTGGAATCTTGGTTATTCATAAGATTACTGGTGGTTGATTAATTTTGAGATTATATTGTGAAATCCCCTCTCCAGAAGTTTATTTAAACAGTCCAAATGACTCCATGCACATCTTTTTGAAAAAATCAAGAATGTTATTTTTCCGGTTCTCTACTCAAATGCCAGGAGAATGGAGATTCAGTAGCTCAGATTAATGTGCTAACATATTTTAACTTAGCTCAGTATGTTAATATATTACATGAAATGTGAAGAGTATCAAAAGTTCTTTCCCTCTCTCTGTTTCACTGTTGGTCTGTTTAGGTGCTTCAATTGCCAAAATGCTGTAGTTTCTGAAGAAATACTAGATAGAAACTTTAATCTTTGTTCCCACAGAAGAAGCTGTCAAACAATGGAACCCAATAATCACACCAGGGTGACAGAGTTCATCATGCAGGGACTCTTTGACCATCCTCACCATCAGGGGCTGTTCTTTGGCCTATTCTTGTGCCTTTATACAGCTGTCATCATGGGCAATTCCCTGATCATTGTGGCTACTCTCCTACACCCACCTCTCCACACTCCCATGTACTTCTTCATCGCCAATTTGGCCACCCTTGACATTATGTGCAGTTCTTCAGTTCTGCCCAAGATGATGAAAAACCTGATGCAGAAGAAGAAAACCATCTCCTTTGATGGCTGCATGGCCCAGGTCTTTGCGTTCACTTTGTCAGGGGGGACAGAGCTTATGCTCCTCACTATCATGTCATATGACAGGTATGTAGCCATCTGCCACCCCTTGCGCTATGTCAACCTCATGACCAAGAGAATTTGCATCAGTTTAGCCATCGGGGTCTGGGCTGTGGGTGTTGTCAATTCAGTGGTGAACACATTGCTCATGTTGCGCTTGGATTTTTGCGGGCCCAACCTCATCCAGCATTTCTTCTGTGAGATCCCACCAGTGTTGGCACTCTCCTGCAGCTCCATCTACCTCAACCAAGTTATGATGTTCTTGGCAGACATCTTCCTGGCCATGGGAAACTTCCTGCTGACCACCGTGTCCTATAGCTTCATCATCATCACTATCCTGAAAATCCGGAGCTCCAAAGGGAAGCAGAGAGCCTTCTCCACCTGTTCTTCCCACTTGCTTGTAGTTACCTTGTTCTATTCCTCCATCATCTACACCTACATTCGGCCAACCTCCAGTTATTCACTGGATAAGGACAAGTTGGTGGCCATAATGTACACTCTAATGACTCCCATCCTGAACCCTCTGATCTACAGTCTGCGCAATAGGGACATCAAAATAGCCTTCAGGAAAATCTTTTCTTTTGCCATGAAATAGTAATTTTTACAAGAGTGAATGTGATTCTCATATGTCTTGTCTCTTCTAGAACAGGTCCACAGACAGTGTAAACTGTTGCATAACTAACAGTGTATATATATATTCATGTGCTGTGTATATATATACTGCTTAAACTATTTTTCATTCCATGCATCTGAATAAGTCGGTTTTAGCCCATGAAAGCTTATGACCAAATAAATTTCTTAGTCTCTAAGGTGCCACAAGGACTCCTCATTGTTTTTGCTGATACAGACTAACATGACTACTCTTCTGATACCTGCTGCATAACGATGGACTTCAGTAGACATACATTTGTACTATGGTCTATTCACTTCGGTGGAATGAGAATGATTTACATCCGCTGAGAAGGAGTTGCATTGACTGCAGTGAGGTAATGCCTGATACACTCCAGATGGCCTTTGGGCCACATTAACATCAGTGGAGCTGTGTTGAATCACACTAGCTGGACCTAGGCTCATTGGTATGAGAATTTTCAAGTATTTAGGAATCAGTGTGGTTTTCATATAACATAAAACTCAGTGATTTCATTGGGTGTTAGTTGCCCAGATGCTTCTGAAAATCTTATTAGGTATTTAAATAGCTATAAAAGTCTGCCCATTGTGTATGAAAATATTTTGCATGCAGTCTCATTGAATCAGAATACTATAGTTCATCCTAAATTTGTAATTATGATAAAAATACCATTTTTCTCTGTTTTCTAATTTATTTTGAGACATTAAAACCACAAATATTTCAAAAATATATCTGTTAAGATCTGGAGCTGTCATTGTCATGAGTCATGCGATTAGGTCAGAGATTATAACAGAACTATTTTTATTAAGGTACATTTTTACATAACTGTGAAAATAGACTTTCAGCATGAGAAATGTTGGTTTTTCAAAAGGTCTCTTTTGTTGATAAGGGAATGTCTCAATCCCAACTACGTATAAATAAAACCATTGCTCTCTGTTAGCAGAAGTGAGTCTATAGTTCTCTGAAAACATCCACTCACAGTGCGGCAGCAGTCAAAAAAGTGAACAGAATATCGGGAATCATCAAGAAAGGGACAGATAATAAGACAGAAAATATCATATTGCTTCTATATAAATCCATGGTATTCCCACACCTTAAATACTGCATGCAGATGTGGTCTCCCCATCTCAAAAAAGATATATTGGAATTGGAAAAGGTTCAGAAAAGGGCAACAAAAATGATTAGGGGTATAGAACGGATTCCTTATGAGGAGAGATTAATAAAATTGGGATTTTTCAGCTTGGAAAAGAGACAACTAAGGGGGGATATGATAGAGGTCTATAAAAATATAAGTGGTATAGAGAAAGTAAATAAGGAAGTGTTATTTACTCCTTGTCATAATACAAGAACAAGGGACCATGAAATGAAATTCATAGGCAGCAGGTTTAAAACAAACACAAAAAAGTATTTTTTTAAGCAACACACTGTCAACCTCTGGAACTCCTTGCCAGAGGGTGTTGTGAAGGCCAATAGTATAAGGGGATTCAAAAGGGAACTAGATAGATTCATGGAAGATAGGTCCATCAATGCCTATTAGCCAGGATGGGCAGGAATGTTGTCCCAAGCCTATGTTTGTCAGAAGTTGGGATTGGGTGATAGAGCATGGATCACTTGATGATAACCTGTCTGTGCATTCCCTTTGGGGCACCTGCCATTGGCCACTGTCAGAGGATAGAATATTGGGCTTCATGGACTATGGTCTGACCCAATATGGCCGTTCTTACGTTCTTATGTTCACAACAAATCGTTCACTGAAGTCAGAGGTTTCACGTCCAGTTATTGCTGCTGATGTATCTTAGAACCTCCATCATTTCATAACTTTTTGACTTTTTATTAAAGTGCTAGAAAAAGAAACATCCAAAAATAATCTTTGGTATTTTTTAATAAATAAAGTATTATGTAAGGATATCATGTCAACAATCACCGTGATTCCCTTTCCTTCTAGCCATATAGAGTGTTTTATATGGAAATCTTCCTTTTATGGGGGAGGGGTGGTTATTGTCAAAGAAACACTGTTTTTGAGCAAGTTGATTTCAGTGGGAATACCCTGAATAGATAACACTGAACTGTAGATAAGGTGTAGACAAAACCTATTGGTCCTTACATGATCCCTAGGATGTATCATTGAAGTAGATTCAAGAAATATATACATTAAAAGCTGGCAAAGATGTATATACATTTTGTAGTGCGTGGCATGAATAGGATTTGCATTATCTTCCTGTACCTAAACCCCTGCATCAGGCCCTGGCTACTAGGGGCACAGAGCTATTACATGTATGATAAAGTAACTTGAGTGACGAGCTGGAGTGGACCTGAGTTTCTGGATCCCAGAGAACTGGACGAATTGTTCTCCCAGAACTGGATGAATTGTTCTGAGTTAAGTGAGGGGAAAAGGCATTGGAGGAAAAAAACACAAAGCAGGGAAGGAAAATGAGAGTTGTGGGAGGAAGTGACAGCAGGAACCCACAGCTTGTATTCCCAGTGTTATTTGGGATGTAGGTGAACCAGTAGAAAGTGTGTGAGTAATGTCAGTTGATTCCCTCTGTCTGGCCAGTTTTGTTAGAACACCTTTCAGAATCAAGACACAGAAGGTGTAAAAATGTCATGGTGGATCTAGGATCTCAGCATTTAGTGTAGTGGGCAACCAGAATGGTAAAGCTCTCTCCCTCCAGTCCACCCATCACCCTCTGATCCCACGCAGACACTGCCCAGATATTTGATATTCCAGAAGGTCTGGCATTCAATATTCACTCATCATTTAGGTGATTTCAGCTGTGAATATTTCCACCCATTTCTTGACTCTCTGGGCTTCTTTGCATGACAATCCTTGAAAATCTTACCATACATGCCTCTGACCAACAAGACTTGTCCATGGAGCTATGCCAATTTACACCAACATGGATCTAATGTTCTATTTTATGTCAATTTACCCTGGAGCCTCCCTAATAGGCAATTTTAAAATCCTAATTGGATGATTTCTTCTAAAAGATCTTCTGCAATTCAAACAAAAGTTAATTCAGGGAAGGCCTCTGGCCTTTGTTATTCAGAAGGTGAGATTAGATTATCATAATGGTTCTTTCTAGCATTATAATGTGTGAATCTATGAATCTACCACTCTGCTAAATGTATCTATTGAGACTAATTCTCATTGACACTGACAGAAATATGCACCACGCTAGCAGTGGAAAGGGGCTTTAAAATTGGAGTAAGTTATATTTAGGCCATGTCTACAGTACAGACCTATACAAAATCCACAACTGTGAGCAACATAGTTGTACCAAGATAACTGCCGATGTCGACAGCACTGTGTGGATGGGAGAGCTTCTCCCATCAACATAAGCCACAACCTCTTGGGGAGATGGATTACCTCACTGACAGGAGAAGGGTGAAGCTGCACCACTGTAGCACTGCACATGAAGGGAAGCACTTAGACTCATGGTGAGGTGCCTTTATATGACTGGATGAATATAAAATAACCTTAAGGTGTATTCACAAAAGGACTTAGGCACCTAACTGACACTTTGGGTGCCTAAATCCCAGAATAAAGCATCACTGGTATTCAAGAAAGAAAGAAAGAACTCATCTTCTGCTGAAAATTGATGGGCCCCAAACTCTCTCAGCACATATGTTTTTGCAAAAAAAGTCCCATAGACACCTAGGGGCATGCAGATGGTTATCCACTCAGAGCATCTGGGTGTTTTATCCCTGGAAAAATTCATGAAGCAGGAGAAGATAGATGTTCTTCTGCCTCACTTGCTATAAGGCTGTGACTCTCCCTGAGGATATTCCAGGTTATCAGGCACCTCGCTACCCCACCCCCACTGCCCTTAGTACGAGAAAGCCTTGTCAGTGACTGCTGAGTGTAGCTCCCTGACTCCACCATCCAGAGGTGATGCAGAACTTCTCCTCTTTGCCTATACAGGCTCCACTGTTCCTCTGCAGGTTTACAGGAGGAACACCCCAGACCTGGAGCCCTCCAAGAATCCCCCAGAGTCTTCAACCACTGATTCACTGACATTCCCAGATTGACTACTCCCAAATGAGCATGATCCTCAACTCGTCCAAATCTCATAACTCCATCGATTTCATTGGAGCTATGCTAAATTAGAGTAGCTAAGGTCCTGACAATGTTTCATGCAGATGTTACCAGGGTTAGCATGAGTCCAGATATTCTAATAGATAGACAATTTGGAAACTAACTTCCTCATCATTCAATGAGTATAAATCACTGATGACTTACATTTTATGTAACCATTTAACTTATTGCAAAGTTACCGTGATTCTCCTCTCAGCTACAGCAGCTTCAAACCAGAGCAGCTCAGATGTGGACGCCAACACAAAATATAAGATGTTAGAGAATCAGATCCATGAATTGCTTTGAAGTTATTTCAGATACAAACTCCTGGGAGTGAGAAGAGAACGAAATGAGGAAAGCAAAGTGGATGGTGAAATGATACTAGTGGTATAAAGGAGTAGAGAATTCTAGATTAACACTTCTGATTCTCATTTACATTAAGGACTAGATTCACAAAGGGACTTAGGTGTTGTAACACTGAGCATCATCATCCCTAATTTATGGGCACCTAGAAAATTGCTGAGTTGCACAAAGCCTGAGTAAGGCACTCAGTTCCCCTATACAATGAGTGGAGAGATAAATGGAATCCACAAAAGGCAGCAGGCTAGATGGCACCCCACCTAAACTCATCAATGGGAAATGACAAGGAAAGGGTGGTGTCCTAAGCCCCACCCTCTTGGGACTTTGGCCCCTGAACCCAGGCTAGAGGGAGACACCTACCTCTGCTTCAGATTCTCTATTGTGGGCCTTCTCTTGGAGGTGTTTCTTGCAGGAAGCCAGAGGGGATGCACTCCCTCATAACTTTTAGCTCTGTGGTGAAGGCACTCCCCTGGGATGGGGAGATCTTGATTCATGTCTTTCCTCTACCTAAGAAGATGTGACCAGGAATCTGGCACCACTCTGATGAGTGTTACGAGTATAGGGATAGTCTGTTGAAAGGTCCCCTTCAGTGTCTCCTGGGGAAGCTGTTCCATTTTTTAATAAACACTACAAGAGTCATTGGACAGGAGAAAGAGAGAGAGAGAAAGCAAATATGAGAATGAGTTTGGAGCCTAGTGGTTAGAACATGCCCTTAGGATGTGGCAGAACTAGGATCTTGTTTCTCTGCTGTAGTGAATTTCTTAAATAATGTGTATTCACAGTGGAACAGTTTCAACAGGAGTCCAACACCAGCCTATCCCATAGGCCAGTGGTCAGAGCACTCACATAAGAAGGTCAACTGTGGTCATCTGCTCTGACTGCATGCCTGCCATAGGTTATATGGCTTCCTCAAAATTATTTTTTTCTTTAAACTGGAGAAGATCTTGAAACAAAATCCTATATGGATTTTAAAACTGCCATTGAGGGAGAATCCCCCAAATAATGGGAAAACTTTGTTAGAATGACTAGATTTCCACTGGCATAAATTACCGTAACTCCATTAAAATCAATGACCAAGGTCTTGTTGTGTTTCCTGTACTATACGTTTTGCAAGGAACAAAAGTTAAACTCTTTCTGTTTAAAAAAAACCTGTTTATGAAATTCAGCCAAACTGGAACAAACTGGCTTGTTGATGTGAAAGGAATTGTACTAAGTGCTCTCCAATGCTCCTGGTAAATTAACTGCTTGTCCAGGAAATGAGCTTGAAAAAGAGTCTAAAAATGGGTGGAAATGTTTCCAGCTGAAATCGCCAAAATGATTGCTGAATGTTGATGGGAGGAGGCTGCCACACTTTCTGGAATATTATTTATCTGGGGGTCATTCAATGTGATCAGAGGGGACTGGAAGGAGATAATTTTACCATCATGGCAGCCATCTCCACCAACTCCTGAGTCCCTCAATCCACCATGACACCTTTCAAAATTTTGCCCAGATCCTGAAAGGCATCCTGCCCCAAACTGAGCAGCCAGAAGAAAACAAATTATATCATCCCCACTCCATTGGCTTTGGCTAAATCACAAACAACACCAAGAACATGAGCCTAGGGGTACCACTGTCATCTCCTCTCCTATGTCTAATTTTCCTCCTCTGCTTTGTTTCTTCTCTTTCTTGCCTCTTTCTATTTATGTCTTGTCTAGGAAGAGTCTGACTTAGCCGCCGTAACAGAACCAACCTTAGAAACTGTGTAGTCCTGTGACCAGAATATCAGCTAAAAGCAACCCCTTAAGCAGCCTGGCTCTGGCACAAGTTTGACTGATCTCAGAGTGGCTGATCAGACCAAAATGTAGCAGCTGACTTTTCTTTACTTGCTGTTTTTTATCTGTTTTTGATGTGTGCTTGTTTTGTTTCAGGATACATTTCCAACAATAACAACAATTTAAGACCATTGAAACTAATGCTTTCTCTTTCCTTCCCAAAAACAACAGCAAAGACCTTCTTTAATACCATCTCAGATGCCCTACAAACAAAGGTTTTCCATATAAAAGATCTGTAAAGCTAAAGGGAAAGAGTGAAAATGTTGCCATGAAATCCTTAATTAATACTTCACTAGACTGTGATTCAGCACCTCTGGCTTTCTAGTCCAAGCCCTGTCACTAGCCTTCTGGGTGTTCTTGGGCAAGTTTTTCAATTCTCTACTCAAAATTGAAATATTCAGCTCAACATATTGAAACATTTTGATTCAGACAACCTCAATCCATGGAAAAAATATTATGTTTCAGATTTCTGGAAAGAAATAACTTCTTGGCAATTTTACATGGGAAACTTTGATTTTGCAGAAACTGTATTTTTTGTTTAATTTTTTAAAAATATTTTCTACAGAAAATTCTTGAACAGCTCTAGTTACTTTAGAAAATGAAAGTCTCCCTCTCCCCTAGGCACCCCTCACTTTCCCTCCCTTTCTTACTATGTTCCAACTTTTTGCATTTGGGAATAAAGGACTGGTCTAGACCTAAAACTCAGGTTGACCTAGTGACAATGCTCAGAGATGGGAAAATTTCACTGCCCTGAGGCTATATCTATACTATAAAGTTTTGTCGACAAAAGTTATTCTGATGATCAAAAATAACCATAATTACATTGCTAGTGCATATTGACAATACGCTCCCTGCATCAGCAGAGTGTGTCATCATCACTGAAAGAAGAGCATTGTGGGTAGCTATCCCATATGCTGCTCACCACCTTCTACAGCTAGGACTTGGGGGAAGGCAAAGTGCATGGCAGCACATCACGGGTGCAATCTTTTGGGCTTGGGAAACAAGCACTGAGTGGTGGGATTGCATTATTATGCAAGTCTGGAATTACGAGGTATGGCTGCTGAATTTTTGGATGCAAAGAACCACCTTACTGGAACTGCGTTCAGAGCTGGTCCTAGCCCTGTGGCACAAGGACACGAAAATGAGACCAGCCCATTCAGTGGAGAAGCATGTGGCCATCACAATGTGGAAGTTGGCAACTCCAGGATACTACTGGTTGGTCACAAATCAGTTTGGAGTCAGGAAGTCGATTGTGGGGGTTGTGTAAATATGTAGGGCCGTTGATCTCATCCTGCTACAGAGGACCATGACTTTTGGCAATGTGCGTGAAATAGTGGATGGCTTTGAAAAAATTGGATTCCCTAACTGTGGCAGGGTGATAGATGGAATACATATTCCAATTTTGGCCCCTGACCATCTTGCAATGGAGGACATCAATAGAATGGAGTACTTCTCCATGGCATTGCAGGCAGTTGTACATCACCATGGACATTTCACTGACATCAGTGTGGGATGATCTGGGAAGGTGCATGGTGCATGCATCTTCTGGAACACTGGCATATACAGAAAGCTGAAATCAGCTACTTTCTTTCCAGACCAGAAGAGCCTGGTGAGGGATGTTGAAATGCCCTAGTGATCCTGGGACACCCAGCATACCCCTCATTCCCATGGATCATGAAGCCTTACACAGGAAACCTGGAAGCAGCAAGGAACACTTCAACAATAGGCTGAGTAGGTACAGAATGACCATGGAATGTACATTTGGCAGATTAAAAGCACTCTGGTGCTGTCTTTATGACAGGTTAGATCTATATGTGGAAAACATTCTCAAGGTCATAGCAGCCTGCTTCACAGTCCATAATCTTTGTGAGGTTAAGTGTGAAAAATTTCTCCTGGGGTGGAGCGCTGAAGCGGATTGTGTGGCTGCTGATTTTGAGCAGCCTGATAAGAGGGCATTAGAGGAGCACAACAGGGGGCAATTTGAATCAGGGAGACTTTGAGGCAACATTTTGATAATGAGCACTTGTAATGGGTATTTCTATACAGAAATCTGCCATGCTTCATTAATTTCTCTTCTTATTATGCCTAAAACTTGTGATGATTCATGAGCAGGATTTATAGCTAGCAAATGACTAAACTGCATGTATGTTTTACTACCAGCAGCAATCAGTACGTGTAGGACACAGATGAAGATTGGTTATCTTTCAGAGAGATTTTATTTATTAAAAGCCAAAAGACTTGGTGGAAAGGGATATATCAGTTGTTGGGATGGTGCTGAATTATTATGAATGACTCTGGGTGACATAAGTCTGGTAAAACTTGATAATTCTAGACTTGCTGGAGGATTCTGGGAGCAAGGCATCAGATAAGTTATATGGAAATTTACTGAAAGTGCTGCTATTGCACTTGAACACTGACACAACTATACACTTTGGATGTTTAACCAGGGGATCTGTGTGTATTTCTATTGACGTGGAAGGATTTTGGTCATGGTCAGTTATGTTCTGCAAACAAATCATGCAGCAAACACATTGTCATAAACAGATGGTTAAGGATTAATGTCTCTTTTATCTGTAAAGGGTTAAGAACCTCAGTGAACCTGGCTGACACCTGACCAGAGGACCAATGCTGGGACAAGATACTTTCAAATCTTGGTGGAGGGAAGTCTTTGTTTGTGCTTTTTGTTTTGAGGGTTGTTTGCTCTTGAGGCTAAGAGGGACCAAACATACACCCAGATTTTCTCCAATCTTTCTGAATCAGTCTCTCACGTTTCAAAATAGTAAGCACTAGCCAGGAAAGGCAGATTAGTCTTATGTTTGTTTTCTTAACTTCTAAATGTGTCTTTTGTTGGAAGGATTTTTACCACTGTTTGCTGTAACTTTGAATCTCAGGCTGGAGGGGGAAGTCCCTCTAGTCTATATGAATCTGAATACCCTGTAAGCATTTACCATCCTGATTTTACAGAGATAATTTTTACTTTTTCTTTCTTTAATTAAAAGCTTTCTTTTTTAAGAACCTGATTGATTTTTTCCCCTAGTTTAAGACACAAAGGGATTAGGTCTGAACTCACCAGGGATTGGTGGGAGGAAAGGAGGGGGGAAGGTTAATTCCTCTTTGTTTTAAGATCCAAGGAGATTGGATCAGTGTAGCCTCTCAGGGTAACCCAGGGAGGGGAAAGTCTGAGAGGGGAAAGGAGAGGGGATGGTTTATTTCTCCTTGTTTTAAGACTCAAGGGGTTTGGGTCTTGGGTTCCCCAGGGAAGGTTTTGGGGGAACAGGAAGTGTGCCAAACACTATATTTTGGCTGGTGGCAGAGTTATCAGATCTAAACTAGGAATTGAGCTTAGAAGGGTCCATGCAGGTCCCCACTTTTTGGATGGTAAAGTTCAAAGTGGGGGAAAAACCTTGACATGGTTGGCAGTGGTTGGGATTTCTAAAAAACAAAAGCCAGTAGGATTTTTTTCTCTCCCTTCTAGCTGCTTGGAAAGCAGCCTGAGGGGATTGTTTTTAAGAACCAAAGCCAGTGAGTCTTTTTTCCCTCCTTTCTGGCTTCTTGGAAAGCAGCTTGAGGGCAGAGGTGAGAAGTTTTTTAACAAGGGTCTTTGTAAGAGGAGGCTTGAGCTGTGAGCCAGCAGACAGCCAGCAAAAGGCATTTACAAGTGAATTGTTGTCTTTCTTTCTACCTCTCGGGCATAGCTAGTTAGAAAATCTCTGTTAACCAAGCCGTCAGTAAACTGCAGAGGGGGCAGCCAGCACAAGAAAGCAGGAACAATGAATTTCAAGGAAGCCCTTAAACAGGAACGGGCAAGGCTAGAAGCAACAGAGAGAGACAACGAACATAAGAGACGGATGGAACTAATTAATGCAGAAATAGCCAGGGAAGAAGACGCCCACAAAAGAGAAGAACAAGCCAAAGAGGCTGCTCACAGAAGAGAGATAGAAAGGAAACAAAAAGAGCTAGAGTTATAAGAAAAAGAGACAGAAGAGAGGGAAAGAGAGAGAAAGCATGAACTGGAATCAGCAAAGGCTAAGCCAGATGTTCCAGCCAGCCCTAACAATTCTTCTTCAGGTACTGTTTCCCATCCCAGAAAATTTCTCACCTACAAGGCAGGTAATGACACTAAGGCTTTCTTAGAAAATTTTGAAAGGATCTGCCATGGGTACAACATCTCTACAGACCAGTACATGATAGAGCTGAGGCCACAGCTCAGTGGACCCTTAGCAGAGGTGGCGGCTGAAATGCCTAAGGAACACATGAATGATTATAAACTCTTTCAAACCAAGGCCAGAATCAGAATGGGGCTAACACCTGAGCATGCCCGTCGATAGTTCAGAGCTCTAAGGTGGAAACCAGATGTGTCATTTACCCGACATGCCTACCAGATGGGAAAGAATTGGGATGCCTGGATATCAGGAGCAAATGCTAAATCTCTGAACAAGCTGTCCCTCCTAATACAAATGGAGCAGTTCTTAGAGGGTATTCCTGAGGAAACAGAAAGGTACATCCTAGATGGGAAGCCCTAAACTGTAACTGAGGCAGGGGAGATTGGAGCCAGATGAGTGGAAGTGGCAGAAAAGGAAAAAGGTACTGTCAAGGGGAGCAAATATCACAGGGGGCAAACAGATAATAAACCCTATACCTGAAGGCAACCCGAGACCCCATCTACAACCAAAGGAAAGCCGCAGACTCCCTATTGTCCCACCTCACCAGTCTCCAGTAACCCACCTCGGCCCAGTGACCAGTCAGTGGGGTGCTGCTTTAAATGTAATGAACTGGGACATATAAAGGCCAACTGCCCCAAGAACCCCAACCGAGTGCAGTTCATTACAGCACCATCACACCAAAGATCCCCAGGCCCAGATGCCTCTCAAATACCCTTGGAGCGAAGGGAAACTTTGAGAGTGGATGAAAGAAGGTTATTGCGTGGAGAGACATGGGGGCACAAGTGTAAGCTATCCACCAATCTTTAGTGGACACCAAGTTCATCAACGCAGAGGCCCAAGTGACAATTTACCTAGAACTTACCAAGAATTTACTAATCCACCTAGAACACCTGGAAAAAGTCTTTGAGAGGATCAGGCAGGCAGGACTAACTGTTAAGGCTAAAATGTGTCAAATCGGCCAAAACAGAGTGACTTACCTGGGACACCAGGTGAGTCAAGGAACAATAAAACCCCTACAGGCCAAGGTGGATGCTATCCAAAAGTGGCCTGTCCCAAGGTCAAAGAAACAGGTCCAATCCTTCTTAGGTTTGGCCGGGTATTACAGGTAATTTGTACCACACTACAGCCAAATCGCTGCCCTACTGAGACCTAATCAAAAAGACCCAACCAAATGCAGTTAAGTGGACTGATCAGTGTCAAAAGGCCTTTACCCAGCTTAAGGCGACACTCATGTCTGATCCTGTGCTAAGGGCCCCAGACTTTGACAAACCATTCCTAGTAACCACAGATGCATCTGAGCGTGGTGTGGGAGCAGTTTTAATGCAGGAAGGACTGAATCAAAACTTCCATCCTGTCGTGTTTCTCAGCAAGAAACTGTCTGAGAGGGAAAGCCACTGGTCAATCAGTGAAAAAGAATGCTACGCCATTGTGTATGCCCTGGAAAAGTTATACCCATACTTTTGGGCATGGCGGTTCCAACTACAAACCGACCATGCTGCGCTAAAGTAGCTTCATACCGCCAAGGGAAACAACAAAAAACTGCTTCAATGGAGTTTAGCTCTCCAAGATTTTGATTTTGAAATTCAACACATTTCAGGAGCTTCTAAAAAAGAAGCTGATGCATTCTCCTGTGAAAGTTTCCCAGAATAAACTGGTTAAAAATTGTCCTTTTAATGTGGAAAATCTTGTAGTTTTACATAATTAGTAGTATATGTAAAAGGTGCATGTGTTTTATTAACCTGTTTATTTTAAAGTTCTAAGAAGTAATCACCGCCAGTGTGGTTCCACACTGTCTGAGATTGAGGGGGTGTGTCATAAACATAAACGTGTCATAAACTTCAAAGAAAAACTGCAGAGCTACAATTAATTTACAAACTTAACACTTAAGACTGGGAGTGGCTGGCTCCCTACAAAAGCAATTTTTCCTCTCCTGGTATTGACACCTCCTCATCAATTACTGGGAGTGGACTACATCCACCCTGATTGATTTGGCCCTGTCAGCACTGGGTATCCACTTGTAAGGTAATTCCATTCCCTTCATGTGTCAGTATAATAATGCCTGCGTCTATAACTTTCACTTCATGCTTCTGAAGAAGTGGGCTTTTTACCATTGAAAGCTAATGCCCAAATAAATCTGTTAGTCATTAAGGTGCCATTGGACTCCTGATCTTTTTTGTGGATATTGACTAACATGGCTATCCCTTTGATACTTGAGGGAGGATAGATGGCAGGGTGAGTTCATGGACCACAGATGGTATTGCAAACTATGGCTCAGGGGATTGCAGTTGAGAATATGCAACAGAAAAAATCACTACCGAACAGAGCCTGTGGTCTGTCTTAATGGAAAACACTGAGATCTGAATCAGCAAGCTGCACTCTGTGGTGGTGCAGCTGATATCTGATTTCCATGAACAGCATAGGAGAATCACACATACACACCCATCAACACCAGCACAGTCATCTCCATACTGAGAATACACTCTGAAAAGGAGGTATAAAGCCTTCTCCACCTGCAGCTCCTTTTTTTTTTTTTTTTTTTTTTTTTTTTGTGGGATAGGGTGCTCTCCATATAGGAGTCTCAAACAAGCTTCCTCAGTGGTTTGGGTCAAGCTCATCTCCATTCAGTACAGCTGTCATAAATATAAAAGGAAGGGTAACAACCTTTTTGTATGCAATAATATAAAATCCCTCTTGGCCAGAGGTACAGGATCACTTACCTGTATGGGGTTAATAAGTTCAATTAACCTAGTTGTCACCTGGCCAGCAGGATCAATGGGAAAGAAGATACTTTCAAATTGGGGGGGTGGGGAGAAGGTTTTGTTTGTGTTCTCTTTGTGTTCCTTCTTCAGACAAAGAGAGAGACCAAGCAGGTAATCCAGCTCCTACTGAAATGATTCATATAAAATTACAGAAATTGTAAGTAATAGCAAGGAAATGCATTAGATTATCTTTTGTTTTAGCTTGTGAATTTTTCCTCTGCCAAGAGGGAAGTTTATTCCTGTTTTGTAACCTTGAAGTTGAGCATACAGGGGAATCCTGTGTGTTTAAAATCTTTTTATTACCCCGTAAAATTACCTTCCATCCTGATTTTACAGAGGTGCTTCTTTTACCTTTTTAGTATAATGAAGTTCTTCTTTTAAGAACCTGATTGGCTTTTATTGTCCTAAAAACACAAGAGTCTGGTCTGAGCCTACCTTGTTAACCTATTTGGTTAGTATCTTATTCTCAAGCCTCTCCAAGAAAGAGGTTGAAGGGGTGTTATAAACAGATAGTTAAGGATTAATGTTTCTTTTACCTGTAAAGGGTTACAAGCAGTGAACCTGGACCACCTGACCAGAGGACCAATCAGAAGACAAAATATTTTCAAATCTCGGTGGAGGGAAGTCTTTGTTTGGTGCTGTTTGTTTGTCGGGTGTTCTCTCTGGGTTCTGAGAGGGTAACCAGACGTACCTACAGGCTCTCTAATTTTCTATTTAAATAGTAAGTAACAGTAGAAGGCGGTTTAGTCTTTCTGATTGTTTTCTTTATTTGCACTTGTGTATTTTGCTTGAATGATTTTAATGTGTATTTGTGCTGGGGGTAAGGCTCCTCTTTAGTGTTTATAAGCTGAAAGACCCTGTAATATCTACCATCTAAATTACAGAGACAACTTTACTTTCTTTTTTTAATTCCCCAATCTGAACCTTAGAGTCCAAAAGATGGGGTACCAGCATGAATTCCTCTAAGCTTAATTACCAGCTTAGATCTGATAGGCTGCCACCACCCAAAAATATACTGTTTTGGGACACTCTGGTCCCCCCAAAATCCTTCCCTGGGGACCCCAAGACCCAAATTCCTTGAGTCTCACAGCAAAGGGGAATAAACCATTTCCCCTCTCCCTCCTTTCTTCCTCCCAGATCTTTCCCATCCTGGGTACACTAGGAGATCACCGTGATTCAAACTCCTTGAATCACAACACAGAGAAATCAGTTTTTTTCTCCCCCTTCTCTCCCCCTCCCAGGCTTTCCCTCCCTGGGAGAAATAGACAGATTCAAGCTCCATGAATCTAAAACAAAGGGATTCCACCTCTCTCCCCTCCCTTCTCTCTCCCTGTCTCCCACCAATTCCCTGGTGAGTACAGACTCAGTTCCCTTGAGCCTCAACAAGGGGGAAAAAAATCAATCAGGTCTTAAAAAGCAAAACTTTTAATAAAAAGAAAGAAAAAAAGTAAAAGTTGTCTCTGTAATTTAGATGGTAAATATTACAGGGTCTTTCAGCTTATAGACACTAGAGATGAGCCTTACCCCCAGCACAAATACACATTAAAATAATTCCAGGAAAATATACATTTGCAAATAAAGAAAACAATCAGAAAGACTAAACCGCCTTCTACTGTTACTTACTATTTGAATAGAAAATTAGAGAGCCTGTAGGTACGTCTGGTTACCCTCTCAGAACCCAGAAAGAACACTCGACAAACAAACAACACCAAACAAAGACTTCCCTCCACCGAGATTTGAAAATATTTTGTGTTCTGATTGGTCCTCTGGTCAGGTGGTCCAGGTTCACTGCTTGTAACCCTTTACAGGTAAAAGAGACATTAACCTTTAACTATCTGTTTATGACAAAGGGTTTGGGGGATATTTTGGGTAGACAGAGCTCCAAGTGTCCCCTCCCTGAATGTTTGTTTAAATCACTTGGTGGTGGCAGCAATATTGTCCAAGGACAAGGAAAGGAATTTGTGCCTTGGGGAAGTTTTTAACCTAAGATGGTGGAATATAAGTTTGGGGGTCTTTAATGTGGGTGTCTACATCTGTACCCCAGAGTTCAGAGTGAGGAGGGAACCCTGACAACAGCATCTTAGCTCTCATGTTAAACCCCAACACTTATATCCTGAAAAAACAAGGAGATGAAAAGAGAGCTGACAAAAATGGTTACTTTTATTTAAAACTTTTTTTTGTGTAGTGTAGCTCTGTTTTTACCAAGAAGCAATGAAACATCACTAACAGACTGCAGATAGTCTTTGCCTCTGCAGTGGGTGGTAAAAAGCGCAATCAGATACAGAGAGTGTGGGGTAATTAATAAGAATAGGGCTTTTTAACATCTTATCCACAGAAATGCCAGCTAATGAAGTCTCACCTTTTCCTCAAATGGCACAGGTCTACACTTTGGTGTTGACGTTCATTGTTTCTAACCCTTGTAAAGCAGTGAATCTGTGTCTGTCCTCTTCTCCACAAAGTGATTTGGGACTTACAGATACATGAGCATTGTAAATCTGGAGTATCAATAAACATCAAATAACACCCAGAAATCCTCTTTCTCTCAGCCCAGAAACCCTGAACCTTAACCTTTCCTTTTCTAATCAGTGTGTCCCACTCCTCCCCCATAGCCAGGAACACAACCCTGGACTTCTGATACTCCCATTTTCCCAACACACACTTTAACTGTTCAACCAGATTTCTCTCTCAAAGCCAGGAATAGAACCCAGGAATACTTATATTGATCCTCTGATGTCTATCTAAGAAATCACTACAAATACTGGAAGTTCTTTGCCAGAGACTCTGTTGTGAAATCAATAGGTGTCAGGCACCTAGATGCTTTTGGAAACACCACTAGGGGCTTGAATATCTTTATAAATCTGGTCCTTTGGCACCTAAGTCCCAGGTGTCAGCACTAGAGTGACCCACACACCCCATTCTCTGTTGCTTCCAAACTCCGCAGGTGCCTCAACTTGCTTGGTAGCTCTGTTTTCATTGTCAGAGCTCTCTCAGTGCCTACATTTTAGGCCTCAGGTCCCCTCAGGCCCAGTGTGATTCTCAAACAACGTGAAAATAGGTGGGAGGGAGAGCTGATGTTACCCTTTAGCCCAAGGGACCCCAGTTCATTTCCCCATCTGCCTAGCAAAATATTTAAACAGGGATTTCTCACCTCCATGCCCAGCCCTCTGGGCTTTACAGTCATTCACAGTCTCTCTCTGGGCCCATGGAAATTTAATCATTTGTAAGCCGTGAAACAGCTTCACCAGGAGAATGAAACGAATCCACCACAGAATATCCCCAAGAGTAGTGACTGGGGCCCTCACCAGAGCCATGAGACACCCCTGTGCAGAGCTGTTCCTATCAGGCAGGGGACCCTTGAACCAGGATCCCCCATATCCTGGGGGAGAGATAGCTCAGTGGTTTGAGCATTGTCCTGCGAAACTCAGGGTTGTGAGTTCAATCTTTGAGGGGGCCATTTAGGGAACTGGGGTAAAAATCTGTCTGGGAATTGGTCCTGCTTTGAGCAGGGGGTTGGACTAGATGACCTCCTGAGGTCCCTTCTGACCTTGATATTTTATGACACTGGGCTAAAAGCCAGAGGAAAGATGTCTGCCTGCTCTCCTGGGGGGTATTCTGTGAGGAGTCAGGCAGGCTCTGAGCACAGCTACTGACTTGGACCCACAGATAAACAGGCAGGGAATCACTATCTTCAGCTGGCTGGAGGACCACCCTGCAGCTTAGATATAAGAAGGGCACCAGGGTGCCTGCCTGAGGCAGCAGGGCACATGTATGGAGGCAAAAACACAGGCGCCTCGTTAACCTGAACAGCAAACTATTAGGTGTTAAGTGAGCTTAGGTACCTACAGGCAGGGGTGGCTCCAGGCCCCAGCATGGCAAGTGCATGCTTGGGGCAGGGGGCTCTCAGCTGGCACTGCAAGGGTGACAGGCAGCTGCCTTCTGTGGGGGGTCAGCTGGTCCCGTGGCTTCAGAGGACCAGCGGGACCCTCCAGAGGCAGCCTGCTTGCCGTGCTTGGGGCGGAAAAATTCCTAGAGCTGCCCCTGCCTACAGGGTTGTGTGGCAGCTTAGCAGATTTTTGTGGATCACAGCGATGCCTAAATCTCAGCTTTAAAGACCTAAGTCCCTTTGTGGATGTGGGCTCAGATGTTATTCCATGTGAGTTACTCTGGCAGAATCTGGCCTTAGTCTCATAAACTGACTCCCCCTTAAAGAGTGTAATTCACCCACACTTGGCCCCCTACACCACCTCTGTCCTTCTTAAGCCCTTAACACAGAATTTAGCTGGAGCTTAGTTTGTGCAAATTGTCTTCCCCAGAGTCCTGTTACTGTGGGGCAAGTTGTTCTTAGACAGCCAAGGCCGACATTCTGGGCACACACCAGGTCGCCACTTAATGGAGCCTTAGCCAAACTCTACCGACTTTCACACAATCACTTTCCTTCTGGCCTCGGCCAGTCAGGAGCAGCCTGGACTCAAATCTGAGAAGCAATTCTCTAAACACTTCCAACC
The DNA here is from genome assembly GCF_025201925.1 of Gopherus flavomarginatus. Taxonomy (NCBI): domain Eukaryota; kingdom Metazoa; phylum Chordata; order Testudines; family Testudinidae; genus Gopherus; species Gopherus flavomarginatus. The sequence continues at coordinate 14,024,745 of NC_066627.1, read as the reverse complement.
CATCAGTGAGTGACACAGGCCGGCTCCCAAGCAGCAGCCGGCAAGGAAGTTAGTGCCATGCTGGATGCACTCTGCAACTCACTGTCCTGTGTCCAGCAGTGGTCAGCAGCTGAGGAAGGTGTAAGAGCACTTGCAATGGGACATTATGTAATGAACATTCCCCCACATCTGTGGGTTGGTTTAAGCCTTGATGCATGGTGGTTTTAAGATTAAGTCCCTGCTTCAATTACACTGCTTACAGTAAAGGAAAGACCTCAATCTGGACCTGGCTGATTTTCTTTACAAGGTAACAAGAATATTTTTCGTGGTAGCTGCTGGAATGTACTGGGGCAAGACCTCACAGAAGGGTGATCCACAGGTTCAGGTTCTGGTTTAAGACTTAGGAGACTTGAGTTCAAATTTTTGCTCTGCTGCAGACTTCCTGTGTGACCTCTGCCAAGTTGTTTATTCTCTGTGTGCCTCAGTTCTCCATCTGTAAATTGGGATGATAGCACTGCCCTACCTCACAGGGGTGTGCTGTGGATAACTATATTAATAATAGTGAAGTGCTGATCCTATGGTAAGAGGGAGGGGGGCAGATAGTGTCTATGCTAGTTAGATAGAAGCCAAATCTAACAATCACTGTCCATTCCCCAGAACAGATTCATTGTCATAATGTATATTTTTCAGTAGAAATAACGGGTCATTTATTCAACTGGTATAACTGGTGCGGTGTCATTCACTTCACTGGATCTGCAGTGATTTACATTATCTGAGGATCTACAGATGAATCAATAAACAAATAAGGCAAAGCATATAGATCTTATGCATTGTAAAGTGCTCATTCATTACTGATCCAGCACACTGTTAGCTTGTTAAACAGGAACTACATTTCCCAGGTGTAACCAGAACATATTTAAACTCCCCACAAACAATTACACTATGTGACATAAACTATATACTATGACTCTATATAAATTTGATCCACTCCCACTGACTTTTCAGGATAAAGTGTATCTGATGATTTTAATTACTATGTGAGATAGAGAGAGAAAGAAAGGAATGTAGAAGGTAAAGAGAGTGAATGAATAAAAGAGAGAGAGAGAGAGTGATGGGCACATATGTGGATAGATAGATAGATTTGTATAACCCAAACCCTAATTTTCAGGAAAATTGAAGATCAAAAACTAGAAAGCCTACGACATAAACAAGGTATCTTTTGCACTCACATAGCGATGGAAAGATTAATACAGATGGGTAGCACAGGCAAGAAAGAACAAACTATGTTGCATTTCCACTGACTTCAGCAACCTTCAGATCATGTCCTAAGTGAGATGTCTCGGTTGACTGTCTATCTGATTCACCATGGCTGAGATAAGGTAGTCAAAACATTAAAAACTGTTTGGTTTTATCACACTCTAGCCTTTGTGCTGACTAATCCCTCCATGTTTTACAGTGCTGGACTGTGATACCAAGTATAACAAAAGTCAAGAGACATCACAAAGAGACGATTGACTTTTTTGGTGAGTAGACATTTTCAAAATTTGGTAAATAAACTGGGTTGGTTCCTTAGTTAATGTACATCAATACAGTTCTCTTGAGCTGACGATCTGAATAATTGGTTCTGCCCTAGAATCTTGTGTCATGTGTCAGAATATATACTTGCGCATAACTGAGAACAAAATGTGTGGAAAATGTTAACATTCCAATTTTGTTGTGTCTTACATATATTTTATATTGGCGTAGATCACTACACTAGGGCAAGGCAGTGTAATATCTGGCCCATTCATTTTTAGAGAAAAATCTAGTATAAGGCTGGTTTCTCTGAACCATATCAAATTCTTATTCTCTTACAGACAATGAGAGTTCTGCTGTTGGTGTCAATAGCATCATATAGCGCATGCTCCTAGAAAGTCTTTATTTTAGGACAGCTCAAATCATGTGTTTAAAACAGCCAATTGCCATCATCGGCATGAGTGCTAATAGCTGGATCTGGCCAAAAAATGGCAGTTGTTCTTCACAGCAAATTTTGCTTAATTTTTTTTTTTGAAGAATTGTTTGTTTTGTTTTCGGTTTCAAGAAAAACAAAACAAACAATTCTTCAGATTTGCTTATTAGTTTTTTTAATGAGAAAAGCAAACTCAACCGCTGAAAAAAGTTTGAGTTTAGACATCTGAAAACTAAGTACTTTAATGAAAAAAGTCACATTTTTAATGTTTTTGTACTTTAATGCTGAAATATATCATGTTATTGTTTTGGAATCTATCTCTCTATCTATCTATCTATTGGATTTCCACTTAAAAATGGAAAATTTTGAATGAAAAAAATATTTTCCCTATGGAATCACTACACTATCACACTAAATGAGTGGCCTGAGATGATCAGCATTTTGAACTCCCATTGATGTCCAATCTGCTAGGGTTTAGCATCTCTGAAGTTGAGGCCAATTACAGAGTTGCCGACATATGGTTTTCAATGCCTAACATTAGCCAGCCAAGTTAAAAAGTTTTAGCCAACATTTCCTCTATCCCTGTGTAGAGAGGATCTGTTTTAATTCACCAATTTACACACATACACTCATACATGCGCAATATTAGATTACTCTCGCACAAACACATTCTGCTGTGTACCAGTTAAGACTGTTATTTTTAATTCACCCATACTTATATAATTAAAAATGTTCTTCCACCTAATGTTCATTCTATTCTATTCATGACTCAGTGGGTCTGGGACTGGTTTTTGTTTGTTTGTTTATTTGTTTTTGTTTTTTTTCCAGGAAACTTTGCAGTTTGTACTACTGATCCATTTCTCATCTATCTATCTATCCATCTCTCTAATCTGAAAAATAAAATTCTATTTATTTTATTTATGTTTGTTACTTTTTATTTATTTTTCTACTCTTACAGGTCAAAATTTTGCTGAGTAAGTGTCAATGGAGAACAAAACTTCTATCAACTATTTTGTTCTCTTGGGTGTTTCCAATGATCCACAGCTCCAGACTTTCCTCTTCCTGGTGTTTTTAGTTATTTACCTAATAACCTTGCTGGGGAACATGCTGATTATGCTGGTGATAAAGACTGATCCTCAACTGCACTCCCCCATGTATTTTTTCCTATTCCATTTATCCTTCCTTGATGTCTGCTATTCCTCAGTCACTCTTCCTAACATGCTGAAGATCTTCATAGCAGATAAGACCACAATTTATTTCAATGGCTGCATTGCCCAGATGTGCTTCATACTTCTGACAGGCTGCACTGAAATTTTCATGCTCTCAGCGATGGCTTACGACTGATATGTCGCCATATGTCACCCACTGCATTATGCAACAACTATGAATATACAAGTTTGCAGTCAATTGGTGGGTGGTGCCTGGACAATTAGCTTATTATATTCACTGGTAAACACTGTTCCTGTGTCATATTTACACTAATGTGAGCCAAATCATGTCAGTGGTTTCAGTTGTGAGCTCTCTTCTCTGTTAGACTTGTCCTGCACGAAGACTCTCCTCAGTGAAATGTTGTTTATCACTTTTGCAGCAATTTTAGGATTGATCACATTCCCCCCTACTGTGATCTCCTATATCCACATCATCTCCACCATCTTGAGGATACGCTCCATAGAGAGCAGGCGTAAAGCCTTCTCCACCTGCAGCTCCCACCTCATTGTTGTGACCTTATACTATGGGACTGCTTTGTTCAGATACTTGAGACCCAACTCAGCCTCCTCAGTTGTTCTAGATAGGATATTATCCATCCAATATGGCATCTTAACCCCCATGTTAAAACCCATCATCCCAAAAAATAAGGAGGTGAAAGCAGCTCTGAGGAGAATATTGGGAGGGAAATCTCATATTTGTCATGTAATATAAATCAATTCAATTAAATGTTTCATTCAACTGCCCATTCAACTAATCTCAATGTTTACAAAGAACTGGGAATGTTTGCTCTTGTATTGATATCCTTTGCTCGATTTTCAACAACCGGCAGGTGAGGTTTTTCAAAAGTGTCTTATGGAATTTGGGGCCCAATTCCCATCTGAAAAAAAAAATCGGTGTTTAAACCCATTAGAAATGTTTGAAAGTCTCACCTTTAGTGTGTTAATATATTTTAATTAAACCAGATTTTTGTTGGATTTTTACATAAAGGAAATATGAACCAGTAGGTACAGTAGAACCTCAAGGTAATGAAAACCAGATTTACAAACCGACTGGTCAACCACATACCTCATTTAGAACTGGAAGTACACAATCAGGCAGCAGCAGAGACAAACACAAAAAGGAAATACTGTACAGGATAGTACTCTATTAAAGGTGAAAGACTAAAAATATAAAGGGGAAGTTTAAAAAAAAAGATTTGACAAGGTAAAGAAACTGTTTCCAAGCTTGTTTCATTAAAATTAAGATGGTTAAAAGTAGTATTTTTCTTTTTCATAGTAAAATTTCAAAACTTTATTAAGCCAAGATCCAGTGGTTAAGTTTTGAAGGAACAACTATAGTGTTTTGTTCAAACTTATGAACATTTCAGAGTCACAAATAACCTCTATTTCTGAGCAGAGCTGCCCAGAGGATTCAGGGGGCCTGGGGTCTTTGGCAGTGGGGGGTACCTGCTTCAGTGGTAGTTCGACAGCAGGGGGTCCTTCCGCTCCGTGACCTGTGGCTGAAGTGCCACAAAGATCCACAGCGGGAGACCCCTGCTGCCAAATTACAGCCAAAGACCTGGGCCTCTGGTGGTGGGTCCCACTTTGGCAGTAATTCAACAGCATGGGGTCCTTCCGCCCCAGGTCGGAAGGACCCCCTGCTGCCGAAGACCTGGAGCAGAAGAAGCTCCAGGGGCTTGTGTCCCACAAGAATTTTCCGTGGCCCCCGGAGCGAGTGAAGGACCCCACTCCAGGGGCCCTGAAAAACTCTTGTGGGGCCCTGGGGCAAATTGCCCCTCTTGCCCGCCCCCAGGAGATCTGTTCCTGAGATGTTTGCAACTCTGTGGTTCTACAGTATAATAATGTTCTCTGAACCTTACTAGCTGTGACATGATCCTCACCAAGGGTGGTTCTTTTCTCCTCTTTGTGAGGAAATTGTTGCCCATGGGGCTGGAAGTCAAGATTCCTGGGCCACATTCCCAGCTCTAGGAGGGGAGAGGAGTCTAGTGGGTTAGTTCAGAGCAGGATGGGGCTCAGGACTCCTGGCTTCTATTCCCTGCTTTGGAAGTGGAGCTTGGCTTGAAGAGGGAGGAATCTTACTGATATCACATTATGGAATTAATAAAACAGCTCAGTCTACAGGATACACCAATCCAGAGCATGACATTAGTGAAAGAACATGAGGTCAAATGGTGATTTTTTAAAATCCAGTTTGGTACTATATTCACTTATACCAGGCTAAATCAGGAGTAACTCTATGGTAATCAATAGGTCTGATTCATCTCTCACTTACACTAGTGTAAACCAGGAAAATTTTTTTCTAAAGCCAGCAAGTTTGGTTCTCTGCTTAGCTATAGGTAAATCAGAAGTACCTCTTTTGCAGTCAATGGGCCTGATTCTTCTCTGACTCACTCTGGTGATCTGATGTTTGGGAATGAGGAGTCTTCTAGCACCTGGCTGAACTTCTCTGAGACCTTGTCTACCCTAAAGGAGAAAGTCGATCTAAGATACACAATTTGAGTTAAGTGAAAAGTGTAACTCAAACCAACATAGCTGAGATCTACTTACCGCGGTGTTCACACTATGCTGTGTTGAGAGGAGAGCATGCTCTTCCTCTTCTCAATCTAGTGGAGTACCAGAGTCGCTGTCTGAGCGATCAGCGGTCGATTTAATGGGTCTTCACTAGACCTGCTAAATCAACCCCTGGTGGATCAATCACTGCAGCGTCGATCCCGACAGTAGTGTAGAAAAGCCCTAAGCCTGGGAAGCATCTCCAATAATATCATCTATGCACCAGACCTAATGTATCTGTGTAGTGTTTAGATGCTAACACCATAGACAAAGTCTCTCTTTGGAAGTAGTCTGTGGTATATAAAAATGTGAAGTCTAAGTTGTTCCACATTTTGTAATTTTGTTAGCTGCACAATCAGTCCAAACTAACTTTTAAAATCAGATGTGTCCTTAGAAAATGCTATTTTTATGGCTATGGAATAGAGACTACTTTGCATTTATCCTTCTGCTCTGATCAAAGTGTCATAACATTTCCATTCATGTTTATTACATTTGTTCTGTCATCTCTTCTGTCATCTCTCCTTATAAGTCATAGATTTGCTAAATAAATGTCAAACGAAAATCAAACCACTGCCACCTATTTTATTCACTTGGGAGCTCCTAAAGATTCACTGATTGAAACTTTTTTCCTGATGGTGTTTTAATTTATTTATCTGATAATCCTCATGTTGAATGTGGTATCATCTGGGTGACACAGGCTGATCCTCAGTTTCATACCTTTATATACATTTTCCTCTTCAATTTATCTTTCTTCGATATTTATTACTTTGTCAAATTCCTTAAAATGCTAGAGATTTTCCTAGTCCAGGTGAAAACCATTTCTGTGAAGGGCTGCTTTGTCCAGATCCTGGCTGGTTGTGGTGAAATTCATATTCTTTCCATGAGATCTTATGACCAGTACACTGCCATGTATCAGCCAATGCATTAAATTAAGATTATGAACAAAGAAGTCTGCAGTTTCATTCTTCCTCACCCTAGTCACTTACATGGACATCATCTCGGCTATCCTAGAATACACTCTTCAGTTGATAGGCACAAAACCTTCTCCACTTATACCTCCTGCCCTACTCTGGCTTCCTTATTCTACGGTACTAGATTCTTCAGTTGTCTGAGACCCAGTTCAGAAGGGGATTCTGGATAGAAGGTTCCCCCTCCAGTACAAGTTGTTAATGACCATGTTAAACCCATCATCTACAGCCTGAAAACCAAAGAGGGGGAAACAGCTGTTGAGCAATTATTGGGGAAATGCAAGGAATGCAAATATTACTACTTTTAGTTTTGAAGCAAAGACATAGAAACTGAGTGATAAAATGTTCTGAGCTTATGTAACTTATTGGCACATTGAATTCAGTCCATAAATGATTATGCTCTGCTTTAACCGCTGCAACTTGGAGTCATAATAGACTTTGGGAACTATTGAACCAAATCCATCTTCTCTGAGGCATTGTGGTCATGAATGGACAGCAAACTTTGTTGAGTTAATATTTAATCCATATTTCAATTAAAATATTCATTTTTTCAAATATCACTAAGTTTTAAAATAAAATATTTTTCACAATTGAAAAATAGTTGTGAATATTTTCTGAAAATAATTCTTGGCCAGCAGCCTACTGGGAACATTCAGTGTTCAGTGTCTGAGAGGGGTTGCTAGTAACTGCTCAAAATGGTTCATAGATTCATAGTCACAAAGAGAATTAGGTGTTTCAGCATCTTACTTTTAGGCACCTAGAAAATAACTGGAACAAGAATGGAATCCAGAAAACTTGATTTAAGCATCTAGGATGCCTATGCCATGCATGTAGAGAGATAGGAGCCTGAGAACACGATCCACATAAGCCAGTAAGCTAGGCAAGGAGCCATGTCTTAAGTTCCATCTCTCTCACAGAGTCTGGTGCTTAAGTCTGTGCTTCAGGGACATACCTCTCTGTGACTCCAATGCACAACCAAGGCCTCCCTTTCTTTGTGTCAGACAATTTAGGAGAGTAATTTCTTGGAAGAATGAATTAGGGCCAGCTTAGCACCATACAAAATGGTTGCTTCCCTTATAACCTTTAAGATGGTGATTAGAACCCTGAGATGGGAAGTGGGAAACCCTATTTCAAGTCCCCTTTCTGCCTGATGAAGAGAAAGAGGGAGAGATCCCTATGCAAATCCTAAGGTGAGTGCCCTAACAACTGGACCACAGAGTCATTTGCATTCTTTTTCTGGCACAATTAATTATTCAATTATTTAATTAAAGTGGATCAACTTAAATAAAAGAGAGACCGACATGAGAATATTACCATGTCCACCAGCTAAGGCAGTCACCTGATATGTATGGAACCCATGTTTAAATCTCTTCTCCTCAACAGACTGGCTGAGAAATTGAACCTAAAAGTGTTTCATCATCTGCAGGAAATGTGAACACACTTCTTTCCAAATACAAAACAGAAGTTATGTCTACACTGAGAAAAGAGACGTGTGGCATGGCTATGGCTATACATTGCAGCGTAGATGTTTGGGCTCAGGCTAAAATTATCAACAGTAACTTTTCAAGAACTAATATGGGAAGAACAGCAGAGTCCTGCGGCACCTTATAGACTAAGAGACTTATTGGTGCATGAGCTTTCGTGTGTGAATACCCACTTCGTCGGATGCATGAAAGCCCATGCTTCAATACGTCTCTTAGTCTATAAGGTGCCACGAGACTCTTTGCTGCTTTACAGATCCAGAGTAACACGACCACCCCTCTGATACTTGATTTCTCCAAGAACATCAATAAAACTTAGGACACAATTGGCAAAAAGCTCTTTGTCTAGGTTTTTTATTAAATCACCTATCACCATTTCTTTGAGCATCATTCATTTTTCAGAGCCATATGGTTGCATTATTTACCTTGCAAAATAACTTTTCCTTCCCGGAACTGACATCTTGAGATGTCACAGGAAAATATTGGGAACAGAATTCAGCACCATGGCAGTGAAAGTGTCCAGAAAATGTGAATCTCAAGAAGAGATTCTGAATATGGAAAGAATTTAAGGATCACTACGATGCCAAAACCTGTGCAGCTTCAGCAGGTAAAGCAGAATGCTAACATTTTAAACGATATTTATAAGGTACAATTTGATGCAGTAGCACGTATTTTATATTTCTTGTGTCACTCAGATTATCTAAGTAAGTACTTCCATATTAGATCTGTTTTGTACTGAGACATTTACCAGTCAAGTGGTGGTTTTTACTTCTGCTGTGGTCATAGGGCTCATCTCATTCTCCTTCACTATACACATCATCTCCACCATCTTCAGAGGGCAGGCATAAAGCCTTCTCCTTCTGCAGCTCCCAGCTTGTAGTGAAACAAACCAGTCCCATAGCATAAAAAAAAAAAATCACAACATGAGACCCAGCTCAGCCTCTTCAATGGTTATGGACAGACTGTTCACCATCCAATATAGCATCTTAACCCCCGTGTTAAACCCCATCATCTACAGTCTAAAAAATAAGGAGGTGAAAATACTGGAAAATACTGGGGAAATATATTTTTCTGTTTCTCATGTAATGTAAAACCTTTTTAAGTTGAATGTTTAATAAAGAACCAGGGGATGCTGGCTGATCAGGGACATGTGTTATTGACTGAAAAATGTGTTCATACCAAACCAATCAAATAGGAACTAAAATCAATTGGAGTTCTAACATTGACTTTAAAAGACAATGGATAAGGCCCATGTTCATTACTGACAGTGATTTTGCTTTGTTTTCATCAGAGCAGCCTTTACTTTGGAAGGGACTTCTATTGGGTTAAATGCTTTTGAATTTAAGACTATCATAATTTCAAATGCAGATATAAAAGAAGTGCAGGCTTTTGTTTAATATACCGGTGCACTTAACATTAGCATGTACACTTAATCTTCTCCCAAATCAAGCTCAACGAGAGCTTAATTTCTGGGGTCATTGCAGTCTCTGGAAAGAGAGTTTGTTCGAATGGTATGAACATGAGATTGGGAATCAAGATTTGTGGGTTTCATTCCCAGCTCTGCAACAACTGATTTCATGATCTAAACAGATGTCAATTGTCCATGCCTGGATAACACTTTTTGTGTCGCAGTTGCCATGAAAACCATGGCCCTGTCCTAGATGACTTGGAATTCCACTATGGTGGGGAACAGCTTAGATACTGTGTTTCATTTTTGCTCTGATCCTCTACAATGAGACCCAGATCCACAAAGTGATTAAGAACTGTCAGCACTGCACACGTAACTTTTTTTTTACCTTCAAAATCTTTGGATTCCATAAAGCCTGAGTTAGTTGCCTAGGATCACTGTGCAGTAAATGGAGATAGAGAGGAAGCATGGAATGGGAACCCCGAAAGCCAGCACACTAGGTAGCTCCCTGCCTAAGCTAGCACCAAGGGGGAGGAGTGTGTTCTAAGCCCCATCCACTTCTCATAGAGTTTGATATCTAAGCCCAGGTTGCAGAGAGGTACTTATCTCTGCTTGTGATCCATGAATGAGATTCTTCTTCTGGTGTCAGGCAGCTTAGATGCCTAAACCATTTCTTGCAAGAGTAGCTTTGGTATCTATCTAATGCCACGTGAAGAAGGCTGGGGCTGAAGGGGTAGAAGGAGGCCTGCCTTACAACATTTAGCCCAATGGTTAGAGCCTCACTTGAGATGTAGGGACACTCACAGCTAATGTCTCTGCTTCCCCTGAGGAGGTGAAGTGTTTTGCCCAGGGATCTGCCACTTTCCAGGTGAAAATATTTTTACATGGTGTGACAAAGTTCCTCTTCTACCTTGGTGGGTCTTGTGCTTTTTGGTAGATTTGCTCACCTCAGTGATCTTCCCCACAGTCTGGGTCAACTCCTCTTGTGTCTGATCAGGAGCTGCGAGGTTTAGGGGGAACCCAGGCCTGCCCTCTACTCCGGGTTCCAGCCCAGGGCCTTGTGAATTGCAGCTGTCTATAGTGCCTCCTGTAGCAGCTGCATGACAGCTACAACTCCCTAGGCTACTTCCCCATGGCCTCCTCCAAACATCTTCTTTATCCTTGTCCCTGCCCGCAGGTATATGGGATCTTGGGGAGCAATTACCACACAGGTGGGGTTCCAATTAATGTCTTTATTAAAGGAAAAAGGAAGTAGTGGGAATTTAACAATGAAATACGATGGGATGGGGTGCATAGGGTGTTTACAATAGACAATGATGGGGGGGGGTTCTTATTGAACAGTGTAGGGAGTTCTAACAGTGGGGTGCAGTAAGTGAGGTTCAGCACAATGGGATACAGTACAGTCAATAAGCAAAGCAACTTTATATAGGAACAACTCTAGATACAGTGTGGAATGCAAAATGTACCAAAAAGAAATGCAAAGTAAAATGGTAGCTTCTATATGAAATGGTCAACAATCTCAGATAGAATGTATTAAGTGGTTAATAGCTATATATATACACAATGTAACACAGTGGCATCAATGCAAATACAAAGTATATCAGAAAAGAGGAGGCGACCAATGGGGTGTTATAACCACAAGTAAGATGTGAATCACAGTGCAATGATACAATATGGGTGATAAGTGAAATTATGCAATGTAACAGCATAGAAGAAAATTAATGACTTAATTTGTGAGATTGTAATAGCAGATAATCTGCAAGAGTGTACCTAAAGGCTGAGTCAAGAAACAGGAGTGGAGAGGGGAGTGAATGATCAGTGGCAACTGATGAGAGGAGAGTGCAGCTGCAAGCAGCGAGAGACTCTGAAGCCCTGCGGGGTGAAGCCCAGAGCAGTCTTCAGGAGCCTGTGGGCTGGACGTACAGGAGACAAGAGCAGCTGGAGCGCACTTAAGGGGAGTCTGGAAGCAGCAAGAGGGGAGGGCGCTGAACGTGCAAGCGATGGGAAGGCACGTGGAGAATGGGGGAGACGGCTGAGGGAAGAAACAGGTTGCAGCAGCGGAGAGCACTTCAGGGAAGTTGCGGAGCAGCGGGGTGAAGGCAAACGGAGCAGTGTGATGGCGATCTTCGGTAGGGGAGGGGCAGCGGAGAAGCGGGAGCACGAACACAGGGGATACATGGAGAGGCAGCAGAGCGGTGTAAGGAAGGGCTGGAGGGACACCCAAAAAAAAAAAGGAGACACCCAAAAAAAAAAAAGAGAGAAGCGGCAAAGGGTTTGGGAAGCTACACAGGGGGAGAAGCAGCAAGGGGTTACAACAGGGAGACACGGGCAAGTACATAGAGGGGGAGATTTGGAGCGGGGGAAAAACAGACACGGGAAAGTTCAGGGAGAGATAGGGACAGCAGGAAGAAGAATTCAAAGAGCAAAAACCTTATCTATCGTCTAACTTAATCAAATTTATATAAAATGACAAGCAGCTTATACAAAGTAACAAAACAGGTACAGAATACGACCTGGCAATGGCTTTTTTTAAAATTTATCTTAACCAACGAGTAGGCAAAACAACAAATATCACAATTCTAAGCACACTATAACAAGCATCTATACGGAGCAACAAAACAGCAACTATAGCAAGGCAGGTGAAACTTACAAGCGCTACAATCTTAGCAAACTATGACTTATTAAACTAAAAAGCAAAACCTATGGTGCACCTTATGCTATGGGGAAGTCATAGAGGGCAGAGTAGTATGTGCCCAGGATACAGCTCCCAAGGCAGTCCCTAAGGAAGCCAAGGGATGGTGGCTGCAGCAGTGGATATGGCTGAAAGCAGTGAGCCCCGAAGCAAAGCTTAACGGCAGCACAAACTTATTTTTAGTGGCAAAGCGCCGTGGAGTTTAAGAGAGGTTTTAACACACAGACCAAGGTTTAGCTTGAGTCTGTGTGCTGGGGAAACAGAGCCAGCAGCTAAAATAATAAAATAAAAGTATAGAAAGTTTCACAGAGGGATTCTTACCAGTCCCCAAGGTAGCAGCAAAGGTGGAAGCAACAACAACATCAGAAGAAGCAAGGAGGGCTCGGTACGGTCTCGATAATCAGGAGATCTCTCAGGCAGCAATTCGTTCTTTGTGGGGGGGGGGTTAAAAAACAGGGGTACACTCAAAAATAAAACAAGAGCTGAGAAAGGATCCCCCAGAACCCCTGGCTGATCAGACCAGGCAGTAATGCAGGAACCTTTCCGATGTTTGTTTTAAAAATGCCTGTTTTTAAAGGCAGATTCAGGCAGTTTCCCACCAGTAATCTTGATAGGCTCCCTCTGTCACAGGAGAGGAGACACAGGGAAAAACTACAGGTGAGAACAGAGACGTGCCTGGGCAGAGTCCTGAACAATAGGTGTGAGTTCACACCTCAGGACTCAAAAGCATATGAGGCCTATGACTCATGCCCAGGATCTTAAAAACACATTAGCTCTTGCAGCTCTGGACATTGCCTACCCTACACAAAGCCCAGGTTTAACAAGGTGATAACAGGACCAACCCTTTGAACAGGGCAGTAGTCCCACTTAGCATGCAGCACAAGTGGCCATCCCTTTGAGAAAGGCAATGGCTCTTGGTAAACAATTTAAGGGGCCCTCCCTTTGAGAAGGGCAGTGGCCCTGGTAAACAACTTAACAGCCAGGGAAGGGCATCCACAGGAGGGGAACAAAAACAAAATGGAGTATGGGGACAGCTGTAAGAAACAAAATGGCATAGGTGGATAGCTGTAACAGACAATCCTCACCACAGGACCTTCCTCCTGGTGTCTGATAACACTTGTACTCCTTAGTCCTCCAGCAGCACAGCCTCTCGCTCTCAGCTCCTGGTGCTTCTTGCCACACACACACACACACACACACACACACACACACACACACACACACACACACACACACACACACACACACACACACACACACACACACACACACACACACACACACACACACACACACACACACACACACACACACACACACACGTTTCCTCTCCTCTGGCTCCCCCTCACATGACTGGAGTGAGCTCCTTTTTAAACCCAGGTGCTTTGATTGTCTGCAGGTGTTCTAATCAGCCTGTCTGCCTTCATTGGTTCTAGCAGGTTCCTGATTACTCTACTGCAGCCCCTGCTCTGGTCCCTCAGGGAGCAGAAGCCTGCTTCTCCTGGGGCCAGTAGTGGCTCTCCCTTTGCCCACTCTGCTATAGAGGAAGGGGGGAGAGGGCTGCTGCTGCTGTTCCTGCTGGGCACTGGGCCCTCACTGCTGCTGTTTCTGCTGTTGTTCCTGCTCTTGCTGTTCCCCTGGCTGGGCTAGACACCACCACCAGCCCCTCTCTCTGCTGTCTGTTTGCTGCCTGGCTAGTGGTTCCCCCCACCTCAGTTACTGCTGTTACTCCACCTACAGCCCCTGGAGGGGGGGTGGGGCTGCTGGCCTGCTTCCCAGAGAGGAGGAGAGTGAGGGACCCCAGCTCTTGTTGCTGAGGACACCACCCTCTGAGCGGGGTGCCTCCTGCCTGGACACCAGACCACCACCACCTGGAGCTGCTGGGGCTGCTGTGGCTGTTGCTGGGGAGCTGTTGGTGCCTGGAGGAGGAGAGGAAGGAGAAGAGGACCGCCTGCTGCTGGAGACTGTGTGCAGACCACTGTGGAGAGGGCTTTCCTGGACTGAGTCTTTTTCGAACTGTGCTCTTGTGGTGGGGGTTTGGTCTGTGTCTGCTGGGGCGCTGGGGGTGTGGCGTGGAGCCTGCCCCTGGTCCATCCGTGTCCCCCTTCGCCCCCACCACCATCGTTGCCCCCTCCACTACCCCCGCTGGCTGTTTTCCTTCTGCTTTGGACTCCTGCCTCTGGGTCTGAGCTGCTCGCCTGGCTCACCACACCCACTTCCACCATTTGGGCCTGCAGCAGCAGCAGCCAATCATTGACTTTTTGGCATAAGTGCCTGTGGGTGCACCACTTCCCCCCTCTTCCTGGACTGACCCCCTGCCCTTTGCCACTTTTGTCCACCCCACCTATTTCCCTCTGCCGCCTGATAGTTCTGCCCCAGCCCTGCAGCTGTCCCCGTGGTCTCTCTACCTCAGTCCCTGCTCGCCCTTTTCCCCCCACCCTGTGCTCCCCCAGCCCTGATCGCCCCCCCCGTGCGCCCACGCCCCCTCCCAGGCGCTTGTGCCCTTCCCCATTTGGTTTCCCCTTGTTCACTGCACTCCCCCCTCTGCCGTTGCCCCCCCGATCCCCTAGTGCAACTGGAGGAGCCGGAACCTCCCTCTGTGTTGGTGCCCTGAAACCCTCCCATCCTTAGGTCCTTGGTTGCTCCCCACGCCCCTTTAGCCTTCTCTTTCTGGCACCCTCCTCCCCTGCCTGCAGCCTAGAGGGGAGGGGTGGCCGCCTCCTCTCCTTCCCCTCCCCTCGCTGTTTGTCCCCCTCCCCGCTCTCATTATGGCGGGGGATGCGGCAGGGGAGACCCCTCGTGATGCTCCCACTGCCCCTCCTCCACCTGCCCCCGTGTCCACTGCCCAACTCACTACCTTGTCCGCCGCTGCCGATCCACCTACCACCGCCCCTGCTGGGGCACTGGCGGCGGCGAGTACAGGGGAGACCTCCGTTGCTGCCACGTCTCTCGCCCCTTCTGATTTGAGGGGAGCCCCCCCAGCCGGTGGGAAGGGTCGGAGTGGGAAGAAGGGTAAGGGCCCCGCTAAAAAGCTCAGACCCTCCATGGCGGAGACTGCTCCCGCTGCTGCAGCCCCGCTACCGGCTGCGGCATCCCTCCCCGCTATTCCCTCCACCAGCTCTGCAGGTGTCCCTCCCCCGGCCCTCAGGGCGTACGCCCAGGTGGCAGCGGCCCCCCAGCTTGCCACTGCTCCTCCGACCGCCGCCTCCGCCAACATCTACAGCGGCCGGGGCCCCTTTCCCAATTTGACCAGGAAGCACAGCGTTCGTTGCCTCCTAGTGCCCGCCTCGCCCCATGTGGAGACCTACATGCGGGCGTTGGCGAGGGTGGTGGGGCCCACGGACATCGTGGTGGCCTCCAAAATGTATGGGAAGGTGGTCTTCTTCCTGGAATCGGAGGCCGCCGCCCAGGAGGTGGTAGAGACAGGCCTGGCGGTGGGGGGCATGTTCGTCCCCCTGGAGCCGTTGGAAGACCTGGGGGTCCGCTTAACCTTGACCTCCGTCCCTTCCTTCCTGCCCAATGCCGCCCTGCTGCCCGCCCTTTCTGCCCTGGGACGCCCCATCTCCGTCATCAGCCCTCTCCCCTTGGGCTGCAAGGACCCCGCCCTCCGTCATGTTCTCTCGTTCCGCCGGCAAGTGCAGCTTCAACTGCCGCCGGCGGCGCATGACGGAGAGGCGCTCGAGGGGTCCTTTCTGGTCCCTTACCAGGGAGCCCACTACTGGGTGCATTACTCAACGGGGGAGGCCCGGTGCTACCTCTGCCGGGCGATGGGGCATGTCTGGAGGGACTGTCCCTTGGCCCAGCACAGAGGAGCGTCCGGGACCCCCGAGCACTGGCAAGGCGCCGGCCCTGTCATTGCCGGTCCCCCTGGCTGCCCAGCACCCGAAGCTGCCCTCCTCCTCCTTCTCGGTCCACCTCTGTGGAGGAGGGTGTGGCGGGGCTAACACTGGATGTGGTAGAGGGCTCATCCCAGGGAGAATCCTCCCCGGTTTCTGCTGTCCCACCACTGCCTCCCCAAGTCCCTGACCCATTGCCCTTGCCCCCCGAGCCTACTCCTGTTAGCCAGCCCCCGGATGATGCCATGGAGGGCTGGTCCTTAGTGCAGGGGAAGTGGGGCAAGCGGAAGGCTTGAGTTTCCTTACATCCTTCGGATTCGGAGGCCCCCCGGAAGAGCAGGAAGGGGGGCGCCGATGTCGAGTCTTCCGCCTTGCCCCTTGATGACTCCCAGTTTGTGGTGCCGGCTGGGGATGCCGTGGCAGCACCAGATGGTGACACCGCCCCTCCTCCAGGGTCCCTTTCTGTGGAAGCCTCCGAGGGAGCCTCTCTCTCCCCCTTCCCACTTGATGCCCCTGAGAGCGCTGCGGTGGGTATCGCCCCGGGTGCTGGTGGGGAGGGCCCTGGGGTGGTTGCCGGTGATCTCTCTCCCATCTACGAGCAGATCGCCCTGGGTTTGACCTCGGTCGCGCAGGGGGAGGACGACCCTCTGCCAGTGGGCCTCGATCTGGGCGACCTCCCCACGGCCCCCCTCTCCCTGAGTTCCCTTCCCCTAACTGCTGCTTCTGCTCCCACCTTTGAGGGTCCCCTGGAATCTTCCATCGACCTGGCTGCGGGTGGCACTTTGTTGACGGCCGCTATGCCCATTGGGGCGACAGCCAGTGCCCCGCTGCCGAGACCCGCTTCCCAGGGGGTGTCCCTCTTGGGTGTGGAGGACCCACCCTCCTTCCTCAGCGGGGACCCCATTGACCAACATCTACCTCTGAATGCCGAGGCTGCCGCACGTACCACAGTGGCTGAGCCCGGCATCGTTAGGGGTCCCCTGCCCACTTCCCAGATCCTTGAGCCTGGCCAGGAGGAGCCACCCTCCGGCGGCTCAAATATAGGGGCTCCGGATTCTGCCTCTACCTCCTTCCCGGATTCTCTCTGTGATCCCCGCCCTACTCCTGTTGGCTCTGTCCTTGTTCACCCCACCTCCTGTGATGCCAGTGCCACCCCTGGGAATACCTCCCATGGAGTGGGTTCACTAGTTTCTTCCTGTCCTGACCCCCCAGGGGCTGCTGTTCTCCTTCCACCGCCCCTTCTTGAATCTGGGAGCAGGGCGGGTTGCGTGGCGTTGGCCCATCTGCTGCCACGCTGGGGGTCTGCCCCCTGCCTACCCACCTCGGTGGGCCACGGGGCTGTGACGGGGGCCCCACTGGGGGATAGTCATTGATCAGTGACCCCACCCCCCCTGCACTGAGGAAGGTGCTGCGGGAGTTCCTTGAGGACGTCCGTGGCTCCCGGAACAAAGTCCATCTTGCGCTCCAGCGGTGGGGGGATTTCCATCAAGTCCTCCGGGCCGCGAGGGCCCTTCTGGGGGAGGGTAAGAGGACCGGGAAGCAGGCCGCCGCGGCCTACCGGCGGGTCCGTGTCTTCCGTGACTCTTTACTCACCTTCGGGGTAGGTCACGGATTGCTGCGCGGCCTGCCAAAGGCCGTGGGCATATCTGCCGGCGAGGATCCCCACCAACCCTCCTCATGGTGCCGATCGTCCTTGCCACCTTAAACAGCCGGGGCTGTAGGATGGGTCTCGGCATGAGCCAGGTGCTCTCCTTCCTCCGGGGGTGGGGGGTACTCTGTGGTTTTCATGCAGGAGACCCATACGGATCCGGCCGCTGCAGCTAGCTGGTGGCTGGAGTGGGGAGACGGGGTCTACTTTAGCCACTTCTCAGTCTGCGTGGCTGGAGTGGCGACCCAGTTCTCCCCCGACCTACGGCCCGAGGTGCTGGGGGTCGCCGAGGCTATGCCGGGTCGCCTGCTGCACCTCCGGGTCGGCATGGAGGGCCTTGTGGTAAATCTCGTCAAAGTTTACGCCCCGACATCAAGTCCGGAGAGGCTATGTTTTTATCAACAGGCGTCCGCCTTCCTCGGCTCCTTGGATCCTCGTGAGTGCCTGGTCCTGGGAGGGGACTTTAACACCACCCTCGAGGAACGAGACAGCTCGGGGACCGAGCAGTGCCCAGCCGCCGTGGACATCCTCCGGGAGATCGTCGAACGCCACTCCCTGGTGGACGTCTGGCGCGACCACCACCCGGATGACATCTCAACATTCACCTTCGTCCGGGTGGAGGCCCATCGGTCGCGCCACTCCTGGCTGGACCGTATTTACCTGTCATGTTTCCACCTTTCACGGGCCCACTCCTCCAGCGTTCGGCCGGCCCCCTTTTCGGATCACCACCTTGCCACCGTGACGGCCTCTCTCTGCGTAGAGAAGCCGGGGCCGGCCTATTGGCACTTTAATAATAGTTTGCTGGAGGATGTGGGCTTCGTGGCATCCTTCCGGGAGTTCTGGCTGGCCTGGCGAGGGCAAAGGCGCGCCTTTTCGTCGGCGCGGCGGTGGTGGGATGTGGGGAAGGTGCGCACCCGGCTCTTCTGCCTTGACTGCACTCGGGGTGCCAGTCAACGGAGGGATGCAGCGATAGGGCAGTTGGAGCGGGAGGTCTTGGAGCTGGAGAGGCGTCTGGCCGCCAGCCCTGAGGATCCATCCCTCTGCGGAGCGTGCTGGGAGAAGTGGGAGGAGCTCCGGGCCCTTGAAGACCATCGGGCCCGGGGTGCTTTTGTTCGCTCCCGCATCCACCTCCTTCGGGAGATGGATCGCGGCTCCCGCTTCTTCTACGCCCTGGAGAAAAGGAGGGGGGCCAAGAAGCACGTCACCTGCCTCCTGGCGGAGGACGGCACCCCCCTCACGGATCCGGCGGAGATGTGTGAGAGGGCCAGGGCCTTCTACGCGACTCTTTTCTCCCCGGATCCGACCGATCCTAACGCTTGCAGAGTACTCTGGGACGGGCTCCCGACGGTCAGCACGGGCGACCAGGACCGGCTAGAGCTGCCTCTCACTCTGGCCGAGTTCTTGGAAGCCCTCCGTCGCATGCCCACCAATAAATCTCCGGCTTGGACGGGCTGACCGTGGAGTTCTACCGCGTGTTCTGGGACGTCCTCGGCCCAGACCTGGTCACTGTCTGGGCCGAGTCTTTCCAGGGCGGGGTCCTCCCTCTCTCGTGCAGGTGAGCCGTGCTGGCCTTATTACCAAAGAGGGGGGACCTTCGCGACTTACAGAATTGGTGCCCCGTCTCGCTCCTCAGCACAGACTACAAAATTGTTGCGAAGGCCATCTCGATGCGGCTAGGGTCCGTGCTGGTGGACGTGGTCCATCCAGACCAGACCTACACCGTCCCGGGCCGCACCATCTTTGATAACTTGTATCTGGTCCGGGACCTTCTGGAATTGAGGTGTAGGGATGGTCTGTCGTTCGCTCTCTTGTCCCTGGATCAGGAGAAGACGTTCGACCGGATGGATCACGGGTATCTCCTGGGCACTCTGCGAGCGTTTGGCTTCGGACCCCTGTTTGTGGGTTTTCTCCAGGTGCTGTACACTTCTGCGGAGTGTCTGGTCAGGCTCAACTGGACCCTGACGGAGCCGGACAGCTTCGGGCGGGGAGTGCGGCAGGGGTGCCCCCTCTCGGGCCAGCTGTACGCTCTGGCGATCGAGCCCTTCCTCTGTCTCCTCCGCAAGAGATTGACGGGTTGGTGCTTCGGGAGCTGGGGCTGCGGCTGGTTCTGTCGGCATACGCTGACGATGTGCTCCTCGTGGTCCAGGACCCGGGCGACTTGGCGCGGGTGGAGGCTTGCCAGGCTGTGTACTCGGCAGCCTCCTCCGCCCGGGTCAACTGGGTCAAGAGCTCTGGCCTGGTGGTCGGGGACGGGTGGCAGACGAGCTCCCTCCCACCCGTGCTTCAGGCCATCCGGTGGAGCGTGGGTCCGCTGCTCTATCTCAGCATTTACTTTTCTGCCATGCATCCGTCTCCACCGGAGAACTGGCAAGATTTGCAGGGCAGGGTGACGGAGCGGCTCCGGAAATGGACAGGACTACTCTGGTGCCTCTCCCTTCGGGGGAGGGCACTGGTGCTTAATCAACTGGTCCTGTCCATGCTCTGGTACCGGCTCAACACCCTGGTCCCGGACTCGTTTTTCCTGGCCAACCTCCGGACGGCGATTCTGGAGTTCTTTTGGCCAGGGACGCACTGGGTCTCTGCAGGGGTCCTCCACCTGCCCCTGGAGGAGGGGGGGCAGGGCCTGAAGTGCTTCCGCACTCAGGTCCATGTCTTCCGCCTCCAGGCCCTGCCGAGGCTCCTGTTTGGTGCAGGTAGTCCGACGTGGAGCGTATTGGCGCACGCCTTCCTATGCCGCTTCTGAGGGCTCCGATACAACCGGCAGCTCTTTTACCTCCATCCGAGAGGTCTTCCGCGAGACCTCTCCGGGCTGCCGATCTTCTACCAAGAGCTCCTCCGGACCTGGAAGCTCTTTTCAACGACCAGGTCCGTGGCGGCCACCGTGGGGGTTGGCCTCCTCGCGGAGCCCCTGCTACACAATTCCCAGCTTCGTGTGCAGGTGACGGAGTCTCCCACGGTGCGCCAGAGGCTGGTCTCGGCGGGCGTCACCAGGGTTGGAGACCTCCTGGACTACGACCGGGGAGACTGGCTGGATCCCCTGACGCTCGCTCAGCGCATGGGGCTCTCCAGACCTTGTACTCCCCAGCGCGTACTTCAGGAGGTGAAGGCCGCTTTACTGCCTGATGCTCGGGCTTACCTCGACTGGGTCCTGCGAGAGGGCACGCCCCGCCCACCCTCCACCCCAGGCCCTGTGGACATTTTTATCGGACCCCTGCCCCATGGACCCAATCGGCCCCCTCACCCTTTCACTGCCAGCCGGCTGCATGATCTGCAGCCGGTTCTGTTCCAGACCGCGCCACGGAAACATCTGTACACGCTCGTGCTCCATACCCTTCACTACCTCACCCTCGCGTCCTGCCCCGATACCAAATGGTGAGACCTCCTGCCACCTCTCAAGGGTGAGAAGCCCCGGTGGGCCCGCTTGTACTCTGCCCTGGTCCCGAGGCCCGCTGGGGATATCAGTTGGTGGCTCCTTCACGGGGCTGTGAGCACGGGCGTGTACTTGGAGCGGTTCACCTCTGTCCCTAGCACCTGCCCTTTCTGTGGTGAGAAGGAGACTTTGGCGCACGTTTATTTGGAGTGCGCCAGGTTGCAGCCCCTATTCCGGCTCTTCCTGAATATTTTCTTGCGTTTTTGGTTGCACTTTTCCCCTCACCTTTTTATCTACACGCTCCCCATCCGTGGCCCCACAAAGTCGCGGGATCTCCTTTTCAACCTCCTTTTGGCCCTGGCCAAACTAGCCATCTACAACACCAGGGAGAGGAGGTTGGCCGACGGGATTTCCTGTGACTCCAGGGCCTATTTCCGTTCCTCCGTCTGTTGACGCATCTGGGCAGAGTTCCTCTGGGCGGCGTCCACTGGCTCCCTTGATGCCTTCGAGGAGTAGTGGGCCTTGTCCGGGGTTCTCTGCTCGGTGACCCCATCTGGTTCCCTTCGTTTAGCCCTATGACCTCACTCCCGATCCTGTTTTTTCATTAGTTGTCCCCTGTAATTACTTGATGTCCCAGACCTGTGGGTCCTCCCCTTAGGCTGGGGGGAGGCCCTTTAGAAGTGGACGGGCTTCGCCCGCCCCCACCCCCAGATGCCAATAGGACCAGTATATTTGCATTCTACCAGATTCCTGTACCCCACTGGTTTTGGTCTGTCACAATGGTTAAAGGGTGTTCTGTGCTATTCCCTCTCCACTCCCCAGGGAAAATGACACCTGCAGGACAGGCGGAATTCTAGATTGAGACTTTCAAACCTGCCACTCATTTCTAATAAGTCCACATCCCTGACATGACCTTGCAAATTTCATCCTTAAATCTCAAGGACTTCAAAATTTAAGGCTCAGTTCAGCAAGATGCTTAAGCACGTACCTATTTTAGTCACATGGATAGTCAACGCAGTTGTATGGAGGTCTGGGCAAACAGACTGTGTCTCATTCCAGACAATTCTCCTTGTTTAGCCTCCTTGTTTAGCCTCCTCAAAGCTCTGCTTCCAGCAGCACCTAAGAAGATTTTATGAATGGGATTTTCAAAATCACTAATCATGTTTCTGTCTTTGCTCTTCTTGAAATTAAGGGCAAAAATCCCATTGCTTTCAAGGAAAGGAGGCTTAAAGCATTGCTAAGGGGAAGGTTCTCAAAGGGGAAAGCGGCAGTTAGATGCCCAGTGCCCATAGACAGCCAATGGGATTTGGGTGCCTAACCACCATTTGTCCATTTGAAAAGACCACCTGAGTGCTTTGGAAATCGCACTCTCTGGCTGGATATTCCAATAGCCATGAGAGTTAGGTACTGAAATCCAATTAGATCTGGGTATCTAACTCTTATAGGCCCATGTGAAAATCCCAGCCCTACCTGGTCCTCTAGAAGCCTGACAATTGCTGGTCACCTTAGTATATTTATTGGCGCAGAAAATGGATTTCTTTTCCTACTTAATTTAACTGTATAGACTGGGAATTTCAAAGGGATTTAGGCACCCATGGGCTCCATTATCAGTTGATGGCTCACCTTCAACTTGACTAACATGGTAGTTTTCATTGCTACTTCTCAAAATAGGACATGGCAGTAACAGGTCAGGTCAAGAAAAGGGCAGTGAAAATGGGTAGGAGTTCATATTAGAAAGACCAGGTGGGTGAGATACTATCTTTTATTGGATCATATGTGTGGGAATGGGAAGTAAGTGGTGAACTCCTCAGCCCAGGATAAGACCCACAAAGGATAAAGCCATTTGAAGTTGTTCCTCATGTGCAGCTGGGCTTTATTCATTTATTCACCTCACTCTTTCTCAGTCGTGTTCCAGGATGGGTTGGGGCAGGAGGGGCTGCAGCAAGTATGCAGCTCAGAGGGTTCTGCATTCTGGTGAGCCTCAGATGAAAGAATGGAGCCATCGAAGACTGTTCCTCCGGACAGACATTATAGTAGATAGTCCCACTGTCTGCAGTGGCTCACCACTGTGACTGTCCATCCCAGGGCAGACTGTCAGAAAACAGGTCAGATACCCGAAGCTGGTGGCATGTTCTATAACTACTTTTCACCAAGCCAGCAACAAATGTGAACTCCTGGATCAATATATTGACCTTACCATGGAGTCAGAAACAGTGTCCTTAGGCTCTTGAGCCTATCTCGCCACCCAGACAAACTGGAATCAGTGATAATGGTCACGTAGAGCAAAAAATCACACCACATCAGGTTGCTCCCGGTCCCAAAGTACTAGTTACTTACCCTAGGTCAACTGGTCCTCCAGATATCACACCAAAAATATCACTGGCAGCCAGGTCTCTAGTAAACTAACCACAAGTTTATTAGTCAAAGGGAAAGAAATGAGAGCTGAAAGCTGGCTGACCTCCCTGAATAGATTACAAGCGGCCAGTGGGGGGGGGGTGAGTACTGCTGACGGACACAGTAGCCTGAACTTTTGCACTATTTCTTTTCTTTTGCCTCAAAGCAGGAAAATCCTGCTCCAAACTAGTCAGTACTACCCAGATAACGGGAGCATGAGATTTTACACTTACCAATCAAGTGTTAACACGCAAGGGTCTTTGTCTGAATGTGTATAAAAGGTTTGTGAAATTTGTTTAAGACAGAGTCTTTTGTACCAAGGTACAGGCTCTCTTTTTTCTGCAGAATAAAGCATTTTTCCTTATCCCTGTCAGGCTGTTAATTGGCTCTCAGCTAGGCAGACCCGATATTTCGGTAACAGTTTCTGGTGACTCCAGACGGGACTCTCCTAGCTCGGACATTGGACTCCGGATGGCTGCGGCGAACTAGGAGTGGCACCACTGGGGTGCTGAACCCCTCTTCCTCACTTCACCGCGGCCCCTGGGGTTCGTGCTCCGATAAGGGGAGCCCTAATAGGATAAGGAAATACTATCTGGTTCTGGTTAGAGGTGGGCCTCTTATCTGGTTATCTGGTTCTGGTGCACTATCTGGTTCTGTTCTGTTTAACCAGTTATTGTTGTTTTTCTGCTCTGTATACATTTGGGCGTTAGGTGTGTGGGCAGAACTGAGCCTCTCATTTGTAATTCCTCAGGGTGGAAGCCATTGAGTGCGATGAAGCTCTGACGTCGAACTGAGATCTTTCTGTCCCATCCCCTGTAGCAGTCAGTGTAATAGAAGTAGAAAAACCTGGATTAGACCATAATTTCTTCTGTTCTCTGTGTAATTCTCTTTCCTGTTTGAGTGTCAGCAGACAGATGGGTGGGTCTCTGGATAAAACATCTAAGGATAGTCCTTTGGATTATATGTTAAGTAAATAGCCCCTACCCGGTGTTCAAAAAGGGATATCAAGGAAGCGCTTTTTACAACTTTGCACCAAGGATTGGCCAGTCCTGGGAACTGCATGGCCCGAGTTTGGCTCCTTTGATATTCCAACTCATTTAACCCCTTTGCGCCTGATATTGGAGGATCAAGCGCCAGGTCAAATGGATTATTGTTTTTTGTGGGACGATGAGGCTCATCGTCGCTTAGAGAAGGCGCACATTCAGGCCCCTCTATTCCCGAAAGCCTCTGCCTTTCACGAAGCTGATTGTTGGAAGGATATTTCCCTCATGTATTGCCCCAGACCGCGACCACCTTCAGCGATAGCACCATTGACTGTGGCAGATTCGGTATCCTCCTCTACAAAGCCTGGGACAGCAGGTGTATCAGGACAGGTCCCGCCAATAAAAATTGAGGAATCCACAATTCAAGCCAGTGAGCTAACTAGTGGAGAGACAGGTGGTGGGTACACTTCTTCTCTGACCACTGTCCTTAGTCCGTCTAGTACGAGACAGGGAGATGTCTATAGAGAAAAAGCAGTTAGTATTCAGGCACCCCTTCGGACCATCCCAGTCCCCACAACGGATGGGAATGTGGTAGACCATTATGTATATTGAGACTGGGACTTTTCCCCCTTTGAATACTTCTGAGAACGCCCAGAAACTCCCTTGCCTCCTAGACGGGGCCTTTACTGTAAGGGCAACATGCATTCTTTATCAAGGGAAATGGATCCCCTCGTTCCTCCCGCTGGTCCCCGTGAATAGTACTCATACATTTTATATGGATGTTTACTCTGGCATTGTGTTGCCTCACCTATCCCTTGAAAAAATGTCTGGATGCCCACAGCCCATGGGATTGCTTGCAAGTTTTACAGCTAATTTGTTTGCTGTTATGTATTGTGGGGGCATCCTAAATGCAACCCATGCCCTGGGAAGCTTAAATATCTCCCATTGGAGGTGCCAATACCGCATGGTAGGTACCCCCAAGCAGTGGGATGTATTAGTGACCCGACGCCATCAAGTCGCTGGTAATACCCTTACCCTCTATTTAGAGACTCCTGGCTTGTATTTTATCTGTGGCCATAGCGCCACAAGGCTCTCCCTCCAGACTGGCAGGGTCAGTATGGTGTGGCCCGGATATTGCCTGATGTTCAAATTAACACCATGTTAGATTCTAGTCAGATCCTCAACCTGGGAAGCTATTCTCACAAGCTTTTTACCCCCTCCATAAGGACTAGAACCAAGCGCGCCGAGAATCCCTTAGTTGTTAGGCAGACAGGATTTCATTTCTTTGTCCGTGCGTTCATTCATGGGTTGTGGGTAGCTGAACTAGAGAGAGCAGTTATAAATATTTCTGCAAAGCTTGAAAAAGCAGCTAATGCATCAATAGACCTTTTTCAAAAGTTGCAACGAGAGATTGAGGAAGTAGCAGAAGTAGCTATGCAAAATAGAAGTATGCTAGATGCCATGAATGCTGAATTGGGGAGGCTTGTGCTCGCATCGGGGAAAAATGTTGCTTTTATGTTAATCACTCTGGCTTAACTGAACAAGATTTACAGGCTATTAAGAATGCTGCTGTTGTTTTCCATGCTGTATCTCTTGATCACACCTTTAATTTTGAGGACCTTCTCCCAGACCTTGGGTCATGGTTTACTGGCCTTTTCCGTACAATTGTTAAATGGATTATTTTCTGTCTGTTCTTCCTATGTATTGTTTGTATAGTAATAAAATGTGCAAAATGTCTGTATAATGCTGTAACTAAAGGTTCTGTTGTCCATAAGACAACTCAGTACCTGTCTCTTCAGCTTGATCGTAAATTACGTAACGGGCCTGGCAATCTGGGCTTGTCAGGCCCAAACGGGGGATTGTGAAAGCTGGCTGACTCCCCTTAATAGATTACAAGCTGCCAGTGGCGGGGAGTGAGTACTGCTGACAGACACAGTAGCCTAAACTTTTCTTCTGCCTCAGAGCAGGAAAATCCTGCTCCAAACCAGTCAGTACTACCTAGATAATGGGAACATGAGATTTTACACTTACCAATCAAGTGTTAACACGCAAGGGTCTTTGTCTGAATGTGTATAAAAGGTTTGTGAAATTTGTTTAAGACAGAGTCTTTTGTACCAAGGTACAAGCTTTCCTTTTTCTACAGAATAAAGCTGTCATAAACAGATAGCTAAGGGTTAATGTCTCTTTCACCTGAAAAAAAAAAAAGTATCCTGAAACACCTGACCAGAGGACCAATCAGGAAACCAGACTTTTTTCAACTCTGGGTGGAGGGAAGTTTGTGTCTGAGTTCTTTGTCTTCTGCCTGAATCTCTCAGCTAGAGAAGGATTTTTTCTATTTCCTGCTTTCTAATCTTCTGTTTCCAAGTTGTGAGTACAAAGTTGGTTTTTTGTTTTGTATTTACATGTCTATAGTTGCTGGAGTGCTTTAAATTGTATTCTTTTGAATAAGACTGTTTATTCATATTTCTTTTAAGCAATTGACCCTGTATTTGTCACCTTAATACAGAGAGACCATTTGTATGTATTTTTCTTTCTTTTTTATATAAAGCTTTCTTTTAAGACCTGTTGGAGTTTTTCTTTAGTGAGGAACTCCACGGAATTGGGTCTGCAGCTCACCAGGGAATTGGTGGGAGGAAGAAGTCAGGGGAAAACCTGTGTGTGTTAGATGTACTAGCCTGACTTTGCATTCACTCTGGGTGAGGGGGGAAGAGAGATTGACTCTTGGTAATTCTGTTCTCCAGGCTGGGAACGGGGAGGGTGGAATCCCTCTGTTTAGATTCACGGAGGTTGCTTCTGTGTATCTCTCCAGGAACACCTGGAGGGGGAGGAAGGGAAAAGGTTTATTTCCCTTTGTTGTGAGACTCAAGGGATTTGGGTCTTGGGGTCCCCAGGGAAGGTTTTTGGGGGGGACCAGAGTGCCCCAAAACACTCTAATTTTTTGGGTGGTGGCAGCAGTACCAGGTCCAAGCTGGTAACTAAGCTTGGAGGTTTTCATGCTAACCCCCATATTTTGGACGCTAAGGTCCAAATCTGGGACTAGGTTACTGACATGAGTGGCAGCGTTGGGAAAGATAGAATCCAGAAGCCAGTAGGAATATTATATTTTTCTTTTCTCTGCTAGGGGCTTTTTAGCAGAGAGAAACAGTTTGGTTTTAAAAGGGAACCAGAGAGAATTTTTTTTTCTCCGCTCTCTCTGGCAGCTTTCGCTTGCATATTAAGCAAGTAACCATTAAGAGACTGTTAAGGGTCTTTTGTCACAATAGCACTCCCATTAGGAGGCAAATACCAGCACTATATACATGCAAATAAAGTGTTTTTTCTGGTTTACTTTACATTGAAAAAATTAGCTAGGAAGAAAGGGAAAAAGGCACTGTTGCTAGGCAGACCCCAGGAGGCAACAGAGCCTGCAGTTCAGAAGATAAACACCGGAGGGCACCCCAACACAAGAAAACAGGAAACATGCCTACCAAGACAAAAATGGTGGCCGAAGAACATATGAAAGAAGCTGAACACACGCGAGAACTGGAAAAAAGACTACAAGAGATGGAGCTGAGAGAAAGAAAAAGAGAGGCAGCCTACAAAAGAGAGCAAGCAGCCAAAGATGCAGACCACCAAAAACAGCTGGAACTCCAGAGGGAAGCCCACCGACAGGCTATGGAATTAGAAAAGGCTAAGCAAAACACAGCCCACCCTAACAACCCTGCGCCAATAATTGTTCCACAGCACAGGAAATTTCCCACCTACAAGGCAGGTGATGACACCGAGGCCTTCTTGGAAAATTTTGAAAGAGCCTGTCTTGGGTACCGCATCCCTGAAGACCAGTACATGGTAGAATTGAGGCCACAGCTCAGTGGACCTTTAGCAGAGATGGCAGCTGAAATGCCTAAGGAGAACATGAACGACTATAAACTTTTTCAAACCAAGGCCAGATACAGAATGGGGATAACCCCGGATCACGCCAGTTGGCGTTTCAGAACCCAAAAGTGGAAACCAGATGTGTCATTTCCCAAACACGCCTACTACGTTGGGAAAAATTGTGAGGCCTGGATATCAGGACACAATGTTAAAACCTTGGAAGAACTGCACCTCCTCATACAAATGGAGCAGTTCTTGGATGGAGTTCCTGAGGACATCACACGGTACATACAAGATGGAAAACCCAAAAATCTCGCTGAGGCGGGGGAGATTGGAGCCAGATGGATGGAAGCGGCGGAAAGCAAGAAAGCTACTGTCAAGGGGAACGAATACCCCAGGGGGCACACCGACCATAAACCCTACAACCGAGGACCGCCAAAGACCCCACATACAACCCAAGTAAAACCACAGACACCCTATTCTTCCACCTCTCCAGTCTCCAGTAACTCACCTCGGCCCAGTGACCCATCAGATGGAAGATGCTTTAAGTGTAATGAACTGGGACATATCAAGGCCAACTGTCCAAAAAACGCCATCCGAGTGCAGTTCATTACACCACCATCACACAAAAGATCCCCAGGCCCAGATGCCTCTCAAATACCCTTGGAGTGAAGGGAAAATTTGAGAGTGGGCAGAAAGAAGGTTACTGCGTGGAGAGACACGGGGGCACAAGTGTCAGCTATCCACCAATCCTTCGTAGACCCCAAATTCATCAACCCAAAGGCCAAAGTGACAATTTACCCCTTCATGTCACAAGCTGTAGACTTGCCTACAGCTGAACTGCCTGTCCAGTACAAATGCTGTTCAGGAATGTGGACTTTTGCAGTTTATGACAATTATCCTATCCCCATGCTACTGGGGGAAGACTTGGCCAACCAGGTGAAGCGGGCCAAGCGAGTGGGAATGGTTACACGTAGCCAAACCAGGCAAGCTTCCAGACCCATTCCTGTTCATGAGCCATCCACAGACGCCCCGTCTGTGTTACCAGAGACCCAGACAGAGGTAATGAACCCGGATTCCATGCCAACCACTGAAACAGCCACAGCACCTCCAGTCCCAGGCCCGGAACTGCAACAGCAACTAGCACCAGCAAGTGCAACCACATCTTCAAACTCAATGCCAGAGGGCGCCAGCAAGCCAAAACTGGCAGAAGCAACAAACAGCCATACCCAAAAGGCTCAGCATTTTTCCTTATCCCTGTCAGGCTGTTAATTGGCTCTCAGCTAGGCAGACCCGATATTTCAGTAACATATTGGTCTTACAATGGAGTCAGAAACAGTGTCCTTAGGCTCTCAAGCCTATCTCGCCACCCAAACAAACGGGAATCAGTGATAATGGTCACATAGAGTAAAAAATCACACCACATCAGGTTGCTCCCAGTCCCAAAGTACTAGTTACTTAGTCCAGGTCAACTGGTCCTCCAGATATCACTCCAAAGACATCACTGGCAGCCAGGTCTCTAGTAAACTAACCACAAGTTTATTAGTCAAAGAAAAGGAAAGGAGAGCTACTGAGAGGTTAAAGCAGATCAAATACATAAACAGATGAGTCAACATTTGTCAGACCCAAATCATAGCAGAGATGTAGTGATCTGCCAGTTTCCCAAAAGTCTTTTCAGGGCTACCTAGAGAAACTCTGGGGATCTCCCTCTTCTCATTAAGTTATTCTGCCCTGTTAGAATCCAAACAGTCATAGATAAAGGATCTCTCTTTGAATCAGTACTTATAGCTTCCTTGAACAAACAACAGTCTGATGAGTGTCTGTATCCAAACAATGGCAAATTGCTTTGAATTTAGCACTCTTCTTCATTTGCATTCAGTGAGGTATTTAGTTATAGGAATATACATAATGTAATTATAATAGGAACAGATAAGTGAAAACAATACAAGTAACATTCCATTAGAATTCATGAAGTTCCAACAAGTATAAAAGAGGGACAGTGACATTATCACTTGGCCTCTGTCCTCCCCCATCTCAACATCTGGAAGATCGTTTGGAAGATTGGTTCCCAGCTGGGAAGGGGATCCGGCTTATATAATCATCTAGATGCCTGTATCATCTATTAGGGTGAAAAACTGCTTGATTCAGATCTTACTTAGTCTGTAGAATTTAGTCTGCAATTTTATTTTTAATTTCTTATGTAACCAACTTTGATCTCTATGCCTGCAACTTATAATCACTTAAAATCTACATTCCTGTGGTTAATAAATCTGTTTTATATTTTATCTAAAACAGTGTGGTTTTGGTTGAAGTGCTTGGGGAATCTCAGCTCAGGTTCACATGGACTGGTGCATGTCCATTACCCTTTGACAGAGAGGTGAACTAATTTAATGAGCTTGCACTGTCCAAGGGAGATTTTAGCAGTATAAGATTGTATATTTCTGGGTTGTAAGACTGGGAGCTAGGGTGATTTTTTGGTGCCTGTCTTTATATAGCTCATGAGTGACTTAGAGAGGATTGATGCAATTTAGTTGAGTGTTGGTCTCCACATGTTGATGGCTGAGTGATCACAGCACCTGGAGAGGTTTGCTGCTTGTCACTGGCATAGCATTGTGAAAAACAGCAATAATAATAGCCATAATCATAAAAGGCCAGACTGTGATACACTTTACCACCATTTAGGGACAAATTTTCAAAAGTATTTAGGTAGGTGAGATACCTAGGACAAACCCATCGAGGAACTTAGTGTATATCTGCACTACAACTCCTACAGTGGCACAGCTATGATACTGTAGCACAATAGTATAGATGCTTCCTACATCAATGGAAGAGATTTTTTTCCTCATCTATGCAGGTAATTCACCTCTTTGAGAGATGCAGTCACTAAGTCAATGGAAGAACCTTGCTATCAATGTAGGTACCATCACTTGGGGAGGTGTTGTTTCTACAATGGTGGAAAACCTCTTCATTGCAGTAAGCTGAGTCCACACTATAGGGTTATGCCAGCATAGCTATGTCACCTTACATGCTGCTATAGTCCCCACAGTGTAGACAAGCCCTGAGTATCATACAACATATAGAGGAATCTAGGCTTTGTTAGGAGAATATAGACTGGTTTTGTTCTGTTTCTGTAATTCTGATACATATCCTGAAGGAACTATATTGAAATAACTTAAATGTTAGTGAATTAGAATTACAGAAATGAGTTCATTGTGGGAGAATTGAGTCTCAGGTTTACACCCATTGATTTTGGGGTAACAAGGGGAAGAAGAGGAGTGTGAAAGCTCAGGCCTATCGCTCTAAAGAGAAAAATGATGCAGAATGCAAACTGTGACACTGGCAGACCAGGTGCCAGCTCATGTCAAGGACTCACTGAACCCAGATGAATGCCCAGCTGGAGATGAGTCAGGTTCACCCATGCATTTGTATTGTTAAATAGGTATTAGGTTTATAAAGATGTGTTTAGAATTTGTGCAATACTTATGAGTTGCTGCCTGCATTAAGCTCACTTATAATGTCTGTATGCAAGTTCTCAAGTTTTTAATGTTGAAGCGTTTGCTCTGTAACTGTAAAAGTGTTTGCCCTGAAACTGTCAAGAAAGGAGCATTACCAAGTGTGAAATATGAGTTTACCACAAAAGATGTCATCTCCTCTCCAACAAAGGAAGGCCCATAGACGCCAAACAAGCCATCAGTGGACCAAAGACTTTGTGGATTGTTTGCCCCTGCCCATCTCCCCCCTCCCCAACACACACACACAAGCACACATCTCATCAGCTCGGGCTCTTGGTGCAAGGAATAAAAATTCATGTTAAGAAATTGTTGTCTCTATACTACTAGAACTCTCAGGATACATCTACACATCAACTAGACACCCATGGCTGGTCTGTGCCAGCTGAATCTCAGGCTGTGGAGCTGTTTCATTGCTGTGTAGATGTCTGGGTCTGGACTCTAGCTCTCTTTGAGGTGGGAGGGTGAAAACCCAATTTTCCACTGAAAAACTGTTTTTGATGGAAACATTTCAATCCACCCTAGATAACAGCATACTGAAATCAGAGATTTCAGAGTGGTAACTGTGTTAGTCTGTATCAGCAAAAAGAACGAGGAGTACTTGTGGCATCTTAGAAACCAACAAATTTATTTGAGCATAAGCTTTCATGGGCTAAAACCTACTTCATCGGATGCATGCAGTGGAAAATACACTAGGAAGATATATATATACACAGAGGTGTATATATATGGGTGTTGCCATACTAACTGTAATGAGAGTAATCAATTAAAGTGGGCTATTATCAGCAGGAGAGAAAAAAATACTTGTGTAGTGATAATGAGGATGGCACATTTCCAACAGTTGACATGAAGGTATGAGTAACAGTATGGAAAAATAAATTAGCATGGGGAAATAGTTTTTACTTTGTGTAATAACCCATCCACTCCCAGTTTTTATTCAAGCCTAATTTAATGGTGGCCAGTTTGCAAATTAATTCCAATTCTGCAGTTCTCGTTGGAGTCTGTTTTTGAAGTTTTTTGTTGGAGTATTGTGACTTTTAGGTCTGTAATTGAGTGACCAGGGAGGTTGAAGTGTTCTCCAACTGGTTTTTGAATGTTACAATTCTTGAGGTCTGATTTGTGTCCATTTAATCTTCTCTCTCCCATTACAAAATAAGGAGAGAGATTGAGAGTCTGGGAGAATAAATCCAGCTCAGTACCTGTTCTGGGTAACGCTTTGTGTTTATGCACTTGGAAATTATCTAGGGTATATTGTGACTCATTACCCACCCTGCACTCATGTTTAAAAACCCCTTTGTAATCACTTACCCATTATTATTTAGTGGCTGTGCCACCTAATTCCAGTGGGTGAAAGGGCAGTAGAATACACAACAAGGAAGTTTTTTATAGTCCTTCCTCCTAATTCTCAGACTTTTCACAGAAGCAAGTAATTCATTTCTCCTTTTAAATGCAGATTACCTTGTTGTTTTTTTGTTGACTATGCAATAGAAGCATAGGAACTGACAGGAATTGACATAGGAATTATCAGGTTATGCCTCTAATCCAGCATCATGTCTTCAATTGTGGATAGAACCAAATGCAGCAGAGGCAGGTGTAAGGATCAGCCATAGGCAGCTGAAGGATAATCAGTCCCCTACATTAGGTATCATCTTGAATCTCTAATAATTTGAGGCTAGTGTAAGAGCTGAAGCATGAGATTTAACATCCCTTCCAAAATGTATGTGATTATCACTTAAGCCTGGCTTTTCTTGATATCCATCAAATTGTCCAATTCCTTTTTGAATCTTGTTAAGATCTTGGCCTGAACCATTTAATGTGTCAATCAGTTCCACAGTTTAATTACTTGTGGGGAGGGAAAGTATTTCCTTTTAGTGGTTTTGAGTTTCCCAAGTTTTATATTTCAGTTAGCCTTAATTAATATGCCATAATTAAATTTAGTGAGATTATTCAAGCCAAAGCAATTGCTCTGACCAGCATATATTGAGTTTCAATATAGTTGTATTTAAAGGATGTTTTAAAAAAATAAACATTGAAAAAATATTGAAAATTCAATGAGCCTATGAAGAGCAATGTAGCACTTTTTAAAGTGAAAAACAGCATTTAAACTGGTTAACAGAGTTTCGCTGTGCCATTAGTGCAAATTGGAACACAATGGTGACTATGGAAACACAACTGCTGCTTCCATAGCACATTCTCTTACACAGAATTACTCCCTATCTGAGTGTCTAATAGATGTCAGAACAGATGGACAAGAATAGAACTTCCCAGTTGTAGGTGTGATCTGCAAATTCACGGTTTGTACTGTAATGTTTTGACTATTAATTTTTCATGTTTTTTTCACCCTCAACAATGCTCACAATAGATATTATGTACATTAGTAAATATGATGAGTGTGATGCTTTTGCTGCTGAGTCTTTCTGCCATTTTTAAATGACCCAATGTACTTGGTCCCTTTAGAAAACTAAGTAGTAAAACAGTTGTCTAAAGCAGTTACCACTGTGGCTAGTTCTCTATTGCAGAAGCCAATCTCAAAATTGTATTTATATTAATTAACTGCATTACATTGAATAAACATTAAAAAGGAAAGCTTTTAAAGCTTTCAGGGTAAATTTTCAAAAGCATCCAAGTCCCATTTTAAAAAGTGATTTGGAATTTAGTACCTGTTTTAAAGTATTTAGATGTCTGAAGATACAGAAAGCCCCTAAGGTGATTTTCAAAAGTGCCTAGGCATTAAGCTCCTAATAGGAGTTAGGTATCTAGATCCAGATTTTAAAAAATATTTAGGTGTCAAACTCACTCAAACAACCTGGACCTTGAGTGATTTGAAAAATCTCACTAGGCAGCTACCTGCATCTTTGGGTGCCAAAATACCTTTCAAAATCTGGTCATAAGTGCTTTTGAAACTTTTACCTTTAATTTTACCTGAAATATTGAGTACTAAGGCCAGTTGTCAGTGCAATTTAACAATAAAACGATAAAGGCTTGAGGTTTTCTGTGTGTTTCATGTTTTTGTTTGATGTTACTTGTTGGGGTTTTATTGTTATTATTAATACCTATTTTCAAGGGGGACATTCAACATCAGCTGTATAATGAGACACTGGTTGTGGCCTTAATTAGAGGTGTAGGGTGTAAAATAATGCACTCCAAAGGATTACTAAACAAAATAGTAAAATATTTTCCAGAGGTCAGGGGGTTAAGTCAAACTCCTTTTTCATAAGAAAGGAAGGAAGAAATGCAATGGAAGATATTTACAAAGAACTCTATGTTTATGTATATAATTAGATTCCAGGATTGTCAAAACATATCTCACGTCTCTTTTTGTTCAGAATACCACGAGGTTCAATCACCAGTGGGATTTGTGGTCTGTTACCGTCCATTTTTTAAGTTTTCAGCCATTCTGACTTTGCAGATTACAGCTATCTGATGTACAGCTACTGTAAGGCATGTATCTATGTCATGCCCAGAGTTCTAAAACACTGGGATTTCAATGCTAACTCAACCAACCACCACCCTTACACTACAGCTAATTTGCATGCAACCATTTCATTGGCTGTCCGAGGGAGACTGAACACATAGGTGGTTACACGGCCTAACTGTGACATGCCACATATGTTGTTTCTGATACTGATGATTTCTAGATATCTAGATAGATAACAACTTATGATTTTAAGCCAATCTCACGATTTGTTCAAGGCCTCACTTGTGATTTTTACATAGGAAGGATTGGCTTTGCTCCAAGCTAAAATTGCAGCTCTGGTATATGTGCCAATCTTGCAAAGAGATACACATGTTTTTTAACTTAACACATGCGAGTTATGTGTGTTATGTATATTATTGGGATCTGGATATTATTGGGTCATTGCTCAAAGAAGGCAGTTAAGGTGACTTTGGATATGATATGTACCCTGCAGTTTACTCAGAGTGTCACAACTAATACAAAGTGAAACAGATAGTTTAGCATAAGTAGCTAACACATATTTCAAGGGTCCATACAAGGTAAGTGGTCAGAGCATTATAGATGGGTGACATCTCTAGGGATGATGTTTCATTTCTTGCATTTGCTCAGGAATGTCGCTGGTAAGTTTTGTTTCTTTATCTACATGTTGTGGAGTTTCCATTTTGGACAGCAAAATTCGATATCTTCCATTGTTGTTATGCAGTACTGTTGTAACCATGTCCCTCCCAAGATATTTAGAGAGACAAAGTGTAGTGGTGATATATTTTATCGGACTTTGTATTTAGCTGTGACTCTCTGAGTACATTCCCCAGACCTGAAGAAGAGCTCTGTGCTCTAAAACTTCTCTCTGTCTCACTAATGGAAGTCGGCCCAATAAAATATATTACCTCATCCACCTTGTCTCTCTATTGTATCTTGGGACCAACAGGGATGCAATGATATTGCATACATTTCTGAGCACCGTCAGCACTTGCTATTCCTTCAGATATCTATGATGACATCTAGGGCAAGAGACTAGATAAGGATCCTTAAAGGATGTTACAAACAGTATTAAATTCAGACAGACAGCATACTGGATTAGATGGACCACAAGTCTGACCCATTATGGCAATCCCCATATTTCTAAATCATTAAGAATTCCTTAACCTTATGTGATAAACGAGTCTGTTAACCAACATGACATAGATGGACACGCTATAGGCTAGATTTCCAAAGCTATTTAGGAACTCAAAGATGCAGACTAGGATTTTCAAAAGTGCCTAAGTGGGTTAGGCATTCTTGAAAGAGAAACCACTGGAACTCTGAAATCAGCTCTCACTCAGAGGGGAGAATTGCACTCCTATGGAGACCCCAAACTCTTCTCCTTGCAGCATCTCACTGGGATGCTGAGGACTAAAACTAAGCCAGTACTGACCTACCCACCTGATCCTCTGCAATACAGCACTCCAATAGCAGTGCTTGTGGCTTTAGGGTCATTTCTTGTGGGATACCTGCTCTTCTGATACCATCATCCCTCTGCTGGCAGCACAGTGCGCATACTAGCACCATGCTGGGGTCAACAGTGAGTCTGAAGGGAGGGCACAGTTGGTGGAGTTTCAGGGGCATATCACCACTTTCTGAACCCCAGGTTGTCACCTTAATCTCTTACAGAAAGATCCCCATAGGTTTTGGGAAACTGATGGGAGTCAGGTGCATCCAGTGGTGAGCGAAGAAACCAATAGTATTAGCTGCTTGAAGAAAAGTGAATTATGGTGACTAGAACTGGTCAACAGTTTTCTAGTGGAAAGTTTTTCTGCTGGAAAAATGAGGATTCTTCAAAATTGAAACATTCCACAGAAAAGTGACAATTGTAAAAAAAAATGAAACAAATGGTTTCAGCATGTCTGGCCTTAATTGGGCAGGAATATTTCAATTTTTCATTGGAAAACATTTTTTTTTGTTTGTAATTCCATTTATCTTACATTTTCAAAATAGCTCTATTTTATAATAGGTTTTGTTCATGTTTGTTTATATTTTATGTTTATATTTTGTGTTATATTAATTATTTTATATTTTAATTTTATTATTATTTTTACATTATTTTATACGTATAATTTCATGTATCCTTTTTATATGATTTTCATTCCATTTTATATTATTTCCATTTATATTTTTTATTTTACATCATATTATAGTATACATTAATGTAAAATAGTGTACAATATAAAATCAAAATTAGAAGCCAAAAGATAAAGGAAAAGTAAAAATCAAAATCAAATGAAATATAGTGCATAAGTAAACTATGATATACAGATAGCTTAGTGTTAAGTGCTTTTTAAAAAGTGAAATGATGGTAAACAATGCATGGAAAATGTTGATTCATAAAAATTGAAATATTATGTGGGAATGATTTCAGTCAATTTCATTTATTTATTTATTTATTTATTGGAATAATATTGAAAGGAAAAAAATTTTCAAAGCCATCCTTATAGGAGAGTAATCTTTAGATACTTCAGTTTAAATATATTTTCTCTAGTTTTTAAAATTTATATTTTATTTTGTTTTATTGGTTAATTATAAAAAAAAATATTATAGATTCATAGACTCTAGGACTGGAATGGACCTCGAGAGGTCATCGAGTCCAGTCCCCTGCCCTCATGGCAGGACCAAATACTGTTTAGACCATCCCTGATAGACATTTATCTAACCTACTCTTAAATGTCTCCAGAGGTGGAGGTTCCACAACCCCTCTAGGCAATTTATTCCAGTGTTTAACTACCCTGACAGTTAGGAACTTTTTCCTAATGTCCAACCTAAATCTCCCTTGCTGCAGTTTAAGCCCATTGCTTCTTGTTCTATCATTGGAGGCTAAGGTGAACAAGTTTTCTCCCTCCTCCTGATGACACCCTTTTAGATACCTTAAAACTGCTATCATGTCCCCTCTCAGTCTTCTCTTTTCCAAACTAAATAAACCCAATTCTTTCAGCCTTCCTTCATAGGTCATGTTCTCAAGACCTTTAATCATTCTTGTTGCTCTTCTCTGGAGCCTCTCCATTTTCTCCACATATTTCTTGAAATGTGGTGCCCAGAACTGGACACAATACTCCAGTTCAGGCCCAACCAGCGCAGAGTAGAGTGGAAGAATGACTTCTCGTGTCTTGTTTACAACATACCTGTTAATGCATCCCAGAATCACGTTTGCTTTTTTTGCAACAGTATCACACTGTTGACTCATATTTAGCTTGTGGTCCACTATGACCTCTAGATCTCTTTTCCAAACTAAATAAACCCAATTCTTTCAGCCTTCCTTCATAGGTCATGTTCTCAAGACCTTTAATCATTCTTGTTGCTCTTCTCTGGACCCTCTCCATTTTCTCCTCATATTTCTTGAAATGTGGTGCCCAGAACTGGACACAATACTCCAGTTCAGGCCCAACCAGCGCAGAGTGGAGCGGAAGAATGACTTCTCGTGTCTTGTTTACAACACACCTGTTAATGCATCCCAGAATCACGTTTGCTTTTTTTGCAAAAGTATCACACTGTAGACTCATATTTAGCTTGTGGTCCACTATGACCTCTAGATCTCTTTCTGCCATACTCCTTCCTAGACAGTCTCTTCCCGTTCTGTATGTGTGAAACTGATTGTTCCTTCCTAAGTGGAGCACTTTGCATTTGTCTTTATTGAACTTCATCCGGTTTACCTCAGACCATTTCTCCAATTTGTCCAGATCATTTTGAATTTTGACCCTGTCCTCCAAAGCAGTTGCAATCCCTCCCAGTTTGGTATCGTCTGCAAGCTTAATAAGCATACTTTCTATGCCAACATCTAAGTCGTTGATGAAGATATTGAACCGAGTCAGTCCCAAAACAGACCCCTGCGGAACCCCACTTGTTATACCTTTCCAGCAGGATTGGGAGCCATTAATAACTACTCTCTGAGTACGGTTATCCAGCCAGTTATGCACCCACCTTATAGTAGCCCCATCTAAATTGTATTTGCCTAGTTTATCGATAAAGATATCATGTGAGACCGTATCAAATGCCTTACTAAAGTCTAGGTATACTACATCCACCGCTTCTCCCTTATCCACAAGACTTGTTATCCGATCAAAGAAAGCTATCAGATTGGTTTGACATGATTTGTTCTTTACAAATCCATGCTGGCTATTCCCTATCACCTTACCACCTTCCAAGTGGTAATCACCTTTGCAGATGATTTCTTTAATTACTTGCTCTATTATCTTCCCTGGCACAGAAGTTAAACTAACTGCTCTGTAGTTTCCTGGGTTGTTTTTATTTCCCTTTTTATAGATGGGCACTGTATTTGCCCTTTTCAAGTCTTCTGGAATCTCTCCCGTCTCCCATGACTTTCCAAAGATAATAGCTAGAGGCTCGGATACCTTCTCTATGAACTCCTTGAGCATTCTAGGATGCATTTCATCAAGCCCTGGTGACTTGCAGGCATCTAACTTTTCTAAGTGATTTTTAACTTGCTCTTTTTTTATTTTATCTTCTAAACCTACCCCCTTCCCATAAGCATTCACTATGTTAGACATTCCTTCAGACTTCTCAATGAAGACCGAAACAAAGAAGTCATTAAGCATCTCTGCCATTTCCAATATTACGTTTTAGATTATTTTAACTTTATATTACTTCATTGTATATTATATTATTTTATCATTTTTTTATTTTATTGTGTATATTATATATAATATACACAATAAAATATATATATATATATATTTTATTGTGTATATTATATATATATATATATATACATATTTTATTGTGTATATTATATATATATATATATACACATACACAAACATTTATTTTATTATATGTGTGTGTGCATGTGTGTTGTTTGATCCAGAACTAATTTAATTTAAAAACAAAATGTTTTACAGTAAATTTCACATTTGTTGGGGGTTTTACTCATCCCTTAGTATCATGTTGGGGAAATGAGGTCAGCATTGACTCAGCAGATGACTTAATAGGTGACAAACATCCATTAAGTTCAACTCCAATTCCTCACTTTACATATTGGAAGCTTTGTACTGAAGAGAGTGGTGGAGTTGAGTTCTTCAGTTGGAGGAATTTTGTTGTTTCTTCCCCTGCCCACACAATCATACGTATGCATGTATATATTTTAATATGAACGCTGATTTCTGTCTGTGACAAGATCCAAGGGATGGGTAAAGGGAAAGGACTCTAACATTTATGTCCCCATTCCCCATTTCCTATTTCCCCAAAATTCCTGTCTCAGACCATAGCACAAATTCACTCCCACCCCAAAAGGGATGGGACTCTGGGCATGTATTACAGGTATATTTGGGCCTGTTAAGAGCCTGCTAAGGTGGTGGGAATGGGAAAAGGAGAATAGGGACACTGGCAATGTTCTGCAGCATCAGAGCTGGGAAGAATGGCATGGTAAAGGCTCTATGGCATCAGACCTGGGAAGGGGGACACGGGGTAAATGCTCTGCAGTTTCATAGCTCAGAATGGAACAATGGGAAACCGACTCTGCTGGTGTGTAGAGCTATGGATATATTTGCTTGGAACTAACCCCAATAAACATTGCATTGCCTGCACTTCGGATTTCTGGTCTTCTGCGTTCTGTCTGCGTGACAAGAACCAGGGGAGGGGGTGAAGAGAAAGCCCTTTAACACTCATATCTTCCCCAAGTTCATAAATCAGACTGGGGCTTAGGTGTCTGGCCACACAGAGAGCACATGCTCAGACCAAACAAAATGAATTAATTAATTACTGAAATAATTTAATAATCATAAAGTGCCCAAGGGGTTAGTAATGATTTTTTTTTCAGTATAAAGTACATCAGATAAATGGATGGAATGGTGCCTCTCTTGTCGATGTGGTGGCTGGGAATATTTTAAGCCCTTAGATGGGGTGAGTGGGATTATTGTAATAAATCAATGTCTTTGGCGAGTGGGAATGGCCAGGTACACTGCCATAATGGATGTGAATGTCTTCGGTTGGTATCTATGCTAAATGGGAATGCACCAGACTTGGGGCTGAGGTAACTGAGGAAAAAGTCAAGTTCCCTCCATCCATACTCTGAATCAGCTGCCAAATAATTTAGGGAGCCTTCTTTTTGG
Organism: Gopherus flavomarginatus; assembly: GCF_025201925.1. Lineage (NCBI taxonomy): Eukaryota > Metazoa > Chordata > Testudines > Testudinidae > Gopherus > Gopherus flavomarginatus. Next base: position 13,983,364 of record NC_066627.1, on the reverse strand, counting down.
AAATATATTGTTGCATTCAAAGAAAGAACTGGCTCCCTCTTCATGCTATTTCCTGCTCCTTCCCATGGCTTTCTTGAAAGAGGCTTGCACATCCTTGTTCCTGAGGCTGTAGCTCATTGGGTTCAGCATGGGTGTGACCACAGTATAAAACACAGAGACCACTTTTCCAATGTCCATGGAGTAGCTGGAGGAGGGGTGGAGGTGGGTGAAGAAACCCGGGCCATAGAACAGCAGGACGGTGAGAAGGTGGGAAGCACAAGTTGAGAAGGTTTTGTGTCTGCCCTGGGCTGAGCGGATTTTCATGATGGTGGATAGTATGTAAGCGTATGATGTGGAAATCAGCAGGAAGCAACTTCCACCTACTGCTGCACTGAGCAGAAAAACCAACACCTCATTAAAATAGGTGTCCATGCAGGCCAATTTGATCAAAGGAGGGATCTCACAGAGGAAGTGATTGATTTCATTGGGACCACAGAAAGGTAGCCTGGCTATAAAGAATATATGTAACATTGAGTAGACAAAACCACCTATCCATATAGCAATGGCAGAGCACATACATGTCCTGTGGTTCATGATGGTTGCATAGTGCAAAGGCTGGCATATTGCCATGTAGCGGTCATAAGCCATCAGGGCAAGAAGAAAAGATCCAGATCCAGCAAAGGAGATGAGAAAGTACAGCTGGGCCATGCAACTGGAGAAGGAAAGAGATTTAATCTTGGCAACAAATTTCACTAGCATATTGAGGAGAGTGACAAAAGACTATGAGATGTCTAAGACAGACAAGTTGACTAGAAAAAAGTACATAGAAGTGTGCAGAGTGGTATCCACCCAGATAGTCAAGCAAATGGAGAGGTTGCCAGCCAAGGTCAGCAGGTAGATAATCAGGAAGCTCATGAAGAATAATGGCTGCATTTCTGGGAAGCTCGAGAGGCCCAGGAGTCTGAATTCTGTCACTGTGCTTTGATTGTCCATGTCTGTCACTTTACCTGCATGCAGGAACAAATAAGGTGAATATACTCAGTAGAAAACAACATGTGGATAATACAAGATGGTGGAATGGAGAGAAAGTATATGTATGCTAAACACACGCTCCACCATGTCTTCCTTTTTGGACCACATTCTGTAGTTCAGAGAGCATTTCTGTCTCTCAAGCGCTTTCAAACATTATTAAGCCTTAAGCACTTATGTTTATTATTAATTATTATTCTTATTAATTCTAGATATATTCCCATGTAACAATCTAAATAATAACACTTGATGTTCAATATTTATTCTGGCTGCACAGTCCTAATTTACATCAACCCACCATGGAAATTCAGCAGCTATTCAAAGTTTATATTCTATGTTTTGGTTTTTATCTATCTTAATAACAGTTTCTTTTAAAATAAAGGTTTAAAGTTCCTGATAAAATGGTAACTTCTTTTCAAGGCTATTGGAAATTTTTCTGCCCTCGAAACCTTATAAGCACATGCTGGAATCCATCTTGATTCAGGTAGAAAGTGCATGCTTAAAATTAAACAAATGTGTAAACATTTTCCTCAGTATGGATGGATGAATTCCTGATTCCCTGGGCAACTCTGAGATGGCTGAGTTCAGGATCCTCACAAAAGGAAGAAAGGAGAGTAGCAAAATATAGGCCCTTCAGAAAAGCAGTCTTTGACTCCCTTAGGGAACTGATGAGCAGGATCCCCTGAGAGGCTAATATGAGGGGGAAAGGAGTCCAGGAAAGCTGGCTCTATTTTAAAAAAGCCTTTACTGAGGGTGCAAGAACAAACCATCCCGATGTGACAGATGATGTGGAAAAAGCTGAAGTATTCAATGCTATTTTTTTTTGGTCTTCACAGACAAGGTTAGCTCCCACACTGTTGTCCTGGGCAACATGGGATGGAGAGGAGGTGAGCAGCCCTCAGTGGTGAAAGAACAGTTTAAGGACTATTTAGAAAAGTTGGACATGCACAAGTCCATGGTTCCAGATCTAATGCATCTGAGGGTGCTGAGAGAATTCGCTGATGTCATTGCAGAGCCATTGGTCATTATCTTTGAAAACTCATGGTGATAGGACAAGGTTCTAGACACTTGGAAAAAGGCAAATATCATGCCCATCTTTTAAAAAGGGAAGAAGGAGAACATAGGGAAGTACAGACCGGTCAGCCTTATCTCAGTCCCTGGAAAAATCATGGACCAGGTCCTAACAGAAACCATTTTGCAGTACTTGGAGGAGAGGAAGGTGATCAGGAACAGTCAACATGGATTCCCCAAGAGCAAATCATGCCTGACCAACCTGATTGCCTTCTATGATGAGATAGTTGGCTCTGTGGATACAGAGAAAGCAGTGGACATGATATATCTTGACTTTAGCAAAGCTTTCAGTACATTCTCCCACAATATTCTTGCCAGCAAGTTAAAAAAGTATGGATTGGATGAATGGACTATTTGGTGAATAGAAATCTGGCTAGATTATTGGGCTCAAGGTGTAGTCATGAATGGCTCGATGTCTAGCTGGCAGATAGTATCAAGCGGAGTGCCACAGGGGTTTATCCTGGGGCCAATTTTGTTCAACATCTTTATTAATGATCTGGATGATGGGATGCATTGCAGACTCAGGAAGTGACCATGTATTCCCACAGGCTGGGGATCGACTGACTAAGCAGAAGTTCTGCAGAAAATGACCTGGGTATTACAGTGGATGAGAAGCTGGATATGAGTAGTCAGCGTGCCCTTGTTGCCAAGGAGGCTAACGGCATATGGGGCTGCATTATTAGGAACTTTGACAGCAGATTGAGGGAAGTGATTATTCCCCTCTATTCAGCGCTGGTGAGGCCAAATCTGGAGTATTGCATCCAGTTTTGGGCCTCCCACTGAAAAAGGATGTAGAGAAATTGGAAAGAGTCCAGCAGAGGGAAATAAAAATTATTAGGTGGCTGGGACACATAACTTACAAGGAGAAGATGAGGGAACTGGGCTTGTTTAGTCTGCAGAAGACAAGAGTGAGGGGAGATTTGATAGCAGCCTTCAACTACCTGAAGTGGGGTTCCAAAGAGGATGGAGCTTGGCTGTTCTCAGTGGTGGCAGATGACAGAATAAGGAGCAATGGTCTCAAGTCGCAGTTGGGGAGGTCAGGTTGGATATCAGGAAACACAATTTCACTTGGAGGGTGGTGAAGCATTGGAATGGGTTCCCTAGGGAGGTGGTGGAATCTCTATCCTTACAGGTTTTTAAGGCCCATCTTGACAAAGCCCTGGTTGGGATGATTTAGTTGGTGTTGGTCCTGCTTTGAGCAGGGGGTTGGACTAGATGACCTCCTGAGCTCTCTTCCAACCTTAATCTTCTATGATTCCCTTAGTCCCCTTTGAATATTGCTCAGCCTTGGTAAATCACTTTGACATCTCTACAATGGGGATTTACCATTTCGCACTCTGCAGAAATAAATCTAAACACTAGCTAAAATTCTAAAACAAAACAAAACTTGGTTTATCTTTGAAATTCAACTTTTAAAAAATATTTTTCATATAGATGTTTTTATTTATATTTATTTATATTTATTTTATAAAAGTTCACTGGAGTTTTAAGCGGAACAATTTTAATCCCTTGCTGTGTGAAAATTTTGTCCATCCTACTTTTGAGAAAGATTAATTTTCTTCTTTGTTCTTTTAAAATGTTTTAAAACTCCTTTCACATGTACAGAATATTTGTAGTTACACTGAAAATGTAAAAAATGGAAAATCACACCAAAAAAACAAAGAAATGAATTAACAAAAATCTTTCAAATTGTCCATTTCCTCAAAATGTTTTATATTTTGGTAAGCTCTAATTAAGTCATAAAATATTATAAATAGGTTCAGATAAATCAATGGGAAAATCAAACAGCTCTTTCACAGTTTGTAAAGTAAAGCACCTATATGTCTTTGCATGACTGGGGTCTTAATACATATTCTCTGCAAAATTATGAACTGCACTTCTACTCCTTCAAATCTATTATTTTTCATCCCTCACTATTTTTTTGAGTTTTTTAGTATTATTGTTTGTTTTTTTGCCAATGAAACTATAAATGAAATATTAAATAGTGTCTGTTCTTTTCACAGAGAGAGAAAGGATAGGCATCATTCTGCATCTAGGTGTTTTCATGCAGGGTGACACATATTCAGATATTAAACAAATTGTTTCTTTCTGACAACTATTTTCGTACTTTTGGGCACAAATTATTTGGACTTTCTGAATTCAAAATATGTACCCTTTGGTTAATGCTATATTAATATCCTTCTTATTTACCTAAGGACTCAGAAGTACTTCAGAATCCTCATGAGATATAAAAACATCATCCTGCTTCTTTTCAAACAGACAAGAAAAATATTTATTTAAATACTTTTAATTTTTCTACATCATCAACAATGTTATTGTCTCCATCTAGTGACAGGCTTATACCATTGTTATGATTCCTTTTTTCCAGATATTATTGAAAATGTCTTTCTTATTACCTTAGCCCAGCCATTGCTGGATTTTGTCCTCATGTCTTTAGCTTCCTTTATCAATTTTCATAGCTTCTAATATATATTAATCGTTATCTACTGTTCTGTTTTCATTTGTTATGCTTATATTTTTGTTTCTGTTTTAACAGCTACTTTCACTTCCCGTCTTAACCAAGATGGGCTTTTGAACAATGTTTTCTTCTTTCAAAAATGGGAAATGGTGGCTTTTTTGGCAACTGAGTAAACCTTTTTTAACAATTCCTAGTTTTAATTCACATTTTTCTGTCTCTATTCTTCAATGCAGTCACTTTTCTCCAATTTTTATCAGCATTTTTTAATCAGCCGTTTAAAGCACCAGGTGTGTGTGTGTGTGTGTGTGTGTGTGTGTGTGTGTGTGTGTGTGTGTGTGTGTGTGTGTGTGTGTGTGTGTGTGTGTGTGTGTGTGTGTTATCGTTTGGGACTTTCCTGTGATTTCCCTAAGAAATGTAGTCAAGTCATTTTCAGTTGTGTATAGACAAGCACTAAATTCAAAGCCAGATATTCAGGAGCCTGTTCGTTTCTGTCCATTTGGTCATAAAGTCAATGAAATCCCAAACTGAGATTTTAGGGATGGTATATGATGAGGGGAAGAGAGTTTGTGTGAGAATTAACAGACTCTTTTAAATTTTTTCTAAGCAAGTTTTCTCTGAAGTAGCTGAGAGAAGTGACTTTCTGCACGTGACACTGCAGAGTTCTAAGCTTAGAACTCCAGAGTGTCACCTGCGGAAAGTCACTTTTCACAGGAAAACCAGACACTGAGGAATCATTAGTAGAGGTTTCCTGAGTTGCATGTGGTATAATAACTGGAAATGGAGAAAGTTGGTCAGGTTTCAGGAGGGATTCAGTTCAATGTGGATTCAGAGGCTTAGAAATGCAACCCAGTGCCAGACTGCTTCCAAACATAACCCAGAGTTTCAGCCTAAAATAGGGGCCATTTGGCTCCCTTCATAGAGATCTCTTTCCTATAGCTCTGCCTGTCTGCTGCATCATGAATCACACTACGGGAGAGTAAATGGCTAATTTCCATACACACTCATCTATCTATCTATTGATCTAATTGGCCTTCATCAATGTAAAATCTGACCCTAAAAGTTCTTGAATTGAGCCTGATCCAAAAACAGCCGAAGTCAATGTATTTGGGGATTTGAATCTGGCCTCATATGAATTTCCACCCTTTTCCTGATATGTCACATGCTTTAGATTACACCTCAGTCATTAAAACAGAACAGCTGGGGTCTTGCTTTGTGTATCTCTTGTTCGGGAATTCCAGTGGGGTTGCAGAGAGTGGGTCCCAGAGATGCCAAGCAAGGGTTGAAATGAAGGTACAGTCCAAGAAAGAGTTATTATTTCGCTGTGTCAGACTCCAGAAAGCTGAACTCTGATCAGAAGTGGGTAGATGCTAGCTAGTCTCTTTGCTATGTGATTTAGAACTTGGGAACAGGTGGTTTAGAGTCCAACCACAATTCAAAATGTGATTAATTTTGGGGTAACTGCTGATTCTTGGATTATGTCCTCATTTCTTGCACAAAGGTAATCAAGTAAGTTACCAGGACTATCTGTTCTATACTTGAGTCTGAGCAGTTTTCAACCATGAGCACTTTAAAATTTGGTTATGGGGTTATGGAAAAGGTTAAGCAAAAATAGACCTTCTTATTGAACAGATATGTTCATATTCAGAATTGTATACGCTGACTATATTTACGAATATTCTGATAGATAGATAGATAGATAGATAGAGATATTCATTGCCAACACAACTATGAGAGGAGAGGCAATCTATTGTTTTATACAACAGCTGTAAAATTACAAATTTTTGTTACTTCAGACAATGCCTGAGCAGTGAAATTCCATCGTAACTCTCAGATGCTAGAATGAGATTTGCAGAGCATTTGTGGCTGTGAGTGTATGTTTGTGCCAATGTGGGATTGTGATGGTATTTATGTTTATATGTGTGAATTTTACTGTGAGGATGTTTCCTTTCTTTTATGTGTGTGTGAGACAGTGTGCATTTATGACTGAGATTTTGTGTATATATTGCGGTGAGATGTGTGAGGTGTATTTATATGTGTTGTGTTGTTTCTTAGGCATTTACTTGTGTGCATGAAAGTCCAAGTGTGTTTGTTAATGCATGTGTCATGGAGTATTTTTCTGTGTGAAAGTTTGAGTAACTGTGTTTGTGAGAAAGTTTGTGTGAGAGCATTTTTGGGAATGTTTATGCATGGGTATGTTTGTATTTCACTGTCTAAATATGAACTTTTCCATGATACCTGAAATATATGTGTACCAAAAGAAATACATTAAATAATTGGATTTAATTATTACCTTGCAAAAAAAATGAGAAGTTAAATGAATGGGGAGTTGAAAGAAAGAAAGAAAGAAAGAAAGAAAGAAAGAAAGAAAGAAAGAAAGAAAGAAAGAAAGAAAGAAAGAAAGAAAGAAAAAGCACTGTGGTGATACTTATAGTGTTCCCTTAGGCCCGTTTGAGAATCCCAGTTGTAATTGTTATTTATTATTTTATCAGTGGTGATGCTGGTTATAAGAGTAGTAATGATGGTGCTTCTACCATTTGCAGGCAAATTCTAGCTCTCCCAAGGAGATGACCAACAACACCGCAGGGGTGGAGTTCTGGCTGCTGGGGTTCCATAGTGTTCCTGGCTGGCAGGCCCTGCTTTTCTTTGTGTTCTTGGTCATCTACATCCTAACCATCACAGGGAACATTGTCATCATCTCGGTGGTAAGGCTGGAACTCTGGCTCCACTCGCCCATGTACACTTTCCTCCAGAACCTCTCCTTTCTGGAGATCTGCTACACCAGCACCATCATGCCCAAGATGCTGGCCAACTTACTGGTAGAAAGGAAGGCCATCTCATTTGCTGGATGCATGGCACAGCTCTATTGCTTTGTCTTCCTGGGGGCCACTGAGTGCTTCCTCCTGGTGGTGATGGCTTATGACAGGTACCTCGCCATATGTTACCCATTACACTACACGGTGGCCATGAGTGATACATCTTGTACCCGCCTGGCCACGGTCTCCTGGGTGACTGGCATCTTCACCGGGCTCTTACCCTGCTTCCTAATCTCCAGGCTCCATTTCTGTGGCTCCAACCAGATTAAACATTTCTTCTGTGATATCCCTCCATTGCTCAAGCTCTCCTGCTCAGACACCTCCACTACCGAAGTCATCATATTCATTCTTTCCCTCCTGGTCCTCGTCAGCTGTCTGCTGCTGACCCTAGTATCTTACCTCTTCATCATTCTCACCATCCTGAAGATCCCGTCCTCCTCTGGGAAGAGGAAGACCTTCTCCACCTGTGGCTCACACCTGGCCGTGGTGGCCATCTACTATGGCACCATGATCTCCATGTATGTCCGCCCTACCTCCAGCCTGCCCTCGAAGCTCAGTAAGATTGTCTCTGTGTTCTACACCATTATCACCCCCCTCCTGAACCCCGTCATCTACAGCCTGAGGAACAAGGACTTCAGGGATGCTTTAAAGAAAGTAATCAGCGGACAGTGCAGTCTGCACAGAGTATAAATAAATGTAAGAGCTTGGAGGTTGGATTCTGGCTAATGCTGAGGGGCCTTTATACCAAACTGGGTGTATAAAAATGAATGTAAATTACAATTTCATCCATTTTCATTTTCTTTTACACTGCCAGAATACTGTAAAAGGGCTTCAGCGTTTATCTAGCTATCCTATTACAAACCCCTCTATTGATAAAAAATTGAATCCTTTTTGTATAAAGTTTACCTAAATAAATTCACACACATTCCAAAGTTAACACAACCTGAATATTTGCTGTGGTGATTTACCTACTTGATTTTTGATTTTATATGTTGTCGCATTTTTCTTTTTATTGGTTTATTTCATTATCATGCTGTCAGAGCACCTTGAAATGCTTCACCAATAAACCATGCTTCTCTTATTTGTGATATTTAATTCTAAGTGTGAAGGAGTAACTGTTTTACACTGATATTTCTAATCAGAAATTTTTTTTTTGGTCATAAATAAAACAAATAGGAAAAATCCAGTATATCTGGAGAGTGTGTTGGTGAGATCAGAAATGAGAGAGGAACATTCCACAAAACAATCTCTCTACTGGCATATAGTCCAGGAGCTCTAAAAAAAAAAAGGTGCAAGAACTTCAAGACCTAATGATCTGCCCAGGTGGGTCACTTTTCAGGATTGGGATGAAATAAAAGCAACTTTTGAAAATAGGGCTCAAAATAATCATTGCAAATATTGTCTTAATATTAATACGACTGCAAATAACAATACTGATGGATCCCTAAAATGGCATGGACTAGGCTGCACATTTGATGCTATCTCGTTCCAAACTAGACAAGACCTTAGATGCCCAGGTGACAAAGGGCCAAGTTTCTAAAGGCATTTAGGTTCCTCTAAGGAGGTAGTGTATCACTTAGGAAAATGAGAGATAGGCGCTTTTTTTGTTTGTTTTTTGTTGGTTTCTTTTAACCGTTCTCTAGTCTTTTGGGCTGAAATTGCAACCCACTTAGAGGATTTTGAATGCTCAGATCTGAATGAAATTAATGGGGACTGACATCCCATTTGCCAAGGCAGCTTTGCAAATCTCTGTAGTAGTGATCTAAATAGCACGGAAAACATGGGAGGTGGCACCGCATCCTCACACCATGCCAGTGGTGCTGGTGATCTCTCTCTGTTCTACTCAGCGGGGTGGTGTCTAAAGCAACTGACATGCCCAGGTCCCAGAAACCCAGCTGTTGAGAACATCAACTCCCTCCTCTAACAACACCTAGTGGTGCTGTAGCACTCAGTGAGCCTAATCCATTCATGGTGAAAAGGGCACATCACCACCTGTAGTTAATGTTGCCTGGCCAATTTACATGAGAGATGAATTTGTGCTGCTCCTCACAAGACCAAAATCTCTGGTTCTGCAGTCACCTCTGAAACACACAGGCAGTGAAATGCCATAGAATGCAGTAACAGCACTATGTGTGCTATTTATTTGTAGAGAGAGATAGAAAACCACATACCCCAAAGTATTGGCCTATACACAGCATTGTAAGACATTTCGACTCGGTTCTCCCGCTTCGCAGTAGGTTATCCCCCATAACATTCTCCTTCCTTTACCATAAAAGACATCCCATTCATCAACTGTAAAATTCACCTCCTTCACCAACCACCTCTCTTCCCTCTGCCACCAGTAGACTTCTCCTCCCTACATTACTTCTCTACTGTTGCCTGAACTATTGATTATGTATTGATCTCCCTAATTATTTAGCATTCCCAATTAACACTCTGAAATATGGCAGGTTCTTGTCCCAAGATCAGGCTCAGTATTATCAGAATTACTGTTTAGCAGAGAGCCCTATTGTGCCCGTCTGTGACAACAACTCACACTCCAGGAACACTTTTTGTGATTGTGAAATTTTTTTAATTATTACTACGATTTGTAAAACGATCCACACACGTAAGGTGAAATAATACAACCCCATAATAATGTTCAGTACCATTGGCTGGGAATACTCACTCTACACTTCGAGAGGACTCAGAGGATTGAGAAAGTTTCTATTTGGCTCCATCATGCTAATGGAGAACTCCAATAGCCTAATCCATGCCAAGAATTTATAGGCCTTAATGTTTATCAGTCACATGCATGAATATCTCCTTCCTCTTTTACCATATCTTCAGTGCCTCACACTCAGAGTAATGGGGTGCCATTATCCTATAGATTAATATATTCATTAGTTTAAACTTATTAGCATATATGTCAATTAGTTGCCCTAACTACCAATGGTTAAACAGCTGCTGATCATCTATTGTTGTTAACCCCGCTCCCTCAATACCATAAAACTGGTACCAGCTGCTTACTAGATTAAGCAACCTACTCTTATGGCAGTGAGGCCTTGCTTTTATACTAAGCACTTACACTAATTCTTATAGGCTTGGGCCTATAGATCTGCTGTGTTTCTGCATCATTATTCTTTTCTCTTATTCAGTCTCAGTTGCCCACTTACTTCCTTTTACTGATGCATAGCAGTGGGACTTTTTAACCCTTTACAGGTAAAATAAGTAAAGAACAGCTACTAACAGGGATTTTATAGCTAACTGGCTGGTTATGTTTTCATAAAAGAGAGCTACCCCTCCCTTTATTTATCACAAACATTATCTTGGCACGGCAGCACTAGTATAGCATCACTTGCATCATAAAGAACAGAAGTACTTGTGGTATCTTAGGACTAACAAATTTATTTGAGCATAAGCTTTTGTGGGCTACAGCCCACTTCTTCCGATGCACGGAATGGAACATATATTGAGGAGATATATATACACATACGGAAAGCATGAAAATGTGGGAGTTGTCTTACCAACTTGCATCATAATTACTGTTTCAAGGTCACCCTTTCTAAGATCTCTAACATCAACATGCTAACTTGGATTCCTTTGAAGTTTGGTGTGCCTTGGGAGGGTTCCGGGTAAGGGTAGTGTTCCAGATTTGGAGTCAGTTGAGCTGGACTTTGGAGAGATATCAGCTCTGGAATAAAATAACCCTTTTCTCAAAAGTTTGTTTATTCTTGCACAGCGCTTCAGCTCAAACTTTGGACGTGATACAAGTCAAAATGGTTTCAATTTGTCGAGTTTTACCCAAGTCAGTGCATGGCCCCCGTTAACTCTTTGGTATATCCAAATTTAGAAGGACATTTAAGAACAGGAATGTTCACTTTTTACAGGACGTGCACCCCAATACAGAACTAAACATCGAGAGAGTTTCCATTTGTCCCTGCCTGCAGGTATATGGGATCTTGGGGAGCAATTACCACACAGGTGGGGTGCCAATTAATTTCTTTATTAAAGGGAAAAGGAAGTGGTGGGAATTTAACGATGAAATGTGATGGGAGGGGTGTAATAGGTGTTTACAATAGACAATGATGGGAGGGTGTTCTTACTGAACAGTGTAGGGAGTTTTAACAGTGGGGTACAGTAAGTGGGGTTCAGCACAATGGGATACAGTACAGTCAATAAGCAACTTAACTTTATATAGGCAACTATACAGAGCAACAAAACAGGAAACTATAAAAAGGCAGGTGAAACTTACAAGCTGTACAATCTTAGCAAACTTTGACCTATTAAACTAAAAAGCAAAACCTACTGTGCACCTTATGCTATGGGGAAGTTACAGAGGGCAGAGTGGTATGTGCCCAGGATACAGCTCCCAAGGCAGCCACCCAAGGAAGCCAAGGGATGATGGCTGCAGCAGTGGATACAGCTGAAAGCAGGGAGCAGAGCTTAGCAGTGGTACAAGCTTATTTTTAGCAGCAAAGCGCCACGGAGTTAAAGAGAGGTTTTAAGACACAGACTAAGGCTTAGCTTGAGTCTGTGTGCTAGGGAAACAGAGCCAGCAGCTAAAGTAATAAAATAAAAGTATGGAAAGTTTCACAGAGGGATTCTTACCAGTCCCCAAGGCAGCAGCAAAGGCAGAAGCAGCAGCAACATCAGAAGAAGCAAGGAGGGCTCGGTACGGTCTGGATAATCAGGAGATCTCTCAGGCAGCAATTCGTTCTTCGTGGGGGGGGTTAAAAATCGGGGGTATGCGCAAAAATAAAACAAGAGCAGAGAAAGGACCCCCCAAAACCCCTGGTTGATCAGACCAGGCAGCAATGCAGGAACCTTTCTGATGTTTGTTTCAAAAATGTCTGTTTTTAAAGGCAAATTTAGGCAGTTTCCCGCCAGTAATCCTGATAGGCTCCCTTTGTCACAGGGGAGGAGGCACAGGGAAAAAAACTGCAGGTGAGCACAGAGACATGCCTGGGCAGAGTCCTGTGCAGTAGGTGACTCAAAAGCACATGAGGCCTATGACTCATGCCCAGGATCTTAAAAACACAATAGGTCTTGCAGCTCTGGACATTGCCTGCCCTATACCAAGCCCAGGTTCAAAAGGTGATAACAAGACTAACCCTTTGAACAGGGCAGTGGTCCCACTTAGCACGCAGCACAAGTGGCCATCCCTTTGAGAAGGGCAGTGGCCCTGGTAAAAAACTTAACAGCCTGGGAAGGGCGGCCACAGGAGGAGAACAAAAACAAAATGGAGTATGAGAACAGCTATAAGAAACAAAATGGAATAGGAGGATATCTGTAACAGACACCATTCTCTCTATTTTTTATTGTTTTAAAGCTCTACTCTTGTAAGTGGCCTAAAATCCGAATGGTTGCTCGGATTGTTTTAAACTTTGCTGCAGCAAAGGCAGGGAGGAATGGGGAGGGCAATAAGTGATGATGGTTGGTAGTGGAGGGAAGAGAGGTTGGGGGCTCAGATGAGGAAGGTGTGAGTGTTAGGGGGTGTGGGGAGATGAGAGAATGGGTAGGGGGATGTGGAGTGAGTAGGAGGGGGACTGAGTGAAAAAAAGGGCAGGGGAACCTGTCAGCCCCACATGCTCCCCTCTCATGTGTGTGCCCAAATCTAGGGGTCTCTTGCCCCTCTAAGCAGGTCTTTGCCCCCTCCCTGCCCCACTCATATGAGCTGGGATTGGAGGGCCTTTTCACTCTCGAGTGTCTGAGCCCTTCTTGCTGCCCCCCACGTGTGCCAGCATCTGGGGGGTCTGTGTCCATCTAAAGATGTGGACCACTCTCCATACATCCCCTTGTGTGAGCAAGGCTTAGGGAGGGGTTGCCATTTTGGGAGCATCTGTAGCTCCCTCCCTGCCCCACATATGAGCCCTTTAGGTGGGGAGCTAAGAATGGGCAAGTTTCCTTCCAAGGAGGGAGGTGGGAGAGCCCATGGAGATGAGCAGAGAGCCTGAGCCAAGGACGTTGAGGGGATTAGACTGCTTTGAGTGAAACTGATGATGACACCTGCCTGAGTCTTCATATAGCCTGATCCACTTGCAAAGTTAACTCCATAAAATTGAGATCCAAGACCATACTCATCCTCAGTTGATGATGTAGCCCAAAGAGCTAGCTTAGCATTGTATTCAGCAGGAACAAAAGGAACCTACAGGCCTATATCATGTGAACCTGTTAGCAGAAGGCTTTGACATCTATGAGCCTTAGCTTAAGTAAGTAGCCCCACAATGACTCTGAGATTTGGAAAACTGGGAACATTGTTCTTATGGGGGATATTGGTATAAAATGACATCAGGTAACCACAGAAACATTGAACTGATACTGGACTTGGATGTTGACCAATATGATAATAAATGAAAATAATTAAAATATGAACTGATAGGATGAGGACCCCCAAGATTATTAGGGTGAGGAACTTATATATGGGCAAAGGAGTTGGGCATATCTGTGAATATATATGGTAACTATCGGACCCTCTACTCGCCCATGCCCCAACGTAAGGGGGAGATCTGGACCATTGGACTCGTTTTGCAGGCCAGGGACAGAAGAGATGACCGCTTGTCTCTAACCACCAAATCCCCAGGAAACAGTGTGATTCTATGTAAGGAATGATACTAAGTATCAGCTTAATCTTATATTACTGCTGCAATTTTATTTGACTGGGAGCTTTTGTGTCTTTACTAATTGCACTAATAAAATTGCTTAAAATTTTACTTTATCCTGGTATAAAAATATCACTCCCAAAATCACAGATCCAAACCGACACTCGTCTGGTGGTAAAACATTTCTAGTACAGACCAGGTCTTCGTGTTCATTTTTAAGATTACATTCTATGTTCATCAGAGTCATTTCCTTGAGTGTGTATCTACTAGGGAACAGTATTGTGTGAGTAGGTGTGCTTTTGAATGTGCTCCTGGGAAATCAATATGCAATTGAGTTTTTACACTGATCTGCATCTCTTTGAGAATGTGTGTTTCTGGCTGTGAATCACTGTGTGAAGTTATGAATGTATAACATCATGTGTGAAATTCAGCACATCTCAGGAGCTTCTAACAAAGTAGCTGATGCACTCTCCCGTGAGAGTTTCCCAGAATCCAGTAGTTAAAAAGTGTTCTTAAACTGTAGAAGTCTGTTAGTTATATACTTAGTGGTATATGTAAAGGTGCATGTGTGAAACATACATGAACGTGTGCTTTATCAGCACTCGTTAGGGTCTGTGAGTGAATTTCTGAGCCTTCATTTGTGTATGATTGCTTCTGAATGACAATATTGTGTGTTTACCAGCACAAAGTGCTGTGTGAGTGTGTGTGTTTTGTGAGTGTACATTGCTGTGTGTATGTTTCAAATTGCACATAACTGGTTATTTATCAGTAAATATTATTATGTTTGTAAGTGTATATTGACTTAGCAGAATCCCTGTATTAAAGCCAAAAGCTGCTATCTCCCTGCAGCTCCTAGCCGCTAAGATAATAACCTTTTAGTGGGTTATTGAAAGGAGAGAAGTTGAAGAGTAGAACTTGTTGGGAAAGGGAGTTTCTCATCTTGTGAGGCTTTTCAAGAAATCTGAAATATTTTCCCATATGGGAAAATTGAATTATTTTTCAAACAGATAACCTGAAAGCAACAAAAAAAAAAAAAATTAAAAAAAAGCAGATTGAGTCAAAAGAAAACATTTACCTTCCATAATTTTTATAGTTTCATAGAATTTTAGGCCAGGAGGAATGATGCAAGCACCGAGTCAGAAATTCTTTTTATCACCGACCATTGAATCCCACTCAGTTACCCCTGTGTTGAGCCCAATGACTTCAATTAAACTAATAGATTTCAGTCCTAAGCAGACTGCATTGTTGTGAGCCAGAGGCCTAGACCTTGGCAGACTGAGGTCTCACCTGTGCCCTAGGCCCTGGCAAGGACAGGGAACTAATCAGCTGGAGTACATCCATGTGATCCTAGCAGGCGACCTGCGCCCCATGCTCCAGGGCAAAGTTTCATTTTGATTTTGACCCTTTATTTTTCACTTTTCTTTAGAATGAATTAACTGAAATTTTCAAATGATTTTTTTTTTCAAATTGAAAAATGTCAAAACTGGACATTTTAACAAATTTGAACCTTTTAAAAGAAATCAAATTAGAATATTCATCAAAACCAACCAACCCTTTGCTGCGAACAGAGTTTCCATGAATCATCATTTTCTGATGAACAAAACCATATTGTGAGAAAATTTCCAACTCGAGGTCATAATCAGCCCACTGACTACAATTTTTTCCTTCTCTCTTAGGCCCCAACCCTGAAACCTGTCACTCTCTCCCACCGGCAGACTTCTATGTTCATGTGAATGCCCTTTGACCGGAGGCTCTCAACTTTTTCTCAGATCCCTGACCATATCAATAGAGAGATGCCTTATGGACCCATCTCCTATCCATTGTGATCTCATCAACTTCCTCTCCTCCCAGATACAAATATAGAGACCACTTCCTTTGACCATTCAAGTTCACACAACAGCTCAACATTAACCTACTGCCTCATCTTCAGTTCAGATTCACAGGGAAAGGAAATGGATCTGAAACTGTTTAACAAGGTGAGATCCCCAACAGGTCAATATCAGCCATAGCTAAATTTGTGTCAGTGGGCAAGAACCACAGCTGGTGTAAATCAGCAGTAGCTCCACTGGAGTTAATGAGACCAGATTCCCCAGCTGGTGAAAACTGATATAGCTGCCTGGGCACCTTAGGGCCAGATCCCCAGCTAATGGAAATCAGACTAACTCCACTGGAATCAAATGGCCAAATCTTGACTTGGCATAAACAGCCCTAACTACTCAGAACTCAGTGGAACTGTATCAGTTTACATCAGTTTAGGACATAGGTAGAAGCTTTTAATGTTTGCCTCTGGCTGCTTCTTAGAGGCCAACATCAAACAGCCAGGGCAGCCTGAGCTGTGAGTTCCTGTGGTGGCTGCATCCCAAGAGCTGCTGATGCAAAGCAGGAGAAAAACATCTCTGCTCTTGCAGAGCTGATTATGTGGAGTTAATGAAGGAACAGGCTCCTCCAGGCCAGCGGGGGCTCTGATGCCACTGGGCTCTGAGCTATTGTAAGTCACATGTCTGTGCTATAAATATATAGTTTATTCTGTAATCTCCTTCAGACACCCTTTGGGCCTCAGCCCTGCATTGTTTTTAGTCTAGCATCTTTTCAGGGTGCTGCCACCACCTGAGATCCAGGGCATATTGTGTTCCCTCTCTGGGTGGTTACGTTGAGCAAGGGCAGCTTATCATGGTGGTTTGCTCCTAAGGTGAGATCAGAGCTGGGCTCACAGCCCCAGAGACAGGAGTCAGCTATTTAGCCCCAGAACAAGCACATCCTGGGTTGTGACCATGTTTGAAGCCTGCAGAAGCTGGAATCAGTTTCACAGCTGGGTGGGGCTTCCTGCCCCCATCCTATTTAGACCTTCACCTCTCAGCCAAGCCAGTCCAAGGAGGGAAGCAGGGAGTGTCTATCTGTGAAGGGGATTCTTGTCTTCTAGGAACTGCTGAAAGACTCAGCAACTCAGGAAATATGGTGAAGTGACAGGGAAACTGCTGCTGGATAATACAGAGATGGGGTGTTATTGGCAGATACAGAGATAGGCAATGACTGAAGAACCCTGGTGGTGAAGTGTCCAATTCAGCACAGGCTGGGAAACATTCCACAAAGACCAGAGCTGTAAGTTTATTATTTCAGTTAAACATGTTCAACTGTTAATATGCTGGGCAAATTTCATCATAGCTCTATGGGTTACAACTGGAACTCTTTAAGAATCTTAATATGATTTAATCAAACCTTTAGAGCTGCTCATAGGTGGCTTGTTTTTTTCACAGCAGAAAACATTTGATTTTTCATAGAAATTTTCATAGAAATTTTTGTGTGTGTGTGTTCATTGAGAACCAGACAATGTCAGGAAAACTGCTGGAAACTGAAACATTTTCATGTAAATTAAGGGAAAAAAAGAGTTTTGCAATACATAGGTTCTGTTTCAGGAATAACAAAATTCCCCAGAATATTTCTTTAGTTGAAAACTCAGGTTTCCTTTGAAATAATTTTAATAGAAAATGTCTGAATACCCCAGACTGGGAACTTAGATGTAAGCCAGGATGGGAACATTGATATTGTCCAATAATAATAAAAGCTGCACCCAGTCACACTATTGCAACTTTGTTTATTTCCGTTTCAAAGGGATACTTGTTGATTCATAAAAATGAGTGTCAAGTATCAGAGGGGTAGCCGTGTTAGTCTGGATCTGTAAAAGCAGCAAAGAATCCTGTGGCACCTTATAGACTAACAGACGTTTTGGAGCATGAGCTTTCGTGGGTGAATACCCACTTCATCAGATGCATCTGATGAAGTGGGTATTCACCCACGAAAGCTCATGCTCCAAAACGTCTGTTAGTCTATAAGGTGCCACAGGATTCTTTGCTGCTTTTATAAAAATGAGTAAGTTTGATAGTTGGTAGCCCACAGATGAGCCCATAGATGTTAAACATACTAGCGCCTTAGATGGAGAACAGAGAATTGAAACCCCCCACCAAAGACACTCTCTTATCCATGCCAAGGACATAAAGGAGGTGAATGGGATTAGAACCAAAATATTCTGCTCTAGCACTGTATCCTTGTCCCACACTGCTGCTGGCTAAACACAAATGCTGTAAATGAGGTCACTGAACATACACCTAATAAGACAAAGCTCGTCCCTCACAGAACCAACAGTCCTAGTAGACAAGGCAGATAAAGGGATGAAGGGGAAATAGAGGCACAGGGCGGGGAAGTGACTGGCCCAAGATCACACAGCAGATCAGTGGCAGAGACAAGAATAGAATCCAAGTCTCCTGATGGCCAGTGACCTGCACAGCCTTAAACTGACAGAGGTAAACAATGCAGCAGCGAGGTAGCTGAGCAATGCTACTAGCCCATCAGTACATAGAGATGGAAATGAGATCCTGTGTCACAAATCTATACGTAAGCAGGCAGAAAGCTGGCTATGTGGTGTTGCAAGGGAATCATTACAGACGAGATGTCATGCAGGATACTGAGTTACTGTATGACATATTTTCCTGGAAAGTGGATATCAGACAGTGTTGACATTTTAACATTTTAATTTCATTCCCAAGTCCAGAGCCTCTTATTTGTAGCAAGAGGGGTTCCAGCTTATCTAGAATTGTTGCATTGGGATTGTACTTTACACTATCCTTCATATGGCATTTTGTCAAGTCATATCCTGAGTTAGATCTTCAGATGGTGCTAACTGATGCAGCTTCATTGATTTTAAGAGAGCTGCACCAATTTACATTCATGTGATAAGTCATCACTCCTAGTTAATAGCAGCGACGAGTGCTGTGCATCATTGACACGCAAATCATGAGACACTGCTGAAGGGAAACAGGGCCACTCCCGCTGTCAGTGTAATCCCCACTGTCTTTGTCCTTCCCTCCACAGCTATCACACAGTGAACTGAAAAAGAAAATGTCCAATCGAACCACGGTGACCGAGTTCCTTCTCCTGGGATTTTCTAATGTTCGGGAGCTGCAAATTTTGCACTTTATGATGTTTCTAGTGATTTACCTGGCAGCCCTGATGGGGAATCTTCTCATCATCACAGCCGTAGCCCTCAACCACCATCTTCACACCCCCATGTACTTCTTCCTGGCAAATCTGTCAATCATAGACCTCGGTTCCATCTCTGTCACCATCCCCAAATCCATGATCAATTCCCTCATGAACACCAGGGTGATTTCTTATCCTGAATGTGTCGCCCAAATCTTTCTCTTCGTAGTCTTCATTGCAGCTGATCTTGCCTTACTCACCATCATGGCGTATGATCGATATGTCGCCATTTGCCAACCACTGCGCTATGAGAGAGTAATGAACAGGAAAGCTTGTGTCCAAATGGCAGCCAGTGCCTGGATTACTGGTATTGTCTACTCTGCCCTGCACACTGGGAACACCTTCAGTTTACCCTTCTGCCAGTCCAATGTCATCAATCAGTTCTTCTGTGAAATCCCCCAGCTACTCAAGATCGCCTGCTCTGACTGGTACCTCAGTGAAGTTGCACTTCTTGCCTTTAGTGTGTTTTTAGGCTTAAACTGCTTTGTTTTTATTATTATGTCTTATGTTCATATCTTCAAAACTGTGCTTAGAATCCCCTCTGAGCAGGGCCGAAATAAAGCCTTCTCCACCTGCCTTCATCACCTCACTGTGATATCCTTGTTACTTTTCACTGCCATGTTTGACTATCTGAAATTCACCTCCAGCTCAGCATCTAATGTAGATCTCTTAGTGGGTGTTCTCTATGCTGTCATGCCTCCAGTGATGAATCCGATCATCTACAGCATGAGAAACAAGGAGATCAAAGCTGCACTGAAGAAACTGATTGTGTGGAGGTTATTCACCAAGAATTAAAGTGTCTGTTATTGTACCTTGACTGTGATTTCATTCTGAGCTTCTTTATGGATATAGTGAACCGATGATGAAATTGTCTCCTTGAGAACATAGGTTCCAATCTGTTTAGGAACTCATGAAATCCAGATTAACTCCATTGAAGTCAAATGAGTTCGTTTAGATTACATCAGTGTAAATAAAATCAGAATCTAAATATTTATCCATAACTGTACATACACACCTATCTATCTGTCTTAGGGATTTATACTCCTACCATCATCATTCATGCTGCACAGGATATCAACAACCATAGCTAGGTCACTCCTGGACTTCATGAACTTTCTGGCCCTTCTGCTTTTTTGGGATAGAAATTGTAGTTGGGGTATGAGACAAATGGCTTGTTTGTTTCCTTGATTCTTTCTTTTTCATGTTGTTTCATTTTATTGATTCATTGGTTGACTTGTTTCTTTGTTCCAGGTGACTTTTGGAGGATAGGAATTTACAGGGTGGAATATGTTTGATTAAATGGGTGTATCTGTTAATTTTATCATCTTTTGAAGGTGTCAATGTCATAATATCTTTGAAGCAGTTTTCTGAAAGACTTGAAGTTTTCCTTTCCCCAATGACAAAGAATTGAAGCAAAGTTTCTGTGTATGTCTGGATAGCTGAGTTGCTGTTCAAATTATTATTTTAATGTTGGTGGGAGTTTTATTGTCTTATTTTTAATGTGTTAGCGCACAAAGATCATTATATAATTATGAGTATTATCTTTTTTTATTTCAATAAATAAATACTGCATTCTTCTTGCTATGGTGAAGAGGTATTTGGAGAAAAAGCTATTGCAATGTTTCCTAAAAACAAGTAATAAAGCCAGTTTTTTATCCTACCAAACTACTGCAATGATAGATCTGGAATTGCTCATATTTTCTCTTATGTTATGCTTTATTCCTGCAGTGGTAAATAAATCTTAAGTTGTATGGAAAAGCCCGGCTAGTCACTCAACTTACTACTGGTCACAGCTCCTATGGGAAGAATTCCAGGTACCAAACCTGGTTGGAAAAATATCGTTGGCACACAAATTGCTATAGCCTGGTACCCAGTATGAGAGGGGATGAATCACGCTATTCCACCCTTAGAGAGGGACAGGTGCAAAGCTGAGACCTCAGGATGTGAACTCAGAGACAGGAGCAGGGAGCAGAGGTTCAGCTAAACATTTAACCATAATAATTGGGATTTAGACATTTGTTTCAACGGGCAGCATACATATGAGCAAGTATGTTTGTGACCTTGGCGCAGATAAATGGCCTACTGCTTGCTCTTTAGATCTTGTTTACCTAAGACTTAATGGTAACTGCAAGGTACACCGCAAAGAACCTGGAAGTAACAACCAAAAACCAATCTGATTCCTTTGATCCACTCCTGATTTTTACACAGAAGGGAAAGACGCTTCCATCCGGGCTTTCTAATGGCCTTGGAACAGGTATAAGTGGCAAAGCAGTTTAATAGGCATTGCTTGGGCACAGAATGAAAGCTTGATTTTTCCCTCCCGCAAATGCACACCAGTTTAACTCCAAGATTGGGACAGATCTTCTGCTGAAGTAAACCAGCCCAACTGCATTAACATCAGTGGAGTTAATCTGGATTTGCATTGGTGAAACTGAAAGCAGAATCTGGCCCATTTGTGTATAAACTGTGTTGTCATGGAAGTAACTAACATGGACTGGGAGACACAAACTGAAAGAGTATTTATTGGACAAAGACAGACAATTAATTCTTGGTGAATAAAATCCCCCCCAGTTAGTCTCCTCAATGCAGCTTTGATGTCCTTGTTCCTCATGTTATAGATGATTGATTCATCATTGGTAATAGTTGGAAAGAACTGGTGGGATATCCTCTTTTTTCCATCAATTTTTTTTGGGGGGGTGGAAATTCCATTTCCCAATCGGTCCTCTTTCCTCAAAAATATTTGGTTTTTCTTTGAAAGACAGAAAATCCAGAAGAAAAAACATTTTTTTCCGGTTTTGGGCAGTTTTTAGATGTTGATAAAGAAGCACTACTAACTCAAGAGCATCAGGTCCATCTCCAGTTAAAAGGGTCAGGTGCTGATAATCCTAACCATTCCTGGTGGTATCTTCGAGGATGCTAAGGTATGTATAAACACGGGGACTAGACTGTAGCTACCTTTTCCCCTTGAAGAAACCGCACCAGCTCAGAGCTGAAGCACATTGTCCAGGTAATGTGGTGGGGGAGAACTTTTCTGCGGCTTTTGAGCCCTTTCACCCACCACTAAAAACCTAATTTTCAGAAGCACCAAACCACCACCCTCTCTCGCTGCATTGCCCAGGCCTGCTTCCACTTCCTGGGGGGATCCACTGAGTTCATCCTCTTTGCTGTCATGTCCTTCAAACACTATGTGGCCATCTTCCACCTGCTGTAATATGCCAACATCATGAGCACTCATGTCTGCATCCAGTTACAGGCTGCCTAATATACATGGGGATTCCTGGCCTTGATTGTGCTCACTGTCCTGGTAGCCCAGATGCCATACATCTTTATTTAAACCAAAGCATTTCAGTCCTCAGCAGACTATACTGTTGTGAGCCACAGGCCGAAAACCAGCAACACTGTAGTCCCACCTGTGCCCTTGTTCCTGGCAAAGATAGGGGACTGATCAGCTGGGCCATGTTGAGGTGATCCTAGCAGGCGACCTGTGCTCCATGCTGTAGGGCAAAGCTTCATTTTCATTTTGACTCTTTAATTTTTTTTCACCATCTCTTTAGTATAAATTAACTGAAATTTCCAAATGAAAACCTTTTCAGACTGGAAAATGTTCCACCTGGACATTTGAACAAATGTGAATTTTCTAAAAAATCAGATTAGGAGGCTCATCAAACCCAACCCTTTCCTGCAGTAAAGTTCTAGTTTTGATGAATCAGCATTTTCTGATTACCAAAACATATTGTCAGAAAATTTCAAACCCAAGATCATGACTACAATTTCCTTATCCACTCTTAGGCCTCAGTCCTGAAATATGCTCACCCCACCACCACTCAGGCTCCGAGTAGACATCTATGTCCATGTGAATACATTTTGACAGAGGATCGTCAAAATTTTGTCAGATCACTGATCATGTCAATAGAGAGATTGCCTTATGAACACGTCCTCTCTTCTTCATCATCTCAGCAACTGCCTCTCCACCCAGACAACATTATAGAGACCATGTTCCTTGCCAGTTCAAGTTCACACAATATCCCAACATAAACTACAGCAACTATGTATATGGCAATGTGATATTAAAAAGCCTTTGCAGCTGGATTAATGATTATACACTATTAATCAGTGTCTAGGGTCTCAGATGCAGGAGCCACGGCATTACAGTAGAAGCTCAGCTTCCATTTTCTAAACTGTCACAATTTCCTAGTCTTCGTAGTTGAGAAGGAAAATTTGAAAATGTTACCCGAGACTAAGACAAAAGCCAAGCATAACCAGTAGAGCAACATCCCTCTGAGTCTTGCATGATCCAATCACTCATGGAGAGGAGGGAGCTGTTTTGAGTTAACCAATACAACACCTGCCTGAGTCTGCAGAGAGCCTAAACCAGTCACAAAGATAACTCCATAAGGTTGCGGTACAGGCTGCTGCTCCAGGATCGCTCTCACCATCAGTGGACAGATGGAGCAATTCTGGGAGATACAACCTATTTTTTTACAGACATGACATTATTTCGCCCCACTCTCTCCTGGTGTGCCTCTGAGGTGGCTTCCCTCTTGCAGGTGTAGGTCTTTGCTCTAAGTGGGTGTCTTGGATTGGGCCTTTTCCTTGTCTCTGATCCCTCACCCAGTTCCGGCTCCAAGCCCCAGCACGCCAAGCGCGTGCTTGGGGTGGCATGCCGTGGGGGGTGCTCTGCTGCTTGCTGGGAGGGCAGCAGGCGGCTCCGGTGGCCCTCTCACAGGCATGCCTGCGGAGGGTCCGCTGGTTCCACGGCTCCAGTGGAGCAGCCGCAGGCACGCCTGCTGGAGATCCACCGGAGTCGCGGGACCAGCGAGCAGCAGAGCGCCTCTGCGGCATGCCACCGTGCTTGGGGTGGCGAAATGGCTAGAGCCGGCCCTGCCCTCACCATCCTTGTTACATTACCTAGCGGCCACAGATCTACTGTCTGCATATTGAGCTGTCAACTTCCCAGCTGAGTGCCCATCTCACAGGTTTCTGTCTATGAACCATGATCTCACGATCTTAGAATGTTGGATGGTTATTAAAATGCCATCATGGTTCTAAGCTATGAGAATCAGAAATACCTGAACAAACATTAAACTAGGCATCATGGTACAGATACTCAGATCACATCAACTGGAATAGCTGCATAGCACAATCAAATTCATACCATCTGGAGATTTGGCCTTATTGACTCTAACTGTACCATGGCAGATCTACACAAATTGGAGACATACAATGGAGCTCCACTTGATTTGCACCAAATGGTGATCTGACCCTTCGTATTTGTTCAGTTTCTCTGGCATACCTACAACTAGTGTGAATTAAATAGCTTTAAGATGTCATGAAGTATTGTACCTGCAGCCTAATGAGCTTTTTATTTTAGTGGTGTCTGCAGGAAGGAAATATATAGTGGCTAAGAAAGAAAGAAGCTGGTCCATTCATCCCAATAGAAATTCTCATCAGATACAGAAAATCTTAGCAACACTGAATTCCTCTAAATGTTTGTCCTCAGTGGGTTGACTCTCTCCTTAGCCATTAAAAATTGCACTTTTTAAATTAATCCACAGCTCAAATTATTAAGAAAGTGAAGACTGTTTTGGAACTTTTATCTCATCTTCATTTCAGATTCAGAGGCAAAGAATATGGATTAGTAACTGTGAAATGGGCCAGCTGATATAAATCAGACATAGGCCAAGTGGAGTTATTGATGCCATATTTCCAGCTGGCCAAAACTGACATCGCTCCATAGCGGTCTAAGGTCAGATCCCTAGCTAATAGAAATCAGTGTAGAGCCAATGAAATCAAAGGGCCACATCTCCACTTGGCGTGAACAGCCCTAACTACTCAGAACTCAGTGGAACTGTATCAATTTACACCAGTTTAGGAGATTGCACTCATCTTTTAATGTTTGCCTCTGGGTACCTCTTAATACCCAACTGTGGGATCCTCTAGTGGCTGCATCTCAAGAGTGGCTGATGGAACATGGTGTGCGTGCGTGCATGCGTGTGTGTGTAAAACTGCTCTTTCAGAGCTGTTTATGAAGGAACAGGCTATTCCAGGCCAGCTGGGGCTGTGGTGCCATCATGTTCTGAGGTATTGTAGGTCACATGTCTGTGCTTCAAATATATATCTTGTTCTGCAATCTCCTTCAGATACCCTTTGGTCCTCAGTCCTGCTCTGTTTTTAGCCACAGGTCCATTCAGTGAGAACCAATGTTGATCGTATTCCCCCTCTAGGGAGTTAGTATCTGCTGAGGCAGGTTGTCAGGATGATTTATCCCAGATTCGAGATCAGAGCTGAGCTCACAGCCCTGAAGACTGGATTCAGCTATTTAGCTCCAGGGCAGATACATAGAATCATAGAATCATAGAATATCAGGGTTGGAAGGGACCTCAGGAATTCATCTAGTCCAACCCCCTGCTCAAAGCAGGACCAGTCCTCAACTAAATCATCCCAGCTAGGGCTTTGTCAAGTCTGACCTTAAAAACCTCTAATGATGGAGATTCCGCCACTTCCCTAGATAACCCATTCCAGTGCTTCACCACCCTCCTAGTGAAATAGTGTTTCCTAATATCTAAACCTCCCCCACTGCAACTTGAGGCCATTGCTTCTTGTTCTGTCGTCCGCCATCACTGAGAACAGCCTAGCTCCATCCTCTTTTGAATGCTTTTTCAGGTACTTGAAGGCTGCTATCAAATTCACCCTTCTCTTCTGCTGACTAAATAAGATCAGTTCCCTCAGCCTCTCCTCGTAAGTCATGTGCCCCAACCCCCTAATCATTTTTATTGCCCTCTGCTGGACTCTTTCCAATTTTTCCACATCCTTTTGTAGTGGAGGGCCCAAAACTGGACACAATACGCTAGATGTGGCCTCACCAATGCCAAATAGAGGGGAATGATCACATCTCTCGAGCTGTTGTTAATGTTCCTACTAATGCAGCCCAATATGCCATTAGCCTTCTTGGCAACAAGGGCACACTGCTGACTCATATCCAGCTTCTTGTCCACTGTAATCCCTAGGTCCTTTTCTGGAGAACTGCTGCCTAGCCACTTGGTCCTCAGCCTGTAGCAGTGCATGGGATTCTTATGTCCTACATTCAGGACTCTGCATTTGTCCTTGTTGAACCTCATCAGATTTCTTTGGGCCCAATCTTCCAATTTGTCTAGGTCACTCTACCCTCCAGCATAACTACCTCTCCCCACAGCTTAGTGTCATTCGTGAATTTTCTGAGTGCAATTCATCCCATCATCCAGATCATTAATGAACATATTGAACAAAACTGGCCCCAGGACCGACCCCTGGGGCACTCCACTTGAAACCGGCTGCCTCAACTAGGCATCATGCCACTGATCACTACGTCCTGAGCTGTGAGCCTGTCTTGAAGCCTGCACAAGCCAGGATCAGTGTCAGAGCTGGGAGGCATTATTGATGCGTCCAGAGATAGACAAGGACTGAAGAAGGCTGTCAGTGGACTGCCAGATGCATCACAGGCTGGAAAACATTCCACAAAAACCAACATTGTATGTTTGTAATCTCAATTAAAGTTGTTTGGGTATTGATATACTGGAGAAATGTAATAATAGAACTATGAGTTACAACTGAAACTGAAGCCTTTTACTATAATTTAAACTTCTATAGCTTATTTACTTCCCCCCCTCGGTAGGGAAAAAAAACAATTTTCACGGAAATTGTGAAAACTAAAACATTTTTGTTTTTGTTAATTGAGAACCAAAGAATTGCTAATAAAAACTTCTGAAAACGGGGAAATTTTCACTGAATTTTTTAATTTTTTTTTACAATAAAAATATTTTTAAGGATAGCAGAGATTTCCCATGTAAATTTATTCATTTGAAAACACAGTTTTCCTTTGAAATAATTTAAACAGAAAATCTCTCTATTCCCCAGGATGGAAACTTAGAATTAAACCAGGGTGACAGCATTGATATTGTCCAAATAATACTACACTTTTGAACTCTTCACTTTACTGAAATGCTGTTTATTGCTATTTTAAAGGGATATTTGCAGGATGAAAAAACTGAATAAACAGCAAAGCTGATACTCACAGAATACGTGTTATACATGCAGGCACCTTTAAACTGAGACCCAGAGAGTTGAAGCCCCCAGACAATGACTGTCTCTGCCCAAAGACATAGAGGAGGGAAATAAGACTAATCCCAGCTCTCCTGCTCTAGCACTGTATCTTCTGTCTCACAGTGATGTCTGCTAAACAGAAATGCTCTTAACAGTTGCACAGAACATACACATAGCAAGACACACCTAAGCCCCTGAGAGTTTACAACTTAAGTAGACAAGGCAGAGAAAGGGAGGGAGGAGAAACAGATGATCAGAGAGGGGAAGTGACTGGCCCAAGGTCACACAGCAAGTCCATGGCAGAACCAAAACCAGAAAGTCTCCTGATGGCCACTGACCTGCACAGCGCAGTCATAAAGTCAGAGGGAAATGACACAACATAGAATTAGCTGAGCGATGCTATTAGCCGCTCATCACACAGCAATGGAAATGCAGCTGGGATTCGGTGCCATAAATCCTTTTGTAAGCAGGCACCCCATCTATGTGGTGTTGCAGTGGAAATTGGATGCTTTGTGAATCCATGCAAATATTTCCCTGGAAAGTGGAAATCAGGCAGCATTAGCTTTTTAGTATTTTAGCTTCAT
Organism: Gopherus flavomarginatus; assembly: GCF_025201925.1. Classification (NCBI taxonomy): domain Eukaryota; kingdom Metazoa; phylum Chordata; order Testudines; family Testudinidae; genus Gopherus; species Gopherus flavomarginatus. The sequence goes on along the minus strand of NC_066627.1, from coordinate 13,955,736 downwards.
ATCCAAGTTTACAGCCTGCTGTCTGGAGCAATAGGGGAGTTATCTTGACTATATCATTGGGTTTGTATGTGCTTTGCTCCATCCTTCATACTGTATTATACTAAGCCACATCCTGAGCCAGATCTTCAGATGGTGCAAACTGAAGCAGCTCCATTGACTTTAAGGGAGCTGCACTAATTTACATTCATGTGATAACTCACCACTCCTACTTAATAGCAGTGATGAGTGCTGTGCACCATTGACACTCACATTATGAGATATTTCTGTAGGGAATCAGGGCCACTCCCTCTGTCACTGTAACCCCCCACTGTCTTTGTCCTTCCCTCCACAGCCATCACACAATGAATGACCTGAGAAATAAAATATCCAACCAAATCACCTTGATCAAATTCCTTCTCCTGAGATTCTCTGAAATTCGGGAGCTGTAGATTTTGCACTTTGTTGTGTTCTTGGTGATTTGCCTGGCAGCCCTGATGGGGAATGTTCTCATCATCACAGCCATAGCCCTCGATGACTATCTCCACAGCCCCATGTATTTCTTCCTGGTGAATCTGTCCATTATAGACCTTTGCTCCATCTCTGTCACCATCCCCAAATCCATGACCAATTCCCTCATCAACACCAGATTGATTTCTTATCTTGGATGTGTCAGCCAAGTTTTTCTCTTTTTAGTCTTCAATGCAGCTGCTCTTGCCTTACTCACTCACTCACACAAGGATCTAAATGTGTCTAGATCCCAGAAGATGACTGTTGTTATTATTAATTATTATTAGTAATAGTAATAATAATAAATCATGTTTGTGCATAATTGTGTACATTACATGTACAATAGGTAAAAGCAGAATATGTGGCTATAAAGCTAGATCGATGGATAGATAGATAAGCATTAATAATCAATGGCAATTATTTTGCCCTTTTTCTGTCTATGAATGTTGATTTTCAACTCATGATTTCTTTGAGGATTCATTATTCAGCATTACATATAAAAGAATTTCTGTGAATTGTTCTTAGTCCATAGCTCATTTACAATAACTACAAGACATGCGTTGTCTGTGAGCTTTGAACTGTGTTGACTAGAAATTGGGGCTGTCGATTAATAATAGCAAAGAGCTTTCATGGGGATGCATGCATGAAAGCTCATGCTCCAATACATCTTGAGTCTATAAGGTGCCACAGGACTCTTTGCTGCTTTTACAGATCCAGACTCACGCAGCTGCTCCTCTGATACTTGATTAATAACAGTTAATTCATGCAAATTACTTGAAAAATTGTTATTAAACAAATTAATGGAGATTAATCACTGTTTTAATTGCACTGCTAAACAATAGAATTCCAATTGAGATTTATTAAATATTTTGGATGTTTTTCTACATTTTCAAATATATTGAGTTAAATTACAACACAGAATACAAAGTTTACAGTGCTCACTTCATGTTACTGTTTTTGTTCCAAATATTTGCACTGTAAAAGTGACAAATAAAAGAAATAATCTGTTAAATTCACCTCATACAAGTATTGTGCCAATCAGAGCACAGCATCACCATCCCATAAATCCCAGCACCGGGCAGAAGAGTCAACTTCTTACCAAGAACACATGTTTTAGAAATTGTGGAAATGCAGAGAGGAAACATGGAGCACGGTTGGGCTTGTGTGGAGAAAGCGCTACATCAGCCACAGTTCCAACAAGGGCCTTTTGACTCAACCTTTGCTGGATACGCCAGAAGCTGATCCCAAATCCCAACTGCTCATGAGGAAGACTGATGAGTGTGAAGGCCTCTTGTTGTCCATCCCTGTGGAGAAGGCGACCACAGGTTGGAGGAGTCACCGGTGGACAAGGTTAATGGAAAAGACGTCAGATAAATGGACGATTAAGAAGTGATGGTCGAGGATGGGGTGTAGTGGGGTTAGGAACTGACCTGAGGTTGTGGGAAATTAAAACAAGCAGTGAGAACTTACACTTTCTTTTCTGAAAATCTCTCAACAGCTCGATGATGCCTTTCTAGAGGCCTTTGAGAACTTACAGATTGGTAGCCCTGTGGGGGTAAATCTATCCTGCATCAGTTGTTCTTGCTCTTACCTGAGGCCTGGTCTACACTACGATTTATGGTTGAATTTAGCAGTGTTATTTCGATTTAAGCCTGGACCCGTCCACATGACGAAGCCCTTTTTCGCGACTAAAATTTCTTCAGTTCAGATTCACAGGCAAAGGAAATAGATTTGAAACTGTTTGACAAGGTTAGATCCCCAGCAGGTCAATATCAGCCACAGCTACATTGGTGTCAATGAGTAAAAGCCACTCCTGGGGTAATCAGCAGTAGCTCCAGTGGAGTTAATGAAGCCAGATTCCCCATCTAGTGAAAACTGACATAGCTGCCTGGGCATCTTATGGCCAGCTCCCCAGCTAATGGAAATCAGACTGGCTCCATTGGAATCAAATGGCCAAATCTCCACTTGCCGCAAAGAACCCTAACTACTCAGAACTCAGTGGAACTGTATCAATTTACGTCAGTTTAGGACGTAACGAGGAGCTTTTTGTGTTTGCCTCAAGCCCCATCCTGAGCCAGATCTTTTGATGGTGCAAACTGATATAGCTCCATTGACTTTAAGCGAGACACATCAATTTACACGTTTGATAACTCACCACTCCTAGTAAATAGCAGTGACGAGTGCTGTGCATTGTTGACACTCACATTATGAGATATTGCTGTGGGGAATCAGGACCACTCCTACCGTCACTGTAATCGTCACCACTGTCTTTGTCCTTCCCTCCGCAGCCATCACACAATGAACTGAGGAAAAAAATGTCCAACCAAACAACCCTGACCAAGTTCCTTCTCCTGGGATTCTCTGATGTTCAGGAGCTGCAGATTTTGCACTTTGTGGTGTTCCTGATGATTTACTTGGCAAGCCTGATGGGGAATCTTCTCATCATCTCAGCTACAGCCCTCGACCACCATCTTCACACCCTCATGTACTTCTTCCTGATGAATCTGTCTATCCTAGACCTCGGCTCCATCTCCGTCACCATCCCCAAATCCATGGTCAATTCCCACATGAACACCAAGGTAATTTCTTATCATGGATGTGTCACCCAAGTGTTTCTATTTGTAATCTTCTCTTCAACTGATCTTGCCTTACTCATCATCATGGCGTATGACCGATATGTCGCCATCTGCCAAGCACGGCACTATGAGATAGTGATGAACGGGAGAGCTTGTGTGCAAATGGCAGCCTGTGCCTGGATTAGTGGTATTGTCTACTCTGCAATGCACACTGGGAACACATTCAGGTTACCCTTCTGCCAGACAAATGTCATCCACCAGTTCTTCTGTGAAATCCCCCAGCTGCTCAAGCTCGCCTGTTCTGACTCGTACCTCAGTGAAGCTGGGCTTCTTGCCTTTGGTGTGTTTTTAGGTTTAAACTTCTTTGTCTTTATAATTGTGTTTTATGTTCAGATCTTGAAAACCGTGCTAAGAATCCCCGCTGAGCAGGTCCAGCATAAAGCCTTCTCCACCTGCCTTCCTCACCTCATTGTGATCTCTTTGTTTCTTTGCATTGTCTTCTTTGCCTACCTGAAACCCACCTCCAGCTCAGTATCAAATATGAATCGCCTGATGGGTGTTTTCTATTCCAGTGCCTCCAGTGATGAATCCAATCATCTACAGCATGAGGACAAGGAGATCAAAGCTGCATTAAAGAAACTGATTGTCTGGAGTTTATTCACCAAGAATTAAAATGTCCATCATTGCTCCTTGATTGAGATTTCATTCTGAGCATCTTCTTGGATATAATCAACTGATGACAAAATTGTCTCCTTGAGAACACAGGGTGCAATCTGTTTATGAATTCATAAAATCCAGACTAATTCCTTTGAAGTTAAATGAGTTAGTTTAGAATTACACCAGTGTAAATAAGATCAGAATCTAAATATCTATCCATAAATGTACATACACACCTATATCTCTTTGGGATTTATACTGCTCATATTGCCATACTATCTGAGCATGTTGCACAGAATATCAACAGCCATAGCTAAGTCACTAATGAACATGAACTCTCTTTCTCTTCTTTTTGGGGGTAAAAATTGTGGGTGGAGTTTGAGAGGTCTGACTTGTTTGTTTACTTGTTTGTTTCTTTTTTGTGTTTCTTTTGGTTGACTTTTTTTTGTTATAGATGACTTTTTGCGGTAGGAATTTGTAGGGTGGAATATGTTTGATTAAATGTGGGAATCAGATTATTTTGTCATTTATTCAAGGTGTCAATGTCATAATCTCTTTAAAGGGGTTTTTGGAGAGATCAGAGGTTTCCCTTTTCCTAGGGATGAAGAATTCAAAAAAAGATTCTGTAAATATGTTGCTAGCTGAGTTCCTTTTTAAACAATTGTTTTAATGTTATTAGAGAGATTGCCTTCTGCACACATCCCCTCTCCTTCATCACCTCAGCAACTGCCTGTCCACCCAGACATAATTATAGAGACTATATCCCTTGGCAGTTCAAGTTCACACAATGTCCCAACATAAGCAACTCTGAATACAGAAATGTGGTATTAGGAAAGCATTTAAGGCTGGATTAAAATTTAAGGACTATAAACCAGTGTCCCAGGCTTCAGCTCCCGCAATCATGACAGTACAAGAGAATCTCAGCTTCCATTTCCTAAACTATAGCCATTTTCTAATCCTCGTGGTTGAGAAGGAAAGCTTGAAAATGTTTCCCAAAAGAAAAACCAAGTGTAATCAGTAGAGTAAAGACTGCTTGAGTCTTGCATGAGCCAATCACTCATGGGATGGAGTGGGCTGTCCTCAGTTAACCAATGCAGCACCTGCCTCAATGTATAGGCATCCTGATACAATTGCTCTGAGAGAGGGAAAATGCATAGGGTATAATGATGCAGCTACATCTTCCTGAGTGTGCAAAGAGCCTGAACCAGTCACAAAGTTAACTCCATAAGCACAGACAGCTGTTCTGGGACTATTCTCACCATCAGTGGATAGATGGGGCAATTCTGAGAGATACAACCAAGTTTTTTACAGTCGTGACACCTCTTTTCCCCACTCTTTATTGAGGTACCTCTGAGGAGGCCTGTGTCCTGCTGGAGTACATCCTTCCTCTGGGTGGGTGCCCATGACTAGGCTTTTTCCTGCTCTCTGATTCCTCACTATCTCTGTTATGCTACCCAGCGATTTTCTATATATTCATCAGCCGATTTCCCAGCTGGGTGCCCATTTCACAGGTTTCTTTCTATGAACCGTGATATCAATATCACAGAATATTTTATGGTTATTTAAATGGGATGGCGGTTCTAAGCAATGAGAATCTCAAATCCTGGAATACATATGAAACTAGACATCATAAGAACATAAGAATGGCCATACTGGGTCAGACCAAAGGTCCATCTAGCCCAGTATCCTGTCTTCTGACAGTGGCCAATGCCTGGTGCCTCAGAGGGAATGAACAGAACAGGAAATCATCAAGTGATCCATCCCATCACCCATTCCCAAATTCTGGCAAACAGAGGATAGGGACATAATCCCTGCCCATCCTGGTTAATAGCCATTGATGGACCTATCCTCCATGAATTTTTTTATTTCTTTTTGAACCATATTGTAGTCATGGGCTTCACAACTTCCTCTGGCAAAGAGTTCCATGTGTTGACTATGTTTTGTGTGAAGAAATACTTCCTTTTGTTTCTTTTAAATCTGCTGCCTATTAAAGTCATTGGGTGACCTTTAGTTCTTCTGGTATGAGAAGGAGTAAACTTCCTTATTTACTTTCTCCACACCAGTCATAATTTTATAGACCTCTATCATATCCCTCTTAGTCATCTCTTTTCCATGCTGAGAAATCTCAGTCTTATTAATCTTTCGTCATACAGAAAGCCATTCAAATCATTTTTGTTGCCCTTTTTTTAACTTTCTACAATTACAATACATGTTTTTTTTAGGTAGGGCAAATACACCTGTACATAGTATTCAAGATGTGGGATCACCATTGATTTATATAGAGGCAATATGATTTTTTATGTCTTCGCAATGCCTTTCCTAATGAATCTCAACATTCTCTTTGCCCTTTTTGATAGCAACTGCATATTGAGTGTAGGTTTGCAGAGAACTATCCGCATTGACTCCAAGATCTATTTCTTGAATGGTAACAGCTAATTTAGACCCCATCATTTTAAATATATAGTTGGGATTATGTTTTCCAGTGTGCATTACTTTGCATTTATCAACATTGAATTTTATCTGCCATTTTGTTGCCCAGTCATCCAGTTTTCTGAGATCCCTTTGTAACTCTTCACAGTCTGCTTTGCACTTAACTCTCTTGAATTGTTTTGTATTATCTGCAAATTTTGCCACCTCACTGTTTACCCCTTTTTCCAGATCATTTATAAATATGTTGAATAGTACTGGTCCCAGTAGTGACCCCTGGGGGGACAGCACAATTTCTCTCTCTCCATTCTGAAAAATGACAATTTATTCCTACCCTTTGTTTCCTTTTATCCAGTTACAGATCCATGAGAGGACCTTCCCTCTAATCCCATGACAACTTACTTTGCTTAAGAGCCTTTGGTGAGATCCTTGTCAAAGGCTTTCTAAAAATCTAAATACACTTGTAACCTTTCTGCCTCTCTGAGTTGGCAGCAACAAGGGCTAGGTTCAGTATGCAGGGGTTCCCTTCCAATAACACAATACAAAACCGGATCGAGCCTCAACCCATTGACCTGGGATAATTACATACCACTCCCCTCCAGGCTCCTCTAGGAGGCAATACTTCCCCTCTCCGAGTGTAGCAAAATCCTTTTAATAAAGGAGGGAAACAATGCGGCATTATGTTGGAGGAACACCACAAACAGGATTATAACACAAACCATGAGCAAAAGATCCACCTCCAAGTACATTTGGCAATGTTCTTTTCCCCTCAGGGTCTGAAGTCCAAATCACCCCAAAGTCCAACAACCACAAACGTCTCTGCGTTGGTCAGTGCCATCCTAGAGTTCAAAAGTTCATCTGCAGAGTTATACCCCCCCTCAGACTGGGTGGAAATGTGGGGGGCACATAGGGTGTAAAGGGGCACCTTACATGGGCCAAGGCCGACTGCCCTACCTCTCTGTGGATATCTGCTGCAGCCTTCACCACAAACGACTCTGCTCTGCTCTTCCAGCCATCCCCACAAACTGCTCCATCTGTTCCACTCTCTGTTCCGTGCGCCACTCCAACCATCCCACCAGCTGCTCCACTTCACCAGCCATCCCATGAACCACTCCAACTGTCCCCACAAACTGCTCAGCTTCATTCTGCTGCACTCACTTCTCCAATCGTCCTTCAAACTGCTCGGCAAGACACTTAGCAATATATCTTCAGGTTTCCCCACTAGTTAACACTGCACTCAGTGATCTCAGCTCAGTAATTTTAGTTCTTTTAGTGGCTTCAGTACTTAGTGATTTCAGCTTGTAGTAGGGGATCCCTAGTGCTGATGCACCATCTACCTAAAGTGAATTCAGATCAGCAGTTTCTAGCTAGACTCCTAATAGAATCATAATAAGCTCTGCTATTCAACAGGGGAGAGAGAGAAGGCAGTGCAATTGGTATGTCAGGCCCTCAAAGGGGGCCCATACTATCAGGTACACACACCTGTCCCCAACCTGTCTCAATTCACATGGGTTTTGGAACCCATGTCCCTTGTCTAGCGAGTGCTACTTAGTTGATGGTGATACCCTTTGTCATAAAACAGGTTCATAGTCCCTCATTCACATAATCCAGGGTAACAACACTTTATTCCTCCTACCCTAATAACCGAGAAATTGGGAATCCCACAGATTTCAATGTGATCATTTTGGGCTGCCATGGACTCATGCTAGGTGGAGTGGGTGTGCCTATGCAAACAAGATCAGCCCCCTAAATTCTTTTCCACAGTCACCATAATTCACCACCAGATGTCAGGTTAAAGCTCATTCTGATTCTGCTTACACACTATATCCACTGGATCCACCTTGTCCATCTGCTTGTTCACCCTCTCAAAGATTTCTAGGAGATTAGTGAGGCATAACTTCCCTTTACAAAAAACATTTTGACTCTTCCTCAACAAATCACATTCATCTATGTGTCTGATAATTCTGTTCTTAACTATAGTTTCAATCACTTTGCCCGGTACTGAAATCAGGCGTACCAGACTGAAATTGCCAGGATTACCTCTGGAACCTTTTTAAAAAATTGGTGTCACATTTGCTATCCTCCAGTCATCTAGCACAGAAGCTGATTTAAATGATAGCTTACATACCACAGTTAGTAGTTCTGCAATTTCACATCTGAGTTCCTTCAGAACTCTTGGGTGAATACCATCTGGTTCTGGTGATTTATTACTGTTTAGACTATCAATGTATTCCAAAACCTCCTCTAATGACACCTCAATTTAGGACAGTTTCTTAGATACATCATCTAAAAATAATGGCTCAGGTTTGGGATTCTCCATCACATCCTCAGCCATGAAGATTGATGCAAAATATTCATTAAGTTTCTCTGCAATGGCCTTATGATCCTTGAGTGCTCCTTTAGAATCTCGATAATCCAGTGGCCCCACTGATTGTTTAGCAGGCTTCCTGATTCTGATGTACTTTTAAAAAATTGGTATTACTTTTAATTTCTTTAGCTAGCTGGGTTTTTTTAATTATTTTTTGGCTTTCCTAACTATATTTTTAAACTTCATTTGTCACAGTTTATGCTCTTTTCTATTTTCCTCATTAGAATTGAATGGATACTTTTAAGAGAATGTCTTTTTGCCTCTCATTGGTTCTTCTACTTTCTTCTTCATCCAGGGTGGCACTTTCTTAGTTCTTTTACTATGTTTCTAAATTTGGGATGTACATTTAAGTTGAGCCTCCATTATGGCATCTTTGAAAAGTTTCCGTGCAGCTTGCAGGGATTTCACTTTTGGTGCTTTACCTTTTAATTTCTTTTTAGCTCCTTATTTTTGTGTAGTTCCCCTTTCTGAAATTAAATGCTTCCGTGGTGGGCTGCTGAAAGTAGTGTATTTCCCACCACAGGGATGTTGAATTTATATATATTATGGTCACTATTGCCAAGCGGTCCATCTATATTGACATCTTGGACCAGAACCTGTGCTCCATTTAGGATTAAATCAAGAATTGCCTCTCCTCTTATGAGTTCCAGGACTAGCTTCCAAGAAGCAGCTATTTAAGATATCATTCTCTCTGCATACCGTCCTGAGGTGATATTTACCCAGTCAATACAGGGATAGTTGAAATCATAGAATCATAGAATATCAGGGTTGGAAGGGACCTCAGGAGGTCATCTAGTCCAATCACCTGCTCAAAACAGGATCAATTCCAAACTAAATCATCCCAGCCAGGGTTTCATCAAGCCTAAACTTAAACATCTCTAAGGAAGAAGATTCCACAACCTCCCCAGGTAACACATTCCAGTGCTTTACCACACTCCTAGAGAAAAAGTATTTCCTAATATCCAACCTAAACCTACCCCACTGCCCCCTAATCATTTTGTTGCTCTCTGCTGGACTCTTTCCAAATTTTCCACATCCTTCTTATAGTGTGGGACCCAAAACTGGACACAGTATTCCAGATGATGCCTCACCAATGTTGAATAGAGGGGAATGATCATGTCCATTAATCTGCTGGTAATACCCCTGCTTATACAGCCCAAAATGCCATTAGCCTTTTTGTCAACAAGGGCACACTCTTGACTCATATCCATCTTCTCGTCCACTGTAACCCCTAGGTCCTTTTTTGCAGAACTGCTTCCTAGCCATTCGATCCCTAATCTGTAGTAGTGAATGGGATTCTTCCATCCTCAGTGCAGAATTCTGCACTTGTCCTTATTAAACCTCATCAGGTTTCTTTTAGCCCAATCCTCTAATTTGTCTAGGTCCCTTTGTATCCTATCCCTACCCTCCAGTGTATCTACCACCCCTCCCAGTTTAGTGTCATCTGTAAACTTGTTGAGGGTACAGTCCACGCCATCCTCCAGATCATTAATGAAGATATCGAACAAAACCGGCCCCAGGACAGACCCTTGGAGCACTCTGCTTGTTACCGGCTGCCAGCAAGACATGGAGCCATTGATCACTACCTCTTGAGCCCAACGATCTGGCCAGCTTTCTATCTACCTTACAGTTCATTAATCAAGTCCATACTTCCTTAACTTGTCTGCAAGAATACTATGGGAGACCATATCAAAAGCTTTGCTAAAGTCAAGGAATAACACATCCAATGCTTTCCCCTCATCCACAGAGCCAGTTATCTCCTCGTGGAAGACAATTAGATTAGTCAGGCATGACTTGCACTTGGTGAATCCATACTGACTGTTTCTGATCACTTTCCTCTCCTCAAAGTGCTTCAGAATTGATTCCTTGAGGACCTGCTCCATGTGTTTTCCAAGGACTAAAGTGAGACTGACTGACCTGTAGATCCCCAGATCCTCCTTCTTCCCTTTTTTTTAAAGATGGGCACTACATTAGTCTTTTTCCAGTCATTCAGGACCTCCTCCTATCACTATAAATTTTCAAAGATTATGCCCAAAGGTTCTGCAATCACATCCACCAACTCCTTTAGCACCCTTGGATGCAGGGCTTCCGGCCCCATTGACTTGTGCTCATCCAACTTTTCTAAATATTCATGAACCACTTCTTTCTCCATAGAGGGCTGGTCACCTTCTCCTCATGCTCTGCTGCCTAGTTCAGCAGTCTGGGAGTTGACCTTGTTTGTGAAGACAGAGGCAAAAAAAGCATTGAGTACATTAGTTTTTTTCCTACATCCTCTGTCACTAGGTTGCCTCCCTCATTCAGTAAGGAGCTCACACTTTCCTTGACGTTCTTATTACTAACATAACTGAAGAAACCCATCTTGTTACTCTTAACATCTCTTGCTAGCTGCAATTCCAAGTGTGATTGGGCCTTCCTGAGTTCACTCCTGCATGCCTGAGCAATATTTTTTTGTTCATACTTCCACTTCTTGTAAGCTTCTTTTTTTGTGTTTAAGATCAGCAAGGATTTCATTGTTAAGCCAAGCTGCTTGCCTGCCATATTTATTATTCTTTCTACATATTGGGATGGTGTGTTCCTGCAACCTCAGTAAGGATTCTTTAAAATACAGCCAGCTCTCCTGGACTGCTTTCCCTCTCAGGTTATTCTCCCAGGGGATCCTGCCCATCATTTGCCTGAAGGAGTCAAAGTCTGCTTTTCTGAAGTCCAGGGTCCATATTCTACTGCTCTCCTTTCTTCCTTGTGTCAGGATCCTGCACTTGACCATCTCATAGTCACTGCCTCCCAGGTTCCCATCCACTTTTGCGTCCTCTAATAATTTTTCCTGGTTTGTGAGCAGCAGGTCAAGAAGAGCTCTGCTCCTAGTTGGTTCCTCCTGCACTTTTACCAGGAAATTGTTCTCTACACATTCCAAAAGCTTCCTGAATTATCTGTGCACTGCTGTATTGCTCTCCCAGCAGATATCAGGATGAATAAAGTCTCCCATGAAAACCAGGGCCTGTGATCTAAGAACTTCTGTTAGTTGCCAGCAGAAAGCCTCGTCCACCTCATCTCCCTGATCTGGTTGCCTATATCAGACTGCCACCACGACATCACCCTTGTTGCTCACACTTTTACTTAACCTAGAGACTTTCAGGTTTTTCTGCAGTTTCATATTGAAGCTCTGAGCAGTCATACTACTCTCTTACATCTAATGGAACTCTCCCACCTTTTCTGCCCTGCCTGTCCTTCCAGAATAGTTTATATGCATACATGACAGTACTTCAGTCATGTGAGTTATCCCACCAAGTATCTGTTATTCCAGTTACATCATAGTTCCTTGACTGTGCCAGGACTTCTAGTTCTCCCTGCCTGTTTCCCACGCTTCTTGCATTTGTGTATAGGCACGTAAGATAACTCACTGATCATCCCGCTTTGTCAGTCTGAGCCAGGAGTCCTCCCCTCTTGCACTCTCCTGCTTGTGTTTCCTCCCGGTATCCCACTTCAGCACTTACCTCAGGGCTTTGGTCTCTTTTCCCTGGTGAACCTTATCTAAAGCTTTTCTCATTAGGTAAGCCAGCCTGCTTGTGAAGATGCTCCTCTTTCTTTGTTAGATGGAGCCCATCTCTGCCTATCACTCCTTCTTCTTGGAACACCATCCCATGGTCAAAGAATCTAAAGCCTTCTCTCCGACACCACCTGTTTTGCCATTCATTGACTTCCACGATTCAACTGTCTCTACCCAGGCCTTTTCCCTGACTAGGGAGGATGGACGAGAACACGACTTGTGCCTCAGACTCCTTTATCCTTCTTCTCAGAGCCATGTAGTCTGCAGTGATCCTCTCAAGTTCATTCTTGGCACTATCATTAGTGGCAACGTGGAGAATCAGGAAAGGGTAGCGATCCGAGGGCTTGATGAGTCTGCAGTCTCTCAGTCACATCTCCCATTATTATTGAGGTTTTTTTTTCTTCTTTTTATAGCCTCTCTAATCTCACTGAGTATTTCATAGTCACTACATCTTCGTAGTCAGGTGGTCGGTAGTATATCTGCAATGCTATGTTTTTTTAATTATTCAAGCATGGAATTACTATCCATAGAGATTCCATGGTACATTTTGGTTCATTTAAGATTTTTACTTCATTTGACTCTGTGCTTTCTTTCACATTTATTGCCACCTGCGTCTCCACCAGCACAGATACTCAGGTCACATCAAATGGAACGGCTCAATAGCAACATTCCAAATTTACACCATCTAGGTATCTGGCCTCCTTTACTCCAACAGTACAATGGCAGATTTACACAAGGTGCGTGGGGGTGAGTGGGTCTGATTCCACTGACTTCAATGAAGCTGCAAGTGACTTACACAAACTGGGGAGCTAATCGTTCAAATTTGTTCAGTCTCTCTGACATGCCTACAACAAGTTTGAATTAATCATGTTTTAGGATGTCATGAACCAATTCATCTGCAGTCCAATGAGCCTGTCACTTTAGCGTTGTGTGTAGAAAGAAAACAGATAATTCCTGAGAGAGAAAGAAAGAAAAAAAGAAAGAAAGAAAGAAAGGGCCATCCATCCATATAGAAGTTGAAATTCAGATACAGAAAATCTCTGCAACACTGAATTCCTCCAAAGTTCTGTCCGCAGTGGGAATGAATTGCTCCGTAGCCATTAAAAGTTACACTCTAGCAATTAATCCCATGGGGCAAAGAGCTAAGAACATGCCAACTGGATAGAAACTTTTGTCTTTCGTTCAGTTCAGATTCACAGGCAAATAAAATGGATTTGAAATTGTTCAAAGGAACAGATACCCAGTATGTGTAAATCAGCAGTAGCTCCAGTTAATGAGGCCTGATTCCCAACTGGTGAAAACTGATATAGCTTCATGGCCCTATTAGGGCCAGATCTTCAGCTAATGTAAAACAAAATACCTCCACTGAAATTAAAGGGCCACATCTCCACTTGGTGTAAAGAGCCCTAACTACCTGGAATTCAATAGAATTGTGTCAATTTACACCATTTTAGGACATTTCACAGAGGTTTTAATGTTTGCCTCTGGGTACCTCTTAGTGAATAACATCAAACAGCCAGGGCAGCCTGAGCTGTGGGTTCCTGTGGTGGCTGCATCCCAAGAGCTGTTGATGAAATTCAGGAGAAAAAAAAAACTCTGCTCCTCCAGAGCTGTTTATGTGGCATTAATGAAGGAACAGGCTATTCCAGGACTTCTGGGGTTCTGGTGCCACTGGGCTTTGAGCTATTGTGGGTGACATGTCTGTACAACCAATGTATATTCTATTCTGAAATCTCTTTGGGATGCCACATGGGACTCAGCCCTGCCTTGTTTTTAACCAAGGATCCTTGCAGGGATGCTGCCATCGTGTGAGATCCAGGCTGGTTGCAAATCCCTTTCTGTGGGGTTAGGGTCACTTAGGAAAGGTTGTCAAGGTGAATTGTTCCTGAGGTGAGATCAGAGCCTGGCTCACAACCATGGAGACCAGATTCCACTATTTAGCTCCAGGCAAGGTACATCCTGACTGTGTCTGAATCTTGCACAAGCCAGGATCAGTTTCAGAGCTGGGAGGGGCTTTCAGTCCCCAATCCCATTTAATCCTTCACCTTTCAGCCAAGCCTACCCAAAGAGGGGATCATCCATCTGTGGAGTGGGTCCTTGTCCTCTAGGAACTGCAGAGAGACCCAGCAACTCAGGGGATATTGCGAAGGGTCTGGGAGACAGCAGCTGGATAATGCAGTGATGAGGCATCATTGACAGGTGCACAGATAGAGAAGGACTAAAGAATCCTGCCAGTGGACTGTCCGGTGCTTCAGAGGTTGGAAAACATTCCACAAAGACCAACGCTGTAAGTCTGCTATTTCAGTTAAATATGTTTGGGTGATAATATACTGGAGCAATGTAATACTAGAACTATGAGTTACAATTGTAACTCTCTAAAACCTTTAGTATCATTCAGTCAAACATCTAGAGCTGCTCACTTTTTCCAGCATAAAAAAATTCTTTTTTCATTGAAGTTATAGAAAGCAAACCATTTTCTGGTTTCGTGAATTGAGAACCAAACAATTGCTGGTAAAAATACTGAAAACTGAAGAATTTTTCACTGAGAATTTTGAAAAAAAATTGTTGTAGTTGTTTTTAAGGATAGCACAGACCTATTATAAAACTTTTTTTTTTCATTTAAACCCAGTTTTCCTTGGAAATAATTTAAAGAGAAAATATCTGAATTTCCCAGGTTAGAAATTTATAACTAAGCCAGCATTGATATCGTCCAATAACACCCTCTATTTCAATCACATTTATTGCTGTTTCAAAGAGATTCATGTAAGATGGTAAAACTGAGTAAGCAGCATTGTTAGTATCAGGGTTGGCTCTAGCATTTTTGCCGCCTCAAGCAGAAAAAAAAAAAAAAAAGCTGTGTTCGCAATTGACAGCAGCTCTACTACTGCTTCTTCCACAGCGGCAATTCGGTGGCAGGTCCTTCACACTGAGAGAGAGTGACGACCTTGCCGCTGAATTGTTGCCCAATGGCTGCAGGTACCACCCCTCTCTTCATTGGCCACCCCAGGCACCTGCTTGCTATTCTGGTGCCTGGAGCCAGCCCTGGTTAGTATCCTCAGACTATGTTTTATACATGCAGGCACCTTTAAACTGAGGCACAGAGAGTTGAAGCCCCCAGACAAAGCCTGTCTCTGGTCAATGGCACAGAAGAGGGCAATGTGCCTAGACCCCAGATCTCCTGTTCTAGCACCATATCCTCTGTCCCACACTGATGCTTGCTAACCAGAAATACTCTTAACAGGTGGAGCGCAGACACACATAGTAAGACACAGCCTGTGTCCTGGACAGTTTACAACTGAAGTGGACAGGACAGAGAAAGGGAGGGAAGGAGGGAGGGAAAACAGGGTTACAGGGAGGGGAAGTGACTGGCCCAAGGTCACACAGCAGGTCAATGGTGGAACCAAGAATAGAAAACAAATCTCCTGATGGCCACTGAACCATAAAGATATAGAGTCACAGAGGGAAATTACACAACACAGTTGTAGCTGAGCGATGCTATTAGCCCCTCACCACACAGAGATGGAAATGCAGCTGGATGGTGTCACTAATCAGATTTGGAAACAGGCCATCTGTGTGGTGTTGCAGTGAGTCCCTACAACTGAGCTGTCATTGGAGATGCTTTCTGAGTCCATGTCATATTTCCTCAGAAACTGGAAATCAGGTAGCCTTTGCTTTTTAGTATGTTACCTCCACATTCAAGTTTGCATATTTCCCCAATAAAGGAAATATCTTGGCCAGATCATTGGGGTTGGATGTGCTTTGCTCCATCCTTCATACTGTATTTTATCCAGCCAGATCTTCAGACTTTGTAAACTGATGCAGCTCCGTGGATATTAAGTAGGCCATGCCAATTTCCACTCATGTTAATTCACCCTCTCCTAGTCAATGGCACTGATGAGTGATGTACATCTTTCATATTCCTACCATGAGATATTACTAAGGGAAATCAGGGCCATACTCTCTGTCACTGTAACCCAGACTGTTGTCTTTGTCCTTCCTTCTCATCATTTCAGCCATAGCACTTGACTACTGTTGTCAGATGCTACCGGTGTGGTGGTCTGCTCTGTTCAATGTTGATATCAATCGTCTGTGTGCATTCCCTCTGAGTGCTGTCACAGCTCTATGCAGATAGCTGACATAGTATACCCTGAGAGAACCCTCAATGACCACAGACTCTAGTAAGGTACGAAAGCACGTTGGCCAGGTTTATTGTGAAAGAGAAACACAGTCTCCAGATTTCCCCAGCACAGAAGTCAAAGGTGATGCTAAGGTGCTGCTAGCCAGTACACATGTGCTCCCTGACAATGGACTCAGCTGGGTCAGTGGGGGGACTTTCCACTGCCCCCTAGGATGTACAAAGACATCCACTCAGAGGTGCATTCTTATACAGAGGTACAAACAAGTTACACATCACTCCTGACTTATCGAAGTGCAACCCCTCTGCGTAGTAAGGTGCCTCCGCTCACTTTGTACATATTGGTTCGAACAAAACAACTCTATCCATCATGTTATTTTTGGCCCTGTGTTGGGATGGGTCAGCCTGTTCCATGTTATTTGTGTGGCATGTACAAGTATGTGAATGTTCTGATAGCTGGTGTCCAGTACCTTTTAGGTATGTCTCTTTTTGCAGCATCAGCCCTTTCCTTGGCTTCTGTGAGCAGGGCCTGCCTCTGGCTCACAGCTTAACTTTGCTTTATGTTAGCAAAGGCTTGACCATTATTTTAGTTCAGGCCGTAGGCCTCATACTGGGCCTCATCTTACTACAACAGCCATCTTCACACCCTAGTTTTCCTTTGAAATAATTTAAACAGAAACTGTCTGAATATTCCAGATTGGAAACTTTGATTTCAACCAGGTTGGGAATATTGACATTATTAGTGAAATTTGAAGCCAGTCACTCTGTTGCAATGGTGTATATTTCTGTTTTAAATGGGCAGTTGTTGAATGGCAAAACTGAGTAAGCAGCAAAACTTGTAGCCCACAGTATATTTATTAAGCATACTAATGCCTTAGATGGAGAACAGAGAATTGAAGCCCTCCCTCCAAAGCCTGTCTCTCTTATCCCAGCCAAGGACATAGAGGAAGTGAATGGTATTAGAACCTAGATCTCCTGCTCTAGTGCTGCATCATCTATCCCACACTGCTGCTGGCTAAACAAAAATGTTGTAAATGGTGGCACCGAACATACACATAACAAGATGCAACCCATCCCATACAGAGCTCACAGTCCTAGCAGACAAGGCAAAGAATGGAATGGAGGGGAAACAGAGGCACAGGGAGGGGGAGTGACTGAGCCGAGGTCACACAGCAGGTCAGTGGCAGAGCCAAGAATAGAACCCAAGTCTCCTGGCGGTCACTGATCCGCACAGACATAAAGTGGCAGACGTAAATGACACAGCAGAGAGGTAGTTGAGTGATGCTATTAGCCCATTGTTACACAGAGATGGAAGTGGGATCTTGAGTCATAAATCAATATGTAAGCAGTCAGCAGGCCATCTATGTGCTGTTGCAGTGGAATCACTACAGACGAGCTCTCATGCAGGATACTGGGTGAGTCTAAGTCATATTTCCCTGGAAAATGGTTATCAGGCAGTTTTGTAATTTTAGCATTTTACTTTCATACCCAAGCTTAGAGTCTGATGTTCGTAGCAAAAGAGGATCCAGCTTGGCTAGAATGTTGCATTGCGATAGCACTTTGCTCCATCCTTCACACGGAATTTTAATCAGTCACATCCTGGGTCAGATCTTTAAATGGTGCAAACTGGTGCACTTCCATTGACTTTAAGGGATCCATGCCAATTTGCAAATGTGTGATAACCACTAGTTAATAGCAGTGGTGAATGCAGGGCATTGCTGACACTCACATTATGAGATATTGCTGCATGGAAT